>NW_026988429.1:11845000-14245000 GCF_030222135.1 Aotus nancymaae
TTACTAGAGACAGGGTCTGGTTCTGTCACCCAGGCTGGAGTGCAGTGGCACTGTCATAGCTCACTGCAGTCTCATATCCCTGGGCTCAAGTGATTCTCCTGTGCTAGCTTTCCAAGCAGCTAGGACTATGGACATGCTCCACCACGCCTGGCTGATTTTATTTTATTATAGAGACAGGGTCTTGATATGTTGCCCAGGCTTATATATAATATTATTTGCTGAGTGTGGTGGGTCATGCCTATAACCCCAGCACTTTGGGAAGCTGAGGTGGGAGAATCGCTTGAGCTTAGGAGTTTGAGACCAGTTTGGGCAACACAGCAAGACACTATCTCCAAAAAAAAAAAAAAAATTAGCTGGGCATGGTGGCCTGTGCCTTTAGTCCCAGCTAACTGGGGAGGGTGAGGTGGGAAGATTGCTTGAGCCCAAGAGTTCAAGGCTGCAGTGAGCTTGAACACACTGCACTGCACTATAGCCTGCATGACAGAGTGGGACCCTGTGTCTAAAAAAAAAAAAAAAAAGCTATAGGGGTCCAAAATTTATTTAAAGCCTTTAACAAGGTATTTGTGTCTGGGTGGGCATGTGGCTCACACCTGAAATCTCAGTACTTTGGGACTCTGAGGTGGGAAGATCACCTGAGGTCAGGAGTTCGAGACCACCTTGGCTAACATGGTGAGACCCTGTGTCTATTAAAAGTACAAAAAAATTAGCTGGGTGTGGTGGTGTGCTCCTGTACTCCCAGCTACTAGGGAGGCTGAAGCAGGAGAATCGCTTGAACCTGGGAGGCGGAGGCTGCAGTGAGCCTAGATAGCACCATCGCACTCCAGCCTGGGCGACAAGAGAGAAATGTCTCAAAAAAAATAAAAGTATTTGTGTCTGGAGTCTGGATGTGGTGGCTCACACCTATGATCCCAACACTTTGGGAAGCCGAGGAGGGAGGATTACTTGAGAACAGGAGTTTGAGACCAGCCTGGGCAACATGGTAAGGCTGGTAAAGCCCCCATCTCTACAAAAAATTAAAAAAAAAAAAGCCAGACATGGTGGTTTGCACCTGTAGTTCCAGTTACTCTAAGGCAGGAGGATTGCTGAAGCATAGGAGTTCAAGTCTGCTGTGAGCTACATTCACGCCACTGGACTCTAGCCTGGGTGACAGAGGGAGACCATCTCAAGAAAACAAAACAAAATAAACAAACAAAAAAAGTATTTGTTGGAGAAGCTGACATTTCCTCCTTGGAACTGATTTCTTCTGGAATGGGTCAAGAATGTTCGTTCCCTTCTGAATGTCCCTGTTATTGTTCTTCTGTCTTCATAAACACTGTCAAGGAAGAACAGATTTTCTCTGGCCTAGAGCCAGGTTAGTGGAAAAATCCTTTGCCTTGGGCCCCCTGCTCTGGTCCACTGGGGCAGTCCTCTGATCACTGACTGGGATAAATGACCTCCACGGAGGCCCCTGAAGGGAAATGCAGATTTGCTGAACTCTGGAAGGGAAAAAGGGGGTTGGCGAGCCATCATTACAGACACTGTGCTAGAGGCATTGCACTGCACATGCTATCCTTTTGCTTCTTTTTTTTTTTTTTTTTTTTTTGAGACGGAGTCTTGCTCTTGTTGCACAGGCTGGAGTGCAATGGCACTATCTTGACTCACTGCAACCTCTACCTCCCTGGTTCAAGCGATTCTCCTGCTTCAGCCTCCTGAGTAGCTGGGATTACAGGCTTGTGCCACTATGCCTGGCTAATTTTTGCATTTTTAGTAGATATGGGGTTTCACCATGTTGGCCAGGGTGGTTTCAATCTCCTGACCTCATGATCTGCCCGCCTCGGCCTCCCAAAGTGCTGGGATTACAGGTGTGAGCCATTGCACCCAGCCCTCTTTTTGCTTCTTACCAGCACCGTCTGAGCTAAGCATCAGCACCTGCAAACTCCACAGAGGTAAAAAATGTTCACTCAGGGGCCTGCAACTAGTAACCCAGAGCTTTCTGACATCAGAGCCCAGGATCACAGTATTTCAGACTTCAGGGGTTTTAGTGCTTTCTGCCACTCAAGGACCTGAGAACAAAGGCTGTCCAGTAAGAAATTTTCGTAACTGCATTCTATTTCCCTGTGAACTAGGCCTAGCATGGTTGATCTCAGTCTCTAGAAACTGGAGTCAGATATTCAAGATATTAAAAGGAAATCACTAGTGGGGCATCATGGCTCCTAGGACTTTGGAGGTTAAGGTGGGAGGATCGCCTGAGCCCAGGAGTTTGAGACCAGCCTGGGCAACACAGTGAGACCTTGTCTCTATTTAAAAAAAAAAAAAAAAAAAAAAAAGGAGATGGCTGCCCTTTCTAGATTAGGAGGTCCAGCCTCAGAAAACCTAGGAGGGCTGCTTGATCTTTCTTTTCTAATTCCTGACAAGTTAGAAGACCTTTGGCGTCTGAGAGCCCTTTTGCTTTAAGCTTAAGCTCTTGTTTGGGAAGCCACTGGGAGGACAGTGAAGAGTGCCCGCCTACCTGGGGAAACCTGAGTTAGGTGTGGCTGGAGCGACTCGAGATGCGAGGTGGGCGGGGGCAGGCTGAAAGTTGGAGCAAGCAGGAAGTGAGCCGAGGGCCACCCTAGGAGGAAGCCGACTAGGCGAATTCACCTGCTGACCGGCCTGAGCTGCTCTGAGACATGGTGAGCGAACCGGTAACAAGGAAAGGGCTGATTTAAAGAGGGGCCAGAGGGGGCTCGGGACCGGGAGTTAGCTGTGAGGGGGGAGGAGAGTTGGTGGCAAAGTTAGAGGGCTGGACCAGTGCTGCCTGTGGCCTCTCCTCTTTGACAACTTGGCTGCAAATAGCTCTGAGCCGTCCTGGGAGGTGTTCCTACTCCTTCTCCCTCCCTCCCCTGACCTCTGTGCTGGTCACGAGCTGGGCTTCGGTGCCGGTGCCGACGAGGGGCTCCGAATTCCAGGCAAATAGTTGTTACGCCTTCCTCCTCCAGGGAGCCCCGAGGCGAGTGTTGTGACGCTACCAGGCAGAGCCCCAGCAGTTCCCAGTTCAGATTCCAGCCCAGTGGCAGGAGCGCTCTCGGGCCTTTCGCTTTATTCCCACACAGAAACACAAAGGATTTGTGTGTATACGGAGTCCTTCGGGTGTCCTTTCTCCATTTACATGAAGAAGAGAGCTAAGCGTTTATAAAAGAACCAGAAGTTGGTTCTCTGTGATAATCTAGTTCTGACCCGTGCCACTGGCTTGTTTTTGGAGGTCAAGGAGGGAGGAGCTTAATAGTATTTTTCTCTCCTTGTTCAAAAACTTGGTCATGAAGTTTCCCAGATGAGACATCAGCCGGGGAGAGGACTAGTCCTCCATTTCCCCCAGTGCCAAGACGGGTGTTTTTATTTAGTATCTGCATAAGCAGGCAGTTCCTTGGTGCCTGCACGTGGTGCCCAGTGGTGGGGAAAGCAGAAGTGTGCGGCTCAACGGTTCCTGGCACCTTCTGGGGGACTTGGTTGCCTGTTGCTCTGGGTCACAGCAATGGCATCGTAGCCAGAGCAGGGCTCCAGCAGCTGTCTTGGAGAGGCAGATGGGTTGGGCTAGGTGAGGATATTCTGCGGGCCAGCACGGACACTTTTTTTTTTTTTTTGATGGAGTCTGACTCTGTCGCGCAGGCTGGAATATAATGGCATGATCTTGGCTCACTGCAACCTCCACCTCCTTGGTTCAAGCGATTCTCCTGTCTCAGCCTCCGAGTAGCTGGGGTTACAGATACCTGCTACTATACCCAGCTATTATTTCCTGTATTTTTAGTAGAGATGGGGTTTCACCATGTTGGCCGGGCAGGTCTCGCGCTCCCAACCTCGTGATCCATGTGCCTCATCCTCTCAAAGTGCTGGGATTACAGGCCAAGCCACCGCACCTGGCCTAGCACAGACATTTTCAATGAGGATCCAGAGAAATCAGGAAAGGGGGGTGGCTCCAGGCGTTGTAAATAGTGGTGGGCTCTGCCGTGGCGGGGGAACATTGTGAGATGCAATGCGGCTCTGCTGTATTCTATGGCCCTCTTTAGGGAGCAAGGAAGCAGTGGGGAGGGATTTAGTGATGTGCTGCTTTTCCTTGTCAGGGGCCCAAAAAGAAGTTTGATCCAGTCTGTTTAGCATCACATCTCACCTTCTGAGGCTTACAAATGCATTTATTTTTTATTACACAATACATGAAAACATTCTCTTTGTAAACATTTCAAGCATTTTACAAAAAGCTGAAGTCCGCCTGAGGCCTTACACTCCCAGACCTCTGAGGCCAAGTCTCCAGTTCCCCCAGCACTTGGTCTAATTAACCCTGTGTTGCTGTGCAGGAGGAAGCCAGTGAAGGTGGAGGAAATGATCGCGTAAGGAACCTGCAGAGTGAGGTGGAGGGAGTTAAGAATATTATGACCCAGAATGTGGAGCGGATCCTGGCCCGAGGGGAAAACTTGGAGCATCTCCGCAACAAGACAGAGGATCTGGAAGCCACAGTGAGACGGGGAACCCACTGGGGGCTGGAGGAAAAGAGGGAGGAAGGGAATTTCTTTTTGGTGGGGCAAAATGAACAGGAGGGCCAGAAGTTAGCCATTTCTGTTGCTTTTCACCAGGTTTGGGAGCTGATGTGAGCAGAGTCTCTACTTCTGAATCTGCTCCGATCCACAGATTGTTAGGGATCCCAGGGAATGGATCCCTTGACTGGGGCTTGAGGTGGTGGCTCACCCATAGAGGCATGTTCTAAAACCGATAGCTCAGTCAGCCCCTGCATTCTCAGGCTTCTCTCCTGGGAAACTGATTTTCCCTTTGAAGCCTGCCCATGACAATCATTTGCATCTGACCTTCCCAGGGCAGAAATATTGGCTCTGAGGAAACTCCCCTATGGCCTCTAGCCTTCTCTAGGAGCTATTAGGCAAAGGGTGAGAAATTGCTGGCGTCTTGGTGAGTCGGCTTTAAAAACAAGCTAGAAAGAGCAGTAAAATGCTTTGATCCCAGGGTCCCCTGCTAGATGAAGGCTAGAATAATATCTCCCACACATCTTGCTAGACCTCATTCTTCTCTCTCTCCAGCCAGAGGCTGAGGCCAGCTGTTTCAGGGAGGAAGTAACTCCAAAGTTGAGCAAAGTCTGGAGCCTCAGGCTCTGTGCTCAAGGAGAGGCCAGCTCTGGCTTTCTGAGTTCTGTGTGAGCTCTTGGCTCTTGAGTATTGCTCCCTTGTCTCCCTGGGACTCAGTGCCTGTTTCTGTAGCTTAAATGTAGCTTATTTTGGGGAGCACAGCCCTGGGGACTTTTTTTTTTTTTTTTTTTGAGATGGAGTCTTACTCTGTTGCCCAGGATAGAAGTGAGTTCAGAGGCGCGATTTTGGGTCACTGCAACCTTCGCCTCCCAGGTTCAAACGATTCTCATGCCTCAGCTTCCTGAGTAGCTGGGATTATGGGTGTGCACCACCACACCTGGCTAATTTTTTGTATTTTTGGTAGAGATGGGGTTTCGCCATGTTGACCAGGCTGATCTCAAACTCCTGACCTCAGATGATCTGCCCGCCTTGGCCTCCCAAAGTGCTGGGATTACAGATTACTATACCTGGCCAAGCTCCAGGAAATTCAGTGTCTCTAACTCGAATTGCTGGGGACGGGAAAGAGTGGGTGGAGGAGGAGGAGTTCCCTTACTTCCAATCCTCTGTACTGTCCTGGTCCCTCCTTCACCCTCAGCAAGGAGTCTTGGAGCTGGGAGAGGTGCCCACCTGGAGCCTGCATTCCTCAGTCACAGGGTCTGCCCTCCCAAGGGCACATTGTGCTGCCAGTGTTGTACCTTTGGGTGTGAGCAGGTTTCAAGGACCCCTCAGTGTGCATGGCAGTGCAGGGGTAAGAAGAGAAAGGGAACCCCTAGTCATATCTAGGTAGAGACCTCACAGGATTTTGAGAATTCTAAATTTCAACCTGGCCTTCCAGATTTTTAGGAAGGTATATTTGTCAAGGTAGGTGGATAGAGCATCTTTTATTTAGTAGTTTGTTACCTCAGCTTACAGTGTCAGTATTAAGATGTATGGCTTGAGCAGGGTATGGTAGCATGTGCCTGCAGTCCCAGCACTCAGGAGGCTGAGGAGGCAGGATTGCTTGAGCCCTAGAGATGGAGGCTGCAGTGAGCCGAGATTGTGCTACTGCACTCCAGCCTGGGTGACAGAGTCAGACCCTGTCTCAGAAAGCAAACAAAGAAAGCTGGGCATGGTGGCTCACGCTTGTAATTCCAGCATTTTGGGAGGCCAAGGCAGGCTGATCGCCTGAGGTCAGGAGTTCAAGACCAGCCTGGCCAACTTGGTGAAACCCCATCTCTACTAAAAATATAAAACTTAGTTGGGCGTGGTGGTGCACCCCTGTAATTCCAGCTACTTGGGAGGCTAAGGCAGGAGAATTGCTTGAACCTGGAAGGCAGAAGTTGCAGTGAGCTGAGATTGCGCTACTGCGATCCAGCCTGGGAGGCAGAGTGAAACTCTGTCTCAAATAAACAAACAGACAGATGTCTAGCCTTGTAGGCCTGGCGTGGTGGCCCATGCCTGTAATTCCAGCACTTTGGGAGGCCCAGGTGGGCAGATTATTTGAGGTCAGGAGTTTGAGACCAGCCTAGCCAACATGGTGAAACCTCATCTGTATTAAAAATACAAAAGTTTGCTGGGTGTGGTGGGTGCCTGTAATCCCAGCTACTCAGGAGGCTGAGGCAGGAGAATCACTTGAGCCCAGGTGGTGGAGGCTGCAGTGAGCCAAGATCTCGCCACTGCACTCCAGCCTGGGCAATAGAGTGAGACTCCATCTCAAAACAAAACAAAAAAAATGATGTATGGCCTGTGGGCTGCATTTGTATTCTTGTACTCTTGTTCCAGTGGGAGGAGCCACTGGGTCACTCACTCTGCCTTATCCTTAACAGTCTGAGCACTTCAAGACGACATCGCAGAAGGTGGCTCGGAAGTTCTGGTGGAAGAACGTGAAGTTGATTGTCCTTATCTGCGTGATTGTTTTCATCATCATCCTCTTCATTGTGCTCTTTGCCACTGGTGCTTTCTCCTAAGTAACAGGGAACCTCTCCCACCTGCCCTTCTCTTCAGGGACAACCCTCCATAAATGAGTGCCAAGAGGGGTCTCCTTTCCTGTCCTCCTCTACAGAGAATGCTGCTCAGTCCTCCTGCCCCTCTTCCCAAGGTCCTGCTGCCATGTTGTATGCCCCAGAGGGCACCTTGGTCCCCTGGAAGGAGAGGGAAAAAGAAAGCTGGACTGTGGCTGCATTTCACAGGTCCTTAGAGTGGGTTGGAGAGACCTAGAGGGCCCAGCATGTGACTGGGAAACTACTGGTGGCCAGTGGGCAATAAAGACCTTTCAGTATCCCTATGTGTGTGAGGAGGCACTTTCTCCCTGCTCATTTTGCCTTTGGCTTTTCTATTTCTTTTCTTCCCAAGGTTACCTTCTGGGTGAGGTTCTCCCATTTGAGGTCCAAGTTGTTGGAGGGGCAAGGAGTATATGTTTGGAGAAGAAAGATGGAGCCCCCTGTCTTCCTTTATTCCTCCCTGTTCCATTTATTGTCACAGGTCTCAAGAACAAGAATTTTCTGGGAGTCTTGGCATAAAGAAAACTCAAAACCTTCATAGCATTTTTGGGTGGTATGTGAGATTTTTAAATGTCCCCATTGGGTCCTGCCATGACCTTTTAGTACTGTTCTTCTGGAGTCGTTAGCTAAGGCATGAAGCCTACCTGGACAGAGCATTTGAGCTGGTTGAGGGCCTCCTGCCTCTTCTATCACAGCCATCTCTCTTCAGCAACCCTGTAGTCTAGAGTCAAGGGCTGGAGGAACTGGACTGCTATTCCTTTCCTTGTGCTTCTGCGTGTTCTAGCTGTCTTTTCTCTGTCCCTGTCTTCTGGGACTTAGCAAAGCCTCTGGATCTCAGCTGTTCAGAGGGGGCGAGCATCTCTCCTTGGCATCCTATGGTTGGGCACAGTCAGTCAGTCAGTGTCACAGGACAGGGCCAATGGCCCTCTTTCCCGTCTGTGCACAATGAGCCTTTCTGTCTCAGACCCCCCTCTTCCCTACCAGGTTCCACCATCACTGTCACTCTTTCCAGTGCCCAGTCTGCCTTGGTTTGCAGGGAGGGTTCTTGCCATATCTGTTCCTGTTTCCTCCACAGGCTTTCCAGAATTGGAAACAACCTGTCGTTGGGAGGAAGGGGAAGGGTTGGGATTCAGGATTTGGGACTAGATTAGCAAGTCGGGCTCTGCAAGAATCATGCTCTGAAATTTGGGGAGGGAGGAGGAAAGGTCAGAAAAAACCCTTGTGGTATTTTTATTTTTATTTTTTTTGGAGATAGGATCCCACTCTGTTGCCCAGGCTAGAGCGCAGTGGTGTGATCATGGGTCACTGGGCTTAAGAGATCTTCCTGCTTCAGCCTCCCTTGTAGCTGGGACCACAGGTGTGTGCTACCACGCTTGACTAATTTTTAAAATTTTTGTAGAGACATGGTCTCACTGTGTTGCCCAGGCTGGTCTCAAACTCCTGGGCTCAAGCAATCCTACCACCTTGGCCTTCCAAAATGTGGGTTAATTATAAGTGTGGGCCACTGTGCCCCGCCTTGGGGTAGTCTCTGCTACAACTATATTAATTCTCTCTCTCCTGGATTCCAGATGCAAGGAACTGAAGTGAAGCGTCTGCCTTGGGACCCAGACTGTCCAGGGTAGGAGTGAGGGTCTGTGAAACCCCTCTTGGTCTGGGACTTCTGTATTCACAGAGGCTCAGCCCCAGAGAGGGAAATTTTCAACTCTCTTGGTCAAGAGAGGCCTCATTTGAGGGACCGGGCCCAGTGGCTCACACCTGTAATCCCAACACTTTGGAAGGCTGAGGCAGAAGAATTGCTTGATGCCAGGAGTTCGAGACCAGCCTGGTCAACATAGTGAGACCCTGTCTCTCTCTCTCTCAAAAAGAGGGACCTTATTTTGAGATGTCAGTGGCAGCTCGGAGTAGTGGAGAACAGGTAGCTGGGGGTTTCTCTGCAGCAGTGAGAGGAGAGGATAGGTAAATTCCACTCAGGAAGGCTCTGGAGTGGTAGCAGACATACCAGCCTTCCCCTGGTGTGACTGAGGAGCAGGCGCATGGCAGGTGCATGCCAGCACAAAGCTGCACTTGCCCTCATGGTGAGGAGAGACATACAGAAAGGCTAGAGCTAGTACTTCGCCCATGTGGAGCTGCTTTCTTTTTGAATAGAGGTGAAAGTCACATAACATACAGTTTATTATTTTAAATTACAAATCAGTGACATGTAGTGTATTCAGAATGTTGTGTAACCACCACTTGTCTTTAGTTTCAAAACTTTTAGGGGGTACTGTTTTTGGGGTGAGAGGCACTCACCAAGGTAGCGAAGACCCTGCCTGGCTTGTTTATGGCGTCTCCAGGACCTAGTGTGGTGCCTGACCGTGGCACTGGTAGGGTGCTTGTTGAGTGAATGAATGATGCCTCTTCAGGTAAACCTGACTTAGAAGACTCCAGGGCTCACTCCACTGTGCCCATTTCACAGATCGGGCCCTGAGGTGTGCCCGTTCACCAGACTGAGGTGTCATCTGAGGTCAGGCGCCCGCGGTCCGGGAGGAGGCGCCTCTACGGACCCGGTTCACTGCGGTCCATCGCTTTCGGTTTGACTTGGTTTCGGGCGCTGCTAGCGGAAGGCGCGCCCCCCGCCCTCACCCAGCGGCCCGGCCCGGCCAGCCCCGCCCCGCCCCTGCGCTTCCTCCTGGGCCGCTGGCGCTGAGGTCGCTCAGCAAGCAGAGGAGCCGGGAGCGGGCGAGGTGGCGGCCGCAGCGGCGATGGTGAGGGCCCAGGCGGGGCCGGCCAGCCCGGCGACGGGCTGAGGGCGAGTGGCGGGGGTGGGAGAGAGGAGTCCGAAGTTCGCGAGCGGGGGCGTCCCCTGGGGTCCGGGCGGGTCAGACCTGAGGCGTTGACCGTGGCTGGAGCAGGACGGGGCGGACCCTCCACACCCCGCGCACCACCTGGGAGGGAGATGCGTGCGCCCTGTCCTGGCTGTGCTGCGCTGCGCCGCGCGGTGCGGAACAAGCGGGGCTCGGGTTACCCATTCTCCTGAAGCAAAGTGGCTAAGAGCACCGGCTTTGGAGTCAGACTCCGGGCTGGGATCCCAGCCCTGTGACCCGGGGCGAGTCACTTAACCTCCCTGAGCCTCCTTTTCCGCGTCTGTGAAGTGGGGTCAGTAAGACCTGCCTTGTTGGGTCCTTGCGAGGTTAAAGGAGACACAATGGCAGAGAGCCGCCTGGCACTCAGAAGCCACTGCTACGAAGTGGTAGGGAATGAGATGACCTCGTCAGCCCTTTCCGCAGCTGTGAGGAGCCAAGCCTGGCCCAGGAGTTGGAAACCTGAGCAGATGGGGTGGCAGGGCCATTCCAGCCCCATGGCAGGGTGTTGGAGGGCGAAATCCTCCCCTAGGGAAAGAGAAAGGGAGATGTTTACTCTGAAAGTTCCACTGAAGTTATCAGAGTGTGGCACAGGCCTGACTCCCTGCTAACCTCTATCTAGTGACACATTCCTGAGTTGAGTCACCCCCACTCCTGCTGCAGACTCTGGCCCCTGTCCTCACTTGCCATCTCCAAGGCAAAGATGTCAGGAACAGCTGGTACCAGTTTCCCCCTTTCCCTGGGGCTCCTGGGAAGATGGACTGGGAAATAGGTTTGGTGCTTTAAGATTCTGCCTTGGAGAAACTGACAGAGGTGTGATGGATGTGGCCTGGCTAGGGTCAGTGCCTGGATGGCCTCATCTCCAGGGGACTTGGAGGCAGGAAGAGGAAGTGGGGCAGGAAGGTAGCACTGAGCTCTGAGGTCAGGCCAGGAAACTAGGAAGGCTCTGAGAATAGGGCAGAGCCTAGAGCCCATTTCAGAGTGTGCAGGGCAAGGGATCAGGCAGGGGTAGAGGTGGGCTTCAATGGGCCCTTAGCTATTGGGGAGAAGCTCCTGAAGTAGAGGCTGAAGACAAGATCATTTATTGGGGGAGGAGGGTACTGGCAAACCCGGGAATTCTCACAGGTACATTTGAGGCAATCATAGAGGAGAGCCTGGGGAGGTCGTTCCTCCACCCATTCATCTCCTAGCCTCGTCCTTCTGTTACTTCTTTCATTCTTGCCCCTTTCTCTGTCCCCAGCTCTTTCCCTTTCTTCCATCCATCCCCTTTCCCTCCCTGGTCCTTCTTCCTTTTACTTTTCTTTTCTTCTCCATGACTCATTCAACCAACAAGGATTTCTTGGGCATGTCCTTTGTGCCAGTCATGGTGACAAGTATAGGGGACAGAGCAGGAAAAAAGCAGTGATGGGAAAAATGGAAATGGAATGAGTAATTACTTGAATTCATTCATCTTGTAGATTATCCTCTCTCCAAAGAATGTGTGTGTTGAGCCAAAGCCTCCTTCATATGCACACAAATTAAGTTGGTAGCATCAGAAGGTTTGGTACGTCTTTAGTCAGCCAGCTAAAGTGTCTGACCTTCCTGTACCTGCATCTAACTTAGCACACGGATTAGAAATGTGATGCCTGGAGTCTGTGTTGGTTCAACTCCCAGATCTACTCACTGGCTCTGTGATCTTGGACAGGTGATTTAACACCTCTGAGCCAAAGTTTCCTATAAAATGGGGATAATATGGTCTTCAGTGGGTTGTTGGGTGAGGATTAAATGAGACAGAGCAAACAGCAAGCAGCATAGTCCTTAGCTCAGAGTACGTCCCATTGAATGCTGGCTGTTCTTCTTGCTCAAGATGTAAAACTTCAACAGCCTGCAGTGCCAGATGAAAATAAACTAGATGCTAGTTACCAAAGGCCCATGTAAAGTTCTGAGCTACAGGTTAGAAACAATTATGTGTAAAAGTTTGCCATAGGGAAGAACTTGCTTGGCTGTGCATTTTGTAAAACTAGGAGGTTTTATTGACCACATGCATTGTGCAATTCTATTTTTTGTTTGTTTGTTTGTTTTTTGAGATGGTGTCTCACTCTGTTGATCAGGCTGGAGTACAGTGGCATGGTCTCAGCTCACTGCAGGCTCCACCTCCTGGGTTCAAGTGATTCTCCTGCCTCAGCCTCCTGAGTAGCTGGGACTATAGGCGCACACTACCACTCCCAGCTAATATTTTGTATTTTTAGTAGAGATGGGGTTTCACCATGTTGGCCAGGATGGTCTTGAACTCCTGACCTCAGGTGATCCACCCACCTCAGCCTCTCAAAAGTGCTGGGATTACAGGCATGGGCCACTGTACCCTGCCTTCTCTGCCATTTTCTTACTTTCATCCATGCCTGTCTCCCACCAATAGATAAATTATCCTGAAGTACTTCTTCACTGTCACCCTTGGCTCAAAAACCCATACTAGCTCTTAAGTTTTATCACTCGTTTGGAGCCAGCCTTCTCTACCTGACCTTTTCTGCCTTCTGTAGCCCCATCCTGCACTTCCCATCCTCTGCCTGGTCCTCACTGTCGGGTGTGTCCCTATCTCTCAGTGCCAGAATGTTGGGGTCACCCCCCATTCCAGTGGTACCTTCTCTGTGGGGAGCTCTGACACTTACTATCTGTATCGCACAGTGTAACTCTTTACTCTTCTCTAATTGTATTATATTACATACGTCTTTCCCCAGGGCAAAGTAGTCTCCTTAAGAATAGGCACAATTAGGCCAGGCACGATGGCTCACACCTGTAATCCCAGCACTTTGGGAGGCTGAGGTGGGAGGACTGCTTGAGCCCAGGAGTTCAAGACCATCCTGGGCAACATAGCAAGACCCCATCTTTTAAAAAAATAGGCACAATTCATTCAGGAACTGTTTATCACATCTCTGTTGTCTGCAGGCATTATGCTGAGTTACAGTGTGGCATAAGGCAGTGTGGCCATTGTCCTCTTGCTTACCTCCTTCCAGGGTCTGGAGCTTTATTTCTCACAGTGCTAGCAGAGACCTGTGTATATAGTTAGTGTTCTTTTTCTTCTGGTTGTGTGGGGGGCCAAGAAGGGCCTGAGACTTGAGTCTAAGGCCTCTGTGTTCCCTGGAGCAAATGTGTTCTTTTAGGCCTGGGTCCATCTTGGCTCCAGGCAGGCCTGGCTTCGCATCAGGGTCCAGATTACAGCTAGAAGCACAGCCAGCTCTCTGGAGAATGTGACCCAAATATCACCCCTTGTTGAAGAATAAGGTAACAACAGCTGTAGCATTCAGAATAGAAAAAAAAAAAGATAATATCCAGCATTCTCCCACTCTCTAGCAGTGACTCTTATTTTTGAGTCTTTGTCCATTCTCAAGTTTTTGCCTTGGACTATTTAATTTTGTGTTTTGTTTTGTCTGCTATATGGAGTCTTGCTCTGTTGCCCAGGCTGGAGTGCAGTGGTGCGATCTTGGCTCACTGCAACACCACCCGGGTTCAAGCGATTCTCCCACCTCAGCCTCCTGAGTAACTGGGATTACTGCACCACCATGCCTGGCTAATTTTTGTATTTTCAGTAGAGACAGGGTTTCACCATGTTGGCCAGGCTGGTCTTGAACTCCTGGCCTCAAGTGATCTGCCTGCCTCAGCCTCCCAAAGTGCAGCTTCCTTGCTCTCTTCAATGTTCCTCTGTGTTCCCTGCTTACTGCCTCCCTCAGTCTGTGAGCACACCCTCCCCTACAGTGGTTTGCCTGACCCCTCTTGAAGCAGGTTGCTTTTCTAGTTCATGGGTAAATATTGACCTATTTGGGTTTCAAATGCCTGCTCCTCGAAACTCATGCTGGGCTAGAAAAACATGCTGAGAGAACATCTCTTGAGAATAAGAGTTGCTTTTGGTTAGGCTGTAATGTAATTAGGCCACTCACTGAGTCCATGCTTGCAATGGTCAGCACTGTGCTGGCCTCCCGGTGGGATGGTGGTGGACAGAGGCAGGGCACTGCTCCTTGCCCCCACTCTGGGAGTTTGTGGTCCAGCTGGGGAGATAAGACTCATACACTGGGAATTCTTGGAGGCTGTGTGCCAAGCAGCTGCAAGGATCCTGAAGGAGGATTCTTGCCTGAGTGCGAGGCGGTGGCCCTCTGTGACCACCAGATCTCTTCTAACACTTCTTAAGTTTTCAGTTTTAAGTGGAATTCATTCAAGTGCCAAAATGTCTGTTGTAGACAATGGGTAACGTGGGCTGGCAGGAAAAGAAGCTTGGCCTTCTTGTGAGGAGGGGAAGGGAACAGGGATGGGCTATGGGGAACTAGGCTGAGAGGAAGGAGTTTCTGTGGTTTGCTAATCCTCTGGTATTCATTTCCCTGAAATGTCCCTGGACCTGTTCCTAGGTTTCCAGCTTATACCAGGGCCTCATGCCTGGGGTGTCTCTCTGTTACATGCACCCAAAGCCCAATGCCTTTCTTGCGCATGACCCAGACTTTCTCTCTCCTCTGTCTTTTCAACCTCCCCCAGCTTGGATCCAACACATCCCTTCCCAGTCCTCTGAAATGAGCTGGTGTTTTCTGTTAGGCGAGGCTGCTGCCCAGGCTGGGAAATCCAAGGGTTGGTCTCATCTCTGTGAGTTGGACCCCAGTGAGGATCTTGGCTGACCGGAAGGCTGGAGGCCAGAGGCCGGTACCACTGAGGTTCCCAGGCAGGGAGGGAAGTTGGGGCAGTGATCTAGGGAGCAGGATCAGGGGAAGAGGCAGAACTGGCCTGACCAGTCAGAGGCCCAAGGAGGGAGATCTGAGCTTCTCAGTTTGGGATAGAGGGGTTAGGCAGAGACTATGATGTGTGCTACTTCAAAATTACCTTTCTAGCCCTGGAGGGTAGGTCTCCTCCTTGTGTGTTCCAGCCAAGTAGCTTGGTTACCCATTCTTTGCTGCCTTCTTAGGCCAGTGGGAAACCTTAGGGCAGGTGTGCATTGATTGGGTAGAGGCCATTCTGGAGCAGGTAAGAAAAGAATCTGCTTTGTGGGAGGATGGGGTCCTGGGAAGATCCCACCTTGGGACAGCTTAGAGGAAGTTGAGGTGCTAGAAGCCAGGGCTGAGCTAGGTCCTAGGCCCTGCCTTGATGTGCAAGGGGAGGAGCTTGTGAGACCAAAGGTGTGCTGCACTTCACTCTGCATACATCATACCCTTACACGAAGGATGCTGTTACTCTCATGCTGTGCCCACCTACAGAGGGAGAAGGAGGCTTCTAGATCTCAGGGCCAGATGAGGGCTAGGTGGGGGCCTCATGCAGCCCTGGCTTGGTGCCCAGGCAGGGAAAGAGTTGGAGCGGTGCCAGCGGCAGGCGAACGAGGTGACGGAAATCATGCTTAACAACTTCGACAAGGTCCTGGAGCGTGATGGGAAGCTGGCCGAACTGGAGCAGCGTTCAGACCAACTCCTGGATATGGTGTGAGGCCTGGGGGAGCATGGAGGGGTGGGGAGAGGCTTGGCAAAGGCTCTCTTGGGCTGTATTCAGGACCTACAGGTCCTTGGTGGGGTTGAGGCCTTCTTGGGGGCCAGTGTGGGGCCTCTGGGTTTCCTCAAGCACCCATAGCCTAGATATGCAACAGGTAGACCCCACAAAATAAGGCCTTGGTTTGAAGCTATGGATCTTCCTAAAGGTAGAAGATTGGCATTGTTTTTTGTTTTCTTTTTTTCTTTGAGACAGGGTCTCACTCTGTTGCCCAGGCTAGTACAGTGACATGATCACAATTTGCTGCAGCCTCTACCTCCGAGGTTCAAGTGATCCTCCTGCCTCAGCCTCCTGAGGAGCTGAGACTGCAAGCATGCACCACCATGCCTGGCTAATTTTTGATTTTTTGTAGAGATGAGGTCTCACTATGTTGCCCAGGCTGGTCTTGAACTCCTAGACCACAAGCAGTCCTCCCACCTCAGCCTCCCAAAGTGCTGGGATTACAGGCATGAGCCACTGTGCCCAGCCTGAGGACTGGCATTGTTAACTGAGGGTGAGCCGCTACGGCTGAAAGTCAAAGGCCACACTTATGTTTGCGATGAGGACAGGCTGGGAGGGTTCTGCTGGTATAGAAAGGGAGCAGACAAGATGGGGAGGATGCAGGAGGAGACTAAGCCTTACTGAGATGGGGTTGGGAGGAGCTGGCTTCCAGGCCAAGGGTGTGCCAGCTAATTCCCACTCTGTGTCTGGGGGTGTCTGCAGAGCTCAGCCTTCAGCAAGACTACAAAGACCCTGGCCCAGAAGAAGCGCTGTGAGAACATCCGTTTCCGGATCTTCTTGGGGCTAGTGGGCGGTGGCCTGCTCATCATCCTGATTGTGCTGTTGGCAGTCTTTCTCCCTCACAGCAGTGACAGCAGTAGTGCCCCACGGACCCAGGATGCAGGCACTGCCTCAGGGCCTGGGGACTGACCCAGCTGGTCCTGAGGAAGAAGCCAAATGGCTGCACTGGCTGGTTCTGGTCTCCAGAGAACCTTGATGTTTGCTGTCCTCTGACCTACCAAAGGGCAAGCCAAAACATGTGCCAAAGGGCAGCCACAACATGTGCACCCCTGCATTTCCTGTCACGCTACAGACCGGCCCTCGAGGGCAACCTGCTGTACTGGCCATGCTGGGCCAGCCCTACCTGGAGCTTAGTAAAAGCTGCTGTTTGATTAAAAGCTGGTGTATGTGTGTGAAGGTCCCCAGGTTCGTTAGTCCCATGTTCCAGGTTGGTTAGTCCCATGTCCTAGGGTAGAGACCCCTAGGGCTGCTTAGAAAGCCCATCACCCAAAGAACTCCAGCCCTGGGAGATGGCTCCTTCCTCTCCTTTCCCTACTTGATCCAACCCTACACAGACAGGCAGTGTGGGTGCAAGAATACAATGCCCCTCAAACCAGACCCTGGAACCAGTCCTCCCTATCTCAGAGCCTGTTTTTCTGAGAATGAAATCTATTATGTTTCTGTCATCTTGGGGATGCTAAGAGGACCAATGAGACTGTAGCTGGGATGACAAAGAAGAAAGCACTTAAAAAAAATTTTTTTTGTGACTGGGTGTGGTGGCTCACGTCTGTAATCCCAGCACTTTGGGAGGCCGAGATGGGTGGATCACCTGAGGTCAGGAGTTCAAGACCAGCCTGGCCAACATAGTGAAACCTTGTCTCTATAAAAAAATAAAATAAAATAAAAATTTTGTTTTTGAGACAGAGTTTTTGCTCTGTTCCCCAAGCTGGAGTGCAATGGCATGATCTTGGCTCACTACAATCTCCACCTCCTGGGTTCAAGTGATTCTCCTGCCTCAGCCTCCTGAGTAGCTGGGATTACAAGTATCCACTACCACGCCCAGCTAATTTTTGTATTTTTAGTAGCGACAAGGTTTCACAATGTTGGGCAAGCTGGTCTTGAACTCTTGACCTCAGGTAACCCACCTGCCTCAGCCTCCCAAAGTGCTAGGATTACAGGTGTGAGCCACCGCACCTGGCCCAAAAATTTTTTCATAAGGCTTTCACCTTCAGATAAATGGTTTCCCCTTTGAACACTTCCCACTCCTCAATTTCTCTTTCCACATTCTACCTCAAGCTTTACATTAGATTGCAGATGGGGAAGTGACACCAAGAGATGGGGATCTTAAAGCGCTTCTTGATATTCCCATCTCCCGCCCTCCTTCCCTCCCTCTTTTCTTCCCTTCCTCTTTCAAGGGGGTCTCTTTAAGTCGTCCAGGCTGGTCTCGAACTCCTGAGCTCAAGCAGTTCTCCTGCCTTTAGTACTGGGATTACAGGCGTGAGCCACATGTCCAGCCTGAATTCAGGCTTTTCAAAGCTACAGGGCCATTCAGGGCGAGGCAGGCAGTGCCTTTAGGGCCACAGCAAAGATCACTGGGCAAAGGCATGGAAGAAGGAAAGAAAGCACACCAACACTGTGGAAACAGGGCAGTCTCTGCCTGGGTTACTTAACTGCAGCTCAAACTCAAGTGTGAGTGGCAAGGGGAATTCAGGGTAAAGCGTGTAAAATAAGCAGTTCCTTGCTGGGTAGAGTGAGGGCTACTGACAGAAACCAGAAAAAGTGTGAGTTGTGTGGAGCGTTACCCGTTACAGAGCAAGTTAGTTTCACTGAGCTCATTACCATCGTCCTCTTTTTTTATTCTTTTTCTTTTTTTGAGACGGAGTCTCGCTCTGTCTCCCAGGCTGGAGTGCAATGGTGCGATCTTGGCTCAGTGCGACCTCTGCCTCCCAGGTTCAAGCGATTCTCCTGCCTCAGCCTCTCCAGGAACTGGGATTACAGGCGCTGCCACTACACTCAGCTTTTTTTTTTTTTGTATTTTTAGTAGAGACGGGGTTTCACTGTGTTGGCTAGGCTGGTCTCGAAATCCTGACCTCATGATCCGCCCGCTTTGGCCTCCCAAAGTGCCGGGATTACAGGCGTGAGTCACCTCTCGGGAAAGATGGAGGAAAGCACTTGGCCCTGCAGTTGGTCTGCAGCACCACTTAAAGACTGCAAATTTGGGCAAGCCACTTCTGAGGTAAAAAGGGCATAATGATGCTTAGCTCCTGGGACTACTGAGGGGATGATCGGTGTGTAAAACATTCATCAGTCTAACAGTTCTAGATACTAAATAGTACCTATCATCTAAATCATTCAGTGCAGTGGTTCTTAAACCTGCTTCACCTGTAGAATTTATACAAATGTCGTTGCCCAGGCCCCACCATAGATCAGTTAAATCGGTATCTTTGAACGTATCCTCCGCGCCCATTCTTTCCTCAGGGGATTCATGTATAGGCAGGAATGAAAAGGTGTTAGGACAAGCCACTAGTTTTACAGAAGCTAGGGACAGCAACGGGCTGAAGTTAACAGTCCCATGAGCTGGTTGAGGCCCCAGCTCCCCGGCAGAGGGGCCTCTCTCTCTCGGTTGGGGAGGCTTGCCTCACCCTTTATTATTACGCCTAACACCTAAGAAATGCGCAGGAATTTTTTTTTCGGGGGTTGGGGAGGAATCAAACGCAAACTCCTGAACCAACTAGAGCGCCGCGGGGCAGAATCGTCCGGTGGGGACTGGGACAGAGCATCGAGAAGTGCCCTGACCCAACGCCCGCAGGAACCTGAACCCCTGGGCCAGCGCTGCCTTCTCTCTGAGAGGTCTCTAGCATCTGCACTGTTAAAGCCCTCTGAGCCTCAGGGCAGACTGACGACCCTTACAGACCAGACATTTGGATGCGACCACGCCGGAAATTCCCGGAAATTCAGTCTTGGCTCCGATTCCAAAACAAATATTTCCTCACCAGCCCGGATCTCTGTCTTTAGCGTTAGTCTCTGGTCACCTGACCTATTTAAGCCAATGAGAGGCGGCTGAATTAGTACTTCCGCTTTCCGTGCGCGTTAACGAGCCACTATGCCCGTCCCTCGGGTACTCTGATTGGCCAGCCTCTCTCAGCTCGTCAGTTTATTGGCCAGAGCCTCTAGGCCGCGATCGAGCCGGGTCCGAGAGCTGTGTCAGACGGCTGGGCAGCCATGGCGTCCTATTTCGACGAACACGACTGCGAGCCGTTAGACCCCGAGCAGGAGACTCGAACCAACATGCTGCTGGAGCTCGCAAGGTGGGTGCGCGGGGCTTGGGGATGGGGTCCAGACAGCAGGTTTCTGGGCTGGGGCTGGCTGGAGAAGGCGGATTACCAGGGACAGCTGATTCTGGGGAGAACGGATGAGTAATCTGCAGTGTTAGTCCGGGCGGTGAGATTGAGGGGTGTGGGAATGAGCATCTCGACAATTTGGGCAGTCCGTTGGGCGGGCCTCGGCAAGGAAATTGAGGGAAAGACGAGCTGGAGAGTGGTGGACTTGGGGGTGGAAGGACAGCAGGCTCTGGGAGGTCCCGGAGAAGGTGAGGCATGGGGGCAGGGTTGGGGTCGTGTGCTGTGAGTGGGTATATTCATCAGGAACAGCAGGCACTGCCGACTTGGAATCTGGCTCCACAAGGTTATTCTGCGTGGCCTGAGTAACTTCTCTGAGCCTGTTGCCTCATGTGTAAAATGGGAATAAAACTTTATGTGCTGTGGCGGTCTGGTAGCAGCTGTAAACTATTTCCCATCGTGCTTTTTATCTAGTGAGCATCTACTAACTACTAACGGTAGCTATTATTCCTACTAGCAGGGCAGGGTGTTTATCGGTTACTGTCCAGTGGATTATTGGGGCAAAGATAAAGCATAGTTTTCCTTTGTTCTGACTTTACATCCTCTTCCCAGGTCACTTTTCAATAGCATGGACTTTGAAGACTTGAGGTTGGTAGTAGATTGGGACCACCACCTGCCTCCACCAGCTGCCAAGACTGTGGTTGAGAACCTCCCCAGGACGGTCATCAGAGGCTCTCAGGCTGGTGAGGACACTAATATTTTCTGCTATTTGGGCCAGACCCACCCCTTCCCCAAGTCAGACTGTGGTCTGGTCCTTAAGTTTTCCAGGCCAGATGGGGCAAGTGTCCTTCAGGAGTGGGAGCTTGGGAGGCAGGGACTGTAGCATCTCTCCTGATCAGCACTCCTTCCTAAAGAGCTCAAGTGCCCCGTGTGTCTTTTGGAATTTGAGGAGGAGGAGACTGCCATTGAGATGCCTTGCCATCACCTTTTCCATTCCAGCTGCATTCTGCCCTGGCTAAGCAAGGTACTGCTTCTCTTCTTCCAGCTCTCACTCTGCTCTGGGCCCAGTACTCAAGCTTCTTTCTGTTCATGGACTGTTGGGGGATCAAAGAAGGGTGGCACTTGGGAGCAGGGGAGGGTGGTTATCAGCTTATGAAGATCAGACCAAGGCTAGACACTACTATACTTTTCTCAGACAAATTCCTGTCCCTTGTGCCGCCATGAGCTGCCCACTGATGATGACACCTATGAAGAGCACAGACGAGATAAGGTAGGGGCTGATGGTTAAGTGGAGGGGTCGTAATAGGCTCCTTCAGTCCTGTCCTTGCTGCCATCACTTTCCACTTCGTCAGGACTGGACTAGGCCTCACAGTCCCTGGCTCTGGCTGGCTTCTTAGTGACTTTGGTTTATGGTAAGAGCCTCAGCAATGCAGATGCCAGAGGCCTGAAAACAGAGCCAGCCCCATGATAGTTGCCCATCCCCTCACCCACAGGCCTTCAGTTTTGGCCCCTGCCCAGTGTGCCCTCTTTCCTTCAGGCTCGAAAACAGCAGCAGCAGCACCGACTGGAGAACCTCCATGGAGCCATGTACACATGAGGAGGCTGAGGCTGAGCGCCGGCCCTCTGCGTCTTCCTTACAAACCTTGAATCCTCATTAAAGGTTTCTGTACTCACCCTGAGGCTGTATTGATCACAGACCTGGTCAGGGGCTCTGCATCCTCCTTCAGGTCTCTACTGCTATTGGGGAAGGTGGTCCTAAACCGCGAATCAGGCTGTGGTTTCCCACCCTGCTGGCCCATCTAGACTCATGGCAGTAGATTACTGCACCAGCCTGGGCTTGGGCCTATGTGTTCATGGTTGGAAGGCAAAATGTGTCAGGGTCTGGCACCCAGTTAATTACTTAAAGCTGATAAACTAGCCTGCAGCCTCCTCCCACTGCAATTTCTAGTTAACTCTGGAATCCCAGAGGTTTTCTTTTTCTCCATTGAGAAAGCTGCTTTTAATATTTTAAAGTTGCTCTCTGTACTACCCGCACCTTCCACCCCATGCCTCTTACTGAGGAATCAAAGTTCAAACCAGACTCTGAGTGGGGGATGGGTGAGATTATTAGATCAAATCAGTTCTTTAGATTGTTTAGAGGCCCAGAAGAGTTTTAAGCCCTTCAACGGGTATTTGAATGGTACCTGTCATCCTTTGTTTCTGTCAGCAAAGTGTGCTCAGCACTCTACTGGGGCAGGGGGGCAAGGGCTTTCTCCCATCCTTGGCTTATGGAAAGCCATCCCAGATCAGGTACCCCCTTTCCCGACTCTCCAGAACAGACTACAAACATGCAAATTAGAATTCTTTTAATATAAAAAAAAGTACTAAAATACCCACGTGGTTCTGCTGTGTTATTTGCCCTAAAGGAAGTGAGGGGCAGAGTGAAGAATCCCAGTGCAGCTCAATGGGCCCAGAAATGGGCCTTTCCATAGGCTAAGGCGTACCCACTCCACCTCCACCAGACTTCTATCCCCACTGCTGTTCCCAGCCCCCAATTCCTGCAGCAGGAAACCCCAGTGGTCTGGCTCTGGCACTGGGAGTAGAAGGCACCTGAAGGGCTGGCTGGGTGAGTGAGGACAGGTGACCTTTAAAAACAAAACGACACCATGGGGTGAGGAAGCAGGTCATGCAGCTGTGGCAGCTGGCAGGGCCCACTCCTCTGTGGCACAGGTGGACGTGGGATGGCCATTTCTCCAGAAGTGAGGAAGCCCAGATCCCAACAGAATACTTTCTCAAAATTGTTTTTGGTACAAAATAAATGCAAAGAAGATACAGGGTGGGTTGCTGCGGAGGCCGGGCCAGCCACCCTCCCCAGACCTTAGATCATAGCGATGCTCTCAGGGGCACAGTTGAGGTGGGTGGAGGTGCTGCTGCTCCCGGAGGACTTGCAGGCCCGGCCAGGGGTAGGTTGCAGTGCAGCCACCAATGTGTCTGAGGAGACTGCCCCAAACTCGTAACTGAAGGTGCCATAGAAAATGAGGATATCGATGACACACACCCACTCACACAGGGCTGCCCCATGTTGCAGCTGAGAACTCTCATGGACAAAGAAGACTCCACCTGAAATGGGGCTAAGGAAATGTTCAGTAGGACATATGGAAACCTGGCAACAACCCTTCTGCAGTCCCAGGCCTCACCTCCCCAAAGGGAGCAGACCACATGGCAGAGTTAGGCCTCCATCCCCTCATCCTCTTGGGAGGGAGAAAGGTTGAGCTAGAGGATGAGTTCCCGGCTGCCCCATCATAGAAGGATACTGAGGACCAGGGTGATGAAGGCGATGACAGCCAGCACACTTCGAAGATAGGCCACAGCCAGGTCCAGCGGGGCGGTGGCCCCTTGGTAGGAGAGAACACAGTGCAGGCAGACAAAGAGCAGCCCCGCAGGGAAGGCCACACCAGCTCCAATGTAGTGCAGAGACCTGGCATGATCCACCTGGGCTCAGAGAAGGGTCAGTTGGTGATGTGGCCAGCCAAACCCCTCCACCCTTCCTTCAATGGATCTTCTCTCTCCCTCTTCCTTTCTCCCCCTCCTTTCTCATTCCCTCCTTCCAGCCCCAACCTTGAGGTGCCACCCTCTGTAGGCAGCCAGGCCTTGTTAAGTAAAGTTCAAGGTTTGCAGGGAAGAAAGGGAAGCACCTGAAAATTGCCGACCACCAAGAGGCCTGCGGCGTTGGTGCAGCCAGTGATGAGCGCTGTGGTGTTAACCCAAGAGTGCCGACTCTGCTCCAGGAGCTGCCCGTAGCGCAGGAGGCAGATCAGGGCCACTGGGGGAGGAGAGCAAGGTTGGGGCGTTACTCCAGCCATGGCCCCGCCCAACGAGCCTGTCAGCTTTCCGCTCCCCACCGTTCTGGTGCTCCTGCCTCATCTGAGAGGCAGAAAGGGAATGGACAGGCGGGTGGTAAACTAGGTTTCCTCAGGCTCCAGCCAGCAGGGTGGCTGTGTGGGAGTCAGCCTTTGACCTTCAAGGAAGGCGAGAGAAGTTGCCTCTATTATTGCCTTAGCGCTTGGTGGGGAGGGCTGCACAATGGGCTTCCTGGGCCTTTCTGTATGGGAGGCACTGGGCTGGGCAGGCAGGGTCAGGGCTAAGGGTACAACTCACCCATGAAAGCACCCATGTTGCCAATGAGGCTGAAGAGGCAGCTTTCTGGGGGATAGGAGCCACACTTGCTGCGAGGAGGGGGAAGGACAGAGTAAGAGGGGGCAGGAGGCCCGGGGGGCCCCCATTCTGGCTCACTGGCTCTCCCCTGCTTTACCTGCACCTGCCCCTTAGCAGGTAGGCCACTGATTTATGTAAAAAGCCAGGGTCCCTCATGAACAACTTGTTCCAGGCTGAGCCGCCAAAGGAGAGCTCATGCGTGTGAGAGAGAAGGGAGTGCCCAGGAGTGTTCGGGCAACCCTGAGACTCTTTGCTGAGCCCTGCCGCTGGTCTGGCTATCCTTGAGCTAGAACACGGGCTGGGCAATCTGAGGGCTTGAGCTTAAATCTGGGTGCCTCCACTTATTATCTGTGTGATCTGCACAAGTAATACTGAGCCTGTTTCCTCACCTATAAAATGGTGAAGACAACAGCTGCCTCCTACCAGGAGGATGAAAAGAGACAATGCATATAAAGCACTCAGCAGAGTGCCTGCCCCATAGTAACTGCCAAGTAGTATTGTTATTAAGTGGCCCTTAGGATATTTATTATTCCTGAGACCCAAGGACAGCTCTTTGCTTGAGGGGCTGTCTGGGAGGACCTTAGATCTTCCTGACCTGCCCAGTGTCCCTAACCTGCCCAATGTCCAGGCCTTACCTGATGAGGGGGACATCGTCCAGGGTGCAGCAGGTCTTGGGGCCCCCTTGCTCAGCAGGGTCAGGAGAGCAGGACTCGTTGTAGGACCTGGCAGGTGGGACAGGGAGTAGACTGGGGGAAGGGACTGCCCTTCGGCCCTTGGCCTATAGCCTCAGACCTCATAGGGGACTCTCTCCCAGACTTTCCCTGCAGGGACAAAAGATCCCACTCCCCAGGGCCTGCCTGAAGCAGTAGCCAAAGGGGCAAAAGGATGGTGGGAAGTGGGTAGGTGCCATGAAGCCATGCAAGGGACCAGTTTCAGAGAAGAGCAGTGAGGCTCAGCAGTCTGGCTGGGCTCAAGAGGGGACAGAGATGAAGGAAACTTTAGAGTGAGGTTGTCTGCAGTGCTTCATACCAGTTCTCCACGGGGCATACATGGTGGTTCATCACAGCCATGGCATACCTGTGGGAACAGAATTGTCATCCTGCCCTCATGCCTCTCCTGGCTCAGCCTTCCCAAGCCCCCCTTAACCCGCTCCACAACCCTTTTCTTCCACCTTGATTTCTGGGCCCTATTCAGCCTCATTGTTGCCAGGGACTCAAGATGAGGGCCGTGAGGCTTGATGCCACACCAGCATCTGCAGCATGGCCCCCAGCTAGAGGCCCTCTGGAAGTTGCCCTGGCCAGAAGTATATTTGTCAGGGCCACCCTGGTGGACAGCAGTGGTGCCAGCTTGTCCCAAGGGGCTGTGTGCCCAGGCACCAGGCCAGGCTTTGGAGAAAGCCAGAGTGACCCTGGGTACCACCCTAGAGCCTACAACAGGACAAGGGACTTTGTGGGTGACAAGATCCTGTTGTCCCCCCCAACGCCCGCACCCCGATTTACTCACACAGTCCATATGCCAGTGATGGAGAACGCTGACAGGCTGACA
The DNA here is from genome assembly GCF_030222135.1 of Aotus nancymaae. Lineage (NCBI taxonomy): Eukaryota > Metazoa > Chordata > Mammalia > Primates > Aotidae > Aotus > Aotus nancymaae. The sequence goes on from NW_026988429.1 coordinate 11,870,230, forward strand.
GGCAGGAGGATCCAGGCGGTCATGAGGGAGGGGAGCCAGGGTGGTGGTGTTGTGGGGGGGAGGACAAGAGGTAGATGGGGAAGTGGGGGCGGACCAGCTACCTTGAGATGTTTCTGCCACAACCATCAGCTGCCCTGGCCTGGTGGAGAGAGACAGATCAAAGTCCAGTTGTGGGTGACTGGCCAGGAAGGGGGAGGGTAAAGGAGGTCAACACCTTATCCAGCGCTCCTGTTGGGTCTCAGAGCGTCCAAAGTTTGGGCTGACCCCATGCCAGAACGTAGACACCCACTGGCATTGGGGGCCTCCGCGGTCAACCCAAATGCCACCGGCGTGCTGAGAGATGTAGGCGAATCGTAACATCTGGAAGGGAGTTACCCTCCTGAGGGACCAGGGCTGGGAGAAGGGCTGGACAACCGATGAGGCCACGCCAAGGAGAGGCTGGGTGCGGGCCCAGTGGAGCGGTGGCGAGGCGGCAGAGCGCAGGCAAAACCACCTGACCATCGGCGCCCAGAGCGAGGGGCGGGTTCACGCGGGAAGCTCGGCCCGGCACCCGCTCGCCTGGACGCGGGGACCCCGGCTGGGACCGGAGCCTGCGGCCGGTGACCCCCGGGGACCCGGGACGCGAGACTCCCCGGGTGATTCCTGGAAGCCCGGAGGAAAGGAAGGAGCCCAGTACGCACCTCCCGGGAGCGCCCAGCCGCCGCCGCGCCCTGCTCGTCCCCCTCGTGGCGCCGACTCCAGCTGCGGCCCTCGGAGCAGCCCTGAAAGGTTTAAAGGGCCGAGCGGCCCCGCCCCTGGCGGCCCCAGGCCTCGCCGCGCCGCCCGCCGGGACGTGGAGTCCGCTCAGCCCCGGCCCCGGCGCCCGCGCCCTGACGGAGACTACAACTCCCGAGCCCCCGCGCCCGCGTCACGGGGGAAACGTGGGCGGTGTCCCAACTTAGGAGGACCTGGGCGCGGAGGGCTGTGGCCTGAAGACCACTCTAAAACCGAGATGCCTAGGGGTTCCGTTTACCCTGTTCCTGCAGGGGAAGCGCCGGCAGGTGGGGACCTCGGGGCAGCCCTCATTCCAGCTCTACCTGCGAGTGTCGCCGTGCACGTGGCTGGAGGAGCGTCCCTCCGCCACCGCGCACATTTTGCAGCCTGCACCGGCTAACGGTGAGTCCTCTAGGACGCTCTCTCAATGCCTGCCACTGGCCGGGGCTGCGGTGGATCCAGAGAAGGAGACACAAACCCTTGGCTGTTTCTTAAGAAATCCAAGCGCTTATGCTTCCTGTGGCTCAGCAAACTCCGGAGGAGGGCCGCTCTCATCAGATACTTTTTGCTTTCCTGCGTACAAGTACACAGTGTACTAGCCAGAAATCAATGTCCAAGACGTGTTTCCCGACTGGTTAACACTTATTTGAAATAAGGCGGCAGAGAACAGAGGACATCCATTCTAAATAGACACATGTAGGTGTCAGTGTAGATTAGGTAAGGATTAACTTGACCAGTGTTGATAAGCAAAGAGGGGAAGGTGAGAAACCTGGAGGAATCTGGGAAAAGGGAACAGGATAGTGAGGGGAAAATTACTGACCAGCTTCACCAAAAACTTACAGGCTACGAGTGCACTCCTGGACGTTTCTAAAATGATTGCAAGGGTGGAAATACTTTCACATATCAGAAGTGTGCCTGGCACTCTGTCTCGAAGGTGGTCCCAGCATGTCTTGGAGCCCTTGTGTGATGACACTTGGGCAGATCACCTGAATGATGCATGAGCGTAGGCTGCCAAGTGTGGAGAGCTGAAGTGGTAACACTGGTGAGGCAAAGGTTATGTGCAACAAGGCCCTGTGTTTTAGAGAAGCAGAGCATAATGAGAATAGACAGTAAACTGCACAATGACATGAAGATAGAGCGGAACAGACTACACAATGACTTGAAGAGGGAGAAACCTTCTTGGACCCAGTGGAAAGTAGAAATGGAAACAGAAAACCTGTTGGTAAGCCCTTTTCTTTTCCTTCTGAGACCGAGTTTTGGTTTTGTTGCCCAGGCTGGAGTACAATGGCGCCATCTTGGCTCACTGCTATGCCTCCTAGGTTCAAGTGATTCTTGTGCCTCAGCCTCCCGAGTAGCTGGAATTACACGCCTGGCTAATATTTTGTATTTTTAGTAGAGATGGGGTTTCACCATGTTGGCTAGGCTGGTCTCGAACCCCTGATGTCAGGTGATCTGCCACCTTGGCCTCTCAAAATGCAAGGATTATAGGTGTGAGCCATTGCGCCTGGCCGGGAGGGCCCTTTTCTTAATCACATCAGGACAAGTAGTTAAAACAGGGCCAAGAAGTTTGGCTGTGTAGTGATCACTGTACAAGCACAGCTGGCTGAATGAACCAGTGGGGGATAAAATCCAGCCCACCTGCCTCTGGCTATGCTTTGTGCCTCAGGACAAATGTGTGCTTCTTGCTAATTGACAGGAACCATCTTCCTGCCCAACTGTATTTCCATGGGGAGGCACCTTCTTTTTTTTTTTGAGACAGAGTCTTGCTCTGTTGCTCAGGGTGAAGTGCAGTGGTGCAATCTTGGCTCACTGCAACCTCCGCCTCCCGGGTTCAAGGGATTCTCCTGCCTCAGCCTCCCAAGTAGCTAGGATTACAGGCACACGACACCATGCCCGGCTAATTTTTTGTATTTTTAGTAGAGATGGGGTTTCACCATGCTGGCCAGGCTGATCTGTTTGGTTTTTTTTTTTTTTTTTGGAGACAGAGTTTCACTCTTGTTGCCCAGGTTGGAGTACAGTAGTGCCAGCTTGGCTCATCACAACCTCGGTCTACTGGGTTCAAGTGATTCTCCTGCCTCAGCTTCCCAAGTAGTTGCAATTACAGGCATGTGCCACCACGCCCCGGCTAATTTTGTATTTTTAGTAGAGGCGGGGTTTCTCCATGTTGGTCAGGCTGGTCTTGAACTCCTGACTTCAGGTGATCCACCTGCCTCAGCCTCCCTAAGTGCTGGGATTACAGACCTGAGCCACAGCACCTGGCCCAGAGGCTAGTCTTAACTCAGGACCTCAGGTGATATGCCTGCCTTGGCCTCCCAAAGTGTTGGGATTACAGGTGCGTGAGCCACCACTCCTGGCCTTGAGTAGGCACCTTCTTATCTGCCCAATGAGGCCGTGAACCCTGACTGGAAACTTTGTAATACTTAACACTGTATCTTCTTGAGCCGGGTTTTAGTCCCCATCCAACCAAGATAAAGGCCCAAGAGGACTATTCAAGTTCTAACATGATGTAGGGGCAAGCATAGTACTCCAGATCTGGGACATGAGGCAGCTTTGGGCTTAATATGACAATCTAATAGTTCCTAAAATAATAGAATTATCCCAGGATAGAGCTCCGTATGACAGAAGGGCTCTTCATAGGTAGTTGGTAGGGGGGAACTGTGTATAAGTCGGACCAGATGTCTTTAAAAAGGCCTTCCAATTCTAATGCTACATGAGTCTGTCTAGTTGTTATGTTCCAACAGGGACAGCTCTTAAAATAGTCTGGCAAAGCAAGAGATGAGATTTCCAGTGCTGATTCGGTGGTGGAATGACTTCAGGGCAGATATTTAACCTCCACTTCCCCATGTACACAAGTGATTTCACAACTTTTGGCAAAAACAGTGCTATAAAAATAGTAAGTTTATAAAAAAAAAAGTTTATTTGTTAAAAAAAAGAATACTGTATTTGAAAAGTACCTTCCTTCTGGGATTTTCAAATAATTTGCACACTACATTTTATTCATCTACACAGCAGAAACATTGGAAATGAGTAAACTGATGAACATATAGCTTTAACACAACCAGTGCAACCAGTCTCTCATTCTCCTGGCTCTGAGAAGGCAGAGAAGCCCTTTACTCAGGTCTTCGATTCTAGCATTACTCCAACTCCTAGGGAGATTTTAGGTGGGTGCCTATGGCTTTATGACCATCTGATTCTTCAGGGACAAGACAGGAATTCAGCATGGGAGCTTAAAATATTTTAAGTAATTGTCAACATTCCATGGTGACTCTCCCCAAAAATCTAGTGGTAGGAAAGTCATCTGTACTTATTCCTCTTTCTGTACACAGAGGCCTCATTTAAATTTGTGATCCTGCTGGGGCTCCATTACCTAGCCATTTAGAGATTCTGTCAAATGCACAGCAGGTTGGATACTCACCATCCCAAAGGGCTTCCTCCCACCTGCCTGGGGCCAATCTCTAGTTGACAGTGCCCCTCAGAGTGCACCATGGAGATGGAATGTCCCTTCCAGAGAGACTTTTACACAGGGAAAAGCATTTGTTATTGCCCACATTGGGCCTCCTGGCTGGCTGGGCTCCAGAGGCTCCTACTCTCATTTGGTACAAAAAGCTTTACATTCTTTTCCCTTCTTATATTACATTCTTCAAAGACTTCCATGCTTGCCAGCTGGATACAACTCAAGCTTTAGTGTTTACTCTTGCACAGCCCAAAGCCCTTGCAAACCCAGCTTCCTTCTATCAGTAACATCACCCATTGTGGCCCAGGAACCACAAAACCTTAAAATATAGGCTTAAATATTTGGAGAACATCCTATATTGAATGGGCATGATATGCCTATCAGATTTTTTTTTTTTTTTTTTAAAGACAGCCAATTACATCATATCTAGTCAAATGAGTGGATTCTAAAGCAGCCTGCTGGGAAGTTCTACTTAGTCTAATGCTGTTACCACTGTACAACACAGCACTGGACAGTGTTCTTTGGGACATCTGTGGGAAATGCTCCGGAACATGCTCCTTGATGGGAAACACTAATTTTTGAAAGAAATAGATGTCTGGAGGCAGGTCTGGTGAATAAACTGGATAGTACTGCCTTGGACCCCCAGCTGACGGGTGGCAGTAAGCAATGAGGATAGGCTATAAAGCTGTTAACTGGCTAAGGGCCATCCTTTGGCAGGCATTTCAAACACACCTGGAGAAAGGGCAGTAGCATATCCGATAGGCCAGCTCTAAGGAAGCTTAGTGCTTAATATAGTCACACTGCACAAATTAGCTTAGAATGCTCTCTTGGGTGGAAAATATTAAGTGTATATGCACTTGATAAGCAACCTCAAGAAAAAAGTTTAATAGTAAGGAGTTTCCATCAGTCCCCTACCTGAGAGGGTCTCTGTGAGGATTATCACAACAAATACATAAAAGGATACAATAGGTACTTATTAAATGTTGCCTTCCTTTTACCTCTTCCTTTTTTTTTTTTTGTGGAGATGGAGTCTCTGTTGCCCAGGCTGCAGTGCAGTGGCATGACCTCAGCTCAATGTAACCTCTGGCTCCTGGGTTCAAGCGACTCCTGCCTTAGCCTCCCGAGTAGCTGGGACTATAGGCGCGTGCCACCATGCCCAGCTAAGTTTTTGTATTTTTAATAGAGACAGGGTTTCACCTTGTCACCCAGGATGGTCTTGATCACCTGACCTCATGATCCGCCCACCTCAGCCTCCCTACCTCTTCCTTTACTTAACAAGAATGGGGTCTAAGATCAGTTCAAGTCATAAGATCAGTTCAAGAGCTGGAAGACTAGAATGACTGACTGGTTCTCTGACGAGGAAGAACAGGGGTAGAGTTTGGCAGAGCCTCCTTGACCTAGGAGGCTTTGGAGGGTAGTCAATATTAGAAGTCAAAAGGCACTTCTAGCCTAGCTGCCTAAGTAGAGGACAAAGACTTTCTCCTTTCAAAGGAGAGCTGAGCACAGGATTGGCAAGTTTAAGGCACTTAACCTTGGACCAGCTCTGTGGGTCTGGTCCGTGGCCGCTTTCACAATCACTTATCCACCTCACTTACATTTATCCACCACTTATCCACCTCACTCTCCTGGCATTCCTTTGGCATTGCGAGCTGTTGCTTGCAACATTTCAGTGACGTAATGGAAGTAGCTGTCTTGCAGGATAGATTTTCTGGGGCACAGAGGACAAACCAACAGTGTCATCAGGTGTCTTGACATCCTGATGTGGAGAAACCCCTGGGGCAGGGGCTATGGTTTCAGGAAATCTCAGTTCTCAAAGGCTTAAAGCCACATTTCAAGGCACTGAGGTTAGGCTGATATGCTGCAAAACAAGTGCCTTGGAACTTCCGTAGAGGAGGGGGAAGATGTCTTGTGGAATTCAGACCTAAGCCTAACCCTGCATTAAAAAAATGTTCACCGCGTGAGAGCAGTGGTATTCCTGGGGATCTTTATGCTAAGGATCTGAGTTATATACTTCTGCGAGGTAGGAAAGAAGGCCTCATTTCATTCCCTCTGGCATGTTGTCAACCAGGCAATTATTGCTAATACTGACTTTCCCTTTGTAGGTATGTTCAAAACTGAAGTCACAACTTGAGAGTAAGTTCCCACTTGTTTTGATAATTCCCTTTTAGTCTGAGCAGAGGACAGTCTGTTCACAGCTAGGAATGAAGTCGAAAGTTGGAATTCTGTAGCCCTGGCCAAGGCAGGTTTTGCTGTAAGAATCTTTGCAGTTTAGCACCAACATCTTCCTAGGTCTCCTATCTAGACAGTGCAAAGCAGTGGAACATGCGAGAAATGAAAAAGCCATGGAAAGGGAGGGAGACATGCTTGCAAATAGGCCTCAAAAATGGAGGTCTCCCACTTTATTGGTATCAGAATTACTTGGTGAGTTTGTTAGAAGGGTAGATCCCCAGAACCCCCGCCACCTCCAAAGTCCTGAGCAGCTGGAGGTACACAGTCATGTTGAAGGGAGAGGAGGACAGATGGATTCTACCTGAGGCAGAAAGATGAGGGAAAGGAACAAAGAAAAAGGGCTGAAAAAAAGGTCTATGAATACATGGGTAGAAATAAGCAAAAGCACAGAAGAACCATAAAATAACAAACATGGCTCATGCAGCTGAGTGGAACAGCAGCAGCCAGGCATAGGACCTTGCTGAGAAAGCACCAAGTTGGCATGAGGCTTCATAAATCCTGGTTCTCCCTGGAGTATCTGCTTCTAGAACACCATGTTAGCCACATAAAATTCTCAAAAAAAATTCCATAATATCAGGCTGGGCAAGTGGGTCAACATATAAGAAAGAATGACTACAAGGCAGGCCAGCTGTAGTCCTGCAACACCCTATGGATGCAGCACCTCTGGGGGTCTCAAAATCAGACAAACTGGTCCTGATACCCCCAAACTAAGTATGAGCTCCCTGGGCAGAATTCTTCTGAATGCAGTGAATCCAGCCTGGAGAGAACGCCTTCAACATGGTCAGTGTCGGCTCTGGCGCTTTGCAATCTCCTCCTGGATACGCAACTTGAGGGCTTCTCGCATTGGTGGATCCAGAGGCGTGTGTGCTGACACCTCCTCACTCACCCTTCCCGGGTCATCGCCCTATGTGGAGGAAGTCAGGAGGCTCAGGGCCTGGCCTCTTCCAGAAAGGTGACCTGCCCTTCCCTAGACAACATTCTCACAGAACTCCATTTAGCTCAGGGCTTTTTGCCAGCACCTATCATTTCACAGGTGTCCCCTATAATAGTGATTCTCCACTGGGGTCCAAGAGCCCTCCCTGTTCCCCTACTGAGAATCACTGTGAGATGGGAGTAAGTTGTGCTCAAAAGCACTGCCTGCCAGTCCTAGGCTCACATGTGGAGTAGATGCTTCCCACTGGGGTTCCTGAGGAAAACAGGGCTCAGGGGCTGACAATGAGTACTACCATGGCCTAGGACCTTCAGGCTGCAGCTGTTTCCACCAGGCGTACCTGATACACGATAACTGATGTGACCTCTCCACTGTCGGCCTCGTACTCTAAGCAGAAGAGCTGATGGCCAGAAGGCTCCACCTCGGAGCCTCCACTACTGCTGCTTTCACTGGATTCTTCATAGTCTGGGTTGCGTGGGTGGGCAGAGACATCTGGAAGGATGAACCACAGTAAGAAAGAAGAGGGGGATGCTACCGAAGGCCCTGTCCATAGAGATGATGCAGGAAAATATACAGTTAAGAAAGCCCCAATTTTCTTATGGGTTCAGTGCAAGTGGTTTTTTTTTTGTTTTGTTTTTTTGAGATGGAGTTTTGCTCTGTCACCCAGGCTGGAGTTCAGTGGCATAATATAGGCTCACTGCAACCTCCAACTCCCAGGTTCAAGTGATTCTCCTGCCTCAGCCTCCAGAGTAGCTGGGATTACAGCAGCCCGCCACCACGCCTGGCTAGTTTTTGTATTTTTAGTAGAGAGGGGGTTTCACCATGTTGTCCAGGCTAGTTTCAAACTCCTGGCCTCAAGAGATCTGCTCACCTTGGCCTCCCAAATTGCTAGGATTACAAGTGTGAACCACCATGCCTGGCCCAGCCTAAGTATTTGGTGTGCTGCCAATCAAGAACTTATTTACCTTTGCATCCCTGTTCTGAGGCGAGCACAGTCCCATCACACAGTAGGTACACAATGCACATTTGTCTAGCAAAAAGTCCTGGAAAGCAGGAGAAGGGTAGACAGAGCTCTGTCTGGGTTCAAATCCAGGCTCTGCCATTTACTAGCTGAGATCTTGCAAGTTTAACCTCTCTGTGCCTGTTTCCTGACTGCGAAACAGATATAAGCATCTCATCTTATGAGGTTGTATAAAGATTCAATGAATTGATATAAGATCTAAAAGCACTTTAAATAATGCCTAACAAAGGCAGGGTGTGGTGGCAACACACTTGTAATCCCAGCACTTTGGGAGGCTGATTCGGGCAGATCGCCTGAGTTCAGAGAGTTCAAGATCAGCCTGGGCAACGTGGGGAAACCCCTTCTCTACAAAAAATACCAAAATCAACCAAGCGTGGTGTCACACGCCTGTGGTACCAGCTACTCGGGAGGCTGAGACAGAAGAATCCCTTGAGACCTGACCTGGAGGCAGAGGCTGCAGTGAGCCGAGATCGCACTATTGCACTCCAGCCTGGCGACAAAGCGAGACTCCGTTGCAAAATAAATAAATAAATAAAATAAAAACTTTTTTTTAAAAAAGGTAATAATGCTTAACAAAATAATTGAGTGTCATGTTAACCACTGTGATATCTAGGTCGCAGGGAAGCTGGGGAAAGACCATTTACTGGGTTCATTCCACAATTATATGCTGGTCGCTCATCGCTGTGCCAGACTTTCTCTTTGCTAGGTAGGGGAGCACCTTACTAAAATACAGCACGGTGGGGCAAACCGGCAGATAAACTTCTTGCTGGCTCCCAGATACCCTCTGTGATAGTGATGCTTAACTCGGGGCTTATGAGTCGTCCCAGTTCTTGGGGAGAATCACTCAGCGGAGATTTGGGAGCGTTGAGGTGGAGGTTCCGGGAAGAGACGAAGTGAGCTGAACCTTAGGAGTAAGAAGTGATTTTTCCCTACAGAGAAGGGGAGTGCGTTGCAGGAAGAGCGCGCGAGCTTGAGGTAGGCGGGGCGGGCGGCCTCACCTCGGTGTCGCGGCAGGTACACCTGCAGGTCTGGCTTGCGGGGCCGCGTCGGCGCGGGCGTGTGCCGCCTCCTCACCTTCTCCTTGGCCGCCTGCTTCACCTTCTTGTCGTAGTCGTCCCTGCGGGGAGCCGAGCGGGAGTCAGGGGCTGTCGGGCCGGGCCCGGCCAGTCCGGAGTAGCGAAGCGGCGCAGGGCGGGGCGGTACCGGGAGATCTGGTTCCGTCGGATATGGTGCACGAAGCCGTGGTTCATGTCCAGCCGCCCGCCAGGCTTGCAGCAGTGCCCCGGCCGGGGATGCGGCCCCGTCTCCATCCGGAGCTGGGGGAACAGAGTCGCCGCCGCCTCGACGACCCCGACAACCGCCACCCGTCCACAGAGGTCCGCCTCACCCCTCACTCAGCTTCCGGCCCCGCGCCCTGACTTCCGGTCTGGGAGCCCCCGCCTGGCCGAGCGACGCGGCGCGCGGAGTTTCCGGATCGGGTCCGGTGGGGTTGGTTATGCTTAGTTTCCACGGCCCGGACAGGGCTTTTGTTTTTTGTTTTTCCGTTACATATCAATAGGAAACAAGGACTTCGGCTTACAGCTGATAAATAAAATTCAGAAAAATGCAAATCATCTATTAACACAACTCGATGTTTACGGTGGTGGCTTCCTGTCTTTTTTCTAGTGATAGGATGCTATGCAGCCATCACCAGCTGTGTGACGTTGGTTGATTCTGTAACCCCGCCGCGCTTCAGTTTCCTCATTAGTAAATGGGAACACCTAAAACACCTATCTCAAATAGATTGTGAGGCCTTGAAATTCTCTCACGGGGCACACAGCGGCACCCAGGCCGCAAGCTCCGTGAAGGCTCTCCTGGCCAGGCTTGCCTCGCACCCAAGATGCTGATGGCTTAACTATCCCCGGCAGGAGGACCCAGGGTTTTCAAGAGACCTATGGGAGTATTATTTTCTTTCTTTTATTTTTTGAGACAGACTCTTTTGCTCAGGCTGGAGTGCAGTGGCACGATCTCGGCCCACTGCAACCTTCGCCTTCTAGTTTCAAGCGATTCTCCCGTCTCAGCCTGCCGAGTAGCTGGGATTACAGGCGTGCACCACCACGCCCGGCCTATTATTTTCTTATTTATTTATTTTTTCTTTTTCTTCCTTTTTTTTTTTTTTTTTTATGAGAAGGAGTCTCGCTCTGTCGCCCAGGCTGGAATACAGTGGCGCAATCTTGGCTCACTGCAACCTCTGCCACCTGGGTTCAAGGTTCAAGCCATTCTCCTGCCTCAGCCTCCCGAGTAGCTGGGATTACAGGCTCCCCCCACGACGCTCGGCTAATTTTTGTATTTTTAGTAGGGACCAGGTTTCACCTGTTGGCCAGGTTTCACCATGTTGGCTTGTCTCGGACTCCTGACCTCAGGTGATTCGCCCACCTAAGCCTCCCAAAGAGCTGAGATTACAGGCCGAGCCACCCCTCCCGGCCCATTTTTTTCCTACTTTTTTTGACCACTGAGTTCACATCACAGCGTGTATAATTCTCAAGTCCTTTTTTAAAAAGTCAAAATCAGGAATTCATGATTAGGACAAGGACGAACGGCTGGTGCAGTGGCTCACTCCTGTAATTCCAAAACTTTGGGATGCCAAAGTGGGAGTATCACTGGAGCCAGGAATTTGAGACTAACCTGGGCAACACAGTGAGACCTTCTCTCTATAAGAAAAAAAGTATATTTTTTAAAAAAAAGAAAAAGAAAAAGAACAGGGACCAATGGTGGTCCAGGCACGCAATGGAATATTACTGAGCAATCAAAAAAGAAAAAACAATCTGTAGCTGAACAACATGGGTGGATAATAAAGCAAATACGCCCAGTGAAACAAGCCACGGACTCTATATGATTCCATTTATATAAGACTCTAGGAAGTGCAAACTAATCTATAGTGACCGAGAGATCAATTGATTTTTGTGGGGATTCTCTAGGAGGAAGACGATGTCTTTGGGGCCAGGTAGATTCTTTTTCTGTTTTGAGACAGAGTTTCGCTCTCGTTGCCCAGGTTGGATTGCAATAGCGTGATCTCAGCTCACTGCAACCTCCGCCTGCCGGGTTCAAGCTGATTCTCCTGCCTCAGCTTCCTGAGTAGCTAGGATTACAGGCATGTACCAACACGCCTGGCCAATTTTGTATTTTTAGTAGAGATGGAGTTTCTCCATGTTGGTCAGGCTGGTCTTGAACTCCCGACCTCAGGTGATCCACCTAGGCCTCTGAAAGTGCTGGGATTACAGGCATGAGCCACTATGCCTGGCCAAGGGGCTGGGTAGATTATTTAAAAAAAAAATTTTTTTTTTTTTGAGGCAGGATCTCACTCTGTCGCATAGGTTGGATTGCAGTGGCACAATCACTGCTCACTGTAGACTCTACCTCTCAGGCCCAAACAAACCTCCTGCCTCAGCCGCCTGAATAGCACACCACCATGGTGAACATCACAATGCCCAGCTAATTTTTAAAATTTTTTTGTGGAGACAGGGTTTCCCTATGTTGTCAAGGCTAGCTTTGAACTCTTGACCTCAAGTTATCCTCCTGCCTCAGGCCTCCTATAATCCCTCTGGGATTATAGGTGTGAGCCACTGTGCTGTGCCCAGATCCCTTCTCTTGACTGTGGTGATGGCTTCATGGGTGTGTATGTTACAAGAAAGGGATCTGGATTCAGACCCCATGGGAGGATTATTGGATCTTGTGCAAGAAAGAATTCAGGGTGAGTCCATAGTACAAACTAAAAGGAAGTTTATTAAGAAAGTAAAGTAGGCCGGGTGTGGGGGCTCACGCTTGTAATCTCAGCACTGTGGGAGGCTGAGGCGGGTGGATCACCTGAGGTTAGGAGTTCAAGACCAGCCTGGCCAACATTGTGAAACCCTGTCTTTAAAAAAAAAAAAAAAAAAAAAAAGTAAAGTAGCCGGGTGTGGTGGCTGACGCCTGTAATCCCAGCACTTTAGAAGACAGAGGAGGGCGGATCACTTGAGGTCAGCAGTTCGAGACCAGCCTGGCCAATATGGTGAAACTCTGCTTCTGCTAAAAATACAAAAATTGGCCGGGGGTGGTGGCAGTTGCCTATAATCCCAGCTACTCAGGAGGCTGAGGCATGAGAATCATTTGAACCCATTGCACTGAGCAGAGATCTCGATATTGCACTCTAGCCTGGGTGACAGAGCGAGACTCTGTCTCAAAAAAAAAGTAAAGTAGTGAAATTACAGCTGCTCCATAGACAGAGTAGGGCGTTCTTGAGAGTGAAAGGAGTAACAGGTCCACCCTGACTACAATGCTTGTTTATATATAGGATAAAAAGATCATACAGAGATGTGCTCTGCTACAAGGGTTTGTGATAAAGGATTAATTTTCTTAATTACTATATTTTGCAACAAGCAATATTATTATCTTTAAAGCAAAATTAGGAATGCCTTTATTCTCCAGATATTAGGATATTAGGACACTCCCAAGTCTGGATCTGTTTAGTAAACATTAGTTCTCTGTTCTCTTAACCATAAACATCTAGAGGCTAGGAGTATCTAACCTTCTGGGAATACAACCCAGCAAGTCCCAGCTTCATTTTCCTAACCCTCACTCAAGATAGAGTTGCTCTGGTTCGAATGCCTCTGACATACACTTCAAGTCAGAATTCAGTAAATTGCACATTTTATTTATTTTATTTTATTTTCCTGAGACAGAGTTTCGCACTTGTTGCCCAGGCTGGAGTGCAATGGTGCAATCTCCGCTCACTGCAACGTCCATCTCCTAGGCTCCAGTGAGTCTCCTGCCTCAGCCTCCTGAGTAGCTGGGATTACAGGCGCCCACCACCACGCTAATTTTTGTTATTTTTAGTAGAGATGGGGTTTCGCTATGTTTGTCAGGCTGGTCTTGAATCCTGACCTGAGGGGATCCGGCGGCCTCGGCCTTCCAAAGTGCTGGGATTACAGGCAGGAGCTACTGCGCCCGGCTTAAATTGTACACTTTAAACATTTGTTGTATGTCAATTATATATCAATGGAACGGTTCAAACAAATAAACAAGTTCAAGGCAGGTCTTGACGTTAGAGTTTTATTAACTTCATGGTAAATCTGCTTCTATCGGGCGTTTGCGTTTTCAAGATACCAACAACCCTCTAAATGTAGAATTAAGGCCGGGCGTGGTGACCCGTGCCTGAAATCCCAGCACTCTGGGAGGGCGAGATGGGTGGATTGCGAGGTCAGGAGTTCACGACCAGCCTGCCAAGATGGTAAAAACCCCGTCTCTACTAAAAATACAAAAATTAGCCGGGTGTGGTGGTGGGCACCTGTAATTCCAGATACTCTGGAGGCTGAGGCAGAGAATTGTTTGAACCCGGGAGGCGGAGATTGCAGTGAGTGGAGATCGCGCCACTGCAGTCCAGCCTGGGAGACAGAGCGAGACTCCGTCAAATGAATGAATGAATGAATGAATGAATGTAGGACTAGAGCCTTCGAGGGGATGATCTGGGGATGTCGCCTAGTTTTCCCGTGCAGGATTGTCAGCCTCCAAGTCGCGGAGACTGTGGGAAATGACCTCGCGATTGTGGTTTCGAGCCACAAATCTGGGGCTGAATGACAGCTTCTTTTATTCAGAAAACTATCACGGGTAAAGGTTCCTGTCTAAGTAAACTGTAAATGACGGGTAAAGGGGCGGTAGGCCCACAGAAGATTCTCAGGGGTGCACCCAGCAGCGAGGAAGCCACAGCAGTACCGCCCACAAATTTCCTGCAGAGTGATTTGTCCCTAGTGGCGACTCGTAGACAGCGCGGAGCTCGATACCAGCCCAGCTCCTGATTGGCTGTGTGCCGCGCGCTCAAGCGTGCCTGGCGCCTGCGCCGGATGACTTGGCCGGTAGTGGCGATGTCCGGTCGGTCTAAGCGGGAGTCTCGTGGTTCCACCCGCGGGAAGCGAGAGTCCGAGTTGCGGGGCAGCTCCGGTCGCGTCAAGCGGGAGCGAGATCGGGAGCGGGATCCCGAGGCGGCGAGCTCCCGGGGCAGCCCTGTGCGCGTGAAGCGGGAGGTCGAGCCAGCGAGCGCGCGCGAGGCCTCATCTTCTCTTATACCATTTGTGCGGGTGAAGAGGGAGCGCGAGGTCGATGAGGACTCCGAGCCTGAGCGGCAGGTGCGAGGTGCGCGGGGCTGGGCTAGGCGTGAGAGCTCCTCCTTCGTGTCTTTTTTTTTTTCTTCCTTTCTCTCTCTGATCTTCCCCTAAGTCCCTGCACCGGGGTTGGGGTGGGGGCGTGGGGGTGGAGAGGAGGGATCCGGACTCGACAGTTTCTGCTCTTCCACTTGTTCTGATAAAGACAGTACTCGTCTTCATAACCGTATAGTATTTCAAACAACAATCATAGCAGCCGGGTGCGGTGGCTTACGCCTGTAATCCTAGCACTTTGGGAGGCCGAGGCGGGCGGATCACGAGGTCAAGAGATCGAGACCATCCTGGCCAACATGGTGAAACCCCCTCTCTACTTAAATACAAAAATTAGCCGGGCATGGTGGCGCGCGCCTGTAGTCCCAGCTACTTGGGAGGCTGAGGCAGGAGAATTGCTTAAACCCAGGAGGCGGAGGTTGCAGTGAGCCAAGATTGCGCCACTGCACTCCAGCCTGGTGCCTGGCGACAGAGCGAGACTCTGTCTCAAAAAAAAAAAAAAAAACAATCATAACAGCAGCTTCCCTTCATCGAATGCCTGATGTGGGCCAAGCTCTGTGCTGATTTTACAAGCGTTACTTCCTTCCATTTTAAAAAAGAATTTTTTTTTTTTTCGTTTTAAGATAGAGGCAAGGCCAGGCGCAGTGGCTCACACCTGTAATCTCAGCACTTTGGGAGGCCTAGGAGGGTGGATCACCTGAGGTCAAGAGTTCAAGACCAGCCTGGCAAACATGGCGAAACCCCATCTCTACTGCAAATATGAAAAAATTAGCCAGGCTTGGGGCAGGCACCTGTAATCCCAACTACTCAGGAGGCTGAGGTAGGAGAATCGCTAGAACCCTGGGGGCAGAGGTTGCAGTGAGCCGATATCGCACCACTGTACTCCAGCCTGGGTGACAAAGCACGACTGTCTCAAAAAAAGAAAAAAAGACCGGGCGTGGTGGCTCATGCCTGTAATCCCAGCACTTTTGGAGGCCGAGGTGGGTGTATCACCAGGTCAGGAGTTCGAGACCAGCCTGACCAACATGGAGAAACTCCGTCTCATCTAAAAATACAAAAAATTAGCTGTGTATGGTGGTGCATGCCTGTAGGAGGCTGAGGCAGGAGAATCGCTTGAACCCGGGAGGCGGAAGTTGCGGAGAGCTGAGATCGTGCCATTGCACTCCAGCCTGGGCAACAAGAGCGAAACTCCGTCTCAAAAGAAAAAAAAAGATGCAATTCTTACTGTGTTGCCTAGGCTGTTCTCGAACTCCTAGGCTCAAGGGTTCCACCCGGTTCAGCCTCCCAAAGTGCTGGGATTACAGGCGAGAGCCACCCTGTGTGGCTTTCCTTCAGTTTTTACAAAACCTTAGAAGTTTTATAATTTCTAGAATCAAGATTATTCATAATGCCTGAGCAATAGGTATTTACACTAAAGTACTGATTATATAGCACTTTTTAAAGCTGAGTAAAGTCAAGAGACAATTCTCCATTAGTCTCTTGAGTTTGTGCACATACTGCTCCCCACTGCCTGACTGCCTTTGCTCCTAGACTCTAGTTCAGGATGTTCGTGTAGTGAGCAGCCTTGGAAGACAGAAATGATGTCTCTACAGAACAACAAGGAGGCAAGGGCACAACCCGTTATAAAAGATTTGGAGCAGGGTATAATGGTTCACACCTGTAATGGCATCTACTCTGGAGGAAGAGGTAGAGTTCAAGACTAGGATGGGCAACAGAGCAAGACCTCGTTTAAAAAAAAATGTTAATGGTTCAGATTCTCTAGGCTCAAGGTTTCTCTCCTATAAGGCAACTCACTGTGTGCATGGGTTCTCCTCACTTTGCCTTGTGGGAATTCACTTGGGAAACTGACACCAGTGCTATATTCTTGTTACTGCCATTGTGTAATAAATTGTCCTTTATTTCAGGTCAGGTAGTTACATGCTTTCCATCAGCGTTCATAAAACTGTGACAGACTAACTTGTTAGCTTGCAAGTAGGGTAAGATCTCAGACCCCTCAAGTTTTTGACAAGTAGTAGATGTATAGATGTACATGCACACTCTTCTTTCAACTTCATAGTACCTTTGTATTACAATCAGTTTATGTTACTACTTGACACATATTTCATATTTTTCATGCTTTATGGGATTTCTTTACGTAACATGCAAACAAATCTTCTGTTGATTTTATGTATACCAAATATATTCTCTCAGTTTGTGGCTTGTTCTATTAGTGGACTTTTTTTTTTTTTGAGACAAGTCTTGATCTGTTGCCTAGGCTGGAGGGCAGTGGCATGATCTCGGCTCACTGCAACCTCCACCTTTCAGGTTCAAGCAATTCTTCTGCCTCAGCCCCCCGAGTAGCTGGGATTACAGGTGTGCACCACCATGCCTGGCTAATTTTTGTATTTTTAGTAGAGCCGGGATTTCACCATGTTGGTCAAGCTGACCTCAAACTCCTGATCTTGTGATCCGCCTGCCTTGGCCTTCCAAAGTGCTGAGATTACAGGCGTGAGCCACTGAGCCTGGCCCCTCTTTTTTTTTTTTTTTTTTTTGAGACAGAGTTTTGCTCTTGTTGCCCAAGTTGGAGTGCAGTGGTGCAGTCTTGGCTCACTGTACCTGGTTCAAGCTGATTCTCCTGCCTCAACCTCCTGAGTAGCTAGGATTACAGGTGCCTGCCACCACGCCCAGCTAATTTTTGTATATTTAGTAGAGATGGGGTTTCACCACTTTGGCCAGGTTGGTCTCAAACTCCTGACCTTAGGTGATCCACCCACCTCAGCCTCCCAGAGTGCTGGGATTACAGGCGTGAGCCACTGTGCCCAGCTAGTGGACTTTTTTTCCATGTTGTTGCCATCCAAATAATAAGAGCTCATCTTGATTAGTTTTTCCCATTTCTGTTTCTTTTTTTGTACTGTTAGTTGGCCCTGAGTATAGGTTTCCCTTTTTTTTTTTCTATTTAGCCAAGAGACTGTCAGTCAATAGTTTCCCATTTTCTTCTTTTTTTTCTTTTTCACTGATAACAACTGAGAATTATAAGCTTAGGTTTCCCATTTTCAAAGCCTATGATGATTTTCCTTTCAGCAAAGAATGGCCGAGTGGATTCTGAGGACCGGAGGAGCCGCCACTGCCCATACCTGGACACCATTAATAGGTTGGTAGGACAGAGATGCTGAGGATAGCAAAAGAGCAGTGGAATCTATGCAGAAGGTTTTTTGGACTGTACACTGAACAACACATTCACAAATTTTACTTCATTCATTTATTTATTTCATTGTTTCTGAGACGGAATCTTGCTCTGTCACCCAGGCTGGAGTGCAGTGGCGTGATCTTGGCTCACTGCAACCTCCGCCTTCTGGGTTCAAGCGGTTCTCTGCCTCAGCTTCCCGAATATTTGGGGTTATAAGTGCCCGCCACCATGCTTGGCTAATTTTTTTGTGTTTTTAGTAGAGACAGGGTTTCAACATCTTGGCTAGGCTGGTGTTGAAGTCCTGACCTCCTGATCCACGCACTTCGGCCTCCCAAAGTGTTGGGATTACAGGCGTGAGCCACCACGCCTGGCCAATTTTACTTCTTTTAAACCTGTCCTAGAGAGTTATGTTTCTTGCAGTGCTAATCTTTGTTCTTTGATTTACAGTGTCAGAACACATATTGTTAAAGAGCTTTTTAGCTTATTTTGCATTTGTATGTTGGGATAACAGGATGCATAGTATCCTTAAAGTAGTAGTAGCACATTGAAATATTTATGGAGCACCTAGTGTGTACTGGATACTATTTTGGTGAGACTGGGGTTCAGCAGAAAAAAGCACGAATTTGTTTAAAAAAAGTTATAAGGGCTGTTCATTATGGTAGGCATGAACCACCTGTGGCTTCAGTGCTCCTGCAATTGAAGAACTGAATTTTATATTTTGTTTAATTGAATTACAGTCAGCCTCAGTATTGGGATATGGAACCTGAAGATACAAAGGGCCAATTGTAAGGGGCTTGAACATTGTTTGAAAGCTGAGGTAGTTACTTCATCATCACATTCTTTTTTCTGATTCCCACGTGGCACATAGAATGTTTTTCAACCTATATTGTAGAGGAGTTTTCTACAGTATAATTGTTCTTGTAAGAGCTGGGTGTGGTGGCTCACACCTGTAATCTCAGCCCTTTGGCAGGCAGGAGGATCACTTGAGGCCAGAAGTTTGAGACCAGCCTGGTCAACATAACGAGACCCATCTTTTTTTTTTTTTTTAATGGAGTTTTGCTTGTATTGCCCAGGCTGGAGTGCAATGGTGTGATCTTCGCTCACTGCAACCTCTGCCTCCCAGGTTCAAGTGATTCTCCTGCCTCAGGCTCCTGAGTAGCTGGGATTATAGGCGTCCACCACTGTGCCCAGCTAGTTTTTGTATTTTTTTAGTAGAAACGAGGGTTTCACCATGTTGGCCAGGCTGGTCTCGAACTCATGACCTGAGGTAATCCACCTGCCTCGGCCTCACAAAGTGCTGGGATTACAGGCGTGAGCCACTGCGCCCGGCCCTTATTTATTTATTTTTAAATTTTATTTTCATTATTTTTATTTTTAAAAATTTTTATTTTTTATTTTTTATTTATTTTTTTATAGAGATGGGGTTTCACCATGTTGGCCAGGATGATCTTGATCTCTTGACCTCGTGATCCGCCCACCTCGGTCTCCCAAAGTGCTGGGATTACAGGCGTGAACCACCGCGCCCGGCCTGAGACTCAGCTTTTAAAAAGACTTAAAAAAAAAAAGTTATGGTTGGGTGCTCTGGCTCATGCCTATAATCCCAGAATTTTCGGAGGCTGAGGCGGGCAGATTGCTTGAGCCCTGGAGTTCGAGACCATCCTGGGCAACATGGCAAAACCTCATCGCTACAAAAAATACAAAAACTTAGCCAGGTGTAGTGGTACACTCCTGTAGTCCCAGCTACTTGGGGGGCTGAAGCAGGAGGATTGCTTGAACCTGGGAGGTTGAGGCTGCAGTGTTGAGATTGTGACACTGCACTCCAGCCTGGATGACAAAGTGAGACCCCATCTCAGGAAAAAAAAACGCCACAAGGGCTGTTCATTATGGTAGGCATGAGCCACCTGTGGCTTTAGTGCTCCTGCAGTTGAAGAAGTGAATTTTACATTCTATTTAATTGAATTACAGTCAGCCTCAGTATCAGGATATGGAACCTGAAGATACAAAGGGCCAACTGTAAGGGGCTTGAACATTGTGGATTTTGGTATCTGAAGGGGTCCTAGAACCAGTTTCCTGTGGCTACTGATGGACAGCTGTTTTTGTCTTTGGTTGTTTGCTTTTTTGAGATGGGGTCTTGCTCTGTTGCCCAGGCTGGAGTGTAGTGGCATGATCTTGGCTCACTGCAGCCTCCACCTCCCAAGTTCAAGCAGTTCTCCTACCTCAGCCTCCTGAGTAGCTGAGATTACAGGCAGACCACCACACCCAGCTAATTTTTGTATTTTCAGTAGAGATGGGGTTT
Source organism: Aotus nancymaae (assembly GCF_030222135.1). Classification (NCBI taxonomy): domain Eukaryota; kingdom Metazoa; phylum Chordata; class Mammalia; order Primates; family Aotidae; genus Aotus; species Aotus nancymaae. The sequence goes on from NW_026988429.1 coordinate 11,890,244, forward strand.
TACCATGTTGGCCAGTCTGGTCCCGAACTGCTGACCTTGGGTGATCCACCCTCCTCGGCCTCTCAAAGTGTTGGAATTATAAGCATGAGCCACTGCACCCAGCAGGATAGCTTATTTTAAATTTAATTGTCAATAGCCACTTTGTCTAGTGGCTTCTTTATTAGATAGCACAGCTCTTTGGGATCATTGTCAGTTAATTAAGATTACTATTTTAGGGTAAATCTCTTTGTGGGTTGAATGGAGGTAAGGTTTTTTGTTCCTTTCTGCCCAGTCCTCACTTTGCACTTGAATAAATAGATCTGTTTGTAGGTATTCTAAAATTTTTCAGCCTTTCCATTTGTTTTTATGGACAAAAATACATTTTTATTTTTAAATTTATTATTATTATTATTATTATTTTTTTAAAGAGAGGATCTCACTCTGTAGCCCAGGCTGGAGTGCAGTAGTGGATCAGAGCTCACTGTAGCCACAAACTCTGGGCTAAAGTGATACATTTTTCTTTTGTGAAAGGATTTATTCATCCTTTTTATGTCCTCTCCACCTCCAGAATGCTGTTGGGGTCCTTTTACCTTAGTCTGACTTGTAGCTTTCCCTCTAGAAAAAGTGAATGCAGTGGGAAGTCCTGAACTGGTTACAAACACTAATGAGAAAGATACTTTTGGGTATTATGTGTCTGGTGGAGACACCTTAACACTGCTTTGGAGCATGGCGAGTGGAGGTGAGGAATAAGTGTCCCCCAATAATCGGTGTATATATGGTTGTGAACTGTTTTCTGAAGGATGTTGTGTGGTATCATTGAACATCACAGAGCCAACACTGCTTCATTTGAGTGCCTTCCTACATGTCCATCCTATTGTTTATTTTTTTCTGTTTTGTTTTGTTTCCTTAGAAGTGTGCTGGACTTTGACTTTGAGAAACTGTGTTCTATCTCCCTCTCACATATCAATGCTTACGCCTGTCTGGTGTGTGGCAAGTACTTTCAAGGTAAATGAATGTTAAAAATTATAAACTTGTTAAGCTTTTAGAGCTAGCTGCAGATCTGTTCCAGAGGGACTTTTTTTTTTAAGGAAAGTAAGCTGTTCTCAGGAATTATATCTAATAATTTCTATTTGTTCCCAGGAAATTGAAATATTCTTAGAAAACCAACAAGAGGTTCTCTGACTGGTCAGAACCTGGATAATCTGAAGGGAGAAAGGGCAAGTCATATGAAAGACTGTGATCTCAAAGACTCTGGATTCTTGAATCTCTAATATATGTATTTTTTTGTTTTTAATTTATTTTTAATTATTTTGAGACAGAGTCTCACTCTGTCGCCCAGGCTGGAGTGCAGTGGTGCAGTCTTGCCAGCTAATTTTTTTTTTTATTTACATGGAGTCTTGCTCTGTTACCCAGTCTGCAGTGCAGTGGCGTGATCTTGGCTTACAGCAACCTCCACCTTCTGGGATCAAGTAATTCTCCTGCCTCAGCCTCCCAATTAGCTGGGATTACAGGTATACCACCATGCGTGGCTAATTTTGTATTTTTAGTAGAGACAGGGTTTCACCATGTTGGCCAGGCTGGTCTCCATCTCCCAACTTCAGGTGATCTACCTTGGCCTCCCAAAGTGCTGGGATTACAGGTGTGAGCCCCCGTGCCCAGCCAATTTTTTTTTCTTTTTTTTTTTTTTGAGATGGAGTCTCCCTCTGTCACCCAGGCTGGAGTGCAGTGGCATGATCTCGGCTCACTGCAATCTCTGCCTCCTGGGTTCAATCTATTTTCCTGCCTTAGCTTCCTGAGTAACTGGGATTACAGGCATGTACCACTATGCCCAGCTAATTTTTTTTTTTTTGTACTTTTAGTAGAGATGGGGTTTTATCATGTTGGTCAGGCTGGTCTTAAACTCCTGACCTCGTGATCTGCCTTCCTTGGCCTCCCAAAGTGTTGGGGTTGTAGGTGTGAGCCACTGCACCTGGCCAATTTTTTTTTTTTTCTCAATTTTATTTATTTATATTTTGAGCTGGAGTCTTGCTCTGTCGCCCAGGCTCACTTGCCTCCTGAGTTCAAGTGATTCTCCTGCCTCAGCCTCCCGAGTAGCTGGGACTACAGGCATGCACCACCACATCACCACGCCTGGCTAATTTTTGTATTTTTTAGTAGAAATGGGTTTTACCATATTGGCCAGGCTAGTCTTGAACTCCTGACCTCAAGTGATCCACCCTCCTCAGCCTCCCAAAGTGCTGAGATTATAGGCGTAAGCCACTGCACCAGGCCACAGTTTTTTTTTTTTAAAGATGGGATTTTGCTTTGTTGCCCAGGCTAGTCTCAAAACTCCTGAGCTCAAGCAGTCTGCACTTTGGGGCCTCCCAAAGTGCTGGGATTATAGGTGTGAGCCACTGCACCCCTCCATCTGGCTATTTTATTTTATTTTGTAGCGACAAGTCTTTGTTATGTTACCCAGGCTACACTTTTTTTTTTAATCCTTTGGCTCCACGGACTTTTTTTTTCCCCTTTCTTTTCTGAAAATGTATAATTTCAACTTATTCAGACCAAGCAGATGCCATGTACATAGTGTAGTGGAGGGTTCACACGAGGTAAAAACATCCTGACATGGTGGCTCACACCTGTAATCCTAGTATTTTGGGAGACCAAGGCAGGAGGCTTGCTTAAAGCCAAGAGTTCAAGACCCATCTTGCTAAAATAACAAGACCCTGTCTCAAATAAAAAAGAGATAAAAACTATATTCTTTGCTTTTATAAGGAGCTTATAAGAAGTCAAGGTTGATAATGTAAAACAATCAGCAAGTTCTGTTAGACCTTAAAGATTACTGCTAGACTATGGCAGTGAATAAAAATAAAGGCAATAGGAGTTGAAATATGCAAAAGTCAGTGTTAGCTGGAGTATTTATATTGAGTTCATGGAGGAGTTGAGATGGGACTTGAATTGGCAGGACATAGGAGTTTGAATGGTTAAGGGAGAGAGAGTCTAGAAAGGAGTAGCAACATGAAAAAAGTTACATAGATGCAGCATTGTCCTGAATATGGATAGTTGGAAATTCAGGACTGAGTGATGATGGACTGTCATAGGATATGTATGTATTTGTGTATATATGTATTTATGCACACATATATGCATAGATATTTCTGATTTCATATATATAGGAACTATATATAAAATATATAGGGATAGGTTATATATATTAGGTTGTATACATATTATATGTGAAATAGTGAAATTTGTTTCCTCAGTCAATGTCTTATGCCATCTAGGGAATGAAGTAACTAATGTGCCAGTTTTTCTTGCTCATTTTTTTATAAGAGAAGTTCATGTGGAGGATTCATTTTATGAAAGGCATAATATTTGTTTTTTTGCGGATGCTAACATGTTCTGGTAGAAAATAATGAAAGGAAAAGCAAACCTGATCGGTGCCTTCTAGGATCTGCCCTTCTATTACAGCCTTTCCCCTTTCCCTACAGGCCGTGGTTTGAAGTCTCATGCCTACATTCACAGTGTCCAGTTTAGCCACCATGTTTTCCTCAACCTCCACACCCTCAAATTTTACTGCCTTCCAGACAACTATGAGATCATCGATTCCTCATTGGAGGATATCACGGTGTGTGTCTAAGAGGGTTGGTTTGGGGTCCATTCTTTTATGAGCCATCCCAGGGCTCCCAGGGGACTGCTTCACCTGAGGACAGGGAAGAATCTCAGTCCTTTTGGGCCTTGAGAGACTGCTTTCCCTTTTGGAAGGAACCAGGGAAACTGACTGTCATTTCTGCCTTTAACATTGAGGACTAGGACTGAAGAAACATGGCTGTATTCTGATAGGATTTAAAGTGTTTTTGTGAAATGAATTATTCTTCCACACTTTGAAGTAGGGATATGAATTGGGCCTGGTATAGGACAGTAGTTATCAAGCTGTACACCATCTCCTGGCTGCTTTTATCATATGATGTGGCCAGAGCATCCAGCCACAGGTGTATCATCTGTGGGCTCTAGTTTGTGACCTGTACCAAGAGATACTCATTGTACTGAGCATGGAAAGTCTTCTTGGGCTTTGATTAGTATTGGGCTTCTGATTATTATTTTTCTTTTCAGCACGTGGGGAATACTCATGGTGCCAAATGCTCTGTTTCTGTTTTTGAGACGGGGTCTCACTCTGTTGCCCAGGCTGGAGTGCAGCACCAGCACAGCTCGCTATATCCTTGACCTCATGGGTTCAAGTGATCCTCCCACTTCAGCCTCTCATGTAACTGGGACTCCTGGCATGTACCATCATGCCCAGATAAATTTATTTTTTTGTAGAGATGGGGTCTCATTGTGTTGCCCAGGTTGGCCATGCTCTGTTTATTTTTAAGGAAAGCGTGGTAGTTTTTGAAATACTGCTTTTTCTACTTGTGAAAGTTTTATAAGCCTATTTTTTTTTTTGAGTCTCACACTGTTGCCAGGCTGGAGTGCAGTGGCACCATCTCAGCTCACAGCAAAATCTCTGCCTCTCAGGTTCAAGCGATTCTACTGCCTTAGCAGTAGATTACAGGTGTGTGCCACCACACCTAACTAATTTTTGTATTTTTAGTAGGGGCAGGGTTTCGCCATGCCTGGATGGTCTTGATCTCCTGACCTCATGATCCACCCACCTCGACCTCCCAAAGTGCTGGGATTACTGGCGTGAGCCACTGCCCCTGGCCAAGCCTGTTAATAATTGAGGTGAAAATAGTTATAGACAGGCTGGGTGCAGTGGCACACACTTGTAATCCCAGCACTTTGGGAGGCCGAGGCAGGTGGATCACTTGAGGTCAGGAGTTTGAGACCAGCCTGTCCAACATGATGAGACCTTGTTTCTATTAAAAATACAAAATTACCCAGGCATGGTGGCACACGCTTATAATCCCAGCCACTTGGGAGGCTCAGGCAGGAGAATTGCTTGAACCTGGAAGGTGGCTGTTGCAGTGAACCGAGGTCGTGCCATGGTACTCCAGTCTGGGCAACAGGAGCAAAACTCGGTCTCAAAAAAAAAAGTTATGGATAGTATTTATAGAGGGAGAAACTGGAATAAATTCAGTGTTTCAAAGTGAGTTTGGGATGACCTCTGTCCAGTCTGTGACGTAATGACTGTGGTGACTGAAGCTGGGAAGCATCTGATCCTGCTCTTTCAGTCCCAGGAAGTCATGGAGATCCTAAGTCTCACCCAAAGTGGAGGAAACTCTCCTGCTCTGACACTAAGTACATGTGCTGCCTCTAGGAGGTTCTGAGACTTAGGCTGCCTTTAGAAACTTGAGTACTGGGATTCAGTGATTTTGCGTTAAACACAGAGATCCCCTTGTAGATTAGTCATGGGAGAGGATCTACCCCATGTTACTTCAATCTTTACATCTATTGGTTGGGACTCTTTGGGTGTGTCATGAGATGTTCATGGCCAAAGTGGTTTTTGTTTTTGCAGAAATTGCTGCTCCAGACATTTCTTGTGAACTCAGCTCTTAAACAACTTAGAATTTTCTTTTGTTTTACAGTATGTATTGAAGCCCACTTTCACAAAGCAGCAAATTGCAAACTTGGACAAGCAAGCCAAATTGTCCCGGGCATATGATGGTACCACTTACCTGCCGGGTATCGTGGGACTGAATAACATAAAGGCCAATGACTATGCCAACGCTGTCCTTCAGGTAGGATCAAGACAGGAACACTGAGGAAGGGAAGGACACCCGGAAGTCTGGGCATAGTGGTTCACGCCTGTAATCCCAACACTTTGGGAGGCTGAGGTGGGCAGATCACGAGGTCAGGAGTTTAAGACCATCCTGGCCAGCATGGTGAAACCCCATCTCTACTAAAAATACAAAAATTAGCTGGGTATGGTGGTGTGCGCCTGTAATCCCAGCTACTGGGGAGGCTGAGGCAGGAGAATGGCTTGAACCCAGGAGGCGAAGGTTGCAGTAAGCCGAGATTGTGTCACTGCATTCCAATCCAGACTGGGTGACAGAGCAAGACTGTCTCAAAAAAAAAAAAGAAAAAGAAAAAAAGAAAAAAAAATTTCTACAGTGTGCACCTATTAATTATATAATTTTCTTAAAAATAACTTAATTGAAAATAGGACAGCTTTGGCTTTCTGCCTCTCCGATTTCAGGGTTATGAGCACATGGTAAAAAAAGTCATTGGCTAGCCAGCACAGCAAACATCCACACCATTAAAAAAAAAAACAACAAAATGCATCTGGCATGTTTCTTACTTGATACTGCAAGGCCACACAGATTCAGTCCCTCATTCCCTGGAAGTTCCAGAGGCCATGAGCCCAGAGGCTAGAAAAAAACCTCACCATTTCACAGCAGCCTAGTGAGCAGACAAAGGAATGCTCTGCTCGTTGGAGAACAATTTGAGTATAGTCCTTAGCAAGACTCAGTGTCTGAGGATCATTTGACTATACTCTACAAGAAGGCAGTAATTTCTTGGCCAGTACACATACTATTTCCTGTCCCTCTCTTTCTTTTTGAAATGGAATCTCACTCTGTCCCCAGGCTGGAGTACAGTGGCGCGATCTCAGGTCACTATAATCTCCGCCTCCCAGATGCAAGTGATTCTCTTATTTCAGCCTCCCAAGTAGCTGGGATTACAAGATTACACCACCATACCTGGCTAATTTTTGTATTTTTAGTAGATTTTGTATTTTTAGTAAATTTTGTATTTTTAGTAGAGACATGGTTTCGCCATGTTGGCCAGGCTGACTCAAACTCTTGACCTCAGGCAATCTGCCCTCTTTGACCGCCCAAAATGTTGGGATTACAGGCGTGAGTCACTGCGCCTGGTCCCCTCCTCCCAGTTTTATAGCTCAGACTAATGAGCCTGTGTTTCTTCCTGAAACTAATATGGCTGGTTTTTATCTTTCTGCTTAATGAGGTCAAATTGTTTTTATTGTCCTAAACCTTTTGACCATTTTATTTTTTATTTATTTTATTATTATTATTTTTTAATTTATTTATTTTACTTTAGGTGCGTACTATATCTGGCATTTCTCCCCATGTTATCCCTCTCCACCCTCCCCTCCCTCCCCATCCCCCACTGTTTCTCCCCTACCCCAGCTCAACTGCCTCCAGTGTGTTATGCTCCTCTCCCTGAGTCCTTGTGTTCTCATTGTTCAACACCCACCTATGAGTGAGAACATATGGTGTTTGGCTTTCTGTTCTTGTGTCAGTTTGCTGAGAATAATGGTTTCCAGATTCATCCAAGTCCCCACAAAGGACACGAACTCATCGATTTTTATAGCTCCGTAGTATTCCATGGTGTATATGTACCACATTTTCTTTGTCCAGTTTATCATTGACAGGCATTTGGGTTGGTTCTAGGTCTTTGCTGTTGTACACAGGGCTGCATTGAACATACATGTGCATGTGTCTTTATAGTAGAACAATTTATAGTTCTTTGGGTATATACCCAGTAATGGGATTGCTGGGTTAAATGGAATTTCTATTTCTAGATCCTTGAGAAATTGCCACACTGTCTTCCACAATGGTTGAACTAATTTACACTCCCACCAACTGTGTAAGAGTGTTCCTATTTCTCCACATCCTCTGCAGCATCTGTTGTCTCCAGATTTTTATTTTTTTATTTTTTTAAGACAGGGTTTCACCATGTTGGTCAGGCTGGTCTTGAACTCCTGACCTCAGGTGATCCACCCGCCTTGGCCTCCAAAGTGCTTGGATTATAGGCGTGAGCCACCAGCCGTCTCCAGATTTTTTAATGATCATCATTCTAACTGGCATGAGATGATATCTCAGTGTGGTTTTGATTTGCATTTCTCTAATGACCAGTGATGATGAGCATTTTTTCATGTTTGTTGGCCTCATATATGTCTTCTTTTGAAAAATGTCTGTTCATATCCTTTGCCCGCTTTTGAATGGGGTTTTTTTTTCTTGTATATCTGTTTTAGTTCCTTGTAGATTCTGGATATTAGCCCTTTGTCAGATGGGTAGATCGCAAAAATTTTTTCCCATTCTGTTGGTTGCCGATTCGCTCTAATGATGCCTTCTTTTGCCATACAGAAGCTCTGGAGTTTAATTAGATCCCATTTGTCTATCTTGGCTTTTATTGCCATTGCTTTTGGTGTTTTAGTCATGAAGTCCTTGCCTATGCCTATGTCCTGGATGGTTTTGCCTACAGACCATTTTCTTTTCTTTTTTTTTTTTTGAGACTGAGTTTTACTCTTGTCACCCAGTCTAGAGTGCAGTGGATCTTGGCTCTCTGCAGCCTCTGCCTCCCAGGTTCAAGCGATTCTCCTGCCTCAGCCTCCCAAGTAGCTAGGATTAGAGGTGCGTGCCACCACGCCTGGCTAATTTTTGTATTTTTAGCAGAAACTGGGTTTTACATGTTGGCCAGGCTGGTCTTGAACTCCTGACCTCAAGTCATTCTTCTACCTCAGCCTCCCAAAGTGCTGGGATTACAGGCTTGAGCCACCTTGCCTGGCTGACTGTTTTCCATCATAACAGACTATATTTACTTTAAAAAAAAATTTTGGCGGGGCCTGGTGGCTCAGTCATGAGAATTGCTTCAGTCTGGGAGGCGGAGGTTGCAGTGAGTCAAGATCTTGCCACTGCACTCCAGCCTGGGGGATAGAGCAAGACTTTGTCTCCAAAAAAAAAAAAAAAAAAAAAACTTTCAATAGGTTTTTGGGGAACAGGTGGTGTTTGGTTACCTGAATAAGTTCTTTAGTGGTGATTTCTGAGATTTTGGTCGCCCATCACCCGAGCAGTGTACACTGTACCCAGTGTGTAGTCTTTTATCCCTCACCCCCCCCACCATTTCCCCCAAGTCCCCAAAGTCCATTGTATTATTCTTATACCTTTGCGTCCTCACAGCTCCCTATATTTACTTTTATGTACAATTATATGGTTTTATGATGGGAAAACATCAAATTTTAAGATAATTTTCATATTAGTTTGGAGTTGAGAGATGGGAGAACTATGTTTCCTAGATAGTTATCTTTGCTTCAGCCAAAATGGATGATGAAGAAAAGAGTATTTGGATTTTACCCTTCTACCTTATGAATTTAAGTATTGTCACAGCATAATTAGAGTAACGAAAGGAAATTGTTAAATAAATTGATAGAGATTTGAATACCTGTGGTTTTTGTTTTGTTTTAACCTTATTATTATCCACATCAGCAAAGTGTCTGCAGAACTGTAGTTCTTATCAAACTCAATTTTTTTTTCTTGTTTCCATTATCAAATCAGTGGTATTTCAGAAACTTAATGTTAAGGATAGTTCTGTAATGTGAGCCTGGGTAGGATTCTCCAAGGGTCCATTTACTTTTGGCTCTTTAAGGCCATCACAGGTAGATCACAGGATTCTATTAGGAGAACTTTAGTTGGAAGAGCTTGGCTCAAGGGGTCCTACAAAGGGGCTTTGGGTTAATTGGAGTGTTTGATTTTCAGGCTCTATCTAATGTTCCTCCTCTCCGGAACTACTTTCTGGAAGAAGACAACTATAAGAACATCAAGCGTCCTCCAGGGGATATTATGTTCTTGTTGGTCCAGCGTTTTGGAGAGCTGATGAGAAAGCTCTGGAACCCTCGAAATTTCAAGGCACATGTGTCTCCCCATGAGATGCTTCAGGCAGTTGTACTTTGCAGTAAGAAGACTTTTCAGATCACTAAACAAGGTAAGGAGCAAGTCATTCATGTTTCCCTTGACTTCAGGACCACAAAACCAGTTTGATGAGCAAATTTATTTCCACATGGCAGTGAATTTTTTTTTTTTTTTTTTTTTGAGACAGAGTCTAACTCTGTCACCCAGGCTGGAGTGCAATGGTGTGGTCTCACCTCACTGCAACCTCTGCCTCCCTGGTTCAAGCGATTCTCCTGCCTCAGCCTCCCCAGTAGCTGGGACTACAGGTGCGTGCCACCACACCTGGCTAATTTTTATTTTTAGTAGAGACGGGGTTTTACTTTGTTGGCCAGGCTGGTCTCAAACTCCTGACCTTGTGATCTGCCTACCTCAGCCTCCCAAAGTGCTGGGATTACAGGTGTGAGCCACCACGCCCTGCCTTTTTATTTTTTTAAGAGGTAGAGTCTTGCTCTTTTGACCAGGCTGGAATGCAGTGGTGGGATTATAGCTCACTGCAGGCTTGGACTTCTGGACTCAAGGGATCCTCTTGCCTCAGCTTCAAGTAGCTGGGATTACAGGCATAAGCCACTGTGCCCAGCTGCAGTGAATCTTGAGAGTAGCCAGGAGTGTACAGTGGATAGTATGGTGAGGTTCCTCATTCTTCTCTGATCAGTCTGCCCTGCTAAGAGTCCCAGGAGATTCCAGCTGAATACAAAGTCTGTCTTACTTGGTAAATTAAATAATATGACTTAGGGGAATACCAGGAGGCTGGGAAAGACACTAGCTTTTATTAAACACCTATCACTTACCCTTATTTTTTCATGTCCTACATTTGAGTGTTATAATGATTTTTTTTTTTTTTTTTTGAGATAGAGTCTCACTTTGTTGCCTGGGCTGGAGTGCAGTGGTGTGATCTCTGCTCACTGCAACCTCTGCCTCCTGGGTTCAAAGGATTCTCCTGCCTCAGCCTCCCAAGTAGCTGGGATTACAGGTGCCCACCAGCATGCCCAGCTAATTTTTGTATTTTTAGTAGAGAGAGGGGTTTCACCATGTTGACCAGGCTGGTCTTGAACTCCTGACCTCAAGTGATCCACCTGCTTTGGCCTCCCAAAGTTCTGGAATTACAGGTGTGAGCCACTGTGCCTGACCTCTAATGAACTATTTTGACTATTTTATCTCTCCAAACCCAATTTGTTATTATCTTATGAGTAAAGTGGACACTGTAACTTTGTACTTGAATCTCATGTGGTATCCTCTAGTATCCATATTAGTTTATTCAACATTCACTCATGGTGCTAGGTTTTAGAGCAGCAGGGATAAGAAACATGATTTTTCTCTTTGAAGAACTTCCAGTCTAGTGGGGAAATCGTTACGTAGAAAGGTTGAGCGTGCTGGCATAAGCCTGTGGTCTGAGCTACTTGAGAGCTGAGGCAGCAGTATTGTCTGAACCCAGGAGTTCAAGGCCACAGTAAACTATTATCATACCAGTGCACTCCAGCTGGGCAACGGAGCAAAACCCTGTCTTTAGAAATGAATAAGCAAATTTCAACTATCTTTTTTTTTTTTTACAAAAGGTAATTACAGGGTGTTATGTGCTGTGCTGTGGGAGGGAGCATGGAACAAGAACCCCCTCAACTGAACATATAGGAGGTAGATGAGAGGTCAGGGTGGAGGAGGAGACCCCTGAGTTTTAGGCAGAGTTAGAGGCAGATTAGGGTGGGGGCTGGGCATTCTAGGTAGAGAGGACATGGTGGGCAGAAGTGAAAAGTGCCTGGCACAGACTGACTGCAAGTAACTGGACCCATGGGCTCCAGGGATCAGTGGAGAGTTGAGGTGTAGATCCTGAGGGAGGGACCTGATGGCCTGGTTTATAAGCCACCATAAGGAGCTTGGATTATATCCTGATAATAGCTGTTGTCATTGAAGGCTTCTTAATATTATTATTATTTTTTGCAATGGGATATCACTCTGTTGCCCAGGCTGGAGTACAGTGGTGTGATCTTGGCTCACTGCAACCTCCGCCTCCTAGATTCAAGCAGTTCTCCTGCCTCAGCCTCTGAGCAGCTGGGACTATAGGCACCTGCCACCACACCTGGCTAGTTTTTTTGTATTTTTAGTAGAGACAGGATTTCACCATGTTGGCCAGGTTGGTCTCGAACTCCTGACCTCAGGTGATCTGCCCACCTTGACCTCCCAAAGTGCTGGGATTACAGGTGTGAACCGCTGTGCCTGGCCTCACTGAAGGCTTTTAACAAAGGTGTGACATCAGAGTTGTTTTTAAAACATTATTCTGGCTGGGCATGGTGGCTCAAACCTATAATCCCAGCACTTCGGGAGGTCGAGGTGGGTGGATTGCTTGAGCCCAGGAGTTAGAGACCATCCTGGGCAACATAGTGAGACCCTGTATCTACAAATAATTTTTAAAAATTAGCCAAGCATGATGTCATGTACCTGTTGTTACAGCTACTTGGGAGGCTGAGGTTGGAGGATCGCTTGAGCCTGGGAGGTAGAAGCTGCAGTGAATCATGTTGGCACCACTGCACTCCAGCCTGGGCAACAGAGCGAGACCTCCGTCTGTAAAATAAAAACAAAAACATTATTCTGGCTGAGGATTGACTTAGAGGGGATGTTGAGTAGTGGCTTTTAAGAGTCTCTGTTACTTAAGGAGAAATAGGGGGAATCAAGGTGGTAAGGAATGGGGCCCATGGAGCACTTGTTTTAGGGTTAGTAGGAAATAAGATATGCTTTGGGTTGGATAATATATATTGATCAGAAGCCCATGATTTAGTCTCAGCCGAGCAGAAGTTATAAGCCATTCAGACTTGGTAATTGATGGTGTTTAGTAGTTTACAACATGGCCAATAAAATATTAATCAGGTGCCAGGCATGCTGGCTCATGCCTGTAATCCTAGCACTTTGGGAGGCCAGAGTGGGAAGATTGCTTGAGCCCAAGAGTTCAACACCAGCCTGAGCAACATAGTGAGACAGACCTCCTCTCTACAAAAAATTTAAAAGTTAGCTGGGCATGATGGTACACACCTGTAGTCCCAGCTACTTGGGAAACTGAGGTGGAAGGATTATTTGAGCCTGGGAACCAGAGCTTGCAGTGAGCTGAGGTTGTGCCACTGCACTCCAGCCTGGGTGACAGAATGAGACCCTTTATCGGGAAAAAAAAAAATCTTCATCTGGGTACCAAACCCTTCTAAACAGGTGACACTCTGATTGTATGCTTTGTAGGACCATCTGATTCCAAGAACTAGGTGTCTAGGTTATCTTCTGTTTATAGGGACATTTCTGTTTCTGGACCAACACCCGAGCTCCCAGGGTTTTATATGAAGGCTGTAACAAAGGAAGACATTTTTGTTGAGAATGAATTTTTTGTGGACCATGAGTGGATGGATCAGTGTCAGCATTCACTGTGTTCCACAGGTGACTTGTGGCCTGAAGGTGGATAGTGGGGCCTGTCAGCTTTTGACAGCTCGGAAAGTTATGGCATGACTGGGTTGTAGAGTTGCAGAAAAATCAAGGTACCCTGAGAATGAATGTGTCTAGTTTCTCCTATCATAGCCGCTGTTGGCTACGATAGTTACGATGACACATAAACGTAATTTCCTCCGTCTCTAAGACCTAGTAGATTATTAGTTGTCTAGTGTTGAGATGTGTGAAGTGTTTCTTGCTGTTGTAGTTTGTTGCCACATAAAAGCATTCTATATACAGGGAATAAAAAGAAAATCATTCTGTGGGGTTATTAGAGGCTTCTGGGTTTAGGGAAATGAAATTGAGGAAGATATACTATAATCTTTGAGATTTTAATTGGGTGAGCAAAGAGGAACTATAAATAGAAGCAAATCTTAGTTGATGAGAAAGTAGCCATTATCTGGCCAAGCGCAGTGGCTCACGCCTGTAATCCCAGCACTTTGGAAGGCTGAGGTGGGAGGATCATTTGAGGTCAAGAGTTCAAGACCATCTTGGCCAATATGATGAAACCCCATTTCTAATAAAAATACAAAAATTAGGCCTGGGGCCCCGAGTGGGCGGCTGGGTGGTGTTGGTGCCTCGCTCCCGCTAGGGCCCCGGCCAAAAAGGAAAAAAAAAAAATACAAAAATTAGCTGAGCATGGTGGCAGGCACCTGTAATTCCAGCTACTTGGGAGGCTGACATAGGAGGATCGCTTGAATCCAGGAGGTGGAGGTCATAGTGAGCCGAGATAGTGCCACTGCACTCCAGCCTGGGTGACAGAGGGAGACTCTGTCTTAAAAAAAAAAAAAAAAAAGGGCCGGGCGCGTTGGCTCACGCCTGTAATCCCAGCACTTTGGGAGGCCAAGGCGGATGGATCACGAGGTCAAGAGATCGAGACCATCCTGGTCAACATGGTGAAACCCCGTCTCTACCTAAAAATACAAAAAATTAGCTGGGCATGGTGGCGCGTGCCTGTAATCCCAGCTACTCAGGAGGCTGAGGCAGGAGAATTGCCTGAACCCAGGAGGCGGAGGTTGCAGTGAGCTGAGATCGCGCCATTGCACTCCAGCCTGGGTAACAAGAGCGAAACTCCGTCTCAAAAAAAAAAAGGTAGCCGTTATCCCAGAAATGTCTGAGTGGCAGGCTCTGTAGACAGCATTTTCATGGAATATTGTCAGTCTGCTTGTTCCCAAAACCGTTTGTTCTGTATGCCTCTTCAGTCCTGGTGCTAGACACTTTCCTGCAAGACAAGAATCTTTGTGAGCTAGAGAAGGGAAGAAGGAAGTCTGAGCTTACTCTGGAGAAAAGTGAATGTTAAAAGGTCATTATGCATTTGTTTTGGTCATCACTGGGCGATGAGAAACAGTCCTGGTATGAATCAGAGAGCCTAGGGAGTTAATATTGGAAGAGTTAGAGCTTGACCTTGAGGAGTGCCAGCATTTAATGGTCAGACAGAGGAGGATGCACAGGAGTTGGGATGGGATGGGATGGTCAGAGAGGAATGAGGAGAGCCAGGAATGCCAGCCAAATTATTCTAATGCCACTTACCTTCAACGTTTTCCACCCTTCCTTTTTTTCCAGGGGATGGAGTTGACTTTCTGTCTTGGTTTTTGAATGCTCTGCACTCAGCTCTGGGAGGCACAAAGAAGAAAAAGAAGAGTAAGTCATTTACTTATAAAAAGGAGCTGTTTTTTTCCCTTTTAAAAAACTTTGCGGCTGGGCTGGGCACGGTGTTTCATGCCTATAATCCCAGCACTTTGGGAGGCCGAGGTGGGTGGATCAGTTGAGGTCAGGAGTTTGAGACCAGCCTGGGCAATGTGGCGAAACCCCATCTCTACTAAAAATGCAAAAGTTAGCCAGGTGTGATGGCACATGCCTGTAATCACAGCTACTCGGGAGGCTGAGGCAGGAGAATCACTTGAACCTGGGAGGCAGAGATTGCAGTAAGCCGAGATTGTGCCACTACATTCTAGCCTGGGTGATGAGTGAGACTCTATTTCAATAAAAACCAAAAACCAAAAAAGCTTTGCAACTTCTCATTCTTCTGTTAACTTTTTCTAGGGGAGGGTAGTATCTATTTTATACATTAGCTGAATTTTCTTTTTCAATAGGCCCCTCTTCATAGTTTTTGCTAGAATATGGTTATAGTCCCAATGGTATTTTATTTTATATATATTTTATTATTTTTTAAAAATTATTTATTTTTCTTTTAAGACGAGGCTTCACCATGTTGGCCAGGCTGGTCTTGAACTCCTGACCTCAGGTGATCTGCCCACCTCAGCTTCCCAAAGTGCTACCACTGCGCCCAGCCTTATTTTATATATTTTTGAGATGGAGTCTCGCTTTGTCACCCAGGCTGGAGTGCAGTGGCGCAATCTCAAATCACTGCAGCCTGCATCTCCCAGGTTCAAGCAATTTCCCTCCTTCAGCCTTCCAAGTAGCTGGGATTACAGGTGCCCACCACCATGCCCAGCTAATGTTTGTATTTTTAGTAGGGACAAAGTTTCACCATGTTGGTCAGGCTGGTCTCCAACTTCTGACCTCAGGTGATCCCCCCATCTCGGCTTCCCAGAGTACTGGAATTACAGGTGTGAGCCACCACACCTGGCCCCTGATGGTGTCTTGATGTGGGAATGTGGTCTGTTGCTATTCTCATTTGATGGCCCTGCCCTCTCTATCAGGTGTCTTCAGCCTGTGCTAACCCTATGAGTTCTCTAACTTGCATCCTGGCAGGATTCTAGAACCTGGTTATGCTTTCTTTCTTGTTGCTTTGATCCTGTTCTGGCCCATCTGTTAGTCTATCATTGTCCTTTTGTGTTCATTACAGGTTGGACATTGTCTCCCTTTGAAAGTAGCATATGGTTATGGGAAGTTCCTTGGCTGTACCTTGTTTGGCTTGTGAATTTTTTTTTGTTATTTATGTATCACCAGGCTCTGTAAATCACTCATTCATTTTGAACACATTTACTTTTTCTTTTATGGACCAGGCCCTGTGATGGAGGATCAAAAGTTGTCTTAAGGGAGCAGGTGTGGTAGCTCACACCTGTAATCCCAGTACTTTGGGAGGCTGAGGTGGGTGGATCACCTGAGGTCGGGAGTTCGAGACCAGCCTGACCAACATGGAGAAACCCGGTCTCTACTAAAAATAAAAAATTAGCTGGGCATGGTGGCGCATGCCTTGTAATCTCAGCTACTTGGGAGGCTGAGGCAGGAGAAGCGCTTGAACCTGGGAGGTGGAGGTTGTGGTGAGCCAAGATTGCGCCATTGCACTCCAGCCTGGGCAACAAGAGCAAAAATCTGTCTCAAAAAAAAAAAAAAATTGAAGAGAAATAAAGTAATGGTTTATACAAATAATAATAAAGGTACCATGGTGGTATATGGCACAAAGGGAAACTTCTGTGTTCAGTGAGAGCTCTGGGTCTTTTGCTGGAAGAGGCTAGTTTATTTCAGAGATTTAGAAGCTGGAAATATATTTTGGACATGTTTTCCAACCTCACGGAATTTGTCTTTTGCTTTCTGTTTGTGCAGCTATTGTGACTGATGTTTTCCAGGGGTCCATGAGGATCTTCACTAAAAAGCTTCCCCATCCTGATCTGGTGAGTTAGTTGAGCCTGGGTCTTGGACTGATTCATATTGCTTGAGGGGCCTTAGGGAAGATGAAGAGATGCTTAGAGAACTGACACACCTGCTTGTCCCATGAAGAGGCTCAACAAAGCACCTGCCTAGTGGCAGCTCTGACTCGTCCATGTCATGCTAGTGCACTTTTCAGTTTGGGAGTTAGTGGTGGGATGTACTCTGCTGGTTTAAGTGATCTGGCCACTAGGTAGTGCTGATTTGTTTTTTCAGAGAGCTCAGATAAGCTTTCTTTATTTTTCTGAGACAGAGGCTCCATCTGTTGCCCAGGCTAGAGTGCAATGGTGTGATCTCAGCTCACTGCAACTTTTACCTTGCAAGTTCAAGCAATTCTCCTGCCTCGGCCTCCTAAGTAGCTATGATTACAGGCACTTGCCACCACATCCGGCTAATTTTGTATTTTTAGTAGTGACAGGGCTTCACCATGTTGGTACGGGCTTCACCATGTTGGTCCGGGCTGGTCTCGAACTCCTGACCTCAAGTGATCTATTCTCTTCAGCCTCCCAAAGTGTTGGGATTATAGGCATGAGCCATTGTGCCTGGCCCTCAGCTAAGCTTCCTTGATGGTCTTAGAGCTTTTCTTTTTTGAGATGAAGTTTCACTCTTGTTGCCTAGTCTGGAGTGAGATGGCACGATCTTGGCTCACCGCAACCTCCACCTCCCAGTTTCAAGCAATTCTCCTGCCTCAGCCTCCTGAGTAGCTGGAATTAACAGGCCTGCGCCACCATGCCTGGCTAATTTTTGTATTTTTAGTAGAGACGGGGTTTCACCTTGTTGGTCAGGCTGGTCTCGAACTCCTGAGCTCAGGTGATCCATCTGCCATTGGCCTCCCAAAGTGCTGGGATTACAGGTGTGAGCCACTGTGCCTGGCCCACTTTCTTTTGTCTTTTTTTTAATGGATTTTTTTTTTTCTTTTTTGAGATAAGCTCTCACTCTGTCACTCAGGCTGAGTGTAGTCGCGTGATCACGGTTCACTGCAGCCTCAACCTCCCCAGCTCAAGTGATCCACTCACCTCAGCCTCCCCAGAAGCTGGGACTATAGATGCACACCACCACACATGGCTAATTTTTTTAAATTTTATTTTAATTAATTTGTTTATTTTGAGATGGAGTTTCGCTCTTGTTGCCCAGGCTGGAGTGCAGTGGCGCGATATTGGCTCACTGCAACCTCTGCCTCCAGAGTTCAAGCTATTCTCCTGCCTCAGCCTCCTGAGTAGCTGGGATTACAGGCATGTGCCACCATGCCTGGCTAATTTTGTATTTTTAGTAGAGATGGGATTTCTCCATGTTGGTCAGGGTGGTCTCGAACTCCCGACCTGTGGTGTCCACCCACCTTGGTCTCCCAAAGTGCTGAGATTACAGGCGTCAGTTATCGCACTCGGCCAATTTTTTATTTTTTGTAGAGAGGAATCTTACTATGTGCCCATGCTGCTCTTGAAGTCCTGGACTCAAGCATTCTTCTCACCTTGGCCTCCCAAAGTGCTGAGATTATAGGCGTGAGCCACCACACTTGGCCTCAGAGCTTTTTAGATAGTCTGTTATACGTGCAAAATCTCTTTAAAGAAGGAAACCTGTTCTTAAGTTCATCTAACCACGTGTTGCATGCCAAACTGCCCAATCTCCCAGGCACCTCTCTTTGTTCCTTCGGATGAAGGAAATTTCAGCGTAGCAAAACATCGGTTTGGTATTGGTTGCTATACCACTTACACTCCTTTCCTCTCTTCTTCTCACTCATTTCTAGCCGGCAGAAGAAAAAGAGCAGTTGCTTCACAATGATGAGTACCAGGAGACAATGGTGGAGTCCACTTTCATGTACCTGACGCTGGACCTTCCTACTGCCCCCCTCTACAAGGACGAGAAGGAGCAGCTCATCATTCCCCAAGTGCCGCTCTTCAACATCCTGGCCAAGTTCAATGGTGTCACTGAGAAGGTAGCCCATTAGCAGCGCTGCCTGCCAATACTTATCCTTGCTCTCTTGACTTTTTCATTTTCTTTCTTTTCTTTCTTTTTTTTTTTTTTGAGACTGAATCTTGCTCTGTTGCCCAGACTAGAGTGCAGTGGCGCAATTTCAGCTCACTGTATCCTCTGCCTCCCAGGTTCAAGTGATTCTCCTGCCTCAGCCTCCTGAGTAGCTGGGATTACAGGCGCCCACCACCATGCCTAGCTAATTTTTGTATTTTTAGTAGAGACGGGGTATCACCATCTTGGCCAGGCTGGTCTCGAACTCCTGACCTTGTGATCCACCCACCTCGGCCTCCCAAAGTGCTGGGATTACAGGCATGAGCCACTGTGCCCAGGCTCTTTTTCTGAAACAGAATTTCACTCTTGTCACCCAGGCTGGAGTACAGTGGTGCGATCTTGGCTCACTGCAACCTCTGCCTTCTGGGTTCAAGCAGTTCTCCTGCCTCAGCCTCTCGAGTAGCTGGGATTACAGGCATCCACCACCAAACCCGGCTCATTTTTAGTAGAGACAGGGTTTCACCATGTTGGCCAAGCTGGTCTCGAACTGACTTCAGGTGATCCACCTTCCTCGGCCTCCCAAAGTGCTGAGATTACAGGTGTGAGCCACCACGCCTGGCCCATTTTCATTTTATAAATAAGAATCACCACATGTATGTGATGTGTTTATTATAAAGTGTATTGACTTTACTGAGCCTTCCAGACTCTTTGGTACTTCTAGCTGGTCACCCCCAACTCTTAATTTACAATGCCTCTTCTTTTTATTATTTTTTGAGACAGGGTCTTGCTCTATCACCCAGACTGGCATGCAGTGGCATGATCATGGCTCACTGCAGCCTCAGACTCCTGGGCTTAAGTGATTCTCTCACCTCAGTCTCGTGAGTAGCTGGGGCTATAGACACGCTCCACCATGCCCAGCTAAATTTTTTTGTAGAGCGAGGTCCCATTAAGTTGCCCAGGCTGGTCTTTAACTCCTGGCCTCAAGGGATCCTCCCATTTCTATACCTCCCAAAGTGTTGGGATTACAGGTGTGAACTACTGTGCCCCCTCTTGTACTTCTCATATATCGTTTTTCAGCTTTCTGCCTGCCTCTGGGTAGTATAGAGAAAGGAAGGGCATTTAGGACAGTAGAAACTCCAAAAAATGGGGAGAAACCTTTTTTTTTTTTTGAGATGGAGTTTCACTCTTGTCACCCAGGTTGGAGTGCAATGGTGTGATTTTGGCTCACTGCAACCTCTGCCTCCTGGGCTCAAGTGATTCTCCTGTCATGTCTTCCTAAGTAGCTGGATTACAGGCGCCTGCCACCATGCCCAGCTAATTTTTGTATTTTTAGTAGAGATGGGGTTTCACCATGTTGGCCAGGCTGGTTTCAAACTCTGACCTCAGGCGATGCGCCTGTCTCTGACTCCCAAAGTGCTGGGATTACAGGTGTGAGCCACCGTGCCTGGCTTTTTTTTTGGAGATGGAGTCTTACTCTGTTGCCTAGGCTGGAGTGCAGTGGTGCGATCTTGGCTCACTGCAATCTCCACCTCCCAGATTCAAGCGATTCTCCTGCCTTAGCCTCCCGAGTACCTGGGACTACAGGCGCCTGCCACCATGCCCAGCTCATTTTTGTATTTTTTTATTAGAGACGGGGTTTCACCATGTTGGCCAGGATGGTTTCGATCTCTGGCCTCAAGTGATCTGCCCGCCTCAACCTCCCAAACTGTTTGAGTTACAGACATGAGCCACCGTGCCTGGTTTATATAAATATTTTTAAGTATAGATGGAGTTTCACCATGTTTTCAAGGCTGGTCTCAAACTCCTATGCTGAAGTGATCCCCTTGCCTCGGCCTCCTATAGTGATAGGATTACAGGCGTGAGCCACCAGGCTTGGCCTCTTTTTTTAAATTACCCTTAGCTAAACTGCTCATCCTAAGCCTCATACATAATTTCTGGGACCAGGTGTCTTGTGAGCTCTAGGTATGAGGCAAAATTATATTTTAAAAAAACCAAAACTAGAAACTCATACCCCTGCTCCAATACCTGCTGAACTTCAGCACTAATTTGAGAATTTTTTTTCCTTTCTCTAGGAATATAAGACTTACAAGGAGAACTTTCTAAAGCGCTTCCAGCTTACCAAGCTGCCTCCATATCTAATCTTTTGTATCAAGAGATTCACTAAGAACAACTTTTTTGTTGAGAAGAATCCAACTATTGTCAATTTCCCTATTACGTAAGTAACATCCTGCCTCACTTGCTCTCACAGGGAGTGAGCCTGAATTTCTTCTTTTATGTTTTTAGCAGTATTAATTTTGGACTGTCTTAGTTGGGGATTACAAGGAACAGAGCCTACCTATACTACATAAGTTAAGAGTTTTTATTGGAAGGATACATTTCTTTCAGGGACCACAAAGATAGAAAATTACTAGGGGGCAATCCCTATTTTATCTTCTCTCCTGTTGCTGGCTGGGAATTATAGTCCTCCTGCACAGAGGAGAAGAAATAATGCAAGTAGGATAGGACAGGTAGGATTCTGCCTGGTTTTGAAGATGTCCCAAATAGTGAGGGTCTGCCCATCTATTTGCTGGCCATCATACCTTCTTGCACACCAGAGTTGTACTAGATGCTTTTAGTTTCCTTCCTTCCAACTCATAAAACCTCTGCAAGACCCCTTTGGGGGTAGACTGTTGGTTTTCAGTTCTCAAGAGACAAAGTTTTTCACACTTAAGATGTTGGGCCGAGTGTGGTGGCTCCTGTAATCCCTGTACTTTGGGATGCCGAGGCAGGCAGATCATTTGAGGTCAGGAGTTCAAGACCAGCGTTACTAACATGGTGAAACCCTGTCTCTACTAAAAATACAAAAATTAGCCAGGTGTAGTGACAGGTGCCTGTAATCCCAGCTACTCTGGAAGCTCAGGCAGGAGAATCGCTAGAACCCAGGAGGTGGAGGCTGCAGTGAGCTGAGATGGTATCACTACACTCCAGCCTGGGTGACAAAGTGTGACTGTGCTTAGAAAAGAAAGTAAGAAAATAGTTTCAGTTTTAAATTCTTTTTTATTTTTTTTTGAGACGGAATGTCACTCTGTCACCCAGGCTGGAGTACAATGATGCAATCACGGCTCGCTGCAACCTCCGCCTCCAGGGTTCTAGCGATTCTCCTGCCTGGGCTTCCTGAGTAGCTGGGATTATAGGCGCCTGTCACTACACCTGCCTAATTTTTGTATTTTTAGTAGAGACAGGGTTTCACCATGCTGGTCTCGAACTCCTGACCTCAAATAATCTGCCTGCCTCGGCCTCCCAAAGTGCTGGGATTACAGGAGTGAGCCACCATGCCCAGCTTTCAGTTTTAAATTCTATGTAGCATTTAAGAAGGTAGTATCTAAAAATAAGAGCCCTGAGTTTTAGGCTTTCTTAGTGGTGGGACCTCAGACCCATTGTTTACATGTTTTCTGGGTGTGTTCCCTCATAGATAAAATGAGAGACTTGGACTAGATGGGCCTGAGCCCTAGGGGTTCATCCAGGTGTAATATCTTATAGTATTGCCAGAACTCTTAGAAACATGGCAGGTGAGGAGAGAGAACATTTGCAGCTGAGAATTATAGGAGAATTTCTTTTTCTCTTTTCCCACACTTTTCTCCACTAGCATCTTGTGAGACAGTAGAATGAAATTGGGGGACATGGAGGTTTGTTCTCTGTCACCTTGAGCAGGACGACAGAGGTGCTTTCTTTGAAATTCCTTGCATCAGGGTTTTATTTCAGCACTAGCCTCTTGTGAATTGCCAGTCACCTGTCTGTTCCTGGTAGGTAGGGGCAGTCTTCATTCCCAGGGCAGCTACAGAGGGAGGAAGACTGTGTATCCCGCTTAGTTGCCACAGAAATTTCCTTGCCCGTTGGTTACTTTTATATTGAGCCTAGAGTATATTTTCCTATGAGTTGCATTTGGGTTTTTGGCAAGGGTGACTTCAGTAGTTTGTCCTTCAAAACTTACTTCAGAGGAAGTAAAAAAGCTTACTTCAGAGAAGTTAAGAAGAAGATTGCTTCTTAACTAGGCAGTCTTTAACTGAACATCAAATTGTGACTAATTCTGGAAATCTGCACCTTAATTACTTTATGCACTGTAATTACTTTGAGTAACATGATTCTGGATCATTTCATTGTCCTTAATTCTTGAAAAGGATCCTTTTCATCCCTGTCTTCTCCTGTGTTTTATTCATAACACATCCTCTTGTCAGTTATCAGACTTAGTGTTTAGGTGCCCCCTGCTTATTTGGAGCTATTTTTGAGGGCAGGTTTAAAATTTCACTTTCAGGTAATTAGTCATTCTTTTAACTGGTCTGTTGCTGTGGCTGGGAGAGGAGTGTAATTTGCTCCTTTAGGCTGGGTGAAGTGGCTGACATCTATAATGTCATCACTTTGGGAGGTGGAGGTGGGAGGATTGCTTGAGCTCAGGCGTTTTGAGACCAGTCCAGACAACATACAACATAGCAAAACCTTGTCTCTATTAAAAAAAAAAAAAAAGAATAGTTTGCTCCTTTTCGTATTTACTAAAACAAAATGATTAAATGTAGTATTTGTCTTCTGCCACGTGGACACTTTTGGTTCAGTCATGAAATCTTGAGTATAAATACTGCATAAGACTTCTCTGATAGCCATTCAGACAAGTCTAGTTAGCTTTTGTTCAAGCAGAAGAGAAAATAAAATGAGAAGTCAGCGTTTAGCAGCAGGAAGGCAGGTTAGCTATGTAGAGCTCACATGGACTCAGACTCATATCTCCATTTTCCTTTTTGTTTTTTTTGTTGAGACAGAGTCTCACTCTGTCGCTCAGGCTGGAGTGCAGTGGCGCAATCGCCGCTTACTGCAACCTCCACCTCCTGGGTTCAAGCAATTCTGCCTCAGCCTCCGGAGTAGCTGGGACTATAGGTACACACCGCCATGCCTGGCTAATTTGATTTTTTTGTATTTTAGTAGAGACTGGGTTTTACCGTGTTGCCCAGGCTGGTTTCGAATTCCTGAGCTCAGGCAATCCACCGTCTTGGTCTCCCAAAGTGTTGGGATTACAAGCGTGAGCCATTGCACCTGGCCTCCATTTTCTTAACAGTGAATATTTATATTATTGCAGTCTGACTGCATCATGTATAGGACACTGTCAGTCTGTAGAAACAAATAGCTGTAACCAATATAGAAAGCTACATATAATCATTACAACAAAGTTGTGTATTGTTTATTACCACATGGTTTATATTTAAAACTGTGTTTTTGAACAGTTAATATGTTCATGGTCTAAATTCACAGGGAGATAAATAACTGAATGTGACCACTGTTAGCTGTTTCTTGTGAACCCTTCCAGTGATAACATGGTTTTGTTTCATGTAATAAGTTGGTAGCACATCAGACAGTTTTTATGATGTAATGTCTTTTTATTTTACCTTGTATTAAGTTTTTATAAATATATGTAGGTTCCAAAATGATATATTTGTCCTAAAATTATGCATGTATTCTCTTAATATTCTTGCTAACTGTCTATGTATTTTCCTTTTTAACTATTTGAAAGTTCTTCTTGGCCAGGCGTGGTGGCTCATGCTTTTAATCCCAGCACTTTGGGAGGCAGAGGCGGGCGGATCACCTGAGGTCGGGAGTTTGAGACCAGCCTGGGCAACATGGTGAAATCTGGTCTCTACTAAAAGAGATATGATGAAATCTCATTTCTACTAAAAATAGAAAAATTAGCCAGGCATGGTGGTATGTGCCTCTAATCCCAGCTACTCGGGAGGCTGAGACAGGAGAATCACTTGAACTCAGGAGGCGGAGGTTACATTGAGCTGAGATCGCACCATTGGAATCCAGCCTGGGCAACAAGAGCAAAACTCTGTCTCAAAATAAAAGAAAAAGTTCTTGTTTTGGGGTGTTTTTTGAGACAGGGTCTCACTGTTGCCTAGGCTGGAGAGCAATAGTATGGTCCTGGCTCACTGTAGCCTTAATCTCCTGGGCTCAAGTGATCCTTCCATTTCGGCCTCCTGAGTAACTAGGACCACATTCATGTACCACCATGCCTGGCTAATTTCTTTTTGTGTGTAGGGGTCTCACTACGTTGCCCAGGCTGGTCTTGAACTCTTGAACTCCTGGGCTCAAGCAGTCCTCCTACCTTAGCCTCTCAAAGTGTTGCCATTATAAGTGTGAGCCACTACCTATCATTCTTTTTTTTTTTTTAAATAATTTGGGATGCTGTGTGAGCTTGTCATTCATGTTGGCATATTTTGTGCATTCCAACACACCTGGACTTTGTTGACTCTGCAGGCCTACCCAGAGCAAGGGTCCTAAAATAGGGCTCAACAACTTTGTGTACAACAGTTTCCTTAACCTCACAAAGGTCCAATTATTCTGGCTTTATTTTCACCATGTCAGAAATGTGGATCTGAGAGAATACTTGTCTGAAGAAGTACAAGCAGTACACAAGAATACCACCTACGATCTCATTGCCAACATCGTGCATGACGGGAAACCCTCCGAGGGCTCCTACCGGATCCACGTGCTTCATCATGTGAGTGGCTGCTGACTGTCTCACTGCACAGAGTGGCAAAAACAGGTGTTTCTTTGACATCCGAGAGGCCAGCTCCCTTCAGTTTGTCCTTGCTTGGCCTTGACTTTGGAACTCTGCAAGTGATAGTGCTGTCAGTAGTTTTAAAGCAGTGGTTCTCAGTTTTGGCTACACATTGGACTTACTTGGGAGCTTTTTTTTTTTGAGACGGAGTCTTGCTCTATCCCCCAGGCTGGAGTGCAGTGGTGCTATTTCAGCTCAATGCAACCTCTGCCTCCTGGGTTCAAGCAATTCTCTGCTTCAGCCTAAGCCTCCTGAGTAGCTGGGATTATAGGTATGTGCCACCATGCCTGGCTAATTTTTGTATTTTTAGTAGAGATGGGGTTTCACCATCTTGGCCGGGCTGGTCTTGAGCTCCTGACCTTGTGATTCACCCCCCATCCCACCACCTCAGCCTCCCAGAGTGCTGGGATTACATGCATGAGTCACTGCACCTAGCTGGGAGCTTTTTAAAATCCCAATGCCTAGGCATCACACCAGGCTAGTTACATTAGAATAGTAGTTTTCAACTGGGGCAGAGGCCAGGGATGTTGGTATATATTTTACAACACAAAGGACGGCCCCTGGTACAAAGAATTATCTGGCCCTAAATATTCATCAGCATAAAGGTTAAAGACTCAGATTATCTGGAGGTAGAACCAGGCATTTGATATCTTCTCTGTTTTTTTAAGTTAATTGAGGTGGGGTCATGCTGTGTTGCCTAGGCTGGTCTCAAACTCCTAGGCTCAAGCAATCCTTCTGTTTTAGCTTCTGAAACTGCCGGGATTATAGGTATGACCCACCGTGCCTGGCTGGCATTTGATATTTTTAAGTTCCCCGAGACATCCTGATGTGCAGCCAAGGTTGAGAACCTCTGCCCTAGACTAGAGCCTTACCTCAAAATGGGATGGTTCCTTGGACCAATAGCATCAGCATCAGTCTTGTTAGATATCAGCTTGTTAGAAATGCAGACTCTCAGGCCCCCTAAACCTACTAAATTAGAATCTGCATTTTAACATGACCCTTTGATTTGTAAGAAATTAAAGTCTGTGACGCACTGGTTTAGAGGCTCCCTTTCAGCTCAAAAATTTTGTGAATTTGTCTCAAGCTGAAAACAGATAAAACATGTACTTGAGATATATTTGATATCACATAGATTATTGGCATAGATTGTTCTCATTTGATTAGTCTCTTCTGGAACTGTGGGTTTAATCTTAGCTAGCTTCTGTTTATCAACTTTGGTTAGGCAGTATGCCAGTTACTTAATGTACACTAATCTCATTTCTTCTCATTAAAACAGTGGAGGAGATCTAGGCTCAGAGTTTCAGTAATTGGCCTCAAGTCAGTAGAATTAGGATTTGAACCCAGGTATTCTGCTTCATAGCCCATGTTCTTAACTCAACCTTGAAGCAGGAATGGGAGCTTGCTTATGTGATCCTGAGCTTTCCTTACATTTCTTATATTCTCAACTATTGTAATATCCAGAGGATCTAGAATGTTTATATTCTGCAATAATAGTCTTTGGCATTTCTTAGAACTTTGGTTGGATAAAAAGCAGGTGGGTGGCCAGAGATTCCTATGCCTTGATCTAGAAACCTTTTCCCCTTGTTCATGGAGGCATGTAGTGAGATACGTTTTGCTGTATTTGCAGCACTGGTTTCTTAGGCCAAAGGAATCAGGTTAGTGTGATAGACAGTGTCCACCAAGGATGCCTTTTCTTGATGACCTGTTGCTTTTTTTTTTTTTTTTTTTGAGACAGGGTCTCACTCTGTCCCCCAGGCTGGAGTACACTGGCATGATCTTGGCTTACTGCAACCTCCGCCTCCCGGGTTCAAGTGATTCTCCTGCCTCAGCCTCCTGAGTAGCTGGGACTGCACGTGCCTGCCACCACGCCTGGCTAATTTTTGTATTTTTGGTAGAGATGGGGTTTTACCGTGTTGGCCAGGCTGGTCTAAACTCCTAACCTCAAGTGATCCACCTGCCTTGACCTCCCAAAATGTTGGGATTACAGGCATGAGCCACTGTGCCCAGCCAGGAATGTCCATATTTAGGTTCTCTCAGTGGTTGACACCGTGTACCTTTTTTTTTTTTTTTTTTTTTTTTGAGACGGAGTTTCGCTCGTTACCCAGGCTGGAGTGCAATGGCGCGATCTCGGCTCACCGCAACCTCTGCCTCCTGGGCTCAGGCAATTTTCCTGCCTCAGCCTCCTGAGTAGCTGGGATTACAGTCACGTACCACCATGCCCAGCTAATTTTTTGTATTAGTAGAGACGGGGTTTCACCATGTTGACCAGGATGGTCTTGATCTCTTGACCTCGTGATCCACCCGCCTCGGCCTCCCAAAGTGCTGGGATTACAGGCTTGAGCCACCGCGCCCGGCCGACACTGTGTACCTCTTAAGTGAGAATGTCTAGTGTGTCATTTCTGGGCAGGAAGGAGAAATCATAGGTGATGATTAGAGGGCTTCCTCTTTTCTCCTCTTTAGTGTCCACTAAATTCTTTTTAAAAAGATGTACAGAAGTGTTTCAGACTCCATTGTACTTTAAGGGGCCGGCGCAATGCCTCATACCCATAATCCTAGCACTTTAGGAGGCTGAGGTGGGAGGATCATTTGAGACCAGGAGTTAGCCTGGGCAACACAGTGGGATCCCATCTCTATTTAAAAAAAAAAAATGAGCCAGTTGTGGTTCCAGTCCCAGCTACCTGGGAAGCTGAAGCAGGAGGATTGCTTGAGCCCAGAGGGTTGAGGCTGCAGTGAGCTGTGATTGCACCACTGCACTCCAGCCTGAGTGACAGAGTGAGACCCTGTCTCAAAAAACAAAACAAACAACAAACAAACAAAAAAAACTGTACTTTAAAAAATCCCTAACAGCAATTGAGTTTGCCATGATTGATACACCCAAAGTCCTGTTGATTGAATCATGCCCAGCAGAAGTCATGTCCCCTCTTCTTTATGACTCTGCTGGATCATCTAGTGGCTGTCCTTCTGATTTTTCTAGTCTTGGCTATAATCCTTTCCTTCTATACCCTTTTGGTTTTAGAGAGCAGACTAACCCAGCCCTTCATACTTTTTGCAGGGGACAGGCAAATGGTATGAATTACAAGACCTCCAGGTGACTGACATCCTTCCCCAGATGATCACGCTGTCAGAGGCTTACATTCAGGTAGGTTGGCCATAGGCTTAGTGAGCCACAAATAGGTGGGGTGTGGGGCCAGTGAGAAGAGTGGGCCAAGGCAGGAAGAAGGTTAGAGTTAGGACCTTGGTTGGAGGCCAGGTGCCAGTTGGGACGTACTTAGGGGTGAGGTGGGGCCAGAAGGTATGACCCTGAAAGTCAAGCAGAGATTTTTGGAAAAGAAGTGTAGGGAAGTATACAAAATGTATGAGTGAGCAAAGAAAGTTGTGTTTATGGCCAGGTTAGTTTTGCAGAAGTGTGTGATCTGGTTTCGAGAAAGAAGAACCTAGATTCATCAGGAAGGCTGGCTAGAAATTGACCCTGAAGTGCTCCCCAGAACCCCAGGCAGAAAGCTCTCTTTGTGACCCCACAACGCTTTCTACCTGCCTTTTGTTTTAGTGCTGACCATATCGCTTTGCCTGTCTGTCCTCTCCATTGGATTGATCTGTGGAGCACAGAGCATCTCCATCTTCTCTTTATGTAACTGCCCTAGTACCTGGCAACAGAGGGAAGATTGAGACAAACAAAAGCCGTAGCTTTTTTTTTTTTTTTTTTTTGTGACGGGGTTTCGCTCTTGTTACCCAGGCTGGAGTGCAATGGCGCGATCTCGGCTCACCGAAACCTCAGCCTCCTGGGTTCAGGCAATTCTCCTGCCTCAGCCTCCTGAGTAGCTGGGATTACAGGCACGCGCCACCATGCCCAGCTAATTTTTTTGTATTTTTAGTAGAGACGGGGTTTCACCATGTTGACCAGGATGGTCTTGATCTCTTGACCTCATGATCCACCCGCCTCGGCCTCCCAAAGTGCTGGGATTACAGGCGTGAGCCACCGCGCCCGGCAAAGCCATAGCTTTGTAAGAGGAAAGTGATACCTCTCCTTCTAGAGATAACTGTTTTTTCTCCTCAGTGGCTGTAGCCACTGTAGCAGATTTGTAAATGGGATGATGAGTTGTCCATGGCCTGGCATGGAGTAGGTATTTGATAAATGTCTGTTGACTGAATGCCTCGAATGCCTCCTAGACTTCAGTTTGTGTTTTCATTTCTTACAGATTTGGAAGAGGCGAGATAATGATGAAACCAACCAGCAGGGGGCTTGAAGGAGGCATCTAGGGCCTTGCTTCCTCCCAAGAGCTGTGGCTGATGATGATAAATAAGAACACAGAAGCTGTAGCTGAACACAGGCTGGCTGGTGGGCTCCCTGAACCAGCCCAGCTTGTATGGGTTCTGGCTAAACCAGAGCATCAGGAGCCCACCTGCCTGAGATGGTCCCACACTGTCACCCAGCTATTCTTTGATCATTTTTTTCTAGATTGATTCTCTCCCATGCATCGAGCTCCCTTCTAGCTTTAGCAGGGCAGAGTCCTCCTCCAGATGTGTGTAACTTACATCTGAATATCTGGGAGTAGCTGAAGGACAGATAATTTCTTCCAAACATCAAGCCGCGGGATTATGGGAGCAAGCAGAAAGCCAGTAACCTCGTTCTGTCTGTTAGAGGTGGAGGATTTTCCTATGGTTCCCCTCATTTCCTGATGTGTATTTTCAGATGGATTAAATATTCTCCTGTTTCTAAACCAGCCTCTTGTTTTATATCTTTTCCTTTGGTGATTGGCTAAGGGAAATATTTTCCTTTTTAATCTTCACAAACTCTCCTCTGCAGTCTGACTCTGGCGGACATCATGCTCGCCCTTTACTGTCAGCTTGTGTGTGATGTGTCAGTTAGGATGCATTTGTTTCTAAGTAAGAAAATACCTGAGTCAAGGGGATACATTATTATTGTGCTTAACTAGAAGGCTGGAGGTGGGCAGTTTCCAGCTGCAGGGCAGGTGTGAGTAAGGGAAGAGGGAAGAAAGGAAATAGGAAGTGCTTCTCACTGCAGTGCAATTCTGAGAAGGTCTCAGCCAGGCCAATGTGGAGCCCCAGGGCAAAGATTACCTGTCAGACAATTCAGCAGAAATAGCTCCCATCAAACTGAGTTGTGGGCTTTGAGCAGCCTGGAAGAAGGGTGGCCTTGGCATGAGCACTGTGGCAGATCCAAAGATATGGGAAGCAGCTGGAGGTAGCCAGCCAGTCACAGCAAGTTCTCTTGAAGCCATGCACTCCTGTGGTGCTACCCTTTACCTGGACACAACCCTGTACTCACTTTCCTCTGCCTCTGGCAGCTCCAGTATTTCCTTTGCAGGCTTATCTCTTCTATCTAGCCACAAGATTCAGTCCTAAGCCCACTCTTCTTGCTGTTTACTTTTTCCCTAGGGCATTTCGACTATTCCTGGGGATTCACTTACCATTTTTATGGAAATGACTCATAAACACATCTTTTTTTTTTTTTTTTTTTGAGATGGAGTTTCACTCTTGTTGCCCGGGCTGGGGTGCAGTGTTGTGATCTCTGCTCACTGCAACCTCCACCTCCCAGGTTCAAGGGATTCTCCTGCCTCAGCCTCCTGAGTAGCTGGGATTACAGGCACCTGCCACCAGGCCTGGCTAATTTTTGTATTTTTAGTAGAGACAGGGTTTCACCATGTTGGTCAGGCTGATCTCGAACTTCTGACCTTAGGTGATTCACCCACCTTGGCCTCCCAAAGTGCTGGGATTACAGGCATGAACCACCAGGTCTGGCCATAAACACATCTTAATACCAGATTTCTCTAAATGCTTGAACTTGCTCTATTGCCCAGGCTGGAGTGCAGTGGCATGATCTCGGCTTACTGCAACCTCTGCCTCCCAGTGTCAAGGGATTTCCAGTTAATTTTTGTATTTTTAGTAGAGACGGGGTTTCACCATGTTGGCCAGGCTGGTCTTGAACTCCTGACCTCAAGTGATCCACTTGCCTTGTTGGCCTCCCAAACTTCTGGGATTACAGATGTCAGTCACAGTGCCCGGCCCTATTTTGGGTGTTTTAAAGTCAACTCAAACTTAACATTGTTCAGAACTGAGCCTGCCAGGTGTGGTGGCTCCTGCCTGTAATCCTAGCACTTGGGGAGGCTAAGGTGGAAGGATTGTTTGAGGCCAGGAGTTCAAGACTAGCCTGGCCAACATAGCGAGCCCCCATCTCTACAATAACAAAAGTTAGCTGGGCATGGTGGTATAGGCCTGTAGTCCCCCCTACTTGGGAGACTGAGGCAGGAGGATCCTTTGAGGCAGGAGTTTGAGACTGCAGCAAACCATGATTGCACCACTGCACTCCAGCCTGCGCAACACAGCAGGGCAACAGAAAGACCTTGTCTTTACAAAAAAAAAAAAAAAAAAGTTGAGCTTGTGAGTTTCCCTGTCTTTTTTTCTTCTTTTCACTTTTTTGAGACAGTCTTGCTCTGTCGCCCAGGCTGGAGTGCAGTGGCGTGATCTTGGCTCACTGTCAACCTTTGCCTCCCCAGTTGAAGTGATTCTCCTGCTTCAGCCTCCCAAGTAGGTGGGACTACAGGCAGTGTGCCTGGCTAATTTTTGTATTTTTAGTAGAGACGGTTTCACCATGTTGGTAAGGCTGGTCTCGAACACCCAACCTCAGGTGATCCACCGGCCTCAGCCTCCCAAAATGCTGGGATTACAGGCATGAGCCATCGTGCCCGGCCATGAGTTTCCCTTTCAAACTTGGCTATTTTTGAGGTGAAGATGATACTATCTAGTTACAGAAATTCATGTACAATAATCTGTTCAGGGAAAGTTTAATTTCAATAATTATTAACTATAATGGGTTTGTAGTAACAAGGGATTAGTTAGTAACAAGTAAAGAATGTAGGAATAACAGATACAAAGAGCTGCCACTACCCCTGGGCTGACTGTGTCCAAAGCTGAGATCCAGACCTTCCTAAAAATATGCCTCCTGAAACTTGTTAAAAATCTGCTTTATAGTGTGCTGGGGAAAGCCATTTACAGGAGGTGTCTTCCTGGAGGCCTCTGCTACAAAACTGTTCAGGGAGGAGAGAGTGCCAGATGCCCTCTCTACTGGGTGCCTGTGCTGCTCAAATGTATATGTTGTCTCCAAAAGCCAAGAAAAACCTATCAAACATTGTGCCTGTGTGTGTGTGTTAGGTGGTATAGGGTACAGCCACCTGTCTTACCTTGGAGAGGATATTTTGAGATAACGCTACACTATTGACTTCCCAGAAGTGTCTCTGAGGTGGCAGGCCCTGAATTGTTTTTGGGTGTAACTCCCAGCTTCTTATTTGTCTTACTTAGGCACCTAAAGCACTTGGTACTTTCTCCTCATCAGATCTAACAGCATAGTGTCATCACTGTAGTGGACTAATGTGATACTGTGTGGATTGTCAAGATGATCAAGATCTCTGTGAACTGATTATGCTAGACTAGAGGAGAACTGACACAGTCCTGAGGTAACACTGTGACGGTATATTGTTGGCCCTGCCAGGTAAAAGCAAACTACTTCTGGTGATCCTTATAAATTGGTATGGTGAGGGGGTTGATTCTAACATGGTAGCTGCATACCAGGTGCCAGGAGCTGTTCTCTATCAGTAAAGATGCTACATCTGGCCCCAGGCGTGGTAGCTTACAGATGTAATCCCAGAAGTTTGGGAAGTCAAGGCAAGAGGATTGCTTGAGCCCAGGAGTTTGAGACCAGGCTGAGCAACAAAGTGAGACCCCATCCCTACAAAAAAATTTAGTCAGGCATGGTGGCATGCACCTGTGGTCCCAGCTACATGAGAGACTGAGGCAGGAGGATCATTTGAGTCAAGGCTGCAGTGGGCTGAGTTTGAGCTCTGGGTGACAGAGCGAGACACTGTCTCAAAAAAGAAAAAAAAGGATACTACGTTTGGGATAGCAGCTTCAGTTGGAGTCACTTTGATTAAGTTTACGATAGTCCATGGACATTCTCCAAGATTTATCAGACTTCTGCACAGGCCTTTGCCACTATCATTTTAGTCTAAGCTATTGCCAGTTTCTGTTTGCAGTGATCTCAATAGGTCTCTCCACATTTCCTTGCCACCTACCCCCAGTTTATCCACGCTTTAGCTAGAGTAATCTTTTAAAACACAAACCTGAGTCATTTCTCCCCCATACTCTGATCTCACCCTTAGAGACACTTCCTTGGCTCTCAGGATAATGACTGAAATCCTCAGCTGCTAGCCTCTAATTTCTCAGGAAGTTTCTACATTTTTTTGTTTGTTTGAGACAGGGTCTGGCACCGTTGCCCAGGCTGGAGGGTAGTGGCACAATCTTGGCTCACTGCAACCTCCGCCTCCTAGGCTCCAGCCATCCTCCCACCTCAGCCTCCTGAGTAGCTGGGCCCACGGACTTGCACCACCACACTGGGCTCATTTTTAAGGAGATGGGGTTTCACCATGTTGCTTAGGGTGTGCTCGAACTTGTGAGCTCAAGTGATCTGCCTGCCTCGGCCTCCTAAAGTATTGGGATTACAGGCATGAGCCACCATGGCTGGCCCCTGCTTGTTCGTGATCCCAGGCTCACTGAGCTTCATTCTATTGCTCAGATGTGCCACATGACATGAGGCCTCTGTACCATCTGCTTCCTCTGTGAGGGATGCTCGTTCTTTCCCTTTTAATTCCTTCTCCTCCCTGACCTTCATACCCATGATACTCTGTATATCTCTAATTGATAGCCCTTATTGCACCTGAAGAATTTCTTTTTTCTGTGATTATTTGGTTAAGGCCTATTTTCCCAACTAAACTCTCAAGTTGCAAAGGATAGATAGAAACTTTTGTGCCTAGTCCTAGGGAAAAGCTTGGCACTTGGAAGTCGATCACCCATATTTTTTTGAGCAAATGCTTTAGTATTTAACCTGTTCTCTGTGTTGTCCTTTTGCACAAATGATTTTGTCTATACCCATCCAAGATGGTGAAAATAGGTATTGTCACTTAAAAGTTTGGGGACTATTTCTTGGAGCTGACTGTCATATCCTGTGTGATCTCGAGGTCCTTTGTGGGTGGCACATGGCTTGCTTCCACCACTGCTGTCTGGGCTAGGGACCTGGCCTGCATGTCTTCATAGCCAATCCCAGAGTGCCTTGTCTTTTGGATACCTCAAGCTCTGGCCAGAGTTTGAGCCACACATGCAGAAGAAGTGAAATTCAATTCATTTTTCTTAGCATGACCCTACAGCCAGAAGTCACAGAGGAAAAGATAGATATGGAAAAAATACCTCAGATACATGATAGAGAAAAATTTGCAATGTATAGGAAAGTAAACAAATGAGTATACCTAGTTCTTAATTTTAATTTTAATTTTTTTTGAGACAGAGTCTCGCTCTGTCACCCAGACTGGAGTGCAGTGGTGTGATCTTGGCTCACTACAACCTCTACCTCCCAGGTTCAAGTGATTCTCCTGCCTCAGCCTCCCAAGTAGCTGGGACTACAGGCGTGTGCCACCACACCTGGCTAATTTTTGTATTTTTTTTAGTAGAGATGGGGTTTCACTGTGTTAGCCAGGATGGTCTCAATCTCCTGAGCTCGTGATCCACCCACCTCAGCCTCCCAAAGTGCTGGGATTATAGGTGTGAGCCACTGCGCCTGGCCCTTAGTTTATTTTTACTGGCAAAACAATAAGAGAAAGAAATCTAAACAGAAAATTGGGCAAAAATACCAAGCAGGCATCTCACAAAAGATGAAATACAAATGGCCAATAAATATGTGAAAAGGTATTTATTTGGTAACTAAAGAAATGCATGGCCGGGTGGTGGCTCACACCTGTAATTCCAGCACCTTGGGAGGCCAAGGTAGATGGATGACGAGGTCAGGAGATTGAGATCATCCTGGCCAACATGGTGAAACCCCATCTTTACTAAAAATACAAAAAATTAGCTGTGTGTGGCGGTGCATGCCTGTAATCCCAGCTATTCGGGAGGCTGAGGCAGGAGAATCGCTTGAACCCACGAGGCAAAGGTTGCAGTGGGCTGAGATCATGCCACTGCACTCCAGCCTGGAGACAGAGCTAGAGTCTGTCTCAAAGAAAAAGAGAAAGAAATGCAAATTAGAACAACCATCATGAGACATCATTGAAAAATATTTTGGATTAGCAGAAAGAAAAAAAGGAACAAAACCAAAACAAAACAAATATTTTGGATAGACTGGGTGAGGTGGCTCACACCTGTGATCCCAGCACTGTAGTGGGCCAAGGCCGGTGGATCATCTGAGGTCAGGAGTTCGAGACCAGCCTGGCCAACATGGTGAAACCACATCTCTACTAAAAAACCAAAAATTAGCCAGGTGTGGTAGCGCATGCCTGTAGTCCCAGCTACTCTGAAGGCTGAGGCGGGAGAATTGTTTGAACCTGGCGGGCAGAGGTTGCAGTGAGCCGAGATATTGCCACTGCACTCCAGTCTGGGTGACAGAGTGAGACTCCCTCTCAAAAAATAACAAAAACAAAAACATATATATATATGTTGGATTAGCAACGATTGAAAGATTGTTAATACTCCAGTTTGGTGAGAATGAAAAGAGGCACTTGTTTTCTGTTGGGATAGAAATTGGTACCGCTGGCACAGAGGCCCAGATTGGTGATCCAGCCTCTGTTAAAAGTAAAGGTGTCCCCCAAATTTCATGTCTTGGAATTGATTCTAAGAAGACAGACAAAGATGTAAGTGCAAAGATTTTTATTCTTCACAAATCATTGATAACAGTTGTTTAAAGAAAGTAAGGGCCAGCCATGGTATCTGATGCCTGCATTCCTAGCACTTAAGGAGGCAGAGGCGGGGGATTGCTTGAACCCCGGAGTTCCAGGCTACCGTGAGCCGTGATCGCACTACCGCACTCTAGCCTGGGAGACAGAGCTGTCATGTGACGATTAGCAATGCTAGTAGATACTTACCTTTGTTGACCCAAAAAGGTTATTGTTAAATGAACACTGTAGGTTACAAAGCAGCATGTATAGGATGTTTCTGTTTTTGGAGATCTGCTATATCTGTTTTTGTGTACGTGCACAGAAAGCTTTGGAATTATAGATAATAACATGTTAATAATGATTATGTCATAGATTTAAAAATTTCAGTTATTTATTAGGGGGACATAATGTAACTGTCTTTATTTCTCTATAACTGAACTCATTTTGGCTCATGAGCCCTCAAAACATATTATTTCCATTTCAGAGTAACTCATTCCCTTCTTAATACTCAGCCTCTCTTGGCTGACTAA
Source organism: Aotus nancymaae (assembly GCF_030222135.1). Lineage (NCBI taxonomy): Eukaryota > Metazoa > Chordata > Mammalia > Primates > Aotidae > Aotus > Aotus nancymaae. The sequence goes on from NW_026988429.1 coordinate 11,926,683, forward strand.
CCACTGACTCCTACTTCCCCTTTCCCTGGGAATATTTACAGATTGCCCTGTGGTGAGCAGAAGCATGGGGTAGCAAGTGTTCCCTGGCCCTCCCAGTCTCTGTGCGTGTCTTTCGTCTTGCCTGATTGTCATCTTCTTGTGCCACCATTGCTACACATCTGATTTCTGCTCATCTCAAGATCCACTAAATCGGCCACAGATTCATCCGCAACCATGGGCTCTTATGGGTGCACCATCTTGTTCAGAGCCAATTCTGACTGCTTCTAAGTCCATGGGTTGCAGTTGCTCTTCTGCAGCCACATCACGCTGGGGACAGGCCGGCTGCCTAGCTCCATCCCTCAGGCTGGCATCCTCACCCTTTCTGATGTCCTGTGAGAGGGAGGCTTCTCTTAGAAGCCCACACCCTGGAAAGTGAAGAATAAGTTCCCCCCTCTTGGGCTATAATCCCTCCTGGCACTTCTCTTACCCCGCCTTCCTAAGGGCAGGGGTGCAGGATGTTGAACGCTTCTCAGGGACCCTTGGAGTCTCAAGTGTAGCCACTTCCTGCCAATTTTTGTCCCCATACCAGCCAGTCAACTCTTCTAAAAAATTAATTAATTAATTAATTAACTAATTTTGAGATAGGATGTCTCTCTGTCACCCAGGGACAGTGGCATCATCATGGCTCACTGCAGACTTGACCTCCCGGATTCAAGTGATCCTCCCACCTCAGCCTCCTGAATAGCTAGGACTACAGACACACGCCACCACGCCCAGCTAATTTTTGTATCCTTTTTTTTTTCTTTGAGAAAGAGTGTTGCTCTTGTTGCCCAGGCTGGAGTGCAGCGGTGCCATTTTGGCTCCCTGCAACCTCTGTCTTCTGTGTTCAAGCGATTCTCCTGCCTCAGCTGCCTGAGTAGCTGGGAATACAGGCGTGTGCCACCACATCACCACATGTGGCTGATTTTGTTTTGTTTATTTTTTGAGATGAAGTCTTGCTCTTGTCACCCAGGCTGGAGTGCAGTGGCACAGTCTTGGCTCACTGCAGCCTCCGCCTTCTGGGTTCAAGTGATTCTCCTGCCTCAGCCTCCTGAGTAGCTGGGATTACAGGCGCCTGCCACCACTCCTGGCTAATGCTTATGTTTTTAGTAGAGACAGGGTTTTATCATGTTGGCTAGGCTGGTTTCAAATTCTTGACTTTGCGATCTGCCTGCCTCGGCCTCCCAAAATGCTGGGATTATAGGCATAAGCCATCATGCCCTGCCCTAATTTTGTATATATATATGTTTTTTAGTAGATACGGGGTTTCACCATGTTGGTCAGGCTGATCTCAGCTCTCTGCAACCTCCGCCTCCCGGGTTCAAGTGATTCTCCTGGCTCAGCCTCCCAAGTAGCTGGGATTACAGGTGCCCACCACCATGCCCAGCTAATTTTTGTATTTTTAGTAGAGATGGGGTGTCACCATGTTAGCCAGGATGGTCTTGATCTGCTGACCTCGTGATCCACCCACCTCGGCCTCCCAAAGTGCTGGGATTACAGGTGTGAGCTACTGTGCCCGGCCAAGTTTTTTTATTTTTTATAGAGATAGGGTTTTGCCATGTTGCCCAGGCTGGTCTTGAACTCCTGGGCTCAAGTGATCCACCCACCTCAGCCTCCCAAAGTCTGTCAACTCTTGACCTCCTTTTGAAGAAAGCCTCATTTTTCATTCTCAGGCACTCATTACTACTCTTATTTTTGGGATAAACTACTAACTCCTCCCCTTCTTCAAATATTGGCTTTTCATTGTCCCAGTCAAGCTTTTTAATTTATTATTTATTTATTATTATTATTTTTTTAGACAGGGTCTCTCACTCTCTCCCCAGCTGGAGTGCAGTGGTGCGATCTTGGCTCACTGCAACCTCCACCTCCTGGGTTCAAGCGAGAATCCTGCCTCAGCTTCCTGAACAGCTGGGATTACAGGTGCCTGCCACCATGCCCAGCTAATTTTTTGTATTTTTAGTTGAGACGGGGTTTCGCCATGTTTCGCCTGCCTCAGCTTCCCAAAGTGCTGGGATTATAGGCTTGAGCCACCGAGCTGGCCTTTTATTTTTATTTTTTAAAATTTAAAACACCCTTTTCCTCAGAGAGTTGCATTTTGTAATTGAAACAATGGCTTTAAAGACTGTAGTTAGCAGGCTGGGTGCAGTGGTTCAAGCCTGTAATCCCAGCGCTTTGGGAGGCTGAGGTGGGCGGACCATGAGGTCAGGAGTTCGAGACCAGCCTGACCAACATGGTGAAACCCCATCTCTACTAAAAATACAAAAATTAGCCAGGTGTGATGGCACACCCCTGAATTCCCAGCTACTTGGGAAGCTGAGGCAGGAGAATCGTCTGAACCAGGGATGCGGAGGTTGCAGTGAGCTGAGATCGTGCCACTGCACTGCATGCACTCCAGCCTAGGAGACAGAGCAAGACTCCATCTCAAAAACAAAGAAACAAAAAAGACAGATGTATGATAGAATATGTTAGGAATAATAATTATAATAATAAAAAAGACAGTAGTTAGCTATAGTTTACAAACATCTACTTAAAAGTTAAAATCCAGGAGCCAATGACTTGTGTATCTCATCCGTAGCCCAAGAGCAGAATGCATAGACAGCTCTTCTTGGCCCTTGGATGCTGGAGGTGTGGAGCCAGAGGGTGCAGGGAGAGGACTGAAAAAGCTCCAAGCTCAGTGTCAAAATACACATCCAGCAATAGCTCTCTCCCGGGCTTGGTAGGATTGAGAAAGAAAGAAAGAGAGAGAGAGAGAAGAAAGAAAGAAAGAAGGAAAGAAGAAAGAAAGAAGGAAAGAAAGAAGGAAAGAAGGAAAGAAAAAGGAAAGAAAGAAAAAAGGAAGGAAGGAAGGAAGAGAAAGAAAGAGAAAAAGAAAGAGGAAGGAAGGAAGGGAAAGAAAGAAAGAAAAAAAAGAAAAGAAAGAAAGAAAAAGAAAGAAAAAAGCTACAGACAAAAAGAGAGTGGAAATCTTTCTTTTTTTCTCTTCTCTTTTTCTTTCTCTTTCTTCTTTCTTTTCTTTCCCCCTCCCCTCCCCTCCCCTCCCCTCCCCTCCCCTCCCCTCCCCTCCCCTCTCCCTTGGATACAGTTTTACTCTTGTTGCCCAGGCTAAACTGCAATGGCGCAACCTCAGCTCAACGCCACCCCTACCTCTCCAGTTCAAGCCTCTTGCCTCAGCCTCCCAAGTAGCTGGGATTACAGGCATGCACCACCACACCCTGCTAATTTTGTATTTTTAATAGAGACAGTGTTGCTCCATGTTGGTCAGGCTGGTCTCGAACTCCTGACCTCAGATGATTCACCCACCTTGGCCTCCCAAAGTACTGGGATTACAAGCATGAGCCACTGTGCCCCGATGTATTTCTTTTATAATAAGAAATATGACAAAAGTTCTTTTACAAATAAAGGGACACTTGCAGGCATTGCAGTCCTTAAGGCTAAGGCTTATTTGACTTTTTGTTTATTTTTAGGTTTTTGGTGTCCTTGAGACCTCACCTCATCCCAGTGAGTAGAGACTGGGAGGGGAGAGCAGTAGCTGGAGGGCAGGCAGGGAGCACTTGTGAGGGAGAGGAGCTGTGGACATCCACTTCTCTGCCAAGGGAGAGAGTGAGGTAGGCTGTGGCCCGCTGACTTCAGGGTGAGGCCACAGCCACTGCAGCACTTCTTATTTTTTTTTTTTTAAGGAAGAGTCTTGCTGTGTCACCCCGGCTGGAGTGCAGTGCAGTGGCACGATCTTGGCTCGCTGCAACCTCCACCCCTCCCAGGTTCAAGCGATTCTCTTGCCTTAGCCTCCCAAGTAGCTGGGACTACAGTCACCTACCACCACACCTGGGTAATTTTTGTATTTTTAGTAGAGACGGGGTTTCACTGTGTTGGCCAGGCTGGTCTTGAACTGCTGACCTTGTGATCCCCCTGCCTTGGTCTTCCAAAGTGCTGGGATTACAGGCATGAGCCACTGTGCCTGGCCAGCACTTCATTCATTCATTCATTCACTCACTGAGATAACAGTATTGCTCTATTGCCCAGGCTGGAGTGCAGTGGTGTGATTTCAGAACTTCTTATTTATTTTTTACTGAGATAAAGTCTTGCTCTGTTGCCCAGGCTGGAGTGCAGTGGTGTGATCTCGGCTCACTGCAACCTCCCCTCCTGGGCTCAAGCAATTCTCCTGCCTCAGCCTTCTGAGTAGCTGGGATTACAGGTATGCACAACCATGCTTGGCTAATTTTTTGCATTTTTAGTAGAGACAGGGTTTCACCATGTTGGCCAGGCTGGTCTTGAATTCCTGACCTCAAGTGATCCTCTCGCCTTGGCCTCCCAAAGTTCTGGGATTACAGGCGTGAGCCACAGTGCCCGGCCATACTGCAGCACTTTAAAGGACGGTGTCTTTTTCTTTTTCATACAAGAGAATAGGACTTTATTAGCATTGGTGTAGGTTTGTATTACACAGGAATGGGTTCTTAGCATGCACAATCCCAGCTGGGCTTCGAGCAGATAAATCATAGCAGAAACAGAATTGCCCTTGGACTTTCAATCAAAAGCTGGAAGTCCACCTTACGGAAAGACAAAAAGAAACCCCCTTTTTATATCTTAACAAAGGGACAGCTCTCAAGCAGCAGAGCATCTTGAGGGAAAAAGCTTGCCTGGTCGCCATCCATCATGCTAGAGCGTGCCGTGTCCACCCTGGACCACACCGGGGAGTTCCTGATTTTTTGAAAAGGCTTAACTGAAGGATTTCTGATGTCTATCTTTTAGAGTTCTGTATGTTCCCATTTTTTATTCTTCTGAATTTGGAATTGCAAATAACTGTAAAAGCCAGTCTTTGAGTGCATGGGGGTGGGTGTGAGGCGAGTGGTGGGGCAGTGCTTCCTGTGGAGCGGTGGCTGGTTTCTCCTGAGCCCAGCCCTGGGAGGCCGTGGTAGGCGTGGAGGCTGCAGAGCTCTTCCAGACGCTGCCCTCACCGCGCCTCACACCAGAGAGGACACAAGTGGCTCTGGCATCTGGCTGTGGTTGAGCTGAAACAGACAAGGCTGACACAGGGCTGGGGGCCCGTGGTCCGCCAGTGGAAGTGACTCTGGAGGAAGAGCAAAGGGGAGGATGACGTGGGAGCTGAGGCTTCTTTTCAGCATGGCAGCTGACCAGGAAGCAGGGGGAAGAGCCTGGTCACCATGGTCCCAGAGCCCCTCTCACTAGGCTCCTCCTTTGCAGCTGAGGAGGATGAGGGCGTGAGAGGGGCTGTGTGTGTCCTGCCCGGGGACCCACTGCCAGGTGATAGCGGAGTTGGGTTTGAAGCCCAGGCCTCCCTTGCCAAACCACTGGTTTTGCTGTTTCAGCAGGGAAGGCCGGGACCCCTGGGAGCTGGGGAAAGGCGACTGCCCTGGTTCTGGATGACTCCTTACCCCTGGGCCCCCAGCTGTCATCAGTGGGGCAAGGACACATTAAACGTCCCTGTGGGACAGACAGGTCTGAGTTGGAGAGGACCTCCCCTTCCCACTGCCTCCCACAGGGGCTTGTGATTCAGGGTTTCAGGAGCAGGGCTGGCTCTCCCGCCTCAGATGGAAGAAGTGGACTTGGCTGTGAGCTCCAGGAGGGCAGAGCTCCCAGCCTTTCATCCATAGCCCTGGCCCCTAGGATGTGGCCTGGCCACAGACACTAATTTTTTTTTTTTGCCTCAGCCTCCCGAGTAGCTGGGATTATAGGCATGTGCCACCATGCCCCGCTAATTTTGTATTTTTAATAGAGACAGTGTTTCTCCATGTTGGTCAGGCTGGTCTCAAACTCCGACCTCATGATTCACCCACCTTGGCCTCCCAAAGTGCTGGTATTATAGGCGTGAGCCACTAGGAGGCCTGGACTTCAAAAAAAGATGGAGTTTTGCTCTTGTTGCCCAGGCTGGAGTACAGTGGCGAGATCTTGGCTCACTGCAACCTCTGCCTCCTGGGTTCAAGTGATTCTCCTGCCTCAGCCTCCCAAGCAGCTGAGATTACAGGCATGTGCCCCCATGCCCCGCTAATTTTGCATTTTTAGTAGAGATGGGGTTTCTCCATGTTGATCACGCTGGTCTCAAACTCCTGACCTTAGGTGATCTGACTGCCTTGGCTTCCCAAAGTGCTGGGATTATAGGTGTGAGCTACCGCACCTGGCCCTGGCCTTATGTTTTTCAAAGTGAGGGAACAAATGAATAAATGACCACCATGTTAGGAGCTGGCTTTAAGCAGAATTGTAAAGTGGACCAAGCTTGCTCTCAAGGTCACCTTGAGCCCTGGTTGCTGTGTCCTGCCCTCTCAGGGTCATTTCCCAGCTCCCAGGCACCTGCTTACAGAGGCTGCATCTGGGCCCCCTCCATCCCTCCATCCTAAGATTCTCCTCTGACTTAGAACCCGGCAGTAGGGAGAGAATGTGTCTCCGGAGGGTGGAGTTAGATGATCTCGGCCTTCCTGGCATCTGAGGGGAGACAGCTTTGCGTAGCAAAGTATGATTTCCTCTGAGCCCCAGGAAAGCTTGGCCTTGGCCGGAATATATTGAACCATGGGGGTCAGTGAGTCCTGGGGGCAAACTCTGAGTGGGAGGCCTGGGACAGGGGCCAGGGAGCTGGGGTTGGGTGCTCGGTGACTGGGGTTCTAGCAGAGGGGAATGCTCAGGGTCCTGGAAAGGGTATTTTCCTGATGTTGGGCCAGAAGCCCTCAGGAGCCTCCAGCTGTGTGGTGAGAGGGAGGATGGAGCAGCCGGCAGGAGTGGCCACCTCTTCCTGCTTGGCGAGCAGACGGGCCCCCCATGCCCTGATGGTCAGGAACTGCCCCCTTCCCTCCCTGCAGCTGGGAGCCTGGACTCACCTGGATGGCTGAGTTCTCATCAGAGGTCGGGGCTGTGGATACACTGGAGAGGACTGGACATGGTCCCACACACCCCGAGGGCCTGTCACAGGGATAGTGTCAGGGCTGAGACCTTGGCCCCCTCAGCTCCCCATGCCCAGCTCCTCCGGGAAAGAACAGCACTCACTCCACCTGCCACCTAGTGGGCGCTCCCTGCGTGACTCCTCCGCAGACCCCTCGGGCCACTCCCTGAGCCACAGGCATTACGGCTTAGAGCCTGCGGAGGTGAGATGTTCACTCCAGAACACCCACCTTGTACCCCACCCCACCAGCACACACTGGCCGGGGAACACAGCCCATCCCATAATGGACATCCAGCCACATTCCTCGGGCTGTCCCTCCCTTTCCATCCCCCTTTCTATGCCGTAGTGACTTTTCTACATGGAAACAGTGAGGGGTGCCTCCCATACCCTGGCCCGTGCATGTGGGGCCACCTTGGACCCAGGGGATTGGGGCCTCTGAGGATCACGGACCCAGTGGTCGGGGTCTCTGCGAGCTGAGGGAAGTCCTAGGACCAGTTGGGATGTGGGGTGTACCTGGCAGGTGGTGTGGGCATCCCAGCCCCTGGACGCCAGGGTCAGCAGCTGGGGTGTGTGCTGCTCCACAAATTGGTTGCACTGAAGAAGGAGAGACACAGCAGTGGAGGGGATCCAGGCCCTTTGCAGGACATCCCTGTTGTGTGGTCCTGGTCTCTCCACTTCTCTGGGTCACTCTAGAGCTCCCTCCTGACTCTTCCATCAGCCCTCACCGAACAGCTCTGGCTGCAGTTAAAACCCTTAACAAACCGGAGCCAGCTGAAATGGAGGGCTTCCATCAGAAAAGCAAGTGACACTGGAAACAGAGGGTCTTCAAACTCAGGCAAAGCCTGGGCCGGGTGGCCCACACCTGTAATCCCAGCACTTTGGGAGGCTGAGGTGGGTGGATCACGAGGTCAAAAGTTTGAGACCAGCCAGACCAACATGGTGAAACCCGTCTCTACTAAAAATACAAAAATTAGCTGGGCGTGATGGTGTATGCCTGTAATCCTGGCTACTCTGGAGGCTGAGGCAGGAAAATCACTTGAACCTGGGAGGCGGAGGTTGCAGTAGGCCAAGATTGTGCCATTGCACTCAAGCCTGGGTGACAGAACAAGACTCTGCCTCAAAAAAAAAAACAAAAGCAAAAACAGAACTTAGGCAGAGAGACGGAATCTCAGCCACTACCCTCCCCTCCACCTCCATTTCAGTTCTAGGAGGAACCTTAATATTCATCTGGTCCTTGAGACCAGATGTGATGGGCAGTGGGGAGGCTTGGGAGTTGCTGAGTAGGGAGTACTGTGCGGACAGCCACCTCCTTGGGAAGAGCATCAGCTGGCTTGCCTCAGGACAGCATCTCCATTTAAGAAGGGAATTTCCTGGCCGGGTGTGGTGGCTCACACCTCTAATTCCGACACTTTGGGAGGCCGAGGCGGGCGGATCACCTGAGGTTAAGAGTTCGAGACCAGTCTGACCAACATGGTGAAACCTTCTCTCTACTAAAAATACAAAAACTAGCCAGGCAGCATGGTGCATGCCTGTAATCCCAGCTACTCAAGAGGCTGAGGCAAGAGAATCGCTGAGAGGCTGAGGCAAGAGAACCCAGGAGGCAGAGGCTGCGGTGAACTAAGATCATGCCATTGCACTCCAGCCTGGGGGACAAGAGCGAAACGCCTTCTCAAAAAAAAAAAAAAAAAAAAAAGAAGGGAATTTCCTGTCATTGGGTATTGGCAGGGGCCCTAGGACCTTCAAGCCCAGCCCTCTCCTTTTGCAGATGGGTTTGTCCTGAGTGAGTCACATCTTGAGGAGGGCAGGGGCAGTAATGAGATCAGGACTCTGGAGAGAAGGCCAGTCCCTTTCCCGGCTCCAGCTGGCCCTGGCATTTCTCATCTCCTGGTAGATAACTGGGCCTCTGAAGGCTCACCTGTCGCTTACTCAGCCTGTGAAGGGGGCCTGCTGGTCCTCTGGAGCCCATAGACCTTTGTCCAGAGGCAACTCCTGACCCTTAGCAGCCTCTGCCCTAAGTTAATAGTCCCACCGTTGTCTGCCCCACATCCTGTCTGCCTGTCTGTGCTCCAGTCCAGCCCATCCTATGTGTCTCTGGCTGCAAAGTCCTTCTTGGGCTCAGCCTTCCACCTTGAACAGGCCCTGACCACAAGTCCCTGTGTGCCTGCCCCGTACCTTTTCCCTGTCCAGCCAGGAGCCAAGGCAGGTCTGGAGCATTGCCTGTGGCATGGCCTGCTCGCTGCTGTTCCTGGCCTGGGTGGTCACGGACATGCAGAGCCGGCACTCGAAGTCTTGAGGCAGCCATTCTCCTGTCGGCGACCCTAGAGAGGCAAGGGTTAGGGGGAAGCAGGCAAGACCACCCTGCAGAGGTGTTTGGTTTCTGTCCTCCTTGGTGCATTGCAGCAGGACCAGACAGGGAGAGGGTCATGCAGGGGCAGGGGAAGGGGAGGAGGAGAGCGGGCATTGGGCTAAGGAGCGGGCAGTGGGCTCACCTGGGGCAGCGCTGTCATTCAGGGAGCACCGGAGGACGAGGCCGCATACCAGCTGGGGCAGCATGCGGCCCAGCAGCGTGTCAAGCAGGATGACGGTGTAGCGCTCCGCCAGGCACTGGCAGATGCCACCCGCCACCAGGGGTACCACGCGGCACACCTGGGCCACTGCCACAGCTAGCACACCCTGGGGCGGGGGCGGAGAGAGGCCAGCATGAGGCCTTCACTTGGCAGCCTCCCCTCTCTGCCCAGCACTCAGCTAGACACTTCCTACACATTCCCTCATTCTCTTCTAGAAGGGAGGGCAAGGCTGTAAACAAATGACACTGGGGATTGAAGAGTCCAGGGGATGCAGGGGACTCACCCAGAGTCACTAAATGTAGGAGCCAGCTTCGGACCTACGCCTAGCTCCAAAGGCTCTGGCCCACAGCTAGTGACTCTCAAACTGATCCGCTGGACCTGACCTTCCCCCAGGGCTTGGGATTCAGCTGCCTGCCTGACTCTCCTCTCCTGCGCTTCCCACAGGCATCTCAAACTCAGCATGGCCAGGAGGGAGCTCTCTGTTTTTCTGCTCAAACCTGTTTCTTCTTGAGTCTCTCCATCTCAGCTGCTGGCATTACAGAAGGCTGATTGCTCTGGCCGGTCTGTAAAAGTCACTGTGGAGTTCCCCCTGGTCCTCATGCTCCAGGCCCATCCATTCCCAAGTGTAGTGAGCCCACCTCCCAAACTCGTCCCCAGGCCAGCCTTTAGCTCTGTTCCTGTCACATCGCCTCTTACTGTGATCTCTGCAGTGATCTTCCTTCCTTTCCTCCCTCCCTCCCTTCCTTTTTTCCTTCTTTCCTTCCTTTGTCTTGCTCTATCACCCAGGCTGGAGTGCAGTGGCTCACTGCAACCTCTGCCTCCCAGGTTCAAGTGATTCTCCTGCCTCAGCCTCCCGAGTAGCTGGGACTACAGGCATGTGCTACCACACCCAGCTAATTTTTGTATTTTTTATTAATTTTTTTTGAGATGGAATTTCACTTTTGTTGCCCAGGCTAGAGTGCAATGGCGTGATCTCAGCTCACCACAACCTCCACCTCCCAGGTTCAAGCGATTCTCCTGCCTTGGGTTCCAGAGTAGCTGGGATTACAAGCATGTGTCATCACGCCCTGCTAATTTTGTATTTTTAGTAGAGATGGGTTTCTCCATGTTGGTGAGGCTGGTCTCAAACTTCTGACCTCAGGTGATCCGCCCGCCTCTGCCTCCCAAAGTGTTGGGATTACAGGTGTGAGCCACCTCGCCTGGCTAATTTTTGTATTTTTAGTAAAGACACGGTTTCACCATGTTGCCCAGGCTGGTCTCGAACTCCTGGGCTCAAGTGATCCACCTGCCTCAGCCTTCTAAAGTGCTGGGATTACAGATGTGAGCCACTGCGCCCGGCCTTGATGTTTCTTAACGTGGCTTGGAAAGGTCTCCCTGGCCTGGCCGTGCCTGCCTCCCGGGACGCTGCACCAGTCTCTGTTCCTCAGCCTTGCTCAGCTTGCTCCTTTGGGAGGCCCTTTGTCTATCAGGGCCTTGTCGTCCTCTAGGTCTCAGCTTGATTGTCACCCCTCAGAGACTCTTCCTGACATGCCAGCATCATCCCCACACTGGCCATCCCTCATCCTGCTTGAATCCTCAGCGTTCTGAAAACTCCCCCACCACAGCACAGGCTCTGGGAAATCAGGAACCTCACCTGCTGCTGTGAGCCGCCCATGGCTCATGCCACCCTATCTGGGGAAGGCTGAGGGGGCAGGGCCTTTCCTCATTTGGGACCCACTGTGGGGCGAGGTAGCCCTGGGCTGGTGGGCCACTGGGCAACAGCCACTGCGGGTCTGGAAGACTCCAAGTTGGACTGAGGCAGGGATGGGGAATCTATCTGTGGAAGTTCTTGAAAAATCAAAGCAGGCCGGGCGCGGTGGCTCACGCCTGTAATCCCAGCACTTTGGGAGGCCGAGGCGGGTGGATCACGAGGTCAAGAGATCGAGACCATCCTGGTCAACATGGTGAAACCCCGTCTCTACTAAAAATACAAAAATTAGCCGGGCATGGTGGCGCACGCCTGTAGTTCCAGCTACTCAGGAGGCTGAGGCAGGAGAATTGCTTGAACCTGGGAGGCAGAGGTGAGCCGAGATCGCGCCATTGCATTCTAGCCTGGGTAATAAGAGCGAAACTCCGTCTCAAAAAAGAAAAAGAAAAAAGAAAAATCAAAGCAACTTTTCTACAGAGACCTCTGGGGATGCTTCTCCATCAGATGGTGAGCTGCTGGAAGACAAGGCTGCGTCTTGTCCGTTTTTGCATTTTGGCACCTGGCGTGGCACCTCCATGCAGTGGGGGCTTAATGTTTGTTGTGTGAACTGTAGGCCTGACACCTACCAGGCCTGAGTCTGAACCCCAGGGTCCCCTGGGTGGGGGCAATGCACAAGCAGCTCTCTCCCCTCTTAACTTCTGGCAGCCAGCTGGGCCCTGAAGGGGGTGTGAGTTGGGAGGGGGGCGCTGCAGGGAACCCTCCTGGGCTCCGTGCTGCCCTGGATGCCTCACCTTGGGAATCATGGCTTGGACCCGCTTGATCAGAATCCTGCAGAGCCAGCAGTAGGGGAGAGGGATGGGGAACTGCTGCTCAGAGAGATCCTGGGGAGAGAATTGGTTGGAGGCCAGGCTGGGTGCTGGGAGAAGAGTCCTCCAGGCTCTCCTCCCCTCCCTTTTCCTCCCTTTCTCTCCCTCCTCCCTTAGGCCCTGCCTGGAGCTTCCCATCCCCTTCCCAGCCCTGCCTCTCCCAGGGCCCAGTGCCATGGGCTTCAGAGGTGGCCCTAGCCCTCTGGATCCCCACTCAACTGGCTGTGGGGGAGTCCCTCACCTGTGTGTGAGGCCCAGGCCTCGGCTGGAGGGCCCCAGGCAGCACGGGGAGGACCAGCTTGTCCAGTAGAAGGTTGGGCAGAGGGTCTGACATCCCTGGCTTCTGCTCTGGCTCTGGCTGCCAGGATTTGCACAGGCCCAGGTGCGTACAGATGCCCTTTGAGTTCTGGGGCACAGCACAGAGGGGGAGTGTTAGGGTCTGGGAGGGAAGCCCACCCCTGTTCAGGCTGGCCCAAGGGCTCAGGGACCAGGACCACTGGAACTGGAAGAAGCAGGCCTAGTGGGAGTGCTGTGGTTTAGAGCTCTATGTGGGGACAAAAGGCAGAGATGGGGCTGTGTGGGGACTTTAGGGCAGGTGGCCAGGATTGTGTGTGAACGAGCATGAGCATATGTGTAGGAATGAATAAGTGTGTAAGCATGTGTGTGAGGGTGTGCGAGCATGCAGGCTCACCACATGCACCTTAACCTGGGGGCTATGGTTGGGTGCATGGCTGAAGGGCACTTAGTTTCCTGGGCCCTTTGTGGGCGGGGTGTGTATGTGTCTGTGTGTGTGGCCAGCTGGGGTGCTCTGTGTGTGTGTCTGTGTGTGTCTGGCTGGTGGGGGTGCTGTGTGTGTGTGTGTGTGTCTGGTTGGCTGGCTGGGGTGCTGTGTGTGTGCTGTGTTGTGTGTGCTGTATGTGTGTCCATGTGTGTGTGTGTGTCCGGTGGGGGTGCTGTGTGTGTGTGTGTGTTTGTCTGGCTGGGGTGCTGTGTGTGTGCTGGGTGTGTGTGTATGTGTGTGTGTGTCCAGACAGCTGGGGTGACGTGTGTGTAACTCCCATGGTGGGCACAGGGGCCTGCGTGGGGAGGCAAGTGGGAGGCGAGCTTGCAGCCCTCACAATCTGCTTCTGGAAGTAGTCGATGACCAGGGGGAAGTAGTCGTCGAACACTTGGTTGCACTGGGGCATGAGCAGCTTCAAGGGGAGGGTGCTGCACTCCTGCTCCAGGAACTTCCGCATCCTGTCCTGAAAGGTTGGAGGGGTCGTCAGCTGGGCATCTCTGAGGTCTGCCCCACCCAAGTCCCTGGACATAGGGCCCCATCAGGGGAGACCAACCCCCAGTCCCCCAGGGCACTGGAGTTCGAGAGTGTCAAGGAGGTAAGTAGTTGGGCACAGGTAGGGCCCCTTCCCCTCAGGAAAGACCATCTGTGGCTGTGCTGTTGAGCTAATGGCCAAGATTTGCTCCCAGCTAGGAGGAGCTGAGAGTTCCCAGGTACACCCAGGCCTCCCACTCAGCCTGGAAATGGCCCCTTTAGGGGGCTCGCCCCTTCCCTGCTCTGTCCCTCATCTTTTGGGCCCCAGACTTCATCCAGGATCTGGGCCTCATTACCTGGAAAATGGCCTCCTTGGCCATCTTGGTAAGGATGTGGACAATGTCCTCACACTCTTGGCATAGGTCATCCTGGGGAGGGAGGGGGCCCCACGGTGGAGGACACATGAGTGGAGGGCATGCTCCCAGCTCCAGTCGGGAGGTTCTCTCAGGCAGAGGCCAACAGAACACTCCAAGGCATAAACAGCTGCCCACCAGCCCATCTTGTCCCATCTTATCCATTCCATTCTGTCCACCCCATCCCATCCCATCCCATTCATCCGACTCCATCTATTCTGTCATCCTATCCCATCGAATCCATCCCATTCCATTTCATCCTATCTTATTTCATCTCATCCCATTCCATCTCTTCCATCCCCTATGGGGGCTCCACTCCCCTCCTGCCCATCCAGAGCCCACCCAGCACCCTTCATCTCAGACCCCACCCAGCACCCTTCATCTCAGACCCCCAGTTGCTGTGCATCCTTGGTGGTACTCACGGCTCCCACATGTCCCCAGACTTTCTGTAGGCAATGCCCCAGGGCTCTACATTGCAATGCTTGCTCTAGGCTTTGGCACCAGAACTCAGGGCCCTGGGCACAGGCCACGGATGAGGTGGTCCAGGCAGCTGTGGTTTGGGGCCAGAGCAACCTTAGTCAGGATCTAAGTTACACACCTGGCATCCTGATTTCACCCAATCTCTAAACCCAGTTTTGATGGGAGTGTGAGGCCATTAAACATGTGTGAGGCAGACAGCTCTGGGTTCCACCTGCTCCGGGACCCACAAGCTCTGTGACCTTGGATAAGCCCTGGATTCTCTCCGAGCCCCAGCTGCTTTGTCTTTAAAATGAAGACACACTTGGGATGATGCCTGGCACAGAGCAGTGCTCAGTGAGTGGTGGAGCTGCCTAGGAGAGGGAGGCTGGGGGAGACTCACCAGTGCCCGAGCCACAGAGCGTAGGCAGCAGCAGCAGCAGCCACTGAAGCAGGCGTGACTCGCCCATGGCACCTCTGCAGCCTGGGTACACTGCTTGGGGCATGGCCCCTTATAGCTGGGTGGGGCGTAGGGGTGCTATGGGAATGGCAGCAACCTCAGTGTTTGCCTTTGTCCTGGAGAGCCCTCCAGGTGCTCGATCCCACCTCTTCCCAGCAGGGACACTCCTGCCTGCCTTACCACCTGTCCTGGCTGATGGCCCCTTCCTGCTCTCTTTGCCCCCTGCCCAGATTCCCATGCGCCTGGACTTGTGGCTTCCTCCAACCAGGGGTCTCTCAAGCATCCACACTTGGTCCCACCTCTCTAGGCTGTGGGAGGGAAGCTGAGGAGGGTGGGGGGCATTTGGCTGGGGGTAGACAGGGTGATCCCCTCCCACCCCTCCCTGGGCCTCCCAGGCCCCCTCCACTCTTGAGCAATGTTCTCAAGAGCTTCCTGCCTGGCTCTTAACCCAGGGCAAGCCCTGGAAGGGCAGACCCAGGATGCTCCCACCTCCTCCTTACCTTTTCCCCTGAAAAAAAACTTCTGATTCTATGGACACATGGTTGGCATTAGTCAGGAGAGTATTTACATGGAACAGAAAACAAAATACCCCAAGAGTCTGAGACAAGATTTCTGTGGCCCTGGAGCAGCTCCCAGACAGCCCTATTGGGTAGCTGCTGCCCATGGCCTCTGGGGAGCCCCTTCAGGGTAGGGACTGGGGCATAGTAGCTGCGATGGTTCAGCAGAAAGAAACTCGTCTGCAGCTGCAGGGGCTCTCAGGCAGGGCCCCCACTGCAGAGCACACTGGAGAAAATCCTCACAGGCTGAGGGGGCAGAGGATATCTCGAGTGGAAGAAGGAGAGCATTAGCTCATTGCCACCACCCGGCCATTGTGATCAATTTATCTATCTCTGCGGGAGCCCTCTCCCTAGTGGAAGCTCACAGGCCTCTAAACTCAGGAAGCACTACAGTGCTCTTGGGGTGGACAGGGCAGGAATTAATGTCATGATAAAAAGAGTTGGGGCTGGGCATGGTGGATCACTCCTGTAATCCTAGCACTTTGGGAGGCTGAGGAAGGAGGACTCTTTGAGCCCAGGAATTCGAGACCATCCTGGCCAATATAGTGAGACTCCATCATTACAACAAAATTTAAAAATTACCCAGGTGTGGTGGTTCATGCCTCTGGTCCCAGCTACTCAGGAGGCTGAGGCAGGAGGATTGCTGGAACCCAGCAGGTTGCAGCTGCAGTGAGCTGTGATTGTGCCGCTGCACTCCGGTCTGGGTAACAGAGATCCTGTATCAAAAATTTTAAAAAATGTTTAAAAAAAGGAAAAAAAGAATTGGACACAAGATGGCTAATGACACACTCAAGGTGACCCAAGGATTTATGTAGTTTCTGTTGGTCTCAAGCCCTTGTCAGTACAACAAACACAGCTGCCATCCTGGGAGTCCACCAAGACTGTGTGAAAATGTGTAACCAAAGAGTAGGAACCCAGTGACCTTCGTAGAAACTCAGGAAGGTGGAACTGGAAGATGTTTGTTATTTAGTATGTGTTAAACAAATGAGCGAGTAGGATCTGGTTTGAGTACAATCAGGACAGGCTGCCAAGAGAGTAAGTATATGTGGCTGGCTGCCTTCAGGGGCATATTGGTTAGGGTGGTCTCGCTACCATAACGAAGAGCCCTCCAGTCTATGGGCTACATGCATGTTTCTTTTTTTTTTGTTTTTTGACATGGGGTCTCACTCTGGCACCCAGGCTGGAGTGCAGTGGCATTATCTTGGCTCACTGCAACCTCCACCTCCCAAGCTCAAGCGATCCTCCCACCCCAGTCTCCAGAGTAGCTGAGCTCACAGGTGCATGCTACCACACCTAGCTAATTTTTTTTCTATGATATTTTTGGTAGAGACATATTGCCCAGGCTGGTCTCGAACTCCTGAGCTAAGACGATACACCCGCCTCAGCTTCCCAAAGTGCTGGGATTACAAACATAAGCCACTGTGCCTGGCCACATGTTACCTTCTTCTTCTTTTTTTTTTTGAGTTGGAGTCTCACTCTGTCGCCCAGGCTGGAGTGCAGTGGTGCGATCTTGGCTCACTGCAACTTCTGCCTCCCAGGTTCAAGCGATTCTCCTGCCTCAGCCTCTTGAGTAGCTGGGATTACAGGTGCCACTATCCTGCCTGGCTAATTTTTGTATTTTTTTTAGTAGAGACAGAGTTTCACCATATTGGCCAGGTTGGTCTTGAACTCCTGACCTCAGGTAATCTGCCTGCCTCAGCCTCTCAAAGTGCTGGGATAATGGATGTGAGCCACTGTGCCTGGCCCACATCTTTCCTTCTTACTCGGTCACAGTGCAGCACAGGTTGGCTCTAGGTGGGAGCCTAGGGTCCATACCATCATTTGGGTGCTTGGACTCACCCTTCTGCTTGCTGGGAGGGCCTAGAGTCCTCCCCTGGGTCCTCTGCATCTGGCCGACAGGGAGAAGAGAGAAAGAGTGGAAGACGGTGGGGAAGGTTTTAGGGACCAGGTCTGGGAGTAGTGTCCATCATTTCTTCCCTCTCAGTTCAGTCTGGTGCCCTCACTAACCTCAGGGAAGGTTGGGAAATGCGATGTGCCTGCATGCCCAGGAGGAAAGGGAAATGTTGGTGGACACATAGCATTGTCTAAAAGCCATAACACTGAATGCAAAACCAGGTGCTTATGTGAGGTTTTAGTGAGTCCGTGGCTTTTATCGGAATCTCAAAGAGGGGTTGGTATCTGACTGTCGAGAGCTGCCATCCAAGAGCACCAATAAAGGAGACACAAAAAGCCAGCTGTTGACTGAGCTGAGGGTGTGCTGGCTCCTGGTCCATGCGATGGGCAGTCCCCCAGCACGCCTTGCTCTGATGCCACCCTCACCACAGTCTCTGATTAAAATTGAGCTTCCTGTGAGGCAGGACTGCGGGGGAACCTGCACAGATCTGCCTCTACTGACGGCTCTCCTCCCAGCCCACCTGCTTCTCACTGGAAATGAATAAATATTCTGGGCAGGCCGTGGTGGCTCACACCTGTAATCCCAGCACTTTGGGAGACCAAGGTGGGCAGATCACCTGAGGTCAGGAGCTCAAGACCAGTCTGATCAACATGGAGAAACCCTGTCTCTACTGAAAAAAAAAACAAAAATTAGCCAGGTATGGTGGCACATGCCTGTAATCTCAGCTACTCAGGAGGCTGAGGCAGGAGAATCGCTTGAACCTGAGAGGCGGAGGTCACAGTGAGCCAAGATGGCACCGTTGCACTCCAGCCTGGGCAATAAGAGCAAAATTCCATCTGAAAAAAAAAGAAAGAAAGATAGAAAAAAAAACATCTCGTAGCTATTCTGGGGATGGAGAACTTGATTAACTCAAGTTTATAGGAGATGCCTTCCCTCTTGGTGTGTGGACAAACTCGTTTCTGATGGTCAGTTCCTTGTCATCAAACTACAGAAAACACGTGTCCCGCCCAGCATTGTGTCCATGGGTCTACACTACACAAGTCTGCCCTTGCCTGCCCCAGTAATCCTGTCTAGAAAGCCACTCACCACATCCCTGGAAAGGGAAGCCTCATGGACTACCTCCCTTCATCCCCCTGACCAGAGCTGATTGGACCAGAGGTAGACACCAGACCCCAAAAGAGTTCATCTGCATGCTTGGCTAAGCCAACTGGATTTTCAAATCAGGAGATGAGAGCCAAGTCAGCTGGTTGTGGGGTGAAGAGTCAAAGTCAAGTTAATGGTGTATTACCAAGAGGGTCCTTGACCACTTAATGCAAAATAGCCTGGAGCAAATAAAAACCGTAACTCACACTGCCTGGGACAGCTATTATGAAAAAGCAGACAATAATATGTGTTGAGAGGATGTGGAGAAATTGGAACCCTAGGTGCTTTGCTGCTGAGAATGTAAAATGGTGCAGTCACTGTGGAAACCCATGTGGAAAATAGTTTCTACAAAACAGTTCCTGAAAAGTTTGAATACTGAATTACCTTCAGACCCAGCAATTCTACTCCTACATACGTATCCAAGAGAATGGAAAACAGGGACTGGAACAGATATTTGTATGTCAGTTTTCTTTCTTTTTTTTGAGATGGAATTTCACTCTTGATGCCCAGGCTGGAGTGCAGTGGCGCTATCTGGGCTCACAGCAATCTCTGCCTCCTGGGTTCAAGCGATTCTCCTGCCTCAGCCTCCCAAGTAGCTGGGATTACAGGCATGAGCCACCATACCTGGACGAATTTCCTTCCTTTAAGGCTCAATAATATTTCTTTGTGTGTGTACACCACATTTTGTTTACCCATTCATCTGCTTCCTCCCTCTGTCTCCCCAGGGTCAGCTGGATTCTATTAAGAACAGCCATGTTGGCATTGACCTTCCTCGAATCTCCGTTTCTTTACGTTGCTGTTGTGGGCTGAATTGTGTCCCCTAAAATATATGTTGATGTCCTAACCCCTAGTGTTTGTGACTGTGAACTTATTTGAAATAGAGTCTTTGCAGGTTGCAGTGAGCTGAGATTGCGCCACTGCATTCCAGCCTGGGAGACTGAGCAAGACTCCGTCTCAGCGGGTAGGGGAAAGAAAAAAAAGGAAAGAAATTCGGACACATGCTACAACATGGATGAATCTTGAAAACATGAAGTTCAGCGAAATAATCCAGTCACAGAAGGACAAATATTGTGTGATTCCACTTATAGGAAGTACCTGGAGCAGTCAGAGCCCTGACGTGGCCGAGATGCTGATTTAACCAATCCTGAGCCTTTATTGTCCTGTTCTTACAATTTCTACTTGGATATTCTATGACCAGAAAGTGTGATCACAGCGGAGGCCTTGGGGAAGATCTGGGTGTTGAATCTCAGAGCAGAATATTCCCTGAGTAAGTGTCCAAGGTGGGTGACATTTGGCTCCTGCGTCAGGGCTGTCCTCTTTCACCATCTGTCAGATGTCCCTTCCCTCAGGGCCCTGACGAAAGCTCATCTGCTCATCCTCCCTGCCAGGAATGTCCTTTCCCTCTGTCCCTAACTGGACACGACCTGCAGGAAGGAAATGTACTTGTCTGCCCATGGCTGATTCAGGACCCAGCATGGTGCTGGGAATACAGTGGCTGCCTAACCAACCAACTGCCATTCCCTCTTTCTTCCTTGTTAATGGAACCCAAGTTTTGTTCTGGTTCAGAGAGCTGATTCGGTGCCCTTGCCCTGGGGACGCACCATGATCAGGCTGAGCCATCTCTCTTTGGCAGTAATTACTTAGGGTAAGCATGTGTTTGGGTTCTGGTCAACCAGAACTGACGCAAGTTGGCTGGGGGCCATGTGGTAGGGGGATACTTCCGGGGAATGTTTTCATCTTGGTTAAAGCAGACAGATGAGAAGAAATGCCTCTTTCTCCTTTTGTACATTCCTATGCAAGGCTGAGATGTCGAAACCATGGCAGCCATCCTGCCCCAAGAAGTGGGAGACAGCAGAAGTACTGAGAAGGAGCTCAGAGCCCTGACACGACCAAGATGCTGATTTAACCAATCCTGAGCCCTTGTTGTCCTGTTTATACAATTTCTACTTGGATATTCTGTTATGTGCCTCCCAAATCACCTCAATCAAAGGCAGAAGGAAGGAAAAGCAGGCAGAAAGAAAGAAGGAAAAAAGAAAAGAGGGATGGGGGAAGGAAGGAAGGTAGTTTGTACTTTGCATCCTTTTTGCGCAGGTTAAATTTCACATCCTCCAAGGAGGTCTCCCAGTTTCCCCCAACATGGGACCAATCCCTGTCCTCTTGCCATTGTCCTGTCTGTCCTTTGTGACAGCTCTTAGCATTGCCAGACTTTGGCTTGGGTGTCCGTTTGGCCTGGAGGCTACAACTTGAGCCTTTCCTATGCCCCCTCCTGGGTGCACACACATTTGGTTCCGGCCAGTGTCCTCCTGCCACATAGAAGCCTGCTGGGCAGGAGCATGGGGGCCTGGGAGCCTCTTGGGAGAACCTGCTTCCTAAGGGACGAGGGAGTCAGACTGACCAATTCCACTCTCTGACAAAACCCCAGTTATCAGAAGAGAGTAAGGGTTTTGAGATGGAGTTTCACTCTTGTTGACCAGGCTGGAGTGCAATGGTGCGATCTCAGCTCACTACAACCCCTGCCTCCCAGGTTCAAGTGATTCTCCTGCCTCAGCCTTCCGAGTGGCTGGGATTAAAGCAAGCACCACAGCGCCTGGCTAATTTTTGTGTTTTTTAGTAGAGATGGGGCTTTGCCATGGTTTTTTTTTTGTACTTTAGGTTCTGGGGTACATGTGCAGATCATGCAGAGATGTTGCATAAGTGCATACATAACCAGGTGGTTTGCTGCCTCCATTCCCCCTTCATCTATATCCAGCATTTCTCCCCACATTATCCCTCCCCACCCTCCCCACCCCCTGCTGTCCCAACTGACCCCAGTGTGTGATGCTCCACTCCCTGAGTCCACATGTTCTCATTGTTCAACACCTGCCTATGAGTGAGAACATTCAGTGTTTGGTTTTCTGTTCTTGTGTCAGTTTGCTGAGAATGATGGTTTCCAGATTCATTCAAGTCCCTACAAAGGACATGATCTCATCATTTTTTATGGCTGCGTAGTATTCCATGGTGTATATGTGTCACATTTTCTTTGTCCAGGGGCTTTGCCATGTTGACCAGGCTGGTTTCAAACTCCTGACCTCAGGTGATCTGCCATGTCGGCTTCCCAAAGTGCTGGGATTACAAGTGTGAGCCAGCATGCCCAGCCCAGGAACTGAGCTTCTTATGGCATTTGTCATCTACCAGCCCAGCCCAGCCCAGCTCTGCCCCTTCAAGTAGAGCCTGGGTTCCAGGAAAGGAGAGAGCAAAGAGCTGTTCCACTAACAACTTCAAGGGCACCCTTTTGAAGTTCAAGTTGTTTGGCTCTGGCACATTGACTCCTTTTTTTTTTTTTTGAGACTGAGTTTCGCTCTTATTACCCAGGCTGGAGTGCAATGGCGCAATCTCGGCTCACCACAACCTCCGCCTCCTGGGTTCAGGCAATTCTCCTGCCTCAGCCTCCTGAGTAACTGGGATTACAGGCACGCACCACCGTGCCCAGCTAATTTTTTGTATTTTTAGTAGAGACGGGGTTTCACCATGTTGACCAGGATGGTCTCGATCTCTTGACCTTGTGATCCACCCACCTCGGCCTCCCAAAGTGCTAGGATTACAGGCGTGAGCCACCACAGTGATCCACCCACCTCGGCCTCCTAAAGTGCTAGGATTACAGGCGTGAGCCACCACACCCGGCCTTGACTCCATTTTTTAAGTCCACACTGCTATAACCGGAAGAAGTAATGGTTCCATTCATTTATTCATTTCTATTATTTTTATTCAATTATAAAAATATATACTTAGCAACATGCCAGGCACTAGTCTAGGCACCGGAGATACAGCAGTAAACTGGATAATGTGCTTGGCGTCAGCGAGCTTCCCTCCTACTGGATGCTGTTCATGAAGGCAGGTTGTTTCTCATTGAACCCTGGGGCAGAACTTGCATCTAATGATATCTTGGGCTCTAATCACGCCCTTGATGGGGCTTTGTCCACAGTGGGGGCTCAAAAATATTTTCTGAATTCAAGTAGTCTTTATCTATTAACCCCATTCAGGACAGTAAAAGCTTCATGTAAGATCACTCAATGCAGCACTTTCATATTTTATTCAAAAGCCAGAAATATCTGAGGACAAAGGAAGAACTAAAAATAACTTGCAGGCTTTCTTAAAGCTGGTAAGAGAAGATATGACCTTGGGGAATATATTTATTGTTTTTGTGTTAATTAGTTAAATTCTGATTGCAAAAATAAGTGTATCAGGCATTTTTATGTTACAAAGAAGAGAGAACTGGAAGCAAACTGACCTGTAAGAAACGGAGTTTTCTCATGAGCCCAGGAGTTTGAGGTTAGCCTGGGCAACATAGTGAGACTCTGTCTGGAAGAGAAAAGCGGGGGAGGGATTTTTGGTTCATGTAATTGAAAAACCTGGAAGTTGATCAAGTAGTTGCTGGCAAAATTTATCCATGGGTGCAAATCATGTCACCAAGATCTGGCTTCTCCCTGTGCTCTGCTTCTGATGTCTGGAGCCTCCAGGTCTTCCCCTATTGCAATGAAAAGGCTATAGCTGTTCCAGATGTCACAGTTTCATCTACGTTGTCCAAGCAGACAGTGGGGCTTCTCTGGTAGCCCTAGTGCTCGTCTTGCTCCGTTGCCCAGGCTGGAGTGCAATGGCATAGAAATCTTGGCTCACTGCAACCTCTGCCTCCCGGGTTCAAGAGATTCTCTTGCATCAGCCTTCGGAGTAGCTGAGATTACAGGCACTCGCCATCATGCCTGGCTTATTTTTTGTATTTTTAGTAGAGACGGAGTTTCACCATGTTGGCCAGGCTGGTCTCAAACTCCTGACCTCAGGTGATCCACCTACCTTGGCCTCCCAAAGTGCCGGGATTACAAGTGTGAGCCACCGCGCCTGTCAGGAAGCCTCTCTTTTCTGAAGCAACAGTAAACGTCTTCTTTGGCTCAAATGAGGTTATTTACACATTCCCAAACCAATCACTGTGCCAGAGCAAAAGGACACACTGATTAACTAACACCAGACATCTGGACTAACCCTGTAGATGGCAGAGATGTCTGGTGTTAGTTAATCAGGAGGGAGGGACAGTGCCCTCAAAACAAAGTCCCGGCACTGACATAGAAGGAAGGGCGTAGATACTAAAGGAAACACTAATAACCATCTACTGCAGTCATTGTAAGAAATTCACATATGAAAGTGGGTTTCTGAGAAAGGAAAGTCCCCTGCAATTCTAAATTCAAGGAGAGCCTCTGGTGACTTTTTCTGTATTATCTTCCTGGCTTTTTCCTGTGCATATTTCATCCTATAGGTTACATATGTGCATATTTATATGTGCACCAGGCACAATGGCCCCCAAAGATGACGCCTTCCAATCCCCAGGATTTCTGACTATGATGAACTATCACTGCTGTGATTCGGTTAGATTAGATTATATGTCTGAGTTGATGTTACAGAGATGATCCAGTTGGGTCTAATATAATCACATGAGCCCCAAAACCACAGAATTTCTCCCAATGGGTAGCAGAAGAGAAAATCAGAGATCGAAATGTGGTGTGCCATTGCTGAATTTGAAGATGGAGCGGGCCAGGAACCAAGAAATGCAGGCAGCCATCAGAAGCCAAGATGCCAGCTGACAGCCAGCAAGGAAACAGTGACCCCAGTCCTACGGCGGCATGGGACTGATTCTGCCAGCAACCTGAATGACATTGGAAGTGGCTGCTTCCCGGGCTTTCAGAGAAGAGACCGAGTCGGCCCACACCTTGATTTTGGCTTTGTGGTCCACCCCAACTTCTGACCTACAGAACTATCAGATAATAAATGGGTGCTGTTTTTAGTCACTAAGTTTTTGGTGATCTCTTATGTAGCAATAGAAAACTAATAAAATATGTAACCATTATTTTACTAAGAAGGGATTACGTTATGCGTAATGCAACTTACTTTTTCTCCACTTAATTAATCTTGAATACTTTTTTTTTTTTGAGACAGCGTCTTACTCTGTTATCCAGGCTAAAGTGCAGTAGCACAGTCTTGGCTTATTGCAACCTCTGCCTCCTGGGCCCAAGGGATCCTTCTGCCTCAGCCTCCTGAGTGGCTGGGACTACAGGTGCACATCACTGCTTCTGGTTAATTTTTGTATTTTTTTTTTTTTTGTAGAGCTGGGGTTTCACCATGTGGCCCAGGCTGGTCTTGAACTCCTGAGCTCAGGTGATTTGCCCACCTCAGCCTCCCAAAGTGCTGGGATTACAGGTGTGAGCCACTGTGCCCGGCCTCATCGTGAATACTTCCTAAGTTAGAACATATAGCTTTAACTCCTTTTTATGCCTGCATAATGTTTCATTTTCTGAGCTGTACCCTAATCTACTTAATTATTCCTCTATTGATGGATTATTTTTAAGTGTTTAGTAGGAGGAACAATGCCTCAAAGAAAATCATTCATAGATATGTTTGTGAACTTCTGTGACTATTTTTAGGTAGGCTCAATCCAAGAATTACTGAAAGGGTCAGCATACTTAAATTTTAACGCACACTGCCAATAGGTCTTCCAAGATATCATGCTGACTTCATCTCCTCTGAGTAGTGTAGAAGAGCGTGCCTTTCTTCTGACTGGAATTGTGAGTTTTTTTCTTTTTTCAACTGTGGTAAAATACAGATAATATAAAATTCGCATCCTAGGCCAGGCACGGTGGTTCATGCCTGTAATCCCGGCATTTTGGGAGGCCAAGGTGGGTGGATCACCTGAGGTCAGGAGTTCAAGATCAGCCTGGCCAACATGGTGAAACCCCGTCTCTACTAAAAATGCAAAAATTAGCTGGGTGTGCTGGTGGGTGCCTGTAATCCCAGCTACTCTGGAGGCTGAGGCAGGAGAATCGCTTGAACCTGGGAGACAGAGGTTGCAGTGAGCTGAGATCTTGCCATTGTACTCCAGCCTGGGCGACAGAGAGTGAGACTCTATCTCAAAAAAAAAAAAAAAAAAAGTTGCATCCTAACCATTCCATTTCCAGGTGTAATTCCGTGGCTTTAGGTACCTTCACATGGATATGCAACCATCACCACCATTCATCTCCAGAATGCTTTTTCCCTTCCCAAGCAGAAACTCTGTCCATGAAACACTAACTCTCCTTTCCCCGCATCCCCTGACAGTCGTTCTACTTCCCATCTCTATGATTTTCACGATTCTATGTCCCTCTCAGAAGTGGACTCATATAGTATTTGTCTTTTTGTGACTGTTTTATTTCACTTAATAGAGTGTCTTCTGGGTTCATCCATGTTATGCATCTCTTATAATTTCCTTCCTTTTAAAGGCTGTGTGCGCATACCACATTTTGTTTATGGAATTGTGACTCTTTTAAATAACCCTAAAATTGCACCTGTTGGCTGTAGCTGTGCGTATAGGTTGTAGCTGGAGGACTTTCCTGACCATTGTTGGTTTCTGCTTCTTTCTGCCTTTCTGGCCCAGCCTCCAACTGCTCCGGTCTAAGGAGATAAGAGGCCACACAGGCCTCTGGCAGGGGCAGGGTCTCCTTTCTGCAGGAAGTGCTTCAGGCCCCTCTTCTTGGTCTGTCCCTGCAGTAAGAGGCTTCAAGTGGAGTCCCGAGGGAGATGATGAGGGCTGTGCCCTGAACAGGTGCAAAGTGTAGAGGGAAAATGTGGAGCCCGAGGACGGTGTGGACACCTCCTTAATTGAGCTGCTTCAGGACGCAGGAGCAGTGATGGTGGCTTCAACAGGAAAAGAGAAGCTGATTCTAACTGGAAGGGTGCCCACTGCCATTCCTGCAGGAACAAGTGGTTTTCCCAGGAAGATGGGGTCAGATCGCTGAATCCGATGGGCCCTGGCTCTATGTCCAAGCGCTGTTCCAGGCATGGGGGGGGGTGACAGAAGGGGCAGCAGCCCTGCTCTCACCACGCCAGCTGTCTGAGAAAACACAACAAAGGCGTTCCTTCAGCCACCAGGAGCCTCTGTCTCCAGGAAATTCAAACGAAAACCCTAAGTCTAGTGGCTCAGGGCCACAGAGCTTCGTCGCCTGCCCAGGACTCTGCTCATCACAGTCACCCCCGGGCGCCGGCTGACTTGCAGCCGAAGTCTGGAACACCATGCGAGGAGAAAAGAGAATTCTGGGGTTTCTCCCTGGCTATTACATGTTCCAGCTGGGAAGGAACACGCTTAACTTCTGCTCAGGAAGCTACCTGGCAGGGCCCACCCCCGCCTTCTCAACCCTCATCCCCTAACACAGGGCGGCCAGGGGTGAAATTCAGACCAATACCAGGAGGTGGCGCCCAGGAGCCAGGTGGAGATGCACCGCCCTGGGCAGTGGGATTCCCACACCTTGCCCTTCACGGACTTTGCTGCAGCCCAACTTTCTTGGGGCGGCTTTTCTGCTGAACTAAAGAAGCATCAGAAGGTCCAGTCTCTTGACACCCCAGGGCCCACGCACCTGTTGAAAAAGGCGCTCCTTCATTGCAGGCAGATAAAATAAAAGCCTCCTGCTATTTCTTTTTTTTTTTTTTTTTTTTTTTTTGAGACGGAGTTTCGCTCTTGATAGCCAGGCTGGAGCGCAATGGCGCGATCTCGGCTCACCGCAATCTCCGCTTCCTGGGTTCAGGCAATTCTCCTGCCTCAGCCTCCTGAGTAGCTGGGATTACAGGCACGCGCCACTGTGCCCAGCTAATTTTTTGTATTAGTAGAGACGGGGTTTCACCATGTTGACCAGGATGGTCTCGATCTCTTGACCTCGTGATCCACCCGCCTCGGCCTCCCAAAGTGCTGGGATTACAAGGCCTCCTGCTATTTCTAGCAGCACCAAGTACCTGGACTTTACAACATTTTAAGCTGTTTTGTTTTCTTTCTTCTTTCCTTTCTTTCTTTTCTTTCTTTTTTTTTTTTTGAGACGGAGTCTCGCACTGTAGCTCAGGCTGGAGTGCAATGGCATGATCTTGGCTTACTACAACCTCTGCCTCCTGGGTTCAAGTGATTCTTCTGCCTCAGCCTCCCGAGTAGCTGGGATTACAGGCATGAGCTACCACGCTCAGCTAATTTTTGTATTTTTAGTAGAGATGGGGTTTCGCCATGTTGGCCAGGCTGGTCTTGAACTCCTGACCTTAGGTGATCTGCCTGACTCAGCCTACTGAAATGCTAGGATTACTGGTGTGAGCCACCGTGCCTGGCCAAGCTGTTCTATCTCTTTACATTTATTTGTAATTTTTTTTTTTGAGCCAGAGTCTCACTTTGTCACCCAGGCTGGAGTAGAGTAGCGCTATCTTAGCTCACTGCAACCTCTGCCTCCAAAGTTCAAGTGATTCTCCTGCCTCTGCCTCCCAAGTAGCTGGGATTACAGGTACACAACACCATGCCTAACTAATTTTTGTATTTTTAGTAGATGTGGGGTTTCACCATGTTGGTTAGGTGGTCTCAAACTCCTGACCTCAAGTGATCAGCTGGCCTGAGCCTCCCAAAGTGCTGGGATTACAGGCATTGTCACCGCACTGGACCCACTTATTTGTAATTTGATCATTGTCTTCTCTCCCACTAGAAAGTAAGTTCCATGAGGGCAGGTCCCATGTTTGTGTTTACTCATCTTTGTGTTTTCAGTGCCTGGTGGAGCACTTGGCACAGAGTAGGATTCAATTAGTATTTGCTGAATCAATGAATGTGACCGAGGGCTGTGCTCTGAGGTCTGGATTGGCTTTGCAGACTGGCTGGGGGCACTATCCTGAAGGCTATAGAGCAACTGCTGAGAGAGACTCCAACCAGGCTGGAGCTGCACTTGTAGCAGAACCCCAGTGTTCTGGCTGGGCAGGGGGTAGGGCAGCTCTGAAAACTGACAGGGAGGTCTGCCCCCAGCCCAGCCCCCAGGGGCTTTTGTCCAAGTTCCAGTGACAGGATGTCTGCAAGTAAATGCTGAAGGAGATGCTTCAACTAAAAGCTCCAGGACATGTAGGTTCAAATGTCTTAACAGACAGGGAAGCCAGGGTGGAGAGAGGGCTTCTCATTTCAAGATAGGACTCTGGCTGCCTTGGGGACTCCAGGGTGCCAGGGGACACAGCCCAGCTCTGCCTCCCTGGCAGAGATGGCCACATCCAGCAGGTCCTGGTGGCAGTGCAGAGAGAACAGCACCCTGGGGACCAGTTATCCTGGGAAAGAGGCTGGTGCCTATCCAGATGGTGGGGTTGGGCACTGCCACAGTACCACTGGCCTGATTTGGCTAATCAGTTGCAGACATAATTGAAGGGAGATTTGTTGGGGATGTACAGTACTGCAATGGCCCACAGAGTAAGAGACAGTAAAATAAGGGTAAATGTCACTACTTGGAATTGACGCACAGGTCGGTATGCCTCAGGAAACTTAGATTAATAATGAAAAAGAAAAAACAAAAACAAAAAAATTAAGCACCAGAGAAAGACTGGCAGAATGTATATCACCTTGTTGATAATGGTATTTCTTGGTAGAATTACATGTGGTCATTACTCATTGTCTCTGAAAAAAATTAAGCCAAAGGAAAAAAAAATCTTCCTTTCCCAGTCAAATATACTAGCAAACAAGAAGTTGTTAGAAAACAATTCATGGAGAGAGAACCAGCCCAGCCGCAGCCTCTCCAGCTCCTAGCTCGCGCTCGCGGCTCACCTGCCTGCCCAGCTGCGCGGCGGAGCGGAGCGAGGCCCGGCCTGCGAGCTCCCGGCAGCTCCTCTCCCTCCTTCGGCGCTGCGTGTAGGCCGCGCCCTCAGGCCCAGTCCGCGGCGGCCCCGGCGGGTGATGCCAAATACATCCATGAAGAAAAAGGTGCTGCTGATGGGGAAGAGCGGGTCGGGGAAGACCAGCATGAGGTTGATTATCTTCGCCAATTATATTGCTCGCGACACCCGGCGCCTGGGGGCCACCATTGACGTGGAGCACTCCCACGTCCGATTCCTGGGGAACCTGGCGCTGAACCTGTGGGACTGTGGCGGTCAGGACACCTTCATGGAAAATTACTTCACCAGCCAGCGAGACAACATCTTCCGTAACGTAGAGGTTTTGATTTACGTGTTTGACGTGGAGAGCCGTGAACTGGAAAAGGATATGCATTATTATCAGTCATGTCTGGAGGCCATCCTCCAGAACTCTCCTGATGCCAAAATCTTCTGCCTGCTGCACAAAATGGATCTGGTTCAGGAGGATCAGCGTGACCTGATTTTTAAAGAGTGAGAGGAAGACCTGAGGTGTCTGTCTCGCCCGCTGGAGTGTGCTTGTTTTCGAACGTCCATCTGGGATGAGACGCTCTACAAAGCCTGGTCCAGCATCGTCTACCAGCTGATTCCCAACGTTCAGCAGCTGGAGATGAACCTCAGGAATTTTGCCCAAATCATCGAGGCCGATGAAGTTCTGCTGTTCGAAAGAGCTACGTTCTTGGTTATTTCCCACTACCAGTGCAAAGAGCAGCGCGACGTCCACCGGTTTGAGAAGATCAGCAACATCATCAAGCAGTTCAAGCTGAGCTGCAGTAAATTGGCCGCTTCCTTTCAGAGCATGGAAGTTAGGAATTCCAACTTGGCAGCTTTCATCGACATCTTCACCTCAAACACGTACGTGATGGTGGTCATGTCAGATCCGTCGATCCCTTCTGCGGCCACCCTGATCAACATTCACAATGCCAGGAAACACTTTGAGAAGCTGGAGAGAGTGGATGGCCCTAAGCACAGTCTCCTTATGCGTTGAATAGTCCCAAATGCTCTTTCTGAAAATGCTGAATTGCCTTTTTTGTTTGCATCCTTTATTTTTAATATTCATTATGTCGTGTGCTTGAAAGTGGGCTTTGAAGTGTGTGCTGCTTTCTCCTTTCATCTTTTTCCCCTGCTCTCCAGTCTTTAAACATTGGACGCTACTTTCCTACCCAGTAGAGCTTGAAGCTGGCTTTTCTGAGAAGATGGTATGGTGTAACACTAAAGTAGGTGGTTCGTGTGTGGTCTGATTACCTGGTTATAATAGATATGCACATCAAAGCCTTTACCAGTATCTTCCTGTATTCCGTATCAGATTGCAAAGATGGAATGTTACTATTTTATCAGCAAGGTATTAAAATGCATTTATAAATTCTTCTTGGCTTCATTCATGAATAAACGTGTTAGCAATTTAAAAAAAAAAAAAGAAAACAATTCATGTTAGCGTAGATTTTCTCCTGTTTCGGTTGTGAGGAGGAGGGGCTGGTGTGGATCAGCAGGAACCCCAGAAGATGGAGGGTCAGGCTGGGGAATGGAATTCTGGATCTGAGAGCAGGGTGCCCCCTCCTTTTACATCAGATATGAGTCAAACACCAGGACAGGGATGTGGTAAAGGTCAGGCACCAGGATACCCATCAGCAGAAGCCAGCAGCCAAGCGAGGCTGCAGGGGAGGCCAGAGCATGTGAGTCATTCTGGGATGGAAGCTGATAGGTGGGAGGGTGGGGAAGGCAGGGGGGTAGGGCTCGAAGCCAGGTGCGGGTTCAGAGTGGGCTTATATGAACCCTGGTTCCAAGGCCTCTGGATCCAAGCTGTCATCAGCCGTGAAAGTCAGACGTGAAAGTGGCCAGTGACTTTGGAGCTTCCCCAAAAAAGGGACCCATGTAGGGGAGGTGCTGGGGTGGGAGAGTTTTGAGGAGTTATGTGGTAGAGAGCCTGTACATGAGGGAGAAAGGGTGATGTAAAGGGTTAACTTCTGAGAACAGAGGCCTGGTGAAGACTGAGCCTCTCTTGCAGCCTAGGAACTTGAGAAATGAGTTATGGACAGTTCAGATGAGCTCTGCTGACCTCCCTGGGAAACTACTAACATTTCCTTTGTGTCATAGTCTCAAGCTTCATACAAATGGTGGTGGCCATGTGGTCAGAAGTGGTTTTTGTGTTTTTTGTTTTTTGAGACAGAGTCTGGTTATGTTGGCCAGGGAGTGCAGTGGTGCCATCTTGGCTCACTGCAATCTCTGCCTCCCTGATTCAGGTGATTCTTCTGCCTCAGCCTCCTGAATAGCTGGGATTACATGTGTGTGCCACCACGCCAGGCTAATTTTTGTATTTTTAGTAGAGACAGTGTTTCACTATGTTGGTCAGGCTGTACTCGAACTCCTGACCTTGTGATCCAACTGCCTCAGCTTCTCAAAGTCCTGGGATTACAGGGGTGAGCCACTACGCCTGGCGTAGGAGAGTTTTTTTTTTTTTTTTGACAGAGATGGGGTCTTGCTATGTTGTCCAGGCTGGTCTTGAACTCCTGGCCTCTAGTGATCCTCCTGCCCTGGTCTCCCAAAGTGCTGGGATTACAGATGTGAGCTGTTGTGCCCAGCCTCATTTCTTTTGAGTATACTTAGAAGAGGGATTGCTGGATCATATGGTAATTATACTTTTAATTTGTTGAGGAATCTTCATACTGTTGTCCGTAATGGCTATATACATTTCCACTAATACTTCACTATGTATGTTTGTCAAAATGTCATCTTGTATGCCTGAAATATATTCAATTTTTACTTTAACAAGTCAATCTTCACACTTTGATCTATTTTTAGTTTGCCATAGTGCTGCATTCAGGAGCTTCTGTCCAAGACACAAAGCCTGGCTGGGCTGTCATTTCTTAATAATCCAGCAAGCTTCCATGGTGAGTAGGGTGCCTGGGCCCAAAATGGGCCCTTAGAGTCAGCTGATACATGAACTGTCTCTGTAACATCCATTTTAAAGGGCATCCAGGCCAGGCACCGTGGCTCATGCCTGTAATCCCAGCACTTTGGGAGGCTGAGGCAGGCAGATCACTTGAAGTCAGGAGTTTAAGACCAGCCTGGCCAACGTGGTGAAACCCCATCTCTACTAAAAAACCCCGTCTCTACTAAAAAGCTGGGTGTGGTGGCACATGCCTGTAATCCCATTACTCAGGAGGCTGAGGCAGGAGATTTGCTTGAACTAGGGAGGTGGAGGTTGCAATGAGCTGAGATCGTGTCACTGCACTCCACCCTGGGTGACAGAGCGAGAATGTCTCAAAAAAAAAAAAGATCAAATAAATAAAATAAAGGGCATCCAGGAGGGTGTATCCAAAATGATGAACAAAAGCTATGGCATGTGGAGGCTGTTTCCAGTCATCCATCCCTTCACTCATCATCTAGATTTTCTTTTCTGTTTCTTCCTTGCAGACTGACTTCATCTATCTGTCCATTCAATTATCCATCCATCCGCTTATTAATGCATCTATTCAAAGGGGCACAAGGACACTTTCAGGGCCGTTGGATGTGTTCACTGTCTTGACTGCTATGATGGCTTTATGGGTGTGTACTTGTGTCAGAACTGGTAAAGTGGTACACTTTAAATATGTGCATGTGAGTGTACCTTAATTATATCTCAATAAAGTTGGAAACAAGGAAGGTGAATAACAGTATGTCAAAACCGATAACCCACATATCCATGGACAAGACAATGGAATAGCCATACAATGGAATACTGCTTAGCAGTATAAAGGAACAAATTGCTCAAAGATATGACAACATGAACCATCTCACACATGAATGCTGATCAAAAGACCTCAGATGTGACAATCATTCTGTATGGTTCCATTTATATGCACTTCAAAAACAGAGAAAACGGTCCAGTCATGGTGGCTCACACCTGTAATCCCAGCACTTTGGGATGCTGAGGCGGGTGGATCACCTGAGGTCAGGAGTTCAAGACCAGCCTGACCAACATGGTGAAACTCCAACTCTACTAAAAATACAAAAATTAGGTGGGCATGGTGGTGGGCACCTGTAATCCCAGTTACTCAGGAGTCTGAGGCAAGAGAATTGCTTGAACCTGGGAGGTGGAGGTTGCAATGAGCTGAGATCGAGCCATTGTACTCCAGCCTGGGCAACAAGGGAAAAACTCCAACTTAAACAAACAAACAAACCAGAGAAAGCAGAGCTATAGTGTTTAAGAGTATGTGCTCAGGCGGTAAAACTATAATAAAAAACAAGAACACAACTATCATGAAGTCCTCCCTAGGGGAGGAGGAAGGGGTGGTCTCTGGGAGGGATGATGATGGGACTTCCGGGCAGGTGGCAGAGTTCTTGACCTGGGTGGTTAACATGGAAGTGTGCTTGATAATAAACTGTTGAGCTGTACATTTTGTTTTGTGCATATTTCTTTTTTAATTTTTTTGAGATGAAGTCTTGCTCTGTCGCCCAGGCTGGAGTGCAGTGGTGCTATCTCGGCTCACTGCAACCTCCATCTCCCGGGTTCAAGAGATTCTCCTACCTCAGCCTCCTGAGTATCTGGGACTACAGGTGTGCGCCACCACGCCTGGCTAATTTTTGTATTTTTAGTAGAGACAGGGTTTCACCATGTTGACTAGGCTGGTTTCAAACTCCTGACTTTGTGATCTGTCCATCTCGGCCTCCCAAAGAGCTGGAATTACAGGCGTGAGCCACCACGCCCGGGCTTGTGCACATTTCTGAATATGTTTTACATTGTGCAGTTTAAAATGGAGCAACATACATACACATGCTTGTATGGAAAGATACAGAAAAAGAAAGTTTTAACAGTTTTTCTTTCCTCTGAGGAGAGAGGCTATGAACTAGTGGGGGCTTATATTGTTTTTCCTTACATTTTTCATAAGTACATAAAAATGTCAAAAATACATGAAATATTTCCTTACACTGTTGGTAAATAAAATCCACAAATTTTCATCATAAATGCATGGATGAGAAAGCAAAGAAGTGGCTCTCCAGCTGCAGGTGCTTAAGGACTGGGAATCCAAGCAGAAGACAGAGGAGGTGATGGCTTGTGTGTCTGCGTGAGTGAGAGAGAGCGTGTGTGTGTCTATGTGAGTGTGTGAGTGTGTTTATATGTGTGTGTGCCTATGTATGTGTGTGTCTGTGTACGTGTGTGTCTATGTGTGTGTGAGTGTGTGCCTGTGTGTGTGTGTGTGTGTGTGTGTGTGTGTGTGTGTGTAGTGGAATGGGGGACAGGAAGATGAGGCAGAGGGGGTTTCAGAGAGAGTGGAAACCTGAGAAGGATTTACCTCACCATCACTGGCTTCGAAGGGATGGACGGGGCCATGAGCCAGGAGACACCAGCAGCCTTTAGAGCTGAGAATGATCCTCCAATGACAGCCAGCATGGAAAGGGGGATCTCAGTCCTGCAACCACATGGCATTGAGCTCTGCCAACAATGTGGCATGAGCTTAGACACAGATTTTCCCAGATCCTCCAGGTTAGGGCCCGGCCAGCCCATGCCTTGACTTTGGCCTTATGAGAACCGGTTGAGCACACTCAGTGTTCTGACTGACAGAGCTGTCAGATATACACGGGTGTTATTTTAACCATTAGGTTTGTAGTAATTGCTATGACAATAATAGAAAATTAATACAGTCAAGGGCAGCGGAAGTGATTTCTCAGCCTAAGGGAGTACGGCTGGAAGGAAGGTAAAATGGAGGGTCAGAGAGTTGCCCAAGGCTTTTTTCTTTGTGTTGCTTTTCTCACTCATGTTTATATTTTGGGTGGCAAGCTGCTTCTGAGGAGTTGTTTTTGTTTTTCAATTTGATTAAAATGTTCATTTAAGTTTATATTTTAAAGTTGGCAGTAAATCTTATATTTACATAGCAAATTAATATTTATAATATACAATGTTCCTGAACAGGCATAACAAATGTTCTTGAAGTTATTTTATTTTATTTTTTGAAATGGAGTTTTGCTCTTATTGCCTAGGCTTGAGTGCAATGGTGTAATCTTGGATCACTGAAACCTCTGCCTCCTGGGTTCAAGCAATTCTCCTGCCTCAGCTTCCTGTGGAGCTGGGATTACAGGCATGTGCCACCACGCCTGGCTAATTTTGTATTTTTAGTAAAGACGGGTTTCACCATGTTGGTCAGGCCGGTCTTGAACTCCTGACCTCAAGTGATTGAGGTGCTGGGCTTACAGGTGTGAGCCACTGCACCTGGCCCAAGTTATTCTTTAGATTTAAACATTTTTTTGATATGGGGTCTCACTATGTTGCGCAGACTGATCTCAAACTTCAGGGTTTGAGTGATCCTCCCACTTCAGCCTCCCTAAGTCCTGGAATTAAAGGGATGAGTCACTATGACTGGCTAGAGTTATTTTGTTTTTAAAATAAAATACTATTTAATAAATGATAACATAGCCTCGAAAGATACACTCTGAAGAGATGTGAAAGTTAGAGGGTAAAGGCTTTAGACCATTTCTTTCTTTCTTTCTTTCTTTTTTTTTTTTTGAGATCGGGTCTCATCATGTTGCCCAGGCTGCTCTTAAACTCCAGGGCTTCCCGAGAAGCTGGGACTACAGGTGCGTGCCACTGCCTCAGGCTTCAGCTTGTTTTTTTATATATCCCAAGTCATTCTTTTCCTATCATAAAATTATGATTCTTAATGTAGTTGTAAATTTTAATTAACTTTAACATGGCAACATATTAACAGAGTCTTATTGAGTAAATTTTCAAGATTATAAATTGTATGTGGAAGGAAGCAGCATTTCCAGTTGACAAATGGATCCACAGATAATTCGATGTCTCCTAAATTAAGCTTGTGATGATTAAGCCAATAAACTGTACTGATGAGAAAACTATTGACAAAGTACAGCCAGGGAATTCATCTCAATGCTGAAATCTGTACCTTAAGAAAACAGTGAATTTGGGCAAGTGTCATTTTTTAGAGCTCACAGTATATCTAGAATGGGATGAAAAAGGAAGACAATATAGGATAGTCTCATTCATATAGAAAGTTATCCTAAAATCACGTAACAAAGAGGTTAGAAATCCATAAATAAAATCATCATGAAAAATGACAGCTACTAACTCTGAATGCTGATGTAGAAAGGACATTAACGAGAATAAACATTCTGTGCCTTCAGGCTTTGGCAAATAGCTGGGTCTCCCAAAACGTAAGCCAGGACTGAAATCTAAATTGAAATTACTGCAAAGAAATAAAAATAATTTTGGCGCTTAAGGGAAGCTTGGTGGTTTTTTAGAAAATCAGGCAATCATCTATACAAACTATCAGGAAAACTGGATAATGCAAAAAGCTGTTAAGTAAAGGAAATAATTGGAACAAATAGGCAGATGTGGTAGTTAGTAAACCCAGTGCCTGAAAGTACAGAATTCCTGAAATCGGAGATAATGGAAATATTTACCAAAAGTGAAAGATGAATGGATGCTGGCGAAATGTAAAAATATTCCATCAAATTTGATAGGTGTATTTTCTTCTCATTTTTAGGGCAAAACTATTTAATAATATTTTCCCAAGTGCAATCAGACAGTTAACATCTAGGGACTGCTTGTTTGCTGTGACCGGTGCTGAGAAGACCAGTTCTCTAAAGAAAGGGCCATGATTTTTTTAAATTTCAGAAAGTCTGGTGGTCATACCATAAGGTGCTGCTTCGCTTTATATTCCGTCATCTGCTTTCTCCCATGGGTCTTTCTTGGCTGATTGTCTCCGTATTTTATTTCTTTTGCTGCCTTTAATTATCTCATTTTGAGTCCCTGGCATTTTGTTTTGTTATATCAAAATGTCACTTGAATAAGCCCTGAGTCATTTGCACAATTTGGGGAGAAAGCAGGAGAGGGATCTGCTCCCAGCTGGGCATCCCTCTACAGTCTTGTTCCCCAGCAACCCTGTCACCTCCAGTGAGGGGATAGGCCCCCTGCGTCACCTTCCTGGCCACCCAAGAGCACCACAGTCAGGGTCCCGGGTTGGCTGATGCTCAGCTCCCCTGTACTGGAGAATTCTTCCTAAAACTCTATTGAGAGAGAAAAAAGATGACTTGGAAAACAATAGAAAGTCATACTATGATCTGCTGGGCGCAGTGGCTCACATCTGTAATCCCAGCATTTTGGGAGGCCGAGGAAGGTGGATCACTTGAGGCCAGGAGTTCAAGATCAGCCTGGCCAACATGGTGAAAACCCATCTCTACTAAAAACACAAAAATTAGCCAGATGTGGTGGTGGGTGCTTGTAATCCCAGCTACTCAGGAAGCTGAGGCAGGTGAATCACTTGAACCTGGGAGGTGGAAGTTGCAGTGAGCCGAGATCGCACTACTCACACCTCTGCACTCTAGCCTGGGCGACACAGCCAGACCTGCCAAAAAAACAAAAAACAAAAAAAACAAAAATGTTATATTATGATCATGGCTGAAAGAGTGACTATAAAGAAGTGAATTTTTTCCATAGTAATTTTTAGTTATAACAAAATTTAAAATGAAAATTACAATCTGATATATTATTGGTCAAAATAATTTCTAAAATGTATTTAGCATGTAGTGTATATTTAACATTTAGTATGTAAGTATTATACCTTATATATGCTTTTAGCATATAAAGTATTATAGTATATGCAATATTACCTAAAGTACAATTTAAAAATAAAGTAATTTCAAAGGAAAATATGAAAAAGAAAACTGCAGGATTAAATAATGTGGTGTTAATAGAACACTAGATATTCAGGTCCATTAGATAGAATTGTACCCGGTGTGGTGGCTCATGCCTGTAATCCCAGCTACTCAGGAGGCTGAGGCAGGAGAATCACTTGAACCTGCGAGGTGGAGGTTGCAGTGAGCTGAGATTGTGTCATTGCACTCCAGCCTGGGCAACAAGAGCGAAGCTACATCTAAAAAATAAAAATAATTTTTTGGATAATTTAAAAATTGAGATACAATTTACATATGGTGAAATGCTTATATCTTAAGTGTCCAGTTTGAGGAGTTTCGATAGATGCATACACTCATGCAATTCACAAGCTAATTAAGAACAGAACATTTTCACTACTTAAGAAAATCCCCCTTGTGCAATCCCAATAATCCTCACATCTTCCTCCTACCTCCTACCATTTCTCTGATTTCTTTTGCCATACATGAATTTTGCTTGTTCAAGAACTTCATACACACGGAATCATACAGAATGTCATCTTTCATGTCTGGCTTATTTTTCCTACGTATTTTTTTTTAAGATTTATTCATTTTGTTGCATGTATTAGTAGTTCATTCCATTTTATTGCCAAGTAGTATTATATTGTATGGCTCTACCTTAATTTCTTCACCCTGTTGATGAACATTTGGGTTATGTCTAATTTTTGGCACTTATGAAGAAGCTTCTGCGAACAATCTTTTATTTGTTGATTTATTCTTACTTTTTTCATTTTCTTTTAACAACCTTTTATTTTTATATATTTATTTATTTTACTTTAGGTGCATACACCTAACAATACATGAACAATCTTTTAAAACAATTTTTTTCTACTGTGGTAAAATACATATAACATAAAATGTGTACCACAAAAAATGATAAGGGAGGTGATAGATATGTTAATTACCTTATTTAATCGTTCCAAGTGGTATATGTATATCAAAACATCACATTGTACTCCATAAATATATAAAAATATGATTTGTCAATTAAAAATGATATTAATTTAAAAATAACAAAATTAGCCATTATAACCATGTTAAGTGTACAATCTAGGGGCATTAATTACACTCACACCATTGTGCAGCCATCTATTTGGAACCATCTGTTTCCAGAACCAATCTCATCATCCCCAAAGGAAAGTTGGTAACTGTTAGGCACTAAGTCCCTCATTTCCCACTCCTTCCAGCCCCTGGTAACCTCTAATCTACTTTCTGTCCCTGTGGATTTGCTTATCCTGGAAATTTTATGCGGAATCATACAATGTTTATACTGGCTTTCACTCGGCATAATTATTTGCAGGTCATTCATGTTGTAACATGTACCAGAACTGTGTTCCCTTTGTTGGCTGAATCATATTCCACAGCATATGTACAGTACATTTTGTTTAGTCATTTTTAAAGTTTTTAATTTTTATTTTTCTTAGAGACAGGCTCTCACTCTGTCGCCCAGGCTGGAGTGCAGTGGCATGATCTTGGCTCACTGCAGCCTCTACCTCCTGGGCTCAAGCAATCCTCTCACTTCAGCCTCCCGAGTAGCTGAGACTACAGGCACATGCCACCATGCCCAGCTAATTCTAAATTTTTCTGTAGAGCTGTGGTCTACTATGTTGCTCAGGCTGGCCTCAAACTCCTAGCCTCAAGCCATCTTCCCTCCTTGGCCTCCCAAAGTGCTAGGATTATAGATGTGAGCCACTGTGCCCGGCTTGTTTATCCATTTATTTGTCAATGGACACCTGGGCTCTTTCCATCTTTTGGCTATTGTGAATAATGCTTATATGAACATTGATGTACAAGTATCTGTTTCAATCTGCTTTTATTTCTTTTGGGTGTATACCTAGGAGTGGGATTGCTCGGTGACATGTCTGTGAACATTCTTGTATAAGTCTGTGTATGTAGAGATGCTTGCATTTAGTTTGGGTAAATACGTAGAAGGGCAGTTGTATGCTCAACTTTCTGAAAAACTGTCAATCCAGTTTTCAGTTATTATATATATATATATATATATATATATATATATTTTGAGTTAGAGTCTCCCTCTGTCGCCTAGGCTAGAGTGCAATGGTGCAATCTCAGCTCACTGCAACCTCTGCCTCCTGGGTTCAAGGGATTCTCCTGTCTCAGCTTCCTGAGTAGCTGGGACTACAGGTGCCCACCACCATACCCGGCTAATTTTTGTATTTTTAGTAGAGACGAGGTTTTGCCATGTTGGCCAGGCTGGTCTCGAACTCCTGACCTTGTGATCCACCTGCCTCGGCCTCCCTAAGTGCTGGGACTACAGGCATGAGCCACCACACCCGGCTTATTATAGTGTTTTATATTCTCACCAACAATGCTTAAGAATACCAATTGTTCCACATACACATCAGCATTTGGGTTTTCTGTCTTTTTAATTTTAGCCATGTTGATGCCACCATCTCAGTATAGTTTTAATATAGAATTTCTTGGCCAGGTGCAGTGGCTCATGCCTGTAATCCCAGCACTTTGGGAGGCCGAAGTGGGTGGATCACGAGGTCAAGAGATGGAGACCATCCTGGCCAACAAAGTGAAACCCCGTCTCTATTAAAAATACAGAAATTAACTGGGTGTGGTGGCATGCGCCTGTGGTCCCAGCTACTCAGGAGGTCAAGGTGGAAGAATCCTTAAATCCAGGAGGCAGAGGTTGCAGTGAGCCAGAGATTGCCCCACTGCACTCCAGCCTGGTCACAGAGCACGACTCGGTCTCAAAAAAAAAAAAAAGAATTTCTTGGCCAGGTGACATGGAGTGAGACTCCAAGTCAAAAAAAATAACAATGAAAATAAGAGTTTTGTTGTGATTTACGATATTGAGCAGGTTTTCAAATGTTTTGGTGATTCTTATCTTCTTTTGCGAATTACCTGTTCAAATATTTTGCCCATTTAAAAAATTGGATTGCTTTATTATTATTATTATATTCTTGCAGTAGTCAACAAACAGACTCACAGTCAATTGATATTCAACCAAGGTGCCAAACCAATTCAATGGGAAAAGAAAAATCTTTTTAAGAAATTGATATGAAAAAACAGAACTTCAACCCAGCTCACACTATACATTAACTTGAGATGAGTCACAGACCTAAATGTAAAAATTAAAATTATAGTTTGGGTCTATTTGTTATAGATCTAAATGTAAAAGTGAAAATACCCTCGTGTTTTTTCTAGAAAAAAACACAAGAGGATATTTTCATGATTTTAGTGTAAGTAAAGATTTTCTAAAGAAGATACAGAAGGCGGCCAGGCACGATGACTCATGCCTGTAATCCCAGCACTTTGGGAAGCCGAGGCAGGCAGTTCATTTGAGATCAGGAGTTCGAGAACTGCCTGGGCAACGTGAAACCCGTCTTTACTAAAAATACAAAAAAAATTAGCCGGTCATGGTGAGGTGACCCATGCCTGTAGTCCCAGCTACTCGGGAGGCTGAGGCAGGAGAATTGCTTGGACCCAAGAGGCGGAGTTTGCAGTGAACTGAGATTGTGCCACTGCACCCTAGGCTGGGTGACAGAGCCAGACTTTGCCTCGAAACAAAACAAAACAAACAAACAAACAAAAAGAAGACAATATAGAAGGCAATATTTTACTCAGGAATTCTTTGGAGGCTTGGGCTTGACTTGCAATGGGCTAGTTCCTGGGGTATCGTGGGTGGGAAATGGGTAAGACTTACCCCAGCTGCTTATCACATGGGACCCCAGAGGCCTGGTGGAGGCTTGGGACTAACTACATGAGCTTTGTCACGTACCCCTCAACACCCCAGACAAGCACTCACTGCAATATTTGGTCTCACCAAGTTTCCCACAATAAAGATGGACGTGAGTCATCTTTCAAGACCTTTTCCCCTCCATCAGTGTGGTCTTCACCCACGAGACCAAGGTCTACAGTGGTTAGGAGAGAGGGGACCTGCTGAGACGGGGGAGTAGTGCCTGACCTGGCCCCGAGACGGGTAGGTGGCCCTGCACTGAGAACCTGGAGACTGAGATAGGGTAGGGCTAGGGGGAAACCTGGGTTTTGGAGTCATGGGGTCTGGGTTCAAATCCTCAGACCGTTCCCTTCTTAGCTGTGTGTTGGCATGTAATTCACTGGACCTCTCTGAGTCCTGGTTTCTTCATCTGAGGTGAAATGAGTATGCCGGTTGGTCTGAGAGCTGTTGTAGGCATAATGGGAGACCCTGACAGGCAGAGGCAGCCCTGCCCTCAAGCAGTTGATGTACAGCTGGGGAAACAAGCCAGCCACAAATGCAGTACCTCAAACTCAACTTCTCACCAACAAGCTCCTTGTCCTAACTTTCACAGTTAGTCCCTCAGCCTCCTGGGCCCCAAATACTAGTAAAGCCTTTGCCTCCTCTCTCTTCTTCTTTCTTGTAATCAAATAGCTACAAAACCCTATCAATTCTTTCTGAAATATGCCTCCTTTATCAAAAAGTCCTGCCTGCAAAGCCAGGAGTGGTTGCTCATGCCTATAATCACAGCACTTTGGAGGCCAAGGCAGGAGGATTGTTTGAGTCCAGGAGTTCAAGACCAGCCTGGGCAACATATAGAGACCCAGCTCTACTAAAAATTTTGAAGTCAGCAGGGGTGGTAGTGGCAAGCACCTGTGGTCTCATCTACTTGAGAGGCTGAGGTCGGGGGATTTCTGGAGACCGAGCTGCAGTGATCTGTGATTGCACCACTGCACTCTAGACTGAGCGACAGAGCAAGACCTTGTATATATATATATATTTTTAAAAAGTCCTGCAGTAGCTGACGCTGCCATTGCCTGTACGATTTCCATTCCCTCTCATCCTCCCTAGCAGAATACCAATTTCGTTCAAAGTGTCAATGAAGGCTGGGCGCGATGGCTCAGGCCTGTAATCCCAGCACTTTGGGAAGTTGAGGCAGGTGGATCACCTGAGGTCAGGAGTTGGAGAGCAGCCTGACCAACATGGTGAAACCCTGTCTCTACTAAAAATACAAAAATTAGCCAGGCATGGTGGTGGGCGCCTAAAAACCCAGCTACTCAGGGGGCTGAGACAGAAGAATCACTTGAACCCGAGAGGAGGAGGTTGCAGTGAGCTGAGATCACGCCATTGTACTCCAGCCAGGGTGACAAGAGTGAAACTCTGTCTCAAAAAAGAAAAAGAAAAAGAAAAAGAAAAAGAAAACAAATAACAACAACACAAAAGCAAAGTGTCAGTGAAGGTCCAGCAAAAGACTCCCTTCCTATTGCCCTTTGCAGCTGGGGTCATCACTGACACAGTTCAGATCATTGAGGTGGAGGCTGAGAGTCCCTGGAAAGATCTGCTTTTCCTGTACAGGTACCACGTCTTTCTGCTTCACTCTTTCCATTTTCCCCATGATCAAAGCCATGTAGCCTGGGATGACTCACATCTGCAATCTCAGCACTTTGGGAGTCTGAGGCAGGAGGATCACTCATTGCCCAAGAGTTTGAGACCAACCTGGGCAACAATAGTAAGACCTCATCTCTACAAAAAATAAAAAAAATTAGCAGGGTGTGGTGGTGTTTGCCTGTATTCGCAGCTACTTGGGAAGCTGATGTGGGAGGATTCCTTGAGACCAGGAGTTCAAGGCTGCAGTGAGCTATGATCATGTCATTGCACTCCAACCTGGGTGACACACTGAGACCCTATTTCAAAAATAAATAAATAAAAGTGAATTTAAAAAATAAAATAAAACAAAAATATCTGTATCTGTTAGTCTTAAAATAAAAATTTAATTTTTTTTCTAAAAGAGAAAACAAAAAACAAAAATACTTTTTGGCTGGGCATGGTGGCTCATGCCTGTAATCCCAGTACTTTGGGAGGTCAAGGCAGGAGGATCATCTGAGGCCCGGATTAGAGACCAGCCTGGGCAATATAGCCAGGCCCCATCTATACAAAAAATAAAAACAAAATAAAATAAAGATTAAAATATAGTTGTTATCGTACATAACCACCTGTTGTATGTGTATATATACATATAGTGTATGTATACATAACGTATATTATTTACAAACCTATATATTTAAAAGTATAAATGAGTATCATAAATCTTAATAGGCTTGTATCTGTTTGATGAGCTTATAAGTGGTTTTGTTTTCCTTACCCTGATTACATTTTTTTCAATAAAAATAAAAATAAGAGACCAAAATGGCTTAAAATGCTTAATGTCCATGTTTCTTAGTCCAACACTCAGTGGCTTTCACATGGGCAGGAATAACAGTGTGGAGTGTGTGTGTGAGTGAGAGTGTGTGACTTCAAGTTAGTTTGTAATTGTATGTAAGTGTATGGGTGTTTGGGAGTGTGTCTGAGTCTGTGAGTGTGTGTGAATGTGTGTATTTTGGAGAGAGGGTTACTGTGTGTGTGTGTGTCTGTGTGTGTGTGTATTAGTGTGTGATGTGGATGTGTTTGGGAGTATGTGTGCATGTGAGTGTGTCTGTCTTCCTGGGGGAGGGGTGAACAGCCAGAAAGGATTCAAGGATCTCCTTCTTCTCAGTTTGGTCTGATCCCTCGGGGGGTGCCTTTTGCAAAGCTGCTTTTCTCACTCTCGATTCTGCCCCCCGTCCCTTTTTCTGAGCTGGAGAGGAAGTGAGCAGGAGAAGGAGCTCAGGCTGCATCTCTGGGGTGGGGCCCGACTGTCTGTCTGTTTCCTGCTCCCAAGACAGCTGCCACCAAGGCTCCAGAGGTTGCTAGGCTAATAGCGCCCCTGGTCACTCCAGCCTCAGAGGGTGACCAGGTCAGCTACTTGTCATTAATCCATCAAGAATCACATCACAAAGGGCAGGTGTGGTGGCTCACGCCTGTAGTCACAGCAGTTTGAGA
The DNA here is from genome assembly GCF_030222135.1 of Aotus nancymaae. Classification (NCBI taxonomy): domain Eukaryota; kingdom Metazoa; phylum Chordata; class Mammalia; order Primates; family Aotidae; genus Aotus; species Aotus nancymaae. Next base: position 11,971,028 of record NW_026988429.1, read on the forward strand.
GGTGGAGGGAGGATCGCTGGAGCCCAAGAGCTGGAGACCAGTCAGGGCAATATAATGGGACCCTGTCTCTACAAAAAAAAAAGTTTTAAAATTATGTGGGCATGGTGGTATGCACCTGTAGTCCCAGTTGCTCAGGAGGCTGAGGTGGAAGGATCACTTGAACCTGGGAGGCAGAGGTTGCAGTGAGCTGAGATCCCACCACTGCACTCCAGCCTGGGCAACAGAGCAAGACACTGTCTCACCAAAAAAAAAAAAAAAAAAAAAATCACATCCCAAAACCAAAGGATGTGGGGAAAGACTGTGGATTCCAACACGGGCATGCTAAATGGACCCAGGAGCCCCGGGAAGCAGGCCTGCGAACCATGTGAGCCCAGCATTTCCACTTGAGGGCAGGACCCCGTGCTCTCCTCAACAGCACTTTCAGCCTCCCACAGAGCCAGTTTTTTCAGAGCCCACTTTGGGAATGCTGACCTGTGATAATAGCCTATTTTGCACAGCACATCACGGACTACGCAGCTTCCTCACACCCAGGAACACACCACCCTGGAGCCCTGTGAGCAGGCGAGACGGGGCCCATTTTACAGATGGGCAACTGGAGTCCTTGCTCAAGGTGCCCCCAGCTTGTGAGAGGCCTTCGTGTATTGGAACTCTACCATCTTTTTCCTTCTCAGCAGAAGCAGAGTGGAGGCTGGGCACGGTGGCCTACGCCTGTAATCTTAGCACTTTGGGAGGTCAACATGGGCAGACCACTTGAGGTCAGGAGCTCGAGACCAGCCTGGTCAATATGGTGAAACCCCATCTCTACTAAAAAAAACACAAAAATTAGCTGGTCCTGGTGGTGCGCACCTGTAGTCCCAGCTGCTTGGGAGGCTGAAGCAGGAGAATTGCTTGAATTCAGGAGGCAGAGGTTGCAGTGAACTGAGATTGCACCACTGCACTGCACTCCAGCCTCCAAAAAAACAAAAGGAGCAGAGTGGAGAGCAGGGCCCTGAATGAGCCCAGGAGGGATACAATTTTTTAGAAAAAAAGACTGGGCTAAAGTTTGGGACTCAGTGGGTGAAGGGATTCCTTGGTAGGTAAAATAATGAGATAACATTTAAGGGGGATCTGAGGGCAGGAGGTGCTGAAGAGGGGGTGTCAAATGGTGCTGGCTAGGTCCCTAAGCCATCTGATCAGCCTGAGAAAAAGGACCCTCCAAAGGAGAGTGAGGCGAGTTTCTGGTCCCAGCTATGTCCCCAGCAGGCCATATGGCTTAAGTCAGTACTTCCTGTTCTCAGGCCTCAGTTTCCTTATCTGAGCCAGGAAGGGGCTGGGTTAGGGTTGCCAGAGAAAATATAAGATGCTCACTTTAATTTGAATTTCAGGAAAACAATTTTTTTTTTTTTTTTTTGAGACACGGTCTCACTGTGTCACCCAGTCTGGAGAGCAGTGGTGCAATCACGGCTCACTGCAGCCTTGACCTTCTGGGCTCAAGCGATCCACCTGCCTCAGCCTCCTGAGTAGCTGGGACTACAGGCATGTGCCACCATGCCTGGCTTTTTTCCACCACTCCAAACCCCCACTGGCTGATTTTAAAAGATGTTTTGTAGAGATGGGAGTCTCTATGTTGCCAGCCTGGTTGGTCTCAAACTCCTGAGCTCAAGCGATCCACTCAGCTTGGTTTCTCAAAGTGCTGGTGTAGCAGGCTTGAGCCACCACACCAGGCAATAATTTTTCATACACGTATGTCCCATGCAATATTTAGAACATACTTGTACTAAATTATTTATTCTTCATAATATTCAAATTTAACTGGGAATCAGGAATTTTTGTTTGCTAAATCTGGTAGCTGGGAGAACGCGTGAATGAGGATGCGGCCAAGAACAGCATCAGCCTGGACACCCGGGGAGAGGAGAGGCAGAGGGATGGGGATGCTTACAAGCAAGGGCCCTGCCTGATCCCCAACGACAGGGGCTTCTCCCTCCATTAGCACACCCCAGGCACCCCGGCAGCTGCCTGGCCTCCAGCAACCCCACATTCTAGCTGTGTGGGGATGGGGTGTGGACCACAGGACATGGACCCTCTGGGCTCCCACCACATCGACCTGTTTGTTCACAAATTGTTATTGGTATTTGTGGTAAACCCAGTGACACGTGGAGGTGACATACAAAAAGAGCAGGACCTGAGAAAGGTTAGGCTGCAGTCTCCCTGCCCATAACACAGGGTGTGGAGGACATCTCAGCAGCCGCCCCACCATGGCTACCTGGGCCCTCCTGCTCCTTGCTGCCATGCTCCTGGGCAACCCAGGTAAGGCCTTCCCCTTGGGATCAATCCTAATGGCCCTCCTAGCCCCGCACACTCAGGCTGGTTGAACCCGGAGCATGGGCTCTGTGTGCACCCAGGTACCCTTGACTCTCCCCAGTTTTCTCCCCACTCATGGAGGCCCGGCCATCCCCTCAGAGCCAGGCTTAGCCCAGTGTGCCGCCCAGCCTGTCAGTGGCCTGGTTGAGGAGAGAGACAGGCTGGGGATTCTGGTCCTAACTCCACTGGCCACACTTGTGGCCTGGGACCCCCCTTTCCCTCCCAAGCCCCTGCCCCCACATCTGTGGGGTGAAGGCCATTGGCCCTCGTCGGTGGGTCTGCTATTCCTTGGGCCCACACTGGCTAAAATTGTGAGGGTTGGTGAGAGAAGGGGGTCTCTTCCCTGTTCAAGGCAGACTTCCTGCCCCCTGCAGCCTGCTCTCTCCCAGGCCTTGGGGTCAGCGTGAGCCCCAAGGGCAAGGACACTCCTGGAAGGGAGAGTGGATTTGGCTGGGCCATCTGGATGGAAGGTAAAAAAAGAAAATCTCCTGAAAGGAGATGGGGGAAGTTTCTAGACAAACTGATCCCCAAACCTTTGTTGCTGGGGGAACAGAGGAGAAGGGAGAGTCTCCCCCTCCTGGCTTTCTAGGAATGTGAAAATATGTGTTTGTGCTGAGAGTGGGTCAGAGTGGCTCCAGGGCAGAGCGTGTGGACAGGTCTCCTGGCCCCCTACAAGGCCCAGCTCCTGTCCTGGGCCCTGGCCACCTCCTTGGCTCCCAACAGACAGGAGAATGGGCTTTTCCTCTCCTTCCACCTGTGGTGGGAAAGCTGAAATGCCTTCTTCTTCAGGTCTGGTCATCTCTCGTCTGAGCCCTGAGTACTATGACCTGGTGACAGCCCACCTGGGTGACAAGGAGCAATCCTGCCCATGCCTGGCCCAGGAGGGACCCCAGGTACATGTTGGCTCTCTGCTCACCTCCCACAGTCCCTCTCCTTTCCTTCCTCCCTGGGTGGCTCCTGGGGTGAGGGCTGGAACTCTCTAATGGGGAGGAGATGGGGGTGGAAGCTGGAGTGTTTCAGAAGATGCTGGTTTTGTTGAATTCACGTCTGGCCAGGAGAGTACAGACACCTGGTAGACTCCCCCAAGGGGATCCTCTGGGGTCTCACCCTTCAAGGAGCCTAGGGTTGCAGAACCCAAATAGGCAGACTCCCCCTGGAAGTTCCTCAACAGGAGAGGGGCAAGTGCAGGGCTGGGAAAGTCCTAGGGGTGTGGGAGGCAGGTTCTGTGTGCCTCTAAGACAAGCAGAAAGGTGGGCAGGGGCCAGGCAGCCAGTTCAGGCCTTCAATGTATTCGTGCTCTGGGCAGAGATCACAGACGTTCCCTCCGGCCTCAGAAACACCAAGGGCCCTTCCTTGGGCACTTTCACACGCTCCTAGAGAGTCTGAGAGACCACCATAAGGGGCTTTTTTTCTTGACAGGGTGATCTGTTCACCAAAACACAGAAGCTGGGCTTCCGCTGCAAGACCTGTCTGAGGATGATCCAGACACTGAAGGACATGGTGAAGGAGCCCACCAAGGTGAGGCCGAGGGGCCACGGGGCCTCCTGTCTGCCGCTCAATGGAGGGGTCAGCCTGTGACCAGGATGGGGGTGGGGGAGCCCAGGGCACCCTGCACAGTGGCCCTGGGGAGGGCTTCGTAGAAGGGAAGCTGTGAGCCCCATGTGTCTGTGCATGAATTTCAGAGTGCTTGTGAAATTGTTTGTGACTCTCTGGAACTGTGTAAGTCAGAGGGCAGAGTATACATGGTTTTCATCACGTATCCTCAAAGAGGGCTTGTCCCAGAGAAGTTAGGAATCTTCCCCTAAAGCCCTAACATTTGTGTCCAAGGCAGAGCTTTGAGAAGCTGGTTCCCAAAGAGGCCTGGGTCAGGATTGATAAATCCCAGATCTGCTGCTTCCAAGCCACATGGCCTTGGTCAAGTCACTTCCACTTTCTGAGCCTCAGTTATCTTATCTTTGAAATGGGATGGATATAGTCCCTATGTTGCCAGTTGTCAAAGCTTTTTTTTTTTGAGATGGGATGTTACTCTGTGACCCTGGCTAGAGTGCAGTGGTGCGATCTCGGCTCACTGCAAACTCTACCTCCCTGGCCCAAGCAATTCTCCTGCTTGAGCTCTTTGAATAGCTGGACTCCAGGTGTGCACCACCATGCCCAGCTAATTTTTGTACTTTTGTAGAGACGAGGTCTCACTGTGTTGCCCAGGCTGGTCTCCAACTTCTGAGCTGAAGTCATCCACCTGCCTCAGCCTCCCAAAGTGCTGGGATTACAGGCCTGAGTCAACGGGCCTGGCTGCCGAAGCTTTTTACAAGAGCTGAAGGCTGGGATGTGCTTCACTCCATGTCCAGCACTGAGTAAATGCTTAACAAATGACTGAGCTACTACCAAGAATGATTGTTTCACTGTCCCTCCTTCCCCGTCATCTGCTCCCTCAAACTACTCAGCCTCCGGGCACTGCAGGCTCACAGTCAGCCCTGGATACCCAGATTCATCCTCCTCCCCTGGGATGGCATAGAAGAGACTTCAAAACCAAATGAGCCAAGACTCCACGCTCTGACCATCCCCCCAACCCCCACCAGTCTTCCCTATGCACCCCCTCTAGCTAGAGTCCCCAGCCAGGTCCTGGACCCAGCTAGCTACATGGCAGAGCATTTAATGTGTGCCTGGTAGCCATGGGAAGCATTCTTCACTCAGAAGGCAGGGACAGGTGCACAGGGGGCTCAGGCCCCAGCAGGGTAATGGTCCTTGTCTCAGGAGCCCTACATGGCCAGGCTTGTGCCAGGCCTTGGGAACTGGGAGTAGGAGCTGAGCCCTGCCTCTACATGTCTCTGACCCCATGGGCACCAGGCACTGTCTCCTTGCCCAGTACTCCCATTGCCAGGGCTGCTGGAACCTGCAGGGTGCCAGATCTGGACAGGACTCACCCTATAACCATGCCTGCCATGGCACTACTGCTGCAGGAAAACATTTCCGATGCTGCAACCCGGCTGTGCAGGAGGATGGAGCCACGACGGCGTGACTTCTGCCTAAAGACCATCAGGAGGTACCTGCCTAGACTTATCCAGTACATCATGGGCAGAAAAACTGCCCAAGAGATCTGTGTGGACATCAGGATATGCAAGCCTTCTGTGGGTGAGTGCAGAGGTGAGAGCAGGGGCACCTCCTGAGGGTTGGAGACAGCTTCCCCCAGGATACATCAAAGCTGCCTTCTTAGGACACATTACTCCCCTACCTCCCAGCACGGGAAAGTGTGGAGAATTGAGCAGATGGATTTTAGTTAGAAATGTTTGAGAAATACTGATTAGAGCTTGGGCTTCAGACACAGGTGGTCATGGAGTAAAATCTGGTCTCCATCTCTCCCTGGCTGTGTGACCTTAAGCAAATAACTTGACCTCTCTGAGCTTCAGTATCTTCATCTGTGAAGGGGAGACAGCAATCCTGATTTCTGATGGATTAGAATGAGAATTGAAGGAGGTCACCATGTGTATGGACCTGACCCTGAGGAAATGTCCTCAGACTGGAGCTATTCAAGGTCATCAGACCCCCCACTCAAACTCCAATCCCCAGTCCAGCACAGGCCCCTGGGGTCAGGAGCTGGGGCCACATCCTCCCCCACAACCCTGGACCCTGAGAGCTGGGCTAGGGAATCCCTTCAGGCTGGGGAGCTCCAGGCCTCTCCCTCCATGGCTGCCCAGGCTTGCCCCGAGACAACAGGCCTCAGCTGAAGGAAACGGGGCCAGAAAGGGGCCTCGGTGATTGGCTCTGGCAGCTCAGTTGGCACTTGCTGATGCTCTGGGACTTTATGCTTGCAGATCAGGGTCCCCACCATTTCCTGTCATTGGCGCTTGTGGCTTTTCTCTTCAAGGCCTTACAACCTGCTCAGGCTCCCGACTGGCTTCCTGGATGTGCCACTGGGTGTCCTCAGCAGGGGCAGGTGGCTGTGGGACCTTAAGCAAATAACATTCTGAGTGCCTGCTTTTCCTTGGGCATCCACCACACCTGCCCACAGCTGGCTCTTCTCTCCGCTCCAGGTCCTCTCTGAGTCCTCTCGCCCTGTCCTGTGGAAGAAGCACAGGCTCCTGTCCTCAGATCCCGGGAACCTCAGCAGACTCCGCTGGCTCCTCCTTCCTCGGTTCAGAATCCCCTCTCCAGTCTCCCTCTCCCGACTCCCTCTGCTGCCCTCCACTCTCAGGAGAATAAAATGTCAAGCAAGATTTTAGCTGAAGCTTACTTTTCTTTGGTGGATTTGGGGTGGGTGTCAGTGGCATGCTGGGGTGAGCTGTGCAGTCCTTCAATAAATGTCTGTTGTGTGTCCCATACACTGTTGTAGATGCTATGGATTTAATGGTGAACCAGACAACCTTAACAGCCCTCATGCAGTTAGTCATGACATGCTTACTGAGCACTCACCACAGCCATGAATTATTCCCAGAGGCCGGGACACACAGTGGCTATGTCTCCAGAAGCTCTCAGACTAGAGGGGGAGACCAGCAGGGTTAGAGGTTTTTTGTTTTGTTTTGTTTTGTTTTGTTTTGGTGGAAAGGAATATAACCCATCCTCTTGCTTCTTGCCTGCCACAGGCAGCCTTCCTTTGCTGTTTCGAGGGAGTGTATCACTTAGGGTCCTTTGGTGGCAAGCAACAGAAGTCTCCACCAATTCTGAAAAGGTAATTTACTGGTTCAAATCATTAAGCAGTCCACAGATATGTTCAGGCACAGAACGATCCAGAAATGTGTGGCATCACCAGAGCCCCAGTCCTGTTTTATTGCAATTTTTCATTCTCCTGACCTCTGTATATTGAAATTGTCTTCAGGTTCGCTTCTCTCTTGGCAGCAGAAATGGCTTCAACAGGCCCACACCTCACATCTTTACAGTGCATCCATCAGAGGGAGAGAGCTCCCTTGGAATGAGATAGGAAGCTTCTTTCCCAGAAGTCCTATCAGATATCTCCTCAGTTCTCATTGGCCAGTTCTCACAGGTTATTTACCCACTCTCTGACCAATCACTGTGTTCTGGAGAATAATGGCATACACTGATTGGCTTAAGCTGAGCAGGGCACACCCCTGGGGCTGAGGTGGGGTCCATCCCAACCCAATCACTTGGTTGACAATAAACATGAAAATCTGGGCTGCTGCTGGTTGGAAGAGGGAAAAATGGATGCTGGCCCCTCGAGGAGAATGATGTGTTATTCTGGGTTCAATCAAAGAAGTTGTTCAAGGGGACTACTGATGCCAAATCTGGGACTATTTGAGCCTCAGAATAGATGACAAGAACAGATTGTAATCCATTGAATAAAGTAGAATCCATGAGTTCATATAAATACAAATAATACATGAATAAATAAACAAGGAAAAGAAAAAATGCTACCTTACAATACAATGACAGATAATAAATGTAGACCTAGTTGCAAAGTATATCCTACTAACGTATTTGTTATAGTTAGTACATCAAATACTTACTAACTTGATTTTTAAAAAGTATTTATTTATTTATTTTTCTTCTTTTTTCTGATCAAATCTTTATTATTAATTTTTAAGACGGGGAAGAAAAACTTTTATCGGTAACCACCTTTATTTATTTTTAAGACAGAGTCTCACTCTGTTGCCCAGACTGGTGTGCAGTGGCACGATCTCGGCTCACTACAACCTCTGCCTCCTGGGTTCAAGCAATTCTCCTGCCTCAGCCTCCTGAGTAGCTGGGATTACAGGCCTGAACCACCACGCCTGGCTAATTTTGATTTTTTAATAGAGATGGGGTTTCTTCATGTTGATCAGGCTGATCTTGAACTCCTGACCTCAGGTGATCTGCCTGCCTCTGCCTCCCAAAGTACTGGGATTACAGATGTGAGCCACTGTGCTGTGTCAACATGTTTATTCTTTTAGAGACAGAGTCTCTCTTTATCTCCCAGGCTGGAGTGCTGTGGCTCTTCTCAGGCATGATCTTAGCACACTGCATCCTCAAACTCCTGGCCTCAAGGGATCCTCTCACCTCAGCCTCCAGAGTAGCTGGGAGTACAGGTGTACACGTGTGCAGCACTGTGCCTGGCTCAATAATAAGATATCAATTAATACATTCCATTATTAGTTAACCTGTCAGTGGAGAAAGCTGTCAGCTGATGAAAGTGAATGCCACCTCTCATGGGGCAAGTCAATATCATGGGCCTCATAATATATAATGCTCTGAGAGAAATACAATACGACTTTTCTATTGTTCCTGCTGAAAACTCAAAAATCGTGAGGAAACATCAGAGCAAACCCGAACTGACATTTTACAAAGTACTTAGCCTGTCCTCTTTTCCTTTTCCTCTTTTTTTTTTTTTTTTTCTGAGGCTGAGTCTCACTATCTCACCCAGGCTCCCAGTTGTGTGATCTTGGCTCACTGCAACCTCTGCCTCCTGGGTTCAAGTGATTCTTCTGCCTCAGCCTCCTGAGTAGCTTGGGATTACAGGAATGTACCACCATACCTGGCTAGTTTTGTATTTTTTTGTAGAGAGGGCGTTTCGCTATGTTGGCCAGGTTGGTCTCAAACTCCTGACTTCAAGTCATCTGCCTGCCTTGGCCTCTCAAAGTGCTGGGATTACAGGTGTGAGCCACTGCGCTCTAGCCCGTCCTCTTCAAAAATGTCAAGGTAACAAAAGACAAATAAAGATTGAAGAACTGTTCCAGACAGAAGGAAGCATGACAACTGATTGCAGCACATGGTTCTAGTTTGGATCCAGACCTATAAAGAACATAACTGGGGGAACTGATAAAATGGGACTGGAATCTGTGATGGCAGTATTCTTTCAATGTGAATTTCTGATTTTGGTGGTTGTACTATGGTTATGTATGGCAGTGTCCTTGTTAGAAAATATACACTAAAGTATTCAAAGAGTAATAGGACATCACATCTGCAATTACAGTGAAACGATTCAGAAAAAAAGGCAATACGGACGCAAAGAATGAGTGTGATAAGGCATATGCCACATCCCTGTGGTAAAGTGTTAACAGTGGGCAATGCTATTTAAGGGTAAATAGGTGCCCCTGTTTACACTGGGAGGTTTGGAAGGTGAAATCTCCAAACTCTATAGCAAGCTGCAAGAATGCAACTTCCAAACTTCATGTAGAAATGTGACCCCCAGTATTGGAGGTGGTACCTGGTGGGAGGTGTTTGAGTCATGGAGGTGGATCCCTGAATTCTTGCGGTAATGAGTGAGTTCTTGCTCTGTTAGTTTCTGTGAGAGCTGCTTGTTAAATTAGTTTCCGTGAGAGTTGCTTGTTAAATCTCCTCTCTCTTCTTTTCTCACTGTGTGACCTCTGCACACACTCTCTCCCTTTCCCTTTTGCCATAAGTGGAAACACCTTTTTGTTTTGAGACGGAGTCTTGCTCTGTCACCTAGGCTGGAGTGCAGTGGTTGGTGCAACCTATAGCTCCCAGGTTCCTGGGTCCAAGTGATGCCCCTGCCTCAGCCTCCGCAGTAGCTGGGACTATAGGCCCCTACTACCACGCTTGGTGAATTTTTATATTTTTAGTAGAGTCGGTGTTTCTCTATGTTGGCCAGGCTGGTCTTGAACTCCTGACTTCAAGTGATCCGTCCCGCTTGTTCTCCCAAAGAGTTGGGATTCCAGGTGTGAGCCACTGCGCATGGCCCAAAGTGGAAGCAGCTTGAGGCCCTCACCAGATGCACATGCTGGAGACACACCTCTGGTATAGCTTAAGGAACTGTGAGCCAAGCTAACCTTTCTTTATAGATTATCCAGCCTCAGGTGTTCCTTTATAGCAACACAAATAGACTAAGACACAACTTTTCTCTAGATTTGAAACTGTTTCAAAATCAAAGTAAGTGACTTGTAGCATTTTGACTTAGCAAATTGGTGGATGGTGGTGCCATTTCCTGAGATGGAGGAGACATGTGGATGGGTAGATTTGGAGGGAATAATGAAGAGCTCTGCTTTGGCCATGTGAAGGTTAAGTGTTAAATTTCCAAGGTGAGATATCAAATAGGGGAATTTGGCCCAAAATACACATTTGAAGTGTGGATGAGGCCATCTAGGAGTGAGTGAGTGAGAGGCCACTTCCAGCCGCTGATTAGTTTTGATCCATGAACTCTAGTGGTGGGCAGTCTGAGTCATCATTGAGAAGAAAAGTCTATGGCATTGAGACACATCTCAATTTTGATTCTTTTTTTTTCTTTTTCTTTTTGATTCATTATTTTAATAAATTCCTTACATGTATGGGATGATGTTATCTGCAAATAGAGATCATAGTACTTCTCTCTTTCCACTGTGAATTTCATTTCATCTTCTTGCCTAATTTTCCTGGCTAGGATCTTCAGTACAATGTTGAACGGAAGTTATCAGAGCAGCAGTCCTTGTCTTGCTCTTATCTCAGGGAAAGCATTTGGTCTTTCACCATTAAGTAAGAAGTCAGTTCTGGGTTTTTCACAGATGCACTTTATCGGGTTGAGGAAGATCCCTTCTATTCCTAGTCTGTTGAGAGTGTTATCATGAAGAGATGTTAAATTTTGTCAAATGATGTTTCTTTGCTATTGAGAGGATCATGTGTTTGTCACTTTTTATTACGATGAATTTCCTGAATTGACTTTTGTTTACTGATTTGCCTTGCATGTCTGGATAAATATTAGTTAGTCATGGTATATAATTGTTTTTTATACTATGACCAAGTAAGATGCAACAATTATATACCATGGTATATAATGGTATAGAACCAGGATTCAGCTGGCTAGAATTTTTTATGTATATATATTTTTGAGACAGAGTCTCGCTCTGTTGCCAGGCTGGAGTGCAGTGGCATGATCTCGGCTCACACAACTTTCAGCTCCTTGGTTCAAGTGATTCTCCTGCCTCAGCCTCCCGAGTAGCTGTGACTATAGGCTACACCACCACATCCAGCTAATTTCTGTATTTTTAGTAGAGATAGGGTTTTACCATATTGGCCAGGATGGTCTCGATCTCCTGACCTTGTGCTTTGCCAACCTCAGCATCCCAAAGTGCTGGGATTACAGGCATGAGCCAGCACACCCGGGGCTAGGATTTTTTTGAAAAGTTTTGCATCAGTATTCAAAAGAGATATGGGTCTGTAGTTTTTTTCTTTTGGTGTCTTCATCTGTTTTCACCTGGCTTTGGCATCAGGGCATTCTCTTCCATTTTTTGGGAGAATTTTTGAAGAATTGGTATTAATTCTTTAAATATTTGATAGAATTCACCAGTGAAGACATCTGGCTTGGTATTTTCTTTGTGGGTCATTGTTTTGTTAACTAATTCAATCTATTTATTATACGTCTATTCAGATTTTCTGTTATTCTTGCATCCGTTTCAGTCATTTATGTCTTTGTAGGATTGTGCTTATTTCACTCTAAGTTGTCTAAGGTATTAGCATAATTAATTAGCATAATAGTATATCCTTTTTCTCTCTGTAAGGTCAGCTGTAATTTCCCCTCCTTCATTTCTGATTCTAGTAATTTGCAGCTTCTCTCTTTTTATTGTGGTCAGTCTAACTAAAGACTTGCCTTTTCAAAGAACCCACTTTTGGTTTTATTTCTTATTCTCGAATATTGTTTCTAGTCTCCATTTTAATAATTTCCACACTTCCACTACAATTTTTTGATTTCCCTTTTTTTCTGCTTGCTTCAGGTTCAATTTGCTCTTTTTCATGTCTTTTTTTTCCATTGTAACCTTGAACTCCTGAGCTCAAGCAATCTTCCTGCCTCAGACTCCCAAGTAGCTAGGATTACAGGCACAGGCCACCATGCTCCCCAATTCACTTTTTTTTTTTTTTTTTTTTTTTAATGAGCTAGGTCTCGCTATGTTGCCCAGGTTGGGTTTGAACTCCTGGCCTCAAATCATCTTCCTGCATTGGCCTTCCAAAGTGCTGAGACTACAGATGTGAACCACTGTACCCAGTCTTTTTCCAGTGTCTTAAAGTGGGATTTGTAAGAGGAAGATTTGAAATCTTCCTCTTTTTCAATATAGGCATTTACAGCTACAGATTTCCGTTTTGGCACTGCTTAAGCTACATCCTGTGAGTTTTGGTGTGTTGTGTTGTGTCTTCATTTCTTTTGCCTCAAGGTATTTTCTAATTTCCCTCTTGGTCGTTCCTTAATCCATTGGTTATTTGGGAGTGTGTTGTTTAATTTCCACATATTTGTGCGTTTCCCAAACTTGTTTTTATTACTGATTACTAGTTTTATTCCATTGTGGTCAGAGAACATATTTTGTATTATTTGTATCCTTTTTAACTTATTGAGGTTTGTTTTATGGGCTAGCACACAGTCTATCCTGGAGGTGTGTTTTCCCACTGCTCTCTGGACTCATCTGGACTTTACTGTTACTGATGAGAAGGCACCTATTAATAATTGGGCGTTCCCTTGTAAGTGATGAGTTGTTTTGCTGCTGTCAAGATTTTCTCCCTCTATTTGGCTTTCTTTCCCTCCCTCCCTCCTCCTTCCCTCCCTCCATCCCTTCCTTCCTCTATTTCCCTTCCTTCCTTCTTTCTTTCTTTCATCTTTTTGTCTCTCTCTCTTTCTTTCTTTCACAGAGTCTTGCTCTGTCATCCAGGCTGGAGTGCAGTGGCATGACCTCAGCTCACTGCAATCTCCACTTCCTTCATTCAAGCGATTCTCCTGCCTTAGTCTCCTGAGTAGATGGGATTACAGATACCCATGACCATGCCCGGCGAATTACTTTTTGTACTTTTAGTAGAGATGGGGCTTCACCATGTTAGTCAGACTGGTCTCGAACTCCTGACCTCAGTTGATCCACCTGCCTCGGCCTCCCAAATTGCTGAGATTGCAGGTGTGAGCCACTGGGCCTGGTGACTTTCAGCATTTGTAATGTGTTGTATTTATCTGGGGATCTCTTTGCATGTATCCTATTTGGAGTTTATTGAGTTTCCTGGGTATGTAAATTGTCTTTCAATAAATTTGTGACATTTTCAGCTATTATTTCTTCACATACTTTTTTCTGTTGCGTTCTCTGTCTCCTTCTCTTCTGTATGCTGCTATACATATGTTGGCATTCTCATGGTGTACCAGTCCTCTGAGGCTCTGTTTATTTTTCTTCATTCTATTTTCTCTCTGCTCTTTGGATTGTATAATCTCTATTGATTTATTAATATCTTCAAGTTGGCTAATTCTTTCTTCTGATTGTTCAAATTTACTGTTGAGCTCCACTGGGGAATTTTCCATTTTAGTCCTCTTCCTCCTCCTCCTCCTCCTCCTCCTTCTTCTTCTTCAAGATGGAGTTTTGTTCTTGTCTGCCAGGCTAGAGTGTAGTGGTGCGATTTTAGCTCACTGCAGCCTCTGCCTCCTTGGTTCAGGCGATTCTCCTGCCTCAGCCTCCCGAGTAGCTGGGATTACAGGTGTGCACCATCACTCCTAATTTTTGTGTTTTTAGTGGAGATGGGGTTTCACCATGTTGGCCAGGCTGGTCTCAAGCTCCTGACCTCAGGTGATCCACCCACCCTGACCTCTCAAAGTGCTGGGATTACAGATGGGAGCCACCACGCCCAGCTAGTTATTGTACTTTTCAACTCCAGACTTTTCATTTGATTCTTTCTTAAAAAATAATTTTATCTCTGTATTAGTATTTCTATTTGATGAGACATTACCGGCATATCTTTACTTCTTCAATCACGATTTCTTTAGCTTTTTCTGACCCTATTTATAATGGCTGCTAGGAAATCTGTTAAATCTGCTACCTGGTTGCTTTCACAGGCAGTTTCTCTTCCTGATTTTTTTTTTTTCTGTGTATGGATCACTCTTTCTTATTTCTTTTTATGTCTCATAAGTTTCTTTTGGAAACTGGGCATTTTAGATAATCTATTGTCACATATCTGGCTGCTGGGCATCCCCTGCCGCTACTCCAAGCTTGATACCGTTATTTACTTGTTTAGTTGTTTAGTGACTGGTTGGATTATTTTAGTGAATTTCTCCCACCCCCAGAGTGTGAAGCCTCTGATGTTGCACCTTTAGGAGTGTTGCGTTGAGTGTACCGCAGCCATCCTGTGATGACAGTGGCTTTGACAGGGCTCTCTTATCTGGTTTTTTCTCTGACCACACCTAACTGGTAAACTACGCTAATTCCTGGCTGATCGCGCTGGTTTTTTTTTCTGTTTTGAAGACGGAGTTTCGCTCTTGTTACCCAGGCTGGAGTGCAATGGCGCGATTTCAGCTCACCGCAACCTCCGCCTCCTGGGTTCAGGCAATTATCCTGCCTCAGCCTCCTGAGTAGCTGGGATTACAGGCACGCGCCACCATGCCCAGCTAATTTTTTGTATTTTTAGTAGAGACGGGGTTTCACCATGTTGACCAGGATGGTCTCGATCATCTTGACCTCGTGATCCACCCGCCTAGGCCTCCCAAAGTGCTGGGATTACAGGCGTGAGCCACCGCGCCCAGCCCTGAGCTGTTGTTTTTAACAATGCCTTTTGTGGAAAAACAAATCTCGTTTTTCCTCTGCTTTTACACCAACACAACAACAATCAACACAGAAGACTTCTGTGACTCCCAAATATGTGGGATTTTTCCCCTGCCAGCAAGCAAGCAGTGAGTTCTGCAGTGGACACCAGCTAGGTGTCCTCCAACTCAATTCTGACACTATCTATCTGGAGACAGTGTCAGATCCCACAGGTGGGGGCTCAGTCCCCAAATTTGCTGCTCCCTTCAGACACCAGTCACAAGTCCAGGAATTGTTGCTCATGCTTATAATCTTAGCTTTGGAGGCCAAGGTGGGAGGATTGCTTGAGTCTGGGAGTTCAAGACCAGCCTGGGCAACATATGGAGACCCATCTCTACCAAAAATTTTAAAATCAGCAGCGTGGTAGTGGCAAGCACCTGTGGTCTCATCTACTTGAGAGGCTGAGGTGGGGGGATTTCTGGAGACCGAGCTGAAGTGATCTGTGATTGCACTACTGCATTCTAGCCTGAGGGACAGAGCAAGAACTTGTGTGTGTGTGTGTGTGTGTATATATATACATATATACATATATATGTGTGTGTCCTGCAGTAGCTGACGCTGCCATTGCCTATAGGATTCCCATTCCCTCTCATCCTCTCTTGCAGAATACCAATTTTGTTCAAAGTGTCAATGGTGGCCGGGCGCAGTGGCTCACGCCTGTAATCCCAACCCTTTGGGAAGCTGAGGCAGTTGGATCACCTGAGGTCAGGAGTTGGAGAGCAGCCTGGCCAACATGGTGAAACCCTGTCTCTACTAAAAATACAAAATTTAGCTGGGCATGGTGGGCACCTATAATCCCAGCTACTCAGGGGGCTGAGACAGAAGAATCACTTGAACCGGAGAGGAGGAGGTTGCAGTGAGCTGAGATCACGCCATTGCACTCCAGCCTGGGTGACAAGAGTGAAACTCTGTCTCAAAAAAGAAAAAGAAAAACAAAAAACAAATAACAAAAAAAAGCAAAGTGTCAGTGAAGGTCCAGCAAAAGACTCCCTTCCTATTGCCCTTTGCAGCTGGGGTCATCACTGACACAGTTCAGATCATTGAGGTGGAGGCTGAGAGTCCCTGGAAAGATCTGCTTTTCCTGTACAGGTACCACGTCTTTCTGCTTCACTCTTTCCATTTTCCCCATGATCAAAGCCATGTAGCCTGGGATGACTCCCATCTGTATTCTCAGCACTTTGGGAGTCTGAGGCAGGAGGATCACTCATTGCCCAAGAGTTTGAGACGAGCCTGGGCAACAATAGCAAGGCCTGAACTCTACAAAAAAAAAAAAAATTAGCTGAGTGTGGTCATGTGTGCCTGTATTCGCAGCTACTTGGGAAGCTGATGTGGGAGGATTCCTTGAGACCAGGAGTTCAAGGCTGCAGTGAGCTATGATCATGTCATTGCACTCCAACCTGGGTGACACACTGAGACCCTATTTCAAAAATAAATAAATTAAATTGAATTTAAAAAATAAAATAAAACAAAAATAGTTTTTGGCTGAGCACTTTGGGAGGTCAAGACAGGAGATTCAGCTGAGGCCTGGAGTTAAGAGTCCAGCCTGGGAAATATAGCCAGGCCCCATCTATACAAAAAATAAAAATAAAATTAAATAATTAAGATTAAAAAATAGTTGTTATCGTAATCACCTGTTTATGTGTATATATACATAAATATAGTGTATGTATACATAACCTATGCATTTAAAAGTATAAAAGAGTATTATAAATCTTAATAGGCTTGTATCTGTTTGATGAGCTTATAAGTGGTTTTTATTTTTTTCTTACCCTGATTACATTGTTTTCAATAAAAATAAAAATAAGAGACCAAAAGTGCTTAAAATGCTTAATGTCCATGTTTCTTAGTCCAACACTCAGTGGCTTTCACATGGGCAGGAATAACAGTGTGGAGTGTGTGTGTGAGTGAGAGTGTGTGACTTCAAGTTAGTTTGTAATTGTATGTAAGTGTATGGGTGTTTGGGAGTGTGTCTGAGTCTGTGAGTGTGTGTGAATGTGTGTATTTTGGAGAGAGGGTTACTGTGTGTGTGTCTGTGTGTGTGTATTAGTGTGTGATGTGGATGTGTTTGGGAGTATGTGTGCATGTGAGTGTGTCTGTCTTCCTGGGGGAGGGGTGAACAGCCAGAAAGGATTCAAGGATCTCCTTCTTCTCAGTTTGGTCTGATCCCTCAGGGGGTGCCTTTTGCAAAGCTGCTTTTCTCACTCTCGATTCTGCCCCCCACCCCTCTTTCTGAGCTGGAGAGGAAGTGAGCAGGAGAAGGAGCTCAGGCTGCATCTCTGGGGTGGGGCCCGACTGTCTGTCTGTTTTCTGCTCCCATGACAGCTGCCACCAAGGCTCCAGAGGTTGCTAGGCTAATAGCGCCCCTGGTCACTCCAGCCTCAGAGGGTGACCAGGTCAGCTACTTGTCATTAATCCATCAAGAATCACATCACAAAGGGCAGGTACGGTGGCTCACGCCTGTAGTCACGGCAGTTTGAGAGGTGGAGGGAGGATCGCTGGAGCCCAAGAGCTGGAGACCAGCCAGGGCAATATAATGGGACCCTGTCTCTACAAAAAAAAGTTTTAAAATTATGTGGGCATGGTGGTATGCAGCTGTAGTCCCAGTTGCTCAGGAGGCTGAGGTGGAAGGATCACTTGAACCCGGGAGGCAGAGGTTGCAGTGAGCTGAGATCCCACCACTGCACTCCAGCCTGGGCAACAGAGCAAGACACTGTCTCACCAAAAAAAAAAAAAAAAAATCACATCCCAAAACCAAAGGATGTGGGGAAAGACTGTGGATTCCAACACGGGCATGCTAAATGGACCCAGGAGCCCCGGGAAGCAGGCCTGCGAACCATGTGAGCCCAGCATTTCCACTTGAGGGCAGGACCCCGTGCTCTCCTCAACAGCACTTTCAGCCTCCCACAGAGCCAGTTTTTTCAGAGCCCACTTTGGGAATGCTGACCTGTGACAATAGCCTATTTTGCACAGCACATCACAGACTACGCGGCTTCCTCACACCCAGGAACACACCACCCATTTTACAGATGGGCAACTGGAGTCCTTGCTCAAGGTGCCCCCAGCTTGTGAGAGGCCTTCGTGTGTTGGAACTCTGCCATCATTTGCCTTCTCAGCAGAAGCAGAGTGGAGGCTGGGCACGGTGGCCCACGCCTGTAATCTTAGCACTTTGGGAGGTCAACATGGGCAGACCACTTGAGGTCAGGAGCTCGAGACCAGCCTGGTCAATATGGTGAAACCCCATCTCTACTAAAAAAAACACAAAAATTAGCTGGTCCTGGTGGTGCGCACCTGTAGTCCCAGCTGCTTGGGAGGCTGAAGCAGGAGAATTGCTTGAATTCAGGAGGCAGAGGTTGCAGTGAACTGAGATTGCACCACTGCACTGCACTCCAGCCTCCAAAAAGTAAAAGGAGCAGAGTGGAGAGCAGGGCCCTGAATGAGCCCAGGAGGGATACAATTTTTTAGAAAAAAAGACTGGGCTAAAATTTGGGACTCAGTGGGTGAAGGGATTCTTTGGTAGGTAAAATAATGAGATAACATTTAAGGGGGATCTGAGGGCAGGAGGGGCTGAAGAAGGAGTGTCAACTGGTGCTGGCTGGGTCCCTGAGCCATCTGATCAGCCTGAGATAAAGGACCCTCCAAAGGAGAGTGAGGCGAGTTTCTGGTCCCAGCTATGTTCCCAGCAGGCCATATGGCTTAAGTCAGTACTTCCTGTTCTCAGGCCTCAGTTTCCTTATCTGAGCCAGGAAGGGGCTGGGTTAGGGTTGCCAGAGAAAATATAAGATGCTCACTTTAATTTGAATTTCAGGAAAACAATAATTTTTTTTTTTTTTGAGACACGGTCTCACTGTGTCACCCAGTCTGGAGAGCAGTGGTGCAATCACGGCTCACTGCAGCCTTGACCTTCTGGGCTCAAGCGATCCTCCTGCCTCAGCCTCCTGAGTAGCTGGGACTACAGGCATGTGCCACCATGCCTGGCTTTTTTCCACCACTCCAAACCCCCACTGGCTGATTTTAAAAGATGTTTTGTAGAGATGGGAGTCTCTATGTTGCCAGCCTGGTTGGTCTCAAACTCCTGAGCTCAAGCGATCCACTCAGCTTGGTTTCTCAAAGTGCTGGTGTAACAGGCTTGAGCCACCACACCAGGCAATAATTTTTAGTATATGTATGTCCCATGCAATATTTAGAACATACTTGTACTAAATTATTTATTCTTCATCATATTCAAATTTAACTGGGAATCAGGAATTTTTGTTTGCTAAATCTGGTAGCTGGGAGAACGCGTGAATGAGGATGCGGCCAAGAACAGCATCAGCCTGGACACCCGGGGAGAGGAGAGGCAGAGGGATGGGGATGCTTACAAGCAAGGGCCCTGCCTGATCCCCAACGGTAGGGGCTTCTCCCTCCATTAGCACACCCCAGGCACCCCGGCAGCTGTCTGGCCTCCAGCAACCCCACATTCTAGTTGTGTGGGGATGGGGTGTGGACCACAGGACATGGACCCTCTGGGCTCCCATCACCCCGCCCTGCTTCTTCACAAATTGTTATTGGTATTTGTGGTAAACCCAGTGACACATGGAGGTGACATACAAAAAGAGCAGGACCTGAGAAAGGTTAGGCTGCAGTCTCCCTGCCCATAACACAGGGTGTGGAGGACATCTCAGCAGCCGCCCCACCATGGCTACCTGGGCCCTCCTGCTCCTTGCTGCCATGCTCCTGGGCAACCCAGGTAAGGCCTTCCCCTTGGGATCAATCCTAATGGCCCTCCTAGCCCCGCACACTCAGGCTGGTTGAACCCGGAGCATGAGCTCTGTGTGCACCCAGGTACCCTTGACTCTCCCCAGTTTTCTCCCCACTCATGGAGGCCCGGCCATCCCCTCAGAGCCAGGCTTAGCCCAGTGTGCCGCCCAGCCTGTCAGTGGCCTGGTTGAGGAGAGAGACAGACTGGGGATTCTGGTCCTAACTCCACTGGCCACACTTGTGGCCTGGGACCCTCCTTTCCCTCCCAAGCCCCTGCCCCCACATCTGTGGGGTGAAGGCCATTGGCCCTCATCGGTGGGTCTGCTATTCCTTGGGCCCACACTGGCTAAAATTGTGAGGGTTGGTGAGAGAAGGGGGTCTCTTCCCTGTTCAAGGCAGACTTCCTGCCCCCTGCAGCCTGCTCTCTCCCAGGCCTTGGGGTCAGCGTGAGCCCCAAGGGCAAGGACACTCCTGGAAGGGAGAGTGGATTTGGCTGGGCCATCTGGATGGAAGGTAAAAAAAGAAAATCTCTTGAAAGGAGATGAGCAAACTGACCCCCAAACCTTTGTTGCTGGGGGAACAGAGGAGAAGGAAGAGTCTCCCCCTCCTGGCTTTCTAGGAATGTGAAAATATGTGTTTGTGCTGAGAGTGGGTCAGAGTGGCTCCAGGGCAGAGCGTGTGGACAGGTCTCCTGGCCCCCTACAAGGCCCAGCTCCTGTCCTGGGCCCTGGCCACCTCCTGGGCTCCCAACAGACAGGAGAATGGGCTTTTCCTCTCCTTCTACCTGTGGTCGGGAAGCTGAAATGCCTTCTTCTTCAGGTCTGGTCATCTCTCGTCTGAGCCCTGAGTACTATGACCTGGTGACAGCCCACCTGGGTGACAAGGAGCAATCCTGCCCATGCCTGGCCCAGGAGGGACCCCAGGTACATGTTGGCTCTCTGCTCACCTCCCACAGTCCCTCTCCTTTCCTTCCTCCCACCTGGGTGGCTCCTGAGGTGAGGGCTGGAACTCTCTAATGGGGAGGAGATGGGGGTGGAAGCTGGAGTGTTTCTGAAGATGCTGGTTTTGTTGAATTCACGTCTGGCCAGGAGAGTACAGACACCTAGTAGACTTCCCCAAGGCGATCCTCTGGGGTCTCACCCTTCAAGGAGCCTAGGGCTGCAGAACCCAAATAGGCAGACTCCCCTGGAAGTTCCTCAACAGGAGAGGGGCAAGTGCAGGGCTGGGAAAGTCCTAGGGGTGTGGGAGGCAGGTTCTGTGTGCCTCTAAGACAAGCAGAAAGGTGGGCAGGGGCCAGGCAGCCAGTTCAGGCCTTCAATGTATTCGTGCTCTGGGCAGAGATCACAGACGTTCCCTCCGGCCTCAGAAACACCAAGGGCCCTTCCTTGGGCACTTTCACACGCTCCTAGAGAGTCTGAGAGACCACCATAAGGGGCTTTCTTTCTTGACAGGGTGATCTGTTCACCAAAACACAGAAGCTGGGCTTCCGCTGCAAGACCTGTCTGAGGATGATCCAGACACTGAAGGACATGGTGAAGGAGCCCACCAAGGTGAGGCCGAGGGGCCACGGGGCCTCCTGTCTGCCGCTCAATGGAGGGGTCAGCCTGTGACCAGGATGGGGGTGGGGGAGCCCAGGGCACCCTGCACAGTGGCCCTGGGGAGGGCTTCGTAGAAGGGAAGCTGTGAGCCCCATGTGTCTGTGCATGAATTTCAGAGTGCTTGTGAAATTGTTTGTGACTCTCTGGAACTGTGTAAGTCAGAGGGCAGAGTATACATGGTTTTCATCATGTATCCTCAAAGAGGGCTTGTCTCAGAGAAGTTAGGAATCTTCCCCTAAAGCCCTAACATTTGTGTCCAAGGCAGAGCTTTGAGAAGCTGGTTCCCAAAGAGGCCTGGGTCAGGATTGATAAATCCCAGATCTGCTGCTTCCAAGCCACATGGCCTTGGTCAAGTCACTTCCACTTTCTGAGCCTCGGTTATCTTATCTTTGAAATGAGATGGATATAGTCCCTATATTGCAAGTTGCCAAAGCTTTTTTTTTTTTTGAGATGGGATGTTACTCTGTGACCCCAGCTGGAGTGCAGTGGTGCGATCTCGGCTCACTGCAAACTCTACCTCCCTGGCCCAAGCAATTCTCCTGCTTCAGCCTCTTGAGTAGCTGGGACTCCAGGTGTGCACTACCATGCCCAGCTAATTTTTGTACTTTTGTAGAGACGAGGTCTCACTGTGTTGCCCAGGCTGGTCTCCAACTTCTGAGCTGAAGCCATCCACCTGCCTCAGCCTCCCAAAGTGCTGGGATTACAGGCCTGAGTCAACGGGCCTGGCTGCCGAAGCTTTTTACAAGAGCTGAAGGCTGGGATGTGCTTCACTCCATGTCCAGCACTGAGTAAATGCTTAACAAATGACTGAGCTACTACCAAGAATGATTGTTTCACTGTCCCTCCTTCCCCGTCCTCTGCTCCCTCAAACTACTCAGCCTCCGGGCACTGCAGGCTCACAGTCAGCCCTGGATACCTAGATTCATCCTCCTCCCCTGGGATGGCATAGAAGAGACTTCAAAACCAAATGAGCCAAGACTCCACGCTCTGACCATCCCCCCAACCTCCACCAGTCTTCCCTATGCACCCCCTCTAGCTAGAGTCCCCAGCCAGGTCCTGGACCCAGCTAGCTACATGGCAGAGCATTTAATGTGTGCCTGGTAGCCATGGGCAGCATTCTTCACACAGAAGGCAGGGACAGGTGCACAGGGGGCTCAGGCCCCAGCAGGGTAATTGTCCTTGTCTCAGGAGCCCTACATGGCCAGGCTTGTGCCAGGCCTTGGGAACTGGGAGTAGGAGCTGAGCCCTGTCTCTACAGTCTCTGACCCCATGGGCACCAGGCACTGTCTCCTTGCCCAGTACTCCCATTGCCAGGGCTGCTGGAACCTGCAGGGTGCCAGATCTGGACAGGACTCACCCTATAACCATGCCTGCCATGGCACTACTGCTGCAGGAAAACATTTCCGATGCTGCAACTCGGCTGTGCAGGAAGGTGAAGTCACTATGGCGTGACATCTGCCAAAAGACCGTAAGGAAGTACCTGCCTAGACTTATCCAGGACATCATGGGCAGAAAGACTGCCCAAGAGATCTGTGTGGACATCAAGATGTGCAAGCCTTCTATGGGTGAGTGCAGAGGTGAGAGCAGGGGCACCTCCTGAGGGTTGGAGACAGCTTCCCCCAGGATACATCAAAGCTGCCTTCTTCGACACATTACTCCCCTACCTCCCAGCACGGGAAAGTGTGGAGAATTGAGCAGATGGATTTTAGTTAGAAATGTTTGAGAAATACTGATTAGAGCTTGGGCTTCAGACACAGGTGGTCATGGAGTAAAATCTGGTCTCCATCTCTCCCTGGCTGTGTGACCTTAAGCAAATAACTTGACCTCTCTGAGCTTCAGTATCTTCATCTGTGAAGGGGAGACAGCAATCCTGATTTCTGATGGATTAGAATGAGAATTGAAGGAGGTCACCATGTGTATGGACCTGACCCTGAGGAAATGTCCTCAGACTGGAGCTATTCAAGGTCATCAGACCCCCCACTCAAACTCCAATCCCCAGTCCAGCACAGGCCCCTGGGGTCAGGAGCTGGGGCCACATCCTCCCCCACAACCCTGGACCCTGAGAGCTGGGCTAGGGAATCCCTTCAGGCTGGGGAGCTCCAGGCCTCTCCCTCCATGGCTGCCCAGGCTTGCCCCGAGACAACAGGCCTCAGCTGAAGGAAACGGGGCCAGAAAGGGGCCTCGGTGATTGGCTCTGGCAGCTCAGTTGGCACTTGCTGATGCTCTGGGACTTTATGCTAGCAGATCAGGGTCCCCACCATTTCCTGTCATTGGTGCTTGTGGCTTTTCTCTTCAAGGCCTTACAACCTGCTCAGGCTCCCGACTGGCTTCCTGGATGTGCCACTGGGTGTCCTCAGCAGGGGCAGGTGGCTGTGGGACCTTAAGCAAATAACATTCTGAGTGCCTGCTTTTCCTTGGGCATCCACCACACCTGCCCACAGCTGGCTCTTCTCTCCGCTCCAGGTCCTCTCTGAGTCCTCTCGCCCTGTCCTGTGGAAGAAGCACAGGCTCCTGTCCTCAGATCCCGGGAACCTCAGCAGACTCCGCTGGCTCCTCCTTCCTCGGTTCAGAATCCCCTCTCCAGTCTCCCTCTCCCGACTCCCTCTGCTGCCCTCCACTCTCAGGAGAATAAAATGTCAAGCAAGATTTTAGCTGAAGCTTACTTTTCTTTGGTGGATTTGGGGTGGGTGTCAGTGGCATGCTGGGGTGAGCTGTGCAGTCCTTCAATAAATGTCTGTTGTGTGTCCCATACACTGTTGTAGATGCTATGGATTTAATGGTGAACCAGACAACCTTAACAGCCCTCATGCAGTTAGTCATGACATGCTTACTGAGCACTCACCACAGCCATGAATTATTCCCAGAGGCCGGGACACACAGTGGCTATGTCTCCAGAAGCTCTCAGACTAGAGGGGGAGACCAGCAGGGTTAGAGGTTTTTTGTTTTGTTTTGTTTTGTTTTGTTTTGGTGGAAAGGAATATAACCCATCCTCTTGCTTCTTGCCTGCCACAGGCAGCCTTCCTTTGCTGTTTCGAGGGAGTGTATCACTTAGGGTCCTTTGGTGGCAAGCAACAGAAGTCTCCACCAATTCTGAAAAGGTAATTTACTGGTTCAAATCATTAAGCAGTCCACAGATATGTTCAGGCACAGAACGATCCAGAAATGTGTGGCATCACCAGAGCCCCAGTCCTGTTTTATTGCAATTTTTCATTCTCCTGACCTCTGTATATTGAAATTGTCTTCAGGTTCGCTTCTCTCTTGGCAGCAGAAATGGCTTCAACAGGCCCACACCTCACATCTTTACAGTGCATCCATCAGAGGGAGAGAGCTCCCTTGGAATGAGATAGGAAGCTTCTTTCCCAGAAGTCCTATCAGATATCTCCTCAGTTCTCATTGGCCAGTTCTCACAGGTTATTTACCCACTCTCTGACCAATCACTGTGTTCTGGAGAATAATGGCATACACTGATTGGCTTAAGCTGAGCAGGGCACACCCCTGGGGCTGAGGTGGGGTCCATCCCAACCCAATCACTTGGTTGACAATAAACATGAAAATCTGGGCTGCTGCTGGTTGGAAGAGGGAAAAATGGATGCTGGCCCCTCGAGGAGAATGGTGTGTTATTCTGGGTTCAATCAAAGAAGTTGTTCAAGGGGACTACTGATGCCAAATCTGGGACTATTTGAGCCTCAGAATAGATGACAAGAACAGATTGTAATCCATTGAATAAAGTAGAATCCATGAGTTCATATAAATACAAATAATACATGAATAAATAAACAAGGAAAAGAAAAAATGCTACCTTACAATACAATGACAGATAATAAATGTAGACCTAGTTGCAAAGTATATCCTACTAACGTATTTGTTATAGTTAGTACATCAAATACTTACTAACTTGATTTTTAAAAAGTATTTATTTATTTATTTTTCTTCTTTTTTCTGATCAAATCTTTATTATTAATTTTTAAGACGGGGAAGAAAAACTTTTATCGGTAACCACCTTTATTTATTTTTAAGACAGAGTCTCACTCTGTTGCCCAGACTGGTGTGCAGTGGCACGATCTCGGCTCACTACAACCTCTGCCTCCTGGGTTCAAGCAATTCTCCTGCCTCAGCCTCCTGAGTAGCTGGGATTACAGGCCTGAACCACCACGCCTGGCTAATTTTGATTTTTTAATAGAGATGGGGTTTCTTCATGTTGATCAGGCTGATCTTGAACTCCTGACCTCAGGTGATCTGCCTGCCTCTGCCTCCCAAAGTACTGGGATTACAGATGTGAGCCACTGTGCTGTGTCAACATGTTTATTCTTTTAGAGACAGAGTCTCTCTTTATCTCCCAGGCTGGAGTGCTGTGGCTCTTCTCAGGCATGATCTTAGCACACTGCATCCTCAAACTCCTGGCCTCAAGGGATCCTCTCACCTCAGCCTCCAGAGTAGCTGGGAGTACAGGTGTACACGTGTGCAGCACTGTGCCTGGCTCAATAATATGATATCAATTAATACATTCCATTATTAGTTAACCTGTCAGTGGAGAAAGCTGTCAGCTGATGAAAGTGAATGCCACCTCTCATGGGGCAAGTCAATATCATGGGCCTCATAATATATAATGCTCTGAGAGAAATACAATACGACTTTTCTATTGTTCCTGCTGAAAACTCAAAAATCGTGAGGAAACATCAGAGCAAACCCGAACTGACATTTTACAAAGTACTTAGCCTGTCCTCTTTTCCTTTTCCTCTTTTTTTTTTTTTTTTCTGAGGCTGAGTCTCACTATCTCACCCAGGCTCCCAGTTGTGTGATCTTGGCTCACTGCAACCTCTGCCTCCTGGGTTCAAGTGATTCTTCTGCCTCAGCCTCCTGAGTAGCTTGGGATTACAGGAATGTACCACCATACCTGGCTAGTTTTGTATTTTTTTGTAGAGAGGGCGTTTCGCTATGTTGGCCAGGTTGGTCTCAAACTCCTGACTTCAAGTCATCTGCCTGCCTTGGCCTCTCAAAGTGCTGGGATTACAGGTGTGAGCCACTGCGCTCTAGCCCGTCCTCTTCAAAAATGTCAAGGTAACAAAAGACAAATAAAGATTGAAGAACTGTTCCAGACAGAAGGAAGCATGACAACTGATTGCAGCACATGGTTCTAGTTTGGATCCAGACCTATAAAGAACATAACTGGGGGAACTGATAAAATGGGACTGGAATCTGTGATGACAGTATTCTTTCAATGTGAATTTCTGATTTTGGTGGTTGTACTATGGTTATGTATGGCAGTGTCCTTGTTAGAAAATATACACTAAAGTATTCACAGAGTAATAGGACATCACATCTGCAATTACAGTGAAACGATTCAGAAAAAAAGGCAATACGGACGCAAAGAATGAGTGTGATAATGCATATACCACATCCCTGTGGTAAAGTGTTAACAGTGGGCAATGCTATTTAAGGGTAAATAGGTGCTCCTGTTTACACTGGGAGGTTTGGAAGGTGAAATCTCCAAAGTCTATAGCAAGCTGCAAGAATGCAACTTCCAAACTTCATGTTGAAATGTGACCCCCAGTATTGGAGGTGGTACCTGGTGGGAGGTGTTTGAGTCATGGAGGTGGATCCCTTAATTCTTGTGTTAATAGTGAGTTCTTGCTCTGTTAGTTTCTGTGAGAGCTGCGTGTTTTTTTTTTTTTGAGACGGAGTCTCGCTCTTGTTACCCAGGCTGGAGTGCAATGGTGAGATCTTGGCTCACCGCAACCTCCACCGCCTGAGTTCAGGCAATTTTCCTTCCTCAGCCTCCTGAGTAGCTGGGATTACAGGCACGCGTCACCATGCCCAGCTAATTTTTTGTATTTTTAGTAGAGACGGGGTTTCACAATGTTGACCAGGATGGTCTCAATCTCTTGACCTCGTGATCCACCTGCCTCGGCCTCCTAAAGTGCTGGGATTACAGGCGTGAGCCACCACCCGGCCAGAGCTGCTTGTTAAATTAGTTTCCGTGAGAGTTGCTTGTTAAATCTCCTCTCTCTTCTTTTCTCACTGTGTGACCTCTGCACACACTCTCTCCCTTTCCCTTCTGCCATAAGTGGAAACACCTTTTTGTTTTGAGACGGAGTCTTGCTCTGTCACCTAGGCTGGAGTGCAGTGGTTGGTGCAACCTATAGCTCCCAGGTTCCTGGGTCCAAGTGATGCCGCTGCCTCAGCCTCTGCGGTAACTGGGATTATAGGCCCCTACTACCACGCTTGGTGAATTTTTATATTTTTAGTAGAGTCGGTGTTTCTCTATGTTGGCCAGGCTGGTCTTGAACTCCTGACTTCAAGTGATCCGTCCGGCTTGTTCTCCCAGTGTTGGGATTCCAGGTGTGAGCCACTACGCATGGCCCAAAGTGGAAGCAGCTTGAGGCCCTCACCAGATGCACATGCTGGAGACACGCCTCTGGTATAGCTTAAGGAACTGTGAGCCAAGCTAACCTTTCTTTATAGATTATCCAGCCTCAGGTGTTCCTTTATAGCAACACAAATAGACTAAGACACAACTTTTCTCTAGATTTGAAACTGTTTCAAAATCAAAGTAAGTGACTTGTAGCATTTTGACTTAGCAAATTGGTGGATGGTGGTGCCATTTCCTGAGATGGAGGAGACATGTGGATGGGTAGATTTGGAGGGAATAATGAAGAGCTCTGCTTTGGCCATGTGAAGGTTAAGTGTTAAATTTCCAAGGTGAGATATCAAATAGGGGAATTTGGCCCAAAATACACATTTGAAGTGTGGATGAGGCCATCTAGGAGTGAGTGAGTGAGAGGCCACTTCCAGCCGCTGATTAGTTTTGATCCATGAACTCTAGTGGTGGGCAGTCTGAGTCATCATTGAGAAGAAAAGTCTATGGCATTGAGACACATCTCAATTTTGATTCTTTTTTTTTCTTTTTCTTTTTGATTCATTATTTTAATAAATTCCTTACATGTATGGGATGATGTTATCTGCAAATAGAGATCATAGTACTTCTCTCTTTCCACTGTGAATTTCATTTCATCTTCTTGCCTAATTTTCCTGGCTAGGATCTTCAGTACAATGTTGAACGGAAGTTATCAGAGCAGCAGTCCTTGTCTTGCTCTTATCTCAGGGAAAGCATTTGGTCTTTCACCATTAAGTAAGAAGTCAGTTCTGGGTTTTTCACAGATGCACTTTATCGGGTTGAGGAAGATCCCTTCTATTCCTAGTCTGTTGAGAGTGTTATCATGAAGAGATGTTAAATTTTGTCAAATGATGTTTCTTTGCTATTGAGAGGATCATGTGTTTGTCACTTTTTATTACGATGAATTTCCTGAATTGACTTTTGTTTACTGATTTGCCTTCCATGTCTGGATAAATATTAGTTAGTCATGGTATATAATTGTTTTTTATACTATGACCAAGTAAGATGCAACAATTATATACCATGGTATATAATGCTATAGAACCAGGATTCAGCTGGCTAGAATTTTTTATGTATATATTTTTTTGAGACAAAATCTTGCTCTGTTGCCAGGCTGGAGTGCAGTGGCATGATCTCGGTTCACACAACCTTCACCTCCTTGGTTCAAGTGATTCTCCTGCCTCAGCCTCCCGAGTAGCTGTGACTATAGGCTACACCACCACACCCAGCTAATTTCTGTATTTTTAGTAGAGATAGGGTTTTACTATGTTGGCCAGGATGGTCTCGATCTCCTGACCTTGTGCTTTGCCAACCTCAGCCTTCCAAAGTGCTGGGATTACAGGCATGAGCCAGCACACCCGGGGCTAGGATTTTTTTGAAAATTTTTGCATCAGTATTCAAAATAGATATTGGTCTGTAGTTTTTTTCTTTTGGTGTCTTCATCTGTTTTCACCTGGCTTTGGCATCAGGGCATTCTCTTCCATTTTTTGGGAGAGTTTTTGAAGAATTGGTATTAATTCTTTAAATATTTGATAGAATTCACCAGTGAAGACATCTGGCTTGGTATTTTCTTTGTGGGTCATTGTTTTGTTAACTAATTCAATCTATTTATTATACATCTATTCAGATTTTCTGTTATTCTTGCATCCGTTTCAGTCATTTATGTCTTTGTAGGATTGTGCTTATTTCACTCTAAGTTGTCTAAGGTATTAGCATAATTAATTAGCATAATAGTATATCCTTTTTCTCTCTGTAAGGTCAGCTGTAATTTCCCCTCCTTCATTTCTGATTCTAGTAATTTGCAGCTTCTCTCTTTTTATT
Source organism: Aotus nancymaae (assembly GCF_030222135.1). NCBI lineage: Eukaryota > Metazoa > Chordata > Mammalia > Primates > Aotidae > Aotus > Aotus nancymaae. The sequence continues at coordinate 12,000,370 of NW_026988429.1, forward strand.
GTGGTCAGTCTAACTAAAGACTTGCCTTTTCAAAGAACCCACTTTTGGTTTTATTTCTTATTCTCGAATATTGTTTCTAGTCTCCATTTTAATAATTTCCACACTCCCACTATAATTTTTTGATTTCCCTTTTTTTCTGCTTGCTTCAGGTTCAATTTGCTCTTTTTCATGTCTTTTTTTCCATTGTAACCTTGAACTACTGGGCTCAAGCAATCTTCCTGCCTCAGACTCCCAAGTAGCTAGGATTACAGGCACAGGCCACCATGCTCCCCAATTCACTTTTTTTTTTTTTTTTTTTTTTTTTTTTAAATGCGCTAGGTCTCGCTATGTTGCCCAGGTTGGGTTTGAACTCCTGGCCTCAAATCATCTTCCTGCATTGGCCTTCCAAAGTGCTGAGACTACAGATGTGAACCACTGTACCCAGTCTTTTTCCAGTGTCTTAAAGTGGGATTTGTAAGAGGAAGATTTGAAATCTTCTTCTTTTTCAATATAGGCATTTACAGCTACAGATTTCCGTTTTGGCACTGCTTAAGCTACATCCTGTGAGTTTTGGTGTGTTGTGTTGTGTCTTCATTTCTTTTGCCTCAAGGTATTTTCTAATTTCCCTCTTGATCTTTCCTTAATCCATTGGTTATTTGGGAGTGTGTTGTTTAATTTCCACATATTTGTGTGTTTCCCAAATTTGTTTCTGTTACTAATTACTAGTTTTATTCCATTGTGGTCAGAGAACATATTTTGTATTATTTGTATCCTTTTTAACTTATTGAGGTTTGTTTTATGGGCTAGCACACAGTCTATCCTGGAGGTGTGTTTTCCCACTGCTCTCTGGACTCATCTGGACTTTACTGTTACTGATGAGAAGGCACCTATTAATAATTGGGCGTTCCCTTGTAAGTGATGAGTTGTTTTGCTGCTGTCAAGATTTTCTCCCTCTATTTGGCTTTCTTTCCCTCCCTCCCTCCCTCCCTTCCTCTCTCTTTCCTTCCTTCCTTCCTTCTCTTTCTTTCTTTCTTTCTTTCTTTCTTTCTTTCTTTCTTTCTTTCTTTCTCTCTCTCTCTCTCTCTCTCTCTTTCTTTCTTTCTTTCTTTCTTTCTTTCTTTCTTTCTTTCACAGAGTCTTGCTCTGTCATCCAGGCTGGAGTGCAGTGGCATGACCTCAGCTCACTGCAATCTCCACTTCCTTCATTCAAGCGATTCTCCTGCCTTAGTCTCCTGAGTAGATGGGATTACAGGCACCCACGACCATGTCCGGCTAATTATTTTTGTACTTTTAGTAGAGATGGGGCTTCACCATGTTAGTCAGACTGGTCTCGAACTCCTGACCTCAGTTGATCCACCTGCCTCGGCCTCCCAAATTGCTGAGATTGCAGGTGTGAGCCACTGGGCCTGGTGACTTTCAGCATTTGTAATGTGTTGTATTTATCTGTGGATCTCTTTGCATGCATCCTATTTGGAGTTTATTGAGTTTCCTGGGTATGTAAATTGTCTTTCAATAAATTTGTGACATTTTCAGCTATTATTTCTTCACATACTTTTTTCTGTTGCGTTCTCTGTCTCCTTCTCTTCTGTATGCTGCTATACATATGTTGGCATTCTCATGGTGTACCAGTCCTCTGAGGCTCTGTTTATTTTTCTTCATTCTATTTTCTCTCTGCTCTTTGGATTGTATAATCTCTATTGATTTATTAATATCTTCAAGTTGGCTAATTCTTTCTTCTGATTGTTCAAATTTACTGTTGAGCTCCACTGGAATTTTCCATTTTAGTCCTCTTCCTCCTCCTCCTTCTCCTCCTCCTTCTTCTTCTTCCTTTGAGATGGAGTTTTGTTCTTGTCTGCCAGGCTGGAGTGTAGTGGTGCGATTTTAGCTCACTGCAGCCTCTGCCTCCTTGGTTCAGGCGATTCTCCTGCCTCAGCCTCCCGAGTAGCTGGGATTACAGGTGTGCACCATCACTCCTAATTTTTGTGTTTTTAGTGGAGATGGGGTTTCACCATGTTGGCCAGGCTGGTCTCGAACTCCTGACCTCAGGTGATCCACCCACCTTGACCTCCCAAAGTGCTGGGATTACAGATGGGAGCCACCATGCCCAGCTAGTTATTGTACTTTTCAACTCCAGACTTTTCATTTGATTCTTTCTTAAAAAATAATTTTATCTCTGTATTAGTATTTCTATTTGATGAGACATTACCGGCATATCTTTCTTTACTTCTTCAATCACAATTTCTTTAGCTTTTTCTGACCCTATTTATAATGGCTGCTAGGAAATCTGTTAAATCTGCTACCTGGTTGCTTTCACAGGCAGTTTCTCTTCCTGATTTTTTTTTTTTTCTGTGTATGGATCACTCTTTCTTATTTCTTTTTATGTCTCATAAGTTTCTTTTGGAAACTGGGCATTTTAGATAATCTATTGTCACATATCTGGCTGCTGGGCATCCCCTGCCGCTACTCCAAGCTTGATACTGTTATTTACTTGTTTAGTTGTTTAGTGACTGGTTGGATTATTTTAGTGAATTTCTCCCACCCCCAGAGTGTGAAGCCTCTGATGTTGCACCTTTAGGAGTGTTTCGTTGAGTGTACCGCAGCCATCCTGTGATGACAGTGGTTTTGACAGGGCTCTCTTATCTGGTTTTTTCTCTGACCACACCTAACTGGTAAACTACGCTAATTCCTGGCTGATTGCCCTGCTGTTTTTAACAATGCCTTTTATGGAAAAACACATCACATTTTTCCTATGCTTTTACACCAGCACAGCAACAATCAAGTCAGAAGACTTTTGTGACTCCCAAATATGTGGGATTTCTCCCCACCAGCAAGCAAGCAGTGAGTTCTGCAGTGGACACCGGCTAGGTGTCCTCCAACTCAATTCTGACACTATCTATCTGGAGACAGTGTCAGATCCCACAGGTGGGGGCTCAGTCCCCAAATTTGCTGCTCCCTTCAGACACCAGTCAGAAGTCCAGGCCTCTGGAAATTCTGACCAACCAGCTTCAAGTTGAACTTCCCACAACCCCCAATTTGGTTTCAATTAATTTGCTAGAGCAGCTCACGGAACTCAGGGAAGGATGTTTACTGGTTTAGAAGAAGAGAGAATACCAAGGATACAGACAAAGAAATGCATAGGGCAAGGTATGGGAGAAGGGGCACAGAGCTTCCATGCCCTCCCTGGGCATGACAATTTCCAGAAACCTTCACATGTTTACCTGTCTGGAAGCTCTCTGAATTCTATTGTTTTCAGTTTTTATGGTGGCTTCATTACATAGTCATGAAGGATTAAACCATTGGCCATTGGTGAGCAACTTGACCCTCAGTTACTCTTCTCTCCCAGGAGGTTGGGAGATATGGCTGAAGTCCTAACCCTCTCATTATGTCTCTGTCTTTCCAGTGACCTGCCCCGTCCTGAAGCTATCAGTCATATGAGCATACAAAAAAACCCAAGCATTTTGGAGATTCCAGTGATTTTCAGGAGTTGTATGCCAGGAAACAAGATGAAGACCAAATACCTATTTCATAATATCACCATGCCCCAGGGTGTAAGTTACTTCATAGTGGAATTCAATCAAATTTAGGCTCCTTTATGGGGATAGTATCTGAGGTCAGCGTTTGAGATTTGTTCTGCTGAGGAGGCCTCTTTACAGCTGTCTTTCTGTTTCTCTCCAGCAAACCAGCCAGGCTGCAGTTTAGCCTGTGTTTCCAATGATTCTACCAATGTCCTCTCAAATGTCTTTCACCACAACTTTCACTGTGTTTGAGATCACCCTTAAGCTTGAACCTCTCTACATTCTCTGTTGCAAACGAAGCCAGTTCTTTTGAGGGGGATCTGGAGTTCCCCGTTTATAGTCTACTTCTGTCTTCTAGGGGATATCTCAGAGCCAAGGCTCTGGTGCTGGCAATGGGGACAATGGTGCACTTCTGTTTGAGAGATAACCCATTTCTAGGAGCTCAAGGCTCTGTGGATGAGGAGGCAGCAGTTCCTGGTCTCCTCTCTTGCCTCTCCTGTTGGGAATTCCCCAGCTCACTGGTACAGTCTCACCAAAGTTCTTTGTCTCATGACCAAGAGAATTAAGGAGCATGGACACAAAGGGTGAGGTTGGAATGAAAGTTTAGTAAGTGGAAGAAAAAAGCTCTCCTCCACAAACAGGGGGCCTGGAAGAGGGTTGCCATTTTTGCAGTTGGATGTGACAGCTTTTGTAAGAAACCAATGTGGGCTTGATGTCTTAGCTGCATAAAGCATGAATTTCTGGTAGGTCCACCCCATCCTCTGAATGCACACATGGGCCCTTAGCTTGAGTTACTTCATATTGTTTTGTTCCCCTTACTGTGCATATGTCAGGGGACGGAATTTTCCATTGTAGGCATGTCTGGGCAAGTCACTTGCGTAGCCCTCTGTATTTGTGCGGCTGTGGGCATGTCATAAGCAAGTCCCCCTGTGCAAGTTCCCTAATCTGTACCTGCAGGCTATTCTGTCATTTGAAAGAATTCAACTGAGGACCCACCCTAACTGCCCGCCTAATGAATTTCTTCCTTTCTCCTCTCTCATCATGAACTGGGACAAGGGACAATCATGGGACCAGCATTTTCAGAGGTGTGGGGAGGGGGTGGAGGAAAAAGGCAGCCCCCATTTCTTGGCCTTACTCACCCAGAACTTTACCTCAGCAACAGATAGCTGGGGGCAAAATGAAGAATGCTTTCCCTCCTGGGAAGATCGCCCTCTGGGAGCTGGGAAGAGACAGAGCCCTGTGTTCTTGGCTGTGCCAGTCTGGGCTGCACTTTCCACCTTGCTGAGCTGGGAGAGGGAGAAGGCATGTCTTTGTTTAAATATCACAGACTCTTGCAGTTCTTACTGAGTTTTAGTAGATTTTCTTGAATAAATATTTATTCATTTGCTCTATGTACTTAAATCAATTTCTATATAAAACAACTATATAAATAATTTATATAGTTGTTTTAAAAATAATTTTCAGTAGTTTCTCAGGTTCACAGAGCTCCGTACGCTGTGTACTGAAAGTAGAGCTCCCTCGGATGTTTTCTTTTGACAAGTATAACTACAAGTGAATGAGAGAAGGCAGGTCACACAACATCAGCTGGCTGCTTAGTGTCTAGTCGCTTGTTCAGTGGTCTGATGTCACGGCAGAGTTGGGAAGACAGCCATGTGGGGTACTGTGTTTACAATTTGAAATCCTTCACACACACTGACTCTGATGTCCGGTTTTACAAATGTTGAGACTGAGGCCTAGAGAGATTAATAGATATGTCAAAGGTACCGTGCCTTGGCAGATTTGGGATTTGAATCCAGGCAGTCTTAGCTGTGGACCACCACACAAAGCCAACATTCTCCAAAGAATGGAGGCTTGGGTTCCCTTGTAACTTGGGGTAAATAATCTGGGCACATATCCTTGAGGAACAGCAGGACCAGAATGCTCTGCACAGGACTGGAAATGGTTCGAGGTAGGAAAACCAAGTCCCTGACCATGTTGACCATGTCCTTCATCTTGTGAGGCAATGGGCTTGACCCTGTCATGTTCCCAGCACAAGTCTGAGGAGTGATGCAATAGAGAGTAGGTGACTTGAGTAACCACTTGAAATTCCACTCCTCCCTTCCCTTTTGATAACAGGTGCCCTAAAAGCCAAGCACACTCAGATTTCCATGTTCTGTTCAGAAGTTACCAACTGGCTGCTGGTTAGGGCTAGCAAATTTCATAGATTTCTTTTTGGCTTAGACTCTTAGCAGGTTTATTCCCTCAGGGTAGGAGGGTTGTGTTTGTTATTTGGGCTCCACATTGCACTTCGCTTGGGAGGGGAAATAGGAATTCTCTCTTCCTCAGGATGAACTGGTGTAAGGCCAGGTTCATTGATGATAAGAAGCAGAAATGGACTCAGGCTAAATTAAGACAAGGGAAGTGACAGAGCAGCCTCGGCTGCCACAGAATGGAAGGGAAGGACTAGAACAGAGCTTAAACAGATGGGAGCCAGGCAGCTCAGATGGTCTTGGAAGCAGGGACAGCTCCTCGGTCTTACCCAGTTGCCATCACTGGGATAAATGAGCTTCCGCCACTCCTTCGGTCCTTGTGTTTCTTACTCTGTAGCCAAATTCCCGGGAAAGCAAGTCTGAGCTTAGTTCTCATGCCTGCCTTTGGTTGCTGTACAATGGCGAGAGATAAGTCAGGCAGCAGCAGGGCACCTGGAAGACCCTTTTGTCTTAGGGATGGGATGGCGGACGCTGGGTTAGCTCTCCACCAAGACCGTACACAGCAGGTGCCAGATGATTCTCCAAAAGAAGTTAGGATAATGATAGGCAGAGGAATAGGCAGCACCAAATTTCCAGCACGGCTTGTGCTGGCAGGCGGGTACTGTCACTCTGGTACTTCCAAATAGGAAGAGATGTCTCTGACAGAATCAGGAACTGCAGATTTACCTGTAGAAAAATGGTGACCTAAATGAGATATGCTTTCCCCTTACTCAGGCCGCAAATTTTGGAGTTCTTGCAACAGACTTCCCGCACGCCCTCTGTGGGTGCCTCTTGCCCTCTCCTGTTACGCGCAGGAGCAGGACTGGTGGCACTTGGACACTGACAGGCAAGGTGGCTGCCAGCACCTTGATTTCCTGTGTGTGAGCCTCATTCTGTGGTTAGACGGACACAAGGTGCCACAGTGGGGCCCTATCGCCCCTCTCTAATCCCCCTTTTCAGTCATGTCGAGTGGGCCTCTGTTTCTTGTTTCAAACAGAGCCTCTTGTTTCTCCAGCCCCAGACAGCAAGACTGCACACATGGGTTCCTGTGTCTTTGTAAGCCCCACCCAGGCCCTGGGCCGGGGGGAGTCCCAGAGGGTGAAGAAGCAGAGCCCGAGAACCTGCCCAGCTCCTTGCCTGGCTTGGGACCTCCAATAAGGTCTGTCCACCCCCACCCCAGGGATGACATTCCAAGGCCTGGGGGACCTGAGACCCACCCACCAGGAGCAGGTGTCCTGTGGCCTGGGCCAGCTTTGGGCAGATTTGCTTGAATTCACTGCGGGTACTTCTTAAGTGTGCTTAGGGATGGGGCATTTCTTTTCTTTTTTTTTAAAGTTGTGGATTATTTCTCACATTTTGTATGAGGATCCCAATTCTGAAGTTTTCTTTCTCCAACGTACTTGGGTCCTCTCACAAGGAACCCGCCTCAAAGCAATTGCACATGTGCTGCCATCTAGTGGAGGAAAATGATCTGTTTCTACAACGGCATAAAGTCATGAGTCATAACCACGGAAACAGTTAACATTCTGAGAAATGCATCTTTAGGTAATTTCATCATTGTGCGAACATCATAGAGTGTACTCGCACAAACCTAGATGGTATAGTCTACTATACACCTAGGCTATATGGTATAGCCTATTTCAATGAGGCTACAACCCCATACAGGGTGTTACTGTACCGATACTGTAGGCAATTGTAACATGCTAGTTAAATATTTGTGTCTAAACATCTCTAAACATAGATAAGGGTATAATAAAAATATGGTATCATAATCTTATGAAACCACTGTCATATATGAAGTCCATCGTTGACTGAAACATCATTGTGTGGCACATAACTACGTGAAAAGAGAAACTGTGAAAAGCTTTAGAGCTTCCAACCTCTTTCTTGTTTCCCTCACATCAACTGATATATGGGACAACATTTTATTAAAGCAATTGGGTACTCATAGAAGATTTCGCTTTATTTCTTAATTAATAGCTCATAAAAATGTGTGCCATTTATCTAGGGTTTCCTACGTGCTAAGCACTTTACATACATTCCCTCAATTCTCACTCACTCCTATGAGCTAGACATTGTTATTATTCCTATTTTGCAGATAAAGAAGGTGAGATTCAGAAAGATTAAATAATTTCCCACTTCCAGAGCTCACACACTTAACCACTAGTCTGTCTTGCTTCACCTTTAACCTTAACATTTATTGACTAAAATCACACAAATACAAAAAAGGCATTCAAGATCCTGAAACTATCTCAAGCGCATTCCACAATTAATCAAATAAGTAAATATATGGCAGATATATTTACTTATTTACAGGTTTTTCACTGTTGAAAAAGTATAACAGATATAGAAAGGGGGAAGGTTAGAATATACCCTGTGGGGCTGGATTACAATCAGAGGAATTGGTGTGAATGGATGGTTTATATACATAGATTGACATAGAAACTGTTATAGGTATATGTAACTATATATAAAATACATATAAATATGTAATTATAACAGTTTATCATATATAGATGTTATAGGTATATATATATTAGTTATATATATCAGCCATTAATTTCAGTGTTAATAGATGGTTCTTGCCAGCCACAGTTATTACTGTGATGTTAGCCAAATGGTGATTTTTCACTTCCATCCTCCCCTCTACATTTATTAATTGAAATAAATGTGTTCCATTTATATATATATGTATATATACACACATACAGCTGTATCTACCTATAACTTCTATATCTGTATGTATGTATATATATATGTGTGTGTATATATATTACATGTAGGGGGGTGTGTGTGTGTGTGTGTGTGTGTGTATTTATATTTCCTGGTTTTGTCCTCTAAGAAAGACTAGAAGTAATGACACCCTCGTAGCTTTGAGTCCCATGGATCTTGATCTGTAAGTATTATTCTTTAATAAAAGGAATCAGTGCTCCTTGGAGAAATGTCTGATTTTAGGGCTTTCACAGAGAAAGTATAAATGCACTTGGAAGATTTTGTGGTGCTAGAAAAACTGCTTGAAAGGACACAGGAGCAACATGGAAGGAGCTCCTGATGGTCAAATTTGAGACAATTTGAGTAACCAAGTAAATTATGAGAGCAATAAATTATAACCCATAGAATAAACAATAGATTATAACCCATAGAGTAACTCCACATTGATATAAATAAATAATTGAATAAATGAAAAAGAAAGGAAAAGTAATAACTGTGGCCAGCAAGAACCATCAATGAACACTAAAGTTAATGGCTGGAACTGTGATGAGATACAAAACATTTACATAGCCTCAAAGCGTCTTCACAAGAGACTTATTAATTGGAAAGGAAACAATAGCATTATAACTATGCAGTGGACCAATCTGGTAGGTATCACCTTCTCCAAGTGATCAAAGTTAAGATCACCAGGAACAAGATGTATCAGCATCCTGTGCCTCCTGCTGTGATGTACTGAGAAGGACTCACTGTCCCTTCTGTGGTGTTCTTGCCAAAAATGCATAACTACAATCTAATCACAAGTAAACACCATACACACCCAAAGTAAGGAAGAATCTACAAAATAATTGGCCACCACTCTTCAAAAGTGCCATAATCATGAAAGGCAAAGACGGAGGCAGCTGTCCCAGATTGAATGAGACAACTCAGTACAATGTGGGATCTTGGAACACAAAAAAAACATTTGCGAGACAGTTGACAAGGTTTGAATAAAGTCTGGAGATTGATTCACAGTATTGTATCAGTGCTCCTATCCTGGTCTGGAGAATTATGATAATTATGCTATGGTTGTATAGATGTTAACATTTGGGAAAGTTGGGTGAAGGGTATATAGTATTCTTTGTACCACTTTTGCAATGTTTTCGAAGTCTAATATTATTTCAAAGCTAAAAACTAAAACAAGCTTACAACAAAAAATATATAAGTAAAAATGCTTTAAAAAGACATGACAAAATAGGTCAGATATTTGATTATCAAAAGCTAGGAACTCCCTGGGGGCAGAGCTCAGATCCTCTGGTTTTCAGTCTCTTTATCAAATGAAAACTTCTGTCTGCCTTCTACCTTTATCATGACACAGAAGTAGAAAGATAGGAAGTGCTTGGGCAACTGTTGAGGAATGCACACCCAGCAAATGCTCATTTGATGTTTTAGCTAAATCACAGAACACGGTAGACTGTCTAAACCCCCTGTTCCTGTTCTGGAATGTTCTGATCACAGCTGCTGGCTTATGTCTATCTTACAGAGATCCCCAAAGCTGCAGCCGGCGTGGTCCTGAGGATCACAGGACTTAGCATTTCCTGCTTCCACAATGCTGGCCCTTGAGGGATGTACTTAAGGGGCCCAGAGGAAGCAGATTATATCTGCTGAGTGCTTGAAAGAATAATAGTGATGATGATGATGATGATGATGATGGCGATGATGAGGATGATGATGACATCTAAGCTATCACATGCCAGGCACTGTTCCAAATGCTTTAATGCTTAAACTATCCCTGGGAGGAAGTTTCTGTTATTGCACACATTTACAAAGTGAGTGCATTGCTCAGGCTGTCTCGCTTCTCTACATGGCCCGTGAGTGGCGGAGCTGGGCTCTGACCCCACGCAGACTGCCTCTGGAGCCCACCCTCTGATGAGTGAGAATGCACATGGGCGGTGGGCTGTGTTGTGGGGCACAAATGCAAGGTTAGTTGGGGATTAGCCTCAACCCATTTTGTCTTTGATAGAAATCCTTCTCAGAGACTCTCGGAACAGATGGTAAATTAATAAAGGACTCTTAATTTGGAACTCAGAGCGTGGTGCATTCCTTCTAACTCGCTCAGTTACAACAGTAAAGCACCATTAGGGCCTGTGGGAGGCCATTTTAAACCCAGTTCTCAGTTTCCAGGGCTGTAGATGTCCCTGGACGGGGCCAGCGCCTGGCTCCCCCGCCCACTGCCCCACACCATACCAACTCTTGTTATTAGCCATTTGTCTAGCCACTTAGTGCTTTCTCGAGGAAGTGCCACGCTTTGGGACACTAGGAGTTCTGGGGGGTTCCTGATAGTCTCCCTTCCAGGAAAAGTCAATCTTGATGCCTGGGGTGCCTGAAACCCCTCCTGCTGCTGAGCTGGGCCCCAGTGCCGAGCTCTGAGGTAGGACAAACACCCCTCTGGGCAAGTATAGAATGGAAACTTAAATAGAAATTAACTCCAACAAAAGTAAACTTCCAGGGGTTTTCCTCCGGCCTCCTCATGTCCTCTGAAAGGTGTATGTCTCAGAAACAATGGCCTGGACCAAGAGACCTGACCTTGCTGTGTGACTTTGGACAAGGTTGGGCCCTCTCTAAGCTTTGGTGAACTCGGCTGTGAGTGAAGGGTAGGATTTGATGATCTCCAGGATCTCTGCTTCCAGTGCCTTCAGGTTATGGCACCCAGGGCTTGTGACGAGCAGAAGGAAGCCAGGCCCATTCCTGGGGGACTTGAAGGTGTTAGCTCTTTGTTCCCTGGAAGAGTGTGGCTGCGGCATTAGGGAGGGCTCGCCGCTCCTCTGTTCACACACAATTAGGTCTGAGGTGACTCAGAAGCAAACACGCCATGTGTTAAAATAAGAGGTGGTGTTTCTGAGAAGGGAAGTCCAGGAGCTGACCAGGATGGGATTAGCTGTTGATAAGGGGCCTGGCATTGTTCTAGCTCTCCCCTGAGGCCCACAGCACATCCTAGAAGAGAAGCCAGGTCCCTCGGCCCTACCAGGGCTGGGACAGTTGGGGCACAGCTGCAGGAGACGCCCTGGGAGGCCGTCTGGGCTGCGGCAGGCGGAGGCAGGGCAGTGCAGTGGTAGGGAGGTGGCTGCTCTGCCTCTGTTGAGTTTTCTGGCTTTGTCACTTGACTTTGATTCTCCCCTCAGGGCCGGAGTGGGGTCAACTGGGGACCATGGAGGAGGACATGAGAGCCTAACAGGCGACCTCAAACTGCTGTACAAGCCCAGCAATCCTGACCGCTCCCCGCCCATAGCCCGCAGAGGTCAAGGCCAGAGCCAAGGAGTGTGGGGAGGGCCGCGTGGGGGACGCTCCAGTTTAGACTCTTCAGTCTTGAAAAACAAAGGCTGACAGGAATGTGAGGAAACCACTGTTTACTCTGTTTTCAAGGGTGTTCCACTGAAGTGTGTCCCGAGATGTTTCCAGGAGGATGACGGGGGCGGTGCTGAAGAGGCTCAGCCATGGGAACCGGAGCCGGAGATGCTGGAGATGCCGGCCAGAACTCTGGGTTCTCCGAAAGTGGTGGGAGGAAGCACGCAGGAGGGAAGAGGCCATCTCTCCTTTAACTCCCGGGGGAACAGACCGCAGGGGCCATGGGTGCTAGCCCTCTTTGAAGCTGAGAGGGAGCAGGAAAGGAAGGGACTCAGGGGATCTCATGGAAGCCAGAAGGGCCCAGATTTAGGATCCGAAATTGTGCCTGTGAGAGCAGTGAGAGTTGGAGACTCTCCCAGGGGTTGGTTGGTGGCAGGCGACAGGAATCTGTGAATGCCAGCTTAGCTTAAGAGGGACTGAGGGTGAGGAGCTCACAGAACTCAAGGCAGGATTCAGAGTCCAGCCTCCAGGAGAGCAAGAATGGGGACATTCCCTGGGGACACAGTTGGGCTCTCAGTCAGACTCAGGCCTCCTCACCGACCTGTCTTGTTGCCTGTCTCTGCCACGTGTCTGCAGATCCTGTCTGATCATGGCTGCTCTTGGTTTCAAAATGTATTTCCCCAGATAGTGGCCCCAGGCCCTGAGCCCTGTGATCTTCTGGATATACAGCTCATGCAGCCAGCTAATCAGAGACCTTGTGTCTCAGCCCCAGACCCTAGAAAGAGAATGCAATTGTTCCAGACTGCCCGGGCTTTCAACCCTTAGTTCAGGGGGCTTGGCCGGGCAGCAGGCTGACAGGAACAACGCAGGAGCCCTCCGCTTCCTCTCCAGCTGTGGGTGAGGGCAGTTCTTGCATCCTAAAGATGAAACCTAAAGAAACAAGGGAAATATGGGAGGCAGGAGATTGAAACCAGAAGTGGAGGATGGGTCCATGGAGACCTCCTCAAGCTGGGTTTGCAGGGAATCCAGGGGAGAGCTAGAAGGAGGGGGATCAGATTAGGGACAACTCATGGACGCACACGCACGAGCTGCACAGTTCATTCCTAGATTTTGAGGAGTGTTTTGGGCTTTTATACATTAAAATTTCCCATGAAGATAATCTATAACCCGACTACCATTGACAGAGTGAAAAAGTCTGGCTTCTCTAGGAAGCCATTTAACTCAAGATAACCTCAAGGAGAGAAATAGAGAACTTTAGGAGTGACAAAGTTTTCATGGCCAGGGTGGAAATTTCCTGCCTAGGAAAAGGTTATAAGGAAAACCTCTAGAAGTGCATATGTGTGTGAAACTGGACCCCACCGCACTCCAGTAAAATCGGAATCTCTGGGGGTGGGACTGGCCAGGTGTTTCCCACGTGCACCCAGGATTTCAAATCACTGGCCTAGAAACAGATGACAGGCCATTCCCCTTTTCTCCATGACGGGAGCTCAGGTATTTGGAGATTGCCAGTAGAAGTCAACGTGGCAAAGCTTGCTCCATTTCCTGAGCTGTGGGCTCTGGGAACTGGCATCTCAGAGCCCCCCAGAGGAGCTGTGTAGCTACCCCTGTTCCTATTGGTATAGCTACTCAGCACCCTTAGTAGGGCAGCTCTGTCCTATCCCCACTAGGTGTTCAGGCAGTAAAGACGTGGGTGATGCTCACAGAGCCAAAACCATCCTGGTTTTCTGGAACTTTCTCAGTTTCAGCACTGAATGTCCTGTGTCCCAGGAAACCCTATCATCTGGGTAAACTGGGGCATTGGTCACTCAGTGGCTTACTGACGTGGTACACGTGTGGGGAAAGTCACTCAGCTGAGGGTCAGGAGAGCCCAGCTGACGTCTTTCAGCCCTGACACGGGCCCCACACCCACGCCCACGCTCCATAGCGGCTCCTGGCCTGGGAGCTCCAAGCCTAGCATCATTCCCGGCACTGGGTTCTCCCTTGTCCTGGAGAATGTTAACTTTTCTCACACCCACACATACACAAGGAAGAAGGGAAAAAATGCAGGCATTGTTCAGACTTATAGCAGGTTATATTCTAGGAAAAGGTGGTGTAAGTAAAAAAGATAAAAATTGAATTGATTTTCCCACGGAAACAATACCTTGATGAGAAATCCTGAGCCAGGGAAAGAAGTCCATAAAAAGTCCTGTTCTGGTCACAGAAAATGTCCCCAACCCCCTCTAAATATCACTCTTAGGTCAATACTACACAAAATGGTCTCCTAGAGAAATCAGCCCCCAAACATAATTAACTGTAAATTAAAACCTCTACCCTCTGCAGTGTGAGTTCTCTCAAAGTGCATATACATCAAAGGGAAAGAGCAAATCAATTCTCAGCCACAGGCAGTGTGAGTTTATTTGTTGAAAAGATTCCGCATGTGAAGGGCACTCAAGCTAGAGTGGTGGTTCTCAGCCTTGGCTGGGCACTGGAGTCACGGGAGCTGTCGCACCTGCTGCGGCTTGGTCCGAACCCTGGAGAAGCTAATGAACTGCGGTGTGGCTTGAACACAGGGAGTTTTCAAAGCTCCACAAGTGATCCTGAGGTGCTGCCAGGGCAGAGCACTGCCAGGTGAGAGGAGGCTACAAGGCCTGGAAGAAGCATCTGAAGGAGCTGATGGGTGGTGGCTACACCTGGGCCTGAGAGCCAGAGAGCTCTACCGCGAAGGAGTGGGAGTGGAGGAAAAGCTGCCTGAGGTCTGGGGTCTAGGCCTAGGGTCTTGAGTTTTGGAACACTGACACACATACTAATTGAAAACGAACCCTGGCTGGGCACGGTGGCTCACGCCTGTAATCCCAGCACTTCGGGAGGCTGAGGCGGGGCAGATCACTGGAGGTCAGGAGTTCGATACCAGCTGACCAACATGGTGAAACCGTCTCTACTAAAAATACAAAAATTAGCCAGGCATGGTGGCACATGCCTGTAATCCCAGCTTCTTGGGAGGCTTAGACAGGAAAATTGCTTGAACCTGGGAGGCAGAGGTTGCAGTGAGCAGAGATTGCACCATTGCATTCCAGCCTGGGTGACGAAAGCAAAACTCCCTCTGAATAAATAATTAAATAAATAAATAAATGAAAATGAACCCTTAGCAGTCATCCAAGTCAATCCTGTTGTTTTGCAGATGGGGAAACAGATCTAGAGAGGTGAAGGGATATGCCAAGTCCCCGAGTGTTTAGAAGGAAAATTAAAACATAGGTAGGCCGAGTGTGGTGGCTCACACCTGTAATCCTAGCACTTTGGGAGGCTGAGGCAGGTGGATCCCTTGAGCCCCAGAGTTCAAGACCAGCCTGGCCAACATGGTGAAACCCTGTCTCTACAAAAAAAATACAAAAATTAGCTGGGCGTGGTGGCGTATGCCTATAGTTCCAGCTACTCAGGAGGCTGAGGTGGGAGGATCACCTAAACCCAGGAGGTCATGATTGCAGTGAACCTTGATCGCACCACTGCACCCCAGCCTGGGTGACAAAGGGAGACCCTGTCTTGATAAACAAAACCAAAAGAAAAAAAAATTGGCATTTGGATTCCTCGTCCTGTACAGTGAGTCCTTATTTAACGTTGTCCAGAGGCTCTTGGAAACGGCAGCTTCAAGTGAAACAACATACAGCGGGTCCTCATATGGTGTCATTTCATTCACTGCCGTTTTGTCACAATGTTGAAAAGAGAACAAATTAGTTTCACTGCATGTTCTTTTGCTTCAAGTTGCAGTTTCCAAGAACCTCTGGACAACGTTAAGAACTTCCTGTACTGCTTTCGCATCGTGGTGGTTTTAAACTATGCCTAAAAATTCTTTGATACTCCTCCCTTCCAAAGATGAAGCTTAATTCCCCTCCCTTGGAGTTTGTTCTGGAATTAGCGACTCACTTCTTTTTAAATTTTTATTTATTTATTTGTTTTAGAGTCAGGGTCTTGGTCTGTCACCTGGGCTGGAGTGCAGTAGTGCAATCATAGCTCACTACCGCCTTGACCTCCTAGGTTTAAGTGATCCTCCTGCCTCGGCCTCCTGAGCAGCTGGGACTACAGGTACGCACCACCATGCCTGTCTCATTTTAAAAGTTTTTATAGAGATGAAATCTTGCTATGCTGCCCAGACTGATCTTGAACTCCTGACTTCAAGCAGTTCTCCTGCCTCGGCCTCCCAGGTTGCTTGGATTACAGGGGTGAGCCACTGTGTCTGGCCAGTGACTCACTTCTAATGATGAGAATACAAGAGAAGTGATGGTATGTGACTTCAGAGATTAGACCATAAATGGCATTGTAGCTTCTGCCTTGTTTTCTCTCTTGTGCCATTCACTCTCGGGAAAGTCAGCTGACACTCATGAGGATGCTCAAGTGGCCTTGTGGAGACACTCATGTGGTGATGGGCTGAGGCCTGTCACCAACAGCCTCAAGTGGGCACCATCTTGGAAGCAGACCCTTTCAACCCAGGCAAGCATCTGGGGGACCGTAGTCCTGGCTGACATCTTGACTACAACCTTATGGGAATCCCTGAGCCAGAATCATTCAACTAAAGTCACTCTTAATTATAATTCTTGACCCACAGAAACGGAGAAAAATATAAAAGTTTATTGTTTTAGGCAGCTAAGTTTGGGGGCAACTTATTACACAGCAATTGATAATGAATTCACACACCACCCTAAAACCTAATCTTTCAGAGTCAGTGATATCCACAGACTTGAGAATAGTGGGAAAATATGAATGAAAAGGACAGAAGGTGTAGCAACATTTTCCTTCTAAGGAAGAGTAAGGCTGGAGGGTAGGAGAATTACTCCCTACTAATCCTTTCTGTTTATGGAGACTGGTGGGGAATGGAGAAAGGAAAGATACAAACTTCAAGGCGCCTGGCAGTTCTTCACTCTGCTGATGCTTCCAACCTAGAGTAGATGGCTTTTGTTTTAGCAGAGCTCATGAAGCAGGCCTGATACTGAGTAACGGTGGAAAAACAAGACTGAGCAACTTTTAAGAATCACGTGTCTAACGTGTAATCAATCATATCATTTGTGTCGGTGTGTGACAAAACTCTTCTGGTAACTTCTAAGACTCTTGTGAAGTCCACTGCACACACAAAGGCCTTGAGGAGCTTTAAAAAAGAGGTCAGGTTTCCAGCATGTGTCTGTGCCGAGCAAGGGGTGGGAATTGAGTGAGGAGAGGCCCATGTGAGGCTGGGGGCTGAGTGGAAGCCGGAGCTCGGAGCCAGAGAGAGCAGAGAGATCCTCTGCAGCGGCATGGGTCAGGGGAGGTCAGGGCACAGAAGCCATTCTGCATCTTGATGGCCGCAGCCTGAAGCCTGGCGTGTGAGGGAAGAAATGATAGGCATGGAAGTTCTTAGAAGTCGGCGATGCACCTGCATCTGATGAAGCACCACATCCATTCTCACGAACCTCTGAGAACAATGGCTTCTGCTTCCCTTCTGCCTTCCAAGTCCCATGCAAGATCCTCTTGTTGGCAGACTCTAACCTGGGAGCGTGAGGAAGAGGACTGGGGGTAACAGTTTCCAGCCCTAGGTAGACATGGTAGTGGTTACGTGTTGACACGTGGGGGCTCCGCTATGGACTTCCCAATGAATAAGGCCAGGAACTGCAGCTGATGGCTGGGTCGTCCAAGACATGGTCAGTCCTTACTTCCCGTAAAGACAGAGCAAGCCATCTTATTTGCTATTTACTTTCCAGATGGTATCCTCTAGAAA
Organism: Aotus nancymaae; assembly: GCF_030222135.1. Lineage (NCBI taxonomy): Eukaryota > Metazoa > Chordata > Mammalia > Primates > Aotidae > Aotus > Aotus nancymaae. The sequence continues at coordinate 12,017,844 of NW_026988429.1, forward strand.
CTTCTGGAAATAGGTCTTTGTGTCAACCAGAAACTGCTGGTCAGAGGATAAGTTCTGGAGTTTTCTTGTACAGCATGGAGACTGCCATTAATAATAACATATCATATACTTAAAAATTACTGAGAGTAGATTCTAAACATTATTTTTTATTTATTTTCTTAGATTTCTTTTTCTTTTTCTTTTTTTTTACCCCACTTCAATAAGCTAGTCGAAGACAGTAGATTTTTATTTATTTTACTTATTTTTTTGAGACAGAGTTATGCTCTTGCTGCCCAGGCTGGAGTGCAGTGGTGCGATCTTGGCTCACCACAACCTCCGCCTCCCGGGTTCAAGCGATTCTCTTGCACCTCCCAAGTAGCTGGGATTACAGGCATGTACCATCATGCCTGGCTAATTTTGTATTTTTAGTAGAGATGGGGTTTCTCCATGTTGGTCAGGCTGGTCTCGCACTCCCAACATCAAGTAATCCGCCCGCCTTGGCCTCCCAAAGTGCTGGGATTACAGGCATGAGCCACGGTGCCCAGCCAAAGACAGTAGATTTAAAAAGTTCTCACCACAGGCCGGGCGCGGTGGCTCACGCCTGTAATCCCAGCACTTTGGGAGGCTGAGGCGGGTGGATCACGAGGTCAAGAGCTCGAGACCATCCTGGTCAACATGGTGAAACCCCATCTCTACTAAAAATACAAAAAAATTAGCTGGGCATGGTGGCACGTGCCTGTAATCCCAGCTACTCAGGAGGCTGAGGCAGGAGAATTGCCTGAACCCAGGAGGCGGAGGTTGCGGTGAGCCGAGATCGCGCCATTGCACTCCAGCCTGGGTAACAAGAGCGAAACTCCGTCTCAAAAAAAAAAAAAAAAAAAGTTCTCACCACAAAAAATGGTAAGTATGTGGAATGATAGATATGTTTTGTTTACTTATTCTACAACATATACATATATCAAAGTATGTTGTAAACCATAAATATATGTCATTTCTTATTTGTCAATTAAAAATATAACACACACATACACACACACACACACTATATGTAAATATATACTTAAAAACTGCTGGTCAGTAATCAGACGGTCTCCATGGGTGGTGCTATCGGGGTCCCCCAGGCAGCCTGCCACATGTTTCTGAGCCCTCCTCAGTCCCTCCTTTGTTTAATGCTTTAATCTCTGGTCTATGTAGAAATCTTCCCTTCAGCTCATGGGACGCCTTTATCTTACCAGTGGTCAAATAGATATGGGAAACATGGCCTGCTCTGCTTTTGGTGATTCTCGGTACACGAGTATATTAAAGACTCCAAAAACACATTTTTCAGGGCATGTCTATTACAGCCTGCAGTGCTGGATGTGAATGGCTTCTTCAATGATGATGTGCAATTAAATTTGAGGAACAGAGATGCTGTCTTGGGGAGTATAGACGCAGGGAGAAAAGAGTCATGAAGCTGGCTTGTGAAGAAAACAACTCAAGAAGACTTTGTGTACACTTTCCATGTGACATCATGCAAGAGAAGAGTTGTCAGTAATCTCCAAATTAATACATCGCACAAAATAAGGCCTCGGAGTTAGCACTGCTGTTGACAGCACAGTTTACAGTGTTGGTGAGTGCCTCTCCCCAGCATGTGAGACAACATCTATCTTGGCCTCTGTAATTAAGAACAGATGCGAATCCATTTCAACCTTTCCATGTTCTAGGAAGAAAGGGCTGCCACGCAAATGAGTCAAGCAGGCAAGCGCACACTAGAGATCTCTTCACTTCGGAAGAGCAAAAATTGATTTCAAACTTCCTAGAAGTACCTGTTTGAAGCTCTGTCACTAGCCCAACAGATTCAGAAAAGATACCCTTCCCCGCTTTAGACACCTAACCACCAGTTACCAGAGAGCAGTCATAGATGTTCAAATTCCCATCACTACCACGTGAAGGGGCCGCTAGAGCTTGCAGTGCACTTGTGGCACCTATGGGCATGGAATCTCTGTATTTTCAAGTTGTACTATGGGTGGTTCGTGTTCTGATGGTTGTCTGATGGAGGACATACTATCAGCTTTTACTTGGCTCTATTGAATGTCCTTTAACGACAAACGCTATTCTCCAAAAACGTTCCACTTTTTATTCTCTCTGAATTCCTTCGTCTCCTCTGTCTGCCATCATCTGATTGGTAGAAACCCTATTAGCTGCCTGCCCTGTCCTGTCCTATTTACAGGGAAAGCCACCTATCTTCTCCCTCTCCCAGCTGCCTGCCCTGTCCAGGTCCCTCGAGGTGGCTTTCCTCCCCGAATCTGCTCCTGGACAGTCCTTGTAGTTCTCTGATCTGCATCTCTGCTCCTTCCTCCCCAAGCTGCGGGAATCCTCAAGAGAAGGGAGATGGAGAGTCCTGCTCAGAGCAAGTGGCCCATGAAGCTTATGGCTGTGTCCCAAGGGTCTTCGGCCTTCCTTGTTTGTGGAGGGAGTGTTCTGTGGGTGCGGGGACAGTGGACTCACGTGGTCGGGCCAGCAGTGAGGCCTGGCAAGTGAGCTGGTCAAGCAACAGAGTAACCAGAGGTGAAGTTGAAAGCCATGGATTCGGGCACATGAGCTGGCTCCTGGGGAAATTAGCTAGGGTTGGCAGCTTAAGAGACTAAAAGAGTCTCCGAAGTCCAGGGAAGGGGGTCAAAGTCCACAAAGTGAGGACCTTGCTCCCATCCTCCCATCAAGTGACATAGATTAGGTCACTTCTATGTGACTGGGTCTATGAGACTTAGGTGCATGCTACGTGTGGCATTCTGATGGGGTAAGACACTGAACCTGGAATGGGGCTCTCCATTTGAATTCCAGTTCAGCAGTGAACTCACCACATGACTTTGGAAGAGACCCTGTACCTCCCTGACCCACGGAGCCCTTTATTGCAAGCTGAGGATAACACCCGTCCTCTGTATCCTAGAAGTGTGTTAGGAGGAAAAAGGTGAGAGGCCCGGGAGTTCCTTGTGAGCAGTGATGAACGGAGGGGCCTGTGGAGGGGTGGCTGGAAATCGGGGTGCTCCAGGTCAGGGGCAGGGATCCTTGCAGTGGAGTGAAAGAGAGATTTGAGAACAGTGTCCCCAGATTTTACCATCTTTAGGGGTCAGAAGCACCCCACCTTGACCTTGGGCTATTTCTAGAGAGTTGGCCAGGTGTCGCTCACGATGGCAGCAGCTGGCAGCCTCTCCTCTGGGGCCAACTGCTTGCTCCTTGGCTCGGCTGGACCTGCTCCAGGCTGAGCTGTCACCAGGTAAGCTGTCAGAGCCCAGGCAGGACAGAACCCAGGCTGAGCCCTCTGGAGAACCTGTAGTATCTCAGAGACACTTTAGCTTCTGAAAGGAGAAAGCCTTGCAAGGAGTTTAGTCCACAGTAGCCTGGAAGAAGCCGTCCCACAGGGGAGTCTGAACTGCTCGGCATTTCCTAGCCCTATCGCCACCACAACTTGAAAATTCCTCCAGGCATTAATTATCCTTTCAACTGCCTTCTCATCAAGTCACTTCTCCATTCAACAAATAGTTATTAAGGGCCAATGTGGTCCCCATGGCGCTTACAGCTTAGTGGATCAACAAGTAAATAAACATGAAAAAAATATAGTTCTGACTGGTGGTAAGAGCTCATAAGGAAATGAACTGGGTGCAGTGTGGTCAGATGGTCAGAAAAGGGGCCCTCTGGAGAGATGTCATTTAAGCTGAGGCTTGAAGGATGAGAAAGGCCAGCTAAGTGAACAATTCGGGGATGGGAAGGTGCTCCAGGCAGAGGGAACAGCACATGCTTAAAGGCAGGAGAGGGCTCAGGGCCTTAGAGATACCAAGGAGTTGAGGGGGACTGGACTGTAATGAGTAAGGAAGACAGAGTGGGAGGCCAGTCAGAGAGACAGGCAGAAGCCAGATTGGGCAGGACCTTTTAGGCCAGGGGAAGGAGTCGGGATTGTCTTCCAGGTACAATGGGAAATGCTAAAGCATTTTAAGGAGAGAGTGATGGCATCTAATTTGCATTGTGAAAGGTTCCTTTGCTCTGTGGAGAGACAGGTTAGAAGTAGGAAGGCCCTGTAGTGGTTTGGGTGACTTAGACTATGATAATGTAGCAGACAGGACAGACTAGGTGTGGGCAGTAACAGACAGCCCCCATCTTAATGGCTTCACATAACAAAGGTTTATTTCTCTGGCATGCATCAGCAGAAGGGCTCTGTTTATCTTAATCATGCAGGGGTCCAGGTTTGGGTCTCTTCTGGACATGAAGTCCATTTCCACATGACAGGAGGCAAGAAGCATATTAGTTCTTTAAATTCCCACCAGAAGGGACAGATGTCTCTTCACATGTCATTAGCCAAACAAGTCACAGAGGCAAGCATAACTTCAGATGAAGTGGGAGAGTGTCATCATGCCACAAACTCAGAAAAACTGTATCACGCTAATGACCACCACAGGGCAGGAGAGTGAAGACAGAGAGAAGCAAATGAATCCAAGGTACATTTTGGAAGTGTCAGCTGAACAATTACAAGGTTCATATATTTAGACAGAAGAACTTTAGTTCTCCTAAAGAATTGTAGCTTGCAGGGCGGCCATTTTGACAGGCTGGGAAGCGTAGCTTCGGGTCAGAAGCCAAGAACAGGCACTTTGAGGGTGGGAAGACTAAGACAGGGATTTATGCTGAAAGGGGTGGCCAAATAGAAGCAGGCACAGGTGCAATTGAGCATCACACTTCTCTGTGGGTCCCATGTTAAAAAAATGGTAGCATAAGCATGATCCCAGGGTAGAGTTTTTGGCCCTCTGGTGTCAAAACATGAAGCAGAGGACATGAAAACCCTCACTGTGCATCCTCACAGGTTGGTTTCAACCTGATGGGTTGAATTCAGGGGCATGGTAAGTCTTTTGAAAGGGCTGGTTTGGGGGTGGGGAGTTGGGGAGAGATATCATGGGGAGAAATGCCAGATATAGGTGAAGGGGAGGAAGGCAGCAAACCACACTGCCACGTGTGCACCTATGCAACAATCTTGCATGTTCTCCACATGTACCCCCAAACCTAAAATGCAATTAAAAAAAAAGAAAGGGCTGGTTACTGTTTAGCCCTTAGGGAGAAAGCCTCATGGTGGTTAGTGAAGAAGGGCCTATAAGGAAGGGTGTCTCACCTCTGGTTGTACTGGGGTTGGGAACTCAGTTTCCAAGGTTTCTCTGAGGTCCTTTAGATCATAAGGGGATCTATTCAGTTAGTTTGGGGACTAGATTTCATTTTTGTTTCTCAGAAGGAAAAGTGACAGGCCTTTTTGGTGAATTGTATGTAGAGCAAGGGGAGGAGACAGGAGAGTCTGATGATTCCCAGGTTCCCGAGCACCTGGTGCTTGGTGGTCCCATTTGTTAGAGCAGGGGCTGGAATGAAAGGCTTGGAGCTGGGCATGCTCCACTGTGGCGACTGGATTATGCAGATCTGGAGTTTGGGAAAGGGGGTTTGGGCTCGAGGTACAAATTTGGGTGTCATCAAATATAGATAGTGATGAATGCTTCAGGAATGGATGGGTCTTGGGCCTTAGAATTCAGACTGAAATTTACACCACTGGCTTCCCTGGCTGTCCATCCTTTGAACCCGGACTGAATTACACCATTGACTTTCCTGGTTCTCCAGCTTATGGACAGCAGATGGTGGGACTCTTTGGCCTCCATAATCACATGAGCCTCTTCCTATAATAAATTCCTTACATGTATGTAATATATGTGTGTGTCCTATTGATTCTCTTTCTCTGGGGAACCCTGACTAGTACAATATTTCCTCCCAAAACTTTTTTCTTTTAAACCAGTTTATATTTCCACCAACAATATTTAAGAGTCTTCTTGGCCAGGCACAGTGGCTCATGCCTGTAATCCCAGCACTTTGGGAGGCAGAGGCAGGCGGATCACGAGGTCAAGAGATCGAGACCATCCTGGCCAACATGGTGAAACCCTGTCTCTACTAAAAATACAAAAAAATTAACTGGACATGGTGGCACGTACCTGTAGTCCCAGCTACTCGGGAGGCTGATGTAGGAGAATCACTTGAGCCCAGGAGAAAAGGGGAGGCTTGCAGTGAGCCGAGATTGTGCCATTGCACTCCAGCCTGGGCCACAGAGCAGGACTCCGTCTCAAAAAAAAAAAAAAAAAAAAGTCCTTTAAGTCCTCTTTTCCCATCCTTCACTAATAGTGAAAAATCTTTCTAGCTGGGCATAGTGGCTCATGCCTATAATCCCAGCACTCTGGGAGGCTGAGACAAGTGGATCATCTGAAGTCAGGCATTCAAGACTAGCCTGGCTAACATAGTGAAACCCATCCTCTACTAGAAATACAAAAATTAATGGGTCATGGTGGCTCATGCCTGTAATCCCAGCTACTTGGGAGGTGGAGGCAGGAGAATTGCTTGAACCCGGAAGGCGGAGGTTGTGGTGAGCTGGGACTGTGCCACTGCACTTCAGCCTGGGTGACAGAGCAAGACTCTGTCTAAACAAACAAAAGAAAAGAAAAATATTTCTTAATCCTTGTGGTTGTTGCTTTAAGTGCAGCACAGTGAAAGGGCAGAGACTCGGAAGCAGGCTGACTTTGGCTGCAATCCTGGTTTCTGCTTGTTTCTAGTTTTGGACCTTTTAGTGGGCAAGTTACTTAACCTCTGTGAGCCTTGTTTTTCATAGCTGCAGAGTGGGATAATGATTGTATTAATTAAAATCCTTTTAGTGGCAATTACTAGAATGACCTCTGGTTAGCTTACTGGGCCTTTATTGGAAGAGCCTGGGGGTGGCTTATGGCTTCTGAGGCAGGGCAGGACCACCTAACTTCAGCAGGGCCTGAAAAGCCAGATCCAGGCAGTCAGCAGCAGATTCATGGACCTCCTCTGTAGAGCCGGGCTGCTCAAATTCTGTGGTTGAAGGACCAAGTCTTTAAAAACTCCAAATGTTATATTCCAGTGCTTTTGGAGATGCAGTAAAATTCAATTACTAGAAACATGGAATTAAAAAACATACACAAAACAAACTCCGTTTTTTTTTTTTTTTTTTTTTTTTTTTGAGATGGAGTCTTGCTCTGTCACCCAGGCTAGAGTGCAGTGGCATGATCTTGGCTCACTGCAACCTCTGCCTCCTGGGTTCAAAGGATTCTCCTGCCTCAGCCTCCCGAGTAGCTGGGATTACAGGTGCCAGCCACCGCGCCTGGCTAATTTTTTGTATTTTTAGTAGAGACGGGGTTTCACCATCTTGGCCAGGCTGGTCTCAAACTCCTGACCTCGTGATCCACCCGCCTCGGCCTCCCAAGGTGCTGGGATTACAGGCATGAGCCACCATGCCCGGCCAACAAACCCCATTTTAAATTATTGGGTCTAATAGACGTAAAGTTACTTTTGTCAAATTGCTGTAAGAGTTTCTAAAAGCTTACTCAATTTCTGTGCTTACCTGGTTGAGGACTGATGACAAACACTTCAGCATCTTCCTTAGCCAGAGACATCACTTGGAGCAGCACGGTCTGCCCTAGACCATTGCTAAAAGCAAGCTCACTTCCAAGTCTTTGCTCTCAGGTCAATATTCCACATTCTTGGAGGGAGAATCTGATTGTCACAGACTGTGTCAGATCTCAAAGGAGACAGAGCCGTAGGATATGTGTGCACCGATTTGGGAAGACAGTTTCGTCTGTGGCCAGCCAAACCTGTTGAATACCGTGTGTAATTTCCCACATTGTGACTGTTGCCTTCTCTATGTAGAATCTAGAAATCTACATTTCCCAGGTTCTTTGGCTACTCACAGGGTTTAGGTTTATGTTCATTCATGTTTGAGATTTTGACTCAAGAGTGACCATGAAACAGATGGGGCTTGGGGTAGTGATTTTGCTAACATAGGAAATCCAAGGTAACTGGGATTTGGGGGGCAGCAGGACCAGCTCCATATCAGTCCAGTTCAGTGGGGTCATAGGAGGCTTCTGGAAGCCCACCTAAAGCCTGTTTCTCCAGCTGTCTAATGATTTTTGAGCTTGCTTTCCTTGTTTGCCGTGATGAGAGAGAATCTGCTGTTGCTCAGGCTGGAGTGCAGTGATGTGATCATACTTCACTGCAGCCTTAAATACCTGAGCTCAAGCAATTCTCCCACCTCCCTCCTGAGTAGCTGAGATAACAGGTGTGCACAACCACACCTGGCTACTTTTTAAAGTTTTTGTGGAGATAGAGGGGGTGGGTCTCACTATGTTGCCCAGGCTGGTCTCCAACTCTTGGCCTCAAGTGATCTTCCTGCTTCAGCCTCCTGGATTCCTGAGCTTTCTAATAATTTTAACTATATCCCTTTCTCTTTTGGATTCCGTTGTCTTCAGGCATAACCTGGACCCATACAGGGCCAATCCCTTGCTCCCCAGTCCTCTCAATGGCATTTCACAATGATGTACCTTGCTGTGGGTCCATTTTCATCCATTTTTCTGGGCATGTGCAGGCCCTTTCAGTCTGGAAATGCATATCTTTCAGTTCTGAGTAATTTTCTTAGATTGTTTCTTTATTAGTTCCTTTCTTTTTCTTTTTCTGATGTATTTGGAATCGCTCTTCAGAAAGAGGAATTTGGATGTTGGACTTCCTGTTCTGGCTTCTCTGATTTTCATCTTTTTGTCTTTTTGCTGTTCACTTTCAGGGAAATAGTTCCTCAGTTTTACCTTTCACACTTCCTGTTGAGTTTTTCATTGCTGCTGTCATTTTTTTTTCACTTTTAAAAGCTTTAAGACATTCTCTCATTGAGCCTCTAAAAAGAGCGTCTTGCTCTTATTTGATGGAGACAATAGCTTTTCTCCTGTCTCTGAAGATAGTAAATAAATGTTATCAACATAAGTAACTGTCCTCTTGTCTCTCATACACATTTTCTGTTTCTGGTTTGTTTTTTATTTTGTTGGTTGCTGTCTCTCTGGCCCCAGTGAGAAAGGTACCCACTGGTGCTAGGTGGCCCTCGGCCATCTGCTTGCAATTAGAGTGGGGACCAGCCTCTGAGCCTGAGGAGGGGGCTTGTTAGTTTCAAGTCCAAGGCAGGGCAATGCTAGGCCACTGGGCCTCTTACTGCAAGAATGCCAGATGTCAAGGGCTTTAGAGTTTCCTCTTGGGCTTCTCAGGTTCCCCAGAGCATCCTCATCTCCTGCCTGAAGGCAAGGACCTGGCTGCTGTTATCCTGGGTGGGTCAGCAGGCAGCAAAACCCCTTGCTTCTCTTCTGCAGCTCACACCTGTGCCAGCTGACCTCCAGCCGCGGAGACCCTCGGTTTCCCCGTTTCCAGAGAAGACAGGTTGGGTCTCAGCTGGGTGGGGAGGACAGCTGCCTGGTGTTGCAGAGGAAGGGAGAGTGTCTGGGGAGCTGGTGGCTTCCCACACAGCTTTCCCCTCACCCTCCTCCATTCAGGACTCCTTTGCCTCTATCTTAGAAGTTCCAGGGGCTGCCAGTTCCTGAGGTCCTGATGATTCTGCAATGCAGATCCGATGCTTCTCGGCTTTCCCCACCGCAGCATCTGCTCTTCCCGCCGGGCTCTGTTAAATGAGTCCCCACGCATCCATCTGCCTTCCAGCTTCCAAAGTTTGGTTGCAATGGCCTCTCTCAGGTTTTCCCATTCCTTTTGGTTTATAGATGCATTTTCTTAATCTCTTTACTATAATGCTGGTGGGGTTTCAGGAAGGAGAAAAGTTGAATGTGTGGGCTCAACCTGACATCTTGACCTGGAAGCTCCCAATCAGCTTTTTAGTATCGTCCCCTTAAATAGAAGATAACAGCCAAAGATCAGCAAATGATTGAGGAAAGCCTGTATGTGAATTTCAAGAGAAAAAGCCAAGCCAAACAAAAGCAGAACAAGCTCCAGGGAAATAAAGACAAAGCAGGGAACTAGAGGAACACTTCAAAAATGTATAATACCGACAGCTTATTTATGGGATGGGCAGTATATATGGTTTTAGTCTGGAAATGGATAACCAGAGAACTCAAGGGACAAGAAATTTTCTAAAAAAGAAAGGCATATAAAGATGCACATACAAGAATGTTTATTACAACATGGTTTCTAATAGCAGAAGATGTATATAACTTAAATGTCTAAGAATAAAGGAACACCTTAATAAATGATAGTATATAGTTACAGTGGAATATCCATGCAGCCATTCAAAATGAGGGGGTAGAAGCTGGGTGTGGTGGTGTGCGCCTGTAGCTGGCCTGTAGTGCCAGCTACTCCGGAGGCTAAAGCAGGAGGATTGCTTGAGCCCAGAGTTTGAGACCATCCTGGGCAACATAGTTGGACTCTATTGCTTAAAAAAAAAGTGATAGAAATGAATTTATACAAATGGGGCTGAGTGTGGTGGATCACGCCTATAGTTACAGCACTTTGGGAGGCTGGGGTGGGAGGATCGCTTGAGCTCAGGAGTTTGAGACCAGCCTGGGCAACACAGTGAGACCTTGTCTCTACTAAATTAAAAAAAAAAAAAATTAGCCAGGCATGGTGGCATACACCTGTAGTTCCATCTACTCAGGAAGCTGAGGCTGGAGAATCACTTGAGCCTGGGAGATTGAGGTTACAGTGAGCCATGATTGCACCACTGCACTCCAACCTGGGTAACAGAGTGACACCTTGTCTCAAAATAATAATAATAAGGGAAAATTATTCACAGTATATCATCAAGAATTAGAATACAGAATCAAAATATTTACAGTAAAATCTCGTTTTGGAAAAAATATGCACGAGAAATGTACAACTCCAATTAAAATACAAAGACTGTCAGATTGGATTTTATTTTACTGCATTTTTTGAGACAGAATTTTGCTCTTTCCCAGGCTGGAGTGCAGTGGCGTGATCTTGGTTCACTGCAACCTCTGCCTCTCAGGTCCAAACGATTCTCCTGCCTCAGCCTCCCTAGTAGCTGGGATTACAGGCCCCCTGGCTAACTTTGTTGGTGGTTCGCACTTGTAGTCCCAGCTACTCGGGAGGCTGAGGCAGAAGAATCACTTGAACTGGAGGCGGAGGTTGCAGTGAGATTTCACCACTGCACTCCAGCCTCGTGACAGAGCAAGACTTCATCTCATAAAAATAAATAAATAAATAAATAAAAGAATCTGCACTCAAGGAAATAATTGTGAGGCCTATGGTGGACTTGACATCCCCAAGATCAAAGCCTGTGACAAGTGCAATGCCCCAAGCCTGTCCCAAGGAAGCAGAATGGAACTGCCACAGGCCCCCACCAACCCAGATCCACCAGCTCCAGGAAATTGGCCAGGTGCTAGGGCTTTGTGCAGGGGATGGTCTAACATTTCCACTCAAACTTGGGCCAATTTAAGAAGGTGGAGGGTGAGGTGTTTGGAGAAGGAGCATGTTCCTGGTGCTCGTTGCCACCACCACCTGGAGGAGGAGAATGAAGTCGATCCAATGGAGGACAAACTTTTCTTTCTTTCTTTTTTTTTTCATTTGGGGAAAACACAGGGGTCTGTGCCTCTGGAGTGCAATGGTGAGCTTCACCCTGGGAAAACCACATTTGTGATCATGGCATCTCCCCTGCCAGGCAAGTATGAGGATAAACTTTCTGTACCCCTCCTATTTCCCCTTTTCTTTACACGTTTCCTCATTTAAAGTTTTAAAATTTATTGTGATTATAAAAATAAACATGTTTATTGTAGAAATTTTAGAATATACAGGAAAGAAGAAAGTCAAAAGCACTTGTAATACAGTAACTCATTCAGCAAATACTTAGGAGCAGCCCCCAGGTCCTGGGAAGAGAAAGGTGGAAGACAGGGTCACTGAGATTCTTCTCGTTATAATAATAGCGATAGCTACCCCTTTGTGTCCTTGTATGTGCCAGGTCTTTACTATGTGTTAAGCAATTTTCATTTCTTCTTTCCCTTAATCTGTACAAAACTCATAAGAGGGAGGAGTCATATTAAAATGTCTATTTTGCAGATGAGCAAACTGAGGCTTAGAATGGTGAAGGAGGCCACTGAAAGTCACACTGTGAGTTCAACTGCAAAGCGATGAATGGAAAACCCCCGAAGGCCCTGCTCATAGCTCTTCCTGTTGCAAAAGGTGGAAATCTCTGTCTTCAGACTTGTGGCTGAGAAGTTTCCCAGAGAACAGAAGCTGGAGCCCTTGGAGACCCCACTTGGCTGAGTCCCCAGGACCACGAGGGGGCAGCAGAGACCTGCGCTGGCAGGAGGCTCTGTCCCCGGCTGACTGCGAGCTCCGGGCAGCTGTCCTGAGTTAAAACCTGAACCTCTGGTGGCCGAGAATAGCAAGGGGCTGTCATTCACGTGGGCACCTTCCTTCCCAGGGTTTCGAAAGCCCCTCACGTCATCCCTGTCATTTCATAATCCTGCTCACTGAGCACTTTTTCCATCTTCCTCAAACAGGTCCGGTCTTGGCCAGGGAGAAGGGTTCAGGGACACGGTCTTCCTGCAGGCGGTGTGTTAGATGCTGGGCTGGGCGCTGGGGCCATGGAGATTTAAAAAAAAAAAAAGCAGCTAGAAAATCCAGGACTTGCCCCCAAAGGAGACTGGAACCTAAATAAGTAACCAAGGTACAGGGTGCGAAGTGCAATAGATGGACATCTGAGATTCAGAGGCCGCATGAAGTGGGAGAAAGGGGCGGAATTAGAAGCCAGGGATTTGGCTTAGAGGTGCCCCGAGGCGTGCAGCTGTCTGCAGATGCCATCCTTCATGTGAGGAACAGGAAGAGGCTGAGGAGTCCGGTCTAGAGGGTTGTTGGGTAAATGGTCCCAGGTTTAAAAATATTGGATGCTGAAGCAATGTCAAATGTTCTCGAAATTGTGAGGTTTGCCTCTCTGAGTCCTGGGCAGGATGTGGGCTGGGATAGCTGAGGTAAGCCCAACCTGGGTTCAGGAAGACTGTGAGAGATGGTAAAGGAGGGGGTGGGGTTAGGAGGTCGTTATGAGGTCCAGGGTCAGGGTCAGTGGGCTTCAGGACCTGGTAAAGCCAGAGGGCATGAGAGCCAGCCTTGCTTACCCACTCTGGGCTGGGCCCACAGCTGCCACGACCCTTTGTCCCCACGCATGACAGAAGAGCTTGCACCAGCCCAGATACTTCCTTCTCTAAAGACATGGACTGAGGCTCTTGGGCTTATCCCAGCTAGGATTATTCCAGTGGGATTCCAGCTCTCTTCCTAGCCATGTCCTTCCCACAAAAGTTTGAAGTGGGTCTGGCTGGGTGAGGTAACTCCTTGACAAACCAGGCTCATTCTTGGCTGACGACTTGCATGGTCCCTGAAGCTCTGTCCTCACCCAAGATTGGTTCAGAGGGGAGTGGAGTTGGAAGGGGAAGGTGAGGCATGGCTGCAGCACTCCATTTGCCCCCTGCAGCATGCCTGGTGGTCTTCGCTTGTGCTTACCCCACAGGCATTCTGGACACAGGTGTGTTACCAAAGGGCCATGAGGCTCCTGTGTCATGTGGGATACCCCTTCCTTGCCAATCTTTATTTACTTATTTGAGACGGAGTTTCACTCTTGTCACCCAGGCTGGAGTGCAATGGCACAATCTCGGCTCACTGCAACCTCTGCCTCCTGGGTTCAAGCGATTCTCTTGCCTCAGCCTCTTGAGTAGCTGGGATTACAGGTGCTTGCCACCACATCTAGCTAATTTTTGTATTTTTAGTAGAGATGGGGTTTCACCATGTTGGCCAGGCTGGTCTCAAACTCCTGACCTCAGGCGATCCACCCATCTTGGCCTCCCGAAGCGCTGGGATTATAGGCATGAGCCACCGCGCCCGGCCATTAATTTTTTCCCAGGCAGTCTCTCTCTGGGCAGGTGAGTCCCAGGTGGCAGAGTCAGGCAGCCATCCTTGGACTTCTTCCCCGCAGCATGGTCAAGGGCAAGGGAGAGGGAAGGGCCTCTGGCCGGGCATGACATGCAGTGGCCCAGCATAGGAAAACATTTTTTTTTTTTGACCACTCATTCATTTTCTTAAAAGTTCACCTTCCTTTCACCTTCTACTTTTTAGTGCCCCCTGGCAAGTTTTATCATTAAAAACAATCTTTTTAATGACTAACATTTTCATTTAAAGTGGTTTATGTGGCTGGTTTATTTGCTTAGTCCTAAGGTGCTGTCACTGCAAGAGGCACCGCGGATTTAAGGATACATAATGTTTTTCCTTTTTTGAGACGCAAAAAACATGGACACATATGTTAGAAATGTTCAAATATAGGGAAAATGCAGATGTTAGAATGAGGGAAATTCTTGTTAGTAATTTTCATCCTTCCGAAAAACTTTGGGATAAAATTGTCCTCCCTGAAGACGTGTGACATTTGTCCCTGGCTTCATGTCCCCGACCTGCAATGTTGGGAGCACAGGATGAAGTCATGCTTGTTGTGAGCTGGCCCTGTGTTTTCCCAGAGAGAATTCTTTCTGGTCACCCAGAATGTTCAGGGGCTGGAGTTCCAGATTAATTGAAGCATTCTGGGTTAGCAGCCGCTCTTGATAGATTTGGATTTTCAACATTTGAAATTAGAACTCTTTCTTAAAAATGTAATCTCATCAACAAGCATTTAGTGAGTAATGAATATGGACCTGTTTCTCTACTTTTATGTTGTCTCCAGAGCATTCATTCAATTGTCAACAATTGACAATTTCGTGGAGTTCCTCAAGGCCTTTGTAACTGACTCCAGTTTTCTAGAACTGGAAATGAGAGAAGTGAGAGATGGGGCTGCATGAGACGATTCTGTGGGTGTGCTGTACTTTTTTGCCAAGCACTTTGTCACCTGTCATCTCATTTGTTTCTTACAACAATACTGCGAATATTATTACCAGGCTCTGATGGGTGAAGCAGCTTGCACCTTGCCTGACACCATGTGTCTGGGTGGGTGCAGAAGGGAATTTCCTCCAGGCTCCCAGGCCTCCCTCTTCCTCATTTGGCTTCTTGGGTGGGGGAAGCATCTGGGCAGCTTTGGTTTCATTAATTTGTTCCAACAAAACTCGATTGCTTTTTTTTTTTTTTTTTGCAACTTTTCCTCCACACTGAAGACCAACCCCTGAATAACTCCAAGACACAGAAGAGAGAGCGGGAAAGACATCTCTGTGGCTAGGGGTTGCATACTAGCCTATGATAAAAGCCTGTGTAAGTACATTCAATCAATAACAATCAAACAGTTATTATTTGGTCCCAGCCAAATAGTTATAACTAATATTTGTTTGAGCCTTAGCTGTGTGCTCAGCACTGACCAAAGAAGTAACCATGTGTCAACAGTGGACAAAGTCAGGCCTGCTCAGCCTGACTCTGCCAGGCCTCCTCCTCGGCCTGCCCTGAGGCCCTCCTGGTCAGGCAGTAGCTGGATGCATGGGCTGTGAGGCCATCTGCTACACAGTAGTGTGAGCTCGGTGGGGCAGCAGGGCCGCTGGAACCCCAGGAGGGCACTGATGATTCTGCTTTGGGAGAGGGGAAGAACGTGGGGCTCCTGGGTAGGACGTTTCACAGAGGAGGTGACATTTGAGTGGCCCTCTGAAGAGTGAAAGGAACTCTCTGGGTGGACTGAGGGTGCTCCTGGCAGAGCAAAACTCACAGACTTGGAAGTGCATGGGACATAGAGGATGGCATGGGGTATGAAAGTACACATGTGTGCGTGTGTGCCCGAGAGAGAGAGAGAGAAAGAGAGACAGAGACTCCTGTCTGCATTCATCTCCCTCCATGGTCTCTGGCCTCCCCCTCGACACCGTTCCCTGGCACTCCTGGCCTAGCCCTGGGCTTGGCAGGCCTCTCCCTGCTCCCTATGGGCTCAGAGTTTCTGGCCTTCCATCCCACAAACGCTTCTCTGCTTCCTCAGCCTCTATGGGCTTTCAATTTGTCCTTTGGAAAAGAGCCGCCTTTAAATTTGCTCTTCCGAAGGTTGCCCTATGCTCGGCCTCCAGAAGGACGGACACTCGATCCCATCCGTGGCTGGCCACAAGGCGCGGCCTTCGGAGCAGCTGCAAGGATAGTGTTGACTCCAGATGGAAAGCGTCTGGAGAATTCTGACCTGACATCACACCACCGCGAGCTGCACAGGCAGTCAGTGATCTGGACGTGCCCAGGTGAAGCTGATCCCAGCCTGGCTTCTTGTCAAAAGCTGGCTTTGAGTTGGAGTCCAGAGCAAAAGGGTGGCCCAGGGAGAGACCACCTTCTCTGAGAGCAGCCCGGGGGCAAACAGGCGTCCTTGATGCGTTCCCTGTGACCTGAGCCCAGCAGAGGCCCTGCACTCACGGTACTGGCGGCAAGTGGGCCCAGTATTGGCTTCTCTGAATTCTCCTTTTCACCCTGGGGCCTTGGGCATCTCTCCTCTCTTCACTGGGCCTCCACACCCAAAGGGCCTAAATCCCTGCATGTGGCCTCCTGCAGCTCAGCCCTTCTGCCCTGCTGAGCCCTACTTAGCCAGGTGAAGAGCTGGGGTTACCCCAGCCACATGCTGGAGGATGAAAGGGGAGCATCCAGCCACAGCTGACACTGGCACCCTGGGCCCCATCCCAGGACTCGTCTTCAAGGCACCATCTGTTGCCTGTGTGGGTTAAGCAGGGACAGAAGGCTGGCACGGGGGCCCAGAGGGCAGGGCTGGGAGGGGAAGGCACAGGGCCTGCACCTTGGTTTTCACGAAGTCTCTGTGGCGAGTGAATCCGCTTTGGCTTCTCTTCTCCTGCCACCATCACCCACCCGGGCATAGTCTGGACCTGAGGCTGAAGAATAAAGAGGTAGACATGGCCAGCTCCTAGCAGGCTGGTGTCAGCTTCCTGACATCTAAGAGCATCCCCTTCTGGGGAAGCCAGAGGGCACAGCCAGATGGTCTATAGCCCAGGCAAAGGTCCAGTTCCAGGCACCACAGCGGTCACTGCAGAATCATGAGACAGGAGCTGGACACTGGGCATTGGGCCACAGGACAGGCTGCATGGGGTTGGCACCCCGCTGGCTCTCTGTCTCCTCCCTGGGTGTAGGCTATCCTCAGAGCACAGAGCTGGACCCAGCGGGAGGCTCCCCTGGGTGGGAGCAAATCCTCAGCATGTCAGGGACTTTGGGACAGGGACACATTCACAGGGACCAAGAAGCAGGAAGACTCTGCACCCTCGGTGTCTGTGCCCATCACCTGTCACTTTGGAAGAGGCTAGTGGGTTGGAGAGAAGAGAGAAAAGGAAGATGAGGGGCTTTGGGGACTGGAAGGAAAAAGAGTGGGAGGGAGAAGGAGAAAAGAGAACAATATAAAGAAGAGGGAGGAGAAGAAAGAAAAGGAGGACGGGGAGAGAAAGGGCTGGACTACAGGTAACACAGACCCCAAAATAACAGTGGCTCAAACAAACACCATGGAAGTTTCACCTGCATAACAGTCGTAAGCAGGAGGTCCAGGGCTGCTGTGGGAGCCCAGGAGTCTTCTCTTTCATTATTTTCAGGCTGTCATTCTCATCCTTATGACCAAAGATGCCCACCCCCAAACACAACAGTCTATTTCAAGCAGCAGGGTGGAGGAGGGGTACTGTACCCCACTTTATGGCCCAGCCCAGAAGCTGACACATGCCTTCCCCTGCCCTTCAATGGCCAGAATACACTCCCCATAGCTGTCCCCAACTGCAAATGCAGCCTTGGTTTTGAGCATCTTTGTGTCCAGAATAAAAATCTCAGTGCGAAAGGAGACGATACTGGCGCTGAGGAAAGTCAAGAGGAAGAGAAGCTCTTGGAAGGAGAAGAGGGAACAGGAAGGGAAGGGGCTAGGCTCTCTGGAGCAGTTTGCGCCCTTGCCAGACCTGATCCCCAGCACCCCTGACCCCCACTCCTGGGTGACTGGGCCTGAGGGGTCTATCATAGACAAGTTCCTTGGGGACTGGGAGACCTTCCCTTTCCCCAGAGATCAGTGAACGTGCCACTGGGTCCCAGACCTGAAGTGGGCTCTGGATTCCTTGGTGAAGGTCTCTGGAAAATGATCTGCATCTAACAGAAGGAAAGAAGACAAAGTGCAGAGTTCTGCTTTCCCACTTAGCCAAGAAGAGGCTGCAGACAGCCTTGTGATCATGAAGAAGGATATATAAGTCATATCGAGTCATATTCTCCCAGGATGCCAGGAAGGAACTTGTCTGGTTTTCTTCAAGGTATGTGAAGGAACATAAAACTATCTTGAGATGTGGGACGATCTCACATATCAATTAGTTTGCACTGGGCCACCCATAACAGAAAACCCAATTAGAACATTTGATAAGAGCACTTGTTATCACTCAAAACAAGAAGTCCAGAGAAGGGCAGTTCCAGGACCTGTTAATCCAACAGCTCCATGATGTCTAGACTCTGGCTCCATCTCCCAGAAATTTTCATGGTTTTTCCTTCGGGTTGTCATGTGGCAGTCTGACCTCCAAGCATCATGTCCTTTTAAAATTGTTTTTAAAGGAAGTATTCTCCCCTTCTCCCCCTACCCACTGTCATTTAATCTACAAGGAAAACCTTTTCCAGAACCTTTCCACCAGAATTCCCCTTATCGTGGCCAAACTGTGTCACAATTGCTGGCAAGAGCAAATGAGATTGCCCCTTCCCATGGGAGGGATCATTTAGGACAATCCTGATTCATCACTGGGAAGCCACCTTCTCTGAGCGCACTGCAGAAGACAAAGATCCTGAACAAAGACAAATTCTGTTATCAAAATCATAGGCAGCAATGAGTGTTGGTATGGCCAAGGGCACATCTTAACAATCAATCTTAACTCTCTCAGTCATTACCAATCAAACAAAGTTGGCACATGAGATAAAGCATATGTATTATCTCAGTGTTAGAAAATGGGAGGTAAGGAAGCCATAATTCAGGGCATCTTTAGTGATCCAGTTATCCTGTCATTGTCTCATGGAGTGCCTTTAAATTTGTCTACAGACAGGGTATGGTGACTTATACCTGTAATCCCAGCACTTTAGGAGGCCAAGGCAGGAGGATCACTTGAGTTCAGGAATTTGAGACCACCCTGGGTAACACAACAAGACATCATCCGTACAAAAAATTTTTAAAAATAGCTGGGCATGGTGGTGTATACCTGTGGTCCTGCTACTTGGGAGGCTGAGATGAGGGGATCACTCGAGCCCTGGAGTTTGAGGCTGCAGTGAGTTATGATCGTACCACTGCACTCCAGAACAAGACTCTGTCTCTATAAACAAAAATAAACACAATTTTTAAAAATTAAAAAAATATGTCTGCAAATTCTTTAACATTCCTTCCTACAAAAGGAAGCAGCTAATTCCCCTCCTCTTAAGTATGGGCTGGACTAGTGATTCATTTCTAAGGAATAAAAAGTAGCAGAATGACGCTGTATGAATTTTGAGACTAATGTCCTAAAAGGCAGGGTAGATTTCACCCTGACCTTTCTTGGACCACTTGC
Organism: Aotus nancymaae; assembly: GCF_030222135.1. NCBI lineage: Eukaryota > Metazoa > Chordata > Mammalia > Primates > Aotidae > Aotus > Aotus nancymaae. The sequence continues at coordinate 12,037,133 of NW_026988429.1, forward strand.
TGTGAGGGAGGCCAGCCACCATGCCATAAGGAAGCTCCAGCAGCCCTATGAAAAGACCACGTGAGGAGGAACTGACACCCTAGTTCCAGCCAACAGCCACATGAAGGAGCCATTTGGAAGTGGATTGCCAGCCCCAGGCAAGCCTTCTGATGACTGCAGCACTGGCTGACATCTTGACTGCAGCCTCATGAGACACCCCACGCCAGAACCCCCAGCTAAACCACTTGCACATTTCCTTCTCACAGAACTGTAAGATGATTAATGTTTGCTGCTTGGAGCCACCAAGTTTTAGGGTAATTTGTTGTGCAGCCAGGGATCACACTGTCACTAGGGTGAGGCAAATGGCATGTCTAAATGAGCACAACATTTAAGGAGATGCTCCCTCTCAGGGCTATGACAGTTCAGGGTCCACACATGACCCGGAGAGGGAATGTCTTCTTTAATTCTGTGCCCTAGGCTCCTCACTTGCCTCACCCCACCCCAACCCTGTGACTAGCAGCAGATATACCTCCATGCTCCTTTTCCCTCTTCCCAACATTCTCCAGCTTGTACTGGGGATCCATGCAGTTCTTTTTTTTTTTTTCCTTCTCTCTCCTCTTGAGACAGAGTCTTGCTCTGTTGCCCAGCATGGAGGGCAGTGGTGCAATTATGGTTTAGTGCAGCCTTGACCTCCTGGGCTCAAGTGATCCTCCCACCTTAGTCTCCTGAGTAGCTGGGACTACAGGCGTGTGCCACCATGCCCAGCTAATTTATTTTAGTTTATTTTTTATAGAGGCAGCATCTTTTGCTATGTTGCCCAGGCTGCTTTTGAACCCCCGGGCTGGAGCAATCCTCCTGCCTCCCAAAGTGCTGGAATTACAGGCATGAGCCACCACACCTGGCTTTCATGGAGTTCTGAAGAAACCGGCTTCGGAACTGCATAGTTCTGGTTCCAAGGTGGAGCCTGTGACTATGCCAGTCAGCACATTCCATTGCCCTTTGGTCACAGTGATTGGATCAGTGTGGCATGTGGCCCAGTCCTGTCCAATCAGAGTAGGTGGTGTCAGGCTTTATTGCTGGCAACATGGGGACAAATATGAACCCACTTTTCTGATGTTAGCAAGATAAGTGTAACTGTGCAGACTTCTGGCAGCCTTTTGGGGACCTCCAAGGGGAGCCAGTTTGAAGACAAAACTGATACCAGGAAACAGAGAAACTGGGTCCTTGCTGACATTGCCCAGCTGTTAGATTAACGCCTACTTGAAGCCAGCCTCATCTCTGGACTTTTCAGCCCAGCAAGCTAAAAATTTCCCTTTTAAAATTTAAACCGGTATGAGTCTGGTTTTCTGTTACAGGCAAAGGAAAGCACAAATGTGATGTTAAACACACGGAGGAGACCCCACATCAGTCACTCCCGCAGATGCTGCCAAGGATCCAGCTGCTCCACTGTGCAGAGTGCATATCCAGATGTTCCGTCAACGTGCTCTTGTTTCAGCCAGATGTTTAGTGTCTTGTAGATGGAAGGTTAACTTGATTTAGTGCCTAAATGCAAACATCCATTCCTCTCTCTCACCCACTCCCTAGGCCTGCTACCTGCCCACTCATAGCCCCTGCCATGTGGCTGTGCCCTATCCACCTCCTGGGGCAGGTGCTCTGTTTTGTATCTTGTAATAGCACCACCTCGCTTGTCCTCATCCTCCATAGCCATTTGGGCCAGGGATTGAGATGGAGCCCAGAGAGCCAGTCTAGAAGCTGGGCAACAACCGATATGTAGCTTGGCGTGAAGAGGTGAGCTGGGGCAGTCAGAGTCTTTCTTTGTCTCTCTGAACTAAAAGATCCTGAAGAATGGAGCAGTTACAGGTAAAGTCACAAAGCAAAGATAAGCCCTAGAAAAACATGAGGCAAGTGGAAGTGATGGGGAAGTGGACATGAGGAGCCGGTGATGGCTACGAGGGAAGAAGAGCTTTCCTAGAGTGGGGGGAAAGAATGAGAGGAGGATGGAGCAGATTCATAGAAGGGAGCAGACTCCCTGAGAGAGGGAATGAGCCACCGAGAAGGAGACGGAGAGCAGTCAGACAGGGCAGGCTAGGTTCTGCTGTGGAAACAACCCCGAATCTCAGGGGCTAAGCCCAACAAGACTTTCTTCTTGACCACACATGACCTGTCCATCACAGGTCGGCAGGGAAGGCTCTGTGCACCATAAAAACATGGGAACATAGGCTGATGGAGGCTGACGTGTGCTTCCACAGTTGCAGAGACAGGGAAAGGACGTTCGGCCAATTGTACATTGGCCCTTAAGGCTTCTATCTAGAGTGACACATGGCCCCTTCTGCGTACAATTCATAGACTAAAGCAAATCTCATAGCTGTGCCTAATTTTAAAGAAGGAAGAGTCGTGCAGTGCTACTGTCTGTGTGGAAAGAGGAGAAACAGGAGTATCTTTCACCAGCTTTATTGATTGCCACAGAGAGGGGAACTGGTCCCTACAGCTGCCTCAGATCCCACAGGCTAAAATTTCACAAGCCCTGCCATCCTGTGATCCTGGTTTATACTCACACAAAGTCCCTCTTACCCCATACATGCTTTGCAGTGCCCACCATCCTCCACACACATTTGTGTATTTCTTGCAGCTTAAGACATCCCTCCATAGGCTTCTTTTGAATGCTCCTTTCCCAACCCGGGGCTCCCTCCTTCAAAATGTCTAATGCAGCACAAATTCCTCTGTGTCTCTGTTTTACAGCAAGGTGGGAGGATCTACAGACCCTCTTACTGGGGAATATTGGAGAAGACTGCCAGAAATTCTATTTGTACACATAAGGACCTTATAGGTTCCCCTGGCAGACACTATGAATAATACAAATCTATGTGGTATTGTAGTGCTCACTATTTGCTAAGCACTGTGCTAAGAACTTTGAATTATTTAAAATACTTCTTGCTGGGTGCAGTGGCTTACACCTGTAATCCTAGCACTTTGGGATGCAGAGGTAGGAGGATCACTTAAGACCAGGAGTTTGAGACCAGCTTGGGCAACATAGCAAGACCCCATCTCTAAAAAAAATTAAAATCAGCCAGGCATGTGCACCTGTAGTCCCAGCTACTTAGGAGGCTGTGGTGTGAGGATCACTTGAGCTTATGAGTTGGAGGTTGCAGTGAGTTGTGATTGTGCCACTGCACTACAGCCTGGGCGACAGAAGGAGACCCTAACTCTAAAAGAAGAAAAATATAATAACATCCTTAAAACCTCACCTTGGAGATGAAGAACCTATGGCATAGAGAGGTAAGCAACTGTCTTGGTGCACCTCACATGCCAGTATACGCCCAAGAGAGATGGTGGGGCGGGTCTTGGGGCTTATGGGCCAGCCCTGGAGACGGAGGTTAATCTCTGGGGAGGGAAGGAAAAGGAATAAGGCTGCTCCAGGTGGGCAGAGCTTACCTCCAAGGAAGAGACAGCCTGGGATCCAGGAGAAACACACTTAATGGGGCAGAGCATGGTGTCCTTCAGATGCGCTTGGGCCCAGACTCAAATTATTCGAGAAGATTGAGAAACAAAAAGAAAATAAGCTGTCTCTGGTTGAGCACATATAGTGCCCAAACTGTGGTCTCTAAGTATCTTTTCTCACTGAAGGGAACCAAGGCTTCTTGGAGAATTGCCTGTTTCTAGGTATGGAGCAACAAATATACAAGATGAGCCCAGAACATCCTGAACCAGAAAGCAAGAAAGCGATGAAACACAAGGGGCATGTCAGAAGGACTCAGATGCCAACTTGAAGGAGCTCCCACTGGATACAGTGGGATTATTTGTGCATCCAAAAACAAAATAAAAGTAAACCAACATACAAAAATCCTGCAAGGAACTGAAACACATCAAACATTGTAAAAATCCAAGAATTCAAAATGACGGTAAAAAAGAACCAAGTCACTAGTCTGAGAACTGACAAATTAAGGAAATGTGCTTTTGAAAAACCACCTTTGGGGCCTCCCAGATACAGTGAATTTGAGAGTCAGTTGGAAGGCACCCCATGTTCTCCCCAAGATTCTGTTTCTGGCTTTCTCTAGGCCTGAATTTCCACAATTAGAGACTCTTTTTTTTTTTTTTTTTTTGAGACGAAGTCTTGTTCTGTCACCAGGCTGGAGTGCAGTGGTGCAATCTCAGCTTACTGCAACCTCCGCCTCCCACGTTCAAGCGATTCCCCTGCCTCAGCCTCCCAGTAGCTGGGACTACAGGCACGTGCCACCACACCAGGCTAATTTTTGTATTTTTAGTAGAGACGGGGTTTCGCCATGTTGGCCAGGCTGCTCTTGAACTTCTGATCTTACGATCCACCCACCTTGGTCTCCCAAAGTGCTGGGATTACAGGCGTGAGCTGCTGCGCCCAGCCAGAGACTCATTTCTTTGGGTTTACAAAGGTTCTGAATCAGTCAAAATACCCTTGGGAAAGGTGTATTGGCTATTCTCCTTGAAGGTTGTGATAAAGGAAAAGCGGAAAGTTCTGTGGTTCCTGGGATCTAGATAGATAGCGGTATAGCCAGAGAAGAGGAGCAAGGAAGGTCAAAGGATTTGGCAACATCAGCTCGGGCAGGGATTCTTCAACTTGAATGTGCAGGAGAATCCCAGGGCTGGCCGTCTAAAGTTCAGCTCCTCAGTAGCCCAATCACATGGGTTCTGATCCAGCAGGTAGGATGATGGCAGAAAGGTACATATTATTACATCTCCCAGGTGATTAGGACACAGTAGTCCTGCCATCGCCCTCTGGGGGACACTGGATCTCTCTCAGGCGGGGTACCTTCCAGCTCCAGAGCCCTTGACCATCCAGCTGAGCACTTACAGCCACTGTGACGCCATCAGGCCCTCACTCTGGGATCTCTTCGGTACCACCAGATCCCTTAAAGGTGCCAGGCTTCCCCGTATGGAGAAGCTGGCACCATGGAGAAGCAACCCAGCCACACGGGTCTTGGTGCCAGCTCTGAGCTGCCTGCTCTCACCCTGTCTCACAGCTTCCCACATTGTTGGACCTGCCCAGCTTCTTGTGTGACTGTCCACTCACTCCTGGTCTGATGCTTGACAACACTTGTGGGACTCTGCTGGGCCGAGGACCCTACATGTCAGCCCAGGTCCCACATGTTCTCAGTCCTGGGATCCCTCTCTCCTTCCCCGTGCCACCTCCTGGCACTTTTGGTCTTGGGCAGGAGGTTCTTTGCAGCCCTGCTCCTCAGCTCTGAGACCCAGCCAGATGGGTGGCTATCTGTCCTCACTCTGGGGTCAGCTAGCCACCTCCCTGTCCTCCTTCCCTAGTCCCTGCCACCTCACCTAGTCCCTTCCACCTGCATGGACCTCCCCTGGGGCCTCCCTCCCCACATCTTGACCCTCCCCTACTGAGATGAGCCCCACATCCCATGAGCTCATCCTTTCTTAGCAATGCTTCTCAGACCTTCTCTTCCCCATAGACTGAGTCCCAGTTGGGGGCTGACCTTCGGAGTCACACGCCTGGCCCTTGACTCAAAGCTCCCCTGTTCTGACACCCGGCCTTTGCCTGACCCCATGGGCAGGCCTGGGCGCCAGCCTCGGCCCTCCCTGGCTGGCCCGTGCCCCCGCCGCCTGAGCCTGGGTTATGACATCTTTCCACTGAGCAGCTCTTATTTTGAGAAGGCAAACACAGCAGCGCCCACAGGCATGTGCACACGCCAGCACACGCACACACACACACATACTCTGTCCATCCCTGGACGCCTCGCTCACTGGGGTTAAAATTTGGCTGGCCATGTTTATTTTTCTTCTTCTAATTTCCCCTTTGGAACAAACAACAGTCCTGTAACCCCGACCACCCTCCCCTTTCAGATCTGTGGTCTCCCGCCACCCTTCTCCCGGGTCCTCCCCTCGCAGCTGTGAATGAGAACAGAGTAAGCCTTTTAACAGGAGGCGGCGGCCTGAATGAATTGATCACAGCCTCAAAGCCAGCAGGATGGGGGGTGGTGAGCATGTGTGTTTGCTTCTTAAATGCTCTTTGCACGCCCTGGAGCTTATATTTTTCCATGTGACTTGGAGCAAATGCCTTCCCCCAGACCCCCATCCTTTTAAAATTTATTTTAGCTCATTTTTGGTCCCATGCATTTTGTTTTCTATTTTCTACAAGGGAGCCCGAATCAGGGCCTCAGAAAAACAAGGCCGAGCTGCCAACTGGAAATGTTTGCTCTGGGGGTGAGTTCGGAGGCTGGCGTCAGGCGGGGCAAGATCCGTGCCAGTGGAATGTGATTTGGGGAGGAAGCTGCAGGTCACTCAGTCGCTGGCAGCCAGCCCGGGAGCAACTGGATGCTTTCTGGGCTGTGTGTGTGTGTGTGTGTGTGTGTGTGTGTGTGTGTGTGTAGACATTTTTCCCTCATGCAAACAGAGCTCTGGAGATGTGGAGACAGAAGCATTAGGAACAAATGAGACAGGGGGTTGGAAAATCAGGGGAACTGGGGGAATAAGGTGGGCCAGGTCAGGGGGAGGGTGCCAGAAGTGTGTGCAGCCATGTTATTCAGCACGTGCCATGTCTTCAGCTCCAAGCTGGGAATTTGCAGGAGTGAGGAAGGCTGAAACCACATCAACCCCAGTGATCTGTGGGTTCTTTGGAGAAACAAGGCGTTCAGTATAGAATACAGGCAGGTGAGCCTGGAAGTTCCCCAGGGCTGAGTGTGTTCCCCTGGGCTGAGTGTATTCAGGAAAGGCCTCCTGAAGGACGTGTGGTAGGGTCAGATCCCTGAAGCATGTACAGTACTGCACTGAGAGGAGACGAGAGACGTTCAAGGTGCAGTTATTAGCTCCCATATGCCAAGCCCTGTGCTCAGCCCTTTACACTGATAATCTCCTTTAATCCTCACAACAACCCTATGGGGGCCAGTAATCTTTCTATCCTGGCTTTGCAGACAAGGAAACTGAGCCCCAGTGAGATTGAGGAACTGAGCCAAGCCCCTAGCTTGTAAGTGGTGAGCCAGGGGTCAACTCAGGGCTATCCCTGTCCAAAGCCTGGGCTCCGTCCACCACCGCTGAGGGCCACTTTTCACTTAGCTGAGTTCCTTGAGGAAGGGCTTGTTTTCTCTGCCCCATCCAAAAGAGAATTGTTGAATTCAAGGTGGGGGATGTTGAGGACCTAAGAGGCCGGGGTAGACTTCCAGGGGACAGTGTGACGAGTGCTCAGATACCAGAGAGACAAACTGCCTTGTTTCCTTGTTCCCAGGAGGTAGTGTCTGGGCCCCTTGGCAGTCCCACCAGGGTTCATACCCAGTCAGTCCTCTCCTGCAGCCTACCCTCCTTTACGAATGACCCACGTCCCCCCTCACACTCCCCAGCATACCCCATCACATGCCAAGATCTTTGCCACCCCAGAGTGAAGGTCTGCCTGTTTCTGGGGGTCCTCATAAGTTATCTGTGTTGCTTTGAGTCATGCATGAAACTCAGGGAACCAGATAGAATGGATTTTCCCCGGGCAGCCACCACAACCCTGGAGTTGGAATCAGGGGACCTGAGCCCATTGAGTTGGGGGGTATTGTGTTAAAGTCAACAGTCTACCTCCTGTGTGATGTCAAGTGAGCCATTTCCATTCTCCTTTCCTCAGTTTTAAAATAAGGAGTGGCCTGGATGGTTTTTGCGCTGTCACAGAGGGAAGGAGAAGCAGTGGAACTATCTACAGTGTTAGGAGCCAGTCAGGAAGGCTTTCTCGAGGTGTTCAGCCCACCGCAGAAGGATTCTCTGACAGAGGAAGCAGGGTCTGTCATGGGTTCAAGAGAGGAAAGGAAAGAAGCCAGGCTGGAAGGGCAGGAGGAGTTGAGGGTGAGGGAGGTGGAGTCTTGGCCAGAATGGTTAGAACAGCTTGGCTCAAGCTTGTCTAATAGTAATCAGACGGACAGTGATCCATCTGATTAGAACAACTTTGTTGATCACTTGGGAGTTCTATTGTCCTGAGCCCAGACAGTATGTTAGCCTCCCTGATGAACTCTTTTTGGCCAAGCTGACCACACTGGCTTGGGGTTTACCTGGGTCTGATACATCACCTACATTGATTGAACTGACTAGTCGATTCCACGAGACAACTAATTTTACCAATTATTTCCAGGAAACAGGCAGTTTACGGCATTAAGTAAAACCAGTTGTTTCGGCTTTTCAGAGACAGTCTTTGGATCTGACATCTTCAGTCCTCAGAGTCATTCAGGCTACCTGCCACTGACCAACAGTAGTCAGATTCCTGAGAAGACTGGGAAAAATCCTACCGACAACAGGCATCAGGACTCAGCCTCTCCCATCAAAAAAAAAAAAAAGACAGGATTGAACTAGACCAGGATTGGCGAACACCTGGTGTGAATCCTGCCACTCCTCTTCTTTCATCCATGGCAGATATTGCTAATCAGTTACAGCACTCATTCCCAAAGGGACCCAGATGGAGCCTCAGGATCCTTTTCAACACAGGGCTTCAGGCAGTCTCTACCAATCAATTAGATTTGGCATGCGTGATAAAAAGCATTTGTCCTCTGAACTAGATGATCTCCAAGCCTCCCTCCAGCTGTGCTGATCTAGAATTGCAGCTGATTAGGCATCTTGAGGACTCAGCCTGGGGACCACCAGGTCTACAGCTGTCCCTGGGGCGTCCAGGTCTGTGGGGCTGCCCTCGAGCTGGTGCCTTATTAATTTTCCTCACTGCTAATAAATGTGCATTGCATCAGCTCTGTTCTGCCCCCTCATGTTCTCTGGCTGCTGCCATCAGTGGGGACTTTTTCAGAGAGCTGCAAAAATAGTTTTTTGTTGTTGTTGTTTGAGGAGCCTACACAGAAGCAGCAGCCAAGGCTCTTTTTGCTTCCTTTCTTTTCTGAGGGAATGGGGAAATGCAGAGGGAAGACTTCACAGTGAAGGAATGTGCTCCTTGGGGAATTGAAAGTTGTTTTCCTTAAAGAAGAAGAAGATGAAGAAGTCAGCACACTCTAACTTCACATCTAGCCGCAAAGCGCATCTGTGGGGATTGCTAACAGCTATCAGGAGATCGCCGGCTCAAGCCAAGCCTTGTTAGGCTGTTGACAACTAGGTCTTGATGAGCAGAGTCCTAGCGAGCGGCTCGCTCACCGCCTGCCCTTGAGCAGGCCGGTCCCTTGTTGGTGTTCGTTGGGCTCATCGAGGCCCTGGGAGACAGCTTTTCTTGCCTGCCGTGGACGTTAGGCATGCAGGGGAGCTCGCTTTCTCATGGGTGAATGTTTCACTTTTCCCCACTGCTGTGCTCTGGGGTTTTGAGGAGGCTTAAGACAAATCCTAAGACACTAGGGATGGGAAGGACTTGAGATCTGCGGGTTCTACCTCCCTGTCACTTTTCTCCATTTATGGATGAAGCTGAGGCTTGCGGGGTGGGGGCGAGTGGGTAGGGGACGGGGGAGGCAGATGCTGAAGGGTACCGAGCTGGTTCTGGGAAGAGAATGCGTCTCTCTACTTCCAGACCAGCAAGTCAGAGCTGCAGAAAGCTCAGATAGTATCCAGCTCAGAGCTTCTTGAACTTGAGTAACATATGCCTTTGTCCCAAAAGGAAACACATTGTCCCAGAGCCCTAAGATCTGAATTATGCTCTTGTGCTTTATGCTTTTAATTCTTATATAACTATAAACCCAAAAAAAATTAATAAATGAATACAAGCAAAACTACAAAGGCAATCAAAATTCACATTAACAAACAGGTTGATATGGTGACTAATATTGTTTTGCAGAAACAGAATCTCATAGGGCACAGGAGAGGAGCAGAGCACCAGCAGGGGACCCTAGCCTTCTTCCTGCATCCATCAGAGCTTTAGCCTGAGGAATCTGGGGGGCAGGAGGATGTCAGGGGGAGGGAAGAAGAACAAGAGAGGGTAGGGCCAAGTCAGATGCCAGGCAGAGGAAGCCAAGAGCCTGGAGGTGTATCTGCTCCAGGGCAGCGTGCTTATCCTCTTGGGGCCGACCATGCTTTTTCCTTAGGCAGGGCTCCTTGAGGCTGAAATCTTCCCTAGCAGACCCTTGATGGTCAGGACAGCATCATGTGACCTGCCCGTGGGAACCTCACTGGGCTCTGCCCATACCCAAGTATTGCTCCTACGTGCCCCTTCCTGTCTTCTTCAAGTGGAGACAAAGAACAGACATGAGGCACAAGTAAAGCATAGAGCGTGTTATGAGGTTAAATGACTGGTGGCCCCAGCTGGAAACCAGTGGTGAGGGGAGGGCTCAGTGACCAAGTGACATTAATGGCAAAGGTTTGGAGGAGGAGAAGAAAGCCATAGGCATTTCTCAGGGAGATGATCTGCCTGGCCAAATCCCAGCATCTTTCCAGCCTAGTTCAAATGCCTCTTCTTTCAGGAAGTCCCCCAGAGCTGTTTGGTTACACTCCAAATTCCCACAGCGTTTTCCTTAGTGTCTACCACTTTGTACTGGTTGAGACTTGGATTATCTTTCCTCCTGCACTTGGAGCTCCTTAAGGTGGGCACTGTGTCTCCTCTTACTAGAATGTCAGCTCCACAGGGGTAGGGGTTTTCCTTTATTCCCTGCCACCTAACCCCAGCCTTAGCAGGTGCTTTACAGAGGATAGTGAAGGATTTTATGTGGATAAAGGAAGAGATGGGAACGGTCTCTTTGCGGGATGTGAGCTCTTGATGGCAGAAACCTCACAAAACTTCTTTTTCTTTTTTTTTTTTTTTTTGAGACGGAGTCTCATTCTGTTGCCCAGGCTGGAATGCAATGATGTAATCTCGGCTCACTGCAATCTCTGCCTCCCAAGTTCAAGTGATTCTCCTGCCTCAGACTTCCAAGGAGCTGGGATAGGCATGTGCCACTACACCTGGCTAATTTTTTTGTATTTTTGGTAGAGATGGGGTTTCACCATGTTGGCCAGGCTGATCTCAAACTCCTGGCCTCAAGTGATCCACCCACCTCAGCCTGGGATTACAGGAGTGAGCCACAGCGCTTGGCCACCAAACTTATCTTTCTTTTCTTTTTTTGTTACATTCAGATTCAGGAAATACCAAACTTATCTTTCAATCAGCCCCATCACAGTGCCTGGCTCAGCTCAAGATTTGTCCAATGTAAGAATGACTGCTGACTTGAATCCATTGCTCCCCAAATCAATTGATCAGGTGGGGGAACCCAGGGCAGCTGTGCCTTTGACAAGACCAGCTCTATCTCTGGATCCACTGTTTTTTTCTGGTCAAAGCAGCTGACTGAATGGCTGAGCAGGTCTTGGTCCAAACAGAAGTGTGGGCCTTCATTCACTCGACAAGTACTTATTGGGTGTCTACTGTGTCCTAGGGATTCTTCTGGCGGCTGGGATATAGTATAAATAAGGCAGGCAAAAATCCCTGCCCTTGTGGAACTGACATTCTAGTGTGTGAGAGACAGAAACCAAGCAACCCGTGATATCTATAGTATAGCAGATAATGGCGCATGCCATTGAAAAATAAAGCAAGGCAGAGGTAGAAAATACTGAAGGGGAAGGGTACAAACTTCACAGAGGGTGGTCAGGGACAGCCTCGCTGAGAAGATGACATAGGAACACCAGAAAGGGGTGAAGGAGTGAACCCTGAGGCTACCTGAGCTAAGGGAATTCCAGGCATAGTAAACAGCCAGTGCAAAGGCCCTGAGGTCAGAGCCTGCTAGGTAGATTCAAGAAGTGGCAGGGAGCCCTGTGTGTTGAGAGCAGAGCACGTGGGCTAGGGTAGGAGATGAGGTCTGAGAGGAAATGGGAAACCAGAGGTCAACTTTTGCTCCTACTCGAATGTTCCAGTTCTTAATTTCTTTATAAGAAACCTCCCCAAACTGTAGTAGTTTAACACAACCATTTAATATTGTTTCTCATGCTTCTGCGAGTTGACTGGGCTCAGCCGGGTGGTTCTTGAGTGGGTTCTCCCATGGGGCTGCAGCCAGCTAGAGGCTGGGGCTGGAGGCACCATAAGGCTCCACTGAGTGCCTTCTTCACTCATGTCTGGCACTGTGTTGCTTTCTATGTGGCCTCTCTCTCCAGCAGAACCCACCTGAACTTCTCACTTAGCAACTAAGGGCTTCCAACTGGCAGGAAGCTGAAACAGCCAGTCTCGGTAAAGCACAGCACCACTGCTGCACGGCTCCATTAGCCAGAGCAGCCACAGCTAGCCCAGGTTCATGGCAATGGAGGGACAGATGCCACCTCTCCATGCAGTTAGGGAGGGAGGAATCCATAGCAGCCCCCAACACATCCAAGAAAAAGAATTCAAGGGGAGGTTTTAAGCAGAGAAATGACATGACATGTCCTGTTTTAGCAGAATGCCTGGCCAACGGTGTGGAGAGCTGTCATGCCAGGCTTCTCCTGTTGTTTGTTGACCACCCTCCTGGCCTTTCCCCTCCCCACTCTCCCCTTCCACTCTGACCAAGAGTCAGGACCAAGCCCTGCCCCTTGTGCTAAGAAGGTGCACAGAGCATGTGCTGAGATGGTGCACACCACAGGTCTCAGGGAGGAAGTGCCCTTATCTGGCATCTGCCCAGTCCCAAAGACTCAGTTTTCTATAATTGGGATGGCCACTTGAATAGAGAAAGGTAGAAGGAAGATTGCAGAAGAGTCTGGAGGAGTTTCCTGCCTGGATGTCTCTTCGCTGTCTTCCGGATCCCATGTCCCGCTGGTTAATGGTGGCAGTGCTAGCACTGTGAATGGGAGGTGAGGAGGAGCTCTGGGTTCTTCTTACTCCCCTGTGTGGCCCTTTCTGGTGCTGCTGTGAGTACCACTCCAGGGGGCACCATTCATACTGTGCCTGTTTCCACCAGGAGAGTTTCCTCCTGGCAGTCTGGCAGTCTAATTTCTACTCTTCCTCCCTTTCTCTAATGGGTGCCACACCTACTTTGGAACAATCTGAACAGCCATAAATAGGGACTCTAGATTCAGGAATGCAGAGGCTTCATGTAGCAAGCATCCAAGGTTCCATTCCATCCAGCCAAGAAGATGCTAATCACTGGCCACCACCCTGCAGAGCTGTCCTGTCCTCACTCTTGTGGTGTGTGCACCAAGGAATTGCTGGGCAGCTTCCACTGGCAATGAGGGAGGGCCCCAGTGCCTGGATACCAAGATCTGGGCTCTGTAGAGCCATCTGACCCTGACTAGAAGGAGCTAGAAGGGTATTGTGGTGGACCAAGGGAGGCCAGTGGCTCCAGCTGAGAGGTGGACAGCAAGAAGCCCACCAGGCTGGCAGCACAGCAAGGAGATCTGGCTGACACAGACCAGCCCCATAGGTGGGCCAGTTATCACCTCCCAGATGCTAGTCACTGAGCTCTCAGGAGGCAGCAGACACAGTGGTTCAGAGCTCGGGTTTGGAGTCAGTTGGCTTGGGGTCAAATCCCACTACTGTTCCTTCTGTTGGCAAGGTTTCCCCTTCCCCTACTAGGAGCCTCAGTCTTCTTATCTATAGAGCGGGTTTACTTCCCTGGGTGATGATAAGGATTAGTGAGATAGAGTTTGTATGCGCTCCTTCCATGGCTGTATTAAAGAACTATGATTGCCTGGCTTTCTAGCATCTTCTCCCAGTGGCCTGACCCCTAAGCTCTTGCCTTTCCTTCCCTTTTTATCTTTATTCCTTTTCCCTGGGCCAGCCACCCAAGGGGGTATGGAATCTTCCAGTGACATTACTCCCTCCCAGGGTCACCTCAAACGGTTAATTCAGTGCGAGATGTTTGTAATGAAGGGCATAGAGTGTTCTCTGCATTGTCCCATCCAAAGGCGTGGGTAGAGCCACCTGGAGCCTTGGGAGCCTTTTTATCTTGGAAAGTCTATGAATTCGTGAAATCCACATTTCTGTCATTACAGGGCCACCACAATGGGCAAGAAGTTCCTCATGGAGAGACTGCAGTGCTGTGTGCAGTCCTGAGTGTGATACCACCAGGGGGCGCTGCCCAGCTGGTCTCTGCCCCAATTCTCAGCAAGGCTGAGGAAGGCAGAAGTGAGAGCCCTTGGAAGGGAGACAGGTTTGACCCTTCAGCTGGTGGGGTGTGGACAGCCAGCCTGGACCTGGAAGGTCTGCAACCTGGCAGACTGACAATGGCAATGGCGGAGACTCCAAATCAATTGGCCTCTACAATTTGCTGCCTGTTCCCGCACACACCATTCCATCTCAAGACTCATGAGATGATGCCCAGATAAAACAGGCTCAGAGAGGTCAGGGAGCTGCCTAAGGTCACACAGCTGGTACATGGCAAGGTAAAGGTCCCTCTGGACTTGCCTTATTCCAAATCTGGGGCCCTGGCATTTGGCCAGCAGAGAGGCAGCATGGTGATGGGAAGGAGCCTGTCTGGCCTGTAGCCTGGCTTGCAGCCTGGCTCTACCTCCACCCTGTGTGGCTGGTCATTCCTATCCAATCCCTTCCCCTCCTTCTGTCCCATGGGATCTCAGTGACCTTCTCCTCTATTTGGGGGAAATTGGCACAGGGCTCAGGGTCAGTACGAGTGGATCCCTTGGTATTCAACCAAGATGTGATTTTCCCAGACACAGCTTGGCCTCTTTAGGGACAAAATTCAATCCTGCTGGAGAATTCTCATATCCACTGACTGGCCATGGGCACCCCAGTCTTCAGCTACACCCAAGTCTGGGATGCAAGGGGGCCTGGAAAGCTGGCTAACCCAGAATGCCCCAGGTCACCGTTCCCTAGACTCTAGGCATCATGCCAAATGCTGCACATGCAGCCTGTGAGTCCTCACAGCTCTGTGAGTCACGATGTCATTCACCCCATTTTACAGAGGAAGATACTGAAGCTCAGAGAGTGCCTGAGCAGCTCTGTAGAAGGAGCATCGCTTTTCCTCCATCTCTGCCACTGACTAGCTGGATGCACAGGAGGACTGAGTCCGCAGACAGGACTGTAAAGGGCACAAGGGCTGTTAGTCCTTATCAGAGGCTTCCTGAGCACCAGGCTTTAGAGACAGGGAGGAAGACAAGAGTGTACCTTTGAGGAATGCACAAGCCTAGGAGTTCCAACAGGGCTGCAGTGGAGGTTAAGTTGCAGCAGGACTTACGAGCAAGCATGCGCAGAGGCCAGCAAGAACAACTGGAGGCTGTGGTAAGCAGGGAAGTTTCACAGGAGGAGCAGGGCCTGAGTCCTTCATCAAAGGGTGAGGAAGAGTGTGCTTTGCAAAGGGGTCTCCCCTGGGAGCAAAGGCCAGGACTTTGGGGCTCAAGGTTGAGCAGGGAAATGACAGGAGAATGAGGGCTCCTCTCTGGGTGCACACCCTTGGTCTCCAGGACAGAGAAAAGGTGCAGGGAAACACGGGTGTCCTGGGAAGGGGATCTCTGGGAACACATGCTTTATGGTGCTGGCACCCACCTTGGTGAGAAAATGAGATTTTGCATTTACTATAGTCAGAAAACCATGTGCCTTAGTGTGTGCGTGTGTGTGTGTGTGTGTCTGTGTTTGAATCCTTATGTCAAAGACTTTTGACATTCATGATCTCTTTGTCCTTTCTCAACTACCCTGAGAAGTTGGCTGGACAGAAATATCCTCAAAGACAGAAAAGAAGGGCCCCGGTGGAAGGAAATTTCTTGCTCATAGCCATGGGGCTGCAAAGTTGAAAAGTCAAGGCCCAACCAGGGCTCCCGCCCAGCTCTGTGCTCCTGCCCCTGAAGCTTTGCCCAGACCCCCATCCCACCTCCCAGCACCTCGCGTGCTTCAGGCCACCCTGCCATCTGCCTCCTCCACCCCTAGACATTCTCCCTTGGAGGAGAGAGGCACTCCAGTGTGAGCCCTTGTGTTTTCATCAGAGTTCAAGGCCAGGGTCAAGGGTCCATCTTCTCCCAAACCACCTTGCTGGCTTTTAGTGCCCACCTTTCTTAAGAAGCAACAGCCACAGAAAAGGGACCAGCAAGGAGTGAAGCTCTGTTCTGAGCCTCAGAAGGGAGCAGCTAGGAGGTGGTCCTCTGGTGAAGATATGTGAGGGCCTGCTAGTTGGATCCCTTCTTTCCAGAATCTCCAGTGGAATGGCACAAAGGACTGAGGGTCTGGGGGGTAGATCTCTGTCCCTTGCCAATAAACGTGGGCATCTGCCAAGCTCTCACCTGGTGCCAGGCACTGCTCTGAGTACCCTGTGCATACATGCTCTTCACAGCTGCCTGGCCGAGGGGAAGGTATGATTATGACCTTCGTTTTACAGGTGAGGAAAGGGAGGCACAGAGAGGTTAAGTGACTTTCCCAATGTCACGCAGTGAGTGGCAGAGCTGGGGTTTGAGCCCAGGAAGTCTGCTTCAAGCAGCTATTTTGCCTCGATAAATAATAATAATAGTAACAACCACAGCTCCCATTTGACGACCTCTTCCTATGTGCCTGGTGCTTTACTTCCTCAGATCAATGCTGTGACTTAGACGTTGATGTTTTCCGAATTTCTAATTTCATAGATGAGTAAATCCGGGCTTAGCAGGGCGCCTGGTGTGAGGTGACTGCAGAGGCTCACAGACTTTAGGTCTGCCTAAATCCGAAGCTTCCACCCTCCTCTGCCTCTGTGACTTGCTGTGTGACTTTGGAGCTTTCGGAGACTCAGTTTCCCTGTCTTAAGCCCTCTGCTCCTCTTGCTTTCCCGCTCCAGCAAGTGGGAGTGGACTGAGCTGCCGCGCCTCGCGGGTGACGGTCGGGCAACGCTGAAGTTCCCCCTTCCCCATCGGCCCCCCGCAGAAGTCCCCGCTTCCCCCGTTTTCTGTTGCTTGGCGAGTTGGGGCGGAGGGACCGGCGGGAAGGTACCGGGTGGGCCAGGTCGGAGCTGTGTCACCGAGAGGCCGACGAGGCCGGGGAGAGAAGGCACCGCTGTGATTTGGGGAAAGGCCAAGGGGCCCCTAAATCGCGTGCTCGGGGCGGCTGTGCAGGAGCGGATGGTCCTCTGGGAACCCAGAAGCGCCCCAGACTTGAGTAGGGGAGGGGAGGGAGAGCCGGAGGAGGCAGATTCTGGGCCGAGGGGATGGGGGTGGGGGGAGGCAGGGAGCACGCGGACAAAGGAGGCGGCCGGCGGCCCAGCTGTTTTGAAAAATGCTTCCTGTTTCTTTAAAGGCGCTCGCGGCTCGGGCGGCCGGGGCTGGGGAGGCGGTGGCGGCGGGAGCTGCCTCCTCTCCGGGCGGCGGCGCTGACTGATCTCGCGAACTGGGCTTCTGTGTAAACTGAGGCTAAACAAACACAGATGGAGCGCAGCGGGCGTTCTCCAGAAATGCTGGCAAGGCGGCAGCGACTTCAGATGACACTCTGAGCGCTCCGGGAACGGACAGCCCGGCGGCTTCGCGGAGCCGGCGGCGCAGCTGCCCCGGGCGAGGGGGAGAAAGGGAGAGAGGGAGGGGGAGGCGGGCGAAGCGGGAGAGCCAGAGACTCCTCGGCGCTGAGCGCGGCGGCGGCCCGGGCAGCCCCACGCCCCTGCCTCGCGCGCCGCCTGCGCCATGAAGCACATCCCGGTCCTCGAGGACGGGCCGTGGAAGACCGTGTGCATGAAGGAACTGAACGGCCTCAAGAAGCTCAAGCGGAAAGGCAAGGAGCCGGCGCGGCGCGCGAACGGCTATAAAACTTTCCGATTGGACTTGGAAGCGCCCGAGCCCCGCGCCGTCGCCACTAACGGGCTGCGGGACAGGACCCATCGGCTGCAGCCGGTCCCGGTCCCGGTGCCGGTGCCAGCCCCAGTGGCGCCGGCCGTTCCTCCAAGAGGGGGCGCGGACACAGCCGGGGAGCGCGGGGGCTCCCGGGCGCCTGAGGTCTCCGAGGCGCGGAAACGCGGCTTCGCCCTGGGCGCAGTGGGGCCAGGACTCCCCACGACGCCGCCGCCGCCGCCACCTCCTGTGCCCCAGAGCCTGGCACCTGGGGGACCAGAGCCACAGCCTTTCCGAGAGCCGGGTCTGCGTCCCCGCATCTTGCTGTGCGCACCGCCCGCGCGCCCCACGCCGTCCGCGCCCCCAGCGCCGCCAGCGCCCCCGGAGTCCACAGTGCGCCCCGCGCCCCTCACGCGCCCGGGAGAAAGTTCCTACTCGTCAATTTCACACGTAATTTACAATAACCACCCGGATTCCTCCGCGTCGCCTAGGAAACGACCGGGCGAAGCGACTGCCGCCTCCTCGGAGATCAAAGCCCTGCAGCAGACCCGGAGGCTCCTGGCAAACGCCAGGGAGCGGACGCGGGTGCACACCATCAGCGCAGCCTTCGAGGCTCTCAGGAAGCAGGTACCCGCTCCCCGCCGCAAACCCTCACTGCGCCTGGGGACCACTGCTGGAATGGGTGGGTGAGTGGCCGGGCCGGGATAGAGGTGTGTTTAAGGGGCAAGCTGCCCAGCCCGGTCCGACCCTGGGGGGCCCAGACAGATGTGGGCAGCCCTGGGGCAGTGACTTTGCCACAACGTTGGTATGGATCATAGTTTTCAAAGTGGAGATAAAGGTTGGAGATCTCTGGCCCGAGCACCGCACCCCCCACGCCCGCCCTCAACCCCCGCCTCGGGGGTAACGCTGTCTGCGCGTCTGACTTCAGCCTTCATAGTTCACTTTTATGGCAGCGAGTATTTGCCTGCCGGAGTCCCCTGGGCGCGGTGCGCAGTGGAGAGGGGAAATGTGGGAATCTGTCTTGGTCGCGGGAGAAAGAGGGCGACCCTTCTCCAGGCATTTGGCATGGTCGGGGTCTTGGCTCCCTGTTGTTGGTGGTGAGGCCGGGAACGCTGCGGCGGGGCAGTCCGGGGGAGCTTGTCAGCCCTTCTTCAGCCCCCAGCTCCCAGCAGTGATGCTCTAAACATTCAGGTTGCTAACAGGCTATGCATCCCTTGCCCTGGTATCCTCAAGAACCAGCGCTACAAGCCTGTGCCCTCTCCCCAGGGGTGGCCTCAGGAATGAGCTGGTGGGAGTCTTTCCCTGAGATCCCTTCCTTTCATCCTGTGGTGAAGCAGTCAACTAGGCGTGCTGAGGGAGGCGCCTAGTTGAGGGATTTTCTCTGAAGCATCTTCAGAGCCTAGTTCTGGGGTGAGTTGGGGACTTTTTAGTTTGGGGCTGGTGAGGGCTGCCCTCATCAGACAGTGCCCCTGAGCAGGTGGAGGAAGAATGCTTAACCCAAGAATTACCCGTGGTGGGACGGGACAGTTCACAATTCCACTTTAGACAAGGTTGGCACTGATTTGGGCTTCTAGGCTTCTTATTTTCTTAGTGAGAAGGGGCTCTAGGAAGGAGGTGGTGAATTATCTCCCACCCGACACAGGGCTCAGAGAAGGGTTAGGGTAGATGTGGCTAATTCTAAGTGTGTGTGTTTTTTTGTTTTGTTTTATTTTTTTCATGCTCTACAGCTGACTTGCTGTGTGACTCCAGGAATTTTGCTCAACTTCTCTGGGTTTTAGCCAGCAACAAAATATTTCAGAAACCATAATCTTGTTTTTGGATCACTCTCCTCTTCCTCCTGTTGGTTGGGGTGGGGTGGGGCAGTAGTGCCTGTGTCTACCCATGGAAAGGAAATTGAATCCCTGGGGGAAAGAGGCCCTATGACTTTTGAGCAGAAGTGTCTTGCTTGGGCTTGGGGAAAGTGGTGAGTGAGGTGGGGTGGGGGCGGGGGGGGCTGTCACAGATCAGGCTGGGCCTCTGCCCTCAACCACACCAGCTGGAACCCTGGGCAGTGAGCCCAGTGGAGCAGTCAGTCCTACCCTGAGCCAGCAGCTCTGTGCCTGCATTGCTGGGTAGGGGTGGCAGTGCTTGGGGGATCCTGCGACGCACTCTCCAGGACAGAAGGATAACAGAAGGGCAGAGATGCCTGTCCACTTGCCCACCTTGCCACTAGGGAAGCCCCTCCTAGACTGGGGAGGCATGTACCCAGAGCCTCACAGTCAGTGAATAGCAGGTCAGGGCTGGCACCTACGGCCTTTGACTGCTTGTTCTGGACCCTTCTGCCCCTCTGCTACCTCTTTGTGTGCTGAGAGAATACTCATCTGAGTGTTCTGTTACATCTCATGTGCCCACTGGCTTTTACTTCATTCAGCAATCAATTCCATCTCATTTGATCTAAACAACATCCCCGTCAAAATTGGATTGGCTTATTTTATAGTATGGCACCCTGAGCCCCAGAGATGGAAGGAGACTTGTCCCAGATCACCTAGTGGATTAGGAAAGATGACAGCAGTTTCTGGAATGCCCTCTGGCCAAATGCTTCCCTCAGTGCCATCTGTATCAGCATCATGTGCTCCCCTCAGCCCCCAGCGGGATGTTTGTTAACAATCAAGGCAGGGTGTACACTTGGCCGACCCTTTGAAATGAGATTGTTCATCCTGGTCTCCTTTTACTTCCCCTGGTTCCCTCGGGAAGTTCTCTATAAAAAGGACAAGTTCAGCGTGTCTAAGCAGAAGGCAAACCCATGCCTTCTCAGGGAAAGAGTATGTATGCAATGCAAACACTCATGCAGGTACACACACACACGCTCCTTGCACGTGCTCAAAAGCACACACAAATGCACGGTCACAAAAGCGCCTGTTCCTGTTGGTTTCCTCCTTGCCCCAGCCATTCTGTCCCTTCCCTAGAAAGGCTGCCAGGCCATAGTGGGCACCTCTCTGTTAGCTGGGAAGGAAAGAAATACGGCCAGGACGTTTCTGGTCATACAGCCAGGGGCCAAGGCCACACTCACCATGTTCCCCTCACCACCATGGCACCCATTCAATGGAGGAAGTCCTGTGTTCTGGAGGAGCCCCTTCCTCCTCTGGGCCTCAGTCTTCATAAAATGTACTCCCCACCCCCGCCCCCAATCCAGATGAGCTGTAGCTCTGGAGCTAGCCTCGGGCCTGACTGTTTGAAATGGGCCCTTGGAAAGTGACAAAAGGCAGAAGATCAGCTCTGCCTGAAACGGGGCCTTGGCCAGTGTGGCACTGAGTTGGGTTCTGGGATTGTGTCTCTGGCCTGGGGCTTCGTTCTTCTGAGCAGCTTCCTGGGACCATGAGAGATGTACTGACCTGGGAACCTGGAGGCCTGGCATTGAGTTGTGTCTCCTCTGCATGCCTTCTGTGTGGCCGTGGGCAAGTCACTGGCCCTCTCTGGGCCTCAGTTGCTGAAGCTGTAAAATAGTAATATTGCTGATCTCATCCACAGTGTTGAGAAGAGCAAATGAGGAAAGAAGGAGGCCTATAAGAGCAGTGAACATTTCTTTCCTTCCTTCCTTCCTTCCTTCCTTCCCTCTCGCTCTCTTTCTCTCCTTTTCCCTTCCCTCCTTCCCTCCCTTCTTTCTTTCTATTTCCTTCTTTCCTTCCTTCCTTCTAGACAGAGTCTCTCTATGTCACCCAGGCTGGAGTGCAGTGGTGCGATCTCAGCTCACTGCAACCTCCACCTCCTGGGTTCAAGCGATTCTCCTACCTCAGCCTCCTGAGTAGCTGGGATTACAGGTGCACGCCACCATGCCTGGCTAATTTTTTGCATTTTAGTAGGGACGGGATTTCACCATGTTGCTCAGGCTGGTCTCTAACTCCTGAGCTCAGGTGATCCACCTGCCTCAGCCTCCCAAAGTGGTAGAATTACAGGCATGAGCCACCACGCACAACCAGAGCAGTGACCATTTCTTATGCAGCTCCAAGGTCCTCAGGGCTGGGCAAAGCTCTCGACAGATGAAGCAATAAGAATTCTTTAATCATTTTAATAACTATCAGAGAAACTAGCATTTATCACATGCTTACTTTGTGCCAGGCACGGTTCTAAGCCTGTTATGTATATTAGTTCATTTAATGAAATAGATATTGTCATGATCACACCCCCTGCCCTGTTTCATGGATGGTGACACTGAGGTTCAGAGAGCTTATGTAAGTTGTCCCAGTCTTTTGCCACTGCATGTGGCCCTGTGGGTTTTGTGCTACACCCGACCTTGGCCAGACTCTAGGGTGGCGGTGCCTCGCAGCAGTGTACATTTGCAGGCTGCGGAGCTTGGGTTGGACTCTCAGGGCCTCGACTCCTAACAGCTCTGCTCCTCAGCCTGTCTAATGTCCTGGCACCATCCACCCTCAGCATGAGGAAGCCAGACAAGCTCCCACTGTGTCATAATCCACTGTCCTCTCAACCACGAAGGGAGCAGGGAGGGTGGCTGCATGGCCGCAGGTGGGGAGGTGCAGGTGGGAGAGAGGCCCTCCAGTCTGGGCTGGATGGTGCGGGGCAGATGGTCAGGCCGCAGCACATGCCACCAGTGCAACTGCACCAGAGCCCTCCCTGCCGCCTCATGTGAAGGCCATGTGTGCACAGCTGGCCTGGCCCGGGAGTGGGGCTGCTCCCTGCCAGGTGGGAGGGGTCAAAGGGAAAGGCTGGCCTTGTGGGGTGGTGAGGGAAGGGGCCAGAGTGGCAGGACTTTCTGTCTCACAAGCTGTGCCCACCCTTGGGGCATCTGATGCGCATGTGGATTTCCTCTCTCCCCTCAAAGCCCCTCAGCACTGATGGAGGATGGCTGCAATAGAAGGCAGTGTGGGGCCCCAGGTTCTGCCATGGTCCTCTCCACTGACAATGTGCCAAGCAGTTGGGGCCCAGGCCACCTCCCCTGCTGCCCCTGAAGCCTCTCAGGGGGTCCTCATCGAGTGAACTCAGCGTGACCCTGGAGGGGGTGAGGGAATGGTGCCCCAGCACATTCCTCACTCTTAAACTCCACAGAGTGCAAGGGAGAGGTGGGGGGTGCAGAGAAGCCTGCGCACCATCCCCTCAGCCAATGAGGGACAGGCCTGCTTGCACTAGGGGCTCCATGCAGATAGGTAAGGATGATAAAGGTCTTCCTCGTGTTCCATCGTGTCCACGGTCACCAGGGCGGCTGCTCCTGCACTGAGTGAGGCCCGACCTGAGCCTGCTGTGGGAGGTCTGAAGTGTTGTCTTCCCATGTTACAGATGAGGACACTTATGGAGAGGTGAAGCAGATTGCTCAAGGCCACAGAGCGACCAGAATCTGTACTGAAGCCTGTCTGGCCCTGGAGCCATAGCTCTTAACCACCCAGACCCAGGTTCTTTCTCAGGGTCCAGCCTGCTGGCTGTGCAGGAGGTTGGGAGTTGTTTTTTTTTTTTGAGTCAGAGTCTCATACTCTCGCCCAGGCTGGAGTGTAGTGGCATGATCTCAGCTCACTGCAACCTCCACCTTCCAGGTTTACGTGATTCTCCTGCCTCAGCCTCCCGAGTAGCTGGGATTACAGGCGCCCGCCACCACACCGGGCTAATTTTTTGTACTTTTAGTAGAGATGGGGTTTCACTATGTTGGCCAGGCTGGTCTCAAACTTCTGATCTCATGATCCACCTGCCTTGGCCTCCCAAAGTGCTAGGATTACAGGCGTGAGCCACTACGCCCAGCAAGGTTGGAATTTTAAAGGACCTGTTTAGATAGACTTTGGGAAGGATGCTGAACAGCTCTGGGTAGAGTGGCTTCACATCGGGAATCCAGCGCTCACTGACATGAGACGATCAGATGATCATTTCAGTGGAATCTGATGCTCGTCTGTGTGTAGTGGGCGTAGTGCTGTTGGAGCCCTATGGGCTTCCAGGAGGGCGTCTTGGGCTGGGTCTGAAGGGTGGGCCAGAGTCGGCACAGAAACAAGAGTGTGGACGGCTTTGAGACCTTTTTTGCATTCTCTGGTAGGTTCTCAGCATTATTTCTTTGGGAAGCTTTCCCACATTTGCACCTGTGATCTCATTCTGAGGTAGCAGGTGTTCTAATGCCCATTTCACTAGTGAGGAAATTAAGGTCCTGTAAGCTTATGGACCTGCCTAAGGTCACATGGATGGCCAGGGGTGGAGCCAGGCCCTCGGGCTCCCAGGCCAGTGCTCTTCATGGTTTTTTTTTTTGCTTGCTGGAACTGGGTCCAGCTTAGGGTGGGTTGGGTGGAAGGTTTTGGGGGCATATGGGACCTTGTGAAAATGCCAAAGTCTATTCCTTCAAAGTTGAAAAATCCTTTTGGGATGAGCATAAGGCAGATCCTTTTACTTTCCCGGAAGTTGGGCAGTCTGTCGGGAGTGGGAGCCAGGTAACTCTGCCTCCTCCTTTGGCCTGTGTCTCCTGACCAGGGTGAGCAGACAACTGCTGTGGGGGCCTCTGTAGGCCATGGTGGTGGGTGGGCTCTGGGCCTTGCTGTGGATGCTCTAAGAGGGATCTCATGGCATCATCAGCCCAGGACTCTCCATCTCCAGCTCAGGAGGGTGGGCTGCCTACCTCCCCACCTTAAGCTATTGACACTTATTCAGATCCCCAGGCAGTTCCTGCTGGCTAACTGGAAAGAGCCCAGCTAAGCCACCAGTTCAAAACCCAGCTTATCACTCACCAGCTGAGAGATCCAGGAAATTCCTACATGCCTGAGAGTCACATGCTTTGCTGTAAAGTGGAAGTGATCATTTCTACCCCTTTGGGCTGCTTAAAAGATGAATGTGGACATCGTATTTGAAACGCTCACCCTCTGCCTGGCCTTAATAGATCATAATAACCACAAGGTGGCCTGGCCCAGCAGTCACGGGGAATCTGTGCTGCTCAGACTCTGGCGGGAGTTACTCGATGTAGTCCTCGAAGCCCTGTGAGCTGCCCAGGCATTGCTACCCCAACTTTCCAGATGAGGAAATGGGGGCTCTGAGGAGTGAAGGCACTTCCCAAAGTCACACTGCTTGTAAGTGCCTGGAATTCACAGCAGCTCTTTCCACCATATCTTGACATTCCAGAGCCAGAATGGGTGATAGATTCTCACTTTGTGGTGACAGCCCAGGCTGGGGTGCCTCTGAGCTGGGCTGTTGGGAGCTGAGCGGCTGCATCCTGGGGCATGGGCACCAGGAGGATCTGGAATTGGCCAGGTAGTGAGGAGCTGCCCATGGGGGTAGGAGAGGAGGAGAGGTGAACGAACTGAAAGAGGCCTTCGGTGTCCTGGATGTGGCTACTGCTGGTGTGGTGGGAGCTGAGAGAGCCTACTGGCCATGTGCCTGGTGTCAGTCAGATGAGTGATCTGGGGCCCAATATGTCACCTCTCTGTTTTTGTGTGTACAGATGGTGGGGAAGGTTTAAGTGGGCTAACACTACCTGTCAATAGCTACTGCAGTGTCAGATATACAAGAGCTCAATACATGGGTTTCTTCTTGTTAGACCTGAAACTTGACAGAAACAATAGGCAAGAAACGTATCTAGGACAGAACTGGCCCAGAACCTGGCATGGGAGCCCCTAGGTTGGCCTTGGCCTCAGCCGTTGCTTTGTGGTCCCACAGTGACCCTGGATCACGGTGTACAGATCCCTTCCAAAATCCCTGCTCCCTCCTGGAAGCCCAGCTGTTACAGGCCAAGGGCTCAAAGAGCTGGGCCTTTAAGAGAAACTCCTAGCATGGCCTCTGTGTGAAAGCAGTGCTGAGGGCTGTGTCATAGAGCTGCACCTAGTCCGCAGAGCCTCCCCCAGGCTGCCACACCCTCCCTGGGGTGAAGAGGAGGCAGCAGTGCTGGCCAGCCCCTGAGACCCCCTTCCCCGGCCCAGGACTGCCAGACTTTGTTTATTTGTTCAGGCTGATAAAGCAGGATTCCCTGGACTCTGGCTGGGAACGAGCAAAGTGCATTGTTCTGCTAGCATTTCTGGGATGGGTTTGGAGCTGCGGCCAGGGCTGGGAGTGGGAGATGGGGTGAGGGGTGGAAAGCATGGGAGTTGGCTTTCTCTGTCGCCTTCCTCTCCCTCTCTGGGTTTCTGAGTCTCAGCACCCCCAGAGGGTGGAGGGTGGTACAGGCACGTGTCCTGGCTCTTCACCTGCTCTGGAGCCCGACTTTGGGGACCTTCTGCAAAATCAACCATAGTACTTTCACAGACCTCTATCAGGCCTTACTTTATGCAATGCATACATCATCTCATTTAATCCTTACCACCTTGTGAGGTCAGTCCTGTTCCCGATATGACAAGGAAACGAGGCTCAGAAAGAGTCTGTCCCTTGCCCAGAGTCTTACAGCTAGACAAAGCTAGAGCCAGGAGTTGAACCCAGCTAGCAAAAAGGTATGTGTGCTTAGCTTTATGCCAAATAGCTACATCTTCATCATCAGAGAGAGGAAAGGTGTTTGAGCCCAGTTCAAAATATTCTGGAGTGAAGATCCAGAGGGAGATAATTCATTTGTTCACTCATTGCCTCAATCAACAAACCCTCTTGAGGGCCTGTTATAGGCAGGACCTGTGCTAGGCTCTGCAGACATGGGCCTTCCACCCACAGTTCATAGGGAGACTGACCACTAAAGTGCCAGAGTGTGGGCAGTTATGGCCAGATGGGGTGCTATTAGGGCCCTATGAAGGGCAAACCGTCCTTCCTCGTGTAGGGTAGAGGTGCGGAGGTCAGGGAAAGCTCTTGGACGCAGTGAGGTTTAAAGTGAGATCAAAGTGGGTGATGTGTTAGGGTCCCCAGTCTGGGGTGACTGTCTTGTTCATGCTTTTCCTCCAGGCTCTGGAATAGGGATTTCCGTCCTTCGCACCATCGACATTGGGGGCAGGTAATTCTCTGTTGTGGGGGCACTGTGGGATACTGTGCGCTGTAGGCTATTTAGCCGCATCCCCACCTCCGTCTCCGCAATGCCCCCACTCCCCTGCGGTGAAAAGCAGGAATGTCTCCAGAGATTGCCAGCTGTCCCTTGAGGGACAAAACCATCCCTGGGTGAGAATCACTGGCCTGGAAGAGTGCTTGGCATATTTCGGGGGCTCATTAAATACTTGTGTGGATGCATTGTGCCATCCCACCCGCTGTAGTATAGGGTTCGTCAGTGATATGGATGCCACGTGTAGATCCTGAAAAGCCATAGCGAGGAGAAAACCGGAAGCCATGGTTGCTAGGTTTTTAGCCCTTTAGGTGAACAGTGCATTATAGGAACATAGGGTCTGTTAGTTAGTATCTATCAGGTTGATTTCATAGAGCTATTTCCAGGTTTCAAGACAGAACTCTGTTTAAGTATGCTGCAGTCTTTGGAGCTTTTTGCTCATGCAGCATGAATATTGATGGAGCAGGATGTTAAAAAAATCAGAGGCTCCATCTTTCACCCCATATAAATCCCTGTGCAATTAGTGAGGAGCTAGTTGGTGATGAATCAGTGACAAACGTGTCAAGTTTGTTCAGTGCCATGAGTGTGTATTACACCACTGTTGTCTGCCCAGCAGCACCCCAAGTCCTAAGGGAACAGAGAAAAAGATTTTTAAAAAATGAAAACCAACCATGTTTGTGTCTTTCCAGCTGAGCACTGACACTTTCCTTCCTGCATGTCCCCAGAGTCCCGAGCATGACATTATAATCTCACTCAAGCGAAAGTTCTCTGAAGCAGGAATCAAGTCATTCATTGTCGCACTACCCAAGTGCCCACCAAAACAAGTGTTACTGAATGAATGAATGAATGGAACATCAGAGATGAAAAAACAAAATGCCTGTTCTCTCAGAGAGATTCCTGCTCAGGAGGGTGGAGGGCAGAGCTCTGTGGTGGTCGTGGAAACTCACTGAGCTTCCATTCAGACTGACTGGCAGGCAGGCACGAGCTGAACCTGTTTCTTCCCCTGCAAAATGGGAATGTCGGTGTATCTCAGAGCAGATGAGCTGAGGGGTGTGTCTGTGTGTATGTGTGTAAACAGCAGGTGCGTAGAGCAGATCATAAGATCAGGGTAGAGGGCCCAGATACACTGTAGACAGGCCACCTCCCATGCCTGCCAGGCTGGGCACTGCGACCCTGCAGCCCTTCCTGATGCCTTCTCCCCTCAGGTGCCGTGCTACTCGTATGGGCAGAAGCTGTCCAAACTGGCCATCTTGAGGATTGCCTGTAACTACATCCTGTCCCTGGCGCGGCTGGCTGACCTTGACTACAGTGCCGACCACAGCAACCTCAGCTTCTCCGAGTGTGTGCAGCGCTGCACCCGCACCCTGCAGGCCGAGGGACGTGCCAAAAAGCGCAAGGTATGCGCCAGCCTTGTGGGGGTAGCCTCTGGGGAGCATGGGGGAGGCAGAGACAGGAACTTGGGGGTGCCCTGTATGTGCCCAGAATTCTGAAGGGGCCAGAGAGATCAGCTCTTGGGAATTTGCTGGGAGTTACTTCAGCTTCAGGGCTCCTCAAATCCCTGGAATGATAGGTGTGTCCCTACTCCTGGTAACTGGCTGCTGGGTGACCTCGGACAATCACCCAGAGTCTCTGAGTCTCTGGGCCCAGGTTTGCTCCTCACTGAAATGAAGAGGACCATTGATCTCTAAAACCCCTTCCTGACCTTAGGTGATCTGGTGCTGAATTCCCTGGTTGGCCCCCGATAAATGTCATACCAGGACAAGATTCCCCTGAGCAGGGTGACAGCCCAGGATAGTCCTTTGGCAGGTTTTGGGAGGGTGAATTGGCCTGTGGGTTATCTGAGACTATGCATTAAAAGGGGTGATGGTCATTCATTCATTCAACCTGGAGAGATTGACGGAGCCCCAGCCATATGTTGAGCACACTGGGCAGGGTATAAAGATGACAAACATATGGTCCCAGTCCCCATGCAGCTCACAAGATGGTCAGAGAGACCCTCCTGTAAGTAGATGAGGGCAGGACCCCTGGGGAAGACCAGGTAGAAGGGAGACAGAGTCACCCTCCTGCCCACAGGAGTTTGAAATGGCATCTCAGTGTAAGTGGTGTTTGAGCTGGGACCAGCAAGACAGCCAGGTTACCAGACAGATGAAAGAGGGAACAGCATCCGAGGCAGAGGGAACAGCTTGTACAAAGCCTGATGTGGTTGGGGAAATGTGTGCAGGAGGAAAGGTGTTGGGCATAGATATAGGTCCCCAGATGGCCATAGCTGCGGGCATTCCCAGTCAAGGGTCACTGCTGAGCAAGGCTTAGTGCAGCCCTCCAGATCTCTGTTCCCACGTGGCTTGCGGGAGGGGAGCAATAGAGTGGGACCCAGTCTACATCTGTGAGGCAAGACGCCTGGCCCACCTAGAGGGTGAGGGTGAGTGCGGGACCCTGTCATCCTCCATCCATTCTTTACGCTGCCTCCTTCCTTCCTGGCCTGCCCCTCCCCCCATCCCTGCTATTCCTCTCCAGACCCCTTTTCAGTAGGCCCCTTGGTGGGTTCTCCGGGTTTCCCAGAGGTCCCCCACAGACTCCAGGCTCATGCCTGGAAGGGTCATGGCATCTCCTCAGGGCTCCCCGCCGCCGCTGCCACGGTAACTGCACGTTGCATTCCTGGGAGTGCTTTAACTTGGACCAATTAGACAAAATCCTCATCAAGTGGGTGAGAGAGGAAGTGCCACTGGCGGCTCTGGGCGGCTTTCCTCTGGAAAGTGACACTGGTAAATTAGGGTGTGATTGATGGCTCCCGCAGTGCTCGGTGACAAAGGAGGTTTGTAAACTCTCGGTGAACTTCCCCTGGCATTCAGGCGGTCTGGAGGTGTGGATGGGCAGAGTGGGCAGGCGCCCTGTCTCCATCTCAGCCCCTCACTGCCCTTCCCCCGCACCCTCCTCTTCACCCAGGGAAGGCAGAAGTGCAGCGTGGAGGCCCTTCCTTCCTGCCATCGCAGGTTCCCTGATCGGAGCGGGGTCCTGGGCTGGGAGGAGGCTGGAAGCCTGGCTGGCGAGGAAAGAGGGACAAGTCGGGTGGAGAGGCCCGACAGAGCCAGCTGAGCTTCTGGCCTCCCCTGAAATCACCTCAAATCTAACACATCCTAGACACCCTCTGGGCCTGGTCCAGCCTCCCCATTGTGGAGAGTTGGGGTCTGTACCTGAGGCTACAGGTTGTGGTTAAGAGCATCGCACAGCCCTGGGTTCAAGTCCTGGCTCACCGCCCGCCAGGTGCGCCATCCTGCACCCTTTGCTTAGCCTCTTCCGCCTCAGTTTTCTTGTTGATAAGTGGGGACAGTGGAAATACTCACTCATGGGCCACTGTGAAGATGAGAGTCACTGCAGGAGAGCGAGGGTGGGGTCTGCATTGTTGCCACCCTCAGGGTAATGAGTCCTCAAAATGCTTGAGCTCTGAACTTGAGGCTCATCCTACTGGGTTGACTTATGTGGTGAAATTGCCCTGGAGTGGGATTTTTGGGGGTCGAGATGGAAGTTCCAGGGTAGGAATGTGTCTCTTTCCTCTCTACCCTCCGTCCCTCACACCCGGCCTGGGCCTGAGGGCACTTCCTGCCTCCTGCCCTTGTCTTTCCCAGCTGGTGACCTCCTCCCCCAGCTGGGACTCTGGGAGGCAGGGTCTGTATGTCACTGCCCTGATGACCTTCATGGTCTCACAGACTCACATGATACTCGTGGTGACACATTTCTCATATGAAACCACTCAGGGAGCCCTGACTGGCCCTGCGTCTCCCCATGGGGTCCGGTGTTCATAATTCCAGCCATTCCTCAACCAGCCCCTTCCATAGTTTCATCTGGACCACCAGGATTTGACCTGGCAGACTTTGCAAGTGTGGGCATCTCAAGCAGCCAGATTCCTCCCCAGCTTGGGACCCCTGGAGTGGCTGGAGCCCTTAAGCTCCCAGGTGCCCCTTTCAGGTGGGCCCCTGCGTCCCACCTCTGGGCACCGATGCTTTTGCTGCCATAATCGCTAGCTGTCACCCTCCCTCTGTCTGTCTGCCTGTCTGTCTCTCTGAGCAGTCTGGCTCATACTGTCGCCCTCTTTGTCCTCTCCCTTGGTGGGGATGTGTGGCCTCACACTGAAGCCCAGCATAACTGGCCTTGGCTGGTCTTCTCAGCAGATGTCCTGCTCTGGGAGTGGACTCGTGCGCACTGACACAGAGGAGGCCTGGAGCCCTGGGGGGGGCCTTTCCTTGCCTCCTGGGGCCCCTTGTCCTTCCCTTTTGACTGGGGGCTTGAGATGGCCTGAATGAGGAGCACATCTTTAGACGTGTCCTGGCTTTTGAGTTGCATTTGGAACCTCACCAGTTCTATTTTCTTCCTTTTGTGGTCTCCCAGCCTGGGCCTCTGAGGCCCCACCTCCATTTACAGATATTCTGTTTGGGGAACCAACAAATATTCTTTCCTCATGTGTGGGACTGTTTCTATGAGAAGACTTGCAAAGGTCTAACAGCAGATTGCA
Source organism: Aotus nancymaae (assembly GCF_030222135.1). Lineage (NCBI taxonomy): Eukaryota > Metazoa > Chordata > Mammalia > Primates > Aotidae > Aotus > Aotus nancymaae. Next base: position 12,068,053 of record NW_026988429.1, read on the forward strand.
CCTGGTTAAGAGTTTTTGGGAAGAGGTGACTGACAGCACCGACTGCTCACAGCGCTCAGTCCGGCCACACCACAGCCTGGCAGCCAGGCAGGGTCCAGGGGAAGCCCAGGAACTTACAGTAGGTGCTGGGAGGAAGAGCCCCTCTTCCCCACCCTCCACCCTCTTCAGCAGGTGTCCACCTCCCCCAAAGGACATGTGACCACTGCAGGGGTCCCCAAGCAACAGATGGGTATCTCAAAGCACTCCTTGGTATTCCCATCCCTCTCCCCTCCCCACTCCTCCCTTCCCTTTCCCTCCCTACCTCCTTTCCCTCCCTCCCTTTTTTTTCTTCCTTCCTTCCTTTCATCCATCCACCCATGAACAGCTATTGAGTACCCTCTATGTACCAGGCACAGTGAAGGTACAAAATAATTTACCACATTGTCGCCACCATCAAGCAGCAACTGAACACTCCTTGGTCTAGAGGATTTGGGAACCAGGAGTGGTTAGGGTGAGAAAAAGGAAAAGCAAACCAAAGAATTTTTGCTCCTAACATAAGTCTCTAGCCATCAGGGGCCATCAGGAAGCTGTGGACTGTGGAGGGGACCCAGGAGGGCCGGGGAGATTGCTCAGAGTCCTGCAGGGGCACAGGAGCGTGGGAGAGGGGTGAGAACTCGAGCCTTCCATCCACACCTGCTCTGCCTTGTCTGGGTCAGGGGGTGGGTTCATGGGTTGGAGTCCCTGCCACACAAGGTCTGGATTAGCACACCGTCCCTGGGCCACCACCCTGGGGCTTGCCTCTTGGCATCACCTTGGAGACGGCTCTGGGATGGGAGCTTGGGCCCAGTTTGTGTCTGAATGATATCACGAGTGTGCAGTTTCTCTGTGGGGCCTTTCCACCTGACTTCAGGCCACTGTCCCTCTCACGGCCACTTGGGGCTGCTGGAGTCCCTTGCTGTTCCTCTCTGGAAAATGGGATGACCACCTCAGGGCTACTTGCTTCCCAGCCCTTTCTCCCCAAAATGAGCCATGCTTGCTGCCCCTTGTGTCTGTGGCTGTGGAAGCCTGCCTGGTAAAGGAGTTCCTGACGAGGTGCATGCTGGCCCATAGCCTCACAGTCGCCCTCCTGGAAACTCAGTTGCATGTTAACTGGGCTTTCAAGCCTTAGGACAGAGGAGCACCTGCTGATGGGCCAGTCAGGCAGGGCTGCAGGAGGCTGGGAGCAAAATTTGGATCAAAGACTGTGAGGCCGTGGGCAGATGCTTGCCCTAGCAGCTGTGATGGCGGTGGTCATCGCAGGTGTGATTGGAGGCCATTTGAACTGTCCCACACAGGGACTGCTTCTTCAGAGCTAATGTGTCCAAAAGAGACTGGGCGACCCTCCTTCAAGATGCTCACTTGGGAGGTTGAGCTCAGCGTCCTCTGAGGTCCCTCACACCCCAGTGAGCTGCCCTGTCGGTCCAGGTTAGCGTTAAGGAGATTTAAAGGGCGCTTGGCTCCCCCTCCAAGCCCAGATTCATCTTTCCACCCATCTCAGCCCTTCTCGGCAGGAGGTGGGGGACCTGCATTCCTTGACCAGTGAATCCTCACCTTGCGGACCCCAGAGATCATGACTTCTAGGATTTGGAGCCCCATTGGGAAGCCCCAGTAGTGCAGAGGCCCATGTCAGAGGCCACCCAGCAGAGAGACAGGCAGGAGGTGTGGAAGCGCTCTGGGGAGTTGAGTTCTGACTCAGCTGCAGCGGGAGATAATGCACGTTAAGCACCTGGCTCCGGGCCATGTTTCCACAGCTCCTGTTTTTAAAGCAGCAATTCCTGGGAGCTTCTGAGAAGGAGGAGGGGAAAGAGGAAGACGAGGAGGAAGCAGAACTGTTCTTCTGCACCTGGGCCGGGTGGGCCATCCCAGAGCTACGGAATAGGAAAGCACTGATTGTGCACAAACCAGGGCATCCTCTTCTAATGATTTTAAGCCACCAAGTAGTATATTAGTAACCACAACAATAGCTACTCAAATTGATAGCATATTTTGAGCCCTGGCAATAAATGGGCAGTAAGTTACTGCCCTCAAGTTGCTCAAAGGCTCCGGTTTGGCATGGGAGATAAGACGAACCACAATGTGCAGAGTTGAGGGCTGTGCCAGAGGCCTGGCTAGCAAGTGAGACCCCCGGGCCGTGTGCCTGCAGCCGTGTGTGCCAGTGCCGGGAAGGCTGGGTCTCCAGGGCTGGGAAGTTTGCTCTTGGCCCTTTGGGTGATCTAAAAACAGAGGTGTCAATTGCACTGGTGCAGCTTCGCCAGGTCAGTGTCATCCCTCTTTTCCTTGCTGCTTTCTGGGGGTGGGAGGCGGATCCTAGTATGGTCTGGTTCTTCTTTGGAAGAGCATCTTGGATGCAGACCCCTGTAGCTTTGGTGCCAGGGACAAGATGACAGGCATATTGGATTTTGTCGGGGGAAGGGGGTTTGGCGTAAGCCGAGGGTGTGTAGGAGGGGCCCCATTCTGTCTGGACAGCTGAGCCCAGGCCTGGGACAGGATCCCCTGGCGCCAGCCCCTTCAGCAGACTGTGGGACTTGGAGTCTCCAGAGCTGCACCCTGCCTGGATTCAGTCCCACCTGTGGCTCCAGGGTGCCCACCAAGGGCCACTGTCCCAGCTTTGTTCCCACTTACCATGTACATTGTCAGCCCCGCTGAGGCCTCATCTCCACTGAAAAGTGAGGAGCTATCTTAAATGATTTCTCAGGCCCTTGACAAGCCCACCTCAGCTGTCTTTCTGCTTTAATGATGACCCCTGTGTTACTTCTCTTCTGCCATCATGGACATGTCACAAATATTTGAAAGTCACTCCTAGAGACTATTGGGGCCCCAATGCAGCTCGTCCAAGAACACTGGCAACACCTGATGTTCAGAGAGTGGGGATTGTGTGCCAGGCATGTGCTTGGTGCTTCCTGGGTATCACTTCTTGGGCTCCTCTCACTAACCCTGGAGGTGGGGGACCAGTGTTGTTCTGATGCACAGATGATGAGTCTGGGACTCTCTGAGCCCCAGGATTGCCGAGGTCACCTAATCACTAAGAGAGGTGCACCCCAGCTCCTACCGCTCCCTGTCCTGCCTCTCACATGGAGGTGGGGTTGGGGAAAGGTTGGTAGTCTCACATCTTCAATTCCCCCCTGGCCCAGTTATTAAGTTAAATACCATCTGCTTTCAAAGCCCACAGAGGCCATCTATGCTGGGGAAAGGGGGGTGGGTGGGAAACCACCATCAAATTCCCAACTAGTCATAAAAATGGATGCAATTTATTTTTTCTGGCATTCCAATTACATAGACGTTTGTCGCCAGCTGTTTGTTCTAACACGGAGTGTTCTCTCAGCTGCCGTTTCTCTTCTCCCATTTGACACTGTTAGGCCACAAGTCTGGCAGGGCCTGGGTTGGAGGGGTCATTGGCTGGGGAGCCTCCCAGGTGAGCTGAGCTGGCTTTCCCAGAAAGTGGACCATGCCTCTGATGTTCCCCGGGTGGTCCCAAGGCAGGCAAGGCAGGGGTGCTGCTTCCTCCCTCTGTTCACACTCTCTGCCCCTTTCCTCCTTCTCTCTCCTTTTCCAAATTGCTCCCCACCCTCAACATGCGCTCCCAGGCCCCACGCCTCTCCCCAACACATTGGGAATGAATGAAAACTCAAGTCTTTGAGTTGTGGGAAGTCCCCTCTGATGCCCTAACTGACCACCCTAGGGAATGCAGAGAACCTCCCGGAGCACCTCTGAGCCAGGATTCCCCTCTGGAAGCCCCTTGGAGGCTTAGTGGCCCTGGGGAAGCTGGAGAAGGGGTGTCTATGTAGGGTGGGGGCTAACCTCAGAGAACGCTGTAGTTCTTGCTGTAGTGCTATCGTTGAAGGCACAGAAATGCACACAGAATTGATGCCCCTCAGCAAAACTGTGAAGTAGGCAAAGTGCAGAGCTTTGGGGCCAGAGACCTGGGTTTGAGTCCTGGCACTGTCACTTCTCACTCTGTGACCTTGGGCATGTCGCTTGACCTCCCTGATCGCCAATCCTCTCATCTGTAAAGTGAGAGCACACGAATCTGCCTTGCTGCCTTGCTGAAAGGATTAAACAAGACCCCATATGAGAAAGGGCTGGTGTGTTCTCAGTGAGTGCCAGAGAGGAAATCTCATGAATTTATAGCTACAAGGTAACAACTTAATTGGAACCCCAGGAAGGAACATCTCAGAAAAGGGCAGTGCCAGGGGTGGATGAATGACGGACCAGCCAAAAGGCAGATGGGGAAGGACCAACCATTCTGAGTGAGAGATTCCTCTCTCTCTAGCACTTCAGCGCAAACCCCTGGTCCTGCAGCCTTAGCGTGGGGTGCAGCCTGCAGCCCATCCAGAAGTCCTGATTTCAAAGTACATGGATTCATACCAAGAAACGTGCATAACATGTGGTTGTACAGTCATGCTAATCAGCAGTCCAGCAGACACCACCACCGAACACATCAACCGTGTGGTGAGTGCCCACTGTGTGCTCTTATGGGCACCTCACTCACATTATCTCTACCCTGTGTTATACTAACCCCAAAGTTGGGACCACTTTCCTCATCGCACAGATGGAAGACTGAGGCCAGGAGCCTGGGGCCACGTGGCCAGGAAGTGGCGGAGCTCAGTTTCCAACATGTTTTATCTCTTTAGTTCTGAGTTCTGAGGTCTTCAGTTCCTGAGGCCAGGCTGCTGCCTGAAGCTCGCACACTGCCCAGCACAGTGGCCTATGCCCAGGAGGCCCCCAGCAAGTGCCGGGTACTGTGCCTTGCCCAGAGCAACAGCTCTTATGTAAGCAGCCGGGCTGCAGTGCATGGAGGCTCCACTTAGCTGCAGGGAGCCAAAAGCCCGCTGGTGGTGGCCCTAGGAGCGGTGAGGGGTGGGGTGGGCAGGGAGGTATCATCAACTCGGAGCACCCCCAGCTCTGCGTCGTCGGCGAGGCCTGACACCAGGTTAAGTCGCCTGGCGGCCTCTGGCTGCAGCTGGGAGCGCGCCTGGTTCCCATTCGGGCGCTGTGGTTTTGATTAGCTGTTCTGCGAGGCGGGCCTGCTGGTGAGTCCATGGGAGCTCCGCTGGAACAGAGGGTCCCCCGCCCGGCCGCTGCGGCCCCCCCTCCTGGCAGCCCCAGACTCCAGATGTTCTGAGCACTCGCTGGGAAGGCCTGCTGGCGCCACGGAGGGCAGAGGGCAGGGAAAGCACGCGAGCTGGAAGCCCAAGCACTCAGTCACCGCAGGCCTTGGCAGCCCGCCCGGCCTTCTGCTGGCACATTCCCCAGCTCTCCCCTGGCCATCTGTTCCCAAAAAACCCTTTCAGAGCCTCATCATCACTCAGGATACAACAGCGCGAGCAGCTGGTTTGGAGGCAGCAGGGAAAACCGTGCAAAAGGTTCTTTGTGAGAGAGGAAACTCGCTTATGAATAACAGGACTGGACGCCGTAAAAGTTGGAGGCTGGAATTCTTGTTTCTCAGGCGCCGCTGTTTGCTCTTGACTTTTTATCTCTGGTTTTTATTTTGTCCCCGTTTTCTTTTAATGTTGTTTCTTCCTCTTCTCACATCAGTTGTGACTTTTCTTCCTCCTCTGTGAGCCTGAAGGCCACCTCATCGGTGCTCCTGGACACTGCCGAACTTTTCTTTCTCAGGGCTGTTGTCACTGGGGAAGGTTGGAAGTGACTGTTTTCCTAAGAAAACAGCTGGAGGGGACATGGGAGCAAGAAGGTGCCTGGGAGGGCAGGTCGGTGTTGAGGCTCAAAACAGGCAGCACCGTGGCAGAGTCGCTCTGCCGTCACCCCAAATAAACCCCAGGCACACAGATGTGAACAATGTCTGCTCAGAGGGAGGGTGTGGGAGACCAGACGCCATGCAGAGACCCCCATCAGCTCATCAGAGAGCTTCTCGGAGATGCTCTGGTAGGACAGTCACATTCATAAATACCCCAGTGCCTAGGCCCCGCGGCTGACTGCAGCATGACATGAAGCCTTTTTTAAGAACTGGCTGCTGCCGCCAAAGCCTTCTGGGAGATGTCTGCCTGAAACCTGGGCAGCTCCTGAGAGCAGTCGCTGGGTGGCCTGTCAGGGGCTGTGGGGTCCTGGGGCAGGGCCGGCAGTTGGAAGGCCAACCCTGGGGAGGAAAGGGCAAGGCTGGACTGCTTTCCCCACACCCCCTGGACCTGGAGGGAGGAGCTGAGTCGGGCGGAGGGAGGGGCTGCCATGTGTCAGATGGTGGTGATGGATGGGGGAGACACAGGTCAGGGGCAGGTACTGGGAGTTTCCCCTTTCCTTTCTCAGTTCGTTGCACCCATTTTCCAAGGGCTGCCTCCCCAGATCCAGAAGCCGTGGCAGCCCCTCATCCCAGCAGTGGAAAAAGCCCATCGTCGATGCTGCTGTGGGTGGCCGGCTTTGCAAAAGCCTCACATTTGGGGCTTTCAGGGCATTTTGCCTTTCATCTTTACTCAGGCTCCTGTACCTCATTCCTCTTGCCCTCCTCTCGGTTTTCCTCCCACTTCCAGTTAGAGAGATGGCAGCTCCGGCAGGACCAAATATTGATGTTTATGGCAGTTTTATGGCCGTCCATCTCACCATCTGAAGGGCTCAGCACAGGCCCACGGATTCTCTCTCCTGGAGTGACCTCTGGGGGCAGGTATCTGGTCTGGATGCTGGAGCTGGTCCCTACTCTGCCCTTGTGGGCTGTGCGGCCGGGTGCTCAAGTGTTTTAACCTCAGGACCCTCAGCTCCTGGGTCTGTTCACGGATCAGTGGCATAAAGGACATAACATTGTTTTGCAAAATCTGCTCTCCCTCCCGTGTCTCCTGCCCAAGAAGTTGGTCTTCATGGGGCCAAAGGCAAGGAGGACCTGAGGAGAGAAGAGGAACCACTGTCCGCAGCCCCTGATGATGACGTGGAGTCAGCCTAGTGACCAGAAATTGCTTTTGAACTCTGTGGCTGCCAGAGGACAAGAGGAAGAGGACAGGGCTGCCCTGCTCACTGCTCAGCCTTGAGCCCTGCACCTGGCACAGTGCGAGGCCTCGGACAGAGGGTACCAGCAGGTAGAAAGGGCACCCCATCTTTAAACAGGCCGTGCCCTTTCTACCTGCCCAGCAGACCAGAAAACAGTTTCCACAGGAAACAACAAACCTTCCCTGTGCTCCCAGGATAAGTGTTTCTAGAGGGCAAAGTCGGGAGCCATTCTCTCCTTTAAGGCTTTGCCACCTCTGCCCAGGATTCACAGCCACCGGGGCCTGTCTCAGCTGCCCTGGCTGCCAGTCCCATCAGAGCCCCTCCCGGCAGCTCTGCTGAAAGTGGGTGGGACTGCCTCGCTCCATCCCCTGCTCAGCTCCCCAAAAGCCTAGGAGCCTCCCTATGGGCCAGGGGATGAGGCCAGACTCAACAGGACACCTGATGGGCCCCCCAAGTGACCTGGCCCTGGCCAGTCACTCCCTATGTCCCAATTTACACCCCAGCAGCACAGAACTCCTTGCCCAAAGGGGCTATTTTCGGCCTCTGTGCTCATGCCGTCTCTTCTGCCAGGAATGTCCTTCTCCGCTGTCTGTCTGGCTAACTCCTGCTCATTCTGGAAGGCTCAGCTCCTCCTGAAAGCCCTCCCTGAACCCTACCCCAGCTTCCTCCTCAGGGCGTCGTAGCACAGGGATGCGCATGGTCTAATTCAGGAGAGCATCATGTGATATGCTTTTAAAGTAATGACTTAAAATGTTATACAATATGAAACTCTATTATGTGAGATATTCGATTTTATGTGATTATATTGCATTATATTTGTAGGCGGTATGCTGTGTGACATAAGATGCAATGTGATATTAATCCCATGACACTATGTTACACAGTGTTGGATTAGTGCCTGTGTCTCTAGCTAGACTGTGAGCCCCTTTCTCTTTGTGTCCCATCTCCTGGCACATACTAGGGCCCCAAATAATGAACACCATTCCTTCCACTAAAATCCACACTGCTAGGACTGACTGTCCCTATGCTGAAGGCAAGGACTCTAGGGAAGGATTAACTAGGGGCATTAGACACAACTAGGGAAATGCCCCTGGGCTGTTCTGTGCCCCAGCTGGGCTTATACCCTTGTTCCCTTGAATCTGCAAGGAGAGCATTGTGTTTCAATAACAGAAACCCCTCAAGCAACAGCTTAAACTAATGGGGGCTGGCATTTTTCATAGTTCAGAAGTCAGCTGCTCCCTGGAATCCAAGAGTCCAGGCTTCTTTTGATCTTTGCCTCATGGCGGCAGAGTGGTTGCCACAGCACCAAGCTTTTCATCCTCAAACTGCATCTACAGTCAGGGTAGGGGGCCATGCCAAGAAGAGTGTTTCTCCTCACCAGGGCAGTCAGTCTTGCCCAGACAGCCCCTCCCTTCCCCCAAAGGAAGATGCTCCCCTCGAACCCAAGAAAAACATCGAGGTCTTGTCAGCTGGGAGGGCAGCAGAGAAAACAGCCACGTCGCTCATGCCTGCAGGGTTGGTCCTGATATGTGACAAGGTGGTTTTCTTCCCAGGGGAGCTAACCAGTGTCATTACCTTAACCACGATCTCAGAGCCCCACTTCTTCGAGTTTGCCCAGTCCTCACCACAGCCCCACAAAGTGGGTGTCACTAGCTCCATTTTCAGGTGACAGTGCTGAGGTTCACAGAACCAAAATGACCTGACTAGGCCCCCAGTGACCTCGTTCCTGTTCACAGCACTTTCCAGTTTGCAGAGCCCTCTTACACCCATGACTTTCTTGAATCCTAGAACAAGCTCCTGGGGTCCACATTATTAAACATGGGAGTGAGATGAGGCGAAGTCACCCAGACTCAAGCATCTGGACAGGGCTGGGCAGGGCTTGGACAGGCTGAATCCAGGCGACCGCTGTCCTCTGTCCTCTGTTCTGTCAAAGGGAAGGGTGTGAGCTTCAGGGGTTGCCAGCAGTGTGGGACCTGGGGCTGGGGACACGGGTCTGAGTCTCAGCGCAACCACTCAGGAGCTCTGTAACCTCAGGCACCTGCCTTCAACAAGCTTCACTTTCCTCATCAAATGTGGATAAAGCCAGGTGAGGAGTGTTTGAGGAAATTAGGGCTGTCAAAGCATTTTTTCAACCGAAGGCACAGCAGTCAGAGAGGGTCACTGGAGGCCACTGCTGGTCTGTCAGGAAGGTGGGCAGAAGGACCTAAGTGTCCCCTCCTCACCCGGTGACCTAGAGAACATGCATGCATGCACACATGCAGGTGTGCTGGCGCGTCCGTAGGCACTGTCTGTTGGGGTCAGGTGGAGGGCCCCCTGCATGGTGGCCTGATTTCCCATGCACATGGGAAGGGGGCACCCCCTGGAAGGTGGCTGGTGGTCTTTAAGGGTTTCCAAACTGCCCTCCCCGCACTGAGCCCTGGAGCCATTAAAGATGGCCCCTCTGTGGCAGGGCAGGGTGGGGCAGAGCCAGGCAGCTGGGACGTGGAGAGCAGCTCTCAGAGTGAGCTGTGCGGAGCCCACCTGGAATCTGGGGAGCTGTGACCGGCATTGCTGAGAGCCACCCCTCCCCGTCCCAGCAGCTGTGCCTCCCGCCTCGCTTTCCTGCCAGCCCTGTTCCTACCACCACGTACACTCGAGTCCCTGCCACCACGGCCCACCCACCCCCTCCACACGCACACACAGGGACTCTTCACGTGTTCAGTCTTTTTAGGTACATGAGTTTTGAAAGATGAGTAAAACCTGAAAGGCCCTGCCCTGCACATCTACTTCAGAATAAATCTTCCTGAGTGTTTACTCTGTGTCAGATGCTGTTCTAGTGTTGGAGGCATTTGGGAGAATAAAACAGGTCCCACCCTTTGGAACTCAGAGCTAAACTACAAAAAGGCTATGCATGAAAACTGAGAGGAGGGCCCCTTGGGACGGTCTTTGGAGCCCACTACACTTAGTCTGCATACACTGCTTTTGAGCTTGACTCTCACGCCCCTCAGATCTGAACCTCAGAACAAAAACAGCCTGTGACGGCAGGGGCTGGGGGATCAGGTCCTGGAGCAGGTACAGAGATAGCACCGAGAATCAACCAGTGGCCTCATTGAGTAAGAAGAAACAGACACACAATAAAAAACAAGGTCAGAGGCTCAGAAGGACGGAGAGGCTGGAGGCCCCCTTAGTGTCAGGGCAGAGAGCCCGCAGCCTCAGGGTCCTTGGAATTGTGTGTGCACTGATGTTCATGGGCTTGACCTTGAGTTGTCCAGAGGAAGCTAAAGTACATCCAGTAACGTCGGGCTGAGAATGCAGGGAAGTGCATCAGTTATTGGGAAAGGGCCCATCCACGCTGTTTTGGCACAGAAAACATGTGGCTTCCTTTCTCCAGGCAAGTCTGCTTCTGTGCAGGAGCCTGTCTCCTAGGATGGCGGAGCTGGGAGGGCTGGGCTTCTCGTCTGCTTTGTTCACTGTGGGATCCCCAGAGCCTCCAGTGGAGCCTGGCGTGGCCTAAATGCTCGGTAAACATTTGCTGGATGAATGGAGCAATGGAAGCATGAGGCAAGGAGATGTTTTCAGTTGTTTTCCACAAATATCGAATGGGCAGCTCTTCTGTGCCGGTACAGAGGGAGGCCCTGGGGATCCGAAGTGGAGACGAAGTTCCTGCCTTGAGTTGGTGGTGGGTAAATAGGGTGGCTGGGGACTCTTCCTCCCCACCCCCATGGAGCCTACGTGCTCCAACACCGAGTGCCTGGCTTTGCAGCCATTGTGTTCTTTAATCTTCCTGACAAGCTCATGCAGTAGATACTACTATTACCATTTGTAAGTAAAGAAACGGAGCACAGAGAGGTTAAGCATCTCGTTCAAGGTCATACAGCTGGTAGAATGGGAAGTCAGGATTCAAACAGAGGCAGTCTGGTGCCATAGCTGACACATTTAACCACCGTGCTGGATTGTTTGCCAGTGGGTGTGCACATGTACACGTGTGTGTGTGTGAGAGAGAGAGTGAGAAGACCTCTGATCAAAGATGTCCTCACCTCCACCTGGATCCCTTGGTGGTGCCTGCATCTAGCTAGGGGAGGGGCTTAGAGACAATGGAAGAGGCTAGGGGAAGTGTTCCTCATCTTAAAACTGCATCTGCATGGAACGCACACTGTTTTTGCTGAAATCATTGGATTATTTGGGCTTCCCAAAGGGCTCGTGGCCTCTCCAAGCCACAGGTGGCCCAGTGGTCCTGAAATATCCACAGCTGGGCTCCCTCCTGGGAGTCTCCCAGAGAAGCACTGTGGTCTCTGCGAAGGCTTGCTGGCCAGCTCTTTGGCGTGACTTGGCTTGTCTGGTTGGTGCCCATCAATCCCTGCTGTCACTTTGCAGTAAGGACTGGGGAGGGGAGGCTCTGTGAGAGGCAGCAGGGTGATGGGAGCAGTTCCCAGTCCAGGAGGAGGCAGGCCTGATGGGGACCCTCCACCGTGGTCGGGGCATGTGAGCTTACATGTCTTGTTGGGGTGTCTGTGTGAGGATCGTAAGTCAGGCCCATACGGCAGGTAAAGAGCAAGGTTTTCCTTGCATGGCTGGGCCACCAGTCTGCCCATCGGTCTGCTCTCCTCCAGCCAGGTGGGCAGCCTCCTCCAGCCTGGGTGCCTCCTCCAGCCTGGGTGCCTCCTCAAGCCTGGGTGCCCCTTCCAGCCTGGGTACCTCCTCCAGCCTGGGTGCCCCTTCCAGCCTGGGTACCTCCTCCAGGCTGGGTGCACCCTCCAGCCTGAGTATCTCTTCCAGTCTTGGTGCCCCTCCAGCCTGGATGCTTCCTCCAGCCTGGGTGCTTCCTCCAGCCTAGGTGCCCCCTCCAGCCTGGGTACCTCTTCCAGCCTGGGTGCCTCCTCTGGCTATGCAGTGTGGCCATGGGCCCTTTGAGCTGCTGGCATCTGAAAGAACAGTGAAGCCAAGTGCAATGCCCGGACAGCTTCGCAGGACAGAAGCAGATGGGAAGCCGCAGCAGCTGCCTGAAGCTTTGCCTGGCCAGCTCGACCCTCACAGTGCCCCACGCTGGGGGTGAGCTGGAGTAGGGGCCCAGAAAGACAGATAGACTGATGGACGTGGAGAGACAAACAAAGAAGAGGCCAAGGAAGAGTTGGCAGAGACACACAGGCAAAGCACGAAGAAGGAAACAGCTTGGCAGCCAGAGAGAGTGGCCTGCAGCCCGAGAAGGCGTCAGCATGGCATGGCTGCCCCTGCAGGCCCAGCGGGCTCCTCTGAGCAAATGGGCCCTGGCCCTGGGGGTGTTGAGCTTCCCACTGCCAGCCACTTCCCCTAGACTCCAGAAGTCGAAGGCCAAGATGTTCTTAGAACCAGGGAGGTGACAGCTGGGTGGATGACTTGGGGACCTGCCATTCCTGTTTGCCAGTGAGAAAACTGAGGTCTGTAGGGTTTCAGGGTCTACCTTGCTCTGCTGCATCCTGGCAGAGTGGCCTAGGGCAAGTGAGGTCACCACTCAGGCCTTCATTTTCTCATCTGCAACATGGGTGCAGCTGCAGGCACCTCCCAGGAACTGCAAAAGACAGCACATGCAAATGAGTGTGGCACAGTGCCTGGCAAGTGGCCACCCTCCATAAATGGTGGCACTGGGCACTGACGCACTTGCTTCTGTTCCCAGGCCCTGGGAGGATGGGGTGCTGGTGGTGGAGGTATAGCTGAGGGGACTGTGGCAATCACACCGATAACCATTCGTGGCGTAAGAAGATGTAGGAGGAGTTGGGATAAAGAGCTTCAGGAGTTCAGAGGAGGCATCTGTTGTCCCCAGCTTGCAGTGGGCATGGGGCTGATGGGGGTAAGAGGCTGGACATGAGCAGGCCCTCATTGTCCCTAACTAGGGAGGCAGCAAGGTCTCAACTGACAATCCACCGCCCCGGCCCTGCACGTGTGGAACCTACATTCTAATGGGTGGAAGTAACTCCAAGTAAGGCCCTGCAGCACCGTGGCATGCATGGTAGGTGCTCAATAAATGCTAGCCTAGAATACCTGGGACCAAGTACCACCTCTAGCATCTCAGCACAGGAAGGGCTCCCCCAGGCTACCTGCTCTCATCCTCAACATTGTCTGATGCAACAATTGTTTCTTACTAATAGGAAAGTTCTGCACGGCCTTGACTGACTCTGAGGTTTGAACACGTCTGTTGGCCTCAGTGAAGGAGGAGTTGGACCACTAGTTCCACCTTGCTCCTGACCTGGGGAGCTGGGGCCTGGGGGGCAGCTGTCTGGCCAGCACAACTGAGGCCTGTGCCAATCCCCTCCTCTCTGATGAGCAGCCTTGAGAAATATAGAAAGGACTGGGTGGAATCCACAGTAGTGGCCGGGAACGGTGGTCCTCAGCTTTCCCTTAGAATTAGAATGTAAGCTGCTCCAGGGCAGGGCCTCTAACTCCAGTGCCTGGCATAGAGCTAGCCCCTATTAGGAACTAATACATCTTTGCTGAATAAATGACTTTTTCCTCCCCATTCTTGGCCCGTAGGCCAACTGTCCTGGCTCACTAAAGGGCCTGGCCATAACTGAACTCTTAGACACCCGGGACCTTGAAGGGCCCTCCCAGCCTGGACACAGCACTAGCCTCGATTCATGCCATGTTCCCGCCCCCAGCAAATAGCAGCCAACTCCGACTCCTCATAAATTTCCTGCCTGTCACCCATGGCGCCCAGGCCAGGCGGGCAGGAGGTGCTGGGGGCCGACTGGCCCATACCTGCTTCTGGGTCCCTGGGGAGCATGGAGGCCAGAAGCCCAAGCCTTGTGCCTGTGCCCAGAATAACCTCTGCAAAGCCTAGCCCTTGGAGAAGATGTGAAAACAGATCTTTCAAACGCAAGGATGTCCAGGCTTGAGCGTTAAAGAAAACACCAACACAGCTTATGGTGCAGCTTGTACAGCGTAATTTCACTTTTCATAAAATACTGTATTTGAGTACGCATACGCATGGGAATAGCATATAGGACAGCAGTCACCCAAATGTTATGAGCGGTGGAAAATATTTTCTTTCTGTTCACTTTTCTGTACTTTCTTTCTTTCTTTCCTTTTTTATTTGAGGCAGAGCATTTTAGGGGGCTGAGGCGGGTGGACCACTTGAGGTCCAGAGTTCAAGACCAGCCTGGCCAACATGGTGAAACCCCATCTGTACTAAAAATGCAAATATTAACCAAGTGTGATTACACATGCTTGTAATTCCAGCAACTTGGGAGGCTGAGAGTCGAGAATCGCTTGAACCTAGGAGGTGAAGGTTACTCATGAGCCAAGATCACGCCACTGCACTCCGGCCTGGGCAACAGAGCAAGACTCTGATAATAAATAAATAAATAAATAAATAAATAAATAAATAAATAAAGGCGAGGAAACTGACCAGGCACGGTGGCTCACATCTCTAATTCTAGCAGTTCTGGAGGCTGAGGCGGGAGGATCACTTGAGCCCCGAAGTTTGAGACCAGCCTGGGCAACAAAGTGAGACTCCGTCCCTACAAAAGATAGAAAAAAACTAACCAGGTGTGGTGGCGAGACCCTGTGGTCCCTGGTATACAGGAAGCTGATTGGGGAGAATCACCTGAGCAGTGAGCCTTGTTTACACCACTGCATTCCAACCTGGGCAACACAGCAAGACCTTGTCTCAAAAAAAAAAAAAAAAAAAAATGAGGAAGCTGAGGCTTGGAGAGTTTAAGCATCCTGCTCAGGGACCCCCACCTGACTTTAGGGCCAAGATGAGCCCCAGTAAAAATCAAGAGCAGCATTCAGAGGCAAACATGAAACCCCCCTTCCAGTCCACATACTGGTGTACTTAAAAGTGAAAGGCAAACTATCCTTTTAGTTTCAAAATAGCATTTGAACTCTGACTGCCCTTTTTAGGAAAGACCAATTTAAAAAAAGGCAGAATTTCAACCCTGTTGAAGGCTTTTCCCTTTCTGCATGTAGAAGGCTGTATCCAAATTGCTTAAATACAAAAAAAAAGTGTTTAATTTGAAATAGTGGAAAATGGTAAAGCAGGTAAAGTGAACAAGGCAGATAAAATTGTTTTCTTAAATGCTCCAAAGTGGTGAGAATTACCCTGCAGTGCACAGAAGTGATCAGGAGAGGAGAACCATGCATTTAAATCCAGAGACAAGCTTAGTAAGCCCAGGAAGTATAATTAGAAAAATTTTTTAAAACTGGAAATGAACAAAAGCATAAAGGATGCTAAATTTTTCCAGGGTTTCATAACAATTACCACAACTTCCCCTAAAGTATAGACAGACATATTTACAAAAATGCTCAATGTTACATTTAAAACAGGAGAAATATCTTGCAATATTTCAAAGCCACAGTGAGTAAAATGCCTGTGACAGGAAGTAGCTATGATTGAGTCAACCAGTATTTATTTGTTGCTGTCATTTTGAAACGGAGTCTCACTCTGACACCCAGGTTGGAGTGCAGTGGCATCTCAACTCACTACAACCTCTGCCTTCTGAGTTCAAGAGTTCCTCCTACCTCAACCTCCCAAGTAGCTGGGATTACAAGCATGCACCAGCATACCAGGCTAATTTTTGTATTTTTAGTAGAGATGGGGTTTTGCCATGTTGGCCAGGCTGGTCTCGAACTCCTGACCTCAAGAGATCTTCCCACCTCAGCCTCCCAAAGTGCTGGAATTACAGGTGTGAGCCACCACGCCTGGCCCAATATTTATTGAGATACTGCTGTGTGTTAGACACTGTTCTGGGCATTGGAGCCACAACAGCAAACAAAACAGGCCATGTCCCTGCCCTCGTGGAGCTGGCATTCTGACCACAAACAAGTGAACAGATAAAAAGATGATTTTTGCTTGTGATGAATGGTCCCACTTGGCCATCTGACCAAATCACCTCACTCTGACTTAGCATGTTGGACCAGCTAAGAGGACCTGTGAGACTATCTCATCTAGTCATTCTCAGGGTTAATTTTAGCAGCAGAACCTGTTGTTTAAAGGACATCTTCTGTGGTGGCAGGGGCTCTGAGGACAGTGAGCCAGGGAGTAAGCTGGACCTAGAGCCTTGGCCGGCAGCAGAAACACAAAAACCCACAAAGGGCCAGAGCTACGGGGAATGCAAGCTCTCGCACTGTGACCCTCACACAGGACACAGGATGTTGCCAGGCATTCCTTGAAAAGGGGTTCTGTGGTGTGGTGGTCACAGTGGGGATGATTGCTGTTCTCCATATTTGCAATTACGCACTCCCACATGCACGCTCCTACACACATAGCCCCTTATGAAGAGATATCATTGGTATATCCCTCAGCCACAGCCAATTGGTCCAGGGGAAGGAATCGGACCTACGCTGGACCAATGGACGTCCTCCACTGGGTGTTGGGGATTGGCGTGCTGGGAGACCAGGCTAGTCAGTACCCAGGGAGATAGGCAGATACCTGCAAGTGGCTGTTATTAGCAGGCATCTAGAGGGCAGCCACAGACTGCCCTTTGCTGTCTTTCCTGAGACCTTCCCCCTGGTCTCTGTGAAATGCCCTTTTGTAGCTTTAAATGACTTTCCTGGAGGGTTGAAGTGAGTTTCTGCTCCTCACCATGCAGTAGCAATTACATGGTCAAATCAGTTGGGGAGGCTGGCTACAGTGACTCATGCCTGTAACTTTGGGAGGCCAAGGCAGGGGGATTGCGTCCCAGAGTTCAAGACCAGCCTGGGCAACATAGTGAGACCTTGTCTCTATAAAAAATAAATAAATAATTAGCTGGGCATGGTGGTGCATGCCTATAGTCCCAGCTCCTTGGGAGGCTGAGGCAGGAAGATCGCTTGAGCCCAGAAGGTCAAGGCTGCGGTGAGCCGTGATCACACCACTGCACTCAGCCTAAGTGATAAAGTGAGATCCTGTTTCAAAAAAAGAAAAAGAGTCAGTTGGGAAACTGGGTCATTAAAGCCACACACATTTCTTCACTGCAGGACTTTTCAGAGCCTTTGTGCTAATATATATAGTGACTTTCCAAGTTGGGGCCAAGGTATGTGGTGTTTCCCAAACTCATGGAATACCTCACATAGCTGGGGTTCCACAGAACACATTTTGGGCAATGCTAATCTACCTCTCTCCCCTCACTGAACAAGTGAGGAAATTAAAGCACAGAGTGGGAGAGTGAACTACCCAAGGTCACACAGCTGCTTAATTGCAGAGAAAGTCCTGGCACCTGAGGCCTCCTAGTGTTCTTCCCATTACATCCCTGTGAACATAAGACTTCCTAGAATGGATGACGTATGTGTTGGGATTCCTGGGCAGAGGTGGTGGTGGTCCAGTGTAGACACCAGGAAAAGGCTGGGGTCATGAATTGAAGGTCAGGCCTTGGTAAGAGAAACCCCTGTCTCCTTTAATCTTCAATGGCAGCCATAGCTTCATCAGGGACTGACAGCCAGCGGAGGGCTTGGGACTGGCCCCAGGCTGCCCCAACTGCCTTTACAGCATGCCCAGGAGGACGGCTCCAGCCAACCCAGCCTCTGCTTCTTCCTCAGGCCACGGGCAGGCTGAACAGAGAAAAAACTTTTCTGCCCATGGCAGGGCCGGCCCAGGCAGCCTGCGCCGGGATGATGTGGGCTGTAAATCACCCCATGGACCACAGACTCAGTGCCATCCCCACGGGTTTCCTTTCCGCTTCTTAATCCTCCTCCTCAGACTCCATAACACAAAGCAGATTCCTGCTGGGGCCAGCCATGCACAGTGGGCTTGGAGAATGTGAGCCTGGGATTTACCACATCAAGATTCTCCCGCCTCTCCCTTTTCCTTTTCTCCCTCCTGAGCCACTATTAGCTGGAGAGCACTCCCTCCCTCTGGCCCGGCTCCCTCGCCCTCCTTGGACCCCACTTCAGCCTTGCCCCAGCCTTGCATCTTGGCCGGCAGCCGCGGCCCGCAGAGCTCACCAGGGCCTGTGGTTAGCAGGCCCTCCAACATCGTGGTCTGGCTCCATCCCGGCTCCCCAAGCCTCCGTCTCAGTGAGAGCAGCCTCTGTGGCAGGATGAACACTGCCGATCTGGATTCAAATCCTGATGCTGGCAACTTCTAGCACTTCCTTCTCACAGCCTGGGATTGCTCACTCGTGAGACGAGGGAATGAGAATGCTCCCTGGCAGGTCGGAGGTGCCTGACAGATGTTTGCTTTAAAAATAACTACTTATTAATAGCTGTTGGTTGAGGGTTGGAGCACGAATCAAAAGGGTGTTTGGAGTTGCTTTAAGAGGAGTGTGCTGTACTAGGGTCAGGGATTTTGTTATGTTTCATTCTGGGTGGGTCTGGAGGTCTCACAGAGCCTCCCCACCAGCTCTTAACTCCCCAGGGAGCTGAAACTCCCAGCCCGCATGACCTTTCCCCCTCTCCCATCCCTTCCTGGTAGCCAGTTACACCCTCTGCTCAGAGCAGCAAGTTCAGCTGCCAGAATGAGGATTGCACAGATCAGGGTTTCAGGGAACTTAAAGGTGGTCTAACCCAGCAGTTTTCCAACTGTGCTCCCTGGTACCCTGATTCTCACACATGTCCCAGGCTCTCTGTTGGGAGGAATGCAATAGGTCTCTGGGTCCCCCTCCCTCTGTGTCCCCTGTCTCCACTGCACCAAATCGACTGAACGATGTTTTCTGTGTTAGCGCTTCATGTACTTCATTCTCCTGCTTAAAAGGAGCTTGAAAATCATTGACCTGCTGCAGCCATGCCATTTTACATCTGAGGACACTGAGGCCTAGCGAAGTCAAGTGACTAGTCTTGGGTCACCCAGCTGGCAGGTGAATGTGCTACAACTAGAGTGGGCCTTGTGACTCTCAGGGCAGTGCAAGGAAGCCACGGACGGCCATTCCAGTGGGGCTGAGCCTACAGAGGAGCCTGCCACCCCAGGGTGGGGATGGGCCTGACTCTGAGACCCCTTAGAGGGGTGGCCCTGCGGATTGTGGTGTCAGTCCCAGGTGTCCCCGAGCCTCCAGCGGCCCCGGCTCCCGATACCCACTGTGGTCCTCTTCTTTTCCCAGACCAACCGCAATGCAGGGGCTCTGAAATGCAGCACTGAGGAGGAGGCGGGAGTGTGGGCTCTGGAGGTAGCCAGGCCTGGGTTTGAATCCTGCCTCTTCCACTTATCGAACGCTTCAAGGTGGAGGCCCCTGCCGGGAGGATTCAGTGAGGGAACATTCTGCAAGTGTCCAGAAATAGGAACCAGGTGGAGTAAGGGCAGCTTTCTAATGGCTGCTCATGTCTTTCAGGAATGACTGGATACAGGAGAGACCGAGGACAAGGTGAGCTTGCACAGTCCAGCCTGGTGGTGTTCTCCAAGATGCCGCCAGATGCCCAACCCACAGCCTCTCAGGGTCGGCCTGGAGCACGCCTGCCTCCCTCTCTCCTCCGCCCCGACCTAGCCACTCCGAGGCTGCTTCGCACTTTGCCCTCTGCCTGGTGGGGAGGGGACAAATCAGCCCCCTAGTCACTCAGAGCCCAAGACCCACTGTCCAGCTGCGGAAGTTCATTGCCAAAGATTCGACAGAGACACCGAAGGAAATGGGGTGACGAAGCCCCACAGTGAAGAGCCACACCGTTGCTCTGTGACTGTTGCTCCTCCTGTTACCTGAGTCCCATCTCAAGCCAAAGACGAGTCAGCGGTTCTGCTAGGAACTCATGGAAGGGATGGGCATTTGGTGACCCCCGGGGGCACTCTCTCCGCAGGGCCTTACTCTGGCTGAGTGCAAGACAAGCCTTGGGGGCTGTGAGAGGGAGGCTGGGGTGCCTGAGCAGGACCGGGAGTGGGGCCTGAGATCCCTGCCCACTCTCTGCCCTTCATTGGCTGCCCAGGCCACTGGCCCCAGTTGCCAGTGTCCCCTGGATCCAGCTCCTTGGGCCCTGAGCATCACCAGAAGGGAGTAAGTGGGGAGAGAAGCAATATTACCCACTCCCCTACGCCAGGGCTTGCCCCAGGGCAGGTACCTACGGGTCTCTGCTCCTCCAGCCAGCCTCTCCTCACTGTGACCACCCCCATGGGTGACCATCCCAGGCAGCCAGCACCATGGGCAGCTCTCCTATGGACAGAAAGGGAGTTTTTCTCTTGTTCACCCTGCCCGTGGCCTGAGGACGGAGTGGGGGCTGGGCTAGCTGGAGCCGTCCTACTGGGCAAGGTGGCTCCTCACTTGGAGGGTGGCAGTCTGTCTGTTACAGGGTGTGCAGGGGCAGAGGAGGAAGGGACCGGGGACTGGGTCAGTATGTGGGGGACAGTGGGTGTGTTCAAAGCCAAGGCCCGCTCCTTCCTTGTGCTCAAAAGGCCAAAGCTGTTCACGTCTGTGCTCAACCATCTGCTTCAAATTGAAGTAAAAGCCCCAAAATGTCAAGAAAATACTTGTGTGGAGTGGACTCTGTGGGTGACCAGGACTTTGGCCAGTCATCGGCTGGGGTGTGTGAGGGAGGGGGTTGATCTCTACCTCCAGGTTGAGAGCCTTTCGGGAGCAGACACTGTACAGGTGAGAGTGTGTGTGTCTGTGTGTGTGTGTGTGTGTCTTTGCAAGTGAGTGTGTGTGTCTGTGTGGAAGTGGGTAGAGGGCAGCTCCCACAGTAGTCTCAGCCTGGACTAGTGACCAGGAGGCCTGGTCAGGAACACCTGAGGAGCCCTCTCTGTCAGCACTGCACTTAATCTGTACCATGGATTTATGAGATGAGGGCCTCTATTATTCACCCCATTTCACGGATGAGGAACCGAGACTTCAAGGAGACAGGGCCAGTTGGTGACAGAGCCAATTGTCGAGTCAGGATGGCCTCACTCCAAATCCTGTGCTCTGAAACCCTTTCCAGCATCCTCCCAGTCCCAGCCCAAAGACTCTGTGTGGCCTTGTCACATGGTTTCACCTCAGCGGGCCTAAGATAGGAACAATAAAGGTCCACTGGGACCGGGAGAAGGGGTGGTAAGAAATAGGAGAGCACTGTCAAAGCAGAAGGGACAGGGCTGCCCAAGAAAAGGGGGAAAGGAGGGGACTGGAGGCTGCAGCCATGCAGGGCACAGTTTGTCCCTTGGTTTCACCTGTGTCACTTTCTCGTCTCTGCTGCTCAGATTCCTGGGCTGGGGTGGGGTCGGCTGCAGGAAGCCCCCCTTGCACTAATGTTTCCCAGGCTGCCCCTTTACCGAGGACCACAGTGTGTGGGCTGTCCTGGATCCCTGGGCTGGTGCAGAAACAGGGGACCCAGGTGGCCCTGAGCACTCCGCAGAGCAAAGGTGCTCTGGAAGCCGACTGGACAGAGTGGGCGTGGAATGGGGTCAGGAGGGTCCTTAGGAAGGTTCAGCCACCCTGCAACCCCGGCACAGATAACAGCATTGCTCTGTTGTCCTAAGGAAGCAGGACATGTGGGCCGACCAGCATCAAATTGTTGGCATAAAGGACCATTTCTGTTACTAAAGGGTATGGAGTGTACCCCCATTCTGCTGCCAAGGGAGCAGACCCATGGTCTTACCACCCAGAGACAGCCCATCCCCCACCTCCCATCTGCCTCCTGCATACGGTCTTCATTACATTCCTTCCATTCTGAAGCATCACTGATGGCCAGCTGTCTGTCAGACACTAAGATAGGCGTGCCATCATGGAGCTCGGGGTTCTGTAGGGGGGTGAGGTGGGGTGGGACAGACAGGTAGACAAGCAAATAATTATGATTGCAGTCAGACAACTAAGGTATTGTCAGGAGCATCAGGAAAGAAAGAACTAACTCCCAGGGAGGCTCTCAGGAAGGATTTTCCTGGAAAACAGCCATGGGATTTGGGTCTTAAAAGGTGAATAGAAGCTTTCCAAGAAGGGGAATAGAAGGGCTTTCTATGCAGAGGCAGGACATTGGAATCACCCGAGGAGATTATTAAATATTTGTATTGATGGCCCAAATTTCATCTTCAGAAATTCTGATGTATTGGTCTGGGGTGTGGCCTGGTCTTTCACAAGCTCCTCAGGTGATCTTAATGTGCAGGCAAGGTTGAAGCCGTTGGTCTAAGTGGGCTCTGGTCTACAACAAGAAAGCAACTTAGAGCCGCCAATTTGGGAGACAGGCTGTGGGTGGATGCATGTGGGTACACATATGTATATATGTGGATGACTAAAAGTC
Source organism: Aotus nancymaae (assembly GCF_030222135.1). NCBI lineage: Eukaryota > Metazoa > Chordata > Mammalia > Primates > Aotidae > Aotus > Aotus nancymaae. Next base: position 12,090,052 of record NW_026988429.1, read on the forward strand.
CATGCTCTCCTCTCCTTTCCCAGCTTCCTCTCTAGCACAGCAACCTGTGTATGCGTACATATGCACACTCCCTCTCCTGTGCACATGCACACCCACACGTACACTCGTGTACATTTCCAGAAAATGGAATTCCATTTCAGATAGATTCAGATTCCACAGCAGTCTTCTAAACAGTTTTATGAAAGCAGCCATGCAAGAAGACCCGCAGCAAAATATAAATGGTGAGGAGCTGCCCTCACAGGGCTCTGTGAAAGCCCGTTGCAGTCCGGTCTTGAGTTTGTGGTCACAGAGTCACCTGCGAATCTGTTTGTAGCTCACTCTCCTTGCCCTGTTGTCTGCTCTGGATCACCAGGCACAGGCCATAAAGGGATGAGAGGACCCTTTCCAGGGGCCCACAAGATCGTCCTGGGTGAGTCTGCATGAAGCCCCACGTGTGCACACGCATCTTCATGTGTATGTGCCAGGCTCCTGCTCTCTGCAACACAAAACCAGAAAGAACGGCTCTGGGAGTTGGAGATCTCAGCTTACAGACCAAGCTTTGCAAGACTCTCCAAAGACTCTGCCTACAGACTGTGCTGCTTCCTGGGTCTTGCCTGAGGCTGTCCCAGAAGAGAGGGTTAAGTTCTGGAGATGAGGTTCTGAGCAAGTGTCCATCTCTCCACGCTACACTCCTTCCTGCCTCCATGGCCACACCCTTCATGGCCCTGTGCCGTCCTCTTTGATTCCGGATTTCTCGACCTCCACCAAAGTCCCTGTTCTCACAGCCAGTGGAGGCATGAGTAGGCAGGTCCCAGGGGCCAGACACTGGGTAGCATTGCCATGTGCGGGGACTGTGTTGGAAGCTGCAGGTACAAGCAGAGCCCCTGTCTGCTCAAGAGCTTGCTGGTGAGCCTGGACAGAGACACAGGGGCAGCTAATTAGGGTAAGATAGGGGCCACACTGTGGCCAGCCATGGGAAGCTGGCTAGTGGGGTGGAGTTGGGGCTACATTTGCCGTCTTCCTATGCTGCTTCCTGAGACACGAACTGGTCGTTGCCAGCAGCCTAGGAAACAAACATCAAGACTCAGACATCTCCAAGGACACCCTTTGAGTGGATACGTACCATTGTTCTTGTCTCGCGCTCTTGCTGCGCCCCCATCTTTACAGCTGCTTTCTGTTTCCTGGTTCCAGGAAGATAGTGGGGCACAGGGTCCCTGCTTTGTGGGGAGGGGCTGGCTTCACCTTTACCCCTGGGGTTTTTGCCCTCACAAGTGTCTCCCTTCTGGTGACCTGGACCCCAGACAAACTATGCCTGCCTCCCTGAAGCCAGGCATCCTGAGAAACTTAGATTGACAAACAGTGACAGCATTTTACAGAACTGTGGGCACGTGTCTAATATCAGATGGTACTATGAATTCCTGGAGAGCAAAGTTTGGATCTATTTCAACCCCCAATCCTTGAAAGGGCCTTGCAAAGTGTATATATTGGTTTCTTTGTTGAATAAATGAATAAAACATGGAAAATGTGGTAACTCACTCATTTTTGTTTTCTCCCTTCCACAAATAACTCCCAAGCATCTAATTTGTTCAAGACTGGGAGGAAACAGGGCCCAGACCAGGTGATCTTCTATAAGGCTTCAGAGAAGTTTGAAGGGAGAGGGGTTTAGAGCTGAGAGAAGCCTGGCCTTGGACCTTTTTCCTCTTTATGTGGCCAAGCCTTTGTGAACTGAGCTAAGAGGACAGCATCATAGCAGACATCTGGCACACGGGCACTGAATGAACAGTTGCTGAATGTGTGGATGAATAAACGAAGGCCACCAAGCCTCCTTACAGCCCCACCTCAGACATCACTAATCAACAGTGGCTCTTTTTCTCCAGGGGTTCCCACGCTGCCTGAACTCTGCTCCAGACAACGTTCCAAGCAGTTACTACTAATCAATCAGAGAGATGAGCTGTCTCTGCCACCCTAGTCCTGTGCCCTCCCTGGAGTGGGCCAGCCTCCTTGGACCACCCCAGCACGGCGTTTGAGGTTACGGCAGGAGTTCACCTTTGCTCCTGCTCACAGACCATGTGGCTGCCTCCTTACTGGCTTCCCTGTCAATGGTCCGTCCCTTCCGACCCTGCCTCTGCCACGGCTGATACAGGTTTATTTCCTCCCCGGGCCCATTGCCTCCTAACTAAAGCCCAGGCTCCTGTGGCCCAGGCTGGAGTACAGTGCTGTGCTCTCGGCTAACCACCACCTCCGTCTCCCGGGTTCAAGGGATTCTCCTGCCTCAGCCTCCCGAGTAGCTGGAATTACAGGCATGCACCACCACTCCCAGCATTTTTTATTTTTTTGTATTTTTAGTAGAGACGGAGTTTCACCATGTTGATCAGCCCGCCTCCGCCTCATAAAGTGCTGGCATTACAGGTGTGAGCCACCGTGCCCGGCCAGCCCAGGCTCTTAGCTGCTTATCACAATGATCTTTTGTGCCCTCCAGATCTACAGCATCTCCCTCTCACCACCGTGTCTGGGCATGCCACCACCTTGGACATCTGAGGGTGGTGGCCCAGTCCCATCCCAAGGTATCATTAGCAGCTCCTCTCTCTCAGTCCTGACCCTGTTTCCTTCTCTCTGGCTGCCCATGAAATAGGATTCTTTCTGACCTTAATGTTTGCTGCAATGGAAGCAGTTCCTTTTTGTCCTAATGTTCCCCAGCGTTGTATCCCGCCTGGCGCATGGGTCGCCAGGGAACTCTAGTTCTTTCAATCCCAGAACCTGGGCAGACAGAGAGGCCCTACTTAACCCGACAGCAATGACCTAGGTTGCCACCCTCCTGCCCTCGGGGCTCATCTTTCCTTTTCACATATAAATAAAAACATCTCCACTCCTGCGCCATGTTCAGTGGGAAGCCAGCCCAGCATTGCCTGTGTCTCTGAGGATTCTCAGGGGACTTACATCCCTGGCTTTGATCTTCGGGGCCCGCTGAATTCATCTCTCACTCAGTGGCTCCTGTAGCTGCTTCCTTCTCTTTGCCCTGGGGCCCTCAAGGGAACACAGACACCTTTCCTCGATTTCCCCAAAACATCCCTCACCCAAGGCAGTGGTGTGGAGAGGAATGATTTTTTTCTTTCCTGATGAATTGTTTTAAATGCTTACACTCATGAAAAAACTAACAGGACCTTACCTTTTACTTCCTAACATATGCAGCTAATTTCATGTATTTTTGACAGGTTCATCATGTTTCTGGCAGTTATAAGTTTTTTTCCCCCTCTGGCTTCACTCCCTGGTGCTACATTTCTGGACTGTGACTCACCCGAGCTTGTCCCACAGCTGGCACTTAAATCTTGTCTTTTTTCTTCATTCTAACATCCTCCCTGCCCCGCTCCATGCCCATCACCACCAATATGGTGGCTAATGGATAGACCATGAGCAAACACAGCAGCTGGTGAGGGCACTCACCTGCCCTCAGCTGAGCAAGTATCCAGAATCTCACCTCTGGGAGAAAAGATGCACCGCCCTGGACCAGCCAGCCTCTCCCGGGGCTCTCCTGTCACCAAGTCTTGTCCAAAGGCAGCAGATGGGCCACACAGTGGGGAGCAAGGCCAGGACAGAGCCTTCCCCCCTCCAAGAAACTGGCAAAGCCAAGCCCATGCCCCCAACCACCTCCAAAGCCATCTGGCTCACAGACAACATACTTTCATCCTCTGGGATTTCATTCCCAGCACCACAACCAGAAGTTTCTAGAGAATTCCCCTGTGGCAGGCACACACATGCACACCACACACACACACACACACACACACACACACACACACATTTTAATTTCTTTTTTTAATAAGGAACTCAAAAATGTTTCCAAATCCCAGGAAAGGAATCTTCATTTTTGGAGAAGAAAATAGAACAAAAACAGCATGTTTATTTATTTATTTATTTATTTATTTATTTATTTTTGGTACGCTTTGAGATGGCTACATTGACCTTCATTTCCTAAATAAACATCAGGACAACAGGTTTGAGGAAGATTTAAGTGCCTTTTCTGCACAGGTCCTGGTGTGAGAGGCAGCCTGGAAAGCCAGATATTGTAATCTGGGGAGCAGCCCTAAGATGAGTAAGATTAGGCTGTGTAAGAACCACTGATTCAATGATCCTGTCCATTGAGGACCACAAGGTAATATATCCTTTTCCTAAAGGCACTGAAAAGTCCTGCAGTAGAAACACTCATTTAACTTTTTGAACTCAGTGCCTCTCAAACTTATATGAACACTTATCCTTTAAAAAGAATTTTATTATGGTAAAATATACATAGCATAATATTAAGCATTTTAACCATTAAGTGGACGGTTCGGTGGCATTAAATACATTCATAATGTGTGCAACCATCACCATTATCCATATCCCAAATGTTTTCATCATTGCCAACAAAAACTCTGCGCCCATTAAACTCTACCTCCTCCCCTCCCTCACCCTGAAAACCTCTATTCTACTTCCTGTCTCTACGAACTTGCCTATTCTAGGTACTTCATATAAGTGGAATCACACAATATTTGTCCTTCTCTGTTGGCTTATTTCACTATGCCTAATGTTTTCAATGTCCATCCTCGTGTTGGCATGTATCAGAGCTTCATTGCTTTTCGTGGCTGAACAATGCCCCATTGTATAGATAGACCACATCTGTGTTGATGGAGAATGCTTATCCTTTATTTCAGGGACCCATCTTTCGTGGAACATCAAGAAAGGTCCCCAGAACACAGTTTGGGCACCGTTGTCTTTTGGAGCCACTAGAATGTTGGGATTTGGAATGGGCCAGGGTGTTCATGTTCTTACCCACACATTTGCCCCAGGCACTGACAGAGGCTCAGTCTCCAATCTTAAGGCAAAGACTGAAGCCCGGAGTGGAGAAGCTGTCTGGGAGGTACCCAGGGGGTGGTGGTCAGTGGTCAGCCCTGGGGGCAAAGCAGGGGCCAGCCTTGTTCTCTAAACCCACAGGATGCTTGGTCCTGCTGGGAAGGCTGGCAGCTCAGTGTCGGTGCCATCTGTCAGGGCTGACTTCCCTGGTTTTGAGGACAAGGCTGGACAGAAGCCAAGTTTGAGGGGAGCAGTTGCCTGGAGGCCCTGGCCCCTTTTTGGCAGCCTCATGGGTCCTGTTCCTACAAGGAGCTGGACACGCTGTTCTGAACAACTGCCCCTGCCCCTCCCTGTCAGCACCTCCCACGGAGACCCCTTTCTAGTGGGTATACATGCTGGGGATTAATGAATTAGGGGGCCCAGAACCCCAGTTCAGGCAAGTGAGGAGACACCCAGAGTTGAGCCTCCAGTGACACGGGAACAACATGGACCTCTCTGGGAACCCGAAGGCCTGGGCTCCAATTTGGCCTGATCCTCCACTCCGTGCCCGTAACCTCTGAGGTCGCTCCTGGCTCAGCAGTCTCCCATGTGGGCCTCACGCTGCCTTGTCCTCCCCCAATGCTGGCATTCAGGGTCAGATGAAAACTCCCCTCGCTGGCTCTACTGCCCCACCCGGAGACCAAGGGCCCAGCCTGTTCTTGCTGGAACAGCTGTACTTCTCCTCCTGAGACATTTTCTTTTGAGCCAGAGAATTATTTGAAAGAGCAAAGACCTTCCAGAATTGTTAAACAAAACAACACAACACAGCATCTCTAGGCAAATTACAAATAAACGGGGTTCACCCTTCAAATCTGGATAAAGCTCCCCTCCCCAGACCTCAAACCTGTTGCTCAAGTAAAGCTCCTTTGACCTTGGACCAGACCTCCCTGTGCGGGGGCCTCCCAGGTCATCTCCTCTCACTGCTGTGACCAGGTTCCTTGCATCTCCATCTGTCTTCCTGGCTCCGTTGTGTACTCCTGGAAGGTGGTGAGTATGTCTGGTCGTCTCCCCAGGGCAGAACGGCCCTCAGGACCTGCGTTGATGCAGTGCTGCCAGCCTGGCTAGAAAAGCTTTTCGTGATTCTCTGCCCTGGTGAGGGGCTGCAGGGTCCCGCCCACCCCAGCACAGCCCAGCCCAGCCCAGCCCTCAGGTTATCCAGCAGAACCCAGCTGAGAGTCAGGTGTGGGAGGGAAGTCTGAAGTAGGATGAATGCTCTTGTACTCAGTGCACGAAATGACTAAGAAGCTGGAGCCAAACGGAGCACACAGTGAGGGGAAGCCCGAGAAGTACCACGTGTCTCCAGCGCAAAGCCATTCAGAGGGACTGAAGTGAATGTCTCGTGCACACGGCAAGGTGGCAGTGCCTGTTCCTCCCAGGGCCTGTCTGCAGCCCCCAGCCCCAGGTCCTGAGCCTCCCTTGAGGCCTGTCTCCCCACAGAGCTTCGTCGCTCTCTCCCGCTGAGCCAGGCCTGTCATCAGGACCCCCTTTCCTCTCCACAGAGACCAGCACTCTCCCGGCTCCCCTGGCTCTATCCCGGCCCATGCTGCCTCTGCTGCTTTCCTCAGTGCATGGGTTCAGCGGCAGCAACATCTGCAGGGCACCCTCTGGCCTGCGGGTGTCACAGGGTGCCAAGGGCCCTGGTGCTGGTTCTCGGCCCTGCCACTCACTGGCTGCAGGACCCAGGGCAAGTTGCTCCCCCCTCTAAGCCACAGTTTCTCCCTTTGTAAAAAGTGGTTGGAAGAGATGATGACTAAAGCCTCTTCTAGATACATAACTATCTTGCTGGGTAACAGCTGCTCATTCAACACCAGACTGAGTTAAACATCTAAGGAATTTCTACTAGAAATCCAACATTTAGAGCCAGCCCTACCCCACCAGGCATCATCCACGACAGGCAGGCAGAAGCATTGCATTCCTTCTGCTTTCTCCCTCAGCACTGGCCTCGGCTGCCCTGTCCTTGCCCAGGTCCTCCAGGCCCCTCCCAGGGCTGTGGCCTTCCTCTGGCCAGGTCCTTAGGCAGGGCTCGTTTCCTCCCCGGCCTGAGCACCTTCCCGAGGAGCTAGCGCCTGTCCCTGCTGCCCAGTGCTTCCTCAGAGGCAGGGCCTTGGCAAGTGCTGCCTTGCTGCTGATGAGACTTAATTAACTCAGGGATCTGTTTTCCTCCTGGCCCTGGGAGAGAGGCGCCCGCCTCGGAGCTCAAGGACACAGCGTCCCTCATTGTTCTTCGGAGAAACGCAGCTGCCCCTCCGCAGCTGCTGCCCCGGGCCTGTCAGCTGCTGCCCCTGTTCTCCGAGGGCCTTCCCACTCTCCTCCCTGAGGCGCTTATTCAAGCGCCCACCAGCAGCGATCCTCGTCCTTCCCCCAAGCTGGTCTCTTCAGGGTGTCCATGGTGCTGACTCTCGGCTCACTGCAACCTCCATCTCCCCGGTTCAAGTGATTCTCCTGCCTCAGCCTCCAAGTAGCTGGGATTAAAGTGTGCACCACCATGCCTGGCTTTTTTTTTTTTTTTTTTTTTTTGAGACAGAGTTTTTCTCTGTTGCCCAGGCTGGAGTGCAGTGGTGCGATCTTGGCTTACTGCAACCTCCACCTCCTGTGTTCAAGTGATTCTCCTGCCTCAGCCTCTGGAGTAGCTGGGACTACAAGGGTTGAGCCTTTGACCTATTGGACTGGACCTATCAGGTATCAGAGGCAGCCCTTTCCCCTGCTGAGATGCTGTTGTCACTGGCTCTGCGGCTCCGTCTACCTGGTTTGCCTCCTGCTTCTCTGATGGCTCCTTCCAGGCCCCCTTTGCCTGTTGTCACACTTTGGGGCTCAGCCCTTAGTACTCCCTACTCACTCAGGGCCATACCCTACATAGGCTGCTGACTTCCAATTCCTGTCTGTATCCCAGAGATGGATAGGAATAGATTTTGCTCTACCTTTTACAATAGGCATTCCTATCTGTATCACAAAGAGCGAAGCTGAGTCCTTGCCTTCAAGGCCCTGCACCACCTGTCCTGACAGCTCCCTGGCCTCACCTCCACAGCTGTCCTCTGTGTAGTTCTTTGACACACCAAACCCAGCCACCCTTTGCATTAGGCCCTTGTATTGGCTGTTCCCTCTTCCTGGAATGCTCTTCCCCCAGTATCCACTTGGCTGGTTCCCTTACCATCTTCACTTCTCTGATCTAACACCACCTTCTTAGTGAGGACTTCCATGATGGCTCTATTTTATTTATTTATGTATTTATTGTTTTGAGAAGGAATCTCACTCTGCTGCTCAGGGTGGACTGCAATGGCACGATCTTGGATCACTGCAACCTCGCCTCCCAGGTTCAAGTGATTCTCCTGCCTCAGCCTCTGAGTAGCTTGGATTACAGGTGTGCACCACCACGCCTGGCTAATTTGTATATATATATGTATTTTTGAGACAGAGTTTTGCTCTGTTGCCCAGGCTGGAGTGCAGTGGTGCAATCTCAGCTCACTGCAACCTCTGCCTCCTGGGTTCAAGCGGTTCTCCTGCCTCAGCTTCCAGAGTAGCTGAGATTACAGGCGCATGCCACCACGCCCAGTTAATTTTTTTGTATTTTTAGTAGAGACAGGATTTCACCATATTAGCCAGGATGGTCTCCATCTCTTGACCTTGTAATCCACCCACCTTGGCCTCCCAAAGTGCTGGGATTATAGGCATGAGCCACCATGCCCGGCCAATTTTTGTATTTTTAGTAAGACGGGGTTTCACCATGTTGGTCAGGCTGGTCTCGAACTCCTGACCTCAAGTGTTCCACCCACCTTGGCTTCCCAAAGTGCTGGGATTACAGGCGTGAGCCACCACGCCCAGCCAATGGCTCTACTTTAAATTGCAACTCCCCCCTACTTCCCCTAGCACTGTCTTTCTCTCTCCTCTGCTTTATTTTCTCCATATTACTCATCACCTACTGCCACGCTATGTCAGTTTAAAAACACTATCACCTCCTTCTAGACCATAAAGTTCCTGGGAGCAGGGGTTTCTGTTTTGCTGACTATCCCCAGTGTCTAAACAGTGCCCCCTTGGGGCTTGTTGGAACTGGGAATGCTGTCCTCAGCCCACAATAGCTGATTAACAAGTATTTGTTGTACAGATGGATAAGAGCTTATTAAATGTACTTGTACATGTATCTTTATGTCCTGGTGTTTGACTCCTGTACACTAGATCCTGGAAGTGGGGTTATTCTGTCCAGTGTATGTATATTTTTAATTTTAATAAACTACTCCAGATAGCTGTCCCAAGAGGCTGTAGCAATTCATGCCCATTTCCCTGCCTGTGCTGGACGTTATCACACTTGAGTTCTTGCCAGTCTTCTGGGGAAGTGGGGAATGCCTCTCATTGTTTTAATTTTCATTTTCCTGCCTAATAGAGAAGAACATTTTTCATGTTTATCGATCACTTGAATTTCTGTTTCTGTGAATTGTCTTGTTCATTATAGCCTTTGTCCATTTTTGTTTTTACAGGGGAGGTGGGTAGGGGAGGACTGACTTTTTCTAACGTGTGTAGGAAGGAATCTTTTTTTTTCTTTAATCATTTCAGGTAATTCCGATACTTATGACCATTCCCAGTGCTATCGCTCTAATATGAAGACTCTCCTGGTCGCACCGCCTGGCAGGCTCTGGGGTCCTCTACGGGTTTTAGAATGAAAGGTTTTAAGGTTTTTTTCTTGTTGGTACTCTGTACTTTCTACAATGATCTTGTGTTACTTTTTTAAAAAGGATATTAAAAACAAACATAGAAAAATTCTTGCACTGTAATACCAAGTGGAAAAGCGTATACAATTAGGATGTGATGTACTTTCTGATGAGAACGACATAAAAAGGCTCTCTGTATGCAGAAAACTCTCGCCGTGAATGGCCAGGATGAAGACATAGGATTGTGGGTAATTTTCCTTACAATGGGAGGCAGACAAGCGGGGAAAGAAGAGGCGAGGGCGAACCCCTAGTGGAAAAAGAGTGCCTGCTGGAATGGTGGCACTGTGGCTAAAATACACTCCTTTTGTGCCTTGGCAGACATCACTAATTAATCACTTCAGCAGTTCCTACTTAGCTCCAGCTCGGCCTTAGAATCTTTCTCAACACCGTAGTTCAGGGAGCACTGCTCACAGATCAGAGCTGGCAGACGACATTAAACCCAGTCACCAACCTTGCCTGAGCAGGGAGCAGCGCAGTCAGCCGTGGCAGCTAACTATCTTGCTGGGGCAGCAACAGGCTCCCTGGCAGCCTATGTGGCTGTGTTGGGGCTGCAGTCCAATTGGCGGCTCCTGCCCAGCCGTACCCTGGGGGTGGGGGAGGCACCTGGGGTCTTTTCAACCTGTACTGGCTCTCATCTCTGATACAGAGCATAGCTTCCTGGCATCTTTTTGCCTCCCAGCCCCTGGGGCTTGTTGGAACTGGGAACACCGTCCTTAGCCTGATTCTTGGCCTGTGCCTTTGCCTGGACATCCCCTCCAGCACCACACTTTGGCCACTCTCACTGTTTGGTCTGACTCTCCAGCCTCTGACCTCTGCTCTCGTGATTTCTGGCATAACCCCTCTCCACTCACATGGTCCCAGCTGTGACTTCATGCCCTGATGCTGTGTTCACTGGCACATCCTGACTGTCTACCCAGGCCCCTGGCTCTGCCCCACCTGCCTGCCCTGCGCATGGCATGCCTCAGAGCTGACAGCTTCACCAGCCAGACTCACTGCACAATGCAGGAATTCCTCATCCATCTTCTTCCACTAGACCAGCTTGGGGAGGGGTGTTGATTAGAAAGAATAGGAAAAAATATTTGTATAGCTTTTTCTGTTTTTGGAGAAACAGCAAATGATACAGAAAGGTGACATAGAAATATATGGGGAAATCGCCACTAATCTAATCCCCTGGAGATAACCACGGTGACTGTGTTGGTGAATATCCTTCTAGTCACCTCTCTGCCTCCACACTCTTTGAGATACACATATGCAAATTGCCATAAGTGGCATCCTGCTCCTATTCAAGCTGCATTTTTCACTCAACTGTATGTTATGAGCATTTTCAAGAATGAAATGATCAAGGTCAATAATGAAAAAACATGTTTTCCACCCCTAGAAGGTAAATTACATTCCACAGGATTCTTGTCTTTTCCTCCTAGCATGTCAGTGTTTTTGCTTCTTCTGAGGCAGAAACGTCATTCATTTCTCGTTTCTCTCTCGTAGTAATAGACCAGCAATTTCTAGTTGTGTGGATGGCCACTAGAATGAAGACAATGTATCTCAGCTTCCCATGGGACTCTGCAAGGCTGTGAGACTGAGTTCTAGCCAATGGGTGCAAGCAGAGGAGGTATGCGTACCACTGCCTGGATGTGCCCTGTGCTAGGTAGTTTTATATATGGCCATAAATTATTTGACAGTCCTTCTTCCATTAAGGTAGAGGCTTAATTCCCATCCTCTAAGCCTTGCCTATACTTTGTGACTTGCTTCTAATGCACAGAATGTGGTAGAAGCGATGAATACCTGAGGTTGAACTGAAGAGGCAGTTGGCTTTCTTCTTGCTTTCTGTCTCTTGTATTATCCACTCTGGAAAAAGCCAGCTGCCATGTCATGAGGCCAAGGTAGCAGCCCTGTGGAAAGACCCATGTGGCAAAGAACTGAGGCTTCCTACCAACAGTCACGTGAGAAAGCGATTTTGAAAGCAAGTCCTTAACCCCTGAACCAGCCTTCAGGTGACTGTGGTGCTGGATGACATCTTGTCTATAACCTCTGAATTCCTGACCTACAGAAACTGAGATAATAAACATTTATTGTTTTAAATAACCAAGTTTTGGGGTAATTGTTTTGCAACAATAGACAACTGATACATACCCTTAAAAGGATGGATGGGTCTTCCCTTCGCCTTTACCCTCTCTCTGGATGGAAGGTGGACGTGCAGTGTGCCATCTGGGATCTTGCAGATAAGGGCAACATGCTAGGGATGGAGGAGCAACAATATAGAGGGGGTCTGGGCCCTTGATGGCTTCATAGGACAGGGTTAGCATAAGACTTCTATGTGAGAGGAACATGAACATCTATATTAATTAAGCCAGAGCTTCCTAACCAATGTTGGACTTTCCTGGGATGCTGTAAATGGGTTGCAGGTGTATGAAGCTATTGATCCTCTGTCTCAGGACCACTTGCTTCTGCTTGTAGGCAGCCTTATAGATTGAATGTTTGTGCCTCTCCAACATTCATATGTTGAAACTTAATCCCCAATGTGATGATATTAGGAGGTGATTAGGTCATGAGGGCGGAATTTTTATGAATAGGAATAGTGCCCTTATAAGGGGCTAGTGAGACCAGAGATTTTTCCCTTTCCAGCATATGAGGACACAGCAAAAAGGCACCATCCATGAACTAAGAGCAGGCCTTCACCGGACACCACTCTACCAGTGCCTTGATCTTGGACTTCCCAGTCTCCTGAACTGTGAGAAATAAAACTCTGTGTATAAGCTATCCAATGTATGGTATTTTGTTTTAGCAGTCTGAAAGAACTAAGACACAGCCTTATTCTTTAACCCCGTGAGCTACACAATCGTTACAATTTTCTCTGTGTACTGTGATGGAAATAACATTTGGGAAGCCTTGGGTCTCTGTCATAACAGCCAAATTTTATCTCAATGAATACATTCTCCAAAGTGAGATGTGGCTTAGTACTTTAACATATGCTGCTCTCCTTAATCAGGCCATGGGACACTCGTGCTCTGAGGGGTATGTCAGGTCTTGGTAGGTGAGGTGGCAGGTACTACAAGTGGTCGGGCTTTCTCTAGATCCCAGAGATCCCAGGTGCTGGTGATCACTCACCTTGCCTGTGCAGGGACTGATTCTGCAAACAACAGGAGCAAACCTTCCTCCTGGCCTTGGGGAACCACTCACAGTTTGCCTCTGACTCTGGCTCTCTTCCCCCTGAGCTGTGTCTGCATTCCAATCTCCTCTCTCTTCTCAGGCTCTGTCCACTCAACAAGTTGCAACAATGTCCACCTCAACAGAGCTGAGCTTAGTAACATCATTTCTCCCTGAGGATGGTCATGGCTCACACACCTAAATCGAACCAAGCCTCCTGTGTACAGAATTCTATTAGGAGAGACAGGACTGGGGCTTTCCTAATGTTGCCCACTCAGAAGAGCAAAATCTCTATTTTAATGGCTAGGTGTTATACACGGAATGTTTGTGTCCTGCCTAATTCATATGTTGACATTCTAACCCCATGTGATGGTACTCAGAGGCGGGGCTGTTCAGAGGGGATGAGGTCATGAGGGTGGAGCCCTCATGAATGGGATTAGTGCCCTTATCATAGGAGTCCCTGGGACCTCTCACACCCTTTTCCACTGTGTGAGCACATCACTCAAGAAGATGGTAGCCTGTAACCCAGAAGAGGCCTCAGCAGAACGTGACTGTGGTGGTACCCTGAGCTCAGCCTTCCAGACTCCAGAACTTCGAGAAATACATTTCTGTTGTTTAGAAGCCACACAGCCTATGGCACTGTGTCATAGCAGCTCAAACCGACTGAGATGGTGAAGTTCACTCTACCCAGGCAATCCACTGGATGTGTCCTCCTCTCTGCTTAAACTCAGGGCTATATGAAATCAACAAAAGGATCCATTTGAGTATGAGTGACTTCACGCTATAACATGAGAAGCATATGCATTTTATGATATTACCTATGCAGACTTAGATCTATATGACCAGAAAGATTCCACAGTGGTGGCCGGGTGTGGTGGCTCACGCCTGTAATCCCAGCACTTTGGGAGGTCAAGGCAGGCAGATCACTTGAGGTCAGGAGTTCGAGACCAGCCTGGGCAAGCTGGTGAAACCCCATCTCTACTAAAAATACAAAAATTAGCCAGGCATGGTGGTGCATGTCTGTAATCCCAGCTACTTACAGGGGCTGAGGCAGGAGAATCGCTTGAAACCTGGAAGGCAGTGGTTGCAATGAGCTGAGATTGTACCGCTGCACTCTAGCCTGGGTGACACAGCAAGACTCCATCTCAAAAAAAAAAAAAAAAGATTCCACAGTGGCTTCTAGACTCACTGCCCAGTGGCTCCTCATTAATAACTGATGGGAATCCCAAACAGCGTGGCCAGTAGACTGCGTCAGCTCAGACCTGGTGGGTCCCTCTCCTCACAGGCCCTGCTGCTCCCTTCAGCTCTCCACGTCGCTTCATGACCACAACTACTGGTTGGTCTTGAAATTTAGTGTTTTTTCTTTTATTTTTCTTTTTATTTTTAATTTCAGGGCTCTTATTTCCAAACTAGTTCAGTGTCTGCTAAGGTGATTGTTCAAATTTTGCTTTGAGAATGAATTTGGGGGATTGTTTTCTTCTCATTTTGGAGGGGACAATTTTTTATTGCGTTAAAATATACATAACAAAATTTAACATTTTAGGCCTTTTTGAGTTTATAATTTGGCGGCATGAAGTACTTTCACAGTGTTGTACAACCATCACTGCTATCCATCTCCAGAACTTTTCATCATCCCAAATTGAAACTCAGAAGGTATCAAACAATAATTCCCCATTTCTCTTCTGTAACCCTGGCAACTCTATTCTACTTCTGGTGTCTATGACTTTGCCTATTCTAGACATCTCATCTAAGTGGAATCATGCAATCTTTGTCTTTCTGTGACTGGAGAAATATAGCCACACTCCATGTGTTATGCACGGAATGTTTGTGTCCCGCCTACACTTAGCATAGTGTCTTCAAGGCTCACCCATGCTATAGCGTGGGTCAGAGTTTTCTTCTTTTTAATGGCTGAGCTCATAAGTTTTTGTTTGTTTGTTTGTTTGTTTGTTTGTTTGTTTTTGGAGACGAAGTCTCGCTCTGTTGCCCAGGCTGGAGTGCAGTGGCATGATCTTGGCTCACTGCAACCTCTGCCTCCCGGGTTCAAGTGATTCTCCTGCCTCAGCCTACAGAGTAGCTGGGATTACAGGCGTACACCACCATGCCCGGCTAATTTTTTCTATTTTTAGTAGAGACAGGGTTTTACCGTGTTGCCCAGGCTGGTCTTGAACTCCTGAGCTCAGACAATCCGCCTGCTTCGGCCTCCCAAAGTGCCAGGATTACAGGTGTGAGCCACTGCGCACAGTGTAAGTTTTTAATCCATGGATTTCACTAAAAAACATGTAAGTGTTTAATCCATGGATTTCACTAAAGGTTGATGTTTCCAATACATTCTGCAAAATTCCTGCAGACACTTGTTAAACATGGAGTTGACTTCTCTTTTTCCTGAATCATTGTTTCCTTCATTCTCTACACAGTGACTGTGTGACATCTGGTAGTGTCTGAGCAGGTGTTTCATTCATTCTCTCGGATGAGAGGAGGTCCCCCCGGGCTGGAGGTCTATGTTGGCAGTAGGTGCCCCATGGAGTGGCACCGGCGGTGACACTGACAGATGCCCCTGTCTGATGACAGCTCTGGTCTACTCTTATATTCTCGAAGCCTCATCAACATCATGCTTTGGTATTTTTCAGTGTGGCTGCACATTTCTTACTTCATTTAGTCCAAACGCCCTGATGGGGGCTATGTGTCAGTAACCCTTTTAAATCTGAGGAAACTGAGGCCCAGGAAGGTGATGGCTCTTGCTGCCCCAGGAAGTCAGTGGCAAGTGGGGGCTGACCAGGGCACCCAAGTCCAGGACTGTTACCCCTCAGGGAGTCTTGAAGGTGGCAAAGGCTTCAGGCTCCCTCCTTTTTGTGTTGGCCTTCCTCCTCCTACCTTGATGGGCAAGGATGGAGTTCTAGGCGCTGGAGAAGGTGGAGAGATGGGGGAGAATGAGCACCAACCTTTCAATTCCCCAGCTTGTACAGACCTGGTTTCTTTTGAGCTATCTTCAGGGCTGAGTCTGGCACTCTTAAAAGGAAAGGGTGAGAAGGTGGCAAGAGGGGCTGTGGCCACCTCCAGGGGACTGGGGCTAAAGCCACGGGGTTGGAGCCTTCCCCTCCCCCTGCAGGAGGATACCAGGAACTACAGCCATTTAAAAATAAATGATTCATGCATATGGTTAAAAAATTATGAAATAAAGGAAATGCGGTGAAAAAATCTCTTCACTCTTGTCACCAGCAACCATTTCCTTCCTTAGAGGCATCAAACATTTTCTATTCTTGCGTATGTTTCCTGAGGACTGTTATGTATGCATATACACATAAGTACATACATATTTGTATGTATGTATGGGTATGTGTGTGTATATATAGTCTTGCTTCACTTTTTCCCCACAGGTAGTAGCATATTATACATACTGCCCTGTGCTTTGTTCTTCCATCACCTTCATTTAATGTATAATAATAATAGCACTGAACATTTATTAAGTGAGTACTATGTTCTGGGGTTCCGTGTACTGTTCTAACAACTTGATATGGGGTAGTCGTCTTAATACATTTGATCCTCACAACAGCCCCATGAGGTAGCATCATTTTTTTCAATCCTATACATAGTAAAAAAAAATGCAAGTTAAAACAACACTAAGATACTATTTTTCATCCATCATGCTGTTGAAGATCAAAAAGTTCGCTAATACACGGTGTGGAAGAGGGTGTGGAGACATTGATACTCCATAGATTTTTGGTAAGCAATTCAGCAAAAGTATTACCATTATAAAGGCACAAAACTTTGATTCAGCAATTCCACTTCTAGGAATTTTTCTTGCAGATCCACTTCACAGATGCTGAATGAGTTGGGCACCAATTATTCATGCCCCATTGCATAATAGCAAAAGACTGAAGATAGTTAAACATGCATCAGTAGGGACTGGCTACACGTGATATATTAACATCCATTTATTGAAATATTAGGCTGTGAGGTTTTTTGTGTTTTTTTTTTTTTTGATGGAGTTGCCCGGGCTGGAGTGCAATGGTGCAGTCTTGGCTCACTGCAACCTTCACCTCCCAGCTTCAAGCAATTCTCCTGTCTCAGCCTCCCAAGTAGCTGGGATTACAGGCACCTGCCACCACACCCAGCTACTTGTTTGTATTTTTAGTAGAGACAGGGTTTCACTATGTTGGCCAGGCTGGTCTCAAACTCCTGACCTCGTGATCCACCCACCTCGACCTCCCGAAGTTCTGGGATTACAAGTGTGAGCCACTGCACCTGGCCTAGGCTGTGAGTTCTTAAAAAATGAGTAAATTACTGATGCACAGAAGTGGTATTAGTGTGTTCTCATGCTGCTAATAAGGACATATCAGACTGGGTAATTTATTTTTATTTTTTAAATTTTAAATCATTTTCTTATTTTTCTAAGGTATTTTGTTAAGAGACTGGGTAATTTATAAAGAAAAAGGTTTAATGGACTCACAGTTTCACATGGCTAGGGAGACCTCACAATCATGGCAGAAGGCAAAGTAAGAACAAAGTCACATCTTACATGGAGGCTGGCAAGAGTGCGTGTAGGGGAACTGCCCTTTTATAAAACCATCAGTTCTCATGAGACAGTTCACCATCACGAGAACAGCATGGGAAAAACTCATCCCATGATTTAATTACCTCCCACAGGACCCTCCCACGACATGTAGGGATTATGGGAGCTACAATTCAAGATGAGATTTGGGTAGGCACATAGCCAAACCATATCAGACTGGCCAAATATGACATATGATATGATATATTAACATTCATTTATTGAAATATTAGGCAGTGATTTTTTTTTTTTTAAATGAGTAAGTTATTCATGCCCAGAGATGGGATGCTCTCCAAGGTGGAGAAGCAGTGCAACGTAGCGGTTCAGAATCCATCTCGAGCCCGGCTTCCTAGGTTTTAATTCTGGCTCTGCTGCTTATCAACTGCTCAAAACTGGACTTTTATTTTACCTCTCTGTAACTCTGGTTTTCCATCTGAAAAGTGGGTCTTGTAATAATAACACCTTGTAATACCTCCAGCTAACCCTCAGAAAGGAAGAAATAAATGGTCACGGTCATCTGCCACTGGGATTTTTTAAAAAACAGTTTTTACACAGCATGAATGCTGTCATAACTAACTGATACAAGTGCACAGTAGTTGTTCAGTAAGTATTGCTTAATAGGAAACTGAGCAAGCCCTTTCTTTACAGTGGGGAGCTTCACGGGTTACCTGAAGAACAACTCCATGTAGAGTCCAAAGAGGAAGCTCAAGGTTAATATTCAACACACAACCAAGGCACCTTTTATTTATTCAGCAGGCTGTCTTTTTGTTTTGTTTTGCTCTTTTTTTTTTTTTTTTTTTTTTTTTTTTTTTTTTTTGAGTACTGGCTGTGCTAGAAGCTGACACACATACAAATAGAGTAAGGACTGACCCCTGTCCTCAGAGTGCACAATCTCTGGAAGGAAAAGATTTATAAACGATTAATGATAAGTATTGTGCCACTTGCTGTACCAAAGGTATGCAGAAAGTGTGCAAAGGAAGGAGCAAGCATTTCAGCCCATGATGGATTTGGAGTGAAGGAGGTGAAGTCATGGGAGGGGTGGTGCCTGCTGAGGGGTAAAGGGACAGAGAGCTGAAAGGTCAGAGGAATCCAGAGTGGGAAGGGCCTTGAAAGCTTGGGAAGGAGTTTGAGTGATACAATTTTTTGGCAGAGGGGTGCCATGGTCAGGTTTCAGAAAGATCACTTTGGTGGCAATGTGGAAGGTGGGAAAGGCAGCGATTGCAGGGCCCAGGGTGTGGGGCTGCTGACATCCGACCTCCTACCACAAGGGCAGAATTGACTGGGGACAATTTCTAGGGACAGGATTGATCTGGGGGCATGTGGCCCCCATGGGGAAAGAGAAGTCCAGGAGTCGGTAAAAGAAGTCCATTCTTCTAATTCCCTTGCTAGGCACTGTACAGTTAGGAAGGCATTTGGCTGCAGGTAACAGAAAACCTGGTTCTAGAAGTTTAATCACATGGGGTGCATTTTTCTCATAATAAGAAATTGGTAAATGGTGGTTGCTGACTTTGCTGACTTTGCCTCAACAACTCTAAGATTCTTATGGCCTCTCCTCATGGTCTTAATCTGGTTGGGACAACTCTAAGTATTGTCTCTATGTTCAAAAGAAAATGAAGAGGCAGAAAGGTTAAAAGAGAGGCCCACACCAGCTGCATCTGTCCCCGTTTGTCAGGAAAGCAGAAGTTTTACTTGACACTAGCACCCCCACCCCTGACTCCACCCGACTTCCATCTCTATCTTATGGTCCAATCCTGGGTGCAAGAGGGTTGGGGAACTGGGGAACAGACTTGTCATGCTTGATACAGAGCAGCCATGGAGCCTTTGTGTGGGACAGGCCCATTTCCATTCCAAATGAATTGGGTTGTTATGAGGAAGAAGGGGAAATGGATATTGTCAAGCAGAGGCATGTCCCCAAACATGGCCAGAGATGGCATTTCTTTCTTTCTTTCTTTTTTTATTTTATTTTTTTGAGATGGCGTCTTGCCCTGTTGCCCAGGCTGGAGTACAATGGCGCGATCTCGGCTCACTGCAACCTCCACCTCCTAGGTTCAAACAATTCTCCCGCCTCAGCCTCCCAAGTAGCTGGGACTACAGGCTAGTCGTGCACCACCACACCCGGCTAATTTTTGTATTTTTGCAGAGTTGGGGTTTCACCATGTTGGCCAGCATGGTCTCAAACTCCTGACCTCGTGATCCACCTGCCTCAGCCTCCCAAAGTGCTAGGATTACATGTGTGAGCCAGCTCCCCTAGCAAGATGGCATTTCTTCTGCCATAGGAACTCCTGGTACACGGCACAAATTCAGACATTCTGCCTTCTGGACCTGACACTGTGAAGCCCATTGCATTTCCCCACTCCCATTCCAGGCCTCTGCCTCAGTGGGTCCCAGTTCATCCCTGTCCATCCCAGAGGGGTCCTCTTAAATAGAGCCAGGCCCTAGGTGGAGGCAGTGGTCAGTGCTAAGCAGAGTGGGATGCAAGCACCATCACTGAGTTCCTGCTGACACTTTCTGAGCTGAGCTGACACAGGGCCCCTGACACACATATAAGAGTGCATGTACATCTGGTGAAATCTGGAACCATTCTAAGGGCTGTACCAAGTTTCCTGGTTTTGATATGGTCCTATGGTAACTTAGCAAGACATTGGGAGAGTCTGGGTGAAGGGTGCATGAGACCTCCCTGTACATATCCTTGCACCTTTCTATGAATCTGTAATTACTACACAATGAGACCAAAAGAATCCTGGCTGAGCATAGTAGCTCACACCTGTAATCCCAGCACTTTGGGAGGTGGAGGCAGGTGAATCACTTGAGCTCAGGAGTTTGAGACCAGCCTGGGCAACATAGTAAGACTCCTTCTCTACGAAAAAATACAAAAATTAGCTGAACATAGTGGTGTGTGCCCATCCCAGCTCCTCAGGAGGTGGAAGTGGGAGGACTGCTTGAGCACCGGAACTTGAGGCTGCAGCGAGCCATAATTGTGCCACTGCACTCTAGCCTGGGCAATAGACTGAGATTGTGTCTCAAAAAAAAAAAAATCCCTTCAGCCACCCATAAAAAAATGTGCTTTGGGGGTCATAGCATTCATATATTTCAACTCTTAAACTACTCTTAGTCCTCTGACTTGTCCCCGATGGGCTGAGGGGACAGCAGATCCCATCCTCCAGAGTGTCATTGACTGGAATGCATGAAGAACCACCTGAGTCACTGCCACTGCCATTTTTCTGCCTCTGTCACTCTTATGGTTTTCACTGGTCCACAGCTTTTTATCAGAAACCCTTGGGCCCAGGAAGTTGTGCATTTTTTTTAAGGGGGGTTAGAAAAGTTGTATCAGGCTATGGTATTTATTATGTAACTCCCTCTCCCTGAAAAGGATGTGGGGCAGACCCTATCATCAAACACATTCATATTAATGTAATTAATATTCACAAATGTAAGGCATAAATACTCCCAGGGAGTGAGATAAAGACAGACTAAAATTCTCTCGTGTCACTTCAAGTCACCAAATGACTTTTGTTCAGGTCAAATGTAGCCCTAGACATTACACACGTGCTCACACGCACACACACACACGGCTGGTTTTCCGAGCTTTTGGATCTGGGAATTGCAGAACAGAGCTGTGGAGCATGGCTGAGTGTGTGCCTACCGTGACTCCTCAGGTGCCAGACCCAGGCCCTGTCTGACCTATGGGTTGTGTGGACAAGAGGCCACTGTGCTCAGGGTGACAGGGACCCCAGACTCCTGGGAGTGAGGGGCTGAGAGCTTTCCCAGCTGTCGCCCTCACACCCAGCCACTTGACCCTAGAACTGCTGCACCCTGAAACACACTCCTTCCCTTACTGGCTGGTTGTGGGTGTCATGATGTCACAGCACCTGGAGAAGAATCTCCCACCCCCAGCAACTTTTGTCCCCTCCAGAGAGCACAAGCACCTTATTTGCAGCCCAGGTGGCTCCCAATCTTCTTAAACTCCAAGGTGCTGGGTCTGACAGGGGCCAGAGATGGAGCTCAAGCCCGCTCTGTTTACAAATGAGGGAACTGAGACACAGAGAGGGTGAGTACCTAGACTCACACAGCAGGTCAGTCTGGGCACTGTACTGGGTGATTCCTGGCAGGGAGAGGAGAGCTGGGGGCATGTTTAAAAATCAGGGACTAGAAGAGCCTCTCAGCCTCAGAGAAGACATCTGGAGCAACCTCCCAGCCACAGGGAGCTCCCCGAGTTCCCACCCCAATGAAGTGGGAGAGGTTCCCAGGCGCAGGGGGAGGAAGGGGGTCATGCAATCCGCCCTTGCCTCCCGCCACGAGTGTACCCGGGGACTTCAGGTTTGCTCAGCGGCAGCGGGGCCAGTCCCGGCGGCTGGAAGGCGGCCGGCTGGGCCTGGACGTGGGTGTGGGCGCCCTACCCACCTCCCCGCCCCCGCAGGCGCCCCCCGCACCCCCAGAGCAGGCGCCCCCCGCCTCCCCCCTCAGCAGGCGCCCTGGTCCCTGTGTGGGCTGCTTTGACTCAGCGCCGGGAGCCGAGCTTAGGCAAACCACGCCGCACTGGACGCCATTCAAGCTTTTACAGGCCCTCAAATTGGGGCTGGAGCCGGAGAGGAAATACTAAAATCCTGTGTACACAACTTCTGTCTGGGCGCGCCGGGGCTCCGGGAGAATCAGGCGCGGCAAGGGACACATTTGGACTGTTTAAGGGCTCCTTTCCCCTGCTGTGCTTTTAACAGGCATCACGATGTGTCGCCTAAAACCAAGACTCCTGGGTGTGGGCGCCAGGAGGGTCTGCGGAGCGGGTGAGCTGGGGTGCGGCGGGAAGAACAGAGCTTTTCTCCTGCCCCCACGTGCCAGGCACACATGCGCCCAAAGCTGGGTTCAGAAATCCCTGTGGTCCATAAACCACACAGTCTGCATGGCCCAGGCCCCTTCCCCTGCAGAAAGACGCAGCTGTCGGATGCTGGCTCCTCAGAGCCTGGGCTTGGGAGTTAGGCAGGCCTGGGTGGGAACCCGGCTTTCCACTTGGCAGCGCTGTGTCTATGGGCAAGGGCCTCTATTCCCTCATCTGTAAAATGGCCATGATCGTGGTAAGTTACCTCGGAGGTTAAAGACATGATATATATAGATGGGGAACTAGCTCAAAGCCTGGCACATAGTAGGTGCTCCCTAAATGGTAGCTGTTAGTACTTACATGGATTAATAGTGATAGCACCATGTTGAGCCTGGCACATGCTAAGTGCTGCCTAAAATCAATTCATTTAATCCCCACAGCAGCCCCATAGGGTAATATTTTAATCCCGTTTTAACGGCAGAAAGTAGGTCAATTGATTACCTACCCAAGATCACAGAGCTGGCGTCTGGCTGGCCAGTCAACTGAACAAATGAACAATTGAACCCAGGCCATCATTTCACAGTGCAGGTGCTTTGTCACACTCTGAACTGTAACAGAGGAGGAGCTGGTGGCCAGAGCTGCTGGTGAGCTATGTGTCCATGGCATCCTCAGCCTGGCACCAAGTCCCCACACCTGGGCCTCATCCCACTGTCCAAGTTCCAGCCCTGCCAAGTGCCCTCAAGCACTTCCCACCTTGGCCCACCAAGAGCCCAAGCTGCCCCCTCCTACCTTCGGCCTTGGCTCAGCCCTTCCCCCACCCTAAGCTCGCTGGCCGCCTGCCTGTGCATCAGGCCACTCCCTGGCCACCCCTCCAGTGAGGTTGGCTCCTCCTCTGAGCTGCAGCGCTTCCACCCCCAATCAGTGCCTTTAGCTTCCCTTCTCTTTGACTTGGGCCACGCTGGTGTGTGATGTGTGTCTCTCCCTCATTCTCGTCCCTCATCAAAACCCTACAGATCTGAGGCCAGATATGGTGACTCATGCTTGTAATCCCAGCACTCTGGGAGGCCGAGGTGGGTGGATCACCTGAGGTCAGGAGTTTGAGACCAGCGTGGCCAACATGGTGAAACCCTGTCTCTACTAAAAATACAAAAATTATCCAGGCATGATGGCACCCACCTGTAGTCCCAGCTATTCAGGAGGCTGAGGCATGAGAATTGCTTCCCGGGAGGCAGAGGTTGCAGTGAGCTGAGATTGTGCCACTGCACTCCAGCCTGGGCAACAGAGCAAGACTCCATCTCAAAAAACAAAACCAAAAAACCCCAAAACCCTACAGGTCTGGTCCAGTCTCTTGTGCAGAGCAGGGTCTCCCATTTGTGGAAATGAATTTTCACTGGTGGTAAATGTTGGGTGATTGATGACATTGTCCTCACCGGTGACTTGTATAAAGGAAAAAGAGAAGCCCCAGAAAATTTGTATAAGGAGGCAGGAGACAATGTGGGCATCCCCCTGTGTTCCTGACATCTGCTGCCAAGCACATGGGGGTGTGACTCCCCTGCCCACCCCTCCCCCTGCAACCCTCTTAATTGTTCTGTCATCAGGGCCTCCCAGAAGCCCATGCTGTCTCAGGTAACGGCAGAGACCTCTCAGGCGTGTGAGCCTCTGGTTGGGCTGCCCTGTACCAGCAGCCTGCAAAGGGTTTCCATTCTGGGATCAGAGGGGTTGCAGGCCTGCCCATGAGCTACATGACTCCAACCTCAGCATGGGCCATGCCAGGCCTGAGATCACATAGCTGATCTCCCACACCTCTGCTGGGCAGCAATAGCTGCCATTCTGAGTCCCCCTAACAGCCCAAACCCCCAGTGCCCACACCCAAGAGGCACGACAGTGTCGTGGAAATAACATGGCCCTTGGAATCCAGAGATCTGGGTGTGGGTCCTGACACTGCAGTTCCCCGAGGTCTTGGGCAAGTCGCTTAACCTTCCTTCGAGCCTCAGTTTCCCCATGGAGGTGATCGTTTATATCTTACTTTGGGATTGAGAGACAGGAGTATGAGAGCGCCTGGCACTCTGTGGGAGCTGAAGCATTGGTTTAAGTGGGAGTCATAGCTGTGGGGAGCTAGGCTTGAGGGGTGACAGGATGACCCAGTGATCTGGCGCAGCAGTAAGAAGGGAGGAATTGATGATGGAAAGGCTGGCTTCCCCTGGTCTGGCCTCTGCAGAACTTGTAGCTGAGTCTCCCCACCCCTTAGAATGGGGGTATTCCTGGCCCCAACCACTTCATACCTTTGATGCTTGGGGGAGGGATACATGTACAGGTGGAGGCTGCTGGGAGTCTGGGGTGCCATGTGGGATAACCCAGACATCTGGCAGAGCTGCACTGGTGCCATATGGGTGCAGACTGGTTTGGGGTCACACGTGAGCCACCCCAGGGGCTTCCAGAAGGGCACAGTGCCAACACAGCTGAGGATCTACAAGTAAGGAGCCTAAGGGGGCCAGTGGACCTGGGGGCATGTTATTTGTGCCTAAAAATTGGCAGACCGAGAGTCAGGGCATCTGGACTGCTCCAGTGAATAGGGGAGAATGCACACTGGCCACCACGTGCTTGTGCTGCTGGGTACAGCCCGGAGAGCTGGTGGACGGCGAGCAGGAACAGTCTGCATGGTGAGGCAGTGCCCTCTGCTGGCCAGGCTGGGCTAGCTTCGGCTGCTGCTTGGCACAGGAGGGTGATCCCCACACCCCGGCGTGGGCAGCACCTCCACAGCCTCCACTCACGGGGACCCTCAAAGCAGCCAGGGCTCAGGAGCAGGAAGGATCCTGGCAGATGGGGAACTCATTCCCATTTTACAAATAAGAAAACAGGCTAGGAGGAGTGCCGAAAGTTGCTCGGGGTCCCGTAGCTATTGAATGATGGAGCCAGACCCATCCTGAAATGCTCTTTCTTCTAGCCCAGACCAAATCATTTTATACAAAATATAACAGGACTCAGGGATGCTGGAAACAGTATCCTTCTTTATTTTATTAAAGTCAAATTAGATCTGACTCCGCCTCTGCCTGGGCTGCAGAAAACTTCATTCTGACTTGCTTTTGGAGGTGGGAGTAGGTGCTCCTCCTCCCTAGGTCTGTGCAAGAGCCGGGGAGTCTAAGGTGATGCCAGAAAATGGGCATGTAGGAGTAGTGTTTAAATCTTCAGTGGGTCAGGGCCACTGTGAGAGCATCATGTCCAGGCCTCAGGGGGGCTGTGTTGCCTCCTTGCCCAGATTGGCAGCCTAGGAACTGAGGCCTCCCACAGCTTGGCCATGCCACCTGAGGTCTCGTCCCCCGCCCCCACCTCAGCAGGCACTGCTGCTCACAGCCATGGAGCTCTCTCAAATCCCAAAACCTTCCTCAAACCTCTTCCTCCCCTCCCCAGCCCCCAGCCTAATCCCCTTAAATTGCTCCATATCCTAGAAAATAAAAGCAGGAAAGGTAGGCTGAACAGGGAAGGAAACTATGTCAAGAACAAAAAGCATATGATTATCTCAGGAAAAGCTCCTGCCCCGCTAAAGTCTGTGTTGGGCAGCCACACGTGCCAGTGGGAAAGTGCCGTGTCCTTGGAGTGCCCTTCATGCTGCAATGGAAAGCAACAGGACATGGCTCAGACAGGGAGTAGTTTGGTTGAATCCATTTGCAGAAGCTTGGGGCAAGGGGTTGGTAATGAGGAATGTCACATGCCACTCCCCCTAAAGCAGTGAAAGTTAAAAGGAGGTTATGGAAAATTGAGGAAGGAGCTCAATGCCCAGGAGCTTGGGTTGCAAAGCCAATCCTATGTGAGAAGAATAAACTTGGGGACCCCTGTTGTCATCACAACTATAAAAAGAGCCTGGCAGGTCCAACTGTGGCCCTTTGGATTCTGCAGCAACCAGATCTCCAGTTGTCAATTTTGAATCTCTAACCAAGAGATTTGGTTAGAGATCTGTATTAGACACCTAGTTGTCCTTAGCTTTTATGTTCTGTCTGTAAATCTTTTTACTCTGTTTATAAATAGGGCAAAATAAAAACAGTGACCTTCAGTTTTCTCTGATTCACAAGCTATTAACTCAACTTGAAGACACTAAGCTCCAAAAAAAAAAAAAAAAAAAAACCACTTGTGGCTATAAAACTGCCAGCCCAGTGTCACCAGTTACCCAAGGGTGGCACCCTCGTCCTGCTGGAGATGGTGCATTGGCTGCTTCGAGAGCCCTTTTCCAACCTGGGAAACCTTGAGTTTAAGTTTAAATGTGAAGATAGTGAAATAAGGTAAGCCTTTAGAAGCAAAGCTTTCCTCTCATGTTAAGTTTAGAATTAATCTGCATATGTTTGTTTCTTTAAAATACTATAATAGTCTAAAGAATCTGACATATTGAAGACCAATAGATTAGCCTGTTGCCTCCAGTTTTAAATATGAACTAGAATTTAGACTTGTCATGGAACCAACCTAAGTGTCCACCAACAGTGGATTGGATAAAGAAAATGTGGTTTGTATACCCTATGAAATACTATGCAGCCATAAAAAAGAATGAAATCATGTCCTTTGCAGCAACATGGGTGGAGTTGGAGGCCATTATCCTAAGTGAACTAACTCAGACTCAGAAAATCAAAAACCTCATGTTCTCACTTCTAAGTAGGAGCTAAACAATGGGTACACATGGACGTAAAGATGGAGATAATAGACACTGGGACCCCAGAAATGGGGAGGGGGCTGGGTGGGAGGGGGAGAAGGGTTGAAGAATTACCTATTGCATATAATGTTCAATATTTGATGATGGGTACACTAGAAGCCCTGTCTCCACTATTATGCGTGTAATACCCATGTAGCGAACAAGTACACGTGCTCCCTGAATCTAAAATTAAAACAATTTTTTAAAAGAATTTAGACTTGTGATTTTAAGTTGTAAAGGGAAAAAATTCACCCCATTGTTGTGAATATTATTAGAATTTCAAAGAAAACTGATGCTTTGCTATTTTAATAACATTTTATTTCTTAGATTTATAAGAATTTGTTATTTGAAGATATTTTGCTTGTTAAAGCCATAAATTTGCTTTGTTAGGTAAACTGAAATGCTTACAAAAGAAATGTAATATATTACATCTATAATGCAGTTCACAGTGTTTAAGAGAATTTAATTAATTAAATGAACAAATGATTATTAAGGGAGCTGAGTGTCTTCAAGTTGAGTTAATAGCTCATTAATCAAAGAAAATTGAAGGACATTGTTTTTATTTTGCCCCATTTATAAACAGAGTAAAAAGCTTTGTAGCCTGAACATAACAGCTAAGGACAACTAGGTTATTTCATTTTAATGAAAGAACATTAACTTAAAATCCAAGCAACAATAAGTGGTCCTTTCTGGACTGCCCTCAGACATTAAAGCAAAAAGCAAAACAATTCACAATGACAGATAGTAATATGAATAGTTAATGTTTGTATAGGGTTCTACATTAAGGTCTCATTTTATCTTCCATTACAGATGAGAAGCTCTGGGAGGTTAGTAACTTGCTCAAGGCCAAGCGTCTAGGAAGTGATGCGGGTTGAACTTGAGCTTGGCTCTTTGACTGCAGAGGCTGCACTCTTAACCACAGTGTCGGAGGATGTTTGGGTCTTGGTTTCTAGGGTCTGCAGCTGAGGTCCCCGGAGAAGGGCTAACACTTCCCTAACATACTCCAGCGAATGCTATCTGGTCAGCAGTCCCACCTGCTCAACCTCTCTGGTGCTCAACAGAAGACGCGGGCAGATCCTGGCTGCCTAGATTTGAACCCCAAAGTACCACTGCAGGTTTGTGTCCTTACAAACACAGAAAGTCTGATACCCACGTATGACCAGTTACAGACGTGAACTGTGAGAGCTATGCATTATTTTCTTCCTTGTGAAGTGCATTCACCATTTTCCCTCACTGTCTTTCTCCCAATCATTTACATTTTAAAAGTTGGTGGCATTTAGCATTACAATATAGTTTTTTGGTAGCAGAGAGTTCAGGTGGGACTGGGGACTGAACTAGATGAGGAAATAATGTAGCCCAGAGATGGAAGCAGGGACCAGCGGTCTTGGTGTCTAATTTTTTTGTGAAGAGGATGAGTGTGTCTTCATCTGTGTGGGTAATGGCTGTGTCCTGCTAGGCAGAAGCGTGGGTTGTAGTCAGTGTTGTCATATGGAAGCTTAAACATGGTGGCATGGTCACTATTTGGTGGCCTGCACTGGGTCGTGTCTGTTGTCTCTCACTCACTGTCTCTGCCATCCTCTCTATTGCTGGGATTGGAAGCCTGAAAACTATATTCCGACACTTTCTTGTCTGTCTACCTGTTAGGCTCTGCTAATAGTGGGGCGGGGACATCTGGCAGCACTTCTCCCAAGCAGCGAGACAGCAGCAGCAGCAGCTGGTGAGTATGGGCCCCTGGTAACACCCTTTTCCCTTTTGCTTCCTGTAGGTAGAAATTTGTAGGTAGTCTTATCTTCTTACAGCAATTCTAGCACCTCTGTCTCTAATGCTTTGTGTTGGATTCCCTCTGTTTAAAATGTTTGCCATCGTTTCCACTCTGCTGATTGGGCACTGCCTGATACAGATCTCATTCTCTTGTTTGCTTGTTGCGCTCAGCTCTTTGATTTTAAGACAGGTCCGTCTTACACTGTAGACACCAGGTCCGTTGCTTCTCACTGCTGCATATACCATGGAGTATGCGTCAGCCACATTGTACCTCCCCTCCCCCGGGGATTGTTCACTCGGATTGCCGCCCAGTGATACATAGTCTTAAACATGTTGTCTTTTTAGACTTGTGTGAGAATTCCCCGGGAAAAAAGCATGTACCCAGGAGTGAAATTGCTTGGTCATAGAGCATAGCTATGTCATGTTCTAAGAGCTGTAAGATTGCACTCCGAAGTAGCCATGCCCCCGACCCCGATGACACTACATTTATTATTCTGTAACTGGATTTCCTTCACTTTATAAAAGACAAAAATTCAAACAGTTCCAACTGGGGAAATTTAAGAAAAAAATTAAGATGCAAACTACGATAAAATATGGAAACACCTGAAACTGTGCTTCAGATAACAGCTTCTGGATTCAGCCTACAAAGGCTGTCTACCACTCATTAGCTGTGTGACCTTGGGGTAATAGCCTTACTCCCTGTGCCTGCCTCAGTTTTCTCACTGGCAAAATGGACATAATAATAGTACCTACCTTATTTTAGGATGTTATTAAATAACGTACATAAAGTGCTTAGAATATTCCCTGGCACACAGCAAGAACCCAATGTCTGTTGGCTATTATTGTTGAACATTTAGGTAATTTCCAGTGGTTTTTGCTATTTCTCAGCAATGCTCCAATGACATTCAGGGTTTTTTTTTATAGTGGTAAAAGACACACAACATTACATTTACCATGGAAGTTCAGAATTCTTAAGTGACCACCTGAGTACTCACACTGGAGCTCCAGCAGCAAACACCAGCCTGGGTCTAACAACCTTCTGGCTTGGGACACTTGGATCTCTTTAGAAGTAACGGGATCTCTTTAGATTGCCTGTTCCGATTGCTGCATGGTCAAGGCCTGTGACTGGATGTCCCCTTCCAGTGGTTTCTGGATTTCCATATAGCCAATGCCCTGACCAGGGCCTGCTTGAGCTTCTGGGGTGGGTCCTAATCTATAGTCCTAATCTCAGGTCAGGTCAGGGAATGTCTGAACACAGTTGCATGACATGAAGGGACAGCATTGATTCAAATCCCTGCTCCATGGCTTAGCATCTGTGTGATCTTCGGCAAGTGATGCCAACTCTCTGAGCTCTGTTGCCTCACCTGTAAAGTGGAAATGATACCTATCTCACTGTGTGGCTGCGAAGATTTGAGAATTGCAATGTGTCTTAGTCTGTTCACGTTGCTCTAACAAAATACCATAGACTGGGTGGCTTATAAACAGCAGATATTTATTTCTCACAGTTCTGGAGGCTGTGAAGTCCAAGATCAAGGCACTGCAGATTCAGGGTCTGGTGAGGGCCTCGCTGGCTGGTTCAGAGACAATGCCTTCTCGCTGTGTCCTCATTTGGTAGAAGGAACAAGCTAGCTGTCTGGGGGCATCTTTTAAAAGGGCATGAACCCCAATCAGCAGAGCTCCACAAGTATGACCTAATCACCTCCCAAAGGGAGTGCAGTTACTCATATGCCTGTTACCGAAGAACAGTCCTCTATCAGAGAGAGTTGTCCTCTTCAACCAAGCCCACAGCTTCAGGAGGGACGCATGTGAAGTGGGAAGGGAGGAAGGGGACACTCACCTAGCCAGCCAGATCAGCTGAATCAACCCTGGTGATCAATGGGGCCACAGATGTCACAGCCAGATCACCCTCACATCCTACCATGTTTTTGATTTCTATCATTTCCTTTTGATTCTTTCTTAGATTTCTCATCTCTCTGCTTATGTTACCCATCTGTTCTTGCATGTTGTTTACTTTTTTCCATTAGAGCCTGTAATGGTTAACTTTATATGTCAATTTTGAGGTTGCAAGATGCTTGTTGAAAGTGAGGTGAAATATTTAAAGTGTTGAAAGAAACAAACAACCATTAAATTCTGTAGCTACTGAAATTATTCTTCAAAAGTGAAGGAGAAATAAGATTCGTTCTCATCAAAGGGCGTTTGTAGCCATTAGACCTACCTTCCAAAAATGTTACAATAAAATTTTAGAGAAAAGGAAAATGATATAGGTCAGAAATTTGGATCTAAAGAAATAAAGAATGTCAGAAAATGGGTAAGTTTAGATTGGCTGACAGTAGACCAAAAATAAAAAGGAATAAATGTGGTGAAATAAAATCTTTTAATTTTCTTATTCTGAATTACTTTGATAGATTATTACTTTGTTCAAAGTAATATTAGCAACAATGTGTTGGGTGACTGTAGAATATGGATAAGTGAAATGAATGCTAGCTGTGTTATAAATCTAGGAGGGAGGAATTGGGAATAGTCTTGTTATACATGGACTTACATTAGTTGTAAATGTATACTGAAAATTCTAGGACAACTTTGAAAAAATGTAAAGAAGACATATAATTGATATGTTAGGAGAAGAAAGAAAATGGAATCATATAAAATGCTTAATTAAAGCCAGACAAGGCAGAAAAAGAGAGAATTTTTTTTAAAGGAAATAAGAACAATAAAAGAATAAAAAAATTAAAGGAAATAAGAACAAGTGCAACAAATAAAAAACAGCCACAAACATGGTAGAATATCAGTGTAACTAGATCAACAATCACTAAATGTGAATGGTCTAAATATACCAAGTAAAAGAGACTGTCGGAGTGATAAAACAGAGCAAGACCCCAACTATATGTTAAGAGCAATCTTCTTTAAATAAAAAGGCCCAGATAGATTCAAAGTAAAGGAATGGAGAAAAATAAACTATGTTGTCACTAATCAAGAGACCTAGAGCCACTATGTTAATTTCAGGGAAAGCAGATTCAGAACAAGGAAAGCTGTCAGAGATAAAGAATACATAATGATAAAGGCATTGATTCTCTAAGAAAACATAGCAATCTTTAACATACAGGCGCCTCACAGCAGTGTCAAACTATCTGAGGCAAAAACTGATAGAACTGCAAGAAGAAATGGACAAATCCACTATTATATTTGGAGAGGCCAGTACCCCTCTATCAGTAATTGACAGATTCAGAAAATGGAAAATCAGTAATTACATCATGTACCTGAACAGCCTCATGAGTTGTCTGGATTAAATTGACATTTATAGAATACTTCATCTAACAACAGCAAGAATATACAGTCTACACAAGCTCACATGAAACATTCAGCAAGTGTTTGATATTGAATGTTTGTGTCCCTCTAAAATTCATAGGTTGAAGCCCTAATCCCTACGTGACTGTATTTGGAGATGGGGCCTTGAAGGAAGTAATTAAAGTTAAATGAGGTCTTATGGGTGGTGACCCCATCCAACAGGATTGGTGTCTTTTTTTCTTTTCTTTTGAGACCGGATCTTACTGTATTGCCCAGGCTGGCGTACAGTGGTGCAATCTCAGCTTACTGCAACCTCAGCCTCCAGAGCTCAAGTGATTCTCCTACCTCAGCCTCCCGAGAAGCTGGTACTATAGGCATGCACCACGGTGCCCAGCTAATTTTTGTGGTTTTTGTAGAGACAGGGTTTCCCCATGTTGTCTAGGCTGATCTTGAACTCCTGGGATCAAATGATCCACCTGTCTAGGCCTCCCAAAGTGCTGGGATTACAAGTGTGAGCCACGGCTCTCGGCTCTCAGCTGCTTTAATGTCCTTATAAGAGGAGACACCAGAGCGCTTGCGTTCTCTGGTGTTCTCTCTGTCCCTTCCTCCCTTCCTCTCCACATTCCCAAGTTGGTGCACAAAGAGGAGGTCATGTGACCACAAAGCAAGAAAGTGGCTGGCTGCAACCCAAAGGAAGATCCCTCACCAGACACCAACGTGGCTGGAACCTTGATCTTGGACTCCAGAACTGTGAGAAAATACATTTTTGTTTTTTAAGCCACCTGGAGTATGGTATTTTGTTTTAGCAGCCTAAGCAGATGAAGACATCAAGAGAGAACACTTCTAGGCAATAAAACACATTTTAACAAATGTAAAAGAATAGAAACCATACAAAGTAGGACGTCATATCACAATGGAATTGAAAGGGGCGCATACCCATGAGTGCCCTGGAGTTTAAGCTCCACTGGCTTCAGGCAAATCTGCTTCTGCTGGTGGTTCCATGGGCAGGGCAGGTCAGCCTCTGTGTGCACAGCTGTCCATCGTCCATTGTCCATTGCAAACTTCTCTCTCTCTCTCTGTGGCTGGGCTCCAGAACATGTAAAGAAGGAAATTCTGAAGTTATAAGGACTCAGTCTCCAGGGCATAGCCAGCCATCCTTGGTGACCATTTGGAGGCCTGGTGCATTAGTCAGGGTTCTCTTAGAGGGACAGAACTAATAAGATATATGTATTTTATTAGTTAAGCTATATATCTTATATATGCATATACGATATATGTATCTATAAAGGGGAGTTTATTAAGTATTAACTTATACGATCACAAGGTCCCACAATAGGCCATCTGCAAGCTGAGGAGCAAAGAGAGCCAGTCCAAGTCCCAAAACTGAAGAACCTGGAGTCCGATGTTTGAGGTTAGGAAGCATCCAGCACGGGAGAAAGATGAAGGCTAGAAGGCTAGGGCCGCCTCGACTTTCCACATTTCTCTGCCTGCTTTATATTCAATGGAAGCTGATTAGGTTGTGCCCACCAGATTAAGGGTGGGTCTGCCTTTCCCAGCCCACTGACTCAAATGTTAATCTCCTTTGGCAACACCCTCACAGACACACCCAGGATCAATACTTTACGTCCCTCATTCCAATCAGGTTGACACTTGGTATTAATCCTCACACCTGGTAACAGAGGAGATTTCTGTAGCCAGGAAAGTGGGGAAGTGGAATGTGTCTCACTGGATGGTCTCAAAGAGGCATCAGAGTCTTCCCTCTGGCCTTGCAGGGGTCCATGCAGGTAGCTGCATGGAGCCCTTCTTTGGGTCAAGGAGATGATGTCACCTTCACTGACTTTTGGACTTCCTTGAGTCTGCAGGGGAGTGTCCATCCAGCCTTACAGTGAGCAGCAGCAGCTGACCAGATTGGAAGACATTTCCAGTGTCTTCCCTGGCAGCTGTGATGTGTTGTGAGGTGGCAGCGGAGGATTGCCCGCATGTAATCTTTGAGGTTCCAAGATGCTTGTTGGAAGTAGTCAAGCAGCAGAAAGCTCAGCTGGATCCATGCTGATGGGGGTGAGGTGGCGTGCATGTCAGGGAAGTTGGCTTCAGCTGGAACTGGAGGTTGGCTTCGCAAAGGAGGTTCAACATCACTGATTCCTGACCTGCAGCACCCAAATGGCCACAAAGAGATGTCCTGGGTTTTGAGGAGGCCACAGAGCCAACAGTTTTAGTGTCTTCAGAAGGATGAAGAAAACTTGAACAACATTCTTAAGTAGCTTTATTGAGAAATAATTGACACCCCAGAGAACGCATTCATTTAGAGGATACAATTCAATGGATTTTGTATATTCACGGAACTGTGCATTCATCCCTGCAATTAATTATAGAACATTTTCACTTACTCAAAAAACCCCAACACCCCTTAGCTATTACCCTAATTTCCCTATCTCCCCCAGCCCTAGGTAACCATTAATCTTTTTTTTTTGTATCCATAGATTTGCCTATCCTAGACATTTCATATAAATTGAATCATGCAGTATATGACCCTTCTTCACTTTGTGTAACGCTGTCAAGGTACATCCATGTGATATCAGTTCCTCATTCCTTTTATGTACAAATAATATTCCGTTGTGTGGATATACCACATTTTATTTATCTGTTCATCAGGTGGTGGACATTTGGGTTGGTTTCTATGTTTTTGGCTGTTATGAATAACGTCACCATGAACATTCATGTACAAGTGCTTGTGTGGACATGTGTTTTCATTTCTCTTGGGCCTATGCCTAGGATTGGAATTGAGTCATATGGTAACGCTATAACCATTTGAGGAACTTCCAGACTGTTTTTCAAAGCGGCTACACCATTGTACATTCCCACCACTAATGTGCAAAGGTTCCAGTTTCTCCATATGTTTTTCAACTTTTTTTATTATCTGATTTTTAAATTAAAGCTATCCTAGTGGACGTGGAGTAATATCTCATTATGGTTTTGATTTGTATTTCTCTTATGGCTAATAATATTGAGGACCTCTTTATCTGCTTATTGGCCATTTGTATATATTTTTAAGGAAATATCTATTCAGATTCTTTGCTCATTTTTGAGTTGGGCTATTTGTCTTTTTATTCTTGAGTTGTAATTGTTTTTATATATTCTAGATACAAGAACCTTATTATGTCTATGATTTGCAAAATACTTTTTCCCATTCTTCGGATTGTCTTTTCACTGTTTTGATAGTGTCTTTTGAAGCCTCAAAGTTTTAAATTCTGATGGCCAGTTTATCTATTTTTTCTTTTGTTGCTCAAGGTTTTGGTGTCATGTCTAAGAAAGCAGTGCCAAATTCAGAGTCATAAAGATTTATCATTATGTTTTCTTCTGTGACTTTTATAGTTTTAGCTCTTGTTTATAGGCCATTGATCCATTTTGAGTTAGTTTTTGTATATTGTGTGAGATATGGATCGAACTTCATTCTTTTGCATGTGAAAATTCAATTGTCCCCACATCATTTGCTGAGGGGCCTATTCTTTTTCCATTGAAAGAGGTTGGCACACTTGCTGAAAATTAACTGGCCATAGGTATACGGGTTAATGTCTGGGCTCTCAATTCCATTCTGTTGGTGTATAGATCTGTTCTTATCCTTGCACCACATGGTTTTGATTACCATCATTTTGTAGCAGATTTTTAAATTGGGAAGCATAAATTATCTAAGTTTTGGGTTTTCTTTCATTTCCATATGCATTTTAAAAGCAGCTTATCCATCGCGGTAGTTGAACTTTTGATAGGAATTGCATTGAATTTGTAACCTGGGAGCATTACTATCTTAATAATGTTAAGTTTTTTGATGTATGAACATGGGATGTCTTTCCATTCATTTAGATCTTCTTTAGTTTTCAACAATATTTTGTAGCTTTCAGAGCATAAGTTTTATACTTCTTTTGTTAAATATACTCATAAGTATCTTTCTGATGCTGATATAAATGGATTTTGTTTTTAAAGACAAAGTTTTGCTCTGTTACCCAGGCTGGAGTGCAGTGGTGTGATCTTAGCTCACTGCAACCTCCCACTCCCGGGTTCAAGCAATTCCCCTGCCTCAGCCTTCTAAGTAGCTGGGATTGCAGGTGCCCACTACCATGCCTGACAAATTTTTTGTATTTTTAGTAGAGAAGGGGTTTCACCATGTTGGCCAGGCTGGTCTTGAACTCCTGACCTCAAGTGATCCACCCACCTCAGCCTCCCAAAGTGCTGGGATTACAGGTGTGAGCCACTGTGCCCAGGCTGGAATTGTTTTCTTAACTTCATTTTTGGTTTGCTCATAGCTACAGTATAGAAATACAACTGATTTTTGTACACTGATCACATATCCTTGTAAACTTGCTGAACTCATTTATTAGATCAATCATTTTTAGTGAATTCCTTAGGGTTTTCAATGTACAAGATCACGTTACCTGCAAATGAAGACAGTTGTACTTCTTCCTTTCCAATATGGATGGCTTTTGCTTCATTTCCTTGCCTCGTTGCCTGGCTGGCTTCTGTAGTACAATGTTGAACAGAAGTTATGTGGACAGACATCCTTGTCTTGTTCCTGATCTTCTGGGGAAAGCATTTTGTGTTTCATCATTGAGAGAAAAACCCCTAGCCATGGCCTTTTCTAGATGTCCTTTATCAGGTTGAGGAGCCTGAGTTCTTTAGAGGAGAAGCTGTGTCGGCTCTGAGGTGAGGCACAGCATCGTCAGCTTTTGGAGTCTGAAGTCCTGGCTGGCCGGGCAGTGATGTCCTGAAGGATGTGGACATGCTGGACTGGAGCTCTGGAGATTTGAGGGGAGGCCCCATTGCAGACCTGAGTATGCGAATAAAAAGGACTTACACACCAGTCAAACAAAGGCACATTGCCTAAATGAAACGTTAACTTTAATGCGTCCTAAGGTTCCATACCTCCAAGTTTTGTGTAGTCTGCGTTTTTTTTATATTGCCAAATTGAGTAAATTTAAATTCATTCTGTCTTTTTTTAGACAGAGTCTTGCTCTGTCGCCCAGGCTGAAGTGCAATGATACGATCTCAGCTCACTGCAACCTCTGCTCCCTGGGTTCAAGGGATTCTCCTGCCTCAGCCTCCCAAGTAGCTGGGATTACAGGCATCTGCCACCACGCCCGGCTAATTTTTGTATTTTTAGTAGAGATGGGGATTCACTATGTTGGTCAGGCAGGTCTTGAACTCCTGACCTCAGGTGATCTGCCCTCCTCGTCCTTCCAAAGTGCTGGAATTACAGGCATGAGCCACCGTGCCTGGCCTTTCATTCTGTCTTTATATAACACAATACAGCTACCTCCTATGCAACAGACGCATCCAACCTGCTTATCAAATATGGCTATCTACTCAAAACTTTAAAGAATCTAAGAAAAAGAAAGGTAACTAGCTCCAATAACAAAATATAGATATTAGTTACAATTTTTTTTTGGCTTAGAATCTCCTTGGAAAAAACTCATTGGGATATTTCCTCTTTCTATATAGAATGATAAGCCCTAAGAAATGTAGGTGTTTTATTCTGGCCTTAAAGCGATATCATTGACGAACGAAAGCCTACTGCTGATGTCCTTTATCAGGTTGAGGAGCCTGAGTTCTTCAGAGGAGAAGCTGTGTCAGCTCTGAGGTGACGCACAGCATTGTCAGCTTTCGGAGTCTGAGGTCCTGGCTGACTGGGAGGAGGTGATGTCCTGAAGGATGTGGACATGATGGGCTGGGGCTCTGGGGACTTGAGGGGAGGTCCCGCTGCAGTCCTGGGTATGGAAATAAAAAGGCAATATCAAAGGCAGTAATTGGACCATGGGAGTGGACCATCTCAGGAAGAGAATGGGTGGAGAAAAGAGCATCGGGGCAGAGAGGCGGGATAGGGGAGCCCGAAAAGTGGTCAGAAGGAGAAGAAAATCCAGATCGTGCAGGGAGGAGAGAAGTGCCCCAGCAGCTGAAGACAGCTCCAGAGCCCACTGGCTGGGAGGACCATGCAAAAGAATGGGCCAGACCCGCTGGGGGCCACCTGGCTGCCCAGCGCTGAGAGCTGTGCATGCGGCCTCACGACACCAGGTGGCGCAGTGGACCAGTCTAACAGCAGCTCTTCTTAGCCCCCGGTGGTTTCTTTTCATTAAAGACGAATGAATGAGCTGGGGCCTCGCCAAGCCCCTGTTTAACAGATGGAGCCTCTGAAAGGGGCTATGACTTTCCTGAAAGCATTATGCAGACATTGTGGCAAAGGTGGGGCTGCCTCTCGCCTCCTGGCTCCTATCCCAGGCTCTCTCTCTCTCTCCAGTCACCCCCCCAACCCACCCAAA
Organism: Aotus nancymaae; assembly: GCF_030222135.1. NCBI lineage: Eukaryota > Metazoa > Chordata > Mammalia > Primates > Aotidae > Aotus > Aotus nancymaae. Next base: position 12,128,129 of record NW_026988429.1, read on the forward strand.
GGGATCTAGAAAAGTGGCTGGCGGAATGCCCAGTCGGGAGGCAGTCTGGAGGGATGTGAGATCCATCAAGCCCACCCCGGTCACCAGCACCACCCGCTTTTCAGTGTTGCCCGCGGTGAGAGCATCTTCCTTGGCTTTCCCATGGATTCTCTGCTTCCTGTTCCCCACTTCCCCATTCTCCTTCCACCCACAGACACATGATTTTCAGTTTAAGCCGAATTGAGTCACTCCTTGCCTGCCACGCCTACCCCGTAACATCCCCTAGGCGCTCAAAAGTGTTCTTTCCCGGCACATTCATCTCCCTCATCTCAGCCACACCCTGAACCTACACTCACTTTGTGATTTGGTTGCTAAAGCTTGGCCTGCTTTAACAATTCTTCATGAAAGCTGCTGGTTTTGTCTGGAACACTCCTCCTGCCCTCCTCCCCGCCCCCTAATTAGCGTTTGGTCTCAGTTGCGACTTCCCTGACTTCCCCAGTGGCTTCTGTGGTGTACCTCCCCTTTGCTTTGACCTCCCCGCCCGCTTTGTCATGTTGCTTGTTTAGCATCTTTTCCCTCTAGACTGAAGCTCCAGAGCAGTAGGCCGGGTCCACGTTAGGTGCAGCCTGCCGTCAGCGTCCAGCCATGGCTCTCTGCAGGCTATGGGAACTAAAGGTGGCCATGCTGGCAGGGCAGGATAGGAGCTGGCGCAAGGAGCCACAGGGCTGTATCTCGAGGACAGCCCTGCTGGGTTCTAAGATACAGCCAAGAGTGTCTGGAATGATGGGCGGAGCATCAACTGGTTTCAGAGTTTGAACAAATGGTATTCAGAACAGTATGGTCTGCCTGAATGATCAGCCAGAGTGCCGGGACTGAGGGTCCTACAGAAGGACACCCTCTGTCACTCTCACTTCCATATTCCAGAAGCAGGGATATTTTAGTGTGTGGGAAAATAAAGCAATCGTTGAGTTTGATTTCCATCTCAAGTTTTGGAAAATGTGAGGGTGCATCTCCAGTAGACAGGTCTCAGCAGGGCCTTTGTTCTGACCCAGTCAGAGCTCAACCAGAATTGGGGCCAATAGATCCTTGAGTTAGACAATGAGAACATGGAGGGACCCATATAGCCGAGGGGTGACAAGCACCCAGCCACGCCATTCCTGTGGATGTGACACTTGTTGGCCCATAGGACAAACTCTTCAAAACATCTCCCTCTCCCTTCCCTCTTGCAGCAGGTTGCATCAGTGGGTGGTAATATAGGTCCTGAATCTTCCCAGTGCATGAGCAGGAAAGCTGAGGGGCTCCATGAATGCAAGTTTGCTACACAAAAGAAGTCACCTGTCTTTTTATGTACAGAGACTTCTGGAAGCCTCAAGAAATAAAAAATGATCTAAATGAGCTTTACTCTTTTCTATTTGATATTTCAACGTTACAAATATTTAAAATCTTTTTTTCAGAAGTATTCAAAATTGGACAATAAAAAATAGGCAGTCCAGGGGCCAGCCATGGTGGCTCATGCCTGTAATCCCAGTACTTTGGGAGGCCAAAGTGTGTGGATCACTTGAGGTCAGGAGTTCAAGACCAGCCTGGCCAACATGGTGAAACCCCGTCCCTCCTAAAAATAAAAATAAAAAATTAGCTGGGCGTGGTGGTGGACACCTGTAATCCCAGCTACTCAGAAGGCTGAGGCAGGAGAATCACTTGAACCCGGGAGGCGGAGGTTGCAGTGAGCCGAGATCGCCCCATTGCACTGCAGCCTGGGCAGCAGAGCAAGGCTTCGTCTCACATACAAAAAAAAAAAAGAAAAAGAAAAAATTAGGCAGTCCTTTGTTTCTGTGGGACGCTTTGACTCTGACAAACAGGAACAAGTCTGTGCTCTTCAAATCTGGCTCTTTGCCCTCAGCCAGAATCTCCTCAAAATCGTCAGCCCCAACTTGCCCACTTCCTGAAGACAGAGGATTCTTTCTAGTTGAGGGGAAGTTAAACCAATGTACAGTGCAGGAAGTCACTGGTTCCTGCATGGGAGAGGAGTGGACAGAGAGACAGGAGAGGGATAAAAAATCAGGACTGGCTCTCTATGGAGGGGGACTGAGGAAAATTCTGGAGACACTTCGAAGTAGCTTCAGGCTGAGATAGATGTCATCAGGAGAGCTCCTTCTAAAAGTGACTCCAAACGTTTTGGGATAAAGGTGTTAAAAACATAAACTAGGTCGCTAGGAATAAGTATATGAAGCAGTGAGTGTGGGGGTCCAAAGGCAGTATCAGGATATTTGGCCTGCTGACTGGGCAGTGTAGGAACCGCGGTTGCACCTCCCGTGTGCGTGAACCCGAGAGGAGCTGCTCATCTGTGAAGCAGGAGGTTGAACCAGGTGGTTTCTCCATGCCTTGTCTGTCTTCTGTGGGACTAATAGTGGTCATGCTGGGAGAGCTGGAGAGTTTAGCAAGAAGACAGGAGGCCTGTCCCTTCTGACGTCGCCTTAGCTCCCCACCTGGGATCACAATGCACACTATGTTCTTAAATTTAGGCCAAGTTTGCAGACGAAAGTGATAGAAGTGAACCATCGGCAAAAGATGAGAAAGGAAGGCCACTGACGTGATATTCTACTCAGGCTTTCGTTCGAGGACAAGACACTTGGTTTAGGCTGGAATCTATAGTTTGATTAGCTTGGAATCGGTATGTGCTATGGTCTGAATGTTTGTGACCCCCAAAATGCATATATTGAAATCTAATCCCCAATATGATGGTGTTTTGAGGTGGTGGCTTTGGGAGGTGATTAGATCATAAAGGTAGAACCTTCATGAGTGAGATTAACATCACAAAAGAGGCCCCAGAGAGCTCCAATGCCCCTCCTATCATGGGAGGACGCAGCAGAAAAACGGCTATCTATGAACCAGGAAGTGGCACCTCACCAGACACTGCACCTTGATCTTGAACTTCGCAGACTCCAGAACAGGGAGAAATACATTTCCGTTGTGTATACACCACCCACTCTATGGTATTTTGCTGTACCAACCCGAACACTTGAAGACAGTGTGTGTGTGTGTGTGAAGGTTTTGAAGGTCACCCCCTTTTCATTCTATCACAATGGAAACTTACGAAGCTCCAGAACAAAATCCCACAGTCAAAAGGTCTTTCGTCCACCATTATTTTAAAGACAGGGTTATAGAATTCAAATGATCAGATCTGTAGTAATTACCATCTTTTAAAAATAATCTTAATTGAGTATATAATGGATGGCCAAATTTTTTTAAAAAACAAATATGCAGCACAATAGAGGTGTATTATCTTGGTTTCCAAATTCCATGTAATAAACTCATGACAACTGCCCGGAACACAAAATACAGAGCCTCTGACTCAGGGACTTCCCCATTAGAGTCTGAAACTCCAACCCACACTTTGATATACCTTGGCAGGTCTCTGAAAATGTAGGGTACACACCTATTTTGTAAACTTCAGCAGTAAGCTGTTTTTCTAAAGTGTACGGATATGTACACAGACATTAAATGGGCTCGTCTGGCTTCTGAAACATTTTTAAATACCATTTAAATCACTAGGACAATTACATATATAAAAAAGCAACTGTTCATTTATTGCTTCAGTTACCTATATTCCATTCCTCTTAGCATAAGACTCCTTTACCCCAGATTCTAACCCAAGAGCTCTTCATTGTATTCAATCTTAGATCATCCACTGCTCATCGTTAAGTTCCACCAAAGATATGAGATCAAATAAAATCAAAACATATTTATTTAATGCCTACAATAGGCAACACTTTGAGATGGAATAATGGAATTCGTTCACTGAAGAGCTTATAACTCAGTTATGGATGTACACTTGAATTACTCATTGCTTTAGGGCTGATCATCAAGTTTCTTCCCACTTCAAATGAGCCAGCCAGATAGGACATCTTGATACATTATGAGTAACAGTCGATGAAAAATGCTTTTTAATTTAACTACTGGTCTTGTTTTTTTTTTTTTTTTTTTTTTTTTTTTTGTGAGACAGAGTCTCACTCTGTTGCCCAGGTTGGAGTGCAGTGGCAGGATCTCCCCTCAGTGCAACATCTGCCTCCTGGGTTCAAGCAATTCTCATGCCTTAGGCTCCTGAGTAGTGGGGATTACAGGCACACACCACCACACCCGGCCAATGCCCAGCCAAATTTTTTTTTTTTTTTGCGAAGGAGTCTCACTCTACCACCCCCAGGCTGGAGTGCAGGGGCGTGATCTTGGCTTTTTGCAACCTCTGCCTCCCAAATTCAAGTGATTCTCTTGCCTCAGACTCCCAAGTAACTGGGACTACAGGCGCCCACTACCACGCCCGGCTAATTTTTATAGTTTTAGTAGAGACAGGGTTTCCCCATGTTGGCCAGGCTGGTCTCGAACTCCTGACCTCGTGATCTGCCCACCTTGGCCTACCAAACTTGGCCTCTGGGATTACAGGCATGAGCCACCGTGCCTGGCCTAATTTTTATATTTTTAGTAGAGACAGGGTTTCACCATGTTGGCCAGGCTGGTCTTGAAGTCCTGGCCTCAAGCAATCTGCCTGCTTCTGTCGCCCAAAGTGCTGGGATTACAGGTGTGAGCCACAGCACAGGGCTTTGACTACTGTTCTTAATCAGCCTTAACTGACCCTCAGTGCATATGCCCTTGTCTTTAGTCAACGGTTGAGGTCATACCACTGTTTGTTTGATAATTTAAGGTGGTATTTCATATGAGGAACCTAACATTTTAACTGAACTCATTGTCATACATGTCAATCTTTTACTGGAACTGATTTTCTTCAATAAGTCAAACATAAGCCACATAACAGAGGATGGAATGAAAACATGCTGCTTCTTTAGAACTTCCAAATTCTTAGTGCACAGCTACTATGAGGTATCAATGGAATAGTTGTTTGTTTTCCGAAATTACATTTTGTAACATTTCCAGCTACACAAAGACTATAACGGCAGCATCTGCCCAGTCTCGGATGACAACCTAACATCAATGCAAAACTTGAGATCTCACTTCTTCCAGACAGACGAAAATCTATATACTTCTCTTCCTTCTTATATGTTTTATTGAACAACTCTCTGGAAAAATCCAGTTTTAAAAAATTGCAACCCAAAGTAAATTTCAGATTTGTTGCACCATATTATGCTAATATGCGATGCTTTTCTTCTCTGTTAAATGGGTTGAAATTTAACATTGGAAATTAATCCAATCTAGTCATTCACATAATGAAAGTTAAACTATATTCAGCAGGCCGGGTGAAGTGGCTCACACCTGTAATCCCAGCACTTTGGGAGGCTGAGGCTGGTGTATCACTTGAGGTCAGGAGTTTGAGACCAGTCTGGCCAACACGGTGAAACCCTGTCTCTACTAAAAATACAACAAATTAGCTGGGTGTGGTGGCATGCACCCGTAGTTCCAGCTACTCAGGGGGCTGAGGCAGGAGAATCACTCACCTAGGAGCAGAGGTTGCAGTGAGCCAAGATCACACCACTGCACTCCAGCCTGGGTGACAGAGACTATCTCAAAACAAAAACAAAAACAAAACAAACAAAAAACTATGTGAGAAACATAATTTTTAGTCAATAGAACTTGTGTGTGTGGTTTAATGAATAGTCTTCCTTCCTAATTTATTTGGTTTTATATTGACTGTTGGTTGTAGGCAAGGATTACCCCAACCCAGATAAATATGCTGCTTCACAAATACAAATCCATGCATAAAATGACCTTGGAAACTGGAAAAGGAGAAAATATAGAGCCGAAAGCTTGGACCAGGTGTTTCGCCTTCCAGGGGAAGGGGCAGGAAGTAAGATGTGTTTTCAGGTGCTCTCTGATGCACTAGAATCTGCTACCCACTAGTCTGAGAGCTGAGTGTGCATCATCTGGGTACCTTGTATGAAAAGTTGGTATCTGGAAAAAGGGCACTTGTCCCATTGGCAGCAAACATAGGGTCCTTTGAGGGAAGTATTTTGTTACCATGTGTGTATGAAGGAAAGGGCCCATTGTCCCACAGTTCTTGCTTGGTATACACAAATGTACTAGTGTACTAAAAAAGCTCACTTCATTCTAAGGGAAATTCTGTTGAATCATGGGATTATTCTTCGTCAGTGGACTTACTAAAGTGTCCTAAAGAAAGGATGAAAAAATAGCTCACACTTGAATGCTGTAAACCTGATGAGGAGAATATGTCACCATTGCTTAATCTTCCTACAATGCTGGCCTAAAAGCTTCTCTTGAGACAGTAAAAGGGCAAATTCTACAATCCCTTTTATATCTAACGAGGTCCCAAAGTGATAGGGTTAGAATGTAGCCAAAACAAAGTGATCCTTGGTTTTAGAAATCTTTAACAGGCTGGACATGGTGGCTCACACCTGTAACTCCAGCACTTTGGAGGCTGAGCCAGGAGGATTACTTGAGTCTAGGAGTTCAAGACCAACCTGAGTAACATAGTGAGAACCCTATCTCTACAAAATATTAAAAACTAGCTGGGTGTGGTGGTGCACACCTGTAACTTTAGCTACACAGGAGGCTGTGGTGGGAGGATCACTTAAGCCTAGGAGGCAGAGGCTGCAGTGAGCCAAGATTATACCACTGCACTCCAGCTTTGGGAATAGAGTGGGAGCCTATCTTTAAAAAACTTGTAATCTTTAATAACCTAGACTGCAGTGTGACCATGACTTTTTTTCCCTATTATAACTAAGGCCTTATCTGCTATGCAAATCACTGGTAACCAAGAGGTCATCATTCACTAAAGAAACAGTCCAGGCAATAGACAGGTTTGACAAGTGATTTCATACTGAGTCCAACAACTGATGAGCACCCCATAGTTTATGGAAATAGTCACTGCCAGTACCTTACAGACATGTTCTTGGAGGGATGAAGACAGCAAGGGAACACCTACAACACATGAAGTTGTTGATAAGATCCAGTTAGCTTTTTTCCATAGAGAAGAAAAAAGAATGAAAAAGAAATGAACACTGACTACCAGACATAGAAAATTACCTTAAAAGACCAAATCTAAGAATTACTGGTGTTAAAGAAAAAGCTGAGCAAGAGCAAAGAGTAGAAAACGTATTCAAAAAAAACAATAATAGAAAACTTTCCAAAACTTGAGAAAGAGATAAATATTCAGGTACAGGAAAGTCAGAGACCACCAAACAGATTCAAACCAAATAAGTCTACCCTGAGGCATATAATGATCAAACTGTCAAATGTTAAGGACAAAGAAAGCATCCAAAAAGCAGCAAGAGAAAAGAATTACATATAAAGTAGCACCAATTTGGCAAGATTTCTCAACAGAAACCATACTTCTCAATAGCCATGGAAGAACAGGAAGACATTTTCAAAGTACAGAAAAAAAGAAAATCTGCCATCCAAAAATATTGTGTTCAGCAAAGCTATCCTGCTATCCCTCAAATATGAAAGAGAGATAAAAGCCTTTCCCAGACCAAAAAAAAAAAAAAAAAAGTGGAGAGAATTCACCACCACCATACTCACCTTACAAGAAATGCCAAAGGGAGCTCTTCAATCTAAAAGAAAAATATTTTGGCTGCAAGTGGTGGTTCATGCCTATAATCCCAGCATTTTGGGAGGCCAAGGTGAGAGGATTGCTTGAGCTCAGGAGTTCAAGGCCAGCCTGTGCAGCATGGCAAGACACTGTCTCTACAAAAAACAATTTGCTGGGCACAACAGTGCCTGTAGTCCCAGCTACTTGGGAGGCTGAGGCAGGAGGATCACTTGAGCCCAAGCATTCGAGCCTGCAGTGAGCTATTATAGTGCACCACTGCACTCCAGCCTGGACAACAGAGCTAAACCCTTTCTCAAAAAAAAAAAAAGGAAAAGAAAAGATAAAACCCACTAATGCGCAAAAAGAAAATATTTAAAGGTTTAAAACCCACTGGTAAAATTAAATACATGGACAAGCCCAGTATTACTTTAATATTGTAATTATGGTATATAATCCACATCATAAGTATAGTATATAAATCTATCTATCTAGTATAAAGCCCCAAATACAAATCAATCAAAAACAATGATAGTTATAGCAATCTGTTAAGAGATAGGGAATATAAAGATACATAAATTAAGATAACATAAAGCCAAAACGTGGGGAGAATGAAGTTAAAGTGTAGAGTTTTTTTTTCATTATATAAGACAGGGTTTCACCATGTCGGTCAGGCTGGTCTTGAAATGCCAAACTCAGGTGATCCACCTGCCTTGGCAGCCCAGGAGATTTTTTTGATTTTGTTTTTGTTTTTATATTTTTCTTTGTTTCTAGTATTTTCTGTGTGATCTAAGTTACTATCTCTTTAAAATAACTAGCTATATCCATAAGATCTTTTTTGTAAGCCCAATGGTAACCACAATGCAAAAACCTATAATAGATTCACTAAAAATAAAAAGCAGTGCATTAACACATACTATCAGAGAAAATCACTTAACCACAAAGGAAGACAGTAAGAAAGGAAGAGAGGAGTTACAAAACAGCCAGAAAACAAGCGACAAAACGGCCAGAAAACAAGCGACGAAATGGCAGTAGTAAGTACTTACCTATCAACAAAAACACTGAATTTAAATGGACTAAATTCTCCAATTAAAAGACATAGAATGGCTGAATGGATAAAGAAATAAGAACTGACTATATGCTGCCTACAAGAAAACCATTTCACTTCTAACATGAAGGTATAGAAGAAGATATTCTATGTAATTGGAAACCAAAAAAAACAGCAGGAGTCAGTAGCTTTACTTATATCAGGTAAAACAGACTACAGATCAAAGACTGTAAAAAGAGACAAAGAGGCAATTCAGTGAGAGGAAATAAGTTTAAATATCTATGTACCCAAAGAAAATAAGTGTAAATACCTATGTATCTGACAACAGAGCTCCCAAGTATATAATGCAAACATGAATAGATCTAAAGGGAGAGAGAGACTGCAATACAATAATAGTACGAGACTTCAACACTCTACTGCCAGTAATGGACAGGTCATCCAGACAGAAAATCAAGACACATTGGAGATAAACTACACACTAGACCAAATTAGGCCTAACTGACACAGAACATTTCACCCAACTGCTGCAGAATACACATTTTCTTCATCAGCACATGGAACATTCTCCAAAACAGACTGCATGTTAGGCCACAAAACAAGTCTCAACAAATGCAAAAAAGTACAAATCATATCAAGTATATTTTCTGACCACAATGGAATAAAACTAGAAATCAATAACAAGAGGAGCGTTGGGAAATACACAAACACATAGAAATTAACACACTCCTGAATGACTTAGGGTCAATGAGGAAATTAAGAACATTTTTAAATTTCTGGAAACAAATGAAAATGGAAAATGACATACCAAAATGTGTAGAATACAACAAAAACAGTACTAAGAGGGAATTTTACAGCAATAAATGCCTGTACCAAAAAAGACTTCAAATAAACAACCTAATGATATACCTCAAGAAACTAGAAAAGTAAGAACAAACTGAACTCAAAATTAGAAAAAAAGATATAATAAAGTTCAGAGCAGAAATAAATGGAGACTAAAAAATATAGAAAATCAATGAAATGAAAAAATATTTTTGCAGATATTAACAAAATTGACAAAACTTTAGCTAAATTAACTAAGAAAAGAGAGAAGACTCAAATAAATAAAATTATAAATGAAACAGAAGACATAATAACTGACACCACAGACATACAAGAATCATTAGAGGCTACTATGAATAACTACATGCTAACAAGTTGCAAAACCTAGAAGAAATGGGTAAATTCCTGGACACATACAACCTACCAAGATTGAAACCATGAAGAAATAGAAAATTTCAACAAACCAATAATGAATAATGAGATTGAAGTCATAATAAAATGTCTTCCATTAAAGAAAAGTCTAGGACCTGATGGCTTTATTGCTTAATTCTACCAAACATTTAAAGAAAAATGATGACCAATACAAATGCTTCATAAGAATTGAAGAGAAGGAAATATTTCCTAACTCATTCTATAAGGCTTGCATTACCCTGATACCAAGCCAAAGACACAACCAAAAAAGAAAACTATAGGCCCATAATCACTGATGAACATAGATGCAAAAATCCTCAACAAAATACTAGCAAATGGAATTCAGCAACACATTAAAAAGATAATTCATCATGATCAAGTAGGATTCATCCTAGGGATGCAAGGATGGTTCAACATACAAATCAATAAACACAATATATCACATTAAGAGAAGCAAGAACAAGAACAAATTATTTCAATAGCTGCTGAAAAAGCATTCAATAAAATTAAACATGACTTTATGATTTAAAAAGACCCTTCAACAAACTAGGTATAGAAGAAACATACTTCAAAATAATAAAGACTATGTATGAAAAGCTCAGCTGATATCATACTGATAGGGAAAAACTGAGAGCCTTTTCTTTAAAATCTGGAACCAGACAAGATGGCCACTTTCACTATTATTCAACATACTACGGGAAGTTTCAAGGCAATAAGGCAAGATAAAGAAATAAAGGGCATCTAAATTGGAAAGAAAGAAATTTAAATTAACTTTGTTGGTAGAAGACATGATATTACACTTAGGAAAACCTAAAGACTCCACTAAACAACTGTTGAAACTGCTAAGTGAATTCAGTAAAGGTTCAGCATACAAAATCAACATACAAAAATCAATAGCATTTACATCTGCCAAGAGCAAACAATCTGAAAAAGAAATCAAGAAATCAATTTTATTTACAATAGCTACAAAGAATACAAAATATCTAGGAATCAATTTAACCAAAGATGTGAAAGATCTATATAAGGACAACTATTAAAAACTGATGTAAGAAACTGAAGAGAGCACCAAAAAATGGAAAGATGTTCCATGCTCATGGACCCAATGACATTCTTCACAGAAATAGAAAAAATAATTTCAAAATTTACATGGAACCACAAAAGACCCCAAATACCCAAAGCAATCATAAGCAAAAAGAACAAAGCTAGAGGCATCACACTACCTGACTTGAAAATATACTACAAAGTTATAGCAACCAAAACATCATGGTCCTGGCATAAAAAGACATATAGACCAATGAAACAGAATAGAGAACCCAGGCCCAGATATAAATACATGCATTTATAGCCAACTCAGTTTTGACAAAGGCACCAGGAACTACAGCGGGGAAAGGAGAGAGTCTCTTCAATAAATGGTGCTGGGAAAACTGGATAATTACATGCAGAAGAATAAAACTAAACCCCTGTCTCTCACCATATACAAAAACCAAAGCAAACTGATTAAAGATTTAAATCTAAGACCTAAAACTATGAAACTACATTAAAACATTAGGGAAACACTCCAGGACATTTGTCTGGGCAAAAATGTTTTGTGTAAGACCTCAAAAGCATAGGCAACCAAATAAAAAATAGACAAATGAAATTACAATGGAATTATCATTACATTACAATGGAATTATCAAGCTAAAAAGATTCTGTGCAGCTAAGGAAACAATCAACAAGGGACAATCCACAGAATGAGAGAAGATATTTGAGAATTATCCATCTGATGAGGGGTTAATAACCAAACTATATAAGGAGTTCAAACAACTCAAAAGCAAAAAACAATCTGATTTTAAAATGGGCAAAAGATCTGAAAAGGCATTCTCAAAAAAAAAAAAAAAGAGGCTGGGTGCGGTGACTCACGCCTATAATCCCAGCACTTTGGGAGGCCGAGACGGGTGGATCACCAGGTCAAGAGATCGAGACCATCCTGGTCAACATGGTGAAACCCCATCTCTACTAAAAATACAAAAAATTAGCTGGGCATAGTGGCACGTGCCTGTAATCCCAGCTACTGAGGAAGCTGAGGCAGGAGAATTGCCTGAACCCAGGAGGTGGAGGTTGCGGTGAGCCGAGATCGTGCCATTGCACTCCAGCCTGGGTAACAAGAGCGAAACTCCGTCTCAAAAAAAAAAAAAAAAAAAAAAAGACATAGAGGGACAAGAGGTATATGATAAAATGCTTAATATTACTAATAATCAGAGAATACAGATCAACAATATAATCTCACCCCAGTTAAAATTGCTTTTATAAGAAAGACAGGGAATAATAAATGCTGGCAAGGATGTAGAGAAAGGGAACCCTTGTGCATTGTTGGTGGGAACATAAATTAGTACAACCACTATGGAGTATTGTATAGAAGTTCCTCAAAAAACTAAAAATAGAATTACCATTTGATCCAGCCATTCCACTACTGGTTATATATCTGTATTAATCTGTTTTCATGCTGCTGATAAAGACATACCCATGACTGGGAACAAAAAGAGGTTTAATTGGTCTTGTAGCTTCACATGGCTGGGGAGGCCTCAGAATCATGGTGGGAGGCAAAAGGCACTTACATGGCTGTAGCAAGAGAAAACGAGGATGTAAAAGCAGAAACCCCTGATAAAACCATCAGATCTTGTGAGATTTCTTCACTACCATGGGAATAGTATGAGGGAAACTTTCCCCATAATTCAAATTATCTCCCACAGGGCCCGCCCACAATACATGAGAATTAGAGGAGTACAAGTTGAGATTTGGGTGGGACACAGAGCCAACCATATCAATATCCAAAATATAAGAATCAACATGTTGAAGAGATGTCCACACTCCCGTGTTTATTGCAGCACTATTCACATAGCCAAAATATGAAATCAACCTAAGTGCCCATCAGTGGCTGACTGGATAACGAAAATGTGGTGTATATATGCAATGGAGTATTATTCCACCATAAAAAGTTGAAACCTTGTTATTTGCAGCAAGATAGATGGAACTGGAGGTGATGTCAAGTGAAATAAACCAAACACAGAAAGACAAATATCACACGTTCTCAATCCTATGTGGGAGCTAACAAAGTGGATCTCGTGAAGATAGAGAGTAGATTGGTGGTTACCAGGGGCCAAAAAGGGTAGGGAGAAATGAAGAGAGGTTGATTGATGGGTACAAATATACAGTTTGATAGAAGAAGACCTAGTATTTGATAGGTCAGTAGAATGCCTATAGTTTACGATAATTTACTGTGTATTTCAAAATCACTAGAATTAAAATGTTTCTACCATAAAGACAAATATTTAATGTGACAGATATCCCAATTACACAGATTTGTTCCTTATAATTTCATGAATGTATTAAATTATCACAGGGACCCTCAAAATATGTACATCATTATGTATCAATCAAAAATTAAAATAATGAAAAAAATCCCTAAAACGGAAATTATCTGCAGCTCAAAGTTCTAGAAGTATGTTAAAATACAGAACATGTGTAAGTCTTCCTAAGTTGTCTCAGAGCCAGTGATTTCATTTATGTCGGAGGGTGTGCATGCAGGTCTAGCATGCAATACAAAGCTGTTAGGCGTGACAGTGAATTCTCAGTTACTGGAGCTCAAACTTAGAACACCCAGAGGCACCTAGCGAAGGTCTGTTTTCAGAAGAGTGTGTGGGGGGTTGGGGGTTAATGGGGTGCAGCTCTGAAGTGAAAATGAAACTTCCAACAAATGAATGCCGAGTGTTAAAAGTTCTTGAGAATGACCTACAGCCAACTCTTGTTGGCTGGTGGACTTCATAAAAGGTCTACAAAAATACGCCTTTTTAGGATTCCTACTTACCGCCTGAGTAAGTAAAAGTTGAGAGCCACGAGCAAAGCAACCCAAGGATGCAAGAAGGGTCTTGAGGGGAGAAGGGGTGGGGCCGGGAGCGGGTCTGAGAGTTGCTACAAGCTGACCAAGTGCAAGCTTTGAGCACCACACATCCCAGCAGCCTTGAGAAGCAGGTGAGCAAGTCTCCTCACACCAGCAAGGCGTTGCTCACAGCATTAAGAATGTTGCCTGAGGAACATTCTTAGGAAGTTCGGGCTTCTCCAATTAGACCCTGAGGGATGCCGGGGTGGGGCTGTGTGGTGTAAGCCCAGCCCCACCTGAGGCACAAGGGAGCTGTGGACCATCTTCCAGAGTCTCACTTTTCGAAACTGTCATTTGATGGGTGATAATCTTAAAACATTTTCTCTTAAGCCGTAGCTTGTAGAGTAGAAAGTAAAATTCATACAAAAATATTTGTAAAGACACAAAACCAGAAAAATACAACTTTTGCTCTGCTGGCCACTCTGAGCAGGATCCCAGATCCCTGGAGATTGAAGGGACTCTGCTTTGAATGCTGTGACCTGACTCCTGGCCCTGCATATGCCGAGGAGGAGGGAGATGGGAAGATGCTGGAATGGGCTGGGGGTCCAGGTTGCACTGGGGCTGCACAAGCATTTGCAGGAAGGGAGAGTGGAGGGAGGTAGCATTAGTGACAACAGCAGCCACAGAGTGGAGAACAGCGATGAAGGCAGCCGAGTCTGGGGCAGGCTGGGAACAGAGTAGCAGCAGATCTTCTGATCAGAGGCTAGAGCTGTTAAGACAGAAGCTAGGGCCAGCCTTTCCTTGGGGAGGAAGCCACCGACACCCAGCATCTCTCCAGAAGGGTTCACAGTTGTCTGGGCTCAAGCAGCTTGCATGACAAGGGACCTTAATTCTCTGTCCCTCACTACTGGGATCCACAGAGAGATCTCCACCCAGCAGCAGCATCCAAGAAGGACATTTTGGGTAGACTCACAGACATAAGCACTCAAATTAACCAGACTACAAGAGCTCCTCAAAAGTTTTTATTCTTTTTTCTTTTTAAACTGACACATTGCCTGGTATACACTGCCAGGTAGCATTCAAAAAACATTCTTTTTTTTTTTTTAAATATGCAATTTATAATACTGGGAGGATTTTATTTCAGTGTTTCCCAAAACGTGATTATTCCTGGGAAGGGTGTACTCTCCCATGACTCTGTATAACAAAGGTTTTGTTCTGCTTTTTAAAGCCACCTCAGACAGACACTGGAACATGTTAGATCTAACACTTAAGTGCTTTGAAAGGGCAGTAAAAAAGAAAACCCAAGAAATTCAAGAGTTGTCATAATTGCTTGGAAGACTGTGGTTTCTACAGCCCAGGGCGGCTTCACAGTTGTCAGAGGACACGGATTCCATGTCCCTCCCCGACCAGGGGCTTCCAGGACAGCTTCCATGGTTGGTTCTCGAGTCTTTCTGCAGAGGGCAGACCAACAGAGAGGGCTGTGACCTCCTCCGACCAGCCCAGGCCTCACACTGCTGTGTCGCGGACCCCGTATCAGCAGCATAGCTACGGAACATGTCATCCCGAAAGTGGATCCTCCGTGGGTCACACCAAGCAGCACAGCCACAGCAGGGAACCAGAATGAGGCTCAAGGCCATCATCAAAAGAGTGACCTACCCTCTCCTTCCAATTAGTTACCTGCATTCAATGTGCAGTATAAACGAACGTAATTTTTACAAATTAAATTACTTTCTTAAAAATCAGCACATCGTTATAAACAATTCTCTTTGAGAAGTCTTTCCAATTCAATTCTTAAAATTTCACATACAAAATGCTGTGCAAAAACAAACACTGACCTCAAATAAATAGGAAAAAAAAAACTGGGAAGAGCTAAAATCTTTTTGTGTTTTTAAATTAAAAGTTAAAAACACCAGCTGCACTTCAAAGTATTTGCAGGATGAAATACATCAAGAAGGCTATTAAAAACAGCCCTCAGAGTTCAGAGTTGCATTTTCAACTGAGGTTTTGTGTGTTCAGAATTCACAATGGATGCCTCCGCTGAGATCTTTCACCACTCCCTCTTTGACCAGCTTTAACAGGAACTTGGTTTCCGTTGTCACATTATGCATGGTCTGAAAGTTCATGGCAGCCATGCACTGATTGTCAAAGTAGTGCAAAGGTGTTCTGGGTTGACTGAGGTCATATCCAAAACCTGCCAAACTGACTTCATCGCACAGATGTGTGGCTAAGACGACAGCAATGACACCAATTGTGGGGACGTTCTGAGAAAGGGAAAAGATCAAAAAGCAAAAAAAAAAAAAAGTTTTAGCACAATTCACCATTTTGCCAATATTACAGATGCTATCAGAGTCATGAAAGCTACACTGGGGACTGCAATGTCTACATCACATAATTTTATACATCAGCAACTTTAGAGTCCAAGTCCCCCATTCAAGTCAGGAATCTCGACTCTAAAACATGGTCTGTGATATTCACACACTTTCAAGGGCAGTCTAACAATTCTTACACAAAGTTAAAAGGTATACTTTCTAAAATGTCTACCCCACTGGTCCTATATGTGATGCCCAGAATCATTAAGGAAAAAAAAAAAAAAAAAAGCCTACTTCCCACTTCCCAGTGACAAATGTCTATGAGGTCTGCTCTGGGATAGGCGGCCACAGGACCTTTTACAGTCCTTCCCAGGGCATGGTTTCTGGAGCCCATCCCTTCCTGAGAACAGAGGATTCTCAGTTCTCACTGCAGAAGACTGCATTCACACCACCTGCAGCTATAGCCCACCTTAAGGGCCCCATTAGCTTTGCTGGCAAATAGCACTTCCAGGCCATTTCCCCATGTAGAGCTGCTAAGCCAGTTTCTTCCCACCATCTGTTTGGGCAAGTAAATTTTTTTGTTTTTGAGACAGGGTCAGTCTTGCTCTGTCACCCAGGTTGGGGTGCAGTGGTGTAGTAACAGCTCACTGCAGCCTCGACCTTCCCAAGCTCAAGTGATCCTCCCACCTCAGCCTCCTGAGTAGCTGGGACTACAGGCATGCACCACCATGGCCTGGCTAATTTTTGTATTTTTTGTAGAGATAAGGTTTCACCATGTTGCCCAGGCTGGTGTCAAACTAGATTACAGGCATGAGCCACCATGCCCAGCTGCAAGTAAATTTTTGTCCTGAATAAAACACTTTCACATTTGTTCCTTTAAAAATGTATCCTACTGACTGGCCTAGAATGCCCAATGTCTAAACCTTTCTAGATTCTGATGTGTCCCCACTCCCTCCTCATGTCTGGCATCTTGTCATGCCTCCTGGAACGTGCAAATCTGGCATTGTGCTTTCTGGATCTCCATGCCAGTCTTGGGTAAAGACAGTACACAGGACAGGGAGGAATACAGGAGGCCCTGCAGCTCACTAGGCCTCCTCGACAGCTGACACCAATCTACTAATACTCTGTATTAGCATCCTTTTGCTTTTCATGTGCAAACGTGGCTCCCTTTTCATTCATCTTAGTTGAGCTTATAGCTGCCATAAATATAACTCTCTTTTTTTGTAAATGGGAACAACAGTGGACCCTCAGAATTCACCAATTCAGGTGGGATTAGGAACATCTACTGAAGCCATCATTTGTTAAAATCTGCCTCCTGCTCCTTGGTACCTCTCAAAGCCAACCTCATTTGTTAAAAAGAAACTCAACATCCATTCTGCAAGCTTGGAAATAGAAACCAAGAGAAATTAACACAAAGGACACTTTACTCCTGTTTAGCCAGGGCTCTAGGCATTGCTCTGTCTTCTCCAACCCTGTACCCCCAGTGACCAGCTTGGCACACAGGGAATACTCAGTGTTTGTGGAAGGAATGTGTTAATTCAACTGTCCATTGGGTTGATATATGGAGAGAACTAAAAAACAATGAAAAACTCCCCAAAGCATGTTATCTCTATAGCATGCCCTCTGAGAGCACACCGCCTATTGCTCAACAGGCTTCTTCATCTCCTGAAAGGACATATACATGAGTTCTGACACTGCAATTTTAGATCAGAAGTCCTCTTTTAAGTTACTGTTTTTATCCAAAAGAAAAACGTCGTTTTATCAATTATAAAAATAGGCGAACATTGAGTTCAACTAATAGACAGATTATAAAACAGAAAGCAGAAGCCTTCTACAGACTTCCCCTCTGAAGAAGGGCATTCTTCACAGGTTGGTGTCTTTTTCCAGGCTTTTACACTAAACACATACGTTTATTTTTCAAATGTTCTATATCTCGATTTTCTCCTTAATATACAGTGGAGGTGTTTTCCTATCACAATATTGAATTGACTTTATAATAATTTGTTTAAACAATCCCATAATGATGAACACTTGGCTATTGTTAGTACTCTGCTGTTAATGCTATAGTATATATCCTAGAATATCCATCTTTGCAAATTTCTCTAATTTCCTTGTAATAACATTTTTAGTGTAAAACTGGTGGGCCAGGGGTTATTCATATTTAAAATGGTTTAATATTGCCAAAATAGCCTCCAGGAAAAGTGCCAACTGATCATTCTACACATTCCCGCCAAACAAGGATATTATCAAACTTTTAAGTCTTTGCTAAGAAAGTGGGCAAAAATGCTACTGTGGCTCTAATTTGCTTTTATTTGATTATTGGTAAAGCTGAACATTTTTCCATGTATTCTTTGGCTATTTTAATTCTTTTGTGAAATATCTATTCCTATTCTTTGCCCATTTTCTACTGGTTCATATTTTTCTTTTTGATTTAATAAGAGCTCTTTGTATTCTGAGAGTGTTTACTCTCGTTGTATATGTGATAATTTCCACACACGTCTTAAGTTTTAAAGACACAGGTTAAGTTATTCAGATCAAGAAGCCGCAAGTAATAAAGGCATGTGCACCCCCGCTCCACCTGGTGGCAGCACTTGCTAATTGCAGGTAAAGAATCTTTACTGCAATAAATAGCTTAGCGCACAAAGTTCCCAAATTAGGCTGCAAAATAAAAATCGTCCAGGGAATTTAGAAAATCTTAAAATACAAACCAATTAAATCAGAATGCCTAAGATGAGACCCAGGCATTAACTGAAAAACACTGTTCTTGAGGATTTACTTTTATAACTATCACCTACAAAGTGATGATAAAAATCAATTCTCACCAGAGTGGCCCACAGAGTGAAAATGTAAATATGACTTTTCTCTGAGACACAAATTTTTTTAATTAAAAAAAATTAAAAAATAAAATGTAAATAACTTTTCAGATCACAAAAGTGCCTTTCAGTGTCCTGCAGTTATATGGAGTCTTGGAGTAAGAATATCTTAAATAGTATCTCCGTGATGTTAAGTGTTAATGTGGTGCCTACATTAAAGAGAAGAGTCACTGGAGAGAAGGCCAATTAAACAATGAGGAGCCCTGCAGCCAAGTGCACAGTGGTAAACACACACGGAGCATCTAATCGAAGGCTGGGTTTCTCCACTGGAGATGCTTTTGGGTATATGGTTGAGCCAAAGTGAAATTTGTAAACATTGCCCCTCAAACAGAGAACAATTAATTTTGAGTAGCAACAAAAATACCTTATCTCGGCCCCAGAACCTTGACTGAGGCTCTGAGTACTGAAGGATGTCAAAGGCAGTCTCTTTGATGATAACCGGATTCAAAATCCTGAAATGTTTTGGCTGTAGTGGGATTTTTTCTGCCACCTGCTTCCAAAAGAAAAGTCGCACCCAAAATGGCTAAGGAAAGCAAGCAAGTAGTCGTTAGTCACCCTTCCGGGGTAGGGGAGAAAGCATTCCCATTCATGAGGCCAAAGCCATGGGCATGACCCCACGTGGCCCTGTGCACTGCCTTCTGCAGCAACCTACTACTGTAGATTGCAAAATCTATGCAAATCCAGCACTTCAACTCAAAAAAGTAACTCTAAAATAGCCACTTCCCAAAGGTGGCCCTGGACAAAGAGAGGAACAGTAGAACCAGCTTGTATTTGTTTGAGGTAGACATTCCTCAATGGCTCTAAAGCTACCATTTTGTCCAGGGAAGCCCAAGCAAATAGGTCCAATTTAAGGCTATTAAGTGCTGTGACTGCCCTCACCTTGCATCCTCTCCCACTTACTCTATTTCCTAGTTCCATGAAGTCTCTTGGCAACTGACTGAAGTCATTTCATATATGATTCATCTTCCAACTGGAACTTCTACCCAATAGAAAAATCCAGAAGACCATGATGACTGGTATAGAATCAGCTTTGGAAATATAAATTCTTCATCACATGGAGTTTATGTGAAAAGTCTAATACGTCCCATTAGTTTCACAGACAGCTAGTTTGTGCGTATGTCTATAAATGTGCACACATTCCTCAACAGTTGACCTCTGAAATGTATTTGAATATAATGGGTGGGACTATAAAGTAATGTGATCAATAAAGACAAAAGGAATATGACCAAGTGAGGGCCATCTCCTCCATAGCTGCCTTTCTGGAATGCTATGAATTTATTTCAACAAGGAAACCACTGACTAAAGCACTTTTGGAGATGCTCTTTAGAAGTATTCCTCAACAATCTTATATTCTTTTCAATATCCTCAAAAAGGCTTATATTCATCTAAGTAAATCGAATATCTGGAACTAGCCAAAAGCGATGCAAGTTCATGTCTGGAGAACCAGGTAAGTGAACAACCTCAGTAATAGCAATTTTGGTCATAATCTGGATATTCCCATTAAGCAATGATCACCATTTTCATGTGACTCTTAATTAGGTTCTAAAAGCAATTTGCAGCAAATTTGCTGAGGGGTGACTGGGCGATGGCTCACGCCTGTAATCCCAGCACTTTGGGAGGCCGAGGCAGGTGGATCTCCTGAGGTCAGGTGTTCGAGATCAGCCTGGTCAACATGGTGAAACCCCGTCTCTACTAAAAATATAAAAATTAGCCGGGCATGGTGAGAGGTGCCTGTAATCCCAACTACTCGGGAGGCTGAGGTGGGAGAATTGCTTGAACCTGGGATGTGGAGGTTGCAGTGAGCCAAGACTGCACCACTGCACTCCAGCCTGGGCAACAGAGTGAAACTCCCTCTCAAAAAAAGAAAAGAAAAAAAAAGAAAGAATTGCTGAGGGGTTTCTACAAAGAGAGTGATTATCATCTGAAAGACAACATGAAAGTATGCACTCCACTGTGCATGTGTAAAAATAAAAGGCTATAATTACAACTGAGTCTTCTTCACTTTTTACTAAGGAACATTTAATAGAAGTTCTAGTGCTTACCAGGGTTTCATTTTTTACCATTGCTTGAAGCCAGCTGAAATCAACACTCTTAAACAAAACAGCAACAAACAAGTCATTGGAATAATATTCAAGGTCAGACAGTGGTGCGCCCTCTGGATAAGTCATCCTTATAGTAGTTTTATTTCCAACGTGTTCTGAATATCCCTCAACTGGTGCACTGTTTAACCTATTTAAATAAAAAGGACAAAGACATACTGACAAAACAAGCCATCAACCATCTTTGCATACCAGGCGTTATCCATGTCATGTCCTCCACATTTTCTTCATTTTCTTCAGACTAGGAATGAGTAGATGGTTTGGGGGGTGGGGTAGGCCACCCTTCCCAGCAGCCTCATCGCCCCTCCCAGCTCTGTCTTTCTAGGAGTTTAAGGAATGCAGCCTTTAGTCCCTGACTGAACACTTGTATCTAATTCCTGAATGTCAGGCAATTTCATCTAGCTCTACTATTTTTACTCAATCTAAGCATATTACATTTGGGACTTTCTCTGGGTACCAGTAAAATTTCCTTGGAAATTTCCCATTGTGCTCAGATATTAGTTCTGCCAGAATTTCAAAAAATGAATCAGAAGGGAAAATCTAGTCCACTACACCCGACTGACTTTTTGATTTTTTTGTAGAGACAAGTTGTCTCTATGTTGCCCAGGCCGGACTTGAACTCCTGAGTTCACGCGATCCTCCTGCCTTAGCCTCCCAAAGTGCTGGGATTATAAGCATGAGCCACTGCACCTGGCCAGAAATCAATTTTTAAACAGTGAAACCAAAAAAGAATCTAGGATGACTCCCTACTGGCTATCATGGTGAGTTTGAACTTCTCTGTGTGCTTTCCATGTTCCAGCCAGCACTGCCTTCCAGAAGCCAGGCCCCTCACTGACTCAAGTCTCCTGCTGTGTCCTCTTCTTGCCCCTGCTTGGCAGTCATGGTCTTTTGCAGGTTTACTTGAATCTACCCATCTTCTGAACCTCACTTCCTCTGACAAGGTTCTGCCACTGACTGCAGCCTGCAGCATGAGCCTTCAACTTAGGGTCAGTATGACCGCTTGGAGCACCCAACCATTTTGTGTTTTTGTTTCAACTTCTCAAACAGTAAGTCCCTTCATGGCAGGGACTGTGAAGAGTTTCCTGCATCCCTCACTATTCCTGGAGCCTCACTGACCAAGAGCAGTGCACTGAGTTCTAGGAGAGAAAGGTTGGTTTTAAAAGCAATGTACCCCAGTCTGGGCAACTCGGAGAAACCCCATCTCTACTAAAAATATAAAAAATTAGCTGCAATGTGTGTGCCTGGGGTCCTAGCTACTGGAGGGGCTGTGGTGGGGGATCTCCTGAGCCTGGGAAGCTGAGGCTGCAGTGAGCCGAGATCACACCACTGTACTCCAGCCTGGATGACAGGAGTGAGACCCTGCCTCAAAAAATAAAATAAAAACAATAAAAATAAGTAAACAAATAAATAAAAGCAATGTACCTTATCACAACATCGAACTGGTTCAGGGTGTGGCCCAGTTCTAATCCGTGTAGTATTCCTCCGCTTCCAATAACCACACAGCGCCGACAGGTCTTGGCTTTCAAGTGTTCAGGGAGGTCATGCTCTGGCAACAGTTCCAAGAGGGTCTGGACTTTACTGGAGAACTTCCGGAACCCAAAAGGAGGATTGTACTTGGACTCAGCTTCACTTGCTTTGGGGGCCTTCCGCACAAAAGGGAGTAAGTCCATGCTATACCTGTGCTCAAATAACAGTGCCATTGACGTCTTGGCAAACTTGGGTCGACATTCCTTCTGCAAGACTTGCTGGGCGTATTTCTGAGCTCTCTGGAACGAAATCACAGCAATCTGGGTTATAAAAACTCTCCTGCATTTAAAATGTACTCTTCTAGATGAAATTTATCCTATGATATCTAATGTAGCTCCCGTGTTGATTACTGTCTTTTAACAAAGAACATTTGCATTTTAGAGTTAAGTTAGGCTTAGAAACTTGAAGAAACAGCCTGGGAGAATCACATGACAAGGAGATAAACACAGCAGGGTATTCATTTCACTGCAGAGGCAAAGCAAGAGGGACTCCCACCTCCCACTCCTGGCCTAACACTGTTCAAATACATTTAGGGTAAAAAGTGTACTTTGGGGTGTTTAAGACTTCATGTTTCATAACATTCTGATACATGCTACAACATGTTAAACTTTGAGGACACTGTGCTAAGCAAAGGCAGTCACGAAGAGACAAATACTGTATGACCTGACTTATATGAGGTATCTAAAGTAGTCATATTCATAAAAACAGGAAAGAATGGTGGTTACCAGGGTCGAGGAGGGAGGGAAAAGGGAAGCTATTTAATGAGTACAGAGTTTTGGTTTTACAAGATCAAAGTGTTCTAGAAATTTGTTTCACAAGAGTGTAAATATACTTAACACTGCCAAATTGTACATTTAAAAATAATTATGATGGTAAATTTTATGGCTTTTTTTTTACCTGATTAAAAAAAGGTTTCATATATCAGGTTCTCATCTAGCAGGATGACGAACAGGCTTATTTATCAGTTGAGGTACAGAGCTTCACACAGCCTAGAGTGCAAATTACCTTAAATAGAATCAGGGAACAATGTCCCCTTAACATAGAAATTGCATTGGTTTCAAAGCATTTTCCCAGTCTGCATTTTCATACACATTTAAATGTTTTGTCTCAGCCAGGAGCTGCTGCTAAATCCCAAGTTCATTAGCCCAGCTGAAAGCAACAAAACTCAAAGGAAAGGTGGGCGTGGTGGCTTACACCTATAATCTCAGCACTTTGGGAGGTCAAAGTGAGAGGATCACTTGAGCCCAGGGGTTTGAGGCCAGCCTGGGCAACATAGTGAGATCCCATCTCTACCAAAAAATTTTTAAAAATAGGCCAGGTGTGGTGGTATGCACCTGTGGCCCCAGCTACATGGGAGTCTGAGGCATGAGTATCAAGTGATCCTAGACCTGGGACGTTGAGGCTTCAGTGAGTCATGATTGTGCCACTGTACTCTAGCCTGGGTGACAGACGGAGACGCTGTCTCAGAAAAAAAAAAAAAAAAAAAAAAAAAACCCAAACACAACCTTGGGGGAATATGGTACATGTGTCCATTCACCCCAGTCTTCCTCTTGGCTCAGCTGGACAAATGCTTCTCAGAACCCCTGTCAGGTAGTTCTCCCTAATCTTTGTGCTTTTGTGTCCTTGTCTCCATATTTAGCAGCCTTGGCCCTGAGTTACCCCTCCTATTCACTACCTTCTTGCAGGCAGAAGGTGTGTTTGTGAGATCATATATTTACTGGGATATTTATTATTAGAAATTTAATATATCTTTTCAACTTTGTCAGTATCATTATGAGGATTATTACTGTGGTATAGGTTTAAATGTTTACCCCCACCTACGTTTTTCTTCAAGGCCTTGTTATTTTTATTTTCTAATTTTTGTTTAATACATTTTTTTAAGGAATGCGTCTATCCTATTATGGCAGAAACATTTAATATATTATAGCTTTGCCAAGTTGTTGGTACCCATGATATCACTGTCTACATCCCAAGGATCTAGCCCAATTTCTGAAAAAGGAACTGATATTTTTGGAGCCTCAGAAACACTGCTACAGACACCATGCATAACCACTGCCTCCGTTTACCCGCATGACACTATGGCACCTTAAAAGACAGTCATTAGTATCTTCACTTTGTAAGAGGTCTGAGCTAGCACAGCAATCTGGGCTGAGTTCTTTCCTGGCTCCTAAAACAACAGCTTCTTCTGACAGAAATCAGCACACACAAACACCACCACTGAGAACAAATGTTTAAATACGAATTGACATCTTCATGAAGAATCCATGGGAAAGCCAAGTAAGGAATCTGCCATGACCCTGAGCCCCCGAGCCAGCAAATGGAGGGGGCTCACCTCTGGCCAGGCCTCCAGCAGACGATGCTCTGGTGCTTAATACCAAGCTGGTGGAAGCAGGACACACAGAGCAGCTATCCACACTGCACATTCATCTCTAAACCTTAGGCCTGAAAGTCATGAATGGCAATTTTTAGAGACCTAAAGGTCTAATTCTCCACTGAGAATCATATTCTAAGCGTATGGTTTTACAAATCTCCTAGGACAGAAAGGAACATCTGAGAAGTGGCAAGAGGGACCTGGAGAAGCTCACCGATGGCCACAGGACTAGAAAGAGGTGCGTGAGCAAGCTGCACGTTCACGGAGCTGCCAGGTCTCCTCTTCAGAAGCTTCATCTAGAATGGAGTAAAATTTCATTCCACTTCCATTCTCACCAAGAGGTCAATTTCAGGCTTCCAACTTAATTTTCTATACTGTGGGCAGGGCACATGTCTCATAGTCACCTTCTGACTGTGACCCCTCCTTGCGCCTAACTCACAGTGGATGTGGTAAGAAAATCCTGAGTGAGTGTTTTACATGCCGCTGGCAACGGCTAAAGCCACAGCAATTCCTCATCCTCTTTTGTTTCAGCTCGTTTAACAACTCTCCACTGCCTGCCTGGAGACAGGGCCTTCTTTGTAGAGAGCTCACACCGAACTCCATCTCACAGCCACTCAGAACACAAGGACCACACAGGCCATGTCCTCCACTCTGGATGGTTTCTGTTCTTGCTTCAATGGCACACAACCAGATATCATTGTCTTGGGGGCTTCCTCAGAGCTTGTCCCACATCTTTAAATGAGTTGAACCGACACTTGTCTCAGCTGCTCTCCTCCCTCTCCACTGCTTGCCTGTGGCTTACGGCTCAGAAGAAAATGCAAGGGGAGCGCCCCACCTTCACGAGCTGCGAGGAAGAGGAGGCAGTGTGACTAGGCCGTCTTCCCCTGCAGGCGGCGCCAGAGCTCCCAGGAACGCCTCAGGCAGCTGGGGCCCAGATGGCATTCATCCAGATGAGGCTCCCTGGGCAGCCGGGAGCTGGTGACTTTCTCGTAAAATACACAAACTCCCACTCATCTCAAATCCAGGGACAAAAACAAAGGTTTCAGTTTTTAACATCTTCTGGGCTGAGCTTGCAGGTTGTCCACGATTAAGACTAAGTAGATAATCTGGTAGTGCCAATTGTTAATGCTGTGGTAATGTGTTAGGAAAAACATCATGTGAAATTCACAGAAGGGTATTAAAAACAATCAGAGTAATTTTCCTCAGCAAAATCCCCACTTTCATTTCCACTCTGAAATTTTGAGGAAAACCCTTCTCAGAAATACAAGCAGCATAATTCATAGTAAAAGGCAACGTTCTATTGCACTTATTATTAAAAAAAAAAAAATCTGGAGTTAAGGAGATGTGGGATCACGTGATCTGGAGGCATCAGTTCCCTGTAGAGCTTTCATTTCCCACACCTGTAAACTCTGGTGCTGGTCTCTTCCTCCCAGGTTGCTCTGATGCCCAAAGCATTTTGCCCAGCACCTGGCATGTGTGGAGACTTGTATGATATCACACAAGGACAGTAACTGAGAGTCAAGTTATTGACATATTTTACTCACATTTAAATTATAACTTTTACCCAGTTAAAAGCAGAAAAAAATTTAAACAACCAAGTCACAGAAAGAACACTACAGTATAAACTCAACCAGGCGGTGGCAGCCTGGGGCTGAGGGATGAGGGTGGGGACTGACTGCAGAGGGGCTCCAGGGAACTCACTTGGGCCATGGGAATGTGCTAAAGCGAGACTGTGGTAACACAGGTGTGGCCGCATACATTTATTAATACTTTATCAAACAATAGGCTTCAAAGGAGTAAATCTTACGTAGATTTCATCCTATCAAGTGTTAGAAAAAAAATAATCAGGAGATCTGGAAGCTGGACTCAGTTTGATTTAACTAGCAGTATCATCTTGGCTAAAGCATTTCTCCCTAGGTAGAGCCTTCAGTTTTCTTACCTCTAAGACATCCCAGGAAGGCCTGGAAAGGGGGAAGCAGCACTAAGGAGAGAAAGGACTCGGTTTGGAGGTGCTGGTGCCTGGGCTCACTGCATGCCTCAGCAGGGAGGGCCCTGCTTCCTTTAAAGGTACGGTGTAGGTCTGCAGAGTCTGAGAGAAGACGACGAGGAAGTGGCTGAGTCCATTTGGCCATAATTAACTGCACGCAATGCCGTCCGCAGGGTGAGAAGTGGCCTTTAGCTCTCAGCGAGGAGAGAGGGCCAAGTTCAAAATGCTGCTACACATAGCCCAAACTGAAACGGACATCAACGTGCCCTCATCTCTCCTCAAATTTCTTTTAAGTGCAATTCCACATCTGAACCACACTTTTTAACAACTGGCACATTAAGGGACATATTTAAATAGAAAATACAAAACCCACAACTGCCACGGCCACACTTCCTCTGCTGCAGTAATGCAGGCCGGGACCAGTGCCACCAGACAATGCTAACATCTAGCAAGGCTGGCAGGGTCCCACTCACACTGTGAGTTGCTAAGTGGAACCAACAGAGCTAACAGGGCCCCACCCTTACAGCTCTGAGACCTTCTTCTGCCAGTCTACATCTATGAGAATTCGAATTTGTCCAGATCAAATCTCCACTGACTGCCTGGTTTTCTTTGTAGAGAGCTCACACCAAACTCCATCTCACAGCCACTCAGAACACGAGGGCCACATGGGCCACGTCCTCCACTCTGTTCTTGCTTCAATGGCACACAACCAGATATCAAATTAAGGAGCTGCTTCATGCTTAGTGTAGCATTCAAGGCCTTCCACTATCTGGCCCTGTCTCATTTTCCATCCCATATCCTGTGATCTCTCCACCCCAAATCCTCCGTGATAGGCAATTCTTGCTGTTCCTCTCATGTGCAAAGCCTTCTGAGGTCTGCACTTCTGCACAAACCACCTTTTCTGTGTGGAAGGAAGTGGGATATCCTGTCAGGACCATTTTGAAAAGTGGAGCATTTTAACAAGGTCAAAAATGTTAAAAAGCTACTTAAAAAAAAAATTCTCTAGTAACAGAATAAGACACCCTCAATTCCACCATAGTTACAGCAGGCTTTCACTTTGTAATTTACTAATTTCAAACTCACGGAGTTTTACAAACATATTTGACTACATAACTGCCCCCATTTCTTCCTCTTTCCCTATGAAAAATTATAAGGGACTTTCCCCTTTGTTTCTATATTACTTGAATTTTTGGTGTTTTTTAAATAATTGAAAACAGTAACCTTTTAGAAATCGCTCAGCACTGGGGTGACATGGTAGATGGACACTGTGGGCTGCTGCTCAGTTTCGCTTAGGTGGCTTTGGCTCCTTCTCCAGGCAGGTGTGGGACCAGGGAGGCTGACTTCCCCATCAGAGGTCCTCCCACCCGCCTTGTCAGTGATTGGTCAGGAATCCTCACTGAAGTCCATCAAGGCAGGGCACTGGTATCTGTGAAGGCTGCTATTGGTCCAGCCATGAACTGAGATCTAAATATTGGCCTGGTAGCTTAATGAAAGGACTTACATTCCATGGTTCAGGGAGAATAAGCAGGGAGTGGGTGCTGGTGTTTTCCCTGTCTACCAGTGGATGTTTAGGGTTGAACGGAACTATCAGTCCTGTTGCTCACATTAAAACTAAGGTGCATTATTGAATGTACTCAAAGAATTACATGTTAGAGCTGGATTTTCTGTACAGTCTAGAGTTCATAGATAGTGGAAGATTGCTCTGTGATTCAAGTGCTATCTCCCCCTCCCCCCGAAGTCTAATATACATAAGTGCCTATTAACTAATGCAAAACGTTAAGCATGCAACCCCTGTCTCCCAAGAGCTGGCCTGGAAGACAAGTGGGGAAGATGAACAGCTGAAATCCTACAATGATAAACATCAGAATTAATGCACGAAGGGGCTCTCTCACACACAGAGAGAGATGATCAGTGTTAGCCTCTCAGAAGGGGCAACCCCAAGCCGAGATTTGACTTAAAATATGAGTAACAGAAGGGTGAAGGGCAGGGAAAGGCTCAAGGCAGCAAAGAAAGAAAGAATGCAGCAAACAGAGGAAAATTCTTTTCAACAAATGGTGCTGGGATGACTGGAGAACCACGTGCAAAAGAATGACCCTGGACCCTGACCTCACACTGATAAGGTCTGGCTCTGTGTCCCCACCCAAATCTCATCTTGTAATTGCCACGTGTTGTGGGAGAGACCCAGTGGTAGATGACTGAATCGTGGGGTGGGTCTTTCCCATGCTCTTCCTGTGATAGTGAATGGGTCTCATGAGATCTGATGGTTTTAAAAATAGGAGTTTCCCCCTCACAGTTTCTCTCTTTTACTGGTTGCTATTCATGTAAGATGTGACTTGCTCCTCCTTGCCTTCCACCATGATTATGAGGCTTCCCCTGCCACGTGGAGTTGTAGGTGCAATTAAACCTCTTTTGTAAATTGCCCAGTCTCAGGTATGTCTTTATAGGTAGCAAAAATGGATTAATATACCATATACAAAAGTTAGTGCAAAATGGATCAAAGACCTAAATGTAAGAGGGAATACGTTATAAACATATGAGAAGAAAACTTAGGACTAAGCAATGGTGTCTTAGATATGACACCAAAAGCACAAATGACCAAAGGAAAAATAGGTAAATTGGGTTTCATCAGCATTAAAGACTTTTGTGCTAAAAATGTTAATATCAAGAAAGTGAAAAGACAACTTAGAGAGTGGAGAACATACTTGAAAATCACATACCAGATATAGGGGACTGGTATCCAGAAAACAGAACTCTTACGATTCAAGAAGAAAGAGTCAAATAACCCAATTAAAAATGGGAAAGGGATCTGAACGGGCATTCCTCCAAAGAAGACACACAAATGCTCAATGAACACATAGAAAAGATGCTCAGCATCATTAGCTATCAGGGAACAACAAATCAAAAACACAATGAGATATTTTATTACGTCTTTCAGGACGGCAGCAGTAAAAAAGGAAAGACAATAACAAATGTTGATGAAGATGTGGAGAAACTGAAACTCTGGTACATTACTCACAAGAATGTAAAATGATGCAACCATTTCGAAAAAAGCTTGGCAGATCCTCAAAAAGCAAAACATAGTTACCATCTGACCCAGCAACTGTATTCCTAGTATATACATAAAAGAACTGAAAACAGGTACACAAACACATCCCACGTTCACAGCAACATTATTCATAATAACCAAAAGTGGAGACAACCCAAATGTCCTGATGAATGGATAAACAAAATGCGGTATATCCATACAATGAGATAGTATCCGGAAATAATAATAAAGTACTGATACATGCTACAACATGGGTGTACATTGAAACATTATTCTAAGTGAAAGAATCCAGTCACAAGACACCATGAAATGGATGACTCCATTTATATGAAATGTCCATAATAGGCAAATCTATAGAGAAAGAAAGTAGATTCGTGGTTGCCTAGAACTCATGGGAGGGGGAAACAGGGACTGACTGCTAATGGATATGGAGTTTCTTTTAAAAACCTTCTAAACTTGCCTCATGGTGATGGTTGCACAATTCTGTAAACCACTAAAACCATAGGGTATTACACAAAACCACTGCACTATATCCCTTTTTCTTAGTGTCTTATTCTGTTCTGTTGTATAGGCTGGAGTGCAGTGACATGATTACAGCTCACTGTAACCTCAAACTCCTGGGCTCAAGCGATCCTTCCATCTTAGTCTCTGGAGTAGCTAGGACTACAGTTGAAAGCCACCACACAAAGCTAATGTTTTTATTTTTAGTAGAGATGACGTCTTGGATGTTGCCCAAGCTTGTCTCAAACTCCTGGCCTCAAGTGATCCTCTCACTTCAGACTCCCAAAAATCTGGGATTATAGACAGGAGCCACCATGACTGGCTGTACTGTATGCTTTAAATTGGTGAACTATATGGTGTGTTAATTATACCTCAATAAAAATGTTTTGAGGGTAGGGCATGGTGGCTCATGCCTATAATCCCAGCAATTTGGGAGACCAAGGCAGGAGGATCACTTGAGTCACTTGAGTCCAGGAGTTTGAGACCAACCTGGGAAACACAGTAAGACCCAGTCTCTACCAAAAAAAAAAAAATGTATATGTATGTGTGTGTGTGTGTGTGTGTGTGTGTGTGTGTGTGTGTGTGTCAGGTATGGTGGTGCATGCTATAGTCCTAGCTACTCAGGAGGCTGATGTGGGAGGACTGCATGAGCCTGAAAGGTGGAGGCTGCAGTGAGCAATGATTGGGCCACTGCACTTCAGCCTAGGTGACAGTGAGGCCCTATTGAAAAGAAAAGAAAAGAGGTCGGGTGCGGTGGCTTACACCTGTAATCCTAGCACTTTGAGAGGCTAAGGTGGGCAGATCACCTGAGGTCAGAGGTTTGAGACCAGCCTGACCAACACAGTGAAACCCCGTCTCCACTAAAAATGCAAAAACTAGCTGTGCATGGTGGCGCATGCCTGTAATTCCAGCTACTTGGGAAGCTAAGGAAGGAGAATTGCTTGAACCAAGGAGGCGAAGGTTGCAGTGAGTTGAGATTGCGCCACTGCACTCCAGCCTGGGCAACAGAGTGAGACTCTGTCTCAAAAAAAAAAAAAAAGAGAGAGAAAAGGAAAGAAGAGTTTCACCCAAGGACCTGTGAGGGGCTGAGTATGCCTAAAGTACATAGTGCTGGGACAGTGAGGTGGCACAAAGAGGCTGGAGAGATCAGTAGGAACCAAGTCACGAATGGTCTCATGGGCCAGACTAAGGAGTCTGGATATTTTCCTGAAGGTAATGGAGAGGCACCAAAGAGTTTTAAGGAGGGAAGCAACACATTAGATTCAAATTGTAGAATACAACTACTCCAGCCACAGTGGGGCATTCCTGGATGCAGGAAGGCGGGTAAGGAGACACACAACCAGGGCAGCGGGAAGAGCAGGGGAATCTAAAGGCAGCCCTGGCTCACTACGCCTTTCCTTGGAATGCCAGGAACCACATATTTTTACAGACACAGTCCCTACTCTCAAGTTACTTATACTTTAGATGGCAGGAAGAGAGGCTCACATGAATTAGGATAATACCGATGGAATCTGGCAAGCTTCAGAGGAGCTTGGAAATACCAGTGAGGTTCAGTCTGAAAGTCACTGAGTTGGGGACTGGCAGGGCTGCATGCAGGTGTTCTTTGAGAGCCTTCCCGTCGAGACAATCTACCCAGAATTCAGAAGAGGAAAAGCCCCAGGTTATGAAACCAGCCTCCATTTTTCCAGTCAGACACTGGCAAATTGCAGAGAACCACAGTATCTCAGACCTGGTAGGGATAGAAAGACCCCTGAGCCCCTCCCTGTCTGATGTCTGAATTCTACCTACAGGATCGCTGGCTTTTGTTTTGTTTTGTTTTGTTTTGTTTTGTTCTGTTTTTTTGAGAAGGAGTTTCACTCTTGTCGCCTAGGCTGGAGTGCAGTGGCGCCATATCAGCTCACTGCAACCTCCCCCTCCCAGGTTCAGGTGATTCTCCTGCCTCAGCCTCCTGAAGAGCTGAGATTACAGGCGCCTGCCATCACACCCAGCTAGTTTTGTATTTTTAGTAGAGACAGGGTTTCACCATGTTGGCTAGGCTAGTCTCAAACTCCTGACCTCAGGTGATCCGCCCACCTCGGCCTCCCAAAGTGCTGAGATTACAGGCGTGAGCCACCACACCCAGCCAGACCCCTGGCTTTCTTAAAGACCTCCAGAGTCACCACAAAGGCGGTCCGTTTATCCCATCTTTGGATGCCTAGGACTGTCAAACCTTTCTCCTTTGAGCGTGGCTGCCATCCCCTGATACAGAGCTCTGCCATTAAGGCCACATGGACAGGCCCATCCTTCCACAGCCTGAACCTTTGGCTCACTGACACTGGCCACCAAGTGCCCTGCACCAGGTCTTCTCTCCTTAAAGCTACACAGATGTTTCTATCCTTTCCATGATTCCTCTGGTAGGTGATCTTGAGTTTCTACTCTGGTCATTCTCAGAAATCACTAAGATTTCTTGGGGAATACGTAACAAGTAAACACCCTAACAACTTGACTGACCACAGCAGAGACAAGCAGACCATGTGGCTTAAATTAAAAATGATCACAGGCAGCTGGGGCACAGGTTGACACAGATGGCCCTGGCTGGACAGTAAAACTACTAAGTTGATTTCCCCCAAGATATTACTAAAACACACCTCCACCCTGTGCTTGTGGAATAGTATGCTTGGCCCTTGTACAGGAGAGCACAACTCTCTCCTCAACTGCCTCAGACTTTAGAACAATCACTTTACAGTTGGTCAGATAGTAATGGACAGGAAAAAGAGGATGCAAGAGAAAGTGGAGAAGGGCAGCAAAGAAACAAAGGGACGAGTTCCCAGCCCAGCAGTAAGCCATACTAAGTGTCATCATGTAAAGACTTTCTCAGGAGACAGAAACAGAGACAGGATGTCTAAAACCTTTATCCAAGAGAGCCAAGAGAGCTGTGAAGGGCCTTGGAATTGTAAAGGACTGGGGGGTTGGCGGGGAGAGAGGGGGGTATGTCTGCAAGGCCAGACAGACCAGGAGGAGAGGGAAACCTGAACAGAGGGTACTGGAGACATCCCACTCAACCAAAGCAGATGTGTTAAGCTGATGAAATGACATGAGCCAGCAGACACCTGAAGACACCTATGCCGGGAAGGCTGGCCCTGCAACCGGCAATACCCCTGAGACTCAATAGTTTTGCAGAAGCCAAGCTATGCCTTTACTAATTGAGCTCCTCATTTACTTGTTTATACCTGTCTATACCACGAAAAATTTGGAGGCATTTCAAAGGATGTACAAATTAAAGTAGAAACATATGAATAAAAATCAGGACCAAGAAAGGAATTTTGTGTATATTATCTTACTCAACTTCTACTTTTCACAGCTGAGAAATCTGGGATTCAAAACAAGTCACCTGCCTAGGGTTTCACCATTACTAACTGACAGTTAGATTTGAATTGAGGTAAAACATTTAAGCTCTTTCCTTTCTGCACCGTGCTGCTTTTAACTTTGGTCTTCTCTGTGGACACTCCTTACCCAGGCAGAGAGCAGAGTGGTCAGGAGCTCAGACTCTGAAACCACACCACTGACTTCAAGCCCTAGCTTCACCATGCACTGCCACAGGTGACCCTAAATCTCCCTGCTCCTCAGTTTCCCCAGCTGTGAGATGGGTATGATTGTAGCACTTAAAGCCCCAGGAATGTGATGAGAGTTAAATGAGCTAATATTGCTAATACACTTTTAGAACAGTTCCTGGCACATAGAAGCATTAAACTACATTAACTAAACTAGTGAGCTAAACTAGACATGAACTTGGGTGAGCAGCTCAACCTTCCAAGCCATCATCTGTAAGATGGAGATGATCCTGGGATATCTCCTAGGCATAATGACTAAATGAGATAATACATAAAAAGCATCCATACATGTCAGCTATCATTCCTCTCATGCTACCTTATTTAAAGTTATCTCTTCTTCCATCCTGGGCTAAACGTTATCAGATAATCTAGCCACTAAAATCATTACTGAAATTAGCATTTGATATGTCACTTGATTTGGAAACATAAATGTAAGCTGAAAGAAAAATCTTGCAATGCAATGTGAATTCATTAAAATTAAAAATAAAACACAGGAAGGACAGGTGATATTAACAGAATTTCTGACCAGGCATGGTGGCTCATGTCTGTAATCCCAGCACTTTGGGAGGCCGAGGTGGGAGGATAGCTTGAGCCTAGTTCAAGATCAGCCTGGGTAGCATGGTAAGACCCCATCTCCACAAAAAATTAAAAAGTAGCCAGGCATGGTGGTGCATGCCTGTGGTCCCAGCCACTAGGGAGGCTGAGATGGCTGTGTTCTTGCCACTGCACTCAACCCTGGGTGCAGAGTGAGACCCTGACTCAAAAAAAAAAAGAGGGAGAAAAGAAAAAAGAGAATTTCTTTGTTGTTTACTTTAAGAATACGTAGGTAGACAGCATCGGGGCAAATGAATTCCACAACAGGAGCCCTAGAGCCTGTTGGGTTGAGCCCACCTCACCCCGCACCCCAGCTGCAGTAAATGGGAGGAGGATACTGTGGAGTAGTTAGTGGTATGTTTGGTTTTAGAGTGCTGAGATTAAGTGCTTTCCCCTCTGTGTTCAAACTTTTATTAACATATATTTGTAACACAGTAGACTAATGATATTATAGTTTAGGCATATGCTTGGCAATGTTTTCATTTAAACCACACCAATGGGATAGCTAACCTTTACACGGTCAGGGTCCACATAATGCATTTTTTTCATGTCACATTCTTCAGTAGTATAATTTAACTTGAGGATATAAAGGATCCACACTCCAAACACAAGCAATGTACATCTGGAAAAAAACCAATTAGGTATTATGATTTGTCACATGAGAATCATGAGACACAATGTGAAACTGAAAATGGAATCCTAAATGGGTTTGCCTGCTATGCAGCATAAAACTACAATCTTTAAGTTGACGTTGGGGGTGAAAGGAGGGGCCATTTCCTATTTTCCTGACAAGATAACTGGTCGTTTACGAGTCTTTGTTATAAGCAACACAGAAAAAAAATTTCTTTGCAAGAGCACTGTAACAAAATCTGAATCACAATGCCAATTCTTGAACTTAAAATCAAGTAATAGATTTGAACTATAAATCTTGGTTTCAATCTTTTCTGATTTTAAAATTCTGTCAGTCCTTAAAAAAAAAAGAGAGAAAAGAAACAGAAACAGTCTATTCATAGTACTTCTAAAGAATTCTACTCAGAAGTGAAGCTGACTGTGAAGTGAGACAGAACCATTAGTTACCCTTAAGATGACCTAAAAAATATTTGTAAAGATCTGATAAATTCACACTATTATATAGTTTAATACACACACACACACACACACACACACACACGACTTGGAGAAAAGAGCTGAGTCTAGTCTTTTTTAGAAATCTCGTTTTTAGTAAGCTCTCCAGTGACACAAACTACAAGCTAAAAAGTTTCAACCAAAGTTTAAGAACCACTGCTTTAAACAACTCTGTTCTTGAAAGAACAAATATAAGGAATAATTAAGGAGAAAACAATCCATTTTCTAAAGAAAGGGCAGGTTTTTTGTTTGTTTGTTCAAAAAAAAGCATCTAGTGTAACACACTATATGTAATAGATGCAAAATATTTCTTAATATTTGAGAATGAGAATACAATGAAGTGTTGCTGGGAGTGTTTCTAAGACTTTAAAATTCTCATTTAAACAGGCTTCCCATGACAACTTGGACAAGCATCTTAATTCTTCCCTGGGATTGTGTATAATGATAAGTGAAAAGGATGCTATCAATTTGTGCAAAAAAAGTGGGTTTGGGGAGGGGGCACGGCAGAGTACACACGAACACACACACACATACACAAGAAACTGGTGACACTGGTTATCTTTAAGTATGGAGGGGAAATGAGGAGTAGGGATGAGATGTTTCACTGAGACTCTAATTTAATCTTTGAATTTTCAATCTTGTAAACCTAGTATTACCTATTCTTCTCTCCAGCCCCAGAAAAGGTGTTACATTCGGTGCATATACTTCCCTTGTTTTGATTTTTTAAAAAAAAAGAAAGAAAAGGGTGTGAAGGCGAGCCCAGTGTCTGTGGCACATATCAGACTGTGCCTTAATTCCCGGCGCAAGTCCGCCTCACCCACAGCCTAAGCAGCACAGGGCGAGGGTCTATCCCACCTGCTGCCTTGTGGCCGACGCCCAGCACAATGTCAGGCACATGGTGGACCTCAATAAATATTGGCTGGTGACTAAAGGGAGGCTGAATGTGACATAAGCCTTATTCTTAGAAATTTCCTTTTCTCCTACACCTCCTAAGTCAGTAAAGTGAGACAGAAGACTAGATTGCAAGGTTGGATTTCTATCTTTAGACACGAAAAAAGGGCAATTTTCAACTGAGTTTCACTGGTATATATGTAGAAAAAGCCCTGCCAAGTTCCTCCTTGATTAATTCTACCACTTATTAGGATATAAGGGTGACCTGGGCCAAACACCTGTCATCGTTTTTAGTATTCAATATTTAATAGTATTCAAGTGCCTTCAGGGAAATTTAATTAACTATATTTTAGATTAACTTACAATAGCTAAGGGAAAAGCCCTCTTTTGTTAAATAAGGGCATGAAGAGCAGTGCACGGTGAGAGTTGCTCTCCTAGGTATCCAGGTCAAGGTACAGAGCCCAAGCAGCTACCAGGCACTGTGCGCTTACTGAATCCAGCCAGCTATACAGGCCCACTCCAGCTGTGCACTCACTCTTTACTCAGATGTGCCTTTGAAGGATCCTTTGACCAAGCATGGCTCTCCAACAGAAGCCATCTTTAGGGCTGTCACTGAATTTTTCTCCTAGTTCTACACAGTTGACCCAAAACAGGGGGATCTACAGTCCCGGCGACGGTACTTACTTGAGGATGTCTTTTAACAACAAGCTGGGCCTTCTCATCTTGCTTTGAGCTCGGGTGTACCATTGCAGGGAAGGCCTCGAGCAATCACTTCTCAGTTTCACATAGGTGTACTCACTTGGCATTGCTGTGAAGAGATGGGAAGAGGGCAGTAGGGGCAAAGAGAAGGGAGAGTTAGGAGGATTATGGTTTTCAAAGAGCCTTTAGGTGTTGCATCCATACCATGGAATACTATCCGGCAATTAAGAAGAATGAACTATTGTTATATGCAACTAAGTGGATGAATCTAGAGGGAACTATGCTGAGCTGATACCAAAATATTACATATTGTATGATTCTTAATATTCTTCAAATGACAAAATTATAGAAATGGAGAACAGATTATTGAGTGTCAGGGGTTGTGGAGGGGGAGGTAGGTATGGCTACAAAAGGGCAACATGAGGTTGTGGGGATGGAGACGTTCTGCATCTTGACTATCCATGTCAGATTCCAGCTGTGATAGGTACTATAGTTTTGCAGGATGCTCCCAACGGGAGAAAATAAGTAAAGGGTACACAAGATCGCTCTAGATTATGTTTTACAACTGCATGTGAATACAATTACCCTAAACTTTAAAGTTTATTTTTTAAAAAAGATCCTTTTACCTTTTAGAGCTATATACAGAAATATTTACAGATCAAATAGCAAAAATGAGATCTCCTTCAAAAACTCAGGAAGGGAATAAGTGGAGGGCAGGGGAGAATAGATAAGACTAACGTTAAGCTGATAACCTATTAAACTGGGAGATGGGTACTAGGGCTCACTACAGAATTCTTCCCACTTCTGTGTATGGTTAAAATATTCTATAATAAAAAAAGTTTAAAAAGAAAGTTACATTAAAAACAAGTGCGACATCAAGAAAAAAGAAAAAGAGAGAATATGGCAATTTTGTAAAACTTTTCTTAAAAAGTATGTTCTTAAGTATGCCTGCCTACTTTTTTGAATTAATTTTATTTGTAATTTTTCAAGTTCTAAATAATATTCTAAGGGGTACTGTAGTAGAAATTGGTCTGTCTCCCCCATATTCATTTCCCCCTGACTCTCAACTTAATAGAGCTCTGGATTTTTAGTGGGGTGTAGCACCTCCCAGAATGAAGACTACATTTCCCAGCCTCCCTTGGAGCTAGGACTCAAGACTAAGTTTCAGCCAATGGGATATGAGCAGAAGCATCTTGTGCAATTCTCAATGTGCATCCCTTGGCATACTCTGGGTTCTCCTTTATCCCCTCTTCCTCCTGACTGAAATATGGGCACATAATGTACCACTCTGTACCACACAGAGAGGACATTACTCAAGGATGGTGGAACAACAAGAGGAGCTGGGGTCCTTGGGACAATCCCATAGGGCCAAGAGCTGCCTCTACTTCTGGACTGGTCTATGACAGAGGAATAAAATTCTGTCTTGTTTAAGGAATTGTTAATTAAAACCAAAGTTGGCCAGGCACGGTGGCTCATGCCTGTAATCCCAGCACTTTGAGAGGCGGAGGCGTACAGATTACGTGAGGTCAGGAACCAGACTGGCCAACATGGTAAAACCCCGTCTCTACTAAAAATACAAAAATTAGCTGGGCGTGATGGTAAGCACCTGTAATCCCAGCTACTCAGGAGGCTAAGGCAGGAGAATCGTTTGAACCTGGAGGTTTCAGTGAGCCAAGATCATGACATTGCACTCCAGCCTGGGCGACAGGGTGAGACTCTGTCTCAAAAAACAGAAAAAAAAAAAAAAAAAAAAGAAAAGTTATATCTTAACTAATATAGGCATGAGTTACTATTATAATAAATGCATATATTTAAGAAATAATGTCTTCACTATACTTAGTTTTTAGTTGGATGGAAGAAGTCATATCTCATTATTCACTTTATTTTTCTCATCAGGATTTTGCCATCTTCTTTGAAAAAAATCTGTTTATCTTAAACTAAACAGGCATTCAAGTATTTTTTTCTGCCACTGTAAACAATCTCTTCCTTAACTCCAATTCTGTGTAGCAATAATTTTTATCATTATGTATAATTCTATCTAAATGGTTTCAATAAGTGTTGAGGGCCTTATTAATAAACCTTTGCTGAAGAATCTGCTGAATTATTAAATGAGAAGTTAGAACAACTGAGATCCTGCAAGGTTTTCAAACACCACAACTCTGTGGTTACTTCATGTATGGTCAAGCCAAGTGGAACCAGCAGGCCACCTGGGCCTGTGTATATTTAAAATGGAAGTTTCTGAGATGACCAGAAAGGTACTCAGTTCACAGCAAAGTGGACCTCCAGAGAACAAAGATGTCTGTGGCAAGAGTATGAGAAAGACTCTGGGGCCTCCGCCCCAGGTTGCTCTGTCGCTGAGCCGGACAGTGCTCTGGCTCTTGTTCTACTCTGCCTGTCAGACTACAAGCCTGTAAATACTTTCCAAACTCTCTCTTACCAGCTGGCTTCTCGTAAAGTTGTGATCCTAGGATGTGCTGGAGAAAGAGTGGGACACAAGGGGAAATAAATCATCTTTCTCTTCCCCTGACTTGGTGAAGCTTCAGACAGCAGTAGGAACAGGCAAGGGAAGGTATCTACATGTGACTCCTGCAGCAGTCATGGGCATTCAGGTTCTTGGGTTTTCAGGCAACAAAAGCCGTGGCATTTCCAGCAACTCTGTGACAAGTACAACCTTCAGACTAGGGGTGACAATGGCTCTCTAAAGACCAAATCCATCTCTCTAACATGGACCTCTTACCTAAGCCCAGACCTGTATACCTAATGACTTGTTTGCTATCTTGAAGCGATTCAAGAAACATCCTAAACAGAACCTGTATAAGCATTTTCTTCTATTCCTTTCATTATTTGGTATCTGAACCATCCGTTCAGCCATAAGACGAAAACCTGCAGGTCAACCAGACTTTCATTCTCAACCCCAGTCAATCCCTAGGGCCTGCCAATAATACCTCCTGAATTTCTCTTCTTCACTACACTCCTTTAATAGAAATCACTTACCTGGAACACCCTTATCTCAATTTTGTCCCGTCAAAGCCATCTTTCAAAAATATGTATCTGCCTATTGGCACCCAGCTTATCTCAGATTCTGTGACTCCATGTGACAAACTTGTCTATCACACTGCACAAAGAAGTACTGTTAGAAACCTGGAGGTGCCAAATTGTTGCTTCAGTGCCTTTGCACATGATGTGCCCACAATCTAGAATCCCACACAACAATCTGCCTGGTGAATTACTTTTCATCCTTAAACCCAGCTCCAGCATCAAGCATTTCCTTCTCTCCGAGGTCGTTTTTCAACACCACACCCATCCCTGGGCATGTCCCTATCTCTGTTTGCCACAATGAACTGAATTTTCTTTTGCAGATTCCTGGAGGAATGTGCTGCAGAGCCAGAATTCTGTTCACCTTTGTATCCCTAATACCTAGGCCAGAGATTGGCACACAGCAGTCCCTTAAGAAACATCTTGAATGGAATGAAATGTGCATTACGTGTCTGTAGCCTGTTATCAAACCAGATAAACTTCCAAGAAAAGCATTTTCTCAATATTGGTTAAGGGCAAAACCAAAACTGAATGTTAACAGAAATTATGACGGTAAGAATAAAGCATAAACTATATTGAAACATCTAAAATGGCCAGGCGTGGTAGCTCACGCCTGTAATCCTAGCACTTTGGGAGATTGGGATGGGAGGATCACTTGAGGTCAGGAGTTTGAGACTAGCCTGGGCAACATAGTGAGACCCTGCCTTTACAAAAAATAATAATAAATGAAACATCTAAAATGTCCAACAGCAGGAAATTTGTTGGTAAATTACAGCACAAACTACGTAAACACTCTACAGTACTTAAGATCTTGCTATACAGCGGGGTCTCTGACCGGCAGCATCAGTGTAACCTGGAAGCAGGTTAGAAATGCAAAGCCTTAGGCCCCACCCCAGCCTTGCTGACTCAGAATCTGCATTTTAATGAGACCCCGGGAAATTCATATGAACATTAGAGTTTGAGAAGCCCTAGCCTAAAGTACTCAGTACTTAAATTTATTGACACTGAAAAATATAGGGAAAAGGCAGTTTTGTAAAAATCTAGGCATCTACACATGTAGTTACCTCCTGGGATATATCTATTAAAGGTATGTGCTCTGTAGTGGGCAGGCATTTGCAAACCCACCCCAAAGGCCAAGGAAGAGGCTGACAAATCCAGTTTCTCAGAAAGAAATGTGAACAGAAGCCACGTTCTGCGTGGCTC
The DNA here is from genome assembly GCF_030222135.1 of Aotus nancymaae. Taxonomy (NCBI): domain Eukaryota; kingdom Metazoa; phylum Chordata; class Mammalia; order Primates; family Aotidae; genus Aotus; species Aotus nancymaae. The sequence goes on from NW_026988429.1 coordinate 12,169,588, forward strand.
TGAGACAGGATGGTGGCTGCCTGTGCCATTACTCCCCAGACCGAGGGCTTATCCACCCAGGTCTTACATACCACACTGAAGGAACGTGTAGGACATTGACATCCAACCCTCAGGGAAATGCAAGAATTTGCCTAAGGGCAGGACTTATGGTATAACACCAAGATTGTTTTGACCCAAGGGCAAGAATTACAGTAAGTATATGGAAGTAGAAACCTTAGAAGCATTCCTGGGACTGAGGTTACTCAGAAGTCATCATGGCAGATTAGCATCCAAGATGGGGTTGCTTTAGCCTCCACAGTATAAGAGTTCGATTCCCCAAGAGTTTCATCAAATCCCTCTACTTCAGCTCAGCAAAGTATTACTTCTTCTGATGTAAAAGAGACCATGTGGATTCCACGTCCCTCAGCATCACAAGAGGAGGGCCAAGCTGGGTGAACTGACGTACAACAGTCGAACAGCGGAGCGGCCTCTCCATGCTCCCTTGGAGAAGCCAGGGCTTATCAGTTGAAAGTCATGATCACCTTGACACCATCTGCACTGTTTTCATTCATTTCTTTTGTTTGCAATGTTCTGTTTGGTGAAAAGGTCGAAATTGAAGGCTGGATTATATGAACATTGAATCAGGGGCATGCTTGGTTAATTGCTGAATAACTGTGACATAAACTTCAATAGCAATTATACTTTTCTTTTTTGGTTTGAAATGGGGTTTTGCTCTGTCACCCTGGCTGGAGTGCAGTGGTGTGATCATAGCTCACTGTGGCCTCGACTTCCTAGGCTCAGACCATCCTCCCACCTCAGCCTCCTGAGTAGATGGGACTACAGGCACATACCACCATGCCCAGCTAATTTTTGTAATTTTTTTTTTGGTATAGACAGGGTTTTGCCATGTTGCCCAGGCTGGTCTCTAACCCCTGGGCTCAAGCGATCCACCAGCCTTGGCCTCCCAGAGTGCTGGGATTACAGGTGTGAGCCATCGTGCCCAGCTGGCCATTACACTTTTAACCAACAAAAACCAATCAGACTGCAAGGGAAGAGTGTTCATGTAGCCATAGGTAATTATAGCTGTAGAGGCATCTGGAAGAAAGTACACCTGTGTTCAACACATGTTACAATTGTTTTGTTTTTGTTTTTTTTTTAGAGATAAGATCTTGCTCTGTTACCAAGGCTACAGTGCAGTGGTGTGATAATAACTCACTGCATCCTCAGACTCCTGAGCTCAAGCGATCCTCCCACTTTGGTCTTCTGAGCAGCTGTAACTATGGGCATGTACCACTGCGCCCAGCTATCTCTTTATTTATAGAGATAGAGTCTATGTTGCCCAAGCCAGTCCCAAACTTCTGGCCTCAAGCGATCCTCCCGCCTCACCTCCCAAAGTGTTGGGGTTATGGGCGTGAGCCACTATGCATAGCCTGGTGGTGCAATTGAGTTCATTTCTTTTTGCATTCCTTTTTTTACTATCTGAATTCCATAAATTACCAGTTCCATTTCTGAAAGACTGAAACTATTTTCACTTGGGGGGAAATTTTAAGCTATGATTGAAATTGAAGCTATGAAAAGATATTTCAAAACCACCCAAACAAAATACTTTTAGGATTCCTTGATCATTTCTTTAGTATGGGATAAAAATGTCCTAAAAATTAAGCATTTAAGACTTAAGCAGAAACAAATCATGATAAACTTCACTAAGAAAGGACCACGTTTGCTGAGCTGGAAAAAGACAGATTTATGGAGATGCAAAATAAAGGTGTCGGCACTCAGCAAATCCAGTTTGCCTCAGGGTTGCTCCCTTTCTGCGGAAGCTGATGAGTGAATCTCCAATGGACAAAGCATGACGGAGGCCCCTGCCTTCAGAAGGCTCACACTCTCACCTGATCTGTTCTGGTACTGCAGCTTCAGCTAGAGATGCAGGGTGTCACAAACACCTCCCCACACTAAAGCCACCCAGTCAATGGTGCACACTCACACAAATGCACACACCGCCTCCGTTCAGTTAAGCAAACGAGACCCTCTCCTTAATTCGATTAACTTACATAATGTGAAGAATGCTTGGGTTAGAATAATAAAACTACAGACATGCCCGACTTAGCAAAATTGCTTATATGGATATTCCTGTATGCATGCTTTCTTTTCTAACACTAATCATGAAACACATGGTTCTGAATATGTTTTTTACTTTTGAATTACACAGTTGTCTTGTCTTCCCAACTAGAATGCAGATTCCATGCAAGGAGGGTCTCTGCTTTGTACACCACTGTCTTCATGGTGCCCAGGATGGGAAGAGGCACATAAAGGCCATCCGTATGTGTTTATTTAATAAATTATGCAGTTTCTTTTTTTTTTTTGAGACGGAGTTTCGCTCTTGTTACCCAGGCTGGAGTGCAATGGCACCATCTCGGCTCACTGCAACCTCTGCCTCCCAGGTTCAAGTGATTCTCCTGCCTAAACCACCCAATTGGGGTTACAGGCACCCGCTGCCACGCCCGGCTAAGTTTTGTATTTTTATTAGAGACAGGGTTTCACCACACTGGCCAGGCTGGTTTGGAACCCCTGACCTCAGGTGATCCACCCGCCTTGGCCTCCCAACGTGCTGGAATTGTATGTACATGTTTATGGAATACATGTAATATTTGGATACATGAATACAATTTACAATGATCAAATCAGGGTAATTAGTATATCCATCACCTCAACCATTTATCTTTTTTGTTTGTTTGTTTTTGTTTTGAGACAGGGTCTCACTCTTTTGTCCAGGCTAGAGTTCAATGGTGCAATTATGGCTCATTGCAGCCTTGACCTCCCAGCTCAAGCAATTTTCCCACCTCAGCCTCCCAAGTAGCTGGAATTATAGGTGTGCACCACCATACCCAGCTAATTTAAAAAAAAGTTTTAGTAGAGATGAGGTCTCGCTATGCTGCCAAAGCTCATTTATCACTTCTTTGTGTTGGGAATATTTCAACTCTTCTCTTCTAGTTACTCTGAATTACACAATAATTACTGCTAACCATAGGCACCCTACTATGCTATCAAACACCAGAACTTATTTCTGTATTTTCAGTAATTCTTAAGGTCCTAATGAAGAAATATAAGGGCAAATTTGGGCTTTCAGTCAATTTGTAAGACATTTAATTTATTCAAAATTAAGAATTAACCATTTAAGAATAGAATAAATGCCACAAAGCAGTACATGATGAATTACCAAATTAACTATAGAGATAATTACTGGTGCATGAGTAAGGCACTGATATTTATTGAGAGGGATAAGCCTACATATGATCTCACTACATCCTAAAAACACATATATCACTGGATTTCTATCTGCATTTAACCTGCCGGAGGATGCACATGGGTAGATACAGAGCTGAGAACTCTAGCCCACATCTACCCACCTCCACGCTTTTTCAGTAGCAAGGTGGTCAGGATGGGGAGGACCTGGAACAATAGGAGGGTATCTGTAATGTCCGGAGGGGGCTGCTTCTTGAAACAGTGAAGTCACACCAGGGCACAAATGGTTATAAACAAAAATCTGAAGTTGGGAAAGCAGTGAATAAACTGACATGGCTGGAGTGGACTGTGTGGGAAGGTAAGCAGACTTCCCAGTTTATCTGGGAAACTATTCCTGAGAATAGCTTATAGGCTAATACTGCCAGGAGAGCACACCCTGTGGGGTAGGAGGATTCCAAGAGCAGGACTTCCAGCACAGCAGGAGACAAGGAAGCCTACTCTGCTATATACTGGGTCGCCTGGGGTGACAAGGCAGGATCCTAGGCCCTCCCTGCTGTAGTGTCCAGTCCAGGTAGGAGGGGAGCCTGAGGCCTACCCTGGTGAGGGGGAAGGGGACAGAGGTCTCCGAGCCAGGACAAAAGCAAGACTGGTGATGAACAGAAGCATGCAGAGACAAACCTCAGTCCCAATCCGAGAAAGAAATAGGAATGGAAGTCAATTTTTGCCCTTGAGTGGAGATGATGAATTTGAAATGATAAATTACCACGTGAAAATGTCCAGGAGGCAAGGCAGGAGGATCACCTGAGGTCAGGAGTTCGAGACCAGGCTGGCCAACATGGTGAAATCTCATCTCCACTAAAAATACAAAACTCAGCCGGGCGTGGTGGTGCATGCTTATAATCCCAGCTACTTGGGAGGCTGAGGCAGGAGAATCGCTTGAACCTGGGAGGTGGAGGTTGCAGTGAGCCGAGATCGTGCCATTGCACTGCAGCCTGGGCAACAGAGTGAAAAGCTCCATCTAAAGAAACAAAAAAAAAGTCCAGGAGGCACTTGGGAACATGGACGGGGCTCGCCAGCCTTCCGCAGCAGTTCCGACTGAAGTAGGCCCCAAGTCACCCACTGTGCGGAACAAATGAACTGCCCTCTCCCATGCACCAAGACTGGTACCAGTGACCTACCATCCGTGGGGAAGGGAGAAAAGAGCCATTCTAGTCGCCATTGGAGTTTTGTGTTTGAGATGAAGAATTCCACGTGGCAAAGGAGAACAGAAGACAAGGCAGGAAGCCTTATCTCTTAAAGCCGCCTAGGGACCACATGCAACAGCTACAACTACAGCAGGGCCACAGGGAGCGGCCGAGAGGAGGGAAGACAGAACGAAGGGGCCAAGCAAGTCCCGCTCCAAGGTGGGGCTGGGGGGTGCAGGCAGGACGAGAGTAGTGTTGTGGCCCTGCTGCGGGCACTGACTGTTGGCTGCTACTAGGACACGGCTGCCCCCTTCTCTGCATATCTGTCTCCCATCCTCAGCCACTGAATGATTGACGTTTAAAGGCTGGCCCCCTCACCTAGAGGTGGGACCACCGTGAGAGCAATTCAAGCCCCCGAGGTCTGGAGGTCTGGCCTGAGACTGTGGCTTTGCTCAGCTCCTCCTACTCTCTTCATCCCAGGAGCTCCCTCACAAATCAGGAGTCCCTGAACCCTTGTCCCAGGGTCTGCTTCTAGGACAGGCAGCTGGGTCAATAAGTTCAAGGTACAGAAGATCATGGACGATAAGGAGGGGCCCTGGAGGATTTTATTCAGGAGGAGGACATGAAATGTGGAGAAAATTATGGGGCAGCAGCGGGCACAAGGGAGGAGGGAGAATGGTGAGGGGCTACCGCCGTGTTCTGGGCACCACAGGCTCAGCATGGACAGGGCCCTGGATGGATCAGATGAGGCGGGAGTCAAGGGAGAGGATGACTTAGGTCACAGGGAGGACAGAGGAGCCCTCTATAGAGAGATGCCACAGGAGGACAAAACACCGTGGAGACACTAAGTTCAGCTTGGCTTTGTGGAGTCCCAAATGTCTGTGGGTCGCCAGGTCAGTAAATCCCAAAGGGAGCTGAGAACCAGGCCTGATGCCCCGAGAGGGACCTGAGCTGGAGCATCAGTCAGGGATTGCACTTGGCTGTGGGTAACAGAAACCTGGCTGCTGTGGCCTTTAACCAAGAACAGGTTTACTTTTCTTACAGCACAGTAAGTCTGGGGACAAGCAGATCAGGGCTGGCCCAGAGGCTCTGTGATGTCAGGATGTCCCCAGGTCCTGGCATCTTCTGCTCTTCCAGCATCAGCACGTGGCCAACCTCCACCCCATTAGGCCGGAGGAGCGGGAGACACAGGAAGAGAGGGGTGGCTCCTAGACCAGGCAAAGAGGGAGGGGAAGGAAGGGAGCAGCAGCTCCTAGATCAGTTTATCTGGGAAACTATTCCTGAGACTCCTGACCGGCTTCCATTCACATCTCCTTGAGCAGAACCCCATCACATGGCTGCCCCAGCTGCAGAGTGGGCTGGGAACTTTTTATAAGCTGGGCAGGCTGCTTGCCCAAACAAAGTTAGGGTTCTGACAGTAAGAAAGAAGGAGAGAGAGAAGCTTTCATAGGCACTAGTAGGGTCTGCCACAGCCAGAGGAAAGGAACTGGGGCTATTTGAATAAAGAAGACAGTTAAGGGCTACTGTAAAGAGGCAGGATCCTCAAGTGGAAGAAAAAAGTGCAGGCCAATCTCGACTTTGGGAAAACTGACATTGAAGGAGTAGGGGAGAAAGGAAAGGGAGCATTAAACAAAATATGGAATTCTCATGTGACAATTTCAAGCCTAGTTTCAGACTCTGAAATGACAATTATTTAAGAAATAAACACTCTAGTTCCTAAACAAAATGTATTTAAAATCACTTTAACCTAATTATAAGTAACATAGGTACCCCTGTCCTCCCTTGTCCTCCCAAACAGCTTATACAATCCAAGCATCCTTGTACAATCTAGGATGCTAATTTCAAACTAGTTTTAGCAGCGGAACTCTTTTGCACATCGAACCTCACTTCGACCCCTAATCTATCATACTGCAGATATATGGTATTCAATTGATCTTTTTGTGTGGTTTCTCAACCTCAGCACTAATGACATTGGGGCCAGGTAATCGTTTGTGCTAGGGGCTGTCCTGAGCATTGCAGGAGGTTCAGCGGCAGCCCTGGCCTCTGCCCACTAGATGCTAGTATTATCTCCGGTTCTTTCTCTTCCTCTCCAGTTCTGTCAACCAAAAATGTCTCCAGACATTATCAAGTGTCTCCTGGGGAGGGCGAAATCACCCCTGATTTTAACCACTGGGATTAAAGTCACTGCATACCTTAAAATTTTCACATGGCCTTATTTTTAAAGCCAGTGAAGGTAATGAGACAATGTAATACTGAAATCAAGGCCTGTGGGATAAATGTTGATGACACAAGTTTTAATATCTACTCTTTTTCTAGGTTAGTTTGGATTGCACAATCTAAAAAATTCTTGACTCACTGGGATATGTGTTTGTGTCCTCACCTGTAATAACAGTGAATGGGCCAACAGACACGCACAGACCTGAATCCACACACTGGCCCAGGCAGAGCAGCCGGCCAACGCAGAGTGCACAGCTGCACACACACGTGGGAGGAAAGCACCCACTCCTGGATTGACACAACTGCAGCAGGGCCTCTTCATAACCATCTCACTCCACTCCCACTACTAAAAGGAAAAATATCCCCAACTCTACGGTGCTTTCCGATTTCAACTGGGTGGGCAGTGTCTCATTTGTCTCTTAGGAGTGTGAAATTTCACCCATGAAATCAAAACCACAGAGAAAGTGCTGGTGCTGAGACCGCACACAGCTATCTCCCACTAGCTTCTAGTATTCGTTCAGTTTAAATTACAAACACCCTCACCCACCACTATCTCCACCAGGAATTCTCCAACCTGCCCATGTACAAGAACTACTGGAAGAGGGCTGGGTGCGATGGCTTATGCCTGTAAACCACAGCACTTTTGGAGGCTGAGGTGGGCGGATCACTTGAAGTCAGGAGTTTGAGACCAGCCTGGCCAACACAGAGAAACCTCGTCTCTACTAAAAATACAAAAATTAGCCAGCCCGGGCACTTGTAATCCCAGCTACGTCAGAGGCTGAGGCAGGACAATCACTTGAACCCGAGAGGTGGAGGTTGCAGTGAGCAAAGATCACATCACTGTACTTCTCCAGCCTGGGCAACAGAGCAAGACTCCATCTCAAAAAAAAAAAAAGAACCACTGGAAGAGGCTGCAAAGCATGCAGATTCCCAGACTTCATCCCCAGAATGTCCCACCTGGTGGTAGGACCAGGTGAGGACACCCACTGTGCATGTTAACCAAGTTCCCCCGAGTTATGTGGGTGCAGCACTTTGAGAACTGCTCACCAGCAAGTTTCTCACAGCTGGAGGAAAGCACGTGTAATTAACAACAGATTTTTAGCCTAAAGATTTTCTGATTCTCCTACAAACTGAGCAGAGTTAAGAGGACCTACCTTCTGCAATGAAAAAAATTAAAATGTTGCTCTGTGAATGCACAGTCAACATGGTACTAATTTTGACCATCAACCAAGATGCAAGTACTTCAATGTTTACTTTTTAAACTATTTCTAATCTACTAGTATTCCTCTAGTGAATACATCATTACTATCATTCAATTGCCTGCTTTCTACAAGTGTAAAAATGTTAAGGCAATTAATTATGAGCCCTTGGAATATTATGAACAGTCTCTAAAACTGTAATGTGCCTGGCAACTACAGATGAGATTTCTCCAAGACTTCACTGAAGTGGTAAATGTATCAGGAGGGCAGTTACTCTCAGGGCCCAGAGCCTAGTTCCACTTCCACCTCTCTCACACTCTCCTCCTCACTCCATGTCAACCAAGGGGGCCTCGTGCTCTACTTGCCCTTCCTGTGCTGCCCCTCTAGATGGCTCCCTCCCTACCATCTCTGTTCTGGTTTTCATTCAAAAGTTGCCTTCCTTGACACCCTCTGTAAAACACCTCTTTCACCCCCTCACTTTCCTGCTTTACTTCATAGCATTCATTGCCACTGATACGTATTTGTCTGTTCTCTGCTATCCCTACTAAAATATAAGACTCCTAGGGTAGGGGCTGTGTCCATTTTGTTCACTGCTGTAATCCAGGCACCTAAAAAGTACCTAGTATGTAAAAGGCATTTAACAAGCACCTGCAGAATGAATGAACCCAGATGAATGAATGATCAGTGGCCTGCAACTAGATCCCCACACAAAGTTAACCCAAATTTACCATGGTCCTAACAAAAGACCAGTGTGAAGACCAGACCTTCCAGGTGTCGAAGTATCATAATCATTGGGTGTTTACTAAACGTCCAGATGGCACCAGGCACATGGAAAATAGGGATTGAGATCCTTTTTCAAACAAGACCCACCGTATGTGTTTGTTGAGGGGAGGCAAGGGGAACAATATAAAATGACTGTCACACCCCTACCATGGAAGAAAATGGCAACTGGATCTCTTCTTCTTTTTTTTTTTTTTGAGAAAGGGTCTCGCTCTGTCACCCAGGCTAGAGTGCAGTGGCGAGATCATAGCTCACTGTAACCTCGAACTCCTAGGCTCAAGTGATCCTTCCACCTCAGCCTCCGCAGCTAGGATGATAGGTGTGCACCACCACACCCAGTTACATTTTTTATTTTCTTGTAGCGATAGGGTCTCACTTTATTGACCAGGCTGGTCTCAAACCCCTGGCCCCAAGCAATCCTCCCACCTCAGCCTCTCAAAGTGCTGGGATTTTCAGGTGTGAGCTATCACACTTGCCTGATCTTTTTTTTTTTAAGAAAAGAGTAGGCCAGCTCATGCCTGTAGTCCCAGCACTTTGGGATGCCGAGGCAGGCGGATCATGAGGTCAAGAGATCGAGACCATCCTGGCCAACATGGTGAAACTCCATCTCCACTAAAAATACAAAAATTAGCAGGGTGTGGTGGCTTGTATCTATAGTCCCAGCTACTTGGGAGGCTGAGGCAGGAGAATCGCTTAAACCCAGGAGGTGAAGGCTACAGTGAGCCGAGATCACGCCACTGCACTTGGGCCTAGTGACAGAGTGAGACTCTAGTTCAAAAAAAAAAGAGCAAAGAGATGAAATACTCAAACTGGTTGGTTACTTAATAACAGCCAAATTACTCAATCTTTTTGAAGAGGTTTGGTAATCTGTAAAAAGCAGGGTTGGGTGACAACATTTCTACGGCCCCTTCCTCCACTAAAATGTGTACGATTCTCACTCATCTATGTTTCAAAGGTGAAAAAGGAGCATGAAGCTTAGCTTATTCAATGGATGCTAATATGCTATAGCCATCTAGTGGAGAAAACCAGAAAGCTGGAATAAGTGGGAGAACAGGGATTTAAGACAACAAAAATCAAAGAGAGTAGGGGAACACCAGGGCAGAGAGAACAGGGTGGAGGTTGAGACACAGGACCTTCTGGGAAGGGAGAACTGGAAGGAAAAGATAGGAACAAGAAGAGAAGCCCCAGCACTGTTCTTCCTTCTGGTGCCCAGGGGTGGGGAGTTTCAGAGGAACTCCCCTTTGCAAATTCTTATAAGCAGACCTACCCAAAAAAACGATTACGGGCAGCACCGCAGAGATCCTCCTCGGATTCCAAGACCTGCCCCTGCGGCCCACTCCCCTCCCCACAGGAGAGGTTCCAACCAGAAGCGTAGAAGTTTGCCCTAAACTAGGTTTTAAAAGTGGGGCTGCAAAAGAACCCTCTTCATCATGCTGAGCATAGTAAATTCGTGATTTCTGCCAAAACATACAACCTGAGTTCTGTCAAGGTAGCGGAGAGACCCATCTTTAACTGGCAAATGCTGAGGATTTTGGTAAAACGCACCCTCCAAGGGCTCCACCAGCTACCTTGGTGAAGTGCACTGATCTCTGTGCATAAACACCCTCAAATGTGTTTAAATATATTTTAAAACTTACATTCTGCCTGGCAAGCCTCTTTCAGGGGCAGCTGTAGGGCTAGCCTAAACCAGGTAAATGTGTGGGTCAGAGCTGGTTGACCAGAAGCCCGAAGACACCTACAAGGACTGCAGTCCCCTAGAAAAGTAGTGACAATGGGTGGCTGGGGCTGGAAGGAAACTTCTGGTCCAGCAGAGCCACACTGTTAGTGTAGCTAACAGTTTTTTCGTTGCTGTTTTGTTTTTTTGAGTTGCAGTCTCACTCTGTCGCCCAGGCTGGAGTGCAGTGGTGTGATCTTGGCTCACTGCAATCTTCGCCTCCCAGGTTCAAGTGATTTTCCTGCCTCAGCCTCCTGAATAGCTGGGATTACAGGCAGGCACCACCACACCTGGCTAATTTTTGTATTTTTAGTAGAGATAGGGTTTCACCATGTTGGCCAGGCTGGTCTCAAACTCCTGACCTCAGGTGATCTGTCTGCCTTGGCCTCCCAAAGTACTGGGATTACAGGAGTGAGCCACTGTGCCCGGCCCTCCACCCTGTTTTCTGATGGTGCCAGAGGAGACAAAACAAATTCTGCAAGGAAGCTCAGTGTGTGGGGATGACTTCAGTAATTACCATGGAAAGGGCAGACACTGAGAAGCTCCACGGTGGCTTCTGATGCTAGACTGGCCACAGCACCCATGACCTGGAGGCTGCCGTTTTTAAACTTTATCTTGAAATAATTTCAAACTTAAAGTTACAAAAATAGTACAAAGAATTTCCATCTGCCCTTTAAGCAGACTCCCCCATTGTTACCATTTTACCACACTTGTGCTGCCATTCCATTAGTATTCTGTGTGCATATTATTTGACCATTTGAAAGTTGAAGACATGATGACACCTACCCCCTAAATATCTGAATATTTCCTAAAAACAAAGACATAACTTTTATACAACCACAACATAATAATTATGAAATTAACATTGATTCAGTACTGTTATTCAATCTAAAGACCTTATACAAATTTCTCCCCTAGTCCCAGTGATGGCCTTAGAACAAAAACAGCAAGAACATATGTTATTTTCTGTTCCAGGGTCCAGTCTAGGATCATTTGGCATTCACTGTCATGTTCCTTTAGCCTTCTTTAATCTGAAACAGTTCCTTTATCTTTCATGACCTTGGCATTTTTGAAAAGTACAGGCCAATTATTTTGTAGAATCTCCCTCAAATGGAGTTTGTCTAATGTTTCTTCATGATTAGATTCAAGTTATGCATTTTTGGCTGGAATATCACAGAAGTGACCCTGTGCCCTTCTCAAAGCATTTCTCAGGAGGCATGTGATGTTGATTTGATTAAGGGTTAAGGTGGTATAAGCCAGGTTTTTCCACTGTCAAGTTAACTACTTTCCCTTCATAATTAATAAGTGACTTGATGGGAGATACTTAGAGACTAAATAGATATCCTGTTTATCATCAAATCTACGTGTTTCAGTACCCACTGGTGGATTCTTGAGGGAGAAGGATATGACTGTGTGGAGTCAAACAAATTCAAACCTCAGGAATGAAACTAGGACTGGATAAAGCAGTAGTAGGTGATGAACAAAAATTAACATGTAATTCTTCTACAGACTTAATTTGAGTAACCCCTGTTCATGTTCACTCTTAGGTATTAAGAAAAAAAAACCCCTCTAGATTTGCTTTTGAGAATACAGTATATATGAGGTGGGAGTATGGTAATTTCTCTATTGGTGCTTCCGTGTCTGCTAGAAACTTAGTCCATTAATTCAGTGTCTAGTGGCAGCAAGAAGAGATATCCAAGTCCAGAAAGCTAACCGCTGGAGCCATTCTCATACCAATGCTTGATTTTCCAAGGGCAGTGCTGCGTGGCTCAGCTTGGTGATTCCCAGCTTACTGTGACAAAATGTAGGGAGGAGCTACATTTAAAAGCAAAAACTCTCCTCTCAACTGATGACCAGGTATAGAAACAGGTGCAGAAACTCTAATTTGCCTTATCCAAGAAATATTTTTAAAACCCTGTTAGCACACAAGTAGAAATTTCAGAAAATAATATAAAAACACAAAGAACATTTAAAAATCACTGTTATCTTGCAACCCAGTGATACCCACTGTTAACATTCTGGTCTGTGTTCTACCAGCGTCTGCTCTTTGCATAGATACATTATTATGACAGTGATCATGCTATTGTCACCAACCTCATTTAAGGTGCATTCCACTTAGGAATGAAGTCCTACAAAACAGAATCGATTTTTCTCAATTCTCCCAGGAATGATCTATAACTAGAATCATTCCAGAAGCAAGGAGTGAAGTTAATTCATAACATACAATGGTTGCCTGAGAGTACTGGGGCACAAGTCTCTTGTAGAACATTGAGAAGGGCTGGTCTGTTTTGTTGTATAATTTCCTTTGTTTACCTAACAATCCTTTAAATAAAAATTTCATAAGCATCTTCCATATACCAGGCACTGGGAATATAAAAATAAGTAAGACACAACCCCTTTCCTCTGTAAATGAATAATCCAGCAAGGAAAACTGAAAATGCCTAAATACTCAAAATACCAAATAATGCTGTCATAGAGGAGTTACAGTACGTCTTTCGCATCCTGGGCAGGAAACCACAGGCTCCATCAGAGGAAATCAGGAGGCTTCCCTGAGGAGGTGATGTATGAATGGGTCCTTGAAGAATGACTAAGACTTCAGAGACAGGACAGAGAGAGAAGACAACATTCCAGACAGAAGGAAGGTAATGCCAGACACACAGAGACAGGTGTGTGCTGGGGCCAGATTACAGGGGGCCTGGGGAAGAGTGGGTAGAAGATGCAGCTAGGAATGAACCAGGCCCTTTTAAGTTATACAAAGGAGGATGGCCCTAAGTGGTTCTTAAGTAGGAGAGTGGTGAGCTCATACTGGGATGAAACAGGTCAAGGAACGGGGTGGTCAAAAGGCCACTGAGATCAGTGCAGTGAGGGGTGATGGAGGAGCTGAGCTACAGCCAGAAAGGCCAGAAGGTGGCCAACCAAGAGATATGGAGGAGGAAGGTGCCACAGAACTTGGTGACCAAGTCAGGAGGGGCTATTATTATAGCACTGGGCCAGCCAAGATCCATCCTGTGTAACAAATTCAGGTAGCTAAAGACAGAGGGGAGAAGGTATGCAAGAAGGCTCCAAATGTTACTGTTTCTCAAGATGATTTAATGGCAAAGGTAGAGGTATCCCTCAAAGAGAAAGAGTCCAAAGGGAGCAAGACATGACACTAGGGGTAAACTGAAGAAACTGCCCCTAGAACTCCCCCTCCCCTCGGGGTCCCACCAAGCTGTTACAGAGTAGCTCTCCTGCGATGGGCCTGTGTGACAGCACATTATACACGCAGAGTGTGCTAGAGAGAACAGCTCTGTGGCAACCCCATAAATGGCACAAATAAAGCAAATCTAGAAGCTAAATGTTTAATGGAACATTTCCCTCTTAGCCCAAAGGAAATACAAGTAGTTGGGCTGAATAATAATACTTAATAGGAGAAAGCGAAAGGAGAACTGACAGTTAACAAAAAGCAATTCTGGGACCCAGTACCCACAGGCTCCAATGTGTGGGCTTTTCCCTAAACTTGAGCAGAATGGAGAACAAAGGGTATCAGATGATGGGAAAGCTTATGGGCAAATTCTAAAATAATCAAGATCCCACTGCCCCAGAAAGTGTAAGGGTAAAAGATCTTAAGGTTTTGGAGCATAAAAGTGATGTCACCAAGCAGGACCTTAGAAATATTCCTCAGGGAACAACTGGCCAGGTGGGTGGGGAAGGGAAGGTAGGGAATTTGCCAGGCAGTTTTTCCAATAACCCACGGTATTCAGTAATCATATATGTCTTACAGGAACGGAAGAACAGGACTAGTCATAGAAAGCCCCAAATCAGAAAACAGTAATGACCCTAGAAAAGGAACTGGCGGGACAGTGACTGGGACAGTGACAACCCAGAGTCTGGCAGGACCTGGCAATTTAGGGTTGGCAGGAGAGGGAGGAATTGTGCAGGAGACAAAGGGAGATTTTTTTGGGCTGCTTAAAACTCAGAACAAGTTATGTTTCCATTTCTAAAACCAACAACATATATTTAGGTCTAACTAAAACACATGAAGGATTTTACACCCCAATCACATCTCTTTATTCTTGGCTCCAAAATTCTGGGAAACCAGCATTTGGGCAGGCTCCCCAACAGATATAATTATACAACCCATTTTTGATCAAACAGGAGTATGTGCCTGGGAGGACAGCAATAAGAAACACACACACTGTCCCTTCTTCAAAAAGCTCTCATAGGCCGGGCATGGTGGCTCATGCCTGTAATTCCAGCACTTTGGGAAGCCAAGACGGGTGGATCACCTTAGGTCAGGAGTTCAAGACCAGCCTGACCAACATGGCAAAACCCTGTCTCTACTAAAAATTAGCTGGGCATGGTAGCGTGCACCTGTAGTCCCAGCTACTCAGGAGGCTGAGATAGGAGAACTGCTTGATCCAGGGAGGCTGAGGTTGCAGTGAGCTGAGATGGTGCCACTGCACTCCAGCCTGGGCGACAGAGCAAGATTCTGTCTCAAAAAACAAAACAAAACAAAACAAAAAAACTCTCATAATCTTATTTTAAAAAACAGACAAGTAGGTCTATTTTAACTTATCTATGTTGGACATGAGGGCAGAGTGTCAGATGATGTTTCTGAAGATCTGGGGTGTATGTGTAATATGGTTTGGCTGTGTCCCCACCCAAATCTAAACTTGAATTGTATCTCCCAGAATTCCCATGTGTTGTGGGAGGGACCCAGGGGGAGGTAATTGAATCATGGGGGCTGGTCTTTCCTGTGCTATTCTCGTGATACTGAATAAATCTCACAAGATCTGATGGGTTTATCAGGGGTTTCTGCTTTTGCTTCTTCTGCATTCTCTCTTGCCAATGCTAGTAAGAAGTGCCTTTTGTCCTCCACCATGATTGTGAGACATTCCCCAGCCAGGTGGAACTATAAGTCCAATTAAACCTCTTTCTTTTGTAAATTTCCCAGTCTCGGATATGTCTTTATCAGCAGCATGAAAACGGACTAATACAGTAAATTGGTACCAATAGAGTGGAGCATTGCTGAAAAGATACCTGAGAATGTGGAAGCTACTTTAGAACTGGGAAACAGGCAAAGAGACTGGAACAGTTTGAAGGGCTCAGAAAAAGACAGGAAAACATGGGAAAGTTTGGAATTTCCTAGAGACTTGTTGAATGGCTTTGCCCAAAATGCTGAGAGCAACATGGACAATAAAAATCCAGGCTGAGGTGGTCTCAGATGGAGATGAGGAACTTGTTGAGAACTGGAGCAAAGTAACTCTTGTTATGTTTTAGCAAAGAGACTGGAGGCATTTGGCCCCTGTTGTAGAAATGTGTGGAACTTTGAACTTGAGATAGATGATTTAGGGTATCTGGTGGAAGATTTCCAAGCAACAAAACAGTCAAGATGTGACTTGGGTGCTGTTAAAGGCATTCAGTTTTAAAAGGGGAACAGAGCATAAAATTTCAGAAAATTTGCAGCCTGACTGTGCTACAGAAAAGAAAACCCTATTTTCCGGGAGAAATTCAAGCCAGCTGCAGAAATTTGCATAAGTAGCAAGGAGCCTAATGTTAATCTCCAAGACCATGAGAAAAATGTCTCCAGGCCATGACAGAGACCTTCATAGCAGCCCCTCCCATCACAGGCCTGGATAGCTAGGAGGAAAAAGTGGTTTCATGGGCCAGGCCCAGGGTCCTCATGCTGTGTGCAGCCTAGGGACTTGGTGCCCAGTGTCCCAGCCACTCCAGCCGTGACTGAAAAGGGCCAACAGACAGCTTAGGCTGTGGTTTCAGAGGGTGGAAGCCCCAAGTCTTGGCAGCTTGCTTGTGGTGTTGATCATTCAGGTGCACAGAAGTCAAGAACTCAGGATTGGGAACCTCCACCTAGATTTCAGAAGACGTATGGAAATGCCTGGATGCCCAGGCAAAAGTTTGCTGCAGGGCAGAGGCCCTCATGCAGAACCTCTGCTAGGGCACTGTGGAAGGGAAATGTGGGGTCTGAGCCCCCACACAGAGTCCCTACTGGGGCACTGCCTAGTGGAGCTGTGAGAAGAGGGCCACCATCCTCCAGACCCCAGAATGGTAGATCTACTGACAGATTGCACCATGCGCCTGGAAAAGTCACAGACATTCAACACCAGCCCACAAAAGCAGCTGGGAGGGAGGCTGTACTCTGCCAAGGTCACCCAGCTGGTGTGGGGCAGGGCTCCTCCGGGATGCTCTTGGAAAACCCTGCAAAGCCACAGGGGCACAGTTGCCCAAAACCATGGGAAGTCACCGCTTGCATCAGCGTGACCTGGATGCAAGACATGGAGTCAAAGGAGGTCATTTTGGAACTTTAAGATTTGGGCCAGGCATGGTAAGCTCACACCTATATCCTAGCATTTTGGGAGGCTGAGGTAGGTGGATCACTTGAGGTCAGGAGTTCAAGACCAGCCTGGCCAATATGGTGAAACCCCATCTCTACTAAAAATACAAAAAAAAATTAGCTAGGCATGGTGGCGGGCACCTGTAATCCCAGCTACTCAGGAGGCTGAGGCAGGAGAATCGCTTGAACTCAGGAGGCAGAGGCTGCACTAAGCTGAGATTGCAAGCCACCGCACTCTAGCCTAGGCAACAGAGACTCTGTCTCAAAAAAAAAAAATTGACTGCTTTGCTGGATTTCGAACTTGCATGGGGCCTATAGTTCCTTTGTTTTGGCTAATTTCTCCCATTTGGAATGGCTGTCCCAATGCTAGTACCCCTACTGTATCTAGGAAGTAACTAACTTGCTTTTGACTTTACAGGCTCATAGGCAGAAGGGACTTGGTTTGTCTCAGGTAAGACTGTGGACTGTGGATTTCTGGGTTAATGCTGAAATGAGTTAAGGCTTTAGGGGAGTGTTGGGAAGGCATGATTAGTTTTGAAATGTGAGGACATGAGATTTGGAGGGGCCAGGGGTGGAATGATAGGTTTGGCTGTGTCCCAACCCAAATCTCAACTTTAATTGTATCTCCCAGCATTCTCACATGTTGTGGGAGGGACCCAGGGGGAGGTAATTGAATCATGAGGGCTGGTCTTTCCCGTCTATTCTCGTGATAGTGAATAAATCTCATGAGATCTGATGGGTTTATCAGGGGTTTCCACTTTTGCTTCTTCCTCCTTCTCTCTTGCCATTGCGATGTAAGAACTGCATTTCACCCTCCGCCATGATTGTGATACCTTCCCCATGACTGTGAGACCTTCCCCAGTCATGTGGAACAGTAAGTCCAATTAAACCTCTTTCTTTTGTTAATTGCCCAGTCTGGGGTATGTGTTTTATCAGCAGGGTGAAAACGGACTAATACAATGTGTGCCTTAGGAAAGGCTTCCCAGAGGAAAGAATATTTCTGCCCAGGCCTGAATAGGAACTGGAGTCCGATGAGAGAGGCAGGTGCCTTGGGAGCAGGGCCAGACAGTAGGGAAGGATGGCAGAATGCCAAGTGCAGTGTGCCTAAAGGGTCTACCCAGGAGGGCACAGCACCCTGAGATACTAGAAAAGCAAACAGTTCATGCCACAGGAGGCTGCAATTTTACTCTAGGAATAAAAGGGAGCAACTGGTGGTGGGGTAGTTTAAAGTGGAATTTTGGAGACCTCTCTCAAGGCTGGACTGGAGACGGAGAAATCCTCTCACGAGGCAGTACCGGTTAGGAGGCTGTGATGGAGCTCCAAGCAAGCGATGACAGTACTGCTGGGAGCACACTCACCTGACAGGACGGAGCCATCTTAGGCCCCTGAGATCATCCTCACCAATTTCGCCAGTAACTGTTACAGACTGCAAAGACATGGATATGACAGCCTCATTTACCACCTCCAGGCCAGACTGCCTGAGTCTGAACCCAGCTCAGACCCCTACAGCTTCTTAACCTCTGTTCCTCAATACCCTCCTTTATAAAATGGGGATTATAATGGCACCAAACACATAGGGCTGTGGTGAAAATTACATTGTTTACTATATATAACATGTCTACAATAGATGAGAATAAAGTGAGTAGAAAAGCATTGATTTCTTTCTGTCCTATCTACGTTTTGTAGCTTGTGGGTTCATTTGTCGGGGCAGGCAGGGAGCGGACTTAGTGTGAAAAGCAGAATATAAAGCAGCTCTTTAATAATTTACTTTACATAGTGTGTAGCTGTGTTATTAGGTGCATAAGAGTTTAGAAATGGAAACTTTTTGGGAAACTGAAACTTTGATCCACCTGTTTCTTTTCCATTTTTAAAATGTAGTTACTAGAAAATATAAAATTAGACATGTGGCTCAGGTTATATTTCCATTGGACAGTGCTGGTCTAGAGGAAGGATGAGCAAGAAGCCCACACCAATCCCCAAGTCCTGGGTGGCAACAACTGGGCTGCAGACAGTGATAAGCAAACAGAGGAGAGTACCAGAGGCTGCACGTGTCCTCTCTTCTGCTAAGGTATGGATTAGAGATAAGAATAAGATGTTTATGAAAAGCAAAAAGTGGGTGAAGAATAGGGCAGAAGAGGATGAAAAAGCAGAGGCTGAGGAGGAGAGAGGAAGACCGAGGAAGAAATGGCACATGCAACAGAAAAACTACCTCTGCTCAGAACTCAGTACACATAAGCCCTGAATTATGAAAAAGACATGGTCTTAAAAACAGCCTTAATAGTCAAAAGACAGAAGTACTATTCCACCAAAGTAGACCTTTCTAATCTGTTGTTTCTATCAAACTGATCCCATCCTATCACATGATATTTAACGTTACAATTCCAGCTGTTAAAAATTAAAGGAAAAAAGGAACAAATTCATGGGTATAGGAGTTGGTGAGCCATTCAATAACTTAATCCTGAATATTTTTCCATGCTGTAGTAACGGGACAACAAAAGTGTTCCACATGTCCTCAAAAACCCAAATAAGAAATGGACTTTTCCTCTAGGTCATGGATAATTTTTAGCAGAAATGCAGAGAAAGCAGGCCAGAGAAGTAGACAAAGTATAGAAAGTACAGTGTTAAGACAGCTCAGAGAAGAGGGGTTTGTTTGCAGCAAGAAGGGTGGGAGTTGAGACCAAGCCAGGCTGTTTCACCAGAGAAACTCTTCCCTTAGGTCAGAGGCTCTTAGGGAGCTAACGGTTCCCCACAGCCCAGCTTGCCCTGCTGCCTGGCCCACTGGGAGACTGGGGCCTAGAGGTGACTGCACTTAGCGACACCATACATAGCCAGGTAGAAACTGATCCTGACTGCCAGAAGGACTCCTGATTCCTGCCCCAGTCTCCTTAGAACTGTCACCCTCATCAGCTAATAGTGAGGAACTACCAATGTGGTCATTCCAAAACTGAACTAAAATAGCTATGTCCAAGGCTCCCAAAACAGCAACACCACTCCCTAGGTACAGACCTATCAGAAATGCATACACATATGTACCAAAGCCAGACACTAGAGTGGTCACAGGGGCACCATCTATAACAGACAAATGCTGGAAACTGCCCAAATGTTCACAGACAATACGTGACAATATACCATACATGAATATGGTATATTCTCCCAATGGTCCCATCAGAAATGAGAGTGAATATGCTTCAACTATGCGCAGCATGATGAGTGACTTTCAGAAACTCAATGCTTAAGGAAAGAAGACATACACTAGCTGGGCATAGTTGCTCTGCCTGCAATCTCAGCGCTTTGGAAGGCCAATGTGGGAAACCGCTTGAGGCCAGTAGTTGGAGACCATCCTGGACAACATGGTGGGAGCCATCTCTACAAAAATCAAATAAACAAATTAGCTGGGTCTGGTGGTGTGCGTCTGTAGTCTCAGCTACTGAGGAGGCTAAAGGAGGAGGATTGCTTGAGTCCAGGAGTTCAAGGTTGATCCTGGTGGAGGCTGCGACCCGAGTACAACACATGGGGAGCTCCCAGGGTCCTGGCCAGGTCTGTTTCTTGATCTAAGTGCGAGTGTATGGGCATGTTCAGTTTGGAAAATTCATTGAACAGGACACTTATGGTATGTCTACTTTCCTAGTATCTATGCTATATTTAAAAATAATAATAATAAAGCTTTGTCTGTCTGGTGTTCAGGTAAGACAAGCCTGGTAGTGTCCTTGAAGCCTCAAAACTGATTTTTCTCCTCCTCCCTTATGCATTTCACTTGCTTCTCCTCTGCACATGTGCTTAAGCTGGCTCTCTCCTGGGCTGGCCTCCGTGTCACCATCATATTTATGGTTTCCTCCCATACCAGGCCTGTGATTCACCCCTCTTTGCATGCCTTTGCTAACTTATGCCACCCACACTGATCCAGCCCTTGCTTTTCCTTCCTCAGCAGTTAGCGAGCTCGGAGCATCATTAACATATGTGTATTCCCAATTGCTTTACCTTTGCCAAAGCTTCCCAGCTAGACTAAAAACGCAGAGCATGCCCTCTGGCACTGTGTCCACAGGCAGTGCGGATTAAATCGCTCCTCAGGAACCAGTAAGGTGTGGAAGGCAAGCCTTATCCCTTCTCCCAGAAACTGCTGGCTCCAACACAGCCACCTTAGCCCCCCAGGACCTGGAATGGACTCCCACAGAGGACTCCCCAACCTCTTTTCATTCACTGCCTCCCAAGAGCCAACCTGCTAGATAAATTCCCCTCACTGCTGCAAATAGTCCCACAAGGCAAGCAGGGAAGAACTAGAGGAGGCAAACCAAAGAACGAAGAGTGTGTTCTTATTCTGCCATGGATATATCCTTAACAATCATCACCAATCTATTTTGATAACATGCAACAATCTACAATTTATGCCAAAATTGTAAGAATTTTCCAAATAGTCATAAATGTGAGGTTTCAGAATTTATGTTTGCCAGCCCTCTCTCTCTTCTACGAGCCTCTTCATGCCTTCCCATCGCACCTGTTTCTCTTCTTGCCTGACGAAGAAATGCTAATCACAACTAAGAATATCTAAGCGTCATTTCATCTTACAAAAACAGCAGCACCCATGTAACAGGCACACGGGTGAAAGACTCAGGACATGCTGGTTACATGCTCTCACAGTTAGTATGAATCTCTCCTTCTTGAAGTGACAGCTGGAATTCAGGTGCTTCCAGGCTCTATGACTAGCAATGTTAGACACTCGAAGCTGTCAAGCTCTCAGGGTTACACAAGTGAAACCACAACCTGTTCTGACTGTATTCAAGTCTATGCCCTTTCATGCAGCAGAAACGGACTCCTCTACCACAGTTTCAGCAGCTGTATCCTTCCATGGAAAAGAATTAGCAGCCATAAGCCCAGGGGAGGGCAGCTAAACACCAGAGGGCAGGAGATGAGTCTCCTTCCTCTGTGACACCCAGCACGGCCTTGGCACGGCCCTGGCACGGCCCTGGCACGAAGAGCAGGCAACCACTGGTGCCAGATGAAGCGCAGCACATCGAACCATTTTCCCCTTTAAATGAAAGACGCCTAATTAAGCAAAGGCCGCATACATGAATTAAGACATGAGGATATCAAATTTGTCTTCTGAGTCAGCTAGTAATTCTGCAGGACCCTCTACCCTCGAAACGTATTTTTTATGATTAGAAAAACCCAGGGACTGGAAGGGACCTCGATCATCTGCAGGGTAAGCTTCTCAGGAGTGACCAAGAGCCCGAGTCCCACAGGGGGATCAGTGTCTGCCAAGGTCACCCAGCTGGTGTGGGGCAGGGCTCCTCCGGGATGCTCTTGGAAAACCCTGCGTTACTTACACACGCAGGGCGTACAGTGAATGCACGCCAACGTCAAGCCACGGCTACAATTCAGAAGAAACAAAAAGGTCGCCAAAACCTGTCTACTCCGCAGGGTTGGCTGCGGAGAGGGTGCAGGGAAGGTCACCGGCAAATTTATACCAGCGGCCCCACATCACGCCTCCCTGATGGATGCAGAGAGCAGTTTGGGGAGCTGGTAGTAACCATGCAGGGGGTCCCCTAAGCCCATCCCAGGAAAATGCGTTAACTCGCCTCTGCTGGCTCCGAAGCTTCCAGCAATGAATTAAATCCAGAGCTGCTGCGGAAAGCAGCGGGGACAGGGCCACTGTGACGGGACCCGACACCCGGCGGTCCGCCCCGCCCTCCACCGTGTCCATACCTGCGCCGGCCGCGGCGCCCCCCGCCCGGTCCACACGGCCCGGGACCACGACCATCAATCGGCCCGCGCCCCGGCCGGGCTCGCCTGGGGGCGCCGTGCTCTGGAAGCTGCCTGCGGCGTTTAGGCGGAAACGCAGCGCCCAGCGAGGCCGGGCAGAGACAGGTCGCCGCCGCAGCCCCCAGCCCACAGGCCCCCGCGACGCCGAGGAGGGGGCTGCGCCATGTACCTCGGCCGGCAGGTGCCGCCGCTGTCTCGGTCCGCGGCTGCAGGGGACGCCGCTCCGCGCCGCCCGCCGCCTTCGTCCGCATACTAGGGAGGGGGCTCCGGCCGGCCGCCAACCCCGGACCCCGCGCCCCCGCCCGCCCCCGGCGCCGCGCTCGCGCCCATTCAGCCCAGGGCCGCCGCTCCCCAGCGCGGATGCGGAGGAGGGGCGGGGGGGGCGGGACCTGTCGTCACGAGGAGCGGACGGCCAATCGGAGAACACGATGCCTCCGCTGCGGCCCCGCCCCCGGGCGCGCGGGCCCCTCCGCCCTGTGAAGCCATAGGAGCTGCAGGGGCAGGACGCCCCCTATGGGTACGCACCCGGGGCGGAGGCCGGGCTGGGGCAGGCCCCGCTAGGTTCTGAAGAAGAAATGATTGATATACAATTTCTAAAAGCATAAATATTCGTGAAAATTAAAAAAAATCAGATAGGAAACAAAGCTTAAGGCAGGGATCAATAGGTTATTTCCTGAACACAGCTGAGCATATACTGTGCGCCTGTAACTTTCCGGTGCTTTCGACCCTACCCCAGTAAAGCCAATGAATTCGGTCGGCTTGCAGAACTTCCTTTCAGACGGGCAGACATAGCACCGCGACCGTGTGTTTGTGATCCCCTTCTGGGTTTGAAAAAGAAGATCCTAGACACCGAGCCAAATATGTTTGCACAAACCGGGAGCTCGTCGCTCTATTTTGTAACAGCTTGGCGCAAGGCAGCTGGTTTGGAGATGTCTCCGTTGTTCCCTTAGTGAGGGCGGGGGTGCCGGAAAAAATGTGCTGCCTCGGTGATCGAGGTTGAGGCCAAAGCGTTGCAAAGGAAACGGTGGGAGAACTCTACTTTCACAAATCCCCAAAGGGTTTAACCATAAGACTATATCTGGATTGTTCTAACGTGAAGACATTGGGAGCATTTCGAAAAAATTGGAGGAAAAGCTGTCACTAGGCGATTTAAATCGGGTAAGTTGGCCAAGGCTAGCCAGGCGAAGCAGCTGCCCGGGTCAGCGACAGCTGCAAGAATGCTCAGTACCTTGCCCTCTTACTCTTGGAGACCAGCCTAAGGCCCATGTGTTACAGGAAAGGGGTCCGGATCTAGAACCCAAGAAAGGGTTCTTGGATCTCAGTCAAGAAAAAATTCAGGACAAGTCCACAGTGCAAAGTAAAAGCAAGTTTATTAAGAAAGTAAAGTGGTGGCCGGGCCCGGTGGCTCGCACCTGTAATCCCAGCACGTTGGGAGGCTGAGATGAGCTAATCACCTGAAGTTAGGAGTTCAAGACCAGCTGGCCAACATGGCGAAATCCCGTCTCTGCTAAAAATACAAAAATTAGCTGGGCGAGGTGGCTCTTACCTGTAGTCCCAGCTACTCCGGAGGCTGAGGCAGGAGAATCCGTTGAACCTGGAAGGCAGAGATTGCAGTGAGCTGAGATTGCCACTGCACTCCAGCAGGGCGTTCCTGAAAATGAAAAGAGGAACGTATCCAACCTAGGTAGAATGCTTGTAATGCTTGTATATGTGGAGAGATGCGCTCTACTACAAGGGTTTGTGACAAAGGATTAATTTTCTTAATTACTATATTTTGCAAGAATCAATATTATTATCTTTTTTCTTCTTCTTCTTTTTTTGAGACGGAGTTTCGCTCTTGTTACCCAGGCTGGAGTGCAATGGCGCGATCTCCGCTCACTGCAACCTCCGTCTCCTGGGTTCAAGCAATTCTCCTGCCTTAGCCTCCCGAGTAGCTGGGACTATAGGCACGCACCACCATGCCCAACTAATTTTTGTATTTTTAGTAGAGACGAAGTTTCACCATGTTGACCAGGATGGTCTCGATCTCTTGACCTCGTGATCCACCCGCCTCGGCCTCCCAAAGTGCTGGGATTATAGGCGTGAGCCACCGCGCCTAGCCTAATATTATTATCTTTAAAGCAAAAGTAGGAATGCCTTTGTTCTCCAGATATCGGGATATCTGGACACTCTCAAGTCTGGCTCTGTTCAGTAAACATTATTAATTTGTTCCCTTAACCATAAACATCTAGAGCTAGGAATGAATGCCTAGCTTTCAGCTAACGCAGACTAGCAAGTCCCAGCCTCATTTTCCTAGTCCTCACTCAAAATGGAGGCACTCTGGTTCAAACGCCTCTGACACATGTGCTTGATACAACACTCTTTACCTCTCTTTGTCTCCCTTGCTCTTCCCCTTCTCTTCCAGATTCCCCTTGTCTGCAAAGCCAGGCCCTGATAGCATCATGGCTGCTATGAGAGTCAGCAGTATTCCAGCTTCCAAGGATGGATGTAAGGTGGGGGTAAGAAAGAAAAAGAGTTTGAAGCTGCCTCCTGTCCCAGCATCACGCGGCATCTGTTAAGCCCTTACTCTATTCACATTAGGTTGACCAACTTGGGCAGCAAGACAAGCAGGCCCCCAAACTTCCTTTTCACCAGCCACAGAGACATCCTTAGCTACTATTCTGGATTAAGACAAAGATCTCCAAACAGCAGACTCGGATCACCCTCTAGATTTCAAAGCCTTACTGGTATCTCTCCAAGTCATTGGCTGATCTCAGAGAAGCTTCTGAATAGTGACTAGCAAAGAGTCACTCAGGCTACTTATAAATCAAGGCAGAAGTGCAATGGCGTGATCTTGGCTCACTGTAACCTCTGCCTCCCGGGTTCAAGTGATTCTCGTGCCTCAGCCTCCTGAGTAGCTGGGATTACAGGTGCAGGCCACCACACCCAGCTAATTTTCATATTTTTAGTAGAGATGGGGTTTTGCCATATTGACCAGGCTGGTCTTGAACTCCTGACCTCAAGTGATCCACCTGCCTCAGCCTGCCAAAGTGCTGGGATTACAGGCGTGAGCCACCGCACCTGGCCTAATTTTTTTCTTATGCTGATTGCTTTGGTCATTCTCGTAGCAGGCTTTTGGTTGCCCCCAACATCCATCCACCCTCATCCTTTGTGATGCAACATACCTTTTAGGTGAGTTTGCCACACTCTATGAGAGGGTTCTGATTGGTCTAAGCCAGGGGTTCTCAAAATGTGGTCCAAAGACTTCTGGGAGTCCCTGAGGACCTTTCAGGGGGAACTCTGAAGTCAAAACTGTCTCATAATAATCTAATACATCAGTTACCTTCTTCACTGACAGCAAAAAAACAAAAGTGGGCCAAACAACTGGCACCTTCACGAATCAAAGCAATGTGACCAAAATTATTAAAATCTCAAACCTTGAGTCATGGCCCTTTTTTATTTATTTATTTTTTCGAGACGGAGTTTCATTCTTATTGCCCAAGCTGGAGTGCAGTGGCGCAGTCTCGGCTCACTGCAACCTCCACCTCCTGAGTTCAAGCCATTCTCCTGTCTCAGCCTCTGGAGTAGCTGAGATGACAGGCACCTACCACCACACCCGCCTAATCTTTGTATTTTTAGTAGAGACATGGGTTTCACCATGTTGGCCAGGCTGGTCTTGAACTCCTGACCTCAAGTGATCCACCTGCCTCAGCCTCCCAAAGTGGAGTCATGACTTTTTAATATTTCATGTGACAAAACGAAAACTACACGTAAAATACTTTTGCTGCAACTGATGTTAGATAGTTGTCTATGTAACATGGTCGTCTAAGTGAGATCGTTTTCTAACTTAGAAAAGTACGTGTGCAATTGTTTGAATTGCAAGCCTAACTTGCTGTTTTTCTTCATGAAACACCATTTTTACTTGAGAAAATATCTGACAAACTATGATTATTCTGACTTGAGTATTTGGTACATATTTTCTTGAAAATAAGCTAAATGAGCCTATGTCTTCAAGGAAAACAATTGACTATTTGTTGCCAATGATGACAAAATTCCAACTTTTAAGAGAAATTTAGAATTTTGGAAAACTTGGATCACCATGAGCTTGACAGCTGCTCAATATTTAAGGACTTTTCTGATGAAATCAATGGTAACATTAATGAATGTGATTTTTGGATACTGGATGATGTATAACACCTACATTTACCCAGTGAATCATCGATTTCCAGATAGTTAACACATGACATTACAAAGTCATCCATGAATAAAGATCCATTTAAAGTACAAGGCAGACAATGGGTTTTAATTTAAGAGTAGAAGTTTATAGATAAGTTTACAGATTCCACAGTGCAACAAACATTTAAGAAACAACCTCTTGTAGAGTTTTGGTGTATCAAAGACAAATATTCACAATTATCTTAAAAGGCTATTAAAATAGTCATACCTTTCCAATTACAGATCAATGTGAGGCCAGGTTTTCTTCATGTACTTCAACCAAAATAATTTGCAACAGATTGAATACAGAAGCAGATATAAAAATCCAGCTGTCTTCTGTTAAACCAGACCTAAAGAGACTTCCAAAAATGTTAAAACAAAACTTACTATCATATTTGGGATTCAGTAAAAAGGGAAAAAGAAAAAAAAAGTCATTTTTCTCACTAATATTTTTGTTTTGGAAAACAGTGGGTTTTTTTTTGTTTTTGTTTTTGTTTTTTGAGACCGGGTCTTGTTCTGTCACTCAGGCATGGGCCATATGCAGTGGCATGATCACAGCTCACTTACAGCCTCCACCTCCTGGGCTCAAGCAATCCTACCTCAGCCTCCCAAGCAGCTGGAACTACAGGCACCCACCACCATGCCAGGCTAATTTCTAATATTTTGTAGAGACGGGGGTCTCCTTCTGTTGCCTAGGCTAGCCTCAAACTCCTGGGCTCAAGTGTTTCCTCTTGCCTGGGCCTCCCAAAGTGCTGCGATCACAAATGTGAACCACTGCACGCAGCCGAAACCAGTTATTTTTTGGCTGGGCATGGTGGCTCACACCTGTGATCTCAGCACTTTGGGAAGCCAAGGTGGGCAGGTTATTTGAGGTCAGGAGTTTGAGACCAGCCTGGCCAACATCATAAAACGCTATCTCTGCTAAAAGTACAAAAAATTAGCTGGGCATGGTGGCACATGCCTGAAATCCTAGCTACTCAGGAGGCTGAGGCAGGAGAATCGCTTGAACCCAGGAGGCAGAGATTGCAGCGAGCTGAGATCACACTACTGCACTCCAGCCTGGGTGACAGAGCAAAACTCCGTCTCAAAAAAAAGTTATTTTTGTCGATATATTAACATGCAATGGAATTATTATTTTTCTTGAAACAGAGTCTTGCTCTGTCACCCAGGCTTGAGTTCAATGGTGCAATCATAGCTTACTGCAACCTCTACCTCCCAGGTTCAGGTGATTCTCCTGCCTCAGCCTCCAGAGTAACCAGGATTACAGGTGTGCACCACCAGGCCCAGGTAATTTTTGTATTTTTAATAGAGATGGGCTTTCGCCATGTTGGCCAGGCTAGTCACAAACTCCTGACCTTAGGTGATCCACCCACCTCAGCCTCCCAAAGTGCTGGGATTACAGGTGTAAGCCACCATGCCCAGCCAGAGTTATTATTTTTAATGACTTAGTAATTATTTAAAAAAATTTTCAGTTTTAATTTCTAGTTTGGCAAATATCAAGATATAAAGCTATGTTAAAAAGATTATTTGGGTTCCTCAGTAATTTCTAGGTGTGTAAATTGATCCTGAGACCAGAGTTTGAGACCTACTGGTCTCAGCCACCCAGAGTAGCTCCATTGCCCCATCCTCCTTGCCACTAGGATTGGTTCATGGGTCCCATAGGAACCACAGTGATCCAATCAGTGGAAGTCTCAGGAATTTATCGGATGCTGGGGGAGAGATGCTTTCATGTTCTGGTAGACAGGAACCAGGCAGTAAGTAGCCTCAGAAGCTGCTAATAAGACAGACGTCTTGGACTACAAGAAGAGCTTATTATAGGAAGAAAGTAATGCTATGGGAAGCAGAAGACCACAGTTAGAAAGAAACCATTTCCTTTATGACATTTTTGAGTCATTAGATCAAACCAATCCTGAACTCCATCTTGCCACTGTACATTTTGGTTGTATAAGGTAGTGAGTTCCTCTGTGGTTTCAACTAGCCAAACCCAGGTGCCCCAACTGATTCACCATGTACCTACCTATGTATATTTTTACCTAAACAGATTCCTAAGTAAACTTTCTAGGGTTTACTAATTCAGCCATCATCATTTCAACAGAAGTTGTAATGATGAAATGAAGCTGGAAGGGAGAGCAGGATCTAGGAGGAAAGTACCTTGCTCAGGCAAATGGGATCTTCAGTGGTATATGATCGTAAGCAGCAAGATTATAGCAGATTTTTACTTTTTATTTTTATTTTTTTGCTTTTCTGTATTTCCCAAATTGGACAATATGCATATGCATTGCTTTTACACTGAGGAAAAATTAAAACCTATATTATTACTTTTTTAATAGCACAAGGAGTGGCAGCGCGGTATTAGAGAACAGGTTGGGGACTGGGATATGGCAATAGAACTCTTAGGCTAGAATTGCTAGCAGGGAAGAAAGAAGATTTGTAAGGGATGCAGATGGGCCCAAAAACCAAACTTCCTTTCATTTACAGCTTTGCCAAGAGCCAACCTCAAAGATTCCAGGGGATGAACAAGAATCCCCAAAGGTTAAAAAATCATTAATTATGCGCCAGTCTGATTGGCAGGAATATTTGGAGGGAAAAAAAAGTGTGGCCAATGTGAAGATCATATGTCAACACTGGAAAAGACTTAGGATATAATATTAAGTGAAAAAAATAAAGGCAACACAGATTATATGCAAAAGTCTACCAAAAACTGGAAGAGAACTTGGAAAAAGAAAACAGTTGTGTTAGGGTGGTGGGATCATGAGTAATCTTTCTTCCTTCTTAAAAAATCCACTTTAATGTTGTTATAATATTGTTTTTTGCAATAAATAAAAATGAAGGGAGTCATTGGTTCAAATTACTGAGGTCTCAGAGGCCTCTCCAGATGGCCTGTTTCTTTTTGCCTGCCAAATGGCCCTCATCCCATACCACGACAGAAGCTGTGCCTTCTCTGAGGGTCTGGTGTCTTTGAAACTGTTAGGGTGATGCTGATGTGACTGTTTTATAGGTGGCCAGAAGGAAAGGAGGGAAGAAAGATGTGAGTGGAAGCAAGACTGAGGACATCTGTGAGGCCGGAGGGGTGAGGAGTCCCTTGTCCTGTGACACAACCTTGTTCTGTTGGACTCCTGCCTCGTCCTCCTGAGACGCCGCCTCTTCCGCAGGTCCTCGGGCTGGAACACAGCTGCAGCCAACAAAACACAGACTGTCTGCTGCCCTGAAGCACAAAGGAAGTCGGTCCCTTGAGGTTTTTCTAGGAATGTTTTCCTGTGAGCAATCTCAGGAGAAGCAGGAGTAAAACAAAGAAGGGACAAAGACGACACAAAAACATCATGGGAAGGCTGGTGGTTGGCAGAGGAGGCTCAGATTGAGGAAATAGTCCCTCATGGAATGAATTCTTCTGGAAGTGGCGAGATGCATATTGACAGATCCAGGCACATCTTCAGGCTACCCTTCTGTCTGTCCCCTACCCATACATTCATTCCACAAACATGACTGAAAGCCTATGATGTGCGAGGCATCATGCTAAATGCATAGCAAATTACTTCATTTTATCTTCACAGTATACCTTTAAGGTAGGGTCTCTTATCCCCATATCTTACCCCAGGAACCTGAGGCTTAGAGAAACTTAGGGAGATCAAATACACTGCCCAAGGTCACAAAATCAGGATTCAAATGCAGGCTGTCAGAGTCCAGAGCCTGTTACCAGTAGGGGGTCCTGACGAATCTGTAGTTGTCCAGGTTCTTAGTGTTTTGAACAAAGAATTGGGCAAAATGCACAAACAAAAGAACAAAAGAATGAAGCAAAGAAAGCACAGATTTCTTGAAATGAAAGTATACTCCACAGAGTGGGAGCGACTCAAGCAAGTGGCTCAAGAAGGTTGGTTACAGAATTTTCTAGGGTGTAAATACCCTTTAGAAGTTTCCCATTGGTTACTTGGTTATACCTTATGTAAACGAAGGCATAAATTGTGACCAGTTTCATCGGTTGTGGGAGAGGACCAAGACGAGGTACTTTCCATTTTTCATCTGTGATACAGTGCAAAGGGAGTAGCCTCTGATCCTTTTGTTATTTGGGTATGGAGAGGTGAGGTTTTCCATTTGATTCAATTATAGGAAGTCAGTGCAAATCGGCTTTAGGTTCCCTGCCTTCAGACCCTATTCTCCTGCCTCAAGCCTACCTAAGTGATACGGTTTCACTGTGTCCCCACCCAAACCTCATCTTGAATTGTAGCTCCCATAATTCTGACATGTTGCAGGAGGGATCCAGTGGGAGATAATTGAATCATGGGGGCAGTTCCCCCATACTGTTCTCATGGTAGTGAAGAAGTCTCACAAGATCTGATGGCTTTCTAAAGGGAAACTTCCTTTTGCTTGGTTCTCATTCTCTCTTGTCTGCTACCATGTAAGACATGCCTTTTGCCTTCCACCACTATTGTGAGGCCTCCCCAGCCGAGTGGAAATGTGAGTTCATTAAACCTCTTTTTCTTTATAAATTACCCAGTCATGGGTATGTCTTTATCAGCAGCATGAAAACAGATTAATATACTAAGATGTAGTCCTCACCCTGAAGGATCTAATGGTCCAACAGAAGAGAACGATGCTTCAAACAAACAAACAAAACCAGTAAAATAACAAGACATGAGAGAAAAGTTACTAACAAAGAGCCAAAGAAAGGGTGTACTGGCTCACTCCTGCAGCCTCAGCATTTGGGAGGCCCAAGTGGGAGGATCGCTTGGGCCCAAGAGTTTGAGACTAGCCTGGGCAATATAGTGAGAGCTCATCTCTACAAAAAATTGGCTGAATGTGGTGGCTCGCACACGTGGTCCCAGCTACTTGGGAGGCTGAGGCAGGAGGATTGCTTGAGGAGGTTGAGGCTTGCAGTGAGCCATGATCAAACCACTGCACTCCAGCCTGGGTAACAGAGTGAGACCCTGTCCCCCACCCCCAAAAAAGAGCCCTAGGAGCATCAAGGGGGCACAGCAGAATCTGTCTCAGAGCTCAAGGCCACCTCTTAAAGGGGCGAGACTGGTTTTAAAGGATAATGCAGATACATTGATAGGTATGTTAGTTTCAGGCTATATTCATTTTCTGTTACTGTATAATAAATTACCACAAATTAGATTAAAATGACACATCTTTATTATTTCACGGTTTAAGTCAGGTACAGTGCAACTGGATTCTCCACCCAGGGGCTCACATGACTGAAACTGTTACCAAAATGCTAGGGGTTTGGTCTAAGTCCCACTACTTCCAGCACAGAAAGCCAATTACTGAGACAAGTATTGTCAGGGAAGAAGGCTTTAGTCTGTTGCTGCAGCCAAGGTTATAAAAGATCAGTGTCAATCTTTTACCTGACATACTAAAATTAGGGGTTTAGGCCGGGTGTGGTGGCTCACACCTGTAATTCCAGCACTTTGAGAGGCCAAGGCAGGCCAATCACCTGAGGTCAGGAGTTCAAGACCAGCCTGGCCAACGTGGCAAAACCCTGTCTCTACTAAAAATACAAAAATTAGCCAGGCATGGTGGCACATGCCTGTAGTCCCAGTTACTTGGGAGGCTGAGGCAGGAGAATTGCTTGAACCCAGGAAATGGAGGTTGCAGTGAGCCAAGATCGTGCCATTGCACTCCAGCCTGAGTGACAAGAGTGAAACTCTGTCTCAAAAAATAAATAAATAAATAAATAAAATTAGGGGTTTAACTAGCTGGGAAGAAATGTAACCATGTGTGTGAAAATAGGAATTAGGTAGGGGTAAGGAAGAGGAGTTCGTCAACAGGAACCAAGTGATCTTCTGGCAGATGAGGGGTCTGGCATCTCATTGTCCAGAAGATTCAGTGATATGTAAGTTTCTGTTCTTGATACTATCTGGAAGCCCTGATGGTTGGTTTCCAGAGAAAGGAACCCAGATAGGACAAATGTAATTCCTTAACTTTCAAGACTTGAAGGGTCAATTTCCATGTTTATTCAAAAGAAACCATAAATGTCAGTTCTATGGGACAATTGGGCCAGTTTCAAAATCAAGGTGGTAGGGCTGGGTACAGTGGCTCACGCCTGTAATCCCAGCACTTTCGGAGGTTGACGTGGGCAGATAGCTTGAGCCCAGGAGTTTGAGACCAGCCTGGACAACATGGCGAGACCCCATCTCTACAAAAAATACAAAAATTAACCAGCTGTGGTGGCACATGCCTGTAGTTCCAGCTACTTGGAAGGCTGAGGTGGGTGGATCACCTGAGCCCTGGACGTCAAGGCTACAGTGATCCATGGTCATGCCACTGTACTCAAGCCCAGGTGACAAGAGAAAAGCAAGACCGTTTTCTTAAAGGAAAAAAAGAAATCAATCAAGGTGGTGGCCAGGGCTGCAGTTCCTATCCGGGCTCAGGGTTCTCATCCAAGCTCACTGCTTTGTGGCAGAATTTATTTCCTTACAGTTTATAATAGGATTG
Organism: Aotus nancymaae; assembly: GCF_030222135.1. Taxonomy (NCBI): domain Eukaryota; kingdom Metazoa; phylum Chordata; class Mammalia; order Primates; family Aotidae; genus Aotus; species Aotus nancymaae. Next base: position 12,202,621 of record NW_026988429.1, read on the forward strand.
AGGTCCTCATTTTCCTGCTAGTTGTTAGGCAGATATGCCCCCTCAGCTCCCAGGGTAGCCCCATAGGAAGTTCCTTGCCATGTGGGCCCATGGGAAGTTCCTGATATGGACACTCGCTTTCTTCTAGGGTAGCCAGAGCATAGCTCTATAAATTTCTTTTCTGCTACCACTCAGACAAAACTCTCTGCTTTTAAAAGGCTCATGTGATTAGGGCAGGCCTGCCCAAATCATCTCCTTATTTTAAGGTCAACTGATTTGGGACCTTAATTGCATCTGCAAAAGCTCTTCACAGCAACACTTAGATTCATGTTTGAATGACTGAAAGTGTGTGTATCCTGGGAGCCAGGAATTTAGAGTGCTGTCTTAGAATTCTGCCTACCATAATATAATTCAGCAAATGGAAAAGATGAGGAAAGGTGGTCCAGGAAGAAGAAATAGGATGTGCAAAGGATTCTGGGGGATTATTGGAAAATGATGCTAGAAAAGTGAATGTCATGTCTCCAGCAACATGGCAAGCCAGATTCTGGAGAAATCTGCCAACTCAAAGCCCCTAAGATATGGGGGAAACTATTAAAAGCATGTTTCATAGCAAGACTGGGCTGGCAGGAATGAGAGGAAGCTCCTCTGGGGTGGAACAATGAGGAAGTGTTAATCCTGAGAGGTGAGCAGGAGCCAGTGCCTGCCCTGGAGCCACCTGCTAATCCTGGCCAAGCAGCAGGCTGAAGGTAGGAGACAAAATCCAGGCTGGAGGTAGGAGACAAAATCTAGACTGGAACAGAGGGTGAAATGGATTGGAAATGCTTATGCACACCAGAGCCCTCAAAAGGTGGAAATTTCAGCAAGGGTGGTTGGACTTTTCTCCCCAAAGGAAACAAAGGAATGTTTGCCACAGTCAATTTGCCTTAAGATACCTGATTTTAGCTCAGAGTGGAACCAAAAGAAAGACAAAAGTTTCTTCTGAGAATTCCTAACCAAAAGCCCACATTCAGGTATTTGGGACAGGAATTCATACCACCTTTGTGAGTAAAAACCTTCAAGCCAAACATTATTTTAAAGTGGTCCCAGGTTGGTAATTCCCTTAGACACTTGTGCAAAGCACATCACCTCTAGTGGCACGCTCTCTAGACCCAAGCCTAAGACAGTTCCTCCGAAATTCCAAGGAATTTGAATTTGCAATTTAAGACATCACAGTACAGGTAAGGAAATGTCATTTTACATGAGAGTTGGCAAAAATAATAAAATGAAGATTCAGAAAATGAATGAATTAGAAGGTTCAAAACATAAAATAAGGTTGTTCAATATGTTTCTAGAAATAAAAGAACATATTGAAAGTGTGAGTTGGAAGTAAGAGACTACCAACAATAATTTGGTAAACCAGTTAAACAGTAAAAGAGAGAGATAAACATACAATTAGTGAATTGAAAGATGGATACAAAGAAATTACCCAAAATGCAACGCTGAGAGAAAAAAAGGTTACAGGAAATGCAAATGAGATTAAGAGATGTGTAATAAAATAAGCCAAAAGTCTAGCACATGCCTACTCTGAGTTCCAGAAATAAAAAATAGAGAAAATGGTTCAGAGACAATAACTGAAGAAATAATGATGGAATTTTTTTCCAGATTCAAAAACACACAACCTTCAGATTTAAGAATGCCCCAAAACCAATAAACAGGAAAATTAACAGAAATATTAGAAACATCTCAGTGAAACTGCTGATCAGTAAAGACAAAAAGGAGATTTTAAAAGAAGCCACAGAGAAAAAAACAAATTATCTACAGAGAAATCAAAATTATGCTAAAAATTGCCAGAAGACAGGGTGTGTCTGCAAAGTTCTAGAAGATAACTGTCAACCTAGAATTGCAGAAACAAAGAAATCTTTCAAGATCAAGGGCAAAATAGTGTGAGGCAATAGTAAGTGGGGACAATAGGTAGGGACTATAGCCGCTGGAGAGCTCCATCTAAAGAGGACAGCCCCTGCTCAGCTTCTGCCAGTTGCTGGCTTATAGGAGTCAACAGTTGTTGCTAGAGCTTTAGATTTTTCAAGGAAGGTCAGAAATCTGGATTTTTAAAAATTGAATGATCTCAGTTTTTAAATGTTAACAATAAATTTAAAAACGTTTTTAGTTGCAGGGCAGACAAATGCTGTATGGGTGAAGCAAAACTTCCGCGTGGAGGACCTTAAGGTCTGATAAGGTGGTGATGTGGAAATGGTAATATGGTAGAGTATGCAAGATTGGAGAGGTCGGTCCCAGGCCTCTGCTGCCTCTTAAAACACTAGCTTGTCTGGCCAGTTTTTGTTTTTGTGTTTTCTTAAACTCAGGGATGCACTTGTATTCTCAATTGGGCTGTCAGGTGCTTAGAGGCAGGAACTCATTCTCTCTGAACGTTCCATGGAACAGGGCACAGTACCTGGGTTTTAGTGGGTAGGGCAAACAACCTGATAGTTATTTCTTCCTCCTCCCCCTAGTCTCATTCTCAGAGAATTGGAGATGTTGTTTTTTCCCTTCACCCCTTCAGGAGATCTACACCCTATGGATTTGAATTTCCCTTGACTGTGGTCTAGTGGGATGGAGCAGTATCAATGGGGTGAGGCTTCCTGGAGAGGCCGGGACCTATGCCCAGTTCCCATGAAGTGCATGATAGAAATGTCCATGAATGCCCAGGTACTGACCACTAAATGCCACAGCTGTGCAAGAAGGTAGACATCTTGTGGTCAAGACCGTGGCTGGGCTATGCACGGTGGCGGCATCTCTGTGGGCCCCGGGACAGCTGATATCCAGCACCAAACTAATGGTAAATAGGAACAAGAGTACCAATCACAGACCAAGGAGCAGGCCCCTGACCTGTTCTTCTGACTCAATGTAAGAAACAGAGGCTAAAATCAGGTCAACCAGGTAGAACCAGATTTAGAAAAACAAGAGCACTGTTACTGCCAGTCCCATGGGATTGTTTATAAACAATGATAATGCCAATCGCATTGCAAAATATTTGTGGATGGCAGAAGCTCCACCAAGAATGGAGTCTGAAACAGATGGCAGGAGGGAGACAGTGGAAATGGGAGAACTAACCAAGCCTTCAATCATCAGGGACACATCACCTCTGCTTATCTCAGAGAGCATCATCCTTTGTGGCCATTTTTCTGGGGTCAAAAAAAAAATCATACATTTTGTATACACTTAGAACAATACATATATTCACAGAACTGTAAGAGGCATACCAAAAAGTTAAAAACCATAAATGCATAGCTCAGTAAATTATCTCTAAGTGAACATACCATTGCCTGCCTTCCTGAGCCTGCCTCATGGCTGCTTCCGGTCACCACCCTCACCCGTTTCCTGCTGTGGCAGCCACTCCTCTGACTTCCATTCCATAGGTTAGGTTAGCCAGATTTTGAACTTTGTATAAAAGAAATCCTACAGTGTGGACTCTCTGTGTCTGCTTCCTTTCACTCAAAATGGCGTCTGTGAGGTTCTTTCATGTTGCCGCGTGTAGCTTAAATGTGTTCATTTTCATTGCTGCATAGTGTGGATAGACCACAAGATTTTTTCAATCCCCTTGATGGATATTTGAGTTGTTTCAAGTTGGAGCCTATAGCAAATAATGCTGCTATTGATGTTCATGCTCAAATCTTTCAGTAGCCTTGTGCTTTTTTTAACCTTAAAGAAGAAAAAAAAATCTAAAAAGAGTAGTGGAACAAACTAGGAGTTCTGTGATTATCCCACCATATTACTCATGAGTACAACATTGTACTGAACTAAGATGGTCTGAAAGCTCATTATCAAGGTTCCTGGTATTTCCCTTGTATGGTACAGCTGCATGTAGACACTTAGAAATGCAGAATGTCAGAGCTGAAAGAAATTGTATATATCATCCTACCCAGAATTTCCCAAATTTCATCTTTACAAACGTCCTTTGTGATTTTTGTCATATCCTCATACCACCCATTATATTTTTCTTTAAATTGTCTTTTTATCATTTAAATATCTGCTTTAGCCTTATCCTAAGCAATAACAGCTGTGAACTCATAGCTTTGATATGCAAGGTATATTCTTTTTATTACACATTAAAATTAACATACAACTATTACAATAAATGTGTCAGCCTTCCACCTGTGTGAGATAGTTCCCACTCACTCCTCCTTCTGATCTGCTCTGTGGGGGAAGCTGGCCTCTTCAGGCTAACCTCAACTGGTTTTCTTGTCTTCTGGCTTTCGGGTGTATTCAGCCAAGAGGCACTGAAGGGTAGTTAGAGGTTGGGATATTTATCACCCTGACCTCCACCCTACCCTGCCCTAGTTGGCAGTGGCTGCATTCTCTAGCAAAGGCCATGAGTCTCATCAGGCAGCCCCTCTCTCATGGCTGTAGAGAGAGTTTTAACCCCTTCCCCCTTCAGGACCAGGAGTGATAGTGCTTCCAGCTGTTGGAAGTCCCCAGAGTTTCCCCATCTCTTCTCGGCTCTCTTAACCATGGCCATCCCTTTATAAATAGTCCCTTCATTAAGCCCTCCTCACCTACCCCCTTTCATGAAGCCATTTGTCTCCTGCTAGGGGGAATGCAGTATCAAACCTCACCAGTGGTAGGCACACATTTTTCTTATCTGTATGGGTACCAGCTGAGACCCAGGAGGGAATACCTTATCCAATATCCCCCAGCCTGTGAGTGCCAGAGCTAGGAACCGTATCCGTGTTTCAGTATGATTCTCACCATAGATACTACTTCTCAAGAGAGAATCTGGTCAGTTCTGTTAACATTGCCCAAGTGTTAATATTGTAATGTCCTCTTACAAATCTCTCACTCTTACACTTTCTTCCCCACCCCAATCCATGTTGCTGGGCCCCAGATGTAAATGAGATCATAGCCAGCTGCCCTTTTTCCTCCCCTTCCCCAGGACTCCCTGATGCCATGCCTCAGCCCTGTGAGAGCCTTGCCTCTTCTTCAACATACCTGTGTTTCACCACTGTCCTCTGATCAGGAGTCCTGTCCTGCAAAGGTCCAAAGCCCCCTACATCTCTTCCTCTGAAAACCTGCTGCCCAACTTTCCCTCTCTTTCCAGAAATAATAATTGCCTCCCTGTCCTCCCATAACTCTACTTAGCACTGGCTCGAATAGTGACAAGTAGTGTATGTGTTTTCCTGCCCACACTGTGACTGCTTTTATGATCACACTGAATTCCTCTTTGTATCATCAGCATCCCCCACCAAGCCTGATTCAAGTAGGCCCTTCATAGGGCTACATTGACCAAGCTGCATTCATTAGGCCATTAAGAACATTAAAGCACAAAAGACGTTCTAATGGGTCACAGATGAATGTCATCCTGGTAATTTTTTTTTTTTTGAGACAGTGTCTTGCTCTGTTGCCCAGGCTGGAGTGCAGTGGCATGACCTCAGCTCACTGCAACCTCCGCCTCCTGGGTTCAAGAATTCTCATGCCTCAGCCTCCTGAATAGCTGGGACCACAGGTCTGTGCCACCATGCCCAGCTAATTTTTTGTATTTTTGAGTTTTTTGTTTTGAGACAGTCTCGCTCTGTCACCCAGGCTACAGTGCCTACAGGGAAGAGGCCTTGACAACAGGTGAGATTTGGGGCACCTGACTGTGACTTCAACCCAGCAGGTGGAGGTGGACCCAAAGCAGCTCCCCAGCTTGTACTCTCAGGTCCTTTGAACTCCCTTCCCCATCATGCATAACCCTGGGGTGGAGCCCCACACCCAGACCTTCACAGCTCCCATGCCACCATCCACACCTAGGAAAGGACATCAGACTGGAGGTCAGGAGCCTGGGATTCAAATCCCAGCTCTGCCAACAGCTACCAGTGTATTCTTGGGCAAGCCACTGGACCTCTTTGGGTCCTGAGCTGTTAGAGGGTGATCATCATAAGGCCCTCTGCATTGCAATAAGGATCAAGATAATGGGTGTGAAAGTCTTCACTGTTCTCTAAAGTATGATTAATATGTTATTTATCCTGGAATCTCCTATCTCCTTTGGGTCCTGTTAAATAAACCAAGATGTGAGTGGTTAGTAATGAAGTTTTTGCTTCCCTTTCTAGACAGTTATATGTACTTGTAACCAAAACTTCCCATGCGTTTATTCAGAGATAAGAGTAGGGAGTTAATTCCAAGTTCAGACCGGGTGCAGCAGCTCACGTCTGTAATCCCAGCACTTTGTGAGGCTGAGGTGGGAAGATCGCTCGAGCTCAGGAGTTTGATACCAGCCTGAGCAACATAGGAAGACACTGTCTCTACAAACAAAAACAAAAACAAAGAAAAAACAATAAATTAGCTGAGCGTGGTAGCACATGCCTGTAGTCCCAGCTGCTCAGGAGGCTGAGGCATAAGAATCACTTGAGCCCAGAAGATTGATGCTGCAGTCAGCTGTGATCACCCCATTGCACTCCAGCCTGGGTGACAGAGTGAGCCCCTGTCTCAAAAAGAAAAAAAGAAAAAAATTCAAGTTTGCAGGCAGGCTGGGAAGGAGGAGCAACTTCTGATTCAGTGGTGCTGCTTCCCCCACTGGGCACTTAGGGGGTGTTGCCTTCTGTCTTCCTAAGGCAACAGACCTTGTTGCTGTGTAAGGGAAGTCCTTGTGCAGAAGGCCGAGAGGAACAGAATTTCCAAGGACAAAACACTTGCCCAGAAGCCCAACTTCACAAATGTCCTTTATTTGTCAACCCCTTGGTACACAGTGGCTGCGTCAATGAGGCTGATTTCAGCTGAAATACCCCAGCAGTGGGAAAAAGAAATAATTCTTTCCTTGCATTCCAGTGTGAGGCTGATATAGGCAAAGAAATCTGCCAAAGCCATTAGAGACGCGTGAAGTCCCCTGTTGTGTTTAAGGTATTTTTCTTCTCTTGGATAGGTTGGCAGCCGCTTTCCTTCTCTCTTGCTCAATCCTTCCTCCTGCATTCCATCAGAGTTCTTGTTTCTCATCCAAAAAACTCAATTCTTTGCTGAGCAATTCCTGTTTTCTAGTCTCTCATCTCCTTCTATTATACAGATACCAGTTCATCAGTTTCCCAGTTAATTTTGGTGTAACCCAGCATCACTTCTTACAGTGTCTGGCTCAGAAATTCATTCTTCCTTAAGTCTAACTCAATCCTCCATGTTCCTCCCCTGTTCTAAACTCTCAGCAGGCTCCCCACTATCTCCTAAATTAACTTCTGTCTCCTAAGCCCAGCATTAGAGGCCTTCCTCCAATTGGTCCCCAGAGTTAGATGCACTGTCTCCACTGGCTGGTACAGCCTCATGCTGGGTGAGCGGCCTTGGAGAGGGGAATTCGACTTGTACCTACTCACCCCCGGGGTCCCTTATCAGGCACCTGTTGGTCCCAGCCAGCTCTTCAACCTCACCTTCTATTTTTCTTTCTCCCCTGCCTGGTCGCTGGCTCAATGCCCTACTCACCATTTCTCTGAACAGCATCACATGATCCTGTCTCTGCACATTTCTTTCTTTTTTTTTTTTTTTGAGATGGAGTCTCACTCTGTCACCCAGGCTGGAGTGCAGTTGCATGATCTCGGCTCACTGCAACCTCCACTTCCTAGGCTCAAGCGATTCTCCTGCCTCAGCTTCCCGAGTAGCTGGGATTACAGGTGCACACCACTATTGACTGGCTAATTTTTGTATTTTTAGTAGAGACAGGGTTTCATCATGTTGGCTAGGCTGGTGTTGATCTCCCGATCTCAAATGAGCCACCCGCCTCAGCCTCCCAAAGTGCTGGGATTACAGGCGTGAGCCATCGCGTCCAGCCTCTGCACGTTTTTTATTTGATTCCTCCCATCCCAAATTCTGTAAGTCCTCTTAAAATTCCCAGAGGCCTACCTCAGGTGACACTTCCTCATCAACTAAGCATGTGTGGATGGTGCTGGGTCAGACTGTTGGTGGTCTGGGCTGGCTGCTTCCCACGGGACCCAAGCAGCAGTGTCTTTAGGTTTTTCCTCTTGGGCTGTTCAGACTCCCCAGAGAGGAGTCCTCCAGGGCCCTGCCTGGAAGGTGGGGTGAGGCTGCCAGCATGTTGTGGCCCCCATGCAGTGACAAAGTCTGGGAGTCCCTGAGTTTAGTAGTTAGTGACATCTGTCCTCCATCCCTGTTTTCCATTCCACACCCCAGACTCCACTGATCTTGGGCCTCCAGTTCAGAGACCTACCTCTGTCACCCTTTCCAGAGAGTAAAGCTCCAGACGCATGCTGAGGGTAGAGAAGGGCAGGTGACCAGAGGAATGGAGTTGGAGAGGGCATTAAGGAGCTTCAGAAAGACCTAGAAAGACCCCCATGGATTGCTCACCAAATGTAAATATGGCTTATTAAGTAATTTACATACATTAACTAGAACTACCTCTCACACAGCTCTCCTCCTAGTCCTCTCCATTTTAATAAGCTGTGAACTGCCTGCCAGGTCCCCACATTCCTGGGGCTTCCAAGTCTGTCTTTTCTTTTCTTTCTTTCTTTCTTTTTTTTTTCTGGGACAGAGTTTTGCCCTTGTTACCTGGGCTAGAGTGCAATGGCACGATCTCGGCTCACTACAACCTCCTCCTTCCAGGTTCAAGCCATTCTCCTGCCTTAGCCTCCCAAGTAGCTGGGATTACAGGCACCCACTACCACACCTGGATAAGTTTTTGAATTTTTGGCAGAGATGGGGTTTCACCATGTTGGCCAGGTTGGTCTTGAACTCCTGACCTCAGGTGATCCACCCGCCTCGGCCTCCCAAAGTGCTGGGATTACAGGCATGAGCTACTGCGCCCGGCCCCAAGTCTGTCTTTTGAGGAGGCTGTGGTGTCAAACAGTGGTTCTGGCCTTCTCCAAGTCAAGCTTGAGACTTGGCTTTCAGTCAAATACTCCTCATTTGTTTGCTTTCCTGTTTCCAAAATGTTATTGTTGTTATCTCCCCCAAAAATCCTTTAAAATGAAACATCACCATAAGCCATGGTAGTGGACTCACGGAGGTTTACATAGAGAGTTGTCCACCGGCACGTCCTGCCACAGTCAACTCCCCAGGCCTCCCCCGTGCAAGGCCATACCCGAGCCACATCCAGTTGGGAGGACAGGCCTGTTAGGTTTAGTGCATGCTTGGTATTATGTGGGCTTGTTCTTAAAGCAGCGAATCAGCAGTGTAAACATGGGGACGGAAGGGCAGATGCAGCTCACCTTTGTGTCTTACATGGGCATGCCCAAAGTTCAGCAGTCTTGGCAGTCTGGATGAAGAAGAGTTGCAGGCCCTCAGTCATTTCTACTCCCAGCCGCCAGGATCCTGAACCCACCTACGCTCTCATACATGACATTAATCTGCCCTTCTAGAAACCATGCTAGTCTGTGTAGGTTCTGATGCCTGAACTTGTGTCTGAGCCAGCCCAAGTTCTGGCTCATCTCTTCTTTTCTGCACCTGGATGACAAGGTTTCACCATTTTCCACTTATGTACCTTTCTGGGCTTCCCATGCACAGATCTTGTGATAACCTGACACTCCTCAAGGTTCTGGAGAGTGGAAATGTGCAGGGGTTTTACCCTAAGCCTCAAAACTGCCTCTAGGTAGGCAAGGCTGGGCCCCATGGAGGTCTCCCACCCTTGGGAAGGCTTAGGGACTAGACAGTGTCACCAAATCAGAAAAAAGCACTTATTGGAATTTGCATAATCAATATACAAGGCTCTAATGTCTATAAGGAGAATGTATCCTCTCTGATGTGGTGTCTTTGTGCAGTGCACCACCTGCGCAACTGTACACAGTGGCCTTGAGTCCAAAGTCACAGCAGGCCAAGTGGCCTCTTGTGGCCTTTCTTCTCGGCTCACAGCCAATATCACCTTTATCTTTCCAACCTGTTGCTTAGGAGAGGCCTGGTGGACAAAGAGTCATTACAGGCAGTGAGAAGTAAGAGTGTTTCAGTTACAATAAAACTGAAATATATAAATAGACATCCAATATATGTTGATTTTATTACTTTTAACTTTGTTTTTTGAGTCAGTGTTAGGTTTGTAGAAAAAACTGAGTAGAAAATACAGAGTTCCCAACTATTCCCTCACCACCACCAAGTTGCCCCTGTTATTAACATTTTATGCTAGTGTAGTACATCAGTTACAACTGATGGGCCAACATTGATATATTAATGTTAATTGAAGTCCATGGTTTACGTTAGCGTTCACTGTTAGTATTGCACATTCTGTAGGTTCTGACACATGTAGGATGACATGGATCCACCAGTATATCATCATAGAGTAATTTCACTGCCCTAAAAATCCCTTGCCCTGCCCTCCCTTGCCTGGAACTCCTCACTACGTTATTTTCTTAATCCTGCTCCCTACCAACACTGGCAATTCAGACTCCAGCTTCATTCTCTTCTTCTATGGATGGAGGAGGAGAGGGAGGAGTGGAGAGAGGCTGGGAGCTCCCCTTGGACGCCAGCTCTACTCAGCCTTTTGTTCTTTTCTCTGCTCACTCAATCTCCCTCTAGGAAGGAATCAGCTGCACTAAACCAAGAAATGCTAAAACTACTGCTTTCTTCACCCTCCTCCTCCTCCAGTGGCCACAGCACTCATTTAAGAAAAGCATCCAAGGCCAGGTGGTGGCTCACACTTGTAATCCTAGCACCTTAGCAGGCCCAGGCACGAGGATTGCCTGAGCCCAGGAGTTTGAGACCAGTCTGGGTAACATAGTAAGACCTTATCTCTATAAAAAATAAACAAAATTAGCTGGATGTATTGGTGCATGCCTATAGTCCCAGCTATTCTGGAAGCTCAGGTGGGAGGATTGCTTGAGCCTGGGAGTTAGAGGCTGCAGTAAACCAAGATCATGCCACTATACTCCAGCCTGAGTGACAGAGTGAGACTCTCTCTCAAATAATAAAAGTAAAATAATGGCTGGGCTCGGTGGCTCACTCCTGTAATTCCAGCACTTGGGAGGCCGAGGCAGGTAGATTTCCTGAGGTCAGGAGTTTGAGACCAACCTGGCCAACATGGTGAAATCCCATCTCTACTAAAAATACAAAAAAAAATTAGCTGGGTGTGGTGGTGTGCATCTGTAATCCCAGCTACTCAGGAGGCTGAGGCAAGAGAATTGCTTGAACCTGGGAGGCAGAGGTTGCAATGAGCCGAGATTGTGCCACTGCACTCCAGCCTGGATGACAGGAGGGAGACTCCATCTCAAATAAATAAATAAGGCCGGGCGCCGTGGCTCACTCCTGTAATCCCAGCACTTTGGGAGGCCGAGGCGAGTGGATCTTGAGGTCAGGAGATCGAGACCATCCTGGCTAACATGGTGAAATCCCATCTCTATTAAAACTACAAAAAATTTGCCAGGTGTGGTGGCACACGCCTGTAGTCCCAGCTACTGGGGAGACTGAGGCAGGAGAATCACTTGAACCCGGGAGGTGGAGGTTACAGTGAGCCGAGATCATGCCACTGCACTCCAGCCTGGGTGACAGTGTGAGACTCCGTCTCCTAAATAACTAAATAAAAATAAAATAAAACAAAGGGAAAGGCATTCAATAAAAACATAAGTCTTTCAATCTTGTGACATTAAAATGTTTATAAATACACATTTTACTATTTTATCTGAACACTGGTAGAAAGTATCTACTTCATTGTATTGGCAAAGGAGGCTGGTTAAAAATAGGGTTTGGGAATCCTGTTTTGCCTCGTGTAATTCTGATAAAGAGTTTCTATTAACCTAGTCAAACCGTGTTCTTTGCCTTACACAAGGCAAAACAACTCTTGGTTATCCTGCTTGTGATGCAAAGACAAAACCATGTGGGCAGAATGATAGTCAAAATGTTTAGGAACTTACAGGGCGTTGGTGACTATTAGTCAGGATGCACTGAGTTATGCTGCAGTAACAACCCCCAAAGTCTGAAAACACTGATTTCTTAGTCACATTACATGCTACTCTGCATTTGCTGGGGTAATGGAGGTGAACAACTGGAGTGTTCTGCCAAATTCTATAAATCAGAGGGACGCTGGCCATGAAGCTAGCCTTCATTTAGATTGTGAAAAGGTCTGGAGAGAGACGTGGGTAGGGCTGGCTTTATGGGCATTAATTTTTATTTATTTATGTATTTATTGAAATGGAGTCTCACTATGTTGTCCAGGCTGAAGTGCAGTGGCTCTGTGTGATCATAGTGCAGTACAGCCTCAAACTCTTGGGCTCAAGCAATCCTCCTGCCTCAGCCTTCAGAATAACTGAGACGACAGGTATATGCCACTATGCCCAGCCTACTCGTTTTTGAACAAGGGCTCTGAATTTTCATTTTGCACTGCACCCTGCAAATGACTATAGCCATCATGGTCCCAAAGGAGGGGCTGGGGAAGCCAGAATGATAGGAGGGCACTCTGGGAGAGGGGAGCAGCAATGATTTACCAACCAGCTGAAAGTGTTTCAGTCATTTAATAACTGGTCTGACAACCAGTGCATATCAGCTGAACATCAGCTCTCCACACGGGTGGGTTGACATGATAGACCCTGGAAGAGGCCCACATTCATTAAGACAATTATTTGGGGTCAATGTGATTGTTTTTGTTTGTTTGTTTTTGAGATGGGGTCTTGCTCTGTTGCTCAGAGTGGACTGCAGTGGGCTCAAGTGATCCTTCCACCTCAGCCTCCCAAGTCGCTGGGCGTGGACCACCATGCTCTTTTTTTCTGTAGCTATCTGCTTAGGAACAAAAGGAAAGGCAGTTTCTTGAATGACTCAGCTTTCAGCTTAATTTTTTCCTTTTGGCATAGTGAGTAGGAGTCCCAGGTTTTTATTTTCCTTTCATGGGAGAAAATTTTTGTTTGCAATCAGCATTATCATTTTTTATTACTCTGTGGTTGTTCTCTTTAAAAAAAAAACAAAAAAAAAAAACCCTTAGCCCAGGATTAGCAAGTATCCAACATGCATGCTCCTGCTTTCCCCTTCTCATTCTCTTGTTTGCAAGGGTTGTCATGCAAGGGTTGTCATGACTAGTTAACTATATTACTCCTTCCAAATGGTCCTAGATTTGGCCACAGAAGCCTCTACACAACACTCCAGTTAGTCACTAAGAACATAGGGCCTGGGACCAAGGAAAGTGCCAGTGTTTAGTCAGATCCTAGTGAAGTATTTCTGCCTTGGGACAGCCATGCTACAGATATTGTTGTGTTGTAAAGAGTTTGTCTGGTCTTTGTTTTTGGATTCATGGGACAGAGTTTCTAAATCCTTGGAATTTTCTGAGTCGTAGAAAAGTCTTTGTTATTCCTGGGGAGCCCCTGGGATTACTCCTGAGTTTATGCTAACAAAGTGACTCACGGCAGGTCCATGGGGGCTGGCCAGGCTGGAAAGACCAACTATGTGGTTAGAGGGTTGGAATTTGAACCTAGAGGGTAGGAAGCTGGACTTGAGTTTGAGCATATGACCAATGATTCACTCAATCATGCCTGTTTAATGAAACCCTGATAAAAACTCTAGACACTGGCCGGGCGTGGTGGTTCATGCCTGTAATCCCAGCACTTTGGGAGGCCGAGGTGGGCAGATCACCTGAAGTCAGGAGTTCAAGACCAGCCTGGCCAACATGGTGAAACCTCATCTCTACTAAAAATATAAAAATTAGCTAGGCAGGGTGGTGCATGCCTGTAATCCCAGCTACTTGGGAGGCTGAAACTGGAGAATCGCTTGAACCTGGGAGGCGTACGTTGCAGTGAACTGAGATTGCGCCACTGCACTCTAGCCTGGGTGACAGAGCAAGACTTTGTCTCAAAACAAAAACAAAAGCAAACAAACAAAACTCTAGACACTAAGGCTTAGGCAAATCTCCTGGCTGGTAAATACATTGATATGCTGGGAGGGCGATGTACCCTGGTTTCACGTGGGGAGGACACAGAAGCTCCATGTTTGGGACCCTCCCAGACCTTGCCCTATGAGTCTCTTCATTTGACTGGTTCTGATTTTTATACTTTATAATACAACTAAAATCATAAGTATAGTGCTTTCCTGATTTCTGTGAGTCATTCTAGCAAATTATCAAACATGAGGGTATAGTAGGAACCCCTGAATTTATAGCCAGTTGACTAAAACTGCAAGTGGCCTGGGGACCCCCACACTTATGACTGGCAGCTGAAGTGAGAGCAGTTTTGTTGAGGACTGTGTCCTTAACCTGTGGAGTCTGGTCCACTATGGATAGCTAGTGTCAGAATTGCATTGCAGTATTGTAGATATCTAAGGCAAGGAGAAAGCCACACTTCCCTGTGGCTGCCATAGTAGCAAGAGTGATGGAGATGAGGAGGTCTCTAGGGACAAAGAAAACCTTTGGGGACCTCACTTGCCCCTTTAACCCAGACATTATCCCACCACTGCCAATCTCAGGGGAGCTAGGCTTTAGTTATGAAGTGTACTAAGTTTTCCCAGGCCTCAGTAGGTATAAATGAGGTCATAGTTATGACCTTATTTCTCGAGTTCTTCCCTACATCAGCCCTACGAAAGTTCCTGGGCCCCATGAGAATTTCTGGGAGTGGCTTATATATGCTCATGAACAAGTGTGGCCAGCCCCTTCTGAGGCCTATTAGACACTGCTGCTTCCACTGGATAATACTGCCTTGGTTATATTCTGTGTACCCCTGGTCTTAATCAATTTTGGGCTGTTATAGCATAATACCACAGACTAGATAATTTATAATTAACAGAAATTTATTTCTCACAGTTCTGGAGGCTTGAAAGTCTAAAATCAGAATCTGGGGTCGGCATCTGGTGAGGGCCTTCTTGCTATGTCATCCCATGGTGGAAGGTGGAAGGGTAAGAGAGCACATGCAAGAGACAGCAAGAGACAAAGGGGGCCAAACTCATTTTCCATTAAGAACTCACTCCCAACTCCGTGATAATGAATCTGCTCCCACAATAATGGCATTAATCCATTCATGTGGGTGAAGCCCTCATGACCTATTCACCTCTTAAAGGTCTCACCTCTTAACACTGTTTCACTGGGGATTAAGTTTCCAACATATGAACTTACTGCTATTTCTGTCCTAGCACATGTCCTCAGGCCACTGTATCTCTCCCAGGCATCACCAAAAAGACTTCATGTCCTCTTGAAGCAGAACTGACATGGCATCCCTGCTGCACAGCCACCTGTGGCAATGAGGAAAGGAACAGCTCTCCCTGCTCAGCGTCATTCTGTTAGAGGAGTCTGAGGGGATGAACTCCTTGTGCTCCAATGTCTTCTAGGGTTTTTAGTAAAATGGCTCCTTCTGTTTTACCTGCATGAGGCTGTAGGAGGAGTCCTAAGTGGGGAGGTGCTGAGTTGGAAGGAGCCAAGAGTCATGCTCTAGCAGAGAGGGCACTGCCTTGGGTACAGGTGCTGGGTCTGGGAGCTGACTCTGCCACTGAAAGGCCATGAGATCGTGGACAAGCCACTCTCATTTTTAGGCCCCTGTTTCCCCACCTGTATCACGGGGGCTGGACTCAGTGATTCGCAAGCTGCTCTGGGCCCCCAGCCTTACTTCGGCCGTGGTAGTTCCTGTTTAGTCTATTTTAGAATGTAGGCTTTTGTGAAGATTTCCTTTAAGGAATGGGTTCCACTGTTTTAAAAATGCTTGGGAACAACTGGACTAGAAGATCTAACGTCCCGTCCAACCCCTACATTTTTTAGCATTAAAACCCATCTTGTTTCTTCACCACTGTGCCAAGGAGGCACTGGTTCCATGAATTAAAGGAAAATGGATGATTGAAGGACCATCTCCTGCCAGGCTTTCTGCCATGGCAAATCTACCAAGACTGGGTAAAAGGTTTTGCTTCACATCCATCCTGAGCACCTTCTTACTTGCTTCTGCCACTATTCCTAGGCACGGAAAAGAAAGGGAAATTTTAAATCCATTGCATAAAATGCAAACCAGCCTAGTAAACAAAAATGTCAAAAAGATGGTAAGGAATAAATCATTGTGCCTTTGCAGCCTTTACAAACTGACCTTGGGAGCTCTGCAAAGGCTCGACTTATAGCAGTGGAAGCTGGCAGCCCTCAGTAGTTCAGCCCAGATGTTTGGTGCTAGAGAGAATTACAGAGCCGTGGTTAATAGTTTGGGCTCTGGGGCCAGAGAGATATGGGTTCAAATCCTTGTGCTATTATTTACTAACTGGGTGAGCTTGGTTAGATATGCTGGAGTCTAAAATCATCATTGTCATCATATCTATTTTCTTGAGTTATCGAGAGGACTGTGAATGAGTTAATATATGTACGGTGTTTAGCACAGTGGCTGGCACAGAGAAAATACCCAATAAATCAGTTCTTTGATGTTACTGTCATTAGAATTACTATTCCCATTGGCTTCCAGGAAGCTTAGAGATCAGAGATCAGTTGAATATTCAACTAAAAAAATCCTCCTAGGTGTCATTTACTTCCTCTCCGCTTCTATTTATAGCATCTTTTAAGATAGTCGTCATTTATTGAGTGCTTATTATGTGCCAGGACTTACAGACACTACTCAAAACTTAGTACAGTGCTTAGGGTATTGGAAATAAATGGTGGCAGAATAAATGAATGATCTTATCCAATGCTCCCAACAACCCTAAGAAGTAGGTATCATGATCTCAATTATAGTAGCCATTTTTTGTTGTTATTATTGTTGACATCTGAGACTGCTTCCTGATTGTGAGGAATCTGCCCTTGTGTGAGGGTCTTATCTTGGATGCTGAGAAAGTGAAAAACTCCCCTGGACCTCTGGTAGCGGGAACACAGATATATAAACCAAGTACGGCTGATCAGATCCTCATCTGGTACTTTTAAATCTAGACTGGGCTGGGTGTGGTGGCTCACATCTGTAATTCCAGCACATTGGGAGACTGAAGTGGGTGGATTACCTGAGGTCAGGAGTTCAAGGCCAGCCTGGCCAACATGGTGAAATTCCATCTCTACTAAAAATACAAAAAAATTAGCTAGGTGTGGTGGCGTGTGCCTGTAATACCAGCTACTCAGAAGGCTGAGGCAGGAGAATCACTTGAAACCAGGAGGTGGAGGTTGCAGTAAGCCAAGATCACACCATTGCATTCCAGCCTGGGCAACAAGAGCAAAACTCCATCTCTAAATAAATAAATAAATAAATAAATCTATACTGAACAATGTAATTGATATTCCTTCTGGGGCTGATGGCAAAGCATTGGTGGCACTGGGGTCAGTAGTGTCCAGGGCCAAATAGTGACTGCAATGCCAGTAGAGGGCCCAGTGTTCACCTACCTACAATCCATTTTGGAAGGAGGTAAGGTCTTGTAAATGACATCATATGGCATTAGTTTGGCAAGAGTTTCTACATCTTGCCAGCCCATGACTTTACCAGCATTCCTTTTCCTTCTGTAGTTTGTGGGTTCCTTTGAAACTTAATCGTGACTTACGGCAATGGAAGCTGGCAGCCCTCAGTAGTTCGTCCCAGATGTTTGGTGCTAGAGAGAATTACAGAGCAGTGGTTAATAGTTGGGCTCTGGGGCCAGACAGGTATGTGTTCAAATCCTTGTGCTACCATTTACTAACTGGGCGATCTTGGTTAGATATGCTGGACTGTAAATCATCATCTTCATCATATCTATTTTACTGGGTTATCATGAGGACTGGGGGTGAGTTAATACAGGTACAATGTTTAGCACAGTGGTGCTCTCTCAAGTGACTCCTGTCTCAGAATGTTTGACTTCCAGCCCCTCAGCAGCCCTTGTTGTCTCTAAGAAGATAAAGCAAGACCTGTCCTGCTTCTCTTCCTCCCGTTCTTTTCCTGCCCATTTTATGCACAAATCATGCCAATCCAGGGCAGTTGGCTCCCTTCTGTTGAAAATGAAAACCTTAGAGTGAGTCTTGCTGGCACATATGTGTGTGCTTGGGTTGAAGACTGATTCATAAATCTTCCTTAAGAAAAAAAAAAGCCTCTGGACAAGCTGGCAAAGGCTGGCTTTCATTTATTTGTTTTTTTTTCTCACCTTCTTGATATCCTGCCTTGCTCCAGAAATGTGTTAGACCTCATGGGGACTACTGATGAACGCACATACAAAATAAGGAAAAGAATGATGAATTTTGAATTAGGATACCTGGGTTGGAACCCTGGCTTGGTCACTTAATATCTGCAAAAACTTGGGTAGGTTACCTAAGCTTTCCTAAGCTTCAGTTTCTTTATTTGTAAGCTCAGCAATGCTCATATTCCATGGATTGTGGGGAAGTTTCAGTAGGAATGCATCTAAAAGCCTCCATCAAAGTGGCTGCTTCAAAGAACCCTCCCATAAATATGTGTTGCTATCAGCTGAAAGTCCCCTAGATGGTAAGGTCCACAAGGATGATGTCCTACACTTCCAGCTACCAGGGGTAAGTACATGTGAGAGTTGTGGTACATGGCAACATGGGAAAACCTATTTGTAATTGTGTTATGTTGGTTTCTATCAGTCAAGTATCTTTTTCTATTTCTTGGCAAGAATGCTTGTCAAACAGAGCATGCAGGGACCCTGAGCAACCAGGACTGTTGGCATAAGAAGGGGGTGAGCAGAGGACGGGGGAGCCAGAAGAGAAGATGCTAAAAGGAAGAGCTGAAAACAAGCTTGACCCATCACTCAAAGTTGCTTAATAGTCCCTGAATCCAGATGCCTCATGGCCTTAGGAGGGCCAAAAACACTCAGGGGTTGGGATGGAAGATTCACGGTGCTGGTATTAGGAGACCTGAGTTCCATTCTTGTCTTTGACATTTATGAGGTGTATAAACTAGGAGTGTATAAACACATCAGCTCTCTGATGTGTTTTATGTACTGTAAAGTGGGAGAAATAATACCTCCCTCACAAAGGCATAACAGGACAGGTGTGGTGGCTCACACCTGAAATCCCAGCACTTTGGGAGGCCAAGGTGGGTGGATCAACTGAGGTCAGGAGTTCAAGACCAGCCAGGCCAACATGGTGAAACCCCATTAATTTCTTAATACAAAAATTAGTCAGGCGTGGTGGCAAGTGCCTGTAATCCCAGCTATTCAGGAGGCTGAAGTAGGAGAATTGCTTGAACCTGGGAGGCGGAGGTTGAAGTGAGCCGAGATCATGCCACTGCACTTCAGCCTGGTTGACAGAGTGAGATTCCATCTCAAAAACAAAACAAAACCAAACAAAACAAAGGCATAAACAATAAACAAGAGGTTGATTTTTTGGTAACAGCTTTATTCCAATATAATTCAAGTACCATAAAACTCACTGTAAGGTATATTGCCGAGTTAAAATGAGGAAACTGAGGCCAGTGTGAGAAAATGAGAATCCAATTTATTCAGCTCCCGGGCAAGGTTCTGTGGTCCAGGAAGGGGCCAGAGAAGTCGCACTGGGCTGAATAAATTGGATTCTCATTTTCTCACACTGGCCTCAGTTTCCTCATTTTAACTCGGCAATATACCTTACAGCTGGTGCCGAAACCCAGGAGGGGTTGTGAGACCCCTTCCTAAGGGGGAAACCGACTCCTCCACCTGAAGCCAGACCAGGGAGCCGCTCCGCCGCAAGGTAAGACTTCCGTTGCCCATAGCCTCTCCCGCTGCCTGCCTCTGGACTCCCTGTCTGTAACCGCGGCCGCGTCAGGGACTCCTCCCCGCCGTGGGCCCGGGGCCCCGGTTCTGTTCCGAGGATCTGAGTGTAGAGGAGACGTCCCTACACTCTTGTCTTCCCCCCATAAGGGGTCTGCAGAGGGTCAGGAACCTGAGGGAGACGTCCCCTTCTTCCTGAACCCTCTCTGGTGTTCGGTAGTGCCGTCCGGGACACCTACCGGTCATCTCTGCAGCAGTGGGTGAGGCTCGGGTGACCAGAAGCCCTGTTTACTCCTCCAGGCCCTTAAGGCCTGGATCAGACCTTGGCTCCTAACCCTAAAACTCGCCCTTTGGCAAGTCAGTTCCCGTTTAAATATTTTCAATTTCTCTTTCTGTTTCTCCTTCTGTTCCCGAGTGAGTGTGTGAGTGAGTTTTTTCCCTTCCAGTAAAATTGTATCCTGCAAGTTTTATAAGTTTACAAATTCTTGTAGTCTTGTTCTCTATTGCTAATAACTGTAAGTTTCTACAGTGAAGGTCATAAAAATGCCCAAGCAGGCAGGACTCTAGCTTTCTAAACACTGTATCAAAAAGAAATAGATAAGGCCTGTGCTAAAATCCTTGAGCTCTACAGATAGCAAACATCTGGGTCACATAGCAACTATCACATGTAAGCCTAAGTTAAGTACCTATTACTGCTTAATGAATTGCCTTTGTTCTATGCCTGCAAACTTGTTTTAGTGCCACTGTGTACTTCATGTATAAAAAGCCAAGCCCTGTCTTTGTTAAGTGCTTAATATTAAGATGCTAATCTGCTAAGCTGGTAGCCACCTTAATAAAATCCTCCTGTTTCACAAAAAGAAGAAAGAAAAAAAAAAGAAAAGAAAAAATCATGGGTAACCAGAAATCCCACCCAAACCCTTAGTCACCGCTGGGATGCCTA
Organism: Aotus nancymaae; assembly: GCF_030222135.1. Taxonomy (NCBI): domain Eukaryota; kingdom Metazoa; phylum Chordata; class Mammalia; order Primates; family Aotidae; genus Aotus; species Aotus nancymaae. Next base: position 12,222,998 of record NW_026988429.1, read on the forward strand.
GTTCTAAACCTACCCAAGCTGGGCCTCTCTATAAAAAAGAAAATGCTACTCTTCCTCTCCACCGTAGCCTGGCCACAGTATCTGCTAAACAACCAGTCCAAGTGGCCTCCAGAGGGCACGCTTAACTTTAATGTCCTCACTAATTTAAACAATTTTTGCCAAAGGAACAGCAAGTGGGCCGAGGTTCCCTACATCCAAGCATTCTGGTATCTCCACGCCCACCCCAACCTCTGTTCCTCTTGTACTACGGCTCAGGTGCTCCTAGCAAAGAACTTACCCAAACAGCCTTCAGCCCCACAAGTGACCTCCTCCTCCTCCTCCTGTGATCCCGACTTGCCTGAAAAACTCTCCCTACCCCCAACCTGACCTAATAATCCTCCATCCTATGCAGAACCCCAAACCCCTCCCGCTTCCCCAGGTCTTAACCTCTCCAGTCAGCACCCACACTTGCTCACACAGCGCTCCCACCAATGGGGGTTCCCCCCTTTTTCCCCTCTATACTGAATCTCAAATCCCTTCTGCTCCTCCCCTTTCAAAACCCCAGCCACCTCCTGCCCTCCCAAGTCCTAATGTAACCCCACCCGCTAGTGCTCACATTCACCTGCATGGCGCGTCCACTGATGTTCAGAACTCCCTCCTTTGTCCTCTCCGCGAGATGGCTGGAACGGAGGGTGTAGTCCAGGTACACGTTCCTTTCTCTCTCTCTCTAACTTGTCCACCATTAAAAAACGCCTAAGGTCATTCTCCACCAATCCTACTGTTTATACTAAAGAATTTCCCTATTTCACTCAAGCCTATAACTTAACCTAGCAAAACATTTATGTAATTCTGTCCTCTGCCCTTATTCCTAATGAAAATAACCGCTGCCGCCAAGACCAAATGCTGCAGTAACTCCTAGCAAACATGCAAGGCACAGCTCATAAGGTGGTTAATTATAATAAGCTGCATGAAATAACCCAGGGTCCTACTGAAAACCCAGCTGCCTTCCTTAACCAATTAACCAACGTTATAGTCCTACATACCCAAGTAGACCCAGACTCCCCAGCCAGAACCACCCTCCTAGCGGCCCATTTTATCTCCCAGTCAGCACCAAACATTAAAAAAAAAAAAAAAAAAAAAAAAAAAACTAAAGAAAGCAGAGGAGGGCCCCCAAACTCTCCTATAAGACCTGGTAAACTTGGCATTTAAAGTTTTTAATAGCCGGGAGAAAAAGGCTAAGGCCGTCCGCCAGGCCCATTTACAGCAACGGGTAAGCCTCCAAACCCAAGCTATCGTAGCAGCCCTAAGGCCGGCAGCACACCCAGCATCTGGTGGGGGAAACTCCTCAAAGTTCCTCCAAAAAGGTCCCCGAGGACCTGCCCAGACTGCTTCAAACGTCCCGCCCGGGCCCTGCTTCAAATGTGGCCAAGAGGGACACTGGGCCCGGCAGTGACCCTGTCCATGTCCACCTCCCGGACCCTGTCCAATCTGCAAATAAACTGGACACTAGAAGGTAGACTGCCCATTCCGGACTACAGGCTCACCCCCTGCATCTCCATGTGAGGGGCAGGCCAGTCCAAAGGATGCAGTCCCTTCGCTTGAACTCCTTGGCCTCATGAATGATTGGCGCAGCCCAAACTCGGAGACCCCCATCACCCTTGCTGAGCCCAGGGTAACGCTATGAAGAGCGGGTAAGTCCATTTCCTTCTTAATGGACATGGGGGTTGCCTATTCTGTATTGCCTTCCTACTCAGGTCCTAGTATACCTTCCCAGGTTTCAGTTATGGGAATTAATAAAGAGTCTTCCTACCCTAATCAAACTCATCCTTTAGCCTGTGTCCTCCAAAGACACCCCTTTTCTCACTCTTTTCTAATCATACCCTCATGCCCAGTTCCCCTATTAAAACCAAATATTCTCCAAACTGTGGGGACCACTCTCCAACTTACTGGCCCCCATACTCAAACCCATCACCCACTCACCTCCTACTGCCCCTCCTAACTGACCCTATGCCCAGGCTCAACCCCTTGTCTCAACCCCCTATCCCTCCTAATGTAGTTAATCCCTTAGTATAGAATACCTCTAAGACTGTAGTGGCCAGACATCACACGCCAGCTAAGATACTTCTTAAAAATCCTACCCACTTTCCCTCACGTCCTCAGTTTCCCATCTCAAAAACCCACCACCAGGGCCTAAAGCCTATTATCACCTAACTCCTAGCACAGGGACTCCTTATTTCTACCAGTTCCCCTTGCAACACTCCTATCTTGCCAGTCCAAAAGCCATGCGGCTTTCACCTGGTTCAGGACCTGTGCCTTATCAATGAGGCAGTAATTCCCCTCCACCCTGTAGTTCCCAATCCATACACCCTATTATCAAACATTCCCTCCACTACTTCTCATTTTACAGTCCTTAACCTCAAGGATGGCTTCTTTACCATTCCTCTTCACCGGAAGTCCTATTTCCTCTTTGCCTTTACTTAGACGATCCAGACACTAACCTCTCCCAGCAGTTAACCTAAACGGTCCTGCCCCAGGGCTTTAGAGACAGCCCTCACATATTTAAACAAGCATTAGTAGCTAACCTAACCTCTTGCCCCCCTCAGCCTAATCTCCTCTTACAGTACTTGGACAACCTGCTGCTTTGCAGCCCTTCCCTCTCCATGTCACGGCAGCATACTGCCGCTCTCCTCAATTTCCTTGGGTCTAGGGAATACTGGATTTCCCCCTCCAAAGCACAGCTGTCGGTCACCTCAGTAATCTATTTAAGTATTCACCTTACTCCCCAAACTAAGGGCTTAAGAACAGACAGTCAAAAGGCACTACTTGCACTGCTGCCCCCCAAAACAGCTAACAAAATCCTCTCTTTTCTAAAATTTGTGGGATTTTTTTTTGTCACTGAATTCCTAACTTTGCTACTCTGGCTAAGCCCTTGTATGCGGCAGCCAAAAATACCCCCAGGAAACATAGCTAATATTCCAGTCCTATACCTGCATTGTCCCTAAAGTTATAAAACAACTTGGCTCTGTGAGCCATACAATCCTAAAAATAAAGCCACCCTAACTAACCAAATCAAACCCTCAAATAACACCTCTCATCCTTTCTCCTAGTTAACTCTAGTACAGCAGGGAGCCAACATGTTAAACTTAACCAAAACCGTAAACCTTGCTCACTGCTTTTTATGTGCCTCTCTTAACAACCCCTCCTTAGCCGCAGTTCCCCTCTGGACTGGATTCAACCTGTCACTAACGCCCACAGGACCTAACACCACCTTAACAGGAATCCCCTTATTCAATATACACTCCCAGTCTCTCTCTCTCTATGTTACAGGACAGCTAACAACCCCAGCCTCAGGTGCAACACCACAGTAAATGTAAAATCTTCCCTTTATGCACCTCCAGGGGAATACTTTTAGTGTAATGGAACCCTAACCAAAGTTATCAAAACATCCTTCACATTCCCCTGTGTTCCCGTCACCCTAGTCCCACAGTTAGAAGTGTATGGACAATCCGAGTTCCTGTCCCTCATTGCACTGTCCCCTAATCACCAGGACAAACAAACAGTCTTCTTCCCAATAGTAATAGGCCTCTCTTTAGCATCCTCTCTAGCAGCAGCTAAAATAGGAAGTGGAGCCATGGGCTACAGCATCACTTCGGCCACTCAACTGGAGGACACGCTCTGTGTGGCCATTAAGGCATCAGCCACCTCTCTGGCATCCCTCCAGTGGCAGATAATGTCCCTGGCTCAGGTAACTCTCCAAAGCCAGCGGGCCCTAGACCTGTTAATGGCAAAAAAGGGGGTACCTGTCTATTTCTCCAGGAACAGTGTTGCTATTACATCAATGAAACAGGCCTAGTAAAAGAAAATGTCAATACTCTCTACCGCCTCCAAGAAGAACTCTAAAGGAAACAGAATACACCGGGCTCTTCCCTTAACTGGTGGCATTCTCTCATATTTACCTGGCTAGCTCCTGTTATCGTTCCCCTCATCGTGGTATGCCTTCTACTAATGTTAGCTCCTTTCTTTCTCAGGTTTTTACGAACTCGCATGAAAAAATCTCCAGAGTGGCTGTAAATCAGATGCTACTTCACCCCTATGTCCAACTCCCAACCAAGGCACCGGCCAACTAACCTCCCCACTCCGCCCCTGTTCAGCAGGAAGTAGCCAGAAAGAAGCGGCATCCTATATCATCAAAAAGGTTGGGATATAAGGCCAGCTGCCTCACTGGGAGTTAAATGGACACACTTATCTCTCCCTGTGCCGGCCTCTCCAGGCTGACACACTTATGTCTCCCCATGCTGGCCTCTCTATGCTGGCTCCCCACACCCACTCCTATCTGGTCTCTCTATGCAGGCTCTACACACCCACTACTGCATTCCTCACTCGACCCCTTCAAAATTTAAAAAGCCTGCCAAAGATTTGTCCAACAGCAGCTTAACATTGACCTCCCCAGCCGGTCAGCCCACCAGTAGTCCCGCCTGGCAACCAATGGCAGCTCGCCCCATCAGCACCTTGACTTCCCCTCACCAATGAAACTCTCTGTTCTTTGTTTTCCTAATAATCAATCAACCTTCCTCACCAATGAAACTGTCTGCTCTTTATTTCCCTAAAGACCAATCAATTACCTCCACTCCCTATAAAACCCCACACCCTGAGAAGCCCAGTGCAACTTCTCTGGCCCCTTCCCAGACCACAGAACCTCACCCAGGAGCTGAATAAATTGGATTCTCATTTTCTCACACTGGCCTCAGTTTCCTCATTTTAACTTGGCAATATACCTTACACTCACCACCCCCCTTTTTTTTTTGAAACAGGATCTCACTCTGTCACCCAACCTGGAGTGCAGTGGCATGATCACTGCTCACTGCAGCCTCAACCTCCTAGGTTCAAGCAATCCTCCCACCTTAGCCTCCTGAGTAACTGGGACTATAGGTGCACACCACCACACCCAGCTGATTTTTAAATTTTTTTGTAGAGACAGAGTCTCATCATGTTGCCCAAGCCAATCACAAATTCCTGAGCTCAAGCAATCCTCCTGCTCAGCCTTCCAAAGTGCTGGGATTATAGACATGAGCCACCACACTTTTAGGGTCAAAAATCACCCTTTTAAAGTATGCAGTTCTGTGTGTGTGTGTGTGTGTGTGTGTGTATTCACAGTTGTGCAACCATCACCACTATCTCTTATTAGAACATTTTTATAACCCCTAAAAGAACCAGTACCCGTTATCATTCACTCTCCATTCTCCCTCCTGAGAGACTGACTTTAAACTGTTTAGCGCCATGCCCATTTTGATTCATATAGATAACAGTTGATCATTGCTACACAGCAGTCAGTAGTCTGCACATAAGTAATATCACAATGATTCTTCAGACTTAGTAAGAGCTGGCTTGACAACTGTGTCAGGAATAAGTTCAGCAGGGGAATGGTAGGGATAAAGAGCCTTAAAGAACAGTTTGTTTATCTCTCATAGAATAGTCCAGGTAGCTCATAGCTCCATCTTCCCTAGGGCAGGAGCAGCTTCCTCAGGATACAAAGTGTCAGCTAGAGATCCAGCTATTATATCCTTGTTCCAGACAGCAGGATGAAGGAAGGGATGAAGATTGCATGTCTTTGGCTTTTAAGGAAAGGCCTCCAAAGCTGCCACAAACACGTCTACTAACTTCTTTTTTTTGAGACGGAGTCTTATTCCGTCACTTAGGCTGAAGTGCAGTGGAGTGACCTCGGCTCACTGCAGCCTCTGCTTCCTGGGTTCAAGCAATTCTCCTGTCTCAGCATCCTAAGTAGCTGGGATTACAGGTGCCCGCCATGATGTCTGGCTAATTTTTTTTGTATTTTTAGTAGAGACAGGGTTTCACTATGTTGGCCAGGCTGGTTTCAAACTCCTGAGGTCAAATGATCTGCCTGCCTAAACCTCCCAAAGTGCTAGGATTACAGGCATGAACCTCTGCACCTAGCCACTTCTACTGACATCTAATTGACCAGAACTCACTAGTATGGTCACATCTAGCTGTAAGAAAGGCTGAGAATTTAGCCTTATTGCAAACAGCCAGTTAAAAATTGGGGTTTGTATTAATATGAAAGAAAAGACCAGGTATTTGGTAGATGTATCAGTCAGCAAATGCTATAATAATTCTGTGTAACAGCTGGGCGTGGTGGCTCATGCCTGTAATCTCAGCACTTTGAAAGGCCAAGGTGGGTAGATCACCTGAGGTCAGGGGTTCAAGACCAGCCTGACCAACATGGAGAAACCCCATCTCTACTAAAAATACAAAATTAGCCAAGCATGGTGGTGCGTGCCTGTAATCCCAGCTACTCGAGAGGCTGAGGCAGGAGAATCATTTGAACACAGTGGGCGGAGGTTGCAGCGAGCCGAGATTGCACCATTGCACTCTAGCGTGGGCAACAGAGCGAAACTCCATCTCAAAAAAAAAAAAAAATTCTGCAAAACAAACCATGAGCATACAATAAGCTTCTGTTTTCCTTGCTCTCAGGGCTGTAGGTTGGCTGGGAAGTTCTGCATCAGGCTATGGGGCTGCTGGGCTTGCATTTAGGCTCCAAGCTGGTTCATGTCTATCTGTCTCCACAGTTTCATTGGACCAGCACTACCAGGACACGTTCTCCTTTTTTTTTTAAGAGACAGGGTCTCACTCAGTCACCCAGGCTCGGGTGCAGTGGTGCAATCACAGCTCATTGCAGCCTCAACCTCCTTGAACTCAAGCAATCCTCATACCTCAACCTCCCAAGTAGCTGGGACTACAGATGCATAACAACATGCCCAGCTATTTTTTTTTTTTTTTTTTTTTTTTTCTGGAGAGATGGGCTCTTGCTATATTGACCAGGCTGGTCTTGAACTCCTGAACTCAAGGAATCTTTCCATCTCAGCCTACCAAAATGCTGAGATTATAGGCATGAGCCACCACACAGAGCGCATTCTCTTCATGGCAACTGGCAAGAGCCCAGGAAGTTAGCAGAAACACATGATGCCTTTTCAGCCTTCTTGAGTCACCCCTTTTCACACTCCATTGACCAAAACAAGTCACGTGGCCAAGCTAACATCAATGGCGGAGGAATACTGCACTCACGCTAATGGAGAGCAGTGCAAAATCACATAGCAAAGGGTGTGAGTGTAAAATTCTAACACCGGAAGTGTCTGCAGAATGATAAACAATGATTCATTTATACAGAGGACAATCAAGATTGCCAGGAAATTCAATGTCTGCAGTCTTGGTCCTTAGAGACCTCCCAGGAACCTGCAGCTGCTGCTCTCCTACAATTCGGCTCCTGGTCTAGCTTCCCAGTTCTGATAATCCCACTTCCCCAGTGACAGATTAAGCTAGTCCAGCCTCTCACATAAGCTTTTTAGGCCACAGTCCCTAGTTTCAGCTTAACCAGACACCTGCAGCCATTTCTCTGAGGTTTCGCCAAGACAAACAGAGAGGTTCAGGATGCCTCTAAGGGAGAAGTTAAGAGGGAAAAATCATCTGGGAAAAATTCAGAGTGCAGAAGCAACTTCCCTGAAAAGTTACTGCAACAGACAAAAATAAATCAACGTGGGGAAAACAAGACAAAACTCAGGCTGCACCTGTACAGAGAAACAAAACAGGGTCCTACTCAGATGTTCTTTGTTCTTTGTCTAAAAAGCAAGCTCCCAGGAAAAATTTTTCTCCCCTTTTCAGGTAGATATATGGTGAGAACTTGCACAGGGAAGAGGGAGGCTTACCTAAAACAAACTCATAATTATACAAACAAGAGAAGCTGTGCTTTGTGCTTACCTACAGACACACCCACAGCTGCATGAGATTAAGGGGCATCGTGCAGACAGCTTTACTGATAAGAGAAATTACTCAAACTGCTACAGAGATGAGAGGGGTTTCTTATAAAAACTTTTGAATTCAGCTATTACCCAGCAATCCACTCAGACTTCTCTCTCTGTTGCGGAGAGCTTTTTTTCTTTCACTTACTAAACTTTTGCTCCAACCCCGCCTTTGTGACTGCATTCCTTAATTTTCTTGGACGTAGGACAAAGAACCTAGGCTACCAGTTCAGACAATGAGAAACAGCTACTTTAAGGTGCATTGGTGAGACTGCGACACCGTCTCTGTGGGTCCAGCAGCCATTTTCCTCTGTCCCAGTTCCCTGGGGGCCAGCCAGAGTCAGACCCGTTTTGACCCGTTTTTCCTGTTCAATTTCCCCAAACACAAAAGCTTCATCATGTCACTTTCTATTACTATTGGGCTTGAAGATACATCTATAAGAGAGTAAAAGCCCAGGCAACTTGGCGCTTGAGTTACAAAGAATTCTGTTTATCTTCCCTGGGGTAAGACTAAGTCTACAGCAGTAAAAATTGAGAACTCAGATTAGGTTTTCAAAGGCCGACCTTTCCTTAGTTTACATTCTTAATGAATCACCCTGCTCAAGTGTAATCAGCGGAGCTTAAGGCAAATTTCCAAAAGGTCTGGTCAAATTTTTGGTGTAAATAACCTTTGATGTATCTATTTCAACTTTACTTAGTCCACTTCCATTAGTAACATGAAGAAGCATTTTCTTGGTTACAACCCAAAGTTAGCACCAATTATGAAATCTACCGGTTAGTTCAGCGAATTGAACAGTTACTTTTGTTGTTGTTGTTTTTTGGGACAGGGTCATGTTCTGTCACTCAAGCTAGAGAGCAGTGGTGCCATCTCAGCTCACCGCAACCTCTGCCTCCTGAGCTCAACTGATCCTCCCACCTCAGCCTTCCCAGTAGCTGGGAACACAGGCACATCCCACCACACCCTGCTACTTTTTTTTTTTTTTTTTTTTGTAGAGATGAGTTTTTGCCATGTTGCCCAGACTGGTGTCAAACTCCTGGCCTCAAGTGATCCACCTGCTTCAGCCTCCCAAAGTGTTGGTATTACAGGCATGAGCCACCACACCCAACCAAAATGGTTACTTTCAATAACAGCTGTGGACACCCGCTCCTCATGGAAGTTGTTTCAATGTAGTCTTTGAACAGCTTAGAAATTAAAGATGATTTCTAAACAATCTTTCAGGAAGGTGACATAAAAAACAAGTCATAAGTTTGTTATTTTTTCCCCTTCCTTCCTTCCTCTTTCCTTTTTTCTTTCTCTCCTTCCTTCCTTCCTTCCTTTTTCTTTTTCAAGACAGAGTTTTGCTCTTGTTGCCCAGCCTGGAGTGCAATGGCACGATCTCAGCTCACTGCAACCTCCACCTCCCAGGTTCAAGCAATTCTCCTGCCTCAGCCTCCCGATTAGTTGGGAGTACAGGTGTCTGCCACCACACTCGGCTAATCTTTTGTATTTTTAATAGAGACAGGGTTTCACTATGTTGGCCAGGCTGGTCTTGAACTCCTGACCTCAGGTGATTCACCCGCCTTGTCCTCCCAAAGTGCTGGGATTACAGGTGTGAGACACCACTCCCAGCCTTTTTTAAAAAATAAAGTTAAACATACATGTATCTTATGACCCAGAAATTTCACTTGTAGGTATTTTTACCACAGACAAATAAAAGCTTATGACCATACACCCTACACAAAATCTTGTACATAAATGTTCACAGCAGCTTTATTCTTAGTAGCCAGAAACTAGAAAAACCCAAATGTAACATCCATCTATAGGTAAATGGTTAAACAAATTGTGGAATATACATGCAATGGAAAAGTATTCCACAATAAAAAGGAAGGGACTGCTAATATACTCAACAACATAGATGAAGCTCACAGATGTCACGCTGCATGGAGGAAGCTAGACATAGAAGACTGTACTGTGTGATCCCATTTATATGACATTCAACAAAAGACAAAACCAACGTATGGTGATAGAAATTAGAACAATTGGGATTGATTGGAAAAGGGCAAGAGGGAACTTTCTAGGCGATGAAATGCTTTGTATCATAATTGGGGTAATGGCTACACACTGTATGCATTTTCTAGTAATCATCAAACTCTGTAGGTTAGATCTGAGCATTTCACTGTATATAAATTATACCTCATTTTTAAAACTCTTTTTTTTTTTTTTTAAGTTGCGCTATTTCCTCAAATGTTTGAACAACAAACTGAGGAGATCCGTGACCTGAGTGTTAATGGGGCACTGGTGGCCTTAGTGGGGGAGAGGTTGTCACATGTGGTCAGCAGCCAGCTGGCAACATTTTCAATTTGTGCCAGTTAATCATTTGTGAAAGAATTTTCTGAAAATGGAGTATGAGGCACATCCAATTAGGTCCATAAAATAATTTTGAAAGTGGGTCTTAGGCTCTGCTCAGTAAACACAAAATGTTATCCTGGGTGGATTTCATGTTGTGGTTCCATGATGCTCCCTGGCAGAGGAGCAGGGCCTGTCCAAGCCCTCAGACCCTGGGTCTGGAGAGGCTGTGACATATTGGCTAGACAGAGCACCTCTGCACCTCCAGGTGAAACACAAGGTTCAGAAGGTGCCACAGGGTTGGAGGAGACCATGAGTCTCCTATCGGCTGGGGAGGTGGAAAGAGTTCTGGACTGATAATCAGGAAAATAACCTGGTCAATAAATCCAATAACCTGATCCAGGAATCAATCTGGGGCTCTGCTACCACTTCACAGCCAGAGAGAAACAGTGATGTGACCTTGGGAAATGTATTTGTCACCTGTCCTCCATCCTGGGCCTGGGGGCCTCAGGGCTCCTGAAACAGGATGTTCATGATGACTCTCCCTGACCCAAATCTTTTATAATCTCTGGGCTGCCATCCCTGCCAAGAAGAGCAGAAATCTCCCTTGTGCTGAAGGCCTTGCTTTGTTTGATGTGGCCTGGGTCAGTCCCAGGCCATGAGTTTACTCCCACATGCTCAATTGGGCAAGCTCTGTCTGGCACAAAGCTACACCAAAAGCAAAAAAAAACCAAAAAAACGGTGCGTAAGTTGCAAAGGAACCTGGAGAGGCTTTCTCCCTTTTTTGCTGAATTTTCTCTCTTCCGAATGTGCTTCCTTCCCACCCCGCGGAAGGAAGTCGCCCTCCCAATCAGGCAGGATAATCTTTGGGGCTCTCTCTTCCTCCTCTGTGTTTCTGTCCTGCTGGCTGCTGGTGGTCCCAGCCAGGTATCCTGTTCACTCTGCCCACTTGGATGACTACATACAGTGAACTTCCAGGACTTGGCTAAGGGAAGGTCCCCTCCATTCTTTTCTCTCTCAATCACCATCTCCTCAGTCTCATCCAGAATACTTGCCTCAGTACCTTCGTAATACATGCCACACATACATGCACATACATAGGCACATACAACCACAACCACACCTACACACGATATCCATGGCATATAGCACAAATACACGCTAAACCACCCCTCACACCGCACGTACACTTACAGACTACATATAAATACCCATCACACACATACACATTCTTACCATGCATAATGGGACACCAAACACAAATTCTCTCTCTCTCTCTCTCTCTCACACACACACACACACACACACACACACACACACACACAGAGCTATTGTTTAGGGCAGGAGCTAAGTCAGTACCAGCTTCTGTCCTTCTCCATCCTATAGTGCTTCTCAAACCCCAGGTCCCAGGGAAATGTCACAGAGGCTGATTGTCTTCCTGTCTCAACCATGAATAATCGGCTAATACGCATCGGTGCTGCTGCTTTGGGCAACCAGCAGAAGAGCTGTCCTTCTAAGCGCTCAACCCACTCCCCTCTGTACAATCCTGCCAGTGACCGTGGTTGCTGATCACTTCAGGGACGTCATTGGTGGAATAAACATTGCACACAAGTAGGAGACACAACAGTTGCATTATTGATTGTTAAAATATTGAAACACTCTGTACCAGTTAATAAAACACCTGCTGTCCCCAACCCCCTGAAGGTCCCATCCCCTGTTGCTTTGGCCTCTCTTCTAGGCCTTGCCAGGATTCACCAAATAAAGTGTTAATGCGCCTGGTACAAGGTGTAGACAATACAAGGTGGAGCCAGGGTAGTGTGGACCAACAGTGAAAGGGGCTGTGTTGAGCAGTCATTCATTAATTCCTCCTCCAAAAGGTATGTGTGGGACATCCATGTGCAGACACGGCTGACCACTCAGGGTCCAGCAGCAGAAAGTGAAAAGGCAATTAGAGTACCAAGTGATGAGTTCTGCAACGGGGAAGTGTCCAAACGCTGCAGGAGCAGAGGGCGGGGGCACTAACTCAGACTTGGAGGGCTCCAAAAATGCTTCCCACAAAGCAAGTGGCCAGACACCTAAACAAGTCAAAGTCATTCTAATGCAGGAGAGGGGCGTGGAAATTAAATTTGTCTTCTTTTCTTTAGTATAAGCAAACTTCTCTGAGCCCCTACCCCTCACTTTGTTCTACAAGTTTTATGAGTGTAGAGATTTCTGTTCTCTGTAACTGATAATTATGGGTTTCTGTTTCTCATCTAAGCAACACAGTGAAGGTCATAAGAAATGCCTAAGCAGGCTGGATTTCAACCATGATAGTGAAGGGCACAAGAGATAAGCCTGTACTAGGATCCTTGAGTCCCTCAGATAACACCGTCTGGGCTCCATAGCAAAAGTCATATGTAAGCCTGAGTTATGTGCCTGTCATTGCTTAATAAACTGCCTTTGTTCTGCACCTGCAAGCCTGCTTCCATGCCACTGTATTTCATTTATAAAATTCAAGCCCTGTCTTTGTTTGGGCTCAGTTTTGGGATGCAAATCTGCTGAGCCGGTGCACCTAAATAAAATCCTCCTGTTTCGTCCATTGGTCTTTCCAGTCTCCTGATCCCCGCAACAGTTCAAGTAAAGAAGGATGGGGGCAGGGTGCGGTGGCTGTAATCCCAGCACTTTGGGAGGCTGAGGTCAGCGGATCATCTGAGGTCAGGAGTTTGAGACCAGCCTGGCCAACATGGTGAAACCCTGCCTCTACTAAAAATACAAAATTAGCTGGGCATGGTGGTGCATGCCTGTAATCCCAGCTACTTGGGAGGCTGATGCAGGAGACTCTCTTGAATCCAAGAGGCAGAGGTTGCAGTGAGCCAAGATTGTGCTGTTGGCACTCCAGCCTGGGCAACAAGAGTGAAACTTCATCTCAAATAAAAAAAAAAAAGAAGAAGGATGGGGAAACAGGTGTCCCAGAGGAAGGAATAGCACGTGCAAAGGCCCAGAGGCAAGAGAGAACCCTATTTGTTCAAAAAAAAGAAAAGAATTGATCCAAATCTGGATGCTTAGAGCACAGGAGGAAAAGAGTGAAGTGAGGCTCACATGGATAGGGGCAGGGAAGCACAGAGGCAGGCTTGTTTCCTAAAGCAACAGAACAGGGAAGTCCAGAACAAAGGCTCTGAGTGAAGACTGCTCAGGTGACTCTTGGCTCACCACTTCCTAGCTATATGACCCTTGGGAAAGTCACTCAACTTTTTCTACCTCAGTGGAATCACTGTAGTGCTTACTTCCCAAGGAGGGTGGAGACAGGTAATGCATGTAATGCACCTGGAATTACCTGGCATGTGATACCTGTCAATTCATATCAGCATTCTTGAGAACTTAAACCCCTCCAAAAAGTCAGGGATGGTCCCAGAGTAGGGGACAGTCCTGGGGGCTGCAGGTTGGTGCAAGGAAAGCTGGCCCACTGGCTGTTACCCTTAAAAGAAATACTCAGTGTGAAATGGAAAACTATGTTCCTCATTCTAATCACCAGGATAACCACAGTCCTCTTTGCAATAGCATTTTGAAAGTTGCAACATGGTTTTGACAAACTTGCTTGTCAATGTCTTAAATCTTATCCTTGAGAAGAGGGCAGAGTATCCTCCTTTTCAAAGACTTCCTTTTCAAGAAGTCTTTTCAATGGAAAAAGACTTCTGCCTGGGAAGTCTAGTCCCGGGAATAAGCCGTGTCCTCTGGTCCATCAGTCCCACATGAGCTAGAAGGCTCAACTCCTGCCCCATTCCCACTCCCACCCTCCCCCACCGTGCCAAACCCAGCAGGATGGCTTCCTGGGCAACTCCACCATGGGCACGCCCCCTGGCCCTCAGAGCTGCTGCCTGGAGTATCCATTGGCCTCCCAGGAGGTCCCCAGTTGCCAGGACGTGGCTGTGTCATAGGGATGGCTTCTCCAAAGACAACTTGACGTCTCCTCTACAGGGGTGTCCCTGACACAGCAGCTGCCCATTGCACCTCCCAGCACCCACCCTGTCTTTGCATGGGGCTTGTCACTCCAATCTCAGCAGTATTCTCAAGGAGCAATAATCTTGGCTCAGCTCTTATACTGGACTGATAAATGGGGGTGCCTGGGGAGGCCCCTACCTTTCCACAGAGTCCACACATCACTTCAGGTGAGTGTGGGAATCAGGTTTGGAGATCCACACTCGACAGGCTTATCTAAATCGTTAAGTAGCTCTTGGGCAATGTGGAGCTCCCTTTTCCAGCCCGCCCTGCTCTCCTCCCCCATATGTAGGATTCATAGTTATAGCGAGTGTGAGGACGGATAGGCCCACACTCATGACCACTATGTCAGAGGCCACATAGACACAGGGCTCCTGGCAAGCTCCGAGCTGACCACAGGTTGCTTCCCAGCCAAGCCTTCCCAAGCCTTCCTGCTGTCCCAGCCAAGCTTTGCTGGTTCCTTCTCAACCAAGGAAACTTTCAGGAAACCCATTGATCAGAGACCTTAACACATGGCCTTAGAGCTGATTTAGAAACTGGAGAGTGAAGGCATGGAGTGGAAAAAACTAGGCAGAGTCAGGCCCTTGAAAGTGGAGTTAGGGGAAGTAAGATTCCCTAAGGAGGAAAAACTGGAGCTGCTGTTTCTCCATTAGGGGCTGGCATTACCTTTGGTCAATCCATGTGTGCTCTGCCACTTTTAACTTGGGTGTCCTTGGACAAGTCATGGTCACTTCTCTGAGCCTCCATTTTCTCAGCTATAAACCAGGCTATTAGTGATAATAATAGTAATAGTAATACCTTTAGCATTGTTTAAAGAGTTAAAGAAAATAATGCGGGAGGCCGAGATGGGCGGATCACCTGAGGTCAGAAGTTCGAGACCAGCCTGGCCAACATGGTGAAACCTCGTCTCTACTAAAAATACAAACCTTAGCTGGGTATGGTGGTACGTGCCTGTAGTCCCAGCTACTCAGGAGGCTGAGGCAGGAGAATTGCTTGAACCTGGGAGGCAGAGGTTGCCCTGAGCAAAGATGGCACTGGCTTTAGCTTGAGCAACAAAGTAAGAGTCTGTCTCTAAAAAAAAAAAATGCAAGTAAAAGCAATGCAAATGGCAACATGCTAGAGGACTGTTTCTTCTTCTACCCTTCCAGTAATGTCCTCATTTTTTTCTTCTTTTTATTCAACATTTGCCCAGTTCAAGTTTCTCTACTTGTAAGAACTTTTCTGACTCTGTTGCCCCGCAGCGATTCTGACCTTTCCCAAGGCATTTAGTAATGACCACATGATGTTGTTTGTTTTGTAATTCTTTCATCTGTTAGCTTATCTCCCATCTGATGCCCCTTGGGGTGAGGAATTGTGTCTTTACTCTTCCAGTGTGTCTGTGGCTCCTAGCACAGTGCCGGACACACTATGGTTAATCAATAACTACTTGCTAACCATGCATTTGCAATGGATAAATATACAATTACAGATATGTAACTTCATATCATTAGTTTATCAGGATTTGGTTAGTTTATATGAAAGTTGTTTGGAAACTGCGCAGAATAATCAAAAAGAGTAGTTGGACTTAAGCAATTATTTGGGTCTTGGCTAAGGATGGGTTTCTAAAAGAATTTATTGTGCTTATGCGCACAAGGTAACCTCAGGGAGCAGGAAATACAGCCAGGACCCGCAGGACCTGGGGAAGCCACACAGCTTTTCGTTCTCTGACTCTTTCTCTCTCTCAATCCCTCCCTCCCTGTGTTCCTCATCTCTGCCTCTCTTAGCTTGTTTTGTAGGCCTTGAATATCTCCTAATCTGGAATAACTCTTTGTTTTCGGTTACCATGGTACCAAAAGTGGCCTCAACTCTCCCAGATTTTACAACTCCAGTGGCCCATATTACTTAACTTGTTTCTGTGTCTCTTACTTCAAATTCCAGAGAGAGAGAATCTGACTGCTCAGCTTGGATCAGTTCCCTCCTCTGCTTCAATCAGTTGTGACCAGGGAATAGGTCCCCCAGGAAAACATGGCCATTCAGGCAGCACCATCTTCCTGGGGGCCATGGGGTCCCTCCCAAGTAAGGGGCCTGGGCTGTACAGGGCCACCCTGCGGAACACACTCAATTCCCAGCTACTCAGTCCCCAACGACCACTCACTCTCCACGCAGTCATTGGCTTAGGGCCATTCTTTTCAAAAATAATTTTTTTGGCTGCTCTGTACCTTCCCAGAATACTTGAGGCCTAGGAAAGGGAAAGGAAATCTTGAAATATAGTGGTCCTGACTTCCAAGATCTTTTTCTAGTGATAGGGATTCAACCATTGGACCGACGAGCCAGTTACAGGCTAGAACATGAAGTAAATATGGTAATTTCATGTCAGAAATGTGGGAACAGAGGCTTGAAAGATAAGCCAAGAACAGTAGATGGAAATCAGCAGCTATCTTCAGCGATCAGATTGGCAAATATTAAGAATGGCAACATGCAATACTGGCAAGGTGTGGGGAAACAGGTGCTGTCACGCACTGCTGATGGGAGTGAAAAATGAAGCAATGCTGCTGTAGGCTGCCTGGCAGTCTCTACCAAGATAGTAAATGTTCATTCCCCGATCCAGGAATTTATGTAACTACAGTCAGCTCTCCAGCTCCGGGAGTTTATGTAAGTACAGTCGGCTCTCCAGATCCCTGGGTTCTGCATCTATAGATTCAGACAATCTCAGATCACAAATATGCACTTAAAAAAAAAATTGTCTGTTCTGAACATATTCAGACTTCTTTTCTTGTCATTTCCTAAACAATACAGTATAACAACAATTTCCGTAGAGTTTACATTGTACTAGGCATTATAAGTAATCTAGAGATGATTTAAAGAACACTGGAGGATGTGCATAGGTTATAAGCAAATACTGTGCCACTTTATATCAGGAACTTGAGGATGCAGGAATATTGGCATCCATGAGGGGTCCTGGATCCAAGCCCCCATGAATACCAAAGGACAGGTTTAAAGATGTTTATATATGTATGTGAATGTAATGCTGTTCAGAGGAGAAAAAAAACAAACACACTTAAATGGCAAACAAGCTTGCTTAGATGGATTATAATATTATAGAATACCATAAACTATTAAAATAATGAGGTAGCCCTATTCTGGCATTTAAAGATAACCTGTATGTATTGTTGCATGGGGAGAAAACCAGGTGATAGGACAGCAATTCATGTAGGATTTGATTTACATAAAAATTTTCACATTCAACTCTGTGGACATTAGACACAGACCGGGAGAAGTTACCAAAATGTTAAAGGCAGGCTAAGATTTCAAGCAATTGCTACTTTTGCCTTTATGTTTTCTGTATTGCTTGAATTTGCATTTATTTTCATAATCAGAAAACAACAAAGCCAGCTTCCCCCTACCTTTGTCCTTTTTAAAAATAAGGCTTTCATTTTCGAATAGTTTTGTATTTACAGAAAACTTGAAAAGATGGTGCAAAGTTCCCAAATACTCCATGCCCAGCTTTCCCTGTTATTAACATCTTATATTACACGGTACATTTGCCACAATTACTGAACCAATATTGATGCATTATTAACTAACACACATGTTTTATTCAGTTTTGTTGTTGTTGTTGAGACAGGGTCTTGCTGTCCCCAAGTGCAGTTGTGCAATCACAGGTAACTGCAGCCTCAACCTCCTGGCTCAAGCGATCCTCCCACCTCAGCCTCCTGTGTAGCTGGGACTACAGGCACACGCCACCACGTCCTGCTAATTTTTGTATTTTTTGTAGAGACAGCATTTCACCATGTTGCCCAAGCCAGTCTCGAACTCCTAGGCTCAAGAGATCCACCCAACTTAGCCTCACAAATGCTGAGATGACAGCAGTGAGCCACTGCCCCCAGCCTCAGATTTCCTTTAGTTGTTTCCTAATGTTCCTTTTCTGTACTAAGACCCCATCCAGAATATCAGATTACATTTAGTTGTCACGTTTCTTTAGGCTTTCCTTGTCTTTTTCTTGTTTTTGATAATGTTGACAGTTAAAAATATTTTTTAAAAATTTTTATTCTTGTTTTTTTTTTTTTTTTTTGAAACGGAATCCCACTTTGTCATCCAGGCTAGAGTGCAGTGGAGTGATCTCAGCTCACTGAACCCTCTGCCTCCGGGTTCAAGCAATTCTCCTGCCTCTGCCTCCCAAGTAGCTGGGATTACAGGCGCATGCCACCACACCCGGCTAATTTTTGTATTTTTTGCAGAGACAGGGTTTCACCATTTTGGCCAGGTTGGTCTCGAACTCCTGGCCTCAAGTGATCCACCCACCTCTGCCTCTCAGAATGCTGAGATTACAGGCATGAGTGACCACACCCAACTAACAGTTTTGAGGAGTACTTTTCAGGTAGTTTATGGACTGTCCCTCCATTGGGATTTGTCTGATGTTTTTCTCATGATTAGACCGGGGTCATGGCTTATTGGGAGGAAGACCACAGCGGTAAAGTGCCATTCTCGTCATGTCATATCAAGAGTGCATACTATTAGCATTACTTATCGCTTGATGTTAACCTTGATCACCTGGCTGAAGTAGTGTTTGTCAAGTTTCTCCACTGTAGTTATTCTTGTTTTCCTCTTTCACACACGTGTACGCTTTGAAAGGAAGTCACTGTGCAGAGCCCACATGAAGGAGTGGGGAGTTATCCTCCACCTTCTTGAGGTGAACTATTCACATAAGTTATTTAGACTTTTCTGCGTGGGAGAACCATCCCTTCTCCATTTTAAATTCAATCATTTATTTTTATTAGTGTGACTCATAAATATTTATCTCACATTTTGGGTCATAGTCCCATATTACTTTATTTTGTTGCTCAAATTGTTCCACCGTTGGCTATTGGGTGCTCTTTCAGTTGGCTCCTGTGCCCCTTTGACCTCTTCCCATCAGTGTGAGTTGGGGTGTGTGTGTGTGTGTGTGTGTGTGTGTGTGTGTGTAACACTTCCTTACTTTCTGGCCCTACATGATGTTCCAGGTTCATCTCATTTTGTGCATTTCCTGCCTGTCCTAAAATCAGTCTTTCCTTTGTGAGATAAAATAGCAAACAACTAGTCACCTAGTTGGCCCTTGCTGTAAAGAGGGAGGATCCCTGGAGTCCAGGAGTTCTAAACCAGCCTGGGCTACATGCTGAAACCCCCACCTCCCAACACAAAAACTTAAAAACATTAGCCAGGCTTGGTGGCGCACACCTGTAGTCCCAGTTACTCAGGAGGCTGAGGTGAAAGAATTGTTTTATCCCATAGTTCGAGGCTGCAGTGAGCCATAATCGTGCCACTGCGCTTCAGCCTGGACCACAGAGCAAGACCATGTCTTAAAAAAAAAAAAAGCCATGTTTGCTCCTTCTGCTTGTTTGGAAACCTCCAACTCAGTGACTGAGCACAGCCCTCCAGAAGAATGCTTTGAAGATGATAAGCAGGATAGAAAATAGGTTCCCACATCTCTTGCCTGATTGCCACATTTTAAGAAAAGATAAGTTCAATGATTCTAGCGCTGGCCTTTTCCTGTACCTAAGACAATGACAGGATGAAGAATTGTACTTCCATAATCTATAACCAGATGCACTCTTGCACCCAAACTTTGATGAGATTTTTGCCCGAATGTAACTTCTAAATGACTATTACTTAACATTGACCTGTAATTCTGTTTCAATTAAATGTTTCGAAACTTTGACATCTTTGGCAGGCTTCCCCACAATCAAAATCCTAAATTAAGTGGGTTTTTTGGTTTTATTCTTTGGCTTCACATTAACTTTGAGACTTTCTAAAAACTATCTCTCATTGCATAGATGTTAAATGATTAGACTTACTTGGTAAATTATAAGGAAAGCACTATCAAATCATAAATGATACTAGATCTTCCAGTTACATTTATGGGTATGTTATTGATATAAATGTTCTAAAATATGTACATTCAAAAAATTCCAATGTGTTATCTGTCAAATAATTTGATTATAATGTTAAATGTTTTCCAAAGTTACATTTGTACAGATGTTATTAATGTGAGCATTCTAAAAAGTATATGAAATTTATAAAAGTCTGATGATCCTGATGGACCACGGCCTATCATCATTCTGGTTGGTATCTTAAAATGCTGTAAGTAATAAAAATAACTAAATTTTCTTCAACTGAGAACTTTCATCAGTTTTTAACCATCGCTATTATATGTTTTTGTCATTCATAGTTGTTGTTTTGAATTCTTCTCTAGGTAGTCTGGTTTTTTTTTTTTTTTCCTGAGACAGAGTCTGGCTCTGTCACCCAGGCTGAGATCTCAGCTCACTGCAACCTTCACCTCCCTGGTTCAAATAATTCTCATGTATCATCCTTCCAAGTAGCTGGGATTACAGGCATGCACCACCATGCCTGGCTAACTTTTTTTTGTTTTTTTTTTTTTTAGTAGAGACAGGATTTCACCAGGCTGGTTTCAAACTCCTGGCCTCAAGCAATTTGCCCACTTTGGCCTCCTAAAGTGCTGGGATTACAGGCATGAGCCACTTCGACTGGCCTTAACAAGTACTCTTGAACACAGATGTCTAGTAACTTTAAGATCAATGGACTAAATAAAAAATTCTGGAACCATACTGAGAGCATTTATGAAGATTGCCAAACATCAAGCAGAACAAGAATTCCATGGAACTGAACTGATGGAGAACTAAAGCGATTTTCATGGGACTGAAAGGATGGAAGACTAAAATGATTTTTATGACTTCTGTTTGAAACACTGCTGTTTCTATTTATATTTTGTTTTCCAAAGTGAAAATGGTTCTTTTCTTTTGAGCTATTTTTATCTTACAACAGTTGGATAAAGTATACTTTCATAAACAAAATTAAAACATTTACCTTTCTCTCTACCTAAATTCTCCAAAATTGGACAACCATTCTTCAGTGGCTAGGGCCAAAGTACTGGTGGCCCACTGACAAGAGATGAATTGTTATTCAGGAGAATGGCATGCAGCCTCCTATCGAGACCGACCCCATGCTGCCAGCGATCTGGCCTGCCTGCAGTAAGAAGGTTCTTTCCGCCTGCCAAGAGAGGTGGCTTCCTGGGAATGAGCCTGATAACATCTGACAATATGAATGATTGCACCTCTGTAATCCACAACCAGATGGACTATTGATGAGATTTTGCTGTAATGTGACTTCTGAACACAAGCAGAGAACCCCTATCACCTGTATATGAGCTGTGGGCTGAAACACTGCTTTGGAACAGTCTAACAGAAATGCTCTGAAAGACCCCTTTGGGGTTGGACCCCTCTGTAAGACTCTGAATAATACTAACTTTAATTGTCTAAAAGTTTGGTTTCTATTTTCTTTAGTGGCCACTTTCAAGGAGCCCCGGTTTTTCTTATTGGAGTATGGTATTATTAGAATCCAAGATCTGTGCATTAAGTATGCACATTACAAATAAGTTAACAAAGCCAGCTTTATATTCATAAGGAATAAGAATCAGCAGCCATGTAGTCAGACAGAGAGGGCCAGTGACAGAAGAAGGGTCCCCGTTAGGAAGGCAGGTGGGACAAGACACTGTCCCTGGGAGAAGGGTGTGGCTTGGGCTAGGTCACAGGAGACTTGCAGAACAAAGAGTCCACTTAGCCCTGTTCTGACCCCATCTCAGGGTTCCTCCTGAGTGGCCAGTGGAATGGGGGTGGGGAGGAGGCCAGGTCTCTCCTCTCCCTCCCTCTCTATCCCAGGGTCACTCAGAGCACGCGGGAAGGGGCAGGAGTGGGAGGTCCCTGCGGGGCCTGGCTGCCCCAGCTTTTGCCGTGTTCTGGTGTACCAGGCTGGACCTTGTGCAACGCCTTTGGGGTGATGTTCAAATCTGTGTCTGCTGGCCACTCTCTTTAGCTGTCTGGCAGCACCGCAAACCCAGTTGTGGAAAGTCCCACCACAAGGACCTTAACAGGTGGAGGCTCTCCCCATGCAGAGGCCAGGTTACCATGCTCATTCTCCGGATATCCCCCAGTGGTGGGGCCTCAACACAGGCCTGTACTGCTCACTACGCATGTGCAGTCAGGTCAGGTCGGGGCTGGTAGAGGGGCTCAGGGAGGTGGAAGCTGACTTTTGCCCAGCCCTGGCCCAAGCCAGGGTGTCATAGGTACACTTGGTGACCCAATATTGGCTCAAGTGTAGGGTTGCTAGATTTAGCAAATAAAAAAAGACATACTTGTGCTAAATGGGGCATGCTTATACTAAAAAAGAAATTAATTCATGTGCATTTGAAATTAAAATTTAACCAGCCATCTTGTGTTTTCTCTGGCAGCCTCACCCAAGAGAATTGTCTGAGGACTGTCTCAAGCCAGAGCAAAGTCAGAGTTGGGGCTGTGCCCATCAGAGTGTCCTTTCCTAAGTCAGGTCTCAAGTCATCTCTTAGCCAGTCATTTTGCCTGAAATCTTGATAATATTTAACACAAACTTCCCTAGCTGATAAGAGAATTAGAAGTGTCAGTATTTGTTTTGCCATGAGGTGGGGTCGGGAACACTGTGTCATTTACCCTCAGTCTCAAGCACAGCAGCAGGGCTCAATGTCAGGGTGAGGTGCAAGGGGCTGAGGAGCATGCACCAAGAGTGCGGAAAATCCAAATAGGACAACCGGAAAGAGAATCAACTCATCTACTGAGCCAACCAGGATGGGAGAACTGGGAAAGTTGAGACAGTAGCCAAGTGTTACGGGACAATGGGGAGATGGGTGTGGTGGAAATCTGACGACATAGGCCAACATGCGGCGGGATGTGTACCCTTTCCTACTGTGTGCTAATAAGGATAAGATGAGCTCTCTCCTAACCCAGCATAAATGACATAAGTTACAGCCAATAATTTTCCCCGATTAATCATGCCTTTGTCAATGAGAGCAAAACATTCGACCAGGTGCGGTGGCTCACACCTGTAATTCCAGCACTTTGGGAGGCTGAGGCAGGTGGATCACTTGAAGCCAGGAGTTTGGGACCAGGCCAACATGTTGAAACTCTGACTCTACTAAAAATAAAAAAAATTGGCTGGGCATGGTGGCAGGTGCCTGTAATCCCGGTTATTCGGGAGGCTGAGATAGGAGAATCGATCGAACCTGGGTGGCGAAGGTTGCAACGAGCCAAAATCATGCCGCTACACTCCAGCCTGGGCTACAGAGTGAGACTCA
This sequence comes from Aotus nancymaae, assembly GCF_030222135.1. Taxonomy (NCBI): domain Eukaryota; kingdom Metazoa; phylum Chordata; class Mammalia; order Primates; family Aotidae; genus Aotus; species Aotus nancymaae. Next base: position 12,246,222 of record NW_026988429.1, read on the forward strand.
GACTAAAAAAAAAAAAAAAAAAAGTCAAGATATTCAAGCAGGCGTAGCAAATATGGCATTTACCAGTTCTCAGTGGATAACTGTGCTTTCTCCCATTGGATATGGACACTGCCTCAGACTCATGCTCAGCATCCTACACTGACCTTGCTAACAAGACAAAACCCTTATTCCATCTCTGCTTCACAGCTGCTTATTTCATCCCCATCCACTGCCCTGATCCCTGGACAATGCTCTCAGAGACCCTGAGTCAAATGGCCCTATAAATTTATGAGGACTTTATTATCTTTGTTTTCTTTCCGTAGCCAGTCAGGTGAGCTTGATGCTATTTTGCAAAATTTCTAGTCATTGTTCAATCCCTAATTCCCTGCCTGGAAGATAGCACAGGCTGAGACAGGTAGTCTGTGTTGGAGGCCAGGGGAGTGATCGTGGAACTGTTCTTACTGGCAGCCTGAGGCTAGACGCTGGAAGATGAGTATCAGTGAATATCAGGCTTGGGTTTGCGACTCCAGCTTTATCAAAAGTGGGAGGAAAAATTATCATACTCCTATCACAATGTAACATGTTCATCTGAGTAAAATCCAACTTTGAAATATTACATATTTTCATGCCTATAGACTCAATGTAAATAGTTTCTGCTTTGAATTATGTAATTTACTTGAAAACTGCAGTGTACCCATCATTTGCTCTGGAAGCTTTATGTCAGCCTTTGACCCAAACCAGTAAAGTTCTGGAGAAAATAATGAAATGAATGTTGGTGGCTTCATTACCGTGTTAAGCACTTTACCTGAGGCAGAAAAGGTCTTCAATAAATGGTAGCAATGTTCATTCTCCTTCATTAATTTCTGACAAAAAAAATTTCAAAATGTATCTCTAAGCTAAAGGAATTCAAAGAAATAGCAGTCACACATGTACTTGGGACTTCTGTAGAAAACTTTAATAACAAGACATGATAATTATTGTCTAGGATTTCTGAACCTTGTCACGATTGGCATTTTGGGCCAGATAATCTTTGGTGTGGGGGCTGTCCTGCATACCGTAGGATATTTAGCAACATCCCTGGTGTCTGTCCACTAGATAGGTAGCACCCTCTTCTCAATTGTGATAACCAAAAATCTCTGCAGACATTGCCAAATGTCCACTGGAGGGAAGGGAGGTGCAAAATTGTCCCCAGTTGAGAGCCACTGATCATTGTCAAATCACCTCTGTTAAGGCTAACAGAAAGAAATAACATCTTTGTTCAGCCACAACTGTCTTATAAAGAAGGGAGTATGTTATGCAATAGGACACTTCGTTCATCTTGGATCCAATGTAGCCAAAATAATGTTGAGATAAAAGAACAAGGTTGGAGGACACAATTATCAATTTCAAAACTTACTAAAAAGCTACAGTCATCAAGACAGTGTGGTACTGGGATAAGGACAGACATAGATCAATGGAACAGAATTGAGAATCTAGAACCAAATCTTCACATTTATAATCAATTGATTTTCAACAAGGGTGTCAAAACAATTCAATGAGGAAAATAATAGTCTTTTCAGCAAATGGTACTGGAGCAGTGCATATCCACATGCAAAAGAATGAAGTTGGACCTCTATCTTATACCATATACAAAAATTAACTCAAAATGGATCAAAAACCTAAATGTCAGAGCTAAAAAATTATAAAGCTATTAGAAGAAAACATTGGCATAAATCTTCATGACCTTGGATTATATATGACACATGTTAGTGTCATGTGACAAAAGAAAAAAATAAATTAGACTTACTTAAAATTTACACTATTTGTACCTCAAAGAACATAATCAAGAAAGTAAAAAGACAACTCACAGACTGGGAGGAAATTTTCACAAATCATATATTTGATAAAGGTCTTGTACCTAGACTATATAAAGAACTCATACAACTCAATGATAAAAAGATAAATAACCTAATTTTAAAATGAACAAAGAATATTAATAGACATTTCTCCAAAGAAGATACACAAATGGCCAATAAGCACATGAAAAGATATTCAACATCATTAGCCATCGAGGAACTGCCAATCAAAACATATATGTTAACCTGATGGATGGCAAAGGTGACACCTGCAGTATGGTGGGGCAGGGGGAAAAGATGATCTTTTGAAGGGCAATTGAATAGTCAAATGGACAAAATAAATTGTGACCCCTACTTCACATATCATTCATAAAAATTCCAGATGGATTGTAGGTCTAAATGTGAAAGGTTTAAAAATAAATTTTTCAGAATAAAATTTGGGGTAGGCAAATGTTTCTTACAATGACATTTAAAAAAACTTATTATAAAGAAATGAAGAAAAATTGGATTACATTAAGATCAAGAACTTCTGTTCATGAAGTCTTAAAAAGACGTCATTTAAAGTGAGAAAGATTAGCATAGACTGGGAGAAGACGTTTACAATATAGGACTTGTGATGATGGGGATGCACCATTCAGGTCTCCCTTTAAGAAAGGACCCCCTATGGAGCTGTGAGGAGTGTGATGAACTCATAACCTCGTGCTGTTGGCACCTTCAGGTTCGCATCACCTTCTGAGCCAAGGTCAAGCTCTTCTTGGAGGCCATTCTCAGTCAATAATTCAGAAAGGCAAAAGTAACCAACCATGCTCTTTACAGAAACCAGATTTGTGAGCAAGAAGTCTCCACATGATTCCTGCCCTGGCATTCAAGTCACCCCCAGCCATCTGAGTTTCCTAACTGAGACCCCAGGCAAGGTGGAGCAGAGCAAACCATACCTTCCATGCCCTATTCAAGTTCCTCACCCATGCAGCTCATGGATATAATGAAATGAGTGTTGCTTGACACCATTACATTTTGGGACACTTTGTCACACAGTAATGGGTAGCTGGAACAATACCCAACAGAAGCATATGCAAATTCATCAAAAGACAAACCTGAAAATATTCATAGCAGCACTATTTGTACTAACCCCAAACTGGTAACTACCCCAAAACACCCATCAAACAGTGGGATGGATAAATAATTTGTGTTAATATTAACACAATGGAATATTGGATCTGTGATGGTTAAACTCCCTAAGGCATACCCCAGGCCCTAAACCAGCATCAGCAGGAAACAGAGTGTAAATGCTATGCAGCTCCAAGAAGCATAATTTTTATGCCCACTCAGATGTGACCATGGCAGGGTCAAGGGATAGGGAGGAGCCTCAAAAAGGCGAAGTGATAGTCACAAAGGACAATTGATTAGGATGTTCCTCCCAGATGAAAGAACCTGGGGCTGCCAAATGGACTAACCAGGCAGCTTACCCCACTGCTAGGGCTGGAAACCTCCACTCCTCCTCCCCAGCTGAACTTGGTGATCACTATGGACCAGTGATGACTACATGCTTCTCATTTTCCCCTTTGCTGAACAAGAGGTATAACTGTGTTAACCTATTCAGTCATTGTTTATTAGAATGGATTGTCTTTTATTTTACCAAAACATAAAGAGCTACATATAGACCTGATGGGAAGACTTTTGTGTGACCCAAAGATACTGAGCTTTGACCTAGATATAGTAACTGGATGGGAATTTCAAGATTTCTCTTTTGGAGGTTGAGCATGTTCCAAATGTGGGAATGGAGTGTAAAATGGATGTCTGATAGCCAAAATGTAGACTGTGATAGAGATTGCTAGTTGCCTATTCCAATAGCACTCATCCCCCTCTTCCAGACGTCAGAACCACAAATTTATTTGGAATGGTAATTATCTTAGTCCATATTTCTTGCTATAAAGAAGAATCTGAGGCTGGTCAATTTATTAAGAAAAGAGGTTTATTTGGCTCATGGTTTTGCAGACTGTACAAGAAGCATAGTGCCAATATCTGCTTCCGGTGAGGGCTTCAGACTGCTTCCATTTATGGTGGAAGTCGAAGCAAAGCTGGCCTGTGCAGAGATCAGACGGCAAGTGAGATATGGGAAAGGTGCCAGGCTCTTTCAACAACCAGCTTTTGCAGGAATTAATAGAGCCGGAACTCACTCATTACCACCAGGATGACACCAAGCTATTCATAGAGGATCTGCCCCCATGACCCAAACATCTTCCATTAGGCCCCACCTCCAACACTGGGGACCAAGTCTTAACAGTGAGGTTTGGAGGATCAAATATCCAAACTATAGTAGCAACGCAACCTACTAAAGTGCTATCATTTCTAGCCTCCCTTTTAGGTAGGTGTGGCCATGTGACTGCATTCTGGCATTGAAGTGTAAGCAAAAGTGTGTAAGACTTCTGGGAAGTCTCTTTAGAGAAAAAAGGGGCAAGCCCTCCTTCTCTTTCACCATCCTACTGACTGGGACACAGGTGTAAGGTCTGGAGCTCCAAAAGCCAACTTAGACCCTGAGAAAGAAAGCCATTATATAGGGCAGTGGAGCAGTGAGATAGAAGACCCTTAACAGCCCAGGATTGTCCAACATCTGACTACTTGTATGCAATAGAGAAATAATTTCTCTTACAAATCACTATTATTTTGAGTTTTCTGTCACAAGTGTTTAACTTAGTTCTAGATGGCGTAGATATAAATTGTCAGATTCAGAAAGCCCAACAAATTCAATGCAATAAAAATAAACAAAAGGCCAAATGTGGTGGCTCACACCTGTAATCCCAGCACTTGGGAGGCCAAGATGGGTGGATCACTTGAGGCCAGGAGTTCAAGACCAGCCTGGTGAAACCTTGTCTTTACTAAAAATACAAAAAATTAGCTGGATGTTGTGGCACACATCTGTAATCTCAGCTAGTCAGGAGGCTGAGGCATGAAAATCGCTTGAACCTGGGAGGGGAGGTGGAGGTTGCAACGAGTCAAGATTGTGCCACTGCACTCTAGCCTGGGGGACAGAGCAAGACTGTCTCAAAAAAATAAAATTAAAATAAAAAAGATTAAAAAGAAATTTATACCTAAACATTTATGGCAAAATTGCAGAACATTCAAGACAGAGATCTTAAGTGCAGGCAGACAGAAAAGACAAATTACCTACCAAGGAATGACAAACTGGTAGTTGACTTATCAATATAAGAACAGAAGCCAATAAATAGCTTAATGATATCTTCAAAATAGTTGGAGAAAATAACTGTCAATGTAGAATTTTTATCCAGGAAAATTCTCATTCAAGAACAAGAATAAAATAAAGCTATTTTCAGGCAAGACTGGTAAGTCCAACAGACTCTAAGTGTAGGACTCCAAAGGATTTATTTCAAGAAGAATAAAAATGATTCCAGAAGAGCAATCTAAGGTGTAAAAAGGAAAAATGGGCAAGAAAAAATGTAGACATTTGGTGAAATCAAAACAAACACTGACTATATAAAATAATAATTTGTGTGCTTAAAAAGAACTAAAATTTTAGACAATACCATATAAATTGGATGATGGTAATTTGAGTTAAGGTTTTTGTATTTTGCAGGAGGGTAAAGTTAAGTTAAGGCTTTTGTATTTTGCAGAAGGAGGCCCCTTTGAATGAGGACTCCCTCTGACCACTGTGTCTCCCCTGCATATGTGCAGGATAAGCTGGAAGTGCTGAGGAATTAATGTCCCCAGAAGCAGCCCTCAACTAATAATGGGTGGGAATTAATGGATAAACACTCCAGCTCCCTCACCCTCATTTCTTGGTTTGTTCTGCACTGTCTCCTAGCGTTACCTATCGGGATTTAGCCCTAGTTGGCACATTGGTAACCAAATGAGACATACTTTATTGGCTTCCTTCCCTTCCCTGTCTCACCTCCCAACTCCCTTATCAGTGTTCTCTCAAGTTACCTCCCAAATAAACCTTTTCATTCAAATTCTTACCTCAGGGTGTGCTTCTAAGGCAATCCAATTTAAGACATTAACTTTGGACGTCTGTAATAAATGTAAGTGGACCAAAATCTCCAGTTAAAAGACAGAGATAACCAGATTGGATTTTTAAAAAACCCCAACTACATGTTGCCTATAAGACACAAAGATAAAACATAAGAACATTGAAGAGCTGAAAATAAAAGTATAAAAAATGATACACTGAGCAAATTTTATTGAAAGAAAGCTGATGCAGCCAGACGGATAACAGATGAAATAGGCTTTAAGGTTAAAAATCATTACTAATGATAAAGAAAGTTACACATATTACAGGAAGATTTAACAATTCCAGACTTGCAAATACCTACTAACATGCTTTCAAAAGATAGAGAGCAAAAATTAGAATAACAAGGAGAAATTGACTTATCCATCATTATAATGGAAAATTTACAGACCAAGTAGATAAAAAACAAAAAAAATTCATAAAAATATTAATGATTTGAATATCACTAATAATTATTGACCTACATAGAACTTTGCACCAATTAATTTAGGAAAACATTCTTTTCAAGCACCCAAGATATGTTTTATAACAACTGACACATGCTAGTACATAAAGCAAGTCTAAATTAAGTTCAAAGAATTGGCATTTGTATAAATCACTTTCCCTAATAAAAACATTAAAGTTAATCAGTAACAACAAAAAAATCTATTTGAAAATTAAAACATATTGTCTAAATAACTCAAGTCATATGTCAAAGGAAAAATGATGGTCTGAGGCTCTAAACTTTCATGAGGTAAAACAGTGGAAAATTCTCAATGTTGGGATGAAGGAAGAACCTTTAAGAAAAGAGAATCGCATGCTGAATTTGAAGCTGCATTGACTTCTTTAGCATTTTTGAGGTAAAGCAGACCTTAGCGCTCATTTGTCAATGCTGAATGCCTGTGTTTAGGTCACATGCCCACAACTGAACTAATTGCAATGGATAGAGAGATGGAGGTCCTACATCTGGCTAGTGTGGGCTAGGTCCTACTTCTGTGGATATGGAATAGGGGTGGGGATATTTTGACTTCTAGAAACTCCAAAACCACATGAGGTCAGAGAAGAGGTCCCTTCTGGGAGGAAAGCTAGACAAAGAAAATCACCCTTCTATAAATACAATTTTCTAAATGCCCCCACCTAGCATAATACAATGACTATATAAACAAAAACTTAAAAACCAATTCACATCCAGTTGCCAGATCCAGTCCCAAGCCCAGAGTTTCTGGGTGATACGTTTTCCTTCCTCTTTAGATTTTGAAACAAACTTCTTTGGATTTGGTAGACTATAGCTTTATAAAAAGTTTGACCACCGTCACCACCATGCCCAACATAGAGAGGCCCCCGTGATACGGGGAAAACAAACACTGCAATAAAATCTCCCATTCATATACTGCATGCTCTACAGGGAAGGTACTGGGACAGCCCCAGGCAGGGCAATCAATACCTTGGTCAGCCAATCCAAGTGACCCCAACTCCCTTCCTATTTCAAGGACACCCCCTGTCCAGGGTTTTCCATGGCCACTTCTGAGAAGGGTTTAGGGAAAGAATCCCCATCCGGGGGCTACTTCCTCCTCTCAGCATAATTGCAGGGTCTGGGACTTGCCCTTGGATTTGAGCAATCACAGATCACCGTTGGCCAAGCTTGGAGTTCTCTGGAAATATTATTTTCCCACAATCCTACTGGGAAGCTGTTCCATTTGATTTTTTGTTAACTAGTAACTAACTTCAGAAATCTATTCCTGGTCATGGTCCTTGAACTCAATTTGCCTTTGTGCTTTCTGACTTTTAACAATAAGCACAGCCCCTTTGGCCTTGTGCCCAAATTGAGCGCTTCCTCTGGACTTGAAATGGGGAACAAAGGTAATCTGACCTCTACCTCCAGCCTGTATCCCAGTGCATGATGAAAACGGAGCGACTTTATTAGTTTCTTTTACAGGTAGGTCCGTGGGTGGCTGCAGCCGAAGGTATAGCTAGATCTTGGGGCCCAAATGATATTATCAGTGCTCTGTCTCTTCTTCCATCTCTCAGATCTGCTTGCCTCTGCTTGGCACCAGGCTAAACGAAGTTGTGTTCATATGATGGGCAAGAGAGCTCCTCAAATTCATACCCTTTCAAATTAGCAAGCAACTGAGAGAACATTCTCTCCCCATATCAATCTTAGGCAATTCTCTGATTGACCCACCTTGAGTTCCATGGCCATCCTTGTGGCCAGGTGGGTGGGGCATTTTGGGCAGCAGTCAGGTGCCCACCCCTGTGATGGAAGTGGGGCTGGGCACTCTGATTGGCAGCTCTGTAGGGACCATATGGAGTGGAACAATAGGTGTCACAGAAAGGTATGCTAGGCAGGCGAAGACAAGGTTCATTCTAGACAAGCAAGAGAAATGAAGGCCAAATAGTAGGATAAGATGTGGGAAGCAACTCTGCCTAAGTTCCTGAACATTTATTATAAGGGACCCCGATATACCCAATGACCCAATGAGTTTCCCAATGATGAAAGCCATTAAGAAAACACAATCAATCATGTAAGCCAGATGCTGGCTGAGGTCTCCAGGCCTGGGGGAGGTCCAGAGCACGTCTTGAGTTTTCTTCTGTTCCCCTGGAGGCTGAGTTTCTCCAAGCTCTTGATCCCACAAAGGCTACCTCTTTCCACACCACATGGCTCCCAGATGTGAAGCTTAGCCTTTTCTTTAACTTCTACAAAAAACTCCACTCACACAAAACAGTGAAGATGTTCACAGAAAGTCAAGGTTAGGGAGATGAAGGACACTGCCTTTGGCCCTCTGCCACTGGCCTTCACTCCACACTCTGTCTTATAGGCATCCCTTCCCTTCCTCTCCTGGCTTCTCTGAATTTTTTCTCCAGTCTCTTAGAGGCCAAATTCTCCTCTTTGTCTCAGGCAGAACACACTATCTCTTACCTTGAGTTACTTGTAGAAACATCCAGTGCTTTGGGCTCCTACTCCCACCACTTACAGCTTATAGAAATGTTTTCCCAAACAAAAGCCGTTTACTGCCTAAGAAAAATTCTACTCCCAGCAATTAAAATAATACAATTTCCCTTTATTATGGCATTTTTCTAGGGATGAAGACAATTCCAGTGTCCTTCCACCCCTGTGATCCTGTGTAAGGGAAGCTGAGTCATATCCACCCTAACGTGCCCACCGTAAACCGTATCAGCTCAAACACACAGCAAGGGCCCAACACCCAAGGGCAACGAAAGCAAATGGGATACTTTCAGGGTAGGTCAGAGTTCCAAGAGCACAGATGCTGATAGACTGGTTCCATCAAAAATCTAAAGGCAGAGATATATTAAATACTCTCCAGGCAATCCTCTGTGAATGTCATTTCTCACAGGGTTGGCAGCAACAGTTCAAATCTGAAAGATTCACAAGGTCACAGTGCACAGACATTGCTGTTATGGATTACAATAGATCCACAGAGTTTTAAAACCAACCAAACAAAAGATAAGGCAAATATTATTCTAATGTCCATTTCACATTTGAGGCTCAGCTTGATTGAGTAAGGTCAAGGTCAGAGTCAATGTTTGCATCCAGTCTGTTTGATGCTGATGCCTCTAACCTTGAAATTTAGCTCTTGGTCTCATTTCTATTAGTCTGAAAGGCAATAGGTGTACTGGTTAAGAGCAGAGGCTCCAGGTTCAAATCCATCCCGGATTTATTATTTAGTAGCCAAGAGACCTCGTGTAAGTTACGTAACCACTTTGTACTTCAGTTTCCTTAGCTGTAAAATAAGGGTGGCAATAGCACTTATCTCACAGGGTTGTCGTACTAAGTGAGCTTAGAACAGTGGCATGCAGTAGATACACAGTGCACTATTCTTCTTCCCTAACTAGAGCTTCTTGCTGTCCAGTCTTCAGCAATAGATCTGTAGGAAGCACCCGCTAGACAGAGTCCCACCCCTGCCTTCAAGCTGCTCTAATAGGGGTGGGAGAGACACATGCGTCAACAGCCAAGGGACAGTAACCTTAACACGAAGTGAAGCAACAGGCTTCAGAGAACAGAGCAGGAAACGACCTAGAGAAGGAGAAGCTACACAAAGCAGTGACATTGGCTCCCAATCTAGGAGAGTGAATAATCATTTTCCACGAGAGGCATGGTATTTACAAACATGGAGTCCCCAGGAACTGGTGATGGGGTTGGGTGCATAGAGGAGAGCAAAGGGTGTCTGGGGGCTGGGGAGGTGATGGTGAGATTAGACATGACTTTCATCTTCCGGGTGTGCTCACGTTGGTGTTTAAAATGTTCTGGCCAGCATCACAGGGCAGGTGGTTGGTGGGATTAGGGAGACTGGTTAGGTGCCTGTTGTCTGGAAAGATTTCATTCAGATCTCATGCCTGGGCACCAGAGTCTCGTGAGAACTCAGATGGGCTGTGTCCCAGGCTGAGAGGTGAAGAGGGAAGGTTCCACCCTGGGCTATAAGGCACAAGCTCCGGGCAATCTGTATTCACGAGGTCTCTGCCTGCCTGTTTACTTGTGGGGGTAGCAATTCCTTGACAGGGCCTATAGGTTAAATGAGGTCTGTGGCCTGCATATGAGGGAAAGATCAAATCACATGTCCCTGAGCTCTGGAACAATAAGAGAGTTGGATGAAGCATGTGACAGTTCTGAGTAAACAGTCCACCCAAGAGATGACCATCATGACGCTTATAAGGCCAGGAAGTTACCCACATTGCAGCAAGGCTGTGTGTACCCAAAGATCACCCAATGCTAGCGAGAAGTTATCTAACAGGTGACTAGCTAATATTGGAATGTGCAGTTGCTCTGCTCCCCAGGAGGAAATGTGTTTGTGACAACCAAAGAATATGGGCAAACAAGAATAGTCAGGTAGTTTTTAGACTCACAATGCACATTAGAGTAGTAAAGTCCCAGGAACCCCTGCTGTTTGGACATAATTGCGTGCAAAGTGGCTAAGTCAAGAGAAGACAGACAGGAAGGAGGAGAGAGGGAGGGAAGGAGGGAGGGAGGGAGGGAGGGAGGGAGGAAAACAGGAAGGAAAGAAGGAGCTTCATCCTCAGGAATCCCCTAAAGTGAGCAACCTCTCCTTATCGTCCTAACCACACCCACACCCTGACCTTGGCTAGGGAGCGTCCCTGTCCACCCAGGCCTGCCATTCATGGCATAGCCTTTGCTACTCTCCGTGGGCGCACCTGGGTTCCTGCCACGGCCTTCCCCTTGCTGAATCTTCCATCCTGATCTGGTGTTTTCTCTCTGGTTCAGTAACCTGACCCAGCCTCCAGAATGCCCCTCCACATTGGCTGGGGTCCATACCACACCCCAGGTACCCTTACCTTCCTGTCACTCCGGTCATCTCTCTGGACATCAGTGACCAGTGATGTGCTTGCAAGGGAGCCATAGTGGCACCTATGGTCCTAGGTGGCTTAGACCTAGCAAAGCCCCTCTACAGGGCTGGCTGTGCGAATACAGCTGTTTATTGTGAGCAGCTTGTGGCTACGATGTCTTTTGCTTCTTGCCAAAGCACCAAGCACTGAGCAGGGAATGAAGGAATTTGGAATGGCTGTGTGTGCCACAGAGCACTGCCATCTTTTTGCTAGAGTCTCTGCCTCATGTCTAGGGAGAGCCCACAGCTGGGGGCGGGGGTGATATGAAGCCATTTGAGGGTGGTTATGCTTGATACTGGGGCTGGTTGGGCCCCCAGGCATGTGATGAGGAGCCAGGGAAGGGAAAGAAAGAAACATTCTGCCTGCTTCCTTGTTTCCTCATTCTCTTCCTGCCCTTCCACAACCCTGTGGACACCACTTCTGAATGGCCTCCCTCCTGTTCACAGGCACCTCTGAGATTTCCTGGCTGACACATCACGTCTCCTCCGGCCACAGTCAAGCAACTCCAGATGTCTACAGCAGTAGTAACGCTTTGGATTCCTGATGGAAAACCCCAAGATGAGCCTCTGTGAAATGCCTGCTTCATTTTCATGCTTTGTTATCTAACCCATTGACTTCTTACCTTGTGATGCTCCGTAAAACCCTGTGGGATGGGGAAGGGTAAAAATGGCATACACCAGCTGGGCACAGTGGCTCACGCCTGTAATCCTGGCACTTTGGGAAGCTGAGTGGGTGGATTGCCTGAAGTCAGGAGTTTGAGACCAGCCTGGCCAACATGGCAAAAACCCATCTCTACTAAAAATACAAAAAATTAGCCTGGCTTGGTGAGGGATGCCTGTAATTCCAGCTACTCAGGAGGCCGAGGCAGGAGAATCGCTTGAACTCAGGGGGCAGATATTGCAGGGAGCTGAGATCACACCACTGCACTCCAGCAAGAGAGAAACTTGGGGAAAAAAAAGTGACACACACCTCTCAGGGCATGGCTGCTTAAGGGGCTACAAGGCTCTCGCTGCAAGCTTTTCCCCATTTCTCACAGCTGCCCTCAGAGGATAGAATTACTACAATTTTAAGGCTAAAGAAACAGGCTTGGAGAGGCCAGAGGCTTGCCCAATACCACACAAACAGAGGTGCCTTTGTGTTTCTGGGTCAATGCTGTTTTTACACACTGGACTTCGTGGGGGTCGGGAGCAGTGGGACCACCTCCCGCTCTCTCCAAAATCATACCTTCTCATGGTGTCGTTTTCCCTTCCCTCCCAGACGGAGCAACGCATGCTTACCACCTTGATGGTGCAAGTCTCACTAGATCTGAATTTGAGGTAAGGAAATTGAAGGCAGCCATGGTACGTGTTGGCCCCTGTTGGCCCCAGGGAAGGGGACTTGAGGCAGGAGCAGGCCTGTGGTGTTCTTGGTACAGGGCAAAATAGAGGAACAGGGTGATGGTGGCATGGTGCCCCAACCTGGTCTTAGGGGGTTTAAGGAGTTCCTGTTCTGAAGTGTCTCCATAATCGGTGAGAGTGAGTCGTGGAGAATAAAAATGTACAAGTAAACAGTCGTTCCACTTATACACAGTTAAGGACTTGTGGGAGGGGGGCAAGTTCCAGTTTTTCAACATAGTTTCTGATTGAAAGTGCCATTGTAACCCTCCTTATGGCCACCAACTTAAATTTGAGGGCTCCCTTTGCCCTAGAATAAAGCTCTGGTTTGCAGACTTCCTGGAGCCACCATCCTTCATCTCTTCTGTTTATTTTTTCTCTTCTGTTTAGATTGGAGGGCCACTTCTGGCCTGCCCTTCTCCTTGCTGAGATTCTGTACACAATGACTGGCACACAGGTGTTTTCACCTGCACAAGCTTGTGGCATTCTCACAGTCAGCCCACAGATTGGTTTCTTCTCTCAGTCTTAGAGATAAGGAAACTGAGGTCTCAAGTGGTCAAGTCATTTGTCCAAGGTCACCTGGCAGTAAGTGGGACCCACAGTGCTAGCCAATGTCTCACTGGCATGTGTGGACACCACATGGGTCCATCCATGGTCAGGGACTTTCCTGGCTCTACCCATGGCATCCTCATTCGTCTTGTTTGCTTATATTTTCCTTAACAGCTACCTCACAACCTCAACCAGGTCTTTAAAATTATTCAATTATTCATAGAGCTGGATTTATAAATCTGGGTCTCCTTTGTCAGGGGTGGCCTTCTCTGCCTCCTCTTCCTCCTCTCTGGAGATGGTTTCATAACAAACTGTAAAGGCTCTCACAAGCTCTGTAAAAAATAATCGATTCCCTGAGACTTAGGAATTTTCTAATTGACAAAAATAATAATAATCTATTCCCTCTGCACCAGTAACTCCTGCTGTGGTGGACTGGGGTAGTTACAGATTTTTTTTTTTTTTTTTTGAGATGGAATCTCACTCTGTCACCCAAGCTGAAGAGCAGTGGCATGATCTTGGCTCACTGCAACCTCCACTCCCGGGTTCAAGCGATTCTCCTGTCTCAGTCTCCCGAGTAGCTGAGATTACAGGCATACATTACCACACTCGGCTAAGTTTTGTATTTTTAATAGATACAGAGTTTCACCTTGTTAGTCAGGCTGGTCTCGAATTCCTGACCTCAAGTGATCCACTCGCCTCATCCTCCCAAATTGCTGGGATTACAGGCATGAGCCACTGCGCCCCACCCTGGTTACAGATTTTGTTTGGCTTTCCATTCTCAGTCTTCTAGTAATAATGTTCTCCCTTTTTTTTTCCTTTAGGGAATTGTCTTTTCTCTAATCCTAATCCATATGGCTCAACTGTCAATCATGGTTCTCCTCTGTCCCCTCACAACAGAGGAGAGATGTGTGGCTGAGGCCTGGCCAGTCAGAAGATCCAATCCCTCTTGACATTGTGATTGGTTCAGGAACACGTTCATGGCCCAGTGATTACAATTTCACCCTCTCCAATCAGTGACACAATGAATAGGCTACAGTGGTAGCAATGTCTGTTTTAATTTGCCCAATTATTCCCACAAGATAAATATCTGGTCTGTAATTGCCGAGTTATATGTATATACATTTTAAATGTTGACACATTTTGTGAGATTGCCCCACAGATAGGTTGCCGAAAATTCACACCATTCCAGCAATATGTGGGGGTCTGCTTTGCATACCCTAGCAACACCTGGTGGTGTCAGTCTTTAACATTTGCCAATCTGATAAGTGGAGGCAGCTGTTGAAACCTGTTCTCAATTGTGGGCCTCCCTTGGGTCATGTTCCCACATGCCTGTCCCTGATGTTGCCTACCCGGGTCTTGCTTCTGAATCTCTTGCCTGCTTGAGATGTTTATCCAACTTTATTGGTCTGCTTATAACCTGGTGTCACTGTACTTGACAAGAAAGTGGGTCTGTATCTTTTATATATATGCCTTTTCTCTTGAAACTCCTTGCAGGAGCTAAGAACAGTTTTGGAATCAAATAATTATTTGTTAGATGAATGAATGGAAAGTCCTCTGTGATTCACCTGTTTCCTATCACTGTGGTGCCATGTGGTTGGGTCAGTGCTAACCTGGATAGATGAATGCCCAAGAACACCAGATTTCAAGGATCCCAATATTTTGATGGTTATATTGGATGCTTCAAATGATAATGGGACATGACTATCCCTTCCAGGAAATGACATTGCCTATAGGAAGTCCTTGGTTAAGAAATCTTTAGTGGTGGTCTGCCATGTCTCTAGTGTGGAGTCAAAGGAACCAGTCCCTGAACTCGAGTGACTAAACATCTGTGTGAGAGGCAAAACTAACAAGAGAAGGATTTTGAGTTTAAGTGGTATCAGTATCAGACGGCATTTATGAAATGCAATCCTTTGGGAAAAATAGAACATATCGTGGGGTGGAAATGCTTGAGAATATTTTATAAAAGAGGTGATTGTTAAGAGGATTTTTATGAGGATTAGTGAGGTGTTCTGGGCTCTGCCAGAGACATTTTGGGGATCTGACATCATAACTGGTGCAGTATAAAGCAATGTTATAGGCCTCTGATGTCCATGTCCCTTAAGTTAAGTTTTTAACCTTTTTAGTTGTTGGGTTTGGATACCAATGGTTCAAGAGGAAGTTCCTGATTCCTAGTGTTTTGGGGAGGAGTGTCACAACTTGCTACAAGCTCACCAGGAGGCAAGACAAATATTTCTGAGTTAGGGGAAGTGCTACAGTCGTGGGAATTGCTTGTAGGCTTCCTGAGGGTAGTAAAATTCCCAAGCTATTTCAAACCAATGTTTTCTTTCTTCTTTTCAGTGGTGTCATGACCCCAAAAGGTCACAGTTGCTATTTAATAGAGTAGGGCACTCTGACCCTCTTAGCGGGGAATTGGACTCAGACTTTGAAAGGTGGATAGAATTTAGATAAATTAATGGAAAAGGAAGTTCATTCCAGGCAGGGTGAATGAAGAAGAGTATTTCCATGAAACTTAATAATTTATAAGGTCCCTTGACAAACATTATCTTTTTGATAATTCCAAATAACCCTGAAGGTATTATTTATTATAATTATCAGCATTTCTGTTTTCATATGGAAAAACTGAGGTCCAGAGAGGTTAAACAACTTGTTCAAGAACTCTCAACTCTTTTTTTTTTTTTTGAGGCAGGGTCTCACTCTGTTGCCTAGCCTAAAGTGCAGTGGCATGATCATAGCTCACTACAGCCTTGACTTCATGGGCTCAAGTGATCCTCCCACCTCAGCCTCCCAAGTGGCTGGGACTACAGGCACTCATCACCATGCCTAGCTAATTTTTAAGATTTTTTTTTTTGGTAGAGACAGGTCTGTGCTATGTTACCCAGGCTGGTCTTGAACTCAAACAATCTTCTAGCTGGCCTCGAGCAATCCTCCTGCTTTGGCCTCCCAAAGTACTGGGATTACAGGTGTGAGCCACCACACCTATCCTCTCTTAACTATTAAGAGGCAGGGCCGGCCAGGCACGATGGCTCACGCCTGTAATCCCAGCACTTTGAGAGGCCAAGACAGGCGGATCACAAGGTCAGGAGTTCAAGACCAGCTTGGTCAACATGGTGAAACCCCGTCTCTACTAAAAATTAAAAAAAAAAAAAATAGCAGGGCATGGTGGTGCATGCCTGTAATCCCAGCTCTCAAGAGGTTGAGGCAGGAGAATCTCTTGAACCTGGGAGGTGGAGGTTGCAGTGAGCCAAGATCATGCCACTGTACTCCAGCCTGGACGACAGAGCGAGACTCCATCTCAAAAAAAAAAAAAAGAAAGTAAAAAGAGGCAGAGCCTAGGCAACCATTGATTGGGGGGAAAAAAAGGCAGAGTCAAGCCTCAAATCCATGTCTCTGACCAGGGATAGTATCCAAAATATTTAACAACTAATAAGGCATAGGTACAACACAGAGACTGATTAGGTGCCCACCAAACCCATTTCCTCTTCTCCTTGGGTTGACAGCTGTCCATCCTCCTTGCTGTTAGAATGATGCATGAGGCCAGCCTCAAACTCTCTGGAAGAGATGTGTTGCAGTTGACAGAACGTAAGAGGGAAGGAGCTTGGAACCCAAATCCCCACTTAGAGGAGATCCACCCACAAAGCAGGAATACCCATTTTAGACTTTATCTGAAAAATAAGTTGCTTTTATCCTTGAGTCACAGTACATTTTGTTACAGCAGCTAGCTTTACCATAACTCATTCAGATCCCCACTGTTAGAACTGAGGTCAGCTGGTGCATGGGAGCAGAAGCATGGAGACCCCCTGCAGTGCCTGCACAACCCTAAGACAGCAGGTCCTGGAATAATGTCATTTAGCTCAATGTGACTTCATTGTAACACTGATGAGAAAAAAATCGATCCCCAGCTGGACCACTGTCTAGATGGAGCCTGCAAGCTCTTCCCATGTCCACATGGGTTTTCTCTGGGTACTGCAGTTTCCTTCCACATCCCAAAGATGTGCACATTGAGTGAATTGGGATCTCTACCTTGTCTCAGTCTGAGTGAGTGTGGGTTGTATGAGTGTGCCCTGAGATGAGCTGGCGTCCTGTCCAGGGCAGGTCCCTACCCGGTGTCCTGAGCTGTGGGATGGACTCTGACCCACTGTCACCTTGAATGGAATATCATTATCTTGCTTGTTTTTATTAATCTTTTTAAAATGTATGTATAGCTCACATTTATCTCAATGGTTAATATTAGAAGTATTTTGTTCTCTATTTAGAAGTTTAGTGATGTTTTTACGACTAGAAGTAGACTATAGGAACTTAACTTCTGTTTAATCAATTACCCTCTGGGAAAACTGGTTTATTTTTACATTGTTTTCCTTAGACAGTAAGTGAGGACTTACTGTAATTGTTAGGGAAAGTACATTCTCAGCCACTTCCAACACCATGTAGTCTGAGGATAGTCCTTTGAGAATGAGCTGCAGGTGCTGGTTATTACAGGGTGAAAGGAGGAAGAGGACAAAATAGTTTTTAAAAAGGATGGAAGTCCAAGCTGAGCACCAGCATTGTCCACCAGTGGGGCCATACCGTGGAAGCCTCAAGTGGCCAGAGAGGAGCTTGAGCTTAACACACCCACAGAGGGAGCTCTAGCAGACCCCTGAGTTGGGGTGTTCAGGGGTGAACATGAGGGAGCCCCATAGCTCATGATCTGGTCACCCCAAGCAAGACGGCTTCCCTTGTCACTCCCAAACACACACACTGAGTACATTCCATTTCTGAAATGTAACAACTTGTTTTCCTGTGCGCTCAGATGTCCATTCAGATGCCCTCACCGCTAAGTGGCATGTTTTAATTTCAGGAACTGTCAAGCTCTTCCCTAAACTTTCCCGCCATCCCAATCAACCAGCTAACACCACAGCATCAAGTCTAATTTTCAGTGTCTGTGACCCCAAGTTCTGGCTGCACATGAAATATACATGGAAAACAGATTAATATCTGTTGTCTGCTTACTACGTGCCAGACTTGATGCAAAGCATTTAAAATAGTTCATTAGTCACCTTCTCTCCGTAGTTCCTGTGATGTTTCCAAGGCTGTTCTAAAAGGAATCCCCCTGAGCCCCAGGCCACTCCTGAAAGGGAGACAAGGGGCCAGAAATGCTTGGCAGCCCAGTGTTAAGCCTCAGTTCATATCAATCAGTAAAGCTGTATGGTTTTTACAATTTAAGCCTGCCATGTTTCTTATTGGACCTATTTGTAGATGTTTAATCTTTCTGGTGTACAGTAAATGGGATTTCTTTTCTGGGATACTTTGGAATTGGCTATTGCTGGTATATTGGAAAGTGATTTTGTATGTTGATTTTTCACTTGGCACCTTTCTACGCTCTCACTTTTAATTCATTTAAAATTTATTCTCTGATTTTCTTAGTAGATAATCATGTAGCTGATAATGATAATTTTTAAACAGCTATATTGAAGTATAATTCATATACTGTTACGGGATCCTTGGAGTGTCATTTTTCTTGCCGGAAACCTCTGTGGCCAGTGGTGCCTTTGCCCGAGTTTTGCTCAGGCCTGCTGGGCTTATTCCGCCCACTTGGCCTGGCAGACTGCACTTGGCTCACGCTACCAGCCTGGATCCCACACCTGCCAAGGGCAAGTCAGGCATAAAGCAGCGAGGGGTGTGTGAGCAAGTATGGGGTCTGGCTACTGAGCAGTCAGACATGCTGGCTGCCACGGTGGGGTGGGCAGTTCCAGGTGCCAGCGGGCTCTCTGCTAGGCTGTAGCTGGACCAGGCACACTGCAAGCAGTTTCCACAGCTGGCACCAGGGAATGTGGGATGCCTGGAAGTTTGGAGATGCCAAGAACCACAGGGCCCCAAAGAGGAAGTTACAGCCCTGGCTTGGGGATCTCCAAGGTCTTGGCTTCCTGAAGGGCCACAGCTCTCTCTCCTCTTCACCCACAACATGGTGAGCAAGGCGCATGTCTCAGCCCTGTTTCTGTTACAGCTCTTTTAGCCTCGCCATTTGATAGGTCCCAAGTTCTTGTCCTGTGACTAGGAAGAATGAGGTACACAGACAAATGGAGGGTGAGCAAGATGAAGAGGAGCTTTACTGATAGAACAGCTCTGAGGAGATCCGCAGTGGGTAGCTCCTCTCTGCAGCCAGGATGTCCTGATGAGGGTTCAGCTCCTTACAGAGAGGAGACCCTGGAGTGGGAAGCTTCTCTCTGCAGGCAGGTCATCCCATTGTCTCTGCAGCTCTCAGCAGAGAGGAAGCCCTGGAGTGGGTAGCTCCTGTCTGCATCTGGTCATCCTGATGTCTGCTCAGCTCTGGATGAGCCTGGGGCTTTTAAGGGCCTCAGAGAGGAGGAAGCACATGCCAGTTAGTCCATGGGCAGGCCTAGAAAAGGCACCACAAGTTCTCACTCTAGTCCATGGGAACTGGCAGCCCAGCTCCCAGCCTTCAGACCCTCTTTGGCCCAAAGGTGGGGCCACTGGGGACCCAATCCCTTCTACCCAAGAACCTGTCTGCCTCCTGCTGCCTTTCATGGCATCCAAATTGTAGTTGCCAAGGGGTGCCTGCAGGCCAGCACCAAGCTTTCCTCAAATCCCCTGTGGCTTACCTCCTATGCTCATTGGTGACCAAAGTCTGGAGGGGGCTGAGGTGGCAGAGGACTGGTGTGTCAGCACTGTCTTGAGCATGTGCACAGCTAGCTGGGCTGAGACAGTGCCCGGGCTTGGGCCCAACTTTGCTCCAAGATCAGAGTAGGCGCTGACAACAGAGAGAAGCCAGCCACTTCTGGGAGCAGGCACTTCTGAGACTAGCCAACAGGGAGCAGGCACTTCTGAGACTGGTAGGGCAGGGTGTGCCTTCCTGGGCCCCCAAGAGTGCAGAGATGACTAGGTCTGCAGTTGTAGTTTGGGCACCTGCACCTGCACCTGCACCTGGGGAGTGAGGCTCCTGCCTGCTCTGTGGAGCCAGAGGCCCAGATCTGCAGTGACAACTTGGGCAGCTGCAGCTACACCCAGGAGAGTGGGTCTCCTGTCTGCTCACAGCCCTGAGAGCACAGGGATGCCAGGTCCACAGCCATGGATTGGGCAGCTCCTGCACCAACTCAGAAGGAGTGGGTCTCCTGCTTGTCCCTAGCTCCTGCTGCCTCAATAGAGAGTGCAGCCCCAGCCATGCCTCACTGCTGCAGCCAGCATGATGGCAGCAGCTGCTCCAGATGGCCTGCTGCTGCCATCAATACCATAGGATTCACTCATTTAAAGGATATAATTTAATGGTTTTTAGTATATTCAGATCCTTCACCACAATCAGTTTTACAAGGAATGGCAACTTTTAAATTCATAAATTTTCTTCTCTGCTCCTTTTTTATTTCTTATTGAATTTGGTTAGGATCATCAGTAGACTGTTAAATAAAGTTTAATGGTGGCAGTGGGCCATCTTGTCTTATTCTTGGTTTTTCTGGGAATGTCTAATTTTTTGCCACTGAATGGGATGTTTGCTACAAGTTTTTATTAGCTTTTAGCAAGGAAAGTTTCCTCCTACCTCTAGCTTGCTAAGAATTTTATGTTCTGATTCAGAAATAGGAATACATTTCATCAAATCTATTCATGAAAGCGTTTATTGTGATGGGAATATCTTTTCTCCCCTTC
Organism: Aotus nancymaae; assembly: GCF_030222135.1. Classification (NCBI taxonomy): domain Eukaryota; kingdom Metazoa; phylum Chordata; class Mammalia; order Primates; family Aotidae; genus Aotus; species Aotus nancymaae. Next base: position 12,266,951 of record NW_026988429.1, read on the forward strand.
ATCTACTCCTGTAGCAAATTATCTTAATAGATTCTCTGCTTAAAACTATGTTTACATTCTTTATGCATAATCCTTTTAAAACACCATTGGAGTCAAGTTGCTGATAGGTTTTTTTTTTTTTTTGCATTTAACTTTTTAGTATGATTAGCCCATAGTTTTCTTTCTCCTTCCTTCCTTTCTTCTTTCCTTCCTTCCTTCCTTCCTTTCTTTCTTTCTCTTTCTTTCTTTCTTTCCTCTCTCTCTCTCTTTTTTTTTTACAGAGTCTTGCTCTGTTACTCAGGCTGGAGTGCAGTGGCACAATCACAGCTCAATGCAACCTTGACTTCCTGGGCTCAGGTGATCCTCCCCAACCTCAGCCCTGCAAGTAGCTGGGACTACAGGTGCACACCACCATGCCCAGCTAATTTTTTATATTTTTTTGTAGAGATGAGGGTCTCATCATGTTTCCCAGGCTGATTTCAAACTCTGAGGTTCAAGCAATCCTTGTGCCTCAGGCTCCAAAAGTGCTGAGATTACAGATATGAGGCATCATGCCCAGCCTGGTTTTCTTTTCTTTCTTCTTCTCCTCCTCCTCCTCCTGCTTCTTCTTCTTCTTCTTCCTCCTCCTGCTTCTTCTTCTTCTTCTTCCTCCTCCTCTTCTGTTTCTCTTTTGTTTTCAATATTTTGTGGTGAAGCAAGGTCATGCTTTTCTCAGAATGCTTTCAGGTATTGACCAAGCTACAATAAGGAAGGAATAAGGGCCCAGCCATTTTCCTTGAACACAAGCCTCCTCTTATTTATTTATTTATTTATTTATTTATTTAGAGATGGAGTCTTGCTCTGTCACACCCAGGCTGGAGTTCAGTGGCGTGATCTCAGCTCACTGCAACCTCTGCCTCCTGGGTTTAAGCGATTCTCCTGCCTCAGTCTCCCAAGTAGCTGCAATTACAGGCACCTGCCACCACACCCAGATAATTTTTTGTATTTTTAGTAGAGATGGGGTTTCACCATGTTGGTCAGGCTGGTCTTGGACTCCTGACCTCAGGTGATTCACCCACCTCAGCCTTCCAAAGTGCTAGGATTACAGGCATAGGCCACCGTATCCAGCCTCTAATTTAATTTGTAATTTTATTGCATAGCTTCTAGAACTCTGGAGCTTCTCATTGGGCTGGCAAATACTTGGTCAGATCTGTATTCTGGTTTGACAGCTTCTCTAACCCAATCCTGAGCCGCTCCTTTCTCTTTCACAGGTGTGACAAACTGCTTGCCTCCCTAACTTCAAGTCCACAGTTGTATGCTATGCTTTCCAGTTTGGTATCTAACTGGATACCAAACTTGTAGCTTTCTGATTATTTCCTATACTCTGGAAGAATTCATACATCATAGAAAGTATTAGAATCTTGAAAATTAGATGTAATTCACAAATAAAACTATCTGAGTCTGTCTAGGAGAAGAACTCTGACAATGGTTCTAATTTCTTCTGTGTTTATTGAGCTGTACAGGTTTTCTCTCTCTTCCTGTGCTAATTTTGGTAATTCTGAGAGTTGAATCCAATCTCTCTTCCCTGCTGTAAAATCCCATTGCAGTAGTCCCTACAAAAAAAGCTGGTACTTTACACTGTCCTAAAAAAATTTATATTTCAATCTAGGTTCTCAAATTTTTTTAATTAACAATTTCTTTTTGGTCATCTTTGGAAATGTTTTTAAAATACCCATAGTTGTATTTTCTTGCTCATTTCAAACATTAGTTATCTTTTAAATTTAATTATCTTTTAAAATGAGATTTCATTAGATTTGTAAGTAGTAATAGTCTTTTCAAAGATCAAGATTTTGTTTTATTAATTAAGTTCATATTTTTGTGTGACAGTTCTACCTCATTAAATTCTGCTGATTTTTATACTCCATCTCTCTACTTTCTTTGAGTTTATTTTGCTGCCTTTTCATTCTAGACTCTTGATTTAATGTTCTTTTATTTACTGTTAGCCCTACTTGTTTGCAGTAAACTTATCCTGAGTCCCACTTGGGCCATGTCCCACAAGTCCCCGCAACAGAGTTTCTGATTGTCGCTTTCTTCTCGTTTACAGTTTCCTCTTTAACTTAAGAGTAGTGTTAGAGCAGGGTTCCCCGACCTCCAGGCCGTGGACCAAACCAGTCTGTGGCCTACGAGGAACTGGACCACACAGCAGGAGACAAGCAGTCTGAGAGTGAGCATTACCACCTGAGCTCCACCTACTGTCAGATCAGCAGCAGCATTAGATTCTCGTAGGAGTGCAAACACTATTGTGAACTGTGCATGCGAGGGAGCCAGGTTGTGTGCTCCTTATGAGAATCTAATGCCTGATTATCTGCGGTAGAACAGTTTCATCCCGAAACCAGCACCCCAACCTCCGCACTGCATATGTGGAAAAATTGTCTTCCATGAAACTGGTCCCTGGTGCCAAATATGTTGGGGACTGCTGCATTAGAGGATGCTTTAGAACTTCCAGTGGGGGAAATATATAAATATATATACACACAATATATATACACATTATGTTACATTATATATACAATATATGTATATATTTGTTATATCATATGTTTTGTTTTGCTTTTTAATTTTTTTTTTTGAGACCAGGTCATGAGACTGGCTAATTTTTGTATTTTTGGTAGAAATGGGGTTTTGCAATATTGCCCAGGCTGGTCTTGAACTCCTAAGCTATCCACCCACCTCAGCCTCCCAAAGTGCTGGGATTACAGGCATGAACTACCGTGCCTGGCTGCTGCTTTTCAATTTTTAATTTTATTGTGTAGTGGCCAAACAAGAAGGTTTGTATAATTTCTGCTTTTTGAAATGTATTAGAATTGTTCTTGTGGTCAAATACATGACTCATTTTGTTAAAGGACTATAGATGCTTGAAAGAACAGGTACTTTCTATTTATCCAGTACAGTATTCTATTGACACATATAGTAAATAGATTTCAGAATTCTATTGTGAGGTACACTGAAGCATATGATTAGTATATCTTTTTGGTGGACTATAACTTTTATCAATATGAACTCTCACTGTTGACCCTGATGCTTTTTATTTCAAATTGTTATTTTTGGTGTTAATATTGCTACATCTATTTTTTTAGCAATTTACCCAGGATTTGCTGTTTATTGTGTAATAAGCAATAATTTACCTGTTCTTGTAGTAATTACATAATATTTCATACCGATTTAGGTAGTATATATAGTTCTATACCTTTGTTTTCAAATATCCTGCATAATTTCATTTTAGATATAACTTTTGGCAACAGTAGTGGCTCATTTTTTAAATTTTCTTTACCTAAACTGAAACTCTATGCCTTATAATAGGCTAATTTAACCTATTCATGGGTACTGTTATTACATAAATGATTAGATTTACTCCTGTCATGTTATTTTATGTTTTCTATTTATCATATTCTTCTTTTTATTTTCTTTGTTTCTTTTGCTTTTTAAACTTTTCTTCAGATGATCTTTTTTTTATTCCATGGTTTTTCCTTTTGTGGATTGGCAGTTATATATCCTATTTCTATTCCTCTTGTGGTTATAATTAAATTTTGATGACATGTACTTAAAGATAATTTTCTAAAATATTTTGAAATTATCTAGACTAGAGGTTAACAAACTATAGCCTATGGGCCAAATTGAAACAAATTGAATAGTTCCATAAACTGTTCTTTTGGATAAGCATATAAATTGACCTTTCTGATTTTAAAGCTTGAAGTTTACATTTGTTTTAAAAAGTAGCAACAAACTGAAACTCACCAGATCACCACATTCAGACAATGAAATGCCTGACCCCCCATTCATCATGATAGCTTCCTTGCCCTTCCTTGTTCCTGTTTTCTTACACAGCATTACATTTCTTCCCAGGTTTTAGTTGGCCAGGGAGATGGATTTGAGACTGAGTGACCACCTCCTTGGCTGCAGCACCTGATTAAAGCTTTCTTCCTTGGCAATACTTGTTGTCTCAGTGACTGGCTTTCTGTGATGTGAGCAGCAGGACCTAGACTGAATCCCTGGTGTTTTGGTAACAAAATCCCACCTGTCTCACATTTTCCCATAGCCTACAAGCTAGGAACGTTTTTGTTTTTGTATTTGTATTTGTATTTATTTGTTTATTTATTATTGAGACAGGGTCTCACTCTGTCACCCTGGCTAGAGTACGATGGCACAATCAAGGCTGACTGCAGCCTTGACCTCTGATGCTCAAGAGATTCTCCCACCTCAGCCTCTTGAGTGGCTGGGACTATAGGTGCACACCACCATGCCCAGTTAATTTTTGTTTTTGTTTCTTTTTGGAGGGTAGAGACAGAGTTTTGCTGTGTTACCCAGGCTGGTCTTAAACTCCTGAGCTCAAGTGACCCTCCCTTTTTGTCCTCCCAAAGTGCTGGGATTCCAGGCGTGAACCACTGCACCCAGCCTTTATAGTTTTAAGTGGTTAAAAAAAAAATCAAAAGACAAATACTATTTTAACCACATTTTAAAACAAATATTGTTTTAACCACTTAAAACTTTATTGTTTTAAATTGGTTAAAAAAAATCCAAAGACAAAGTAAGTTTCACTGATAGCATTCAGATGTCAGTGTCCTTAAGTAAAGTTTCACTGGAACGCAGCCACACTTATTTTGTTTCTGTATCGTCTTTAGGTATATATATTTGTTTATATGTAGCTGCTTTTGTGCTACCATGGGATAATTGAGTGGTTGAGACAAAGACTGTATGGCCCACAAAGCCTAAGATATTTTGCAATCTGATCCTTTATAAGTTTGCTGATCTTTGATCTAGATGTCTATCCCCACTCCCCATACAAGATAAGAATTAATACAGAGATTAATTCTTTCCAGCTAAGACTCACTCCATACCATTTCTATATTGTATTCATTTGGGATTTGAGTTCCAGACACAGAAAATAATGCAAATGTTCATGAACAGATGAAAGAATAAGCAAATTATGTACATCAAGCACAATGCAATGCCACTTTTCAGTAAGAAAAGAATCAACTATTGATACATACAACAACATGGGTAAGTCTGAGAAGCATGTGGCTGAGTGAAAGAAGCTAAATGCAGAAGGTTATATACTATATTGTAACAATAACGTGACATTCTAGAGAAGGTAAAATTATAGTGACAGAGAGCAGATCAGCGATTTTCAGAGGCCAGGTGTGGGGGAGAGGCAATTAGCTGCAGAAAGACATGAGGGAACATTTTGGGGTGGTAGAAATACGTTATATCGTGGCTGTGGTGGTGGTTGCACAACTGTATCACAACTTTGTTAAACCTCATCCAGAAAAACAAAATTGGTGAATTTCATTGTATGTAAATTATAACTCAATAAAGCTGAATTTTAAAACCCGTCCTGGATAAAACGAATCTTTAGTGAAGAGCGGGGAGAATCTATGACAGGAAGAGGCTTGAGAGAACGCTCCGAGGTGACAGCAATGCTGGGAGGGTTGCATTGTGCAGGTTTGATGCATTGACAAAATTCAGCTAACACATATGCAAGATTGGTGCATTTCATTATATATAAATTTTATATCAAAGAGAATATATCACATATTGAATTCTAGTTAATGATCTGTATACTTGAATATTTAGGGGGAAATGTACTGAAGTCACACTTTACTTTGAAATCCATCACAAATAAGATGGATTAGTGAATGGCTAGATGAACAGATACGTGATAAAGCAGGTCAAGTGTTAGTGGTAAATGTCATGCTAATAATGGTGGGTGTTCTCTATAAAATTAAAATACTTGGTCTGCCTTGTAAGAAGGTTGTGTTGACATTGAATGGTTGTATGCACTCAGCCTAGCACCTGGATCCAGTCTCTTTAACTATCTCATCTATAAAGAAATAGTGTTGAAATATTTTTATGCAGAGTACATACCTTACTGTGCTCATACTCCCTTCTTTAAACACCAAGGAAAAGATATGACAGCACCCATGTACTTGCCTAGTTTGAACCAGCAGCTCACCTGGACCTTCCTGTTTGCTGACATGCAGCTGTCTTTGTTGATGATCTATAGGGGCCCCTTCTCTCTAAGCCTGGGGAGTTACAGGTGTCTAAGTGGTTCCCTGGAACCTGGTTTACTGCTGGAACCCTGGAGATGCCATGCTGGCAATGAGAGAAACTTATGGTACTCAGCTTGGTACCAATACCCTAGTGGAAAAGCAGTAGAGTCCTTACATGTTAGCACTGAAAGGGCTTTTAGACACCATTTTGCAGATAAGGAAGCTGACGTCCAGACAGGGAAAGTGGCTTGCACCAGCCCACACAGCTCCGTGATAGCAGGTTCTACACCCCAGCTCTCCCTGCTCTCAGCCCTATTTGAGCTGTAGCCAACCTGACAGTTTCTTGAAGGCACTGGTGGGAGGATGCCTGGGGTTTGTAAGTTGGTAACAGCCACAGTGTGAGTGAGATCTGGATTCAACCTCTGGCTCTGTGACCTTGGACAAGTTATTTAATCTCTAAGACTGGGTTTCTTCAGGAGTAATATGAGAAGAACAATATCTTTTTTGTCAGGGTATTGTGAGGTTCTGCTGGAACATCAACTGTGGAGCCATTTACGCAACGCGTAGACCTGGTGGGCACTCACTCCATGGGCACCACTGTCTTTGGTGTACCCACGAGCACACTGATCTGAGATTCTGAGAAACCAGATCTTGGCTCTGGTGCTACCCTCACCAGCTGTGACTCTACTCATCACAAGAATCTTCAAGGTAGTAGTTTTTTCCAAGTCTTACAAATAAGGAAACTGATATGCATATCCAACCTAAAATCTTCAAATCTGAATCAAACTCAAATATTGTTTCTTGTCATTCTCTTGGCAAGAATGGTCTCAGCACAATCACCAGTAGGCAAAGTTTATTTTAGTGCTTCCTTCATTTCTTTCCAATCTTCCGTCCTCCTCTCCCCGCCAAGTGGGTAGAAGAGAACGTTGGGGACGGTCGGATGTTCCTGGGTGATAGTAACACCTGAGGGAGTCACACTTCCCAGGAGCTCTCGGGGCAATCTAGAAAGTTCCCCACTCTTACAGCACTGGCAGATAAATCCAGCCAGTGCCTAGAAAGAGTTCATTAGTGACATCCACAAGGCAGGGGCATTCAACACACACTTCGCTGACCATTCGCATCTGTATCATTTGGGAACTTGCCAAAAAAGACAATTCTGCCCCTGCCCCAAACCGACCCACTGAATCAGAGTCTCTGGGGGTGGGGCCCAAGAATATGAGTTTTAGGAAGCTCTGCAGGGGATACTTAGGCACTGTAAAGTTTGAAAAGTACTATTTCAAGGCACCAATAAGAGGACATAGGAGTGGACCAGTCTGTGTGATTTTGCCATTTTCCAAAAAGAGACCTCTGATCTGTGCCGAAGGTCATTTCCAAGGACTGAATAGGGCTGAACAGGGGAAATGTCATTTTAAAAAGTGTTCCCTCATTCCTCTCACAGCTCTCTTCCAACACGTTGTTTTCACCTTCAACAGAAGGCCGAAGTGAAAATGAGGGCTGCAATGTGTTTGGCAGCATGGAACAGATCAGAGGGGCGTGAAACGGATTCATACCCGGCATGACCGAGTTCTGCTGGGAGGACTTGGCAGGGTGTGAAGCAGCCTCAGATGAGAGGTGGACCCCAGCCAGTGCTGACAACAAGAAGCCTGTCAGCTGCTGCCATTTTCCTGTGTTGTGGGAAGACCACAGACCCGAGTCAGACAGGCATGGCGTCTAATCCCTGAGGCCTTGGATGGTGACTGGGCTCTTTCTGCCCAGGGAATTATGTGTGCTGGAGGACGTGGCACCTAGGAAGCATTCAGCACCGGCCGGAATAGCCCCTCCTTTGGCCCTCGTTGGGAAGGGAAGGCAGCGTGAGACCCACACCAAGTGGCCTTTCTGGTAGCCGGTCGGTCACACAGAGGGCCCCCAGATGCCTCACTTCAAGCCCTCGCCATGGAAAACCCACAGAGCCAGGGTTTGCTGTGGCTCCTCTGCCCTGTTGAATGTGTCTCCGTGACCGTGGCCCCATCTGGAAGACTGAGTGTGTGGCCACCTTGAATAGCAAAGATCACCCTCCCTCCTCTAGGTTATCTCCTTCCCACTCTCTCTGCACCTCCGCCCTTTGGTCCTTTTCAAGCACTAGTCCCTGTGCCCAGTCTTCAGGGCCTTTTTAGCCATTTCTGTCTGCAGGGCTGGTTAGTAGGCAGGGGGAGGTTATGAGCGGGCTGTCCCTTTGGATTTCATTAGCCCTCATGGTGATCAGCACTGGGGTAATGCACCTGCAACATCACATGTTCAACCTATGAGGAGTAAAGTTCCCGCTGACATTTCTACTATACCTTGTTATTCAAAAATGGTATCTGTCTAGGCCGGGCGCAGTGGCTCATGCCTGTAATCCCAGCACTGTGGGAGCCCGAGGCGGGTGGATCACCTGTGATCAGGAGTTTGAGACCAGTCTGGCCAACATGGTGAAATCCTGTCTCTACAAAAACTGTAAAAATACAAAAATTAGCTTGGCATGGTGACAGTTGCCTATAATCCCAGCTACTCAGGAGGCTGAGGCAGGAAAATTGCTTGAACCCCAGAGGCAGAGGTTGCAGTGAGCCAAAATCACACCACTGCACTCCAGCCTGGGTGACAGAGTGAGACTCCATCTCAAAACAAACAAACAAACAAACAAATGGTATCTGTCTCCTCTCCAGCCTTGAGTTGTACTGTGAGAGCCTCAGTAGTTCCTAAACTCCAGGAAAAGGGGTGCAGAAGAGGGAACAACCGCCTCTCCATCATGTTGTTATTGACTCAAGTTTCACCTTGGACATCCTCAAAGCTACCTGGAGAATCTCACTCTGGGTGTTTTTTCTTTTCCCTTCACTTGAACTGACAGGGACCTGGGTTCTCAAATAAGGATTCTATTATGTACTCAAGAGCTAAGGGAATGGTGCATGAGGATCCATCCACAACCATCACGCTGTGTCCCATGGCTGAGGCACAGGGCTTGGAGTAACCTGAACACACAGGAGGCTGCAGAACTAGCCATGCATTTCTTCAACAACTACCCCAGTGTGCTTTGGTCTAAAAATGCATCATGCGTTATCAAAATGCATACTGGTACAACCCTCAAAGCCAATTCCAGTCCAGATTAGGGCTTTCGGGAGGGAGATAGAGTTAGAAGTGTCAAAGATTAGAGAAGTTTCTAACAACACAGTTTATTTTCTTATCTTCCTACGAAACTCACCCCCACCCGCTGCTGTCCTCACCTCTGTTTTATTTGCATCTTTCTATTTCAGCTCCTACCTCTCATCACTCCCAGTTCAGATGACCCCCAAACTCCATCACCAGAGGCAGAAACTGCCAGAGTTCTAAATGCAGCTGGATATGCCTCCTGGAGTTTTTGCATCTGGCAGTGACTATCTCACCTCTTAACCAAACTTAATAACTAGCAGGGAAAACCTCACTCCAAATCTGGCCCCCTGCCCAGCTGGGTTCAGTGCCAGGGTGTGGCTGGCACAAGATTAAATTCTGTAATGCATTAGCAGCAGAGTTGCATTTAATAAAAGCCAAGAGCTTCTGGATACACATGTTGGAAGGAAAAAGAAGCAAGTTGGAGCTTAGTAGCCAAGCAGAAGCAAGGCATGGGGACATGAGGTGGGTGATGTTTCTCTTAGGACCAGGGGTCCTAGGATCTAAGGGCCATGGAGGAATCTTTGCTAGGGCTCGAAGGCAATAGCAACCTGTTAATTCATTCCAGAAACATTCACTGGCACTGTTCTAGACACTAGGACAGAAAAGATGGCACCAGAGGTGACTGAATATAAGGCAAAGGTTTTTTTATTTTTCTGAAAATTATCTCTCAGAGAAGACTAATTCCATGTGGTCTTATATTGGAAACCTTAGTCTCCTCCCTCCCTCTTCCCTCCCTCTTTCCATTCCTTCCTTTCTTCCTCCCTCCTGCCCTTCTTTCTTCCTTCCTTCCTTCTTTCCTTCTCTCTCCCTCTCTTCCCTTTCCTCTGCCTTCCTTCTTTCCTTCTCTCTCCCTCTCTTCCCTTTCCTCTTCCTTCTTTCTTTCCTTCTCTTTCTCTCTCTCATTCTCACTCTTTTCTTCTTTCTCTTTTCCTCTCTTTCTTTTTCTTTTCTCTTTTTTTCTCTTTCTCCATTTCTCTTTCTCTTTTCCACATTCCCCTTTTTTTCTTTATTCATCTTTTTAAGTAATGACAGCTGTCTGAGGAAGATGCTTTTGCCTGAAATGACCTCAGTTAATGCTAGTTTGTATGTTTATAAAGGTCACCTGATGACCGTAGTGAAAAAATAGGCAAAGAAATTTGAACACAGATTTAGTAAGTCTCCCTAGGGATATGACCTCACAATGAAAAGAGTTGCATGTTTTTGCAAATAAGTCTTTTAAAGATCATTTTAAAATGCAAGCTTGAGGATTATAAATATATAGCTACTGGGTAAAGGGGAGGAAAACTGTCCGAATGTAATGTGAACGGGTAATTGTGGTTTGGGTTAAAATTCCCAATGTCAGCATCATATGCAGGTTCAGAAAGTGGTGCCTCTCAAACAACTTTGGTGGAAGTGAAATATGTATTCTGAGAAATTGAGTTCAAGACTCAAAAAGTGTCCTAGTGAAGCTGTTCCATCCTCCTTGCAGACTGTGGTCCCAGCTGCTTGGGAGGCTAAGGTCAGCGGATCACCTGAGCCCGGGTGTTCAAGTGGTGGCTGTTCTCCCTCCAGCCCTCATACCTTGGCCCTAGGGATCGATATCCTCTTCAGTACTGATTGCTGATTCCAAACCATTCTCTCCTTCCTTCCTAAGCAACCAGTGGGTTGAATCTCCCTTCAAATCTCATCAAACTATACCACTGACCCTCTCCTTCTTGAAGGCACCTGGTGACCCCAGGTCACTTCTCATCTTGATCCTTGAGGACTTTGAGTTCGTTCTTACTCTCTCCAGCACTACATTTATCTCACAGTGATTTCAACATCCACACAGAAAATCCTCCCATGCCTTTCAGTTATGTCTCCTATTGTCCACCAGTGACCTAGTCACCTCCACCCTAACCTCACTCCCATGGTCACACCCTGAAACTGTCATTCTCGCTGGCTGCAGTTGTCAGTCATCCTGGAACTGTCATTCTCGCTGGTGGCAGTTGTCAGTCATCCTGGAACTGTCATTCTCGCTGGTGGCAGTTGTCAGTCATCCTGGAACTGTCATTCTCACTGGTGGCAGTTGTCTGTCATCCTGGAACTGTCATTCTCGCTGGCTGCAGTTGTCTGTCATCTCGGTTTCTATGTCCCACTCTCCAACCACTGTGCCCTGGGTTTCCAGCTCACTCCTTCTCTTATCCAGACTGCAGTAATCCTTCCACCAACTGAGACTTAGAATCTGATCCAACCACCTCTTCATGAATCAGCCCCTTAATTGCCTCATTTCTCTCCTTACCCAATGTGGACTTCACAGTTGATCGTGACAGAACGTCCTTGCCCACATTCCAGCTCCTACTATTAGATTTGCCTTGGTGAACCTCACCATGGCTGACCTGGAATGCTTAATCAATAGCAAGATGGGAAGCAACACGACAACCTAGTTTTCTTCCTTTATCTCTCATCCTGCTTTAGCCTTTGCCCCCTGTTCTGCTCCCCCGTAAACAAAACTTTTTATTTTAAACAAGGTCTCACTCTGTCACTCAGGCTATAGTGCAGTGGCATAATCACAGCTCACTGCAGCCTCAACCTCCCAGGCTCAAGTGATCCTCCCACCTCAGCTTCTCAAGTAGCTGGATCCACAGGTGTGTATCACCACACCTGGCTAATTTTTTTATTTTTCTTTCTTTTTTTTTTTTGGTAGAGACAGGGTCTCACTTTATTGCCCAGGCTGGAGAACTCTTTTTTTTTTTTTTTTTTTTTTTTTTTTTTTTTTTTTGCCTGGGACAGGGTCTCACTATGGTTTCCCAGGTTGGAGTATAGTGATGAAATCAGGGTTCATTGCAGCCTCCACCTCCTGGACTCAGGTGATCCGCCCACCTCAGCCTCCCAAGTAACTGAGACCACAGGTGCACACCACTACACCTGGCTAATTTTTTGTATTTTTAGTAGAAATGGAGTTTCTCCTGTGACTATGTGGGCACAACTGTCCTAGGAAAAGGGAGCAGCAAAGTGCACAGACCCCAAAGCAGGAATGAATGTGCTCAGTGTTTCCAAGGAAGAGCAGAGGTCAGCAGAGCTCAGGTGGAGTGGGGAAAGAGCGGATGTGATCAGTGGGGTGCAGGGGACCAGACAATGGCAGGCCTCATGGCCATCGCTAAGGATTTGAGCTTTTACTTTGTATGAGATGAGAAGCCTCAGGAGGGTTTTGAATAAAGGAGGACAATGATTTGAGCTGAGTTTCTGAAAGGTTTACTCCAGCTGCTTGGTGGAAAGTGGATGGTGGAGGTGAGGGCAGAGGCAGGGAGACCAGTTAGCAGGCTGCTGCAGTGACATGGGAGAGGACTGTAGGTGGCTTGGGCCATATTAGAAGCAGTGGTAAGAAACATTGAGCTCTGGATGTGTTTTGAAGGTATGCCAACATAATTCACTAACCCATCCCATGAAGGACATGAGAGGAAGACAGCAATCAAAAATGACCCCCAGCGATTTTGTCTGAGCAACTGTAGTTGCCCTTTCTTGAGAGCTAGACAACCAAGAGGGTCACGCACAGGGGCTCACACCTGTAATCCCGGAACTTTGGGAGGCTGAGGTGGGTGGATCACTTGAGGTCAGGAGTTGGAGACCAGCCTGGCAACAAGGTGAAACCCCATCTCTACTAAAACCACAAAAAATAGCCGGGTGTGGTGGTGCATGCCTGTAATCCCAGCTACTCAGGAGGCTGAGACAGGAGAATTGCTTGAACCTGGGAGGCAGAGGTTGCAGTGAGTCAAGAATGCACCACTGCACTCCAACCTGGGTGACAGAGCGAGACTCCGTGTCAAAAAGAAGAAGAAGAAGAAGACCAAGAGGAACACATTAGAGGGATAGGAGATGTCATTTGGGATGCAGCCAGGCCCAGCACCTCATGCCTGTAATCCCAGAACTTTGGATTGCTTGAGCCCAGGAGTTCGAGACCAGTCTGGCTAACATAACAAGAATCCATCCCTACAGAAAAAAATTTAAAAATTAACCGAGCATGGTGGCATGTGCCTGTAGTTCCAGTTACTTGGGTGAGGGGCTGAGTCTGGGAGGTTGTATCCTCACTTTAAATATCACCTTGTCAAAGAGGCCTTCTCAGATTATCCTATCCAAAAGGCCAGACCTACCCCTACCCCTGTCTTCCTGTCTTCTCTGAGTCCAGCTTCAGTCTTTCTTTATAGCACACATCACCATTTGACATACTCAACAATGACGTTTCCACAGTTCCCGCCTTCTCCACGGCCCCTGCATGTCATGTCAACCCGTAGACTTGCCTGTTTCTTTCACTGCTGCATCCTAGAGCCTAGAACAGAGATGGGGCACATAGTAAGAGCTCAATAAATGTCACTGAGTGAATGAATGGATGACAGAGGCAATTGTCAGCAATGGAGAACTAATTGCCTCCATTTTTTGGGCAGATTCTTCTACATAGAGTATTTTATTTGCATTTTCTTTTTTGAGATGGAGTTTTGCTCTTGTTGCCCAGGCTGGACTGAAATGGCAGGATCTCAGCTCACTGCAACCTCCACCTCCCAGATTCAAGCGATTCTCTTGACTCAGCCTCCTGAGTAGCTGGGATTACAGGCATGTGCCACCATACCCGGCTAATGTTGTATTTTTAATAGAGACAGGGTTTCTCCATGTTGGTCAGGCTGGTTTTATTTGTATTTTATGAGAATACCTTGTGAAGGAGATGCAACTATCCCATTCACAGTTAATGCTGAGGCAGTTAACACATGCCATTAGTCTCTGCCTCCACACCTGAGGCAGCCCGTTCCCCCACCCTGAAGGCAGGCCTCCCTGGGAGAGCTCTACAAGGTTCTCTCATTGCGTTAAGTCTCACATCATCTCTAAGAGGGAGGGGCCTGAATCCCCACTTTACAGATGAGGTAAACTAAGACTTCTCTAATGGTAAACCAGGACTTCAAATATGGCCATCTCAGCCTAGGAGTGGGATGGAAGACCCGAGGGGTGTGAAGTGACACCCGAGGGAGAATAGTATCTAGCGGAGCCAGCACAGCTGAACACAAGGAACTCTGTGTTCCAGGAGCCCCTGGCTGTCCTCTCTCTTAGTCCTGGGGCATCCAGCTTGATCTTTCAGACATTGTTCCAGCTGCGTTCAAGGGTGTGCCTTTTTTCTGGAATGCTGGGAAAGATTCCCTGACCTTACAAAGGCAAAAACCATGTCTACACAGAGCTGGATTTTTGGGAACTGCCATCTGGGGCAGTGGAGGGGAGCTTGGGCAGAGAGTGGAGGGGAGATTGGGCAAGGCTTCCATGGTGAGCCGTGATTTCTGGTGGGTGCCTGTGTCTTCTCCAGGAGGCTCTCCTGCCTAGGATGCAGCATCCCCAGGCAGAGGAAACAGAGCTGCTTACAAGCTGGGCTGATTGCAAATAAATTCAAATTGTATGGAAATGCAGAGGCTGACCCCTTAATTTAAGAAACACTTTTAAAAATAAAAAAAAAAAAAAGATTTTAGCACTTACCAGAAATGCTTTAGATGCAGAGAGAACACATGCAAATGTGCTGAGTTTGTATATATCACCTTCCAGAAAGGAAGCAGTTCTATATTCCCAAGGCCTAGCTATCTCAGCCCTCCAAGAAGGAGGCCCAACTTGAAGGCCTACAGAAGCCCAGACTTAAGGATGATCACAGTCTCTAAGTTTAAAAACCAGGACATGCCATCAAGGAATGAATAAAAAAAGGTGATATGTGTTTATCATTGCAATACTACGCAGTCTTTAAAAAGAAGGAAATCCTGTCATTTATGACAGCAGGGGTGAACCTGGAGGACATGATGTTAAGTGAAATAAGCCAGGAACAGAGAAACAGATACTGCATGTTTTCACTTATTTGTGGAATTCTAAAAAAATAATTTAATAGAAATCAAGAGTAGAATGGTAGGGTGGGGTGGGATGGTGCTGGGGAAGCATTAGTCAAAGGACACAGAAGTTCAATTAGGACCAAATTCAAGGATGTGTTGTACAGTGTGGTGACCATACTTAATAGTAACGTAGAGTACACCTGAAAATTGCCAAGACAGTAGATGCCAAATGTTCTCATCTTAACAGTAAGTATGTGAGGTGTTGAATATATTAATTAGCTTGATTTAAGCATTCCACAATATACACTTATCTCAAAACTGCATGTTGGAAAGTATAAATGCCATTTGTCGTTTGTCAATTAAAAATGACACATAGTCTGACAAATGATGTCTCTCTGGTTTGCAATTGTATTCATATTGAAAATCTAGCAAACGCTGCTGGCTGTATACACTTCTTGCCTGTAATGCTTGACTGAAAACTAGGAAATTCTGTGAGAGTCAGACCACCGTGGATAGACTGGAATGTATGGTCACCAGAGGTGTGACGCTAAATAACAGATTTAGTCAGTTTGGGGGCTGAATATCAAGGCCCAGCGTGGTGTGATGGGGAGAACAGAGGCTTCTGTTGGCATCTGATGCTGCCCCCACCTACTGAGGCCCCAGGCGAGTCGTTGGCAAGAGGACTGGCGATGATGACATAAGGGGCCTCAGCCCAGGGCCTAGCTCATCAGGCACTTGACGAATGGTATTAATTTCACCTCTAACTGCTGTTCTCCATTCCTGTGGCCTGCAGGGACTTGTCACCAAAGGTGTCTGGGGAGGGGTGCTCTGTGCATGGGGAGAACCCTCCTCTTTACTCCTCAGCCCACCCTGTTCTGCTAACCTGGGCATCAGTTCACGTCACACTAAGTGCTGGAAGTGAGAGGCATATTCCTCTGCAGTGATCCCAGTCAGACTCTGTCCCTGGCAAATAGGTTTCAACTCACTTGTCACCTCCAACCAATTGTTTAATACTGGTTTGGGCCAGGAGCAGTGGCTCTCACCTGTAACTCCAGCACTTTGGGAGGCCAAGGCAGGCGGGATCACCTGAGGTCAGGAGTTTTAGACAACCTGGTGTCTGGCCAACCTGGTGAAACCCCATCTCTACTAAAAATAAAAAAGTAGCTGGGCGTGGTGGCAGACGCCTGTAATCTCAGCTGTGCTGGAGGCTGAGGCAGGAGAATCGCTCGAACCCAGGAGGCAGAGGCTGCAGTGAGCCAAGGTCACGCCGTTGCTCTCCAGCCTGGGTGACAAGAGCAAAACTCTGCCTCAAAAAAAAAAATAAATACTGGTTTGAAGTGCCCTGTTGAGAAATCTGGGCTTCTAGAGAAGAATGCTGTGATTGATTGGTAATGTCTGCCACGGCCTAGGAGAAGGGAGTGGGGCACACAAGCTCCACGGTCGAATCCCCAACCCAGGGCTCCCACCCAGGCAGGCTGCTCACACTGGGATCCTCAGAAGGCGATGCCAGGACAAGGATTTGTGTGCAAGTAGTTTTTAAAGAAGAGATACCAGGAGTGGGGAGTGGGACAAGGAAGGGATAGAAGGCAAGAGACAGAAGCCTATACAGGGGTGCTAATAAGTGGGCTCCCACTAAGTTACAGCAGCCCACCTGGGGACAACTCTGGGAGAGTATGGGGAATATGCCTCAGACTTATCCACCCAGGAAGAGAGGGAGGGACAATTTATCCTTCATGCTCCCCAGCCTGCCAGCCCACCCCAAGTGAGCTGAGGTTCAGGTGGCTGCAGGGGACACCTTTGTGCACATCTGGACAGGGTGCCAACTCCAGCGGCCCCAGAGCCCTGCCTCATCCAGGAATGGCAGCTCTGCACTGACAATGGCACTGAACTCAAAGTTCACAAGGGGAGATCCCAGAGTCAGCCAAACCTGGGTTCAAATCCTGGCTCCAGCTATGTGATTTTGGCAAGTTACTGGACTTCTCAGCATCCCCCTAACAACCTAGAGGCAACAATCCCTGCCATTTGGGTTGTTGTGAGAGTCCCCTGATAGTCCCCTCTGAGATACTTCCCTGACACTCAACTAATTCAGCACCTGCCTCCCCCATCCACACATATAAAACACAAATTGCCCAGAGGCCTAGGCTTGATCCACCTGAGAAGATCTGGGAGGAGAGTCCTGAGTTGCCACTGGGGACATAAAAACAGGCAAATTGCCTCCAGACACAAAGCCAGCCTGAAGATCCTCAACATGCAGGAGGTGGTGGTCCACTGCTGGGCAAAGGGAGGATGTTTGACCCGCCTTTTTATGCTCATTTTTAATTGCCTTTTAAAAAGTTCTGTTTTTGCTTTTGTTTTATAACATCCATTAGATATAATAACATTGTGCAAGTATACAATTGATGCATAAGCAAATACACATATTAGGGTGTGTGCTCAAAAATATTTTATGAGTGTGTAACCAAAACACTTTGGAGACGACTGCTATTGAGATTTCTTTCTTGGCCTGGATAACACATCTGGCCTCGAGTGCTCTTAACTCTCCCCACACCCTGCCCTGCTGCTTGTCTCATTCTCTTCTAGAAAATTATGTCTTGCTAAAATTCAGTTCCTGGCCTCTAAAAGTTTCGAAAGGAAATCTGTTACATGTTACTTGTCTGAACACCATGAGAAGCCAAATCCTGCCCCTTCCCAGCCTTGGATTTTTCTTCCTGGGCCTCTCTCCCATCCCCACCTCCTGATCCATCTCCCACCTGTGCTCCAGCCAGACCACACCTTGGAAATCCCCCAGGCTTACTCTGAGTGTCCCACCCCAGACATTGGTATGCCTTCCCCAAGCCCTGCAGGTCTTAATTGCCTCTGGCTCCAAAGCCCAACACAGAGGCCACATCTACCATAAAGCTTCTCTGGATCCTGAAACCACCAGGAGACACATCCTCGGGTGCTTCCTAGAAACCGTACTTGAATGTCCCCAGTGAGACCTGACATGTGCTGCCTTGGGTCAGGACATAATTTGTGGGGCTCAGTGCAGAATGAAAACGTGGGCACCCTGTTCAAAAAGGGAGAAAAAAGTGCTGCTAAAAATGCTACTAAAAGTGCTAACATGTAAAGCTTTCTCCTTTCCCCCACCCTCTCTCTCTCAACGTGTCATCCCATTTTTTGTTCTCTATTTACGGCCATGTTCATCAGGCACGGAAATACCGATGTGAGTGCAGACCCTCACAGGCCCCCACCCTCTACCCCAGAGCCCACAGACCACTGGCTGCTGGGATCCCCTCCCACTATAGCTGCTGAGTCAGCATGTTGAGCTGTAGCTGCTGAGTCAGCATGTTGAGCTGTAGCTGCTGAGTCAGTGTGCTGAGTCAGGCATCTCCCTTCCCCATGGGCCTGCTGCCCCAACCCAAGGTGGATGGGAGACCCCCCCAGGGGTAACACCATTTTGCACTGGGATGCTGGATCAGAGGTGGGCAAGAGGTCTACCCCTGTGAGTGACCCACCAAGCATAGTGTTAAGCTGCCCCCATGCCTTCCACACCTTAAAGAACTAACCGTCTTGGGTAGTATTTCCCAAACTCTGAGTACCATCTTCCCATATTTTGCCACAGGTACTATCATTTACTTAATATTTTTATTTTTTATTTTTTAGAAGTGGTCTCACTCTGTCACCCAGGCTGACGTGCAATGGTGCCATCATAGCTCACTGCAGCCTTGACCTCGTGGGCTCAGGCGATCCTCCCACCTCAGCCTCCCGAGTAGCTGGCTTTACAGGCATGTGCCACCATTCCTGGCTAATTATTAATTTTTTATAGAGACAAGATCTTGCTGTGCTGCCCAGGCTGGCCTCAAACTCCTGGCTTCAAGCAGTCCTCCTGCCTCAGCCTCCCAAAGTACTGCGATTACAGGCATAAGCCACTGTGCCCAGCAAATACTTAATATTTTTCTTTAGAGTAACTAATTTCTTTTCCTTTAATAAGTTTGCTTCTAAGGGAGTCTATGTACCCCTTTGAAATTATATTAATAGATGGAATGTGATAATCACATATTTTTCTAACGGACATCAAAATCAATACTAAACTATTAAAATGTTTAAAATGCCTGTTCACATATCACCAAACTGCATCTGGTGGAGCAGCCCTGGAATGAGACGCTTTCAAGGAAACACTGATTATATTGAGGAAGTTTGACTTACACAATGTGCATGAATAAGTATAACCTACAGCAGGGTGGGTCACATGTGAGACCAGTGTGGCCCTCACTTAAAAGCCCTCACGTTTAGGGTTTAATGCTCTGAGTTGATTATCTTGATTTTTTTTCCCCCAAGATGGAGTTTCGCTCTTGTCGCCCAGGCTGGAGGGCAATGACATAGTCTCGGCTCACAGCAACCTCTGCCTCCAGGGTTCAGGTGATTCTCTTGCCTCAGCCTCCCAAGTAGCTGGGATTACAGATGCATGCCACCACACCCGGCTAATTTTTGCATTTTTAGTAGAGATGGGGTTTCACCATGTTGGCCAGGCTGGTCTTGAACTTCTGACTTCAGGCGATCCACCCGCTTCGGCCTCCCACAGTGCTGGGATTAGAGGCATGAGCCACCATGCCCAGCCTATCTTGAAATATGATTTTCTCTTTGAGTTTGTGTTTTGTGAGTTGATGGGAGGATGAGGCGTGTTCTGGTGGCTTGGGCCTCAGCTCACATGCCATTGTGCCTTCTGCACTTCCCCAGGATGGGGTCTAGAGCATCAAGGTCAGTAACAAGCCAAAGCCGAGTGAATAAATGAACAAATCAAAGAATGAAAACATGGACACCCAGGAGCCTGAGCCTCTTCTTTTAAAATTTTATTAAGTAGGACCGTTTCTGATTAATCAGTTCACTCGAGATTAATTTATACACATTTTAGAAAAAAAATCGTTAAAGAAATTAATTCCTTTAAAATACACAGGCGGTGGTTCACACCTGTAATCCCAGTACTTTGTGAGGCCGAGGTGGGCAGATCACCTGAGGTCAGGGGTTCGAGACCAGTCTGGCCAACATGGTAAAACCTCATGTCTACTAAAAATACAAAAATTAGCCAGGCATGCTGGTGGGTGCCTGTAATCCCAGCTACTTGGGAGGCTGAGGCAAGAGATCTCTTGAACCTGGAAGGCAAATGTTGCAGTGAGCTGAGATTACCCTACTGCACTCCAGCCTGGGTGACAGAGTGAGACTCTGTCTCAGAATAAATAAATAAATAATAAAATAAAATATATAGAAACTTGTTTTGGAATAACCTGCCTGCCCACCTTTTTGGGGCCTTTCTCTGACCCGGAAGTTCAGGCCTGTGACCTGGAGACAAGCAAATGCACCACGTGATTGAAGTGAACTCTCAGCCAACCTTGGGCTTCCAGTTAGCCTGGGTACTGCACCCTCCAGGTGGTCTGAGATGACACTCTGTGACATGCATTTCTCAGGGATTTACCTTGTAGGGCTATGCGACTAACAACTAGCAATTCATATCCTTGGGAGGCCCTGGGTGAATACATGGCTAAATATTTATCATTGAAAGGTGCCAGCCCTTAGAGAAATGGCCTCCATCTTCATCTTTCAATCAAATATCACTTTACCAAACAACAGAGCCACAACATTTTTAGAAGGACAAAGACTAAAGCGTCACTCATGACAAACATTTTGAAAACAAGATTTTCTAAAATGGAGAATATAGAGGAATACATAGTTCATGGTCATAGGCCGGTCACACTTCATTAGTCTTTGCCGGGGGACATTTTTGTTTCCTGAATAACATTAATATACATTTATACGGGTTGTTTACTGGCTACATTTAATAGATGACAAAAAGGACGGTCCAAATATGCTGTTTTCCTTCAACTGAAACATACCACTCACGTTTTCCTTATTTTGTATGAGAATCTTTATTTTGAAGTTTTGCAGTAAGCATTTTGAATGAATGGACACATTTTAGAACTGACCACATAAATCAAGAGAGGGATGTACATTCTTATTTCATTTTATTTTTAAATTTTTAATTTTTTTTAGACGGAGTCTCACTCTGTCACTCAGGCTGAAGTGCAATGGTATGATCTCGGTTCACTGAAACCTCCACCTCCCAGGCTCACTGGGATTACAGATATGCACACCACGCCTGGCTACTTTTTTTGTATTTTTAGTAGAGACAGGGTTTCACCATGTTGGCCAGGCTGGTCTCAAACCCTGACCTCAAATGACCCACCTGCCTCAGCCTCCCAAAGTGCTGGGATTACAGGCATGAGCCAGAACCCCCAGCCAGCATTCTTTTTTTAGAAGCTGAAACTTCACACATCATTTTGCTTTCCAGATACAGTGTTTCCAGTTCTTAGTACAGCTTTCCTGATTTTGTCTGTTTCTGTGCATGTGTGTGGCCATGTGTGTACGTGTGTGTGTACATACCCACACCAGGCTGTCTGCTACTCACTGTCCCTCTTTCACTTGACTCTCCCTGGGACATCTTTTCTTGTCAGTTCATAAAGATGTATCCCATGAAAGGACTTTTTAAGATGACTCATCAGGCCAGGTGCAGTGGCTTACACCTGTAACCCCGCTACTTTGGGAGGCCAAAGTGGGTAGATACCTGAGGTCAGGAGTTCGAGACCAGCCTGTCCAACATCGTGAAACTCCGTCTCTACTAAAAATTACAAAAATTAGCTGGGCATGGTGGTGGGCACCTGTAATCCCAGCTGCTGGGGAGGTTGAGGCAGGAGAATCGCTTGAACCCAGGAATCAAAGATTGCAGTGAGCCGAGATCATGCCACTGCACTCCAGCCTGGGCAACAAGAGTAGACTCCATCTGAAAAAAAAAAAAAAAAAAAGACTTATCAGATGCATTTTGGGGTCAGGCCCAAATGAAGTCCATGATTGCAAGGGTCTTCTAAACTGACCCAGAGATTTTCTCCCCATCACCACAAGCTGGAAAAGAGCCTGATAGTCATTAATCCTGAAGGAACAACTGACTCTTCTGAGACCATTTACTCTCTGCCCACAACCTGCAACCTCTCCTGCATACCTGGCCAGGCCCACCCACTTGGCCAAAAAGTTGACTTCCCAGCCAGACCTAGTTGGCTGATTGATCACTATCCTCATAGGCAAAGTCTGAGTTATGAGAAAAAGAAAAAAAGAATTTCTTCCAAAATATAAAAAGGAAACTGCATGATCAAAGTGAATAAATGTTTAATTAAGTGCCTGCAAAGTAGAACACTATGTCAGCTTCCTTAATTGATATATTCAGCATTTTTAAAAATTTTATTACATTTTCAAAGCAAATGGAAAGTAACATTTCCTTCTTTGCAAGAATTCTTGTGGCATGTGTGGGTATTGCCAAGAAATAACAAGTTGCTCATGTCCTATTATTTTAAAAAGAAAAATCATTAAAACTATTTAAAAATATTTTGGAATATAAAAAATACACATGATCCTGATCTGATCACTATACATTAAATGCATCAAATCATCACTATGTATTCCATAAATATGTGCAATTATGTGTCAATTAAAAATAAATAAATAAGACACATTGTGTGCCTATATGTATGTATACATATATATACTCAGTATGGGCTGTGTTTAATGTGTTATTGGAACAAGGTCTTTAAAAGTAAGCTGAGGGGCCAGGTATGGTGGCTCACATCTGTAATCCCAGCACTTTGGGTGGCCAAGGTGGATGGATCACTTGAGGTCAGGAGTTTGAGATCAGCCTGACCAACATGGTGAAACCCTATCTCTACTAAAAATAGAAAAATTAGCTGGGTGTGGTGGGAGACGCCTGTAATTCCAGCTATTGGGAGGCTAAGGCAGGAGAATCACTTGAACCCGGGAGACGGAGGTTGCAGTGAGCCCAGATCATGCCACTGCACTCCAGCCTGAATGACAAAGCGAGATTCCATCTCAAAAAAAAAAAAAAAAGTAACCCGAGGGCAGAGGTCTTCAAGAGGCCCAGCCCTGGATCGGCACACCCGAGAACCCTGTGCTCAGTCAGGATCCCCTTCTGTGGACACAAAAATAGGAGTGGTGCTGTCAAGAGGAAGTTCTAAAAATAGATCCTAGCGTGTGGGCAGAATATTAGTGGTTCTGAGAACTAGGAGAATCAGAGGCCAAAATGAGATACATGACCAAAATGAAAACCCCACGGCCCAAAGGGTGTCTCCCAGGCTCCCCTGGGTCCTCTAGAAAAACTAGCAAAATACTAGAAAAACTAACAAAACTCTTATCATTGGAGCCAATGCATTATTGGCCTCTATCCCCACTAAAATGCAAATAACTTCAGGAGAAAATACTTTTTGTTTTTCCTTCAAAAAACTTAAGAGTGTAACATGTATAGTAAAGAGAATGTTATCTTCTTTTTTTTTTTTTGAGACAGGGTCTTGCTCCGTTGCCCAGACTGGCATGCAGCGGCACAGTCACAGCTCACTGCAGCCTTGACCTCCCAGGCTCAATCGATCCTCCCACCTCAGCCTCCTGAGTAGCTGGGACTACTTCCCTAGGGGTCCTGGGGAACCCACCCCCGGGTGTGCTGGGCAGTGTGTAACCACAGCTCTCGGAAAACAAAAGCCCTAAAATCCCTGATAGGTAGAATTGCCAGTTCTCATGATGTCCCACCATGGTGACCAACGTGAAGATGTGGTAAATATCCAGGAATTCAGAGAAATCCTGGGAAATTGGGCAAGTCTTTCCTTTCCCAATACTTCCCCAAAAGATGGGGAGAGCATCCCTGGCTGCAAATCAGGTAAGTTCTTCTCAGGGTACAGCTGACCCTGCTGCCCACCTCGAATCCCTTTTGCAGTGGAAAGGGAGTGAAAGCAGTGGCTCTACCCAAACAAAAGCTTGGGGTCACATACCCTGGGTGGCACTGGTTCCACAGTGTACCAGCTATGTGACCCCGGCTGAGTCTCCCTGACCTCTAGTTCCTTCTCTGCAACAGGAGTGGGCACAAGGAGGATTAAGAGGGCTCAGGGCACCGCCCAGCATGGATGACACCATCTTTCAAGGAGAGTCACTGGTAGTGTCCTTAAGTCCTTAAGTACACCCACTCCAGGGGAAATGGTGAAGTGGATGGCCATTGTCCTGGGAATCTTTGGGACTGTACATGATGATCACTGGGGCTCTTTTGTTTTTTTAGCCCATCAATGACTGACTTGAGACCCAGCAGAACAAGAAAGCCTTAAACCCAGTAGCTTTATGTTCTTTCTCTGGATCTTTCCCTAAATTCTACAAAGTAAGTGGCAGTGACCCATTCTACAGATGAAGAAACTAAGGCCCAGAGAGGCAATATCATATCTAGCCTTGCTTCTCTGTGACTTATTTGACATCTTCCTTTGGAGACCCTGAGAGCCAGGCAAAGGTTCTCTGGGACAGACATGCAGGAAGGTCAGAGGTGGGAGTGGAGGCGCTGCTTCCGCCCCACCCCCTGCAGAAGAAGCAGAACTCAGCAGGGACAGAAGGAACAGACCTGTGAGAGGCCTAATTATGCATCCTTTTTCCTGCACTCCCTGTGGCATCTTTCCTGTGCCCTGGGAAACACTCTAAGATGGACATAGTTGGGCGGGGAGTTTATTGTGTGCCCCGGAGTCAGGACACACAAGGAGAGGAAGGAAGTGGCATTTGGAGAAGCGGGGCTTTGATATAGTCCCAAGCCCTCAGGCAGCTCTGGAGCTGGGTTGAACACTGAGAGCTGCCCTGATGTGGGAAGTAGAAAAGTTCCTCTTCAAAGTTTCCTTTCTCGTTTAAGAAAAATTCATAAGGATTAGAAATAATAGTTTGTTTTAAACACTTTCTTCAAAAGCCTTCTTGCCTTTTTGCTAGAAGCACTATGCTGTGTAGCTGTTAGACATGCTTACAGGCACATGGTACGTTCTATGTCCTTGTACTTTAACCAAGATATCTGTGCAGAATGTGCTCACAGGCATGTCCCAGCTCGCAGCCTATGCCCCTTCCTTATTTGAACTTCCTTTTTATTTGCTCTCCATTGCTTTTACCTGCTTAGGAAAGTTTCAAGTTATTAGCCAATCGGGTTTAGTTTAGATTGTGAGGTCTGGCTCCAGCCAACGGAGATCAGACACAGCAGTAAGGACAACCCCAAATGGGTAAGAAATAAATATGTCTGCTTTCCTTTGTTTGCTGCACACTCGTGGCAAGATTGCTAGTGGGAGCACCCTTTCTGCAGGAAGTAAAAAGAGTTGCTTTGCTGAGAGATCCTTTGACCCAGTACTAATTCTTCTTTGTGAAACCAAAAGAAAAATTTTATACATAACACCTGAGTTGGGACAAAAATACCCGGTCTTTATGGCTCTATGTTGACCAGTCTTTGGATTTGGGCTGAATTGCTCCCAAAGAGGACTGAGCTGAGGGATGACCCCCGGGGTGCAAGCTCTTCAGTCCTGGAGGAGTCTGGGTAGCACCATGCCCAGTCCAAGTGGAACCAGTGTCTCCTCCAGGGGCAATTTCCCTCTGAGTCTTGGAGGCCACATTCCTGAGAGGGAGAGTGTGATGACCCCCCTCACTTGTCTGACCCAAGATACCCAGGTCAAGGGGCACTGGCCAACCCATGATTGACTGTTTAGGTGAGGCATGCAAGAGTCTACAAGCTTAATTAATTAATTAATTTAGAGACAAAGTCTCGCTCTGTCACCTGGCTGAGTCTTGTCGGTCCTACAGGTGAATTGGTAGAGGAGAGAGTCATCCTGCTGGCTTCAGTGTGGGAAAAAGGCACAAAGAAGGCATGTGTCACCTATCTTCCTCCCTCCCCTAGGCGAGCAGCTCCTGAGGAGCTCATGCCTGGATTCAGGATCTCATGTGGTGTCTGCCCTAGGACGGCCCCAACAGCTCCACCCTTTTCTGAAGAAGAAAAGGGAGGTGGGCAGCTTCATAGGCCCCTGGTAACATCTCATAGCACAGTGCACAGGGGCATCTACAGGGCCAACGAGACGGTTCCCTGGCGTCGCACCCCCTCCTCCCCACCCCATGGGAGACGGGGGCTCAAGGACTCCCACACAATGTCTCCATTGGTACTTGTGGCCAAGCCAGCTTCTGGGTGCCATGGAAACCTCTCTTGGGAGCCCTGAGGGAGAGCAACAGCCCAGCTCTCCCACACTAAGCTCATTGTCCCCTGAGCTGTGAGAGCAGCCCTTATCAGCCCCTTCCCAGGCTCGCAGCTCCCAGCTTCTGCCCCATCAGCAATACCAGCTGGTCCTCTTTCTGGCGGGGCCTTGGGAGCCGGAGTGGTTTCATCAGTCACAGAATCCACCACCTGGGATCCTGCCCTCCTGGGGCTCCTCCTTATTCCGCATGAAATCAAAGACAGCCCCAGTAGTGAGGCAAGAGAGCTCACTTCTGAGCTGCCCTGAGCCTTGAGAGTGGAGGGGGCACCAGGCAGAGAGAGACCTCTCCCTCTGTTTGGGGCAGCATTATGCCCTGAGCCAGCCACAGTGCCCCCCAGGCCTGCAGGAGGAAGGCCAGGGGCTGGGAAATGGCTCTGGAATAAATCCATCTGGGTCACCCCGTGCCTGGTTCTGGCTGCAGGCTCCACCCATTCTTTTCTCCTCCCTCAAGTCCTGGAAACTTCCCCAGAAGTCTCTCCCCTGTCAGTCCCTCCCTTCTCACTACCTCCCAAGTCTCCTTGGGCCAAGGCCCAACTGCACAGGTCCTGGCAGAATAAAGTCAGAGAATGTCAGGGCCAGAAGAGGCCTGAGGAATCAGAGCCCCGCATCCCTCTCCCATTCCATCCCCATTTATCATTTTATAGAGGAGAAGCTGAAGCTGCGAATGAGGAGGGACTTGCCCAAGATCACCAGCCAGGGCCTTCCCCTCCATTGGGCACCATTTCTCCGCCTGCATGGACTGCTTCTCCCTGCTCTGACCCGGGACTTGATCATCACAAATCAGGAGTCCACCAGGTCTTTAGAAGCAGTAAAACCCATAGAGATTGGAAGATTCCAACTCAACCCTAAGTGGGGGTGTCAGCAACTAGAAGGAAGAAGGACTCATGATTACAGCACCTCCTCCTCCAGCTGTCACCCATGTGTCCCTATAATGCCTCCTTTCCACAGAACCCAGATGGCCAACAAGGGCAGCTCCCTCAAAATAAATGTCCTCTGAATTCCTCAGCCCCAGGAGGGAAGGGCCATTGGGATGGCAGTCCAGAGAGGCTGGGCTTTGCACCCAGAGCTTGGGGATCTCAAATCCTAGTTGGGCCAACTGGGACAGATTATGCAGCCTCTCTTTCACCATCTGTAGAAGGAGAGTCAAAAAATTCTACCCACCTTCATAGGGTTGCTGTAAGGATTTGGCAAGATACTGAACAGAAAGTTTCGCACAACATTGGGCACAGAGAACACAGGGTGAACAGAGATGGCACTGCTGTTATAATCGATGCCAACATTTGCCCTTAGAACTCTGGCACCAAGTTAGGAGTGGAGCGTGGGGGGAGGAGTGCCAGGGAGCCGGTGGGGAGGAGTGCCGGGGAACCAAGGGGAGGACCTTCAGTGACCCTCAGAGAAGCCCTGATCCTACCCAAAGCAGGAGTCCTTGGCCCAAGGGAGAATGAGTTGCAGGCAGCCATGTGGCCCCCAGGAAGGGCCCCTCCAACATTCCAGTCGGGCTTTAACATGGGGTGGCCCGGAATGTCCAAGGAAAACAATGTGGTTATTCTGAGTGAAATTACAGCCTGGCTAAGGCAGGATGGATCTGCTTTAAATTAAACATTGCATTTCTGAGATTCTTTTCATCTTCTTGCCACTGCGAGTTAGTGGAGACATTACCTCACCTCACCTTCCACTCTGAGGTGGGGAGGCGACAGGGTGTGGGCCTGGGGGTGGGGACGAGAGAGGGAGTCTGGAGAGCCCACCCAGGGGGGTCAGGGGGCCCTCCTCACTCCAAGAGCTCAGGCTCTCACTGGGGCCGGGAGGGTTGGCTACGTGGGGAAGGGGCGCGCCCACTCTGTCCTTGGCATTTAGCAAAGAAATGACAGCCCTTTCAAATACACTGCTTTCCTAGGAGCACTTGGGAAAACTGGTCTGTGGTTTACAGGTCCAAGGTTGGTCCCTTTCTTCCTCCCTTTCCCACCCTTGGGTGCTGGGTGGCCGTGCCTGTGAGCTCCTCGGCAGAACTGCAGGGCGTTTTTGCTCGAAACCCCATGGAGAGGCCAGTTTCCTCACCGAGTGGTCTTGGTTGGGGGTGGAGTTCCCTCCTGGCTTTGCCCACCTGTGGAGTCCTAGAAAATTCCACAGTGCTGAAGTCAGGTAGACCTGAGTATGAACCCCGCTTCCCAGGATAAGGTTCACATTGTCTTATTCAGATCCTGAATCCCCTCTTCTTTAACTTGGGGAAGGATGTCTCCCTTTCAGGGTTATGGGTTAGATGAAATTAAGCATGCTTGAGGTTCTTGTTTTACATGAAGTATAGCCACAATTCTTTGGTTATAAGAAATAGAAACTTCCTCAAGTTTCTTGGGTAACAGGGGAATTTTTTCTCTGAAATCAGGGGACTTTCATGAAAACAGGCCGCCAAACCTCTCAGAGAACTGGCATCAGGAATTAGAAAAGGGATTTGCAGTTTCTCTCCACCTATTCTGCGTATTTGCCTCCCTCGGGGCCTCAGTGGCAGGCTCCTGTCTGTGCAAACCATTTACTCAGAGCCCCAGCCTTGGCCTGACACCATTTCCTCACACTAGGTCCACGGTTAGAGCTCAGTGAGAGATAGCAGTTTCTGCTGTGCTGCTTGGTTTTGCGCATTAATATTAGCATGCTGCAGATTTTGTTTGTCCCTCCAGATCTGCTCGCTCTCCTTTCTTCTCCACCTTGCCCTGATCCTGGGACTGGCCTGTAGGAACTGTGTCAACTGAGCTCCCGCCTTCAGGTTGTGGTTGAGTTCAGCCTATCGCGGCCACCAGCAGGGAATAGGAGGGCAGGAGGAAAGAGCCATCCTGGCACTTATCGTTCTCCCTTTTTGCCATGGAGGGTGGCTTGTGGGTGGAATGTCTGGTTCCTCTATTGAAGGCCATGGCACCCTTTCCAGCAAGCCCCTCCTTTGGCTATAGCTCTCTCTGCATTCTTTTATTTTATTTTATTTATTTTGAGACAGAGTCTCACTCCGTTGCCCAGGCTGGAGTGCAGTGGCATTATCTCGGCTCAGTGCAAACTCCGCCTCCTAGGTTCAAGTGACTCTCCTGCCTCAGCCTCCCGAGTAGCTGGGATTATAGGCACATCCCACCACACCTAGCTAATTTTTGTATTTTTAGTAGAGATGGGGTTTCGCCATGTTGGCCAGGCTGGTCTTGAACTCCTGACCTCAAGTGTTCCGCCCTCCTCGGCCTCCCAAAGTGCTGTCTCTCTGCATTCTTGATGCCACGTTCCCTCCTTGCTCCTTAATGCTTAGGGTGGTGATGGTGCTCCACTGTTACTATCCTAGTGGTGCTGCACCATTCCTCGTTCATTTCTTTCCATCTTGCCCACGTCTTTATAAAGCGTCCGCTCACTGTATTCTCTCCAGCAACTGAACTGTAACTTTGAATTGCCATCTCCCTCCTGCTCAGACTCTGATTGATGCAGAACTGAGAAGATATCCATTATTCTGCTAGAAGTGAAAAAGAATGCACGTACACTGGGTGGAGTTACTTCTTTTGTAAGAAACTTCATTTTCCCGGGAGAATGTGACCACAGGAAAGAGGTGGAACTATGCTTTCAATTTGGTCAGAGTTCTCTCTCTTTCTGCGGACACAGATGCCTAAAATTTCAGCATCATACAGGTTGTGGGCAGAAGATCTTTTTAAATTGTCAACTTTTAAGTATTTTTCACTCTCAAATTCATAGGATTAGTCACCAGAATCTCTGTCTTTTCCTTTCCGCTGGCAGTTTGGCTCATAGGTATCTCACTTTTGGCTTTGACAATGACAATAGGACAATAGCCTGTGAGCCTGTCTCTGGTCTCTTTTTCCCAGTCTGTTCCACAGCCCTCTGTCAAGTTTGTCTTGGTTTGACCCAGCTCTATACATGTCAAGCTCCAGATTGAAGCACATTATGGCTTCCTGTTGAAGTGTCTGAACATTTCAGCCTGACATTCAAGCCTTCTGCATCAGTCCTCAACTTTCTGGTCCACCTCCTCTTACAAGAACTTCCCACACCTGACAAATCAGATCTTCCTCACTGACCTTCCAGCCCCTGCTCCCGCTCTCTGCATCTGTTCTTTAACATGCAGTCCAACTTCCACATCCCAGCTAAGACCTTCCCGCCCACTCAGCTGGAGGTGACTCCTCACATTGAACCCCTGCCATTCTGAAGTGGGAGTGCTCGGAGATCAAAGATGAAGAGCTGATGGAAGGAGAACCACGTTTGGACAGCAGTGACAGCCTCTGTGATCTCCTGTTTGGCTGTCACTCAGGGACACACAGAGAACCCTCTATGTGCCTCACTGCACAGATACATGGTCAACTTCATCCCAGAGGAGTTAAGGGGAGACCCTGTAGCTCCAGGAAGTGTCATCTTCTCTTCAGGCCTCTTCATTATCTGGTTTTGTCCTCTGGTTTCATCACATGTTGGTGACGGTCACTCCCTCTTGACAGAAAAATCTGGGCCTCAGGTTGTGTCATCTGAGTGCTTGGATCAAAGGGTGAGTCAAAGTCTTGTGGATTCCTGGAGCCACAGTTCCCTGGGGACGTTAAGCAAGCATCAGGAAGGACTTCCGCCGGGAGGGGCCTTCACGGCACAATATGCCTATCTTCAGATGGGGAATCCTGACCTGGCTTTGTGAATGCTGTGGGACCCCGGGCCTCCTTTTGCCCATGTAGAAAGCCCAAGTCTTTGCTGCTTTTGAGGTTAAGCATCAGCTGGTTTCAAGTATCTTTGGTTACACACACACACACACACACACACACACACACACACAGCACTTTGAGGATACATAATACTTTTGCTCATTCAATCTTGAATTGCAATTGCTTTGACCATAGCAACTGAGTCCTCTATAACAAAGGCTCTTACAACACTGTAGCAATGAATATCATGCAATTAATTTTTGTGGCAATTAATTACACATGCATTAAGAAACCATAGACGTGTAGATTTCTGCCTCTCCCTGGGAAAATTCTAGAATGGTTTGTTAAACATTAGGTTGTGACTATGCAGAATATAAATTGGAAATAAAAAGAATTTGAATTGGAATTTTTTTAAATTAAAATAAAAAATACAACTCATTGGAAGGCAATACAAACTTACTAAGAATATATCATGCCAAATTAATCTCATTTTCTTTTCTCACAGAGTTAACAAGCTGATCTGTCAGAGATTTACTATAGATACAGATTTGAAGAATTTTGGGTGAAGTGCATTGGTTTCCACAGAGCACATAAGGAATCCTCTCATAAAAGCCCTGAGAGTCATAGTGCGGTGCATAATCAGTTTTTCCTCCTCTCATCCCCATAGTAAGGTTGTATTTTCTTGCCCTCTTTGAAGTTAGAAGCTATCATGTAACCTGCTTTGGCCAATGAAATGTGAGTAAGACACCCCATGATGAATGAATCAACGCCGAGGTAGTTTTTGGATGAACACTCACAGATAATAAAAGAAGCCACTCCTGGACAGCATTATCAGTCCCTCCAAATGGAAGGCTAAAGAGAGAAGGACCTTTCAAAGTAAATAATGGCAATGACTATGGAAGCAAAGTGGTGTTAAGCAGAAGGAAATGCTTGAAGTGACCCAAGCCAGCCTTCTCGGCTGGGATCCAAGCCTAGACACATCAGAGTCAGGGTGGTCAGAGCTGGGAGGCATGACACCACAGTCTGGTGGCTGGCTCTGTGACCTTGGCCAGTTCATAGCTTTGAGCCTCTGCTTCCTTCCCATATGTGACTGGGGGCTTGATGAGGGGTAAGTACATTTAAAGAAAAAAGCTGCTAATAACTTTTCCATCTCTGTGGATATTGACAGCCACCTTGGAGAAGATCTTCATTGTCTTCACCCCCTGAACCTTAGTGGCCACTCTGAGTTGTGCAAAAACAAGAAGAGTGGGCCCTATTGCTGCAGGGCCAATGTATAGTAGGAGACTTGGCAGTCAAGCAAGATCTGTTTTGCCCAGCACCCTCTGTATGCAGAGATGGCTGCCTGGGGGCCAAGGAATGTCCTGGGGAGGCAGAATTAAGACCCCCAACTGCTTCCCTTCTGAACATCGCTGTCATTAGGACCTCCCTTGTGGATTGGAAGAGACCCTATCAGGACATCACTATCCTTAAAGAAAGTGAGGGCAGAAGGGCCTAGAGGACTGTGGAGAAAGGCTGCTCCTGGCCAAGCACAAGGGCAAGTATCATAATGCCCTGGACACTCAGACACACACAACTCCTGCTGCGGCTGAGCACAGAATGGTGAACTTGGAGCTCCTGCGCAGGAGGCTCCTGAGGAATCAGGCCAATGAGGGAATCACTGCAGAAGGGACGAAGCTGCAACATATGGGGCAGAACTAGCATGGTGGCAACAGAAGCAACAGGAACAATCCCAAATCCCAGCCTCTTCTCTAGGCCTGGTGGCTGAAGCCGGACTGGGCCCTTTGGATGGTCAGCTTCTAGGGGTCCTCCGACAATGGCAGTGGGGATGGAGTGGGGAAAAGTGAGAAGAAAGCCTCAAAAAAGAGATTCCAGTCCTGGTGTTGTGGCTTACACCTGTAATTCCAGCACTTTGAGAGGCCAAGTTGGGCAGATCACTTGAGGTCAGGAATCTGAGACCAGCCTAGCCAATATGGTGAAACCTGGTCTCTGCTAAAAATAGAAACATTAGCCGGGCCTGGTGGTGCACACCACAATCCCAGCTACTCGGGAGGCTGAGACAGGAGAATCACTTGAACCTGAGAGGCAGAGGTCACAATGAGCCAAGATTGTGCCACTACCCTCCAGCCTGGGCATGGAGCGAGACTCTATCTTAAAAAAAAGAGATGCCAGACCTCCCTGCTAATATAGGCAAATGGGTGCTCAGGCAACTAATGGGGAAAATGCAACAGATACTTTCCTTTAAACTTGCAAAGTGAGTCACAGCTACTACATAGAAATGTGTTGCCTAAGACTAGCCCACGTTTAACCTGTGGGATTAAGTGAGACAATAGACAAGAAAGTGTATTTGAAGAGTTACACAAATGTGAAGGTGTCAGGGACTACAAGTGATTCTCCCTTCCTTCTTCTTATTAATAGATTTAGTCCTGGGATTAAGCTGGGCTTACGGCTGTCCAAGTAAAGACTTCATTTCCCAGCCTTGCTTGCAGGAAGATGTAATCATGTGACTAAGTCTGAGCCAATGGGATGTGAGCAGAAGTGATGTGTGCAACTTACACATCACATTATTATCAGTAAATGGCTTGTCCTCCACTTTTCTTCTGTCCTGTGGACTGCAGTGTGGACATGGTGCTGGTGAGCGAGCAGTTTTGATGATGTGGACAACTTCATTCAACCAAACGGCCTACTCACCTTGTACTACCAGTCTACTTCTGACCAATTTCATAGGCAAGGTATAGACTTCTATCTCATTTGAGCCTTTGTAGTCACTGTATTTCAAGATGTCTGTCACCTCATTTGTATCTTCACTAATATAAGGGGTTTTGAATCCTACTGCCAAGAACATTGTTCTACTTCCTGCTTCTAAAGATTAATGAGGAAGCAATTTGTGGTTATGACTGTCTCAGTATATTTTTTTCCATTCATTCAGCCTGTCAGTCAGTCCATCGATATTTAATGAGAGCCTCCCAAGTGCCATTGATATTTAATGAGAGCCTCAAAGTTGCTATGCAAGGGGCTGGAGATACAATGGCAAACAAGACAGACATGGGTTCTACTCTAATACAGATTTCCATCTAGTGGGGAGAGTCATGTGAAAGAAATAATCCCACAAATAAACATTGAGTTACAGACTATGATATGTGTTTGAATTAAAAGTACAGGATGTGGGAGGTTGAGGCAGTAAAATCACTTGAACCCGGGAGGCAGAGGTTGCAGACAGCTGAGATCACACAACTACACTCCAGCTTGGGTGACAGAGCAAGACACCGTCTCAAAAAAAAAAAAAGTCTAAGTGTGGTGGCTTACGCCTGTAATCCCAACACTTTGGGAGGCCGAGACGGGTGTATCACAAGGTCAGGAGTTCAAGACCAGCCTAGCCAACATAGTGAAACCCCGTCTCCACTAAAAAAATACAAAAAAAATAGCCAGGCGTGGTGGCACATGCCTATAGTCCCAGCTACTTGGGAGGCTAAGGCAGGAGAATTGCCTGAACCCAGCAGGTAGAGGTTTCAGTGAACCGAGATCATGCCACTGCACTCCAGCTTGGGCAACAGAGTGAGACTTTGTATCAAACTAATAGTACAGGATGTCATGAAAGTATATAGTAGGGTCTTCATTTAGTTTTGAGAGCTCTAGAGGACCTTCTATGTTGAGACCTAGAGAATGAGTAGGAATTAATCAGTTGAAGAGTTAGAGGGAAGTGTTCCAGCAGTGGGAACAACTTATCTCTTTCCGGAGGTTGATACTTCAGACACAGGAAGGTTAGTATGGCCAAAGGAGGACAGACAATGATGACAATGGCTTGGATCACATCAGAAGGAGAAAGACATAAGGGCCAGACTATGCATAGCCTTAGAGGCCATTGTGGCAGGCAGGATTCTAAGATGAGCTCCAAGATTCCTGCCCCCTATATACAAACCCTGTATTATTCCTTCCCCTTGAGTGCAGGTTGAACCTGTGAATATAATGGGATGTCATTCCTGTAAATAGGTGACATTATATGGCAAAAGTAGAGAGATTTACAGATGTGATTAAGGTTCCTAATCAGTTGACTTTAACTGATAAAAAGGAACATTATCTTTTTTTTTTTTTTTTTTTGAGATGGAGTTTCCCTCTTCTTGCCCAGGCTGGAGTTCAAAGGCATGGTTGGCTCACTGCAACCTCTGCCTCCCAGGTTCAAGCAATTCTCCTGTTTCAGTCTCTCGAGTAGCTGGGATTACAGGCATGCGCCAGCATGCCCAGCTAATTTTTGTATTTTTAGTAAAGATGGAGTTTCACCATGTTGGCCAGGCTGGTCTTGAACTCTTGATCTCAGATGATCCACCTGCCTCGGCCTCCCAACGTGCTGGGATTACATGCTGGGATTACCATGCCTGGCCTGGAACATTATCTTCTGTGTGGATGACCATTAAGTCAGTTTATGTGAGCCCTTTAACAGAAGGCCTATAAACCAATCACAAAGAGACAAATACTGTATGACGCCACTTACATGAGGTACCTGAAGTAGTTAAAATCACAGAGACAACAATGTGAAAGTACCTAATGCCACTGAATTGTACACTTAAAAATGGTTAAGACAATCAATTTTCTGTTATGTGCATTTTCTGTTATGTGCATTATGCCGTAATTTTTTTAAAAAGGATCTCGATGTCAGAGTCAGAAGAAGCAGCAGAGATATTATCTCCTTGGCCTTGAGGGAGCAAATTGCCATTGCCATGTTGTGGAGAGGACCATGTGTTAGGGAACATCAAGTAGTCTTTAGAGGCTGAGTGTCAGACCTATAGCTGCAAGGGACCTGCTGAAAATGAGCAAGTCACAGATGAGATCATGGCCCCTGTCAACACCTTGACTGCAACCTTGTGAGATCCTGGGCAGAAGACCCAGTTTAGCTGTGCCAAAACTCTTGACCTACAGAAACTGGGATTATACATGTATGTTCTTTTAAGTTACTGCATTTGTAGCAATTTTATATGCAGCAACAGGAAACTTATACATAATGCTACAAATTTAAGATCTTCTACATACTTAGGAATAAATTTAACCATGGAGGTGAAGGATCTCTGTATTAAAGACTATAAAATGTTGATGAAAGAAATTAGGAAAACACAAATAAATGGAAAGATATCCAATGTTTATGGATTGGAATAATTAATATTGTTAAAATGTCCATACTACCTAAAGCAATCTACAGATTCAATGCAATCCTTATCAAAATGCCAATGACATTCTTCACAGAAATAGAAAAAAAAAATCTAAAATATGTATGAAACCACAAAAGACCTCAAATACCCAATGCAATCTTGAGCAAAAAGAACAAAGCTGGAGGAATCACACTACCTGATTTCAAAATACACTACAAAGTGATAGTAACCAAAACAGCATGATACTGGCATAAAAACAGACCCAAAGACCAATGAAACAGAACAGAGAGCCTGGAAATAAATTCATGCATTTACAGCCAATTGATTTTGAACAAAAGAGAATAGTTATTGAGAAGGGCATAGAGTTTTTCTGAAACAGTTGTAGTTCTAATAGTATTCGTTCTAAAGATCATTGATTGACTTACAATCTTGAGACCAGGATATGTTTGTTGTAGTAACAACTGCCAGGATGTGTGTTGTAGAAAAACTTTGTTAACACAAAATTGCAGATTCTGTTTGTCACAGGCGTTTGATCTTATCCACCAGTTGAGGTGATAATTAACGTGACTTCATTGATCTCACTTTCATTTACTCACCTTATAAAAGAGGACTGTGCAGGTTTTCTTAAATTTAGGAACATGGTGAAAGGCAGTCTTCCCTGTAAAATGTGAGAGTGGTGACA
The DNA here is from genome assembly GCF_030222135.1 of Aotus nancymaae. Lineage (NCBI taxonomy): Eukaryota > Metazoa > Chordata > Mammalia > Primates > Aotidae > Aotus > Aotus nancymaae. Next base: position 12,303,508 of record NW_026988429.1, read on the forward strand.
GCAAATCAGCTTTAAAATACAATGCAGAATAAAAATGGGTCACAATGGACTCAACCACACCAGGGCCCTAGGTCAGCCTTCTGCCAATCTCTAGGCATTCCAGTGGCAGCAAGGCAGCTGCTCCAGCTCCAAACCTGCACAGGATGGTGCACGGAGGCAAGGAAAGGAGGGGATGAACCTCCCCGGATGGATGTAAATATGAATTTTCCCAGAAGCTACTTACACACCATTGATCAGGGTCTGGCCAGTCAAGAGCACAGGGGCTAGGGTTGCTATGATTGGCTTAGGACAGTTATAGTTGGACATATTACAGCCTGATTGAAAGTAGGCTTTTGTCAGTAAGGGAGGCAGAGCGAGCAGAGGGGCTGTGGAGTAGGGGGTGAGATGTCAGACAACTGCCTTTGTGCTGGTCCCCATTCTGGGAGAACACTGTAGAAGACACAGTGGGTGGGCAGAAAACAGATGTGAAAAAGCTCGATTTTTACAATGCAATAAACATTAAACAACTTTGTTGGAGATCAAGTAGCCTTACAAAGTGAGCCACCCAGAATCCTTCTCACAGGACCGGGGCCTGCCAAAGGGCATGCTTTGAGCGTAGATAGACCTGGCCGCCTCTCAGCGCAACTCTGATGGCACCAGCTGCTTTGCAGGGAGCTGCTCCCCCAGGCCACTGGCATCTGGGCAGGGCCAAGGAAGCCCTTACCTCTGTGACTCTGCTCCCAGGGACTTGACGTCCTTCTTGGCTGGGAAAGTGTGACCTCCAGGAAGATGCTGGGAATGTGCAGAGGCCAGTGCCCTCTGGGTGGGTCTCCTGGGAGGCATGTGAGGGGCCTGGGAAATAATCACAGGCTTTTCCCAGCCTTCCTTCATCCTTGGGAAATTCCCTGGAGGCCAGTCCCCTGTTGAGTGCAGGGCTCCGGGCCCATTTGGGTCCTGAGCAGAGCTGGGCCCTGCTCCTTTCTCTCCCAGCAGTGACCATCAGCCACTGCCCCTGAGTGAGGAGATGGAGCCTCCTGTGAACTGGCTGCAAGAAGCCCCTGCTCCTTTCTCAAGGCTGTGAGCCAGAGAGAGTAGGCTTCTGGGTCTGTCTCTTCACTACCCAGTCTTAACAACCTACTCCTGCTGGGGTCTCCCCACCCCCTACCCTCTGCCCCGTGTTCCTACCTTCCACTTCAGGCAAAGGGGAGGATGTGCTGTCCTGTGCATGCCCACACATTCCTGTGCCTGTTATCTGCCACCTGACCTGGAAGGCCTCTCCTTGATCTTCCACCTAGAGAGAGTTGCCCCTCTCTGGCCCTCCCAACACGCAGCTGACCCAGGATGGTCCTGCAGCCCACACTGGCCTCAAGGAGCACATCTCACAGGGCTAGGCAGGGGGCGCTGGCTAAGAATTAGTGCCCAGTGGAGAGAGAGAGGCTGCAGCAGGGCAAGAGCAGGAGCACAGCCAGGGCAGGATGCCCACCTGCAGCAGTCCCCAGGGGGCTCGGCCATGTGGCATGCCATTACTGGTGGAGGAAGCTTGGTTGAGCATGGGGCCAAGGGAACAGGGCCCCACACACACTTGGACACACATTTACGATTACAAAAGCTTCATTCTAACAGAGCTAGTGCATGTCTTCTTCATTCTCAATTATTTTTTGACTGTAGTGAAATACACATAATATAAAAATGACCGTCTTGGGTAGGTGGCTCATGCCTGTAATTCCAGCACTTTGGAAGGCCGAGGCAGGCGGATCACGAGGTCAGGAGTTCGAGACCAGCTTGGCCAATATGGTGAAACCCTCTCTCTACTAAAAATACAAAAATTAGATGGGCGTGGTGGTGGGTGCCTGTAGCCCCAGCTACTCAGGAGGCTGAGGTAAGACAATCACCTGAACCTGGGAAGCGGAGGTTGCAGTGAGCTGAGATTGTGCCACTGCACTCCAGCCTGGGCAACAGAGTGAGACTGTCTCAAAAAACAAAGAAAAAAGAAAAAGACCATCTTAACTATTTTTAACTATGCAGTTCAGTAACAGTAAGTAAATTCACATTGCTGTGCAAACCTCACCACCATCCATCCTCATAACACTTTTCCTCTTGTAAAACTGAAACTCCATACCCATGAAACACTAACTCCCCATTCCCCATTCCCCCAGGCCCTGGCAACCATCATTCCATTTTCCATCTCTATGGTTTTGATGAGGCTAAGTACTTGAGTCTTGAATACTTTTCTCCATTCCCCACAGCACCCGCTCCCAGTTGCAAACACCCTTGTCTGCTCTTGATTTGCCTGTGACACTGCAGTGGTTAACATGGGCCCCCTTGTCTCCAGACAGAAGGCAAATCAATCCCTCCCCTGCGCTAACAGGATAGGAAGTCACTGAATCTATTTGCTTCTCATTCAAAGTGATGGCAGCCAGAGGGTGAGGTGGCAGTGCTGGGATGGGTGGGTACAGGCAGTGAAGATGGCAGAAAGGGCAAAAGCCTCAGCTGTTCTAGGGGACGGTGGCAGCAAGAGCCACCTGTGACCAGAGAGACCCTGGTGCAGGCATCTGTGTAGCATCTCTAAGACAGATGCAGCAACTCCCACACAGGGGGAGGAAAGAGAAGGGTGAACACTTCACGAGAGACTTTCAACTGTCTGATGGCTTATCCCTACCCTACAGCCTGCAGTGATGCTTAGAGTTCTCTAGGCAGCCACCCCTAATTGAGTATAATGGACTGAATGTCCGTGTCCCTCCTCAAATTCATATGTTGAAGCCCTAACCCTCAGTGTGGATGTATTTGGAGATGGTGCCTCTAAGGAAGGAATTAAGGTTAAATGGAGTCCTAGGATGGGGCTTTGATCAAGGGAACACACACACTCTCTCTCTCTTCTTTCTCTTCCTCTGTCTCTCTCTGTCTCCTTGTGGAGGAATGAGGACGGGCCACAGGAACACACAAAAAGATGGCAGCTGCCTATAAGCCAAAGAAAGAGGCCTCTAAATGAAACCTACCTCTGGGCATTTTGATCTTGGACTTCAGCCTCCAGACTGTGAGTAACAAATTTCTGTTGTTTAAGCCACCCAGTCTGTGGTATTTTGTTACAGCAACCCAAGCAGGCTAAGACATTGAGTCAACATGCAACCATGGGGTAAAGGCATGGGAGTATTAACAGGCATCGCTTATATCAGAAACAGGGAGTAGCATGGTATGTCCAGAGGCAGTGGTATTTAGAGAGGGGTGTGGCTAGAGCAAGAGCTTCTTTATCATCTATGACCATGTAGGCCATGCCAGGGCCTTGGGACTTACCCTAAGAGCATTGAGGAATGATCTTCAGATTTGCATTTAGAAAGAGCTATCTGACTGCCATATGCAGGCTTGATCAGTAGAAGTGGGGAGGAGCAGGGGACAGAGTGGGGATGAAGAGACAAGAGATCATCAAGAGGAGCTGTTCCATGGATCAACCCTCGGGTAGATGTGGGCCGTGGGAACAGATGGGCCTGGTCACCAATTAGCTGAAGATGAAGAGGCAGAGTTGAGTGACTCCATAGTTTCTGGCTGGGATGATGATGAGTTGAATGAATGGTTCTCCGCTTGACAGAGATATGATTGACTCCTCAGTCTAGGCAGGTCCCAGGTTCCAAGCAGAACAGAAGTCCCCAAATCTTATTTCTACCACATTCAATTAGTCAAAGCTAGTCACAGATCAGCCCAGATTCAATGCAGGTGGGGCCTACCTGATGGTGTGAATATAGCGAGGCTTAAGTTGCTGGGATCATTTCATAACACCCCACCACCACATCCAAATTCCAGACAGGAAGAAAGGGAAAAACAAAGCCAAAGGGCAGAAGCACCTGCCACCTAGGCCTATCCTTTTGAACAAGCTTTCCCCGAAGCCTCATTCAGTGTCTCTCTCTGGTTCAGGAAAGAAATGGGTCACACGACTACTCCTAGCTGCAAGGGAGTCTGGGAAACAATATTTTAACCTGAGCACACTGACATCACCAATAAAATCTGAATTCTCAGTAAGGAAGAAGGAGAGAATAGATCTTGAGAAGGCAACTAGCAGAGCCTGCTGTAGAGGCCATGGAGGAGTTGGGGTCAGGAGTTGGGGGAATCACCACCACTAAGGGCTTTTATGGGAGAGAAACCATGCTCAGCATGTACCACCTTATGAGAAAATTGAGAGACTGGTTCATTAGGTCTGGGGTGGGGTCCAAGGTGTGCATCTCCAACATGTTCCCTGGGCTGCTGATGCTGGCAGTAGGAAGACCACACTTGGAGTGGCCCTAAAATGGGTTATACTGGGGTCACAGGCAACCCCACATGTCAGAGGCTTAAATAGCTGAGGTTTGTTCCTTACTCATGTAGCCTGTGCACTGTGAGTTGGCTGGGGTATTGCTCCTGGGAGTTAGGCAACCAGAGCATCTACCATCTGGAGCAGCACTGGTGACCAGACCAGAGGGAAAGAAGTCATTCATGGCAAAGAATTAAGCAATTCTTAGAAGTCATTCAAGTCGAATGGCCATGCCCAACATCTGGCAGGGAGGGGAAACCAGATCTGGTGAAAAATACTGCAGAATATGACAGCTTCACAGAAGAGGTGGGATTAAAGCAGAGGTGTCTTTGAAGGATCTTACTGTGTAGAGAAGGGGCCAGAACATTCTAGGCTGAGGGAGCATCATAAATAATGAAACACCAATGATTGAGCACCTATTGTGTGCCAGAAGCATTTAGATCATTTCCACCTGGTCTTCATGAGAACCCTGAGATATTATTAGTCCATTTTATAGAAGAGGAGACTGGGGGTTTGAGATCAGCTGACCACTTGCTGGAGGTTATAGGGCCAGAGGGCAGAAAGCAGGGCCCAGGAAATCAAACCCAGTGTCCTGGCCTTTCCTTCCCCTGCCACGGTGGAGTCATGGAGGCTCGTGACTGTAAAGAGTGTTTGCAGAATGATCTGTGTGCTGCCTTTCTCTGGAAATGGCCTCTACACCCAAAGGATTTTTTGGGGGTGGATGGAGAATTATTAAGGGGTTGCAATTTTTTTTTATTGTGGTAAAATACGCATAATGTAAAAGTTATCATTCGGCATTCAGTATATTCACATTGTCTTGCGAACATCACCACCATCCATCTCCAGAACTTCTTCATCTTTCACAATTGAAACTGCATCCATGAAACATTAGTTCCCTATTCCCTCCTCACCCCAGGCCCTGGCAACCACCATTCTACTTTCTGTCTTTATGAATTGGAGTATTCTAAGTACCTTATATACATAGACTCATATAGTATTTGTCCTTCTGTGTCTGGCATTTTCTCTTAGCATAATGTTCTCAAGGTTTATCCATGTTGTAGAGTGTGTCAGAATTTCATTCCTTTATATGGCTGAATAAGGTTCTATTGGATATATATACAGCATTTTGTTTATGCATCGGTCCACAGATACTTAGGTCGTTTCTACCTTTTGGCTATCATCAATAATGCAGCTATGAGTGAACAAATATCTCTTTGAGTCCCTGCTTTGGGTTCGTTTGTGTATGGGATTTGTTTGTTTGTTTGTTTGCTTAGACAAAGTCTTGCTCTCTCACCCAGGCTGGAATACAGTGGCGCGATCTCGGCTCACTGCTACCTCCACCTCTCAGGTTCAAGCAATTCTCCTGCCTCAGCCTCCCAAGTAGCTGGAATTATAGCCACGTGTTACCATGTCCAGCTAATTTTTGTATTTTTAGTAGAGATGGGGGTTTCACCATGTTGGCCAGGCTGGTCTCAAACTCCTAGCCTCCAGAGATCCGCCCAGTTCTATCTTCCAAAGTGCTGGGATTACAGGTGTGAGCCAATGCTCCCGGCTCTAGAGGAGTTTTAAACATACAAGACCAAGGTGCCGGTGGGCTTTGTTGGGGTCTGGGAAAATGCTGTGCAGGAGCACTGCAGGAGGATGGGCCCTAGGATGCCCTAGTTCATCTCCCCTCAGCTGGCTCTGAGGGAGGAGGATCTGTGGGAGCCCCACACCCCATCCAAGATACACAAAGTCTCTCTGCCAGTTGTTTAACTGCTTCACAGGCACAGACCTTGTCCCCAAGGAGTCGGAATGTTCTCACGGGAAAACAGCCGATAACACCCCCGAGTCTTCCTTTCCTTTATCTATAAAACAGAGGTGCTGGTGTCGCCCGCCTGCCTCACAGACAGTTGTGAAGTTCCAATGAACTGATGCATGTGAAAGACGCAGAGAGAAGCTGGCGGCTTGTTCTGCACCTGCTGCTGCTGTAGGCCTGCCATGCCCACCCCCCTTGCAGGTCAAACGGGTGCTGATAGGAGCTGCGGTCTGCGGAGGCTGAGGGCCTCTGGGGCTATTACCACAAACCCAGGAGAGTTCTGGGGCTGAGACAACTAAAAAGAGGGCAGGCCAGAGATAAGACGGCTTCCTCATTACAGTTCTAGGGCAGTGGTTCTCAAACTGGAGCATGACCGAGAATCCCCCAGACAGTGTTCAAACTCAGATAACAGGCTCCGCCCTGCAGTTTCTGACCGAGGAGTCTGGGGTGCTGCCTGAGATTTGCAGCTAACAACTACAGTTTCTTCTTCTTCTCCTTCTTCTCCTTCTTCTTCTTCTTCTTCTCTTCTTCTTCTTCTTCTTCTTCTTCTTCTTCTTCTTCTTCTTGTTCTTCTTCTTCTTTTTCTTTGTCTTCTTCTTCTTCTTCTTCTTCCTCCTCCTCCTCCTCCTCCTCCTCCTCCTCTTTTTTAAAGACAGACTCTCGCTCTGTCACCCAGGCTGGAGTGCAGTGTCACAATCTTGCAATCTCAGCTCACTGCAACCTCTGCCTCAGCCTCCTGAGTAGCTGGGATTACAGGCGCCCATCACCATGCCCAGCTAATTTTTGTATGTTTAGTAGAGACGGGGTTTCACCATATTGGCCCTTTGGTCTCAAACACCTGACTTCAAGTGATCCACCTGCCTCGGCCTCCCAAAGTGCTGGGATTATAGGTGTGAGCCACTGTGCCCGGCCTTCATTCTAACACATTCTTAGGGGCTTCTGTTGCTGCTGACCTGGGGACCTCACTGTGAGAACCACTGCTCTAGAAAATGAAGGAGAAAAAGATGTTTGTTTTGAGGACCATGGATACATGGATTCCCTCCTCCTTCCCGTTTTTTTCGTTTCCTTCCTTCTTTGTCCAATATTTAACTGAGCATTAAAATTGGGACTATAGAGAAAAAAAGAAAGACAGAGTCTTGGTCTCAAACAGAGAGTCTAGAGCTGGACCAGCCAGATGGTCGCCGGCTGCCCAGGGCCCCAGCCTGTGGTGTGACAGGATGCGGAGGAATCCCAATGAGTCAGTCTGAGGGTGGAAGGGAAACACTGTGTCCCAGGCCAGGGGCCAGGGCAGCTTGCCAGGTCCTGTGAGAGCCCAGGCAGAGCCTGGGCAGCCCTGCCCCTGGGGTTGGGTGGTCCCCAGGTGGCAGGATGCTGGGCGAGGAGCCTGTCTGCGTGAGATCACTTGCGACAGGGCCATGCCAGGCCCAGCCAGCCTAACACAAGGTGCCTGCCCAGGCCAGGCCTTCAGAGGCAGGGATGGAAGGCAGGCAAGAAATACAGTGAGCAGGGCAGACGTCCCGTGGGCACTGGAGTGGCCAGCCCTTGGCCTTGGCTGGTCAAGTTGTTCCATATCCCTTTTTTAATACTCTGTCCCTCATGCTGAGCCTCGCAGGCCACCTTCCCATGGACCCACCTGCCAGCCTTCGATGGCCTTCCTTTCCCTCCCTCGCTGACCTGGCTTTCATTCCTCAGGGGCCCTCTTTCTATTTTCAAAGGAGAGAACTAGCCACTCTGATCAGCAAAACCTAGGAGCTGTCACCCTGCACCAGTCAGAACCTGAGGACAGTGCCGGAGGTGGCCCACACAAAGGCACAGCTCCAAGAGGGGCAGCCGACCTGGCCTCCCCTTCACCACTGGACCCATTTCTTAAATGTGAAATGGGGCCAACAGGACATATGCTGCAGGGCTGTGGGGATTCAATGAGATGATGTCACGAAGGTTCTTTGTAACAGGTACAGCCCATAGCCAGGTCATCTCCGTAGGAAAGCCCCAAGGCTGGAAGATCCCTTTGGGTTAACCCACCGCTGTTTTCTCAGACTCTTCAATATTGACTTGTACTTTGATTTGGGCCATCACTTGGGAGTCTCAGTTCTTAAGGTGACTGCTTATTACTCATTTGCTCTAATTTCCTCTTGTGAGCTGCCAGCTCCCCAACTCGGCAAAGTGCAGACCCCACCTCCTAGTAGTCTGGTCTGTACCTCCTAGAGACATACCTTAGAAGAGGTATTCCGGGGCCTGGGGAGGGATTTGGTGCCCTTACATATACCTGCCATACCTGCCATACAGCCTCCAACAAAGTCCTGTCCTCAGGGTCTGTCCAAGCAAAGGGGGTGGACACAGGGAGATTAAGGGCCCGGACTCTGGAGCCACCTGCTTGGCTTCAATCCTTGTTCCACGACTTGTTGACTATGTCTTTGGGTAGGTTACTGTAAAACGAGGAGAGTCGCTGTACTCCCTCACTGGGTGGTTGTGAGGAGTGGATGGATGAACAGGTCTAAAGGACAGGGGCCAGCCCTCACCTGGTGAGCTCCAGGTCAAGCTGAGCCCCTGCATTTTTAAGTGAGCCAAGCAGAAGCCACAAACTTTGTGTTGCTCCTGACTTCTGGCAATTTTCTGCTCTGACCACAGTCCCTGCAGCCATAAGTGTAGTCTTCTTATCCCTCACAATGGGTAGTGTGCCTTAAAAAAATTTTTTTTGAGACAGGGTCTTGGTCTGTTGCCCAAACTGAAGTGCAATGGCACAATCTCAGCTCACTGCAACCTCTACCTCTCGGGTTCAAGTGATTCTTGTGCCTCAGCTTCCTGAGTAGCTGGGACCACAGGCGTGTGCCACCATGCCTGGCTAATTTTTTGTATTTTAGTAGAGACAGGGTTTTACCATATTGGCCAGGTTGGTATCAAACACCTGGCCTCAAGTGATCCTCCTGTCTCGGCCTCCCAAAGTGCTGAGATTACAGGCGTGAGTCACCGTGCCCAGCCATGCTTTTTCAATCAATCTATGTACCTTAGAAAATGCTCCAGAAACTTGCAGTGTCCCAAGATCATGCCACTGCCCTTCAGCCTGGGCAACAGAGGGAGACTCCATCTCAAAAAAAAAAAGCTCCAGAAGCCGTAGCTAAAATCTAAAGGTGACCACTGGCCTGGGGAGCCAAGAGCTAACATTTTTACTCAAGGTTTTACACAATGCGGGGACTGCACTAAATTCTTGACCTTGCTTCAGAGAAAAGTGTTTATTTAGCACAGTGACATAGGTCATCTATGTCTATAGTAAACACAATTCTTTAAAATTGACAAAAGCAATACCAATAACCCAATAGAAAAATGAGCAAAGGGTACAAATAGGCAGTTCTTAGAAGTGCATGCAAATCAGAATAAGCAATACACATGTGAAAAGATGTTTAGATTTATTAATAGAAAATTACAGACTGAAGTACGAATGAGGCTGGGTGCCGTGGCTCACATCTGTAATCCCAGCACTTTGGGAGGTCAAGACTGGTGAATTGTGTGAGCTCAGGAGTTTCAGCCTGTGCAACATGGTGAAATCCTGTCTCTACAAAAAATTTAAAAATTAGCTGGGCATGGTGGTGTGTGCCTGTAGTCCCAGCTACTTGGGAGGCTGAGGTGGGAGGATTGCTTGGTCCTGGGGCTTCGAGGCTGCTGTGAGCTGTGATTATTACACTGCACTCCAGCCTGGGAAACAGTGAGATCCCATCTCAAAAAAAAGAGAGATACCACTGTTTCATGCAGTGTGGCTGAAATGTAAATGATTCCATTTTGTAAAATAAGCAATGTTAACCTACATCTATCTATGTAGGTTAACATTGTTAACCTACGTAGATATGTATGTGGCAGGGTTTCCTCAACCTTGACATTACTGTTATCTGGGGCTGGACAAGTCTTTGTTGTGGAGACTGTCCCGTGGACTGTAGAAGTTCAGCAGCATCTCTAGCCTCCACTCCCTAGATGCCAGCAGCACCTCCCTCCCGTAGCAATAAAAAATGTCCCCAGACCCTTCCAAATGTCCCCTGGGGGGCAAAACTGGCCCAAGTTGAGAACCACTTAGTATATAGGTAAACATGTAAAGTTGTATGTGATTTAATGAACACAATTTTATCACCATTTTACATATAAGGAATATGAAGCGCATTTCTTAGGGTTCCCTTGTAAGTTGAGGGCCTGAGATTCCAAGAAAAGTCCTATTTCAGAGCTCAGTATCTTGCCCAAGATGTAGCCTCACTGCTCAACCGCATTCTTGAGGTTCGATTGGCTGAATGCACGTGGAACATCAGGTTCATGTTTCCAAGCAAGAATCACCGGTTGGGAAAGGCAAGTGTTCACTGTGGTCCAGCTGAGGACCATGGTGTCTGAAACTCCGTCACATGGGAGGCTACAAGCGTGGGGCTGGCTGGACTCCCGTGAAAACACTGCAGCAGGCAGCCAGTCTGGAAGGCAGCATCTGATAGGGCCTGAAATTCAGCCCTTCTGAGTAAGGAAGATCCCAACTTGCAAAAGACATAGAGGCAGCACTGTGACTGGACCCACACTGCCACACCTGTATCATCTATATTCAAGGGCAAAGGGCCAGCAGGAAGTGGGGGCAGGAGGTGGAGAGAGGATGGCTGGACTCCTGATTCTTTTTCAATTTCCCTCTCTTCTGGCCGCTGAACACCCAAGTACCTCCCCACTGTCCTCGCCACTCTGTGCTTCCTACAAAGCACCCTCTGGAGTGCAGCCAGCTGGGCAAGGCATGGTCCCATCAGGTGGAAGTGTGCACATTCACATGAAGCCTGCTGGGTGCCTCAACCATTGGCCTGATCACGATGAGGGTGAACTGGCTTGTTTGGGGCACAAGACTACAAGTTCTGTGAGGGCAGGGACCTCATAGCTCATGCATCTTAGGGCGCCTGGGACGCAGCGGACATCGAGGTTGGATGCGGCACGGGGGAGGGAATGGTGAGGATGAGCATGGTCAGGTATCTGTGGGTTGGAACAAAGCTTCCAGGCCACTGAGTCCAACTTGCACGAAGATAGTCACTGAGGAGCTGCAGTCACACGTGAGCCTGTGAATAGACCATGGCTGTAAGGAGTTGAGTTAAACCCAGGTCCTTGATGACCACTCATGGTAGGACAGCAATGCTGCTTAAAGAACTTGAGGCACGATTCTTATTAAATAATTACGATTTCAGTTTTTAAGTGGAAACCTCTCGTGGAGCTGCTTGTAGGAAACACTGGCTGGCTGAGTTCCCTCCTTCTGTCCCTGCTGGCAGGGACTTTTAAGTTGGACAAATGGCCTCCCTAATGTTCTGGGCTGGCAGCAAGCTGCAGGCCTCTGGCTTTCTGCTGGAAGCATCAACCCTTTCTTGTTTCAGGCTTTGTTGAGCCCCAGGTAGAGCCGATGGTGGTATCCTTTGAACCCCATTGTAAAGTCTTTGCAGACATCTGTCATAGACTTTGACAGCTTTGCCACACACGTACTCACTTGAGGGCAGAGATCAGATCTTAAGATCTTACTGCAGAAACCTAGGGCCAGTTACTCACTCTTTGAGATGTCATTGTACCAATAGATGGTGACAGTGGCTGTGCATTTCCACAATTTAGGGCTTTTTCTAAGTCTGTGGCTCTCAATTCTGCTGCACCTTAGACTCTTGAAGATCTTCTAATGCCTAGGCCACACTCCAGGCCAATAAAATCGGAATCTCTGGGCAAGGCCTTGGAATCACTTTTTTTCAGACAGTCTCACTCTGTCACCCAGGCTGGAGTGCAGTGGCGGGATCATAGCTCATTGCGGACTTGAACTCCTGGGCTTACTTGCTTCTCTTACCTCAGCCTCCTGAGTAGCTGGGATTTACAGGTACATGCCACCATACCTGGATAATTTTTACAGATATGGGGTTTCACTATGCTGCCCAGGCTAGTCTCAAACTCCTGAGCTCAAGTGATCCTCCTGCCTGGGTATCTTAAAGTGCTGGGATTCTAAGTGTGAGCCACTGTGCCCAGCCAGAATCAATCTTTTTAAAAGCTCCCTAAGTGGTTCCAATGTGCAGAATTGAGAGCCTCTAAGAGGACTTGGGACGGAAGTGGGGTGGAGGTTGATGGTGGTTCCAATGTGCAAAATTGAGAGACTCTAAGTGGACTTTGGACGGAAGTAGGGTGGAGGTTTATGTAGGCACTTGGGAATTTTTGACCGCAGCTATTTTGGTGGTTGTGATTGAAACAGAACTGCACCAGGGTCAGGAGACCTGCGGTAGGTCCAGCAACTCTGTGACCTCTCTCAACTACACAACCTCAAGGGCAGGCTGTGGTACAGGGCTGCCCCACTGAGCCATCTGCAGAGGTGGTATCACTCAACGATGAATGACTCAACGAATCAGCTTTTAAGGACAAGTCTTTCCTATTTCAAGAGCAGTCTGGACTCCTGCAGCCCCTGACTCAAGAGCAAACTAAAAATTTTAAGATTGGCAAGCAAGACACTGCTTAAATGGTTCCTAACTTTCCACAGGTGCAGGACACTGAAGGGTCCCAACATCTGACTGAAACACAGCCCATACCAAGCCACGAGATGGCACCTCACACGTTAGGGTGGCTACTATAAAAAGGACAAGGATGTGGAGAAATTGGAATTGTTGTGCACCATTGGTGGGAATGTAAAATGGTGTAGCTGCTGTGGAAAATGTGATGGCAGTTCCTCAAAAAAATTTAACAGTTACCATATGATCCAGCAATTCCACTTCCAGGTATATATATATTCAAAGAAAAGCAGGGTCTTGGCGGGGCGCAGTGGCTCATGCCTGTAATCCCAGCACTTTGGGAGGCTGAGGTGGGTGGACCATGAGGTCAGGAGTTCAAGACCAGACTGACCAACATGGTGAAACGCTGTCTCTACTAAAAAACACACAAATTAGCTGGGCATGGTGGCTCGTGCCTGCAATCCAGCTACTTGGGAGGCTGAGGTAGGAGAATTGCTTGAACTGGGACCCGGGAGGCGGAGGTTGCAGTGAGCAGAGATGGTGCCACTGCACTCTAGCCTGGGCTACAGAGTGAGACTCCATCTCAAAAAAAAAAAAAAAAAGAAAAGAAAAAAGAAAACAGAAAAGAGAAGAGAAGAAAAAGAAAAAAGCAGCGTCTTAGATATTTTTCTTTTGAGACAGAGTCTCACTCTGTCACCCAGGCAGTACAGTGACACAAAAATCTTGGCTCATTGCAACCTCCGCCTCCCAAGTTCAAGCGATTCTCCTGCCTCAGCCTCCCAAGTAGCTGAGATTACAGGCACCTGCCACCACATCCAGCTAATTTTTGTGTTTTTAATAGAGATGGAGCTTCACTATGTTGGCCAGGATGGTCTCGAACTCCTGACCTCAGGTGATCCACCCACCTCTGCCTCCCAAAGTGTTGGGATTACAGGTGTGAGCGCCCGGCCTGGTCTCAGATATTCGTATATTCACATTCACAGCATTATTTGCAACAGCTAAGAGGTGGAGGCAACCTGTGTCCACCAACAACAGATGAGTGATTAAACAAAATACGGTATATACATATGATCAGCAGCCTCAAGCAGGAAGGCAATTCTGACACATGCTACATCATCAATAAACCTTGAGGACATTATGCTAAGCGAAATAAGCCAATCACAAAAAGACAAATGCTGTACTTTTCCACTTGTATGAGGTACCTAGAGAAGTCAAATTCAGAGACAGAATGTAGAACAGTGGTTGTGAGCGGCTGGGGAGGTGGAAGGAATGGGGAATTAGTGCTCAATGGGTACAGACATTTGTACATATTATTTGGGAGTAGGGCAAAGTGAAGAGGAAGGAAGTTTCAAGTTCCAGACTGGGGATGAGACAAGGTGCTTCATCCATTCCTCGGTTTTATTCTTACTCAATGCAGGACAGAAAATGTTTCAAAGACTCACAGGTGTATCTGTGGGAATGCTGATAGTGTTTCTGGTGAGAACCCGGAAAGGAGAGACTAAAAAAAATTAACTGGCCGGGGACGGTGGCTCATAACACCCAGCACTTTGGGAGGCCACAGTGGCAGGACTGCTTGAGCCCAGGAGTTTGAAACCAGCCTGAGGAATAAAGCAAGATCCCTGTCTCTACAAAACAAAACAAAAAACTGTTAGAAGCAAGCAAGTAGGTATGGATATCACAAAAAAGGGCAAGGTGAGAAGGATGTCTAAACCGTGGCTGGCTAACGGCATTTCTGAAAGAACTCACAGCTCCAGCCGGGCGCAGTGGCTCACACCTGTAATCCCAGCACTTTGGGGGGCCAAGGTGGGCAGATCATCTGAGATCAGTAGTTCGAGACCAGCCTGGCCAACATGGTGAAACCCTGTCTCTACTAAAAATACAGAAATTAGCAGGGCATGGTGGCACATGCCTGTAATCCCAGCTACTCGGGAGGCTGAGGCAAGAGAATCGCTTGAACCCAGGAGGCAGAGGTTGCAGTGAACCAAGATCATGCCACTGCACTCCAGCCTGGGCGACAAGAGCAAAACTCTGTCTCAAAAAAGAAAAAAAAGAATTCACAGCTCCCATGAAAAGTTTGTGAACCCCACCAGATGATCAATCTCCATTACGTTTTGATTAAAAATGACAATGCAGCTTAATCCACCTTTTTGAATCCATCCATCAGATGTGACTTGGGCCTACTTTCCAAAACTCAAATGCATCCTCAATGTGCACTTTCAGTCCTGAGAAGATTCCAAAGCCTCTGCCATCTTAAACTGCCAAGAAGGCCACTCTCAGAGGCTTCCGAGCATAGAGAACAACCGAAGCGAGCGTGTAATCCCCTAAGGGGACCACAGTGAGAGTCCTCGTTCATCAGGATGTGCAAGCTCCCAAATGTGTTTAAAAACCAGATATGCTGTCTTAATACTCATTCATCAGGAAAGGAACAGGAATGAAACTGAGCTGCCCAGGATCCATGGGGATGGGTGGGGCAGGAGGGCATCCCTCACTTCCCACATGGTAATTATGGTCGGGGATCTGATCTAATTGTGATGGTCACAGCCCAGCCAATATGCAGGGCTTACTGCTTCCCCTTTGCACTCTCAGTGCCTGGGAGAGGTGGAACCCACGGAACCAAATACTCATCCATCCACCATATGTCACGATCACCAGGTTACTTTGTGATCTCCTTTGAGGACGGTCTCTCACCATTCTAGTGTGTGTAGAAATCATCAAGTGAACATGCCCTTTAACTCAAAGAATGAATGCCTTACCCTTCAGGCTGGGCCCTTGCTGCCTGCCTCAAAACTGTCATATTCTTCTGTGCCCATGCCTTGGTGAACCTGGCAGACCCTGTTAGGAGATACTGGTTTCTGTCAGGCTTTTCCATCATAGGCCTAGGAGGTGCAGGCTGCGTCCTATTGCATGTCTGGAAGGAGCAACATGGTCCCACTCCCTTGACAAGGCCTCCCTTGATCCCCAACCCTACCCCGAGGTCATAGCAGCAGCCTTCCCACCCCAGACCAAGGCAAGCACACCTTCTGCATAAAGGCTTCTCCCCTGTGCTTCTCCTGGCCACAAGGCCAGCAGCTAGCTCTGGAAGGGGGTCACTGCAGGAGCAGGCCAGGGGCAGAGGCAAAGGAGGCTGCAGAGGCTGAGCTCTCCCCCTAAGGCCTCAGACAGGAAAGAACAGCAAGAGGGACCCAAGAGCTGACTGTGCCAAGAAAATCCCTGTCCTGGTTCTCAAATCCAAACGCAGAAACTGCAAAGCAAGGGAAAAAATTGTTTTTTTAAAAAAAAACAACCCAAGATTTTTTCTTTCCTAACAGTTAGTTCCAATGATGTTTATTACTCTCCCTGAGCTGAAATAACAGTAGACAAAAATAGAAGCAGCCTCTGGTTTTACAAAGCCTTTGTACGAGTCCTGTCTTTTCTGTCCATGCCAGGGAAATGTGTTATTGGTGCTAGAGGGAGAGGGCATGTGGACGACCAAGTACAGACTGGCACAGTCCTCTGGGGTCGAGGCCTGTGTCCCTTGCCATAAGCAGGGCCTATGGGGCATATAGGGTGGGACACAGATCTCCGCACCAAACTGACAGCAGAGAAAAGCCAGGCAATCTGTTCAATTGCCCCGGCAGTGACCTGGGTTCCATGTGTGGGAATGAACTGCGGCCCTGGAGAGACTGCCCCCAGCCTTGGGGCTGATGTGGTCTAGAAGGACACCTAGCCACACGGTGGCAGGATCAGGACCCTGACCAGGCACAGAAGTTGGGTGAGTGGAGAACTGTGCTACCCTGTAGTTGGCCCAGGGAAGAAGTCTTGATGGGGACTCCTTGTGGACTCTGTCCCCTGGGGCTGGAGCAGCCGGAAGGAGGCCTTGGGCAGCAGGCTCCACATTCCTGCTCATCAGGAGTCCCCAGGAATCTTGTCTGTTGTCCTTGGCCACTCACAGCAACAGAACCCTGCTTCCCTACTCTGGAGGTACCTGGGGTCCCCTGCAGCAAAGCTCTGCTTCCCCTTGATCTTCTCAGTGAATGGGGGCTTCTCAGGGGTTCTACCACAGAGGCCTCCTACAGCACAGGTGAGGCCCCGGCCATCTCAGGGGGACTCAGAAAACTTGGTAAACCTTGATAAAAATCCAGAGACAGGAAGGGGCAAGGATGGAACAACTCCATCACTTTCCAGGTGAAGCTGGCCCAGCTCAGAGGCCCACTACTTTCAAGCCCAAGGTCGCTGCTGTGCTCTGTGCTGTCACTTGGAACCAGCCTGGATTCCGGTCTCCTGGTCCTCTCATGCAGAAGGCAGGCTGGGTCACGGCCTCACCGAGGGTCCTTGGAGCTGGGCAGACGATGCTGGGGCAGCCACTATCTCAGGGGCTGCTTGAGCTCGAACAGGCCTGTCCCACCCTTAACGACCTTCCCGACCACAAGGCAGGCAGAAGGAGACCTCAGCTCATCGTGGGATCCTGGCAGAGACACAAGAGCACATCAGGGTATTGAGGTAGAAGGTGGGAATGCTGTAGGGGACTGGGGGGCTGAACACTGAGGCCTCAGGACTCAGGCAGTTCCTGAGTCTCTGAAGCTGATCGGATCACAAGGCAACCCTGCTCTAGCACTTGTGAGACGAAAGCGCTTTTCCTGTTCCTTCAAAGCACAGAGGCAGGTGTCAAGTTTGCTGTTCAGCCCCCTTCAGCTGCCCCCAGTCCCCTCAGATCCCAAGATCTCACTGGTGTGCAAGGAAAGATGCCCATGGACAGGCCCATGAGCCCAGGGGGGTCAGCAGAGGGGAGGCCAGGGAACCTGCCCACGCACTGACCCAGCATGGTGGCCTGCTTCAGAAACTGGAAGCTGGTTTCAAATGTCATCTGCTGTAGCGGGGAAGAGTTTGACTGGATCCCAAAGCGATTCAGTGGCTTGTAAACACCCTCGAAGCACATATAATCAGCGACCAGGGAGAGATGGCGAGGGTCGACTGCAATGCCTGTCACACGGGAGGTAAAATCAGGAGGGATTAAGCAGTGACCACGGGAACAGTCAGCAGACACAGCCAGGCTGCCTCCACATCAGCACGTGGTTCAGGAGTTAGACTCCGGGGCTCCCCTGCAGCTGCGCCACCTGCTCACACTACTTAACCCTTCCCCCTGCTCTGGGGCATCTTTCCCTGACCCCTGCATCCTGCTTCCCACTTCCCTCCAGCAGCACAGGAAATAAAGATCTAACCACAGTGTTTTCATTTGGGAACTGCCTCTGGGGAAAGGCAGGATGGGGCCAAGTCATCAATAAGGAGCTTCCTCAAAGGAACCAGCAGATGAGACACTAATGAAGCAGCACAGCGATGGGAGCTGTCACCTCTTTGCAGATCTGCAGTCTCCTACAGGTGCGCTCACTGCACCCGTGCTTCAGTGCCCGCTTCACTCGGTGCTGGACTGACACGGTCCTGACCCTCCTTCCCCGAGCCTTCTGGTGTCCTGACTGGCACCCAGACCTCAGGGTGTTGCCTGCAAGCTCCTCTTACCATACACGGCAAACACATCCTTGATTTCCTTCTCGATCACCCGCAGTGCAGCCTCGATGCCATACGTGTTGGCCATGGCGTGGATATCATTGGAATAGAGGCGGCGCAGATCCAGGATCTGGAGAGGAAGGAAGGGATTTATTTAGAGGGCCTGGCCTTCCGCTCCCTTCTGCCTGCCTATCTCCCCCTGGCCGCTCTCTCTCTCCTTGTGTCTGGCAGCTCAGTACAGCTGATGACAAAGTGGTCAAGAGGTGGCCCAGGATTAGCGGAAGGAAATGCCGAGGCAGAGCTGCTGACGGCTCGCTGGCCGGGGCCCAAGGTCTGTCTCGTCATTACAAGAGTCCAGGGATGACTTTGGCCATGCTTTAGATTCAATAGGAAGAAAAGGATTTTTTCTTCTTATTTTTAAACTGAGAGCCCTGTTTACTAGGATTAAAGCTTCCCTTGGGAGGTAAGTTCCTCCAGCAGTGACACATTACAGACCCTTCCAGGGTGTGTGGAGTGGGGACTGGTCAGCCGCACAGGTGTCTGCTGGGCCTCACCAAGGGGCCAAGACTGCAGCTGACCTGTCTTGGAGGAGACTCTCGCTCTGCACTCCAGGTGGGTGCCAATCCTCCCTGCTCATCCTCTGGGAACGGTTTGGTAAAAGGGCTCAGGAGAGCAGGGGACTTTGCATGGTGGTCATTGGTGGGGGCAGAAGTGTACGTGGCAGGGGGAGCTTTCCCAGCCTAGTGTAGACTTGTTGGGGGGATAGGCTAGAGGACCCCAGTTCCTGTGTTCTGTGGGGGAAACGCAGAAGGTTCTAGGAGAGTTAGTGAAGTGGGAGAACTTGGAGACACAGCTCAGAGGAAAGGACAGATGAGCCAGTGAATGAGCAGGTGGGACAGGAATGCTGGGCACCTCCACCCCTGGGACCCCCTTTAACAGATAAAGCAAGCAGCATCTAGGTAGGTGATGCAGCGGTGAGGAAGGTTTTAATTTGAAGGAAAAAAACTCTACTCAAGCTGGGCACAGTGGCTCACACCTATAATCCCAGCACTTTCGGGGGCCGAGGAGGCTGGATCACCTGAGGTCAGGAGTTTGAGACCAGCCTGGCCAATATGCCAAAACCCCACCTCTACTAAAAATACAAAAATTAGCTAGGCGTGGTGGTGTGCGCCTATAATCCCAGTTACTTGGGAGGCTGAGGCAGGAGAACTACTTGAACCTGGGAGGTGGAGGTTGCACTGAGCCAAGATGATGCCACTGCACTCCAGCCTGGGCAACAGAGTGAGATTCGGTCTCGGAAAAAAAAAAAAACAAACTCTACTCAAATTAGCTCAGGCAACTGTGGGCTGGACAAAGTTCAACAGGGTGCTTTACTGTGGGCCTGAATGAGGCTAACATGCCCAGGAATCCCAGGGAAGCGGGCGAGGGCACACACGCTTGGTTTGGGAAATGCGGCCTAGAAGCACGAATGGCTCAGGAAGAGCCAGAGTAAATCGGCTGGAGTGAGCCTCTGGGTGGCCGGGTCCTGAGACAACGTGGGGTGGGGGCTACTGCTTTGTCCCAGGCCAGCAGACAGCCTGCGGGGGAACACATACCTCCGCATACTTGAACAGCTCCGGGAGGTTGATTCCCTCTGTGTTTAGCACAAGCTCCTTCTCGTTCTTACTGTTGGTTGTTTCATTCAGGAGGCACCGAGTGATGCCCTTGGTCGTATAGACGATGGCATCATGGGCCAAAGATACTACCAGAGAGCTCATGTCAAAGTTGATCTTCATCAGAGGGAGCTTCACTGTCACCTGCAAAAGGAGGGAGAGATGGATAGGGAGACAGCCACCCCAGCCCCTACAAAGAGGACTTGGGTGAGACTCCTTCAAAGTCTATTCAAGAACTCGCTGACTGAGGGAAGGTGGTCCTGCTGGGCAAGCCGGCGGGTAGTCTGAACACTGTGAACCGTGGATAGGTCAGCCATGTCCAGTCCCCCAGATTCAAGGGGGAAACAGTGGGGCTATGTTTTCACAGCTGTCAGCGACAACACAGATTCACATCCGCTCAGCACTGCCCTGAATGTCCTTAAAGACCACAAGGCATGGTACATGCTGTTTCCCGTGTGTGATTCTCATTATTACTCCATTCACTTGGGAACCACTGAATCGGATCTAAGGAAAGACAAAGCGTAAGTGTGTGTACATGTCTAGGCATCCAGACCATCCAGGCTTTAAGGGAACTGTCAAATCCCTAGAAAGATGGTGGCAGGGGCTGTGTGTGTGGGGAACTGAAGTGCCCCTGCCTGCGGGCACAAACAGCGTCTCCATAACTAATGTGTTGTCCATGTTAACATATCTGTTGTACTGAAGATTAAAGGAGGTTGTGTATTTGAAAATACCTAAAGGGCCTGGTAGATCAGTCCTATGTGTCTTGAAAGATCAGGGAGAACTGCCTTACTAGGGTTTGAAAATGATATGTCTGGGCCCTTTTTCAGGGCAGAGAGTTTAGAGCCATCACCAGATTCTTAAAGGGATCTGGGATTAAAAAGAACAACTGACTCTCATAAGCTCCAAACAGAAAACCTGGGTGTGCTCTGAGCGGGAGACCATGGGCTGCCCGCTGCTCAGCGGTGCAGGGGAGCTCAGCAAGCCCCTCCCAGAGGCACTTGTCCAGCTGGACTGATCACGCAAGCTCCGGCCTGCACGGCCACACTGACCTGGCACCACAGGCTCTCCTCGGTGTCATACTGGTAGTCCTCTATGAAGGAGTGGATCTCACGCACAGCCTGGACCCGGCGCTTCGTGGCCTCGGCCCCCTGGGGCTCCTGGCTGTGGGTGGATTTCCGGGGCTGTGTCAGGAGGGCGGGCAGGGACAGGGCCTCCTCAGCGCCTGAAGCCATCTCTTCATCTTGCTCTTGGGTCTCTTGAGCACCTTCCCCGTGGGCATTCCCTTCCTCCTGTGTGTCCTCATCATCATTCTCCTCGCCTTCCTTCTCCTCTTCCTCACTCTCATAATCAAGCTGGCAGGAAAGGGAGTGCAGGCTGTGTTATTTGGGGTCTACCTGAACTCTGCCTGTGGAACAAAGACCCAAGCAAAGCCTTGGCTGCCTGGGCTACCCAGCCCCACCTGCTCCACACTCACAGCTCCTCTGCTCCGGCCTGGTTGGGCTTTCTTCTCCCTTTTGCCCTGAGAATGCTACTGCTGTGTCCCACTGAGCCCCCCACAGAGGTGGAGCTCACCCTCACTCGGCCCTCACTGGTACACCCACTCACCAGTAAGTTCCCTAGGCCCCTCTAAACTGCCCTTTGTCCTTGCAGCCATTATGATGGCAGGGGACTGGTTTGAGGGAGGGGAGAGAGGTATATTTTCATTGTAAAAACCAGAGGCAGCCTGACTTTTTCTTGCCAGAAGCCTGTCTGGGTCCTTGAGTCTGATTCAAGTCCAGGGATGGCCAGATCTGAAGGGCAGCCCTGAACGGCCCTGTGCCAAATTCCCACACTATGAAGCCCATCTTTCAAAAGAGAGGTAGGCTGGGCAGGCAGGTGCTGCTTCAGGGTTCCTTGTGGGTTCGTGGCATGACACAGAGGTGTGGCCTGGGTGCCAGGAGATGATCCCTCCAGGTTAACAGGGAAGGGGGCCGGGACCATAGCCCCTTCACCCCAGTGCAGGGTCTCTCACCTCCTCCTCCTGCTTCTCCTTGCGTTTGGCATCAGAGGCATCGGCGTCCCCCTCGTCAGCTTCAGCGTCCACAATGTGCCCCTCCTCTTCCTCATCACGCTCCTGCTCTCCCTGTGGTTTGGGTGCAAGGAAGAAAGAGATTAACTCCAATATCCAGTGCTCAGAGAATCCATCCATCCACACACCCACCAACCCATCCACCCATCCATCCACGTCCCACCCTTCTAACCCCTTCCTCCATCGAGCTACCACCCTCCATCCCCTGCCACCCAACCCAACCCAACCCATCCACCCGGCATCTACTCTGTCAATTCCCGGATCTCAGGCCTCCCTCCCTTCAGTCTTCATCTTTACATGCACCACTTACATGCAAAGTTTGATTTCTAAAAACTAAAAAAAAGGTGTCAGGGCTTGCTTTCTTAAAAGAAGATGGTGTAAAATATTGTTCCAAGTATTTTTGATCAAACCCAGTTGCAAGTGGGGATGAGGAGGAAGGGCTGTCTTGGTGGAATACTGAGTACCTCTCTCTTTCTCCTCCTGAACTTGGCTCCTAGTTTTCGTTTTCATTGTTTTTTTTGAGACAGAGTCTTGCTCTGTCACAAGGCTGGAGTGCAGTGGCATGATCTCGGCTCACTGTAACCTCTGCCTCCAGGTTCAAGCGATTCTCTTGCCTCAGCCTCGTGAGTAGCTGGGACTACAGGCACACGCCATCATGCTCAGCTAGTTTTTTTTTACTTTTAGTACAGATGGGGTTTTACCATGTTGGCCAGGATGGTCTTGATCTCCTGACGTCGTGATCCGCTGGCCCTGGCCTCCCAAAGTGCTGAGGTTACAGGCGTGAGCCGCTGCGCCCAGCCTGGCTCCTAGTTTTTTATACTCTCTTTCTGGATGAATTAAGAATTAAGACCAGGCAGCATTCTAAAGATAGTCCCTGCTTGTGCTTGAGTGAGCCAGCAGGTGAACTCACAGAGCAGGGGAGACCTAGCATTTTCTCTGGCCTAGGCCAGCCCCTCATTTTAGGGCTGAGGAGATAGACCCAGAGAGAGGTGACACAACTGGGACCACAGAGCTGGGCGGGGGCAGTCCCAGTCCACGTCATGCCCCAGCCCGAGCAGGCTCGCTGCTGGCTCAGATGGCACCCAGGGACCTGCTCCCACACCACCCTCAGGTCTGGCCTGCTCCTGGGTCCCCTGGCAGATGTCTGATTATTTATCTGGACTATTTTGCTCCTACTGGTTTTTCTCTCTTCTTCACCTTTTTGTCACTGCAGCCCAACTTCCCTGCTTCCAGATATGTCTCTGGTCCCTGCCAGTGCCCTGGTGGGCCTCAGTTCATCTGGCCTGGGAGAGTTGAAGGCAGAGCAAAAGGAAACTGGAAAAAGAACTTTCAAAGGCTCAGCACACGCCATTACCTTGAGCCCCTGCTCAGGATGACCACTTACAGCGGGGTCTTGGAGAGCAGAGAGATGATGCGGAGGCCTGCCCCAGGGCTGGTTATACCATGCCGCCTGGCAGCCTTGCCTGCCTGCCCATCAGGCCAAGAAGTCGATGCTGCTTCCAGGCTCTCTCAGAACAGCAGGTAAAAGCTGAGGCAGGCAGGAGATGGGCCAGCACCAGGACGGGGCTGGAGGAGCACAGAGTACAGGCACAGAGGCTGCCCGGCCTAGAGGCGCTCCCTGTGTGACCCTAGTGACCCCCGGGGACTCACTCACCCGACTCCTCCCAGACTCCTCAGTGTTGTCCAGATCACACTGCGTAGCTCTTCGAGTGTTTACGTTCCTGAAGGCTGATGCTTTATTATTCTTCTTTCTGATGGATTCCATCAGAAGTTTAAAGAATCTGAAATGAGAAGACAGCCACAAAGCCCTGTGCAGTACCAGCATGTCCAGCCCTGCCCTCATTTCAGGGGGTAGGATGCTGAGGGATTCCCATTCCCACAGGGGATTAGTGCATGAGATGGGGGCCCACCCCTCTTAGCCGCTCACTTTTCCCTACCCGCTATTTCGGAACCATCTCTGGCGTGTCAGGAACACCACCTCCACAGACCGACGGGCCTGGTCTCAATACGTGCTCTGCCATCCTCAGGGTACGAGTGGGACAGGCAGCTTCCTAAGCTTTAAGCCCCTTGTCTAGAAAGTATGGGAATTACTACAGATTCTGCAACCTTGTTTGCTAACAATGAGAAACAATCCTATGTCTGATTCCTCTCACAGGGCCTGGCAGAGTGGGTGCTCGGTGAAGGACAGTTGCTGGTGCTGCTGTGGTCGACCTCTAACAAGGCAGGCAGAGTCTACTGTAGGAGAGGAAACGCCACCCAGGACTAGGACCTTCCCCTGCTCACCACCTGTAGCATCTCCAGAAGGGGGTGTTGCTCCATCCAGAGAACTCCCCTTATAGCAATGTAATGAAAGAACAAAGATTTCGGCCAGGCGCGGTGGCTCATGCCTGTAATCCCAGCGCTTTGGGAAGATAAGGTAGGCAGATCACAAGGTCAGGAGTTCGAGACCAGCCTGGCCAACATAGTGAAACCCTGTCTCTACTAAAAATACAAAAATTAGCCAGGCATGTTGGCGCACGCCTATAGTCCCAGCTACTTGGGAGGCTGAGGCAGAAGAATCACTTGAACCCAGTAGGTGCAGGCTGTGGTGAGCTGAGATTGTGCCACTGCACTTCAGTCCGAGCAACAGAGTGAGACTCTGTCTCAAAAAGAAAAAAACATGTAATCCCAGCACTTTGGGAGGCCGAGGCGGGTGGATCACGAGGTCAAGAGATCGAGACCATCCTGGTCAACAAGGTGAAACCCCGTCTCTACTAAAAATACAAAAAATTAGCTGGGCATGGTGGCGTATGCCTGTAATCCCAGTTACTCAGGAGGCTGAGGCAGGAGAATTGCCTGAACCCAGGAGGCGGAGGTTGCGGTGAGCCGAGATCGCGCCATTGCGCTCCAGCCTGGGTAACAAGAGCGAAACTCCGTCTCAAGAAAAAAACATGAAGATTTCAGAAGGGCTCCTCAGAATTTCGAAGGGCAGGGATAACTTGGCTTGTGGCAATGAATGGTGTCAACAGGTTAGAGCCAAACCAATTGAAAAGAACCAACCTGAGGCTCAGAACCTGGCCCTCTCCGCCTTCCTCCGGAGCCATCTATTTTGAGGGCCTCTTAGGATCTGCCCTATCCCCTCCATACCACTTCTTTCCACATAGAATCCCTTGCCTGTCTTTTCCAACAGGCCAGAAGAGCACACCAAGACAGCTGCTTGTGACTGAGAATCGGGTCCCTCACGTGTCCAGCCAGCCGTCCCATTTTCTCTGAGCACCTATACTGTGCCCAGCAAGTGCCAGCCCTGGTAGCAAAGCAAGGATGAAAAGACAGGCTCCTGGCCTCAAGGAGCTTAGAGTCTTCATTTGAAAAGCAGGCAGGTCCAACGTATACAATTTTGCTCATTATAAACGAAAGAATGCCACTCACCCACCCCAATATTATTATTATTATTTGGTTGCTTGGTTTTTTTTTTTTAGACGGAGTTTTGCTCTATCACCCAGGCTGGAGTGCAGTGGTGTGATCTTGGCTCCCTGCAACTTCCACCTCCCGGTTCAAGGGATTCTCATGCCTCAGCCTCCTGAGTAGCTGGGATTATAGGCGTCCACCACCAAGCCTGGCTAATTTTTGTATTTTTAATAGAGACAGGGTTTCACCACATTGGCCAGGCTGGTCTTGCACTCCTGACCTCAGGTGATCCACCTGCCTCGGCCTCCCAAAGTGCTGGGATTACAGGCATAAGCCACTGCACCTGGACTCCAATATTACTTTTTAACTTTTTAAAGGTGTACGTGGTTTACCCTTGGCAGAAAAAAGTCCCCTCATCCATTAATCCAGAGAAGAGCTTCTTCACCAGGCACTGGGGACAGGAACAGGATGGCCAGATGACTTTAGAAAGATAGAATCCCACTGGAAAGAGGGGGCAGGAGAGATGTTTCTGTAAGGACAGGTTAAGGTTAAAGTCCTTGTCCTGCCACAAACTGGTGAGGAGGGCCTCGATCTCATCTGCAATACGGGATCACCCTCACTCCGCGCCCAAGGCTACTGCGCAGAGCAGAAGAGATGGAATGAGACGGGGTGGGGGTGAGAGGCTCAGCTGCTCCCACACACAGGGCTGTTTCCCATAGCTGGACACCCCAGCCTGTCTCAACCTCACGTGTCTCAATGTCACGGCTCTGATGCTTTTGCCCCCAGCATCTCACATCCAGCCTCAACTCCAAATGCCCATCTGCTCCCTCCCCCCAAGGCACCCTTTGGGCCTTTGCTTGAGCTGCTCACTCTGCCAGCAACTTCCCTGGCCAATATCTACCTACTGAAGCTGTACCCATCCTTCAAGGCTGGGCCTCAGCAGATGTAACTCCTCCAAGAAGCCCTCCCTGATTCCCCCAGTTGGGAATGCTTTCTACCTTGCCTGCCTCTTTTGGTGACCAGGACTTGCGGAGGGAAGGTGAGGAGACAAAATGAACACCTGGTGAGTAAGTGGCAGGCATGCGACCAGGGTGCCAGTTTTCCTGGAGGTGCAATTTGCCCTTCTGTGATTTTGCCAAGAGTAGGGGAACTAATGGCCCACACTGACTGCCTTCTCAAGGTTGTGCTGTTCATCAGAATGTAGCAACTGAAAGGGAACAGGAGGGGCAGGTGGCAGAGAAGCCTCCCATCCCACACAAATAATTACAGAGCACATGACCCCTGGCGGTTTCTGAAAGCGCCTGGCAACAACTCCACCACCTGCTGTTTGGAAAGTCAGATTCACAGAAGCTACAATTACAGACTGTCAGCTTGGTCTTTTCATGGCTGGGGATCGGAGGCCAAAACTTACAGCCCCTAACTCCTAGCTCAGTGCTCTTTCCACTTCACCTCCTCCGCCACCTGCCAGACAATGTACACAAACGGTCAACGTGACGGGTGCCAGGGCAGAGATTCGGGGGGCCTTCTATGCTTGTATATCTCTACCCAGGGAACCATCTGTCTCATGCTTTTTTTTCCGGGCTCTGTCAAGAGTCTCCTG
This sequence comes from Aotus nancymaae, assembly GCF_030222135.1. Lineage (NCBI taxonomy): Eukaryota > Metazoa > Chordata > Mammalia > Primates > Aotidae > Aotus > Aotus nancymaae. Next base: position 12,330,219 of record NW_026988429.1, read on the forward strand.
ACCCCAAAGCTGGGAGAAGGGAGGGTAGGGGCAAAGAGAAAGAAAAGGAGGGTTGCAGAGAGGAAGGAAAGGGGAGGGAAGGGAGAAAGGAAGGAGAAAAAGCTTTTCGTGGGTTGGCTGCTCTTTTGAAAGTGCACTCACACCTCCTCCCATTTCCTGTGGGAAGTCAGAGGCCTGAAGCAGCTGCTCTGCTGCCTAGGGCCAGACAAAGGGAATCCAGACCGAACCCAGCTCATCCACAGCCCTTCTTTTAGCTCTGCCTAACCCCTCAGCCCATTCTACTGAGTCCTTGAGGCCATCTCCATCGAAAGCTACTGGCATAGCTTTATCACAGCTCAGTTTTTCAAGTGCACAAGCAAAATGCAGGGAGGAGTTGAAAAAGTGCTTCACAGCTGGGAACAAGCCAGGGCTGTCCCTCATCAGGAAGAAGTCTTAAAAAATGATTTCCTATTTTCAATTCCATGAGCTAATATAAGTAAAAAGAACCCCAGCATGGGCTGGCACTGGCCTTGTGCCAACCTACCTGCTGGGCAGGCCTGGACCTCCTGCGAACAGAACTGGGGCAGAACAGCTAACTCTGCCCACCCCTGGTTATTCTCAAGAGGCCATGAAATTCGAATTCCCATTTCCCAGAAAATGGCTGCCAGGCCAGCACAAACCCCCCTCACTTGCTAGTTATGTTCCTCGCCGTTAATTAAGGAGCTGGCAGGCTGGTGCACAAAGCACTTCTCTGCCACTCTGTCCAGTGACCTACAGCACGGAGGACAACTCGACAGAAGAAACGTTCTCAGCCCAGGCTGGCACCAACGCAGGTGCTCCCGAGGCCCAGCCAACAACAACTTCCCCAGGGCTCGTGAACTGGGGCAGGAAGCACCTGGCCAGTGACCCCCATCCAAAGGACTCAGTTCACATCCAGGCTTCTCTACCCCAACACCCACCATCCTCAATGCCACCTGCAGAGAGGGCTGGCTTGAGGCCAGGCCCCATAAGGTGAGAGGGCAAAGGGCTGAGGGCAGAAAAGTTGTGCTGTGTTGCTCACGTCTGCTCGTGACTTGGTGACAAATGGGAACGGCTCAGTATGTGTTTGTGGGATGGCTGAGTGCAGGGAGCTTTCTGCTTCTGCTCTGTCATTGCTTCTCTATCTAAGCAGCTCCCAGAAGACCCGAGAACTGGTCTAGATTAGAGGCAGTGGTCAGTGGCCTGTGGCCAGATCCTGCAACAGATGAGATCCCTCTGGACCTTACCGGGCTTTTAAAAGCATATGAATTAGTTGCTGATGTTTAAAAGTTAGGAGATCTCATTTATATAAAAGCAAAAGCAAGTAACCAAGTGACCCAAGAAAGAAAAAAAAAGCAGGGGCAGGAAGCTTGTTTTCTTTCTTTTTAAATCAAAGATCTGGTGACCCTGGCCCCCATTCCTGCATGGTAACAGGCGCCCCTGGACACAGGCTCCACACTCTTCAGTCTGCTGGGGGCCTCCAAACCTGCTCCACTGGCCTGTCACCTGCTGGGCTAGGCAGCGTTTGTGTTCACTCTTCGCCATCTAGGGTCAGCTGGTGAGTCAAAAGTGCTTCACGGGCTCTTCCAGGATTGCCCCAGGCCCCAAAGAGCCCATCTTCCTGCTCCCCTGAACTCAGCATCATGGCCTCTGCTTTTCACATGTCTAACAGTAACTTGAACTTGAGACAAAAGTTCCTTTTCCCTACTGGACAGGAACTGGAATTTCTCTGGAGGCAATCCTGGTAATAGAATGGAGGTCTAAGAGCAGCACGCCATCTGCGCATTGTTCACTATTCACAGAATCTAAATGCATCAGGAACCACATTATGCTGCCTGGAGTAACATTCTATCAAACATTAACAGCAGGCGCTGTTCTGACACCACAGAAGCACCGGGTTGACGGTGCTCCCTTCTCTTTACCCTTTGTCTTAACGCCTGCAAGCCCCAAAAGACAACAATCCTGACGTCAACCCAAGAGAAGAAATGGGCTCAGGGAGTGATGTGTGTCTCACAAAGTCACACCCACAGCCAGATTAGGTGTGAGGTTTCCAGATCAGGCTGCAGGGCCTTCTGTATTCCTAAACTCTTCCCTTGAAGGCTCATTTGGGCAAAGGCACTCAATCGCTAGGAGCCCTGTGGCTAGGTGCTTCCGGCCCCAGTTCAGTCGAGAACATTCTCTGGGTCAAGGTCAATGACAATAACAGCCTAAGCCCTGACCTTGTTTCCATGAAGCGCAGGATGTCCTCGGGTCTCAGGCACTTCTCCTGCTGGTAACATGCATGTGGCAGAAACTGAAACCGCAGCTGGTACACCCGGAATTTGTTCTGTTTTTCTTCTATACATAAGGATTCCTGGAGGTCAATTTTCTGCAATACCTAGAACCAGAAGGACAGAGAGAACTTGACTTGTTCAAGTCCCAGCTGACCATGCAATGCGAGTGGGTTACGAGACCCAGGGGTTTACAGACAGCAGCTAGGACCACAGGCCAAACCCTGGTATGGATCTGCTGGGGGGCCCACAGCTTGCAGTCACCTCCAGAGAGTGGGCTGAACCTCCCAGAAGTGGCCTCAGCAGAGCTGGTAGGCAAACACAGGAAATGGTTTATTTTTCAGGTACAGGAGGATGCTGTGGAACTAATGACTCTCAAAAGCTTCCTGATCCGTCTCTGCTCAGCACCTGGCAGAGACAGCTTATTTCTCACTGGTGGGAATCCGAGCCCAGGGTCATAGCAGTAAGCAAAGCCTGTTCTTCATGGATGGGGAGGACATAGGCACATGCCTTCACCCCGTCTGCAGCATGGGAGGGAGAGACAGTTACCTCCCCTAAGCACACTCTGGTGAGTTGCTTCTTCAGGCTTTTCACTCTCTTCAGGGCTTTCTTGGTGTTGAGCACAGGCACACTCATCATGGGTGTCTTGATGTTGGCACTGGCCACCATGAGAATCTCCCGCAACCTGTCACAGAATGAGGGGACATCCGATCATGAGTGGCAACCAGACCCTCTGTTTGGGTGCAGCTCCTTCTAATGATGTCAGAGTTCTTCTGGGATCTGAGAGAGGCCTGGGGATCTCACAGGATAATATGCTGGATCAGAGAATCCCAGCTCTGGCCCCGTGTGTGACAGAGGAAACCCCTGTCAGTTTCCTCCCTGGACTGCCCACTCCTTGAGCTCAGGGCTTTGTCTGATTCTTGTTTCCCATCACCTGTGCTTTGCAAACAGCAGGTGTCTGCTGACGCTTACTGAATGAGCAAGCGATGCAGGAAAGGCATTAGGACCCACAGTGCTCCTGCTGCGCTCAGCTAGCCCTCACTGCCCAGCTGTACAGTGGGTCCCAGCCTCCGGCCTTACACAGGGGGGCCCTCTGAGGTTTGGGAAATGAGGTACCTGTCCAGAGTTCATTTGCTAGAAAAAGGGAGGGCCAGGGACTGAATGCAGATGTGTCTGAGCCCACACTCATTCCTCTTGCCCAGCGCATGTTTACCTGAAGGGCCAGGGCCCAGGACCATGTAAGGCACGTTCTATGTGAATGGTTCCCCTGGAGTTGGACAACCAGGCACCCTGTGTGGGGCTTGTTAACAATGTACATCCCTGAGTCCTTCCCCTAGCAGTGTGTGGTCTCACAGGCATCTCCGGGAACTTGGACGCAAGGGTTGGCAGAGGGATAAATGGAGATCCTACCAGGTCTGGGTACCAAAGAATCTCAAACCCAGCCAGGCTCTGGAACTTCTAACCCTGATCCCCACTTTGATGAGACTCTGTCTCTCTCTCACACACACTCTCTCTTACACACACACACACACACACACACACTCTCTCTCTCTCTCTCTCTCTCTCTCTCTCTCTCTCTCTCTCTCACTCACTCACTCCCTCGCATTAAATGACTCCTTCTCCAGGAGAGGCTAGGACAGACCCCACCCCGTGCTCCCATGTGCCCCACACCTTGGAATGCCCAGGGTGACGTTCATCTCGCCTCTGCCTGCAAAGTGGAAGGTGTTGAGGGTCATCTGGGTGGAGGGCTCTCCGATGCTCTGGGCAGCCAGCAGGCCCACGGCCTCGCCCGGTTCACACAGTGAGCGCTGCCACTTCAGCTGCAGCAAGATCCTCAACCTAGAGACGGCAGGGGGGCGGCAGGGGTCAGAAGCAGATGCCACAGACTGTCAACACTGCCAGAAACCAGAAACCCAAAACCTCTACCTCTTTCTGGACTTGTTTTTCCTGGGCAAAAGATCCCTCTAATCTTCACATTCCCACCAGTGACCCTGAGATGTCCTGAAATGACACGGCACTGATCCCAACTGGGTGGCTGAAGCTCTACCCATTCATGCTTGGACTGTTTATGTTTGCCCCCAGAATGTCACATGTCCACACGGGACCTGTTACCACAAGCCCCCTAAACAGGAGAATTTCTGGGCTCAACTATTCACTTTTTCCTTTATTCATTCTTTTTTCTCTATTAATTACGACAGTTTGGAGACAGCTTAAACCCCCATTATGGGGATTGGGGGGATGGGAGTGTTTATTTTCTTAACTAGTATAAATGGCTGCAGACCACATCAGAAGTATTCATGCTGCACAATCTGTAATTTATTAACCATTTTTCCTGTGAAGGCTGACGCTGTAAGAACAGCCACTAGGAGCACTGTACTATATTGTGTGTGTGTGTGTGTGTGTGTATGTGTGTGTGTTGTGTGTGTGTGTGTGTGTTTGTGTCTGTGTATACCAGTCCAAGCTGAGGCCTTCAGATGGTCCTTTCCTTCTCAAGGTATGGGAATCCAAAGCTCAAAGGATCACTGGAGTAATCAGATCCAAGACCTCATGAAAAGTTAAGACGTGGTGTCCCTGGGCATGAATGACCTGCCCTGGATCACATGGTTGGTGGCAGCAGCTGAATAGTGACCAGATACCCTGACTCTCAGTCAGTCCCATCCACCACACCAAACCCAAGAAAGCAGTCATTTCTGCAAGGCTCTGTCCCAGCAGACCACTATCCCTATCTTGGCTTGGATGGGGGCGTCCACTCCTGCCTCCCTGCACTTGATCACTCCTGGGCCCTCAGGGCTTGTGCGGTGCCCCTGGCTGTCTTCCTGCCCTCCCTCTAACTGAAGTCTCAAACCCAGGAGGCAGCCCTCTTCTCCCAGAGAGGGTAGGGCAGGGACTAGAAAGCAGATTCTCCTGCACATGTTGTGCAGCAAATCACTGTCATTACCTGTCGAGAGAAAGCTCCGATTTCTCGTAACTCCTCTCTGTTTGAGCTGCCCACTCTTGACCGTAGTCATCAACCTTTGTTTCAAATGTTTCTGACACTGATGCAAAGTGTATGTCAGGGCGCCAGACAGACAGACTGGGGTCAGGACAACTGGCCGCCTTCTTCTGGTATTTCCTTTGGCTGTGCTCATCCAACTCATACCACATCCTCAGCATCTGAATGGAAGGATGGGTCTCAGCTATGTGGGAGGGATACCCAGTAGCATAAGGGGCATCAAAGGCATTGGCTTCCAATGAGAGTAAAGGAAAACAGAAAGACAGAAACCTGATTGCAATGAGAAACCTTCTCCCCATTTAAAACGGGGAGAGACTTACATCTGTCCCAGGGTACCCTGCTTCACTACATGTCTAGCAGCTCTTCATCCTGGCCCATTCAAGCCCAGGGAGGGCGAGCATGTAATTTACTAAGCAAACTGGGATTCTTTTAGAGTAATCTTTTAGAGTTATGATTAGGCTAGGACAAGAGGCAAAACCATGACTATCTCAGGCCAGCTAGGACGCAGTCACTGTGAGCCAGGTTACCTCTGGATCCAGGCTCTTTCACATGCTCCGTGCCCTCAAGGCTGTCCCAAAGTGACTGCTTCAAAGAGATCCCCTACTTCCAGCTCCCAGGTGTGCTTGGATGATGGGAGGCACCAGCAACAGAGGGAAAGGTGGGAGGAAGAGGATCCTGGTATTTATCCCCAACCCCCGCTAGTGGGTCTCTACCTAGGGCTCTGTCCAGTGGCCCTAGCACATAGCCGTCCTCTCTGTTTCTCATGACTGCTCCCCATTCCTTCATACTTGGGGTGGTGGGGAACCCCAAAGTCATTGGCCCCATTTAGTTCCCCCAAACCCTTCCTACACCCTTGTTAAGAGTCCCCTCCTTACATTCCCATTTGAAAGCCATTCCGTTCTGACCGATGGTGAACAAAGCTGGAGGAAAACAACCCCTCATCCCTCACGCACTGACTAAGCCTGGATGTGCTGGGCATTAAGGACACCACCTCCCTGAGTCACCTCCTGAGTCCCGGGGCTGCGGCCATTCTGGTTTCCACTCTCAAGGTTCAGGGCTTTCACAGCTGCCTGAATTTTCTGGGAATAACTCAAGAAGGCGCCTCTTCTCAGCAGGGTGTTGGGGTGCTTGCTTTGCCATTTTTTGATGGCTCTGAAGTGGCGGAGAGCTTTTTTGGGATCAGCTCTGGATAAAACTTCATGGAGATGATTTGATTTCATTATCGCCTAAACAAACAAATAAATCACACACGAGATCAAAGAGATGAGGGCGTGACAGAGGGCCATGGAGCACAAATTCAGGGGACCCAGGTGGCTGGTGTGGAGCCCTCACGACGGGGCCAAGCACCCACTCTCTGAGAGGCTGAGCATCCATTGCTAATCAGGGCTCTCACTTTGTGCAAACCAGACTTGGGAACCAATGGTCTTGGGAGCACAGGGAGGCATGGGAGAGAAAGCAGCACACTCAGAGCCCCTCCAGGAGCACAAGGGAGTTTCTGGGAAGAAAGGAAGAGGGGAAGAGCGATGGCTAAGCTCGAGGACAGGAACCAGGATGGAAACGACCCAGCACCAGAGCACAACCCTTAATTCTACCATCAGCTTGATGATCTTGGACAGGTCACATCAGTTTCAGTTTCCCCATCTGCCAAATGGGGTGACTGCCCGATCAACAGTGATGGTCGCTATCAGGGTATCAAGGTACAGAATGAAAATGATGAGTTTGTGTCTGACAGGCCTGTGTTCAAACGCTGGCTCCGGCACACACACTGCTTACTTAGGCTTTGATACTCAGTTGCCTCAGCTGTAAAATGGGCAGAGTAATGCCTACTTCCCTGGGTTGCAGTGAGGAGGAAAACAGGTAGTACTGATAGTGTGCTTTAGCTGGGGCCCAGCACACAGCAAATGGTCCCAAACAGGAGCTGTTATTCCAGAGGTGCTCATGCCGTTCAGCAGCCACCTCACATGATGAAAAGTCCACAGGCTTTGAACTTGTCAAGTATTTCAGGGCACTGACTGCTGCCTTATAAACCCTCCCCACTCTACTTTTCAACATCCACTTGGACTGGGTCGCAAAGCTCAGGGCATTCCAGTTCTCTAACCTCAGTGGAGAGGCCCACTGCTCGGCCCCCAGGATCTGGGGTCTACCACACTACCTTGTAGTTGCTGGCCAGGAAGGGGAACTGCTTGGGCTGCAGGAACTGTGTCTTGGGGACGTCCAGGCCATCCTCCCCATACAGGAACTGTACCACACTGCCGTCGCTGTCTCGGACCGTGAGATCATACTGCACGACCAGCCCCTCCAGGTGCTTGATGATGCACCTGTAAGGACACCAGCAGCTCAGTCACCGCCAGGCTCATCACCTTCCAGGATAGCCTCTGATGAGGGTTGGGGGCAGTGGAGGGGAGGTAAAGGGGGACTGCCATTCTGCAGGCAAGCAAGACTTCAGGACAGGCTGGCTCCAATGCCCCGGGGTCTGGGCTGCCTCCAGCATCCCCCAGCCAGGTGCTGCATTTCCTGTTGGTTTTCTAGGAGGAAGAGGCTGCAGCCATATGACTGAGAGGCTTGGCTACCACCCCTAGAAGTAGGCGTCCATCTAGCCCCAACTGCTCAACGACTGCCTGTCCCTGCACTCTCCTCCAACGCAGATTTCCCCAGAGACCAGTGTCCTCAGAACCACAAGTTGGGCAAAGCAGGGGAGCTGTCAAGGATTCTCAAACTTGGTCAGCCCAGGGATCGCCAAGGACACTAAGGGGTATTGGGAACTAAATGCTGATGTGAATCCCTCAGCTGGCGGCCTTTCTCCTCAGCCTTAGCTCAACTTCTCCTGCTCTCTGCCCTAGTCCTGGCCCTTCTGCTTACCTCTCCAGCCACTCTGCCTAGGTTTCCCCTCCTGCCACCCTAAGAGAGGGCTTCCCAGGAGTCACTGTCCCCTGACCCCAAGCTGTGAGACAGTAGTCACTACTGTCTTAGCAGCTGAGCCTTCCAGGAAGCAAGACAAGCTTGCCACTGCCCAAGACTTTCTCCCACAGCCATAGTGTCCCCCAGGGAATGAAAGACCCTCAGAACACACAGTCCTTTGTATAAGCCTCTGAGCTCTACCAATCCTGCAGAAGGGGAAGAGTATCTGCTGCTGTCTCAGGCCATTCAAGGAAAACTTTTAAGAAGTTTTTTCTTCCATGGAATCTTAAATGAGCCGTTGATGTGATGTGAAAGATGATGGGATGAAGGGCCCTGGGACTGTATCTCAAGGGGGCACGGCAGGTGCTTACCTCTGGAGATAGCCTGAGCGGCTGGTTTTCACAGCAGTGTCGACCAGGCCCTCTCGTCCTGCCATGCAGTGGAAGAAGAACTCCTGCAGAGAATGGAACCCAGGTCCCAAAGGTGAGGAGAGTGTGCTTCCTAAAGGGTTCAGGCCAACACCTCCAGCAGCGTTTCCTGACCAGACAGGCCACTCCCTTCCCTGATCTCCTAGGACCTTAACCTCCACAGCTACAGCGGCCCCCAGTGTCTTCTGCCCTACCCTGTGGTTCTCTTTGCCTCGCACTGCCCAAGAGCAGAGGGACAAGTAGATCAGAAGTAACAGTCCATGGTCTCCAGTATTACACCCCATGCCCCGTTTTCCAAATAGAAACGGCACTGGTGCCTTACCGCTGTTGGCTTCAGCCCACATGTCTAAATTCTGCTTCTAACAGTGTTAACGGGTACAGGATGCTTTCCAAGCTTTTGGATTACAACTCACAGTAAGAAATACATTTACAATTGTAATCAGCAAACAGACATATACATACGTGTGCATATAAAAATATGTAATTCAAATGAAATCCTCCTGACACCATCCTATCCTTTACTACAGGGGATAAACTCTGATACTGTCCTTACCACTCTATTCTATTCTATTTCGTTTCATTAAAAAATGCTGATCACTATGTACTATGATGATTTTATGATTTACTAAGGGGTCGCAATCAGATTTTTTGAAGTCTGGTCTACAAGAACCCTGCACCATCCCTGCCAGAGGCCATGAATGACCAGTGGAGACAGAGTGTGTGGGGCTTGTGGAGGAGACTCTGGAGCAGTTGGTAGCTTTGGAACAAAGTGTTGGTCCCCTGCATAGCTGGGCTTAGATGTCTGATCACAAAGGTCATCCTTCCAGAGATGTATTAGACCAAAGAACAAGATATCAATACTAAAAAAGCCATTTCTGACAAGTATGAGGAGAGAAACCCTTCTTTTCAGGAAGAATTCTGCTTCTGACAAGGCAAAACTAGACATGTGCTACAGCTAGTCCCATTATGAAGGAAATAAATCTCTGTGATGCTCGTTTTGGTGAGAGCACCCAAGTGAGTGGTACCCCACCCCCAGCTGCCTCCAAATGCAGTTAGGAATTGGTTTAGAGGTCACACAGAAGAATAGGGTGGAGTTGGGACTGTCCTCTTTGTCTTTTCATCTATCGGCAAACACTTACCGAGCACCTGCTATGTGCCAGCACCGCTCTAGGCTCTGGCACAATGGTAAACACTACATGGTTGTGTCCTCATAGGCCCTAGTGTCTGGTGGGTAAACAGTAAATGGCTTGCCATTTATCACTTGACCAATCTTGCTCAAAGCCATTGGCAGAAGTCACAGTTTGTCTACAATTAAGCCTAGAAATGAGGGAAAAAGAAAATGGAAAAACCAAAATACATACAGGAGGTTTGATGCCAGTGAGGAATCTGCCAGTGACAAAACCACCAGCCCTGGGGGTGAACTCATAAGGCTCAAAGCAGGGCAGTGACTTGCCAGACGCCATCAGTGGGGGTCTCCGACCTTCCAATTCAATCTGGCCCAGCAGGCATGAGATCTGGAGGACAGGAAACCCAGAGGAAACTGAAGACCCACACGTGTGTTCAACAGTGCTTTGTCCCAGCTGGGAAGGTATAATCTGACCTTGAAGAAAAGCTACATGGAAATGGGGTTTAACCTACACTGAGGCTAACCTACATTTCTAAACAAACCAGGAAGCTTTCATTTTAATTAAAAAAAAAATACCTGCATCTTCCTTTTATTGACTGATCCGGATTTTCACATTTGGGGTCAGCTGAAAATGGGTGATATCTATAAAAGGAGCCATGTCTCAGAACCATCTCATGTTATACCTGTAAGGGGCTGGAAGGTCCTAATGGGGAAAGGGAGGTCTGCAGGAAACAGCCATTTACTGCGATCCTCACATTCCAGAGCCAAAAGGGAGCTCTGGGCTGGGTGTGGTGGCTCATGCTTGCAATCCTAGCAATTTGGGGGGCTGAGGCAGGAGGATCCTTTGAGCCCAGAAGTTCAAGACTACTCTGGGCAATACAAGGAGACCGTGTCTTATTTTCAATTAAAAAAAAAAAGAGAACTCAAGCTATTGAGCTGTTTGCTTAGAAAGTTGCCTATTAATACTCTTGGGTGTTGGGGGAGGAGAGCAGTATAGCTAGGTTTCAATTTAGTCAGGGGATTTCCTAATGGCTTTCAGCCTTTCTGTTGTCACACTCAATAGACAATGGGGTGGGCCTTTAGACCCTCTCAAGGACATCAAGATTTAAGGTTAAGAAATCTCTAGAACAATGTTTATAATTTAATATTAAGAAAAGATCATGAAAAAAATGCATCAAAATTGTGAGTGTATACATAATGTACCTATATAACATGAATGTATGCCATACAATAGCATAGCTTGTAAATTTATAATACATATCTACATTACACATATCACATCTGCATATTCATAGCTACATCTGCCTTTAACATTAACATGTTAACAGTGGTTAGCTCCTGTAGTGATTTCTATATGCTTTTCTGTTTTTCAGTACTTGCCACATTTTATAGGGAACAAACTGAAAACCACCTACTACTGTCCCCTACCCTTCTTTGCTGACACATGTAAAGCTGCCAACCCGCCTCTGCTCACACCTGCATCGTGTTCACAGTTGAACCTTTGGCTCCCGATTGCACCATCATCTGTAGGCTGTTCTCCGGGAACTGTCTGTGTAGACCAAAAGGCATGCATGCCTGCAGATTAAATCAGCACAGTGGTCAGTGACTTCATCCCCTTTAAAAATCCCAGGAGCAGGAGGTAAATCCAGGAGGCAGAAGCAATACAGCCAGAATATTTATTCAGACCTAAGTGCTAAATCCCACTTGAGGTAAGGGAAAGCATCATTCGGCATTAAATCTTCCCCGGAACCCCTGAGAGGTCAAACAGGTGCTCCCTGCCCTGCACTTGCTGGACTTCCTCTGCCAGGATCCCCGAGGCTCCATTCATTGGCCAAAGAGCAGCAAAAAGAGAGAAGGAAAAGCAGAAGCAGAGGGGCTGGCAGATCCAGTTCATGATTCTAAAAAGAAGCTGGAGAAGAATAAAATTTAAGCTGATGCCCTTGATTCACCCAGCAGAGCTTGGCCTGGGTCCTCCCCCAGCATGAATACCAATGTCCGCATCACATTTACAAACATGCCATCCACGCCCTGTGTAGAAAGCTTTGGCTTGGCTCCAGGGCCAGCAGAACCAAGTATGCCCCTTCAGAGGGAACCTGGGGAGATGCTGGGAAGTGGGGCTCTGAGTCTGGGGCTTCAGCCTGTGCCTGGGATTCCAGAGACTCAGCCTAACACAGGAGACGCAAAGCCCACAGGTGGGCAGAGGTGACAGGAAGAGGGCAACTGGAGGGACAAGAAACCATTCTGAGATGTATCTGAAGACAACTTCCCTACTCCCAGCATCTCCAGTTAGCCCTAGAAGCTGGGTCTCCTGATTCTCAGGGAGGTGCTAGGAAGGCTCCTGTCAACAAAACCCCTCAAGGATGGAACTGGTCCCCACTGAGAGGTCTATCTTCTTCACCACCTAAGGGATGCTAAAAGTCAGGCAAGAGAGCACCACAGACAAACTCTGACTTTTGATGAGCGTTGGAGTTACCTCCTCCTGCCCTCCTCAGGCTGGGCCCCAGGGCCCAGGAGGCAGGGTGAGGGCCAGGCCAGTTTCTCCAAGCAGCAGGATGGAGAGCCCTGGCTCTGGGGCAGAAAGGCAGAGAAAAGCAGGCTGTGGTTTCAGCTCATGCAGAGATTTCCCTCTCCTTTCTCAACTGCCCAGGAACTGGCTTGGCATTGTGTAATAGTAGCTCCTTAAGCCTCTCTGCAGCCCTATGAGGTGGTGCCCCTTACAACCTACTTCCAGGTGAGGAAACCAAGGCATGGACTTGTTATCTCACTTGCCCAAGGCCACACGGCAAGTTCAAGGCAGAGCAGGACTGGAACCTAAGCCTTCAAGCCTGGTTCCGCTGCACAAGCAGCAGGGGCGATTTGGGTCCCTCATCCTGCTTATTCACCCCTAGTGGCCCCATTCAGCCCCTCTGATCCAGTCACCTCAAAATAAAAACACTTAAAAAGAAAAACAGCACAAAGCATTCTCTCTTGGCACTATTCCGAGGTCTGTCTAACAGGGAGGGAACAAAGCACTGGGCTCTTCACAACAATGGGTTCTACCCATCCCACCTCACATCTCACCTAGGCAGCTGTTAAACAGCCAAAGTGCTCTGTAGGGCCTGGGTGAGAATCAAAATGTAATTTTTTAAAAAATCAGCATTCAAAATGGTGGGGATAAGTGCATGCAATGCCAGGCTAACCTTGTTAATCTCATTGCTGTAATGGTTCACTTCCTCCTTGAACTTCAGATCAATCATGTTAAAATCCCTCTGGTCCTTGCCCAGATGGGCATCCTGCCATTTTCCTTGGACCTCATCATATGATGCAGCTTCTGGCAGGTTTAATGCAGCCCTGACAGCCTAGAATGAGAACAGAAACACATCGGAGGCTGTGGCCAAATGAGGGGGATGTGGGTTTCGACTGCGCGCACACTTCCCCCCTCCAGGGCAGACCACTGCCTCAAAGGCCCACCTTACCCGGGGCCCACAGTGGATGGATTCTTCAATGATCTGTTGCCTCTTCACATCTGCCTTTGGCTTCACCAAAATGTCTTCCACGCCTGTGAAGTGAAACAAACAAGCATGTAGGGGACCTCAGGTCTGACTTCTCCCACCAGACTGTAAACTCAGTAAGGTCAGAGCACAGAGCCCAGTGGCACAGATGCAGGAAACACCTGAGTAATGAAGATGATATTAACATCATTATTAATAGATTGCCACCATCTCTTAGAGCCCAAACCTTACAATCCTCATTTTACATATGACAAAACTCAGGCTCAAAATTGGGCTACTTTGTCGCAGTCATATAGGAAGAAAATAAACCCAGGCCTGGGCCCCAAATTCATGCTCTTAGCCACCAGCTATACTACCTCTATTCCATAGATACATGTTGGTTGAATGGGCTGAAGGTGTAGAAGAGGTTCTGGATAAAAAGGTAAGCTCAGGGAGGGAAGAGAGAGAGAGAGAGAGAAAGAGAGAGAGAGAGTGAGAGGAGGAGAGGGAGAGAGAGACAGAAAACATCCTAGTTTGGGGTCCCAGAAGCCACATGTCACCATAGGGGCCACCCTACATAGCTGAGTATGCCTGTGCAGGCGCACACACAGACACACCCGAGCCTGGGTGACAAGGACCACCACCACAGGTCCCTCAGCATCGCCTCAGGAGGATGACAGCCTGGGTCACTGAAGTCTGGGTCACTTGAGTGAAGCCTGCCCTTCTGGCTCAAAGGGTTGAAGAATTCCTCATCTTGGGCAGAAGGAGATCTTTCCACATCAACTCTTGATCAAACTAGTTCTTATCTATTATCTGCGAGGGCTACTGGACTCAAAAGTCCCTTAGCCAAGATCCGAGTAAGAAAGAAAATAGTAGCTGTACTGTTCAAAAGATGGGGCTGAAATATTTAGAATTCCTGATGCAAGGTCCTGGAGGACTTCTAAGAACATATGTGAGCAAAAGGGGAAAGAAATAGTTCCTCCGTGAGCAAGTCACACCATCAAAGTGGGCCTTCCCATGGGGTCAGCTCCAGGCCATCTAGCTGTGCCTTTCACGGACCCCTCTAGCTGAGATGGGCTGGACTGAAGTCAATCTCTCACCTATTCTCCCTCGTAGCCCCACTCCCAGCTTGGCCCTGCTTCCCCTCGCAGCCCTGAGCCTCTGGATTATCTTCAAACTCTAGGTACCAACTGTTCTTTGTACCATGCACCAAGCAGAGCTAAAGCCTAGCACCTTTAAGTTTGGTCTTCACCATGAGCTGGGTATGGGATCTTCCTCTATTTTTGTTTCAAAAGTGTTCTGATTTTTTCTAGTTAGCAGAAATCCTTGTGCTCATTCTAGGTCAACATTTGAAACTGAAATATACATTTCATGAAGTGTAGTCATTATGCTTCACTTTCTTTGGTTATCCTGGAAGGGACTCTAGTCTGGTTCCCAACTGGAAGTGGGTGACCTTGGACACAGATGTCCCCAGCAGTGGCTCAGGCCTCTTAGAAGAATTAAGATGGAGGAAGGTGAGTTTCAGCTGCCAAACAGACTAGTAACTTATAATCCTTAACCTGGTAAAATAATGGAAGATACAAGCCAAGATGTTTGTTCAAAGATGTTCATCCCGGTAATAATGTGAAAATCTAGAGACAGCCTAAATGTTAAATTATAGAAACTGGTTAAATAAGCTATGATATATATATAAGAATGGAATAACCTGTAGTTACAAGACATGAGCATGTAGATTTGTATTAGCTGACCCCAAAGGACATTTATAAATACATTTGGACATTTGGTGGATGGGTGGGGGAAGTAGAGGATGTAGTGTAGGATCCCATTTTTTCCAAATGTATTTGCACTAGAAAAGTCCAGAAAAACAGACATCAAATTACTATTAGTGGTTATCTCTGACAAATGCATGCTGGGTGATTTTAAATTATCTTCACGTATGCCTTTTTTAAAAAAAATTTTCTGCAATTAAATATATGATACAATTAAAATAGAATAAAATGTATAATGCAGGCTTCAGTGTGTGCCAATGAACAAACTCCAACTGCAGCAGATGTAGGTCCACAGGCCCTTCGCTGAGACTCCCACCTTGTCTGCACACGAGTAAGTCTGTGAAGTACAGAAGCCTTACTTCCACCGTGAACCAGACAACGCCTCTGCGCACTGCGGTGCATGCTCAGAACGCACCATCTTGCGTCCCCCTCACGGCAACAGTGTGGAAGGGCTGGACCCTGCTCTGTGTACATGGAGGTGCAGCGTCCTCCATAAGCCAGGCCAGAGGCTGAGCCTTTGGGCAGATCTGATGTCAAGACCACACTAAAAGGGGCCAAGTGACTGCTCCAAGGGAGCTCCAGGGCAGTGAGCCGAGCAGTCACCCGAGGTGAAGCCTCTTTATCAAAGTCACTTTCCTAAAACAGTGTGCTCTCATTTCTAGAACTCAAATAAGGCAGTCCCTCTTCCTGCCTTCAGATCACGCCGACAGGTTTGCCCAGCATAGTGATTTCAAGAGCACTGATGACCTCAATGCATTGGGAAGGTGTGGGCAGTTCTTTTGCTGCATCACCCAGGCTGAAGTGCAATGGCACAATCTCAGCTCACTGCAACCTCTGCCTCCCGGGTTCAAGCAATTCTCCTGCCTCAGCCTCCCGAGTAGTTGGGATTACAGGTGCCCGCCACCACGCCTGACTAATTTTTGTATTTTTAGTAGAGACAGGGTTTCTCCATGTTGGCCAGGCTGATCTCGAACCCCTGGGCTCAAGCGATTTGCCTGGTTCAGCCTCCCAAAGTGCTGGGATTACAGGTGTGAGCCACTGTGCCCGGTTGGCAGTGAGCAGTTCTGACAACAGTGAAGCCCCTCTGTGGAGTGGGATGGGCCCCAAGATTTCTGAAGGGACACTTGTAACAGGGAATGGGGTTGTACAAGTATGAGAAATCAGTCTGAGGGACAGAAACCCGTAAAGGGAGGGGTTAGGAAAGGAACAGAATGGAAATGGGCACAGGGTGCTGTTTCACACCGTGGAGGGGAATAAGCACTGGCTGTGGAGGAGAGGGGTGGCCAATGAAGGCGCCTTTGTAGGAGGAGCCCAGTTGCTTCCCAGCTCCTTCCCCTGAGAGGACACAGAAAAGCATTTCTAGCTGCATAATGTAGCACTCGGAAAGCCTTCTCCATGGGAACACGCAGGGGCCTTGGAAATCTTGTGTGAACAGCTCCCTTTGCCCTGGGCCTGGGAAATGGCCAGGTGGCTGCGCTGGCCCTAAAAGGGGCCTGGTCACTGCCCCAGGGGAGCCCCAGGGCAGTGAGCCCAGCACTTACCCAAGGTGAAGCCTCTGTAGAGCTGCAGGTAGGCGGTGAAGAGGCGGGCCAGGCAGGTTAGAACCTTGCCGCTGATCTCACCCCCGTAGATTTCATAGCAGCAGTGGACCAGGCCATAGGCGGAGCTCCCGTAGTGCGCCTTGTCCAGAACTCCGCAGAGCAGCTCCCCTTCCCTGATGATCACCTGCAGAGAGCAAGGCCACCAATGCCAGGCTGAGGCAGATGCCTCCTGTGGGAGCCACCCGCCCTCTGCTCCATGTGTGACCCTCGCTGTGCATGTCCCTCTTCTGTGACCGGCCTAGAATCCTTCATGGAAAAACCTAGGGCATATGTGAAACTAGTATTTATATATATATACATATATATATACACACACATACATACACACACACACACACACATATGTGTACATATATATTTTTTAATATAAAAGAGGCAAGCATATACAGACCAGCAGTTCCCTCTCTCTCTCTCTCACTCTCTCTTCATGTGTTTTATGTTCCCACACCCACCCACACTGACTTGATGTCAAAGTACCCTTGACAAAGACCTTGTGACCAGAAATGCGGGCTTCTAGTCACAAGTTCTTTCTGAAGTGGCGAGCTTCAATCTCGTAACTGTGCCTTTGGCCAAGGTACTTCCTCCCTTGAACCCTGGGAGTAACAACAAAATCTTCCTAGCATCCTCTAAGGCCTTAAACCCTTTCAGGGTTAAAGCATTAGAAGCTAATGAATAGAGAAACATTTCTAGCTGTATAATGCAGCACTCACGAAGCATATGGTCTATAAAGGAAAAGAAACCTGTTTCAGGGGTGAATGAACTGTCTGTTAAGACCCTGTGATAAAGTATTGTGCACTGACGACCTGGAAGGACTTCTCCACTAGGAACATGCAGAGGCCTTGGAAATCTTCAGTGTGGACAGCTCTCTCTGCCCTGGGCCTGCCCTCTTGTGGCCTGGTTCCTAAGGCTCAGAGCTCAAGGTATAGAACCTTACACCAGTTTGATTACCTCAAGCCACTCAGCAGTCTTGTGGGAAAACAGGACTCTGCGTTGCCAAGCTTTGCAGAATCAATTTCAGCCTTTTTGCAGGAGAAGCCTTCCTCAACTGTTTGTGAGTTTTATACTAAGGGTCAAATGCTGGAGATCAACCCTGAACCTTTCCAAAACAAAAGCTGACAATAACTCAGGCACAATGCCTTCTCTTCTGAAGCACAGTACCTGCTTCTGTGAATGTGCCTCCATTTCTGTCTCAGTTTTAAACCAATCTGTCTAATGCTGGGACTAGAAGTTTCCACCCCACACAGATGGATGGCCATACCTGGGACTCGCACATCGAGTCGGGGTTAAAGCCAGGAACAGATCGAGGAGTCTCCTTCACCCAGGCTTTCCCAGTGATTTTTGCCTTTCCAGTTAAGTTCAGTGGGATGTGGTCCTCGGGGATTATATTTATGAGCAGCGTTGACACAACCTGCAAAGAAAAAGAAGACAAACTGAAAAAAGCAGCAAAAAGAAAAGTTGAGAACTTCCCTTTTAGGACCTCCTGCCCTTGCAATGCCAATTCTGATGATCTCAGGTATGGCAAGAAAAACAGACAGGTCCACCCATAGGACAGGGTGATCTTAGTTTTTATTTAAACCAATTAGGAATGAAAACAAAACTACACGACTAAGAACTTAACTGTGATTTTTACTCCCTAAAACAGTTCTTAACGTGAATAAACCCCTAGACTTGAATTAAATTCCTAAATAGACCAAAGGAAGGAGAGGAAAAAGTAAATTGTTTTCATTTTATGCCACATACGAAGATATTTCTTTACTATGACTGGAATTATAGCTACTGAAAGGCCAGGGAATCCTTCCCTGCCCCCATCTGGATCCCTCAGAGGGGTCATCCACCCAACAAACAGTTGGTAACAGGAAGCCAAGAGAAGCACTTTCTCAAGCAGCTGCTCTGCAGAGAGATCAAAGGGAGGCAGCTTTATCTGGGGATAACCAGAGTTGGCTCCAGAAGGGCTGAATGCAGGCGCGTACATTCCCAGAGATGGAGCAGGGCAGGGGCAGACCTGCAGGTGTGACAGGCTCTAGGGCTGGGAGACTAACTGCCATCAACAGCGCTTAGTGTGCCTGCAGCAGGCCCCACAAAGTAGTGTCTTTAGATGTGTGCAATGAGGGCATGATAGCTCATGCCTGTAATCCAAGCACTTTGGGAGGCCGAGGCAGGTGAATCTCTTGAGGTCAGGAGTTTGAGACCAGCCTGGCTAACATGGTGAAACCCCATTTCTACTAAAAATACAAAATTTAGCCTGGCATGGTGGTATGCACCTATAATCCCAGCTACTCGGGAGGCTGAGGTATGGGAATCGCTTGAACCCAGGAGGCGGAGATTGCTGTGAGCCAAGATCATGCCAGTGCACTCCAGTCTGGGTGACAGAGTAAGACTCTGTCTCAAAAAAAAAAAAATTTAAAAATTTGCGCAATGGGGCAGGGCAGTTATGAGAGCAGCTGCCTTTTCACCCGTGTGCACTAGGAGTAGGGGGCAGTGGGCAACAGCATCAGTAAAGAGAGCAAAAAATATTCCCTGTTTTCTCAGCAGAAGATGACCAGAAAGGTCATGACCCATACTCTCCATGCCTCAGCTCCGCAGAAGGCCAGCACTGTTGAGGTGAGAGGGGTGAAGGAGTAAAAGGCAGGAGGGTGACACTTCCCTGGGGTGCCTACTGCAAACTGCACCTCAACCAAGATACCACATGTACAGCAGGGACCCCCAAGCTGAGCACAGTCAAGACTGGAACTTGGTGTGAAAGATAACAGAAACACACCCATCCAAGGGCAAGGAAATATGACCTGCCACTTCATCTATAAAATCAAGGGGGCAGAAGAGCATTTGATAAACTCCAACATGCTTTCATGATAAAAATACTCAACAGGCCAGGCACGGTGGCTGGCTCATGCCTGTAATCCTAGCACTTTGGGAGGCCAAGGTGGATCACCTGAGGCCAGGAGTTTGAGACCAGCCTGGCCAACATGGTGAGACCCTGTCTCTACTAAAAATACAAAAATTAGCCAGGCATGGTGGTGGGTACTTGTAATCCCAGCTACTCAGGAGGCTGAGGCAGGAGAATTGCTTCAACTGGGAGGCAGAGGTTGCAGTGAGTTGAGATTGTGCCACTGCACTCCAGCCTGGGCAACAAGAGCGAAACTCTGTCACAAAAAAAAAAAAAAAAAAAAAAAAAAAAAAGCCAGAAGCAGCAGCAAGTTATCCAGAAAAAGATCTAGCTAAGATCACTAATGAAGGCTGCTGCACTAAACAACAGATTTTCAGTGTAAATGAAATAGCCTTCTATTGGAAGAAGATGCCATCTAGGACTTTCATAGCTAGAGAGAAGTCTGGCTTCACAGTTTCAAAGGATAGTCTCGTTCTCCTGTTAGGGGCTAATGCAGCTGGTAACTTTAAGTTGAAACCAATGCACATTTACCATGCTGAAAATCCTAGGGCCCTTAAGAATTGTGCTAAATCTACTCTGCCTGTGCTCTAGAAATGGAACAACAAAGCCTGGATGACTGCACATCTGTTTACAGCTTGTCTACTGAATATTTTAAGTCCCTGTTGAAACCTACTGCTCAGAAAAAAAAAAAAAAGTTTCCTTCAAAATACTACTACTGTTCATTGACAATGCATCTGGTTACCCAAGACCTCTGATGAAGATGTGCAAGGAAATTAATGCTGTTTTCATGACTACTAACACAACATCCATTCTGCATTCCATGGATAGAGGAGTTATTTTGACTTTCAAGCCTTATTATTTAAGAAACACATTTCATAAGGAGGCTATAGCTGCCATAGATAGTGACTCTTCTGATGGATATGGACAAAGTAAATGGAAAACCTTCTGGAAAGGATTCGCCATTCTAGATGTCATTAAAAACATTTGTGATCCATGGGAGGAATATCAACATTAACAGGAGTTTGGAAGTTGATTCCAACCCTTAAGTATGACTTTCAGGGGTTCAAGATTTCAGTGGAGGAACTAACAACAGAGGTGGCAGAAATAGAACTAGAATTAGAAGTAGAATCTATAAAGAAAAAAAAGAACAAAAAATAAGTGTGGAAAATAAGTAAAAAATAAGTAAAAATGTGGAGTAATTGAGACCTTCATACATTGCTAGTGGAAATGTAAAATGGTACAGCCGATTTGAAAAATAGTTTGAAAGTTCCTCAAAAAAGTTGACTATAGAATTACATGATGTAGCAATTCTTCTCCTAGGTATATACCCAAGAAAACTGAAAACACATGTTCATACAAAAACTGGTACACAAATGTTAATTGCAGGTTTATTTGTAATATCAAAAAAATGGAAACAACTCAAACTATCCATTTATCAACTGACAAATGGATACACAGAAAACAATGGAATGTTATTCATCCATAAAGAGAAATAAAGTACTATTACATATTACAAAATGGATGGACTTTGAAAACATTAAGTAAAAGAAGTCATAAAAGGCCACATATTGTGACACAACTTATATGAAATGTGCGAAACAGGCTAATGCATAGAGGTAGAAAGTAGTTGTCAGGGGATGAGGAGGAAGGAGGAATTGGGACTTACTGCTGTACCTTCCTTATTAGGTCCACGTCATCTTTTTGAGGTGATGGAAATGTTCTAGCATTACACTGTGTTAATGGTTGCACAACATAGTAAATACACTCAAAACCACTGACATAGACTTTGAAATAGTCCTTTTTTTTCTTTTTTTTTTTAAAGAGACAGAGTCCTGCTCTGTCACCCAGGCTGGAGTGCTGTGGCACAGTCATAGCTTGCTGCAGCCTCAAATTCCTGAGCTCAAGTGACAGCTCCCACCTCAACCTCCCAAGTAGCTAGGACTATAGGCATGTGCTGCCATGCCCAGCTATTCTTAAAATTTTTTATAGAGATAGGGGTCTCACTGTGTTGCCAGGCTGGTCTTGAACTCCTAGCCTCAAGCAATCCTACCTCATGAAATGGTAAATTTTATGTTAAATATGAATTATATCTCAATTAAAAAAAAAATAAGGGACCCAGAGAAGAGGAACTAAAGTCTCCTGCACTAACATTCTAGAAATGTATAATTTACTTTCTGGTCATAAACTATGCTAGGGAGAAAAAAATCTGCAATGTTTTCTTAAACCTAGAAGTGTAGCACTATCTATGGGAATTATTATTTATACTAAGCCGGTATTAAGCTTTAAAAAAAGTCTTAAAAATAAAATGGATTTAGACAGGCACGGTGGCTCATTCATACCTGTAATCCAAGCACTTTGGGAGGCCGAGGCAGGTGGATCACAAGGTCAGGAGTTCGAGACCAGCCTGGCCAATATGGCGAAACCCAGTGTCTACTAAAAATACAAAAATTAGCTGGGCGTAGGGGTGCATGCCTGTAATCCCAGCTACTCGGGAGGCTGAGGCAGGAGAATCGCTTGAACCGGGGAGGCGGATGTTGCAGTGAGCTGAGATCACACCACTGCACTCCAGTCTGGGTAATAGAGTGAGACTCCATCTCAAAAAAACAAAACAAACAAAAATAAAATGAATTAAAAAAAAATACTGAAATGTCTATATCCTTTACCCAGCAATCATACTTTAGGAATTTATCTGAAAGATATACTTGGTCAGCCATGGTGGGTCATGCCTGTAATCTCAACACTTTGGGAGTCTGGGGCGGGAGGATCACTTGAGGCCAGGGGTTCAAGATCACCAGCCTGGACAACATAGTGAAACCCCAGCTCTACAAAAATTAAAAAAAAAAAAAAAAAGACGTATCAATGAAAGTGCACTAATAGATACAGAAATGGGTGTTCACCACAGCACTGTTTAGAATAGTAAAAAAAACAGGTAATAATCTAAACATCCACTTATAGAGGGACAGTTAAGTCATGTATGATATATCTGTATCACTGAATACAACATAGGAGGGGTTAAAAAGAATGAGGCAGGTCTACACGTACAGACACAGAATGAGCCCTCAGTACATCCAGTAAATGAAATCAGTCACAAAACCATTACAAAAATATTTGTCAACATAGCCTACGAAAACATTTAAATGAACTTCTTGCTATATTTGGTGTGTGTTAGTGCGGTCCCAGTGAAAAAATCAAGACAGCCTGATAAAATGGAGTTCCCTTTGGAGGACTTGGTGGCTCATTCAGAGTAAGTCGTCTTAAAGACCAGCCAAACCTGAGGTCTGTGTGCCTGGTGATCAGGAAAATGCATGCTTCAGGTACTAGGATGTCATGGTCAAACTGGTACTTTAAAATATAAGCTCAAAATTGAATGTCAGATTTAACTGTGGTTCATTCTCCTGAACGGTCCTAGGGATGGTATGACATGATCTTATTCTTATTTCTTTTATTTTTTTTGAGACAGAGTCTTGCTCTGTCAGCCAGGCTGGAATGCAGTTGCACAATCTCAATTCAATACAACCTCTGCCTTCCAGGTTGAAGCAATTCTTGTGCCTCAGTCTGGAAGAGTAGATGGGATTACAGATGTACACCATCACCCATGGCTAATTTTTATATTTTTAGTAGGGACGAGATTTGGCCATGTTGGCCAGGCTGGTGTCAAACTCCTAGCCTCATGTGATCCACCTACCTTGGCCTCCCAAAGTGCTGGGATTACAGGCATGAGCCACCATGCCCAGCCTCATTCTTATTTATTTTCTATGAGAGTATGTGTGTATATGGAGAGTGGGGTTGCGGAGGGAGGGAGATTTTCCTTTTATGTTTACCAATAACCTTGTTTACTTTTATAGTTTAAAAGAATCTGAAGGACAGAGATCTAATAACTGAATTCGTAAAGCTTGTTGACTATACGGACAATATACAAAATTGATTGTATTTCTAGATACCAACCACAAACAATTAGAAAATTTAATAAACAATACATCTACCATAGCAATACCCAGGAGTGACTCTAATGAAAAGATGCCTAAGGCTTTTACATAATCAAAGGATATACTATGTTCATAATTTAGATGACTCACTATTATAAACATGTTGATTCTCCCTAAAGTGAACTAGAGAGGAAATGCAATCCAAGTAAAAAATCCTAGCAGGTGTTTGTGTGCACAGTGTGAAAGTTTACAAGTTGACTTTAAAATTTATATGGAAATACAAAGACTCCAAAATATTTGAGACAGTCTTTTTCTTTCTTTCTTGATCCTCTCATATATTACTACTTGGTTTGTGATATAGGAGTACTAGCAGTAGAGAAATGGACTTTTCAACAAATGATGTTGCATTCACTGGATAGGGTATCCATATGGGAAAATATGAATCTTGACCCCTAACCTCACTTCGTGCACATCCACAAAAATCATCCCTAGGCAGATAGCAGACCTAACTGTGAAAGGTAAAACAACACAGCTACTAGATGGTAACAGAGGAGAATATCTACAAGACCTTAGGGCAGGCAAATAGCTCCTATAGGACTAATCAAAAAAAGCCAAGATTAGGGAGCTGTAAATTAGAAACTTCTGATCATTAGAAAATGGCATTAGGTGAAAAGGCTAGCCATCAAGTAGAAGACATTTGCAATATATACATCTGGTAATTGGCTCACACCAAACTATATTTTTAAAAAGCTCTCGCCTGTCAATAAGAAAATGATACAGAATAGAAAACAGGCAAAGGATTTGAACAGGCACATCACAAAAGATAATATCCAAATGGCCAATAAGCATATGAATAGGTGCTCAACTTCTTTTGTCATTAAGGAAATGACAAAACAATAAGTTACTACTACATACTCATCTGAATGGCTAAAATTAAACAAATAAACCAGAAAGAAAACAACAACAGCTGGGCGTGGTGGCTCATGCTTACAATCCCAGCACTTTGGGAGGCTGAGGCAGGTGGATCACCTGAAGTCAGGGGTTCAAGACCAGCCTGGCTAGCTGGAAAAACCCTGTCTCTACTAAAAATACAAAAATTTGCTAGGTGTGGTGGTATACACCTGTAATGCCAGGTACTCAGGAGACTGAGGCAAGAGAATGGCTTTAACCTGGGAGGCAGAGGTTGTAGTAAGTTGAGATGGCACGATTGCACTCCAGCCTGGTGGAAGTGTGTATTATTACAGGCATTTTGGAAAACTTTAGGAAACTATCTATTAAAGTTGAACACATATCTTATGATCTAGTAATTCCATGCCTCAGGATTTACCCAGTGAAATGCATATATGTGTTCAACAAAAGATAGATCCGACTGTGTTCACAATGGCCCCATTTGTAACAGCCAAATGAAAGTGAAGACAACTCAAATGTGCATCCATAGAAAAATAGATAAATATATGATGACATATTCACATTATAGAATATTATAAAGCAATAAAAATGAAAAACCTGCTGCTATATACAATAACGTGGGTAATACACAAAGTTTTATTTAAATAAGCTTCAAGGAAAGACAAAACTTGTTTATAGTGTTGGAAGTCAAGTTAGTAATTTACCTTTGAGGAAGGGTGGAAACTGGGAGGGGTCATGGAGGGGTCTTCTGGGGGTGCTGGTGATATGCTACTTTCTAATCGGGGTAACTGTTTGCAAAGATGTATTCACTTTGTGAATGTGCATCTAGCTATACACTTGAGATGTGCAGTAAGAGGCAAATTCTCTTTCTTTGCATGCTCTTTGAACAAATAATGAGAGACCTTCGATTTGTAAATAGGAAATCAATCAAGAGGCTTTATGAAATGTCCTGGAGAAACAGCCAAAACTTCCATTTCCCAGGGCAATAGACATAAACTTCCTAACCTAAGTTCCTTATCTTCTGATTCTAAACATGGTTTTTCTCTGTAGCACCAGGCTAAACCATGAACAAATTCTTGTGTAGTGTAGTCACTCTTGCCCTTTTCACCTATTTGAAAAAAAAAAAAAAACAACTGCCTATACCAACCTTTGGAGATACACTGAAAAACTTCACCCATGACAGAAGCAAAACCTGGGCCTATTTCCTAAGTTCATTTGGTACAAAGGATTTTAAAAGGATCCAAGGTATAATCTCTGGGCAGAATGAAATTAAACTGGAGATCAACAAACAAGATATTTGGAAAAGCCATCAATATTCGTACTTCTAAATAACGTATTTTTTAAAAACTCATGAGTCAAAAAAAAAAAATCAAAAGGGAAATTAAAAAGTATTCTGAAGTAGATAAAATGAAAACATAACATATTAATTTGTGAGATGCAAATTAAGAAGAACTTAAAGGGAAAATTTATACATAAAATGACTAGATTGAAAAGAAGAAAAAGGGTCTCAAATTGACTTCAGCTTCAAACTTAAAGAACTAGGGAAAAAAAGAGCAAATTAAACCAACCAAAGTAAACAAAAGAAAGGGAGTGATAAGGATCAGAGTAAAATCAATGAAATAGAAAACAGAAAAATAAAGTCAGTAAACCAAAAACTTTTTTTTAAGAACAACAAAACTGATAAACTTGTAGGCAAACTGATCAGGAGAAAAAAGACACAAATTATCGATGTCAGGAATGAGAGAGGTGACACCACTATAGGCATTACAGATAGAAAAGGTCAACAAAGGAACACTGTGAACAACTTCATGCCTATAAATCCAATAACTTAGATGAAATGGACAAATTTCCTGAAACACATGAACTATTAAAGCTCAATCAAGAAACAGATAACCACTGGGGCACCGTGTCTTAGGCCTGTAATTCCAGCACTTTGGGAGGCCAAGGTGGGCGGATCATGAGGTTAAGAGATTGAGACCATCCTGGCCAACATGGTGAAACCCTGTCTCTACTAAAAATACAAAAATTAGCCAGGCATGGTGGTGGCTGCCTGTAGTCCCAGCTACTCGGGAGGCTGAGGCAGGAGAATCAACTGAACCCGGGAGGTGGAGGTTGCAGTGAGCCAAGATCACATCACTGCACTACAGCCTGGTGACAGACAACAATTCCATCTCAAAAAAGAAAGAACTAGATAACCAAAAATAGCTCTAAGTAGAAATTTTAATTGAAAATCTTCCCACAAAGAAACCCTAGGCCCAGATGCCTTCACTGGTAAATTCTACCACACATTTAAGGAATAAATAATATCAGTATTGTAGTACACAAACTCTTACAGAAAACCAGAGGAAATACCTCCTAACACCTCATTCTATGAGACTAGCATTACCCTGATACCAAAATCAAACAAAGATATTACAAGAAAATAAAACTGCAGACCAATATCACAAATATAGAAGTAAAAAAATTCTAAACAAAATATTAGTAAATTGAATTCAATATTATATAAAAAGGATAATACCTCACGACCAAGGAAGGTTTACCCAGGAATGCAAGGTTGGCTTAAAAAGGAAAATCAAGTTCTAGGTCCACAGACTAAGAACTGGAGAGCAGGAAGAGACCTTAGAGATCATCAACCTGAAGCTGAAGTCATTGATTTGAGACCCTTTTTCTTCTTTCCAACCTAGGCATTTTACATATACATTTCTTCCTTAAGTCCTGCTTAAGTGGCATCCCATAAATTATACATTGTGTTTTTATTTCATCTACTTCAGAATACTTTCTAATTTCCCTTTTGATTCTTTAGACCCATGAGCTATTTAACAAGTACTTATTTAGAAGTACAAATAGTGAGGGCTTTTCCAAATATCTTGGTTGCTGATATCCAATTTAATTCCATTGTGCCCAGAGATCACACCTTGAATCCCTTTAAAATCCTTTGTACCAAATAAAATTAGGAAATAGGTCCAGGTTTTGCTTCTATCATTGGTAAGATTTTTCAGTGTGTCTCTAACGGTTAGTACAGGTTATTTTTTTTTTTTTTGCAAATTGGTGAAAAGGGCAAGAGTGACTATACTACACAAGAATTTGTTTGTGGCTCAGTCTGATTTCATAGAGAAAAACCATGTTTAGAATCAGAACTTAGCTTAGTTAATTTCTACTGCCCCAGAAAATGATGAGGAATGGAGATCTACAGAGCCAAGATCACATAGCCAACTAGAAGTTGATCCTTAAGGCTGAACTTGGAGACTCAGGCAAGAGTAGAACACATTTTACTGTTTTTCATTGTTTGGTCATCACATATATTATTATTTGGTTACTTCGAGAGAAAGTATGGTATGATGCTTCAAGGGTTGGAAAGTCCTGGGTTTGATCTGTCTCCTGCAGTCTTGGGCATGTAATTTTCATCTCCTAAAGGGAGCTAATAATGTTCTCTGCATTGCAGATTAGTTTTGAAGATTAATTCAGGTAACATGTCTAAAGCACTCAGCAAACACATGGAACTTCCCAACAAATACTACTATCACTCTACCAACACCACTGCCTATTACCACCACATTTGTATTATGAGAACACCAAATTTAAGTTAGAAGCAAAGGACAGAAACTATGCACAGTCTACTCTTAACAGACTCTTCCTTGAAGCCACTCAGACTCAGGAACCCCAAACAAAGGGGAAAGAAAGTCAGACTATTGCTGGCTTAGCCATTTCTGTCTCTGGTCTGGGCTCTTCTGAAAATAAAACCTTTTACAAGAGCGGCCTATTTCCTTTTGTTACATACATTGGCTGTTCTCTCTCCTAATTACCTGTTTTCCTGTCCACAGTGGAAAGGGCTTCAGGATGGAAGGAGGAAAGAGCTTCACACGCCCCACTTTATCTGTGAGTCCTCGGTACACCAGCTCCATATACTGTTCCCGGGTGAAAAAGCAACCCCGAGTAGTCATGCTTGCACCTGAAACCATGTGATCCTGGATCAGTCCCGCCAATGGTTGGCCATCCTATAAATCAAAACAGAAAAGACAAGAAGAATGAACATAAATTTTAAGTCAAACTCTAATCCTTAATCACCTGCCTGGAAGCCACTTTCTAGCAAGAGCCCTTCTTCTATCCCTGTCTTGTCTCGCCCACATTCTCACTATGTTCTTGTTTGGGAACAAACTGCTTCCCAAAGCACATGACCAGTGTTTAGCACTGGCTTCTACATTTGCCATTAGTCCACTATCCTATATCAAAACTGCTTCAAACTCATCCAGTTCCCCAAGCCTTCTCTGTTTAATCCCATCTGGTTCTAGTTACTCCAGCATATTTTTGGCACTTATGCCTAAATTTGGTCTGGCTGCTGTCAGCTGTGTTCTTCTTTTTATACTTTGGTTTTATGCTTTAGTATTTTTCACACATTTCTGGCTTGGCTCTTCTGTAAATCAGTCATGCACTCAACAAATATTTATCGGGAGCCTCCTGAATGCCGGGGCACTGGGTAGACTTTTCCCTACTCCAGGGGACCAAACAGACATGGTCCTTTATGATGAAGAAGAGCTAGACAGTAAACAAATGATTGGATAAATACAGTATCACAAAGTGTTTTAAATGCCAAAGAGGAAAATCACAGGATGGGTCAAAGGAGGGGGATGGTCAGAAATAGCCTCTCTGAAGGGCAGTCTTACAGCTGAGGCCTGAGGGGTAAGTTGGCAAGTATAGGGAGGAAGGCCTTCCAGCACTGGTTCCTCAAGAGAGTTGTGAGTGGGCCTGATGTACATGACTGCATAAGGGAGAATAGTCATTATTAGTTATCTCTTCACAACACTGCACAGGGCTCATGGTGAGCCCTTAATAAAGGCTGTTATCTACCAGATGCCAAAAACAAGGGCTTTTATGAAAAGCCTGAGATTTGGTGAGTGCATTAATTTCATCTGACACTTTCACAGTCATTCTGATCCCCAGTCTCCCGAACCTTATCTGTCGGGTCTGCGTTCATAGCAACATAACGCATGCTAAAGTAAAAATAGCTATGCTCACTGACATTCTTTAAGATGTAGCTTTTGTAAACTTTTCAATGTTTATAGAAATTTGAGAAAAACCTGTGCCTTGGATATAAAGATTGTTAATCACTTGATTATTTGTTAAATACTAGCCAACAGTATGGTCATGTTTTAGAACGAAGGCTAAAGGAACTCACAAATGCAGCCTGGGAGAAGCACCAGAAGTTTAACCACATGTACTAACTCAAAGGTTAAAAAAAGGATCCTTGTAAATCTCTTAAGTTAACTCTTCTAACTGAATGCAAAAAAAAAAAAAAGGATCCTTGTCAAATGATCTAAACACTACAGTGATGGGCTCAATGTAAACTCAAATATAATGATTACAGATGAACTGGAAAGGTGGCACAGACATAAGGCAAGATCAGATGGGGCACACAGCCCTTCTTATGAATGCTTTGACTTAACATACATAAAAAATTACACTCTACCTCTTGCTGCCTATATGGTCTTATTTTGCTTGGGAGAAAAACCCAAACCAGTATTACGGATTTGACTCATTTCACAATCTTTGGGGGGCAGATAATGATTTTTCCTTTTGTTTTATTCCTTAAAGAACATAATTACAGGTTCTGTGATCTATTCAGTGCCTTTTCCTCTGTCTGTCCAGATTTTTCCATGACTAGACAATTACTTTAATGGCTAAATTGCTTTCAATGCAATAATCACAAATTCTATGGCAGAATGCTGATTCAAGCAATTGCTAAAGGTCTACTTATAATTCTAAATTTCCTAAATCCTGCTTAGAATCAGAAAGAACGTCTCTGAATCAAAACCCCAGAAAATTGTCAGCTATACTATTCTCCTTAATAGTACAGCAAAATGACATTATAATTAATGTCTCTGGTCAGGATGCTTTGGGAATAGGGTATTCTGTAACTTGAATTTTCTAGCTGACTAAGTAGAAGTCAGGAAACATATCTCAAGCCTTGTTTTAAAACTTTCCACAAAGCACGGGCCCTCAATAAATAAACAGAAGGAAAAAAAATTAGTCCAAAAATTAACACATAAATGAAAAGTTTAACTGTTTTCATGGAAAAGAAACAGCATTCCATTCAACTCCTATTTTAAGTAAAAAGGCACCACAAAACTCTATTAAGTACATAAAACCAACGATAAAATGTACTTTAATTTGGTGTTATGGTTAGTTATGGAAGAGAAACTGGTAATAGGGAAGAAACGGAATTATAAACAAAGAAATATGGAAACTAAGGGAAATAAAAATACACTAAGAAAAATGACCCCAAAATACTGGTTTTCCTCATTTAACCAAATCAGCACTTGTCCTTTCAGGACTCTGCCAATAAAGGCATGTTGCATTTTTATAACCATTAGCAAATATAAGGATTCCACTTCTTGGCATTTACACCAAAGACTAAATAAAATTTATCAAGAATCAAAAGCTCTTTACCTTTAACAAAAGAAACTCAATGAAAGTACAGTGAATCTTCAAGCCATCTCCCATAAGTTTTTTTCTTTTTAAGAAACTAATTTATTCACATAAGCTTATTTACTTCTGTTCTCCTGTCTCCCTTAAGTGTATGCCCAACCTAAAACTCCTAGGCATATGAGCATGTGATGAGGCCCACTTGGATTTACGTAAGTCAGCCTACCGCAGGAAACAAAGTAAGCATGAAGTCTCCTACAGCTTTGCACCTTATTCAATCAAAATCAAGTACAGCACATTCAAGGTCATTGGTCTGAGGACTTCAGAGCGCCTCAACTCCCCACACAGCTAATGCCTCAAGTCACTCTGCCAGCAAAAAACCATCTGCTGCTCCCTGGTAGTATACCCTCTGGTGAAATATGATTCGGCTGCTATAGAGTCAGAGACCCACACAGTCCGGGGAGCTGCTTCCTGTCACCTGCTCTCCCTTAGTCCCAGCCTCACCTGTCAAGTGGAGCTAAGAACACGCACAGCCAAGTACATGGGCAGGGAGCAGGGAGGGGTCATCCAAAGCTGCTGGGTTCAAGTCTTGGTCTCATTGCTGGCTGATATATTACTCACTTGGTGTTTCCTTGTCTGAAAATCACACCAACCTCATAAGGAAGGGAATGTCTGCAAACTGCTTTCAGCAGTGCCTAAGGCCTGTGGCCCACCTAATAAATGTCAGCTTTCACTGCCACCACCATGAGAGCCACATTATTTACAAGAAAACATAAAAAGCTACTTTTCAAATCAGCAAATGTATTTTTTTTTTAATTTCCAAGTAATCTGAGTGGCCCCTTCACCACTTCTTCCTACATTTAGTCCCTTCACTAACCCACAGCCCACAAAGGTGGCCAGAGAAAGGAAAGGCCAACTCAAACAACTGGGACCCTCGTGAAGCCACAGTGGTGCATCTGGTAGCAAAGGGGGCCGGGACACCAGGCTCCTCGCCACCTGCCTGATTCCAAGGAGCAGAGGATGCTGACTGACGCTAAGCATCTCTGAGCAGCCCCAGGCACTCCCTGTGTACAGAGCTCTCCATCCCTGTGGCAGCATGAACCCAGGAAGATCTGGGAGCTGCTTGTCCTTCCTCCTGCTTCTCAGCTGGGTGTTCATGGGCAAGTTACATGAATCCTTCAAGTGTAAAATGTGGGCATGAATAGTACCTACCTCCAAGGACTGTAGGGAGGGTGAAATGAGGAGCCTCTAATGTGTTCTCTGCACAGTGTATGGCACTGAAAAAGTACTTGGGAAATGGGAGGCTTGGTTTGACGTTACGATTATTCTTCATACTCTACCACGATCCAAATGAATGATGTATAATTGTGAATCACTGTGGTGCAAATGGCTTACAGTTTAGGAGGTCTCAGACCTCTGGGTGGGTAGTGAGGGCAAAGCAGGTACTGGAACACACTCTGTCCTCTTCCCTGCAGCCTGCCTCTTTCCTCGCTCTGTCCCTCCCATGAGCACATGCTGACTCAGGCTCCTGCCACTCCCGGCCACGAGTCAGCTGCTCAGGAGAGTGGGGAGGAAGTTCTATCCTACCCACGTATCCCTCTGGACAGTTGTGACCACATGGGGTTGTCCTTGAGGACTGAACTTGGAGAAAGAAGGAAGGGATTCAAAGAGGAGAGGAGATGCCTTCATGGGCTACTGGGGGATCTCTTCTGGGCCCTTGGGGTTAGACTGCTTCTCAAAACTCATGTTTGTCAGAACAAAGGATCAAAGTCATCTGTGGACCATGAGAACCATTACAGTGTTGGGATACTAATGCTGGCCAGGGGCTATTAAGTTGCAGAATCCAAACTTAAGTGTTGAACACAAGACCTATTACGCAGCTACTAAGGTTGGCTTTCTGGGATGGTTATCACAATTTCTGTCCTGATTTACATTTTACGACGCAGCAAGAAATAAACATTTCCCAGCCTCTAAGCAACTAGATGGCTAAAAGCCCCACCTGGGAGAAACCAGAACCCTCCATTCCAGGTGCCCCTGTCCTGGAATTGCCCAATGACCCCAGAATCGAGCAAGGCCCAGGTTAAAAGTACTAAGTCATGCCAATGATGATGACGGAATGGCCTCAAGGCCAGACCTACCTTGGGAACAAGGTACTGCTGATCGGTGCAGGCCAGGACATAGGCCTCGGCCCGGCCCAGCTCACTCTGGGGGAAATGGGCATTCATCTCATCTCCATCAAAGTCGGCATTATAGGCTTTGCAGTTGGCATAGTGGAGCCGCAGCACTTTCTCTTCAGGCAGGATGCGGGCGTGGTGGGCCTGGATGGAGGGTCTGTGCAGGGTAGGCTGACGGTTCAGTAGCAGAATGTCCCCATTCTTCACATGCCGGCACACCTGGGAACAGAGTGGACAGGTGAGTGATCAGTGCAAATGTCAGTATCACCACTGCTCTTTCCAAGTGCTTACCTCAACTTGGCCAAGGTGTGGCTTCTATCTTATGTTCTAGTCAACTAAATGCAAGGGGGATTTTTAATCTGGAGCAAAACCCTAGAAAGCTCTGAGAAAGACCTCCTGGGTCCCTCTGGTCCTGGCCCTTTACAGCTCTGATCCTGGCTCTAAGCTCAGAAGTATAAGGAACAAATAAGACCATAGGTCTCTGTCTTCTTCAGAGATGCACAGCCCTCCCAGGTTCCTGGATTCCTCTGAAAATTAATCTGAAGAAAGAAATGGATACAACTCCTGAAGACTGCACGTAACTGTAAAACCAACCACTGGGTTAGAAAGGAATTGGCAGACTCTCGAATCCCCCTATTATCACATGTGAGCACATTAGTCTAAACAGAAATTCTACATTTCACAAAAAAGGTGCCCAGCTTCATATATCAGACCAGACCTGGAACACAGGGTTCTTAGTTAGTTCAGAGACCTCAGAGAACATTTTATTGCACTTCAAAAGTTAAGAACTGTAAATTGCCAGTCTTTTGGGAATGGAGTTTGAAAATAGCTATTAGAACACTTAAAACACATTTCCTGTTGGCCCTTCAGGGAAACAAAGGACCTACACAAAGTTAGATGAATATGTATGTTTATGCAGCAGCATTTACAGCAGTAAAAACTAGAAATAACCTTACTGCCCCAATGAAGGGGCAATAGTGTATCCACACTATGGAATATTATGCAGTGAACAAGTATAAATTAAATATATGCAAGGCCTGAAGTGATGGCAATAATGTATTATAGCAAAGAAAAAAAAAATCCAGGTGGCATGTAAGGTGATGAAAAAAAGCAATTTAAAAACCAACCCAGTTTCTGTGTGTGTGTGTGTGTGTGTGTGTGTGTGTGTGTGTGTGTCTATATGGGAAAAAGGTGCTTGGATCCTTACTAGGTTACTATTTTGTGTGTGTGCGTGTGTGTGTGTGTGTGTGTGTGTGTGTGTGTGCGTCTACATGGGAAAAAGGTGCTTGGATCCTCACTAGGCTGTTACTATTTTTCTGAGACAGGGTCTCTCTCAGTTGCCAGGCTGGAGTGTAGTGGTACAATCATGGCTCACTGCAGCTTCAACATCCTGGACTCAAACAATCCTCCCACCTCAGCCTCCAATGTGCTGGAATTACAGGCATGAGCCACCATACCCAGCTATTTTCTTACATCTTAGTATTGTTCTTCCTATAATGAGTAAGTGATGCTTTTGTAAAATTTAAAACAGATCTTCCAACTTATTTTTAAAGAAAGAAAGAAATATTGAACAAGTGCTGTGCTCTGTGCAGGAGGGAAAACAGAAAATACAGACAATTTTAAAGATAAGAATTTAAAAATCACAAGTAATTGTAACCCTCTAAGATAACGACTGCTCATACTATCTCCCCCTTATAAATAACTGGCTGGTCATGTCCTTTTAACAGACATCTCTCTCACAAAGCTGACTTTCCTGTACTGCCAATTAAGACTCTTAATGCCCTTATCTTTAATTACATTAACTACTGGGCTTCCTAAACACTGAACATAAAGTGACACCTTAAAACGCAAATGCATGAAGGTCACTGCCACCCCATGCATTTTGAAGGGCTCCTCTTTGTAGTACAAAGGAATTATGGAGACTTGGTGAAACCTCTGCCACCCCAAATCTCCTTTAAATCACAACAGATAACAGGTAGGAGAAAACGACAAATTATTGCAAGTCTAGTTTGTTCTTATGTTGCCCATATTTATGAAACTGCACTGGGAAAGTTCATTAAAGAGAGAGGCTAAAGGTAATTAAGAAATGCTCCCCAAAACTCTCTCCGCAATTCCTATTTAGTGAGGTTAAAAGTTCTCTCTCTCTAGCTCAGAGATGCAGGGAGCAAAACCCTCAAGTGCTACAAAGCAGGCCTAAAAGTACCTAGCATGGAGTCTGTCTTTTTGCTCCCCAAGGAATTCAAACCTTCCCCTCCCCATTGCCAAGTCCCATGTTTCCAAGGAGACCTAAACTCTGAGGGTTCCCATGAGCATCTGCCCGGGGCACTGGCTGCTGTCTGACTGCGTCATACAAGCTGAGGTCTTCTTTCTTTAGCCTCTCAAGGGAGAAACTGCCTAGACCTGTGGCCTGAGCCCAAAAAGTCAGGCTGGGCCTAGGATTTGAGTCTTGCAAATTCGAGACATCATCCAGCATAAGCAAACTCGCCACAGCTGGGAAGGTACACAGGCCAGTCTAGTAGGCACTGGCCAATCCAAACAGAAGTCCTGGAGCACAGGGTGTTCCCCTTGCCAACCCAAACCCAAGGCCTTCCCTTCTCTTGTCTCTAAATAAATACTGCAGTGAAAATTAGCGTGTCCCAGTGTCAGAGTTTTCAGAGGTAGGCTCGAAGCCAAAGGCCTGCTTCTGGCAGGCTGCTGAGCAGGACAATGAGCCCCGGCTCTTCGGGCCATTTCCTCTTTTATTTACAAGGCCCAAGGGATAGGGCAGAGTTTTCATACCTCACAGGGGAAATGGGTCCTTTTGGCCTTTCCCTTCCTCACCCAGCCTGCGGTTCCTCCTCACCCACACCTCAGTGTTTCCTTCCCAATCACCTTCACACAGCCCTTCAGCCTTGGCCTGACCCACATGCAACATATCAGCCGAAGTCTTCAAAAATTACAGGCTGGCAGCAGTGGCTCATGCCTGTAATCCCAGAACTTTGGGAGGCTGAGGAAGGCAGCCTAGGAGTTCGAAACCAGCCTGGGCAACATGGCGAAACCCCATGTCTACAAAACATACACAAATTAGCCAGGTGTGGTGGTACACAACTGTGGTCCCAGCTATTTGGGAGGCTGAGGTGGGAGGATCACCTGAGCCCAGGAGGTGGAGGCTACAGTGAGCCATGATTGTGCCACTGCACTTCAGCCTGGTAGATAGAGTGAGACCTTGTCTCAAAAAATAAAAATTACAAATAAATAAGCACATATGTATTATTGTATAAGTATCATGTATAATAACATCATTGAGATCTGGGGAGATAAATGAATCATCCTCAGCCCCCAGATCCTGATGTAAGAACCCCTTTTCCTTCCTTAAGTCCCCTCCTGACTTTGCTGCTGGGCTCTGTTGTCAGGTCCAAAGGGTCATCACACCCCAGAGCCTTCTGCACCTCAATCCGGATTTGTGTAACCCACAAGGGTTTCCCGAGGCCTTCAACATGCTGGGTGCTGGGGAGAGCAGAGCACACCCTGCCCTTGAACTCATGAGACTCAGGAACTCAAGGGTGGAAGAGGGTGCACACACAGTCAATGCAACGAGGACTACACGGGGTGGAGAGATGAGTGTGCACACTGGCTGTGAGGGGAACACAGGGGGACACCTGACACAGGTTTTGGGGGTAGCAGACTATAGTCCTCACGCTGGCCACCTGGTTCTGTGAATGAAGTTTTATTGTGTGGGGGTCACCACCTGTAGGGGTCTGTCCTGCAGACCCTGACTCAACAATTGGTGAATTAAATACACTGACACACAGATACTATGCTTTGCCAGTTTGGCTGAGGGTCCATGGCCGCTTACAGACTCCTTGGAGAGTGCTATAAAGAGAAAGCAGCCACCAACCCTTACTAGTCAGTGAGACTTGCATTTCGTAAAGTTTAATTGACAAATGCTTGAGTCAACACCACTAGAGGTTAAAGATTAAAGGACAGGTTCTGATGCCTAAAGCAAACACCATTAGTTGGTAATATCCCTGGCTGACCTTCCCCTGAGAGGGCCATCTGGCTCAAAGGTTAGTTTTAAGACCACATGAGTAAACAAGTTATTCAGATAAATTCTTCTACATACTTTAGCTATTTGCTTTTCTTATTAACTAAATGTAAAGGGGATTTAGGCTGCCTTCAGCCAAGAACTATAGAAAACACCTTTAGGCCTTTTAAAAGGGTTTGAGACTATAGTCTATAACTTTCTCTAATATTTTTGCCACCACCCTGAGTGAATTCCTACATCACTGGAACATAGCCATGCCTATTTGCTTGTGTACTACCTGCGGCTGCTTTGGCATTATGTAGCAGAGCTGACAGCTGCAACAGAGCCTGCATGGCCCAGGATGTCAGAAATATTTACTGACCCCAGAGGAATGAGGGCTTGTTGAGGCCTGAGGGAGCAGCAAGAGTTCACTGCCTTCAGTCCCCTCTTTAGCCCAGAGGCTAGCCCCAGCACCTGGCTCACAGCTGCCTCCTGATGACCCCAAACTTTCCCTGCCCACTTGCCCTGCACATTCCCCTTAAGCCTGTTTCTTCTTGGGCATTATGTGCTTAAAGTCACTGTCCATCACTGCTGTTTCCTATGGTGCCTACCACACCCCTTCGCAACAGCAATGCATTCATATGCTCACTTCCTAGTGGTTCCCCCACCATGCTGTCCACTCCAGGGTGGTAACGATCCATGTAAAAGGAGTGCAAAGTGCTAGCATGCAGGGGGTGCCAGCACTGCTTCATCCCTCACTGCTTCTCCTAGTCTCTCTCTCATTCTTTGCTACTGTGAGTCTGTTTCACACGTTTGACCTGAGTTAAACATAAGTGAAGTGAAACACACCTTGCTTCTTTTTGCATTGCTCACACAGTGCCTGGCAAAACACCAGGCACTCCAGGCAGACCGAGTCTACAAACCTGAATACAAACCTTACTTTGTGCACTAGAAAAGAACAAGAGGTAACTTGATCTGTGTTTGCATGTGCCCCATCACCAAAGGAGAAAACAGGTAGTGCATTACTGCTGTCCCTCAGAAAGCAGTGAGAATGAGAGGAAGCAAGAGGTCCTGTGGTAAGCAGTGATGGGCACTGCCACAAGGCCAGTAGCATTTCCTTTTCCTCTCCGTTCCTCCAAAGCTCCTTCAAGGTTGATGCAACTTTGCAGAGCTGAACTCAGTGTCAAAGAAGAGCAGATCAGCCATGGAGTATGGATGGGCAGAGGGCAAGGAGAGGCCTGCCTGCTGCACAGGTAGATGAGGAAAATCCAGGCAGCCACCCGTTGACTCTGGTAGTTACTTGTGGGTTATACCCAAATTGAATCCATTTCCCTCCAACAATTGCTGCCACCATTGCCTGGTTAGGGGTCATCTGCTACTCCCCTCCCAGCAGGAATGGCAATTATGTAACAAAGCCACAGAGCTGTCACCTGCTCATCTCATGCCCTCAGCAACATTGTTAATCGATCATGTGCTCCTTCCAGTAGAAACTGATAGAGCCTCAGGAACCCCTACCACAGCACTATGGGCTGGCATTAGCAATCACCCAAAATGGAAACATTAGTTATAACCTGCCAGTTGTTGGTCACCACTGGCACAGAGTACTCCCTTCCTAAGAGTGGCTCTCAAATGTCAACATACAGAAGAACCATCTAGAAAGCATGATAAAGAAAGATTCCAAACTCTATTCTCAGAGATTCGAGTTCAGCAGCGGTGGAGGGATCTGCATTGTTCACAAGTTCCAGAGATGCCACTGCTGCTGCTACTGGTCCAGGGACTACCCTTTGAGTAGCCCTGTTCAAGGGCAGCCATTCTTCTCTCCGGGACTATGAAGTAAATCTTAAAAGCCACCCACGTGTCAGGGAGCTTCCTCCTAGGGATGGGCTCCTGTGTCAGTGCGCACTGGAGCCACACCTGATGGCCGCCAGTCACTGGGATCTGAACAGGAACTGGATGGGTCCCTAACCAAAGCTGCCCATTACTCACAATTTTTGTTCCCTGGGGCTTAGGTGCCCCCGTGGCTGGGGTCAGGAGCTGCTTGGCCACAGCCTCTCGTTGGCTCACGTCCACAGCACTCAGGGCTGTGCGGCTGCCATCCTCATTGATGACCATGGAGGCTCCTGGGTGCACGTTGGGGCCGTTGATGACCGCCTGTCTAAGTTCCTGAACATTCCATGGGGTAACTGGCTGCGGGTAGGTCAGTTTTGTGGCAAATACCTGGAAATGAGGAGTGGTGGTAGAAATTCAGGGCAGGGAGAAAAAATGGTCTCATGGACCCCAAATCTGTCTTAATAGGCTGTGTCTTTTCCCCTAAAATGTGGGGGAGCTGTCTGACTTGGCTGAGAAGGCCTTTCAGTGAGTGAAGTAACATCCTGCCTGTCTTCTGCAGCTCCCTTAATGCTATAGAGACCAGGCCTCCTTTTCTAGCAGTTAGTCTGAGGAGAATAATTTAAGTGCTGCAGTTTATATATTACAATTTTTTAAACCCACTCTAAAACTTCATTTTCTTATCTGCCAATAAATTCAAAGTTCCCAAAGGTGTCAGGGCACTTGCTTGAGACAGGCGGCAAATGCCTGTCCTCAAACACTACAGCATCCCTCATTCACCCCAGCAGACATCACTAATGGATCATGGCACTGTCCCTGAGCCCAGACATGGCATTGGAAACTCTCAACTCTGCAGTTCTGGCAGACATAATTAAGGTGGTACCTGAGATGAAACTGACACATTCCTCTGATACCTCAGAAAATGCAGTGTGCTGTGTTTAATGCTAGGCCTGGGATATGCTCCAAGCAAAACAAGTTCCCTGGTTAAATGAGTTCTTGAGCTACTGAATATTATAAACCCCTAATGCTTCCAAATGTCCACAAATACACCAGAGGCTCTGAGACGTCCTGCATAAAGGAAGCTGTCTAGCTTTGTACAGGTACCATGCAGCAGCACTTTCTCAGAGGGCTCTTCGAGCTACCCCAGCCCCTGCACTCCTCAGCCTGAGCTTGCTCTACTATTGTTGATGCACTTATCACCCATCACTGTCCAACAGAGCATATATGTACTTGTTCATCTATTTACTGTCTCTACCACGGACACTGCTTTATATGGAAGCAGACTAGTCTGTGCTTCACTGTTGGTCTCCAGCTCCTTGCTCCTGTGGCAGCTGTCAATAGTGCTCTATAGGAAGCACGTGATCCAAGGGGCCACAGGCAGTTCTATCCACTCTGCTCTTCCCAGCTATCCTGTGAGAAATACCTATGCCCCAGGCCACCATGGCCCTGAGACTTTGGGGAGTTTGTAGGTGGGCAGAGAAGAGACTTCAGAGTCTCTCCTCCAGGGACAAGCCATTACGAAATAAACCCAGATTCAAGAAAGAGAAATCTAGCACCCTAGGAAGATAGAAGAGGCAGCATGAAAGGTCTCTGCCAGAGTTAGGGACACTATGAGGTCAAAGCCAATAGGAGTGGCCCCTGCCCTCTGTCCAGAGAGGGCAACCAAAACTTGATACATGTCTCCTCAGGGCCTCAGACTTGGGAATGTCACCACTGGACTTTGTAAAGCTGGTTCTCACCACGTGATCCGGCTTTTGGATGCAAGGACTATGGTTCCCAAAAGGCAGTGGGCACAGGACTGGGCCTTCTCAGACTCCCGTCTGCTGACACATCATGCCTTTGTCCAGGAAGCCCAAGTGTGCCACAGAGATGAGGCCATGGGCACGCAGGATGATCGGAAAGAACACTTCACCATTGCTCATCGCCAGTCCCCAGAGAGAGGCGGAGGTGGTAGCATGCGAGGAAATAAGGCTCTCCCTGGAGGAAACTAAACCACCTTCACATTACTGACCTCAAGGCCCATTAAGGAGGAAGCCGATTAAAGGCTGCTGCTGAGCACCACATGAAGTGCTAAGGAAGTGAGATGAAGCTGGCTCCCGGAGCAGGGCTCGGGGAGAGCACTAACAGGTGAATATCGAGCTGCTTACCCTTAGGAGCAAAACAGAGCATGGACAACATACACACGCCTCTCTCTGGGGCTCACTCCCTCTCCTCTTCCCAGTAACCGAGGGTACAGATTTCTGATGCCTAGAAAGTACACAGGACTGAAATCCCCCGTGCCCTCTTCCTTTCCCCTGTCATGTATTCAATTTGGTGAGGAAGGTCAAAAGACTAGGCTGAGGTGAGCAGGAGGAAGCTATGGGGGTGGGGATGGGAACACTCCACAGTTAGCTCCCCGGTGCTGACTTGTGGGTAGAAGGTGTCTGTAAGCCTGGCATGGAGTGAGAGCAACGCCATCACACAGCTTCCAGTTACCTCCGTGTGGGCTGTCCAGGAAGGGGCAGAAGGTAGTTCTGCCCAAGCCACTATAACCTGCTGCACATCCTGTCCCCAGCCCTCTGCACACTCTCATCTGCCGCTCACAGGGAGCAAATGCACCCTACACACACATACACACACACACACACACACACACACACACACCATGGGAATTCCAATTTCGTTGGTGTTGATGTACATGTCTGGGCAGATGACTGAGCGCGCAGCGTAGTCCACTCGCTTTCCCATCATGTGCTTTCGGAACAGGCCTTCTTTCTTCTCCAGGATCTTTATGGAGAAAAAAAGTCCATAAAAAACATTTAACAAGGATTCCAGTATGCTTATTAGTTTCTTTTTTTTTTTTTTTGAGATGGAATCTCACTCTGTCACCCAGGCTGGAGTGCAGTGGCGTGATCTTGGCTCACTGCAACCTCCGCCTCTCAGGTTAAAGCGATTCTCCTGCCTCAGCCTCCCAAGTAGCTGGGACTACAGGCACGTGCAACCACGCCCAGCTAATTTTTTTGTATTTTTACTAGAGATGGCGTTTCACTGTGTTAGCCAGGATGGTCTTGATCTCCTGACCTCATGATCTGCCCACCTTGGCCTCCCAAAGTACTGGGATTACAGCTGTGAGCCGTCATGACCGGCCATGTTTACTAGTTTCTTGTTTCAATACACAATGTTTACTATGTACCCTCTGCAGCTAGCAATGGGAATCCAGTTTTTTGCTCACCTGCCTAATGCCGGGGTACTTGTCCGTCATTAGTTTGTCCATCTCGCTATCAAACACAATATTGACGTGGCTCTGAAGGCGAATCCAAATGTTGTAAAGTTTGTCTATGAAGGTCTGGCCTGGAAGTGTACTCAGAAAGGATCTGTCAATAGCAATCAAAGAGTCTTTTTCCTGGAAGATAAAACCAAGAAAACAAGCATGATGGAAAAAAGCTCTAAAAGGCCTGGCTTGATATAATTTTTCTTTCTTACCTTGGCTCTGACAACTATGCACTCTGGAGTTTATGTCCTCCAAACCTAACCGGTCAGAGACCAATGTGCTAATAAATCAGTCTTGTAAGTACGTGTCCATAAGTACTCAGTTATCTGCTCAGACATTAGAAGTATTACATATTTATCCACCTGTCTCTTTCTAATAGTAAGATGAACTCAAAATTTATAAGCATGCTCCTTTCTTATGGTATTTGCCGAAGTCCCTTCATATGCAATTCCTCAAAACTAAGAGGTCCTTCCCATATCAATAAGTTTCTTATGAAGTTCTGTTATCTTGCCAGATAACCGATTCTCATATGCAGTTTCAGTTTTATTTATGGCTTTGAAAACCACTTACAGATATGCAAACGGAATAATTTCTTAAAAGTTACTAGGGCCTTTCGGCTGGAACCATCTTCTAGTAATTCACCAAAATGACGAACACAAAGGGAAAGAGGAGAAGCACCAGATATATGTTCTCTAGGCCTTTTAGAAAACAGAGTTATTCCTTTGGCCACGTATATGTGAATCTATAAGAAAGGTGATATTGAGCCAGGCACAGTGGCTCATGCCTGTAATCCCAGCACTTCGGGAGGTCAAGGTGGGTGATCATGATGTCAGGAGTTCAAGACCAGCCTGGCCAAGATGCTGAAACCCTATCTTTACTAAAAATACAAAAATTAGCCAGGTGTGGTGGCGGGCACTGTAATCCCAGCTACTCAGGAGGCTGAGGCAGGGAACTGCTTGAACCCAGAAGGAGGAGGTTGCAGTGAGCCGAGATCACACAACTGCACTCCAGCCTGGGTGACAGAGCAAGACTCTGTCTCAAAAAAAAAGAAAAAGAAAGGTGATATTGTAGACATCAAGGGAATGGGTACTGTTCAAAAAGGAAGCCCCACAGTGTTTCCATGGCTAAACTGGAAGAGTCTACAATGTTACCCAGCATGCTGTGGGCACTGTAAACAAACAAGTTAAGGGCAAGATTCTTGCCAAGATAATTAATGTGGGTGTTGAGCACATTAAGCACTCTCAGAGTCCAGACAGCTTCCTGAAGCATGTGAAGGAAAATGGTCAGAAAAAGAAAGAAGCCAAAGAGAAAGGCACCTGGGTTCAGCTGAAGTGCCAGCCTGCTCCACCCACAGCAGCACACGCTGTGAGAACCAATGGGAAGGAGCCTGAGCTGCTGGAACCTATTCCCTATTAATTCATGGCATAATAAGTGTTAAAAAATAAAAATAAAAACCTCTGGACTGTAAAAACACTTCTCTTCATTGAGTAGAAGTGTAGCGTCCTCTCCCCCAAAGAAATACTTAAAGCAAATTTTAATTGTGTCCTAATTCATTATGTAATGTCTTTACTATTCACATTTAATGCATTTCTTGCTGAAAGACGTGAGGTAGCTTATTATACAACAAATTACTCAATTGGTTAGAAAACGGCCAGGTATTATGTATGAAATATCTGTACTGGTTTGAAGACAGTCCCTCTAAATCATCAAGGAAGAAATTAAATAATTTACAACAAAAAAGGAACTAGGTTTGCCATATGATATTCTATGTCACCAATCAAGATTTGGGTCCCCAACTGGCCATATCAAGTTACTGGCTGATTGCCAAGCCTCAATGGAATAGTTAACCAATCCTTTTTTAATATTTTTGCCCCTAGCTCCGTCTCCTCCTCTTCTCCCACTCCCTACCCAGGGGACAGAAATATACAGAAGCCTTCAGCTGGCTTACAGCACCACCTATTGACACTGTCT
The DNA here is from genome assembly GCF_030222135.1 of Aotus nancymaae. Taxonomy (NCBI): domain Eukaryota; kingdom Metazoa; phylum Chordata; class Mammalia; order Primates; family Aotidae; genus Aotus; species Aotus nancymaae. Next base: position 12,374,134 of record NW_026988429.1, read on the forward strand.
GGCCACTACTGCCCCATCGGTTGGGTATGACACAAGGAGTTAGACAGATGGTCCCATGTCTTCCAGTGTGGGCAGATGAGAGAAGAAACCTGTCAGTGTCTTGAGGTGGGAGGGTGAGGGTGGGTGAAGATTCAGTAAATGAGAATGTCATGAAAACCCAGTAGTGATGAAGTGGGCTTGTCCTCAACCCTGAGGAACACAGGAGCCTTCTTTAGTTGTAGGCAAAATAGACATATTCTACATAAAACACTTAGGGCCCCCTTCTGGCTGAAGGAGTCCCAGAGAGAGAAAGGGTCACCTGCATGATGATCGGGCCCTGTTAGCCCAACTCACTGCTCATGGCATTACCTGGCTCAGGGCCAGTGACTGTGAAATGAGTGAGAACTTATCTCACTGGCATGTCCCCAGTGCCTAGATAGTGCCTGGTAAGGGCTGCCATGGGGATGGAACACAGAGAGTAAGGGGGAAGAAAAAGACAGGTCCTGTCAATCACAAGAAAAGAGGGCACTGGGACATATGAATCAGAGGATGTTATTCGCCCCTCAGAAACCAAGCATTTGTTTGACAAAGGGGATGACCAATATTTTTTTTAATTTCTTGAGATGGGGTCTTACTCTGTCACCCAGGCTAGAGTGCAGTGGTGTGATCATGGCTCACCGCAGCCTTGATTTCCCTGGCCTCAGCAATCCTCCCCCCTCAGCTTTCTGAGTAGCTGGCACCATAAGCATGAGCTACCACACCCAGCTATTTTTTGTATTTTTGGTAGAGACGGGGTTTCGCCACTTTGCCCACCTGGTCTAAAACTCCTTGGCTCAATGAACCTCCTGTCTCGGCCTCCCAAAGTGCTGGGATTACAGGTCTATCATGCCTGGACAGGATGCCTGATTTTTAAAGGATATCAAACTAAGATTCTCAGCCCTGGTCACTGGGTAGTTATCTCAAGATCTTTCCTTGGAAACTACACTAAGGTCTGCAGATGGCCGATTTCTCTTACACTAAGGAGTTTTTAAAAGCACACCAATGCTGGCCAATCAGGAAACAAGCAAAACCAAAGAAAGCCCCAAGTGTAACCCGCAGCATGTCCAGGAGACAGTGGCGCCACCTGTGATAGGCCTGGCAGACAGCAGGACTGTCCCAGTGGCTGGGGTCTGAGAACCCCTGTCTTCTGAAGGCTGAGTATTTGCATCCAGACAGTATTTTAGAGCTGGGAAAGATCTTGGTGACCTCAGTAAGCTTCCTGGGTGCCCAGTTCACCTATGTACCCACTGAAAAGTTGCTACTGAATCTGGCACACAGAAGGGGCTCAGGAAATGTTAGTTGAAACTGTCCTATTCTGAGAATTCCCACTCTGCAATACTGCCTTCCTGACCCTAATGCTGGAGACATTAATGTGTCCAAAATAGAGCTGGTGACATGAGCTCTAGTATTGTGACCCAGAAAGGACACTCTTAGAGCCTGAGGGAAGCAGGCTATTTTCCCTAGAGCTGCTGAGAACTGGTAGCCTGGAACAATCTAGGTGTGAAATCTTACCACAAATCATATGCATTTTATAGCAGACACTAGTATAAGAAAGTGACTCAACTAGTGTCACCTGGCATGGTCGTTCGCAGCAGAACCTAGACCAGAACCCAGACTTTCCATGCTCAGACCCATGCATGTCCCCCTAATGTTCCTAGGTGCCCCCTAAGCCCCCAGCTCACACTAAGGGTGCCGCCAGCTGCACAGAACATCCCAGGAAAGCATCTCCTGGCACCCAGTATCTGCATCCACTAAGCGTGTATGCTTATCACATCAGCACCAGAGCAGCCCTGACCTCATCTGTAGGGGGTACTGCCACATCCCCTGGTAGCTTCTGTTCTTGGGCCATCAATGCCAGAAGTTTTCGAATCAGAACTACATCCTTCATGACAGCCTGCAAGTTCACCGTCTGGCCATTGGTAAACATGTGGTCTCCCAGGCGACTGACTGGGCGATACCTACAGGAGGACACACAGAATCAACGAATGTTTCGTGTGATGAAAGGGTCATGTTCTTCAGCCTCTCACCCATGCCTACTGTAGGGAGCACACCCCACCATGCTCAAAACAACCAATATTCCCAACCAACATTCCAGCTGGGCATAGTGGCTCAAGCCTATAATCCCAGCACTTTGGGAAGCCGTGGGTGGATCACATGAGGTCAGGAGTTCAAGACCAGCCTGGCCAACATGGTAAAACCCAATTTCTACAAAAAATACAAAAATTAGTTGGGTGTGGTGATGCATGCCTGTAATCCCAGCTACTTGGGAGACTGAGACAGGAGAATCACTTGAACCCGGGAGGCAGAAGTTGCAGTGAGCTAAGATCATGCCACTGCACTCCAGTGTGGGAGACAGTGTGAGACTCTCTCAAAAAAAAAAAAAAAAACAACAACAACAAAAACAACCAACATTCCTATCACGTTCACAACAAATGGGAAGGAAAGCAAACCCTTCCACCACCTGCACCTGGAGCGATGGAGCTTTGTCTCTCAGTGCCCTTGGCCCTTCCGCCTCTCCTAGAGGTCACAGTTCGGTTCCTTAATATTCGTATTTCAGGTGAAATAAGTTAATTAAAGGGTATTACCTTGAGGGCGGCACCACCAAGAAATCTAGAAAGAACACACTGGGGTTGAATCTGGAGTCCATACCATCATCATCCACTCCCGAAAAAAGGTAGTTCAGAAAGAATCCTGTGTTGGAAATAAATAAACCAAGAAGACCATTTAAATCTATCAATAAGGGCACGGGAGGGCAACCATAAAAATACTACTGAGTGAGGAAAAAACAGAATACAAGATAATATGTAGAGTTAAGGTCACATTCTTCTCTTTCTTTTTTGAGACAAGGTCTTACTCCTGTTGCCCAGGCTTCAGTGTAGTGGTGCAATCATGACTCACTGCAGCCTTGACCTCCCAGGCTTAGGCAATCTTGCCACCTCAGCCTTCCAAGTAGTTGGGACTACAGGTGTGTGCCATCATGACCGGCTAATTTTTGTATTTTTTTTTTTTAAGAGATGACATTTTGCTTGGTTGCTCAGGCTAGTCTTGAACTCCTGGACTTAGTTGATCCACTTACCTCAGCTTCCCATACTGCTGCAATTAGAGGCATGAGTCACCATGCCTGGCCTCATTTTTCTTTATAAAAACAAAAAATAGCCTCTGTGTACATGACAGTTTGTATGCAGGGGATATGACAGCATAAAGACAGGTACTACAGACACAATAGCTCTTAACCCAGGGACTGAGAAGGGAAAGGATGGAGAAGAAACTCCACTTGTTTTTAATCACCCTCCTGGACTACTAAAACACATATATACCACACACATAATTATTCATTACTTTGATCTTTATAAAAAACACAGAATAAAAAAAATTTTTTTAAGCTAGCCTCCTTAAAAATAACCCTACCTCCCACCTCCAACAGGTGCTGCCAAGAAAAAAATCTTCTGTGGATCAAAGCTGTATTTCAGGTGTCTGGTTACTTTAAAAAACGCCTAGAGAAAAAGATTAAAATGTGCTAGGGCCTGCCCCAAAAGCCATCATGCTAATTCCAGTGACCTTTTTTTTCTGATACCTCTTTAACAACATGTTCATTTGTAAGTGCTTATTACACAGAGGTTATAGTCAGCATTCCACAACACATTCTCCCAAGGGTTTGAATATATTGCACAGGTTTTCTTACACACTCAAAAGGGAATGAATGATTTCTCCTACAGTAGAAAATGAAATATATAAAAATCCCCATTTAAAAAAGACAGAATTCATTCTTTGATTCACAGAAGGACAAAGCATTTTACTTAAGGGTATTTAAAATAAGTTATACTGAACCTTCTGAAAATATGCCAACCTGTATTAAGCGAGGCCCACCTACAGCTGTCATTTGATAATCAGGCTCAAGTGCAATAATTGTCACGTTTTTGGTGCTGGGTATGACCTCCCCTCCTCTATGACGTCTCAATGTCAATGTGCCCTGAAGACTGCCCCAAACCTCTGGATCAGATCCAGGAGAGAGCTACAATCATCAGGACTTAAAAGAAGTAATAAGGCAGGGTTAATGAGTCCAGGAAATTAAAGCCTAGAGAAGATAAAGGCTATTTCTTTAGCCTGATACAGCACCTTCATTCTTCCACAGGGCAAAAAGGTGTTCACGGGCACTGGTAGGTGTTAAGTATCCTCGTTTTCCCATCTGAGCTTCCTCAATTCCTGGAGCCGAGGAGAATCGAAGCACAATAAATCAGTAACAGGTACTCTTTCTGCAATGGGATTTATCAATTCTTTATCCCAAAGTCTGCAACTTGACCACAAAAATCAATCTCTATGGTAGTATATTCTCAGGCCCTTAATCTCCCTTCCATAGTAATACAAACCATATGGCTATTGTATAAAACCTAAAAAAAAGCGAAGTAAAAGAAAACATTACCCACAATCCCATACTTTAACATAACTCCTATCACTTTTATATATTGTTTTCCAGGCCTTTTGTCTATGCAAGTATTTTACACAACTGTAATCTTCAGTGTGGATTTATTTTGCAGACTACTTTGCCTGTTTAGTATCATCTTGTCAGCATTTCTGTGTGTTGCTATGTAACTCTGGCCTGATCACCATTTTTCATGGCTATGTAATATTCCATTGAGAATGATTTCTAATTTACTTAACCATATTCTCATAATTGGACATCTGGACTGATTCCCATTTTTTGCTATTATAAGTAAAATTATACTAAGTATCTTTACGTACCTGGTTTTTACCAAAAAGGTTCACATAGTTGAATTATGGATAAATATGTATAAATATTTTCATGGGTAAATATATATTGACTTCTTTTTACAAAAATACTGGTGTGTGAAGAATAGACTGGACTTGGTTTCTCAGACTAAGCAAGAACACTCTGGGATGCTGTCTACCAGTAATACCCAGATTACATTAGAAAACTGGACTTGGGGTTGCCATTCAGAAGGTAGGGTCCAGGCATTTAGATAATTAATTATCTAAACTTTCTGGGCACTTTGGGAGGCCGAGGTGAGTGGATTACCTGAGGTCAGGAGTTTGAGACCAGCCTGGCCAACACGGAGAAACCCCATCTCTACTAAAAATACAAAAATTAGCCAGGTATGGTGGTGTGTGCCAGTAATCCCAGCTACTCGGGAGGCTGTAATAGGAGAATCACTTGAACTCGGGAGGCAGAGGCTACAGTGAGCTGAGATCATGTCACTGCACTCCAGCCTGGGCAACAGAGTGAGACTGTCTCAAAACAAAAAACAAACCTCAAAAAACCTTTTTTGGATACATCCACTCAAACTAAGCATTGCTCAATTTTTTCTTTTTATTCACCTATCAGGGCAGGAACTATGCCTCGCCTGTGTTCCTAACACCTGACAGGGTGTCTAGCTCGTAGCAAATTCTAAATTAAGAGTATACAGCTCAAATATAGATATTCAAAATAGCCTAAGATAATCTATACTTAAAAAAAATACCACCTTGCCTTTTCCTCAAGTTTTTAAAAACTAGCTTCATTCCACCTCCAATTCTCCAGCTAGTTTCTTTAAAATATGCAGAGGATATGTTATCATAAGTTTTTGGAGAAATCTCTTACTTGAAGAACAATTAACAGATGCATCATAATTTATTTAACTAATCTCTATTAATAGGTATTTAAGTCATGTCCAGTTCTAAACTATTCAAACAACAAAGTGAGTATTCTAATTCCTTAGATAAAGTCACAGAAGCAGAATTGCTAAATCAAGGAGCCTGCACGCTTAAAGTTTTGATGTCTATAAAAGCAGAATATGCGGCCGGCGCGGTGGCTCACACCTATAATCCCAGCACTTTGGGAGGCCGAGGCGGGTGGATCACAAGGTCAACAGATCGAGACCATCCTGGTCAACAAGGTGAAACCCCATCTCTACTAAAAATACAAAAATTAGCTGGGCATGGTGGTGCGCGCCTGTAGTCCCAGCTACTCAGGAGGCTGAGGCAGGAGAATTGCTTGAACCCAGGAGGCGGAGGTTGCAGTGAGCCGAGATCACGCCATTGCACTCCAGCCTGGGTAACAAGAGTGAAACTCTGTCTCAAAAAAAAAAAAAAAAAAAAAGCAGAATATGTCAATGAGTTAATGCAAGTGAAGGAAGCATGGGTATGCAATGAAGAATGGCCTTGAACTTCAGAGACAATCACAGCATTAGAAAGCTACATATGTTCAGTGGGAGAAAACAGATCCATTAACTTGCATTTTGCGAGCATTTCTGGAAACAAATGTCTGAATTTCCTCTTCCACTAAATAGGCTGGAAAGGCTGAAGAAGATTGGTTCAATCTCCTCAGCTCCTGTCCCAGCAATGTCCCCACTGCAGTTTCGTTACTGTGAAGGTAGAGGTTGTTCTTCAATCACATGACCTTAGAGTCAGAAAAGAGCTGTGGAAGGCCAGCTCCTCAAGTGAGCTGCACCCTCTCCTAACAAGAACTTCTGTAGCTTGCAATGGTGACTTCTGCTTAGCTGGGATTTTAGAGCATCTCGAATGTGCGTTTCTTTCAGCTGTAAGAGATGCCATAGGAAAAAGGGATTCAGAGATCAAATAATCTGGGATCACAATGAGTGGAAGTCTCTTGGCTATATGAATCCTCATTTTAAATGTTAATGTGCCTTGTGAGGCTCGGGGTGCACGAGGAGCACAGGGAGTGCACTGGAGCAACACGTGTGACATTTCACATGCTGACAGCACTCCTTGAGGAATCACCAGTCCATGGGGACTACTCAGGCACAGCCCTCACTTTTTTTTTTTTTTTTTTTTGGAGAAGGAGTTTCACTCTTGCTGCCCAGGCTGGAGTGCAATGGCGTAATCTCGGCTCACTGCAACCTCTGCCTCCCCAGGTTCAAGCAATTCTCCTGTCTCAGTCTCCTGAGTAACATGATTACAGGTGTGCACCACCACACCCAGCTAATTTTTGTATTTTTAGTAGAGACAGGGTTTCATCATGTTGGTCAGGCTGGTCTCGAACTCCTGACCTCAGATGATCTGCCTGCCTTGGCCTCCCAAAGTGGTGGGATTATAGGCATGAGCCACTGCGCCTGGCCCAGACCTTTTTGATTCCCTCTGGTACCCAGAGCATGGTCAGACACACACTGAGAAGTGCTTACCTTCCTCCACATCACCTGCTCCCCTGAGTTTCTGGTCTATGTCACTTGCAGCCCCTTCAGAGAGCAGAGACCACATGGTCTGCTCTGTATCTTGGCATTGTGCTCACCACAAACACGGTCCTTGGCATAATGCTGAATGCCAACGAATAAATGTGTGCTAAATACTAAACATCCAAGCCTGGAGCTGTAGAACTACAGCCTACTTGTTTCTAATGCACAGGCTTTTCATTGCACCATCACATTCACATGGCTGCAATGAAAGATGACTTTGGAAGAATGGGTTTGGTGAAGGCATTGAAAGGCTACTTACTTGCTGGACATTTGCCCCACGGAAACTATTCTTCTACAATTCTGCCCGTCTTTGTTCTCAATCTATGAACATTTTATAAAGCATCCTAAGGGCTACAGCAGCAATTCCCAACTGGTATTAAGAGAAAATTGTTTTGAGGGCTATTTAATAGTAAGTGTTTAATAGGAAAATCTACTCTTATGGTGTTTAATAGAGTATTTAATAGGAAAATCTACTCTTACAGTGTTAACTGCCAACAATGAAACAAAATTAAACAGGCTTTCTAAATGCAATGTGGTATCCTGGATTGGATCCTGGAGCAAAAAAAGGAAATTACTAGAAAAACCAGTGAAATTCAAAAAGTCCGTAGTTAATAGTGGTGCACCAATGTTAAACTCAGTTTTGACAAATGCACCATGGCAATCTACTATGTTACATTAGGGCAAATGAAGTAAAGAGTTTAAAGGAATTCTTTGTACTATGTTTGCTACTTTTCTGTTAAGTCTAAAAATTATTCTAAAATAAAACATTTTTAAAAAAATAATAAACAGGTTTTTCATTTACTCCAGGGCTTGCCAGAGTCTTCAATGTAAAAGACACATCATGCATCTTCAGGGGGGGATCTTATTTCCACGCTTATTCCATATTCTCAAGCGCTGGGGAAAAGGTTTAGTAACAGTAACTGCTGTGGACTTCCACACATGTAATTTCCTCAATTCTAGGCAAGAGGCTTTATGAATGCCATTACACAGAGTTGGAAATAGAAGCTCCTCAAAATAGACTCTATCCACCACTCAGCACAAGGGGCAGAGCCAAGTGACAATTGCAGGTTGTGTTTTTTCTTTTTTTTGTTTTGAGAAGGAGTCTTGCTCTGTCACTCAGGCGGGAGTGTGGTGGCACCATCTCAGCTCACTGCAGACTCCACTTCCTGAGTTCAAGTGATTCTCCTGCCCCAGCCTCCTGAGTAACTGGGATTATAGGCACCTGCCACCACGCCCGGCTAATTTTTATATTTTCAGTAGAGATGGGGTTTCACCTTGTTGGCCAGGCTGGTCTTGAACTCCATACCTCAAATGATCTACCTGCCTCAGCCTCCCAAAGTACTGGGATTACAAGTGTGAGCCACCATGCCTGGCCAGGTTGTGCTTTTTCTATCCTGGCACATTGATGACATAATAAAAAATGAACAGTTAACATCTACACAGCACATACTACACAGCAGAAACTGCTTTCAGTCTCAGAATACTTTAACCTGACTACTTCAGAATAAAAAATAAAAAACACTTTTAAATAAGTCTACAACTACAAAAATTAAAAAGTACGCGTATTAAGTCTCTCCAAATTTTTCCCAAGCACAGCTTGGGCGAGGTAGAGCTGAGGAAAGAACTCTACCCAAGGGAAAGAGTCGGGGGAGATCTGGTGGACAGCCAGGAGTAGCCTGCAGGAGGTGCTAATGTTTTGTTGAATTCTTGCAGTTTTTCTTTAAAATTATTCGCTGACATTTTACTCCAAAATAGATCCACACTTGTTTTATGGTAAAATGTTTCAAAATATTTGCCAGGTAAATTTCTTAACTTCTTCCTGAAAAACCTTTCAGAAAGATGAACACTCAAGGCAAGAGGCACATGTGGAGCACTGCCTGATAAAGCAGCCCCTTCCATCAGCTCTCCCGTGTGAGAGGCCTAAGCTGGGCACTTGCCAGGGCCCCCTCATCTCCCAGAGACCTGCACACTGTATCTCTGCAAGCCCCTCTCAAACGCAGCAGAGACTGCGTGGAGTAGAGTGGAGAAGAACCAGGTATTCCCAAGGTTCAGGACACATGTGGCCAGTGAGCTCCTCTCCAGACCCAGCCTGCTCACCCAGGGGCTCAGAGTCCTTCTGGCCAGCTGTCCTGTGTACCATGGCTGCAAACGTGATCGTCAACTTGCTATTGTGTTCCTTTCGGACAACAGATCGCCCAGTCCTGTGCAGAAGGACAGTTGTGATTGAGGAGAGAAAAAAACCTAGTAAGACATTGAATGATAGCAATGAGTGACTGCCCAGAGATGTCTCACCTGGGGCAAAGGCCCTGATACTCACTTGCAGTGGGGACAGCGCTTAGGATTCATATGTGACTTCCAGAAGAAAGCAATAAGCTTGCTCCTGCTCTCACACACGTTCTTTACCTGTTAAAAATAAAAGTCAGAGAACCTTGGAGTACCATTTTGAAGAGAATCCAATATATTTAGTTTTCACCTTTTATTTTTAACCAGAGGAAACACCCCCACCACCACTTTCTTAAACAAAGTCTTCCTCAGAACCCTAATATAGTTGAACTCTGACAATTACTGAGTGACCTCTTTAAGACTTCAGTTTTCTCAATTATAATACGGGAATAAGAATAGTAACCACTGCGGCAAACTCTTACTAAGATAAAGAATCATGAATGCAGCGGGGGCTTGAAATACAGCCAGAACTCAATAAACACTAGTTACTTTCACTTGTAAAACGAAACCCTCTGGATGCAGCTGGCCTCCCTCAGATGGACCTCAGGGTTCTGAGAAAGGCACATCCACAGTCCAGCCACATGAGTGGCACTGCACCTGGCAGCAGATGAGAACCATCTGGGAGCTTTTGTAACTCCACTTGGACCCAACCCAGACCAATTAAATCAGCATCTCTGCTGTGAAACCCAGACATGAGGTGAAGCAGATTTCAAGACTAGTATCACAGGTGAATTATCTAGCCATTCACTCATTCATTGAACAAATTAATACTTAGGCAATGTATGGAGGGGAGAATAAGGTAGCAGTGGGTTAGAGAGAACTGTTGGAGAAGGAAAAAAAGACCTGATGCCATTTTTTAAGAAAAGTCTTGCTAGATGCTATACCAAAACCATCTAATGTCACATAACCTCTCATTGGTCCTGCAGGTAGCCACGAGAGATTAGGAAGTGGACATTCACACAGGTGTGTAATTAGTGAGGTCACAGGTCTCATGAGAGGCAGAGCTCAGATTCAAACCCAGGTCTACTTTGGGAAGCCAGAAGTATATGTAAAGGACAGCATAGAGGGAAAGTGATAAAATGATGCCAAAAACAATGTGGGAGAAAGACAGTGTTAACTCACATGTGCGCCCTGGGACCCCAGGAGGTTGTTCTGCACAATTTCAGTTGTGTATTGTTCTAATTCCTCCTGAATTTCAGAGGCAGAGGGATCAGCATTTTCTTCCAGAAACTGGAAAACAAAGACGAAAACCACATTATCACAGTAATATATATCTCTGATGAGCAGCACAACTGGGACCAGCCTCTCCAAGAGTAGAAAAAATTCATTTGAAGGGAGAAAAAGAAACTATGGTTACACTTTAGTTGTTTCAGGAGTTGCACTTTCAAGAGTGAGAAAACATTGCTGTCAAAAAAGAAAATCAAACAAGGTCAGGCACGGTGGCTCACACCTGTAATCCCAGCACTTTGGGAGGCAGAGGCAGGTGGATCACCAGAGCTCAGGAGTTTGAGACCAGCCTGAGTAACATAGTGAAACCCTGTCTCTACTAAAAACACAAAAATTAGCTGGATATGGTAGCACATGCTTATAATCCCAGCTACTCAGGAGGCTGAGGCAGGAGAATCACTTGAACTCAGGAGGTGGAGGCTGCAGTGAGCCAAGATTGTGTCGCTGCACTCCAGCTTGGGCAACAGAAAAAGACTCTGTCTCAAAAAAAAAAAAAGAATTCTCTTACTCATTTTATGAGGCTGACATAATCTAGATACCAAACCCAAAAAGACAATAGGAGAAAGGAAATGTAAACCAATCTCACTCATGATCACAGATGCAAAAATCCCAAGCAAAATATTAGAAGTCAAATGCAACAACATATTAAAAAGGTAATATATCCTAAACAATTTGGGTTTATCCTAGGAATCCCAGGTTAGTTCAACATTAGGAAAGAAACTGAGTAATTCACCATGTTAACTCGTTAAAAAGGAGCCAAATTATCTGAAAATTTCAATATATATTAAAAAGGTATTTGACAAAATTGAACCATCTGAGAGTACATTGATGATGTGATATACCATCAACCCCAAATATTTTGATGAACATTTTCTATAAACACGGACACTCACAAATATGACCAGGATACAATCATTAAAAAATGGCAAATTAGCACTGATAAATTATCACCATCTAATCCTCAAACACTATTCAAGTTTTTCCAACTCCCTTAATAATATCCTTCAGATGCTAGGCATGGTGGCCTCATGCCTGTAATCCCAGCAGCTTGGGAGGCCGAGCCGGGTAGATTGCTTGAGGTCAGGAGTTCAAGACCAGCCTGGCCAATATGGCAAAACCCTGTCTCGACTAAAAAAACCCAAAAATTAGCCAGGTGTGGTGGTACATGCCTGTAGCCCCAGCTACTCAGGAGATCACTCGGACCCCGGAGGCAGAGGTTGCAGTGAGCTGAGATGGTGCCACGGTACTCTAGCCTGGATGACAGGGTCAGATTCTGTCTCAAAACAATGATAATAAAAATGCCCTTTACAGCAGAAGTATCCTGTTTAGAGCTACCTGTTACACTTTTTAGTCTCCTTTGTTTAGAATAGTTTCTTAGTCTTCAACCTGAGTTATGAACAGTTTTGAACATTCAAGGTGAGTTTTATAGAATACTCCTCAATTGTGGGCATGTTGGAAATTTCCTCGTGATTATGCAGTTAACCCATCTTTGGCAAGAATATCCAGAGGTGATGTTGTGTTCTTCTCACTGCACCCTATGAGGGGGTGCATGATTTCAATCGGTCCCATCAAGTATGTTTCACTTTGATCACTTGAGTAAGGGGGTGACTGCCAGGATTCTTCTCCAAAAGACTACGTGTGTCAGGGGGAGGGGTACTTTGAAAGTGTGTAAGTAGCCTGTTACTTAAACTTTTAGTCACTCAATTCATTCTTTCGTTTAAATCAACATGAAAGTAGGTTCATGGATTCCTACTTCATTTGATAGGTCATAATCACTTAGTATCACCATTTATTATGATTCTCAAACTGTCCTAGATCTGGCCAGTGTGAGCCCTACACACAGGCTTCTGTGTCCTTTGGACATGTCCCATCGTTCTTAGAGCACATCCTTCCTTTCTAGTATGTGACGTACCAGGCTGCTCTTGTACTTTCTCTGTCCCAGCCCTAGATCAGCTATTTCTCCAAGAAGCTTTATTAGTGGAGAATGGCATTTAGAAACCAAGCAGTGGGTGCTAGGTGTGCCCATTACTATCACTCCTCCAAGCCCTTCCAGGGAAAGAGTCAGGCAAAAATATATGTATACACACATACTTCACACCAGAACTTTTAATTCCATTTTAACAGTACAGGATTAATTCTGTTTTCTTTCTTGCATAGGTTTGTAACTCTCCTTTCTGATAGTATAAAATCTGGCCCCTCTTATCCTTAAGTACTTAATCGATCAACATCTCTCTCTCCCTGTATATAACCACTCTCCCACTGCTGCTGCCATCATCCCTCCTCTGTGTAGAGCCCTCACTCAAGTTGGGCTCAAGCCCCACATGAGTGCACCCTCCTTGTGGACCCCCTCCTTTTATTTGGGCTCATATACCCCATGCTGGGCCGCCCCAACAGGCACCCTCATCTGATTTCGGCTCTCACACTCCACACTGTGCCTCTATCTCCAAATGAACATCCCCCTTACCATATTTGAGCTCTGGCATTCCGCATGGGGCTGCCCACACGTTCAGGGCTCCCCGCTCTCTCTGCTCTGGCTGAGTCCCTGTGCAGAGACACCCTTTCCATGAAGCTTTGCTCACTCTGCTGGGGCTCAGACCCTACATACTAGGCCATGTCTCTTTGTGGAATCCCAGCTTGCTCCACCCACCTAATGTCTTCAGGACTGAAGTATCCAATAAGAGGGAGGGGAAGAGGAAAGGGGAACAACTTTTCTTTGTGACAAGTAATAAGACAAAGATACCCACACTACCACGTCAACGCAGTAATGTATATCCTAGCCACCAAAAGAAAGAAAACATGTAAGGATTGGAAAGGAACAAAAATACCCGTATTTGCAGATATGACTGTATTGAAAATCTAAAAATATCTACAGATAAACTGTCAGAATTCATGAGACAATTTTGCCAGGTTGCTTCATAAATAATCAATAACATTTTTATATACCAACAAACAAAATGAAATTTTAAATAAGGTATTTTTAATAACACCAGAAATTCTGATGAAAATACTAACTATGAAAAAAATATTTCTTTATAATAGAGATCTGGTCATCCCCACCTTATCCGAAAGTAACCAGCCAGAGGAATTAGGCACGAGAAAGAAAAGGCACCCAAACTGAAAAGAAGGATGTCAATATGTCTCTGTTTACAGATGACATAATCTTATATACAGAAAAACTTAAACTCTACCAAAAACCTCTTACAACTCATCAACAAATTCAGTAAAGTTGCAGGATAAAAAAATCAGTAGCATTTCTATACACAAACAATGAATTAGCTGAAAAAGAAATCAAGAAGGCAATCCCATTTATAACAGCTATCAAAAAAATACCTAGGAATAAATTTAACCAAGGATGTGAAAGACTCTTCTGGAAAACTGCAAAACACTGATGAAAGAAACTGGAGAGGATACAAATAGAAAAACATCCTATACTTATAGATCAGAATAATTAATATTGTTAAAATTACTATACTACCCAAAGCAATTTATAGATTCAATGCAATCTCTATCAAAATACCAATGACATTCTTCACAGAAACAGGAATAAAAATTGTAACATTTGTATGGAACCACAAAAGATCCTGAACAGCCAAAGCAATCTTGAATAAAAAGAACAAAGCTGGAGGCATCACACTACCAGAATTCAAAATATACTATAAAGCTGTAGTAACCAAAACAGGCATTAAAAACAGAAAGACCTACCAATGAAACAAAACAGAGAACCTGAAAATTAATCCACTTAGCTATAGACAACTGATTTTTTAAAAAGGTGCCAAGAACATATACTGGGGGGAAGGATAGTGTCTTTAATAAATGATGCTAGGAAAATTAGATATCCATATGCAGGAGAATGAAACTAGACCTCCACCTCCACCCTCTACAAAAATCAACTCAAAAATTGATCAATGATCTAAATATAAAGTCTGGAAAAATATTTTATGAATCAGACCTCAAAGCACAAGCAACAAAAGCCAAAATAAACAAATGGAATTATATCAAACCAAAAAGCTTCTGCAGAGCAAAGTAGTCAGTCAACAGACTACTCCAAAATAGAAAAAGACAACCTCCAGAATAGAAGAAAATATTTGCAAACTACTCATCTTAGGGCAGGAGCTTAATATCCAGAATATACAAGGAACTCAAGCATCTCAACAGCAAAAATCCCAAACAATTCGATCAAAAAATGGGTAAATGATCTGAACAAACACTTCTCAAAACACATACAAATTGCCAACAAATATATGAAAAAATGTTCAACATCACTAGTCACTGGGCAAATGCAAATCAAAATCACAAGGTTTCATCTCATCCGAGTTAGGATAGCTATCCCCAAAAGACAAAAAAATAACGCTGGTGAGGATGTGGAGAAAAGGGAACTCTTACACACTGCTGGCAGGAATGTAAACTAATTTAGCCACTATGGGAAACATATATGAAGGCTCCTCAAAAAACTACAGATAGAACTACCATTAGATCCAGCATCCCACTATTGGGCATTTATTCAAAAGAAAAGCAATTGGTATATCAAAGTGGTATCTGCACCCCCATGTTTATTGCAGCACTATTCACAATAGCCAAGATATGAAACCAACCTAGATGCCCAACAACAGATAAAGGGATAAAGCAAATGTGGTATATATACACACTGGAATACCATTTGGCCATAAAAAAGCATGAAATCCTGTCATTTGCAACAGCATTAGACGGAACTGGAGGATATTATGTGAAATAAGGCAGGAACATAGAGTTAAACTCTGCATGTTCTTACTCACATGTGGAAGCCAAAAAAAAAAAAAAAAGTTGATCTCATAGAAGTAAAAGTAGAATGGAGAATCCTAGCGGCTGAGAAGGGTAGGGAAAAGAGGGGAAAGGGAAGAGATTTATTAAAAGAAACAAAATTATAGTTAGGAGGAATAAATTCTTGTGTTCTACACCATTGTAGGATGACCACAGCTAATAATAATACAGTTTCAAATAGCTGGAAGGAGAATATTGCATGTTCCCAACCCAAAGAAATGATAAATGTCTGAGAGGACAGATATGCTAAATTACCCTGATCTGATCACTATACATTGTATCACACCATCGCTATGTACCCCATAAAACATGTATGTGTTAATAAAACAAAAAAGACAAAGAAAAGAAAACATGAGAAGTAAACAAATTAAGCATTACCAATAGGTGAACAATCTACAACATATGCCTCCTAAAACAATGCAATACAAAGTACCCTGTATCATGAAGGTTGTATTCTTGCTAAAATGTGAATCTAATTACAGAAATAATCAGACAATCTCGAATGTGAGAAATCCTATAAGACCACTGGCCTTGAGTCTTCAAAAAAGTCAGTATCATGAAAAAGAATTCTGTACATCACAATGTTCTACTTTAAGACAGATTAAAGAGATATAACAATCAAAAGGAATGCCTTTTGATTGAATAAACCTTGATTGAATCCTTGGTCCAGAAAATCAGAAAAAGCTCATAAATGGTTTAAATGGTATTTCACTATTGTTTCTATTAACATTCCTTTTATTATTATTATTATAGCTTCCTGTTTTCACACTCAGCTATTGGTATCCAGTTATAAGATATACAGATCAATCAAATGTCCTGTACCATTGGCATGGTAACTAGGACAACATACTAGCATCTCTTGTTCCCCACCACTTTGCCTTTCCTGATTTCTGTGACCACCACTATCCACCTACCCTGTTCAGAATTCTCTCAAGCTCGTAGACTGCTTGTAGGGCCCCGACTTCCAGAACCCTCAGCTGGCAGAGTAAGAGGTGAATCACAGCCCGGGGACAAGTCAGCATGTGGCAGTTTAAACAAGAGCCCCGAAGCAGCAGGTATAGCTTCTGAAGAGAGGGAATAAAAACAAACAGGATATTAGAAAGAGACACAGTTGTCATGGTGACTTTCAGTATACCCACAAGTTCTTCATATATTCAGTCTATTCCTTTAAAAACTCCACTTCAGCCTACACACTTAAAAAAGGCCTTTGTTATATTAAGAACTAGATAAATATTCTCCTCTCTTTTCTTTTAAGGTTTTATTTTAATCCATTTAGATTTGAAATTTACTTTGGGTGTTTGACCTGAAGCAGAGAAATATCTTTATTTTATTCCAAGATTTAATTACAACATTTCTTGGCTGAGCGTGGTGGCTCATGACCATAATCCCAGCAATTTGGGAGGCTGAGGCGGGTGGATCGCTTGAGGCCAGGAGTTTGAGACGAGCCTGGCCAACATGGTGAAACCCTGTCTCTACTAAAAATACAAAAATTAGCTGGGCATGGTGGTGTGCACCTGTAATTCCAGCTACTCAGGAGGCTGAGGCACAAGAATGGCTTGAATCCAGGAGGCAGAGGTTATAGTGAGTCAAGATTGTGCCGCTGTACTCCAGCCTGGGAGACAGAATGAAACTGTCTTGAAAACAAAAGACATTTCTCTTTCTTTAACATGATTAACAGACGAAAGTCATGTCCACATATACCAACATCTGTGGCTTAAAAAAAATCCTGGAGGTAAGGTTAGCTGAAATAAAAAGCTAAAAATGCACAACCAAGACAGGAGCTCCATTCTGCCCTCACTGCTGGGCTTTCTGGAGCTTTGCTGCTCCTGCCATCACATGAGAGCCCATAGAGCCACCTGAAGGGCTCAGGGAGGCCTTGAGAACACAAGTTCTCTCTGTTACTAGGCAGGTGCCAATGATGTTTCTGAAGAGCACAAAGCCCCTGAAACAAAAGGTGTAGGGGATGAATCCGAACCCTTCCTACCCTCCACGTGAATGGAATCAAGTTGTGACTCTACTCAACTGGAATCAAACTGATATTCATTTAGTTAGGGCCACAGGGTACGTTGAAATTATTGTATTTGGCTCAAAGTTTCAAAATCTCATTCTACAGAATGTTTTCATTGGGGTGTCTGGAGCTTAACCTCCTTAGACCACTCTTGTGGGAGAGAGGCAGCACTCACAAATCCCACCAGCAGCCCTGAGACCCACACAACTAAGGAAGCACTTACATCAAAGAGGAGAGGGTTGTACACCATGAGTGGGAGCTCAATATGGCCCAGGTGCCCGGAGCAATTGTTGAAGTCCTGCACGCAGGTGGAGCACACCTCTTTGGAATCCGCGGGGCCCAAAGCTAAATCATAGAGGCCGTTTGCCGATGGGTTTCCCAGGCTGTCCAGGAACCGAGGGTTTGTAATGGATTTAACACTTAATTTCCTATGGGGATAAAAAAGATCAAGAGGAAAACTAAGGTTATCAACCTCTCTGATGTTTCCTTGATTATTTAATGCCTGTTTGACAGCTCCAGAGGGCACAATCTCTGTCTGCCTTGCTCACCAGTGTACCCCAATACTAAGTGCACAGTTGGTACCCAATAGTTAATACATACATATGTATGAAATGAATGAGTTAAAAAACCAGATTTTGAGCAAAACTTGCACTAAGTACATTGGTAAACTGTTTATAAAAAGGAGTTAAGCATCTACTACACACTGAATGATTCAGAGGCAACATTATTCTGTCTTTTTTTTTTTTTTTTTTTTTTTTTGCAGCAAGGTCTCACTCCTGTTGCCGAGGCTGGAATGCAATGGTGCAACCTCGGCTCCCTGCAGCCTTGAATTCCTGGGCTCCAGTGATCCTCCCACCTCAGCCTCCCGAGTAGATGGGACCACAGGCATGCACCACCATGCCCAACTAATTTTTCTATTAATATTTTTTTGTAGAGACAGGATTTTGCCATGTTACCCAGGCTGGTCTTGAACTCCTGAACTCTAGAGATCAGCCTGCCTCAACCTCCCAAAGTGCTAGGATTACAAGAGTGAGCCACCATGCCTGGCCGCATTATTCAGTCTTGATCTTAATCCTCTAAGTTGGTCATCACTACATGTACTTTTCAGAGGAGAAAACCAAGGCTCAGGGATGTTAGGTTATTTAATCCAGGTGACATAGACATAATGTAGGGGAGGCAGGATTATGGAACAGACTTAACTTCAAAGCCCAGACAGTTCAAATGAAGGGAATACAATGCAATAATCCCTGTACGCAGAAATAGTAAATCTGACAAAATTAAACACATGTAGTCAAACCTTACTAAAGGTTTCATCATGTTTTATGTTTGGTTTGAAAGGTGCGCCCATAGGACACTTAACTACGTTTACAAAGCCAACTTTGCTTTTAAAACTTCTTCCTTTCTGATTTAGAAGATAAAGACAAATAATTTGACACCCTAGAGGAAATCTGAAGGTTGAAAGGAGAGCCCTCAATGAAGTGAACACTCCGTTTAATAAAGTACAAAAATAGTGTCAAGTTCTTCATGAATGGTGACATGTTCTGAGTGTAAAACGATGTTGGTCTATCAGGAACTAAGCTGCTCAGATCTAGAAGATTCTATGTTGCATGGCCAGTGTCACTCTAAGGGCTAAGGCGACTTGGAGACAGATCTGCTGCTGTGGTTCTTGTCTATATGGTCACCTTGCTGCCGGTAAGCTAATTTCAAGAGAAACTTGATCTAATTGAATAGTTGTGTGTGTGGTCTCTTCCCACAAACCTAGAGTCCACCTGCAACCCTGAACTGGGTAACACTGAACAAATTACTTATCTTTTACTTTTTAATTTTTGAAATTGTAATAAAAAAATATAAATTCATCATCTTAACTGTTTTAATTAGTACAGTTCAGTGGTATTAAGTACATTTGCATTGTGCTACCATCACCATTATCTGCAGAATCCTTTTTCATCTTGTAAAACTGAAACTCTGTACCCATTATACAATAATTCTTCATTTCCTCCACTACCATCATTTTACTTTCTGTTTTGATTAATCTGACTACTCTATGTACCTTATATAAGTGGAATCATATTGTACATGTCCTTTTGTGACTGGCTTATTTCACTTAGCACAATGCTTTCAAGGTTCATCCATGTTATAGGATATATCAGAACTGTCTTCCTTTTTTAGAGCTGAACAACATCCCATTGTATGTATATACTACATTTTTGTCTGTCAACCCATCCATTGATAGACACTTGGATAGTTTCCACTTTTCACTATTGTGAATAATGCTGCTATGAACATAGGTGTACAAATATCTCCTTGAGACCCTACTTTCAATTCTTTGGATACATACCCAGAAGCAGAATTGCTGGATCACACGGTATTTTGTTTTTAATTTTTTGAGAATCCACCTTATTGTTTTCCATAGTAGTTGCACCATTTTACATTCCCACTAACAGTGTACAAAAAGGTTCCACTTTCTCCACATCCTTGTCAACACTTTTTAATTTCTGTTTTTTGATAGTAACATTCTACTGGGTTTGAGGAGTTTTTATTTGCGTTTCCCTAATAATTGGTGATGTTCAACATCTTTTCACATGCTGATTGCCCATCTGTATGCCTTCTTTGGAAAAATGTCTATTTAAATCCTTTCTCCATTTTAAAATTGAATTTTGTTGTTGTTGTTGAGTTGTGCGAGTTCTTTGTATGTTCTAGATGTCAATCTCTTATCAGATATATAATTTGCAAATATTTTCTCCTATTTCATGGGTTGCCCTTTCAATCTATTGACTGTGTCCTTTGATAACTACCTAACTTTTTTTCTCACCTGAAGTCTGGGCATTGCAGCAGTTCTATTAGGATGATTAGAATATACCACATAGAAAACATAGTGTCTGGAATAAAGTTCCTCTCTCTTTGTTGGGTAGAGGAGAAAGTCCCTCTCACCATTACAGGAACAGGATAAAAAGAATAGGGGCAACCAAGGCCGGGCGCGGTGGCTCACGCCTGTAATCCCAGCACTTTGGGAGGCCGAGGAGGGTGGATCACGAGGTCAAGAGATCAAGACCATCCTGATCAACATGGTGAAACCCCGTCTCTACTAAAAATGCAAAAAATTAGCTGGGCATGGTGGCGCGTGCCTGTAATCCCAGCTACTCAGGAGGCTGAGGCAGGAGAATTGCCTGAACCCGGGGGTGGAGGTTGCGGTAAGCCGAGATCGTGCCATTGCACTCCAGCCTGGGTAACAAGAGCGAAACTCCGTCTCAAAAAAAAAAAAAAGAATAGGGGCAACCAGTAAGGATTCCACTGGAGAAGAAAGAGTTTGAGATCAATAGACTTAGGTTTAAAGATGACCTTTGCCACTTTCTAGAGAGACATTTTGTTCTCTGGGCCTGAACTTTTTACTAGAGGTAACACCACAAATGGGTGTTGTTAAGCACTGAGAATGGGTGTCACTAAGGACTGAAAGTGCCAAGAGCTGAGCAACTAGCTCCTCCCTCCATCTATTCACACACTCAACAAATACCCACTGAGTGCTCACTGTGTGCCAGATAGTGTTAAGCGCTAAGGAAACAGAGAAGAACCCCTATGCTTATGGCCATTACATTCGACTGGAGGAAAGGGAACAGACACAAAATAAGTGCATAGTCTGTTAGATGGCAGAAAGTGCTATGAAGAAAAATAATGCAGGGAAAGGGAAGAACGGAGTGGGCAAGTGGTGCTAGAAGCTCACTAAGGAGGTACTTGGGCAAAGGCTGAAGAAGTTGAGGGAGCAAGCCATACAGTCAACTGGGCAGAGGGTTTTACAGAAGGAAGAAGCAGAGTGCAAAGGTCCTGAGGTGGGTGTGTACCCAAGGTACTATGGATGCAGCAAGGAGGTCAGGGTAGCTGGAATAGAGGTGAAATCAGAGAGGTAACAGGAGACTGAAATGGCCCCTCCAGGCCGTTTTTAAAGACTTGATTTTTACTCTGAGCAAAAATGGGAAGCTACTGGAATCTGACACAATAAAAGGTGGCAGAATTATTGAAATGTCTCAACCCTAAACCTGTTTGAAAACTCCACAATTATCTTTTTAAAAATTCAGGCAACGTAAAACACTTCTGCTTTTGGATGAAATCATATCCACTTACGGCAGTGATGATATATTTAGAATTTCTGGGCTAGCACACTGTTACCAATGATACCAGAGCTGTAGCTCAGGACTTTATTCATCCATTTATTCAGACTTGAGGATAAAAGACAGGAGTGAGACACACAAGAAGCTCAAGGGTAGTCAAGGAAGGCAAATATACACAAGCACAAAAAGTGACTAAAGCACCATGACAGACAACTGTACCATGTGCAAAATGACCTAAGAAAATGAGGGAGGGGACTGAGCTTTCAGGTATGTGTGTTGAGCAGGGGACAGAGGGAAGTACCTCCCTTTGGCTGAAAGGACATTGCGTGCAGAGGGAAGAGCTTAAAGAAAGGCCCAGATGTTGAAACGTGATGGCAGTTTCTGGAATATGCAAGTGGTTTAATAGGGCTGGAGAAGGGATGATGTTATAGCTAAAATCAGCATTGGTCTGATCATGGGAGATTTTGCTGGCTCTGCTAAGAAAATATCCTTAATCTGAGGGAGATGGAGAACCTTTGGAGGGTTTTAAGGGTGACAGTAGCATGACGACATTTGCACTCTGCAATAATAATTTTGACAGCAGTGTGGAGTATGCACGTGAGAGGTGTAAGGGGAGGGTGGAAGGAAAAAATTCAAACATGAGATAAGGGCCAGAGGGGACACAGTAGCAATTGGAAGAACAAGGAGAGTAAAGGACAAATAAACATGTAGGTGACACAAAGGAATAAGTTAGATGTCAGGAGAGATCTAGAATTATTTTCCAGTTTCTAGTGACCATTTTGCACTGGCTACACCATTTTAGAGGGGTAAGTTACCCCTCCCTTTGAGGAGGGGTGCATGTAGCGTTTTTGACATGCGTTTAAGATATCCGTGTGAAATTCAAGTAAAGATGTCCAGACAGCTGAACAAATACGAGTCTCAAAATCAGAGAAAGAAATTTGTGTTGGGGATTTAAATTTGAGACTATAAATCATGAATGCAGTGAGACTGTCTAGGGGCAACATTTACCATGAAGAAAACAACATTACCAGAATAGAATCTTGAAGAACATCAACATTTAAGGAGTAAAATGAGGTACAGATCTTGCTCACCAATGTGTCATTAAGGCCTAGCCTGGAAAAATCTGGATGCTCAATAAATGTTTGTGTGGTTATAGAGCGATAGAGGAAGAGAGGGAGGCAGAAGTACTTGTCATAAAAATAGGAGAACTTGAAGACAATCAGATCTGGAAGAAAGGAAAGTTTCAAGAGAGTGCAGTAGAGAATGTCAAACGCTACCGTGATCAAAATGAAGACTAAAGAGAGCTCCCTTGATTTAACAGACAGAGAATATAGCAGGGTCCTAGCAAAGAAAAGTTAACGCCTGAACTGAAACTTGAAGGGCAAACATTTTACAAACAAGAGGAAACCTACTACGTGCCTAATTAATCGTGTCAGGGACATTATGGTAATTCCACAAACGCTTGTTAGTTGAGGAGGAGACTGACAGATGATAACGCTGCAGACCAGGACCCTCCCCACCCCTACACTAGCCACCACCAGCGCAAACATTTGTCACTCCAGCCCCACTGGACTCTTATGTAGGCAATCCACGCCGGCCCAGAACGTTTTCAAAACTACGGCTCCCAGCAGGGCAAGCGCCAGACGAGCCTGAACTCAGAGGATAGACTGGGCGCAAGAACTTCTGGGAACCGTAGTTTAGGGCGCCGACCTCAAGAGCCAGGCTGGGCACGCTTCCCCACAAACTCCTTACTTGAGCTCTTCAGCCGAATACATCCCGAAGGAAATGCCCTGCAGCCGCCGCCAGGGCATATTCTTGGAGATCAACATCCTCCAGGTCCGTTCTGAATTCTGACACCCAGAGAAACGTTCTACCCACTACCTGAGTATTCTTAAACCCGGAGTCACCACGTGATTCAAACTGCGCTTGCGCGCGAAAATGTCGTTCCCGGACGCAGGAAAGACATTTACGTGGACGAATTCACTTCTGCATGGGGGGGAGACAAATAGTTGTAAAACTCTCAGGTCGCGCTCTTATTTTGAAAACAATCAAAGATATGTAAACCGTCAAAATAACTATTTAGGAAAAAGTTCTCTGAGGCAAAAAGGAGGTGTATAGAGCCTTTAGCTTCCGTGACAAAGTCTTTCCAACCATGAGCTTGCAACCTCCCATTTTATGATTGCTTTCGTCTTCTTCCGCTTCAGCCAATAGCAGAGTTGTTTCCTGTTCCCCGCCCACTTCGCCCCTCCTTCCTGAAGGTCGAGGCACGCTTTCCCAACATGCTCTGCAGAGAAATCAAAGATGGCGGCTGTGGCTGCTGTTCGCTGGCTGGGGCTCTGCAGCAGGCTTGGCCAGCCGCTGAAGGGTCGGCAGGGAGGTCTGTGTGAACGGGCACACAGCTGCAGGTAAGAGACGCTTAGGAGATCCACGAAGAAGACCGCGAAGTCAGCTTAGTCGTATGTTTCCCCGTTGGCTGTGGAAGTAGGCACGATAAAGGGGTTTGCTCATGCGTGCCCTTAAGGCCGCGTGCCCTTAAGGCCAAATACATGGAGGTGGTCATTTGAAACAGGGTTCGCCAAGCATTTATTCATTAGAGAAATACTTACTGGTTGCTTACAATATTCTGTAGTTAACTACCCCAAATTAAAAATTATCCGCCACCATTACTCATTTTAACCCAATCAGGAGAACGTACAAGATTTTACTAAATGAAAGGCATAGATCGTCACTCTGGGGACTTTTGGTAAAGAAGTTATGAGGTTTTCATAAAAGCAGAAAAATCTAAAAGATCTGACCATGCCCTTTTGATCTTTGATAGTTATAGCTTGGAACATGTATGACCTATTTGTGTAATTTTTTTTCATTCAATGCAAATAAGGGCATTGTGGGAATATGAGAGGCAGTAATGTGTAGCGAAAACTTAAGAAAAGCCTAATTTACATTCAGTGGTTTGCCATTCTTTTAATTGGATAATAGTAGACAAATTTCCTCATCTGCAGGCTGGAATTGTTAACTATCCTAAAAGTTTGTGAGGTATAAGTGAGATACGTAATTTACAATATACTTTTTATATGTGCCCTTCCTCAGTTATCCTCAGGAAAGAGAAACCACTCCATCTGGTATTGCAGAAGCCTTTATGCTGCCATTCAATCCCAGTCCTTTTCCTGGTAGCCATTGTTAGCATTTTTTCCACACATTTTCTTTGCCTGAATCAAAATCTCTCTCTCAGCATCCATTTTCAAAATGACCGTTATCTCTGTTCTCAGGAGAAACAAATAGCATGACTTGAAAGAGTTGATCTCTTTCTGAAATGTCCTTAGCCTAGAGGGGTATTCTTGTTTTAAAATGATGCCTGAGACCAGATACTACTGGAGGAAGTATCTTTCTATGCCATCACATCTTGACAATTTTCTGAATGTTACTGATGCCCCTGATGCCATTTAGTAAGGGGATATACACAAGATAATATTAACTGTGCACATTATCTGTATGGCATGTTGACTGTATTTTTAGTGTGATCATAATATTTAAAAACTCAGTCATGGGCCAGTGATTCTGTATTTTGGGTTAAAGAATGATTTCATATTGAACCTCTGAAAATAGAAAATATCAGCAATTTCAAGTCTAAATCAGGCCTTATGTATTTGGTACTTTCTTGATTGTTGAAGGAAGTGTAATGAAAAGCCATGGGTAATCTTCTGTATGTTGTAATCGCTTTAAGTGAGGTACTCCTTTCTGATCAGGGCATTATCTGTACCGAAGCAAGAGCTCACTAAATTGATCTTTCTATCGTCATAATTCGGTTCCCAAAGTTGAAAGTTCCTCGCATTTCAAACCAGATTGTTCAAGTACTATTAAAAGCTTCTTTCCTCCCCCCACTGTCATTTATATAATGAGATTCTTGCTTCAAAAAATGTCGACCAGCCAGGCATGGTGCCATATGCCTGTAGTCCTAGTTATTTCAGGAGGCTGAAGCAGGAGGATCGCTTGAGCCCAGGAGTTCACCGCTTCAGTGAGCTGTAATTGCACCACTGCACTAAATGCTAGACAACGGAGCAAGACTTTGTCTCTTAAAAAAAAAAAGTGTTGACAGTCTTGCCCATATCTTGTATCCATTCCTTAATGATATTGAACATGCTGTACAGACTATGTCTTCTCAGCATACGTTGACATGAATTATCCAGTTTAATCTGCGATAATTGTAGAATGTGGGCTCAAAATACATACAGGTGTAGGTGAGCTGGTACTTCATTAGTGAGGATTAGCGTTAAGGCTTTTATTTTTTGCAGATTTTATTCTGGAAGTGCAGCTCTCTCAAAGGTTGAAGGAACTGATATAACAGGTATATTTTTAAATCTATTGAATTCCATTTTTATATCAACACATTGAATTCTATTGCATACTAGGAAACTGATTCATATTTTATGTTTACATTAGGGATTGAAGAAGTAGTAATTCCAAAAAAGAAAACTTGGTAAGTATTCTGTCAGTGTTCATTTAGCAAATGATTAAGTGCTTACTATGAGAGAAAACATAAGGGTTAGGTTAGGAGACAGTGACAGGAAGAGCAGTAGGAGAGCATTCTTTCAAGAGAGAGTAGCTGAGCAGGGAGAAGCTGGGAGTTTAAAGGACAAAAAAATAGAAAGGTGGAGCAGAGTAGTGAGTGAATGAGGAATGAGATTTACTTAAAAGAAAAATTGAAAGAGATTTTGAATTAGTGTGGGTTAATACTTACATGGTTAATCATTATAATACATGGTTATACATGAACATCATCATTAGAAAAAATTATTTTAAAGAAGTTCTCTCACATGGTTGGAAGATCAGACAAAATTATCTTATCTCTAATGAGGTAAAATAAAATAAATGATGTGGACAGCACAATTTAGCTTTTTTATTCACTGGATATATCCTTTAACAAATTGCCTTATCTCATTTATTCAACATTTGTTGAATATATAGGAACTAAAACTTTGCAGAAGTGCTTGTTACAGCATAGTACTAATGAACACATTTAATAGCCCCTCAAAAAGCTAGGTCTTAGAATTGTGTGACCTAAAGAGTTGGGTTTATTTAAAAAGCGTTTTTAAAAGACTTCCTTAAGGCCGGGCACAATGGCTCATGCCTATAATCCCAGCACTGTGGGAGGCCGAGGCGGGCAGATCACCTGGGGTTGGAAGTTCAAGACCAGCCTGACCAACATGGAGAAACCCTGACTCTTCTAAAAGTACAAGATTAGCCAGGTGTGGTAGTGACTGCCTATAATCCCAGCTACTTGGGAGGCTGAGACAGGAGAATCACTTGAACCCAGGAGGCAGAGGTTGCAGTGAGCCAAGATCGCGCCGTTGCACTCCAGCCTGGGCAACAAGAGTGAAACTCCGTCTCAAAAAAAAAAAAACTTCATTAATCTGAATTGTGTAATTATTTTAGGAAGGGCAGGGAGCCCAGTTATGTCAATACATAGGTAACTGGGATTGTAAAAGAAGTGCAAATTAAAACTTAGCAGATTGGCAGAGAGGATTTGGAGAAATACATTTGTTTATGGGACAGTAAATTGGAATGGCTCTTTGGAGGGAAATTTGGCAGAATCAGAATTGGAAATGTGCATACCTTACTGGTTAGCCACTTTGAAGGAACATTTGCATATATACATGAACAAGACTGCTCTTTATTACTTGGGAATGGTAGCAGGTTGAAACAGCCTGAATGTCCATTGAAAAGTGGATGGAGGCCAGGTGCAGCGGCTCATACCGGTAATCACAGCACTTTCGGAAGCCAAGGTGTGTGGATCACAAGGTCAGGAATTCAAGACCATTCTGGCCAAGATGCTGAAACCTCAACTCTACTAAAACTATAAAAATTAGCCAGGCACAGTGCCAGGCGGCTATAATCCCAGCTACTTGGGAGGCTGTGGCAGGAGAGTCACTTGAACCTGGATGGCAGATGTTGCAGTGAGCTGAGATCACGCCATTGCACTCCAGCCTAGGTGATAGAGTGAGACTCTGTCTCAAAAAAAAAAAAAAGAAAGAAAATTAAATGGATAATTGATTATTATACAATAGCTTTTTACATTGAAAAGAATTAATCAGCTCTATATTTAATAACATGGATAGTGCAGTCAAACTTACATAGACACATGCAGAATGACAGGGTGTATACATTTATTTCTTAGGGAGATATATGTGTAAAAAGTTCTGGAAATACAAATGCCAAATTCATGGTGGAGACAGGTCATAAGATGACACCAGACACTTTAGCTTAACCTGTAATGTTCTAGTTTATTTTTTAAAGATAATACATGATAACTTTTTAAAGTAACCTTTTAACAGAGAACTAGTCAGTAATCTGAATGTCATCATTTTTTCACTAGCATTTGTTCAACATGTTAGGAAAGTATGCCAACTTAAAACTTTTTTTTTCCTTTTTTTCTTTACCTTTTTTCTTTTTCTTTTTTTTTTTTATTTTTTCTAAATACTATACTTGGGTGACCTGAAACTTAGTAAAACTTAAATAGGCGAATGAAAGATCTGCCGAGGGAATGCTGAGAGTTGAAAGAATATGTTATCACACTTGCTAAAATTACATAAATGTGAATTTTAAACATGGATAGAAAATTTAGTGAGTGTTATATACATCAGGGAATTAGATTTGATGAAATATAAAATTTCCTGTACTTTTGTTTTCTCTTAAGATTTACAGTCTTAAGAATGTTAATACTCTTGGGTATAATTCCCTTTTGGAAAGGAAACACATTATATCTAACATAGGAACAAAAATACATTTGAAATCGAATTATCTTGTCTGTCGTGTATTCCAGTGAAGGTCAAGGCATAGTGGACAGCTAGCCTGCACCATAAGGTCATATATGGTTGAGCGGTTCTAAACCAGGACAGTGTATCAGAATTATCTGGGAATTTGGTAAGAGTGCATGTGACAGTCTCGTGTGGATCTCAGGAGGCTCTGATTCAGTAGGTCCAGAGTGAAGCTTGTGGTTTATTCTCAGATAACTGCATCAAGAGCTACCAATTAAGATAATAAAGGCAACAGTAGTCCTGAAAGCTGTGGTAAGAATCCCTAGGAAAGTGGATAGAGGAAGTAAGCTAAATAGTTTTATGAGGTGAAGATGGAAATCACTAGCCCTGGGTTATGGCATTATGCACCTGGCCAGAGAGGACAAGCAAAGAAAAGAGAGGAACATGTGCCAACTAGGCAAAAGAGCCGGCAGTTTTCTCATTTTCTGATTTATTCGAGTGACCTTGTGAAATAAGAATCAGCTTCAGGTCAAATCTGTACTTTGTTATTGGCCAGTGCACTGAGAGTAGAATCACTTGTGGCTGTGAAGAGTCCTCCCTGATGGGGATTAACTTGTGGTTCTTTTTCTTAGGGATAAAGTAGCCGTTCTTCAGGCACTTGCATCCACAGTAAACAGGGTAAGTAGAATTTTATTTTTTTCAACCTAAAACTTGGCTAATACATTTTTTAACTTGACTAATAACACATTTAATGTTCATACTTCATTATTCGGAATTAAACTGTTGTGGATCTAGAAAGTTTCTTTAAAATTATCTAATCCAGCTGAGCCAGGTGGTTCATGAATATAATCCCAACACTTTTGGAGGCCAAAGCAGGAAGATCACTTGATTTCAGGAGTTCAAAATCAGCCTGGGCAACATAATCTGTGTGTGGGTTTTTTTTTTTTTTTTTTTTTTTTGAGATGGAGTTTCGCTGTGTAGCCCAGGCTGGAGTGCAGTAGCGTGATCTCGGCTCACTGCAGCCTCTGTCTCCGGGGTCCCAGTTCAAGCAGTTCTCCTACCTCAGTCTCCCAAGTAGCTGGGATTACAGGCACGAGCCACCATGCCCAGCTAATTTTTGTATTTTTTAGTAGAGTTGGGGTTTCACCATGTTGGCCAGTCTGGTCTTGAACTCCTAACCTTGTGATCTGCCCTCCTCAGTCTCCCAATGTGCTGGGATTACAGGCGTGAGCCACCGCACCTGGCCTTTTTTTTTTTTTTTTTTTTTTAAGAACAAAATTATCGACTGGGTGCAGTGGCTCACGCCTGTAATCCCATCACTTTGGGAGGCCGAGGCAGGCTGATTGCTTGAGGTCAGGAGCTCGATACCAGCCTGGCGAACATGGCAAAATCCTGTCTCTACCAAAACAACAGAAATAAAAATTACGAGGCATAGTGGCGCATACCTGTAGTCCCACCTACTCAGGAGGCTGAGTCAAGAGAATCTCTTGAACCTGGGAGGCAGAGATTGCAGTAAGCCAAGGCTGTGCCACTGCACTCCAGCCTGGGTGACAGAGTGAGATTCTGTCTCAAAAAAATAAAATTATCAAATCCCTTCATTTGGCAAATGAGGAAGCTAAGGTTTTGAAAATGGCCAGTAGCTGGTTAGGATGTTAAAACCTTAATGAAAGACTTAATTCCATGTCTTTGATCTCGAAATGCAGTGTTTTTCTACCATACCAATGATCTTTAATCCCTGGAAGAGCTTGTTGAAATGCGTGCTCTTAGAGGATGATTTGGCTGTAGTATACCAACTTGGAGAAATAATGTACCTGTCATGCTGACAATCATGCAATGATTAATAATCTGGGTCTTGGAGCCTAGTGGTTTGTTTAATAGCCAAGCAACTAGCTTTATAATCTTAGGCAAGTTATTTTACCTCTTGATGCTTCTGTTTCCTGATTTATGAAATGGGGTTTATAGTACCAAACCTCAAGGTTGCAGAGGGAATTATTGACAAATGAATTAAGCATACATAAGAGGGTTTAGGACAGAGTCTGGGACAAAAGAATGCTCAGTATGTGGTATTTTATTACTGCTCCTGTTATATTGTTGATTTCATTAACATAAAATTTGCTCTGTTGACAGCTCAAGAATAGAGTTCGTAGTCTGATAGATACACTGAAACTTTGGTAAATGCATCAGAAATGGAACTTTCTGCTTGGTATATTTTTCATTAACTGAAAACTTTAAATTTCATTTGTGGGGAAAAGTTTAAAACAGTCCTTTTTTTTTTTTTGCCACAATATCTGTATGGATATTGATCCTTCTTAAGTCAATTATTACGAATATACAGAATTGTTCTTCTGTTGATGTTACTACACTTAAAAATGAAACTACTAGACCAGGTATAGTGGCTCATGCTGGTAATCTCAGCAGTTTGGGAGGTCAAGGCATATGGATCATGTGAGCTTGGGACTTTGAGAACAGCCTGAACAACGTGGTCAAACCCTGTCTCTACAAAAAACACAAAAATAAGCTGAATGTGGTAGTGTGTGCCCATAGTCCCAGCTACTTGGGAGGCTGAGGTGAAGGTTGCAGTGAGCCAGGATCGTACCACTGTACTTAAGAGTGAGACCCTGTCTCTGCCCCACCCCCCAAAAAAAAATTAAATATAAAATAAAGATGGAACTACTAAAGATAGTGTTGGGTCAAATGTGCACTGGGACTTTACTACATCTCCCTATTTGCAAAGCATTGAGATTTTCAGCAACTCACTTATCCATAAATAGGCACCTGAAATGTAAACGATAGAAATGGACCTCTAAGATTATTCTCAGCATTTCAATGAGAATGGCCCAGGGCCACCTTCAAGTCAAAGAAGTTGTAGAAAGTATGTATAGAATTGTGACTTAACTGGCCCTTAAAATCCAAGAGCTATTTATTTGTCCATTAGAATTAGACACAGTTCTTGTGTAGTTCTAGAGGGGAAGACTGATATAGCGCTGAGAAGGGGTTATATCACTGAGATAGGGAAAGGAATTCTAAGCAGACATTTTAGAAAAGACAGCAATGTGGAGAATGGGAAACCTTTCCACTTGGGAGTTTGGTAAAGATCTTATATCCAAAATCAAACCCCTTTCCCTCCAAACATTCCTCACACTTTTTTTTAATTTGAGATGAAGTCTCGCTCTTTTGCCAGGCTGAAGTGCGATGGCACAATCTCAGTTCACTGCAACCTCCGCCTCCTGGGTTTAAGCTATTCTCCTGCCTCAGCCTCCCAAGTAGCTGGGACTACAGGTGCATGCCACCACACCCGTCTAATTTTTTGTTTTAGTAGAGATGGTATTTCACCATGTTGGCCAGGATGGTCTTGATCTCCTGAGCTCGTGATCTACTTGCCTTGGCCTCCCAAATTGCTGGGATTATAGGTGTGAGCCACCGCGCCCGGCCTCCTCACACGTTTCTTTGCCATCTCATTGATGGCAACTACATTATTCTAGCTGCTCAGGCCAAAATCCTGGGAACCATGTTTATAAAGTCTTTGTTTATCCCTTCAAAAGATATGTGTGTGGGGTCTCCATGACCACTCCCAGGCTCAGTGATTTTCTAGCAAGATTCGCAGCTAAGAATTATGACAGCAAGAAGATACAAAGCAAAGTCAGCAAAGAGAAAAGGCTCATGTGATAAAGACCATAAGAAACCAGTCACAAGCTTCCAAAAGACCTCTCCAGAAGAGTCACACGGGACATGCTTAATTCCTCCAACAGTGTATTGTAACAACACATAGTGTCTACCAAAGCTTATTAGAGACCCAGTGCCCAGAGTTTTTATGGGAGGCTGGCCATGTAGACATCCACTGACTGGCATATATTATACCAAGTTCCACACTCCCAGAGAAAGCGGGTGTTTAGCACAAACCATGTTGTACAAACAGGCACAGTGAATCATTCTTAACAGTTCTGGGAATGGTGGGAACACTTCCAATATTCATGTTCCCAGATGGCAGCCAAGGGCCAGCCTTGGAAGCAGACCTTTCTAAAGATAGTAGTTTCAGGCCTATTAACTCTTTTCTGCATAATATCCAAATTCCAGACCCTTGACATCGCCTTGGTCATCGTCATCTTACTAGCCTGGATTAATTGCAGCAGTCTCTGTCCTCTCCTACTTCAGCTCCCTACCAACTGCTCTCAGTTCAGCAGCTGTAGTGACCCTGGGTCACATCACTCTTAAGAATTCAACATTGACTTTTCATTAGTATAATTTGAATAAAAACTGAAGTTCACAACAGGGTTCCTAAGGTGAGGCTCCAGGGAAAGAGTTTTTTGAAAGGGGTAGCAGAAAGCTAGGTCCAAACTAAAATAAAATACTGCTTCCAGGTTCCAGGTATGAGCAACTTTCCCTTGAGGCTGCAGGGAAGTTCCCCTGCCCTCTCCCTGAGGAGTCCATGTCAGTAAGACAGGGCTTTAAGGATATAGGATAAATTTTTACTTTGGAACAAAGGCCCAAGTAAGGCATTCACAGAGGAGAAGAATAGAGAAAGCAATTCTGGGGCATTTCTCAGTGGGACGCCTGATAGTATCGGAGAGTTGATTATGCTCAGGTTTAGGGAGCAATTTTAATGGGCAACAGGACTTGGGAGAAACTGCTGCTGTTCACACCTCCTGAGAGGGCGCAGTAGTATCCTTCATTTGGAGGAGGGACTCTTGGTGAAGTTGATCATGGGTAGATAGTGACCTTGCTTTGGAGGAAATCCTATTCTGGGATTGTGCTGTTAGGACTAGTTAATTCAGAGGATTCTTACCTAGAGTTTAAAACAGAAATAGTCCCCAGTGATAGCAAACTTAAATATTAAAATCAGCTGTGCAGTAGGGGGCACAGCTTAAGCCATTTTTTGCGTTGTATAATTAAAGACAAGTCTCGTAGAGCTGAGAGTACAGTGCAGGTGTTTGTCTTTTGTCTCTATATGTACACATATATATCCACACACACATGCATGTAGGTTACATACATAATTAAAACAGAATTTTTGGTTATCAAAACTCACAAGGTCCTCTTAAAAATTTAGCCAAAAAGACTTATGGACCAGATGCAGTGGCCCATGTCTATAATCCCAGCCCTCTATAAGGCAGAAGTGAGAGAATTGCTTGAGGCCAGGAGTTTGAGACCAGCTTGGGTGACACAGCAAGATGCCCTTTCTACAAAAAAAGTTTTTAAATGGCCAGCTGTGGTGGCACATGAGGTTGAAGCCCAGGAGCTAAAAGTTACAATGATCAGTCTTTAAAATAAATACAGGAATTTTATTATGTCTTTTCCACAGGATTCTACAGCTGTGTCTTATGTGTTTCAAGATGATCCTTTCCTTATACCGACATCCTCTTTGGAATCTGTGAGTATTTTCATATGTTTTCTAGTATTTTATCTCGCTGGTTTGTGTACAACAGTATGTAAATAATTAGTTGTAAGAACCTGTGAAAGGTTTACAAATGATGCGAAATAGACTTTGTGTATCCTTTACTACTTTTTTCAAAAAGATGTACATATCATTGATGGGGAGAGGATTTTTGGTTTTCGTTTTTAATACTTGGGGCTTTTTTACACTGGAGTGACCCACTCAGCTTAAATGGCTTGCTTTTTATATGCTTCAAGCTATGCGTAAGATGCTAACTGAAATTATAACACAGTAGAAACAGTAGGATATTCTACAATTTCTAATTGGGATTCCGTGTATTGTTGCATTTTTTTTGTGAGGGGAGAAAAATTCTTGCTGAGTGTAACTGTAATCTTGCTTGAGTCTAAATTACATGTATCTAAATATTTTTCTTTATATAGCGTTCATTTTTACTGGCAAAGAAGTCTGGGGAGAATGCGGCCAAGTTTATTATTAATTCATACCCCAAATATTTTCAGAAGGACATGGCTGAACCTCATATACCGGTAAGGAGAGGTAGTTCTATTATTTACATAATACTATTTTAAATGTAAACTAAACCAGGCTTTCATGGCTAATATTTAAGAAGCCATTTGAATACTCAATATTTGGTTGATAAGCCTTTTAAAATGTGGAGTTGGCTTTGATCACAAGACTAACCTTTTAAAATTCTTTTTTTTTTTTTTTTTTTTTTTTTTTTTTTTTTGAGACGGAGTTTCGCTCTTGATACCCAGGCTGGAGCGCAATGGCGCGATCTCGGCTCACCGCAATCTCCGCTTCCTGGGTTCAGGCAATTCTCCTGCCTCAGCCTCCTGAGTAGCTGGGATTACAGGCACGTGCCACTGTGCCCAGCTAATTTTTTGTATTAGTAGAGACGGGGTTTCACCATGTGGACCAGGATGGTCTCGATCTCTCGACCTCGTGATCCACCCGCCTCGGCCTCCCAAAGTGCTGGGATTACAGGCTTGAGCCACCGCGCCCGGCCTTAAAATTCTTTTTGTATTTATTTGCTCTTCAGCTTAATATTTTCCCCATTTGATTTTAGTGACACCATGCTCTTAGATCTTTCTTTCTGTTTCTTTTCAGTTTCCTTCACTACCTACCTCTTCACATTTTTTTCTCTTTTTTTTTTTTAAATTGATATGAAGCATCATGCTGTCACCCAGGCTGGAGTGCAGTGGTGCAATCGTAGCTCACAGCAGCCTGGAACCCCTGAGCTCAAATGATCTTGCCTCAGCCTCACAAGTAGCTGGGATTACAGTTGTGTGCCACTATGGCTAGCCAATTTTTTTTTTTTTTTAATTTTTAGTTTTTGTAGAGAGCAGGGTCTTGTCTCACTGTACTGCCTGAGCTGGTCTCAAATTTCTGGGCTCTAGTGAACATTCCTTCTCGGCCTCTGAAATCTCTGGGATTGCAGGTGTAAGCCACTCCTGCTTGTCCTTGATCCACCCTTTTTTTTTTTTTTTTTTTTTTTTTTTTTTTTTTTTTTTTTTGAGATGAAGTCTCACTCTGTCACCCGGGCTAAAGTGCGGTGGTGCAATCTCAGCTCACTGCAACCTCTGCTTCCCAGGTTGAAGCCATTCATCTGTGTTAGCCTCCTAAGTAGCTGGGATTATAGGCACCCACCAACACACCCAGCTGATTTTTGCATTTTTAGTAGAGATGGAGTTTCACAATGTTGGCCAGGCTGGTCTCAAACTCCTGACCTAAGTGATCCACCCGTCTCGGCCTCCCAAAGTACTAGGATTACAGGCATGAGCCACTGTGTCTGATCTTGATCTGTTTCCTTAGCATGGGTATCTTTCTTAGGTTTTTATGCTCTTTTTTTTTTTATTGTGTACACTTTTCTGTTTCAATAACCCTTATAATCCATTTGGCATTCTTGTATATCTAGCCTAGATCCCTTTACTTTGAACTCCACATTGTATTTCCAGCTCCCTCTTTGTTCTGTAGTCAAGGAATGAGGATTTATGTATTGTGGTGGATATTGTGCTTAGTGCTTGTCAGTACAGTGGTGAGCAAAACAGATGCGCCTCTGCCCTCCTGAGTTTGTTGGTGGAAGTACTTACTTACCTCAATCTCATTATGTATCTAAACTACTCCCGTCCATCCACATCTCTCCGCTTCCCCAAAGTTCACAGGGAAGCACACACTTCTCATTTTCATAGTAGAGCTTGTAGATAGATGAGGAAGCCAGTGCAATTGTGTAGGTCAAAATACTAAAATTCTGAATTAAGACAGTGGTAGTGGTAGAATAATCATTTGTTGGTTATCTGCTTTATCCATTAGATTGTGAGCACCCTGAAGGTAGAGAATGCCTTTCGTCTTTGTATCCCCAGTGCTGAACTTCATGTCTGGGGTCAAGTAGTAGGCATTCAGAAAGTATTTGAATAAATTAGTGAATTAGGTAAAATCAGCATACCTTAGTATGCCGATAGGTAGTATTTATTAAATGTGTAGATGATACACAGCATTAAAGATGAAAGGTGTAGTTCAGTTCCCTATGAAGACAATCATGTTAAAATGATAAATAGTATCTGGTGCAGGAAATGTGAATTGGAGCAGTGAAGTTTTACTTTGGTGTGTTGGTGATAAAATTTTGTCCTCAGTTATCCTTTCCTCACTTTTACCTGTTTGTAGTAACTTTAGTCATCTTGTTTTCATAGTGTTTAACGCCTGAATACTTTGAGCCTCAGATTGAAGACATAAGTGAAGCTGCCCTGAAGGAACGAATCAAGCTCAGAAAAGTCAAAGCCTCTGTGGACATGTTTGATCAGCTTTTGCAAGCAGGTGACTGAGTTCAATTAAAGCCCCTCTAAGCATATGGGCTTTGAAGTGGGCCCCAGTTATATGATTCAGATATTATAAGTAAAAGTTACAGGTCCTACTATACTTACTCTGCTTTGATGGCTGCGTGCTTTAGACTTTTAATAGTTTAAGTATTTCACTTTTAGCTTTGTGTTATTTAAGAATTATAGGTGAGGAAACAAAAAAAAAAAAACAAAAAAAAAGAATTATAGGTGAGGTAGAATTGTAACTTTCTTGGTTTATTGTAGCACTGGTAGAGAAATTGTATCACTTTTCTACCTTAGCTTCTGTTTTTAAAGTTAGGTAGATACACAGTGCTCCCAGAGTTTTTGTACTATTTAAGAATGTTTGGAAGGCTGGGCCACAATACACAGTAAAGAAATATGTAAAAAGGAAAGCACATTCAACTGGGATCAGGGGCTTTGATGCTGGTGCTGTATTACTAATTGTTCATAGCATTCAAAAAGTTACTTCTCAGAGCTTCTAGCTCTAAAATTGTGTGGTTCTCTGGTTTGGAACTGAATGCAAACTTCTAGGAGTACACATATAGATAGCACAGCTGATCAGTCACCATGAAAATGTATGTATAGCATTATCAGAAGCAGCTGGCATTCAGTAGTTAGAATCTAGAGTGCTGTTTGGTGATTTAGGATTAACATGGAAACTGGACTGAATCATTATACACATTTGAACACAAAAAACATTAGCAGAAGGCTGTGTTTGAGAATTTTGGTGTGTAGCTTAGTACAGTATCAGATGTATAGCTGAGTGATGGCATTAGATTATAATTTAGTGAGGCGCTTCCCTCTGCTTGTTAATATGATCGACATCTGGTGTGAGTCTGCATTAAAGTTCTTAGTGCTAAGGCTTATCTTTTTCTAGTTTTACCCCCTCTCTTGGGTAGGTGTGCATAGTCCTTCAGTAAAGACATGTGTCAGACCCATAGCTCAGTAACAAAGTCAGCTAACACACCAGGGAAAGGATCCTAGAAAATTTCATTGTCAGGCCCCTACTAAGTGCAAAACACTATGCTAGCCATCTCACATACTTAATTCTGTAATACCTTATTTATTTGTATGTGTTACAGTAATCTTATGAAGGAGACTATTAGGTATTTTTTCCAGGGTCTCATAGTTCTGAGATGGTGTGAACCAGTTGCCTCTCCATAGTCTGTACCTTCTTCACTCTGCCCTGCTTTCTATTCTGGGCTTTTAAATTTTCTGATGGGCATTTTAAATTTATCAGTGTATTTTGTTTAGAAAGATGCATTTACTGACTGAGCATGGTGGCACACACCTGTAATCCTAGACTTTGGGAGGCCAAAACAGGAGGATTGTTTGAGCCCAGGAGTTCAAGACCAAACTGGGCAACATAGTGAGAACTCATCTCTACAACAATTTTAAAAATTAGCCAGGCTAGTGGCACATACCTGTAGTTGCAGCTGCTGAGGAAGCTAAGGTGGGAGGATCACTTGGGTCCAGGAGTTCAAGATGGTAGTAAGCTATGATCATGTCCTTGTACTCCAGCCTGGGCGACAGAATGAAACCCTGTCTCAAAACAAAAACCAAAAACAAGCGATGCATTTTTGGGCAAAATGGGCTGTTTTTCTTTTAAAATAGCCCATTATATTTCATACTTCTCTTCTTCTTGTTCCCTTTTTACCCTTTTTAATGAATGTCGAGATGGGGGCATAATGTTTTGAACAATTTTTAAAAGACTACTATAATTAGACAGTTGTATTTCCAGGCAAGTTTTTAGTGAGTATCTGGATCCGAATGGAATAATTCTACTTGCATTTGTTCAAATGGGCCTGGGCTGGGGGAACTAAGTGGGGCTAGTTTGCAGAGTGTTGAGTTTGGAGATGATAATTAAAACCATGAAGTAATTTGACCATAGTGAGTACACAAAATAAGTGAGCACAGGCTCAAACTTCGACTTGTGTTCTAATCCTTTCTGTCACATTATGTGGTTAATAGGGGTTATGTCCCTGTCTGCATCACTCCAGGTGTTTTAAATTGATGTTGAGTGCATAAAGTAGTGGACAGCATTATGTAGCCAAGACCACAGCTAATAGAAAAAAATGAGGCATTTTAACCTAACAGGCTTAGTTCTTCAGTGTTTCAGGGTTTCTTTCCCTTTCTCTCTCTCACCCACAGGAACCACTGTGTCTCTTGAAACAACAAATAGTCTCTTGGATTTATTGTGTTACTATGGTGACCAGGAGCCCACAACTGATTATCATATTCAACAAACTGAACAGTCAGAAGAATTGGTAATAACTATTGGCCTTGATTTTTTTTTTCTCTTAAGCTTCTTTTTGAAGAAATTGCTTTTAAAAATAAGATGGGTTATTGTGCCATGTGCCAGGGTAGTAGTAAGAGATTTGTACTGAGATGTGTGGTACAATAGTCTTGATAAAAAGTGGTGCAGGAGGAAGAGAGATTTTAAACAGTTCTGTCCTAGTTTACTTCTTAAAAATATGTTGTCCTCACCTACTTCATATTAAGGCAAAGCTTTGATCAGAAACGTTTGGGATGGCCTGTGTCACTTAGAGTAATAACATGATGTATTCTGGCCAGGGAAAAAGACTCCATGGCTGGGCCTCCTCAAAGTTCATACATGGACAGAGAGGAGAGAGCACACTAGACTGGGGACAGAACAGGAGTGTTCCAGGGGCCGCCTGTAGGTTGCGTCATAGCCTCTCTCTCGACTCATGAATTTTACTTCTAGAACTAGGTCTGAAGAAATCCTTTGGATCAGTCAAATAGAGATGCTGATATGACATTGTTCGTAAGCGGGTATTTATACTTGCAAAAATGTTGAAAACAATCTAGACGTCCAGCAGTAGGTGATCAAATTATGATAAAAGTTGTGTGGCCGTTGAGCACATTAGAGTAGATGTGTTTGGGTATGGAAAGATTCATCTGATAAGTGGAAAACAGGCTATCAGCAGTGAATATTCCATTTTTGTAAAAATGTTTTTACAAATGCATAAGAAAAAAATCATGATGGAATAAATTGGTGTTTTTCTTTGTTTCTATCTTTGCTCTTTGACCGACTAAATGTGGATTTCTTTTTTCCCCCTTCAGAGGTAGTGTCTCACTCTGTCACCCAGGGTGCAGTGCAGTGATGCTATCGTAGCTTACTGCAACCTTTAACTCCTGGGCTCAAGTGTTCCTCCTTCCTCATTCTCCCAAGTAGCTGGGACCACAGGTGTGGGCCGCCACGCCTGGCTAGTTTTTTTTGGGTGGAATTGGGGGGTAGACATAGGATCTTGCTGTATTGCCCTGGATGGTCTTGAACTCTGGGGCTCAAGTGATCCTTCAGCCTCCCAAAGTTTTGGGATTACTGGCCATTGCACCTGGCCAAATGTGATTATTTATGTAGAGAACCTTACATTTTTTTAAGTGCATAGGCAGTAGGTTGCAGTTACACCTTGCTTTCCAAAGCATCACTTCCTGAAGCCCATTCTGGTTGGCCTCTGCCTCTCCAGCCCCAGCTTTTGAGGCAGCAGGCTACAGAGCCAGCACTGACCTCTGCAATGCCAATCAAGCCCATACTATTCTACGTCAGCCTCATCCCAGACCTTGGTTTATAAATAAAGGATGAGATTTAGTCTTTTAAGAAGCCTTAGGTTGCTTGGGTGAGTGTTGGACATTAACTATATGTTGTTTATCTTGCTTTCACCCTGACAGTTTATCTGTATGGATCAAGCCAGATGTAGTCTCTGAGGAAACAGGCTGTCTTGTTTGGTTTTCCTCTTTCTTTCTGAGGACCAGGCTATATAGGGAACTGGCCTCATCATGTCTTTAGGCTGTCACTTGTTGCTTTAAAGGTCAATTTGGCTTTTCATCTGTGGATTCACTGAGTTGCACTTAAGAATAACTGCATAGGCGTAAGCATTACTGGGCTTCTTCTTTGCCTTCTGCTAGATCTGTGTTTCCTTTTTTTTTCTGAGTTCCCCTTGCCTTTCTGATTTTTGAGTAGTCTGACTGGGAAATGCATTCCATTGCCTTAACTTTTATTTCTCTGATGATTATTCATTTCAGGAAGAGGAAAATAATGAGAAATCTAGGAGGAAAGGTGGTCATCAGTTTGGAGTTACATGGCGGTATGTCACACATAATGAGAACCTTGAATTACAGTTTCTTATGGTGCATGGAATATGCCCCATCACCCCTTGAAGATGTTATCTTGTGATGTTCTAAAATAATTGATTTTTAGTGTGCAATATAAATTTCGCTCTTTGTATTTATGTACATTTAGGCCTTTTTTCAATAAGGTCTTTATCTCCATTTAGCAACACAAGAATCTGTTGGGAGGTTGGCCCTTTTTTTTCCTCATCTATTTAACTCAGCATGACTTTCACATGGTATGGTTCCTTTGGTAGTTTCATTAATAGTGCCACCTTGGAATATATACCTCTAATTCTGAAAGATTTAATATTTTTGTTTACAAACAATACACAGACAGTAGAGTGTACTGCTAAATTAAGACCACTGACCAACATGTAGAAATATTAAGCAGTTTGAATGAAAGGTGATAACTTAATTATATTGGAGAATTTAAGTTAACTGGGTGTCTAAAAGGAAGATATTTCATGTGGATGTTTGGAGAGGGAAGCTACCATGATTATCTAAAACTGTTATTGAAGTGATAAATTTAATAGAATGAAAGATTAAATTCATTGGGCTAGGCCGGGCACAGTGCCTCATGCCTGTAATCCTGGCACCATAGGAGGCCAAGGCAGGTGGATCACTTGAGGTCAGGAGTTCTAAACCAGCCTGACCAACATAGTGAAACCGCATCTCTGCTAAAAATATTAGCCAGATGTGATGGCACATGCCTGTAATCCCAGCTACTTGAGAGCTGGAGGCAGGAGAATCACTTAAACCCAGGAGGCGGAGGTCGCAGTGAGCCAAGATTGCACCACTGCGCTCCAGCCTGGGTGACAGAGCAAGACTTTGTCTAAAAAAAAAAAAAAAAAGAATTCTTGGGGTAGAGTTTAATACTTTTGCATACTGGTTGTGAGCATAGACTTAGGAGTAGGATCTTGGCTCAAATCTTGATTCTGTCTGATTTCCACAAATAGTTAAGAGGAGAATCAAGGTACAGGATAGTTTGTATAACATGGTACCATTTATTTATTTATGGAATGTGTGAAGAGATGAAGGTAGAATATGACAGGAAGGATCCAAAAGAAACCATTGTCAATGGTTGCCTCTGGGAAGTAGTATCTGAAGACTGAAGAAGGGTGGGGAAACTTTACTAGGGACTTTGTCATATAGTTGCTTCTTGTTTTTAATACCATGGATATTTATATACTTGCTTATAAATATTTCATTTTCAATTTTAATTCTACCACTTACCTGCAAAGCCCTGACAACACATAAAGGTTTTTAAGCCTTGATTTTCCTCATTTTCAAAATAAATGAGGAAATAAATGAGATAAACATAACTCCCCATAAGAATTGAGATGATGTATGTAAAGTACTTGGCATGTTGCTTGGAACATGATAAACCGTCAGTAAATTGTAGTAGCTCTCATTGGTATCCTGTTGCCCTGATTCACATTTACTCTCTTGTGCCTAGAGCAGAAAACAACGCTGAGAGAATCTTTTCTCTAATGCCAGAGAAAAATGCACATTCCTATTGCACAATGATCCGAGGAATGGTGAAGGTACATTTGTTTTTATTTATTTTTATCTTTAATTTCCACCCATCAGGGTGTTTCAGCCTCAGAACCTCTAACATTTTGGGTCAGATAATTTGTTGTTGGGGCTGTCCTGTGCGTTGTAGGATATTAGTAGCTCCCTGGCTTCTACCCACACTTCTCCCCCACCTTTAGTTGTTACAAATAAAAATATGTTCAGGCATTGCCAGTGGATAGAAAACCACTAAAATAGAGTATGAACTTCATGAGAACAGGAGCCTGATCTATTGTGTTTACAGCTCTATTACCAAACTCTAGGACAGAAATGTGCAAGGACATCTGAAGTAAATGAATTTGATGGTGCTTAATTTTTCCTTTTCCTTTTCCAGCACCAGGCTTATGAGCAGGCATTAAACTTGTACACTGAGTTACTAAACAACAGACTCCGTGGTGAGTTTGAGAACTCCCCTCCATCCCTTTCTCCCATTTCATTCCTTCTCTTAATTGTCTGTGTGAAGGCTTTGGATCTTGCCTCAGTCATTGGCCTACACTTTGTCTTTTCCTGTGGCATAGGTGATTAAAGCAAGAGTGGAGATCCAGAGAAGAGAGTGGTTTTCCAGTTTTGTGGACATGTGATTAGCCAAGGGACACATAGGAA
Organism: Aotus nancymaae; assembly: GCF_030222135.1. NCBI lineage: Eukaryota > Metazoa > Chordata > Mammalia > Primates > Aotidae > Aotus > Aotus nancymaae. Next base: position 12,416,978 of record NW_026988429.1, read on the forward strand.
TGACCACTTTGCCTTAAACTCAGCCATTTAGGGATTAATCTTCAGCCCCAAATTTTATCATTTTATTCTTTTACAGCTGATGTATACACATTTAATGCAGTGATTGAAGCAACTGTATTGGTGATAAATGAGAAATTTGATGAAAAATGGCATGATACCCTGGTAAGGAGGAATCCTCAGTTTATTTTTTAATGGGCTTAAATACTCTACCAGAAATACATGGGCTGGCAAGGCATAGTGGCTCAAGCCTATAATACCAGCACTTTGGGAGACAGAAGCGGGCATATCACCTGAGGCCAGGAGTTTGAGACCGGCCTGGCCAACATAGTGAAACCCTGTCTACTAAAAATACAAAAAATTAGCCGGGCATGGTGGCATGTGCCTATAATCCCAGCTACTTGGGAAGCTGAGGCAAGAGAATCAGTTGAACCCAGGAGGCAGAGATTGCCATGAGCCAAGATACACTGCATTCCAACCTGGGCAACAGAGCAAGACTTTGTCTCAAAAAAGAGAAAGAAATACATGGGCTGGAGACAGCGTTTATGAGCATGTGTATGGCAGTCACTGTGTAGCAGTTACCTGTTCACCATCCTTCCCGAAGCCCTGTAACTCAGCTGTGTCTGGCACATGAGAAGAAAAAATTACTTGGCTCAGAGTATACAGCTAGAATTCTGAACCACTTTAAGAATTCATTTATTTTTTATAATAGTTTTTCGTTACGAAGGAATGAGTAAATGCATATTTGTTGTCAAATTCCTATCACATGTGAGTTCAAAAAGTTGAAATCACTGAATTGATTCTCATCTAGTAACTTAAGAATAGAAATGGCCAGGCGCAGTGGGTCATACCTGTAATCCCAGCACTTTGGGAGGCCGAAGCTGGTGGATTACCTGAGATCAGGAGTTCGTGACCAGCTTGACTAACATGGTGAAACCTTGTCTCTACTAAAAATACAAAAGTTAGCCGGGCATTGTGGTACACTCCTGTAATCCCAGCTACTTGGGAGGCTGAGGCAGGAGAATCACTTAAATCTGGGAGGCAGAGGTTGCAGTGAGCCAAGGTTGCACCACTGTACTCCAGCCTGGGCAAAAAGAAGGAAACTCCATCTCAAAAGGAATAGAAGGACTTTTTTATATCATATGGGTCTATTATTTTTGAGTCTTTTCTTGGAAAACTCTCATAGGTAGAAGACTGAAAACAGTTGACCACCTTGATCAAGTGGGATGAATGTTTGAATTAGCGGGCTTCTTTCAAAGGCAGAATCATGGAACCTGCTGATTAACAAACAGTTCTTTAAATAGGGATGGATTTGCTAACCTGCTTTAAACATAGCAAGAAAGCTAAATTCTTTATTTTGTATGAAATAGAGGTTATTGGACAAATTACCCAGACATAAAACATAGTTGTTTTTTATTCAACTAGGATCTGCTAAGACAAATGGTTGCACAGAAGGTGAAACCAAATCTACAGACTTTCAATACCATTCTGAAATGTCTCCGAAGATTTTATGTAACTGCAAGAGTGCCAGCCTTACAGATTTTACGTGAAATGAAAGCCATCGGAATAGGTGAGGATGTGTCCTTGTGTCCTCTGAAGACAGAGACTGTGCCAGCCAGAGGTTTCAGGGCCACATAAGCAAAGAAGATCTGTAAATTCTTCTGCTTACATAATATGATGGAAATTTTATTTCCACATTTGGCACATTTAATTACATGTACTTACTATGGTGGAAGGGCCTTTATCATCTTAGTGTTCATTAGTATTTTAGGTACTTTGTTTATGGATCTGTTGAATCTGAGGAGAACTGATTGCTTTGAGTTAGCTGGTTTTAAATTCATGACATTTTTCTAGAATATTTAGATATTTGAACCTAAGTGTGTGCCAGTATATTGTATACTTTTCATTAATTACTTGATTGAAAGTTGCTTTGGGAATCAATTCATCTTAATATATTTTACTGTTCTCAGTGAAGAATGTGACTGATAAGTATTTGGACTTTCAAAAAGTGATACAGTCCTTATGATAGTTTTTCACCTTTACATTAATGAGTTGGAAAATATATTTGTTCAAAGGAATAGAAATGTATCTTTTGCTTAAATATTAACATGTTTTTAATTCAGTGTGTCTCAGTAAGCTGTATTTTGGATTGCTTGTTTTTACCTCATTCTTTATTTTTTCTATCCACCTGGTAATTTGAGAACCCTCGCTTGCAACATATCACCATATTATTCAGCTGTTTTATCACCCTGGTATGTATGGCCCTAGATTGTGCTAATTTATATAGAAAATTGACCAGTTATCTTAAATCAATGTGATTGTTGCAGGTTATCTTCTCTGCATATGAATTAAGAAAAGAGAATTTGTCAATTAACCTCTACAGCCTAATAAATTATGTTGTCACATTAGTGTTCAGTAGCCATGTATCTAGTGGCTACCATGTTCAGTGCTGGTTCAGAACATTTCTTTTTTTTTTTTTTTTTTTTTGAGACGGAGTCTCGCTCTTGTTACCCAGGCTGGAGTGCAATGGCGCGATCTCGGCTCACCGCAACCTCCGCCTCCTGGGTTCAGGCAATTCTCCTGCCTCAGCCTCCTGAGTAGCTGGGATTACAGGCACGCGCCACCGTGCCCAGCTAATTTTTTTTTTTGTATTAGTAGAGACGGGGTTTCACAATGTTGACCAGGATGGTCTCAATCTCTCGACCTCGTGATCCACCCGCCTCGGCCTCCCAAAGTGCTGGGATTACAGGCTTGAGCCACTGCGCCCGGCCGGTTCAGAACATTTCTGTCTTTGCTGAAAGTTTGTGGACATTGCTGCTCCAGAGGAAAGGTAAAATTGTGAAGCCTTTTGGGAGGACCTCGAGGGTTCATTCGTTGTCAACTTTTAGGTCAGTTAGTTTGAGTTGGAGCTCTGCTCTGTAGATGGACTTTGGAGAGAGGCACACCTGAGCTGAGATCTCAGCTCTACCATTTATTTACCAGTTGTGTCAAAGCGACTGGATACCTACCTGAGGAATAGCATCAGGGTGTGCTAGTTAAATGAATTCCACACTGGGTCTGCTACCATGCTTGGAAGGCACATGCTAGGCACTCAGAATCTTTTGGTTCTTCTCCATTTATTCTCAGCCTAAGAAATAACCCTTGGGTTCAGAATTGACGGTTCTAGTCATTCTTTCTTGTGATAGACTATAAAAATTACAGAAGGAAACTTGATTCTCTCTGGTTTGGAGGACTAATTTTGTAAAATCCATATCCTCACCTATAGAGGCAAGTTTTATCTTTAGGAAAAGGAACCAAACAGTTAATTGACTGTACCTTGGAAACAAATAAACAGTTTCCATAATTGTGTCCCCCAAAATTTTACTCAACCTTGGTGAGATATTCCTTTCCTCTGTAACTGTCATCACTGGTTCAATTGCTAATCAAAGTCAGATGTACTTACATTTCCTAAGTAACAGCCAGGGCTGGGGGAAAGGTGTTCTGGGGGAGCTGTGTTGGTTTATCTTAGGTATATAAATGGGCTGTTTGCAATAATAATTTTGGCTTATGCCTATAGTCCCAGCAATTTGGGAAGCCGAGACAGGATGATTGCTTGAGCCCCGGAGTTTGAAACCAGCCTGGATAACATAAATAGGACCCCCATGTCTACTAAACTTGAAAAAAATTAGCTGGGCATGGTGGTGCACACTTGTAGTCCCAGCTCCTCAGGAGGGTGAGGCAGGAGGATTGCTTGTGGCCAGGACGTTGAAACTGCAGTGAGCTGTGTTTGCCCCACTGCACTTCAGCCTAGGTGACAGAGCGAGACCCTGTCTCAATAATAACAATTTCTAGGAATTTACCCAAAGGAGAGAGCCTAAAATAACAAAGAAACAATACATTAAAAAGAGAATATCATATAACTAATAAAATTAAGAATGTTAGCAAAGGGAAACATGCTTGAGGAAATTGTGGAACTCTTTCTGTACTGTCATTACAACTCTACTACCACTTACATACAGAACGTGTAGGGAAAGGAATGTAGAAAAGTATTTGGGAATATCGTAGATGATTTTCTGATCAATTAGTGCTCAGTTCATGTTATATTTAAGGACTGCCCTATCCATTAATTCTAGTTTACTTTTTCTTGACCTCATTCTCATTATATTTAAAAGGAACACAAATGATTACTAGAAGAAAACATTTTTGGCCGGGCGCGGTGGCTCACACCTATAGTCCCAACACTTTGGGAGGCCAAGGCGGGTGGATCATGAGGTCAGGAGTTCAAGATCAGCCCGATCAACATGGAGAAACCCCATCTCTACTAAAATTACAAAAAATTAGCCAGGCATGGTGGCAGGTGCCTGTAGTTCCAGCTGTTCGGGAGGCTAAAGCAGGAGAATCACTTGAACCCGGAAGGCAGAGGTTGCAGTGAGCCAAGATTGTGCCATTGCACTTCAGCCCAGGTGACAGTACGAGACTCTGTCTCAAAAAAAACACAAAAACTTTGTTTGTTTTTCTAAGTATACTGGTTTGGAGAGGGAGTGTGTGTTACTATGTGCCTCCCACTCCAGTAGGTCAAGCTTCATGTGAAGAAACTAAAGGAAGGGGAAAGTCTCAGTAGAGCACATGGACAGAGACCTGTGATTATTCCAGATTTTACAAAGAACTGCTCTCTGCAGGGTGCAGTAGTTCCTTTAGCAAGCATTAGCCTCCCCCGAGCTCTATGCCAGGACTTAGGCTGGAGGTGGAGGAAGGAGAAATGTGTCCCTTTGTACTAGGTACTCTGAGTTTGGTGGTGGTAAAGGAAGGGGATTAAACACGTTTACTTTCTTGTTCTGCAGGAAACACTTCAAAGGGATCATCTTTCATCATCTATGATATAATGAATGAATTAATGGGAAAGAAATTTTCTCCAAAGGACCTGGATGATGGTATGTACAGAAATCACTTTAGTTCCCTCCCCTAAAGGTAGGGCTGGTTTCCCTGAGTGCCATTTAGAGGCCTTGTAATCCCTGTAGCTTAGTAGTATTTTTTTTTCTATTTTATTTTTAAATAAATGTAAGTATGTAATAGGTGTATATAGCTTAGTAATATTTGCGATGTTTTTTCTGAAAAAGCCAAAATGTCAATGGCACATTCCTGCCTCTCTTAAGTTATGTTCTCAGCTTTATCTTATATGTTACCAGTTTTGTTGGCAGGATTTTTGTCACTGTTACTGACTTGAAAATATATTTTATCCATCATAACCAAAGCTCTTATGAACTTTGATTTTCAGATAAGTTTTTTCATTCAGCCATGAGAGTAGTAAGTATCATTTCTTTCTTAATTCGCTATCCATTTCCTAAATTTATCTGTAATTGGAGGATTCTCCCGGTTCTTTTCACTTTCTAACTCTTACTTCTGTTTATGTCTTTGCTTCTGGTTTTCTCCTTTCTCTAAAATCTCTCTGTATATTTTGAGATGGAGGTTCACTGTGTCACCCAGGCTAGAGTGCAGTGGCTCGCTGCAACCTCTGTCCCCTGGGTTCAAGCGATTCTTCTGCCTCAGCCTCCCGAGTAGCTGGAACTACAGGTGTGTGTCACCGCAGCTGGCTAATTTTTGTATTTTTTTGGTAGACATGGAGTTTCGTGTTGGTTAGGCTGGTCTTGAACTCCTGACCACCTCCCAAAGTGCTGGGATTACAGGCATAAGCCTCCGCACCTGGCCTAAAATCTGTATTTTTCAATCATGTAGTATCCCTACCCTGTGTTTATTGTTGACATTGACATTTTTTCATACTCCTGAACAGATAAGCTTCCATAATATTTCAGATTTGCCTATTAGTAAGTTAAAATTGATACTGGTTTTTATTTTGGTTTATTTAATCATGCTTATCATAGGAAAAATTTCAATCAGTTTTAGAATGAGCCCTGTTCCCTAAGGGTAATTTATTGCTTTACTATTAGTTTGGTGCAAAGGTAATTGCAGCTTTTGCCATTACTGTTAATGGTAAAAACCACAATTACTTTTGCACCAACCTAATATGTCATGTGGATCCTCCCAAGGTTTTTACTCTGGGTACTCAAGCATATGCATATCCAGCCATACTTTCAGAGTGTTTTATTTATTGACAGCAATCAATATTTCATAGGAAGAAAGAACTATAACTTAACTTTTTTGTGGGTAGACTGTGGAGTTATTTCATGGAGGTTTTTACCAGTCCAGACTGTACTGCAGGAGTCTTTTGTGCATTTGACCGGATGTTTTTACAGGATTAATTTCTAAAGGTATAATTGCTAAATCAAAATAATATTGTAATAAATTTCACAGACCTTGGGATTTGTCTCCCCCATCCCATTTCTTATAACTTATTTGCCATCAACCAATAATATGTTGAATCAACATTAAGTATTTTCACAAGACTCTCTGCTGTTTTTCTTCATTTAATAAACCACTGGCTGATAGGATATCAGAGTGATACTTACTACTTGCAAATTTTCAGTGCTCATCTCTCAGAGATCTAGAACTTGCCTACCAAATACATGGCCTTTTAAATACCGGAGACAACCGGAAATTCATTGGACCTGATCGTTGGCGTAATTTCTATTAGTAAGTGTGTTGAAAATGTATCCTTTTGCATGAGTTCCTAGATTCTGCAAGTGGGAGGCTATTGATTTTCCTTCATACCTCTCCTCTGGTTTCAGGCAGTATGCCAGTGATCTAATAGGACAGGTTAATTGAGCCCTTAGGAATTAAAGCAGTGGTAAAACTGTCAGATTTGGAAGTCTAGTTTGTGTCCTTTGAGGTCTTTTTGTTTTTTTGGGAACATTTTAAAATCCACATATCTTTTTCCTCTACTGGCTCTCATTTTACACTTTCAAATTGTTATAGCAGGGTGAACCCTGAAGATTTCCTCTCACCCCCTCCTTGCTTTTGTATTCAAAGATCAAGAGGAACCCAGAGATACTCCCTAAATGGATTTGTTTTTAGGCAGATAAGAATATGAATTTAAGAAGGCAACCTGTTAATAGGTGTGTGAGGATTGTATTCTGTGTATCTCACTTCTTGTTTCACATTGAATGTTTTAAAAATGAATTTGAAATTCAGTATCTATTCACCATGACCTAAGAGTATACAGAGGAAGCAGTTAGAAATGACCAGTTGAGGGTAAGAAGGTATTTAATTGGGAAGTCGAGCACATACCGGCAGGTCTTAAACCAAGTATTGGCTCATTAACTTGAAATTGTAAATATTGTGAAATTCTCCGTAATATATGCTGTAATTTTACTCATTATTTCCCCTGTTGTTAGACATAGGGATTTTAGACTAAACATATTTTGCTCTTCATCACAGTTCCAGATTCTTCAATTTGATTTGTCTAATGGAACAAATTGATGTCACCTTGAAGTGGTATGAGGACCTGATACCTTCAGTAAGATGGTTCATTACTTGTTATTGATCATTGTAGATGGATTTGTGGGTTTCTGCAGATTAATGCTTTAAAAATGTGTTTCTCTTAATCAGGTCTTCTTTCCCCACTCCCAAACGTTGATAGATCTTCTCCAAGCATTGGATGTAGCCAATCGGCTGGAAGTGATTCCTCAAATTTGGAAAGGTTAGTTTCACTTTTGATGTGTCCAGGCACATCTCACCTCAGTGTCCTCTATTTTGATTAATGAATGTGCTGACATTACCGTTAGGGATGAAAACTTCCATTCTGAACTGAGTGTGTTAGTTGAGATCTACTTCAAGGTCACATGCTCATGTTGCATGTTGGCTATCAGGAGAAAACTGTGTTGAAAATGACTTAAGTCAGTCCCTTCATGACATAGGAATGAGCTGAGTCTTGTGCACTGGTTGTGTGACATGACCCAAAGGAAATAAGTACTAATGAAACGGCAGACCCTAAATCCGAATAAAGGTCTTTGACCCAAAAGTCTATGCAGTTCCTCTGTGCCAGTGTTGCATCACTTTGCTAACCACAGTCATTGATTATGTTTCCAATAACCATGACCATCATAGGTGTGTGTGCTGCTCTGTCTTATGTGTATAAATTGGCTGCAAAATGAAATAGATACTCTATATCTTCCACCAAGTGACAAGTCAGGAGGCTCTAGTCCTGCCCTCCTGCTTCACAAGACTGCTCTAATGAGTAATAAAAGTACATCAAAAATTCCCAAGTGCTATAAAACAGCATCTTACCACATGGAGCTGGTGGCCGCTCCCATGTAGTGCACGTGCTGTGATTAATACTTCACTGGAACAAGGCCTAGGCATTGGCTTTTACGTTTATCCTACTGTGAATCCTGCTGGGTTTCTGGAATCCTGGGATAAGCCTAGAATAAAAGCAACTTGGCCAGGTACAGTGGCTCACGCCAGTAATCCCAACACTTTGGGAGACCAAGGCGGGTGGATCACGAGGTCAGGAGTTCAAGACCAGTTTGGCCAACATAGTGAAACCCCGTTTTCTACTAAAAATACAAAAAATTAGCTGAGTGTGTTGTTATGTGCCTGTAATCCCAGTCACTCAGATGGCTGAGGCAAGAGAATCACGTGAACCTGGAAGGCAGAGGTTGCAGTGAACTGAGATCGCGCCATTGTACTCCAGCCTGAGGGACAGTGCAAGACTCCGTCTCAAAAAAAAAAAAAAAAAAAAAAAAGGTTGACAGTAAACAAGAGAGTGTTGGTTTTACATAACAATGATCACTCCTTGTTTCCTTTCTTGTTTCAAGATAGTAAAGAATATGGTCACACTTTCCGCAATGACCTGAGAGAAGAGATCCTGATACTCATGGCAAGGGATAAGCACCCACCAGAGGTAAGCCTGAAACTCACCAGCTGGTATATCCTCCCATAATGAGGTCTTTTAAAGACCAGCTTCCCTGGTTTCATCTGCCATTTTGGAGAGTTCTGCCACCCAAACCCATATTTGAGTGATGATGCATCTAAACATATCTTGCCCTAGCAGAATACTGTTCTTAAAGTTACCCTCTTTACTGTAGTCCAAAGCAAGCAACGTGAAATTAAGTTCTGTCTTCAGCTTGCTTTTTAAAAAATATCCATCTATAGAGGAAATGCATAGCTGAATTTGAAAGGTATGGCTAATCAGAATATTTATTCAGGACAACAGCGTCCTTTTTTTATTAAATTATTTGTGTGCTATACACATAACATTCAAATGGTAAAATGCATTGCTCAAATTTTAAGGGTCCTGTGGTAGTCTCCTGAACTGAAATTCTCATAAAATCAGTTAGGCAGTTCTGCTGACTCCTAAAGCTTCTTAGCTTCAGGTAGCTTTTGCTGACTGTGCTGCTGATATCAAATCTACATATGAAAGCCAACCTGACAAACAGCCTGCTCTGGATTGGCCAGCCGTCTCTCTCAACTGTATAGCTGTCCTCTTTTTAAGGGCTGGGAGAACCCAGGAAGCTTGGTGAGTACAGTACCACAAGTATACACTTTGAAGCATTTGTATTTGGCTCTAAACATTGACCCATGCTGGTAGAGGTTCTCTCATTTGGCCGTATAACATATATTTGATGGGAACATGCAAATACCAACCAAAAAGCGAACTTTTGCTTGCAACGTGCATGATGTATTTGAGAGAAGGCCTGGTTTTCTCAAACCATAGGCTGAGAATTATCTTTCCCTTTCTGCTTTCTGTGTCTATGGACAAGTAAGTCCCTTAATCTCATCACTGCACTTAAATGGACCAAAGATCAAAGAAACGTAGTTTTGAAAGTGTTCTGGTCATTTGGGTTGTGGAAGTATTTTCAGATGCTTCTGCCATCCCACTCTCCAGCTTAAAATGTGGGCTGCGTACTTAGACTTCTGGAAGCTGGCATTACACACATTAACTAAACCTGGCGTTGACCACAACCCATTCTTGGTTGGTGCCACTGTGTTCTGGTTATGTTTTTATCAGCACTTCATTCACATACTAATTTTTAGTGTTTGTGAATGGGAACCTTACGCATACTCATTTTTCCAAAAATAAAGGGATCTGTTGTAGGGGTAGTGACAGATGGTTTTCCTGTATGTTGTGTTGTATATAAATGTGTTCCCAGAGTCATAAGTGGGGGTGCTTATGCATGGCTCCTTGTACAAGAAAGTAACTTTATTTGAACATCTGATTGTCAGCTATCTCCAGGAAAAGATAATGAAGGCTTGTCTTTGAGGTGTGGCTCACACACATGCCTCTCTAGCAACTATGCTGCTAGTGACAGACATTTGATGTTTGCATTTGGTTGTTAGCTCAGGCAGTTTGGCACACAAACTGCCTTAATATGACCAGGCTGTGATGATTGGCGCAGGGGTACGGACCTCAGCTGATTCATGGGAGCTGAGTGTATGTGTTTCTCCTTTGTCCTGCATGTGGCAGGCTGATGGGGAGCACTTACATGAGACTGTTGCCTCAATCTGAGCCTGCTCTTCATAACAGAATTCTAAGACAGACTGAACCCATGCGGTATTTTAAGAGAGGGAAACAGCGTGGTTCTGTTCCATGCCTCTTTTCCAGCTGTGCACAGGATGAATTCTTCTACAAGAGGACAAATACAGTTTGAGTATCCCTTTTCCAAAATGCTTGAGACCAGAAATGTATGGGATTTTTAGATTTTGGAGCGTTTTTGGATTAGGTATATTCAACCTATATCAGCAAGTATCAACATTGGCAGTATATCAGGTTTATGTGAAAAAATTGCAGTGTCGATATATGTCGCTTGGGGAGTTGAAGCACCTGAGGTGATTCTCATGTACAGACAGGGTTGGGAGCTAGTAGAGCCCACAGATGTGTGTCTTCGGGAGCTTACAGTACAGTTAAGAAAAGGACATTTAGTCTCTAAATTCAGAGGGAAGACAGCTATAGTCGTCTGATTGCCTTTTCTAATAGTATTCATAATCTCTCTCCTATCTTGAGCAGGAAAATGTTGGGGCTTTTCAGGAAGCATAATAAGATCCCTAGGTAAGTTGAAATTAACCAGCCCTCCTTGGGTACAGCCTGGAAGTAGTCACATTTGGAATTTCTTCACCAGCCTTAGCCACATTTGGGTACTCTTCTATTAGGCAAGCATGCCATCAACTCCCTATCATCCAAGGCATCCTGAGGCAAGCAGTTTTTGTATCTGTGCTCATGGATCACAGTACGTTGGGGCTAGATTGAATAGATCATCATGAAGTCATACTGAATGAATGTTGATAATCCCTGTCCCTTTAAAGTTAGACTTAACCCCACTGGAAACAAATAAAAATAAATGTTAGACTTTATGTAATCGTGTCTCTGGAAGTACTATTGGGAATTCTGTTACTGAACTTACATTGGATCTTGCCTATAAGTATTTTACCGAAGGGATTGGAGAAAGTTCACACTTTGCCTTTCTTTTACAGAAATGAGTTGCTGAATGAGTTTATGGACAGTGCCAAAGTGTCTAACAGCCCTTCCCAGGCCATTACGGTGGTAGAGCTGGCAAGTGCCTTCAGCTTACCTATTTGTGAGGGCCTCACCCAGAGAGTAATGACTGACTTTGCAATCAACCAGGAACAAAAGTAAGTGGGTCCTGTATCTTCACCATGAAGGAAAGTTTGTAAAATGGAGCAGACCTTTCATCCTTCTGCCCATTCAGAATGTTCATAGCTTTCTATCCCATATTTCCTTGCAAAAAGCCAGAATGTATTAATTTAATGATTTCATTTGTTATGCAAGTCAGGAAAGCCTATAGATTTGACTGTTAGAACCTTTTTTGTTCCCAATATAGTTTAATGCAGCTTCAGGGTCCCTTTTTCTGATTTCAAAACTGATAGGATACAGGTGAGTGTCAGAGACACCAGGAACCCCAACACCCAACTGAATTACAGTGTGATCCTCTGGTTTCTTTTCTTAACAGGGAAGCCCTAGGCAAGCTAACTGCATTCACCAGTGACAATGATACTGACAGCAGCAGTGACAGTGACAGCGACAGTGACACCAGTGAAAGCAAATGAAAGTGGAGATTTAGGAGCAGCAATGGCCTCACCATAGCTACTGGAATTGCACCTGAGAACTGAGATATGCTAATATTTAACATTATTATAAAGAAGACAAGATACAGATTTGGTGAATTTGTTCCTGTGAGGTACAGTCAGTACACGACTGACTTATTTGCTACTTAATAACCATTTATTAATGCACTATTAAAGGTTTAGCATTTAAGTAGCAACATCGCCATTTTCAGACACATGGTGAGGTCCATGGCTCTTGTCATCAGGATAAGCCTGCACACCTACAGTGTCGGTGAGCTGACCTCACACTTCCATCCTCGTGTGATTGCCCTCTCCCTGCTGCTGGGCTTCTGCCTTTCTTGGCCTGATGTGATCCTGGTTCTTCATCTTAGAAAGGTGTTCATGCAGTTACATCACAGTTGGTGTTGGTTCAATAGTTTCCCAATTTCAGGATATTTTGATGTCAGAAATAATGCATCTTAGGAATGACTAAACAGGACAATGGCAGTTTAGGCTGCACAGCTGGTAAAATGACTGTAAATAAATGTTGTAATTAATGTACATGTTTGCATTTCTGTTATTTTAATATAGCTGTTGCCATAGTTTTCTAACTTGAACACCCAGAATGTGTCATGTCTCCCTCTTTTTCCACTATAGCTGGTAGCTACTAGTGGTCAAAATGAGAGCTAGTGATGACAAAAGGATGTGGAATGTCTTGACATCATTGTGTATTGTTGGTAATCAAGTTAGTAACAACTACTTCTAGCAGCTCTTACCACTATGACTTAAATGGTCCTGGAAGGCAGTAACTGGAGGGTTGCAGCATTCCTGCCTTCATGAGGGCTTCCACCACTGGCGGCTTTGCACATACCTGGCTCCCAGATTTACTTAGGTACCCTATCAGTTGTCCATATGAGCAGCTTCATCTTTATTTACCCTACCAGAGTTGACAATTACGGGATGCTGTAGTCTGCTAGTGTGTTCCCATCTGTCTGCCATCCTCTTAAGGCCAGGGCTCAGTCATACATCCTTAGAAATGAAAGGATGGTTTGTGTTTTCTCTTAGAATGTCTGGTCTTGAGGGACCCCCCTCCACCAAGAAAAAGCCAATATAGTAACTAGCTACTTAAGCATCAATGGGTAATTGCTCCATATCAAAGCGGATTTACAGGACAGAGAAGGTAAATGAGCCTTCAGTCTTGGTTTACAGCTTCCAAGGAGAACCCGGCCACCTGAAAGGTTAACTCGGTCTCTTCCTGTCTCTGGTTCATCAGCACCTGCAGATGCCCAACTCTTCTTAGCCTTACTATTCAATACAGTCCTTAGATTCATGGTATGCATCTTCCTATCCAGGTGCCAATTCTGAATCCTCATGTTTCTCTGCAGCTAGGGGTGACAGGAGAAAAATCCATCTGGGTAGATGGCCCATGAATTTGTAGTAGACTTTCAAAATGAGTGATTTGTACCTTGGTAATTAATTTTAAGTTTGTGGTACAGATACTCCAAACCCATACTCTGAGCAGTTAACTGCCTTGAACTAAGAAAAATTAAGGCCTCACAGGATGAGTCTCCATTCTCTGTAAATGTTTATTTTATAATAGTCTTAAGCCTCTACTATCAGTAAAATGTTCTTTTGGCCAGGCGTGGTGACTCACACCTGTAATCCCAGCAGTTTGGGGAGGCAGAGGTGGATCACTTAGGTCCAGGAGTTTGAGACCAGCCTGAGCAACATAGTGAGACCCTAGCTCTACAAAAAATAAAAACTTAGCCAGACTGGTGGCATGCACCTGTGTCCCAGCTAATTGGGAGGGTGAAGTCAGGGGATTGCTTGAGCCTGAGAGATGGAGGCTGCACTGAGCTGTGATCGCCCCACTGCACTCCAGCCTGGGCAACAGAGCAAGACCCTGTCTTGGAGTAACCAGTTTCAGAAGAGCAAATGGGGCCGGGTGCAGTGGCTCATGCCTATAATCCTTGCCCTTTGGGTGCCAGTGTGGATCACCTGAGCCCAGGAGTTTGAGACCAGCCTGGGTAGCTGGGCATAGTGGCATATGCCTGTAGTCCCAGCTACTCTGGAGACTGAGGTGGGAGGATTGCTTGAGCCTAGGCTAAGGCTGAGGCTGCGGTAGCCATGATTCCACCACTACGTTCCAGCCTGGATGACACAGCAACCTTTGTCTCTAAGTGGGGGAAAAAAGCAAATGGGATTAAGGAGTCCCATGGAATGGGAAGGGGAAAGGCAGTCTTAATATATGTGGAATAAACTTGCTCAGTGTTGCCTCCGTTACATTACCAATGTGTAGAAGTCAGAAACTAGACTTCTAGATTGGTTCAACATTAACATTTGAGGATTTGAGGACTGTCTTAAATTATAGCCATCAAAGTATTCAAGCAAGAGCTTGGACAGCACTCAAAGATTCTACATGTCTAGAATCAAATCTGGCACCTAGGTGCTTCTTAGTAAATGCTTAATGCCACCAACACTGCAAACCATTCATTGATTTTGAGACCTCAGTCATCTGTTTCTACAAGTGGGGCATATGACCTCTTAACTTCAAGAGAAGAGAAGCACTAAGGTAACCACAGTAAATCAGACCCTCCCCTTTCAGCAATCTCAAAGCAAAAACAAAAAAAACCCTACTTAGTTAGCTGTTATAAAAATGCTATAACAAGCACTAGGCTTAGAGGAAAAGATGTCAGATTGTACTGTCACTGGTTATGTATCCATATTCTCTAAAATAGGGTCTGCAAACTGCAGGATTTGAAATCAATTTTTGTGGGTAATAATTAGAATTTTTTTTTTTGAGATGGAGTCTTGCTCCGTTGTCCAGGCTGGACTCTGCCTCCTGGGTTCAAGCAATTCTGCCTCAGCCTCCCAAGTAGCTGGGACTACAGGTGCCCACCACCAAGCACGGCTAATTTTTATATTTTTAGTAGAGACAGGGTTTCACCATATTGGCCAGGCTGGTCTCGAACTTTGTGGTCCACCTGCCTCGGTCTCCCAAAGTGCTGGGATTATAGGTCTGAGCCACTGCACCCAGCCATGATTAGAATTTTTTAATGAAATGCATTAGAACATCTAAGCACAATGCAATTTTGTGATAGTTGAGGTGCATTTTTGCATTACAGCATACATCTGTGCATGTAGATACATGCATTAAGTGTAGCAGATCATGATGTAAATTTTCCACTGCTGGTCATGGTCAAAAAGTTTGAAAAAGCTCTCCCTTTCTCTGCCATCGTGGTGTGTGCTTTACTCCATTTCTCGCCATGTCTTCTCACAAGACTTTCAGGATTAAGCAATTCCTGGCCAAGAAACAAAAGCAAAATCTCCCCATTCCCCAGTGGATTCGGATGAAAACTGGTAATAAAATCAGGTACAACTCCAAAAGGAGACATTGGAGAAGAACCAAGCTGGGTCTATAAGAAATTACACATGCCACTTTGGGAGGCTAGGATGGGTGGATCACGAGGTCAAGAGATCGAGACCATCCTGGTCAAAATGGTGAAACCCCGTCTCTACTAAAAATACAAAATATTAGCTGGGCACAGTGGTGCGCGCCTGTAATCCCAGCTACTCAGGAGGCTGAGGCAGGAGAATTGCCTGAACCCAAGAGGCGGAGGTTGCAGTGAGCCGAGATCGTGCCATTGCACTCCAGCCTGGGTAACAAGAGTGAAACTCCGTCTCAAAAAAAAAGAAATTACACATGCGATGGCACACATATTTATGCTGTCTGAAGGTCACAATTGTGTTACCAAATCAAGCTGAAAAATGTCACCGCTATCTGGTGAAGTTTGAACAGTTTCCTCTCTGGATCTGTTATGAAGGCATTAGTTAGTACAACTCACAGTGCTTCCATTATTCATGTTAAAAAAAAAAAAAAAAAAAAGGCTTTGGTTGCTGGGTTCAGTAATAAATATGTGAGACTTTTCACTTAAAAAAAAAGTTTGAAAAATGCTGAAGATACAGCAATTGAGTCACTAGAAGCACAGACGTGTAGGGCAGGTTTTATAGAACCATTTAGATTCAACATTATGGTAGAGTGGCATTTTACCAAAAAAAAAAGGCATATTTGGTTTGGGTGCTGTAAGGCAATGTGCTAGGACATGGGATAATCAGATTACACAAAATTTAGGCAGTGAACACATCTTCAGCCTGGCCCAGGAAATAGCCTATGAAAAAATGCTGTCCAGGCCAGGCACAGTGGCTCAATGCCTGTAATCCTAGCACTTTGGGAGGCTGAGGCTGGAGGATCACTTGAGTTCAAGACGTGCCTGAGCAACATAATGAGAACCCATCTCAAAAAAAAAATGCTGTTCAGCTGTGGACTTTCAGGATTCAGGACTGCTGAGGATCAAGCCCAAGAACATTTTTCGTAGCTCTGTGATATAAGATGCTTGGAAACTAAGAATGTCCAGGAGGAGTAAAGGTCATGACAAAATTTACTCCCAGGACAATCTTAAGTTCTGCCACAAGTATCCATGGTGTCTGTTCCCCAACAGTGGCCCCATTCACAGGCTCTTGTCTTACAACCTCTGCAGAAGCCCTTCAACAAAACTAATAGACTAATGAAATCTCCTCACATGGGTAAGAGTTGCAGTGGGCAGGTGACCCTCCTCCTGGCCCCCATCCTTTGCTTCCTCAAGCTCCCTGCCAACCTCGGGGCCCATAGATACATCAATAGGAAGGAAACCAGGGAAGCATAGACCTATAGTGTACAACAGGGGTGTAGTGACTGCTGGACCTGATGAAGAGAATATGCCTGACATTTAATAAGCCTTTTTATTTCCCTTCTGTGTTAAATGATCTGTTCTGCACTGAGCCAAGCAAGTTAGTTGTTTTAAAACTGGTGGCACAACTCATTTGGGACTTGGAGGCTGCTTTTATCCAGAACCTGCTAAGAGAGCAGGGGATTTAAATTAATACAAAGGAATACAAAGGTTGTGTGCCTTAAAGACTAAAGATACATTTTAGTTTGTTACATTATTGATTTTGAAATATTAAACATGAAAGCAGAGTTTTAAAACAGGACACATGAATTTTAAAATGAACACTGTCCTACATCAATGAGTAGGGAGGCAATGAGGTAATTTCAGGCTAAAACAGAGAAAGCAAGACCGAATGATTTGGCTTTTTCTGATTTTTGCTGTGGAAATGGCAGTAGTGTGACTTTTCACTCGCAGTTTAAATGCAAGGCTGAAGTGAAGCTGACCTGCCCTAATGGCTCAGGGCTATATAACCTTAGCCCTTGGGATTCCATCTCCTGGAAGTAACACTGAGAACCCAAGAAGAGGGTCCACTGCTTTTTGCAAATGGTTACTGAGTTACATCTCAGGAAGATTTTTACAAAACACAAGGAAGGAAAATAAAGGCATAGCCAAGTAGGGACTCCTTTTCAATAGCATCTTGATTCCTAATAAGCAACTAGGGGGTGAAGGTGGGTATGTTGGCTGGTAAAGGAACTAAGATTCAGAAGCCTGTAATCGTCATTATTTTGATTGACAGGTTAAAATAAACCACTCAAGGCCAGTATTGGTGGCTCAGGCCTATAATCCCAGCACTTTGGGAGGCCAAGGTGGGCAGATCACAAGGTCAGGAATTCAAGACCAGCCTGGCCAATATAGTGAAATCCTGTCTCTACTGAAAACACAAAAAAATTAGCTGGGTATGGTGGTGGGTGCCTGTAATCCCAGCTACTCGGGAGGCTGAGGCAGGAGAATCACTTGCACCTGGGAGGTGGAGGTTGTAGTGAGCTGAGATCGCACCATTGCACCCCAGCCTGGGTGACAGTGCAAGATTCTGTCTCAAATAATAAACCACTCAGTATTGCTTACTTCTTTTATGTTCAGATAATTATATCTGAAGGAAGTTATTTTAGGGCTCAAAGATTTTCTTATAATCTATATCTTACATATCTCATACAAGTAAAATAGAAATATGACAAATAGGGAAGTTTAGCTTTACAAGTAATGTATTTTGCAATTTTGTGCCACTCCAAAGGGGAAGACTGAATTTAGAACAGTCCCATTATCTCCTAATAAAAACACAGTATCCCCCAGGTAGGTGCCCAGAGTGCCTCTGCCTTTGAGATTAAGGGCATTAATCTCAGGAACACAAAGCATGCGTTCCAATCAGAAACTAGATGTATTTTGTTAAGTAAATCCACTTAGGAGGGAACATAAGGAATATTAACATGAACGCAAGCCAAAGGCAGACTAATCTATCCCCAAATCAAAGGACAAGGCCAGTGCCATACAGACACTTGAATGCAATTATCCAAATACAAGGGCTGGAATACACCTACAGATACATAAAACAGAACCTGCCCCCTTTGGGATTGCAGATGTGTTGCTCAGATAAAAGTGCCTCCTCAATAATTTTTGTGAACACATAACCCCAACAAAAAGTTGTAATTTTGAAGGAAGCTGACAATATTTTTATGTAGAGATGGTGGTCTTCATGGAGTAAAAACTTAAAAACTAAGAATTTTTGGCCAGACGCGGTGGCTCACACCTGTAATCCCAGCACTTTGGGAGGCCAAGGCGGGTAGATCATGAGGTCAAGCGATCGAGACCATCATGGCCAACATGGTGAAAACCCATCTCTACTAAACAGAAAAATTAGCTGGGGGTCATGGCATGGACATGTAGTCCCAGCTAATTGGGAGGCTGAGGCAGGAGAATCACTTGAACCTGGGAGGCGGAGGTTGCAGTGAGCTGAGATCGTGCCACTGCACTCTAGCCTGACAACAGAGCGAGATTCTGTCTCCAAAAAAAAAAAAAAAAAGTAAGACTTTGTTAGTGTTCATGCAATATGACAATTGTACTTATCTTTTAAAAGATGAACTGAGAAAGTTCTCTGGGTTTTATAGCAAATCTACATAAAATACACAACAAAACTATTTAATCTCTTCATTAAGATTCCAGGCTCCCTGTCCCCACTTTGAAGAGATTCCCAGCCCAGGTACTAGAAAGAACTAATGTCTATTACCAGTGTTTTAGAACTGAGCTTTGACCAACATAGGGCTGCCAAATTAACTTGTGGGTTGAGACCAACATTTTAAAAAGGCACTGGAATGATATATCCCCAATTATAAATACATTGGCATTTTGGCTTGTATATTACTCTTTGAGACTGAGCAGCAGGAATCAATTCACCAAAACCTTCAAAGGCAAAAAGCAGGCTCTAGACTTCTGGTAATGCAATTCAGAGTCTGGAAACTCTGCGTACCAGAAGTTCCTACTTCTGCTTTTGTCTCCTAAGGAAATTTTCTGTACATACAACAAACTAGAAATGTACTTTTTGTTTTGTTTTGAGGCGGAGTTTCGCTCTTGTGGCCCAGGCTGGAGTGCAATGGCGTGATCTCGGCTCACCGCAACCTCCACCTCCCAGGTTCAAGTGATTCTCCTGCCTCAGCCTCCTGAGTAGCTGAGATTACAGGCATGCACCACCACATCCGGCTAATTTTGTATTTTTAGTAGAGATGCGGTTTCTCCATGTTGGCCCAGCCGGTCTCAAACTCCCGACCTCAAGTGATCTGCCCACCTCGGCCTCCCAAAGTGCTGGGATTACAGGCATGAGCCACTATGCCCAGCCAGAAATATACTTTTTAAAAAGGGAGAAGGTACTCAGTTTTCATCTTGTTGCTTTATTCAGTTTGCTCGGAGGGCAAAATCAACAGTAGTAGAGATCACAAACATTATTTTGATTGGCCTCACAAGCCTGATCAGTAAAACCTGAAAAACAGAAAATGTTACACAAGTTGCAAAGAAAGCACTCCTGGAGTTCACTGACATGATAGCAAGTGGAAATAATATAAATGCAACAGGTGTTAACATTTAGAACAGTACTTGTAAACCTGCTCCTTTCTAGACAATTCTGGGACCCTTGTTGCAAACCCTTCATCTATCACTGCTGATTTCCTTTGACATGAAATACGACTTTACGAAAATCTTCCTAGACCTTACTCTGGCTGCACTTGCGTGGTTCCTATTCCTACGGCGCTGGCATATGCTGTCAGGATTTCCACTATCTGCTTAGTTTCTAGGGTCATTCGGGCTTCCTTCAGCCAGTCCTGCGCCACTCGTCTGGATTCCCCCTTCAGCTGATTGACAAACTTTGCTGCTAGTTCCAGATCACCATGCTCAATGCAGTAGGAGGCATATGACAGTAATTTAAATGTGTTTACATCCTCAGGGCAGAGCTCCGGGGGCGGCTTCAGTTGCTGAGGTGGGAATAGGAGCAGGGACTGCAGGTAGGAGAGGAAGTACTGGTACAAGCTATTCCTGGTTTCATCAATCATTGCTACCCTTCGGGCCAGTTTTTGAACAGCATAGAAACGGGCTCTAAGGGTCTCTTCACTGTACACCCCACGGGTCAGGGACTCTGGAGGGATAGCTGCGGTTAAAGCTTGGGTAAATTCATTATCAGAACAGTTGGCTTTGATGGCCTCAACTGCACTACCCAGTGGGACAGTAGGCGTTTCTGCAGATGAGGTCTTCATGCTGTACTTTAATGCCTCCACTGAAAGCCAGAGTTGGTGGGCTTTTCTGGCTTCCTCTTCAGCAACTGCATGACCTACAAAGAAAAAAAGGCAAAGGCAAACATTTTTCTCTGCATCTGATGACATATATCCAAAGAACTGATGCACATTCAACAAGCTACATCTACACATGTAGAAGATAAGGCCAGAAAGAGCTCACCCTCACCACTTATTTCTGCCATATTTTCCCAGCTGGCCTCTTCATATCAGGCAGTAAGGCATGACATGATTTGCTGGAGTGCAGTGGTGCGATCTCGGCTCACTGTAACCCATGCCTCCCAGGTACAAGTGATTCTTCTGCCTCAGCCCCCAAGTAGCTGGAACTACAGGCATGTGCCACCACACCCAGCTAATTTTTGTATTTTTAGTAGAGATGGGGTTTCACCATATTGGCCAAGCTGGTCTCGAACTCCTGATCTCATGATCCACCCGCCTAGGTCTCCCAAAGTGCTAGGATTATAGGCATGAGCCACTGCTCCCGGCCAGCATGACATGATTTTATGGGGACTTGTTTTCACTAAAGTCCTGGAGAAAACAGGTAGGATGTATGTGCACAAGCACAACTAAGTCTCCCTTCCCTCTTCCTGTGATACCCAGGACAATGCTAGGTCAAAGAGTACACAGAAGTCAATCACATCTGCATGATACCTAATCCACATATTTTTATCTTTAATAGTTGAGAAAGAAACATTATTTAAATTAGGCTAAGACTTTTGCTAAGGCTATTAGAAATTTTCTGCAAAGAAATGGGAGACTTCAGGACCAGGTACAATGGTTCAGGCCTGTAATCCCAGCACTTTAGGAGGCCAAGGTGGGTGGATCACTTGTGGTCAGGAGTTCAAGACTAGCCTGTCCAACATGGTAAAACCCCGTGTTTACTAAAAATGCAAAACCTAGCCAGGTGTGGTGGCGTGCACTACTTGAACCTGGGAGGCAGGGGCTGCAGTGAGTTGAGATCACACCACTGCACTCCAGCCTAGGTGACAGAGGAAGACTCTGTCTCAAAAAAAAAAAAAAAAAAAAAGGGGGGGTCGGGGGAGAGACTTCAAATGAACTTAACAGACTACTGGATCTTGAAATTTCATGAGTATTGAGTTTATTTTTATTGTTATGTGACAAAAAAAAAAAGATTCTATAACAGCCTTTAAAAAACCATTTTATTAATACCCTCATCGTCAGGACATTTCTACTGAAATGTTGCACATGGAGGCCTCTGCATACATACTGTCCATTTGGTAGGTAGATGTGGCAAATCACCATGTCCAGATAACCCACCAAGCCTGTGGAAGGCAAGCATGGGACCATACTGACCCCTAGCCCTTACCTCCAGGCACATGAGACAAAGCCAAAGGGAGTTGGGTAAATAGCCTTGTAAATGGTGATTTTGTGTCTGTCATACAAAGTATAAAATTTCTAGTTATACAGATTTTGCCATTACTTTTAATGGCAATAACTGCAAGTAAGTAGAGTGACTAGTATTTTTATGTTCTGATGTCAATATATGTATCCCATTATCCTTCTAAAATTATTTTAATAAATTACACCAAGGAAAATTATCTGTGAGATAACATAGCATATGCTCACTCTGAACAGCCTGCTCGATTCCTCTGAGTCTGGCATAGGCAGTGTTTATATCCAGAGTAAAGTTGTCAACTTGCTCTTGACTGAGACGACGAAACTGTAATTCTTGTTCAGAGAGTTGCTCAGATAGGTTCTGAAATAAAACACAAATAGTTGCAGAAAAAAGTGATACTCAATGCATGTCATGTAACTATTAATCTTCCAACAACTACTTGATGAAACAAAGAGAGCCTTATAGTTGTCATGAAACTCCTACATTACATGTAAACAAAGTTTCAAAATGTCTTGACTCATATTTGATATATATAATTCTGTACAAATCTACTGATGGAACTTATATTAGAGGAAGCATACCAAGAGAAGAGAGAAGGCTGTTAAAGACAAAAACAAATTGTCAACTTTATTTTATTTTAGAGACAGAATCTCGCTCTGTCAACTAGGCTGGAGCGCAGTGGCATGACCTCAGCTCTACAACCTCCACCTCCCAGATTCAAATGATTCTCATGCCTCAGCCTCCGGAGCAACTGGGATTACAGGCATGTGCCACCATGCCCAGCTAATCTTGTATTTTTAATAGAGTTGGGGTTTTGCCATGTTTGTCAGGCTGGCTGAACTCAGCCTCAAGCAATCCACCCACCTTGGCTTTGGCCTCCCAAATTGCCAGGATTATATGTGTGAGCCACTATGCACAGCCACAAATTGTCAACTTTAGAAAGTAAATTAGCTGTACTGCAAACCTAAACATAACTAATTAGATAAAATTATATTCCAATATCTTTTAAGAGCTTACACATTAATTTTTCTCAAAAAAAAAATCCATCAAATAGAATTTAAAATATCTTTTCATATTGACATACATTTCGATTCTCTGGAAGATTTTACTTAAGTAAACCTCAATATGTTCTTGAAAGACAAAGTAACAAGTTAATATTATTGTAAATGATTTCTTGAATAGCAACTATGATTAAAGGTATCCTGATAATTTGCTGGGATTTCAAAACTCAACTTCTCTTGGAAGTTACCTCAGTTATAAAAATTTAAGCGCTATCATATCATCTATAGATACTGTACCATCTATGGTATGTCAAATATTACTGTCTGCATTCCTGAAATCCCCTTTACCAACTCTCCTTAAAGCTCTGAAGATTCCAGATGACTAGAATATATATATTAGAAACACATCTGATCATGAACACACAGGTACACCATTAATGTAAAAATAAGCAATTCCGTAGACATACAAAAGCCCCACTCCACAAGGCTAGAATTGGATATCGTTCCCCATGCTTTGACATCCTCAGAGTACATTAAAAAGAAAGGAGAGTCTGTTAATCCTGTTGGGAAGAGGGGTGTGGCTGAAGGGAGTCCAGGCTTTAGCACAGGTCCTCACCTGCTCAAATTCATACTTCAGTTCTTGTTCTTGTACTCTAAGGACATCTCGCAAGTGATCAGTGTGGGCAGCTGCCTGTCGGCGAAGCTGGGTTCTCATTTCATTCTCCATGGCATCTCTGACTTCCTCTATCTGTGAAACCAAAAAACAATTATTAGTTTCCAATTCTCCACATACACTTTTAGGAAAACAGAAAGACCACTATCAACTATGACAACAGCAGCTTCCATATCCCAAACCCTCTAATGTGCCAGGCATGTGGACACTTCTTATATTAAACAGAAAGCTGAATACTGGAGGGTGACTCAAACAAGATCACACAGCTGTGGCAAAAAACAGATTCCAAGGTCTCTCTCTCTCTCACCCCCAAACTTGTGTTTTTTTTCCACATCACCAGGCTGCCTCTCATATAAAACACTGTCATTTCCTGAATCACATGCTCCTTTGAGAAAGAACTAAATCTAGAATGTGAAGAAAAGTAACTATACGGTTGGGATCAAGCGTAGCTTTACTACAACCATCTGTGTGACCTTGGGGAAATGATTTATCTTCTCAAATCTCCACTTTCTCATTTGTGAGTAATAATGCCTACTTTGAAGAATCATTAAGAAAATTAGTAAGTATCTGGTAGTTATTGAACATAGTTTCTTCTAAACAAAGAAAACTGCTTATTTTTAAATGAATTTAAATTCAACTTGGGCCAAATAAAACAAAAAATATACCTTGCCTAACAATTAGCCATAGGTCACTTTACAAATTACTTAACACTAATTACCTCAAATTCAGAACTTATTTTTTCTAAGAAACAATATAATGAATCAATGAATCCATTCAGTCAGTGCATAAGTATTTATGAAACGCCAGTCCTGTGGGCCAGGCAGTGCCTACTATCTGTATGGATCCAATGGTGCTTAGGGCAGATGAAACTTTGCTCTCACACGGTGTATATCTCAATGGAGGAAGCAGACAGTAAACAAACAAACAAAAGGGACATCTCAGATTGTGATACATACTTCTACCTATGAATTTGAGTGGGCAAGGACCTGCTGTAAAGCATCAACACCCTTCAACCTCCTTTCCCCCCACCTTACATAACAGGAAGTAATACAGAGACTCTACTTTGGAGTAAAGGGATACGAAATCTCAGCCTTGCTAAGAAGGTGACGGTTAAGCTTACAACTTAAGCTTAAAGCTTATGGTTTAAAGAGAGAAGACAGAACAACGTACTAGGCAGAGAAAACATAAATGTCCTAATATAAAAGATATAGTCAAGGCACAGACAAAAATATAACAGGGTGCCTAGAGCAGTGAAATGGCTCACGGTATGCAGCAATCAAGAAGTCTTTTGGGTATTGGTTAAGAATTTGGAATTATATTTCCAGCCATGTAGTGTCCGATTTGACTGTGTTTTATTTGCTTGTGTAAATAGACACAGAAAGAAGGATATGAAGAAAGGGGAAATTGATTGGGCATGGTAGCTCACACCGGTAATCCCAGCACTTTGGGAGGCCAAGGTAGGCAGATCACTAGAGGTCAGGAGTTCAAGACCAGCCTGGCCAACGTGGCAAAAGCCCATCTCTACTAAAAATACAAAAATTAGCCATGTGAGGTGGCATGCACATGTAATTCTAGCTACTTGCAAGGCTGAGAGGCATGAGAATCACTTGAACCTGGGAGGCGGAAGTTGTAATGAGCCAAGATTGCACTACTGCACTCTAGCCTAGACCACAAAGAGAGACTCTGTTTCAAATAAGAAAGAAAACAGTGGAAACTTAAGATGACAACTTGAGCTAAGGTGGTAGTAGTAATGGAGTGGACAGGTTCGGGATTCAGTTGGATGCAGAACTGGTAGGATCTGAGGAGGGACTGGATATGAGTTGACGGAGAAACAACAAAGCATAATTCAGGCTTGAATAACTGAGTAAGTTGTTCAACTCAGTTTATTTAGAGAGAAACAAGCTGAGGGGCTGGAAGACAGGCTGGAGAGAATAAAGAAATCTGTTTTGAACATGATGAGCATGAAATGATTACTGAAAATCCAGGGACAGATCCAAGATGGCTGATCACTAGCAGCTCGGGCACGTAGCTCCCAGTGAAAGCGCAGAGAACTAGAGGACGCCACACTTTCAGACGAATATTTGTAGTTCACGGACCAGGAGATTCCCAGTGGAGGAGCTCCACGGGTCGCCAGAGCAACTCTTGTGGCCGGCGCGGCGGTTTTGCTGGCGCCTTAAAGCGGCAGTTCTTGGTGCAGAGTCCAGAGATTCCTGGGCAGAAAGGCACCATCAACCTTAACACCGCTGTCTTGGCCGGCGCAGTGGATTGCTCAGATTTCGGCGCTGGGAATCAAAAAGTTGGACGTCCGCTCAGAGACCTAGTTAGAAAGTCAGTAATTACAAATACGACAGATGGATAAATATATAATCAAGGGAAGAAAGCAGCCTAAAAAGGCAGAGAATACTCAAAATCAGAATGCCTCTCCCTCTACAGGGGATCGCAATTCCTCATCAGTAACAGAACAAGGCTTGATGGAGAACGAGTGTGTTCCAATAACAGAAGCAGGTTTCAAAATGTGGGTGATGAGAAACTTCTGTGAATTAAAAGAACTTGTTCTAACCCAATGCAAAGAAACTAAGAACCTTAAAAAAAGGTTTGACGAAATGCTAATGAGAATGGACAATTTAGAGAGGAATATAAGTGAATTGATGGAGCTGAAAAGCACAACACGAGAACTTCGTGAAGCATGCACAAGCTTAAACAGTCGAATTGATCAAGCAGAAGAAAGGATATCAGAAGTCGAGGACCAGCTCAGTGAAATGAAACGAGAAGACAAGATTGGAGAAAAAAGGATAAAAAGGAATGAGCAAAGTCTCCAGGAAATATGGGACTATGTCAAAAGACCTAATCTACGTTTGATAGGTGTACCTGAATGTGATGAAGAGAATGAATCCAAGTTGGAAAATACTCTTCAGGATATCATTCAGGAAAACTTTCCCAACCTAGCAAGGCAAGGTAATATTCAACTCCAGGTAATACAGAGAACACCACAAAGATATTCTTCAAGAAGACCAACACCAAGGCACATAATTGCCAGATTTATTAGGGTTGAAATGAAGGAGAAAATACTAAGGGCAGCCAGAGAGAAAGGTCAGGCTACCCATAAAGGGAAATCTATCAGACTCACAGCAGATCTCTCAGCAGAAACCCTACAAGCCAGAAAAGAGTGGGGACCAATATTTAACATCCTTAAAGAAAAGAACTTTCAACCCAGAATTTCCTATCCAGCCAAACTAAGCTTTATGAGCGAAGGAAAAATTAAATCTTTTGCGAACAAACAAATACTTAGAGAGTTCACCACCACCAGGCCTGCTTTACAAGAGCTTCTGAAAGAAGCACTATACATGTAAAGGAACAACCAATATCAGCCTTTCCAAAAATATATCAAAAAGCAAAGAACATTAATACAATGAAAAATTTACATCAACTAATGGGCAAAACAGCCAGCTAGCATCAAACGCCAGTATTAAACTTATATATATTGCAATTGGATAAAAAGCCAACACCCATCGGTATGCTGCATCCAGACCCATCTTACATGTAACGATACACAAAGACTCAAAGAGAAGGAGGAAGATTTACCAACCAGAGAGTAAAAATAAACAAATAAACAAAAAGCAGGAGATGCAATTCTCGCCTCTGATAAAGTAGACTTTAAAGCAGCAAAGATCAAAAGAGGCAAAGAAGGACATTACATAATGGTAAAAGGATCAATGTAACAAGAATAGCTAACGATTCTATAGATCAACGAGATAGAAAATTAACAAGGATATTCAGGACTTGAACTCAGACCCGGAACAAGTAAACTTAATAAACATTTATAGAACTCTCCACTTCAAATACACAAAACATACATTACCACCTCACACCTATTCCAAAGGTGACTATATAATTGGAAGTAAATCACTCCTCAGTAATCACATAGCATTTCATAGGTTTAAATGATATATTGGTTGGCTGTTTGTTTGTTATCTTCTTCCCTTATTCCTTCCTGACTACATCATTAAGTATAATTATCAGTATACAAGAGGTTTTCAATGCCCATTACTAAATTGCATTCTAGCCTGGGCAAGAAAGCAATACTCCCATTCTCTCTCCCTCTTTCTTTTCCTTTTTCCTCCTCCCCATTCTCTCTCTCTCTCTTTCTCTTCCTTTTTCCTCCTCCCCATTCTCTCTCTCTCTTTCTCTTTAAAAATAAAAATAAAAATAAAAAAATAAAATTCCCCTGGGAGAGGAATTTCTCCCAGGAATGTTAAAAAAAAAAAAAAGAAAGAAAAAAAAGAAAATCCAGCTGGAGATACCAGGTAGGCTGCAGGATAGGAACCTGAAGCTAAGGCAGAGGTCAAAGCTAGAGATAGAAAGTTATTAGATATAGATGGTATTTAAACTTCCAAGCCACCGGACTTGACAAGAACACTTAGAGACAGTTTAGATGAAGAAAAGATTTCAGAACTAATGTCAGGTATGCCACTATTTGAGAGGCTG
Organism: Aotus nancymaae; assembly: GCF_030222135.1. Classification (NCBI taxonomy): domain Eukaryota; kingdom Metazoa; phylum Chordata; class Mammalia; order Primates; family Aotidae; genus Aotus; species Aotus nancymaae. The sequence goes on from NW_026988429.1 coordinate 12,444,961, forward strand.
AGCAGAAATGGAGGTTAAGGAGTGGCCAACAAGGTAGGATAAAGGCCAGAAGAATAGGGTGTCTGGCAGCCTAGGGAAGAAAGAGTTTCAAGAAGGAGGGAGTGGTCAGTAGTACTGCTGAGAAGACACAAAGATGGGATGAGTAGTTGGGTTCCCAATCAGCCTATGGACACCTATTTAATACATTGTGTGCCCAGATAGAGGGCTAAAGAAGCTATTTCATCCGTTTTTTAACCACTAACCACTTAACAACAGAAGCAGAGAAAAATATATTCAGATGCCAACAGAGATTCCTTCAGCACTGCTTTAAGGGACAGAGGCTCAGATCCACTGGAAATATGAGCTAGATAATCCTGGATGCCAGTAACCTATGACTTTCTTATACTTCTGCATTTGCTCAACATAAAGGAACTCTACTAGATCACTGCTTTCCTAGAAGTTCTGGTTAGAAGAATGAGGGCCTACCTAAGCTCCATTCTAAAGGTCAGCTGGCATGACTTATAGTCAATATCCTAGAGTTAATGACTGTGAGTATTTTTTTTTTTTGAGATGGAGTCTCTACCACCCAAGCTGGAGTGCAGTGGCACCATCTTGGTTCACTGCAACCTCTGCCTCCCGGATTCAAGGGATTATCCTGCCTCAGCCTCCTGAGCAGCTGAGATTACAGGCATGTGCCACCACACCTGGCTAATTTTTGTATTTTTAGAAGAAATGGGGTTTCACCATATTGGCCAGGCTGGTCTCAAACTCCTGACCTTGTGATCCGCCAGCCTAGGCCTCCCAAAGTGCTGGGGATTCAGGTGTGAACCACTGTACCCGGCTGAGCCAGTATTATTTCTAGAAGTAAACAATCAAGTTAGAGTCACTTTAAATTTCAGGCAACAATTCTCATTTCTTTTACCTTTTTTTCCTGTTCAGCCTGTATTTCACTTCTGTGATGTTCTAATGCTTTTGCTACTGCAGAGTCAAATGCCCGCTTTTCTTCCAGCTTTTGTTTCTCCAAGGCTACTGTGATGTGCTGCTTTTCTGTGGCCTTCTGTTCTGCTAGCTCTCTGTTCAGCTGATCAATGCGACGATGTGCATGAGCAATCAGGGAGTTTAGATCATCAGTAGAGAGCTTGTCAGCTAAGCAAAAGAGCACGTTAAAAAGTTAATGATTTCACTAAAATTATACCTCATTACAAGGTAATCTGCTTCAATTTACTGTAATTTAACAGCAGTAAACAAAAGTAAAATGTAGCTAACATAAAAAGACATTTCGATTCTCCAGTTTAAGCAGAAATTGGCTAGTGTCCAATAAGGTATTTTCAACCCCTGGCAAAATTTAGGTAGGCCTTCAAATAATCAGTTCTTTTCCAGGAACTCTCTTTTAATCTGAACTAATTATAAATGAACTTTCTAATTTACTGTAACTTTGCCTCTAAAGACAAAACTTAAATATATAATCACTTCTATATTTTCTTTCAGGCATAACTATGATTAGTTATAACAAGCATCTAATTGAAGATTCTTTTCTGCTAAAACTAAAAATCAAATTCAAGTTCTCTCAGACTTTTGCTTATTAGGTTTTTTTTTCCTTTTCTGAAACACATATGACCTAGGATAGTGAGCTGCAGCAACCAGAGCTGTCCATCAGAATTACCGCAAAGCTTTTAAAAATACACCCAAAGATTCTCATCTAGGCTTAAACCAATGTCTGTTTTTTTAATAAATCTCAATCCAAAAGTGTTCCAACATATACACAGATTATTATGGCTCTGGCCAGGCGTGGTGGCTCATGCCTGTAATTCCAGCACTTCGCGAGGCAGAGGCAAGAGGATCATCTGAAGTCAGGAGGTCAAGACCAGCCTGGCCAACACTGGTGAAACCCCATCTCTACTAAAAATGTAAAAATTAGCTGGGCATGGTGGTGGGTGTCTGTAATCCCAGCTACTCAGGAGGCTGAGGTAGGAGAATTGCTTGAATCCAGGAGACAGAGGTTGCAGTGAGCAGAGATCACTCCACTGCACTCCAGCCTGGGTGAAAGAGTGAGACTCCATCTCAAAAAAAAAAAAAAAAAGAAAAATTATGGCTCCATCAGCTGGATGCAGCAGCTGATACCGATAATCCCAGCACTTTGAGAGGCCAAGACAGGCAAATCATGTTAGGCCAGGAGTTTGAGACCAGCCTGGCCATCATGGTGAAACCCCTTCACTACTAAAATACAAAAATTAGCTAGGCATGGGGCACACGCCTATAATCCCAGTTATTCAGGAGGCTGAGGCACAAGAATCGCTTGAACCCGGGAGATGGAGATTGCAGTGAACTGAAATTGTGCCATTGCACTCCAGTCTGGTGACAGAGCAAGACCCTATCTCAAAAAAAAAAAAAAAAAAAAGAATTATGGCTCCATCGCTTCCTGGTCTTTGGCTGAGATGAAGAATTATGGCTCCAACAGCAAAATATAGAATGTAGGAAATTCTATATGATTAATGACTCAATTGCTTAAAAAATACATTGAAAAGCAAAAAACAAAAAGGGGCAAGAGATTTACTGACTAAACTCAACATGTGGAACATCTATGGATATGGATTTGAATAAAAAACTGTAAAACCTCATTCTATGAAACCACAGGGGATATTTCAACACTGAATGGACATTTGGTGACTGTAGGGAACTGTTACTAAGTTTTAGGTATAATAACAGTACGGTGATTATGTTTTTAAAATATACTGAAAGTATTTACAAGTAAAAGAATATGATATTTGAGTCTGCTTCTACATAAGCTAAGGCAGAGTGGGAGTAGATGAGACAAAACTGGCCATATGCTGATGACTACGAAGCTGAGTGATGGGTCCTGGAAGTTCCTTAGTTTTCTTCTTACTTTTTAATGTTTGAAATTCTCTAAAGTAATCAGTTACAATCCATATTACACACACACACACACACACACACACACACACACACACTTACTTCACATCTATAGGATTCAAATCACTTGATGAAACATTTTCGTTCCTGAGAGCATATGGATGCCAAAAATATCCAATTCAGATTTATTATGTGACATAATTCTACTTTATATCTATCTAGAAGGTTTTGCATAAGAATCATAGGCACAACAAAAAGACACTAGTCTTTTAAAATTCAAAAGAAAAGACTTTACACATGAAATGTACATAACACTCACCTAGGTCAGAAACACCTACAAAGGAAAAAGAAGAACAGTTTGAAAAAAAAGAATGCACATACATTATTGATCATTAAACAGGAATATCTAAAAGGAAACAAGGATTCGGAGACTAGTACCAGGAAAAGCTATTTTAATACTGGAAAGTGAAATGATAGAGCTATTTCCTAAAATTTAAAGGAACTGTAAAACAAGACAAACCAAGGTAAATAACATTTCAGAAAATAAGAGAATCATTGATATTAAATGTGATTTTGGATTTTTTTTTTTTTTTTTTGAGACGGAGTTTCGCTCTTGTTACCCAGGCTGGAGTGCAATGGCGCGATCTTGGCTCACCGCAACCTCTGCCTCCTGGGTTCAGGCAATTCTTCTGCCTCAGCCTCCTGAGTAGCTGGGACTACAGGCACGTGCCACCACGCCCAGCTAATTTTTTGTATTTTTAGTAGAGATGGGGTTTCACCATGTTGACCAGGATGGTCTCGATCTCTTGACATCGTGATCCACCCGCCTCGGCCTCCCAAAGTGCTGGGATTACAGGCGTGAGCCACCGCGCCCGGCCACGATTTTGGTTTTAAAGGACTTATCTGTTTCACAGTAATCAAATTGTGTGTGTGTGTGTGCATGTCTGTGTGTATGTTTGTTTGTTCTGTCTCTGTCGCCCAGCCTGGAGTGCAATGGCACAATCTCAGGTCACTGCAACCTCCACCTACTGGGCTCAAGCAATCCTCCCACCTCAGCCTCCCAAGTAGTTTGGACCAGAGGCATGTGCACCATACCCAGCTAATTTTTGTATTGTTTTATAGAGATGGGGTTTTGCCATGTTGCCCAGGCTGGTCTCAAACTCCCAGGCTCAAGCGATCCACCTGCCTCAGCCTCCCAAAGTGCTGGGATGATAGGAACAAGCCACTGTGCCCAGCAACTTAAAACATTTTTTCTTCTTTTTATTTTTTTGAGACAGTCTCGCTCTGTTGCCCAGGTTAGAGTGCAGTGGTGCAATCTAGGCTCACTGCAACCTCTGCCTCCTGGGCTAAAGCAATTCTCCTGCCTCAGCCTCCTGAATAGCTGGGACTACAGGTGCCTACCACCATGCGTAGCTAATTTTTGTACTTTTAGTGAAGATGGGGGTTTCACCATGTTGGCCAGGCTGGTCTCGAACTTCTCACCTCGAACGATCCACCCGCCCTGGCCACCTAAAGTGCTAGGATTATAGGTGTGAGCCACCGCACCTGGCCTCAACTTAAAGATTTCATAGAAACTATAATTGTCTTTTATCTCTCCCATTTTCATTAGTTCACAGAGTATTTTACTAAATCACAGTTTTGACTCTGTTCTCAGTACCAGTCCTCTTTTAACATTTCGAATACTTAATAAATTCATTTTTTCTTTGGAAATTTTAAAACAGTGAATTCATACCAAATTTTCATTTAATCTGTGCAAATTAAACAAAGAACTACAATGGCCTGATTTGAGAGTAAGGGAAAAAATGGCATCCTACATAATTTGAACGATGCCCCCTACCATGATCACAAGTACCAGCAAAAGTGTGACCACGTGACAGAAAAGGGGGACTGCAGCCAGTCTCAGCTACTTCCTCTCAGGATAAGCTACTCAACATCCTGGTATGAATGTCTGACCTTCTTTTTTTTTTTGAGTCACAGTCTCACTCTGTTGCCCAGGCTGGAGTGTAGTGGCACGATCTCCACTTACTGTAACCTCCACTTCCCAGGTTCAAGCAATTCTCTTGCCTTGGCCTCCTGAATAGCTGGGACTACAGGTGTGTACCACCATGCTCGACTAATTTTTGTATTTTTAGTAGAGACAGGGTTTCACCATATTGGCCAGGCTGGTCTTGAACTCCTAACCTCAGGCGATCCGTTCGCTTCAGCCTCCCAAATTGCTGGGATTATAGGCATAAGCCACTGCACCCAGCCAGTCCTGACCTTCTTAATAACCTTTGGATACAACAAGTCCAAAGACAGGTATTTTTCATCCAAGGGGGTCTAAACATCAATCGACTAAACATCACTCCCTCCTACACCATAAATCTCATATAAAAATAAATTTTTCTCCTCATTATAGTTACATCATTCCTCTTCTCAAAAGGCCAAAAGGGAGTCCCATGCTGCTAATACAAATCATTCGGACAGGGAACAGTGAGGCTAGTCGGGGAGAAAGAAATCCCACCTCTACCCCAACCTTGGACAAATTACTTTTCTGCCCCAGTTTTCTCATTTAAATAATTGGGATAACAAAATTTATTTTTCAAGGCTGTTATGAATTTCAAATAAATTAATACATGTGGAGTGCTTAGAACTCAGTGCCTAGTGCAAAATAATGCTCAATATCACTAGGTAGTATTACATTTGGAACCTTGCTCAGCTACAGATAACACAGAAAGAGTACTGGACAACACCAGGACATTTGTCCTTTGGGGAAATAATTAAAAGCAATCCCAGAACTTAAAGTATAATTAAAAAAAAAAAAAATACTAAGAGCAAAATGCCTCATTAGATAAACCAGCACTAACAAATCTGGTTTAGATCTTGGCGTGTTCTGATTTCAGAAGTGAGGACACCCACCGAGGGCTGGGATAATCATAGAATAACGACTATCTCTAGAAATAAGCAAGAAATCAGTAATGGGGTTGTCCCTGAGGAGGAAAACCGTGTAAGTGGGAAGGAAACCTCAAATGCCATTGTACCTTTCAAATTTTGTACTGTGAATATGTACTCTGTTTTATAAATTAGCAAACATTTAAATGGAGGTCACTCAAATAAGAAACAATTCAGAGATTGCTCCACAATGGACTCTCACTTTCTACATGACACCTTTCTTTAGCACAGGTTTCTCAACCTTGGTGTTACTGACATTCTGGTCCAGACAGTTCTCTGCTGTGAGGGGCTATTCTGTGTACTACAGTATGTTTAGCAGCACGTCTGGCCTCCACCCACTAAATACTAGTAGCTCCCTCCAGTTGTGGCAAACAAAAATGTCTCCCAGTATTGCCAAATATCCAGGGAGGGGCAAAATGCCCTCAGTTGAGAACCAGTTTAATATTTTCATGTTTTACTATAGTTGGCCGGGCGCAGAGGCTAAGGTGGGAGGATCATTTGAGGTCAGGAGTTTGAGACCAACCTGACCAACATGATGAAACCCCATCTCTACTAAAAATACAAAAAAATTAGCTGGGTATGGTAACACATGCTTATAATTCCAGCTACTAGGGAGGCTGAGGCAGGAGAATTGCTTGAACCTAGGAGGCAGAGGTTACAGTGAGCCAAGATTGTGCCACTGAACTCCAGCCTGGCGACAGAGTGAGATGTCTTTTAAAAAATGTTAAAAACGTCAGAGGTGGCTTGGAAAAATTAGCAGGATTTAGTCTACTGGGAAGACCAAAGACAGATAGAATGCAAATTCTTAGGGCTGATGCTTGTAAGTAACTCTCCACAAATAGAATTTGTCCTGCCCTGTCAATCTAGTTTCATTTTATTTGAGCTAGTGGAGACTCCCTACTACCTACCATGTCAAGTTTATACCAAGGAGCTTACATCTACCTAATGCAAAGAGACAACAAACAAGCCAATGAAGAAAAATTTCAGGAAGATAAAATAAGGTAACATGGTAGAGTGGTTTGTGGAGGAATATAGTGAGGGAAGGTCTCTGAGGTGCTCACACATCTGTTTCAGTTGTAACCTCAATGAAGCAAAGACAACCCCTTGAGAAATTCTGACGAGGAAAACAGTGCCAACATGGCTCACGTTTATCCTTCTCAAGGATGAATGGTCCATAATGCCCTCTTTGCTAGATGGCAGCTATCCAGTGTCTAAACAAGTCACTGGTCCCAGACTGAACTTTGTATTTCTCCACATTATTCTCTCTCATAAATCGTACTGTCATTTTTTACTGGACAAGAGTCTGACATCTGCCTCCTGAGTCAACTGTATTCAAAGAGCTAAATGTTTGAGTTATCTTTTGACAGGCTTAACTCCACTTCTTGACATTCAATCTCCCTGGGTGGCCATTATGCAGAATTATTATAAATCCCTGCATTGGTCTTTATTATCTTTGCTCCTTAGACCTGCCATAGTTCTGTGATGCAACCCTGATACCTTCAGCACAGAGAGACCTATGACATGAGAAGCCTGCTTTCTAATAGATGTTAGCATTTAAACAGTATTTTAGGCCAAGTGTGGTGACTCACGCCTGTAATCCCAGTACATTGTGAGGCCAAGGTAGGTGGATCACTTGAGGTCAAGAGTTCAAGAACAGCCTGGCCAATAAGGCGAACCCTGTCTTTACTAAAAGTACAAAAACTTGGCCGGGCATGGTGGCTCATGCATGTAATCCCAGCTACTTGGGAGGCTGAGGCAGGAGAATCACTTGAACCCAGGAGGCGGAGGCTGCAGTGAGCTGAGGTCGTGCCATCGCACTCCAGCCTGGGCAACAAGAGTGAAACTTCATCTCAAAAAAACAAAAAAAAAAAAGAAAAGAAAAAAAAGTACAAAAAATTAGTTGGGCGTGGTGTCGCACTCTTGTAATCCCAGCTATTTGGCAAACTGAGACAGGAGGATCGCTTGAACCTGGGAGGCAGAGGTTGCAGTGATACAAGATTGCACCACTGCACTCCAGCCTAGGCAACAAATAATAATAATAAAAATAAAAATAAACAGTATTTTAATTTTGCTGAGACTGGTGATCTCTGTGATTCTTAGTAGTGTCACAGAACTTCAGGGAAATGTGACTACTATAGTTATACCGTGTAACGACTTCAGAATCTAAGTTCCCTGTAGTCTCAGCTTGAGGAAGTGCATAGCCAGACAGATGATTTCCTGCTTAATGCAGGGTCCCTAGGTGAATTCTCAACAAAGTGTTGTTTTGTCATAGAGCAGTCATAAGGTGTGCTTTAAATAATTCACTACAAATACTTTCAAAGTAAAAAGGTTTTTTAATACTTATAAATAATATTTCAATAGCGTCAAGGTTATAATGCCACTTTCGTTCACTTGAATTGCAAACTTTTTTGAGAGTAGCAAAGAACAGAACAGAATCACAGATTATGGAATTAAACACTAGCTGGAACTCATGTTCACCACAGCTAAAACTACAGGAATATTGTCGTGGATGTGTCATCTGTAATGATTGTGGTTAAAATGAAATGTTGAAACAGTATACTGTACACAAAAAGAGATATGCATGCCAGAGGGATTTGGACTACAATTTTGGACTCACTGATTAGTTGTTAAAACATAAAAAAAAAAACATTACTTCAGTTGTACTTACTCATTCCTTTCCACCCAGGAAGAACTTCTGGAGTAATACTGTCCAGCTCTCGTTTAAAGTCATCCCGAGCTTGGACCACCAGCTCATGATACTGAGATACAACCTTAGCCTCAGACTGAGCTGCTTGGACCTGAGCAAATACAAAGGGTATATGGTTAAACTGAACAAAAATTACCATAAACATTCCAAGAGGCCAGGCGTGGTGGCTCACGCCTGTAATCCTAGCACTCTGGGAGGCCAAGGAAGGCGGATCACAAGATCAGGAGTTCAAGACCAGCCTGACGAACATGGTGAAACCCCGTCTCTACCAAAAATATCAAAATTTTCGGGCATGGTTAATTCCAACTACTCAGGAAGCTGAAGCAGGACAATAGCTTGAACCCTGGAGGCAGAGACTGCAGTGAGCCAAGATCACGCCACTGCACTCCAGCTTGGGCAACAGAGTGAGATTCTGTCTCAAAATTAAATTAAATTAAATTAAATTAAAGCATTCCAAGAAATAGAAGTAGTATTTCTTCATTTGTTTACATTTTGTTGGAAATGTGCAAGGAAATATGAAGCTCAGAAAATGGAACATTATCCTTATTTGTTTCCTTCTAATTCCTATTCAAATACCATGGACAGGCCCTTTCCCATTTTATTATGCCCCCTCTCCTCTTTCTGTGGGTCACAAGAAACTACCCATACAGATCATATAAGTCCAGATGGGAGATCTGCTACAAAACAAACATTTTCACAAGTGACATTAACCATAACCAAAAATGCTACCTATTACAGAAAATATCAACAATACAAAACAATCCACTTGGTTGGTATCCAAGGCAAAATTTTTTTCTTTTTTTTTGTTTGACAGAGTCTCACTCTGTCACCCAGGATGCAGTGCAGTGGCACCATCTCAGCTCACTGCAGCCTCAACTTTCCAGGCCCAAGTCATCTTCTCACTTCAGTCTCCTAAGTAGCTAGGACTACAGGTGCACACCACCACGCCCATTTAATTCTTTTATATTTTTTATAGAAACAGGGTTTCACCATATTGCCCAGGCTGGTCTCAAACTCCTAGGCTCAAGTGATCTGCCCGCCTAGGCCTGCCAAAGTGCTGGAATTACAGGTGAGAATCACAACACCCAGCCATGGCAAATTTTTTAAAATAGTAACAACTAATATACTTTGACTTTGCAGGAGAAAAGATTGGGAGATGGTAGGAATTTATTATTTTCCTAAATCCTTAAAATTCTTTGACAAAGGGATCATACTTTAAAATATAAAATACTGTTTAAGACCTAGGAAACATACCTTTTTGACCACATTATCCAGATCTACTATCATGTTGTGAAGTTTACCCTCTGCAGCAGTTAAATGAGACTTGGCCCCAGCAACCTCTTTTTTCTTTGCATTTTCAATCACACTTTTCATCTTCTCTAACTCTTCTCTGCAAACCAACAAACAAAGATTTAATATAATTTCTTGTCAACTGTATTAAAGAGTTTTGATGTCAGTACAATATATAATTGTTAAAAGTCCATGAAAGAGGCCGGGCGCAGTGGCTGATGCCTGTAATCCCAGCACTTTGGGAGGCGAAGGCAGGAGGATCACTTGAGCCCAGGAATTCAAGACCAGCCAGGGCAACAAAGGGAGACCATGTCTCTGTTTTATTTTTTAAAAAAGAAAAGCCTATGAAAGAAATGTAATTGCTTTTTCTTTCTTTTTTTTAAAGACTAGTCAAGTGCAATAGTGAGAAAGGAGGAAAGAATAGAACGAGCAGCTTGGTCCATAACTGACTGTGATCAACTGATCTAACTCACTATCTCTGGACCAGCATCAATGCTTTTTTGTAGTCAGTAAACAGAGAAGCTTTTCTCACCAACAACTGAAAACACTTTGGTTAGAAGCTAGATTTACCAGAGTGAATCAGAGAGGTAGCATGGTATGTGAGGTGACCCAGACTTCAGAACAAGACAGCCCCAGATTCAGCTCCCATATCAGCCTCTCATTTCCTACATACTTTCATGTAAGGAATAGAAGTAATTCATGAGAAGTACTTAGTGCCTGGCCGTATCATAAGCACGCGATAAATAGCAGCTCTTGCAAGGATCAACCTGACTCTCCAGCCAATCAGAGAGAGCTACCGAAGGCAAAGGCACAGAAGAAGGCCAAAAACCTCACTAAGCAAATACTTAACTGGGTCTCAGGGAGCCCTCACGATTCACAGTGTTTCATAAGACAGACAGACTGTGGTCTACCCATCGTAAAACACAGAACTCAAAGTGATATGAGCATAATGCCTTAAATCTTCAAAAAGATATGCTGGTTTTATCAGACTTCTTTCTCTACTAATAATAAATATTTTCTTAAGAAAGACAGCAAAATTTTGAGTGACAAATAACTATTCCATATCCTGCTGATGAGGATCTTTAGTCAAATGTAGGTTTCCATCAGCAGAGGTTGATCTTATACCTGGGTTTGTTTGCTTGATCCTAGTTTTAGCCAGCTTCCAGGAATCAAAGTCAAGGTGGCATACCTATTACATACTCATTATTTTGGTAGTTAAGGCAAACAGATTGTGACATACTTTCTACATTCTGGGATTACAGGTGTGTAATCCTGCCTAATTATATTATATTTTGCCATGTTGGCCAGACTGGTCTTGAACTCCTCCAGCCTAATTGTATTTTATTCCTTCTGTCTTTTTATACCTTTGTACAAGTTCCTAATGCCAATTCAGAACAAGCACAGGTGGAAAAGGGAGGGAAGGGTTTCTCTATCTCCTCTTTATACAGACAATACAAAGAAAACCCAGCCCAAAGAAAGCCACCAGGAGGCCCTAATTACTTGTTAAAGTCCATGAGTAATTACTTGGCTTTGAGAAGGGCATCGGCAGCTTCATCTACTGCCTTTCTGCGTTCCTTCAACGCACTCTCCACTGTGCGCCACTGAGCAGACTTCTTCTCGCCTGCAATCTAAACAAAAAATTTTAATTACATAAACATAAATAATTGCTACTATTGTCATATGGTAGGCCAACAAGATTAAATACAGAAACATGTGACATTAAATTCAAAGGTGAAAATTCACATATTTCTCCAGAGTAAGAACTCTTAATTTAAGGCTCATGTTTTGGTGCAGCGAAGTCCATGATGCATCTCCCATCAACTGTCTTTCCACAAAATTGTTCAAAAAAAAAAAAAAAGTTTGTGTCCAATACATATAAGCTTTTTTTTTTTTTTGAGACAGAGTCTTGCTCTGTAGCCCAAGCTGGAGTGCAGTGGTGTGATCTAAGTTCAATAAAACCTCTGCCTCCCAGGTTCGAGCAATTCTCCTGCCTCAGCCTCCTAAGTAGCTGGGATTACAGGCATGTGCCACCACACCCGGCTAATTTTTATTTTAGTAGAGATAGGATTTCACCATCTTGGCCAGACCGGTCTTGAACTCCTGATCTCGCAATCTGCCCACCTTGGCCTCCCAAAGTACTAGGATTACAGGCATGAGCCACTGCCTGGCCATATAAGCATTTTCTAAGGAGAGGTTTTTTTTAAGATTCTCAAAAGGATTTATGAACCAAAATCAGAGTTTAAGGATAAATAGCAGGTTTACACATTTATAGGGTCCTTATTCCTCCTAAATGTTACTCTAAAGAACAACCCTCCCTAATTTGTTATGTATAAGTCAATTATTGTCAAAACCCTCCCTTAGGGCTGGGCATGGTGGCTCACATCTGTAATCCCAGCACTTTGGGAGGCCGAGGAGGGTGGATCACGAGGTCAGGAGATCGAGACCATCCTGGCTAACACAGTGAAACCCCGTCTCTACTAAAAACACAAAAAATTAGCCGGGCGTGATGGCATGCACCTGTAGTCCCAGCTACTTGGAAGGCAGACAAGAGACTCACTTGAATCCGGGAGGTAGAGGTTGCAGTGACCAAGATTGCGCCACTGCACTCCAGCCTGGGTGACAGAGCAAGACTCCATCTCACAAAACAAAACAAAACAAAACAAACCTCCCTTGAGGTGAATTTTATGATCTGTGAAGTGTATATTTTTTAAAAAAGTTTTCCTTGAAAATCTTAGGCAGGTCCAACATGTTTTTCTTCAGCTATGGAACTGATTGCCACTTTTTTGAGCAGAGCTTGCTCATATGCAGGGACTATATAATACTGAGAAAAAAATACCCTATAACACTATTATCACACTAAGTGCAGCAAGATCACACAATGTGGGGGGCTGCAAGGTACATAGAACACTCAAGGCCTAGACAGGGTGTGGTAGCTCATGCCTGTAACCCCAGTACTATAGCAGGATTACTTAAGCCCAGTTGTTTGAGACCAGACTGAATAACATAGGGAGACGACATTTCAACAAAATAAAAAAAAACAGCCAGGTGTAGTGGCTCATGCCTGTGGTCCCAGCTACTTGAGTGGCTGAGGTAGGAGGATCACTTGAGCCTGGGATGAGGCTGCAGTGAGCCATAATCAAACCACTGAACTCCAGCCTGGGTGACAGAGCAAGACCCTATCTCAACAACAAAAAAATTTGTGAAATAGTAACCAAGATCTAGTGGCAGAACTAATAAATACCTATTTAGAAGTAGTGATGAGCATACATAATATTCAAGAGATCTGCAAGTTCTATAATGTGATCCGAAAACATCTGTGCTTTCTATGGGTGACATGGTCACAGTACTGTGGTTTGCTGCCAATATTCATCGTTGAAGAAAATGGTCTTAAATTTCAATTTGAGGCTAGGAAAAATAAAGATGTTTCCCTTCCTTCAAATTCAATGGCCCCTGAATTCTAACTACAGACCCAACTCCTGGTTAAGAGTCTCTACGTTTAGCTGGGTATGGTGGTGCATGCCTGCAGTTCCAGCTACTCAGGAGGCTGAGATGGGAGGATCGCTTGAGCCCAGGAGTTCTGGGCTGCAGCATGCTATGCCGATCAGGTGTCCGCAGTAAGTCTGGCATCAATATGGTGACCTCTCAGAAGCAGGGGACCACCAGGTTGCCTAAGCAGGGATGAACTGGTCCAGGTCAGAAACAGAGCAGGTCAAAACTCCCATGCTGATCAGTAGTGGGATCGTGCCTGTGAACAGCCACTACACTCCAGCCTGAGCAATATAGAGACACCCCATTTCTTAAAAACAAAACACACACAAAAAAAGTCCCTACTTTTAGAAGAAATATTAGTACTTCTTTTCTTTGCGTATTGCTTTTTAAATGTTCTATGTAAAATTTTGCAAAGTATATCTTATAATGTGAATAATAAAGCTGATGTTTCAGTGAATTCCCACTTTAGTCATCTTGCAAATAAAATACATCAAGAATGGATGCTGATTTGGGGCCAGGCACTGTGGCTTACACCTGTAATCCTAGACTTTGGGAGGTAGAGGCAGGTGGATCACTTGAGGTCAGGAGTTTGAGACCAGCCTCGCCAACACAGTGAAACCCTGTCCCCACTAAAAATACAAAAATCAGCCAGGCGTCGTGGTGGGCACCAGGAGTCCCAGCTACTTGGGAGGCAGAGGCAAGAGAATCACTTGAACCTAGGAGGTGGAGGCTGCAGTAAGCCGAGATCATGCCACTACACTCCAGCCTGGTGACAGAGCAAAACTGTCTCAAAAAAAAAAAAAAAAAAAAAAAAAAAAAAAAAAAAAAAACGGCCAGGCATGGTGACTCACACCTGTAATCCCAGCACTTTGGGAGGCTGAGGTGGATGGATCACGAGGTCAAGAGATCAAGACCATCCTGCCAACATGGGGAAACCCCATCTCTACTAAAAATATAAAAATTAGCTGGGTGTGATGGCAACTACAAGTCCCAACTACTAGGGAGGCTGAGGCAGGAAAATTGCTTGAACCAGGGAGGGGAAGTTTGCAGTGAGCCAATATTGTGCCACCGCACTTCAACCTCATGACAGAGTTAGAGAGACTCTGTCTCAAAAAAAAAAAAATAGATGCTGATTTGGGCCACATGAATATCCTGTCATATATGATAACTTTTCCAAGACTCTAGAGTATGATGTTAGAAGAATATGATCTCATACTAAAAGTTCTCTTTATAACTGATCTAAACAGACTCACAAATCATGTAAATGTCAATGACATATCTGGGGGCCAAAATTTACCACCCTTGTTGAAGGTACTCCTGCTTACAGAGGTCCAAAGAAAACCTACCCTGTAACAGACAGACACAGGTTCCCCTACAATCAAACGAAATCCTACTATTTACCAAATCCAACTCTTCACAAACACTGCTTTGAGAAAGTTAATCAGTATATATTAGGAATTACATGTGCACCTGCAGCTTCTTGTACTAGAAGAAACGAAAGCTGGAAGTCATTCTTAACATTTCAAAACACATGTTCATACATTTTTCTAATCATTTTGTACATTAGCTAATACTCTCATTTCTTAACTGCTACCAATAGGTTGTAAAATCTTGATTGCAATAGATTTTACACTGTCTAATTGACATGTGCTACACATTATGTGCACTGGGAGGCAGAAATACCCCCTCATGTAGCCTTATACCCAAGTAGCACCACGGCATTTAAAGCTTCTAATCTGTGTCCTTCTGAGGGATACTGGTCTACTTGGGTTTGAACCCAATACCGACATCGTGCAACTTCTAGCCTTCCCATATCTGTAACCAACAAATTAAATTTCCTGTGTGGTTTCCACTTCGCTGACTGAACTCTGATATTTAAATACTTTTCTTGAACTTTGAATAAAATGGAATTTTCCTTAAGTTTTCAAATGTTGTATTTTCTTGCTACTAACATCACAGGTCTAATTTAAACTCTTTTGCAATATATATACATATAACTAAAACTATGTAAAGTGTGTTTACATTTTTTTAAAAAACTAGTTATGATGGCAAAGTAACTTTACTGATCATGAATGATCCTGATCCTTAAGATTTATGTTTTATGTTTTTACTTTTATATTACTCCTTAAGTGACTTGGAATAGACATACATTTATACATACTGAATAACTTAATGTAATTATAAAATAATTTATTGAGTCCCAGTATTACATTTGAAAAATCAATATTATTTCATTCTTTGAAGTGTTCGGCATAAATTAAATAATCATAAACATTTCAAATAGCTGGTGTTTCGGGGAACACAGGATCTCTCCAAATTATTTCTTAAAACTGCATGTCAACTGACAAGTACCAAGTTCATCTATGTAAACGGCAATTTTAAAGAAAACAACAAAAACGTTTAAGCACTATTAAAATATGAAAGTAAATGTGAACTGATTCTTGTATCAGTATTGTAAGATAAAATAAAGCACAATGTAGAAAATTCATTCCAAAAATTTGAAGGCTTTTCAGTTTTTGTTTTGTTTTGTTTTTTGTTTTTGAGACAGAGTCTCACTCTGTCACCAGGCTGGAGTGCAGTGGCATGATCTCAACTCACTGCAACCACCTGCTCCCTGGTTCAAGCTATTCTCCTGTCTCAGCCTCCCAAGTAGCTGGGATTATAGGCACGCACCACCATGCCTAGCTAATTTTTATATTTTTAGTAGAGATGGGTTTTCATCATGTTGGCCAGGAAGGTCTCGATCTCCTGACCTTGTGATCCACCCACCTTGGCCTCTCAAAGTGCTGGGATTATAGGCATGAGCCACCATGCTCAGCCTTTTAGTTTGTTTTTTAAAGATAATTATCCTAAGGCCAGGCGCAGTGGCTCATACCTGCAATCCCAACACTTTGGGAGGCCAAGGCAGTCAGATCGCTTGAGGTCAGTGAGTCCAATCTGGCCAAAATGGCAAACCCTGTCTCTACTAAAAATAGAAAAATTAGCCAAGTGTGGTGGCAGGCACCTGTAATCCCAGTTACTCAGGAGGCTGAGGGAGAGAATTGCTTGAACCTGGGAGGGAGAGGTTGCAGCGTACTCAGATCGCACCACTGCACTCCTGCCTGGGCAACAGAGCAGGACTCCATCTCAAAACAACAATAACAAAAAAAGATAATTATTCTAGACTGTTTTCGCCTAGTGAAAGCCCATACCATAGGGAAGAAAGCAGTCTATTAAATATTATACTTCTCTCCAACCCCATTTTTTTTTTCTTTTTGTCCCACAAGTCATGATAGCCAAAAAACTTCTAATCATTCATTGGGCTCACCTCAGAATTGTCCATGGCGGCTTTCAATACGTTGGAGTGTGCATTGACAGCCTGGACCGCAGCATTCTGCGCTGCAATAGCCTGCAGAGTGACACTTGCAGTTTGCCTCAGAGCATCTTCTAAGCTCTTGGCTAGAGCTTAAAAAAAAAAAATGAACAGTTAAAAAACAAATCCCTACCCCCATAAATGACTGGAAACTTTTGCTATTCTCCTATTGAACCTTCCATTGTATTTCTCAAAAAATATGAAAAGAAACAACAAAATACATGAGACTCAAGTTTAGGGACTCAAAGTTTCACTTAAAAGTATGGTAAAGGCCGGGCGCGGTGGCTCAAGCCTGTAATCCCAGCACTTTGGGAGGCCGAGGCGGGTGGATCACGAGGTCAAGAGATCGAGACCATCCTGGTCAACATTGTGAAACCCCGTCTCTACTAATACAAAAAAATTAGCTGGGCATGGTGGCGCGTGCCTGTAATCCCAGCTACTCAGGAGGCTGAGGCAGGAGAATTGCCTGAACCCAGGAGGCGGAGGTTGCGGTGAGCCGAGATAGCGCCATTGCACTCCAGCCTGGGTAACAAGAGCAAAACTCCGTCTCAAAAAAAAAAAAAAAAAAAAAAAAAAAAAGTATGGTAAAATACTGACAATTTAGTCTGGATGATGAATCTATGAAGCTTTACTACACTATTTTTTCTTGTATGTATATCTAAACTTTTTCAAAATAAAAAGTGAGTTTTCCTGTTTTTCAAAATTATTTAAAGAAGGACAAAAGGACTCAATAGCAGACACCAACGTTCGAGAGGCTACCACCTATTAAGATCATATTTCTATACGCTGTTTCAGGAATACCAAAAAGTAAAGCAAAGAACAATTTTAGATAATTTACTAAAATGCAAAAAAAAATGGTCATTTGAATAAAGAAGGTTAGTGAGAATACTAATTTAATAATAAATGATATGACAAAAAATACATTTGACAAATGAGAAAAAAAGATGATTTTGAGTGAAAGCAGCATAAACTAGCAAAGAATAAACAGAATCGGATGAACTACAAACGGTACCTCTGCAAGAAAGATAAAAGAGGAAAGCTAATAAGGAGAAAATAAAAATAAATTGGCAGAAGTGATAGAAGTGAAATGACAGAAGCAGGAAAAAAGAGAGAAGGAGGCAAAGGAGGGAAACCATGGTATTTGGATCCCATAACATACATAAGGGAACAGTAGACATCAACTACAGGTAGTTGTGAACCACTTTACGGAGGCCACAGAAAGTGTGCTGCTGGAAGGCACGGAGGCCACAGAAAGTGTGCTGCTGGAAGGCATGGAGGCCACAGAAAGTGTGCTGCTGGAAGGCATGGAGGCCACAGAAAGTGTGCTGCTGGAAGGCATGGAGGCCACAGAAAGTGTGCTGCTGGAAGGCACCTGCTGCTTCCAGCCCTCTTCAGAGTTCTAGTCACTGTATTCTGATCCTTGATAAATGGTACACATGCAAACATATGCATGTACATTTTTAAAGTCAAGTTTGAGAGAAAATTAAGAGGTGACAGATAAAATTCTGAAAATTTTCACTTGGCCCAAAATGAAAGATGAGAGGAACCGTGCAAAGAAATTAACAGCTGAAACAGCAGACATCTCCACCTTACATATATAACTTAATTTCAAGGTGCCCATGTGATAAATGATAAAGAGAGACAAATGAAAAGTGAAGAAAAAAAATAGGGCTAAAAGAAAAAAGAAACATTTCACTTAGAAGTCATTTTTTAAATATTCTCAACTATTTGTAACACAGCCAAGAACTCAGAAAAATACAAAAAAAAATCAAAAATCCAAATCCGAGTAGTAAAACTAATGCCATAGGCAGAGAATGACACCTATCCTTATTCTGTGCCTTCTACTGGTTTATACGATTCTAAGAAATTTGGATCCTCAGAGTAAGGCAGAACCACCACATTACAAGGGAAACAGGAACAAAACAAATGACGAGGAGATCAAAAAACTATAAATAGCTGCTGTGAGTACTTAAACAACTCTCTGACCAGCAAAAAGCTACAAAAGCTACATCTCATGACCTCTGTAGACATTAACATATAGCACAATACAAAAAATTATGTTACATGTACCTTAAGACAGAAATATAAATTTTTAAGCATCTATTATCTTTTTTAAACCATCTAAAAACTTAAGAATCCTGACCTACCGAAGACAGCAAAATAATAATAATAATAATAAAAAAACTTGGCCAGGTGTAGTAGCTCATGCCTGTAATCCAAGCACTTTGGGAGGCCAAAGTAGGAGGATTTCTTGAGGCCAACAGTCCAACACTACCTTGACCAACATAGTGAGAGTCTATCTCTTTTTTTTGAGACGGAGTTTCGCTCATTACCCAGGCTGGAGTGCAATGGCGCGATCTCGGCTCACCGCAACCTCCGCCTCCTGGGTTCAGGCAATTTTCCTGCCTCAGCCTCCTGAGTAGCTGGGATTACAGGCAGGCACCACCATGCCCAGCTAATTTTTTGTATTAGTATAGACGGGGTTTCACCATGCTGACCAGAATGGTCTCGATCTCTTGACCTCGTGATCCACCCGCTGCGGCCTCCCAAAGTGCTGGGATTACAGGCTTGAGCCACCACACCCGGCCTGAGAGTCTATCTCTTAAAAAAAACAAAAGTAAAATTGAAAGTTAAAAAGGAAGAGGCTTGTTAACTGGAAACCGCCAATGTGTAGAACATTCCATGCCCTACCAGTGTCAGATAAGAGCACTACTAGAACTACTAGAGAGTCCAGAGGCTAGATGATAAGGCAGTGTAAGCCATTCTGACTCCAACAAATAAATTTACAAGATTAACAATTATTAATAAAAGACTCTTAGAGCTGGGTACAGTGGCTCATGCCTGTAATCCCAGCACTTTGGGAGGCCAAAGTGGAAGGATCAGTTGTGCCCGGGAGTATAAGACCAGTCTAGGCAACATAATGAGATGCCCATCTCTATCAAAACTTTAAAAAAAAATTAGCCAAGCATAGTGGTGCATGCCTGTAGTCCCAGCTACATAGGAGGCTAAGGTGGGAGGATGGCTTGGGCCTGGGAGGTTGAGGCTGCAGTGAGCCACAATAGCGCCACTGCACTCCAGCCTGGGTGACAGAGAAAGACCCTGTCTCAAAAAAAGTAAATAAAGGACTTTAAGGCAAGCTGCTAAAACATAAGTAATCAATTACTGTTTCCCAGAATATAAAGAATCTTTAGCACTAATCTAATCTTTAGTATTATTTGGAATTTTCACCAACCACACACTAAGAATAGTCTTTGTCACTTGGGTAAAAGAAATTTAGATGAAATGAAGGTGGTGAATAAATCAATGAGGAAATGACTAGTGAGTGGCAGAGCCAGATGTGAACCAGTCAGAATTAGAGTAAAAACAACACAGCCAACAAAGGAAACCACAACTAGCTGGTAGATGACAAACTTGTGCTGACAGTTTTAAGAAGAGAGCAAGTGGGAGATGACTCAAAATCCTTAAGAAGCTGTTTGGTTTACATACACTCAATTTTAACTTGTTCTTGTTTTTCCTGTTGTGCAAGGCGAGCTGCAACTTCTTCAGGTGGTCGCTCCCTTATAGAAGATGAAGATGCTTCTTCTTGCAGCAAAAGTAAATAAGAGGAAATCAGATTTCAGAAAAACACCATCATTTGTACTGGCCTGTTATATCAATGCAGAGCATTTTTGTGGTAAGAATTCTAAAACCGTATCATTACTCTTAATGATTCTAAAATGAAGAAATAGGAACCCGCTTTTACTCTCCTTGTCTAAAAAGATGTATTAGAACTTTTAAATTTTTAAAAATTTCCTAAGACAGTCTGAAGACCTGAACCTAGTGTAAATGTATACATAGTGTCTAGGTGTTGCCTAGGCATTAAGTAGTTCTGATGAGCATATCACACAGAAAAGAGCAAATGTAAATAATTAAATTACCTGAAAGCGCAGGTGTGGGTTTTCCTTCACCAATTTCAGGGTGATCAGTTTTTAAAGATTCCTCATGCTGAACTGCAGGGGCTGGGACCGACAGTGTATCACCTGCTGCAGAAATAATTTGAGCTGCTTCTGTAGGTGCTATAAATATATGTTACTCATGGTATTTATACTTTCCAGGGTTAACAGAGAAACACACAGGAATTTACTACCACCACCACCCACTTCACATCTGATTCCTTAAAGACACAAATATTTGTACTGCCACATGTTTGAATAACACACAAACAGGGGCACTGACTACTGCATATATAAACTCACACAAAATGGACAATGGTTGGGAAAGAACAGAATTAAGAGGTCCTGTCTGCATCCACCTGCATTTTAACCATCATTATTCCCAGGCAAGGCTTCTAGTAATATTAAACATTAACATAAAAAAGTGGACATTTAAATAACATAGAAAAAGAATAACAAAGGAAAAAGAGCCTGTTAATGAGGAAGACAGACAAAAGAAAGCAACTAAACAAAGAATATTTTGTAATTGCTTTGAAGAGTGGTAGAAGACATGTGAGCAGGAAAAAGATTACAATTTTAAACACAAAGATGAAAGGTCAAAGTGAACAAGAACAGAACTCAGTTAAAAGATATACATATATTTTTTGCACTTTGGGAGGCCAAGGTGGAAGGACTGCTTGAGGCCAAGACCAACCTGACCAACACAGCAAGACCCCATCTCTATCAATCAAATCAATCGATCAGTCAATCAAAATACTGTGTGTGTGCAGTATGATACACATGTACATATTTTTTTTACTTTTTTGGAGACAAGGCTGCACTCTGTTGCCCAGGCTGGAGTACGGTGGCACTATCATAGATCACTGCAACCTCGACCTCCCAGGCACAAGTAATACTCCCACCTCAGCCTCTGGCATGTAGCCGGGACTACAGGTGTGCACCAGCAAACCTGGCTAATTTTTAATTTTTTTGTAGAGACAGGGTCTGCCTCTCTTGCACAGGCTGGTTTCAAATGCCTAGGCTCAAGTGATCCTCCCTCATCGGCCCCTCAAAGTGCTGGGATTACAGGTGTGAGCCACTGTGCTGGGCCTTAGTTTTAAAGTAAAAGTCAATTATCAATCCCCTAAGCTCAACATTCTCTTCCCATCCCACTCAGAATATAAAACAATTTTTTTGTTTGTTTGTTTGTTTGAGACAGTCTTGCCCTGTCACCCAGGCTGGAGTGCAGTGGTACAATCACAGCACACTGCAGCCTCAACCTCCTGGGTTCAATTGTTTCTCCCTCCGGAGTGCTGGGACTACAGGTGTGCACCACCATGCCCAGTTGATTTTTAATTTTTTATAGAAACAGGATCTTGCTATGTTGCCCAGGCTGCTTTCAAACTCCTGGGCTTAAGCAATCCTCCCACCTTGGCTTCCCAAAGCTCTAGGATTACAGGCATGAGCCCCTGGGACTGGCCTAAAACAAAATTCTTACAATGGCTTCCAAGGACTGCTACAATAAGCTTTTTGCTCCCTCTCTGACCTCATTTGCTCCTGTTCTCCCTGTAATCAATTCACTCCAGCCTCATTTACCCTTTGCTTGAGTATGTTGAACCTCTGCACCAGCTAATCTTGCTGCCTGGGATGCTTTTCCCCATCACCTTTTTACACGACTTACCCCTTATCTCTTTCTAACCTTTGCTCAGATAACCCCTTTCAGGTAAGGCATTCCTTACACACTCCATTTAAAACTGCAGTATTCCCTCCCACAATGTCTGACATCCTATACTTTTTACTTGTTTATTCCCTCTCCTCATCCAACCAAGAAATATCAACTGAAAAAAAATGTTTCAACTGTTTTGTTCATGGCTATTTCCCCAGTGCTTACAAGAATGTCTGGCACAGAAAAGACAGTAAATATCTGCTGAATTAAAGAAAGTCTGGTGACTTAACCAAGGACAGATGTAACTAAGGAGAAACATAAGAAGTTCAAATATATACTGAACAGGTTAGAGTTCAACAGGCAAGTACTGTAAATTAGGGTGGGGTGACTGGTAGTTTCTGAAGTCAAAAACTATCTGCAGGGACGAAAGCAAGAGAGTTTCATCAGTAAGAAAGAGAGGATAAAGAACTGGTGAAGAGATTTACCTATAATTTAAAAAGGATGGTTCTAAATATTTAAGTACCTGTTGCTGAAGCTGGAGCATCTCCCTTTTGTTTTTGGAGTTGTGAGGCAGGCTGTTTAGATTCTTTCATTACTTCTGATACACTAGAGATTTTTAGTGGACCAGACTGAATCTTGGAAATAAAAAACATTTAACATTTCAGATATACTATTTTTTAAAAAGGTACAATAATTTGCAGTAATTCAAATGTCAAGTCTTTCAGGCTTTTAACATAAAGTTATCAACACTTTACCACATATGTATTTTAATAAATATAGTTGAGAGAAACCACCATTACTAAAAAAGTGCAGTCCAAGGATTTCATTCCAAATGACCAGCCCATATTTTAGTAGTAACAAAGGCTTCTATTAGGGTGACCAATAAAGTCCATGACATGTGATCTTCTGATTAAACATCATTCTTTGTACTTATACAGTATTAAGAAGACTATTATCATTTCCTTTCTAAATCAAATTATGATGTCTTCTGTATACATTCAATTAGAATCAAATGATTATTAAGGGCTGAGTAAAAATACAAATGAATTTTTTGTTTCTTTGATCTCCAGGATTCTTGCAACTACACAATAAGATAAATGATCAATTTGTAAGTAATGCTTGCTTTCCTCTTCCCAATTATTGCCTGCCCTAAGTTTAAGATGCTGTTCACTTAAGAGGGTTGCCAGATGATGTGCCAGAGAAAATTACTTTTATTTTTATTTCCACTTATGTTATTCCACTTTCTGCCCTAACTTGGCAGAAGAACTCAGATATCCCTAACATGACTACTTAAACATAACAGAAATGGTTCTGAATTTTGTCACTAACAGAAACTAGAATTACTCCCATTTTCATTAAAATATTATTTTTGAATGATGAATGTTTACTGTAACAAGTAAAATAATACCAAGATACATCAGTGGCTGTAACTTGCCTCTTCACTGCTTCTTTCCCTTTCCACTCTCTCAGGAAGCCACTGCTAATAGCCTGTAATCCATCCTTCTACTCCTGAGCAAAAGCTCAAATATATACACATAAACGATGTTTCACTTCCTTAAACCAAAATAGGATTATACAAATTACCTTGTAACTTGCTCTTTCTTTCATTTAATACTGTATCACAGACCTTCTCTTTCAGGTCAATAAATTCTTTGTTGTTGCACAATATCCTCATGTAACGATTTCTCATAGTTTGGTCAACTTCTCTATAATCATTCAAGTTGCTTCCTGTTTTGTTTTGCTTTGTTGCTACAAACAAAGCAATGAACAACCATCCCTGTCCGTTTAACTGAAAAGCACCATAGTGTGACATCTATGGGATAGTTTCCCAGAAGAGGAACTGCTGGGTCAAAGGGTGTGTGTGTGTGTGTGTATTTTTTGACACGGAGTCTTGCTGGAGTGCAGTAGCACAATCTCAGCTCACTGCAACCTCTGCCTCTCGGGTTCAAGTGATTCTCCTGCTTCAGCCTCCGGAGTAGCTGGGATTACAGGTGCCTGCCACCACTCCCGGCTAATTTTTGTATTTTTAGTAGAGACAGGGTTTTGCCATGTTGGCCAGGCTGGTCTCAAACTCCTGACCCGCCTCGGCCTCCGAAAGTGCTGGGATTACAGGCATGAGTCACTGCGCCTGGCCGGGGTTGTATATTCTTAACAGATGTTAACAGATCACTTTCACCTAAGGTTCTAGTGACTCACATTCTAACAATAAAAGTGTGTGTGTGATCTATTTCCAAATTCAGTTGTTCTATTCCTCTAATTTCTTTTCCTGTGTCCCAACTTCATTTTATTAAAATAGCAGTATAAAAACGTCAGTATCTAGAAAAGCACCCTCCTCATCTCCTTTTCAAAATGTTCTTGAGTAGTCTTGTACATCATTAATTTCTCCATATGAACATTAACAGTGCATTAACTGGTACCTCATCATCTGGAAAAATTCACTCAAATTCTTACTAAAGTTGTGTGTATAGACACACCATAAAAACATCATTCCTCTCAAATATATACATTTCTCTCATATATATGTATGTCATATATATTTGGTACTATCTTAATATATATTTGGTACTACCTTGGTACTATCTTTAATGACATACATATATATTTGAGAGAAATGACATTTTTACGATATGAAGTTCTATCCAAGAATATAACATTTGGAATCATTTAGGCATTATTCCACGTCCAACAAAAAGATTTTATGCATGGACAGTAAATACAGAGACAATGTTATAACAAATCATGTTGCCGTTAAAAAGGTTACTATGGGCCTGGCGCAGTGGCTCACGCCTGTAATCCCAGCATTTTGGGAGGCCAAGGCAGGTGAATCACGAAGTCAGAAGATCAAGCCCATCCTGGCTAACACTGTGAAACCTGTCTCTACTAAAATACAAAAAATTAGCCAGATGGGGAGGCACACGCCTGTAGTCCCAGCTACCTGGGAGGCTAAGGCAGGAGAACCATTTGAACTTGTGAGGCGGAGGTTGCAGTGAGCTGAGATTGTGCCACTGCACTCAAGCCTGGGTGATAGAGCAAGAGTCTGTCTCAAAAAAAAAAAAAAAAAAAAAGGTTACTATGAAATAAAATGCACAAGCAACAAGTTGACACAATGTTTAACAGGAGAGAGTGCTTGAATAAATGGTAAAAATAATAATTATAATAATAAAAACACTAACTGCTCTTGTAATTCAGAGGTGAGAAAATTAACTTAGGTCTATGCAGTGAAGGATGATGCCCTTGAGGAGAACATTAATAGGCAATGGAAAGGAAGTCATTCTGGGTAGGAAACCATCCTGAAAAAAGTTGTGCAAATGAAAGGGATCTTAGATGAGTTCTCTCTTTAACCATGGGCCTTGGAACAGTGCCTGTAACATAATAATCACTTGATTAACACTGGTTGAATAAATGAACAAATTGAAAGCACAGACATATTTGTAATGAAGGGCAACTGGTGTAGAGCTAAGGGCTTATGTGCAGGACCCAGAGATAAGGCTGCAAAGGTAAATAAGTGCCAGATTGCCACCAAGGGTACTGAATATCAACTTAAAAGCTAGCAAAGACCACAAACTACAGAAATAAAGGTCCCCAGTGGCCAGTATCTAGGCTAACATTTAAGCACTCCTGGCTTCGAATTCCTTATTCAGAGCATGAGACAGTCTCTAAGATTTCTCTAGTTTTTACATCCTATGGTCTTCCGTCTTTTAAACAATAGGAAATATTTGGAAGTACACTAATAGGTGTTATCATGAAAATATCATAGCACTTCTTTTAGAAGACTCTCTGGTATTGATATGAAGATGACCCACATTCTGTTAGGAGGCAGAGATCTAGTGGGATGGAGACTGGGAGGAAGATGGGAAAGACTATGCATGGAGAGCAACAGGCCTAGTTCAAAAGATAATTTGAATATGAAGGTGTAGGGATAGCGGTAATGCAAGAAGAAGATTAAATAAGATAAGATAGCTAACAAAATATTGGTAACCTGTAATGAATCTAAGAATTCTGGCCTAGCTACACTGGACAGCTTGGTACTATCTTTAATACAAAACAGCAAATCAGGAGTAGTGTAAGTGTGGAGTTGGTATAGTATAAATATGCTGAGTTATTAAGTGGAAATGTTCTGCAAAGTAGCTATAGTGGAGTGAGGAGAGGCCAAGGCTATTTGGAGAAATAAAGGATTCAACTACAAAGAATGACATCTGAAGTCACGTCAACTGAGAAAAGAACGCTGCTCTGAATTTTTCAACTGTACTCCATGCTCCTAGAACAGCTTCCCGCTATTTCTCCTGGGTCATGAAGCTTAAAATAGAGCCAAGATTTTAGAATAAATCCACAGGATTCTGCTCCTTGACTTATGAAGCTGCAATATTATCTCCCTCAGCCAGTACGGACATTTCAAAGTCCATACAGAAGAATAAATGATGTAGAAGACTAGTCAAAAACATTTTGAAAAAGTATGGTCGGGGTGGGTTATAGGGAAGAAGTTTGATGACGTTTGTTTTTCCAAATGTTAACTTTGCTATAGGATTGGTCTCTAGATCATGCTAGATACTGGACGGTAAATCCACCCAGTTTCTAACAATAAACTGATCAGCCGTGTAGCATAAAGAAATGTTCAATACCAAAGAGCCAAAAATATGCTTTTTCACAGAATTTTTTTTATAAGAAGCTGTATGTGAATGAAGAAAACATTTAAAATTAGAGTTTAAAAACATTTTTTAAGCCTGGTGAGAAAAAAATACACACAAAGTTACAGGAATAATAGAAGATATCCTGTCAACTAATCTGCATCTAGCTGAAAATTCTGTGACTCTGTATTACAGTCTAAAAGGAGCCATTACTAACCATAACATGTGGTTCTGGCTGGGCGCGGTGGCTCATGCCTACAATCCCAGCACTTTGGGAGGCCCAGGCAGGTGGATCACAGGTCAAGAGATCAAGACTATCCTGGTCAACATGGTGAAACCCCATCTCTACTAAAAATACAAAAATTAGCTGGGCATGGTGGCGCACGCCTATAGTCCCAGCTACTCAGGAGGCTGAGGCAGGAGAACTGCTTGAACCTAGGAGGCAAAAGTTGTGGTGAGCCAAGATCACGC
The DNA here is from genome assembly GCF_030222135.1 of Aotus nancymaae. Taxonomy (NCBI): domain Eukaryota; kingdom Metazoa; phylum Chordata; class Mammalia; order Primates; family Aotidae; genus Aotus; species Aotus nancymaae. Next base: position 12,472,253 of record NW_026988429.1, read on the forward strand.
CATTGCACTCCAGCCTGGGTAACAAGAGCAAAACTCCATCTCAAAAAAAAAAAAAAAAAATGTGGTTCTATGTCATGACCATTCTGCACTTGTTTTTGCAGTGTTCTAAGTAAAAGCCTGATATCTGCAACCGTACAGGATTACATATAGACATCCCCCTCGGTCAACAGGGCAACCATGGTTACCTCTGCCCAAGATATCCCCTCCGTTTACCCTTGTGTGCAGCACAATTATTTTCTATGTGGTATGTACTGAGAGCACTTATGGGACTCCAAAAGAATAAATATCTATCTGTACCAGTTACTATTAGTTCAATTTAAAGAAAACTGGCCAGGTGCGGTGGCTCACGCCTATAATCCCAACACTTTGGGAGGCCAAGGCAGGCAGATCACAAGGTCAGAAGTTCAAGACCAGCCTGGCCAACATGGTGAAACCCCATCTCTACTAAAAATACAAAAAATTAGCTGGGTGTGGTGGCGCACGCCTGTAATCCCAGCTACTTGGGAGGCTGAAGCAGGAGAATCACTTGAACTCAGGAGGTGGAGGTTGCAGTGAGTGAGACTGCGCTATTACACTCCAGCCTGGGTAACAAGGGCGAAACTCCATCTCAAAAAAAAAAAAACTGCACCTGAAACCAGGCACAGTGGCTCACACCTGTAATCCCAGCACTTTGGGAGGCCGAGGCAGGTGGATCACCTGAGGTCAGGAGTTCGAGATAAGCCTGGCCAACATGGTGAAACCCCATCTCTACTAAAAATATAAAAAAAGAGATGGGTGTGGTGGCAAGTGCCTATAATCCCAGCTACTCGGGAGGCTGAGGCAGGAGAATCACTTAAACCCAGGAGGCGGAGGTTGAGGTGAGCTGAGATCACACCACTGCACTCCAGTCTGGGCAACAAGAGCAAAACTTTGTATCAAAAAAAAAAAAAAAAAAACAAACAAACCTGCACCTGTATTGAACATGGACAGACTTTTTCTGGTCATCTTTCCCTAAATAACACAGTATAACTAAAATTTAGATAGGATTTACATTGTATTAGATATTACATCTAACCTAGAAATGATTTAAAGTATATGGGAAGGTGCGCATAGATTATATGCAAATGCTGTAACATTTTATATCTGAGACTTGAGCATCCATGGGATTTTTGTATCCATGGGAAGTCCTGAACCACTCCTCCATGAATACCAAAAGACAACTGTATTTTCAACATGAAAACAACCTGCTTTTAAAGTATTTCACTAGATAAACTGAAATATTGTTTAAAACTCTCACCGATTTCTTTGGCAATGGAACATTATAAGCTGCGGAACCAAGAACCATCTCGAACAGTTTGTCTGAGTAAGGTATGGTTTTCTCCACACTTTCCCGGAAATGGGAATCCCACTTGGCATAGAGGATAGTGCCACCAATACCTCCACCAACAAACAAAAGGCCAGCTCCAGCAATTTTGCCAGTAGTCAACCTAAGTGAAAGAAATAGGAAATACATTTATATTTCTTGGCTCTCCTACATCTATTTTCCTACACCAATGTAAGCATCTCAAAGACCTCTAGCCTCTACTTATCTACTACTAATTCAGATCATAGCAGCCAAATTTACTACCACATCTGCACATCACCTTTTCCTGATTTGTTTCTAACTTGTTGCTACTAAAAATAATATTTATTCATTTTGGGAGGCCTAACGGAAGGGCTGCTTGAGCCCAGGAGTTCAAGACCACCCTGGGCACCATAGTAAGACCCCATCTCTACCCCACCACCCCTTAAAAAAAAACATTAGCCAAACGTAGTAGCACGTGCCCCAGCTACTCAGGAGGCCAAGGTAAGAGGAATGCTCAAGCCTGGGAGATCAAGGCTGCAGTAAGCAGTGATCATGCATGACACTGCACTCCAGCCTGGGGCAACAGAACAAGACCTTGTCTCAAAAATAAATAAAATGTATGAATAACTATACATTTTTTAAAATACAGTATCTGCCGGGCGCGGTGGCTCACGCCTATAATCCCAGCACTTTGGGAGGCCGAGACGGGTGGATCACAAGGTCAAGAGATCCAGACCATCCTGGTCAACATGGTGAAACCCGGTCTTTACTAAAAATACAAAAAAAAAATTAGCTGGGCATGGTGGCGCGTGCCTGTAGTCCCAGCTACTTGGGAGGCTGAGGCAGGAGAATTGCTTGAACCCAGGAGACAGAGGTTGCGGTGAGCCCAGATCGCGCCATTGCACTCCAGCCTGGGTAACAAGAGCGAAACTCCGTCTCAAAAAAATAAAAAAAATAAAAATAAAAATAAAAATGCAATATCTAAGTATCTACCCTTTAATGTTTAATTCAACATGTTCACAATCATGAAATTCTCTCTGAACCCAAACAAGAACTATCACTAACTTTCAAGGCTCCTCTTCCTTAATCAAACATTTCTATAAACACAATAAACTCTTTACAAAATACCAGACAGGTGTGGTGGTTCACAGCTGTAATGCCAGCACTTTGGGAGGCCGAGCTACACTGGTTAACTTGGTACTATCTTTAATACAAAACAGCAAATCAGGATCACCTGAGGTCGGGAGTTCGAGACCAACCTGGCCAACATGGTAAAACCCCGTCTCTACTAAAAATACAAAAATTAGCTAGGCATGGTGGCAGGCACCTGTAGTCCCAGCTGCTGGGAAAGCTGAGGTAGAAAAATTGCTTGAACCTGAGAGGTAGAGGTTGCAGTGAGCCAAGATGGCACCACTGCACTCCAGCGTGGGCAATAGAGTGAGACTTCATCTTAAAAAAATACGTAAAATAAAATAATGCCAAATAGAACTAACAAATACTTGTTTAAGTTACACCATGCTGAGTTCTGGATATAAATCTATTTGCTGGAGAATGGAAGATTGCACATGCAAGGAAGGCTCTGCCTTGGATACCATCCAATTACTGAAGAGCCAAAAGGTGCGTTAACAAATTTTTACCTACAGACAATGCTCCAGAAGGTACCACAACAATGTTACAGCAAAGCTTCAGTGTATGTGCCCCTTTAAAAAAGGAGGTTTAAGCAGCTATTCCCATATTCGAGGAAAACACACACATACCCACTTAGCAGCACACAGTGAAAAGCCTGGGTACAGGGAGACATACTACATACCCAGAGCTGCCTGAAGTAGAGTATCTGCGGCATGGTCGCAATGGACGGAGGACAAACTTCCCACAGAGACAACTCTAAAGAAGGAAAACATCACAACCAATACAGTTAAAGGAAACTGGTAAGCTTCCTTAGGGTTGGTAATACAGAAATAATAATTTTATTAAAAATGTCTTCATTAAACCAAAAATTACTTTCAGAAGTCAATTTATGATGAACTATATTTATAGATTCCTAAAAGCAATGATGATTCTTATACCTCAAGGCTCACATAAAATTACTTTTAATATTTAAAAAAATTATCAGACTATGATCAATTAGCACCTTTAAGGTTATGTATGCTAAATATTTCTTGAATACAATTGGAATTTGCCACGTTTTATTAATTGGCCAAAAAAAATCTATTTTTACTTTATAAGTTTAGTTTAGACATCTGAAAAATCACCCACAAAGTTATGCTAAAAGCATGGCATTACAGGATACACAGTCAAGGAAGAGATCTAACCTCAGCTAACTTATCTAGAAAACCAGTTTTCTCATCTCTAAGCTAATTATGTAGCTGGTCAACTCCTAGAGGCATTCATTTAAAAGCTGATTTTTGGTTTATCTTAGCATATTGTTAGTCTAAAAGCCAATCATGTTAAGAAAAACATTTTAATTAATGTTGTAAATGCTCAGGCACACCTGTCCCCATAAAACTAGTCTATACTGACATAAAAACAAATCATCAGGGCTATATGCTTTGTGATTGGTTTTAATAAAACACACCTAAATATTTCTTAACAACATGTGGATCCCCTAAATTAAGCAAATGAACAAGCATCTAAATACTATTGGGGAAGGTTGTCATAAACTTAAAATCATTCATATCTATCAATTTGAAATTTTACACTTATCAAATCCATAAAAATATCTTCTTTTAAAATAACCAAGTAGAAAAATCAAACTGCAACAAGGGGGAAAGTGCTTTCTCTAGGTTCTTTAATGAAATTGTATTTAAGGAATATCAGAATAACACAAACTTCATTTTTTTTTTTTTTGAGACGGAGTTTCGCTCTTGTTACCCAGGCTGGAGTGCAATGGTGCGATCTCGGCTCACTGCAACCTCCGCCTCCTGGGTTCAGGCAATTCTCCTGTCTCAGCCTCCTGAGTAGCTGCTGGGATTACAGGCACGTGCCACCATGCCCAGCTAATTTTTCGTATTTTTAGTAGAGACGGGGTTTCACCATGTTGACCAGGATGGTCTCAATCTCTTGACCTCGTGATCCAGCCGCCTCAGCCTCCCAAAGTGCTGGGATTACAGGCGTGAGCCACCGCGCCCAGCCACAAACTTCATTTTAAAAGTATCTATAGTTTTGGCCAGGCGTGGTGGCTCACGCCTATAATCCCAGCACTTTGGGAGGCTGAGGCTGGCGGATCATGAGGTCATGAATTCAAGACCAGCCTGGCCAACATGGTGAAAACCCGTCACTACTAAAAATACAAAAATTAGCTGGGCATGGTGGCAGGCACCTGTAATCCCAGCTACTAAGGAGGCTGAGGCAGGAGAATCACTTGAACCCAGGAGGCAGAGGCTGCAGTAAGCTGAGACCGTGCCACTGCACTCCAGTCTGGGTGACTCATCTCAAAAAAAAAAAAAGTACCTATAGTTTTAAGAAAACATATCACATAGTCATAGGACACATGAAATTACTCTACAGTTGTAGTTATAACTTACACTCTACTGGTCAAAGCTTAGAGGTAAACATCTAACTAATGTAGTAATACATTTTGAAAAACAAAAAACTAGATGTTTTTAAACATGTAAAGCAGATACAATTGGTATTAAAAAGTATTTCAATTATTGGCACAGTGGCTCATGCCTGTAATCCCAGCACTTTGGAAGGCCAGTGGTGGGGAGGGTGACCGCTTGAGCCCAGGAGGTCAAAACCAGCCTGGGCAACATGGTTTAGGCAACCATTCCCATATTTGAGGAAAACACACACATCTCTGCTAACAATACAAAAATTAGACGGGTTTGGTGGCATATGCCTGTAGTCCCAGCTACTTGGGAGGCTGAGGCACGAAAATCACTTAAGCCCAGGAGGTGGAGGTTGCAGTGAGCCAAGATTGCACCACTGCACTCCAGCCTTGGCAATAGAATAAGACTCTGTCCTCACCCCCACAAAAAAAAACAAACCAGAAAAAAAACCAGTATTTCAATTATTACCTACCCTGTAGAAATCCCAACATTTCTGAACCATTTTTAATAGAAAGGGGTGTTCTCCTTCTATTCTGTAAAGGAGGTAGTATGAAATTGTAAACAGAAATGCATCTATTTTTATAAGCCAACAACTCCATTTTTGTGACGCAGGGAGAAAATATTAAGAGAACACTGAAGTTGTGTTTTATTTAAGGTTGCATTTTTTTTATCTGTCTAGGTACAAATACGTATTCAGGTCAAAAGTTAAGGCACTGCTAACAGTGGATAATTAGCTAACTGGAGTATCAAGCAGCAAGCATAATGAATTACTGACTCCAGGCAATTACGGACAAATTCAACACTAGAGTTTGAGACTACCCAAATTCCTATCCGTTTTTCTTTCTTTTTTTTTTGAGACAGAGTCATTCTGTCACCCAGGCTGGAGTGCAATGGCGCGATCGCGGCTCACTGCAACCTCTGCCTCCCAGGTTCAAGCGATTCTCTTACCCCAGCCTCCTGAGTAGCTGGGATTACAAGTGCATGCCACCACACCCAGCTAATTTTTGTATTTTCAGTAGAGACGGGTTTCAACATCTTGGCCAGGCTGGTCTTGAACTCTTGACCTCATGATCCGCCAGCCTCAGCCTCCCAAAGGGCTGGGATTATAGGCATGAGCCACCGCGCCCGACCATAGTTTCTCTTTAAATAATATTTTTTTTGTTTGTAGAGACCGAGCCTTGCTATGTTGACCAGGCTGCTCTTAAACTCCTGGCCTCAACCTATCCTCCTGTTTCGATTTCCCAAAGTGTTGGAATTATAGGCATGAGCAACCATGCCCAGCATCAGTATTTTTAAATGTTTCTTTATCTACCTTCCGCTTTTGTTTGACTTACCATTCTCCCTTTGACAGAATGTATTCTGAATATAAGTTAAAACTTCCTAATATCAAACAAATTTAAAATCTGAGGTTTTAAATAATTTAAAAGGTTTAAACATGCATAGAGTGAAATCTCCCTCATACTTCTTTCCCCAGCCACCTTATTCTTTTTATAGGCAACTGACACTGTCAGTTTCTTATTTATCCAGAGACATTCTATGTATATTTATTCAAACGTGCATATTCTCCTGACCTTCCCCACCTTTACACAAATGATACCATAATATACACGCAGTTCTCTACTAAAGTTTATTCAAGGATATATACTTTAAATCACTGTATATCAGTACATGAAAAGCTTCTCAAGGGATCTTACAGTGATTTGGTATTCCACTGCTACTTAATGTTTGTTAACCAGCCCCTATTGATGGACACTGAGGTTTTTCTAAATTTTTGTTATAATAAATAATGCTACCTGAGTAACACTATACAGAATTTTGGGTCTATTCTTAAAAGTAAAATTTGCCATGTTGATTAATACTGCCAAATTAGCCAAACTGCCCTCTAGTAATATCAAAGTATTTTTTCCCATATCTTCTCCAACACACTGTATTGTATCAAGGTTTTATTTTATTTTTTAACCACTGACAATCTGAGGGATGAAAATATAGAAATAGGGTGTTTCAAGCATATAAATCATTTTTTTTAAGAGACTGGGTCTCCCTCTGTTACCAAGGTTGGAATGTAGTGGTATGATCATAGCTCACTGTAACCTCAAACTGCTGGGCTTAAATGGTCCTCCAGCCTCAGACCCCTGAGTAGGTGGGACTACAGGCAGATGCCCACCATACTCAGCTAATTTTTTTGTTCTTGTTTTTTATAGAGCAAGGTCTGCTATGTTACCCAGGCTGGTTCGGAACTCCTGGCCTCAAGCAGTCCTCCTATCTCAGCCTCTCAAAGCACTGGGTAATTTTTACTTAATTTATGTAAGAATACATGTTACTTTATTATTAATATAAGATAATAAATAATTATAATTATGCTGCTATTTAATACCACTAACTTTAGGGTGGTCTGTTACACAGCTAGATAACCAAACATATGTTTGTCCCTAGAAGAGGGGTGCTACCACAAAACAAAACATAAACATGAGATCATGACTTTGGGACTGGTGCTGGGGGTGGCAGAAGCTGGAAGAGCCTTGAAGAAATTGTTAGAAGTAGCCTAATGGCCTTCACAGAGCCTGTGGGTGAGGGCTTAAAGAAAAGCAGAAAAAAAAAAAAAGTTTTTGGAATCTGGAGGAAAAGATATTCTTGTTATGTAGTGACAGTTGTTTATCAAAATTGTCATCTGTAATGACAGACATGGAAAATAGAAAATTAAGCATAGCTATAGCTACACCTAATGAACTGATGTACTTGACTAAAGAGTTCCAAGTGGAGTGTTCAAAAGTGGTAACTGTTTTCTTTCAGCTGAGTATAAGGACAGAGATGAGCTTTAAGAAACAAAACAAAAATCTGTTTAGCTTTCAAGAAAAATTAAAGAAAACATAAAAGAGCCAGAATTTGGTGGGTTCAAAAATTAAACTGTTTCTCGTTTTTAAATAGATTCTCATATAGAGAAGGGCTTCAAGCCAAAGATCAAATCCAGTGTGTGACCAAAAGATCCTTTGAGATTTCAGAAAGATCCAAGGAGATGCCCCTCAATGAGTCCTTTTACCTTGAGAAAACGTCCTCTAAGAATCTTAAGATGTGTTTCCCAGATTCTGTTAGAACAATAAGGCTATTCAGAACATTAAGGATGTTATCCCACAGCAGCTTCACAGGAAGCCCAAAATGGAGAAGGGCTTATCTTGATGAGATGTGTGGGTATGGCTTGTCTAATGAAGAAAACTGCAATTAAGATTCACAGGAAACCCAAAAAGTTGTTGAGAATTTTATTGATAAAAAACATGCTGGCTTATATGTAAAGTGAAAAAGAGGACAAAATGAAAAGAAGCTTTTGGACTCTTAAACTTTTACAGACAGGAAGTAGGTTGTGGAAACAATTCACCTGCAAACAGGCTAAATATTCTGGAAATGAAAGAATAATTCAAGCGTAGAATCAGGAGCCCAAAGGGTAGAACACAGAGCCGAGGAGAATCATTCCCAAGCAGTAGAACTGAGCTCTAATCAAGGAATTAAAACATAGGCCCAGCTGAAATTTACACTTGTTATCGAATGGTGACTGCTGTGTGCCTCTTAGTTTCTGCCTTTTTGAATAAGAGTGTCCAGAGTGATTATCCTGTGCCTGTCATACCACCATATGCTGAATGTATGGGGAGCAGATAATTTGTCTCTTTAGTTTACAGGTCTTTAGATCAGAAAGAAAAGTGTTTAAGAAGCTATACCCTAGGGACCACATCCAGATACCTTAACCATAGTAGGATCGGATTTAGATGACAAGATCTTGGTCCTAATGATGATGCTTTGATGGCATTAGACTTTGGAAGGTCCTGAAGAAGGTTATGAGTGTATTTGCATGTGGGAGGGATGTCACTTGCATCCAGAAGGCTGAGGATAATATCCAAAATTGACTGCAACAATACTTCCTGTGCCACATGCTCTTCCAGAAACGTGCCCCTCTCCCAACAATAAGTTTTATGTACATTTCCCTTAAACAAGGGCAGGCCTTTGTTACTAATTCACTAATAAAGGGCACTAAAAGTGATGCTCTGTAACTTCTGAGACTAAGACATAAAAAGGATATAGCTTCTACCTGGCTCTGTCTCTTGTCACTGTTGCTTTTGGAACCCAGCCACCAAAGTATATGGAAGTCCAGACACTTAAAGATGCCACAGATGGATGATCCCGCCAACAGACTCTGCTGAGGTATCAGCTGCAGCCAGTATTCACTGCCACACATGATAGTAAGGAAGACTTGGGGATGACTGTCAACCTAGTAACTATCTAACTGCAACTTCTTGAGGGTCTCTGAGCAAAAAATTTCCAGAACTGAGTAAGGCAATAAATACCGCAAGCTCAACGTGGCTTTTTATGCAGTTATAACTCATCAGAACAGATCTTAATTCATGGATTTAAACACTTTTGATGGATTTCAACCATTTGCAATTACTGTCTTTTTGCTCAAATTTTCCTATCTTGGGCCAATGGAAGCCTCTTCAAGTTTAGGGTGTGCATGCATGTATTTAGCTCTGCCTTTATGCTTCAGGCCATCTGCAAAAACCTGGTGGCAGGTGTTTTTTTCCTGTATGTGACAAAATTCTCTAAAAAAAAAAACTCACCATTTTAAAATGTACAATTCTGTGGTATTTTAGTACATCCACAATGCTGTACAACAACCATCACCACAGCTGGGCACAGTGGCTTAACCTGTAATCCCAGCACTTTGGGAGGCTGAGGTGGGTGGATCACAAGGTCAGGGGATCGAGACCATCCTAACCAACGTGGTGAAACCCTGTATCTACTAAAAATACAAAAATTAGCCAGGCATGGTGGCACATGCCTGTAATCCCAGCTATTCAGGAGGCTGAGGCAGGAGAATTGCTGAAGGAGGTTGCAGTGAGCTGAGATCGTACCACTGCACTCCAGCCTGGGCAACAGAATCAGACTCTATCTTGAAAAAAAACAAAATACTAACGAAAAAAACTCATCACCACTATCTAATCTTAGAACATTTTCATCACCCCAATAGGAAATCCTATACCCATTAAGCAGTCACCCCCCATTTTCCTCTCTCCTTAGCCCCTGGCAACCACCATGCACTTTCTGTTTTTATGAATTTGACTATTTGAGATATTTTATATAAATGGAATCACACAATGTACATCTTTTTGCCCAGCTTCTTTCACTTAGTATGTTTTCAAGATTCATCCACATTGTAACATGTATCATATATGTAGCACATACTTCATTCATTCCCTTTTATGGCTGAATCAAATATTTTATTTTATATATACATATATACCATATTTTGCTTATCCAGTCCTCAGTTAATGGACATTTGGGTTGCCTCACCTTTTGGCTATTGTGAATAATGTTGCTATGAATATTAATCTAACCTTACCTTTTGGCTATTGTGAATAATGCTGCTATGAATATTAATCTAAAAGTTTTTGTTTGAACACTTGTTTTTTATTCTTTTGGTGGGGAACTTCAGGGTCATATGGTAATTCTATGTTTAAATTACTGAGACACCACTAAACTTTTTTCATACCAGCTGCACCATTTTACATTTTCACTAGCAATGTATGAGGGTTTCAATTTCTCTATACCTTCACCAACATTTGTTATTTTCCATTTTTGTTTTGTTTTGTTTTTGAGACAGAGTTTTGTTCTTGTCTCCCAGGCTGGAATGCAATGGTGCAATCTCAGTTCACTCAGTTTACTCCAACCTCAGCCTCCCAGGTTCAAGCAATTTTTCTGCCTCAGCCTCCCAAGTAGCTGGGATTACAGGCATGTACCACCACGCCTGGCTAATTTGTTATTTTCCATTTTTATTATAACCCTCTTAGTGTGTGTGAAGTGAGTATCTCACGGTTTTAACTTGCATTTCCCTAGCGTCAAACAATGTTGAGCATCTTTCCAAGTGCTTCTTGGCCATCTGTATATCTGCTTTGGATGAATGGCTATTCAAATCCTTTGCATGTATATATATATATATATATATATATATATATATATATATATGTACATATATACACACACACACACATACACACGCACACACATACATATATGTATATATTTGGAGACAGGGTCTCACTCTTGTCACCCAGGCTGGAGTGCCGTGGCACCATCATGGTTCACTGAAGCCTCAACCTCACAGGCTCAAATAATCCTCCCACCTCTCAGCTTCCCAAGGAGCTGAGACTACAGGTGCATGCCACCACACTCAGCTTATGTTTGTATTTTTTGTAGAGACAAAGTTTTGTCATGTTGTCCAGACTAGTCTCGAACTCCTGTGCTCAAGCAGTCCGCCTGCCTCAGCCTCCCAAAGTGCTGGGATGACAGGCAAGAGCCACAGAGCCTGGGCCCTTTGCCTATTTTTCATTTGGGTTGTCTTTTTTGTTACTGAGTTGCAGGAGTTCCTTACCTAAAAAGGAATACCTCATCAGATATGATGAGGGTCTAGTACTCAAAATATCTAGTATCTGTTAGAATACTTTCACTCTTTTTACTCTCAAGTATCTCTTTGATGCCCAAAACTTTAAAATTGTAATGAAGTCTAAGTTATCTTTAGTTTCTTTTATTGCTTGTGCTTATGGTGTTATAGCTAAGAAACCACTGCCAAACATAAGGTCTGTCTCCAGAGCTCTCTTTCTTAAGTACTAAGCTAAACGATTAATATAACCTAAATATCCAACATCAATACACAAAATATTGGCTACTTTTTTGTCCTGGAATTCCTTTTTATTAATAAGGACATATGACGTAGAAAGGACAACACTGTTTCAAAGCAATCCATCTAGCCATATAAATAGAATAAGGTTAGCCTTGCTGCTTCTAACCTGCAGAAACATGGTATTAAAAAAAAAGGAAACATACAATTCCCATGTAATGTTCTTTTTTTTGATGAAGTCTCGCTGTGACACCCAGGCTGGAGTGCAATGGTGCAACCTCAGTTCACTGCAACCTCTGCCCGCCAGGTTCAAGCGATTCTCCTGCCTCAGCCTCCTGAGCAGCCGGGATTAGAGGTGTCCGCCACCGCACTAGGCTAATTTTTGTATTTTTAATACAGACATGGTTTCACCATATTGACCAGGCTGGTCTTGAACTCCTGACCTCAAGTGATCCATCCCATGTAATGTTCTTTTTTTTTTTATTCTTCCTCTAACATGGATCATAGAAAACAGTTTTTTTTTCTGTTGCCAGGCTGGAGGGCAGTGGCACGCTCTCAGCTCACTGCAACCTCTGTCTCCTGGGTTCAAGCAATGATTCTCCTGCCTCAGCTTCCCAAGTAGCTGGGACTACAGGTGCACGCCACCGTGCCCAGCTCATTTTTGTATTTTTAGTAGAGACAGGGTTTCATCATGTTGACCAGGATCGTCTCCATCTCTTGTCCTCATGTTGGCCAGGATGGTCTCCATCTCTTGTCCTCATGATCTGCCCGCCTCAGCCTCCCAAAGTGCTGGGATTACAGGCATGACCACCGCGACCAGCCGTAATGTTCTTAAACACACCATTTATTTCTTAGCTCTACCAAACTAAAGTGAAGACATAAAGAAACCAAAATCCAGGCCGGGCGCGGTGGCTCAAGCCTGTAATCCCAGCACTTTGGGAGGCCGAGGCGGGTGGATCACGAGGTCAAGAGATCGAGACCATCCTGGTCAACACGGTGAAACCCTGTCTCTACTAATACAAAAAATTAGCTGGGCACGGTGGCGCGTGCCTGTAATCCCAGCCACTCAGGAGGCTGAGGCAGGAGAATTGCCTGAACCCAGGAGGCGGAGGTTGCGGTGAGCCGAGATCGCGCCATTGCACTCCAGCCTGGGTATCAAGAGCAAAACTCCGTCTCAAAAAAAAAAAAACCAAAATCCAGCACGACAACCTGGAAATGGAACGTGTAGTATCAGCTGCCTCATGTGAACTCTAACTAGAGGTTCCAGGTTTCCTCTACAGACTGCTGGTTGCTGTCAACTGATAACGTTTTGGTGGATTTTGTCCAAAGGACTCCTCCCACATAAACAAAAACGGCACCCATAAGTTAATGGGCAGTTCTACATTTGAAATATAGATTGACATACAACAAATTAACTTTTTCTACTGTTAATTTAAAAGTTTCTAAGAATCATGCATTAAGGTTAAAAAGTATATCCTGCCAAAATATCCAGTAAGTTTGGCATTGAAGCAGCATTATATTTCAGTGTAAACACATTCTATTCTAGGAGAAAAAGTGTTCTTTAGTATAGAAATGACAGTGCCGGGTGCGGTGGTTCATGCCTGTAATTCCAGCACTATAGGAGGCTGAGGTGGGCGGATCATGAGGTCAGGAATTCGAGACCAGCCTGACCAACATGGTGAAACCCAGTTTCTACTAAAAATACAAAAATCAGCCAGGCATGGTAGTGGGCGCCTGTAATCCCAGCTACTCAAGAGGCTGAGGCAGGAGAATGGCTTGAACCCAGGAGGCAGAGGTAGTGGTGAGCCAAGATTGTGCCACTGCACTCCAGCCTGGGCAACAAAAGTGAAACTCTGTCTCAAAAAAAAAAAAAAAAACAGAAATGGCAGACAGTTATCAGCATGGCAAAAGTGGGAACTTGATACTTTAGTTTTCCCTGAATATATGTGAAAACATTTTATATGTTATCACTTGAGTGTAGTAAGTTATGGCATAAGATGTATTTCAAAATGGCTTGAAAGCTACTGGTCTAGAGATATTAAAAAAAGGAATAATGAAGAGGATTTTAGCATGGGTAGAAGCAAACAGCTGGCTGCATGATCTACTAAACTACTTTCTAGCACACACTGTAAGCTGCCTATCTCTATTACTGAGTAACATAATGTTTCATAATCCCAACAGAAAGAAAGAATTCTAGACGATAGCTCATGTCCACACACAAGTTCAATCCTAAACTAGCTGGGTTATCAAAATTGGTCTTAGGTAAGCTGGCTTGGTTGATCCTCAAGAATAATATTTCTTATTCTTGTTTCAAGTTATAAGCAGGAAAGACTACTCCATATGTAAATGACCACTTCCAGGTTTGTGGTTTGAGAGAGGGCTAGTCTAGGTGGAAAGCCCATGTCTTCCAAACTCAATGACCACTTCAAAAAGGTTGGGCCTGGTGATGCAATTCTGGGGCTAAGAGAAGAAAGATGGTGCTAGGTCTGAGGAAAAAAAGAGAACAAAAACAGGAGGGACCAAAGTTCTAAAGCACGTTTACCGAATACCGACATCTAAGGAATCCAAGGATGATCAGCCCAAACATGAAAATAAGCCCAAACACAAAAATAAGGAAGATACTATCTGTGATGGTTCATTTTATATGTCAACTTGAATCGTGTTTTTGGATGAGATTAACAATTTAAATTGGTAAACTAGTGGCCAGACATGGTGGCTCATTCCTATAATCCCAGCACTTTGGGAGGCAAAGGCGGGTGGCTTGCTTGAGCCCAGGAGTTTGAGACCAGCCTGGGTAATACTCGAAACCCTGTCCCTACAAAAAAAAAAAAAAAAAAAAAAAAAAAAAAAATTAGCTGGGTGTGGTGGTGCATGCCTGTAGTCCCAGCTACTCAAGATGCTGAGGTAGGAGGATGGCTTAAGCCTGGTAGATGGAGGTTGCAGTGAGCTGAGACTGCATCAATGCATACCAGCCTGGGTGACAAAGCGAGACTCTGTCTCAAAAAAAAAAAAAAAATTGCCCCCATAACATAGGTGGGCTTCAATCAATCAGTTTAAGGCACAAACACAACAAAACCCAAGAGGCAGTTCTCTAGCAGACTGCCTCCAGACTGAAACTGCACCATCCACTCTCCTGGGTCTCCAGGCTGCCGGCCATTGGACTGAAATTGCAATATTGGCTCTCCTAGGTCTCCAGCCTGCCAAACCACACAGCAGATTCTGGACTTGCCAGCCTCTATAACTGCATGAGTGGAGTCCTTATAACAAATCTTCCTAGGCTGGGCACTATGGTTCATTGCTGTAATCCCAGCACTTTTGGGAGGACAAGGCGGGGGAATCGTTTGAGCCCAGAAGTTTGAGATGAGTGAGACCCCATCTCTACTAAAAGTCCAAAACACTAGCTGGGCATGGTGGTGTGAGCCTGTAGTCCCTGCTACTCAAGTGAGGTGGGAGGATAGCTCAAGTCCAGTTGATCGAGACTGCACGCTGCTGTACTCCAGACTGGGCAACAGAATGAGACCCTATCTCAATACATATACATACATACACACACACACACACACACACACACACACACCCCCTCTTGTTTTTCTCTGGAGAACCCTAATATATCACTTGAGCCTAGGAGTTGAAGACCAACCTAGGAAACATAGTGAGACCCCATGTCTAAAAAACTTTTTTTAATAAAAAAAAAAAAAAGCCAGGTGCAGCGGCTCACGCCTGTAATCCCAGCACTTTGGGAAGCTGAGGTGAGCAGATCAAGATGTCAAGAGATAAGAGATCATCCTGGCCAACATGGTGAAACCCTGTCTCTACTAAAAATACAAAAATTAGCTGGGCGTGGTGGCTACTTAGGAGGCTGAGGCAGGAGAATCCCTTGAACCCAGGAGGCAGAGGTTGCAGTGAGCCAAGATCGCACCACTGCATTCCAGTCTGGCAACAGAGCGAAAGTCTGTCTCAAAAAAAAAAAAAAAAAAAAAAATTAATGAACACATTACATTCATTCTTTCATTTACATATGTCATAAACATTCACTGAGCATCTACTCAGAGCCAAGGACTATTGTCAGTACTGGAAAGATAGCAGTAAACTATATGGACACAGTTCCATTGTGGAGTTTACATTTTAAAGGTGGAAACTGTGCAATAAATGCACATTATAACATCAGGTAGTGCTAGGAGCTACAAAGCATAATAAAGTAGGATGGGATAAAAATACAGTGATGCAAGGAAGGCAAGAGTAGTCAGAATACTATTTTAGATGAGGATGCCCTCTCTGAAGGAAAGGTGACATTTGAGAAAATAACTGAAGGTAATAAGCTAAGCAAACATGTGTGAGTAGAGCCCAGGGCAAAAGAAACACCTAATGAAAAGTGAGTGAGGTACATGCTGGAGATTACCAGAAGAATCTGAGTGAGGCAGTAGAAAAATGAAATATGAGAAGAGTCAGATCAAGGGCCCACAGCAGGCAGTTTAGATTTTATTCTGGCCGGGCGCGGTGGCTCACACCTGTAATCCCAGCACTTTGGGAGGCCGAGGCGGGTGGGTCACGAGGTCAAGAGATTGAGACCATCCTGGTCAACATGGTGAAACCCCGTTTCTACTAAAAATACAAAAATTAGCTGGACGTGGTGGCGCGTGCCTGTAATCCCAGCTACTCAGGAGGCTGAGGCAGGAGAATTGCCTGAACCCAGGAGGCGGAGGTTGCGGTGAGCCGAGATCGCGCCATTGCACTCAGCCTGGGTAACGAGCGAAACTCTGTTTCAAAAAAATAAAATAAAATAAAATACATGGATTTTATTCTGAATGTGATGGGATGTCTCTAAAGGGCATGACATCATGTTTGCCTTTTAAAAAGCCTTTTACTAACTAAATGTCTTACTGGTTTTACTATTCCCTCCTAAACAATGGACGCTAGGATGAAATAGCAAAAGCAGTAAGACATTTAAGATGGGGTTCCTGGGCACAGTGGCTCACACCTGTAATCCCAGTCATTTTAGGAGGCAGATGTGGGAGGATCATTTGAGCCAAGGAGTTTGAGATCAGCCTGGGCAACATAGAGAGATCCCATGTCTACAAAAATTTTTTTAAAAATTAGCCAGGGATGGTGGCACATGCCTGTGGTCCCAGCTGCTCAGGAGGCTGAGGTAAGAGGATCCCTTGCACTCGGGAGGTCAAGGCTGCAGTGAGCCATGATCATCCCACTGAACTCAAGCCTGGGTGACAAAGTGACACTCTGTATCAAAAAAAAAAAAAAAGATGATGGAGTTTAATAAAGTGGAAAGGATCTTGACAAGTGGAATATTCTGGATAAGTTGACAAAATCAAATATGATGAGGCTACAGAGTCATCTGCTTGGGGATTAAAGTTCTGAGAGTTGATAAGATAGCAATTTCAGGAAGCTTAGACATCTTGACTTAGAGCTATAAAAGGGTACGTTTTTTATTACCAAGTTTAATTAGTTTTCTTATTCCCCAAATGGGATCCCAAAAAGTTGACTGAATTAACTGAAAAGGAGGTCATTCAGGTGGGTCTGGTCTAATCATATAAGCCTTTTAAATCTGGGTCTAGAGAGGAAAGACAGAAATAAAAGAAATTTGGAAGTCAGAGAGACAAGCTCCTGGTAGCTTGCACGAAAGCAAACATCCATGCTACCAATGGCCTCTGGAGGCCTTGCTGTAGAAGCTGGGAGCAGTGGCTGGCAAGAGGCAGCAAGAAAAGAGGGACTTTAGTCCTGTAACTGCAAGGGATTGAATTCTGTCAACAGACTGCATGAGCCTGGAAGAGGACTTTGCAGCCCTGTGTGACCCTGAGCAGGGAACCCACATCATCCATTGCCTAGACTCCTACAGAAACTGTAGGAGTCATTCACGGGTGTTGTTTTAAGCTGCAAAATTTGTGTTATTTGTTACGTAGCAATAGAAGACTAACCCAGGTTCGTTCCACTTTCCTATGGAAGGGGCTGCTTCTGTTACCCTAGCAGCAAATAGAAAGAGAAGCGTACGTGAAAACACAAGGCTTGACTTTTATGATCTCTAAGTTACTATTCCTAGAGATTCTGTTCAATTACTGCTTGAGTCACAGTACTTGTTTTGCTATCTACAACATTTTGCAAAATATCAACTTTCTGAAAATCATGAGCAATAGAAACAGGTTTATTTTCAATTTTAGAAAGTAACTTTGGTAACTACGCAAAACTACAAGTAACTGAGTGTTTTGGTTCCTTGAATGTCAAAGTAGTCCTAGCGCCTGGAGACACAGATCCCTGTCCTAATCTCAGAAATGAGCCACAAGGTCATGACTCCTATCTTTCCTTACCAGGAGTTTCAGGTCCACAAAGGAAAATCTTTCGCTTTTGTTTGAATTAAGAATAGTAGTTCAGAGGTGTTCTCAGCTGCGAAAAGACAGTCCCTTCCAGATAATTACAACCTTGACCCCTAAAACGTGGACTCTCTCTAGAAGTCCACGCACCTCCTTATTAAGGATGCAACAAGCCGCGGCTCCGCTCGTCCTGCCGGGAACTGTAGTTCTCCCCCGTCGACCTTCAGCACTGGAAACCTATTGCGCGCCCAACCGGCGACCCAGACGACAGCAGCCAGGATTGGTCCTGGACGGGGGCAGCGCGGCGCTGATTGGATGGCACGCCCGCGAAGCCACGCCTCCCGCTACTCTCCACACCCCACCCTGCTGTGGCAATAACCTCAAGTCATCCCACTCCGGCGAACTCCCTGGTGGCTGCCTCACTGCCAGCCCGGGCCTCTCCCAACAAGGTTGGCCCTAAGACTCGCCTCTGTCGTGGAGACCAGGCAGCGTCCAAGACTCCCCAGTTTTCCGCTGACGGTCTTAGGTCAGCTTCCTCACACGCCCTAGGTAGCCCCAGTGCTCACCTGGGCGGCGGCGGTCACGCCCGATAACTGACAGGCCCGCAGCATCTCGGTGGAGCGGACGGCGTTACTGGTGGACTCTGGAGCTGCCGCGGCGGCGCGAGTAAGTGGAGACGTGCGTGCGTATGTGCGTGCCCGCGTCCGCGCCCGGCGCACCGGAAGGGCAGCCGACTCCACTGCGCACGCGCGGTCTCTTCTCTGGTACCCGACTCGGCAGCTCTTAAAGGGTGGGTTCTGCCCTGGCTGCGGGAACGCCAGCTCCGGGCGATTCGTGCGAAGGAGGCTACAAGGGCGGAGTCGCTTTCCGGGTCGCACCCCGGGCTACAGGTCCTTATCCCCAAGCTGGGGTTACTAGGTGAACGCGGCCGGAGGGAGGGCCTTCTGAAATCCAGTCTTCAGCCGCACGTGGAAAATGGACAGCTGTGACTCTTCAAAGAATTAAAGCAAGAAAGCATCTCAGCCGGCTCTGTGAGCTGGATATTTCGTAGGAAGGAGTGGATTTGGCCAAAGTTACGTAAACAATGGAATTATCTCAGTTTGCGAGTTTGTTTCGTTTGACAGCCCTTCAGGGAGTCATCCTGATTGCTGGAGACAGTGAACGAACACTGTAGGGGACCCTTGTGCGGAACGTGTCAAGTGGCACAACAGGGATAGGAACACAGGTTCTTTGGACTCCACAGCTTCTCCTCCTTCCAAATTAAACCACACTGCTTTCTCCAAGTTTTTATTTTAGTAACATCATTTTGGCTGCAATTTGTGGATTAGTTGGAAGATGGGAAGTCAGTGCAGAAGCACGGTTGAAAGTATTGCATTAGGCCGGGCGCGGTGGCTCACGCCTGTAATCCCAGTACTTCGGGAGGCCAAGGCGGGAGGATCGCTTGAGCCCAGAAGTTCGAGACCAGCCTGGGCAACACAGTGAGACCTCGTCTCTATACAGAAAAACAAAAACAACAACAAAACAACTATATATATATATGTGTGTGTGTGTGTGTGTGGTGTGTGTGTGTGTGTATGTATGTGTATATATATATATATATATATATATATATATATATATATATATATATATATATATTTGAGACAGATTGCTTTTTCCCCAGGCTGGAGTGCAGTGGCACAATCTCAGCTCACTACAACCTCCGTCTCCCGGATTCAAGCAATTCCCCTGCCTCAGCCTCCCGAGTAGCTGGGACTACAGGCGCGTGCCCCCACACCTGGCTAACGTTTTGTATTTTAGTAGAGATGGGGTTTCATCATGGCCAGGATGGTCTCGATATCCTGCACTCATGATCCGCCCGCCTCGGCCTCCCAAAGTGCTGGGATTATAGGCGTGAACCACCGCGCCTGGCCCAAAAAATTTTTTAAAAAGAAAGTATTCTACTGATTCTATAATCAAAACATGTTAAATATTAAAACATGGTATTAATACTCCATGTATACTCCAGTATTAATATGTTAGTATTAATACTATTAGCATCTTATTGCAATATCGTGGAAACTAACTTTTCTATCTTCTATTGAGTTTGCAAAGTATTTCAAGTCTTAACTGGGTAATTTATTACAATATAGTATTCTCTCTAGAGGTAGACTGCTGACTTGTAGCATGGAGAGATGGACTTGAAAATTATCTAAAATCAAATGATTACGTTTGTATATGTTCTATGATTTTTAGGGAACTATAGTAATTACATATACTCAGTTTCATATCTCTATCACTTAGCTTCCAGAGCAGTCTCCCGTTTTCTTTAGTAATTTTAGCAATTGAATTACTACCTCCTTGCCCACTACTGTCATGCTCAGTGGTGCTGGTGATTTTTCTAACACCCTTGGCCTTGAACCTCTCAATGCTAGTGAACACTTTCATCCTGCTTCAGTCATGTATATCACAGCCACAACTTGACCCTGAACATCATTAGGAACCAACCTCTCTAGCTTCAAGATCTCAAACCTCAAAATCAGTCTCCCAATCCCTCATAACCCAAGTCCTTAATCCTCACTCTCCACATGCAAGTTGTGAATATTTTTGCTTTAAAATGTTATCAGGGTGGCTCATACCTGTAATCCCAGCACTTTGGGAGGCTGAGGCTGGTGGAATACAAGGTCAGGAATTTGAGACCAGCCTGACCAACATGGAGAAATCCCATCTCTGCTAAAAATACAAAATTAGCCAGGCATGGAGGTGCAGGCCTGTAATCCCAGCTACTCAGGAAGCTGAAGCAAGAAAATCGCTTGAGCCAGAGAGGCAGAGGTTGCAGCGAGCTGAGATCATGCCACTGCACTCTAGCCTGGGCGACAGAGCGAAACTCGGTCTCAATTTAAAAAAAAATGTTATTGGGGCTGGGTGTGGTGGCTCATGCCTATAATCCCAGCACTTTGGGAGGCTGAGGTGGGAGAATAACTTGAGTCCAGGAGTTTGAGACCTGCCTGGGCAAAAGAGGGAGACCTCATCTCTATTAAAAAAAAATTTAATTGGCAGGGCATGATTGTGGTGTCAGCTACTTGAAGGCTGTGTGGTAGGATTGCTTTAACCCAAGAATTCCAGGCTGCAGTGATTGCACCACTGCACTCAGACCCTTTCTCTAAAAAATAAAACTTAAATCACTCACTTGTTCAAAAAATGTGCAGTGAGGCCAGGCTCGGTAGCTCACACTTGTAATCCCAGCACTTTGGGAGGCTGAGATGGGAGAATTGTTTGAGTCCAGGACCAAACAGTTGAGACCAGCCTGGGCAACATAGTGAGAGCTAGGTCTCTACAAAAAAATTAAAAATTAGCCAGGTGTAATAGTATGTGCCTGTAGTCCCAGCTACTCAGGATGCTGAGGTGAAAATATTGCTTGAACCTAAGAGGTCGAGGCTGCAGTGAGCTATGATCACACCACTGCACTCACCTCGTCTAAAAAAAAAAAATGTGCAATGACTCCCATTGCCAATTCAAAGAGCTTTTATGAATGTCTCAATGCTTGTCTAGCATATGTGGATGTTTCTGGACTCAAAGTGGCCACCCTAGGTGGGAGGTCAAGTTGGCAACAATAGTGTTCCAAGGTTATATACCTGTATCTCAGACAAATTGAAGTATAACCATCTCAGGTTGTTTCTGTTTGTTTGTTTGTTTGTTTGTTTGTTTGTTTTGAGACACAGTCTCCCTCTGTTGCCCAGACTGGAGTACAGTGGCTCAGTCTCAACCTCCGCCTCCCAGGTTCAAGTGATTCTCCTGCCTCAGTCTCCCAAGTAGCTGGGACTACAGGCACATGCCACCATGCCCGGCTAATTTTTTGTATTTTTAGTAGAGATGGGGTTTCACTGTATTAACCAGGATGGTCTCAATCTCCTAACCTCGTGATCTGCCCACCTCGGCCTCCCAAAGTGCTGAGATTACAGCTGTGAGCCACTGCACCCGGCCATCTCAGAGGTTCTTAAAGCATGTTCCAGGAACCCCTAGGGATCCTGAAACCCTTTCAGGGACGTCTATAAAATAAAAACTATTTTTATAGTAAGATATTATTTGCCTTTCTCTCATCTCATAATTGTACGGAATTATACCAGAGGCTACCTGACATATGATATCACAAGAAATTGAATGAAGCAAATTTCAGAATCTAGGTTTTGGGGTTTTTTAATGTTAGACTTTAAAGAGATTGCAAAAAGTTAAAACAATACCATCCTCATTATTTTTTTTATTTTAGGATAGTTATTTTACATTAAAATGTGTTATTTATGTTAACATGTAATGGGTTCAGGCTGGGTGTGGTGGCTCACACCTGTAATCCCTGCACTTTGGGAGACCAAGGCAGGAGGATCACTAGGTCAGGAGTTGGAGACCAGCCTGGCCAACATGACAAAACGCTATCTCTACTAAAAATACAAGAAATTAGCCAGGCATGATGGCAAACACCTGTAATCCCAGCTACTCAGGAGGCTGAGGCATGAGAATTACTTGAACCAGGGAGCCAGGTGTTGCACTGAGCTGAGATGGCACCACTGCACTCCAGCCTGAGTGACAGAGCAAGACTCTGTCTCAAAAAATAAAAATTAGCAAATCACACTGCCATGTGTGTACCTATGCAACAATCTTGCATAGTCTTCACATGTACCCTAAAACCTAAAATGCAATAAAAAAATAAATTTAAAAAAATGAAAATAAATAAATAAATATTTAAAAAAGTAATGGGTTTATAATTGTTATTATTAAATAAGTGTGGTAGGCAAAATAATGGTCCCCCCAAAGGTGTCCTCGTTATCCTAATCTCTGAAACCTGTGAATATGCTACCTTACATGACAAAAGGGACTTTGTGGATACGATTAAGGATCTCTTGAGATGAAGGGACTAGTCTGTGTTATCTGTGTGGGCCCAGTGTAATGACAATAGTCCTTATGAATAAAAGAGGAGGCCAGGTGTGGTGGCTCACGCCTATAATCCCAGCACTTTGGGAGGCTGAGGCGGGTGGATAATGAGGTCAAGAGATCAAGACCATCCTGGTCAACATGGTGAAACCCCATCTCTACTAAAAATACAAAAAAAAAAAAAAAAAAAAAAAAAGCTGGGCATGGTGGCCCACGCCTGTAGTCCCAGCTACTCGGGAGGCTGAGGCAGGAGAATTGCTTGAACCCAGGAGGTGGAGGTTGTGGTGAGTCGAGATCGCGCCATTGCACTCCAGCCTGGGTAACGAGCGAAACTCTGTCTCAAAAAAAAAAAAAGAGGAATGGGTCAGGCATGATGGCTCATGCCTGTAATCCCAGCACTTTGGGAGGCCGAGGCCGGCGGATCACTTGAGGCCAGGAATTGAGACCAGCCTGAACAACGCGGTGAAACCCTGTCTCTACTAAAAATACAAAAATTGGCTGGGTATGGTGGCGTGTGCATGTAATCCCAGCTACTTAAGAGGCTGAGGCAGGGAGAATCGCTTGAACCTGGGAGGCGGAGGTTGCAGTGAGCCAAGATCACACCACTGCACTCCAGCCTGGGCAACAAAGTGAGACCCTGTCTCAAAAAAAAAAAAAGAAAAGAAAAAAGGATGTAAGAGGGACAGTCAGAGGAGATGTGATAATGGATAGAAAGATCAAAGTGATACAATTGCAGTCTTAGGATATAAGGAAGTCATGAGCCAAGAATTGCAGCTTCTAGAAACTGGAAAAAGCAAGGAAAATAATTCTCTAGAGCCTCCGGAAGGAACACAGCCCTTTGGTTTGATTTTACTTTGATTCTAGTGAAATCTGTTTTGGACTTCTGACCTACAGAACTGTAAGATAATTTGTCATTCAAGCCACAAAGTTTGTGGTAATTTGTTACAAAAAAAATAGGACACTGACACAATAACTTTTTAATTTTTCACAATTTTAATTTTCAAGAGAGTAAATACCAATAGATATAATCCATAAAAGGAAAAGCTCTTTGGGATCCCCAATGATTTCTAAGAGTGTAAATGGGTTCTGAGATGAAAATGTTTAAAGAACTACTGCTCTAAATATTAAATCCTGTGTCTGTCTTGGCACCCTCTCCTTTGACCTTAGCTCTTGCTATTTTTAACTGCAAAGACTGGCTTTGCCTTTGCTAAAGTCTTCCCCATTGTTTAAGATCCATCTTATAGCCTCCCCGCTCATCTGAGATCACTCCAGAGACTTCTCTCAACTTTTACCTGCCCCAATGAATCATTTATTGCCTTGCCTTATTTAGGTCCTGTGCTTGTCTCCTTATTAAATGGGAACTTCTTGAGACCGGGTGTTTCACCCTTACCCGTTTCAACCAGTAAGTAATGTTGTATATTGTATATACATGGATGATGTTGGATATTCCCTATGGAGAAAATCTCGGGCAGTGGGATAGAAGAGACAGTTTTGTTGTGGGTTTTTTTCCCCCCATTTGAATAAACATCAGAAAAATACATATATACTCACCAATTCTCAAGAATAAAATAAGGAAGGTAGAATTGTTCAGGGAAAGTTGAGATGCTGTTGACAAAATGACCAAATGACATTGTTACTGATTTTTTTAAAATAATGTGTGTATGTGTATGTAGTATCTTTAGAATATTTACATTCATTTGATTATAGTTGACAATCCAGTTTTCTTCCAAAACAATTTTTTGAAGACAAGATCTCACTGTATGGCCCAGACTGGAGTACAGTGTGGAGTACAGTGGTGTGATCACAGCTCACTTCTAACCTTGAACTCCTGAGCTCAAGCAATTCTCCTGCCTGGCCTTTCAAGTGGCTGGGACTACAAAAGCACACCACCACAACTGGCAAATTATTTCTTTTTTTCTCTTTTTTTTTTTTTGAGATGGAGTTTCATTCTTGTTGCCCAGGCTGGAGTGCATTGGGGCAACCTCGGCTCACTGCAACCTCTGCCTCCCAGGTTGAAGTGATTCTCCTGCCTCAGCCTCTGGAGTAGCTGGTATTATAGGTACCTGCCACCATGCCCAGCTAACTTTTTGTATTTTTAGTAGAGATGGGGTTTCACCATGTTGGCCAGGCTGGTCTTGAACTCCTGACCTCAGGTTATTCATCCAGCTGATGAATTTTAAAATTTTTTTGTAGATAGGGGTCTCACTATGTTGCCCAGGCTGGACTAAACTGGGCTCAAGCAATCCTCCCACCTCAGCCTCCCAAAGCACAAAATGATTTTAAATAATATTGCTAACATCTTCCAGTTTTGGAAGGTTAACATTCATTATTTTCTCAAATGAATTTAATAAAAAGAGCAAAAAGAAATCTTCAACTATGTTGTGTACTTTAAATCTTTCAATTACATACTTAATTAGAATTTTGTTATTTTTCTTTTTTTTTTTCTTCCTTAAACATGCATTCCGTTGTAGAATTTTTTTAATTAAAAAATTTTTTTTCTTTTTTCTTTTTTTTTGAGGAGTTTTGCTCTGTCGCAGTTTTGCTCTGGCATGCAATGGCACGATC
This sequence comes from Aotus nancymaae, assembly GCF_030222135.1. NCBI lineage: Eukaryota > Metazoa > Chordata > Mammalia > Primates > Aotidae > Aotus > Aotus nancymaae. The sequence goes on from NW_026988429.1 coordinate 12,497,573, forward strand.
TCGGCTCACTGCAACCTCTGCATTCCGGGTTCAAGCGATTCTCCTGCCTCAGTCTGCCGAGTAACTGGGACTACAGACATGTGCACCACACTCGGCTAATTTTTGTGTTTTTAGTAGAGATGGGGTTTCACCATGTTGGCCAGGCTGGTCTCGAACTCCTGACCTCGTGATCCTCCCGCCTCGGCCTCCCAAAGTGCTGGGATTACAGGTGTGAGCCACTGCGCCCGGGCTTTTTTCTTTTTTTGAGACGGGGTCCTTCGCTTAAAGTATTTGCCCAAGCGGGAGTGCAGTGGCGTGATTGCATCGCAATGCAGCTTCGAACTCCCGGGTTCAAGCGATCCTCCCACCTCAGCCTTCCGATTAGTGTAGCTGGGATTACAGGCGCGAGCCACCATGTCTGGCTTCAATAAGAATTTTTTAAATAGAAATTTTGTAGATGCTTCTATAGGAAGTTGTTTCGCAGCGGCGAAGGGCAGAACCTGGCGGATGACATTCTATAAAGGTTGAGTGGACCACTCCCTTGTTCTTTTCCTCTTCCTTGACTCCGCCTCCTTGCTGTCTCTACGTTCCCTTTTCTCTTGTGCTTTTAAACCCAAAGCGGCCGCCGTAGACGAGGTTGGCAAGATGGCTGCCTGTGCTTTTGCTGGTGCGGTGAGAACGGCTTCAGGTTAGTGTAGAGTGACCTGCTCCTTGCATGCCTTCACAGAATGGGGAACTGGTGAGGGATGGAATGGGCGTTTAGATTGGAGGTTAACAAGTAAAAAGGGTCGTTATTTGAGATAAGAGGGTTGCGCCCAATTTTCTCTGAGGCAGTGTGACCGGCAGCCAGGGTCCCCGACTCGCACTCGGGCGGGCCCGTGTGTCCCGCATTTTACGCTTCCTTGCCAGCTTTTTCTTACCTAGAAAACAAGCCAGAGAAACTGGGGCGAAGAGGGCGAGGGAGACCAAAAAGGCCCACCTAACTTTCTGATTTAGAGACTAGGACCTGCTGCCATTCACGACCTTTGACCTTGAGAATTAATTTCTCCTAACTTCAGATTCTACACCTGTAAAATGTGGGTAATACCACCTACCTGGGGATTAAATGAGATCATGTACGTAAAGCGTCTTGGGAAGTGCCTGACACATAGTAAGCTTGAAGGCTAATTTTTAACTACAGCCCCCGGCACAAGGGCTGGCATGAGGACTTCTTGACTGAGAGATAGCAGAAGTAAAGACCACTAAGTTCAGTTGCCGTCACGTTTAGTACATGTTGCAAAAAGTTGAAGAGCATCTGAATACCATAGGATGCTCACTAAGTTACTTTCACACAAAATAAGTCAGGATAAAATTTTATGGAAGAATATACGAGGTTAGTAAAGAAAATGCAACGATGTAAATTTTCCCGTTCGAGAAAAGCTTTTTTTATGTGGAGTATTTTTTGTGTTCGCGAAATATAATACATATAAAGATAGTTGTACATAGTGTGCATGAATGGTTTAACAATTCTAAAGCAAACACCTGTTTAACATTCAGGTCAAAACAGTGCACCACCAGAATGCTCCTCTCCACTGTGATCAAAATTCTCTGCTTCCCCTCATAGAAGCACTGTTCTCATTTTAATAATTACTATTAGGTTGCCTGTTTTTCCTATAGTAGTTTTAGCATCTATATGTGCATCTCTCAAAAACATAGTTTTGCCTGGTTTTGAACTTCACATAAATTGACTAATACAGTAAACTTTTTAGTGTCTTCTTTTACATTGTGACATTCATTCATTTTGCCTAACTATAATGCTTTCTCATTGCTATGTAATATTATATGACTGTTCCACAATTCTCCATTTCCAGTTTGGGGCAGTTAGGTACAAAGCTGATTTGATCTTGTCCTGGCACGTAAGTGTAATTGTTTCTGAGGGGTTGTGTGTGTGTGTGTGTAAAACTAGCTGTGGAATTGTTGGGTCAGAGAATATGTATATATTCAGCATTGCCTGGTATTGCCAAACTGTTCCACATCCTCACCAACACCTGATACTGTCAGACCTACAAATTTTTGTTAATCTGGTGGCTTTGTAATGATATCTCACTGAGATTTAAATAAGCATTTCTCTGATAGTGACAAGCTGTAGTGTGTTTACACATGTATATTGGCCTTTTGAATTTCTTTTATGAAATATCCACTTAAATATTTTGCCCATTTTCCTATTGGGTTGTTTGTCTTATTTATTTAGTTTTTTTTTTTATTTTATTTTATGTGTATTCTTTATCTTCTCCCACTCCGGCTGGTCTTTTTTACATTATTTTGGAGTGTCCGTTAACAAAAAGTTATTTTTCATCTACTTGAATTTATAGTTCTTGTATTTTTTAAATAGATGATGTAGGTAGTTATCAACTTACTATTTAGATTCTATTGTAAACATTTTAAAGAGTGATATGACAGCTTATTTTTAAATGTTAGTATTTTAAATATGTGAGAAATTACAGCTTTTTAAACAATTTAAACTATTTGATATTTTAGATATTAATAATTTGTGAAAGGGTAGTTTTTCAAAATTCTTTTAGGAAACATGGGATCAAAAATCTGTCACACTCTACTCCACTCCCACCCAGTGCAGTTCATGTCCCCCATTCAGTTCTTTGATTCATGCCACACAGGACTATTTGTAATTCCCCAAATGTGCATCGTCACCTTTGTACGTCCTATTCCCTCTGTCTCTTCTTACTCTTTCAAAACTCTGGTTTTGTGTTACCTCTTTTTTTTTTTTTTTTTTGAGACGGAGTTTCGCTCTTGTTATCCAGGCTGGAGTGCAATGGCGTGATCTCGGCTCACCACAACCTCCGTCTCCTGGGTTCAAGCAATTCTCCTGCCTCAGCCTCCCAAGTAGCTGGGACTACAGGCACGCGCCACCATGCCCAGCTAATTTTTTGTATTTTTAGTAGAGACGGGGTTTCACCGTGTTGACCAAGATGGTCTCGATCTCTTGACCTCGTGATCCACCCGTCTCGGCCTCCCAAAGTGCTGGGATTATAGGCGTGAGCCACCGCGCCCAGCCTGTTACCTCTTTTGTGAAAACATTTGTGTTCTCTGTACAAGAGTATGTTTAGAGTAGACTAGTCTATATGAAAATGCCCAGACAGGGACAGAGGACTGAAGGAAATTACTTACTTCTCTTGATGTACTGCACTTTTGTTAACAAAGCTAGGCTGTTAGGTTTCCATTACAGGCTTAATCACCTAATTGGTCCACCAGAAGGTGAAGTAGATAGAGCCTCCCGGCATCTTTTCCCAGGAATTGCTCTCAACTAAGCTCCCCATTCCTGTTGTTCCAGTAACCATTTTTTTCTAACTTCAGTGTATTTATTCCTGATTTTATCTTGCTAGTTTTGATCTGTTTTTCTTTCTTCCTCACTGCCCCCTCCAAGATGGCGTTTTGCTGTTTTTGCCCAGGCTGGAGTGCAATGGCGCAATGTCGGCTCACTGTAACCTCTGCCTCCGGAGTTCAAGTGATTCTCCTGCCTCAGCCTCCTGAGTAGCTGGGATTACAGGTGCCTGCCACCACGCCTGGCTAATTTTTTGTATTTTCAGTAGAGACAGGGTTTCACCATGTTGGCCAGGCTGGTCTTGAACTCCTGACGTCAGGTGATCCACCCTCCTCGACCTCCCAAACTGCTGGGATTACAGGTGTCAGCCACCACACCCAGCCTGTTTTTCTTTCTTACTAAAATCACTTGGAGTTCTGATACTTTGTCTCGTCACAAAAACATTAACAAGCCATCGTTCCTAGCTTGTTTTTTATGAAAATTGATAAATATGTCTTATGCAGCCTCAGGATCTTCATAAAATTGAGAACAAAAGAATTTCTGAGTTTTTTAAAAATTTTTAATACCAAAATCCGATGACCTATGGAAATTGGAACATTTTCTTTTATTTATTTATTTATTTATTTATACCCTTGGTGCTAAACCAGAAAATTGGAACATTTTCTTGTCTACAGTCCTCCAATGCACTTCATCTTCCAAAGATTACCTCCTGCCTTATTACAGCTGCACATCTTTTCAGTTCTTTGAGGTTTAACTTATTTATACCCGGAGACTTTAATTCCTGCAGTGGGTAGAGAATTTGATTTCCAGAGACTCTATGTAAGGGCTCTCATCAGTTTTCTGCTCCGATGTTTATACTATTTTCAGTTGCAAATTATCTCTTTTTTGGCAGGGGAGGAGACGGAATCCTATTCTGTCACCCAGGCTGTAGTGCAGTGGCATGATCTCGGCTCACTGCAGCCTCCACCTCCTGGGTTCAAGTGATTCTCCTACCTCAGCCTCTGAGTAGCTGGGATTACAGGCACATGCCACTCTGCCCAGCTAATATTGTTGTATTTTTAGTAGAAGCGGGGTTTCACCATGTTGGCCAAGCTGGTCCCGGACTCCTGACCTCAGGTGATCCAACTGCCTCCACCTCCCAAAGTGTTGGGATTACATGTGTGAGCCACCGCATCCCACCCTGTTATCACTGATGGAGAAAAGTAAAATAGAGTTTTAAGTGTGTTCTTCATCAGCCGGCCACCTGTTAATGTACAGGTTAGGCATCTCTAATCTGAAACTTTTTGAGTACCAACGTGACACCACAAGTGGGAAATTCTTTACCTGACCTCAGGTGATGGATATCAGCCCAAACTTTGTTTCATGTACAAAATTATTTAGCCGGGTGCGGTAGCGCGTGCCTGTAGTCCCAGCTACTCAAGAGGCTGAGGTGGGAAGATCGCTTGAGCCCAGGAGTTCTGGGCTGTAGTGCACCATGCCAACTGGGTGTCCGCACTAAGTTCGGCATCAATATGGTGACCTCCAGGAGCAGGGAACCATCAGGTTGTCTAAGGAGGGGTGAACCGGCCCAGGTCGGAAACGGAGCAGGCCAAAACTCCCATGCTGATCAGTAGTGGGATCACGCCTGTGAATAGCCACTGCACTCCAGCCTGGGTAACACAGTGAGACCTCGTCTCTTAAATAAAGAAATAAATAAATATTAAAAAGAAAAAAAAAATTATTTAAAATATTGTATAAAATTAACTTCAGCCTATATGTATAAGATGTATGTGAAACAAACGAATTTCATGTAAGATATCTCCTTTATGCAAAATTGAAAAAAAATCCAAAATACTTCTGGTCACAAATAAGCATTTCAGATAATATTCAACCTGTATCACCTTTGCTAAGTATTCATCTTTTTTATTATCCATTAGTATTCATTATGTGTTTTCTCTGTGCTAAATATTTTCCAAGCACTTTACATGCTTCATCTCATTCAAGTCTCATTATCTCTTCATAATTAACTTTATTTAAATTTGAGGAAACTGGGGCACAGAGAGGTTAAGTAACTTGCCCATAGTTACACAGCAAGGAATTCTATAAGCCAAAACCATCTGATTCAAACCTTAGCACTTCTACACCGCATGGCCCCTCATCTGTTACGTGAAATCATTGCAGTAGAAAATACGAAAGTAGTTCTGAGTCCCAGCTGAGCATCAGACTCAGATGAACTATTAACCAGCTTTATTGAGGTAGAATTTACATGCCATAAAATTACCCATTTTATGTGTACAGTTTTATGATTTTTTTATTAATTTAACAAGTGGTAGAACCATCACCACATTTTCTTTTTCTTTTTTAGTTTTGTATTAGTGTGTTTTTTTTAATACTTTAAGTTCTGAGGACATTCTCATCATCCTGTGGAACTTCTATAACACGCACAATTTTGACTCCCACACTAGACTTTAGTCAGAATTTATGGGTGGAGTCAGAGCTCCATGAGTGATTCTAATTTGCAGCCATGAACTATTAGTCTGGCCATAGTGGGAAGGACTGGTAAAAGGCCTGCATCCAGACCACACATCTAGCTTTCTGAAATCTGCCTTCTGACCTGCTCCATCTCACTGCCCACTCCTCCCCAGGCATCTCTGATAGTCAGGCGAGCGGTCTCAGCCTCTGAGGCAGGTCTGGTCCTCAACCTGTACATGTACAGTTGACCCTGGGAACAACACAGCAGGTGGGTGTCAACCCCCACAAAGTTGAAATCCAAGTTTAACTTTTGGCTCCTCCAAAACTTAACTACTAATAGCCTACTGTTGGCCAGAAGCCTTAACAGTAATAAAAACCATTGATTAACATATATTCTTAGGCCAAGCACAGTGGCTCACACCTGTAATCCCAGCACTTTGGGAGGGCAAGGCAGGTGGATCGCTTGAGCCCAGGAGTTCAAGATCGGGCTGGTCAACATGGCAAAATTCTGTCTCTAGTAAAATTAGCCAGGCATGGTGGCATGTCCTGTAGTCCCAGCTACTCGGGAGACTGAGGTAGGAGGATTGATTGAGCCCAGGAGGTCAAGGCTGCAGTGAGCTATGATCATACCATTGCACTCTAGCCTGGGCAACAAAGCGAGACCCTGCTTCAAAAAAAGAATTTAAAAAATATATATTTTGCATGTTATGTGTATTATATACTCTATTACAATAAAGCAAGCTAGAGAAAAGAAGGTCATAAGGAAGAGAAACAGATTACTGTTCATTAAATGGAAGTGGATCATCATAAAGGTCTTCATCATCTTTACATTAAGTAGGCTGAGGAGGAGTTGGTTTTGCTGTGTCTGGGATTGCAGAGAAAGAAGAGGTGGAGGAGGTAGAAGGAGAGGCTGGACAGGCAGGCACACTTGGTGTAAATTTTTTTGAAAAAAATCTGTGTGTAAGTGGCCCTGTGCAGTTCAAACCCTTGTTTTTCAAGGGTCGCCTGTATTTGTTTTAGTCCCTGTGCTTTTGCTTATGTTGTTCATCCTGCCTGAAATGTGTTCCTCCTCTTCTAAGGTGAACAGAATTCACCTGTTCACTTTCTAGAGGAGAATCCAAGTGCCTCTTCTCTTTTCTTCAAGATTCTTTCTCTTGCCACTCTTGTCTCTTCAGGAAGGGTCCAAGCTCTTGTATCCCTGACCTGCCATTGTACTGTGTGTGAGAGTTCTGTCTCACCAGAATATAAGATCTGAGAGGTGGGAACAAACATTACACACATCTTTTTTCCTAGTTCTGGACATAGAGCTAGCAAACATCTGACTGGATTGTGATGATGGTTGCACAGCTCTCTAAATTTTCTAAAAATTGTTGAATTGTATATATAAAATGGGTAATTATTTTAGCACTTTAGTAAGGTGCTAAAAGCTTCATAGGTGAATCTGATGCTCAGGGCACGTTAATTATGTATAATACTTGGTGACATTGATACATCTCCTAATTTTTAATATCTGGATGCATATTTTGGAGTATTATATTAAGTATATATGCTTCTGTCTTTACAGGAATCCTACGGCCCCTAAATATTTTGACATCTTCAACCTACCGAAACTGTGTCAAGAATGCCTCTCTTATTTCTGCGTTGTCCACTGGACGTTTTGGTCATACTCAGACACCAGTTGTTTCCTCCACTTCCAGACTTATCACATCTGAGAGAAACCTGACATGTGGGCATACTTCAGTGACCCTTAATAGGTAGGTAGAGTATATTTCCTTTTTTTTTTTTTTTTTTTTGAGACGGAGTCTCACTCTGTCACCCAGGCCGGAGTGCAGTGGCATGATCTCGGCTCACTGCAACCTCCACCTCCTGGGTTCAAGCGATTCTCCTGCCTCAGCCTCCTGAGTAGCTGGGACTTTAGGCGAGCGCTACCACACCTAATTTTTGTATTTTTAGTAGAGATGGGGTTTCACCATATTGGCCAGGCTGGTCTCAAACTCCTGACCTCATGATCTGCCTGCCTCAGCCTCCCAGAGTTCTGGGATTACAGGCATGAGCTACCATGCCCAGCCGATAGGGTATATTTCAGTAAATGTGATGCTTAGACAAACTTTCCAAGATATTTATGCCTGCAAAGGTATCCTACAAGTAGGTGGTATTTTTTGCCTACCTGCAGTTAGTTATGCAGACTTCTGCTTGATTCAGTGGGAGACTCTAACTGACATCCATGTATCTAGGTGCCTGCAGCAGGAAAGTGCTAAACACAGCATGCTTCTGATGTTGTATGTATGCTTTCCTGCATGGAAGCTGTCATCCAAAGTGGAGGGTGAACAAGATGCTCAGCTTATAAGGCTGGGTTGCGTGTGTTGGTCATTCAGTCAGCGAACATTCAGTTAAACACCCCTGGGTGCCTAGCACTGTACTTAGCAAAAAAGACACAAGGATAAGCAAGTTGAAGTCCTCAGGGAGTTTGCAATCTGGTGGGAAGGTGGGTAAGAAATCAAAGTATGATAATAGAGTGAATTCTTTTACAGGGAGTGAGGGGGTGGGTTTTAGAAGACTTGTGAGTTGGTGATGGTTGCTATTCTTATTCATGTTTAGTCTCATGGATCATTGGAAGTAACATTGTATATGAAAAGTTAGCTCTATTCCATTGGAGCAGCTTCACTCATTTCTTATTATATATATGAATTTTAATCCTTTAATCAGTCTGATTACAAGCTAAAAATTTTAAAATATATTTTAGAGTGGCCCCCTTGCTTCCAAGTGTCCTGAAGCTGCCAGTCAGATCTCTAACATACTTCAGTACACGAAAAGGCAAGAGAAAGACTGTGAAAGCTGTCATCTACAGGTTTCTTCGACTTCATTGTGGCCTTTGGGTGAGGAGAAAGGTGAGTCTTCACACTGTTACTTAGTTGAAAAAGGAGTGTGAGCAGATTAAAATGAAGCAGAATTCACCTGGACACGGTGGCTCACTCCTGTAATCCCAGCACTTGGGGAGGCCAAGGCGGGCAGATCACTTGAGGTCAGGAGTTCAAGACCAGCCTGGCCAAAATGGTGAAACCCCAGCTCTACTAAAAATACAAAAATTAGCCGGGCTTTGTGGCGGGTGCCTGTAATCCCAGCTACTTGGGAGGCTGAGGCAGGAGAATCACTTGAACCTGGGAGGCAGAGGTTGCAGTGAGCCAATATTACACCACTGTACTCCAGCCTGGGTGACAGAGCGAGACTCCGTCTGAAAAAAAAAAAAAAAAGAAAAGCAGCAGTTCCCTTTTATTACTTGGAAATTAAATAATTCTTTAAAGATAAAATCTGGTTCCCAGTAAAAATAAAATAGTTGGCAGAACTTTCTTGCTGTTTATAAGGTTGAGAGGATTCTCCCATCTTATAAACAGTCTTAAATTTGTAAATAAATGGGTTGATTGGAACTCTCAGCTCATTTCTCTGTTGAAACACTGTGGTGGGTGGTTTTCTACACCAGTCAAAAGAAGCTCATATAATCCATAAGTAGCTGAACTAAAGTTCTTATGGTTCTGAGTTTTTTGAATTTGAGACCATTGGAAACAATTCTTACCTTTTGTGCGTTGTTTTTTCTTTTTTTGAGACAGAGTGTCACTCCATCGCCCAGGCTGGAGTGCAGTGGTACAATCTCAGCTCACTGCAACCTCTGCCTCCTGGATTCAAGCAATTCTTTTGCCTCAGCCTCCCAAGTAGCTGGGATTACAGGTGTGTGCCACCATGCCAGGCTAATTTTTGTATTTTTGGTAGAGAATAGGTTTCACCATGTTGGCCAGGCTGGTCTTGAACTCCTGACCTTAAGTGATCCATCTGCCTCAGCCTCCTAAAGTTCTAGTATTATAGGCATGAGCCAAGGTGCCTAGCCACCCCCCCACACCCACTTTGTTTTTATACCAGTTATTTCCAGGTCCTCATCTAGCCCTCGGTAAAATAAAATGGGTGGATTTCCTTGCTCTGGAGTCCTCATGTTACTTACTGTAAAGGACCTGATCATACTCTCCAATCATAATCCTAGTTTCATTTCAGGGCTCCCAAAAGTATACCATGTATAGAATGCCCTGCTTCTTCAAAATCTAATTTTCAGAGGAAAACAAAAAAATCTGGGTAGATTAATTTATACTAGTGTGTAAAACAAAGTATTTTCCATGACATGGTTTTATCCAGTAGTCCTTGATATTTATTGTTTATTTCCTTCTTCTTTTTTTTTTCTTTTTTTTTTTGAAGTGGAGTTTTGCTTTTGTTGCCAAGGCTGCAGTGCAATGGCGCAATCTCGGCTCACTGCAACCTCCACCTCCTGAATTCAAGCGATTCTCCTGCCTCAGCCTCTTGAGTAGCTGGGATTACAGGCATGCACCACCATGCCTGGCTAATTTTGTATTTTTAGTAGAGATGGGGTTTCTCCATGTTGGTCAGGCTGGTCTCCAACTCTAGACCTCAGGTGATCTGCCCGCCTTGGCCTAGTTTTTATATTCAATCTAATTTTCCTTGTCTTTAAAAATAAATTCTTCAAAATTAATAATACATGTATGGGTGTATATGAAAGTTCTGGGATAAACATATGGATTAACCATTCCTTCACTACTCCTAATGATAGTCTTACCATATTCATAATTCCTTAGAAAAGTACTTCCTGTAAAATTTAGTCCCTTGTGTGTGAAAAGTATAAATGAAGTCATATATTTGAGAACTATGTGTCTCAGCTCTTGTTATACTCAGCCTCATTAATAAACATTAATGTTGTTACCCTAGCCAGCACTCTATCCTCCTCTACATTAGGAAAGACAGTAGTTAAGAACTCCTACTAGCCTGGGCAAGATGATGAGACTTTATCTCTACAAAAATTTAAAAAGTTAGCTTGGTATGGTGGTGCACACTTGTGGTCCCAGCTATACAAGAGGCTGAGGCAGGAGGATCACTTGAGCCCAGGAGGTAGGCTGCAGTGACTGTGATCATGCCACTGTACTCCAGCCTGAGTGACAAAGTGAGACTGTGTCTCAAAACAAGACAAAAAAAGAACTCTTATTAGCTCTCAGAATTCTGTCTGCTCCTTCTCTAATCAATGGTTTCTTGTTTAAAATACGTAAAATGAGAATAATAGTATGTTGTTAAAGATTGCTGAAGAGATAGTAAGATCATGCCTATAAAGTTAGTGATTATAATTCTATGTTACCTTGTACTTTCCCAGCCACATTTAGTTTTATTTTCTGTGAGTTTAATTTAAATAACATTTAAAATATATATATTATGTATTACTATTTCTTTTTCAAACTACACATGCTTTCTCCATCCACCCTCCATTGAGAATCACATCTTCCAAAAAATATTCCAGCCCCTATGGAAGTCTGGTTTTTGTTCTTACTGGGTCTATAAACCTTGAGTTGTGAAGATACCTGTTGTTTTCTACATAATATGATGTTTTACATTTCTTTGTAATATCTGATAGGCTGGTTACAAGAAAAAACTATGGAAAAAGGAACCTGTAAGAAGAAAGCGACTGAGGGAATTTGTATTCTGCAATAAAACCCAGAGTAAACTCTTAGATAAAATGACGACGTCCTTCTGGAAGAGGCGAAACTGGTATGTCGACGATCCTTATCAGAAGTATCATGATCGAACAAATCTGAAAGTATAGATCAGAAGTTTCACTTGTTTCTCAGTTATTGAATTGTATCTTTGTGTACATGATATCTTTGCAAAAATGAAGCATAAAACTTGATGTAAATTGTACCAATGAATATGTAAAGATACAGTGACATTAAACTTGTACAAGATTTAAAACTTAATTTGCCAGACTTGGTTAGGGAAACAGAAGTTTAGAATTGTGCATTATGTTAACAAATGGTATTGGCTTAACTAGTTGTTTCAATTAGACTTATTTAGTTGCAAGGAATCTCAAGTGGGACAAACAAAAAGACTCAAAAGCTACAAGTTAGCTCAAACAATGTGACATTATTTTAAGGATATGGGCCTGGGAATTCAGGAGCCACCTCACTAACCCCATCTCCCACCCAGAAATCACCTCCCAGCATCAGGAAGAGCAGAAATTGGGTGGTGTTCCTCAGCAGGAGAAGATGAATGTTTAGGCTTGGGCTCTGCCACACATTTGACTTGATTCTTTTTACATTGTTAACTCCATTCTCCCTGTACTCACTAACTTCTCTAATTCACAGCTTTTGCATACTTACAGTTTCTGTTTCCTTGTAATAATTTTAACTTGCACCTGTGAGGTTCTTTTCTACATCATGACTTTCAGCTCCTGTCTCTAGTCTCTATTTGCCAAGGGAATTTAACTGGGCCAGACTACCTTTTTATACTAGGTCTGGTCAGGTCATTGTCTAGAGTAGGGATTGGCTGCTGTTCTTAAGTCAGGATCCCACCCTAGCCCACAGTGTATTAGCAGGTTTGCATGCAGCAAAAAACAGTTACGTGAGCAGTTTCACTTGGAGGTTCACATGGGGTGGCAGCACACTTTATGTCTAACATACCAGGTTCATTGGGTTCATAACACTTCTCATTTATTGTAACAACATTTTTTCTTTTTTTCTTTCTTTTTTTTTTTTTTGAGACAGAGTCTCACTCTGTTGCCCAGGCTGGAGTGCAGTGGGGCGATCTTGGCCCACTGCAACCTCCACCTCTTGGAGTGATTCTTCTGCCTCAGCCTCTCAAGTAGCTGAGACTACAGGCCCGCACCACCATACCCAGCGAATTTTTGTATTTTTAGTAGAGACTGGGTTTTACCATGTTGGCCAGGATGGTCTCAATCTCCTGACCTCATGATCTGTCCGCCTCAACCTCCCAAAGTGCTGGGATTACAGGCGTGAGCCACCGCGCCCAGCTGTAACATTTTTTCATAGAGAGGAGAGTAAATAGCCTTTCAGCATGCCTGTTCATGAATCAGAAGCGGCTATACAAGTGAAGACAAGGGCTTTTTATGCAAATTTGAAAGATGATATGTATTTATTTTTTTTAGAGACAGGAGTCTCGCTCTGTTGCCCCAGCTGGAGTGCAGCGGTGCAATCATAGCTCAGTGAAGCCTCTCACTCCTGGGCTCAAATGGTCCTCCTGCCTCAGCTTCCCGAATAAGGATATGTATTTCTTAAAAGTTAGTCTATCCACTTGAGATTTCATGTTTTCACTTGGAAGGACAAACTTTTCCCACAATTTTCAATTTTTTTTTTTTTTTTTTTTTGAGACAGAGTCTCACTCTGTTGCCCAGGCTGGAGAGCAGTGGTGTGATCTTGGCTCACTGCAACATCCACCTCCTGGATTCAAGCAATTCTCCTGCCTCAGCCTCCCAAGTAGCTGGGACTACAGGTGCCCACTACCATGCCCAGCTAATTTTTTGTATTTTAGTAGAGACAGGGTTTCACCATGTTCTGCAGGCTGGTGGCAAACTCCTGAGCTCAGGCAATCCGCCCGCCTCAGCCTCCCAACATGCTGGGATTACAGGCGTGAGCCACTATGCCTGGCCAATTTTTCAACAATCATTGTAGAAACTAGTGGGGGAAAGAGTAATCTCAGTTGTTTGAGAAACGATGAAAGGGTTAAGCATCGTTTACTTGAAGCAGGTGGGAAGCAGCACTGACTGAGTAAAATTCAATTGAGTTGTTATAATCTAGGGCAGTGGTTCTCAGCTCTCCCATCAGAATCATCTGGGAAGCATTTTCAAACAGCAGAGCACTTTGAAAACCATTATTAAATAGAATTATGCCTGAATTACTGTTTCACATCCTTTAATATAGTAGTTGGTGATAATAAGATGAAATTCCTCTGTTGTTAGTAAAATTAAAGTAAAAGATAACTGAATTGAAGTTCTGCAGCCTGTCAGGCCAGGATTATTAGGGGTATTCCTTGAAACCAGTATGTGTTCATTAAAAGAAGAAGGGATAACAATAGAATTATCTAAAGTGTGTGTCTATTTATGAGACCAATAAATAAAGAACAGACATTTGATTTGAGCTGAGGTAAGAGCCTGAAACATGGAATGGTATTCTGCTTTGATGGATTTTCATTTCTTTGCACTTCTGAGATGGCAAAGCCGACCACTTACAAGGCTTCCACATCTTTCTCACCTGCCTGGCTCCTGCCTGCTGATGTACCTCTGGGTAGTGGGATGGAAATGGAAAGTTTGGGAGAAGGACAGTTTTGCACAGTCTCCATGACTTCTTTAATGCAAATATGGACGACAAAGGTCTCTGTTACAGGGGCCTCAGAGCACCTTTGTTTCTCCTCTAGATCAGGGACAGGAGGTATAGAGATAAAGACTGGCAACCAGAGCCTCAGCATCCAAAGATGGACTGAAGTGGGAGGGCTGACAGGAATTTCATACATACAATTTTAGTTTTGTGGGTAGGAGGGATTATCATCACACTGATTTATAATCTGACAATAAAATGTCTTTCATTAACGAGTTTACCTAAATGATGTTCAACTATATGTACAACTTATAAAATATTAATAGATGTATAATTTGTTTATTCAGGTATTATATAATTTATTGAATACCTACTATGTCCCAGCATATCTACAAAACTGGCTACATACCTACCTATCTAATTGCTAATCCACATTTCTAGCCTTACAAAGGACATAATGATTAGTTAAGCCTTTATTTAGATTTGAGGAAACTGAAGCTGAGAGAGGGTTAAATAAGTTACCCAAAGTACAGCTAGTAAGACCCAGAATCTCAGTCTCACTCCTGGGGATCCTGTGTATCTCCCTGAGTCTTCTAACAACACATGAAAATTTATATCTAAATCAACAAGTGACTGTAATATGGTAGTATAAATACTAAACACTTCTTCATAACCCTGTACCAGTTCGGCTTTTAAATTTTATTACTTTGCTTTCCTGTCCTTTGCCAACTCTTAACCTGGTTAATCTCAGTTCTGTCGACATTGGACCAGGCTCAGTAAATAAACAAGTGAATGGATTTTCAGCCTTTTTTTCCCATCTCTTCCTGCTTTTAGTCCTCAGAATCTGCTTCTTACCACTGCTTTATTTTACAGTCCTTTTGTCAAACATAGAATACAGGACTATAAAAGCAAATAAATTGGGTCTGTGTTTAATTTTGATGTTTCAGATTTTGAGCTTTCAAGTCTTTGTGGACACCCAATGAAGTGTGAGTCTTCCTGTTCAGATGTGAAAGGTAAAGGCTGCAGCAGGTTTAAGGGCATCCCTTCCACCCACAGTGGCCCTGTACCACCCTGTTGTCACTTGTACAGGTACTCCCCCATTTGCAAATGAAGAAATGCTCAGAGAAGAAAAATGATGGGCCAGAGGTCTGTTTGCACAATTTAAACCCTACCAGTGGTCTATTCTATTTTCACAGCTACCTAGTTTCTGCTGATGATTTTTTTTTTTTTTTTTTTGAGACGGAGTTTCACTCTTGTTACCCAGGCTGGAGTGCAATGGCGCGATCTCGGCTCACCGCAACCTCCGCCTCCTGGGTTCAGGCAATTCTCCTGTCTCAGCCTCCTGAGTAGCTGGGATTACAGGCACGCGCCACCATGCCCAGCTAATTTTTCGTATTTTTAGTAGAGACGGGGTTTCACCATGTTGACCAGGATGGTCTCGATCTCTTGACTTCGTGATCCACCTGCCTCGGCCTCCCAAAGTGCTGGGATTACAGGCATGAGCCACTGTGCCCAGCTCCTGCTGATGATTTTTTAAAATGTAAAACAGTTACACTTTCAGGTTTGTAGTTGTGTGAGGAACTGGTTTTCAAAACACATCATCTGATTTTCTTTCCCTCTCAACATCCTGTGCAACAGGCATAGGGCTAAGTCAGCAGGCCAGTCGGTGGCTGAACACTCAGCTTCTAATCCTTGTTACCTCCCATATTCGAAAAAAAGTATTTCCTCTTTCCTTATAAGCCCAACCTTACAAAGATGTTTTTTAAAAGAAAAATGTTAAGACTTTATTCAAGATGTGTATCAGGCATTATAACAAAACAGCAGAACTTCAACCTTTTGAATACTGTAATTTCACATCCCTTTGATGCACAGTCCAGTATACTATTTTATTACAGATCGTTCTGTAGGAACTACAGAAATGAACTAGAGGAAATGTGCACAGTCACAATCCAGAATATCAGCTCTGGGAGTGTACGCTGTTAGAGGATGAAGCACATCCTTTGCCATTTCAAATACTGTGCCAGGTGGAGAACTAGGAAGGCTCAAAGATGGTCATGGTTGACAAGCACTCTTATCACAAATACATGGACAGCTTATCATGGAGAACATACATTTCAAAGGCCAGCAGAGTGAGCAAGCTATTCACACAGCCAGGAGGGATTATGACTAAACTCCAGTTCATAAGCACAAGTCCACATCTCACCTCCTCAGAACAGGTGCTCAATGGCAATTAACTAAAAGTTATGACATGAACATTACAGACTTTCCAGCTAGTATTTTGTAAACAGCCTGTGTCTATAAGTCAGCAAATTAAAAACATTCAGTTGTATCCTCGAGACAGAACACCACACCACTACAGGTACACTTACAGGCTTTCACATTTTATGTCAGTCCATACACAAATGTATAGCTTGTCAGATACGTAAACACATTTTGCCAGAAATATGACAGCTGCTCTCAGTTGTATAGTGAATGTCTTTAAGAGAAAAACCAACTCCCTAGTCAACACTTGAAGGAAAAATAGTTACATTTACATTAAGACAGCAGTTTGGATACCTTTATATTTTTCAATTTTGAATGAGAAGTAATACAGCATGTCTGAGAATAGAGCGCTTCAAACTTTTTTGGCATAGTTAAGTGCAAATTTGATAACCTGTACTTATCACAACTTTTCATTGTAAAGTGGTGAACATATAGCTTGTTCACAATAGGATTTTAAACTGCTGCTAAAGGCAATTTACTGTTTGGCAAAAAAAAATGCTAAAAAGCTGTGTAAGCTTTTTTTTCAATTGTTTCTGATAATTCTGGGTACTTCCAACTAACAGGTAAATATATTTTAAAGAGTATTATTATTCTGTCTGGAACTGCTTACTGAGCACGAAGAAAACATTTTCTATCTTCCTTAACAGATTTAGGTATTGGTGGGTGTGGGGCACAGAAGATGAGCAAACAGCCTCTATTTATCCTCTCAGCCACAAATTTGCTTTTAGGTGTATTTTCCTATACCCTTTTGCAAATTACAAAATCACCTTCAGCGGAACTATGGGTAGACAGGATTCCAATATGCATCTCTGGCAACAGTCAGCTTCAAATCAAACCCTTTCTGGGGTGGCTAAGATCCAGCTAATGTGTCATCAGCAAAGGCCTCTAACGTGTGTTTGCGTAGCTCAGTAATGGAACAGTTTTTAATTGGGCCTGTTTATAGTTGGTTTACAGTTCTATATGGTATATAACACTAATTCTCTAGTCTGTCTTCTGGGCCTATCTACGAACAAATACAATCCAAATATTATGAGTAACTGGGTTGTGACCACTGCATGCATTACACTGAAAGAAAACACCAACTCTAAGCACAAATATACTATTCTTACATTTCAGCTCAGCTCTCAGCAGGGAGAGCAGCTACGTGGGACCACAATGCCATTTAAACCAGATTATTTTCAAATAAAATTCTCAATCTAAGTGGAAAGTCCCATCAGAGAGTGCTTTATTCCCCTACTAAGCAGTTCAGGCTTGTATAAAATGTCTGATAAGGCCTAGAGTGCCCAAGAGTGTGAGTCTGCTGTTTCCATTCTGCACAGGCCAGGAAGGGAACAGAAGGTGTGAGCCACAGGTGCTCATGGGTCTGACCAGCACGTCTGACTCATAAAGATCTCAACCTCTAAAATCATTCTAGAGCCCACCATTTTGACTGTTACACATGTGTTTCAGATGTATGTTATGGCTTATCTGCAACAGCACAGTTCTCAGGTTTTTTTGTGTGAAAGCTAAACAAGGTTCACCAGAGTTTGCTAAAACAAGGTGCTCAGAGTGTAAACTCCTCTGGGGAAATCAGCAGCAGCACTGGTCACGATAAAGGAGAAATCATCCTTTGTCAAGCACAGAATTACTCCTTCCAACAGCTCTACATGTTCTCATCCTCAAGAAATTGGGCCAAGGGCAAGCTACCTGCCTATCCCTGGAAAAGATTCAGAAGGTCCTAATCCAGAATCCAGGGAGGAGATGAGCTTCCTGCGACTCTTCTCTTATCCTAGGATGTTCCCCAGACCTCTCATCACATTCTACTGTGTTGTAAAATGTTGTTTCTCTTCATTCGTAACTTGTCTGGTCTTTTGACTAAACAACTATCTAAAGAATACATACTGCATTCCTGCAGGGAAAGGGATGTCTTACTGGAGCTGTATTTGGAAACTATAAGCACATCTGATTCATTCTCTAGAATCAAAAATTTTTTATATCTCTGTTTTTGCAATTTTCTTACATATCAACCTCTGGCAGCCCTTGCAAGTCCATCGTATTAAGCCAAAAGCCATAAATATGTACATCATAGTTCAAAGTATTAGTACCAAGAACAAAAAAGGTTTAAAAAAATGCTTTGTTTGCATTTATAGGACTAAAAACTAAGTATGCAACAGATAGATTACAAATGTACATCTCAGCAGCATAGGGGTGATTCTCTTATCTTTCTAAAAAAACACTGCTGTCTATGACAATCCAATTGTGGAAAATTATCAACCTCAGAAGACTTAAAGGTCACCACCCCTGCCCCTACTACCTTTCCCTTTAGCCTCTCCCCAGGAAAATAAACAAAAGGGGGAAAAAATCCTTAAAAGTGGAAGGGGAGAGAGAAAAGGCCATGTTTGTGAGGCTGCACACACAAAGCACATCCAGCTTGCGGATTTTTATGTTATTAGTAAATAGCTCTTTAAGGCAGAGAAGAAACATTCTGTGGATCCGGTGCAGTTGGCTCATCTCACTCACGTGGTTTCGGTGGCTGAGGATGAGGTACTTTTCTTCCTGAAGCGAGATCGAAGAATTCTAGGCGGTGCCTGGTAGAGAAAACAGAAAGGTGCCCCTCAGTTTGGTGTAAATGTGGGATCTTTTGAGGTCAGCACCTGGAAGGCATTGTGTTGAGACTTCCAGCTCCTTTGGCCAAATGCAGCTGGCTGGGGCTGGGGACTACCTGAATCTTGTAACAGGAAGCAATCATCAGAGTCCCATCCCCCGTATCCCATGAAACTGACCATTTTGAGAGGCTAATGCCTCCCTCTTAAATTATGCTCCTCAATCTCCCAAGGGAATGGTTGTGCAGAATGACACATCTTTCTTGTTTCCACCTGAGGAGCAAAATGATCTTAAATGATTCAGCAGAAAGAGACACCTCCCCATCACTTCATTTGCTTTTTGTTATTTCCTTTGGGAACCAGCCTAACGTTTTTTGGTACATGCCTCAAATTTCCATCACTAAATTTCTAGTTCCCTTTCTGGATGTGAAACCTAATATACAGCATACCACACCACAAAGGCGAACACCACCTTGAAGTACAGGTTGAATGTTCCCTATCTGGAAATGCTTGGGGTCAGAAGTGTTGGGGAATTTAGATTTTTTGTTTTTCAGATTTTGGAATGTTTGCATATACATACCAATTGCACACCCTAATCTGAAAATCTGAAATTCAGAGTGTTCCTATGAGCATTTCCTTTGATCATGACCTTTGTACATCTGTCTGTGCTCAAAGAGTTTCCGGTTTTCTGATTAGGGATGCTCAACTTATATACAGGGCTCCACCTCATCTCTCCTACAAATGACTCTCAAGGGACCCTTCCTTCCGTGGGATACACAAATCACAGGAGGAGTTCCTATTTCAGTGAAAACGAAGTGAACATTTTCTGGCACAGCACTGGAGAGGGTTCACACAACCGGCCCAACCTACCCTCAGCACCCGTGTCTGTCCACTTATCTGTAAACGCAGAGAACTTCTTTCTTTACACTGTGCCCATTCACACTTCTGTTTCTTCTGACTGGAAGCCCTTCCCTCCCTCCTCTGTCTTGCATATTTCTAGGCCTCCTGAGGACCCAGTTCAAAAGTCACTTCTGCAAAGTTTTCCCAGAGCCCCTCCCGCCACTGCCCAGCCACACACAACCAGGCATCGTCACCGCCTTTGTTCTTTCATCATGTTTTGTGCATGTCTCACAGCAGAGGACTTTGCACCCAGTGAGAAGGGAGTTGGGGGGGGTGCTGCTCACTCTCTCCCCACCAGACTGGGGACTTCCTGAGGGCAGGGCCATGTCACATTTGCCACCATTTCCTGGTGAGTGGCTCAGTGCTGGGCAGACATGTAGAAGGGAGGCAGTGAATGAGCCAGAGAACACTCAGGCCCTCTCATGGAATCCTCATGCTACAGTCTTAACACTAGGAAATGCTTACCAGCTGCCTCTAGACAGAGACTGAAAAAAGAAACAACGGAACCCACCCTTCCAGTAATGTGCCTCTTGGTGGGCTGGTGAACAGTAAACAGTAAAGCAGCTTGTGCAGCTTCAATAAACAAAAGTAAAACAGCACAAACCCTTGGGCCCTAGAATTCTTTAGGCTGAGCTCCTCTCCCCATCATGAGGCTGCCCAAGCCGGATTGCCCAGGCTGGACTCCTCCAGCAGTGTCCAAGCCCAGAACATCCTTTCCTAAAACCTCTAAGTTTAAAAGGGATCTATGTGTAACTCATCTTGGAAAGGAACCTGATGAACTGCACATGGAGATGGTGATAATTACAGTCCTAACGAATAAGAATGCTAGGCCGCTGTGTTTGTGGAGGGGACCATTTCGAGGCATCTCCCTATATAAGTCTCACGAGGGTCTGTACGGGGACTTCCTGTTTGCTTCAGATGGCCTCTCAGGCTGCGATACCCAGCGGATGAGGAATAGGAGAGGAGACCTTAGGAAGCAGAGAGGAAGACCGGGGTCCCTGCACCTGCGCTCATAACTGGTGACTCCCTACCCACCTCACAAAGCAAGGCCCAGAAGGCTCCAGGCTCAGCCCTCCTGCTGCCAGAATTCCATCCACATCCTACAGCTGACAATAGCATATATGTCAAGGGTTTTGGGTTTGGTAATTCTAAAGGGCTGTATCCGTTTAGTAACATTTCAGGAATAGCTACTTTGTACCAGGCACTGTGCTGTGTCTTGGAGATACAGTGATGAACAAGCCTTATTCTTATTTATAAAAACTTTTCAAATAACACATTCTGAGTTTTCTTCCCCCCAAAATACCCATTTGGGTTGCTTTTCACTTGTATATCAACTTAGATTAGTACTTGTTAATATCTGGAAGAAACAAAATAATAAAGACCGAGATACTTTACTACTCTATTACTTTTTCTTTTCTTCTTTTTTTTTTTTTTTAATTGAGATGGAGTCTCACTCTGTCATCCAGGCTGGAGTGCAGTGGCGCAATCTCACTGCAACCTCTGCCTCCCGGGTTCAAGCGATTCTCCTGCCACAGTCTCCTGAGTAGCTGGAAATACAGGTGCGTGCCACCACACCTGGCTAATTTTTGTATTTTTAGTAGAGATGGGGTTTCACCATGTTGTCAGGCTGGTCTTGAACCCCTGACCTCAGGTCATCCACCCACCTCGGCCTCCCAAAGTGCTGGGATTACAGGCGTGAGCCAGTATACCTGGCTCACACTCCTATTTCTAAATGAAATTAATAGGATTTCCTCTCCTTGGCAAGTAACTGGATGTTATCCAATGGCTGGTTCTGCTTGTTTGATGGAAAGAGATCTTTCCATCTCAGGCATTGAGGAGATATTGGTGCCGGGAGATGCTGCTCCTGGGACCCCCAGTCTCCAGGGCACAGCCCTTGGACAAACACACTCCAACCCGCAGCCCCAGACACTTTGTACCTCCAGGAGCAAGTCCGTCCTTCGAGGTGCTTTATACTTGTACATGAAATCCAGCAGGTCTTCCTCTTCCTCGTCAGAAAACGCCAATGGGTTTTGGACCTGGTGGGGCTCCCATGCCTTCACACCACCCTCATTCACATCTCCCTCAACCACTTAATGTCCATTTACAATCTACATAGAGGAGACAAAGTATAGCAAGGAGGCGTCAGTGCAGGGAACAAGGAAGGGCAAGGTTAGGCACACAGCACACCAAGCCAGGCCTGTGAGGACAGCTGAGGCCCCTGGGTCTGAAGAAGCACTGATGTTTTGGGGGCCTCCTTGCAGAGTCTGGGATTGTGAAAGTGCAGTTGTATGAATCTCCAGGCACTGCACAGAAACAACCACAGGCTCAGAATCTACTGAAAAGCCACCAAGGGGGCACCACTTCCCTGGGTGAAGAAAAGCTGCCTTAACTGAGACACATCAATCCCTGCAACTCAGTCCTGTGATCCCACACCAGATGAATGCTCGGGGAAAGAATCTCCTCTAGAGAGGACAGCAGCAATGATTTGGGGTGGGGTGGGGGAGCAGTTTCTATGTTACACATACAGGCCATGTTGACAGTGTATTATACTTGCATGTTCAGCTCTAAGCATTCTGTAAGAGACAGGATGTAAAATGCCAGGAAGCCTTAAGGGATAACCTTAAGCAAAGCTATGCAGGTTTTTTGTTTTTTTCAAAGTCCCAGTCCTAGAGAAGCAGAGAAACCTAATGGAAGGAGAATCTGATAGAAGCCTCTGCCAAAAAAATGTCAGCAAGAGTCCTGTTTCAGTCTGCCTTGAATACATCTGCAGGAAAAGCTTTAGAATTAATTCATCTCATTTAACACTATTTTTTAAATGTTAAGTGCTAATACATATTCCATGTCATCTGGCTAGGTGGTTCTATCTTAGTTGAGATGTAAAATATCTTCTGCTCCTACTCCGCTTATTTGATATCACACACACATATCTTTCTATGCTTCATCTATTGTTTTTACCTAGAATCACAGAATGCAGAACTAGGGGGTTCTCAAGCCATCTAGTCCAATCACCATGAGGCCTCCAGGAAACCAGAGCTCTTCCTGGGACACAATGCTCCTAAGAGCATATTCAGCATGGAATGTGCTCTCTCTCCATCAGCAATGGAGTTGCTAGACTATACCACCACCAGGTGTGGAGTAAAACAGACAAGTAAACCCTAATCTAGGGCAGCTTTACCAGTTACCACTGCTGTGTTCCCCAACAGCCAGCAGGAGGCAGCACAACACCCAAAGCTGAATTGTAAGCTGGGGTGTGATTGGTTCAGATGGGCCTTAGTAAGTAAAGTCCTGAGATCATTAATGTTCCTTTGATTTTTTTTTTTTTAATTTCTACTCTGCACTTCC
Organism: Aotus nancymaae; assembly: GCF_030222135.1. NCBI lineage: Eukaryota > Metazoa > Chordata > Mammalia > Primates > Aotidae > Aotus > Aotus nancymaae. The sequence goes on from NW_026988429.1 coordinate 12,520,558, forward strand.
CCAGCTTATTTACTCTGGCTTTAGTTTGTCCTCTGGTCCCTTCCTCTGTCCTAATCAGCTGCATCCTATTAAACACAAAGACCTGCAACTCCAGGGAGCCCCCTCTGAATACTCTGGCCCTCCCTGGCCTCCCCACTCTGAGACCCAACAGTGCTCGGAGGCTGTGCCACACAGTTTGTGGGTCCTCATGTCAGTCTCATTGCCTCAGCCAACAGAAGGCATCTTGAGGTTGGGGGCCATGGCTGATCCTTCCTCAGTCCCTCTGAGCACCTGACCTAGGGCTGGGCACACAGTCAGTGGCCACTTATCAGCTAAACTAAGTAGAATCCTGAAGTCATCTCAGAGAGCTCAACTCTCGTCCCAAGTCAGAGCTTGACACCCATTCACCAAACCAGGAAATTCCTTCTGGACACAGATACCTCCTGCCTGGCAGGAGGGAAAAAAGATCAAAAGCCCTCAGACCAAGGCAGAAACTATAGAAGCAGCCTGCCAGCCCCACCCCAGCAGCAATCCTCGTGACATGGAAGTGGGAAGGATGCTGCTTCAAGTCTGTGCCTCTGCCCATGCTGTACCATTCACATCTGGGTCCAGGGCTTTCCCTGTACTGATGGTTATGGGCATCAGAAGGTGGCCCAAGGTCACCGTGAGATCCTCAGGCATCTAAAAACCCAGCCTAGTCATCCAACAACCCAGCCCAGTCATCCAGTCTGGATTGACTGAGGCTGAGCAATGAACTCAGACATTACCGAAATCACCATCATCACTGTAATCTCAGGACTGAAACCAAAATGGCTTTGAGTATGTTCTCCACTGCAAGGACTATAGGGTAGAAAAGAAATGAACCTCCAGTCCAGTAGGAGTGATGGTTCAAGGACAACTCAGATATCCAAACAGGAAGAGAAACCAGTGCTCAGCTCAGCAGAGGCTGGGAGCAAAAGAAGCCAGTGTGGACAGTGAGGGGGCCAGAAGTAGCCTCAGGGGAAGCTACAGAGATAACCTCCTAAAAAAGGAAGACCTCTCCTAGTCACTGTGTCTGCTGAGCATTTCTGCCAAGAATGTTGTCTATAATATTTGTCTTACTCTCAGAACCAGAGAGAATAAAATAATTCTAAACGAGGCAAGCTGCTAAGCCTCTGGTTGGCTGTTGCACTGTGGACATGAATCTCTTAACTAATTGTATTTCCCTCTTTGCAGTGGTTTCAAGGAAGTCAGGTGTCTTGACAGTCAACACCTTGATGGAATGCATTTAAAATATTCTTCTCCCCCTGATTCCATCTTACTTGCCCACTCCCTTTTCCCCTTGCTTCATTTTTCTTACTTTGATTTGCTACTTTAGATATATTTCCACAGGTAGACCTAACTCCTTTTTAGATCAGGAAGAGTATAAATGGAGAAGTGAACCCCTCAGAACATAGTCCCAAAAAAGGGGCACCAGGAAGAGCATGAGGGTGAGTAGCTGGGTAGAAAATTCCATGCTCTGCCTCCTCTGTGTCTTGTCTCTGAATATCTAAAGATAACAGGTCCTTACCCCTGGCAACAGGCCTGAAAGAGTATTGCTATCCCTATCTTAGTACTCTAATGGCTCCCAGAGACAACATATATGAGAGGAGGGTCTCCCATCCAAGGTCATGGCCATAACAACTTGCAAACCTCAGGTGATGGCGGCCATGGCCTTGAGCCTGAAGAGCTACCACTATGATGCCCAAAGCTGGGTTGCTTCTAGGAAAGGGCAGGGTCTCTGCTGTCTTCCACAGCAGGGAAATGGGTGTGTGGCCTTGGCTGATGTTTTTGTATTAGCAAACGTGTCAGCCAGACTACAGCAGGCAGGGCTGCAGGCTCCACCTTTTCTCTCTGCGGGGAAGGCAGGGAGGGAGAAACTGGCAGAGCCTCTCAGCCCTTTAAAGGCTTGTGTAGCCTGCACTGGGCCCAGGGCCGCCCCACCCCTGCAGTACAGCAGAACCTCTCCCAGGTTAGCAAAAACATCCTACACAGCACACACATTAGTGAGAGCATTAATGGAACGCAGCAAACGTCTGCAGAAGAGCACGCCCGTCTGGAACACTTACATCCACGTCCCCAACGGCACCGAGGAGAGAGAAAAGAACATTCTGTTAGAGAAGGGTCTTTGGCACTGAAACTCACCCATGTGTGCATACTTATGCACACACACCCATCCACACAGACACACTCACATACACACTCACATGCACACAGGCTCACTCACTTCCCATACTCTAAACATCAGGCAGCTCCTCCTGCTCTGGTCAGAAGAAGTACACTGCCCAGAGGCCACACTCGAAATGCAATTCTCTTTCTCTCTCTCTCTCTCTCTCAGAGGACAAGAAGGATGACTGCTTTTAAAAATTATATCCTACATATTTGATTTTAAAAAGGGGGGAGGGACACCCCTATGACTAACCACAGGCAGTAATCCAGAGTTCAGTTCTGTATTACCTAGAGGTAAGCAGATAAAAAAGAAGGGAGAGATAATAATAGACACATAGAAAAAGAGAGAGACATGCAGAAAACAATAGCGAATCAGTTGACAAATGGGACAGGAACAGAGTAAAGGTGGGAAGAGAATGTTCTGGCATCTGAGATGTGCAGCTTAGAATAGAGGCTGCTGCCCTCTGAGGCCTTCGAGCTCTGTCACTGCCCTAAAAGGCACTTAGCAGCCTCCAAAATGCCTCCTTTTCCCTACCCCCATCATGAATTAAGTCCTGAATTTACGATTCCTAGAAAATGTTCCTGTCTGCTGAGGGCCCTAGGGCCCTGCGTGGCTCCAGAGGTAGTCTGAATCTTTCCAGGCTTTGGCCTGAGTGAGCCCCCACTGTGACAACATTTCAGGGGACCAGGAGGAAAGTGTCCCCAATACCTGTGAAATCCTCTTGCTGCTTAAGAGTCAGCCTATAGCCCTAAGTGCAAGACAGACCCCCCCGCAACACCATCTGCCGTCACTGCATAACCCAGTAGAGACTGTCAGAGCTGGGAGGGACACCTTATGGAGGGGGAGACTGAGGCCTGCAGAGTGCAGGGGCTCTCGCAAGGCCTCACAGGGAATGGTGTAGACCAGTCATCAGAGGGTTCCTTGCATGCAGACCTCACAGACAGGGAGAACTCCAGGGCACAGGTTTAAGAGGCCCTTGGAGAGGCAGAGGACCAAGAAAGGAAGGGCTGGGGCAAAGGCGTCCAGGTCTTGAGGCCTCCACCAGGCCTCACCTGCTTCCGACTGTCCAGCAGCCCCCATCACAGCAGCTCCCAACCCACTCTGGGATGAGGAACCAGAACTTGGACACTGAATCCTGGACACATTCTTGTGCATGTGCAGTCTTCCAGAGCTATTCAGTTCCTACAGTCATCTACAGCTCTTTTGAAATGCACTGGAAATGCACTGGAAACGCTGTGTCTGATCATGAAATCACCAGGTGTCATAGCAGGGGAGGGCTTCTGAGAGCAGCATAGAGCAGTGCCAGGGAAAGAACGGAAGACAGGGCAGCCACTCTCCCCGACCCCCAAGTGTCAGTCTCCCAGAATTAGAGGCTTTTGGAATGGCTCACGGAATTTACAGACTCAAAACTACAGTGTGAATAGACAGAAATCCCTGTGATTGGAACCACTGGGACCGCAGGGTCATTTCCCATGAACTAGTGTGTCCACCAGGCCAGCATCTAGTGCCCAGTGCTGGAAACAGCTGCACACAGCCCCTTCATTTCCAACTTGGACCAGGGGGCCCCATGGGGACACAGGGTTAGAGTCAGAGCTGAGCTAGGACACTGGTCTCTAACTGCAGCCCTGCTCAGGACTCTGTCAGTTCACTTCAGCCTATGGCCTCCCAAATCCCCAGCTCTTCCTGTTTTTTTTTGGTTTGGTTTGTTTAGTTTTGTTTTGTTTTGAGACCCAGTTTTGCTCTTGTTGACCAGGCTGGAGTGCAATGGCACTATCTCGGCTCACCACAACCTCCTCCTCCTGGGTTCAAGTGATTCTCCTGCCTCAGCATCACAAGTAGCGGGGATTACAGGCATGCACCACCTCGCCTGGCTAATTTTGTATTTTTAGTAGAGATGGGGTTTCTCCATGTTGGTCACGCTGGTCTCAAACTCCCAACATCAGGTAATCTGCCCGCCTCAGCTTCCCAAAATGCTGGGATTATAGGCGTGAGCCACCATGCCTGACCTGATCCCCAGCTCTTCTATAAAGGACTTAAAAAGCTGAGCTCTGAGAGTATTTTTTTTTTTTTTTGAGACAGAGTTTCGCTCTTGTTACCCAGGCTGGAGTGCAATGGCGCGATCTCGGCTCCCCACAACCTCCGTCTCCTGGGTTCAAGCAATTCTCCTGCTTCAGCCTTCCGAGTAGCTGGGACTATAGGCGTGCGCCACCATGCTCAGCTAATTTTTGTATTTTTAGTAGAGACGGGGTTTCACCATGTTGACCAGGATGGTCTCGATCTCTTGACCTCGTGATCCACCCGTCTCAGCCTCCCAAAGTGCTGGAATTATAGGCGTGAGCCACCGCACCCAGCCAGCTCTGAGAGTCTTAAAAATAAAGCAATGGCCGGGCGCGGTGGCACATGCCTGTAGTCCTAGCTACTCTGGAGGCTGAGATGGGAGGATCACTTGAGTTCAGGAGTTCTGGGCTGCAGTGCACTATGCCGATCGGGTGTCCACACTAAGTTTGGCATCAATATGGTGACCTCCCAGGAGCGGGGGACCACCGGGTTGCCTAAGTAGGGGTGAACAGGCCCAGGTTGGAAATAGAGCAGGTCAAAACTCCCGTGCTGATCAGTAGCGGGATTGCACCTGTGAATAGCCACTGCACTCCAGCCTGGGCAACATAGCAAGACTCCATCTCTAAAAAATATATAAATAAATAAAGCAATGGAGGGAAAACAGGCCACTTCACACAATGCAGTTTCCTGTCCTGCTTATTGCCAATGTGGGAGGGGCATGCCATGCCTCTGCAGCACCAGGGCTGGAACAAAAGCTATACTGGGCACCTTGTGTGCCTTCCTTCCTCTCCTGACACCACCTAGCAGGTTGCAGGCCAGGCATGGCCCTCTAGCCTTCTGAGCCTAAGGCGGCTTCTCCATGGGGAGCCAGGCAGTGAAAAAGGGGCACTGAGTTAGTCTAGCACCCTCACTAGTCCCTAATATGTCTAGTTAAGGATAGGCAACAGGAGGAGCAGGTCATGGCAACCACCAGGTGGCTGTGGCTCCAACAAGCCATCACTCATACACTGGGAAGGCAGCAGCAGGAGTCCTTGTCCAGAACTGGGAGACCTCCCCTCTCCCTGGGGTCTCCTGGCTGCTCCAGGCTATCACCACCATCAGCAGCATCACCATCAGTACCGCCACCACCACCATCATCATTATCATCACCATCATCATTCCCAGGATTATTATGGCCCTTTCATGGCCACTTTCACAACAGCACAGTGAGGTCGGGAAGCAGGGATCTCATCTCTATTTTAAGAGGAGGAACTGAAGCTCACAGTGGTTAGGCGATTCACACAGTTGCACAGCTAGTAAGTGGCAAAGCAGCACCAGGGCTCCCTTGGCTGCACCAGGACCAGAAACCCCTGGAACTTTAGGACTTCATCATTTCAGAGGACCTTAGTAAGTCCCTGTGTCCTTACCTGGAGCACAAGGAAGTATGACCCTGTTGCGACTTTTTTTTTTTTTTGAGACAGGGTCTTGCTCTGCCACCCAGCTCAAGTGCAATAGCACAATCACGGCTCACTGCAACCTTGACCTCCCAGGCTCAAGCAATTCTCCTGCCTCAGCCTCTCAAGTAGTTGGGACCACAGGTGCACACCACCACGCCTGGCCTTTTTTTTTTTTTTTTTTTTTTTTAATTGTAGAGATGAATTCTCGCTATGTTGCCCAGTTTGGTCTCAAACTCCTGGGCTCAAGCAATCCTCCCACTTCTGCCTCCCAAAGTTCTGGGATTACAGGCGTGAGCCACCGCGCTCAGTGACCCTGTGGTGGTTTTAAGATACCTCCATACATTCTTCGATGCTCCTCCCTTCAAGAGGTGAAGATAAATTCTCCTCCCCTTGAACGTGGGCTATGCTTAATGACTTGCTCCCAACAAATAGAATAAGGCAGAAGTGATAAGTGTGACTTCAAAGCCTAGGACAGAAAAGGTACCCTGGCTTCCTGCCTACCCTGTCTCTCTTGAATGGCTTACTCCAGGCCAAGCTGCCTACCATGTTGTAAGGACACTTAAGCAGCCCTGGAGAAGCCCATGAGGTAAGGAGCCTCCAGCCAACAGCCATAAGAGCACCATCTTGAAAGTGGATCCTCCAGTTTCATCAAGCCCTCCAGTGACAGCCTGGGCCGACATCTTGACTGCAACCTCTTGAGAGACCCTGAGCCAGAACCACCCAGTTAAGCCGCTCCCAAATTTCCAGCTCACAGAAACTGTAAGTTACTACGATTGCTGTTATAAAGGGTTAACCTCTTGACCCCTCCCTATGACCATGCAGCTGAAAGGGAGCCCCAGGGTCAGGTGCCCGCTCCTGGTTAGAAGCTCTTCCCGAGTGAGAGCCCAGCACACTGCGGAGAGGCTGGCTGCTTACTCACCTTTCCGGGTCCTGCAGGTGGAGCAGCAGGTACACACTGTGGGAATGGGGTGGGGGCACCATCAGTGACATTCCCCCTGGTCAGGAACCAGCCCTGGGCAAACAGGGAGGCCCTGGAGAGGTGTGGGGATCCCAGTGTGTACCAGCTAGGGATCCCAGGAATGTGGGTCTCTGTAGAGACACCAAAGTGGGGAAAGAGTCATCTCAGATTCAGTTTCCTCTCAGGTGCAGAAAATAACCTCACCTGGACCACAAAGTCAGTCCTTGCACCCTGCAGGGAAGGCAGGAGACAGAGTCAAAGTTTCCTCTGGGAAATAACTCCAAGCACCCCTGCCCACAGCCTCCTCCTCTCTCCGCTTTCCAGTTTAGAATGTCCCCGAGGAAACCTCATCAGACTCACCTCTGAACCCCAAAGTACTTCGTGTCTGGGCATTTGCAAAGGCCTAACTGGCTGCTGCCTTGTACAGGCCATTGGTCTTGGTGCACATCTGGGCCTTGACATAGAGTAGGTGCTCACTAAATACATGCTCACTGAGTGATTCCAAGTCCATGGAAGACGAGGATCATTCTTTCATTTCTTGTACCCTTCCTGCTGTCCAGTGCTAGGCATTCAGTGTATGGTATCTGACTACACACCTCCCAGCTCATTCTGCAGGGAGGGCCATGTCAGTCCCCACCCGCCCTGACCCTTTAAGCAAAGAGGAAAACTCCAGGCAAGAGAGAGGGTCAAGCCAAGTGCACTGCCCAGCCCCATTCTGGCTGCTGAAAGCAGCAAGAGGGAACTCTTCTTCCCCTTCTCCAATGCCCAGACCCTGTGTCCTCAGAGCACACGCAGAGGTCTCTTGTGTGCCAGGCATGTGGTGGGTATGCCAGGTGGGTGCTTCCAGAGGGAAGCACAGAACCTGTGTCTGCCAGCCAGGAGCTTGCAGCACTGAGTGACTGTGCAGGGACAGTCTTCGTGCCCCTTTCTCTCACCTTCATTTGCAGCATCTTTCTTCTTTTTCTCAAGATTCAGGAGGTCATGTGGATGTCCCTTCTCAGCTCACAGCAAATGGTCTGGACTGGTTCATGGGATCCTCCTCACTTTTTTTTTTTTTTTTTGAGACAGGGTTTTGCTCTCGTTGCCCAGGCTGGAGTGCTATGGTGTGACCCCGGCTCACTACAACCTCTGCCTCCCAGGTTCAAGCAATTCTCCTGCCTCAGCCTCCCAAGTAGCTGGGATTACAGGCATGCACCACCATGCCTGGCTAATTTTACATTTTCAGTAGAGACGGGGTTTCTCCATGTTGGTCAGGCTGGTCTTGAAATCCTGACCTCAAGTGATCCACCCGCCTCGACCTCCCAAAGTGCTGGGATTACAGGCATATGCCAACGTGCCCAACCACCCCCCTCACTTTTTATGTGCCTTTACATGACTTGTATTCCCACACCCCACTCACATTCTCCTTCCTCCTCAAGGAGTGTCAGTTTTAACATTTTAATATGCAACTTTTTGTTTCAACATGTTCTTTGTATAAACTTCATATTGTTACTTTGCATGATGGGCATATATTTTTATTGTACATAAATTGTTAGATAAAATTTCATTCTGTTTGTACTTTTCTTCACCTGGCATCATGCTTTCAAGTTCTACTGTGTATACATTTAAATCTGTTGCTTCCAGCGGCTGCAGAGAATTCCACAGGGTGCAGCTCCCACCTCTCTCCAGGTTGTCTTCAACTCCTGCCACCTGTCCAGGGTTTGCAAATTCTCTGGTTTGCTCTCCTCACAACCCTAAGACACAGACTGAATAGGGATTATTGGGCCTTTTTTACAAAGAAGAAAGCTTAAGGAAATCCGGTCTGTCTTCTGTGCCAAGGTCAAATCCTATGGTAGCGTCTGCCTGGGTTCTGAGAGAAGTTCTGAGGCTGAATCGAGGCTCAGCAGGAACGAGCATGCCTTGTTGTGCTGCATTTGCCGTGTCTGCACAGTCCCGGCATCACCCAACCAGGATGAAGTCTGGCCTCCTTCCCTCTTCTGGGGCCCTTTCTGGCATCCGAGGCCCACACTGGGGGCTGAGCTGGGAAGGGCTTCCTCTGCTAGACTTCCTCCCAGGCACGTTGACCTTACTTAAGGATATGACAGCCCCAAAGCCTCTGACCCAGTCAATCTTGCCCCATATCCAGGCCCAGGCCATCTTTCACCTGTCTTCCTTTTTGAGATGGCTTTTATTTTAGGCTCCAGAACAGTTGGGAAGAGCACCACACTGCCCCTGGCCTCCCTGCTGGGTCGCACCTTTCCTCTTTGCCCCCTGTGGTCGTAGGTGCTGAGGCCAAGCGGGGTGGCAGTGAGGAGGGCTGGGCATGGTGCAGCACAGCCGGTCCTCTCGCTCCCCACTGCCTCCCTGGGGCATGGCAGGGGACATCACCATCTCTGCTCACAGAGAGTGGCAGAGCCAGCGCCAAAGCAAATCATCCCAAATGCTTTTCTACGTGGTGCTGGGCTGGGAAGATGCTCCAGGCCCAGAAGACACTCCCATCTCCCTGCAGACCCTGCCAGCTTCTTGCATTCCCAGTTCTGAGGCTGCCCTGAATAAGTCACCACCAGAGGTCTAGGCAGGAGGCCAGCAATCTAGGGCTGGGGGCCTTAGCCCAGTACACAAACTCTGAGCCTGCTTCCTCCACTGGGCTCACCTCTATAATGGCAATGCAAACTCTTGGAGGCAAAGGGACCCCAGGGCCACCTAGGCCCACTTCCTAGCCGAAACAGGAATCCCTCCCTCGAACCTGACCATCCAACTTTGGCTTGGGTCCTTCCAATATCAGGGATCTCACTACCTCCCAAGATGGTCCATTTCTCTCCTGGACACTTACAGCATGACAACACGCCCTCTCAAGAGAGACAAATTACAACGAGAACAATGATAACAGCTACTGTGTATTGATGCCAGGCGTAACCATAAGCACTTTTACATGGCTTATTTCATTTGAAGCCTCACAACAACCCTACAAAGGGTGTCATTCCTTGAACAGATAAGGAGTCTGGGGTGCAGAGAGGGTAAACAGCTTGCCTGGGTCATGCAGTGAGCAAGTGGCTAGCCCCCTGGAACTTCACCCCACTGTTCTTGCTCTGCCCTCTGGGTTTCACTGAACTGAGGCCCTTTTTCCATCTAAGGGGCAGTTTTCACCTGAGGCTTGGCAGACGATGAGCTGCTGCAGTATGGAGCTGAGACCTAACTCTGTGTTGTCCCCCTATTTCTGCGGCAGTGTCTGGCAGATCAGAAGGTCTAGATGCTTGACAAAACCTGGAAGGTTGATGAGTGAGTGGCGAAGGGCACTGGCCCAGGAGTCAGGAGGCCATGCTCTACGGCAGCCCACCGTGGGTGACCCTGCACAGTCCCCTTCCCTGCACCTCTGTCTCTTTACCAGTAAAATCGCTGGAGTTGACTGAAAGATCCCTGAGTCATTTCCTGCTTGGCCTTTTGTGATTCCATCCCTGCCCATGCTTTCAGCTGTGACAGGGTTAAAACATCTCCCAATAGAAAAACCAGTCTTCAGACCTGTGAAGGGCCAAGGAGACACTGCTGAGGGGGAGGAAAGGGGACAGAGCCCTGAGATGCACTTGGCTCTGGGCATGAGTTGTCATTCTGAGGTAGCCACAGGCCTCATGCCTCCCTGTCGATGTCTAAGACCCTGAGAATCAGATGGGGTCTGTCAGGACATGGGGCTTATGGCCAAGGTGTCCCCTGCAGGCTGCACCTTACAGCACACGGTCACAGGTGGCCAGACATCTCCCTTTAAGGGCCAGGCAGCCACCAGACATACATTGTGGACATAGATTCCAAAAGAGTGGCTCAATTCCCACCCCTCCAACCACAGGGAGGCAGAGGTGGTGATCCAGAACTGTCCCCTACACCTCCACCATCAGTCCTGGGCAGCTTCTGTGCTCAGCAACTGAGAGTCAAGGCCCCTGTCATCCTCCCAAGGAGCAGCCTGGAAAACTGTGTGCCCCTAGCCCGTGCCCCACCCTCCATGAGCCTGAAACCCACACTGGTGGATCTGATGCGAGGGGGTTCCCAAACATGGCTGCAACTGAATAAAATCACACTTCTGGGTCTCACCCCAGACCTACAGAAGCCTCTACAGATGGGCCCAGGACTTTGCATGTTTAATGAGGTCCCCAGGTCAGTCCCAATACCAGCAACCCCATGATGGGCATGTGACACCAGAGGCAGGCATTGGAGGTAAAGGTGTGGTTACTGTAAGGTCCCTGCTGGCATAGGAACTACAGCTCAGAGCTAGCATGGCCCTTGGTATGCAGAGGCTGTGGGTGGTGTGAGATGCATGAGGGGTCAGAGATGAGAAGAAGACAGCAGAGTGAGAGAGAGAACAGGCAATTTTCAGGCAGGGAAGGGGGCCCATGAGAGCAGTAAGCCCCGGTGAGAAGACAACACTCAGGTGTCAACAGGCATGCCTCCCTGGAGTCTGAGAAGAGAACACAGAAGGCTCCCAGGGCCCAGGTCCTGTTGTACCTGCTGCCTCCAGGCTTGGCCTAGACACTATCCTCCAACTACCCCCAATTCCCTAGGCAATCAGATAGAGGAGGGGGGACCCTTTGGTACAGGTGACCTAGCCCTTTGCCTGATCAGAGTCTCCAGGCCAGCTTCTGGCCTGACCTGAGGGGTGCTCGCCCCTTGGCTGACCTAGCATGATCTGATGGACACCTCTGTTGATGGCAGGTCCATGGGGCCAGTGCCAGGCTGCACGCCACATGGTGGACTGGGCCTCTCTCAATGAAATCGAGGCCCAAGGAGAGGGAAAGAGGAGAAGTAAAGTGACACCTACCTGAGCTGCTAGCGCTCTCAGAAGCACTCCTGGACATCTTGGGCTGGCCGTGTTTGCCGCTGGCCCGCCCAGACCCCGGCGGTGGGGGGCCTGAAGGAGCAGGGGCGCCATCTCCCCTGATGGTGGTGAGGTCCTGCATGCTGAAGCTCCGCAGTCTCTCCGATAAGGCACCCTGTCCCTGGATACAACACAGGAGGGGCACACATCAGAGGTCCTGCTCCACAGATCAGTCTCAAAGGCCAAGAGGGAGCTCTGATGGTTAGCAAGGCAGAGATCAAGACCTGAATCAACTCTGCAAAGGGGCAGGTGCCCAGGCATAGCTGCTGGAAACACAGAGAGGGTCAAATCCCAGAATTTTCCAGGGCCTCCTCTGGGGCTCAGCAATCACTCCTTTGGCTCCAGGCTCCCTCCCCGCCCTCAGATACCCCCAAGATGATCCTGAGCCTCAGACAGACCAGGGCCAAGGGCGAGACTACTGCCTGCAGCTCCTACTCCCTCCAGGCCATCTGCTGTTTCTCTTGCTTTACATAAATAAAAATCCACATGTATCTATGTTTTTCTCAGTACGTGAGAATCTAGTCAAGAAATTAAAAGCTAATATTCTATGTGTTTAGTTCTTATTATTTTCAAAGGACACAAAATGCAGACAATATTTTTTTAAACGTTTGACAGAAATTTCTTTTATCTGTATAGCATATTATGTCTACAAGGCACACTTACTTCCACTGGTGCATTTCAGCTTCATAAAATACCCAAAAGTAATGAATCAGGAAGGAAAAAAATGATATTAAAAAACTCTTGCTGGCCGGGCGCGGTGGCTCAAGCCTGTAATCCCAGCACTTTGGGAGGCCGAGGCGGGTGGATCACGAGGTCAAGAGATCGAGACCATCCTGGTCAACATGGTGAAACCCCGTCTCTACTAATACAAAAAACTAGCTGGGCACGGTGGCGTGTGCCTGTAATCCCAGCTACTCAGGAGGCTGAGGCAGGAGAATTGCCTGAACCCAGGAGGCGGAGATTGCGGTGAGCCGAGATCGCGCCATTGCGCTCCAGCCTGGGTATCAAGAGCGAAACTCCGTCTCAAAAAAAAAAAAACAAAAAAAAAAAACTCTTGCTGACTATAACCATTTCATATTCTGAGGGAGACAGAGAATTATTCTCAGGGGGGAACTGTTCTTTTGTTTAGGAAAGCAAGATCAATGCATTTTACTTATGAAAGAGCAGCTCCTCCCTGTCTGGATGAGAATGTGTCAGAGTGAAAATGATCACAGTGAAGGCTCAGGGATGGTGGCATTGCTTTAAGTGTGCCCAGGGGCTGCAGAGAGAGGCTAAGGAAACCTGAGAGTGGGAGGAGACTGGGGCAATTGAGAACTGGGCTAGGATTTGGAACAAGAAGTGACAGGCAAGTAACTACCAGGCAAATGAATGAACTCAAGCATCTTCAGAAAGAAGGAAGTCTGGAGGGTGTGCAGGCTTCCCTTGGGTGCCTGGCACTGCAGTGGCATGGGAGAGGTATTCTATGCCACTTGGATAATGAAGGAAAGAGTGGTCTCAGAGATCTGGGGGACTTGGGGACAATACCACACGACAGACATAACAGAACCAACAAATCAGCACAAAATCAATTCAAGTCGCTGACAAGAGGACTGTTGGTGAGATTGATGAAACAAGCAAGGGCCAAAACAGTTGAGTAAGAGGTTTTCAGAGGTGAGAGAAAGGTTTGGAAGATTTTTTCGTTTTACTTAATAAAAATAATAATAAAAATGAACCAACAAAGCACAGCAATTCACCGAAGTGAAAGATCCAGATAGGATCAAGGAGCAAATGCAAAATGAGTTTATTAAAGGGGAGGGGAGAACAAAAGGGGCTTGCAGGCAGGTTTAGAAGAAATGCCAGAAGAGGCCAGGCATGGTGGCTCATGCCTGTAATCCTAGTACTCTGGGAGGCTGAGGCAGGAGGATTGCTTGAGTCCAGGAGTTCGAGACCAGCATGGGCAACATAGTGAGACCCTGTATATACAAAAAAAAATTTTAAACTAGCTGGGCATGGTGTATATGCTTGTAGTTCCAGCTACTCAGAACGCTGAGGTGGGAGGACTGCCTGAGTCCAAGAGGTAGAGGCTGTAATGAGCCCTGATCACACCACTCCACTCTGGTCTGAGTGACAAAGTGAGACTCTGTCTCAAAAAAATAAAAAGAAAGAAAGAAATGCCAGACTAAAATCAAGATGCATTAAAATATGAAGTAGAGCTGTTCCCAACCTACCAAAGATACAAAAAACCATGTCGCCAGGAAACTAACAACAAAAACACAAAGAAAACTATTTAAATAATCAAATAAACACAATTAGAATTGTAAATACAGGCCAAGAAGGATATCATGTGAAAAAAGACAGAAATTACCCTGGTTGCCTCCGACACTGCTCTAGAATGATGGTGGGCAAGGGTCCAAGGCCTCATGTCCTTGACAAGAATAGCTAGGTGGTCTTTGCCCACAAAATGACAGCTGGACCAGCCAGCCACCCATTATATAACCCCTTCAAATATAACAGCCAATGATCCATGATTATTTTACGCAGAAGCATTCTAGGTGGCATCTAGAATTTAGAAGAAATTTGGTGACTAAGGAGCAAAACTTGATTCCGAAATGAGTGAGAAAATATTCTGCTAATTATAAGTGAGTAACTCAATGTTAGGCTAGTAGTGTTCAAGCAAACCACTCACTGACTCACCCTTTCATTCATCCTCTCATTTCTTCATTTATTTTACTTGTTCAACAATTATCAGGTACTTTTTATGGGCAAGACACAGTGCTAGGTGTTAATAGGAAACACCACCAGTACAGCTTGATTTCTGAGAAAGTGTAAAAAGACAAATGTACAGATACAACACAGAGGTGCCCTACCAGAAGCTACAAAAAGTGAAGACTGAGAACAGTAGTTCCCCAGTCAGGCCTGGATTCAAATTCCAGCCCTGTCATTTAACAGCTGAGTGATCTTCACCTCTCTCCGCCTCAATACCCTCATTTGCAGAAAAGCATCCACATGGCTGGCTGCTGGTGCAGATTCGACAAGATTATGTCCTTAAGATACCCATCACATAGCCCAATCCATAGTCAGTGTTCAAAACGTCAACTTTGATGGCAATGATGTTGATGCTGTGGCTACTGCCTAAGACACAAAGGTTGCTACTGAAAGCAGAGGTGGGGCTGGGCGTGGTGGCTCATGCCTGTAATCCCAGCACTTTGGGAGGCCGAGGCGGGCAGATCACGAGGTCAAGAGATCAAGACCATCCTGGCCAACATGGTGAAACCCCGTCTCTTAACGAAAATACAAAAAAAATTAGCCAGGTGTGGTGGCACGCGCCTGTGGTCCCAGCTACTCGGGAGGTTGAGGTGGAGAATCGCTTGAACCCAGGAGGCGGAGGTTGCAGTGAGCCAAGGTTGCACCACTGCATTCCAGCCTGGCGACAGAGCAAGACTCCATCTCAAAAAAAAAAAGAGAAAGCAGAGGTGGAAAAGATCACTTTGATCAAAAGGACCAGGAGGGGCTTCATGACCCCAGGCAAAAATAAACAGCCAGGGACAAATTCTCTCAACACAGTTTGCCAGTTCTTACACATTGTTGCTCAGCAACATATGTGAGAGAAAGCAGCAGCAGGCATCGTACACGTTCATTTTAGCAAAGTGCTCCATTCCACTCCCAGAAGCCAACCAGTCTAGCTCCAATATCACTGGCAGTGGCAGAGGTTAGGAAAGAGAGGGAGATAATAATAGCTCAGTATAAACCTAGGCCTGTGTCAGAGGAAATTATAGTGGTGTATATACAAGACTTTTGAAAATAAATTAGCCCTTGCCTGTCAAAACACTCTGAGATGGTTAAAATCAATATGCCTGGCCAGGCACCATGGCTCACGCCTGTAATCCCAGCACTTTGGGAGGCTGAGGTGGGTGGATCACTTGAGGTCAGCCTGACCAATATGGTAAAACCCCGTCTCTACTAAAAATACAAAATTAGTCAGGTGTGGTGGTACACGACTATAATCCCAGCTACTCGGGAGGCTGAGGCGGGAGAATCTCTTGAACCTGGGAGATGGAGGTTGCAGTGAGCCGAGATCACAACATTGCACTCCAGCCTGGGCAACAAGAGCAAAAACTCCGTCTCAAAAAATAAAAATCAATATGCCTCTTTCATTTGTAAACCTTTCAGCCCTTAGTCTCTACACAAAATCTCATTCCTATTCACTTCCTGCAAACCCCATTCCACACTGTCAGTTCAGCTCTGCTCTGTAGAATTTTTATTCTAGACCATTCTCTTCTGGGAAGAACCACAAGTTGTTTACTGGTAGTCTGCAAAATGGGGTTCCTTTCTTTGGGAAATTAAACTTGGATTCTTCACATTTGGGAAGGGTTAATACCATAGTCCCCATAATTCCTTGAGCCACATTATCGTATTAAAAGCTCTGAGAAGGCCCATCTGGTGGTGCATGCCTGTAATCCCAGCACTTTGGTGGCTGAGGCAGGAGGATTGCTGAAGCCCAGGAGTTCGAAACCAGCCTGGGCAACATAGGTAGACCCCCATCTCTATTTTTAAAATTTAAAAAGACATCACTAAGTATCCAGAATTATAATGACAGCACCCACCTACTCCTAGACTTCTTGAAAATGATTTTTATCAATTCAAAGACATATTTTTCATCTCTGAAATTGGGGTGGGTCTTACAATTGCTGCTGCCCTGACATCATTGTCAATGCTTATACATAGATGTACTTGGTTGTTATTCTCCCTGGCATAACTGGACAACTGAAATCCCTGAGTATTTAATTAACAAACCATTTAAGAACTTCTTGAGAAAGGAATGTGAATCTCAGTTGTCTAACACATATCTCACTGAGACCTTCTGGTATGATTAAGAAAGTGGCAGCATCAAAACTGGCATGAATGAAAATCCCAGAAACAATAGCTTGACATCACCCAACACACTGGAAGGAACAGAGAATGATACAGCATGGTCATAAGTGGATACTGACACGCTGAGCTGAAAAGTAATTCAGGACCTCTGAAAGTGAAAAAGTGAGGTTAGAAAGATCTTAATAATTTATTGTGCTAATGTGTTCCTTTTAATGTACATATAAAAATGACAAAAATTACATCTAAGAGTCTATTTAATAAGAAGAAACAAATATTCTAAGTGAGAAAACATTGTGTCCTAACTTAATTAAGACACAATGCACTTCTCAAAGCAGCTTTCTGTACTCATCCCAGCTCCCTGTAATATGCTGTCACTGTAGCCTTTGAGCTGTACTACTCTCTTGTTCTCCACACAATGATACTTAAGTATTGCTATTGTCTGTTTTATTCACTATTACAGCCTTGGCATCTACCACTCTACTTAATACACTTTAGGGGTTAAGGAGTTGCATGAATGAACATATGACCATTTATGGAACTGCCGCCTGGGTAAAGCGTGACAGTGGGAAATCCCCACTCCAGCCTGATGCATCAGCCAGGGTCCCAGACGTGAAAGAGCATCCTGCTGAACAAGCCTTGAGATATGTCCACAAGGAACGTATGAGAAGTGTCAGAGGGTTGTGGGTACAGAGAACAGAGGGCACACACTGGAGAGGCAAGGTGTCCCAGAGGAGACAGTGCTTGAACTTGGGTGGGTAGAGGACTTGGTGGGGTAAAGATGGAGACCAGGTGGAAAGAGAAGGAATATGTGTTAGTATTTGTCACCACCGAGAGCAGCCACTTCAATCCATCCCAAGTGAAGTCTTTGCAGTTTTGTCTGCTAAGGAGATGGGGGTCCACTTATACCTTGTTCATGGCCAGGGATGTATCCGAATAGCAGAAGTGTCTGCAGAAAGGCTACATGATTTCTTTGTTAACAACCATGCCAGTGGAAGGCAGGGGTAAGAGTGAGGCTTACTCTTCACTGGACACTCTCTTTTGTCCTTTTAGAATTCTGCACCAAGAACATGCATTACCTTTAAAAAATCAGTACAATTTAATTTTCAGTAACACCCACAGCACTCTCTCAAGGTCACCCTGAGGACCTCACTTTGTGAATATACAGTGTGCATGATGCTGACCAATGCAATCTAGACCAAAAAAAAAAAAAAAAAAGACATAGGAGTAATTAAAACAACAACAACAGCAACACAGAACTAAGAAGGAGTACATGGTATCTCCAGAAACTAAATGAGTGTTGAGCCCTTGATGAGGTCCTCTTTTCCAGAGGGACACACAAGTCACAGGGGAAGGCTCCAGCAAAGCAGGAAGTTTAGCCCAGCTCACTTGACACAATATCTAATGCCTGCTACTGAGGGCAATGAGAATAAAGACAAAGGGTTTTAGTGAGTCAGGAAATTGATAACAGAGCCACCAGCACAACTGCATTTCCCACCAGTAATTCAGGAGTTAATACTTCCTTCCAAACCCCAGGGGGTGCCCGCTTTACTGGTGGAGTGAGCCTCCAGCCTCCACAGCCACACATGCGCCATATCCAAGCCAAGCAGGCTCCCAATGACATGCTGCATGAGGACCGGGCCCTTGTCTGTGACATGAAACGGAATTAACAAACCAAACAGAGAAGGAGAATTTCTACTGCAATAGCATCCATCATCAAATTCAATCCATTCTCCAGGCATTAAACAAAAAAAAAAAACTCAAGTAAGTTAATCACATGTTAGATGCTACCAAATTCACACCATAAGAGGCTCTGGAAAGATGATGAAGTGGGGTCTGTGTGCCCCGCATGGATTAACACACACGCACACGCAGGTGCCGAGGCAGGGGGGACACCTGCCTCTGATCCAGACCACGTGCTGGTGAGCAGAGCCGGCGACCTGGCCTCGCTGCCCGACTGGATCAGTTTGGAGTTAGTCACACCTCTCACCAGGGTTACCTGCCCTTCTCTCAGGTCCAAAGAGAAGATAAAATGGAAGAGTCGAGCCACCTGATAAAAGGGAAAAGGAGAAAAAAGCCATGGGCACCAAGGCGACAAAATGGGGCTGAAGGGAGCCGTGTCCTCACCTCTTTCCTCCCATCACTCCCTCGTTCACTCACCTATTTATTCACTCACTCGCAACAGTGGCTGCAGGAACGTTCACAAAGCTCTGCGAAGCCCCGCAGGGGAACAAAGACGAGGATGGTATGGTCCCTGCTCCCATGGAGCTCACAGTCTAGCTGGGGCATCAAGATAATAAGTGTGTACAAGGGCGCAAGCGACAAAGACAACCAAATGCGCCAGAGTACGGGGCAGGTGACGGCACCATTACTATGGCTGAGCACGGGCCCCACAAGGGGTCAAAGCCGAGTGAGGAGTGAGTTGAGGGCTTCATCCTTGGAAGCCGGATGGGGAAGGTGCGTGCTGGCAGGGAAGCGCTTTGGGCCAGGGTATGACAGTGGACGAAAACCCAAGGTGCATGTGAGTGAACCCGCCTGGGGAGAAGAGGCTTTAGTGCCAGTGAGTAAAAGAAGACCAGCCTGGGAGAGCTGGGCTTCAGCTGCCTACACTTGGTTTTTGACAATAAACTGAGCGCTTCACTAAGGTTTTTGAGAGGTGAGCAATGTGAAGGAGGCAGGACGTTAGAATGAGAACATCCTAGATATGCCACCTGGTGCACATCAAGAACTTGCCCCCAGTATATGTTCTCCCCTTTTCTTTCCTCACTTTGCAGCAGGTACATGGTTCTCTGGAATAGAGACTGTATTTTCTAGTCTCTCTTCTGGAAAGTGCCCTTAAGGAGAGACAGTGCACAAGAACAAGCATTAACTGGTGAGGGAGGCAGGCTTGGTGCTTCCGATTCAGAGCAGGCTGGATGGGAGGTGAGGAGCGGGAGCCTGGGAGGTGAGACAGGCCTGTGTGACTAATGACAGTGCTCAGGTAAGTTGGGTCTCTGTAGCTGGACCAAGCCTGGACATCTGAGCCAGGCCCTTGCCCAGTGATGGGGAGTCAGAGCCACCAAGAGGGACCCTCTACACACAGCAGCTGCCCCTGGCCTTGCCTGTGGAAATCTCAGCTGGAAGCTTTGCCTTCTCCATGCTTTCTCCTTCAGAGGCAAAGGCCATGCTGGAAAGGGACAGTGAGAAGGGAGGAAGGACTAAGGGCAGGTAGGGGGACCCACAGGACAAATCTGCCCCACTGCTGGTGCAAGGTGAGCTCTAGTTATACTGGTGTGCAAACATGCCCGTACTATCGCATGTGATCAAGCTTTACAGAAACTGTGATTTATGGTGACGTGTACCTGTGATCCACATTCTTTCATCCTGGATCAAGTGTTCCCCAGCCCTGCCACAAGACCAAGAAACAGGTGATCGATCATCAGAAGAGCAGTTCCCTGGGGTGTGAGAGACTCTAAAATCCTCATTGAGGGCCAGTCACCTCTCAGGTACTCAGCCACTGGGCTTCAGGGCCTGGTAGTGCAATCCAAGCACAAAATGGTCAGGAAGTGTCAGTTTAGGGCATGTGTGTTGGGGTGGAGGGTGACTGGAGTAATATAAGGACACTGGAGGAACTAGAGACCCTGCTGCTGATTGCGGCTCAACAACTAACAGCTGCCTGACCTTGGGCAAGTCACTCAAACCCCAGCTTGGTTTTCCTGAAGTGAGGGTTCCAGCTGCTCCAGCAGCCCACGTTTGACCTTCCTCCTGTCTTGGCAGGTGGCAGGTGCTCACGTGTCATAAGCTGCCCCTCAGGGGCCCACACACCTCAGGGCTGAAGAGGAGGAGGAAGCACCCCTTTGAAAAGTCAGGCCTAGAATGGTGGGGAACCCTGAGCCCAGGGCAGGAATATGGCTTGCGAAGGAAGACAGAGCACATAAGAGGTGGGCCAGGACACGGCAGGAGAGTCAGCGTCCTGTGCAGAAGAGCCTGCATTGTAAATAACCTCCCAATGCCAGTGCCCAACTTGTTTTTTTATTCTGTTCAACAGTGAAGAAAGAGAAGATCATAAGCAGTCTGAGATCAAACTGACATATGAGTGAACAACAGGCAACCTTTATTCAACATTTATTATGAGCTCTGCGTTCTGTGAAGTCTTTGTGTACACTGCCTCATAACTCTTGTGGCAGCTACTATGATCGTCCTTGTTTGCAGGTGAAGGGAGGTTCACAGAGGTGCAGCACTAAGTAGGGAGCCGGGACTTTTAAACCTGGCCTGCTTATCTCCAAAGCCCAACTTTGGCTATCCTTGATGCTACGCATTGCTCTGTAGGTCACGGCAGCTAAAAATATGCACAACAGTCTTTCATTCCTTTAACATTTACTGAGCACCTATGGAGATGCAGGTAGGACACAAATATAAATGATGACAGCAGTGCAGAGGACCCAGGAGTGACAGGCCAGTTCTGAGATTAGAGGAGGCTTCATGGAGGAGATGGCATTAACCTGGAAGAGTGGGGAGGATTTCAAAGAGGTAGAAACAGAGGCAGATGAAGGATCAACATGAGCAAAGGCAGAGGCAAGAAAGAGAAAATTCTGGAAATAGTACTCAGAGTTGCTATTTCCAGAACAGTACAGAAGGCAGCTGTGAATGCAGTATCAGAAGAGCTAGAGAGGTAAGGAGAGACAAGACTGGAAGGCTAGGATCAGAGTCAGACTACACAGGCTTTAACAGGAAGGGAAGGGAGTTGTCGACCATTTGGGTAGCTACTGCAACAGTCCAAGCTGAGGGAAGGGTGTGGAAGAAGGCCTAAAAGGAGAGAAGGGATGTCAAATGGTTAGGACTTAAAGAGTAAGTGGGAGGAAGGTGGGCATCAAAGGTGACAGAGATTTGGAGCTTGGGTGCCTGACAGGATGGTGATTTTATCATCAGAACGGTGGGACACGTGGAAGGGCAGATTTGGAGTTACATCCAGGACTCTGTACAAAGGAGACAGGGGAGATGTTCAGCAGAGAACAGGAACACTGGGATTGAGCCCTGGACAGAGAACCAGGAACACCAGGAATGAACCCTGGACAGAGAACAGCAACACTGGGATTGAGCCCTGGACAAAGAACCAGAGACACCAGGATTGAGCCCTGGACAGAGAACCAGGAACACTGGGATTGAGCCCTGGACAGAGAACCAGGAACACCGGGAATGAACCCTGGACAGAGAACAGGAACACCGGGATTGAGCCCTGGACAGAGAACCAGAGACACCAGGATTGAGCCCTGGACAGAGAACCAGAGACACCAGGATTGAGCCCTGGACAGAGAACCAGGAACACTGGGATTGAGCCCTGGGCAGAGAAGTCCATCTGGGAACCAGGTGCATCAGGTGACAGCTGAAGGTGAGAGACAGGATGAGACGGTGCTGGGAGAGAGAGGAGAGAAAGGTGGGGCCCAGAGAGATTCAACCAACACTGAGGAGTGAGGAAAGGAGGGAGGAGGCAAACACGAGAGGGGAGTCAGAGAGAGGAGGAGAATGGGGAGGTGCCGTGTCACCACAGCCAAGAGACAGCTCTTGACGCTCACACGTGATCCTCAAACTGTTTCCTCAGATCTCCAGGCTCCACCAGGCCCTTCTGTGAGGTCAGGCAGGCAGGCTTCCCTCTTTGCTCTTGGACCCTTGAGGCATCAGGCTGCTCAGTCTCCACAGAACAGAGAAGGTAAGTAATGTGGGACCAGAAACTCCATGTGAATTTCTGGCCCTTCCTCTTCAGCTGAGTGTGATGCGGGTGTTTCATTTGTTTGAATCCACTTAATTATTCATGGAGCAGTGTGAGGTGAGGTAAAATTCCAGGTAGAAACATCGGGAGAACAGGAATCCAGCACATTGGTAAAAAGTCTTGCTTGATTCTACTTCGACAAATTTTGAGAGTGAAGCTCGGGTACGAGTTGACTAATATTTAGGAGACTGGAGGGTAGGGAATACTTCCAAACTTTTCCAGCAGTTTGTCTGTAACAGTTTAGATAATCTTGGTGTTTAAAAATGGTTGCTGTGGTGAATTCTAAATATTAATGTCATGTCACATAGTCCTTGGCTAAAAACTGAAGAAAGAAGGCTAACTTACTATGAGTGAGCATAGTGGCCAGGGAATGCTACTCTGAGGGATAAAGAGACAAACATGGGGCTTTCTGGAATCCTCACCCTCTTTGATTCAACAGATGGTAGGGACTGAAGCCAGAGAGGTGAAACATATGGACCTGGGCAAGGGACAGCTGTCATCTCTTCTCTGTCCTTGGAAATATCTTCTAAGTATGAGCTGACACAGGGAGGTTTTATAAAAAGAAAATCAGTGCCTGCCCTCTGATTAATTGTAAACAGGTAGTAGTTGGTTTTTTTTTGTTTGTTTGTTGTCGTTGTTTTGCTAGAAAGCAAACAAAGGCAAGGCAACTGACTCCAGTCAGGTCAGAAATCCCACATCAATGGGCTTATGAACTTCCTCAAATGAGCTTTTCATTCTAAAAATAACATTTCATGGTGATTTTAAAGCAGTATTTTATTCAAAATAGACATTTAGATAAAGCATTGATGGATAAAAGATAAGGATATGTGGAGAGGACTTTTTTTTTTTTAACACTATTGTGCTGAACTGTTTTGTAGAGCTTCTTTTTCTTTTTAAGGAAAAAGTGAGTTGGAATTTTTTTTTTAAGTGGGAAAACAAAATAATTGAACTCTCCGTGAATTGTGCCTGACTGTTCAGATGCCAAAGGCTATAACCAAGGCTTGGCTATCCCCTGTTGGCCACTGACCATAATTGCAGGCAAGGTGCCTGAGTTTTAGAGGGTAAGTCAGGAAAACAGAGGTCATGGTGTGAAAGCAGGCCCAGAAAAGAAGACCTAAGAGCTTCAGCATGGGTGCTGCTATAGGCTGACTTTCCAGTTCTCTGTTTTCCTAGTGAACCTTATATAGAGAGACCCCAAGGAGCTGATCAGTTAAGGAGGGATGGGTGTCCTGCTGAAGCCAGAGCAACTGTGGGCAAAGGAGTGAAAATAAGGCAAAAAAGAACACTGGAGGATTAACAGAGGGCTTGGGGCAGTGCTGTCCAAAAGAACTTTCTATCCAAAGATGGAAATGTGCTATCACTATGCCAGCTGCCAGCCACACTGGCAAGTAAGAACTTGAAATGGGGCTAGTACAGCTGGGCACAGTGGCTCATGCCTGAAATCCCAGCACTTTGGGAGGCTGAGACCAGCAGATCACCTAAGGTCAGGAGTTCAAGACCAGCCTGGCCAACATGGCAAAACCCTGTCTCTACTAAAAAATACAAAAATTAGCCAGGTGTGGTGATGGACACCTGTAATCCCAGCTACTTGGGAGGCTAAGGCAGGGAGAATTGAACCCAGGAGGCAGAGGTTATGGTGAGCTGAGATTGTGCCACTGCACTCCAGTCTGGGTGACAGAGCAAGAGTCCGTCTTAAAAAAAAAAACAAAAAAAAAACGGGGCTAGTATGACCGAGGAATTCAATTTTAGGTATACTCAATTTTAATTAATATAAATTTAAATAGCTACACGTGGCAAGTGGCTACCACATTAGACAGGGCAGGTTTGGAGGAATCAAAAAGGTATATACTTCAAATTAGTCAACAGGGTTTAATGAATAGCTATCAGTGCAAAGCACTAAACAACTAAACATTGGTCTGTTTTTATTTTTTAAGCAAGAAACAAAGGAAAAGCCAGAGCTCCTCATCTCAAGAAGCTAACAATACTAAATTTGGGGATAGGGGAAGATGGAACCATATACACACAAACACAACTCTGAAAACAATCTGCAAGATAAGAATTCCTGATTCACAGAATGCTGTTTTACGTAGAGCAGCTCTCTTCAATAGGTGGACTATGGCAATAGCATTGGTACTACTGGAAATGTTCTGGAGACAAATCTCCAGGGGAACTAAAACAACGTAATTTTTCAAGTTATGAGACAAGTAAAAAAGTAATGTTGGTTTACCAGCTCTGAGAATTCAGCAGGTGGAAGAAATCTAGTATGTGGTTCAAACTGCAAGAGAAGTAAGGTAACCTGGAGACCCCATAGTTTTAGAACTTTTGTTCAGTGGTTCATATCACTGGTTTCTTTTTCGTGTAAGGATATGTTTTGCTTAACAAATAAATTTCTAGGGCATTTTTTTTTTTTAAAGAGAGATTTTTCAGTTCTAGTCTTAAAAAGACCTGCAGTTCAATTTTCTCTATGGGTGGAATTACAGGATAGGAAACAGGCAGCATGTAGGATCAGAGCCAGCAGAGACTAGGAATGCTGAGACAGAAGGTACACGAGAAGTGTGTCCTCAGGAAGCAGTTTTCACTGAAAGACAGATGCATCAACACTTCCTGGGGATAGGGGTTAGTCTTGTGAAAAATTGAGGGTGGGATAGGGGTTAACTTCCCCTGAAGAAATTAATCATGCCTGATTTTTTTTTTTTTTTTAGCTCTTCCAGTTCTAAGACAAAACAGTAATATTAACATTAATAAGCTGGGCATGGTGGTGCACACCTGTAGTCCCAGCTACTTGGAAAGCTAAGGTGGAAGGATCACTTAAACCAAACTTAGGTCAGCCTAAGCAACATACAAAGACCTTATGTCAAAAAAAAAAAAATTAATAAGAACTTCCTTTTTTTTGAGATGGAGTCTCACTCTGTAGCCCAGCGGCTCACTGCAGCCTCTGCCTCCTGAGTCCCAGTTCAAGCAGTTCTCTTACCTCAGCCTCCCAAGTAGCTGGGATTACAGGCATGAGCCACCATGCCCAGGTAATTTTTGTATTTTTTAGTAGAGACGGGGTTTCACCATGTTGGCCAGTCTGGTCTTTAATTCCTGACCTCATGATCTGCCCGCCTTGGCCTCCCAAATGCTGGGATTACAGGTGTGAGCCATCACGCCTGCCCAAAGAATTTCCTTTTTTTTTTCCTAATGGAGTCTCACTCACTCTGTTGCCCAGGCTACAGTGCAGCGTCTCATTGCAACCTCTGCCTCCTGGGTTCAAGTGATTCTCCTGCCTCAGTCTTCCAAGTAGCTGGGATTACAGGCATGTGCCACCACACCAGCTAATTTTTGTATTTTTAGTAGCGACAGGGTTTCATCATGTTGGCCAGGCTAGTCTTGAACTCCTGGCTTCAAGTGATCTGCCTGCCTCGACCTCCCAAAGTGCTGGGATTACAGGAATGAGCCATTGCGCCTGGCCAGGACTTCTATTTATATAATAATGTGGTTTACAAATTTTTTTCCACACTTCATGATGATACAAAAAACACTCCTGCAAACATTAATTTTATTAGAGAAAGGACACAGAGCACAACATTATTTTTGAAAGGATTAACTAAAAGTGTAGTCAAAAGATTTTTCATTCTTCATTTAAGCTCTGTAGTTTCCTCCTAGGGAATCACTAAGGGATGTAAACAAGAAGACAGAAGGAGGAATTATTCCTTCATCTTACCATTTTATCCTAGCCTCCATTTAATCTGTCAGAACTAATCTGTTTCCTAGCCTGTAATTCCAGCCCAGTGTGCTGAGTCTCTTTCAGGAATGATCCTAACGGAGGGTCTTCTCAACATGTAACATTCTCTGTTGCATCGCTTTCACTAAATGCAGTAGATACTGAGAGTGAGAACTGATTTGTAAGTTGAGGGTGTTGTGTGGGAGGAGAAGACAGCAGGTCCAAGAGATTTAAAATGAAGCCAGGAGTCATGTGATCATAAATCCTGGTTTCCTTGGGACAGACCCAGTTTATTTATTTATTTATTTGAAACAAGGTCTTGCTCTGTCACCTAGGCTAGAGTGCAGTGGCATGATCATAGCTCACTGTAGTCTCCACCTGGGCTCAAGAGATGATCCTCTTGCCTCTGCATCCCAGGGAGCTGGGACTATAGGCACATGCCACCATGCCTGGCTAATTTTTAATTTTTTGTGGAGACAGGGTCTCACTATGTTACCCAGGCTGGTCTCTCACTCCTGAGCTCAAGCAATCTTCCCACCTCAGCCTCCCAAAGTGCTGAGATTACAGATGTAAGCTGCCATGTCTGGCCAAACAGGCCTAGTTTAGACCTGTTGTTTCAGAGTAATTATTATAAGCATCCTTTACATTCTCAAATGTGTCCAGGTTTGAACAATAAATTATATAGTCACCCCAGCCATGGGTGACTTGGCAGGGTGTCCTTTTTTGCAAGCAGTTGCTCTAATTATTCCCCTGGGTTAGTCAATAAGGTTGATAAGGGCTCAGCCAGGTGCAAAGCACTGTGCTAGGCTCTTGGGAGCACTACAAAAGAGGTGGGACACCTGCAATCCCAGCACTTTGGGAGGCCAAGGTGGGTGCATAACCTGAGGTCAGGAGTTCGAGACTAGCCTGGCCAACATGGCAAAACCTTGTCTCTACTAAAAATACAAAAATTTGCCGGGTGTGTTCGTGGGCACCTGTAATCCCAGCTTCTTGGGAGGCTGAGGCAGGAAAATTGCTTGAACCTAGGAGGCGAAGGTTGCAGTGAGTCGCGATCACACCAATGCACTCCAGTCTGGGTAACAGAGTGAGACTGTCTAAATAAATAAATAAATAAGTGGGAGTATTTGTAGTCCCATCATAGTATTTCTCAATTGGCAGTAAGTTTTGGAGAAATTAACACCGCCCTCCCCCTACCCCCCAACACACTACTGCTTTCTTCATTCTCAAGGTTAAGGATTCTAAGGAGGTGAACCTGCATTCCAGGAATGTTACAAAAGTTTGCTTTAACCCTGATCACCTGTGCTCCCCATGGTTCTGTATGGGGCCTCAGGCAATGATTTGTACAGAGCTGGCTATTTAAAAATCATCTGGGGAACTTGTTAAAAATAGTGATTCACGGGCCCACTGCCTGAGATTCTGATTCAGCACATCTGAGAATCTATTAAAAAAATAAAAAGCAAAGCTCTCCAGGTGGCTTGGGCATGCAAGCCAGATTTGGACCCACTGGTGAGTCATCATCCTTTGACCAAGGCCCGAAGTGATGCACTGTTGCTATGGAAACTACTGATGTACACCTCAGCCAGATTGAATTTTTGAACCTTACTTCTTTTTCTTTTTCTTTTTTAAGTACACATCTGTTTCAAAAATAGAGGGTATTATTTTTAGAAGAGAAGATGTGTTTTCTCTCTCCAGATATTTATATTTAGAGAGAAAAAGCAAAGCCCCACAAGGCAGAAAATTTTCTCATCTGAAACCAAATTCAACAGAAAGCAGATGTCCCTCACTACATTAGTCCAGCTGGAAAGAACTAATGAGCAGTTATTTCCTGAGGCAACTTTCAAACTGTCTGGCACTTCTTTTAGGTTTTAGCTGCTATAAAGTGGCTGGCTGGAGAAGACTTGGGCTCACGGGCTTCCTGGGTGGTCAGGGGACAGGCAGTGACTGGCCAGGATGATAGGAAGACTCTGGAGGCTCTCCATCTTGAGGCAGCCCAGGAAAAGGACAGCCTGAGGAAGTTACTGTCAGAATGAAATCTACACACACACAGCTGAGTTGCCAGGTGACCCACACTGAACCACCCTGAAAAATACAGCACGTTTATACTCCATGAACGAATGGAGGAAGGAGCAGCAGCCTGTTTTCTTTAGGCTTCAGAGGCAGAACAGATGGGGTAGAGAGAGGCTGAGACAAGGTTTCTGTAGATTTGCATTGCCAGGTTGGCCTGATGAATTCAGAATTTAGCAATTCTGAGTTCTCTTTTGTTTCAGCTTAAAGATTAAAGCATAAAATGGTTGCATCTCAAATGGAAGGTTCTTGGAATTTATTGCTGTTCATAAATCCTGATTGATCTTGGGAAACCAAAGCAGAATTTCTCTTCCAAAGATACTCACGGGGATCCCTCATTTTGCCAGCAGGTATTATAGTAAAGGGGGCAGGAACCCCCGCCCCGCCCCGACCAACCCTGGACCCAGAGATTTGCCATATGGAGTAGTGGGACGCCTTGCTACAATTCTGTGTTATAGACAGAGCTGATCTTGTCTGAAGCAGTAATCATTCATTTTTTGTTCCCCTTCCCTCTTGCCCAGGCTTTGTCTGCAGAATCCCTTGGCTTCCTGAAAGGTACTTTTCAAGCAACCACCCAGCCCAGTGTGCTGAATCACTTCCAGAAATGATCCTAATGTGCTCCTCTTTGGTTCAGGGTGAGGAAAACCCAGCTTGGTCCCTTGAAACTGGCTTTCAGCATCCTCCATCTGCCATCTGCGCAAAGCCCATAGAGCACCAAGATCTGTATTAATCATCTTCTTGAAAACCCTTTACAGCCCCACCGCCTCCTTGCCCAAAACCCTCGCATCACCACAAGGGACTAACTTCCCTATGTTAATACAATTCACCTCCAACCATTGTGTCTTTCCAAACATCAGCATAACTGCCTTCCCTCCACCGCCAGCCGAACGTAGGATGCTGCTCCACATTTGGTTGTTGGGGAAGGGCTTGTCACTGGGGAACACTAGGATGATCTGCTGATTTCACATGATAGGAAATATCTGACCAAGTTAACTTTTTGGGTCTAAGTAAATAATGAGGAATTGACAACAATAAGAGGGTGATGTGTGAAGATGTTAGGAAGAAACACAGTTTTGAAAAGGGCTGGAGAGAATAGAGAAAGAAGTAATGCTCACACCGATACATCCCACAGACGGGTGTTTATTTCAAGCCTCCTCTGCTTCAGTTGTTATGGCTTGGCTGTCCTCCACGTCTGGACCCCAGTCAACTTATTCTAGGACCTGGGTTCCTTCCCCTGGATCTGCTGGGCCACATGAGTGTGAGTGAGTCCCCCCGCCACTTGCTCAGGTAGTCTTTCCACCTGTCCATTGCATTTAGGTGACTCTCCCAGTACACCCTAGGAAACTGCAGAGAAGCGCTCTCTTTCTCTCTCCCCTCCCCTCTTCTGTTTCTCCCAGCCCTAGGTGCCAAGTTAGTTAGAAATTTTATTTTTTTCTCATTTCCAGCAGGGTTGAATAAGTTAGAAATTCTGAACCTGGGACCCACAGATGAGCTTCAGAGGCTCTGGGAACCGCTTAATATTGCAAGTGTGTGTGTGTGTGTGTGTGTGTATGTGTGTGCATGCACACATGTATGTGTGTTGGGGGTGGTGAGAATTTGGGGGGCAAGATTCAGCATTTTTTCCATCAGATTTTCAAAAGGACCCCTCAAAACATAAAACACCACTGACTGATCCTTAGCCTGTTCTATGTGGTTGCACAGGTGATGAGCAGGTTAAACTAGAGGGACTGAGATGCTCGTGCAGTTGTGGTACTTCCAGCACAGTACCTTGGAAGCTGCCATCACAGCTGCTGTGGCGGCCACGTTCAAGCCTCGCTTCCCGAAGTGCACAAGGGCGTCATAACTTCGGTCTTTTGCTTGGACCAGACAATCATCGATTTCCTGTCAAAGGAAAAACAGAGGCACACTGAGTTAGAAGGTTCAAATATATCTCTGTTCTCTTTTCCTTTCTCTGAGCACTGCACTTGGCAGCTTCCCCAGTCCCTGCTCTTGCTGGGCCTGAAAAGCTGCAGGCACTTTGAGGGTGTGTGTGCAGAGGGGAGAGAGCAGAGGGACAGAAGAGTAGAAAAGGGGACTCTGAAAACACTGCAACTTATAGATCCAGCAATGCCCTGGGACTGTTTCTAAAGCCCTCTAACCTTCCAGGGGGCTCTAGGAGGTTCTGGATGTGGACAGCCCTGCCTGCCATTCTATATATAGCCATTTAGCAGACACTGAAAGCACTAAGGGTGGAGAGAATGCCCAGAACCAAGCTTCTAGCCTCAGACCTGCCTCCAACAGACTGTCAGACCTTGGTAAGTACTTAGCCTCTCTACATACAGTTTTAGTCTTCTGAAAAATGAGGATAATGATAATACCCAACTCATGGGGCATGGTGAGAACTAAATGAGGTTAATTCCAGTAAAACATCTAATATAATGGCTGGTTTCAATAAATGATAAGCATGTCATCTTCCTTATCTTGACAGGGTTGGGCCCTTGCAGTTCTAAAATTCTGTCATTCTATAGTTATTTAATTCTATAATCAAATATCACCCCATTTGTATATTGATGGGAGGGATTATAAAGCCGAAAGAAATGGATATTACTAGATAAGGGAGATTGTTTTGCAGATACTCAAATAAAAGCAGAAATCGGAAGTCATCCAGTGTCATGCAACAAGGTAAAGGTGAGACGGAAAACAGGATTGAGGTCTTCCTGAGGGACCAAAGCCAAATACAATATTGGTCTAGTTCAAATTTGGATTAACTTTGGTTTATTCTTTTTTTGTTGGGGGGGTGTTTGTTTTTGTCATTGTTTTAAGAAAATGGTCATTTGTCATCACAGTTGCTCATTTCAGAGTTCAGTAAGACAGTGACATTTGACCTCAGTCAAGTTCCATGCATTAGTGGATTTCCTTTGCTTTGAGGTGTGCAAGTGGGTCAGCAACCTCCTGCTGGATGCCCTGTGGAAGGCTTCCCCAGGAAGTCACAGCCACAAGCCCTCTCACTGTGATCTCCCTGTCCCCGCCCCCAACCCCTTTGGAAGTGATTCTTGGCAGCTCTTAAGAGTCAGTCACCTTCATTTCAATGGAAGTTACACTGGCAGCTTCAGGGGAAGCCCAGCGTTTGGGGAAAGGAAGTAGGAAGAGTAGAGATTTGATAACCAGGTCAAGACAGGGATCTGTTCCTCAAAATCCACCTTTCTGAGACAGGAGTGGTCCAGGTTCCTAAAGGGATTTTCAGAAACTTCTACAGTAGCCTGCTCATCCAATTGATATGTTTCCCAAAGCCTTCCCCTTTCTAGTCCAAAGAATTCAACTTTCAGAAACAATAGACATTAATCAATCAAGCCACTTATGGTGCTCCTATTTTATGTTAAGAAGCTCTACTACACAATCAGTTTAGCAAATAATATAGTTAATGAATGACACAATGTTGGAAACTCTACTAACAATCAGTTTAGCAAATAATATAGTTAATGAATGACACAATGTTGGAATTGTTTGACCCAATAATCCTGCTGTTGGGAATTAATTCTAAGACAATCAAAGGAAGCAACTAAACTCCAGGAATGGTCGTGCTCACTGCAAAACTGTCTATATCAGGAAAACGTAAGAGGCAATCTAAATATCTAGCAGTAAGGGAACATCATCATGGGCATTACAAAGAATACCTATGAAAGGGATATTCATGGTGAATACCCATTTAGA
Source organism: Aotus nancymaae (assembly GCF_030222135.1). NCBI lineage: Eukaryota > Metazoa > Chordata > Mammalia > Primates > Aotidae > Aotus > Aotus nancymaae. The sequence continues at coordinate 12,552,068 of NW_026988429.1, forward strand.
AATGGATTTATGTGCAAACACATTTAAGATCTCAGGATACAAATATTTTATCTATGTTGAGTTTTAAAAGTCATTTTAAAAATCGACATAAAATTTTAATCTTTCTTTTTTTAAGAGATGGGGATTCTCTAGGTTGCACAGGCTGGCTTCGAACTTCTAGGCTCAAGTAATTCTCCCACCTCAGCCCCCTGAGTAGCTAGGACTGTAGGCATGCACCACCACACCTGGCTTCCAGGTAAGATTTAAAATAGTCTATGTAAAAATCGTATCTATAAAAGGACAGGGGCTAAGCATGACAAAAGGAAGGAAATTCCATTTGCATGGTTAAATTGTGAGTGAATTTCTTTCTTTTGTTTCAATTTATGGAAATATTTTCCAGTAAATAATGACAAATAACATCTTTTAGAGAACTTCACCACTATTTCTAAACACATCCCAGAAATACACTTAAAAAATAATGTTAGGAGGAACAACTTGTTGGAGGCAAATGAGAGCCAAATGAGAAGCCTCCTGCAATAAGATCATCTGCCCTTTTTATTTATTACTTATTTTTTCACTTGCTAGAAAGAATGAAAGGCATGGCAGCATATATTACCTTCTCTTTTGAAGATAGCGTGGGATGTACAAACTTCCTGTATAGGAGGCTGGAGCCTTTTGTGTAGGGAGACAGCAGCCAGGCTACAAATGCTATTTTTAGTTCATAATAGAATGGAAACCTGGAGAGAGAGATGAAAACACAAGTTCTGTTAGGTTCTCAGCAACACTGCCCTTTTGAAGGATGAGACCCAGTGGGCGGCAAGGACACCTCTCCCACTTGCATGTGGCTGCAAGGTTCCCAGATTCCTCTGTCCTCCACCCATGAAGGCAAGGGCACACACATGCATACCCACAGCACAACCCCAAGGCTTCTCTTTGAAAACAAGTTTGTGTTTTCTTTTGTTGTCAAAGCAAACCAGGAATGCAGGTTCTCTCCAGCAGTCACCCCATGGCCCTGCCTGGCACAGGCTGGAGCTTCCTGCTGGGCTGTGCTCATTTAGATAGGAGCTGGGGCTCTGGCCCCAGTCTACAGACTCAGAGGATCTCTTCTGTGCTATACACCCAGTCACTCACTCTTCACTCAGTCCAAGAAGGCACAAACGCCAGGGGGAATTACAGCAGTGGGAGCTGACAAAAAAACCTCTAGACTGAGAATGAAATCCTCTCCTTCTTGGCTGTCTTCTTGGCCCAAACAGAGGCAGCGAGAGGAGCCCAGCTCTTGGCAGGAAGGAGAATGCTACTCACCCTACTCAGTGGCAGGCAAACAGATCTCAGTGCCAAAAAATAGAAGAGTCCAGGGTGCAGATAACACATAATTCTGGAGTCTGCAGTCCTGCATACCCTCAAGCCTGTTTATTTATTTGTCCCCTGGCAGGCACCCAGTCCCTGTACATGCCTGCTTGTACCAAGTACCAGGGAAGCAACAGTGACCAAAGAAGACCTGATCCCTGTCCTGTGGGAGCTTCCAGTACAGTGGGAAACACAGACAAGATTCTGGCATCCTTGGAACTAAGGGTCCAGTCAGGGAAACAGAGGTTTATAAAATAATCACAAATAATATAGAACAGCAATCTGAGACAAGTGCCATAGTGCTAACCCACATGGTGCCTTTGAATGTATTAGAAGAAAACCGGCCTTTTCAACTGGAAGCAGCTCTGTGGCCACATGAACTACAGAGCTTGGTCTGGATTTCAGCCCCATTCACCTGCTTGGCCAGATATCTTGTGCTGTGAACAACCTGAGCAACCATATTTGGCAGTCCAGAGGTGTATTAACCTTGTGTTTATGGTTTATTTTATTTTATTTGTTGAGACAGAGTCTCTCTCTGTCCCCTAGGCTGAAGTGCAGTGGCATCATCTTGGCTCAGTGCAACCTCCACCTCCTGAGTTCAAGTGATTCTCCTGCCTCAGCCTCCCAAGTAGCTGGGATTACAGGTGCATGCCACCACGCCTGGCTAATTTTTTTGTATTTTTTTAGTAGAGGCAGGGTTTCACTGTGTTAGCCAGGATGGTCTTGATCTACCTGCCTCGGCCTCCCAAAGTGCTGGTATTACAGGCATGAGCCAAGGCACCTGGCCATGGTTTATTTTTTATTGTCTGTATTCTGATGTACCTTGGGGTCATGCTAACTCTGCAGACACTGCACCTCCCAAGGTGAGCCAATGGTTAGAGATAGTAAAGAACTTACCTGCAACACATCTTTCATATGCAAACCAACGACCATGGGCCTAGATTCCGACCACTGCCTCTAATGGACTCTCACACTCCAGGCCACCTTCTGCTTGCCCCAATCACCCCAGGGCCAGGGCTAGACAACCAGAGACAGCCCCTATACCCCAGAGCCCAGTGAAATTATTCAAACCAGCCGAGCCCAAGCCTGCCCACCCTGCTTTGCCCTTTCCTTCCTTTGGTGTGGAACATGATAAAGTCCCTCACCCCCGGTTCCTCTCTCCGCTCCTGAGGACCCTCAGTGGCCCCCAACATGGCTCTGCGTGGTGCGCTGTGCCTCCTGTTTCTAGGAATCTGTGAGCAAACAAACCTCTCCCTTCATGACAATTATTTCCATGTCTGTGTCTTACCCACACTCGCTTAAAACAAATCCCAGGTATCCTTAAAACCTGATGCTATGAGATGAGACAGTCACCTGTGCTAGTTTCAGGGATCAGAAAAGTAAGTCCTTTCCAGGCATCCTCCCCAGATAAGCGATCAGAAAATCAAAAAAGCAAGTCATTCCAGAGCCCTGAACTCACACACAGATACCTCATCCCCTAGTCAGCAGCCACACCCATGCCTCCTTTCCTCACCAAGGTCTCCTGCCCTCCCCAACCTTCTGCCTCTGGTGGGTGCTTCTTGAATATTCCCTCAGCAATTAGTGGGCACTTTCGTGGCAAGACTTTTTAATGTTTCACAGCCAGAAAAGAGAGAGGCTGAAGAACAGAGGTGTGATTCTCCCACATTTGAACACTCTGGTGATTAATAACGAAGGAACTTTTGTTTTGAAAACAAGTATTCACCAGCCCCCGAGGGGAAAGCAAATGAATCCAGCAAGCTCAGACACCAACACAAGACACACAGATAATCTGTCGCACCGAGGCTCTTTTATTTATTACATAAAAGATATATTTTTTTTAAAAAATAGGCATGCAAGCATAGTGCATTAAAAATTTTAAAAGTCCAAAAAAATAGATAATAAAGAGCCTCCTTCCCACACCTGACCCCTAGTCCCTTTTCTAAAAGCAAAAACATTATCAGTTACTTGCATATCCTTCCAGAGGTAGACTAGGGCCAGGCATACTTCACGTAGGTGTATATAGTCATATACACCCGAATTGCCCCCAACACACAGAAGCAGTCTACATAACTCCTGCTATACTTGCTTCCCCCAGCACATACACACAATCAACAGTGTGCCTTGGGGACTATACCAGTACAGGGAGAACTACCTCATTCATTTTTTTTTTTTTTTGACAGAGTTTCACTCTGCTGACCAGGCTGCAATGCAATAGTGCGGTCTCGGCTCACTGCAATCTCCACCCACTGCAATCTCCATCATCTGGGTTCAAGCGATTCTCCTGCCTTGGCCTCCTGAGTAGCTGGGATTACAGGCATGTACCACAACGCCCAGCTAATTTTTGTATTTTTATATTTTTAGTAGAGACAGGGTTTCACCATGTTGGCCAGATTGGTCTTGAACTCCTGACTCCAGGTGATCCATCCGCTTTGGCCTCCCAGAATGCTGGGATTACAGGTGTGAGCCACTGCAACTGGCCTATCTCACTCATCTCTATGACCGCATATGAGAATATGAGCACCTGCTCAGGCCCCCACGAATGGATATATATGATGGTTATGATCTTTGGCTACTTCAGCAGAGCTGCAAGAGAACCTCTTTGTGTATGCTTCTTTACATACAATGCAAATGTATCTTTAGTGTAAATGCCCAGAAGTGAAATTTGTGTATGCACTTTATAGATCGAGGGTGCACCTCTGTGCAAACATGAGAAGAGCTGGATTCTTCATAGCCGTGCCCTCACGTTGCATGCCAGCGGCAAAGCCGCCCCAGGCTATGAGGTTGGGGATTGTGGGATGAGTTTGCATATCAGATCTGGGGTGGTCCTTCTGGACTGCCTCGGCCCTCTTTATTTTCTGCCCAGTCTGCTACAGACCCTCCTTGTTCTTTGGGTTCTTTCTGGTATGTCCCATCGAGGCTGTTGCAGACTCTGAAGATCTTTTTGCATGACAATCTCTGGCATCTCCAGTGACAAATTAGGGTAACAGATTTTGTTTGGGGTAGCTTCCAGGACTGCCCTTTGGGTCCTGTCCTCCCAGGTAGCTCTAGACTGATATGAGAGAGAGCTACTCTGCATTTCCCTGTTCATCCTGGGTGATGGAGCCTCCTTGGAAAGTATCTGGGGCAAGGGAAATCAGCTGGGTATGGAAGAACCACAATGAAATGGGTCTGTTACTCTGGCAGAAAGGTGGCATAAGTATCCAGAGAAGAACAAAACGAGCCATTGAAGCCTGCTAATTCCTGACCTTTCCAGGACTTTGGTTAAAAGTAGGCTCCTTTTGAGTCTTTTCTTGGTAGCAAAACCAAAATCTCAAGACTGTCTTCTATTGTTAGCAATCACCATGTTTTCTTTCCATTTCTTTCCTCAAGCATTATTCCTGCCACACTTGTCCACTCAAAGATACCCACTGGCTTATTGACTGAGTCATAGTTTTACTGATTTGTTGAGTTGGAAAAATTACACTGAAAAGCTATAAGGGGCCCAGGCGTGGTGGCTCACACCTGTAATCCCAGCACTTTGGGAGGCAGAGGCAGGTGAATCACCTGAGGTCAGGAGTTCAAGACCAGCCTGACCAACATGGAGAAACCCTGTCTCTACTAAAAATACAAAATTAAGGCTGGGCGCAGTGGCTCACACCTGTAATCCCAGCACTTTGGGAGGCTGAGGCGGGTGGATCATGAGGTCAGGAGATTGAGACCATCTTGGTGAACACGGTGAAATCCCATCTCTTAAAAAAAAAAATGCAAAGTTAACTGGGCGTGATGATGCATGGCTGTAATCCCAGCTACTTGGGAGGCTGAGGCAGAATACTTGAACCTGGGAGGCAGAGGTTGCTGTGAGCCGAGATTGCGCCACTGCACTCCAGCCTGGGCAACAAGAGTAAAACTCCTTCTCAAATTAAAAAAAAAAAAGGGGGGGGAGGGAGGGAGGTAAAAAAAAAAGAAAGAAAAGAAAAGCTATAAGGGGAAAGTTATGTGCTGTGCAGTACCGGGAAAGCAGAGCCAGGTGAGACATAGCCTCACCCTTAGGAGTTTTTCATCCAGTCAAAGAGCTAAGACAAGAAGGTGAGCAATCAACAATGGTACAATGGAAGCACGGACAAAGTCCCAGTGGGGACAAAGCCTTTGCCTCCTTCCAAAGTTCCTTTCATTGCTCACCAATATCCCCTCAGAATTTTTCTTACTATTTACCTGGTAGCATCTCAACCTCAGTAAGTCCAAAACAGTAGATCATAGCTAAGTACTAAGTACTTCCCACTTAGTACTTACTACAAAGTAGTACTAAGTACTTCCCACTTAGTACTTACTACAAAGTAGTACTAAGTACTTATTATTTACTACAAAGTAGTACTAAGTAAGCACTACAAAGTAAGCACTAAGTGATGTCTAGATCAAAGGGGAGTGAAATTTGGAACTGAGAGGTTCACAGCATACACATAAACAGTGCTAAGAGGAGTAACTGGTAGCACTTCAGTCTAGGATTCCTAAGGCACTCTGGCTCCTCCCTTTCCAGAGTCTTAATTTTTCAGCATTTCCTTTTATTCTGTGAGTTACTTCAGCATCTACCAACAGCGTCATTGTTTTATTTTCTTTTCCTTGAGTTTGTCGAAGGTGGTCTCTGTTCCTTGCTAGAATGGATCCAGGGGTCCCAATAACCCATGGCCCATGGGCCAAATCCAGCCTGTCATCTGTTTTTATAAACAAAGTTTTATTAGAACACTATTATGCACAATGCTTTATTAATTGTCTATGGTTCCTTTCATGCTAATGGCAGAGTTGAGTAGTTGCAAAAAGATCATATGGCCTGAAAGCTCAAAACATTTACTATCTGGCCCTTTACAAAAAAAAGTATGTTGACTCTGGATTTAAAGCCAGGGCTTCCCCACATAAAATCTCTGTCACTGAAGTGTGCGGGGGTGGGGTGGAGAGGAACAGTCCTGCTACCTCTGGAATCATCACATACAGGACCAGGTCCTTGCCAAGCATCACAAGATAATCCAGGTTGATCCACTGAGACCCTGTGTTTCCTAGAGGCCTTGAGTTCCCTTGGCTCTACCAACACAGTCACCACCAAGTCTTCTTCCAGCCTACCTTGAAAGGCAGAGAAAGACCCTACTCATTTTGTAATGTGAACTCCTTGAAGAACCTAGACTTCTGAGATGTATTTGAAAAGGCCAGGGGCACCCACCACATTTCCTCTATCTTTTCCAAGGCATAGGCAAAGCACTGGGGAGCACAGGGCAGCTGTCATCTCCCCACTCACCCCATATAACATCCAGACACTCTAGATGTGTTCTAAGAGGGCTATACATGGCATCAAACTGTCAAAAATACATGCAATAAATATATATAGAACATTTCTGGAAGCAAAGCAAACACAAGTAACCTTTACAGTGGGTACTTCCAGGGAGGGAGACTGTGGGTCTGGGGGAGGAGAGACACTTTTCAGTGTATTGTTTCAATTTCCTTTTTCCTTATGTATGTATTATTTTATTTTTAGTTTTATTTTTTTGAGACAGAGTCTCGCTCTCTTGCCCAGGCTGGAGTGCAGTGGCGTGAGCTCAGCTCACTGCAACCTCCACCTCCTGGGTTCAAGTGATTCTCCAGCCTCGGCCTCCTGAATAGCTGGATGACAGGTGCCGCGCCACCACACCCGGCTAATTTTTGTATTTTTTAGTAGAGATGGGGTTTCACCATGTTTGCCAGGCTGGTCTCGAACTCCTGGCCTCAAGTGATCCACTCACCTTGGCCTCCCAAAGTGCTGGATTACAGGAGTGAGCCACCATGCCCAACCTGTATTATTTTATAATTAAAAAAAAAAAACACAACTAAATGAAATCACCTCTACAACCTATGAAACAAGCCAACATCTTATCTATTCTGGGACCATAAATAATTGCTGTTTTCATCAAGATGGAAAGTTTTACAAAGTTAACCATGAAGAGGATCTGCCCTAGGGCAGAAGGGGGAAGAGGGGAATGGGGGTGAGTGAAGGGTGAGGCAAAGAGGGTCCACATGAGGGACTCCAATTCTGGAAGAGAACAGAAGTTAAAGGTGCTTCTAGGAAGACAGAAGGCATATTTTAGGACAGAAACTCTCCCTCTAACCTTTTTTAATAGTAAAGAATGCTCAGGCTGGGTGCGGTGGCTCATGCCTGTAATCTCAGCACTTTGGGAAGCAGAGGTGGGTGGATCACAAGGTCAAGGGATTGACCATCCAGGCCAACATGGTGAAACCCCATCTCTACTAAAATATACAAAAAATTAGCTAGGCATGGTGGTGTGCGCCTGTAGTTCCAGCTACTCAGGAGGCTGAGGCAGAAGAATTGCTTAAACCCGGGAGGCGGAGGTTGTAGTGAACCAAGATCGCATCACTGCACTCCAGCCTGGCGCCTGGTGACAGAGTCAAACTCTGTCTCAGAAAAAAAGAAAAAAGAATGCTCAGAGCTTCAGGGATGGTGCCCGTGTTCTTAGAAGTGAAGCAAAGCTGCTACATTCCCTAATGGGTCCATTCTGTGCTTGTTCTCAGGGTGAGAGGAAGGAAGGAGAGAGAGGACCCTCCCAGAAGAAGACTAGGATCTATGATACCTGGAGGTTGGGAGAAAAAGAGAAAGCAGGGTGATCGGGCTCTGGGATAAAGCAGACAGAAAGGTTCCTAAGGAGCCTCTTCCCTGCAGAAGCAGAGCTCGGGCCACCAGGAGAAGAGCAAAGGACTCTCACTTCCCAAGACCAAATGATGGAGCAGAAGAGGCCTCCATGTGGGTCAGGAAGAGAGGGGGATTCTACCCATACCTGCATACCTGCTCCAAATACACCAGGTATCAAACGTCTTCCTGTGGTAGGCAGAATTGTGGTCATGTCCTTCTCCCCTTGGTGTTACTCCCATGAATATGTTGATTTACATGGCAAAAGGGACTTTGCAGATGTAATGAAGGTTACAGATGACTTTAAGATAGACAGATTATATGGGATTATTGGGGTGGGCCTACTCTAATCACAAGAGCCCTTAAAACAAAGCAGAGATCCTTCTCTAACTGGTGGCAGAAGCAGACAGAGATTCAAAGCAGGGGCAGAACTCGACATGCAATTGTTGGCTTGAAGATGAAAGTGGTGGCATATGTCAAGAAAATGGGTACCTCAGTCCTACAACTATAAGGAACTGAATTCTGCCAGCAACCTGAATGGGCCTGGATGGGGAATCTTCCCCAGAGCCTTCAGATAAGAGCCCAGGCTGGCCCACACCTTGATTTTGGTCTTGTGAGATTCTAAGCAGAGGATAATTCCACCTGTACTTCTGACTTATAGAAACTGTGGAATCATAAATTTGTACTGTTTAATGCTGTTAAATTTGTGGCAGTAATAGAAAACCAATACGCCTCCCAAAATAAAAATGAAATCAATTCCAGAAATAGTTCTTGAGCACTTACAAAATATGAAACTCTAAAATTCCAGGGCCACAGGGTAAGGGCATATTCCAGCTACCCAGGAGGAATACAGCCATCATTAGATAGGATTTCCATCCAACCGGAAGCAGTGAGGCTGAAATGCTGATAGCCCCAGGAAAGAGCTAGTGAGACTAACATGGGAGGACAGAAGAGGTCCCTACCATCAGACAGATGGCCTCATCAAGGAGGAAAGGGTGGATGGCAGGAGGTGCTGGCCATGCTATTTAATTGACTAAACAGTCTTGACTGGGCTGGCCTCTACTCTCATCTTTGTGAATCAGACAGGAACCTTCCTGATGTAGCTCTGTACAAAATGGCCTGACTGGATCACGAGGTCAAGAGATACGAGACCATCCTGGCCACCATGGTGAAACCCTGTCTCTACTAAAAATACAAAAATTAGCCAGGCGTGGTGCGCATGCCTGTAATGCCAGCTACTCAGGAGGCTGAGGCAGGAGAATTGCTTGAACCCAAGAGGCGGAGGTTGCAGTGAGCTGAGATCACACCACTACACTCCAGCCTGGGCGATAGAGTGAGACTCCGTTTCAAAACAAAACAAAACAAACAAAATGGCCTGACTTCCAGTGCCAGCCTCAAGGCCTGGGGGAGACAAGGGATGGCTCAGCAAAGAACTCTGTCTCCACTCAAGGAGACAGCTCCGTCCAGAGTCTGCTGCGTTATCTGTGTGCAGTGCAGGGCACGAAGGCACAAGCATATTGAATTAGGAAATCCACACTCCTTCACTGCAGCTTGAGGCCACATGGCTGAAACATCTATTTCTCTCAGTGGAGAAGAAAGCTATATTGGGGGGAAAAGTACATATTAAGATAATTACGGCCATTGACTCAACAGGATTTAGAGAGTTCTATTCAGGTCTGTTCCTTGGCCTAGGACATCCCAGAGGGTAATTTCACACTGATCCTTTTTGGGTAAAAATATGTTTTCACCAAAGTGGAAATATCTTTATTATTTTCTCTGACGACACTTGAACATGGTTCAAACATTCGTACAACACAGCAAATGCAAAACCAACTCCATGATCTCAAGTCATAGAAATAACCCTCGTTAACTATATTTTCCACATTACTTTTTAATACACTTTCACATTCACATGTGTACACACTTGGCTCTTTAAATATAAACAGAAATCTATATATTATTTACACCTCTTTCACCTAAGAAAGCACAATATAGCATTACAAAGATCTAGCTTGTTTTTTAATTGCTTATTGTTAGAAATAGCTGCATTGCTTATAAGAGAAAAAAAGGGTTTCAACTGAAATATCCATCAAAAGAGGATGAGTTAAATAAATTATACTCGATCTATGCCATGAAATACTATGTGGCCATTAAAAAATAGGTAAATGTATTTATGCTCATATAAAAGTATTTCTAAAATAAATTTAATAAGCAAAGTGAGAACTCATGTATACTATGATACTACTTTTTAGAAAAGAAAGTGTGTGTGTGTAAAATGTTTGTATACACACACATACACACACATATTAGTCTTTTTTTTTTGAAACAGAGTCTTGCTCTGTCACCCAGGCTGGAGTGCAATGGCACAATCTCGGCTCACTGCAACCTCCATCTCTTGGGTTCAAGTGATTCTCCCACCTCAGCCTCCCAAGTAGCTAGGACTACAGGTGCATGCCACCATACCCGGCTATTTTATTTTTATTTTTATTTTTAATTTTTTTAATAGAGACAGTTTCGCCATGTTGGCCAGGCTGGTCTCGAAATCCTGACCTCAGGTGATGTACCTGCCTTGGCCTCCCAAAGTGTTGGGATTACAGGCATGAGCCACTGTGCCTGGCCAATATATTACTTTTTTTAAGAGGATACATAACTGTGAGTAGTGGGTATGATGAGAATGAATTGTGTGAGAAGGAAACTCAGTTTTTCCTGTACATTTTTGTGCATGGTTTCTTTCATTCCTTTTTTTTTTTTAACATATGAATGCTTCTTTACCAACTCCATTAATTGAGGAAGTGTATCTGTCCTGTCCATGACTATATCTCCAGTGCTTAGAACAGTAACTGCTCTTTAAAAGGTCATTCAATAAATACTTACTTGAAGAACAACTTTATAGACTAATCTATTGAAAATGCTCCAGTTAACATCCCTGCACTTGCGTCTCTGGCCTGAGGTGAGGTTTTAGGCGAGGTTCAGCCCTTTCCCACCTCCCCAACGACACTAAGCAAAATCATCCTTTGAAATGTCCCAGCTCCTGGAGTACTTACCAACAAAGGAAGATGTCTGTGAATGTCTCTGCTGTGGTGAAAAGTGCAAATATAATCCAGTACATCATCCATTTGACCTGTTGAAACAGAAAGCAAAACAGCTCGTGAAAAGGTCCAGGAAAAACGCTGCCCAACACCAGGAAGAACAAGCCCCGGCGGCGGATGCAGAGTCACGTCCAGGCGGCGCAGCCTGCATTTGTAGCCTTCTCCCTATCCTTCCCCAGCTTATGTCCAGTTCAGCTCCAGATCTTGAAGCTAGAAGCAATTGGGCTGTTCCACAACTGACTCAGGCTGAAGGCAAATGGCCCTCAAGTGAGCCAGGGAGACCTGCAGACCAGGAGTGACCCAGAATTCAGTCAGGTCATTTTTCAGGACCAATATCAGGGGGGTAAATGCTCTAGGCCTCCACACAGACACACCTTGGAATGAAGTGTAACTGGGTCAGACTCTCTGGGATGGGATGGTAGTAATCCTCCCTGGTCACCAAGCATCCTGATCTTCCTTTATGTCTCTCCCATGTGACCATCCTTTTCAATTTCTACTTCCTCTCCTCCCTAAGGCTTTGTCCCCTCTCTCTTGAACTATTCTTACTTCCGTTGTTTCCTGGCTTTCCCCTCAGCAACCAATCCTAATACTGAGCCACCCCAGTACTATTCTCCTAAAAGTATGAACTCATTGGACTATCACCCTATTTAAAATATCCTAGCCTGCAGAATGAAGTCCATATTTCTTAGTCTACTCCTGGCTTCTGGCAAAATTGGGGTAGCTTGTATTGAACTAAGACTCCTACTAATAATGACAATAAACACCAAACAAAATATTTCAAAACAACTGTTTGAAGGCACTGGAGAGCAATATAAAAAGCAGACTGAGACTGGAAGGGATTCAAGCCTTGGTGTATAGGAACCACACTGGGTTAGTATAGGTCAGTGTGGCTGAGGACAATCCCCACTCTGCACATCACAGGGGCAGAGAGAACTTGAGCACAAATCCACAGTCTTATTTGTCCAAAAAAATGGAGAGTGGAGTTTGAGACTGCCAGAGATGCCCCGGAAGTGGAGAGGAAAAAATCTCAGAAATAGGGAAGCCATAAAGGGGCAGCCTCAAAAATCTACATATAAATTCTCTTCAAAAACTTGGTGGGCTCCTGATAGGCACAGAAGCAGGTAAGACTCCAAACAAAGAAGTCTGTATAATACATACATGGCTGGGCATGGAGGCTCACGCCTGTAATCCCAGCACCTTGGGAGGCTGAGGCGGGTGGATCATGAGGTCAAGAGATCAAGACCATCCTGGCCAAAATGGTGAAACCTCGTCTCAACTAAAAATACAAAAATTAGCTCAGCATAGTGGCACATGCCTGTAGTCTCAGCTACTCAGGAGGCTGAGGCTGGAGAATCGCTTGAACCTGGGAGACAGAGGTTGCAGTGAGCTCAGATCACGCCACTGCACTCTAGCCTGATGACAAAGCAAGACTCCATCTCAAAAAAAAAATACATACATATAGATATAAATGTAGATAACAACTGGAAAGCTGAAAAGCTCAGAGCTGAGCAGAGATTCAGCTTCTGTCTACTGTTGGGGAAATAAAGTTTGGAGTTCAAGTCATGCAAAGGTAGAGGGGTTTGGTAAGCATTTTGGAATTTCCAGTGAAACATCTGGAAGACCACATCTTAGCAGTAAAAATTACATCCTAACACTAAGAGATTAGCTCTATGACTAAGAGCAAAATTGAAATATACCTGCCTAAGCAAAACTTACCTAGCTGCCACAGGGTCAAGGTGATCAGCCTGAATTTAACTGCCTGCTCAAACAACACTCAACACTCTTTACAAGAAGGAAATAAAAATCTACAACCTAAGGGTCTATCAATGGATGACGGAGTAAAGAAAATGAGGTGTGTGTATATATATATGTGTGTGTGTGTGTGTGTGTGTGTGTATAATTAATATATATATATATATATGTGAGGAATACTACTCAACCATAAAAAGAATAAAATAATGTCTTTGCAGCAATATAGACAGAACTGGAGTCCATTATTATAAGTAGAATAACTCAGAAACAGAAAGTAAAATACTGCATGGTCTCACTTATAAATAGGAGCTAAATAATGTGTACATATGGACATAGAGAGTGGAATAATAGACTTTGGAGACTTGAAAAGGTGGGAGGGTGAAACTACCTAATGAGAAACTACCTAATGGATACAATTTATGCTACTTGGGTGATGGTTACACTAAAAGCCCGGACTTCACCACTATGCAATATATCCGTGTAACAAACCTGCACTTATCCCCCTAAAGCTATAAACATAAAAAGTATATAAGAAAAATGTATAAAATACCTGGGGTTTCCACAGTGAATCATACACAAGGTTCTGTATACATGTGAGGGAATAGGAAAATATAATCCATGGTTATGAGAAAAACTGGTCAATAGAAACAGATCCACAGATGACTTCGATATTAGAATTAGCAGACAAGGGCTTTAAAAGGTATCAATATGTTTTGAGATAACTAGATATCCACATGTAAAAGAATAAAGTTGGACAACTTCACACCATATACAAAAATTAACCTCAAATGGATCAGAGACCTAAATGTAAGAGTTAAAACTATAAAACACACACATATTAGTCTTTTTTTTTTTTTTGAAACAGAGTCTTGCTCTGTCACCCAGGCTGGAGTGCAATGGCGCAATCTCGGCTCATTGCAACCTCCACCTCTTGGATTCAAGTGATTCTCCCACCTCAGCCTCACTGGGGCCTCCACTTTGTGACATACTTCAAGGAAGTGTAAGAAACTTCTTTTCAGTTTTTACCTGACTTGTGTGACTTTTCAGCTAGCAGTGAAACAATTACATACCTAGAAGTTCTCCCAAAACTACAATTGGCCTGGTTTCCCACTTGCTTTTCTTGCCACTTTTTCTCAGTCTCTTCAATTCCTCCCTAGGGCTCTGTTCTAAACATCTTCCTTCTAACTCTAAACTAGACACTGTCCCTGGGGAAAACTGTACATTCCTCACCTAATACAGCTAACCAATCCCTAAGTTCTGTCACTTCTACCCTCTTGCTTTTTTCTTGAACCTACCTTATTTTCTCCATTCTCATCTGCCATTTCCTTACTTCAGACCACCACCATTTCCTGTTTAGAATACAGTTACAGCTTTATACTGGTCTTTATACCTCTGTCCCCTTCACAATCCATCCTCCAAATTTCAGCCAAAATGATTTTCTTAAGGCCAGGCATGGTGGCTCATGCCAGTAATCCCCACACTTTGGGAGGCTGAGGCAGGTGGAACACTTGAGCCCAGGAGTTCAAGACCAGGCTGGGCAATGTGGTGAAACCTTGTCTCTATAAAAAACACAAAAATTAGCTGGGCATGGTGATTCACACCTGTAGTCACAGCTACTGGGGTGGCTGAGGCAGGAGGATCACCTGAGCTTGGGAAGGTCAAGGCTGCAGTGAGCTATGATTATACCACTGCACTCCAGCCTTGGCAACAGAGCAAGATTCTGTCTCAAAAAAAAAAAAAAATTCTTAAACCCAAAGTAGGTGATTCTCTTTCCTAGATTAAAGCCTTCAATAGTTCCCTACTGTTGTTAAGATAAAGCCCGTATTCCTAAAGTTGGCTTGTGAGGCCTAGAATGAACTGGCCCTATGTTTTTTTTTTTTTTTTTTTTGAGGGGGGACAGGGTCTCGCTGTGTTATACAGGCTGAAGTGTGGTGGTGCGAACACAGCTCACTGCAGTCTCGACCTGCTGGGCTCAGGTGATTCTCTCACTTCAGCCTCTGGAGGAGCTGGGACTATAGGTGTATGCCACCATGGCTGGCTAGTTTTTTTGTATTTTTTGTAGAGACAGGTTCTCACCAGATTGCCCAGGCTGGTCTTTAACTCTTAAACTCAAGAGATCCATCTGCCTCAGTCTCCCAAAGTGCTGGGATTACAGGTGTGATCCACCATACCCGTGATTTGCCCTTACTGATTTTCATCAAAAGCTCATCCACACCCCTACGCTCTCACATTTCCCACTCCAACCATAGAGAGCCTCTCAGTTCTCAGCAGAGCATCTTTTTTGCCTCTGATTTCAGCCCTTAGATCTCAGCAAAAATGTGACTTCCTCTAGGACTTACCCAGAGTTTGGGTAAGTACCTTCTCCTTGTCTTTCTCTCTCTCTTTTTTTTTTGAGACAGAGTATCTCTCTTGTTGCCAGGCTACAGTGCAATGGCGTGATCTTGGCTCACTGCAACCTCCGCCTCCTGGGTTCAAGTGATTCTCCTGCCTCAGCTTCCTGAGTAGCTGGGATTATAGGCCTGTACCATTACACCTGGCTAATTTCATATTTTTAATAGTGACGGGGTTGCTCCATGTTGGTCCGGCTGGTCTCGATCTCCCAACCTCAAGTGATCCTCCCGCCTCGGCCTCTCAAAGTGCTGGTATTACAGGTGTGAGCCACCACATCTGGCCCTCCTTGTCTTTCTCTACAGTACCACACACATTCCCTGTCATAACACTATATTGCTTTGAAAGTACCTGTGTATTCTCTGCTTTTCCTGCTACATTGTAAGCTCCCTGAGGGTAGAGATCAGTTCTTCTTACACATCATTATATCTCTAGTCCTTAAAACAGTTCCTGACAAATAGGTACTGAATGAATATGCTTCAAATGGCTTAGAATGCTGGCATTGTGAATGGGACAAAAATAATGGTTTCAAAAAGGTTAAGAAGGAATATACTTTGAGAAATACTGTCTAGATGGCTTTTTGAGAAGAAAAGACAGAATTAGATAGATTGTGAGGCAACAGATCTCCCTATGAGTGCCTACTGAGTAGATGACTGCATAAACACGGGAAGAGAGGCACCTGTTGAAGTCAAGGTATGAGTGACTGATAATTATCGGGCCACTTGCACCAACAAGAAAGTAAAGAAAAAGCCAATTTAGGCAGAAGAGATTGAGCTTTATGTGGCTCAGGGCAGCCAAGAAGAATGCCCAACAGATTCCTAGAAAGGCAAGACCAAAGCTCAGGAGGGAGGTTGAGGCTATGGACAGAGATGTTGCACCATGAGATGTTGCAGCCATGGCAGAAAGGGGGCTTAATGCATTCTCCTGAAGAAGTTCCCATGATGCACTCCTTTACTTTAAAATACTTTCATGCAGAAAGAAGGATCTAAGAATGATTCATTGAGGCTAACAAGGTCAATGGAACACTGGTGACTCAGGGATGGAAACCATACCCATCTAAAATTACTAGGAAATGGTTTTCCCCATCATTCCTTGTGGAAATCAAATGACAGTCATTTTCCCCAAGACTTGAAATATAATTTTCCAGGTTTGAAAGGTTCTATCCAAACCTCCCTGCAAGACAGGGATAAGGAGCCTGGGTGGGCCTTCAGTCAGAATAGAGAGTGGGAACTATGGCCAATTTGAGAGGCAATGTCCAGGAGTAACTCTCCTGGACAAATGGAACACTGATAGCATGACTGGGGAGTCTCTCTAAACTGGTCAGGAGCAGGAGCTAGGAGTGAAGAGATGGGAAAGATGCTGTGACCCTCAGCCACAGCAAGAAGCTTCAGTGTTCAGGGTGGGAAGCAGCCTGGAGACTTTCCATGAGCCACAGCAGCTGGCTAAAATTCCGTGGTTCATTCTGCCCCACTGCCAGAGCTTCTGGCAGCCTGCCAAAGGCCTCCCTATGGGCTGCAGAGGAGCAGGTTTAGCTACCTCTTTAGCCTCACCTCACCTTTGGACTCTCCTCTAACCAGGCACACTCAATTTCTTGAGCCTTTCACGCTCTTCTTTCATCTGGCCCCTGCACTTCAGCCTCACAGGGAATTCCCTGTGCCAAATGAGAAAGAAAAAATTCAAGCCTGCTTTACAAATGACTCTGCACCATCTGCTAGATCAAGCTTACTGTGGATGGCTATATAGTCAGAGATGACCCTGGGAGAGTGGGGAAGTGAAACTCCCCTGCGGGCAGGACTTTGAGCAGGGCACTTAGCCTGGAGGGAGAAATGCCGAGTTAATCTTCATGTACTGTCACCGGGTATATGAACTCCATTTTACTTATTTTCTGTATTCCTGATGCGCTGGCATCTTGGGCCTCACTGATTACAGAGAGACTGCCCTTCCAGGGCTAGCCTTTTCCCAGAACACCTTTAATATGCAAACTAACCAATCCAGAGCCTATAGTCTAAATTACTTCCTTTATGGAGTTCCCACAGGTTGAGCGATATTCCCCAACCATAACCACCCCAGAGCCAGGTATCAGACAACCAAAGGCAGCGCCCACACCTTGGAGCCTGCTAAAATGATTCCACCTAGCCAATCTGAAATCTGCTTACCCTGTCTTGCCTTACCTTTTTCACAGAAACCACAACGAAGGCCACTGCCCACGCTTCCCACTCTCTGTCAGCCTCCTGACTGGCCTGGCGCTTCCCCACGTGACCCTACACAGCATGTGGCCCTCCTACTTCTAGACTTCTTCCTTCATGGCAGTAATTTCCACCCTGAGTAAAACAAATCCCGGGTACATTTTCAAACACCAGCCAAGGCTCTGTCTAGAGGATGAGGTTCTTGGAAGTGAGGCTGAGAGAATGCTATTGAGGTGGTCTGGGAATGAGGTGAATGGGCCCAGAGAATGAATATATTTGTGGCCCAATGCTTATGCTCACTAACAGGTCCCACAGCAGAGGAGGCTCCTAGTGACTGAGTGCACGAGACGGCCAGGCTGTGGATGTTGACCAGCCTCTTTCCTCAGGCTTGACAGTGCATGTTCAATGGGCTCTTGTACCAAGCTACCAAATGGAAGTGACAGAGGTAGCACATGGGCTCAGCAATGCGGAATCTCTCTCACCAAGGCTGACCTGGCCAAAATCACTGCTCAGAAACCATGTTGCCAGCAGCAATGACCAAGCATCTCCAGGATGACACCATTATCTCAAGGCACCAGCCAGCCTTCTGGAAGCAGGTTCATCCCACCAGGCCCCTTCCCTCATGGAGTGAATGGCATAGGGTCTTTTCTGGAATATTCATTTTTTCTGCATGTGGACTTGCTTTTCCTACTGCTCTGCTTCTGGCAGCCACACAGCAAGCTGTGGACTCTGGGGATACCCTTTTCTTTTTGATGCATCTCACACAATACTGCTTCTCATCAAGAACCCTCCTTTGTAGCAAAAGAAATAAAGCAATAGGCCGGGCGCGGTGGCTCAAGCCTGTAATCCCAGCACTTTGGGAGGCCGAGGCGGGTGGATCACGAGGTCAAGAGATCGAGACCATCCTGGTCAACATGGTGAAACCCCGTCTCTACTAATACAAAAAAAAAAATTAGCTGGGCACGGTGGCGCGTGCCTGTAATCCCAGCTACTCAGGAGGCTGAGGCAGGAGAATTGCCTGAACCCAGGAGGCGGAGGTTGCGGTGAGCCGAGATCGCGCCATTGCACTCCAGCCTGGGTAACAAGAGCGAAACTCCGTCTCAAAAAAAAAAAAAAAAAGAAATAAAGCAATAGGCTGATGCTTTGGGGAGTCACTGATCTTATTATGCACCCAACGCTCTGTGGTGGCTGGCCTTATACAGTACTATGTGGCATTAGAGGGTTCAGAAAGCAAACCAGATGGGAGTCAGTATTTTATAAGATTGGTGTGCAGTCCTGGAGGGTGTAGTTTCTCTTCTGAACCAGTGACCAACATATGGCCCTGCTTTTTAGCCGGAATCTAAAGGTTCAAATTCCCAAGGAAATGAGGGTTCCTTAATCTGTGATTAAGCCTAATACCAGCTCTTTGCAATCAAAGTGAGATCTGTGGACCAGCACTGTTGGCATCATCTGGGAGCTCGTTAGAAATGCAGAATCTCAGACCCCATCCCACACCTACTGGTCTATAATCTGCATTTTAAGGAGATCCCCTGTTCATTCACATGCATGTCAAAGTTTGAGAATCACTAGTCTAACCCACTCACAACATTTTTGCTTCTCGTCCTCAAACCTCTGATCTCTGCTTCTTAATGAGTTTAGTACTTGAAGGATGGATGCTTCCACCAGGGGATACAAAATGGTTTCAATGAAGTGGAAGCAGAGACTTACACTGTCTCCTGGTGGCTTCACAATACTCATGCCAGTAAGAAATAAATGATAAAGGGGCTCATGGGCTTTGAGAGAGTAACTGATCCTAATTATCGAGGGGAACTAGGACTGCTGCTATACAATGAGGCAGAAGAAGAGAGGATGGAAGTCAAACAGCCTCGGGGGAACCTCCTAGTACTGTCTTGTTCAGGAGTAAAAGTCAATGTGTCATTACTAAGGCCCTACAGAGGCAAAACTGCCAAGACCTCAGATTCCTCAGGAATGAAGGTTTGGGTCCCATTACAGGATAAGGAACCAATCCCACTAAGGCTCTAACTGAGGGCAATGGGAGCATGAATTGGATGGTGGAAGAGGAAAGCATCAGGAAAACCTGCGAAAGAGTTCAGAATGGGTGTCCTGTGGTAGATGCAGCAAACCACCATCGCATGTGTACACCTATGTAACAAACCTGCATGTTCTGCACATGTACCCCAGAACTTAAAGTATAATAAAAAACAGTAAGAATGATTCAGTGTTTGGAATGCTGAATATTAAGGTTGGGTCCTGTCAGAACCAGAGGAGGAGAGGACTTTGCCCAGAGATTCTGGGCCTGGAGCCAGACTCAGCAACTGATAGAATCTGGATTTGACAAGTGAGTGAGTTGCACAGAATTCTTGTTGGAAGCTTGTTTTTAAAGCCAGAATATGGGTAAAGGAGTGGGTGTGGACTTGGATGTAGTTTTGGGGCAGCCTAGGAGGTAGCTGTATTGTTTATTTTTTTTTCCTGACTACTCAGCATCCAAAGCGTTCTAAACCAGGGGACATCTCCCAACATGAGCATCTTTGTGGGAGGCAAGTCCTGTTATTCAGGCCCCTATCCAGGACTCTGCACCGTCAGGGGATGCTTCGAAAGCACAGGCAGTCAGTATCCAAGATGTGACTTCAGCAGAGGCTTCTAAATCAGACCCTTTCCTACGGCATAAGCTGGGCCGTCAGCACCACCCAGCATCCTTGGATCCGCCCCAGTTCCTGGGTATCTTTCTCTTGCTATCTAGTTAATTCTACAAATTCCCATAAATTCCTTTCTGTGTAAGTTTTCATCCCAAAACCTTGAATCCAGGTATAATAAGTTTGGTTGGAAAGACATAAGCAGCTATAAATGTCCTAAGCAATGTTTCTAAATTAGAGATCCTGTGAAAAATGCCCATTTTTATTTAGGAGATCTCCCTCTGCTTCCTGACCAGCCCTGGTGGTTCCCCTGTGTGGCCCTACATGACATACCATGCCTCCTACTTGCAGGGGAACGCGAGTCAAAACTTCCTTCATGATAACCATTTCTGTGCCTTCCACAGAAAGCCCAAGAGTCTTCAGTTCAAGCAAGCTCCCAGGTGATGTGGATAATGCTGGTCACTGACCACACCTTGGGTGTTGAGATCTAGAGCACTAAAGATGTGTAGAGAAGAGGCTGGGAAGTAGGAAGGAGCAAGATCAAGAAGGGTGTTAAATGCTGTGTAATAAAGGTTGCACTCGATCTTGCAGGTGATAAGCAGCCATTAAATGACCTGGGGGAGTGAAATAAATAGACTTCCATTTTTAAGTGGCGCTGGATGTCATGTGAACAACAGAGTGGGAAAGGAGGGACAGGAGGCAGGAGAACCTGTTAGGAAGTGCAACAGGCACAACAATGGCTCCCCAAAGATGTCCATGTCCTAATCCCCATATGGCAAATGGGACGTTGTAGAATTATTAAGTTAAGGACCTTCAGATGGAAAGATTATCCTGGATGGCCCAGGTGGGCCTCAAGTAATCATGTGAATCCTCAAAGTAGAGAACTTTTCCCAGTGAGTCCGAGGGAGATGTGATTAAGGAAGAACAGCCAGAGAGATGCAACATTGCTGGCTCTGAAGAAGGAGGAGGAGGGGGCACAAGCCTAAGAATGCAGGAATACTGGAAAAGGCAAGGACACAGTCTCTCCACCAGGGCCACCAAACGGAGCACAGTCCTGCTTGATTTTAACCTAGTGGGACTTGTTAGACTTCTGACCTTCAGAATTATAAAATAATATACAGGTGTTGTTTTAAGCCACTAAGTTCACAGTAATTTGTAACGCTGACAATAAAAAACTAATACAGAAGGCTATTGTAACCTTCTAGGGAAAAAGATGAGAATCTTGTTTCTGAGAGTGGCAGCAGAGAGGGAAGACAGACCTGGTCTGGAAGATTATTCAGGAGATAGGGAGGAAGGGACATAGTCACCAACAGGGGGGGTGTGGGTGTGGGTGTGTGGGTGTGGGTGTGTTAAGGAAATTCTCAGGTTTCTCCCTTGAATAAAATGGGTCCATTGGTCAAAAGGACTGCAGGAAGGAAACATAGGAGTGTGAGTGCAGAGAAAGGAGGCAGTTCTCTCCTGATACTTGGCTCCTTTCTTCAGATTCCTTTTTTGCCAAGAACCCTTCTAATCTTAACTCTTGCACATTCCCTACTGGGAAAAGCATGTGCTCAGCAGCCAACACAAATGGCTGCTCTGCTCATCAATTATGGTTTCACTCTAATGAATTGCCATTCTAGTCATAAACCAGGCTTCTGTGAGTTTAGTCAGAATAAAACAATTTACCAGGGTTTGATCTCTCTCCGAAGAGCTGACAGAGTTGTTTTTGCCCTTGCAAAGTAAAGGATCAGACCTTATGCTACCCTGGTAAGGCTTCCTTCCCTGGCACAGCTTGCAAGTGGGAAAAATTGGGAGAGTGAGGGCTAGAAGAGGCTGCCTAATGCTTTGCCCTGTGCCAAGTCAATTGAGAATCAGAAGGCTCTGTGCTTGCAATTTAACAGCTATTTATAGGATGTATTCTGAGATTCCCTCACACATACCACAGACCTGGTCTCCAGAGAAGAAATCGCCCCCCTCTGGAGCCCTCTGCTTAGGAACAGCAAGATACAAGCCCAGGCAAGTCGTTCTGGGAAAGTGGGAGATTGTGGGGAGCAGGGTCAGTTCTAGTTTCAGTTGATCTGGAGATGTCTGGTTCCATCATAAAGACCTCTTGGGAAATCTGAGGAAAAAAAATACTGACTTTCTAAGCCCACTTTGAATTGTTTCTTTACCTATGCCAAACCTGCCAAGGGACATCTGAGTAAAAGAGGCAAAGGCATGGCTATTACCCACCCCACTGTTTCGATGGGGACACTGAGGCTCTCAGAAGTTTAAGCTACTTGCCCAGCACTGCATGATTCAAATGTCAGTCTTGACTGACCTCAGTCTTCTGATGCCCAAAATCCACACCTTTTGCACTTTGAGTTTGTGTCCTATGTGGGGAAGGGTAGCACCCTTCCCTCACCACCTACCCAGCAGGTCTCTGTCAGTCAGCAGTAGTCTAATGGTTCTCCTGCCTGAAGGTGCCCGGCACATCCAGGGCTGGTGACTGGGGTACCCAGATCATCCAACAGTAATTGATATTACCCTACAACCAGTATGTCCTCCCAGATCCCCTTCCTATGTGCTTGCCTTATGCAATGTGCTACAGAAAACATATAGGGACCGGGTGCTGTGGCTCACACTTGTAATCCTAGCACTTTGGGAGGCTGATATGGGCAGATCACCTAAGGTCAGGAGTTCAAGACCAGCCTGGGCAACATGACGAAACCCTGTCTCTACTAAAAACACAAAAATTAGCCAGGTGTGGTGGCACATAACTGTAAGCCCAGCTACTCAGGAGGCTGAGGCTGGAGAATCGCTTGAACCCAGGAGGCGGAGGTTGCAGTGAGCCAAGATTGCACCACTGCTCTCCAGCCTGGGTGAGAGAGTGAGACTCCATCTCAAAAAAAAAAAAAAGAAAAGAAAAGAAAAGAAAAGAAATATAAGATGATGAAAATCCCCTGCCCTCAAAAGTTTACAGAGCAACAGAGCCTGAACTGTGGAGTTGGAATGAAAGAAATGGAATGGGGACAGAGTTGCATAACCAGGAACCAAACCCAGCTCTGCCGGACTCTAGGACCTGTGCTCCTGCCCTCAATGCTGGACTGTCTCTCAGTCATGGTACTTGATGGTCTACAGACTGTTTTCCAGACAAATAATCAAGGCTGAGAGAGGTGAAGTCACTTGTGGCTTATGGCTTGCCTGTGGCAGAGCTGAGAGACCTCCAATTCCAGATGTCACCACCTCTTGCTGTACCTCCCTGCTTTCTTCACCTCAACACTCTAGGTCTAGGCAGGGGAAGGTCTAGACAGGAAAGAGGAATCTTGAGATGCCTCATGAGAAATGTGATGAAGAGACTCCTTTTCCCTGTTTCCAGTGCTATGGCAAGGAGGGCATCCTCTTCCTCCAACATTCACACTCCACCTCATTCCAGCCAATTCCTTCCAGAATACACAGTGCTACTTACATATTCCTTAATGTCCTTTGATTTCACAGCCTTGTAGGAATAATACGCAGGGTAAAGGGTGCCAAATATAAGCCTGGAGGGAAGAGAGACAAAGAGAAATATGATTTTTCATTCACCTTATTTAATGGAAAATGTCTGTCTTCAATGCCAAGAGCAGTCCTCTAAGCTAAAGAAAGTGCTTTGAGGCTTGATTTATTTTTGAGAATGTCCTCAAGGTGTTCTGCTCATGGCTGGGGCGTCCTTGGGCACCTCTATCTTCTGTTAAAGCCCACACCCACCTTCCTTCAATCTATGGTTTGGCAACATGGAAGGGTGGTTTGGGGTCATGGAAGCCCCTCTGAAGCTCTATTAAGCCTGCAAACGCCTCAGGCTTCTTTCTCCATTAAAACCTTTTCCTTCAAATTTCACTCCCCTTGGACTTGATCTCACCATCCTGCAGCCAGAATAAACTCTTAATATTTCATATTGTAAATCCAATCGGGCCAAACCCTCTTCCTACCAATACATCCCCATCTTGCATTAGCCTGTTTCTCATTGCTCTTAAGATGAAGAAGCAAAAATACCAGCAGCGTGACAGTGTTTGGGCAGCAGCTCTCACTGATCTATGCCTAGGGCTGCGTTGGGTCATTAAATGATCTCATGCTCAGTTCTGCCTCTCAGGACCTGCACAGCAGAGCTCTCTCTACTTGCCCTCATTCTCTCCACCATGCACTATTTCCTATCCAGAAAGCCTTTGCCTGTGCTGTTCTCTCCTTCTGGAGTCTTCCTTCCCTCCTTCTTTGTCTGGTTAATTCCTGTTCATCCATCACATCCCAGCTCCAGTATGACTTCTTCCCTGGCCTCTCTAACTAGCTCAAACCTCCCCATTACACTCACAGCACAATATACCTATTATCAGGGTGTTCTTTTACTGTTGTTTGTGTGATGCTTTGATTGACAGCCCTCTTTCCACAGAACTGTACATGCCTCGAGGGTAGAGAATGGATTTGTTTTGCTCAACACTGTGTTCCCAGAACCTCATCGTAGGTTCTCAACAGATGTTTGTAAATGAATGAATTGAGCTGGAGGTTTAATCTTTTCATCTGACAGATGAGGTCACCCCAGGTGCCAACTCAGGGTCAAGCTGACTGGGTGCAGGAGCAGGCCTGGCCCAGGCACTACAGGAGGTGGCATCTCCTGTGACAACCCCACAGATGGAGATTTCAGGGTCCCTGCAAGGAGCCAGCCTAGTTACAGAAGACACCACACTGAAGAAGCCCAAAGCTGTGGTTCACTGGGTATTGAGAGGCTGTACAGAGAACTCCTAGTCCAGAAGCAATTTACCAAGCAGGGGTCAGCTTTACCATGAGCACTGTTGCCAGGGAACACCCTGACATTCCACAATCATCGGGTTTCCAGGGAAAACAAAGTTAACAGAACCAAGTCTGTTTCTGCCACTGAAAGGGAGAAGGCTGTTAGCTCTTGGCTCACATAGGCCTCGTGTGAAATGCTTTACAGCTTTATCCCACTTAGACTGCCTTGTCCCAAGGAACCCCTTTTACAGACAGGACTCCAGTGCATGGAGCAGCCAGTCATTTACTTGTTTAAGGCCTCGTGACCAGCAAGGGGTAAGGCAGGGGCTGGAGCCCAGCCAGGCCGCCCTCCTCCAAACCTGGCTTCTTGTCACCACTGTACACTGCCTTGCGGAGCCACCCACCCTCCAGGAAGGCTGAAATGACCTGTGTGAGGAGCAGGATGAGCCAGTGGGGAGACAAGAGAGTAGTGGAAGGAAGGGGAAAAGGTAGGACTCGGGGTGAGGGAGAAATATTTAAGAGAGGGTAGTGCCAAAGACAGCAGCCAGGTCACAGGGGAGGCAGCTGGGGAAGCCCACTGGATTTGGTCACTGCCCTCTTTGGTGAGGAAGGCCCCCCACTCTTCCACA
Organism: Aotus nancymaae; assembly: GCF_030222135.1. Classification (NCBI taxonomy): domain Eukaryota; kingdom Metazoa; phylum Chordata; class Mammalia; order Primates; family Aotidae; genus Aotus; species Aotus nancymaae. The sequence goes on from NW_026988429.1 coordinate 12,577,433, forward strand.
CTGCCTCCTTGCCTGCCCCCTCCCAGGCATTCTCAGGTATCCACGAGGCTCTCTTCCTCGGGGAGGCCTTTCCTGACCTGGTCACCCCCTGAAGATTGGGCTCCTCTCCCTTTTTAGCTCCTGTACCAGCCCCTTTCTCTTGTCCACCGCGTCCACTCAGTCAGCTCAGGGTCCGTCTCTCCCACAAGACTGTGTCTTTCACAAAGCCAGGGATGGCATCCCTCATTCATCACACACCCCTGTGCCCTGTACAGCAGGAAGGGCTCAGTAAGTATGTGTTCACTGCATGAAGTATCAGAACAGGGAAGATAAAGCCACCACCATCCAGGGAATGCTCGTGACCTTGGGACCAAGGTCTCGGCAGCGAGGTGGACGCCAGATAGCACCAGGCTGATTCAGCAAAGCCTCGGGCACAACGCCATGGACTCGGGGGAAATAAATATACAGCTCCTCGGGCACAGGTGGCCTGGGTATTACCCATGTCTGCCAGGATGGGTTCCAGCCCCTGCCCTGGAGCAGCATGTGAACAGCAGAGGAGAGACAGATGAAAAGTACAGCGCTACCCAGCAGCCCACTGATGGGATCCCCATGAACCCCAGTGGGTCATGACACCCTCTGGTCACAGAGCAGGGAAGGCGCAACAGGGAGGCCTGTGCAAGGTTGGCTGGACTCTTCTGGAGTGAGCAGATTTCCAGCATCCTCTGCCTGACAGCACAAGGTCCCTCCACACATGAGTTTTCTTTTCAGTTTCTAAAAGCTCAATAACACTTAGCATCTCCCTGCCCCGGGGAAAGGGAAATGGGATGAAAATATCCAGTTCTTAACCTATTTTGGAGGTAAGAAATAACGAAGGAAGCAGGCCCAAGTCAAAGGGGCTTGGTACTTCTGCCCCTCCAGACCAAGTGCTCCCACAAGGCCCTTCTCCACCAGCCCCACCGGCCTTGGTTCCCACCCCTCCCTCAGCCTCAGGTTCATAGAGCCAGCAGCCAGCAGCTGTCCCCTGATAAGCCACATTTGCTTGCAGTCTGTGACTTCCTGGCTGCTCTTTCTTCTGTCTGAATGTTAGCACAGGATCTTCCCCAATCTCACAACTCTTTTGTTTTTCCTGTTAAAGCCCCACTAATCCTTTAAGACCCATCTCAAAAAGGCCACTTCTTCTGTGAAGTCTTTGGTTACTCCCCCCTCAATTATCTTGATACTGTTTAAGCCTGTGACAGGCCTTATGTAGTAGTAGCAAAAATAACACATTTAAAATAATATATTATATTGTTGAGTGTTTACTAATGCCAGGCACTGTTCCACAAGCTGTACTCACTCTTTCAATGAATCCTCTCACATGCATAGGGAAAAAAACAGAATTCTTACTACCCCATTTTACAGGATGGGACACTGAGGCTTAGCATCATTATTCACTCACCCAAGGAGACACAACAGCCAGGTGCAGAGCTAGGATCTGAACCCAGGCAGCCTGACAATGGGACTGCCTGTGCTGGCTGAGTCTGTCTCCTTAGTCAGATCATATAGTACTGGGCAATCAGGAGGGTCCCTCATGCCTGGCACAGCACCTCCCCCTTTAAGTGGGTGCTTGAAATGTCTGTTGAGTAATAAACAAGCAATTTCAATCTCTCTCCAGCCCACTAGCTAGACTCACATAACTTTCTACAAAGTTAGAAAAAAAGTGGTAAAATGGAAGGGTCTAAAGCTCCTTCAAAGCTCGAGGTGGGCTCAAGCAGAGGGAAAGTGGAAGGCTGGAGTGCCATCCTCTAGAGAGACCAGGCTCTGCATTAACACACTCCTCTGGATTATCTCTGCAGGGAGCTCGAACCTCACAGCTCTGCGCCCACCCTCCCTTCTCCCCACTGTCATTAACTGTTACCCCGAAGCCCTGTCCCTGTGTAAAGGCTCCATGGATCTGCCTGCAGCGTTTCCCCTATCCTTGCCTTTCACTCTTCCTCTTGCTCCAAGTTAGGGGTCTTCATCCAGGTTGCCTCTCCACTCACCTCCTCCACAGCTGCGGCATCCAGAAGGGAGCATGAGTCTCACGTGAATACTATACTCCGACGAAGTGGTTCCCCACTGGGGTGATCCTGTTTCCCAGGGTAATCTGGGCAATGTCTGGAGACACTCTGTTTGTCTGAGAGGGTGCTACTGGCAGCCAATGAGCAGAGGCCAGGGACGCTGCTAAACGTCCTATCATGCACAGGACAGGCCCTCTCAACAAAGAATCATCCAGTCTAAAATGTCAATTGTGCCACTGCTGAGAAACCTAGTTTCTAGACTAGTGTGTTGTTTCCTGATCCTTCACCCAGCCATCAAGGGTCATTTTTTTGAACACCAAGGGCCATTTTATTGAACCCCAAGAGTTTAAAAAAAAGTTCAGTAGCCCAGGAAAAACTGTAAATGCTCCAATGAGGGGGATGGCCCCAAATGGTAAAGATCACATACCTAGCCTGTTGGCCAATGTCAGGGAAAACACAGCTCTCAAGTTGCTTACCAACTTCCTGGAGCTCTCTCCAGAAGAGAGAGATTACTCACACGAATTAACCGTAATGTCACTGAGGAGAGCTGCTCACCATTCCCCAGGGCCTGCAGGGTAACTATTGCTGGCCTAGGACACAGCTACAAGCTGTGGCACTGCAGTTGCTGACTGTGTCCAAGTCCTCTGCAAACCATGAAACAAACCAGTATTTTTCACAGTCTTCTCAGGGATCCTAGAGTTGCACCAACATGTCACAATCCCAAATTGTGCTGAAGATTTAAAAATCAATGCTAGTCATTTTTTTCCTAAAATTAACTTTTCAAATGTAAGAGAAATAACAAGCCTATTTATACAGCTGTTTATATCATTAAAAAACAAATCACACTGAAGAAACTGTATGCCACCCAAGGGATTCTGGAATGGTCTGTTTCTTAACCTGAGCACTTGTTTTATAATTTCGAATGTATATCAAACTGTGCACATCTTATTTCATAACTATTTTTTTGAGACAAAGTCTTGTTCTTTCACCCAGGCTGGAATACAGTGGCATGATCTCTGCTTGCTGCAACCTCTGCTTCCCGGGTTCAAGCAATTCTCCTACCTCAGCCTCCCAAGTAGCTGGAATTGCAGGTGTGCATCACCACACCCAGCTAATTTTTGTATTTTTAGTAGAGCCAGGGGTTTCTCCATGTTGCCCAGGCTGGTCTTGAACTCCTGGCCTCAAGTGATCCAACCACCTCAGCCTCTCAAAGTGCTGGGATTACAGGCGTGCGCCACTGCACCCAGCTTTATTTCATAATTTAAAAAAATTACAGTACCCAGTAAGATACATTTGCATAGTCTTCAATTCATGAAGGCACACAGTTTCATCTGAGCATTAAAATTTATACTGATTACATTTTGTGCTTTTTGTTCTTAATATAATAAAAATATAATTTAAAATTATGTTCTCTGAAGATACTTTCTAAAATCATGTAAATCCATTTTTATCACTTCTAATGAGAATTAATCTCCAAGAAAGTTTTTGCTGTCTACTCTAACAGAAGAATGTTCCGTGGTTCTTTAGCTTCCAATAAATATGCTATTATTCTTAACCTGGAGAAAACCTAAGGGTAGATATATTTGAAGTCCCCTATATGCACTTTCCTGAGACAATCCTTTCCCTCTTTCCGAAAAGTCATCACTATCCTGAATTTGGTGTTTATCATTCTCATCATTTTTTTATTAACTACATGAGCCACACATAAAGTGTTTATACCTGTTTACACATTCTGTAAATGGAAACACACTAGATGTATTCCACTGTGATTTTTTTTCATTCAAACTTATGTTTTTAAAATTTGATCCATGTTGACACTTGTGTTTCTATATCATTTTTAAAAACTATTTATTTATTTGTATTGAGACAGGGTCTCGCTATGCTCTCCAGGCTGGTCCTGAACTCCTGTATTCAATGATTTTCCTACCTCAACCTTCCAAGTAGCTGGGATTACAGGTATGTGGCACCTGAACCCAGTTTTTCTAGATCCTTTTTAACCACTGTGTACCACTTTACTATATGAACATATTATAGTTTATTCTGTTGATGCATACTTAGGTTCTTTCCTATTTTTCCCCTTTATAAACAGGGCTGTGATGAACATTATTATACATGTCTCCTTGTGCACATTTGAGACCTTCTCTAGGGTATCTACGTAGTGTGGAACTGCTGGGTTAGAAGGTACAGCATCGTTTACCAGATAATGCAAAACCACTTGCCAGAATGACTGTACCAATTTATATTCCTTCCTGCAAGTATAAAATACTCCCCAATCTTGCAAAACTTATGTAGTTGGACCGTTAAATTTTTGCCAGTGTGATGGGTGTAAAATGGTATCCCACGTTTGCTTCAATTTGCATTTCCTCAATGGCCCGTGAAGCCAAGCAACTTTTATGCCTTTTGGACATTTGGGCTGCTTAACTACCCTGTTTATATCTCTCCATTAGTTTACCTTGTTCTTAGTGATTTTTAGGAATTCTTTGTGAATTTTGGGTATAAATCCTTTCTTGGACATATGCATTTCAAATGTCTTTCCTCAATATACACTCTCTTAACCTGGTTTGTGGCACATTTTCTTGTAACTACATAGACAAATACATCAGTCTTCTACAGCTTTTTTCCTATCTTGTTCAGGAAATCCTGGTCACGTATATATTCTTCTAAGAGTTTTAAAGTTTTGCTTTTTCAATACTAGGTTTTCATTCATCTTTATGTATGATGTGAGTTAGCTATATGGATCCCAATTGTCCCATCCCACTGATTTGCAGTGCTACCTGTCACATATAAAGTTTTCAATATGCACAGGTATTATTTTCAGCTCTCTATTCGACTGATCTACTGTCTAACCATGCACCTATATCACAGTGTCCTTACAATGATCATAATATTAACAACCATGACTTTATAATAAATCCTGATATTCTTAAATTTGTCTTGGCCATTGTCTTTTTTTTTTTTTTTTTTTTTTTGTGAGATGAAGTCTCACTCTGTCGCCCAGGCTGAAGTGCAGTGGCGCAATCCCAGCTCACTGCAACCTCTGCCTCCTGGATTCAAGCAATTCTTCTGCCTCAGCCTCCCAAGTAGCTGGGATTACAGGCACATGCTACCACACCCAGCTAATTTTTGTATTTTTAGTAGAGTTTGGGTTTCACCATATTGGCCAAGCTGGTCTTGAACTCCTGACCTCGTGATCCAGCCCTCTTGGCCTCAAAGTGCTGGGATCACAGGCATGATCCACTGCGCCTGGCTAACCATTCTTCTTTCTTAATTAGGAATTCAATGTAGAATCTTGGCTATTCTTGATCCTTTGTTTTTCTATATAAATTTCATGATAGTTTGTCAAGTCTCATATAAAAGCTTATTTAGATTTTGATTATAATTTCACTGTATTCATAAAATTTACTTGGGAAGAATCACCATCTTTATGATTTCAAGTTTTCTCTTTGTGAACATGGTGGCTTCCATTTCCTCATGTCTTCTTTAATGTCTTTTTATTATATGTTGTAAATTTCTCCATAAAGATCTACATGTTTTGTCTTACTGCTAGGCACTTCGGGTTTTGGGTTTTTAAAAATTTTTTTGGTGGTACTGTGAATTTTTAAAATTAGATTTTCTATTGGTTATTAATGGTGTATATATAGGAATGCTACTGACTTTCCAGGCCTAACCTTGAAGCAGTCAAAAGCATTTGGAGTGTCAAATGCATTACCATGAGTGAAAGCAGCAAACTCAAAAGGCAACATGTGTTATGACTCCATTTATAAGCTTTTCTTTCTTTCTTTCTTTCTTTTTTTTTTTTTGAGATGGAGTCTTACTCTGTCACCTAGGCAGGAGTGCAGTGGTGCAATCTCAGCTCACTGCAACCTCTGCCTCCTGGGTTCAAGCGATTTTCCTGCCTCAGCCTCCTGAGCAGCTGGGATTACAGGCATGTGCCACCACACCCAGCTAATTTTTGTATTTTTACTAGAGACGGAGTTTCACTATGTTGGCCAGGCTGGTATGTGCTCTTCTGAGAAAGGGAAGTTTATAGGGATAAAAACCAGATAAGTAGTTGCCAGGGTTAGATGTGGGGAGTTGCGGGGCTTGACTCCAAGAATGTGAAGGAATTTTGGGAAGGGATGGAGCTGCTGCAAACCTGACTGTAGTGCTGTTTACACAACTGTATATGTTTACCAAAACTTAGAATTAAAACTCACACTAAAAAGAATGAATTTTACCAACTTCACCTCTATACACCTGATCTTTAAAAAAACCAAAGCATTCAGAGGAATTCACATTCATAAGTGAGGTGTGTCATGGGTCTCCAGAAATGGATCAAGTTGATCTGAGCATCAGCCTCCAAGCTCTGAGACAACCAGTACCTTCCTGATGTCAGAAGGTCCATGTGTGGCAAAACAAGCATTCCCAAAACCATAATGCATGTCCAAGACCCACTGATCTCTAGCCCTGAAAAGACTGTCTCAGATATGCTGTGGGACTGGGTTCTAAGTGCTTGAGAAACTCTGACCTTTACTACAATGCCCCAGGGAACATCCTCACTCATGATGGTTCCCTAGAAGCTTAATCTGGGAAAAGAGTTGCTCCATTGGGGCACACAGCTCAGGTTCCCATGGCACAGCAAACCACATGGGCTTTGGTTGCCATGGGTCCCAACACCTAGGCTTCTGCTAACTCACAGTGACTTTCTAACATGCTGGAGGGAGAAAACAGGAAAACAACAGAACTGGCCTACTGTGCATTTTGTCTCCCTGGAGACTGTATTATTGTGACTTACAAGCCATTTATTTTTGAGTGCGCACTGCACAAACTTATCTACCAAGATTATCACTTTTAATCTTCATTTGAGACAGGTATTATCATTTTCCTCATAATAATGAGAAAATTGAGGTTTAGTGAAAATAAATGAGTCTCACAATTAGTCAGAGAAGGAGGCCAAAGTCAAACCCATGTCTAACTCCACTGCCCATCTCTTCACTGCTATGATGCACTGCCTTCCTGACTCTTCAATATGTGGCTGAGAGTCTACACTTGGTCTCTGAAAGAATGAATGAGGAATAGGTGAGAGGGAGGAAGACCGTTGCCTGCTTCCTTGCCTAATGGAATTCCACTCTGCCCCTGAATTATAGATTTACTGACATCAGGTGACAGTATAATTACAGGGTTTCAAGTACATAAACTGTTCACATAAACGAGGTTCTCTCCTGACCTGAGCTGATCTTGGCAAAACAAAAATTAACTATGTCCTTCTTTTTCACCTTGGGATGTGATTCTGCCAGTCTCTCTGTAATCTTTCCTTTCCCAGCTAGCTTCAGATCCTGCTCCTCTCTGCAGATTTGAGAGAGTGAACACAGACACAACTCTTCCTTGGGTAACCCACCTCACTAACATCTCATTTGCTTATTTGTTCAACTGATCGGCAGTGTACCCCTCCGAGATAATGAGACTACATTCGCAGTTTACAAATAAAAAAAACTGAGCCTCCGAGTAGTTGAGGGATATTCCAAAACCCTTCTCCTATCCAACAAGAAGCAAACCCAGGCTTCCTGTCTCCAAGTCCATGACCATTCCCCAGTCCACGCTGCCTCTCTTAGCATGAAGAGGGGATTTCAATGCTTATTTAAAGCTGTAATCCATTTTAAGTTGGATTTTTATGCTCCCAAACCCAACTTAGGAAAGCACAAAACAGAAAAGTCTGATGCAAGCAGGAACAAACATTCTGTAAATTTCCAACTGATACTGTTCCACTCTACAATCCAACCCACACAAATCCCTCAACCACAAATGTCTGCCTGAATCTCTTGTTTTTGTTTGTTTTTAAATCTTAATTGTAGAGATCCCTATTCTTAAGAAACTCAGCTTTATTGTATGTGGTAGAAAGAGGATGGGCTTCGACTATAGACCTGAGTTTGAATCCAGCTCCATCCCTGACTAGCTGTGGAGTGGCCAGCATGCTTCTTAACTACTCTGAACCAGTTTCCTTGAGTATAGAGACCAAGAACATCTACTTTCAATAGCCACTATGCAGATTAAACGAGGAAATTGTAGGTACAGATTTAACATACCAGAGATACTCTAGATGAATGACAAATATCAATTCCCTTCCCGTCTACAAAAATAGTAACTTCAAATGCCAATTCTTTTAAGCACAAAATATTTTTCATTCAATCATTAAATATGTGCTGAGCACCAACTGTGTGCCCTGGGCCATCTGATAGAAAAGTGGGCAGCAAGCAGATAATTATACAAATAAACGATTACTGTCATCACAATAATTGTGATGAGTCCTGCTGAGTATGTTTTGTAGAAAAGAGAAGATTCATTTACAATGACTGTCCTGTGGTCACCCATTTCCCAGCTTAGGCCCCCACCCACGCCTGCTCCAGACCTCAGAGCCAGAGACCTGACTCTCAGCTGGAGGGTCCTGTGCTAAAGGGTTATGTTTTTCTCTTCCTGGTGGACTTCATCTAAAGCCCCCTACATGGTATATATTTAGGCTGAGAACAGGAATTCTGGGCTTTCCTATGTACACCATGAAAAAGGCGTTGGGGGAAAATGTGAGAAGCTCTTTGAGATGCACTGGAGGGGGTGGTCAGCAGGTATCTGTGGGGTTTTCTGGGGACTTGTCTGCTCAGCTGATGCCCTCCTAGCTCTCACACAGCAGGTACTGATGTCCTCTGCCAGGGCCCAGCCAACTTTGAGTGCACATGTCTATCTGGTGGAGGATATCAAAAGCCCTAGGGAAGGCCATGGGAACAGGACAAACCTTTATGATGCCCAGCAGGCACTGTACAAGGCACTGATCCCCACAGAAGTCAGATGAGGGGACTACTATTATCCTCTCTTACACAGAAGGGACCTGGGACTTTAAGTGGTTAAATTCATTCATTCATTCATTTGTTCATCCAACAGACATTTATTCAGTCCCTATTCTGTGTCAGATTCTGAGGCCAACACAAGGTCACAGAGCTGCTAACTGAATGAGCTGGATTCAAATGCTCTACCTGGCTTCAAACTCTGCTTTTTCTAATTCAACTTGATACCTCAAGGTCAGAGGTTTTATCTTCAGGGAAGTCATAACATGGCTGGGGCGCCAGGTGTGTCAGAACAAGAAAGGTGGCAGGCAGAGCTGCGTGTGCTAAGTATGGAAGGAAAGACAAATGATGATGGGCAAAACTACAGAGATGGAAAACAGATGAGCTGCCAGAGACTGGCAGTTGGGGAGAAGAAGATGATGACTGCAAAGGGGCATGGGGGAAGTTTTGGAGGAAATGAACCTGTTCTATATTTACACTGTGGTCATGATTATATGACTTGTCAAAGCTTACAGAACTGTACAGTAAAAAGGATGAATTTCACTGTGTGCAAATTATACCTTAATTTTTTTTTTTTTTGCTTTTATAAAGGCAACCTTAATTTTTTAAATACAGAAAAATGAGAAAGAAAGAGAAAAGAAAGAATGAATACAAGCAGAAATAGACTGACAGTGGTGCTAAGGAAGCTTAAGCTTCTGGGCTACTTAACTGCATGAACCCTGGGAGAGGTCCTAGCAGAGCATTTATTACATTTTTGAACTTTTTCTGGAAAAGGCCCTTTCACAATTGTAAAAGTTTTAGGCCTCACAAAACCAAGATTGACCTTGAACACAAGTTCAAGAATAGATCATGAGAAAGGAAGAATGGAGGGTTCTTAAGGTGTTGATGTCAAGCGGGACCCCAGAGAAAGGCAAGACCTGGTTCTGGCAGACAGAGAGGTAGGAAAGACAACCCATGGAGAGGAACCAGCATGGACAACATGCAAAGAAGGTTTTCCGGGTTCCCAGTGTGACATGAACACCAGGAATTTGGGAGCCCTGCATTATACATTCTTCACCTCAGGCAAATGTGTCGTGCCATGATCTCAGTCACACCAAGTCATTCTAGGTAGGCAGGAAAGCTATGACATGGTGGGACATGAAAATCCCAGATGCTGGTAAGTTAACGCCACATGCATTTGCCATTCTTCTGGCTCCGGCACGGCAATTATCTCTACCACCTTGTATAGGGAAGTTTTCACCTTATGTACCTGAGGCTGAAAACAATTGATGCTCACTTTCCCAGCCTCCCTGCAGCAGGAATGTGGGCTTGTGCCTCATTCAGACACCTATGCCCAGATATGAGGTTTCTGAGGCTATATTTACACTGTTCTATATTTACACTGTGGTCATGATTACATGACTATATGCACTTGTCAAAGTTCACAGAACTATACAGTAAAAAGGATGAATTTCACTGTGTGCAAATTATACAGGAATTTATAGAGGAAATTTAATCAGGAAAATCAGGATTCGAATTCAAATTATACAGGAAAGTTCAGGTTTTTCCAGCCCCCTCACTCAGCTGAACTGAGGCTGCATCGCTTCTGTTTATAATCCTATGATACCATGTGACAAACACTGCCAAATGAGGCTGGTCTTATACGTTGAGTCAGATTTCTTCATCTGTTAAAATAGTCAAGTTAACAGAGTAGAATGTAGCTAAGCCTTAAAGTGGCTGTGTCTCAAAAAGATATTTGCATACCCATGTTCATAGCAGCATTACTCACAATAGCCAAAAGATGGAAGCAACCCAAGTGTCCATCAACAGATGAATAAACAATGAATATTATTCATCCTTTCAAAGGAAGAAAACACTGACACTTGCTAAAAGATGGATGAACTATGAGTATGTTATGCTAAGTTAAATAAGCCAATCACAAAAAGGAAAATATTGAGTGATTACATTTGTAAGTGGACTGCTCTAGATAACTCCTTAACAAGATAAGTCAAAATAATAAAAACAGAAAGTAGAATAGTGATTGCCACAGGCTGGGAGGATATAGGGACTTGATAATGGGTGTGGAGTTACAATTTTCAATTTTGCCAGATGAAAAACTTCTGGAGATTGGTTGTACAACAATGTGTAATAAATATATACTACTGAACTGTGCACTTAAAAATGGTTAAGATGGTACATTTTATGTTATGTGCTTTTTATCACAATTAAAATAAATTTATGACATTTATGAACCAAAAATATCTTTGCATGAATATTTGTTCAAAATCATCCATACTTAAAAATTTTATAAAAACAGAATTTACTTAGCATAGCCCATTAGTTTATTTAAGTTATAAAAGGTTAATTCTAACAAAGTTAGAAGAAAACAGAATATATAATCTTTCAAGTTTTATCTGTTCTGTTTCATATGACAAGGCTATTTTGTAAAATTTACTAAAATTTTCAAACATCTCAATTTAGTCAATACATTGTAATGACATTTAAGATGAGTGAAAATTAACAAATAATTCAAGTTAATATATTTTGTATTGGTTCTGGTTGTAGAGAAAAAACATTGCTGTATATTATGTTCTATTAAGAAGTTACACCATTAAAATGTTTCTGATATTAACATATATTATATATAATATATACATGTAAAATATAAAAGTTTTATATATATATATATATATATATATATATATATATATATGTGTGTGTGTGTGTGTGTGTATATATACTCTGATTTGTTCCAGAAAGGATCTGAGATGGCTTGGTTATAAATAATTGTGTGGCTTATAAGAAATTACCATGATTCCAGGCCACTGGGTTTGTGTGGCAGCAGAAAGGCTCAGAACTGCTAACAGAAGCATGGTTGTCACTCGAAGGGGAGGGTGGGCTATGTCCCACCTGCAGAGGGAAGAACAAAGATTGTGTGAAACAAAGGCTCAGGTCCAGCATGCCACCCTGATTAGAACACAAAACCCTATTTACAAAAAAGAAAAAAAAAAAGCAAGCTGGAAAATAACCAGCTTTACTTCAGTGGGCAAAATTTAAATTCTGAGAGAATTTTCAGCACATGTCTTAATTATGAGTGAGTCAGGATAGTCAGGGAACAAATGCAGCTCATAGGTGCTAAAGCACACTAGTGGCTGGAAGTTGTGAGCCAGCCTGGGGAAGAAGGAAGCAGAGGGACTGGGGCGGGAACCCACTGTAGGTACTTCTTGCACAGCTGCCTGGCAGACGACTTAGGAGAGCCACTGCTGGCTGCACAGCTCTAAGGGCCCTGGCCACCATGTGCAATACAGGCCCTGTGTGAGGAAGGTGAGATCCTGCTTCAGATAACAATTTTTTATGTTTGATGCTTTGAAGGGCAATCCTTGGTGATGCTCTAAAAAGGATAGTGGAATACTACATAATAGTTAAAAAGTTAAAATATAACAAACAGCTTTCTTTGTTTAGAAAATGGAGATATTTCTTTCAACTACCCCAGAACAAGAATTTCTCTTTAACAACTGTGCCATTTGCTTTTGCAGATCTGAAGAGAATAGATAAAACTAGGTCACTCAGGAGAAAAAAATTCCAAGACAGTAACAGAGTTAGCTCTGAGCATGGTGATGTAAGAAATTTTATTTGCTTCAGAATGAAAACAATGTACATTCTTTCCATTTGTGAGTCTCAAATGGCCACAATCATAGGTGACCAGAAGGGATAGTCCAAGTGAAGAATGTCTTGCTATCCAGGAATCAAGACTAAAAATGAAAGCGTCACATTCTGGGGAAAAAAGAGTTACCAATATAGCACTCCTCAGTAATTAGCACTGGTTACAATATGATGCACTCGCTGTACACAGCTTTTGGCAGTTTATATTCATTTTCATGTACAAAATCTCTATGAAGTAGACATGATTGTAATTTCCATCTCACAGCCTGGAAATATGAATCAGATAAGTTAAATAGTTGGATGAAGATCACACACCAAGTTTGTAGCAGAGCTAGAACTAGAACTAGAGATTTCAAAGCTTGGGTATTAAACCATGGATGCCTCAACTTTTTTGATTGCACAAAATCAGTAAACTATTTTGATCATGTGTATCTGTATTACCACAAGTCCTTAGCTTTGCTGAGGAAATCTTTTAAAGTCATCATGAGGATTGGTTTATTTAAAATTACATTGTCTAAGGCCAGGCACAGTGGCTTACGCCCGTAATCCCAGCATTTTGGCAGGCCGAGGCAGGTAAATCACCTGAGGTCAGGAGTTCGAGACCAGCCTGGCCAATGTGGTAAAACCCCGTCTCTACTAAAAATACAAAAATTAGCCAGGTATGGTGGCAGGCACCTGTAATCCCAGCTACTTGGGAGGCTGAGGCAGGAGAGTTGCTTGAACCAGGGAGGTGAAGGTTGCAGTGAGTTGAGATCATGCCACTGCACTGTAGCCTGGGTAACAAAAGCGAAACTCCGTCTCGAAAAGGAAAAAAGAAAATTAGATTGTCTAATACATAAGCCCACTTAACAAGGCTCATGTGAATTGTAACACAACTTGGTTTCTGCTGAAAACAATCAAAACAGCAAGGGATCATGTTGCTCCCTCTGTGTCATGGATCTACCCCCTCCCTCAGCATCCCCCATCAGAGCTTGTGCTGTGTCATGCCCATCAGGTGTGCAGACCCAGTGCCTCTTGCTGAGGGCCTACTCCAGGCAGGCACTGTACTACCAACTACCCACATGGTCTCCTTCCATACTCAACATCCAGAGGCTTCCCCTGCCCAGAAAGCTGGCCAGCAAATGTGACAGGGGTGTGGCCTCGGTTCTGCCTGGCTGTGAAGCTACTCCAAGCTACACCATGGAAGGAGGGACCAACCAGGAGACCTTGGAGCTTGGAGACCTTGGTGCTCGTCTGCGCTATACCACTTACTAGACATGGGTTCATGGATAGGAGCCTAGAAGCCTCACTTGTTTTATCTCCTCTGCAAAACACAGTGTCAAATGGGATAATATAAATAAAATACTTGAAAATGGAAATGCTACACAGACTTGCGAAAACATTTTTCCTACAGGGGAAGCTCTGACTAGAGGACCATGGACTGTGGTGTCCCACCACCTGAAGGGCTGAAATGAGGGCCATCATGGAAGTCACGTGACCAGTCCCGGGGTGGAGTTGGTACAAGCCCTGGTACCTAAAAGACTCAGGGATGCCACCTAGCTGGGAGACCAAGAACAGCCACTACCTGTAAGACAGATTCTCCCTGGAGGTGAGGGTGAGGAAGAGAACACTCACATTTCCAAGGTGGATGTTGTCTGAAGCCATGAGGAGGAGTGTCACTGTCTCAGTGGAATTATCAAAGCAACCTACCTCCTCATTCACTGGTTCTGGGTGTGAGGGAAATGCGTCTTCTCAGAAGTCCCTGAAAGATCTCAGAGAATGCCTAAGGTACAGCCTTGGTCCCTCTCAAAAAGAGAAAACAACTCACAAGTTCACACTGTTCCCTTTCCCCAGATGTGTTTGAGCCAAGAAGGCCTTCCTATAACTGGTATAGTTTGGCAAAAACTTCAGCACTATATAGGGTCCCATCCCCCACCTCCCACCCCCAACTGGTCCATTAAGAAATGCCTGGGCTGAGGCATTGCCAGAGACACCCTGAGGGAGGTGGGTAACTAAAGTAACTAACTAGCAGTCTCCAGCATTTTAGTGTAGAGTAGTTTAACAGCTCCGTGGCCACTGGCAGCAGATAGGGAAGGGCATGCTGGGTTGCTTCCCTGGGTTAATGGATTGGTTGGTTTAGAGAATGGTGGAATTTGAGGAATGGGAGGTCTGGAGAACAGAGTGCTGGCTAAAGGTGCCTGGCCAGGACCCAGGATGATAGCACCAGGTCCCTGGGCATGGATGGGAAGATGTGGCACAGGGATGGTCTCCCAGCTGGGGGTCACAAATCCTGGTTCCAGGTTCAGCTCTGATGCCAGCAGGCTGGGTAATCTTAGGCCATCACACACCCTCCCTGGATCTCAGTCTCTTCATTCTTTCATTCAGAAAACATTCACCTAGTGCCTACCGGTATGACGGGTATGTAACACTGCTCTATTGCCGGTAAGGCAGGAGTGAACACGTGAAGAGAACACTGTATTGAGTTCTGGGGTACCCTCCCCTCCTGTAGCTCAAGCATTGTTTATCCCTATGCCTGCAGTCTGACCCAGGTCCAGCCCTGGCCTCTGCTCGGCTGTTTCCACCATGTGGACACTTTGAGCATGAACTGGGCCCTCTATACTCCACCCTGCACCCGGAGATAGTGTAAGGATGTTAGTAAACACTCAAACAACGGTGGGAAAAGCAAAGCTGCTACGACACCAGTAGAATAGTCACAGATAGTCACCCTTCCATGGTACATTCCTGGAAGTTGCAGCAGGAAGGAGAATGGTCAAAAGGGGATCGCTTTTTGCTGTATCCCTTTGTCACCAGCAGATGGGAATCCTGGGTCAGCAAGGCAGAGTGCTGATAGAGCTTTTCTCTGGCTGGTGGAAAACAAAGAGTGGATAGGCTGGGGAGAAAAACAGGAAAACGGGCATGTTTTCAGCTTTGTGGCTGTGCAGATGAGGAATCAATGAAGCAAAGCTGGGGTGTTAAGAGCTGCCCTCATTCTTGATAGAGTTCAAAAGACACCCATGGTTCCCTACTGCCCAAAGAAAAATGTCCAAACTGCTTAGTTGGTATCAAGGGCCTCTGCCATCTAGCTGCAGATGTCCCACCAGCTTCCTGGGCCCTCCTCTAATTCCTGTCTACTCATGCATTTCTGCCACTGTGCTCAGTCATCATTCTCCTGGCCTGCAGTGCTCTTCCCCCAACTCTGTCTGCCAAAAATCCTTTGCATTCTTCTGATGCATTGGACTAGAAGCCTTGGCACTACTGACATTTGGGACCAGACAATTCTTTGTTGTGAGGGGCTGTTCTCAGCATTATCCCTGGGCTCTAACTATTAGATGACCCCACTCCAAGTGTAACAGTCAAAAACATCTCCAGACATCACCAACTGTCCTCTTGGAGCAAAACAACCCCTGCCTGAGAACCACTGTTCTATGCCTAGGTTCAGAGCTATTCTTTTTATGAAACCTTTTCCTGAGCTCCTTAAAAGGAGGGTTATATGTGTGCCTTCTGCACACTTGATAATTTTCTATTAGCATTTAACTAGCCTTCTTCCAGCTTGCATTATGTGGTTATATCATACCTTCCTCATTAGGCTACAAGCTCCTCAAGAGTAAGGACAATACTGTGTTCATCTTATACAAGCCACAACACCATCCAGAGTAGGCAAGAAATACTAGCCTAGTTAAACCCAACTATGGGTTTAACTTCTTACTCTTAACACAAGCATACCTCATCTATGTTGATCGTAGAAAAAATTTTAAAAGTGTAAAAAATAAAACAAAATCAAAATCATCCACAATCCACCACCCAGCAATGACAGTAATTAAAATACTGGTAGACTGAATATGACCCTCTAATACAAGTATACTAATAAAATACCTCCAGTCTTCCTTCTGTGTGTGGAGAATCCAAGGAAAATACCTGCAGCAGAGGCAGGAGCCCAGGGCCAGACTGACATGGCCAGAGAACTGTGAGAGCCATCTTGTCCACCCCAGCAGATGCGTGGATCTGCTTTAGGATGCTGTTCTGGATTGTTTGAATCTCTGCACATATAGGAACTTACTATCATCCCAAGCAGGCTGGTCCACCTTGGGCCACCCTAAGGAGTTCTTTGTTCTACTGACTTAAAATTTGTTACCAGGGAGCTTTCACTCTTTGGTCCAGTCCAAATTCTACTTCTTTAGCCAAATCAGTCCACTCTCTTGTATTTCCCATTGACAGGTCCTGCCCTCCTTTCTCCGCTCTGATAACTGCACCTCTCATTCACTGGGATGGAACCCAGAAGCCACGTTCATACTTATACAACCCTTCCTGGACTTCAGCAGTCAGGTTCTGTCTCCCAGGAATTGGCATTCGCAGTGAGAAACTTGAGTAGTTCCTACTGAACTAAAGGAATATAAACTCAAGAGTAGGAACTGCAACTGTGCGTGGCCATACTTGGCTATATACACAGGAAAAGTAGAAGTCTAGGGAGAGAGAGAGTCAGAGAGTGCCAGACACACACAGAGAGTCGAGCAGACGTGACCAAGAAAGCAGACAAGTGAGACCAGGGCCCAGAGAAGGCTTCCTAACTGCCTTCCAGGTCCCAGGGCTACATGAGTCAGCTACAACTCCCTGCCTCTTTACAATAAAGAGTTGTCCTTTTGGCTCATGCTAAGCCCAATTGGTTTTATCTATCTTGGTTCATGCAACCGAAATCAAAAAACTAAGAGGACTTGACTCAGTCGGGTGCAGTAGCTCACGCCTGTAATCCCAGCACTTTGGGAGGCTGAGGCGGGCAGATCACAAGGTCAAGAATTCAAGACCATCCTGGCTGACATGGTGAAATTCTGTCTCTATTAAAAAAATACAAAAAATTAGCTGGATCTGGTGGCTCACACCTATAGTCCCAGCTACTTGGGAAGCTGAGACAGGAGCATTGCTTGAATCTAGGAGGCAGAGGTTGCAGTGAGCCGAGGTTGCGCCACTGTACTCCAGCCTGTGTGATACAGCGAGACTCCAACACAAAAACAAAAGCGAGAAAAAAAAAGAAAACTTGACTCAGATATAACTTCAAAACCTCTGACAATGGATGCCCCCAAACTTGGGTCCCCTTAGCCTTTTCCTCTCCACCCTGAACTCACATCCACTGGGGCTGACTGAGTGCCCTCTGATTGAAGATTATGCATCTCTGTGCACAAAGCCCTTCATGCCTCCAGGTACCACTGACAAACCCAGGTTGTGCTGGCACCAAAAGGCGAGAATCCAATTTAGAAGCTGTCAGAGTCAAAAATCCAACTGAGCAGTATCCAGATGTGAATAAGGTGACCACCAAACATGTATATTTGTATAAAACGCCACATCACACCAACTAAATACAAGCACCCACAGTGAAGATGTGAGACCAGAGAAGCTGGGAGCTGTCCAACTCCTTCATCTGCATTCTCTTTGAAGCTCCTTCTTAGAGTTGGCTCTAAGTGCTTCTCAGAGCAGATAACAGCACCAGCAGAAACCACAGCAGGCTTTTTCAGGGACATATATCCCCCACTTCCCTAGGAGCAGATAATGGCAGCCAGCTTGCAAGATCTTCCTTCTAGTTACAGCCAGGGTCAGGGGCAAAGCAACTCCCTGCATACTGGGCAGGGCATGGGCTTTGGAGTCAGACATAGATTCTCATTTCTTCCACATATTGGCTTTATAACTTTAAGTTATTGAACTTCTCTAAGATTCAGTCTCCTCATCTACAAAAATAAGTAACAACAATTCCTATCTTGAGGATTAAATGAAACAAGAGTTTTCAAGAGATCAGCGTGACAATACCAGAAATATGTTTCCTATCTCTCGTCATGTTCATATTAAACTGTTTCATTCATTTTCAACATTTACATAATGAAAATGTAAGGTCAATTTTAAAATATAATTTATGAAAGAGTATCCTCATTACATATGATCAGTTGGAAAATAAAAACTTGATCAGGGTTTATTTTATTTTATTTTTCAAAATGTCCTCTCAGTTGTATCAATTCCACAAATGTCAAAGTCAGCAAAAATAAACAAGAGTATACTTAATACTTCAACAGATGTGCCTGTCCAAGAGGCTGCAAATTTGGTTTCCAGGCAGGTCCAGTTCCCTGCAGGCAGAAGACTAACCTCTTAAAATCCACATTTGCTGCTGGGATTAACTGGTCAGGAGGCCCCATGCAGATGAATGCCCAGTCATGACTTCCCCCCGCCACGACAGCAACAAATGCTTCATCCACACTCCCTTTTCTTTTATTCCCCATAGGCTTTATAAAGCCAGCCCAGCTTCCTGAAGCTTGACTTCCTCATTAATGGATGTGCAGCTAATGGAGTGCTGCCTGATGCTTGTGCCCAAAGGTCGCCAAGCAGCTTCCTTCCCTCCCCTACTCCAGAAAGCTGTGCAGTCTCTCCAGGAGGCTCCAGGGTCCCAGAGTCCCACCTGGAAAAGGACGGGGAGGCTGAGAACATGGGCCCTTCTCACTGAGGGTCAACCTTCCAGCCTCTAGGGCTGCAATGGGACAGGTCTTTCTCTACACCCTGGCTCCTATCACAAGAAAAGCTGTTGTTTCCTCCAGATTGAAACAACAGCCAATAAGGCCATTGGTGCTTTGGTTTTTTGCTTCCATCTCTTTAAAGAATTCACAAACCCATCCATCAAAAACTGAGAATGAGAGTAGAGACTGGCACAATCTGGGGAGACAATTTGGCATTATTTCTCAAACCTTAACAGTGTTGCTATCCTCTGACCCAGTAATTGCACTTCTGGGAATCTATCCAAAAGAAATCATCAGAAGCAAAGATTAACACATAAATATGTTCCGTGGTGTTCTTATGTCCCAAACTGAAAATGATATAAACATCCAACAATAAAGACAGAATTGGCTATAAAATATTAAAAGGTCATTAAAATCTTATCTCAGGACTCTTGTGGGCAATAAAAAATATTGATATATTAATGTTAAGTGGAGAAGCAAGATACACAGTAACTTCAATCACATAAACTTTTTGTATTCAAAAAGTCTTAAGGACCCCTCCAAAATGTATCTCTGGGTAACAGAATTATGAGTGATTTTTATTTTCTTTTTTATTCTTTCCTTTTCTTCCCCATCCCATTGACCACAGTAGCATTCGACCCTTCATCCATGACAGATCCTTTGTACTGTCATGATACAAAGATGAGTGAGACAGTCCTATGCCTCACTGAGTGCAGGTGTAGCTGGAGTTCACTCAAGCAGATCATCACATCCACAATGAATACTCTGAGGGCTGAAGCTGGACTGCTTTTTAAAAAATATTTTTATTTTTTAGAGATGGGGTCTTTCTCTGTCACCTAGGCTGCAGTGCAGGGGCACCTTCTAAGCTCACTGTAGCCTCAAATTCCTAGGCTCAAGTGATCCTCTGACCTCAGCCTCCTGAGTAACCAGGACTACAGGCGTACACCACGATGCCTGGCTAATTTTGTTTTTTTTTTGACAGAGTCTTGCTCTGCTGCCTAGGCTGGAGTACAGTGGCACGATCTCGGCTCACTGCAACCTCCGCCTCCTGGGTTCAAGTGATTCTTATGCCTCAGCTTCCCAAGCAGCTGAGACTTCAGGCCTGCATCACCAGCCAGGCTAATTTTTTTTTTTTTTTTTTTTTTTGTATTTTTAGTAAAGACAGGGTTTCAGCATGTTGGCCAAGCTGGTCTCGAACTCCTGGCCTCAAGTGATCCTCCAGGTTCAGCATCCCAAGAGTTGGGATTACAGACATAGGCCTCCATGCCCAGCCACCTAGTTAATTTAAAAAAAAAAAATTATTGAGATGGGGTCTTGCTATGTTTCCCAGGCTGGTCTCAAACTCCTGGGCTCAAGTGATCCTCCTGCCTTGGCCTCCTAAAGTGCTAGGGTTACAGGTGTGAGCCCCACACCAGGCCTAAGGCTGGACTTCCAAATCAGCAACTTCTACAGGCAGGAAATGCTCCAGCAGATCTTGAAAGGTGAGCAGGGATTTGGGAGATTCAGGAAGAAGGTGGGTAGGGGAGGCATTTCAGGAGGGGAGAGCAACATTAAACTCCAGAAACATGAGAGAGCATGGTGGGTTTGCAGCTACAAATGGTTCCGTGCAGCTGGGTCAGGCAGAAGCTAGGCTGAATGGAGCTATCACCCCCAGAGCACATCTGCCAGCATCCATCCAAAGGGTGAGAGGAGGAGGAAAAACTGAAGAAGGTGGCTAGGCTGGTGACTGAAAATACAAAGTTGACCTCCTGGCACTGTGCTTGGCACTTGGCAGATACGTAGTAAATAGGAAAGATTAAATGAATGAATGTATAAGTGGCAAAGGTACAGAACAGAGGTTAGAAAAGCAGTTTATAACCCCGGCTGTGAAGGGAACCCAGAGAGTGGACGTTCTCCCCAAGGAAGCAGGTAGAGAGCCATTCACACATGTGCTCTTGTGGTCTCCCAGGACTCATAAATATTCCAGCAAAATGAAGGAACAATTTCCGTAAAACCATTAGCACCCAAGCCCTCGATTTCACAGCAAAGAAAGATGAATGTATCCAAATTTGTCACAGCACTAACTAGATAAAAGAGTGTCCACTCTGGATTAGAGGAAAGACTACGGATGTCACCACAATTCCCTTCCTTCAGATTCAGATGCCCGAACTCTGCTGTTTTATTTGCAATCACAGACTCTCAGGGTTGAAGGAGGACTTTAAAGCTTATCTATCTACCTCTTAAAAGAAAAAAGCAATGCTTCAATCATCTGCACCCACAAGCCCCTCCCAAGAGTAAGGGTTTCTAGGTTTCATTTAGCAAATACAAACCTGCATTCCCCTCCAGAAGCAGCTATCATTGCTGGAGTGCTTGTTAAGAAGTTAAGTTAAGCAAACAAAGACCATCTCCCTGCTCCAGCTTACATCATCAAGGATGAAAACAATGCACCCTGGAACATGGCCTGTTTGGCACAGCTATGCTGCCAGCCCCTCTCTTATAAAGACCACCCATCTTCACTCCCACCCCTGGGGCCCACCACAGGACTCTGTCTCTAGCTAGAGGTGATATGACCAAAACTGGGCCCAAAATCCTCTCAGCCTTTTCCCCCAGGAATTTAGAATCAGGGCTGAGAGGTCTGCAGGTTACTTAAAACAAGGACTGTAAATTTTAGCAGCTGTGGAGTGGCCACACCTGGCCAAATGCTCACCAGAACAGAGATGGATGTCTCCAGAGAGAAGACCGAGACAGACGGAAGCAGAGACACTTCATGCTAAGACAGACAGGGAGACAGGCTCTATGGGCAAAGTCAGGTCTTTATGATTATTATTTTTAAGCTCACCATTGGCACCTAGAACAGGTACCTTGTTAGAGATTCAACAGATATACAGATATTGGCTAAATGAATTAAAAGGGGGAAAGGAAAGAGAGACAGACACAGAAGCTGTGTGGGTTCTGGCCTTTGCCCAGCTCCCAGTTCTAGGTCCCCATGAGGCCTGGATGGTCCCTCTAGCCTTAACAGTCCAGGATCTGGGCCAGTATCCTTCCCATAAATGTCCTTGCTTACTCAAGCTCATGTGGAGCAGGCTTCTGTTACTTGCAACCAAAGGAATCTCCCTGAGACATCCCCAAGCTTGGCCCGGGCCCTCTGCCTTTCTGTGTACCTCCTTCGTCCCTCAGGGCAAGGCCCTGCACTCTGGCCTGCACCAGCTGAGCAAGCCCAGCGTCCACATCAGCCCAGCTGCTCTCCTCCCTGTCTCTAACATGAGAGACAGAACATGTGGGAGATTTCCTCTTGGATAACATATCCTTGCCTTAAGCCAATTTCCCTATTCCAGGGGCTCTCAAACTTGAGAGGCATGAGAATCACCATGTGGGCATGTTAAAACACAGATTGCTGGGCCCACTCCCGAAGTGTCTGATTCAGCAAATCTGAGGTGAGGCCTGAATATCTATACTTCTACCAAGTGGCCCGGGTCCCCCATTGAAGACCCTGGCCCTCTGTACCACCATATGGCACTCACTCAGATTTGCTTTCTCCTTCTCTCCCTTGACACCCACAGCCAGCAGGCTCCAGGCTGTGGACTTTTCCTCTGTAGGAATTTTCCTCCTCAGTCCTTCCTTATTCCTCTCACAACTCCAGCCCTCCTCACTGCATGCTCAAGGACTCGAGAAACTTCTAACCAGCTTTCTTTCCCTTTGCTGACCCCTTTTGGCTTACCTTGTGCCTCCCTGCCAGATCCCTCTGCCCAAGGTACCATTCTCCTAGGGCCACTCACCTGCTCATAAACTTTGGCTATTATAATAAAGGCTGCTAAGAATATTGAAGTTAAGTCTTGTGTGGACATATGTTTTCATTTTGCTATGAAAGAGGATGAGTATATATTTAACCTAATTTTAAAACTCCCAAACTGTTTAAGTGGCTGTACCATTTCATTCCCTCCCTCCCCATAACCTTTGAATGACTCTATGTGGACTATCAAATTTTTTCCAGATTCCTGGGCTTGACTTTCCAACGTCTCCCAATCCGCTGATCCAGCCAAACCCAACATACCACATGAATTCTAACCCAGTCTTCAGTATGTTCATGCTGTGTCCTCATTCTCCCTTAACCTTCCTGAAATCCCAAATCAGGTCTCTCTTCTGTGAGACCTTCTTCATCACCCTCGCCTAAAAACACAAAGGCCCCCTCTTTCCAAAACAAAAATATACAAAAAATATTTGAGTCAAGATAATCTAGTTCTCCATTTTCCCACACTTTGCTTGAAAAAGTACGATCATAATAAAATACTCCCAGTTTGCTCAAACTGTTACCTAGTCTTTACTTATCCATCAGAAAAAACAAAAAGACAATGAAAGAATTTTTGTAACACTATCTACAGTACTGCAATAGGCAACATTTTTCCAGAGGCTGGGGACAAGCAGTTACTGTAACCTTATCAAAAGAAAGAACAAAATGCATTTCCCTGTCCTCTGATGAGTGTTATCTGGTAGTAGTTCTCCTAGCAGATCTCAAAGAACACTAATAGAACACATGTATTTACTCTTACACATTACTTATTAGGAGGCCAGGGCAGAGATTCTTACAGGCCTCACACTGCTGGTCCCCAGGGTGAGGGGAATAAATCAGTATTCTGTGTGAAAAGCAAAATAATGGCATGTCCAAAGGCCCTTTCATAGTTTCCTGTTGGATCCCAAAAGAAAAAAAAAAGCTTTTTGAAATGTCACACCTGGCTGGATGCGGTGGCTCACACCACGAACCCTAGCACTTTGGGAGGCCGAGGTGGGTGGATCATATGAGGTCAGGAGTTTGAGACCAGCTTAGTCAACATGGTGAAACTCCATCTTTACTAAAAATACAAAAATTACCCAGGCATGGTGGGCCCCCGCTATAGTCCCAGCTACTCAAGAGGCTGAGGCAGGAGAATAGCTTGAACCCGGGAGGCAGAGGTCAGAGTGAACCGAGATCACGCCATTGCACTCCAGCCTGGATGACACAGCAAGACTGTCTAAAAAAAAGGCACCTGTTTATCCACGATTCTACTTTATGGAATCTAGCATAAGGAAAAGATCCCAAAAAACAAAGGGGTAGACCATACCACACCTATAGTCACACACACAAAAATCAGAAACAACCCGAAATGTCCAACAAATAGAGGCATGGCTCTTACATCTCCTATATGTATTTTTTGACCATTCATGCCCAAAAGGATTTATGACACACTTAAGTAAATTGTGTTCAACTTACTAAAATGGATACAGTCATTAAGAATGATATCTAGGGCTGGGTGCAGTGGCTCATGCCTGTAATCCCAATACTTTACGGGGCCAAGGCAAGAGGATCACTTGAGCCCGGGAGTTTGACACCAGTCTGGGCAACAGAGTAAGATCTTGTCTCTACAAAAAAAATTAAAATTAGCTGGGCATGGTGGCGCATGTCTGTAGTCCCAGCTTTGGCGCATGTCTGTAGTCCCAGCTTTGCAGGAGGTCAAGGCTGCCGTGAGCCAAGACTCTAGGTCTGGGCAACAGAGCAAGACTCTGTCCTAAAAAAAAAAAAAAAAAAAAAGAAAGAAAAAGAAAGAAAGAAAGATATTTACAAAACATTTGAAATAGAATAGGACTTTCTATTATGTTACTGAGAGAAGTACAAAATTTTTAATATGTATAATTACAATGATATATTTTTACAAATTAAGTTCACAAATAGAAAACTAGAAGAAAGATTCTTTACAATGTTATTGGCAGCTGTGGTAGGATGATGGAAAGAGTTATAACATTTCCTTTCTATATAAATATTTTCTAATTAATTGGCTCATTTAAAAACATATCTTAAAATAAATGCAGAAACTAAACAGGGGTTGCCAGGCATACCCTATCATATAGCTCAGAGAAAATCACCTGTCCTTGAGATATAAATATGGGTCAGATCACTAGAACAAAAGGAAGACAAATGCAAAGAACGCACGAAGGCATGGGATGATCCTGGCCATGAGCCAGTGCACACTGCTGAGAATCTCTTAGATACAAGAAAGGCAACAATGTAAGTGGTAGAGATTGAGCTGTTCCATTTGACAGCATTACAGAGAAAAAGGGGCAAGCACATTTGATGTGGGAATGGCACTTTTAGTATGACAGAATACAAACCATGTTTTAAAAAACTGATGCCCAGCCTAGGCAACATAGTGAAACCCCACTTCTACTAAAAATACAGAAAAATTAGCTGGGTGTGGTAGTGTACGCCTGCAGTCCCAGCTACTCAGGAGGCTGAGGTGGGAGGATCGCTTGAGCATGGGAGGCAGAGGTTGCAGTGAGCTGAGATCACGCCACTGCACTCCTGCCTGGGTGACAAAGGGAGCAGTAGAGGAATAACAACTAGCATTTCTCCTTGTGGTTTCAGAACTGTCCTGGGTCTGCTTCCTTAAGGAGTTTGTGGTGACAGCTGGAAGGGCATGCACAGCAGGGAACTGGTCTGAAGAGCTGGCATGAGTGCTGTCACTCACCAGTGGACCCTGGGTAGTCACTCAGCCTCTCTGCTCTTCTGTTCCTCACTTGTAAAGTAGAAGTGTCTTGGTAGAGGTTCTTTTGGTTGTAACAGAAATGGACTCAAACTGGCATAAGCAGTAAAGAGAATTTGTGGGGAGGACATGGGTGCATAGAGGGGTTAGCACACAAACCCCAAAGCATCTGGGCCTTGTAACGGTCTAGAACTAGGGACTGGAGAGTCCTGGGAGGCCAGGCCATGTTTCTGCCACCTCAGCATTCTCCAGCGTCTATATCACTTCTCTGCTGATCCACCTCCCACACTGTCATGAATTTGTTTAATATAGGTGCTACCTTTGCATCCACTTTTAGGCCTGACATAAGTTATGTGAAACACAGTAGCACCCTGTCACCTTTGTCCTGGTTAAAAATTCCCCTTGTGGTAGGGGAATTACATTTCTCTCTCTAGCTCGCTCCTGCTACTCACTGGGTGAGCTCCCTGCCACTTCCAGACTTCCCCTCAGCCTCCCGTCAGCACCCCTAACCTCTCTGGACCTGTAAGTAATAAATGTCTTCTCTTTCACGCATTTTGGTTTTACCTCCTCACTGTATTTCACCTGACTGGCATACCCAAACCTAACTTCCCCCAATCTAGGCTATCTTGGCAGGTTTGCAGCCTAGGAGCAATAGACCATACCACGTGGCCTAGATGGGAAGCAGGCTGTACCACCTAGGTTTGAGTAAGTACACTCTATGTTGCTCACACAATGACAAAATCATCTAGTGGCACAGTTGTTAGAACATACCCCCATTATTAAGCAACACATAACTGTATATAGACATATCATCACCTTCTAGAGAAGAGAGCATGCTCTCCACCATAAAGATCGAGATTCCCCTTCAAGTCAATCTTCAACCTTTCTTCTTTCTAATCTTTCCCAGATGAGGAAAATTATCTTCCATCATTACTTCTCTTTCCTCCCCTTTCTCTCTCTCTCTCTCTCTCTCTCTCTCTCTGTGTGTGTGTGTGTGTGTGTGTGTGTGTGTCTGTGTGTATGTTAAGTAATAACAATGCACAAAGTGTAGAGAGGAGAAAAGGAAGCAAAAGACAGGCTGTGTGCCTTCAAAGAACTGTGATATAAGCTTAAGAGGCAAGATATAAACATTGGTGAAGTTAAAAAAAATCTATGAGTTAAGAAATACAAAAACACACACAATACCTCTGGACAGCTATGTAGGACATTGTCCAATAATTGGTGCTAGCAGTGTGTGCTTTGAGGTTGCAGAACAAAGAATCTATTTTAGAATCTAGAATAGTCTAGGGAAGAAAAGTAAACAAAGAGATGGCACTCTGGAGAGGGTAGTGAGGACTCAAGTCAACTCATGGAAATCAGGAATAGTCATAGGAAGAGAAGTTCCCCTAGGACTACATTATGGGGTGACCGAACACTAATGCAAAATTCTAGGTGGAATTATTAAAATAATTGTGAGTGCTAGAAAGGAAAGAGACAAATACCAGGAGCTGGCACCAGTCCTGCCAGGATCTGCCTGCACTGTGCCAGGATGTCCGAATTTCCTCCTGCAATAGGGAAGCCAGCAGGGGCCCATGGGTTTTGTTTTTGTTGTTGTTGTTGTTTTTGTGAGATGGAGTCTTGCTCTGTTGCCCAGGCTGAAGTGCAATGGCACAATCTCGGCTCACTGCAACCTCTGCCTCTTGGGTTCAAGAGATTCTCCTGCCTCAGCCTCCTGAGTGGCTGGGATTACAGGTGTGCGTCACCACGCCTGGGTAATTTTTGTATTTTTAATACAGACAGGGTTTCACCATGTCGGTCAGGGTGATCTCAAACTCCTGACCTCATGATCCACTTACCTCGGCCTTTCAAAGTGCTGGGATTACAGACCCATGGGTTTTTAAAGTAGTGGACACTGCGCTAGTTTCCTAGGGCTGCAGTAACAAAGTGCCACAAACTTGGTAGCCTAAAACAACATAGATTGATTCTCTCATCATTCTGCAGTCTAGAAGTCTAAAATCAAGGTATCATCCTGGCCACGTTCCCTCTGGAGGCTCTAGGGGAGGATTTTCCTTGCCTTTTCCTAGGTTCTCACAGCTGCTGGCAATCCCTGGAGTTCCTTGGCCTGGACAGGCATCACTCCAATCTGCCTCAATTGTCACACAGTGTTCTGCATGTCTCAGTCTGTGTCCAGATTTTCCTTTTATAAGGATACCAGTCACTGGATTAGGACTAACCCTGATCCAGTATGAACTCATCCCAACTTGATTACATTTGCAAAGACTCTATTTCCAAATAAGGTCACATTCTGAGGTTCCAGGTAGATATGAATTTGGGGGAGACACTATTCAACCCAATGTAGACATCACCTTTATGTGCTGGCCTTAGAAGCTACTTGCCATGTAAGATCCGGTTCTACCATCCTGCACTGGCAGTGACTTGATGCACAGCTATCACAGAGGTCACCAAAGGAGGAGTCCCTGCTCTGGGACAAGATGGGAATAGATGACTTCCAAAATTTCCTCTGATTTGCACATGTGTGGTTCAAGTCCTGCCGATTATTCCCATTCTACTGATTTGCCAATTCAGTCCTCTTTTCATTCTCACTGCCAAGACTTGAGTTCAGCCCTTGTTGCTTTTAGCTTGACAAAGACACACTGCTTTCATATCACTCCTTCTGACAGACCCTCACTGGCTCAACCCTGCCTGAAAGCAAAGTGCTGTATTTTGACCTCAACATCTACCTTTGCCACCTGAACTCCCATGATGACACTAATTTTCCATCAAGCCAGTCTGGTCCTTCAACTGGTACAATCTCACCTCCACATCTAACCTCATACTGCCCGCAGAAGGGAAGCCAAACTGTGTTTGGAAGACCATTTACTCCTCTTCCATGCACCCTCCTTGGACCAGTCAGTCCAGCCCACAGCACTTGTGTATTTAAATGATTCTTCCTGCTTGCAGAAGCACTGGACCCTAATCTATCATTGCCCTGCACTGTAAATGACCCATTCATGAAAACCGAGCGGCAGCAACACTTTGGCAAAGACAACACAAGAGCTGTAAAATCAGACAGATTTGAATTCAATTCCTGGCCCTTATATGTAATGCTTAAGAACTGAACAACAGGAGTTTGAGGCTGCAGTGAGTGATGATCATGCCACTGCATTCCAGCCTGGGTGACAAAGTGAGACCTTGTGTCAAAAAAGAAGAAAGAAAAGAAAAAAGAGCTGGGCATATTCCTTACCCTTTCTAAACCTCTGATAGTTCATCTGTAAAGTGGAAATAATACTACCTACCCCATGGGGCTACTGTCAGGGTTAAGTGAAACAATGTATGCAAACTTTTAGTGCAACATCTGACATAAAGCATACTTGTAAATTATGTGTCAATAAACATACTTATTTTTATTATAGGAAATGGATCTAAGTTTTGCTTTTAGGTCTGGGGATCAAGGCACAAATCCTGTATCCTTCTGGCATCTAACAGCATACTGCCAATGACTACTCAGAGTGACAGACGTCAGTTCAGATGGGAACCCCAGAGAGCATTTAGCTACCATCCTTCTTCTTCTTCTTCTTTTTTTTTTTAAATTTGAACAACCAATTTTGTTTAAAATTCTGGGACATACAGCAAGTTTATATTACAGAAAAGCAAATGGATTAAAAGAATATTTTTGAGATTATTTTATTTTATTTTGAGACACGGTTTTGCTCTGTCACCCAGGCTGGAGTGTAGTGGTACAATCACGGCTCACTGCAGCCTCAACCACCTGGGCTCAAGCGATCCTCCCGCCTCAGCCTTCCTATACCCTGAGCAGCTGGGACTACAGGCATGCGCCACCATGCCTGGCTGATTTTTTTTTTTTTTTTTTGGTGTGTAGAGACCAGGTCTTTCTATGTTACCCAGACTAGAGATCTTTTAAAATGCCTTTCTGCTATGTTGTTGGGCCACTACCATTCCTTCGTCTCCTTCTCCTCTCCTGGTTTCTCTGGACTCCATCTGTTTTTTATGCTGAGAAGTTTGCTACCTAGCTAGCCCCTAACCTCTTCATTTTATGAATGGGAAGGCTGGAACCCAGACAGGGCAAGTGACTCACTCAATGGCACAGAGCTGTTAGGTTGGCAGAGCCATGATTGAATCGGGCTGTGACTATTTTCCTACATGACATATTGAAACCACTTTGAAACTCAGTTGCCTCACTGGCAAAACAGGGATACTAATGCCCACCCCCAAAGTTGGCTCTGAAAATACAGAATCAAGGGCCAGGCCAGTGATAGAAAAGACCAAGTGTGAGATGAGACATGGTAACCACCACAGCCTGCAGTAACTGGGCCAGCTGGGGCGAGGCAGATCAGGGAGCACATGCCCTGAGGGCGGCCACCCCTCAGCTTGGCTGATGCTGCCCTGATGGAAGCATCCTGCAGTGCTAGATCTTCTGATTCTTCAAGAGAAGCCACAAATTTGGATTTTGGTGCCATACCTCTGCATTTAAGTAGATTCAAATTTAAAACACCACAAGCTAAATAAGCACATGCAGGCTGATTTCAGCCAGGAGCCACCATGTTTGTGAACTTGCATCCAACAACAGATGTGAAGCCATTTGCAAACTGCCAGGTAGCACACTAATGGGAAGGAAAGGCTGACCCACAGTGACTGGAATGGTCTGTCTACCCAGAAGTTTCTGCAAATTCTCCTGAGAGCAGTGCTCCCACCTGAGTGACTTCACCCAGCCCCACAGCTCCTTGCCTACTGCCAGGAAGGCCGCAACCACAGCTGATCTCATTCTGCTGCCAGCCCAGTGGCAGCAGCTTGGATGCCTGGCCATCAGCTGAGGAATTTGCCCATGTCCTATAGGGAAACCACCTCCCCACCCAAAGCCTCATTAAACTGGATGAGCTGCCTCCAGGAACATGCTGAGCTTCAGCCACACCCTAGAAGACACTGCAGGGCTGGGCTGGCCCTGGCTGACCTGAGTTTGGATCCCAGCCTCTCCTAAGGTGATGCAGACCCAGGTGGGGTGAGCAGGCTGGCCTGGGTGAGCCATCCAGGACAGTAGGCCCAGCGACAGGGCTAGACTGTTACAAAAAAAGATAGACAAGAGCCTCTCCAACCACTCCTTAAATGTATTCTCTTAGGTCTGGGCAGGTAGAAGCCTCAGGAACTGACCAGCCAATCCTGCACTCCTTACCTCCTCTTCTTCCCCAGTGTGCTTGTGGGGAGGCAGGGGTTTTTGGTCTTCTTTGTGTTTTCTTTGTTTTGTTTTTTGTGACAAGGTCTTTCTCTGTTGCCTAGGCTGGAGTGCAGTGGTACAATCTTGGCTCAGGAGGCTGAGGTGGGAAGATTGATTGAGCCCAGGAGGCAGATGCTCAATTAATCCTCCCACATCAGCTTCTTGAGTGGCTGAGACTACAGGCATGCGCCACCACACCCAGCTGATTTTTCTATTTTTTCTAGAGATGAAGTCTCACTTTGTTGCCCAGCCTGGTCTCAAACACCTGAGCTCAAGCTATCCACCCACCTCCGTCTCCCAAAGTGCCAGGATTACAGGCATGAGCCACTGTGCCTGGCCTGCAGGCAGTTCCTAAAGCTCTAGCCTCTTTCCTCCTTTCTCCTGTCTTCATGATCTCTTCACCACAAACATGAAAGACCCTGCAGGGCCCTTGAGACCCTGGAGGATCTAAGAGGGTGTATCTAGCTCAGAATAGCTGGCACTCTTTGAGATGTAGAAGACATAGTGTGAACAATCAGGGAAACTGCCTGCCAGGAAGGTGAGTCCCTCCCTGCTCCAAGGGCCCTGGGACGTACAGTCCCATGGCCAAGGTCACTCAGCTCAGCAAGGGCTGAGTGACATTCCCCAAGTCACATCCACTTCGGGGCCAGATAGTGTTGCTGGCCCCATCATGCTCGTCTGGCACCAACCACTGGACTTGCTGCGTAGCCTGCAAGCCTGTCTAGCCCCAGGTTACAATTTCATCATCTGGGGAAGAGACAAGTAATGTCCGCCTTGTATGACTGCTGTATTAATTAAATTATGAAGCCTTACATGAAAAATGCTGTGAGGCAAAGACTCCAGCTGTTCTCCTCAGTGGTGACCCACATCCGGCTCACAGTGCCAGCTCACTCAAGACTAGATGATAGAGTACACTTGCTAAATGAATAAAGAATGGCATGGCACAATAGCTGCCTCATAGGGGGTACTCAGTAAAGTGTTTTATACCCTCATGAATACCAAAACTGCTTGGTGGATGTTTGTGGTTTTGGATGGCCCACAGGTCCAGTTGGCTTTAGTGTTGGTAACAGGCCCCAGACGCTCTCTGGGTCCCCATCCCAGTGACATGTGCTTGGAGAACTGACCTTATCCCCAGATCCAGGATAGGTACTGGCTGGTTTCAGTCAAACACATCCCATGCCCCTGCCATTGAGACTGGCTCAGTGACAAGCATGTGACCAAAATTAGGAGAGCTAATGGCTTGCTAGGGGCTTCAGGGAAAAAGCTTCCTTGTCTCCCATAGGAGATGCTCTCTCTCTGGGAGAGATGCACTCTTTCTGCTGGACACAAATGAAGGCTTCAAGGTCCCTAGAAGCTGCTAGCACCCATGGGAGCCAGGTTTAATCTGAAACAAGCACCAACGAAAGGATACAAACGAGAAACCAGAGAGCCTACTGCTCTGGTGACAATCTTGAGCTGCGGGGTCAAGCCTCACTTGGAATCAGCACCATTCTAGACTTTTAAGATGTGTGAGCCAGCCTCAGTTGTATTA
Organism: Aotus nancymaae; assembly: GCF_030222135.1. Classification (NCBI taxonomy): domain Eukaryota; kingdom Metazoa; phylum Chordata; class Mammalia; order Primates; family Aotidae; genus Aotus; species Aotus nancymaae. The sequence continues at coordinate 12,609,603 of NW_026988429.1, forward strand.
CTTTTTCTAAAACCAAAAGAATTTTAATTGATATACCTGCAAACTTTAAAAAATAATCAAAAGGGGCTGGGTACAGGTGGCTCAAGCCTGTTATCCCAGCACTTTGGGAGGCCAAGGCAGGCAGATCGCCTGAGGTCAGGAGTTAAAAACCAGCCTGGCCAACATGGTGAAACCCCGTCCCTACTAAAAATACAAAAAACATTAGCTGGGTATGGTGGCAGATGCCTGTAATCCCAGCTACTTGGGAGGCTGAGGCAGGAGAATCAGTTAAACCTGGAGGTGGAGGTTGCAGTGAGCCAAAGGCTACTGCATTCCAGCCTGGGCAACACAAATGAAACTCTGTCTCAAAAAAAAAAAAAAAAGTCAAAAGGGTAGGGCACAGTGGCTCATGCCTGTAATCCCAGCATCTTGGGAGGCTGAGGCTGGTGGATCACCTGAAATCAGGAATTTGAGACAAGCGTGGCCAAGATGGTGAAACTCCGTCTCTACTAAAAATACAAAAATTAGCTGGGCATGGTGGTGCATGCCTGTAATCCCAGCTACTCAGGAGGCCGACAGGAGGATCACTTGAACCCAGGAGGTGGAGGCTACAGTGGGCTGAGATTGTGCCATTGCACTCCAGCCTGGGTGATAAGAGCAAAACTCCATCTCAAAATAATAATAATAATAATCATCATCATCATCATCATCATCAAAAGGAGACCATAGTTTCCAGCAGTATCAGATAAGATACCCTGACTTACCTTCCCACTGAAAACAACTAAAAACTCTGGATTCAAAGAAATTGTAAGTCTTTCACCAAGTGGTCAAGTTTGGCATCACCAATTGTGAGACAGTCTAACACTCTGATTTCCTGACAGGAGGCAGTGGTGGGTGCACCTCCTCATCAACGTGGTGGTGTTACCACAATTGTCAGTCTGGGTCTAATCATGAGGACAAGTCTGACACATGCAGAACACTCTCCACACAGCCAGCCTGAATGCCAATAAATTGGGGCAAGTGTTCCAGGTTGGTCAAAAGACATAACAGCCAAATTCAATGTGTGAACTTTAATTGTATCCAAATAGAAACAGAAAAAAAATCAATAAAAGATTTTTTTAAATTTGGGTTAATCTGAGTATGGCCCTCATGTTGGATAAAGGTGTGGAATTAGAGTTGAATTTCTTAAGGTGGTAATGATTTTTTTCTTTTTTTTTTTTTTAAGTAAGTGATTCTTAAAGTGTAATCCACAGACTCTTAGGGGATCTCAAGACCCTTTCAGGGGATCCCAAAGACCCTTTCAGAAGGTCCATAAGGTCAAAACAATTTCAACAATATTACCCAGACATTTGCCTTTTCACTGTGTTGAAATTGCACTGATGGTGCAAAACCAGTGAAAGGTAAAACTGCCACTAGTACAGGGCAGTAGCACCAAACTCTACCAGTCATCGTTGTGTTCTTCACCATGACACAATGGGAAAAAAAATCCTGTTTCATTTAAGAATGTCAAAGATGAGATAGTAAAAACCCTCACTTTTATTAAACCCAGACCCTTGAGTACAGATGTTCCTAACATTCTGTGATGAAATAAGAAGTACTCATACAGTGTTTCTGCTGTACACTAAAGGATGATGACTGTCTAGAGGAAAGGCACTTGTGCCATTGAATTGTGTGCTGAATTATTCCCCTTTTTCGTGGAACACCACTGATGAACTACAGTTATTCAGGTATCTTGCAATCATTTTCTAGAAAAATGATCCATCTCATCAGAAAAAGCAAAAAGTATTTGTGGCCAATGATGAGATTTGAGATTTTAAGCAAAAATTAGAAATTTGGATATTTTTATCCACTATTAACTTAATAGTATCCCAACACTTGAAGGCGTTTCTGATGAGATCAACAGTGATATTAATGCATACAGATTTTAGATATTATATAACAAAAGGTGTCCACATTTGAAGATCTGCAGCTATTTGGTGAACCAATAGTTTCTAAATGACCAAAGCATAATGTTAAAAAAATCATACAGAAAAGATCCACTCAAACTGTAAGATAGACCAACCATCACTAATAAGGTTTCAGATTCCACATTGAAATTAACCTTGATACAAAAAAGACTTACAAAAATGTACAATGCTCTCTTCTTGACATTTTTTTTTTTTTTGCCTTTTTCTGGAAAATGTAGCTATTTTTCTTTTTCTTTTCTTTTTTTTTTGAGACAGAATCTCACTCTGTCACCCAGGCTGTTGTGCAGTGGCATTATCTTGGCTCACTGCAACCTCCGCCTCCCAAGTTCAAGCAATTCTCTGCCTCAGCCTCCTGAGTAGCTGGGATTACAGGCATGCGCCACCACACCTGGCTAATTCTGTATTTTTAGTAGAGACGGGGTTTCTCTGTCTTGGCCAGGCTAGTCTTAAACTTCTGACCTCGTGATCCACCCGCCTTGGCCTCCCAAAGTGCTGGGATTACAGGGGTGAGCCAATACGCCCAGACAGGAAAATGTAGTTATTTTTCATAAAATGTGTTATTTAACATATAATGGGTTTTTACTTATTTTAAAATTAATTAATAAACATATATTTCAAAATGTTTCCATTTTTATTTTTCATAGGGTAAATACTGAAAGATGTGAGCCACATAAACAAAAGTTTTTTTGGGGTCCTCAATGTTTTTAAGATTGTAAAGGGGTTCTAAGACCAACAAGTTTGGTTTTTTTGTTGTTGTTTTTGAGACAGTCTCACTTTGTCACCCAGGCTGAAGTGCAGTGGCACGATCTCAACTCACTGCAACCTCTGCCTCCTGGATTCAAGTGATTCTCCTGCCTCAGCCTCCTGAGTAGCTGGGATTACAGGCACACACCACCACGCCCGGCTAATTTTTGTATTTTTAGTAGAGATGGGATTTCACTATGTTGGCCAGGCTGGTCTCACACTCCTCAGGTGATCCACTCACCTCAGCCTTCCAAAGTGCTGGGATTACAGGCATGAGCCACTACACCCAGCCAAGATCAACAAGTTTGAGAACCACTGGTATAGGAGAATAATCTTGTCCTTGAGTGACATGCTTTAGTATTTCCGGTGAAGTAGAATAATGTCTGTAGCCTCCTTTAAGATGGTTAGACAAGAGGGAAATGTTTGTATTTATATAAAAAAAGATGGAGTGGATGTGCCAAGTTAAGAATAATGCAAGTATTTATTGTACTGTTCTTTCAACTTTTATATGGGTCTCCAAACAAAACAAAAAGTATAATCAATATAAATAACATTAGTAAACATATTGATATTTGATATCAGTGTAAAATCCTTTAGAGGTCAAAAGCAAAGTCAAAGGGGAGTTGCAGAAAGGTAAACTAAGGGCACTTGCTAACTGAAGCATTGAATTTCAAATTACAGGGCTTGACAGAGTGTCAAGTACAGGAGACATAGTCTAGTGCAATTCTTCTTAAACTTCAGCCTGCATAAGAGAGCCTGGAGAGTGTATTAACACATAGATTCCTGGGCCCTACCCTTGGGTATCCTCATTCAGTAGGTCTGGAGGGCACGAGGCTGAGAATTTACAGTTCTATTAAACTCCTAGGTGAGGTAATGCTATGGTCCCCAGATCACATTTTGTGTAACACTGGCCCAGGGCATCCTTCTATAAAGCTTGGACTGTGGTATGGACTTTGTCGCACAAAGAGATATGTTGAAGTCCTAACCCCCAGTACCTGTGAATGTGATCTTACTTAAAAATAGGGTATTGACCAGGCACAGTGGCTCATGCCTCTAATCCCAGCACTTTGGGAGGCTAAGGTGGACAGATCACTTGAGGCCAGGAATTCAAGACCAGCCTGGCCAACATGAGAAAACCCTGTCTCTACTAAAAATGCAAAAATTAGTTGGGCATGGTGGTGTGCACCTGTGGTTCCAACTACCTGGGAGGATAAGAATCACTTGAACCCAGGAGGCGGTGGTTGCAGTGAGCCAAGACCACGCCACTGCACTCCATCCAGCCTGGGTGACAGTGAGACTCTGACAAGAAAGAAGAAAGAGAAGAAAGGAAGGGAAGGGGAGGGGAGGGGAGGGAGGGGAGGTGAAGGGGAGGAGGGGAGGGGAGGGGAGGCGAGAGGAGGGAAGGAGGAGAGAAAGAGAGGAAGAGAGAGAAAGAAAAGAAAGGAAGAAAGAAAGGAAAGAACGAAAGAAAGAAAAAAAGAAAGAAAGAGAAAGAAAGAAGGAAGGAAGGAAAGAAAGAAAGAAAAGGGTCTTTGAGGATATAATCAAGCTAAGATGAGGTCATTAAGTTAGGTGGCCCCTAACCCAATACGACTCAGGTCCTTATTAAAGAGGAAAAGAGACAGACACGGGAGAACACCATGTGACTATGGAGCAGATATTAAAGTGACGAATTTACAAGCCAAAGAAGGGCAAGCTTTGCTGACAACCACCAGAAGCTAAGAGAAAGGCAGGGAACAGATTTTTCTCTACAGCTTTCAGAGAGAGAATAAATTTTGGTCAGTTTAAGCCACTCAGTTTGTGGCACTGCAGGAAGGTAATTCAGACCCCAAAGCACTACATCATCAGTAAAAGGGTGAAGAGAGATAAGCCTGCTGCAATCACTAAAGGTTAAAGTAAAAACACCCATTCTCTAGTCATGGCAGCAGGTAAAGAGGAAACCGCATTTCCCCTGAAAACTTGTAACCACTAACCTCACCCTCACATAAGTTTGCAGCTCAAATTTACACTACTCAAGTGGTCAAAATTCTTAAATCTCAAGAATTTACTTTTTAGTAGTCCAATATTGGTAGTGTCCCTAGACACCTATCTAAAGCAAATGCAAATATTCCCTGGAGGAATTCATCTTTGACCCAGGCCTAAAGAACTCCTAGAGATAAACTTCCAAGGAATATAAGCTCACAGTGAAAAAAAGAACTACAAAACACATAATGCACCTTGATTGGGAGCCACCAGAAAAAAGACAGCTAAATTGTCCCTCAAAAATAGTTTAGATGCTAGGATTATCAGACTCCGAACATAACATAAATATGTTTATTATGTTTAATAGAATAAAAAAGGAATTTAAAACATGTAGAAGGAACAGATATCATAAAATATAGTGAGTTTTGAAACAGAACTAAATAGAATTTGTAGACACTAATACTTAAAATATAAATCAATGGATATGTTTAACAGCTGATTAGACAAGACTGAGGAGACAGATGTGCACACAATTATTCATAATGCAGCAGTGACAGAAAAAGAAATCAGAAATAAGAAATGAAGAGACCTTTTTTTTGAGATAGAGTTTCCCTTTTGTCACCCAGCCTGGAGTGCAATGGCATGATCTCGACTTACTGTAACCTCCTCCTCCTGGTTTCAAGCGATTCTCCTGCCTCAGCCTCCTGAGTAGCTGGGATTACAGGCGCCTGCCACCAAGTCCAGCTGAGTTTTGTATTTTGTAGAGATGGAGTTTTGCCATATTGGCCAGGCTGGTCTTGAACTCCTGACCTCAAGTGATCTGCCCACCTCGGCCTCCCAAAGTGCTGGGATTACAGGCATGGGCCACAGCGCCTGACCGAAATGAACAAACTTGAAAGACAGAGGAGGAACATCTAACACATGTCTAATGAGAGTGCTAGAAGAAGAGGGGAGAAGGAATAGGGTGCAGAAGCAATATTGTTAACAGTAAGTAAATTTGAAAAACTACAGAAATGAATTAAGTCCTAAAATAATATTGACCCAAAAAGATAGAATAAGCCTGTACCATTAAAGAAATTGAATCAGTAGTTTAAAATCTTCTTATTGAAAAACCCCTGGCTCTGAGGAGTTCACTGGCAAATTCTACCAGCCAAGAAAGATATCCAATATTACACACGCTATCTCAGAGTACGGAAAAAGATGAGACATCCCCAAATTAACTTATGAGGCTAGCACAATCTTGATACCAAAACCATACAAAAATAACACAGCCAATATCACTCACAAACACAGCTTTAAAAAAATTCTAAATATTAGCAAATCGCCTCCATGATCATTTTAACCACAAAAAAGAAAAACAACTTTATGACCAAATTGGGTTTATCCAGGAAGGCCAGTTTGGTTTAATGGTATAATTAATTAATGCAATTTACCGCTTAGACTAAGGACCAAAAAGAAACTACATTGTCTCAATGAAAGCATTAGATAAAATATAATATCATTCATTTTGAAAACTCTTAACAAACTATCATTTTAGAGTGACAAAATAAATTTCTGAAAATCCTACAGCAAGCATGATACTTCATGGGAAATTGCTGAAGCATTCCTTTTTAAGTCAGAAACAAGATAAGAGTGTCTGCCTCACCAATTTTAGTCATGATGCACTGGGAATCCAAACCAATGCAAAATGAGGAAATAAAAAAGAATAACGACCAGAAAGACACAACGCTGCACTATTCTCAAATGACATGACTATTTATCTGGAAAACCAAAAAGAATCTACAGTTAAGCAAGACTGTATTCTTCCAATAGTTGGAAGATGAAATTTTATTAAGATACTAAATACACTGGCATCAACAAATATCAAATATCTGGGAATAAATCTAATGACGTGTATGATGTCTATAGCAAAATTATAAAATTTCATTGAAAGTCATTAAAGAAGACCCAGATAAATAAAAGTAGATACCATATTTACGGAGTGCAACAACATATTAAGAACATCGATATTAGCTAGGCATGGTGACTCATGTCTGTAATCCCAGCACTTTGGGAGGCCAAGGTAGGGGGACTGCTTAAGGCCAGGAGTTAGAGACCAGCCTGGGCAACAGAGACAGAACCTGTCTCTAAAAATAAAAAAATTTTTTTTTTTTTTTACAGAGTCTTGCTCTGTCACCCAGGCTGGAATGCAGTGGCACCATCACAGCTCACTACAGTCTTGACTTCCTGAGCTTAAGCAATCCTTCCACCTCAGCCTCCTGAGTAGCTGGGACCACAGGCCCCAGCATGCCTAATTTTTGTATTTACTTTAGTAGAGACAGGTTTTCAGCATGTTGTCCAGGCTAGTCTCGAACTCTTGGGCTCAAGGAATCTGCCTGCCTCAGCCTCCCAAAGTGCTAGGATCACAAGTATGAGCCACTGCACCTGGCCCAAAATTAAAAAAAAAATCATCTGGGCATGGTGGTGCAGACCTGTAGTCCTAACTACTCGAGAGGCTGAGACCAGAAGGATCCCTTAAGCTCAAGAGTCTGAGGCTGCAGTGAGCTAGGATCTCACCACTGCATTTCAGCCTGGGCAACAGAGTGAGATGCTGTCTCTAAAAAAATAAAAGGCTTTACACCTGGGAGGCAAGGAGGAGGTGGGAGAATAGCTTTAGGTCAGGAGTTCAAGACCAGCATGAGCAACATAGTGAGAACATAGTAAGACAATGTCTCTACAAAAAATTAAAAAATTAGCCAGGCATGGTGGCACACACCTGTGGTCCCAGCTACTTGGGAGGCTGAGCCAGGACAGGAGAATCTCTTGCACCCAGGAAGTTAAGACTGCAGTGTGCCGTGATTGTATCACTGTACTCCAGCCTTGGCAACAGGGCCAGACTCGATCTCCAAAAATTAAAAATAAAAAAAGAGCATCAATATTCTATTGTTCCACACATTTAATGTTAGTCCAATAAAAATCCCAACAGATTTATGCGTTTGTATATGCACTGTAACACATAACTCTAAGCTAATTCTAAATGTGCATATGGAAGAGGAAAGCACTAAGGCAGGGCCCCCAACCTGGGGGCTGCAGACAGGAACTGAGACCAGTCAGTGGTCTGTTAGGAACCTGGCTGCACAGCAGGAGGTGAGCAGCAGCATTACCACCTGAGCTCTGCCTCCTGTCAGATCAGCAATGGCCTTAGATTCTCATAGGAGTGTGAATCCTATTGCAAACTGTACATTCGAGGGATCTAGGAGGCGCGCCTCTTTATGAGAATCTAATGCCTGATGACTGAGGTGGAACAGTTTCATCCTAAAACTGCCCCGCAACCCCCACCCATGGAAAAATTGTCTTCTATGAAACCAGTCCCTGGTGCCAGAAAGGCTGGGAACCACTGCACTAAGGCACTCTTGAAGAAGAACAAGGTGAGGAACGTGCCACGCCAGATATCAGACTCATAAAGTTTTGGTAACTAACACAGTGTGGCACTGTTGCAGGCAGGCAAAATGTTCAATGGTACACAATGAAGAACCCAGAAACAGACCCATACATTATAGAAACTTACTTTATGACAGGGCTGAGCATGGCAAATCTGAAGAGAAAGGATGAACTTTTGAATAAATAGTATCAACTCAATAGATTAAGAAATTAAATGCGAACAGAAAAACTACACATCTGCTAGGAGCAATATGGGAGAATAATTTCACAATTTTATTTTCCCAGGACACAAAAAGCACAAACTACAAGCGAAAAAAATGCTGTCTATTGCATCAATATTAAGAATTTCCACTTATCCACATAGACTATAAAAAAGATGATAAAATAAGCCACAGACTGGGAGAAGACATTTGTAACACATAAATGACAGAAGTTTAGCATCCAGAAGAGTTAAAGAACACCTACAAATCAACAAGATAAGGACAGGAGAAAAACTGGCAAGGCTTGAGCTGGCGCTTCACAGAAGAGAGAACATGAATGGCCAATAAACATATGAAAAGATGCTCAGTCTCATGAGTGTTCATGAAATGCAAATTAAATCCATAAAGAGATTCCACTTGGTACCCACCAGACTGGCAAAAATTCTAAGGTGTAAGAATATCAAGTGATAGTAAAGACACGGTGCAAATGGAATCTCACCCACTGCTGAAAGAAAACCGTATTGGAGAACAGTTTATGAAGAACAAATGGTGGAGCACTTGCCAAGCTGGACATCAGGAATTTTCATCCAGCTATGGTAATTACGACAGTGTGGTGCTGGTGCAGGGTCAGTCAAAGTGATCAATGGCACGGGATAAAAAGCCCCAGCACAGACCTTCTTTTCTATGGAAGCTTAATTTATGTTACTTGGTCAAGCAGAAGATGCAGATATTCTCTGCCTCAGCCAAACTAACCCTAACAAAACCTGTGCAAAGTACACCAGGAAACACACAAGAATGTTTACTGCAGTGCTCTTTCTGAGAGAGTGCAAAAGAAAAATCTAGAACAACCTAAATATTCATCAAGAGTTTGACTGATGAGTATATTATGGTATATTCATACAATAAAGGTAGTGTTCTAGTTCTTAAACTGGTGATGAGTAAATGACTGGTCACTGTACTATTATCCATTATCCCCTGACCACCTTTTCTTTATAAATAGTCTTTTCTATTGTCTCATTAATAACTTTTTGCAAATCAAGGAGAGCCCAGAGACGGAGACAAAATAAGAAATTAGAATCCAGGCACAGTGGCTCACACCCATAAGCCCAGCAACTTGGGAGGCTGAGGTAAGAGGATTGCAGAAGACAGGAGTTCAAGGCTGAAGTGAGCTATGATCTTGCCACTGTACTCCAATCTGGGCAACAGTGAGATCCTGTCTCTCAAACAAAAAAAGAGAGAGAGAGAAAGACGTTAGAACATCAAAGTGTTCCCTTGTGTGTTTCCCCTTTCTTTAGGTTGTTCTTAGATGAACTCCCCTCAGCCTGGAGGCAGTAGGGCCTGTGATCATGGCTGTAGGTCAGCTGAGTAATGGCCTGCAAAGATATTCAGGTCCTAATTCCTAGAACCTGTGAATGTTACCTTATATAGCAAAAGGGACTTTACAGGTAGAATTAAACGAAGGATTTCGAGATGGAGAGATTATCCTGCATTATTCAAGTGGATCGTATTTAATTTGTGATTAAATGTAATCACAAGTGTCCTAAGAGGAATATTTAAGGGCAGAACAGAAGACAGTGGGATCACAGAAGCAGAGGCTGGAGTAATGTAGCCACGAGGAATGCCAGCAGCCACCAGAAGCTGAAAGAGGCAAGGAATGGAGTGTCCCCTGGAACTTCCACGAGGAACCAGCCTTGACAATGTCTTGATTTTAGCCCCAAAAGAGTAATTTCAGACTTCTGACTTCCAGAACTCTTGTTTTAAACCACTAAATTCATGGTTACCTGTTACAGCAGCAATTATAGACTAATACAGTGGGAAAGGATGCTTGACTTCACTCACCTCTTCATCTCAGTGTTTTCCACTTAGCACACCCTGTCCTCTGCCTTTTCGTCTCTCCAATATTGGATGCCATAGTGTGCCCCCCGTAGGAATACAAAGCAGTGGTTTAATTCCTTCATATGTAAGATGTACCATTTCCCTTGCTAAAAGGGCTTATCCCTGCAATTTCCAACCAAAGCCAGAGAAGTCATTCACACACACCCACAAAATATCCACCCAATGTAAACAGCACTGGCCAGTCAGAGGGACACTTGAATTCAAGTCCCAGTTTCCCACTGACTGGCTATGTGACCTCATAAACTTCTCAGATACGGAATCAAAACTCATTCATCTTTATATCCCTGGCGACTGGCATGCACCAAACGGTAAAAAAATAAATAAATAAAATAAAATAAATGAGCAGTACATCAACGAATAAATCGACCAAGCTATGAATCAATCAATCAGTCTTGAGCAAGGATAGAAGTCCTAATCACTGCAAAAGGTAATCTTTTTAATAGCTCTTCTCTCTCTCTTCCTCAACCACTATAAGGAAAAAGATTAAAATCATAAAGTTTTGGCCAGGTGTGGTGGCTCATGCCTATAATCCCAGCACTTTGGGAGGCCAAGGAGATGGATCACCTGAGGTCAGGAGTTCAAGACCAGCCTGACCAAAATGGTGAAACCCCATCTCTACTAAAAGTACAAAATTAGCCATGCGTGGTGGTGCATGCCTGTAATCCCAGCTACTCAGGAGGCTGAGGCAGGAGAATCTCTTAAACCCGGGAGGTGGTGATTGCAGTGAGCCAAGATCGTGTCATTGCACTACAGCCTGGGCAACAAGAGTGAAACTCTGTTTCAAAAAAAAAAAAATCATAAAGTTTTAGAGCTGGACAGTTTTTAGCGTTGGAAGCCAGAAGCGCCCTGCCTTACAGGGCAGCCCAGTGCTGTTAGTGCCAACTACTGGAAACCTTTTCCTTCCAACAAGCCAAAAATATGTCTTCTAGCCACCCACAGGGTTCTAGTCCAATTCTCTAACCACATAAAACAAGCTTACTCTTTTTCCCACGTTAAAACATTTTCAGAACGTGGAAACCTGGCCTTAAGTCTTGGCCTAGCCAATCAGGCTCATGATTTTGACAGATCACCCATGTCTGTGGTTCTCCATCTTCCTTGTCTGTCAAACAAGGGCATGACATCACTAAGATTCCTTCTAGCTGTACGATGCAGTGTGAAAAACACCTTCTTGGTATTCAATCCATTTTAACCTATTCATTTTTGTTTTTAATGTCGACACTTTATTTTTTACTTCCAGAAGTCCTTCTTTTCCACATGGGTCTATTTCCCTCCCCCAGGATATGCTGTTTTCTTATGTTTTCAATTCTTTGTTTTATTTCTTTTTTCATTTTTAAAAAGACTTATTCTAAGGTCTCTAACTGGTAGCTCTTTGATAGAAATAATATATATTATTAATATATGTATGTGCAAAGGCTGCTGGGTGGGACAAGCTTGCCACCTTCCAAGAACAGTGAGGAGACTGGAGCCAAGTAAGAGAGGGGAGGCCACTGCAAGGTAAGATCAGAGTGTGGACAGGAGCCAGACCTTATTGAATGTTGCTGACAATGGTAAGGAGTTTGGATTTTACTCTTAGTGGGATGGCGCAGTTTTTAAACAACAGGGGAAAGATGGCCTATCTTACATTTTAATGAAATCACTGGAGGGACAGGAGTAGAAGCAGGGAAAAGAGTCAGGAGGATTGCATCCCTTTTCTCTGAGCAGCGTGACTCACTCAGCCCAATATTCTGTCTGACAGGTATAGCTTTGGTAGTCTAAGCCCCAGGTGTGACAAGACTAAATTTTGCACTGATCACAATTAGGCAGCCCATCTATGAAAGCGGGACAAGAGGCCAGGCACAGTGGCTCACGCCCATAATCCCAACACTTTGGGAGGCTGAGGTGGGCAGATCATGAGGTCAGGAGATCGAGACCAGCCTGGCCAACATGGTGAAACCCAGTATCTACTAAATTACAAAAATTTAGCTGGGTGTGGTGGTGCACACCTGTAGTTCTAGCTACTCAGGAGGCTGAGGCAGGGAAATCGCTTGAACCCAGGAAGCGGAAATTGCAATGAGGTGAGATCATGTCACTGCACTCCAGCCTGGCAACACAGTGAGACTCCACCTCAAAAAAAAAGAAAAAAAAGAAAGTGTAGCTTACTTACTTAGCCTGCAATGCTCAAACCTCTTGCAGGAGGGGGAGCATGAAGGTAAGTGGGTGCCAGGGCCAGATGAGTACTTGTGGGCTCTGGCCCCATGGCAGCATCTAGGGGTGTGTTACAATTAATGCTGTTTTAGCAGTTGCTGTCTGCAGATGGCGTTAACAAGCTCAACAGTCTTTTACACCCTGCCCTCTTGGTACCCGGGTTCTTGTCTGGCATCCAGGAAGAATCAGGTCTCACGGACTTGAAGGATGGTGAATGTGGATATTTTATTGAGTGATGGAGGTGGCTCTTAGCAGTATGAGGAGCTAGAAAGGGGATAGAGAGGGAAGATAATCTTCCCCTCCAGTGCAGCTATCCCCAGCCAAACTCCTCTCAACATTCAGATGCTTCTCTTCTCTCCTCTGCCACACCACTCTGCTTCTCTGACAGTGGAGTTTGGGGTTTTTATGGGTACAGGATGGGGGGCATGGTGGGCCAGAGTGGTTTTGGAAAAAGCAACATTTGGGCAGGAAAACAGAGATAACTGCTCTAATTTAGGGCTGCAGTTTCCAGGCTTGAGGGTGGGGCCTTTGCTAGGGAACTGCCCTCTTCTACCCAGTATTTCCCTGCTCCTGTCCACATCAAAAGGTTCTTGGTTGGGCACTGGCTTGACAGAGTCCAGGTATGCTATTTAGAACTCATAAAATATTGAGGTCAGAACCTCTCAGAAGCAGAAAGCATGAACCACAGTCTAGCACAAATGGTAACTTCAGATTGAATCCCAGGTCCACAGACAATAATGGGAACCTCAGCAAAGTCTATCTCTTTTCATTTCACAGGGAACATGATGGCACCCTGTCTCCTGACTCAGCCTTTCTTAGGCTTTATGGGGATCTTGTTAAAACACAGATTTGTTAGGCCTGGGACTCTGCATTTCTAACTCCAGTAATTCCTACTCCAGTAATTCCAATGATGCTGGTACACAGACGACACTCTGAGGAGTGAGGTCCTGACTCATTCACAATTCAACACGCACTCACTGGGCACCTACTGCATATGAGAAACTGTGAGGGAGACAAAGCAGACATGGTTCGTAAGGGGATATCAATCCACAGACCGCCACAGCACCAGGAACAAAGTGACAACAATGCCACTCTGGGGACCCAGAGGACAGAAATCTTTCTTGGTTAGGGGACCTATGGGAGGCTTCGTAGAGAAAGGTAGACAGAGACACACATGGAGAGTATAGTAAAAACCAGAGGGCACCTTCCAAGACTTTAGCTATGGAATAGCATCAGTTCTTTGTAATTGCTAATTTCTCCTCAAACTGAAGACCTCCTTTCTCAACTCACAAACAGAATAAAGGGACTAAAAAAATAAAGGGACTAAAAGAGAAGTGAGAGAGACATTTCTAGTGTAGAGATTGAAGGAGTATGTCAGGATTCTCCCAGTTGCACAATACCGTGTTATGCCAAGGACATTTCTAGGTTTGCAAAGCTGTCTACAAGTCATTTATTCAACATATATGGTGGTCATTAGGGCTGTCCTTTAGTGAGGAGTGTAATTCTCCACCCACTTCACTTCAGGTTTGGCCAATGAAATGTGAGCAGAAATGGCATGTTATCATCTCCAGGTGCAGGTACTTATGAGCCAGTATGTGACTCTCCATTTTTCTCTCCCTACCACAGTGAATCTTGAGGCTGTGTGTGTGTGTGTGTGTGTGTGTGTGTGTGTGTGTGTGTGTGTGTGTTTTGAGACAGGGTCTCACTCTGTTGCCCAGGCTGAGTGCAGTGGCGCAATCTTGGCTTACTGCAACCTCCAGCTTCCAGGCTCAAATGATCCTCCCACCTCATCCTCCACGTAGCTGGGACCACAGGTGCACACCACCATGTCCAGCTAATTTTTGTATTTTTTGTAGAGATGGGGTTTCACCATGTTGCCCAGGCTAATATCAAACTCCTGGGTTCAAGTGATCTGTCCGCCTCTGCCAACCAAAATACTTGGATTACAGGCATGAGCCTCCGTGCCCAGCCAGAATCCTGATGTCTTATGTAGCAATGTTAAGACAAAGGAGACCCAGTCAGCCTGGGACTCTGAGTGAATATGATGAGCAGATTACCCCTGCTAACCAACAGTAAACAGGCAGCAGAAAGCAAGAAACAAACCTTTGTTGTCTCGAGCCACTGGGATTTGGGAGTTGTTACTGCAGCATACCCCAGTCCATTCTAACAACAAATATTTAATTGATTATAAGCACCATTTAAAGTTTTCATTCTAGGACATTCTAGGACAGCTCATGGCATCAAAGAAGCAGCTGCAGGAACTGGGGCCTATGCAACCAGAACCAAGGCTCCTTGTGTCAGTGTCAGCCTCTTTCTCTCACCCCATGTCTCATTTCCATTTATCATTGCTTTGCTGTATTCTCCACTTTTGCTTATGGACTTTCTTCAAGTATGCCAGGGGGTTTAGATGCTGCAGCCCTAACTTCATATCTTTCCAACTCTGCGCCCCATAGGCAAAGCTATTCTCCCTAAGTTCCAAATCAAGAAACCTTGGGGGAAGGATCTCAGTGTGGGTCACCTGCTCACCTCTGGATGAATGTCTATGCCCCGGGGAAATGCATACCTAGCCCTGGGTCACGTGCTGACTTCTATGACTGAGTAAAGGGAGGCAGGGTGGAACACGTTACCAGAAGGGAATGGAAAACTTGTTTTGCAGCCCAAAGTACTATCCAGAGTCGCCTACAAGAAGGGGAAAGGATATACACACATACATAGGCAGGAAAATGCCTAAGGCAGACTTTAACTGAGCTGTGATCAGTGAAAGAGAAAAAAAGGGGGGAACGTAGCATATACTATGCAAAATAGTCCTAAGAGGAAACAGAAGCAGGACAAGAGAGCCACTAGGCTGGACAGCTCCCTAGTGGCAACGGGAGGCACCTTTGTCCTAGAACTGCCAGGTGACTGACAAGGCCACAGGGAGAGGGAGGGACGGGATGTCAGGAGGAGATGTTAACTCAAATAACAGATGCTCTCTGTTTACTAATCTGGTAAATCTGACAATGGGGCAGACCTTTTCTGATCAGGAATGAGCTAAGTCTGGAAGAGCAAATACTGAACCAACACGTGTGCCCCCATTACCATCTTCCCTCCATGAAGCACTCTTGGGATTACTCCTTCCCAACTGAGCCCAACCCAGCTTCTTGCTCCTCAAGACAGTGTCGTAGGCAGCCTTACATTAATCATAAGAGATGAACCTCACTTGCCATCCCTGGTCTCGGTACCCACACATGCTTGTAGGCTTATACCAAATTACCTTTCAAGATTCCTTCTGACAGCCCTACTGTGTGCCAAATAGTTGGTCCTCAATCTATATTTCCTTTTTCTCTGTATTCCCAGGAAAGCCCTAGTGTCACTTAAAAAACCCAAAGTGAAAATAATGTGCTTCTGTATAAAGACAGATGAGATCTGAAAATTCAGAATAAATACTCTGAAAATAATAATCCAACTTCCAATCCCTTAAGAATCCCAATTCCCCTCCCAAGGCTCAGAATCAAGAGGAAAACATCCTTAGTTCCCAAGTGTACCCCCCTTACTTCTTGTTGGGGGCTGAAAAAACTCCCCCAGACTAAGAATTCTGGTAACCAGCTAGGCATGTGTGTGGCTCATCCCTGGCAGTGAAATTCCAGAGGTTCCACATGCTATGGCTGCCGCACCGCCATGTCTCCCCTTTCCCTAGCCTCCCAAACTTTCCTGGAAACACATACACATTCATACACACTCGCACACACACAAAATGGCAGTCCCACTAAGTGGCCAAAGAGGGCCTGACTCCCCCTTCCCTCATTCTCCACAGGGCTCCTCCTCCCCCGACATAATACACCCTCCAAAAAAGATAGCTGGCTTCAGAAGGAAGCGGGGAGACTGACCCAGTAATAACCAAGTTGGACCCTCACTTGTCAGCTAACCTCAAATAAGACACAATGGGAAGAAGTGCAGAAAAGCTACTTCTCAGCAGGCAGGCAGGATTCCTAAACAAAGAAACACGGCAGCTCAACAGTGGAGAAATCTAAGCTGCTATTTTTCACTTCCTTGAGGATACTCCTCCCGTTTATAAATAAATGTGATGCATACAGGCCAGCTGGGGAAGGAAGAGACCTAGAGGAACACTGACACTTGGAGCTCTTAGAACCTCCAAGGTGACTGTGGCCAAAAATCTTGTCTCTTAGACAGGGAGCTGGCCCCAGGGTGGGTGGGAGTTGCCCTTAGGACTGTGACAGTGGGTCAGACCAGCACTGGGACTAGAACACGTCTTCTGCCTTCCAGCCTAACATCTTTCCTTTCACAATTCAACTGAAACATTTACCCAGTTCCCACAGTGTACTACAGCACGGTGCCAGGAAATCATTCCTCAACCAACTGGAACCCTCCATTAACTGAATCAGTTTCCTGCATGCCACATTTTAAAAGCAGGCCCCATAGAAAGGCTAGCGTATATTTAAGGATTTACGATCTTTTTCTTTTTTTTCATTTGTTTTGCAACAGTTGGGGAACATCTTGAGGACAATTGACATTCCTTCCAGTCCCATCCATTTTCATGTCCCTGATCCAGGACAGACTTCATGCTCCAAATCCCTGTCCTGGAACTTAGCCAGATCTTTAGCCATCAAACCAAGACTTTGTCTTGATCATCACACTGTATTTTCTAAAAACTAATATTTAAAAAAATGTACAATGTGGAAATAAAATGTTTTATGCCATTAGTTATTCAGAAAATTTTGTAGACTTAGGACTCTCTTTTCCCCATGCTGTGAATTGGGGTTTTAGTCTACTAATCCCATAAGGGGTGGGAAGCTCTAGATCCATTCAGGCAACATTCTGGACCTTGGCCAAGACAATGAGGCAAGACCTGCTCCTTAGAATAATGCTTCAAAGTGGGATATTCTTCCAAGAAGTCACAGAGCAACGTCACTGTCCCCCGCTAACAGGGTAAGCAAAAACATGCTCTCCCCAGTTTAAAATTCATTCATACCTAGGCCTTGAGTTGTCTGTAAAGAAAACAAAAGGAGGCAAGCAGTCCTAAATGAGCCCCTGTGTACCATGAAGGTATCAACCAGGTTCTGAGTGCTATTGCACTGAGTATCTCTTCCTTAATTCTTTACAGGCTGAGCCAAGGAAGTTAGGAGAAAGACAGCTGGCAAGAAAGAAGCATCTCAAACTGGTCCTCACTCTAAGAGCCTTGCCCAGTGGGCAGAATCCTGATGCCTGCTGCCCTCTGTCCCCAGCACTGGCCAGCTACTCTGCTTGTCCCCAGGGCCTGGGATTTCCTTCAACACAACCGACCTTCACTCAGCGCACTCAGGTGCCAGGTACTTCGAGAAAGACTCATGGCAGGGGAAAAGGGGTTTGAAAGGGAAAAAAGCCACAATGACTGTCTTCGAAATGCTTACAGCCAGTAGCAGCAGAGACAGCCACAAGCACTGGCTGGCTGTCCCTGGAGGCCATCAGCTTGTCGTGATACCTCTGGTTGGATGGTTGGGACCACACAAAGACAGGAAGACACTCCTCTCTATCCTCAGAACTCAGTGATAGGTCTTCCTTACATGGTCTTTGATGTGACAGAGGCTTACAAAACCATGAAAAGATTACTTACACAAAACGTGACTCGTGGACAAAACCATAGGATGCTCCCATACCAGAGGTCTAGAGAGCTTGAAAGAGATCCATTTGTCAACTGGCAGTGGCGAGTGAAGGTGGAAAAAGCACTGGACTGGACTAAAAATCTGGACCCTGTGTTCTTTACCAGCTCATCTTGTGTCCTTGGCATGGGAAATTTCCTCTGCAGTTTTACAAATGTGGGGGGAGGACTAGATCGGTGGCTTTTATTATCAGTAAAACACATCTATTTTTCTTAATTATATTTTATCTAGAACCCCAATATATAAAACAAACAAAAAGGGAACTGCTTGGGTTGAATCAGGGATGAGGAGCCCAGAGCCCATCTGCTCAGTCTGGGTGGCCCTCAGGAAACCCAGTTTTAAAACCACAGGAGTAAATTAAGTCTGAGAGCCCCGATAACCTTTCATAAGGTTTCCAGGGAGGACAGAAGGAGGGACTCATCATTGATTTAGTGCTCTCCGTGGTGCTTGGTAATTTATATATCAAGTATCAAGGAAATCTTTGCAACAGCAACATGAGGTTAACTAGCTGTGGACTAGCATCTGCTGTGATCTGAGTTGTAAACTGGGATCTTCTGGCAAGAAGCAAAACTGGGATTTGAACCACGGGTGTTCTGATTCCAAACAAAGCATTCCTCCTCTTATTAGTTACTCAAGGTATGTGGAGTGTAGAATATTGGGCTGAATTCATGATATCCTTGAATTATAAACATACGCGCATATAGGCATATAGGAAAATTTCTTGAAGAATATACCCTCCACAATTATTATTAGTTATCTCTGTGTGGTGGGAATGTGGATGATTTTCAGTCTGTTTATCTTTTCTAATTTTCCTGTAATGAACATATATTGTCTTCGTGGAACAGGTATGGTTTATTAAAAATGATGTTCATAATGCTTAATTAACGTGCTCATGCTGCGTTTCTACAGGGAATTAGGGACTGGGGGATAGGTGATATCCATGACCTTTTGGACTTGATGGTGGAAATAACAATTCCAAATCCCATCAACTCTCCTTGGGCCACAGAATGCTGGGCATTTAAATTCTCTGAAGTCTTGGTTCTGGGAATCATGGTTGTTTTAGAAAGCAACAGACACCTCCCAAATATATGCCTCTCCTCTCCACCCCCATCAGCTGCCCATTGTAAAAAAGGGGGAGGGGGGTGCTAATAAAACCAATGACAGTGACATGACCCAGGACCAGAGGGCCTCACTCCCAGCCAGCAGGACCTACAGTGAGCCCACCAACCAGGCCAACTCAACTGTCCAGCCCCACCCTGAGGGCTCTCCAGAATCCACTGGCAATATCCATCTCAGAGAGAAACCACCACCTGAAGGCTAGACAGCATTGGACAGGCATGAGGCAGGGCAAGTCGTGTCAGCCACTTCCCTGCATTATTCATGTGGGCTTTGCTGGCAGAAATCTTCTAAATATTTAACTTGCCACCTCAAGGTGCAGTGCAAACCCACTGCAGTCAGGAACAGCTGTGGAGAGGCCTTCACGAGTGACTTGGGGGCTGAGAGGCTCAGACACTGTCTTTGGTAGGAAAGCCCAGAATGGTGGTGGGAGACAATGCCGACATCCACTGCAGAAGGGAAAATCAGTGAAGAAGGGAAGGGAGATGGGAGGTGTTTCAAAACGTGGGGAGTGATGGTACACAATCAGTGGGGTCCAGAGCCCCTCCTTCTCAGACAAAGAAAAAGCCTGAGGTGCCTGCCACCCTCCTCCCCGCCTTAGACTCCCCACACCCATTTCAGCCCTGGCTCGCTAAAGCTGGTGGCAAATCTGTTCTGACTCAAGCCAGGACGGTCAGGGAAGAAACTTGGACTGGAACAGCCACGTCTATCTCCCAAAGGAGAATAAAGCCACCGGGGAAGCTCTTCAAACGCCTATGGGTCCTGGGGCTTGAAGGAGAAAATCGGCCCCCCTCCCACCCCCAATGCCTTCACACAGACCTCACCCCAGATGACTCTGCGCTCTCCTGCAAGGCCTGGGAGGTGTCATTGCCACCAACCGGGAGGCTGTCACTTGGAAATTTCCTGTGCACTACTGGAGGTACCTGCCCCTGTCTCTCAAACCTCTGCAAAAGAAGTTGGAGCCTGGGGCACCAGGCGTCTACTCCAAGATTCACATGCGTCCTCCCATGTCCCACCTGCCTTTGCCACTGTAGATGTAAGACACCTAAAAAGGAGGATTTGTCCAACCCCACTGGGAGCCCCGCCTCTGTCTCTCCACCCGTTCTGCGCTGACTCTCCAGGCAGCGCCCCTGGCTCGTCTGGGCTGTCCTTTTCACCTGACAAAAGCTGGGGGACGGGGCGCGGTGAGGGCGAACGACCACACATTTCTCCCAAAGAAGAGACGCGTGTACTCGCGGCGCGCCCATTCGGGGCCTCTCTGCAAATCGACCGACCAGGGGAACAAAGCGGCCGGGGCGCGGCGCGGCGAGACGCAGCCCCCACGGAGCCCCCGAGAGCCCCAGCCCTCGCCGCCCCGGCCCATTCCCCTGCAAGCGGCCGCCGGCGCCGGCTGCCTCCGGGCTACAGCCGCGTCCTGCGCTGCCCGCCCGCAGGCGTCCTCGGCGGCTACTGTACCTGCTAAATTTAGCGGCGCCGGGTATTAATAGCCCGAGCCACTGGGGCCGGGTGCTGCAGGGGCGCGCGCAGCCCGGGGTCGAAGGCGGGAGGGAGGCTACGGAGGGGCACGGGGGAGAAGGGCACTTACACCACCAGCCTGGAGATGATCCATGACACCATGGCGGGCGGGCGGGCGCGGCCCGGGCGGCGCGGCTCTGCTCGGCTGCGGGCGGCGCGGGCGGCTGCGGCGCTCCTGGAACGTCCGTCCGCGCACGGCCGCCGCCGCCAGACTGAGCGCGCCCGCCGCCCTGCCTGGCGTTCGCGCGTTGGCGCAGCCGCGGCACGTTCTGGCGGCGGCGGCGGCGGCGGCGGCGGCCCCAGCCCCCCGGGGCTCGGCGGGCCCACGGCGATTGGGCGGCGAGCGGGTCAGGGCACCCGCGGGCCCGCCCCGCCCCGCTCGCCCCGGCCCCCGACTGAAGGCGGGCGGGTCCTGCGCGCGCCCAGGGGCATCCGCCCCGCCTAGGAAACCCTGCGGCGGCCCCGTTGGCGGGCAGGGACCCGGGTGCCACCCCACCCTCAGCTTTCCAGTGGAGAAACTGAGGTCCGAATCTGGACCTCGGGAATCTGTCTGCACCTGTCTAGGTGAGAGACTGTCATCCCTCATTCAGATAGTGCGCTAGCCTCTTAAAGGGTTTACCTGGATCCAGACTCGACCTCTTCAGTCTGTCCCCTGCTCAGCATTGTCTGCATGAGAAACAAATGTGGGCATTTGCCTTCCTACTTAAAATTCTACAGAGTCCCTATATGATGGTGGTACCTGCCTAGAACCGCGTTGCCAAGACCATTCCCCCAAATAGTCCTCTAGCTGTTTTCACTCCAGGCATCTTGGATTCATATATTTGCGGTTTCTTCTTCCCTGTCCGTACACGCCATGCCTCATCGTCCTGCCTTGGTTTGATTCAGCTCCTTCTTCAAGGTTGGGCTGAAAGGCTACTTCTTCCTGGGGAAGGCCTTTCCTTGGGTGCTGCTCCGGATCCCAAGGGGAGAGCTAGAAGCTGCGATTGCATAGCCCCAGTTCCCCGCTGAGTCACGTTGAAGTCTTAAGCAAAAGGGAACTTGTGCACCCTATATAAACATTTTTATGTATTTTTAAAAATACCTTATTAACTATTATGTATCTTAATTGCTGAATTTTATGGCACCTCTTAAATGTTGCACCCTCACTGAATGCCTCACTCTGCTCACCCTAGTCCCGGCCCCAGAGAGTACATTATTCTGTTGCACTGGAAACGCTTTGTCCTCTACTCCTTGTCTCTGCTGCTGCTTTTCCCACCCTCCAATAGCTTAGGTTCTGCATGGTGCTCTCAGCACCCTATCCTTTGCTGATGATCGTGTCATGTATAATTCAGTGTTAGATGTGAGAAGCACAGGAGACAGCTTAGTGCCCTCAGATGTAGCAGAATCTGTGCATGCGGGTGCCTGATATAGGCAGAAGAAAGACTTCACAGACAACAAAGGGACTGCAGTTGAGACATGCTCTCATGTCTCAGGTCTCCAAAGAACCCATAAAATAGCTGTAATGTAGCAGTTTTTTCATGCTGCCTTGATCCAGTTTTAAGGCTCTGGCTGGAGGCTGGTCAATTCCCCTTCTCTAGCAGGCTATTAACCGTACACTCCCAACCACTTCTCTTAGCAGGCTATCACACTTAGAACACTATACACCTGCCCTAATTGCCCCAGGGCCAGGCACCAAACAACTAGTGACAGCCCCTGTGCTTCAGAGACCACTGAAATTATCCAAATTAGCCAATCCTATAACCGCTTGCCTTATTTCGCCCTTTCCTTCCCTCAAAAACCATGATAAAGCTGTTTGTCCACAATACCCCTCTCTTTCTCTCTCTGTGACAGACTCTGGCCCTGAGTAGTCCTGCATGCGTGGACTCTCCAGGAAACTGTGGGTATAAAAAGCTCTAAAACTCTTTCCAGTTTCTCTCTCTTGATCTGTGTCTGGCCCCACCATACCTCCCTCAACATAAGGTTAAGCAGGTAAAACAATGTTCCACAGGGAAAAGCTTTCCATACTCACTAGGCAGAGACCTCCCTCACCCTCCATCCATACCCCTCATCCATACTCCCTGGGTCAGAAAGGCTGTTAGCCATCTTGCGGGTAGGGAGCAGTGGAGGGGATGGACTATTTTGGTTCAAAGAGATCCTGTTGGTGGGAAAATAAAGGAGAAGCTGACCACATGCTGACTCCCTACTCCCTATAAGTGGAATTCATAGATTTGACTATTACACAGAACTGAGCATTTTAATTATGAAAATGAAACTATTCATGGGGTTAAAATATCTGGAGGTCTTTTTGTTAGCTGAAGAGGACCAGAAAACTAGTGAGACCAACCCCACATTTCTCACAAGGGATGGGAAAAAACTTGTCCATAGAGCAGATTTGGGTGGGCAGAGGAGGGGAAAGAAGAAAGAAAAGAAAGTTGCTTTTTGTTTTACTGCATTCTGTCCCTTTCAATGTAACTGTTACACTTATTATATCTCTCCATCCTGGACCTCCTCTTATTTGTCCTTGGCCCTGGAAAACATGAGGCCGGGGAATAGACTCCACCTTCTAGACAATGGAACTCTTACAGCTCTATCAGTTGCTTGACTTCAAGTTCTTTTTCATAGGAACTCCTTTTTTTTTTTTTTTTTTTTTAACATAGTCCCACTCTGTCACCCAGGCTGGAGTGTGGTGGCATGGTCTCGACTCACTGCAACCTCTGCCTTCTAGGTTCTAGCGATTCTTCTGCCTCAGCCTCCCGAGTAGCTAGGGCTACAGGTGCGCATCACCACACCCAGCTAATTTTTGTGTTTTTAGTAGAGACAGGGTTTCACCATATTGACCAGGCTGGTCTCGAGCTCCTGACCTTGTGATCTGCCTGCCTCAGCCTCCCAAAGTGCTGGGATTACAGGCGTGAGCCACTGCACCCAGCCGGAACTGCTTGTATAGTAGATGCCACTCATCTGTTTTTGCCCTGTACCCTTTTCCCCCTTCTTCTGGGAAGAGCTGTCTGTTTTTCACTGTGGAATGAGCCTCCCCACACTCCAACCTTAGAAACTGTAATTTTCTTATATGTCTTCACTAATTTGATTGATTTATGGGTGGTCGCCAAACAGAAACTGGGCCAATGATCTCCCTTGGGATTTTTAAAGTTGAAAATAGAAAAAAGAGAATTCCACTTTCATCTATGAAGCATTGGCTGCCATGGGAATTGTCCTCCCATTGCAAACAACTAGAAAGACAGGATAAAAAGAGAAGCAACTGTTTCTAAGCATTGAACAACAGACAGCACTCGACTGTGATAACTAAAAGAAGAGAAACAAATGAAGTGTCTTACAATTGTCTGAGCTTACTATCTCAAAGCAGTTTCCAGGAATCACTGTAGGGATGGAGAACCCAAACAGATCCCAGAAATTTCACAGAATACGGGAGACAGATCAGAGTCCAGGGAAGCCAAAGTGGCTAGAATTTGTGAAGCAGAATGTAAGAGTGGTGGGAGATGATTAGAGGGAGAGCAGCAGAGGTCTGCAGAGCAGTCACTTCAACTCATTAGTTGAATACTGTCCTGAGCATGCATGGGTGAAATTCTATGAGGCCACGGAAAGAACTACCAGAAAGCAATATGCCAAACAATTCCTGGAGCTCACACAGGGCTGGGCATAATTTGTCTTCATACCAGCCAAAACAGAGATCTTTTATACACAAAGCACTGGCTAGAGTCCACAGAGGGGTATCATCTTAATGAGGCAGGGGAGGCTAAATTATCTGGACCTGCCTTAACAAAACTTAAAAGCAATCCTCAGAAGGATGAAACTGATCTCAAGTAACTTAACTGTGCTCGGAGAAAAAAAAGTCCAAAATTAGTTACAAAACAAACAAACAACAACAAAACCCAACGCCCAGTAATGTAAAATTTACAATGTCCAACATGGAAACAAAAATTATCAGGCATGCAAAATCAACCAATAGAAACAGACCATGAAACTACAGCAGGAATAATGCAATAAGCAAATAAAAACCTTAAATTATGTAATATTTGAACAGACATTTCACCAAAGAAAAAATACAAATGGAAAAACAAAAAGTACATGAAAAAAATGTGGAAATCGTTAATTAGGGAAATACAAATTGAAACCACAATAAGATATCACTGCACATGTTTAAGAATGGCTACAATTAAAAAGACTGATCATTTCATGTTCTGGCAAGGATATGGAGCAACTGGAGCTCTCATATGCTGCTGGTGGGAATGTAAAATGGTACAACTACTTTGAAAAATGGTTTTCTATATTTCAAAAAAGGTGGAAATTACTTTTGCCTCACGCCTGTCCCCTTTTTTCTGGGAAGAACTCTCTACCATTTTTGGTGCATGATTCTCCTCATGCTCCAACCTTAGAAATCTTAAAAACTGGTCTGACAGCTTCTTTTTCTTTTTTTTCTTTTTCTCTCTCTCTTTTTTTTTGATACAGACTTGCTCTGTCACCTAGACTGGAGTGCCATGGCATGATCTCAGCTCACCACAACCTCTGCCTCCCAGGTTCAAGTGATCCTCCTGCCTCAGCCTCCTGAATAGCTGGGATTACAGGTGAGTGCCACCATGCCCAGCTAATTTATGTATTTTAGTAGAGATGGGGTTTCACCATGTTGTCCAGGCTGGTCTCGAACTCCTGATCTCAGGTGAGGAGGTCAAAGGTCTGCCCACCTTTGACCCCCATAGTGCTGTGATTACAGGTGTGAGCCACCTGCCTGGCCAAGTTTCTTTTATATTTACATATATACTTACATATGACTCAGAAATTCCCTTCTTTAGATATTCACCCAAGAAAAATGAAAACATGTCCCTATAGACTTGTCCATAGCAGCTTTATTCATAATGGCTCCAAACTGGAAACGACCAAAATGTTCATCAACTGCGACAAATTGTGGTATATCCATACAATGGAATATTTACTACTCAGCAATAATAAAGAAATTAACCACTTATGCTTGCAACAACATGGATGAATCTCAATGTGTTATGCTAAGTATAAGAAGCCAGATACAAAGGACTCATGCCATATAATTTCATTTTTATGAAATTCTAGAAAAGACAAAACCATAGTAACCCAAAGGGCATAGTGGTTCCTAGATGTCGGGGGTAGGGTAAGGAGATTGATTGCAAAAGGTCAAGAGGAAACTGTTTAGGGTGATGAAAAAATTCTGTATCCTAATTGTGGCAATCACCAACCACAAACATTTATTGAAATTCATCAAACTTTATATTTAGCATTGGCAGGTTTTGTTGTATGTAAATTATACATCAGTAAAGCTAAGTAAAAAAAATCAGAAAACATATTTTACTGTGACGTCTTATGTGAAGCTCTGTAGTTGTGGATAACCATGTTTTTATTGGCCTTTTTCTTATTTATTATTTTAAAATTTTTATATATTGAGAAATAAGCCTTTTGACTGTCATCTACATTGAAATGTTTTTCTTAGGTTATCATTTTCAGACATTATTTAAGACATTTTTTCTTTTCAAAATGTTTAAAATTTTATGTAGCCATTTTTAATGTGTATTTTATGGCTTGTGAGTTTTGTATCGGCTTATATATACTATTGGCCTCTCCTTTACTAAAATTACATATTTTTTAATTTTTCTTAATTTAAAAAAATTTTAAATTAAAAAAAGTTTCTGTGCATTTGCCTTTACATTTTAAATTTTAATTTTATACCTTTTATTTTACAGTCCACTTGGAATTAATTTTAGTGTATGAGTTAGCTAGTTGTCCTAATAAGATTTATTGAACAAGCCACCATTTTCTTCTTCAAGTTGAAAGGCCATCTCTATCATACACTCTGTTCCTTCTTAAGTTTACTTCTGCACATCCACTCATGAGTTACTACCAGGAGTTTTAATTATTGCAGTTTTTAATAATGTATTTTACTATTTAGTAGGGATAGAGTAATTTTACAATTTTTCTGGATATTCTTGCCATTTGTACTTTTATTAGAGTTTACAGCATATTATCTTCTTTTTTAATAATTCTGATTGTTATTTTTAATTGAGATGAGGTTAAATTTTTAGATTAATAATTAATCATGACAATATTTGTCTTTCTATCCAAGAGCAGGGTATTTATTTTCATTTACACAAATTATTTTCCGTGTTCTTGATAGCATTTAATTTTTTCTCCAAGTAGATCTTTCACATTTCTTTACATTGCCATTTGAACCCATGTGTTGTATTCCATTGTGTAAATATTCTATAACTAACTTAAACAATGCCATATCATTGACCATATAGTAACAGATTATTTCCAATTTTTACTGATTAAAAACCTAGGCCTGGCATGGTAGCTTGCACCTGTAATCCCAACTACTTGGGAGGCTGAGGTAGGAGAACTGCTTGAACCCAGGAGTTTGAGTCCAGTCTGGGCAACATAGCAAGACTCCATCTCTAACAATTAAAAAAATAAAAATAAATAATGTAGCAATGAACACACTTGTAGCTACATATTTTAGTATGTTCATAATGATTTAGTTAGGATAAATTCCTGGAAATTGAATCTTAGGGGTATGAACTTTTTTGGGGGCGTTTGATGCATGATGCTTAATTACATTCCCAAGAAGTTTCAGAAATGTTTGTTCCAATTTTTGGAAATTGTGAGTGTTACATGTGGTATAGTAAGGTCTCATCATACAATCAATAACTTACTTGAATTAAACTCTATGCACTAAGGGGTCAGGAGAGAAAGAGAAAGAGGAAAATGGCTTGTATTACAGAAATTCTGCCTGTCCTTTCACTTCATAACTTCATGAGAAGATGCCCTGCACTGATGATACTAGAGAGGTGGCTCTGCTGTTTCCAAATAAATAATATGGTATACATATGTATTGTTTGTATAACATGATCCTAAGCACCTCCACTGCTTCAACTGAAATGAACAAAAATGGAAAGTAATTTGATCCACAGCCTGAGGAAAAGCTCATTGTGTTAGACCATTATACGCCATATAAATAATTTTTTACGTATACAAATTTTTGCCTTAAGTATTGACATTGATATGGAAACTCAACATCAAGTGTACCTACACCCAGAGTTGATTTACCATGAAGATAAAGTATATGTTTTAGGGCATCTAATTAAGACCCTGGGAATGACCCTAGCAGTATATTAACATGATTAGATGTCTTTAATAAAATGTGCAAAATTAAACATTTTCATTGAAATCTGTTAAGGCAGCTGTTTCTTCTAATTCTCAATCACACTTCTCCTTGTGCTGAGTGTTATCCAAGTGGCTGAAGGCATTTTTGGAAGTTGGCTACGATAAAATTGAATTGAAAATACATTTAGTTAGAGTTTGGTGGGACATATGTATGGAGCTACAATGACTTCCATGTCCTTTTAGTTATGGTTACTCCCCACCAGAGGAATGGCTCCCCAAAACACTCCTACCACCCACTGTGTCAACTCACCCAGCTTCACAACATCATAGGTAGAGCTAAAGATTATATCATACTATGATAGGGTCCTGCAACCTTGGCCTTGGGACTGCTTGGAGAGTAGAAGGGAAACATAGTTGGAAATGTACAGAGCCAGCATCTAGTCTGTATGTATTCCTCCAGTCATCCGACGTGGAAAATTATGAGTGGAGGTTTCAGTTTTCATCTGCACCTAGTCAAAATGGTTCTCTTCCTTCAGGAATGCACTCAATAATGCAGTATACACCACTGCAAATGCACTGCATCTATTTTTTTTTTTTTTTTTTTTTTTTTTTTTTTTTACAGAGAAGGCAGTAAGTGGAGTGGAGTTTTGTTTTGTTTTTTTAAGAAAAAAGAAACAAAAAGGAAGAAAGAGAAATAAAAAAAAAAAGAATGAAGAAGAGGAAGAAAAAGGAAGAGAAAGAGGGAGAGAGAACAGGAGTATTGCTTTATTGCCCAGGCTAGAATGCAGTCTAAAAATGGGAATTGAAAACCTCTTTTATGCCAATAATTGTGCTTAACAATGGAGACAGGAAGGAATAAGGGAAGAAAATAACAAACAAGCAGCCAACCAATATTTCCTTTAAACCTATGAAATGCTATGCAATTATTGAGGAGTGATTTACTTCCAATTATGTAGTCACTTTTGGAATAGGTGTGATATGTTACTGATAAGAATGTATGTTTTGTGTATTTGAAGTGGAGAGTTCTATAAATGTTTATTAAGTTTACTTGTTCCGGGTCTGAGTTCAAGTCCTGGATATTCTTGTTAATTTTCTATCTCTTTAATCAGTCTAATATTGACAATGTGATGTTACAGTCTCCCACTATTAGGAGGCTAAGTCTCTTTATAAGTCATTAAGAACTTGTCTTATGTATATGGGTGCTCCTGTATTGGGTACGTGTATATATAGGATCGTTAGCTCTTCTTGTTGCATTGATCCTTTTACCATTATGTAATGTCCTTCTTTGCCTCTTTTGATCTTTGTTGCTTTAAAGTCTATTTTATCAGAGGTGAGAATTGCAACTCCTGCTTTTTATTTATTTATTTATGTTTGCTCTCCATTTAGTTGGTAATTCTTCCTCTGTCCCTTTGAGTCTTTGTGTGTCGTTGCATGTGAAATGGGTCTGGATACAGTGTACCAATGGGTTTTGGCTTTTTATCCAGTTAATAATATATATGAGTTTAATACTGCCATTTGATGCTAGCTGGATATATTTTTGGAAAGGCTGATACTGGTTTCTTCTTTATATGTGTAGTGCTTCTTTCAGAAGCTTCTGCAAAGCAGGCCTGGTGATGGTAAAATCTCTAAGTACTTGCTTGTTTGCAAAATATTTTATTTTTCCTTCGCTTTTGAAGCTCAGTTTGGCTGAATATGAAATTCTGGGTTGAAAGTTCTTTTCTTTAAGGATTTAAAATATTGGCCCCCACTCTTTTCTGGCTTGTAGGGTTTCTGCTGAGAGATCTACTGTAAGTCTGATAGGCTTCCCTTTGTGGGTAACCTGACCTTTCTCTCTGGCTGCTCTTAGTATTTTCTCCTTCATTTCAACCCTAATGAATCTGACGATTATGTGCCTTGGGGTTGGTCTTCTTGAGGAATATCTTTGTGGTGTTCTCTGTATTACCTGGAGTTGAATATTGTCCTGTCTTACTAGGTTGGGAAAGTTTTCCTGAATAACCTCCTGAAGAGTATTTTCCAACTTGGATTCATTCTCTTCGTCACATTCAGGTACACCTATCAAACGTAGATTAGGTCTTTTCATATAGTCCCATATTTCTTGGAAACTTTGCCCTTTTTTTTTATCCTTTTTTCTCTAATCTTGACTTCTCATTTTATTTCATTAAGTTGGTCTTCAAACTCTGATATCCTTTCTTCTGCTTGATCAATTCAACTGTTAAAACTTGTGCTTACTTCATGAAGTTCTCGTGTTGTGTTTTTCAGCTCCATTAATTCACCTATATTCCTCTCCAAATTGTCTATTCTTGTTAGCATTTTGTCAAACCTTTTTTCAAAGTTCTCAGTTTCTTTGCATTGGGTTAGAACAAGTTCTTTTAATTCACAGAAGTTTCTTATCATCCACCTTCTGAAGCCTACTCCTGTTAATGGAAGGCACTCATTCTCCATCAGGGCTTGTTCCATTGCTGATGAGGAACTGTGATCCCCTGTAGAGGGAGAGGCATTCTGATTTTGGGTATTCTCAGCCTTTTTACGCTGGTTTCTTCCCATCATTGTAAATTTATCCACCTGTCGTCTTTGTGATTTCCAACTTTCAAATTAGGTTTCTGAGTGGACGTCCAGCTTGTTGATTCCCAGCGCCAAAATCTGAGCAATCCACTGCACTGGCCAAAACAGCGGTGTTAAGATTGATGGTGCTTTTCTGCCCGGGAATTGGCCAAAAGGGGACCCAGTCCCGCTCACTCTGCACCAAGAACTGCTGCGCTGAGGCGCCAGCAAAACCGCCGCGCCGGCCACAAGAGTCGCGCTGGCAACCCATGGGGCTCCTCCACTGGGAATCTCCTGGTCCGTGAGCAACAAAAATTTGTCTGAAAGTATGGCGTCCTCTCGTTCTCTGCATTTTCACTGGGAGCTACAATCCCGAGCTGCTAGTGGTCAGCCATCTTGGATCTCTCTCCCTGCACTGCATCTATTTTTTAACATTTTTGGTGGGCATGATGTGAAAGAGAACATATTAGAATGTCTGACTTATAAAGCACAAACATATAGCAGTGTTACAAACAGCAAGCAAATCTACGTGTGTAGTCATATGTTTTATGAATCTCAACTCTAAGGAGAAATATAGTTCAATAAACTATATAAGGACAAATACTGAATTATATTTTTATTCTTTCTACAGAAAATAGCAATATAAAATTGTTGTTAAATGAAGAAATGATGAAAGTATAGGCATCTGGAAAATATAGGAAAAAATGTTATAAACAGATCTTAGTTAAAAATATTATGTTATTTTTGCTGGCTTTTGTGACATTTATGGTTTTTTTTAGCATTTGAAACATTATAGTTTGCTGTGATTTATTTAGTTATTTCAAAAAGTATTCTTATTCACACTTAATTTAGAAATCACAATTTTGAAGACCCAGTTCCCACATTTTTTTGTTTCAGGTTTCACAAAACCTGAATATGCCCCTGTGTATTTTATCGTATTTGACTTGCATTTTCTACTGCATTCAGTGAAGTTGAATTTCATCTAATTGATTATTTCATTTCAATTTCTTCTTTTGGGAATTGCCTTTCCTTATTCCTTACCATTTTTCTATTGCAGCATGTGTCTTTTTGTTTATTTGTTTGTTTTATTTTTTGTCATTTTCTTATTAGTTTGCAAGAGTTCATTGTATAATGATAACAAACTTTCATATTTTGTGTGTGTTATAATTTTTCAAGTCTGTAATTTGTCTTTTAAATTTATCCATGATATTTTTGACATACAGGATTTTAAAATACATATTCATTTATATTTTATCCTAATAGAGCAATTCATCTTCATCCCTAATGCAAACATTTTACGTTTATTCCTTTTTTTTTTTCCAGGAAGAATCAGAAAGGAGTGATCAATCAAGTCCTGATTCATGCATCACCAGTCAGCACCAAAAGGAAAAATAGGTAAGAATTATCCCACCTGATTATGCATTTATTCCTGTCCCAGTTTGTTTTATCTGGGGCAAGTTTTCCAGTCTTAGATGATGATGATGATGATGATGGTGATTGAGACGGACTCTTACTCTGTCGCCCAGGCTAGAGTGCAGTGGCGAGATCTCGGCTCACTGCAATCTCCACCTCCCAGGTTCAAGCAATTCTTCTGCCTCAGCCTCCCGAGTAGCTGGGACTATAGGCATGTGCCACCATGCCCAGCTAATTTTTGTATTTTTAGTAGAGTCAAGGTTTCACCATATTGGCCAGGCTGGTCTCAAACTCCTGACCTCATGATCTGCCTGCCTCAGCCTCCAAAAGTGCTGGGATTACAGGCATGTGCCACTGTACCTAGCTGTCTCAGATTATTTTAAATCCTGATTCCCTTATCAGTGGTATTAACTATCATGACCAGTATGCCTCTTAGATTGTCTTCAGCTGTGAGTAACAGTCCTTCCAACCAAATAATGTAAGTTTGTTTTTCTCACATGACAAGAAGTTCATTTGAAGGACTCTGTCCATACCCCCTACCTGCACCCCACCAAAAAAAAAAAAAATGAAAAAGATATAATGAAAAGGGAGTGGTGTCCAGGTTGGGACTGAGAAAAACAGGCTTCAGACAATGGTCTCAGGTACTCATTGGGCTTCTAGCTACACCTGGAAAAACCCACACCAAGGCATCGATGATAGGGAAAATCTGAGGAATGTGGTGGGGAAAGGAGGAACAAACTTAACCTTGAGCCCTGGCCCTGGCCAAGATCTCAGAAATTCACCTGGCCTCTTGACCTGTGGATTTCGGTCATGTTGTACTGAGGTACACAGCACATAGGAGGGCTGCCTGACTCACAGGGGAAGGTGGGGTCTGAGAGATCAAGTCTGGGTTGACGCCATCTCCCTGGCCATCGCAGACTGACCCAGGGTGGGTAACTGACTCAAGCCAGCCCTTTTGAGATTTTTCAAGCTGTAATCGGGGAAAGGTAATAATCCCACTCTGATGAAGAGTGCATGGCTCAGAGGCTGTTGCTCTCATTTCCCCCTTTGTGAGGAAGAAAACCATCAGGATTAGGAGGAATTTAGGCTGACATACAGAAACAAAAGAAGGGAAGAAAGATGTCAGCAGCACAGTATCTTTGGTTCTAGAGCTCTGGGTCCAGCTTCATCCCTGCCATTCCTGTTTTTGTAAATATTCCTACCACATACCCTCTTTGAGCATAGGGTGAGCTTCTGGCACTTGCAAGGAAGAGTACTGAGAAATAAATGTATTTCCCTATGGGTCTGGTGACTCCTGGCCAGTCCATCTTCTCAGAGACCTCAATGAAGAATAATGGCCCAGATGTGCAGTGGCACGATCTCAGCTCACTACAACCTCTGCCTCCCGGGTTCAAGCAATTCTTCTACCTCAGCCTCCCGAGTAGCTGGGACTATAGGTGCACATCACCATACCCAGCTAATTTTTATATTTTTAGTAGAGATGGTGTTTCACCATGTTGGGCTGGTCTCAAACTCCTCACCTCAGGTGATCTGCCCACCTTGGCCTCCCAAGGTGCTGGAATTACAGGTGTGAGCCACTGTGCCTAGATGAGCACTGCTCTTACCACACCCATATCATGACTGTTGAGTAGCTCAGGTTGTCCATATTCCCCTGGCCATAGGCCAGGCCAGACCCGCATAGGCACAAGTGGGTTAATTTCCATGCTGGAGATGGGATCCATACAGTCAGGCTGGTCTGCAAAAGGCAGAGGGACAGTAACGGCAAAATCCTTGAAGGCAAACAGTTAAAACTCAGAGAGGCAAAACCTGACACAGAGCCTAAAGGGCACTTTGAGAGCCCATGAATGGGGGCCAGCAGGGAGCCTGAAAAGCTTGGTTCATGGAACTAGATTAGCCAAGGAGGAAGGCAGGTCCCTGGCCTCTCTGCAAGCAGTATTAGGCATTTGCAGCCTCTTCCCCTGCTGGGTGATGGGATATAGTCAGCTGGATTAAAGGTTCAGATTGAGAAGCCATGAGAACAGGAAAATGCAGGGAGGCAAACATTTATCTCAACACTTTACTAGTTTAGGGTGAATTTATTGGCCTTTATGAGCCTAATTTTTTTCATCTGTAAAATGGAAATAATGATAAACACCTTGTATTGTTGTAAAGGCTAAATGTAAAACAACAATATCAATATAGTGGTTTTTAAAAATGACTATGACTTCTTTGATGCTCTTCTCATCAAGAGGTGGGGTCTCTCTCGAATTCTGTTGGATCTATCTGAGTAAGGATGTGATAGACTCAATTAATACATTACAGAGAAAGTGACTCCATATGACTTCCAAGGCTAGGTCATAAAAGGTCATGTAGTTTCTGTTTGTGTACTATACATTCTTGGAGCACTGAGCCACCAGGCTCACAAAAGGATGTGACTTCCTGAGACCACCATGCTATGAGGAAGCCCAAGGCACATGGAGAGGCCACTTGTGGGTGCTCAGTTGATATTCCCAGCTGAATCCAGCCTTCAAGTCACCCCAGCCTAGGCACCAGACATGTGAGCAAAGAAGTCTTCGGATGATTCTAGACCTCAGTCATTATTGTCACCCCTGGCCATCTGAGTCTTCCTAGCTGAGTCTCAATATATCTTGGAGCAGAGACAAGGCCTCCTTCTTTCGCTTGTCTATATTCCTGACCCACAATATCTGTGAGCGTACATTTTGGGGTAATTTGTTACACAGCAATACATAGGTAACCAGGATGCCATGTAAAGGGCCAGGTATAATAGCAGAGTTGGGATTTGAACTTATCATCTCACTGATGCTACAGTTTGTGAACTCGTAGCAATTTTTAAAATAAAGTCAATGTATTCCATTAAAGAAAGTATATATACATATATACATATGTGTGTATATATATATACACACATATGTATATATATAAATTCTTTTTTGAGATAGGGTCTCTCTCCATTGCCCAGGTTGGAGTGCAGTGGTGCAATCACAGCTCACTACAGCCTTGACCTCCCAGGCTCAGTCAATCCTCCCACCTCAGCCTCATGAATAACTGGGACTACAGGTGTGCACCATCATGCTTGGCTAATTTTTAAAAAAACCGTTTTGTAGAGATAGGATCTTGCTATGTTCTCAGCCTGGCCTCAAACTCCTAGGCTTAAGCAATCCTCCCATATCAGCCTCCCAAAGTGCTGGGATTACAGGCATTAGCCACTGTGCCTAGCCAAAAAACCCAAATATTATTCTGAGATTGTCTTTCCTACCTTTGGAGTTATCCATATGTCCTTTTTTTAATGGCATAATGGTGATGGCACTTACTAGTGGTTATTTCATTAATGTCCTTACTTAGCAAAGTAAAAAGCTATGAAACTTATGTTATTCCATTCAGTTATCCTTTCTGTTTAAAACTTCACTGGCCTTTGACATTCAAAAGTCCAGTAGTCCCTACTCTATTCTATTCCTTGGGTATCCTAGATCAGAGGTGGGTCCGCTGGAAGTTTGACATTGTTGTCGGGTTGTATGTTTTCTTTGGTTGTTCCCTGTGATGCCTGAGGTGTCGGTTTGACTGGAGATTGCTGGCAAAGTGTTGCTTTTGGGTGTGTCTGTGAGTATGTTTCCTGAGAAGACTGGCACACGAGTCAGTGGACTGAGTAGGGAAGAGTCCCCCTCCATGTAAATACACACCATCCAATCAGCTGGGGTCACAGACAGAACAAAAAAGGGGAGAAAAGGATTTTCTCCCTCTGTCTCCTGGAGCTGAGACACTCTTCTCTTCTGGTCTGGGACATCAGAACTCCAGACTTCTTGCCCATTGGACTCCAGGACTTATGCCAGCAACTCTCCACAGCTACCCTGAAAATTACATTGTCGGCTTCCCTGGTTCTGAGGCTTTTGCACTTGGACCAAACCACACTACAGGCAACCCAGGGTCTCCAACTTGAAGACAGCCTGTCGTGGAAAATCCCTGCCTCCAAAATTGCATGAGCTGATTTCCCTTATAAATCCCCTGTCATGTATCTATCTATCATCTTCATACGTATATCCTATTGGTGGTGTCTCTCTAGAGAACCCTGACTAATATGTTCCCTATTCCCTTTTAGGATTAGCACATGTGTTCATTTATAGTTTATACTCCCACCTGTTTCCAAAAAGGATAGTCTTTCCCCAGACACACCCCAGATTCCTGTACCAGTTACTGAGTCAGATAGAGCCCTTCCTCAGGCGCCAAGAGGATTCAAACAGTGGCTGACAGGAGTGAATGACCTTGCACTCTCTGTTGAAGGCAAGGTCATCCCTCACCATCCCTGGCCACTGTTTGAGTTCTTTGCTGTCACAATGGCCCTTGCCAGTGCTTGGCATGAAAGGCAGAGACTGAGACCAGTGGCCCTTGGCCCTCATCCTGGTCCAGCCCTCAACCATGGGCTGGCAGCTGTGGCTTCTTCTGTTCCCTGGTGTGTGACTCTTCAGACACCTGTCTTTAGGCTATAAAGCTTTATCTTAGGCAAAACCTCTTCTCAGGTGGCTGGCAAGTCTTTCCAGCCATGCTTATAACGGACCATCCACAGTGGAGCCCAAGAACTTACTCCTGGGAGGCCAGGGTGGCCAAGGGGTTAAGAGTCTCACTCCTGGAGTCAGAATGCTTGGATTTAACCCTGGCTCTACCACTTACTAAGTGTGTTGTGCCCTTGGGCAAGCTACTCAACCTTTCTGTGCCTTAGTTTCCCTGTATGTGAAATGGGAATAATAATAATGTGTATTTCATAAGGTTGTTGTGAGAAATTAATAAAGCACTTAAAACAGTGCCTGGGAAAGGCAATTAAAGCCATGTTGAGATATCCCACACACCCATAAGAATGGCTAAAATTAAAAAGACTGACAGTACCCCATGCTGTTATGCCTGAGGAGCACTGGGATTTTGAATATTGTTGATAGGAATGTGAAAGGATACAATCACTTTGGAAAATAGGGTGTCATTTTCTTATGAAGTGAAATATGCACTTGAAATGCATTAGCATGAAAAAAGGCATAAATCTTTACAAAACAAATAATTTTTTACCACATGGCCCAGGAACTCTACTACTGGGTATGTAAGAGGAATAGAAACATATAATTACACAAAGACTTGTACATGAATGTTCATAGTGTAAGGTTTGTTCTCGCCGAGTTTAAAATGAAGAAACTGAGGCCAGCACAAGAAGATCCGATGCGAAGGGTTTATTCAGGCTCCCGGGTGAGGTGCTGCAGTCCGACAGGAGGGGCCGGAGAAGTTGCACGGACTCCTCTCAGGCATGGGGTTTTATAGGGAGTGAAGAAGTTTGATTGGTTGTGGGAGAGCAGGGTGTGGGCAAAGCAGGACTACTATTGGGTAGGGTTACAAGCCTTTGTTTGAAGGCCAGGCTGTACGAGAAGGGGAGAAGGGAACATGCCTGAGCATGTCCAAGCATGCCCGAGCTTGTCCAAGCTTGTCCTAGCATGTCCGAGCTTTCTAAAAAAAGGGGGGGATAGGTGTGCGTCCGTGCTCCTGGCGAGGCAACTGGCCTTACATTCTGACCTTTTGATGATAGATAGAGGGTGCCGCTCTTTCTGACTACTTCCTGCTGAATAGGGGCGAAGTAAGAGGGACAGGTCAGTTGGCTCGTGCCTCGACTGAGAGTCGGACGAAGGGATGAAGCAGCATTTGGTTAACAGCCACTCGTCCAATTTCTCACATACGAGCTTGTAGGAACCTGAGAAGAAAAGGGGCCATTAGTAATAGCAAACAGATTCCAATGATAGGTGTGATGATAGGGGTTAGCCAGGCAAGCATGGGATGCCACCAGTTTAGGGACAAAACTCCTGTATTTTGCTTTTTTCGGAGGTCTTCTTGGAGGTGGTGGAGAGTGTTGATGTTCTCCTCTACTAGGCCTGATTCATTGATGTAGTAGCAGCATTCTTCCTGGAGAAACATACAGGTACCTCCTTTTTCCGCCGTTAATAGGTCAAGGGCCCATCGGTTTTGGAGAGTTACCTGGGCTAGTGACGTGATTTGTCGCTGGAGGGAGGCCAGAGAGGCGGCTGACGCTTCAATGGCCACACGGAGCTTGTCTTCCAGTGGGCAGTTGAAGTGACACTGTAGCCTATTGCTCCGCTTCCTATTCCAGCAGCTACCAAAGATGATGCTAAAGAGAGGCCGACTACTACTGGGAGGAAAACAGCTCGTTTGTTTCGGCAAACAGTGGGAGGCGTAAGGAGGGATAGGAACTCAGCTTGGCCATATACCTTCAACTGTGGGACTAGAGTAACAGGTATGCAGGAGGAGGGAAGTGAGGCTTTATGACCTTGGTTAGGGTCGCATTACACCAAAAGTATCCTCCCGGAGGTGCATAGTGGGTGGATCTTACTTTTACAGTCATGTTGCAGCTGGAGCTGTTAGTTGTTCCATAGCAGAAGAAAAGATTTTGGGAGTGTGCCTTGAACAGTGGGATACCCATTAGGGTGGTGTCAGGTCCTGTAGATGATCGTGACAGGTTGAACCCGGTCTGGAGGGGAACTGCGGCTAAGGGGGCTTTGTTAAGGGAGGCACATAAAAGCAATTAGTGAAGTTTATGGATTCGACTAGTGTTGACCAAGAGAAAGGTTGGGGGTTTTCACACCTTCATTATCACCCTTATCATTACTACTGTCATTACTACAACCTTTATCATTACTACGTTCAGCATCATCACCTTTACTGTCACTACCATTACCATCATCACCATTACCATAACCTTTATTATGATCACTACTTTCACCATCATCACCATCGCCATAACCTTCATTATGATCGTTACCACTTTTACCATCATTACCATTGCCTCCATCATCACTTACAGCATACTACCATCACCTTCATCAACACCTTCATTATACCTTCATTATCATTACCACTTTCATTACCACCACCATTATTAACAGTCACCTTCATCTCGAGGGCCTGAGTTGTTTAGTTAAGGTGGCCTCATTCTGTAGGTCCATTGAGGGGGGTGACGTGCCTCGAGGATGGCTGAATCTGTGACTACTGCATAGGCCGCTTTTCGTCGCCCCTCGGCTGTCACTATTGAACTCCCATTTATATAAGAGGCAAGGTCTGGGCTAGAGAGAGGAAGATTAGACAGGCCCTCCCGAGGTGTAACAAATGTATCTATTAGTTTAGGACACGAATGGGCTGGGGAAGGGGAAAGGGATGGAAGAGGAAACAAAGTAGCCGAGTTGAGTAGAGAAGTGGGATGAAGGCTGACTGAAGGATTTTTAAAGAGAAAGTAAGACTCAGAGTGTAGAGGAATGGTAAAGAAGGCATCTTTTTCTTTTCTTTATGGAAAGCCCTAGTTTGGGTAGGTTTTCGGCTACCCATCCTAATGGCGACTTGGGGTCTAAGCGGGACTTCTGGTTCCCCATAGTTGGCTTTTGTGGGGCAGTAGGAGGTGAGGAAGGGATAGGAACAGGTACTACACCCAACACGGGCAGAAGTGTTCCTTTCCTGGAGGGGGTGGCTGAGAAAACCTACAGGCTACAATGATTAATGCAATGATGATAATAAGGAGGAAAACAAAAAGAGACAGGGCTAGGACTGTCTGCCACACGGCAAAATTAGAGGCTACAATAAAGACAGTACCACATATAAGAGTGACGGAAAAAGGGTGGGTGCCCCCCAGATGGGAGACCAGTCTGATGCCTTCCCGGCCATGTCCCTGAAGGGATTTTTCAGGGGATTTTCAGGGGCATCTTGGCTAAGGTGTACCCATATAACCCCCGGGCCTGGTCACCTCAGAACTTTTCAGTCCAGAGGTGAATCACTGTTATGCCTTATGACATCCCAATGGAATCGTGGGTTGAGGCCCACACAAGCCCCATAGCTGTTAGGCCGTGGGGCTACACATAAACTCACTCACTCACTCACTCACATCGGAATTAGGAAGAGAAACTAAAGATAGGGAGAGAGAGAGAGAAAGAGAGAGCGAAAGATAGGGTTAGGAGCGGGAAGCGGCCACCATCTTAAGGGCGGGGAATGGCTGCCATCTTAGGTGAGAGAGAGAAAGAGAGCTAAGAGCGGGAAGCGGCTGTCATCTTAAGGGTGAGGTATGGCCGCCATTTTGAGAGGGAGAGAGAAAAGAAAAGAAAAAAAGAGAGAGAAA
The DNA here is from genome assembly GCF_030222135.1 of Aotus nancymaae. NCBI lineage: Eukaryota > Metazoa > Chordata > Mammalia > Primates > Aotidae > Aotus > Aotus nancymaae. The sequence continues at coordinate 12,649,441 of NW_026988429.1, forward strand.
CAGAAAAAGAAAGAAACCAAAAATACAGTTTCGTACTTAATGGGAGCCTTTTATGCCAATGGGCTAGTTCAAAACAAAGATTTTGGTATAAGCTGGGGGGGTTTGGCTCTGCCGTGAGGCAGGGCTGCTTGAACGGGGCTTCTGAGTACCCACACCTCAGTCACTGGTAAGGGTTCAGGAAAGTGGGGACATCTCCCTCAAATTCCTGACCCTGAAAACCCCTCACGGGGAAAGAACAAGAGTGTAGGGACGTCTCCTCTTACACTCAGGTCCTAAGCCAGGGCCCCAGACCCACGGCAGAAAGCCAGAGTCCCGGACCCACGGCCATAGTCCTGGACTCCCAGCAGGAATCCCTGACGCTGCAGCGGTTTCTGACAGGGACTCCCCGACTGTGGGGTAGTGGGCAACAGGAGTCTTACCTTGTGGTGAAACGGCAGCTCCCCGGTCCGGCTTTGTGTGGAGGAGTCAGTTTCCCCCAGGAGGGGTCTTACAACTCCTCCCGGGTTTCGGCACCATTTGTAAGGTTTGTTCTTGGCGAGTTTAAAATGAAGAAACTGAGGCCAGCACAAGAAGATCCAATGTGAAGGGTTTATTCAGGCTCCCGGGTGAGGTTCTGCGGTCCGACAGGAGGGGCCGGAGAAGTCGCATGGACTCCTCTCAGGCACAGAGTTTTATAGGGAGTGAAGAAGTTCGATTGGTTGTGGGAGAGCAGTGTGTGGGCAAAGCAGGACTACTATTGGGTAGGGTTACAAGCCTTTGTTTGAAGGCCAGGCTGTGCAAGAAGGGGAGAAGGGAACATGCCTGAGCGTGTCCAAGCATGCCCGAGCTTGTCCGAGCTTGTCCGAGCACGTCCGAGCTTTTGGAAAAAGGGGGGGGTGGTGTGCGTCCATGCTCCCAGTGAGGCAACCGGCCTTACACATAGTAGCATCGTACTGTGAACGTTATAACAACTAAAAAGGTAAACAATCCAAATGGCCTTCAACAGGTGCATAAATAAAGAAATTGTGGGTTTTGTGTTTGTGTGCAATGGAATACTACTCAGCAACAGAAGGGAATGGACCACTGATACATGCAACAACATGGGTGAATCTCAAAAACTTTCTGATCCGCAAAAGAAGGCAGTAGCCAAAGAGTACGTACTATATGAGTTCATTTGTATGAAACTTTAGGGAAGAAAAATCCAACCTAGAGTGACAGAAAGCAGCTAAGTGTTTCTATAGGAAGGACAGAGAAGATTGAGTGGGAAAGGGCACAGGAACTTTCTGGGGGTGATGGAAATCTCTATATTGATTGTAGTGGCAGTTGTACAGTACATACATTTTTTTAAATGCAATAAACGTGCCAGGCACAGTGGCTCACACCTGTAATCCCAGCACTTTGGGAAACTGAGGTGGGCAGATCACTTGAGGTCAGGAGTTCAAGACTAGCCTGGCCAACATGGCGAAACACTATCTCTACTAAAAATATAAAAATTAGCCAGGTGCAGTGGTGGGCAGCTGTAATCTCAGCTACTTGGGAGGCTGAGGCAGGAGAACTGCTTGAACCCGGGAGGTGGAGGTTGCAGTAAGCCAAGATTGCACCATTGCACTCTAGCCTGGTTGACAGAGCAAGACTGTCTCAAAAGAAATATAATAAAATAAAGCAAAATAAAATAAAATGCAATATATGGTACACTTGAAATGGTATGGATTTTATTATATGGAAATAACATTCCAATAAAATAGATCTTCAAAACTTCTATCTATATGGAATGTAATGCCCTGGCTAAACCTTGGGCTATAAAGTATTTTGGAATTATAAAAGGAAGCCACAAAAGGTGGGATGGAAGAATAAACTATTATTTAATCTTTGCTAGAAGATGTCTGTTCTAGAGTTCTAGTCTGGAATAGAAACTGCACAAGGGCAGAGTTCTTAGTTGGTTTTATTCTGCAATGGATCCCAAGCACCTCAAATGGCATCTGACACTTGACTGAAACTCAATTAATACGGGTTGAATGAATGAATATTTGGGACATACTGTTTCTTTGATTTGATAAAAATGACCCAAACCAATAAAACTTTATGCATCCAACAGCTAAAGCAGGTGTTCAGCCATTGTTCTTGGGAAGATGAGGCCATTGCTGTCATATATGGTTACATGCCTGCATTAAGAGCCCTGGCTGGGAATGTGAAGTTGTGTGCTCTTGAGCCCTGTAGCTATGGGATGTATCCAGCTTTCCCCCTGTCTCTCTGCATATCCCTTAATTTCCAAGCATGAGTAAATGTTATTTGGCTGAGAATGAATCTAGAAGGCAGTCTCTTTGAGAGGCTTTCTCTTGCTGTGGTGATGGGAGTGGATTTTGGGGGGAATGTGTCACTTCTTGGATCTGAGGGTGGAAGGGAAGATAGGAGGGGCCTGATTTAATGAGAGACTGTATGGGGCCTGAGGCACAGGCTGGGCTGCTTGGATGCTGGGGTGAAGATGTGTGGTATTAGGGAGAGAGGAAAGAGTGTCCTTGACCTCTGCAGACAGAACCAGACCTGCTTTGGCACGTGGATGAGGGAGCCGGGAGCCAGGGAGGCAGCTCCTTTGTCACAGTCCTCATGATGCGCAGGGTGCACTGCTGGCAGTGGCCATGCTGACATTGTCTCAGGCCTTTGGAAGAAGAAAGGAAGGACATTGCAGCTGCTGCATGGGAACCTTAGTGGACAGAGAGATTTGTGCATTCACGTGAAGTGCTCCTTTGGGACCTCCCACAATAACCGAGGAAGACACTTTGTGGTGCTAGGAGGACCTAAGAATCAATAATCAAGGCATTGGGGGTCTTGAGTGATTATTTACTAAACATTAAACTTAATGAGAATCCAATAACCAATATTGTATATTATTTATGGACATATACATATAGAGTAAAATAGAAATGAAAAATACTAAAATGGAGAGGCTTTACCTTTGGGCAGGAAATAGAGGGGGTATCATGAGATACAAGTACATGGGATGTATCAGCCAGAGACATAAAACCACTAGAAGATTATCTATCCATCCATCCATCAATTAATCAATCCATCATCTATCCATCCATCCATCTATCCATCCACCCATTCATCCATCCATTGCTACATGTTCTCTGTTATGAGATTTGACCTTATGCAATTGTGGGATCTGGTTAAATAGTTTATGGAAAGCTGTTGTCTTCTCTGATGCTGGAGTTTAAAGTCCCCAGGGAAGGCAGTCAGGAAGGGAAGGTGGATGTAAACCAGAGAAGAATGAGGATAAGATGGAATCCAGGAATAAGAGCTGAAACCCACAAGGATGGACAGAAAACTGTGTCCATCACTCACCTCCTCCCACCTTGACCAGGGGTGTCCTGCAGGAAAAGCTGGTACCCTTTGTCATGGAACTAGACACACACCTGGCTCAGCAGTCATAGGAACTGAAGGCAGGAGCAGGGCCAGGGGTAGCAGGTGCAGGCCTGGACACTGTCCCCGCCAACAAAGTAAGCAGAGGGGCAACAACGTTCAATAAAAGCACCCACCAGGGCCTTCCATGTCTGAAAAATAATATGGCTGCTGCTTCAGCGCTGTCCTCCAAACTTCAAAAAAGGTCTCTTGTGGCCCACTGAAGCAGAAACATCCAGGGAAGGGGATTCGGCCCAGCCAAGTGGACCCATTACAAAGCCACTTTGAATTTGCAGTTTCATGTCTGAAAACTGTTAAGTAAGTATGTACGTGTTCATTATGTTATTCTCTCTCTATTTTTTTGCATGCTCTATATATTTGATAAAAGTTAAAAATGAATTGCAGATATGTTGATTACACCTGTCCCTAACCTCTAGGGCCTGTACACAGTTATAATCATAGATGCGGCAACTCAGACCCAGGGTCAGCCAGCCAGCAAGGGGCAGCACTAGGACAGCCTTTGATGCTCTTTCCTCTACCAGGCATGTCCAGTTTTTTCCTGGGCCACTTTGGAAGAAGAAAAATTGTCTTGGGTCACATGTAAAATACACTAACACTAATGATAGCTGATGAGCTAAAAAATGCAAAAAAGAACACCTCATAATGTTTTTAAAACGTTTATAAATTTGTGTTGGACTACTTTCAAAACTAGGACAGCTTTCAGCTGCATGTGGCCCGTGGGCCACGGGTTGGATAAACTTGCTCTAGACCAAGCTATCTTCAACAAATTGGAGTTACAGGTGACCTAAAGAGGCAGCTGCATTATCTTTTTTCCTTAATATTCCCTTTTATTGTCTGTCTTTTGTCACTAAAATGTGAGCTCCGTGAAAGCAAGGATATGAGTTCATTTTGGTCACTGCTGTATCCTCAGAACCTAGAATAGTGACTGGCATATAGCAGGTGCTCAATAAATACTTGTTGAAGGAATTAATAAATGCTCTTGGAGGAATCAGAATGTTATATTCCTTACATAATTGGAGAGCTTTGGTTACAAATTTGTTGAACCCAACAAGACATCGATAAATCTGAAGTGGGAGACCCAGCCCCACCTCCTTGAGCCTAGGCTTCTAAATATCAGCCAAATATTCCAGAATCATCATGGTTAGTTATAACCTTTCTAAGCTTCAGGATTTCATCTCCACCTGTAAAGTAAAAATAATCTTTGCTCTTCTTACCACATGTGGTTGTTGTGAGGCTCAAATAAGACTGCTCTGTGAAGCTCTCAGTGTGATTCTTGTTTTCCCCATGAGATGTTTATTCCTTCCTGGAGCAGAGAGGAAAATAAGACTTAGATGTGAACATAAAAGTGTGCAAAGGGCTCCTGTTCCCATCAAGGCTTTCTGACTGCTGGGGAACCCTGGAGGCTACGGGATATTCACCAACAGCCACTACAGGCATAGCAAGCATCTGTGCTGGCTCTCTGGGAGGGGAACCCCGATGCCCATATCCACAACCCAGACCCCAAACCACATGACAGCTCAGAAAGCCTCTCAAGTGAGTTTCATTTTCCTTCATAATTTATCATGTTCTCATATGCTACATGCAGTTGATCCTCATTATTTGCAGATTCTGGGTGTGTTAATTTGCCTACTTGCTAAAATTTATTTGTAACCCCACAATTAACACACACAGAACTTTCCCTGTCATATGCAGACTGTAGGGTCTTTTGCTCTTGTGCTGACCAAGAAACACAGAGTGCTTTGACTGCTCTGTCACTCAGCTAGCTACTTGTTTTTCCTAGCAGGTTTGAACCCAAGCTGGAGCCTTAAACATTCCCAGGCACTGATTATCCAGGTTGCTGCCCAAAGCACTGAAAAAAATCTAGCCTGACCCTGAGCCCAATTTCTTCAACCCTCATATAAACTCCATACCCTGACCCCTTGCTGCAGACACATCTAGGTAGGACACCTCCTTCTTTCACCGTCCCCGCCCGCCCCAGCACTGGCAGTAGCTCTCCTCTGTAAGTTCCTCTAGTAAATGCTTTGGATTGATCCCCCTGAGGTTTAGTGCTTTCTTCTTTGAAATCCCAATCACTCCATCTTGGGACATTTTGGAAGTACCCTCTTGTGGGAATTCCCCTGCCTGCCCTTGTGGGGTGACTCTAGCCACGGGTTCTGCCAGAGGGAACATAGACATGCACAGAATGGTGAAAATTTTGAGTTGTCCAATATGCAAGTCGGCAGCTGAGGTCAAAGAAGACAATGTTCTGCTTTCTTGTTTCAGTTCTCATACTGCGATCAAGTGTCCTTTCTATGATCTACTTCCTGCCCTCTTTTCTTTTTTTTTTTGCTGAGTTTTAAAACTTTATGTTGATGATTGTGCTGTCTAATATGGCCCAAAACATAGTGCTGCAGTGCTGGCTAGTGTTCCTAAGTGCAGGAAGTTGTGATGTGTCTCATGGAGAAAATGTGCATTAGATAAGCTTCATTTAGGCAAGAGTTATAGGGCTGTGGCAGTGAGTTCAATGATAATGAATCGATAATATATATTAAACAAGTTGACATAAAATAGAAACACACATAAAGCAAGGTTATGTTTGATTGGTTGATGAAAATGTCATGCCCAGAATCTCATAGGAACCTCACCTTGTATTGCCTCTAGGAGCAAAAGTCCAGTATTTGCTAATTCAGTGTTTGTAGGGACTTTGTAGAACAGGGTACATGGGAATAAGGACAATAGATTGTACTTTGTTAATGTTTTTTATCTCTCTCTCCAACTAGAGTGTAAACTCACGTAGACAGAGATGTTCACCTTTTTTTCTGATGTTTTGCTCATTGTTGTGTCTCTGATACTTAGAACGGTGCCTCCACAGAGCAGGCACTCAGTACGTATTTGTGGAATGAATGAGTGGGAAGGGGAAGGGTGGGGCTCAAACCCACAGCACTTGCTCTCCTATAGGTGATGTAAATATTGTTTCCCCCATCCCTGGCATAGCAGTGGCATGGCATAGCAGCATCCACCGAGTGCTCTTCCTGGCTGTGCTTGGTGTCAGGAAGACCTTTTCCTCATCTCCTTGGCCTTTACATGTCTCACATGACCCTGTCTGGAGCAAACCTAATCAGCTTCCTGCTTTGCTTCTCCTGGAATTTTGTTCACACCTAACAGGTGGAGTGAAATGGCTGTATTTGCTTACACATTTTTCCATCCCAGAGGACTGGGAAATCCTAGTGAACCTGGACCTGGCTTATTCATTTACGGTGTCTGGCTCCTTGGCTTGGCTCATGGCCCTGTGGTAGACATATGGCAGTTGTCTCATATAAGCATGTTGAATGAGTGAATAAAGGAATGAAAAAAAAAAAGAGAGAGAGAAACCCTCCTAGATCATGCCCACTTCACTAGCACTGGATTTCTCCACCCAAATCAACCTCTTTAGCTTTATCTCCCTCTGCCTGTCTGATATTTGTGTCTGTGTGTGTGGATGTAATGGCCACACAGAGGGCTGAAGACAAGACGGCCCCAGCAGTCCCAGACATACATCCCTCCGCATTGGCAGCCCCAGCAGAAAGAGAACTGCTATTCCCCCAGGTACGCACATCACACTCAGAGAAGAGGCTGATGGGTCTTCAATCCCCATGCCCAGCTTCTGCCCCAATCTCTGACATCTTTAGAGAGCATCTGCATTTTTACTGGTGACCATCCAAGGAGCTCATTCATTCATTATCCCACAAAGCTGGGCTGCACAAAACCTGAGCAGGGCCCACTGCTCACCCCTCAGTCCCCAAGGGCCCAGGATGTCTGGGCAGGGCCTGAAGGGTGGGGATTAGATTTCATGGGTAATGTTCAACCGAGAAATATGAAGGAAGTTTGTGCTTCTCTGCAACGACATTGTTCCAATAGGCCTGGCCTACAAGTCCTGCAACTCATTCTCCCTCCAAAAGTAAGAACTGTGCTGATTTAGGAGCTGAGAATTTCCAGACCAGAAGATGACCTGCTTCATCTCCCTGCCTTCAGGAAACAAAATTTTAGCTATTCTAGGAAGAATACTCTATCTCAGTAGAAATAATAATAGCAACGGTAATTTATTATTAACTGTAGCTTTGGAAACCTCACTTTCCTTATGCACAAAATGGTGCAGAGGGTTGCTTACAAGATAAAATAAAATTAGGTGAGGTAACACACATGAAGCAAGTAGCACCAAGGCAGCCACAAAGAAATGTCTTCCTAAATTTCAGCTGCTTCCCTGCCACAACCACAATGAAACAAGATTGTTTTGTTAAAATAATAGTACCTGGCTATTGAATAAAAATAATATAAATATATATTCATGTATAAATAAATAATATTTATATGCCCAAATATATTTATATAATTATTTAATATACAAATCTATAAATATTACTTATATATATTTGTTTATTTTTTTTTTTTTGAGATGGAGTCTTGCTTCATTGCTCAGGCTAGAGTGCAGTGGCACGATCTCATCTCACTGCAACCTCTGTCTCCCAGATTCAAGTGACTCTCCTGCCTCAGTCTCCCAAGTAGCTTGGATTACAGGCATGTACCACCATGCCCAGCTAATTTTTATATTTTCAGTAGAGACGGGGTTTCACCATGTTGGCCAGGCTGGTCTTGAACTCCTGACCTCAGGTGATCCACCTGCCTCAGCCTCCCACAGTGCTGGGACTACAGGTGTGAGCCACCGTGCCTGGCCTATATAAGTATAGATTTAAATAAACAATATATAAATATTATATGTATACTGGATATTTATGTTATTTTCATTTTTACAAAACATTCTACCTTAACAAAACAATCTTTTGTTTTTATCTTTGAATTGATATAGTTCTAAATGGTTACTTCAAAAACAAGATCAGAGTTAATACTTTGAACCACATTAGTGTGTGAAACTTGAAATTCTGGCTTTAATTTTAAGTCTGCTTTCTCTGATTGATAGACTGGAATTTTTTTCTAGATATTTTAATTCAGAATCAATTAAAGCCTTTTCTTTTTCTCTCCACGCAGAAGTGGGTTCTGTGAAAGTGGGGTGAATTACCACCATAAAGTCTAATTATTCCTTCCAGAGCCCCGTTATTGTAGTGAGTGCTGGTTAGCTGCTGCACAGGAGAGCTATACTTGCAGGACCCTTGGATTCGGAGGTGGGAAGCATTTAAGCTTAGAGCCAGGCCCGCAAGAAAAGGCCGCTTTGTTCTTACCGTTGTGCTCATTAAAGTAGATTACCATCAGGACAACCAGCCCCCAAATGACAAACCCAGTTGTGCTGCAAGAGTCCTTTAGAAGTCTGTTGTGGAAGCAGGAATGCATTTCCCCATGGAAACTGTGCTGCCCATAGTGGTAAGGTGCCAGCCAGCATCGATGTCTGATTAACCCACATAGCAGCCGGATATTCCAGCCTGGATTCTGGATTCTAGCAGCAGGGAGCCTGAGGTATGGGAGGAAAATGATCCTGGTGTGTTGTTTCTCTTTTCTAGACTGCAGGGAGCTGCCTTAGACCTGAGAGTGTGAAACTGGGACCTACGAACTTTTGTTAGCTCCAGAAAGTTTGTGTAAATGTTGGTACATGTATGCATACATGCATTGTTCCAGGGAGTGCATCCAAAGCTTTCACACGACTCTCAAAGATGTCATTGATAGCTCCACTCCCCTAAAAGGCTGAGTCTTCCTCCTAGTCCCTGTACTGAAATTGCCAATTGTGTGTCTAATCTCCCTCCCACCTTCTGTTCTGCTTCCACCTCCCGCTCCTGGCAACTCTCCTCATGATAGCATGCCCCACCACACACAGGCCCCTCACTCAGGGGGCAGGGTGGGCTGAGGTTAAAGACTCATCTAGCAACCTGGGGGTCTCCCTAGGGCCATCTCTTGGGACCTGGTCTTGTTTTTTAATATTTGGAACCATTACTGAAGATACAGATCTCTTCTTCTAGGTGCAGTCAGATCATAATGTTCAAATGCAAATTCCCCAGCTCCTCCTACTCCAAATGTCCAGGGGTGGCAGGGCTGACGTATCCACCAGGCACAGTAGTCACAGTCCCTAGGGGCAACAATATATTTCAGACCCACGAAAATGTTTTAGTTTCTTTTAAAAAGAGAAGGGAAAAAATAAACATAGGCCTTGTCTGGATCATGTACTTTGTATCCATGGCATAGTAAAATACAATTTTTAATACATTTTTATGGACAACAGGGCCCATGAAAATTGAGCAAGTACGTGCTCTATATGTTGAATGAAGGACTGTCTATGTGCTAAGGGCAGAGTAACTGGTTGGTTTTTTAAAGGGAGGGTCTTACTCTGTCACTAGGCTGGATTGCTTACTGTAGCCTTGAACTCCTGGCTCGAGAGATCCTTTTCCCTCAGCCTTTTGAGTAGCTAGGCCTACAGGCATGCACCACCACACTCAGCTAATTTCAAAAAATTTTTAATTTTTCTGTAGAGACTGGGTCTCGTTATATTGCCCAAAGTGGTTTGGAACTCCTGGCCTCAAGAGATCCTCCTGCCTCAGCCTCCCAAAGTGTTGGGATTATAGGCATGAGCCACCATGCCTGGCCATTGTTTTATTTTATATGCCCCCAGATTGGAGTAGCAATCAGACAAATACAAATATGCTGCTTTGGATAATGAGTGGATTGTCTCAGAAAACACAGGAAGCAGAAAGGCCTTAGTTATAAACCTCAAGAACATTTACGCAGCACCTCAAAAACCCAGTATTTAAAAATCTTTTGGCTGGGTGCAGTGGCTCACGCCTGTAATCCCAGCATTTTAGGAGGCCGTAGTGGGTGGATCACCTGAGTTCAGGAGTTCAAGACCAGCCTGGCCAACATGGCAATAAAAACACAAAAATTAGCCGGGCATGATGGTGTGCACCTGTAATCCTAGCTACTCTGAAGGCTGAGGCAATAGAATCACTTGAACCTGGGAGACAGAGGTTGCTGTGAGCCAAGATTTCGCTACTGCACTCCAGCCTGGTCAATAGAGTGAGACTCCATCTCAAAAAAAAAAAAAAAATCTTTCAAGCCAAGACATCTGTCTTTACATTTAATCCAAATGCTGCATGCTATTATCTGAACATTTGCCTACCCCCCACCAAGGCTTATATGTTGAATTCTAACCTGCAAGGCCATGGAATTAAGAGGTGGAGGTTTTGGCTGATAATTAGGTTGTGTGGACTCTGCACTCATTAATAGGCTCAGTGCCTTCTAAAAGAGGCCCAAGAGAGAACCCCTCACTCCTTTCACCATGTAAGGATGCAGCAGGAAGGCACCATCTAAGAACCAGGAAACAGACACTGCTGAATCTGCCTTGATCTTGGACCTTCCAGCCTTCAGGACTGTGAGAAATAAATTTTTGTTGTTTATAAACTACCCAGTTTGTGATATTTGGTTATAGCAGCCTATATGGACTAAGACACTACACTTTAATGAATTTATACAGGTTCTTTCCATATTTGGCTTTGGTAGTGAATTATAAAAATATCTGCAAAGCTGGGAGCAGTGGCTTATACCTGTAATCCCAGCACTTTGGGAGGCTGAGGTGGGTGGATCACCTGAGGTTAGGGGTTCGATACCAGCCTGGCCAACATGGTGAAACCCCCGTCTCTACCAAAAATACAAAAATTAGCCAGACATGGTGGCACACATCTGTAATCCTAGCTACTTGGGAGGCAGGGGCAGAAGAATCTCTTGAACCTGGGAGATGGAGATTGCAGTGAACCAAGATTGCATCATCACATGCCAGCCTGGGGGACAAGAGCGAAACTCTGTCTCAAAAAAAAAAATCCCCAAACACTACCCATCATTTTCTCAAAAATCACTGGAAGGTCTTGCTGTCAGATCTGAAGTCAGGGCTAAATTTGTGACACTGTATTTTTTATCCCCACTCTATCCCTACTACTACTCTCCCTCACGCTCAGTGAATAGTAGCATTAGATAAATTTAAATATCGTGTTCTAGCCTTGTAAAGATGCCCCAATTAGAGGAAAGTCTGTCTTTCTTTGAATCTAAGTCCAGTCTATGGATTTGTAGACCATGTCTCTCTCTCTGTAAGGGACCAGTGAATCAGATCTTAGGAACAGCAATATTGCCACCAATGGGATGGGAGGTGAAAGAGTGGGCCTGTTGAATAGTGTCCCTTTCTTAATTCATAGTTAAGATATTTCTGGCTGGGTGCAGCGGCTCATGCCTTTAATCTCAGTACCTTGGGAGGCCAAGGCAGGCAGATCACCTGAGGTCAGGAGCTTGAGACCAGCCTGGCCAACGTGGTGAAACCTCATCTCTACTAAAAAGACAAAAATTAGCTGGGTGTGGTGGCACATGCCTGTAATCTCAGCTACTTGGGAGGCTGAGGCAGAGAATGAATTACTTGAACCCAGGAGGTGGAGATTGTTGCAATGAACCAAGATTGCGCCACTGCACTCCAGCCTGGGCAACAGAGTGAGACTCTATCTCAAAAAAAGAGAAAAAAGAACAGGAAAGGACACACGAAGACACATCCAAGGAAGAAGCCCACATGACGATGGAGACAGAGATGGGAGTGATGCAGCTGCAGGCTGTGGAATGCCAAGGATTACTGGCAATTGCCAGAAGCCAGGAGAGGGGCACAGAAGAGATTCTCCCTCAGAGCCTCTGGAAGCTGCCAACCCTACCAAAACCTTGATTTTGTACTTCTGGCCTCCAGAACTATGAGAAAATAAATTTCTGTTGTGTTAAGCTCCCCAGATTATGGTAGTTTGCTGTGGCAGCTCTAGGGGACTCATACAGGGAGGTTCTCTTCAGAATCCCCCTTGGAACTGCCTTTGCTTCTCCATGTCCTCTGTGGTCAGGGCTCTTCCTGCGTCACCCACAGGGCCCAGGGTGGGAATCTCAGTTGTATGAGCACAGCATACAGGACTATGGCTTTGTCACAGCCAGCCACAGGGTAGTCCTTTGAAAATAGCTCTTTGCAAAGTCCAGGTATTGCTGAGAACCAGGATGCACTGCACATCTCAGGTCCCCCCGCCCCCGCCTGCCCCCACCACCCTGGCTACTACTACAATAGAGATGATTATATACCCTGAGCGTGCAGGTAATATCAGTGAATTGGCAGAGTTTTGTTAAAACTATGAAAGGCCGGGTACAGGGGAGACAACCAGGAGGCCACAGGCATTTAAAGTCTATAACCTAGTTCTTATTAAGAACGTAATGACAAAAACTGCTATTTATTGAGCACTTAGCATAGGCACAGAGCACTTTATAAATATTGTGTCATTTTAGCCTCCCATCAGGCCTTTTGACATAAATAATGTGCCCAAGGTCAAGGAGCTAGTAACAGAAGAGGGCAGATAAGACATGTGCTCTTTAAAAGAAAGAAAGGAAGGAACAACAGAGCTGAAGACAGCGTGTACGTAGGACACGATTTAGCAGCAGCAGCAACAGGCAGTGGTAGGAAAATCTGTAAAATGGAGACAAAAATAATTCTGAATTCATGGGGTTGTTCTGAAGCCTAAATCAGCTAATGTTTCAAAGAATTTTTCCTCAGATGTCTAGCATCTAGTAAGGTCTCAATAAATATGAGCTGTGCTAATTATTATTAAAATGCATGGGGTTGCCAGCTAGAGCCTTCCAGATGGAAAGACTGTCTAGGGAAAAAGTAGAGATTCAGAAGAGGTATATTTTATCCTAAAGTCAGGTGTTGACCCTGAGCATGGAGATGAAGAAAACAGTATAAGTGGCTAAGTAACACTAAAGGCTCTGGGAAAGGACGCTGTGGTATCCTGAGCTGGAGAGTCCTGAGACTTGCTGGGGAGGGATAGGTAGGAATCAGGTGACATCGGGCTCCAGGCCCTTTTCTACCTCCCCCACCCTGAGCCAAACTGCATTGAGCTGTTTTTTTGTTTTTTTGTGTTTTTTTTTTTCGAGACAGAGTCTCACTCTGTCGCCCAGGCTGGAGTACAGTAGCACGATCTCAACACACTACTACCTCTGCCTCCCGAGCCCAAGCAATTGTTGTGCCTCAGCCCTCCAAGTAGCTGGGATCACAGGCATGCGACACCACACCCAGCTAATTTTTGTAATTTTAGTACAGATGGGGTTTCACCATGTTGGCCAGGCTGGTCTTGAACTCCTGACCTCAGCTGGTCTACCCGCCTTGGCCTCCCAAAGTGCTGGGATTACAGGTGTGAGCCACTGCTCCTGGCCAGCACTGAGCTGTTTTACCCACAGGACTTCATTATGGGATTATGTCTATGGAATGCTTAACTTTGCTCCCCGTTGCCTTGTGATGTTGGACACATCTCTTCACCTCTTCACCTCTCTGAGCTTCGGTGTCCCTGTTGTGAAATGGGATAATATAGCACTTATCTCTGAGGGTGGCCAGGGGCATTCTATTATTCAATGCATGTCAAGAGCATAGAACAGTACAGACACCTAGTACTATCCAAAGGATTCTGCCTTCACCTTACAGAGAGGAAACTGCTGGCAAAAGACAGGAAACAACTCGTGCAGGTGGCCAGGCTAGCTAGTAACAAAGCCAAGCCAAACCAATCTTTGACCTGTCAGATAACACTCCCATAATCCTGACCTATGCCAGACACTGCTAAGGGCCTCACAAATGTAATTCTTTTAAACTCATGACAATCCTGAGAGGTGAGAAATATTATTTTCTCACTTTACAGATAAGAAAACTGAGGCCCAGAACAGTTAAATAGTTTGCACAAGGGCTCAGAGCTGGTTAGTGACAGAGCTGGGATGCAAACCCAGGCAGCCTGGCACCAGACTATTAAACTTTGCCTCACTCTGGTGACATATCCATTTGTAGTTCAATCTCAAGAGAGAGGTGGTAAAGGACAAAAGTTAGGAGGTTTGGGATATAATTTCAGGAGCAGAGGGAGATTTGCTGGGCTGTGTGTGGGGCGGGCAGGCCTGGGGCCTTGGCCTTTGTAACTGGCTCCAGGGGAGCTCTGAGGACCAACCCACTGGAGACAATGTCCTCCAAAACCCAGCCTGCTGGTCAAGGCTGTCTCCTTGCTGAGTCCCTTTTGCCCTTCACCTTGAGCTTCTGCAGTGCCCTGGCTTCCAAGCAACCTAGTGTGATAAACTGCACAGTCTTTCAACTCCCGGGTTCAAAGCCCAGCTCTGCTACCTGCTGTCCTTGGACAAGTTTTGTATTTACCCTCCCTACACCTCATTCTTCACCTGTAAAACAGGGATGGTTTTCTTGTATTTGCTTTGCTTTACTCTGAGGATGGTATCAGACAATGTCTGCAAAGCAAATGGCACATAGTATCACTAAATTCACATTGTTCCTCCCCACCCCCAGTCTACCTGCCCCCACTTATCTACCCCTACTTTCCTCTAATTGTGGAGCCCCGATTGTGGCTCTTTTCTGCAAACATCCCTCTATCAGATGACAAAACACTCAACTCAAACAGAAGTCAATCGATCCAAACTTAATAGTAACTAACAGAACAGTGTTATGTACCAGGCTGGAGAAAAGTGCTTTAAATGCATTTTCTCCTTAAATCTTCAAATGAATCATCCAGTTTCCTGTGGTTTCAGAGACCTCAGTGAGTAACTTGCCCAAGGTCACACAAGGATTTAGTGTCAGAGCAGGATTTGGTTCCACCCACCCAACACAAGCCGATGGCTCCTTTCCAGTGCCTGCACCCTGCCATCTGTTCCTATGAGAAGCCAGTCTGGGCCACCCAATTTCTTCCCCAGGGAGCCCCCTGGCCCACAGAAGGCCCCTGTTCTACAACCCAGAGAAGGAGACTCCTTGGGGATTTGGCCTGGGGCGGATGCACCCTCTGGGGGAGCCAGCAGGGGACGCCTGAAAAAAAAACCCACAGTGGGTGGGGAGGAGGCAGGGCTTGGAAGACCCTGTTTCTTTCAACAGGTGCTTGGCCAATTGGGTGGTACTGCAGCTCAGTGAAGTCCTTAAGTTAAACCCAAGTTCAACCCAGACTGATCCAACACTTATCTTCTGTGAGGGTCTAGAATGAATTGGTAACAGATGGATGAGAATTTCAAAATGAGAGAGGTGCCCACAGGAGCCAGCATGGGAGACAGTCCCTGATGCTGGTGAGGTGACATCTAGGTATCATGTTCAGTTCTGGCTCATCAGAGGCAGCCGGCTGAGATAAAAACTGTTCATGTCTAACTCAGAGAGTGTCAGATACAAGAGGAATAGGACAATTGGGGCCACTGGTAGTCAAAGGGATTTCTGCTTTGGGTTCAAAATTGGAATTAAAAAAAAAAAACCAAACTGGAGATTCTGTGATTGAAAACCTGTCAAGAATCTGTGATTCTATTACAGGTGCTGCTCTAGGAAAAAAATGCACTGTGGGGATCCTGCTCACACCTGGGGTTAATCTAAGGATTACAGAAGTGCATTTGGAGGGAACGTTGAAGCAGACGGAGTGGGGTAACCTAGTGGGTCTGAGTGTGGGCCCCGAACAGCAGCTTCAGCGTCACTTGGGAACTTGGTAAAAACACAAATTTGAGGTTCCTACCCCAGACCTACTGAGTTAGAAACTGGACAAGTAGGGTCCACGAATCTGTTTTAATAAGCCCTCCCAGGGACTCTGATGCAAGCTAAAGTTTGAGGACCACTGTCTTGAGTCCATCTTAATCTGGTGGTTATTTTCCTCTGTATTTTCATCATATGGTACTGATTTTTACTACTGTTAATATAACAATAGGTCATTCATCAATTTGGCATTTATTATGAACCAACACAAAAATGAAAAAGCCATAGTACCTTCTTAGTAGGAGTTCACAAAATGATGGGAAACTCAATTTTAACCCAGACAATTGTGATGTACACCCCAGCCAAGGAATAAACACACTAAGGGTGCAGAGGAAAAGGGATTCATTTCTACTGAAAAGCTGGCGAAAAGAATCACTGATCTTGAAGGACATGTACCATGTTCAGCAAGCAGAGAAGGAAAAGTTGATTGTTACTTTATAGTAGTTCAACTGTCCTTAAACCAAGGGTTTGCCTTTAGACTAAACAGGGTAGAATAGTTGTTATCCTTGTTATTTTTATTTCTGGGGCAAGTTAGGCAGCATCATCTGCTGGTGGTTCTCCTGGTAATGGGAAAGCAAAAATAAATGATCTTCATCAGTTCATAAGGTTGCTGATTACCCAAGGTCAGGACTGGAAACTATTAACCCCGATGCCACTGGTTTTGAGTAGAGGAGCAATATGCAGAGAGGAGAATTACCTGGTGGCAGCAGGGATGTGTTGCTGTGTGTGGAGGGCCAGGCGTCCAAAATGGGGAGAGGGAGATGAAAGAGACATCAACAGAGAGGAGGAGAGAAGAGATGAAGGAAGATTTGACTGAACTTGGTGGATGCTGTCAGGAAAGAAAAATCAGTAGTTCAGTAGTACCTGTATTTGGCCTTCTAAATTAAATGTAAATAAGGCTTTGCAACCTGAAAGCATAAGAGGAAATTTAAGCCAGACTTTCAATTATTTAAAACTGCGATACAGGACACTTGGAGCTGGTTTGGAGCTGGGATCCAGGCTGTTCTGAGGAGTCAAACTATATCATTCATTAGAAAGATTTCTGAGCTCAGGACAGGCTATCCCCTGGATCAGTCAGGGTCCAAGCAGAAGAGAGAAATCACATAATAATTTGAGGAAAACTTCAATATAAAGAATAAATCATCATAGTGAATTGGAGTAACAAAGGATTGGCTAAAAGGACCAAAAGAGAACCCTAAAGAATAGAGGAATAGCAGACATAAGGAGCAGCTGCTATGCTGGGGGATACTGAGTCCCACATGATAGCAGAGTTGCTTAGGTGCTGTGCCAGCAGAACTTGCTGGAGGTCCGTCTTCTAGGGTGCTAGGGAAAGCTGCTCATAGGTAGGTGTCAATGGAGGCACTCCACTATAAAATTACCAGAGGTGGAGTGCCAGGGGAAGCTGCTGGCTTCCAGGTGTTGCAGGAGCCTGGGACTAGAGCTGCTGTGCTTGCCGCAGGAACCTGTAGAACTAGGAAGTACACCGGAACCAGAAAGCAATTCTTTCCTCCTGCAATGTCTCTCTGGCGCCCTCTACTCACAAAACTTTTCTTGGAAAAGGAAAAATATTTAAAGGTACCAGATTAATTTTCAAGGAGAAAGCAAAAAGGGTGAATTTGGAGTTGAAAAGCAATGAATTGGTAACTGGCACACCCCATAACTATCTTTGAAGGTTCAGGACACTCAAAAAGGGGTATCCTTTGATTCCGTATCACCTGTAGAAAACAGTTTAATCTTGTCTAAGGTTGGAATTTGAGCAGGTAGAGGCTTGCCTAATGGGTACCTGGCCATGTGTGCATCAAAGACTTTATAAAACTTGATGGCCTTTCAGCTAGGACTTCCATTTCTAAGAAAAAGCAATAGATATCACAGCAATGAACAATTGTTCAATAAATTCTGCTGTGCTTACAAGGTGAAAAATAAGGTCATTAAAATGATATTTTAAAATAATTTTTAATGAAATAAGAATATACTCATTATACAATGTATAAAGAAAAATGGATAAGGATAATATCTGTGGTACATTCCCAATTATGTTAAAATTTAAAAGTGTGTGCTTGTGTGTTTAATAAAACAGAAGGAATGATAATGGTGTTTATCTCTGGATGGTGATTAATTTTTATTTTCTTCTTCATGCTTGTCTATATTTTCCATATGTCCTAGACTGAGCATGTGTTGCCTTTATAATTAAACAAATGTGAGCATGTTTTAAGGAATATGCACATCTCCAGCACTCAGTAGCAGGAGAGAAGCCTGACTTGACAATTCCCTCCGGAAGCTTACATTTAAGATCTGATTTCTCTCCAGGAGCACAGACCTTTAACTGCCTATTTACAGATCCACTGGGGTGTGGGTGGAGACAGAGATCTTTCTGCCCATATCATTTCTTCTTCCTATATCTCTTGAATCTTTCCTTCCTTTGTGCAGAAGGAGAGAGAGAACAAAAATATGCAGCAGCGTGATAACATGGCCCTCATAAAACTCTGCTTCTGACAGCAGCCACTGTGTATTTACTGACTGCAGAACTTCCCTCCCTCCTCAATCCTCCCTCCTCTTCTGCTGGATATTTACCAATTCATTTGTATCCAATGTTCCTTCTGAAACAATCACTGGGATTAGATGAGATTCCCTTTTTCTCAGATTTTCGCTTGCCAGATCAGGATTTCAGAATTCTGTTGTTTTCTCTTTTTTAACAGAACTCAGTTATGGTAAAGATATGCATGCTGCATAATGATCAAATAATCTAACTTTCATGTCAGATAATAAAATATATTAATCTATATTATTTTAATAGCTTCTTATACAATAAAAAAAAAAAGCATTGAATTTTCACAGGATACTTTTAACAAGCCGCAGTGTGACCAACTCCTTCCTCTTTTCAAGAGTCTGATGGAAGGCCAACAGTTTAATAACAGATATCACTGAGGAAATATGAAAGAATAAGATAAATGGGACAGCTACTGGGTGAGGTGTTTAAACTATCAACCAATATGGCCCCCCGCACTCACACACACACATGCACACTACAAAGGACGTGGAAATCGTCTCTGACCTGTGGGGCAGAAGACAGCTGGAGAGGAAGCAAGATCTCAAATTAACTGAACTTTCAATACCCACACAAGGCTATGGCTCCTGTTCGGACAGCATAAACAGAGGCGCAGTAAGTTTGGCAATCTGAGAGCAGAGGAGCTCTGTTCGCTTTCTCTCTCTTCAGAGCTCTGGTACCTTACATTATTATATCATGTATAAAGAAAAAAGGATAAGAATAATATCTGTGGTACATTCCCAATTATGTTAAAATTTAAAAGTGTGTGTTTGTGTGTTTAATAAAACAGAAGGAATTTTGTAAATAAAAATCGCAGGAGTGTCTCATGCCCTTATGCAGTGGGAACTGTAGTGTGACAATGACTGAATGGGATGCTGGGGACACAGGGGTCCTGGGACAGTCTTACCTGTCTTCCCACGGCTCTAAAGTGGCATGAGGGAGCTGTCACATTTTTCTGAGCCTCCCTTCCCCAAGAAAGATACAGAAATTAGATTTTTAAAAAAGAGAGAACTGCTAATCTCCAGGATCCCTTTGCCATGAGGGGATACTGTGTAGAAAGTAGTGTGAACCCTATGACTGCTATCATATGAGACCAGACCAAGGCTGGAGGCCTGCCTATCATGGGTTCTGGGTCACTCCTCCCATATCCTTTCTCCAGGCAGATGCTCTCATCCCTCAGCTGCTGGTAATACTGGTTGCTGACCAGTCCACTGGGAATTGCCCTGGCTGTGGGGAACTGTCCCCTGGGTGGGAGAAGCCCACACATAGTCAGTGACTGGCTGATGTAGGGGAACAAAAGCCAGCCTGCCCTGCTTCAGTTTGAAACAATTCTGAAGGATCGTCTCAGCTCAAGAGCTCCCCCTGGGATCTGGGATCTGTCACCACCTTACAGGCTTGTTTCTATCTCCAGTCCTGCCTTCCTTATTCCCTTACAGAAGCATATCTTGCCAACATTTTCCAATAAACTCTCTGTAAGCCTTTTTCCATCTCAGAATGTGAATTCATTGTAATATAGTTGGTGCAGGGAGTGGAAGGCTAGGCAGCCAACTCTAAAAAGGGATTTTGGAAATGGGTCATTTGCTAGCTAGCTGACAATGAGGACCCTAGAACTGGTGGTTGAGCATATGCATGGGACAAGAGCCCTACAGTGTGCTGGACAGGTAACATTGTTCTGATCAGCACTAACACAGCTCCTTGAAGAACACTGCAGGGTCTCTGGCTTTCATTTTGAGAAGCCAGCGGAGGATTTTGAGTACAGAAGTGATTTAACCTCACTAATTTACAGAGAATATGGGGAAAAAAGAAACATGTTAAAAGATACCACGGGCAAGCAATCAGCAAAAATCCAGGCTGGAGGAAATCCTACAGGATAAACAATGTTGTTTGATTGATTATATAAAGATATCTTCAAAGATGGAAGACACTATAAGCCAAGTTAGATGACATAAGTGTGTCTACGCATAGAGCAGCTGAGGCATGTTACCCAAGAAGCTGATAACAAATGTACTGGGACCAGATGTAGGCAGCTGTGAAACAGAGTGAGAAGGATTACTTTTTGAAGTATTTTCTTTTTTGCATGTTTACTTCACCACCCTATCCAAGTAATTCTATTTTGGTACCAAGTAATTGTATTATTTCCGAAACAATACTAATGAATAAATATATATTTTTAAAAAGATAGCAATAGACTGGGAAAATTGACATTAATATTCCCAATATGCAAATATTTTCTGTAAGTCAATAAGAAAAAGATGAACAGAGAATAGGAAAACAGCTATTCATCAATCCATCTTTTTCAAATGATTTTGATGAATCCCAAGCATATGCCCAGCACTATTCTATATGTTGGGATAGGGTAGTGAAGTAAACAAAGACTCTGCGATTCAGAGGCTAACATTCAGTAACGGTGGGGAGTGGGAGGAAGAAGGGCACATGTACATGCAAATTCACGGAAGCAGAAATTCTAATGATTATAAAGAAATGGAAAATTCACAACCTCAAAAACAAATAACTACAAAGTGAAACGGGAAGACATGATTTTAACTCATTGAGTGTCAAAGATTAAGTAGACCTGCAGCATCCATCAACAGAGAGAGTAGGGGAAGGGGAACTCCTTTACAATGTTGAATAGCATGTAAACCAGTGCAAGAGTGAAGGAGCATAATTTGCCTGTGTGTGTTAAAATTGAAATTATACATACACTTAAAGCCAGCAATACCACATTTAAGAAACTTTGGAAATAATAACAAAGTTCAGAAAGGCATAGTGAGAAGCAATGTTTATTACAGCATTTTTTTGAAACAGTGAAAATTTAAAAACAATCTAGATGCTTATCAATAGATGATGGTTAAATAATTCTGATATATCCATAAATACAGAATAGTATATTTTGATGTTAAAAGAATGAAGTAAAGAGTGAAGTAATTCTATAGATATTAACCTGGAAAAAGAAGATTGCCAAGCAGAATATAGAAATGTCCCTGTTTGGGTTTTTAAAAAGCTCTATCTGTATGATAAAACTTAATTTGCTAAAAATCAAGAAAGTTTTAAAACTGTCTTTTTTTTTTTTTTACTTTTAATTGACACAAAAATTGTACATGTTTATGGGATGCATGTGATATTTCAATACATGCATACAATGTATAATGATCAAGTCAAGGTAATTGGCATATCCGTCATCTCAAACATTTATCATTTCTTTGTGTTAAGAACATTTCAAATCCTTTCTAGCTATTTTGAAATAGACAATATATTACTGTTAACTATAGTTACCCTACTGTGCTACAGAACACTAGAATGAATTCCTCCCATCTAACTGTAATTTTGTACAGTTATCAATCATCCTCTCCCTATCGCCCCTTCCTTTATCCTTCCCAGCCTCTAGTAACATCTAGTGTTTTACTCTTTAATTCTATGAAATCAACTTTTTCAGCTCCCACATATGAATGAGAACATGCAATATTTGTCCAGCCTATTTCATTTAACATGATGTCCCCCAGCGCCAGGCTCATCCACTTTGCTGCAAATGACAGGATTTAATTTCTCTCACTCTCTCCTTCTCTCTCTCTCTCTCAACAAGGTCTTACTCTATCGCCTAGGCTGGAGTGTAGTAGTGCAAAATGGCACACTGCAGCCTTGACCACCTGGGCTCAAGCAGTCCTCCTGCCTCAGCCTCCCATGTAGTTGGGACCACAGGTGTGTGCCACCATGCCTGGCTAGTTTTTTTTTTTTAATTTTTTTTGGACAGATGGGCTTTCACTTTTTTGCCCAGGCAGGTCTCAAACTCCTGGGCTGAAGTGATCCTCCCACCTCAACCTCCCTAGTGCTGGGATCACAAATGTGAGCCATCGCAGTCAGCCATCGGGATTTCATTATTTTTTATGGTTGAATAATATTCCATTATGTATATATACCACATTTTCTTTATCCATTCATCTGTTGATGGACACATAGTTGATTCCATAGCTTTGCTATTATCAATAGTGATGCAATAAACATGGGAATGTAGATATCTCTTTGACATACTGATATAATTAGGCTTTGTGTCCTCATCCAAATCTCATCTTGAATTGTAATCCCCATAATCCCCATATGTCAAGGGAGAGACTAAGTGGTAATTGAATTATGGGTGTAGTCCCCCTGCCATGCTGGTCTTAGGACAGTGAGTGGGTTCTCACGAGATCTGATGGTTTTATAATGGGTTCTTCCCTGCTTCACTTAGCATTTCTCCCTCCTGCCACCTTGTGAAGAAGGTGCCTTTCTTCCCTTTTGCCTTCTGCCGTGATTGTAAGATTCCTAAGTCCTCCCCAGCCATGCTGAACTGTGAGTGAATTTAACCTCTTTCCTTTATAAATTACCCAGTCTTGGGCAGTTCTTTATAGCAGTATGAAAACAGACTAATACACATACTGATTTTCTTTTCTTTGCTGCATACCCGGTAGTGGTATTGCTGGATCATATGATATTTCTAGTTTCGTTTTTAAAGGTAACTCCATGCTGTTTTCCATAATGACTGTCTTAATTTACATCCCCATCAGCAGTGTATAAATTTCACCTTTCTCCACATCCTCAACCGTTATTTTTTTGTCTGTTTAATAATAGCTACTTTATGTGGGGTAAGATTATATTTTATTGTGGTTTTTATTAGTATTTCCCTGACAATTAGTGATGTTGAACATTTTTTCACATACCTGTCAGCCATTTGTATGTCTTTTTTTTTTTTTTTTTTTTTTTTGAGACAGAGTCTCACTCTGTTGCCCAGGCTGGAGTGCAGTGGTGCAATCTCGGCTAACTGCAACCTCTGCCTCCCAAGTTCACAATTCTCCTGCCTCAGCCTCCCAAGTAGCTTGGACTACAGGTACGTGCCACCACATCCAGCTAATTTTTTATATTTTTAGTAGAGACCGGGTTTCATCGTGTTAGACAGAATGGTCTTGATCTCCTGACTTTGTGATCTGCCCACCTTGGCCTCCCAAAGTGCTGGGATTACAGGTGTGAGTGACTGCACCCGGGCCATTTGTATGTCTTCTTCTGAGAAATGTCTATTCAGATCATTTGCCCACTTTTAAACCAAATTATTACTATTATTATTATTATTATTATTTGAGATGGAGTTTCACTCTGTCACCCAGGCTGGTGTGCAGTGGCATGATCTCAGCTCACTGCAACCTCTGTCTCCTGGGTTCAAGCGATTCTCCTGCCTCAGCCTTCTGAGTAGCTGGGATTACAGGTGCCCACCACCATGCCCAGATAAATTTTGTAATTTTAGTAGAGATGGGGTTTCACCATGTTGACCAGGTTGGTCTCGAACTCCTGACCTCATGTGACCCACCTGCCTTGGCCTCCCAAAGTGCTGCAATTACAGTTGTGAGCCACTGTGCCTGGCCTATCACTATAATTTTTGCTGTTGAGTTGTTTGAGTTCCCTCTATATCCAGGATATTAATCCCTTGTTGGATTGAGAGTTTGAAAATATTTTCTCCCACTTTGTAGGTTGTCTCTCCACTCTGTTGATTGGCTCCTTTGCTGTGCAGAAGTTTTAAAAATTTTATATAATCCCATTTGTCTGTTTTTGTTTCTGTTGCTTGTGCTTTCAAGGTCTTATCCATAAAAATCTTTGCCCAAACTAACATTCTGACACATTTCTCCTGTTTTCTTCTAGTAGTTTCATCATTTCTGGTCTTTAATTTAAATCTTTAATCCATCTTGAGTTGACTTTTGTATATGGTGAGAGATAGGGGTCTAGTTTTATTCTTCCGTGTATGGATATTCAATTGTCCCAGCACCATTTATTGAAAAGACTGTCCTTTTCCTAATGTATGTTCTCGACACTTTTGTTGAAAGTCAGGTAGCAAACAGGTAAATTTATTTCTGTGTTCTCTATTTTGTTTCATTGGTCTATGTGCCCATTTTTATGCCAGTACCACACTGCTTAGGTTACTATGGCCTTGTAGTATATTCTGAAGTCAGGTAAAGTGATTCCTCCAACTTTGTTCTTTTTGCTCAGGATGTCTTTGGCTATTCAGGCTCTTTGTGGTTCCATACAAATTTTGGATTGTTTTTTCTAGTTCTGTAAAGAATGTCGCTGGTATTTTGATAAGAATTGCATTGAATCTGTAGATCACTTTGGGTAGTGTGGACATTTTAACAATATTATTTCTTATAATCTCTGAACATAGTATGTCTTTCCATTTTTATGTCCTCTTTATTTCATCAGTGTTTTATAGTTTTCATTGGAAATACCTTTCACTTTCTTGGTTAAATTTACTTCTAGGAATTTTTATAGCTATTATAAATAAAATTGCTTTTTTGATTTTTTAAAAGATTGCTATTAGTGTATAGAAATGCTCTCCCCGCCTTTCTTTTTTTTTTTTTTTTTTGAGACAGAGTCTCACTCTTTCACACAGGCTGGAGTGCAGTAGTGTGATCTCAGCTCACTGCAAACTGCCTCCTGGGTTTAAGCGATTCTCCTGCCTCTGCCTCCTGAGTAGCTGGGACTACAGGTTCACACTACCACGCTCAGCTAATTTTTTGTATTTTTAGTAGTGACAGGGTTTCACTAAGTTGATCAGGCTGGTCTCCAACTCCTGGCCTCAGGTGATCCGCCTGCCTCAGCCTCCAAGTGCTGAGAATACAGGCATGAGCCACCACACCCAGCTGCTACTAATTTTTGTACATTGATTTTTGTATTCTCCAACTTTATTGAATTCATTGGTCAGTTCTAACAGTTTTTTAGTGGAGTCTTAGGTTAATTTTTAAAATATGAGATCAAGTTGTCTGCAGACAGGAAAATTTTGACTTTCCCTTTTCCAATTTAGATGCCCTTTATTTCTTTCTTTTGCCTATTTGCAAAAGTACTATGTTGAATAAAAGTATTGAAAGTAGGCATCCTTATCTTGTTCCAGATCTTAGTGGAAAGGCTTTCAAATTTTCCCTGTTTAGTATAACATTAGGTGTGAGTTTGTCATATATGGCCTTTATTATTTTGAAGTACATTTCTTTGATACCCGATTTGTTGAGAGTTTTTATCATAAGAAATGTTGAATTTTATCAAATGCTTTTTCTGCATCTATTGAGATAATCACATGGGTTCTGTCCTTCCTTCCGTTCATGAGATGTATCATAGTTGTTGACTTGTGTATGTTGAATCATCTTTGCATCCCTAAGATAAGTCCTGCTTGACCATGGTGTTTTATTTTTTTGATAGGCTGTTGCATTCAGTTTGCTAGTATTTTGTTGAGGATTTTTGCATCTATGTTAATCAGGGATGTTAGTCTGTAGTTTTCTTTTTTTGTTATGTCCTTCTCTGGTTTTGGTATCAGGGTAATGCTGGACTTGTAGGGAGAGAAAGAATTCCCTCTTGTACAGTTTTTTGGAATAGTTTGAGAAGGACGGGTTTTAATTCTCTTTGTAAGTTTGGTAGAATTCAATAGTCAAACCATCCAGTCCTTGACTTTTCTTATTGGGAGATTTTTATTACTGATTCAATCTCATTATGTATTATTGGTCTGTTTATGTTTTCTATTTTTCATGGTTCAATCTTAGCAGGTTGTATGTGTCTAAGGGTTTATCCATTTCTTCTAGGTTTTTCAATTTATTGGCACATAGTTTTTCATAGTAGTCGCTAATAATTCTCTGTATTTCTGTGGTATCACATGTAACATATTTTTGAAATCTCAGATTCTATTTCTTAGTTAATCTAGCTAATGGCTTGTCAATTTTGTTTACCTTTTTTTAAAAACTTTTTGTGTTAATCTTTTATATTATTTCAGTCTCAATTTATTTCTGCTCTAATCTTTATTATTTTTTTCCTTTTATTAATTTTGGGTTTGTTTTGTTCTTGCTTTTCTAGTTTCTTGAGGTGCATCATTAGTTTGTTTATTTGACATTTTTTGGCTTTCTTGATGTAAGTGTTTATTACTATAAACTTCCCCATTAGAATATGATATATTTTTCTCCTTTTTTCTTGCTGCACTGTGTATTCTCCTTTAGTCTTTGATTTTTGAGAATGTGATTATGATGTGCCTTGGGGAAAATTCCCCTTTGGGATGAATTTGATTGGTGACCACTGAGCTTCCTGTATCTGGATGGTGTTGTATTTTTCCACATTTGGGAAATTATCACCCATTATCTCCTTAAAAATGTGTTCTAGGCCTTTTTCTCTCTTATCTCCTTTGGGAACTCCTCTTATGCAGATGCTATTTCACTTAATAGTGTCTCATAATTCCTGTAGGCCTTCCTCATTTTTTAAATTGTTTTTTCTTTTTGTTCTTCTGATAGATAATTTCATATGTTCTGTCTATAAGCTCTCAAATTCTTTCCTGTTTGACCAACTTAATTGCTAACCTTTCAGTTGCTTCTGAGTCGGGGGAAGCTCCATATGAGCATGTGGGCTATATGGAAAATCTGGCCATATGGGATTTGGGCCTTCTTGTGGACATGCTCTTGTGAAGCACTGTTGTGCCCCACTGATGAGAATAAAGAGCAGCCACTGAGATCTGCATGGTAGTTGCTGAGATCAGCTCTCCACTCTTTGTCTCCAGACCACCTCAGGTGGTTCAGCCCTCCTGTTACTCCCAATGTTTCTGGCAGAACAAGACCAGAGCGGGTTTTCCATGAAGACTCCTAGACCAGTAGGGAGATCAAACAACCACCTCCAACTCCCTCCTTCCACTTCAGAAACTGTAGGTCCATCCATGGAAATTCTTCATGAATGGCATTATTCCAGCTTAGGGGAGTGGGTGGTGCAGTCTAAAACAACCATTTCTTTTACTAGTTGTGGCTTTTCTCATTTCTCTGAGACCAGGGAGCTTTTATACTTCTCCCCCAAGTTCTGGTGAATTCAGGATGGTATTGTTGTTTCTCAGTAGTTGCTAGCTGTACTTTTGTGGGGAGGAGTGGTGCTGGGGGTTAGCTATTTGCCACCTTGTTGACACCACTCTAGAAGTTTCAAAAATAGTACAGAAAGAGCTTGTGTGCCTTTCACCCCACTCTCACCAGTGATAAAATCATACACAACTATAAATGTCAAAACTTGGAAATTGACATTGGCACAATACTAACTAGGTTGTAAAGCTTATTCAGATTTCATCAATTTTTATATGTCAATTTGCATTAAAAATATCATTTGAATGTTTGTATATATAGGTTCTATGCACTTTTATTACATGTATAAATTCATATAAGCATGGCCACGATTAAGACATAGAACTATTATATTACATCACCAAAAAGAACTACCATCTGCTACCCTTTCTATAATGCCTGGCAACACTTATCTGCTCTCCATAGCTATAATTTTGTCATTTAAAGAATGTTATATGGATGGACTAATACAGCATGTGACTTTTGAGATTGGCTTTTTCATTCATCATATTGTCCTTGAGATCCAAATTGTGTATATCAAATGCTTGTTTCTTTTTACAGCAAGGTCGTATTTCATTATATGAGTATGCCATTATATTGTGTTTTTACAGCCATGTGCCTTTGTAAGCAGTAGCAAAATTAAGAAATGATAAATTATAAACTGTAGGCAAGGTTAACTCTGGGGACTGGGATACAAGCAATCAGAAACAAGGATTTTGACATATTTTTGTAATTCAAAAGGCAGGAGCTTAAGGGTATGTTTCTTTTAATTGTTTTCAGTGTTTTTTTCCCCAAAGAATTAAAGCACACTAAAATAAAGAAAATTAACTAAAGCCAAAAAACTTGGTTGAATGCATGGCAGTTTTCATGAAATTTTATTATATGTCTTTCTTATGTTGATTGAAACTTTGACTTCTACCTAAAGGAAAGTCAACAAAATATTTTTTGTTGCAGAGCAATTCCTGCTGCTCTAGATCCTTCCCCAATTAGGAACGCCACCCCCGCACTACCACACATCTTTAGAGTTCAATTTAACAACAGTTTTAATAAACTTCATCCTGATGTTGTTTGTTTCTGAAAATACCCATTAAGATGAGCAAGGCTAGTATTACTTTTTCCATGCACCAAATATACCAAGGCCTGGAGAGCAGTGGATAGTAAAAAAATGACTCTATTGCCTTATCTAATGCTTTTCTCACTACACAGGAAGGCAGAGTCTGGCTAAGAGACCACCAAAACAGTTGCATTCTGCTCCTGCCACATAATTAAACTATACTTCCCAGGTCATTTGCCCTTGGGTTGGGGCCTTGCAACTGAGTTCTGGACAATGGACTGTAGGTAAAAGTGGCATCACCACTTCCAGATCTGCCTGGCCTACAATACCACCTATGTGAATCTCAATTCTCTCTTCTTCATCCTTTGTAATGTTGGCAGGTCTGTACTGGAAAAAAAGTAGCACTGTGAAATATGTATTTATTCTTACAGTACTTCTGTTTTTGGCATTTGATATTTATTTAGGTAAAAAACAAAAGTAAGGCATACCAAGAAAAAATTAACAAATGGTAGAAAGACATACATGGAAAAATCATAGGGGCAGTGCATGCGCAGGGTAGAAACACTGCTTTATAACCTACCACATTTCTATTTTGAGTGCAGTCATGATTATTGGAGGTGAGTATAAGTGAAGACATAGGCCAGGCACGGTGGCTGACGCCTGTAATCCCAGCACTTTGGGAGCTTGAGGCAGGGGGATTAGGAGGTCAGAGGTTTGAGACCAGCCTGGCCAACATAGTGAAACCTGATCTCTACTAAAAATATAAAAATTAGCTGGGTGTGGTGGTGTGTGCCTGTGTGTGCCTGTAATCCCAGCTACTGGGGAGGCTGAAGCAGGAGAATCGCTTGAACCCAGGAGGTGGAGGTTGCAGTGAACTGAGATCACGCCACTGCGCTCCAGCCTGGACAACAGAGTGAGGCTCTGTCTTGAAAAAAAAAGAGTGAAGAGATAAAGGAGAGGGTGAATCTGGGGAGACATCGTGGGAGAGCTGTCCCTAGAGCATCCTGTGGCAGCTGTAAAAATGTGTTGGGCAGCACAGGATGAGCAGCTCAAGCTTGCCTCAGTGACCCGGGATTCAGTAACCACAAAGTCAATGTGTGTGTAGCTGGTCCCCAACATCCAAGTAAAAGCCTCCTTGTGGGCAGAATGCATATTTCTATCTACCTGTGTCCCATGGCTGCTGGCCTGAGGCTGAACACTCAGGAGGCCATTGGGAATGTCAGGCATGGTAACTCTGGTGGGGGGGCAGGTGAGGTCTGAGATTTCAGTGCACCTGGAGCTCTGATGGGGTCACACTCTCCTGGCTGCCTCAGGTGAGCCACCTGCTGGTGCCCATGTTTAGATAGTTATGGCCTGTAGAACACTTGGGAAGGCTCTGGAGTTTTAGCAGCCTGGGGATACCCACCTTCTGTAGCCCCTTGACTCCTGCTGCTCTGGTGTGCACGGCAGAAGTAGAAATATTTCACAGAGCGGGTTAAGAGGGAATTTCGTGAGGGGAGTGGCCATACCCATGGGAATGGCCCATCTGTATCCTCTGCACCTGAGGCCTCCTGGGCAGCTGCAAGGTAAGGAAATGTGAAGAGAGGCAGGTTGAGTTTATCCCCCTGGCTCTCATGGCGTGCTGGGCAGAAAGAGGTGGGATGCCTTTCTCACACAACTGTCAGGCCCAGATTCAGCTCCCCAAACACCTGAGGCCCTAGGAATGCATGGTGTGGTGGAGACAGCACGTAAGTAACTTTTTTACCTTAAGGCCAAGGAAGAGGAACAGAGGCCCCAGCCATGAGCCATGGGTGCAAGCACAGGGGAGTCTAGCCATGAGTTGAGGACCCTCACAGAGCCGACGTAGCTCAGATTCAGGGAGGGAGAGGAGGAGGAGCTGAGGGAGTTCAACAGCCTCCATGGCCCATCCTGATTCTTACTTGGTACTATTATCTATTAAAAAAGTAGAGAACAATTGTTTTTCTCTACTTTGTGCCCCCCTCCACTCTTCTCTTGTCCTCTCCCAGTTTTCCCAGGTGGCCAAGCTAAGTGGTCCCTCCTGTCTGGACTTTCCTTGAAGGAAACACCAGCACAGTGTTGAGAGAGAGGTCTGTTTGCTGTCATGGTGCAGGTCACCATTGAAAGGATTATGATGGGTGTCCACATAGGCACAAGGCCTTTGAGAATCAGGCCCTCCCCCTGCACTCACACACAATTGAATGGAAAGGGAACAAGGGCTGAAGGCATGTGAGCTGTGGTTACTGTCACTGTGCATCAGTTCCCATGAGAGGGTAGCCCGGCCTCAAGAGGATGAATGAGTATGGAGAAGAGGGAGGCTGAGACCCCAGTAGGGCATGCCCAACCTCAGCAAAGTTTCCTGGGCTCCATATGTGACCTCAAAGCAAAAAGGTACCCTGCCTGGAAATACTACAGGCCTGGACAATGAGGCAGCTGTGATGGAATGCAGAGTAGGGACATTCCTCTGTTTCTCAGGGCTCTATAGCAGCATCTTGGATACCCCCGCAGGAAGAAGAGCTTAATAGTGTCCAACATGGATTATGTAGGAAGGACAAGATCCTGGGGCCAGATTTAAGGAAAATAAATTTAGCAATAGTGAGATTCATATCTATTACATTTAGTTGATTGTATGGCTCCCTCTTTCCCACCTCACCCCTCTTAAAAGTAGATTATCATTTGTACAAGCTATTTTAGACACACACACGCACACACACACATATTTTTAGAGCAGTTGTAGGATCACATCAAAATTGAGCAGAAGGTAGAGAGATTTCTCATATGTCCCCTGCCTGCATGTGCACAGCCTCCCCAACTATTGACATTCTGCACCAGAGTAGTACATTTGTTACAACCCATAAACCTACATTGCTACATCACCACTCAATGTTTTACAGTTTACATTGGGGACTGCTCTTGCTGTTGTACATTCTATATGTTTGGACAAGTGCACCATTACATGTATCCATCCTGCAGTATCTTACAGAATATTTCACTGCCCTAAAAATCCTGTGTTCTGCCTATTCAGTCCCTCCTTCCCTCAGCCCCTAGCAACTACTGATCTTTTTTACAGTCTCCATAGTTTTGCCTTTTCCAGAATTCCAAGAGTTGGAATCATACTGTATGTATCCTTTTCAGCCTGGCTACTTTCACTTAGTAATATGCATTTAAGTTTCCTCCACTTTGTTTCATGGCTTGATAGCTCATTTCTTTTTAGTGGTGAATAGTATTAACTCTATTGCCTGGAGGTATCACAGTTTATTTATTAATTCCCTACTGAGAGACATTTTGGTTGCTTCCAAGTTTCGGCAATTATGAGTAAAGCCATTATAAACATTCGTTTGCAGGTTTTCTTGTAGACAAAGTTTTCAATTCATTTGGATAAATACCAAGCAGTGTGATTGCTGGATCATCTGGTAAGAGCATGTTTCATTTTGCAAGAAACTGCCAACTACCTTCTGAAGTGGCCATACAGAATGAATGAGTGTTCCTTTAACTCTACATCCTCACCCACATTTGGTGGTGTCAGTGTTCTGAATTTTGATCATTCTAACAGGTGTTTAGCAGTGTCTCGTTTTAATTTGCAATTCCCTCGACAGATGATGTTGAATATCTTTTCGTATGCATACTATTTATTTGTATATATTTTTGGTGTGGTGTTTATTCAGCTATTTTCCCATTTTTTAATTGGGTTGTTCATTTTCTTATTGTTGAGTTTTAGGACTTCTTTGTGTATTTTGGATGGTAGTCTTTTATCAGATGTGTCTTCTGCAAATATTTTCTCACAAACTGTGGCTTATCTTCTTGTTCTTTTGACATTGTTTTTCACAGAGCAGAATTTTTAAAATCTTAATGAGGTCCTCCATATCAATTCTTTCTTTCATAGATCTGTCTTTGTTGTTGTATTGAAAAAGTCATTGCCATGCTTGCCCAAGGTCACCTAGATTTTCTCCTATATTATCTTCTAGGAACTTACAAGTTTGTGTTTTACATTTAGATCTATGATCCATTTTTAGTTCATTCCTGTGAAGGGCATAAGGTCTGTGTCTAGATGAATTTTTTTATGTGGCTAATTGTTCCAATATCATTTGTTTCAACAAATGACCATCTTTGTTCCACTGTAATACCCTTGCTCCTTTGCGAAAGATCCATTATATTTATGTGGGTCTACTTCTGGGCTTTTTATTCTATTCTGTTCCATTGCCTGATTTGTCTTTTTCTTTTTTTTTTGAGACAGGATCTCATTCTGTCACACAAGTTGGAGTGTGGCGGCACAATTACAGCTCACTGCAGCCTCGACCTCAACCTCAACCTCTTGGGCTCAAGTGGTCCTCTCACCTTAGCCTCCTGAGTAGCATACACCACCATATCTGGCTAATTTTTCTGTTTTTTTGTATAGACGAGGTCTCACTATGTAGCCTTGGCTGGTCTTGAACTCTTGGGCTCAAGCGATCCTCCCACCTTGCCTCCCAAAGTGCTGGAATTACAGGTGTGAGCCACTACGCACAACCTATTTTTAAGGTAATACCACACTGGCCAGTCGTGGTGGGTCACACCTGTAATCCCGCCACTTTGGGAGGCCGATGTGGGCAGATCACTTGAGGCCAGGAGTTCAAGACCACCCCGGTCAACATGATGAAGCCCTGTCTCTACTAAAAATACAAAAACTAGCCACGTGTGGTGGTATGAGCCTGTAATCCCAGCTACTTGGGAGTCTGAGGCACAAGAATCGCTTGAACCTGGGAGGTGGAGGTTGCAGTGAGCCAAGATTGTGCCCCTGCACTCCAGCCTGGGCGACAGAGTGAGACTCTGTTTCAAAACAAAACAAAACACCACCAAGATTAAAAAAAAATAAATTAATATTACGCTGTCTTTATTACCATAGCTCTGTAATCACTCTTGAACCCAGGTAGTGTCACTCTTCTGATTTTCTTCCTCTCCTTCAATATTGAGTTGGCTATTCTGAGTCTTTTGACTCTCCATATGAACTTTAGAATTAGCTTGTAGATATCCACAAAAGAACTTATAGAATTTTGAGTTGGATTGCCTTGAATTTATAGGTGAAATTGAAAAGAACTGACATCTTGAGGCTTCTTATTCATGAACATGGAATATCTCTCCAATTGTTTAGCTTTTCTTTGATATCTTTCAGAGTTTTACAGTTCTATTCATATGAATCATATATATATTTGATAGATTTATATCTAAGTATTTCATTTTGAGGGGTGCTAACGTAAGTGGTAGTGCGTTTTCATTTCTTTATTTTTATTAATTTTTTACCACGTTTCGTCATCAGCGTTTAAATGGTTATGTGTTTTAAATGTCAAATTCCACTAGTTTGTTGCTGGCATAAAGGAAAGTTATTGACTTTTGTATATTAACCTTATATTCTGGAATCTTGCTACAATCACTTATTAGTTCCAGAAGTTTTTTATTGATTCTTTTGGATTTTCTTCATAGACGGTCAGATCATATTCAAACAAAGAGTGTTTTGTTTCTTCTCTTCCAATCTGTATACTGTTTTTTGTTTGTTTCTTGTCTTATTCCAATACAATGTTGAAAAGGATTGTTGTGATGGGACATCTTTGCCTTGTTCCTGATCTTACTAAAAAAGCTCTGAGTTTCTCACCATTAAATATAATGTTAGTTGTATACTGTTTTGTAGATATTCTTTATCAAGTTGGGGGAGATCCCCTCTATTCTGTTTGCTTAGAGTTTCTAATCATAAGTGGGTGTTGGAATTTGTCAAATGCTTTTTCTGAATCTATTGGTATGATCATGTACTTTTTCTTCTTTAGCTGGTTATGTGTTGGATTACATTAACTGATTTTTGATTGTTGAACAATCCTTAAATACCTGGTATATATCCCACTTGGTCATGGTGTATAATTCCTTTTATACACTGTTAGATTCAATTAGCTAATGTTTGTTGAGAGTTTTCGCACCTATGTTCACGAGAGATATTGGTCTGTAGTTTTATTCCCTCATAATGCTTTTGTCTAGTTTTCTTATTAGACCGATGCTGACCTCATAGAATGAGTTAAGGTGTACTCCCTCTGTGCTTCTGTCTTCTGGAAGAGATTGTAGAAAATTGGTAATTTTTTTCCTCTAATATTTGGTAGAATTCACCAGTGAAGCCACCTGGAGTTGGTGCTTTCTGCTTTGAAAAGTTATTAATTATTTATTCAATCTCTCTAATTGTTATAGACCTATTTATTCTTAAGTGAGTTTTGGGAAAATGTGACTTCCAGGGAATTGGTCCATTTTATCTAAGTTAACAAATTTATGGGCACAGTCTTGTTCATAATATTCCTTTATCATTCCTTCATTGTTCATGGAATCTGTAGTGATGTCCTCTCTTTTATTTTTTACATTAGTAATTTGTGTCCTCTCTCTTTCTTCCTTATTTAGCTTGGCTAGAGGCTTATCAATTTTTTTGATCTTTTCAAAGAACCAGCTTTTGGTTTTGTTAATTTTCTCTATTGCTCTTATGTTCCCAATTTCATTGATTTCTGCTCTATTTTTTATCTTTTCTGTTTACTTTATATTTAATTTTCTCTTTTTGTTGTAGTTTCCAAAAGTGGAAGCTTAGATGATTGATTTACATCTTTCTTCTTTTCTAATACATGAATTCAATGCTATACGCTTTCCTCTTTGTACTACTTTCACTGTATACCACAAATTTTGATAAGTTGTATTTCCATTTTTATTTAGTTAAAAATATTTTTAAATCTCTATTGAGATTTCTTCTTTGGCCTATGTTTTCTTTAGAAGCATGTTGTTTAAGCTCCAAGTATTTGGGGATTTTCCAGCCATCTTTTTTAATTTTCTTTCTTTCTTTCTCTTTCTTTCTTTTCTTTTTCCTTTCCTTTTCTTTTTTTTTTTTTTTTAACAAACCGCAGGACTCTGTTAACCATCTCTTTAGTTTCCTTTTTTTTTTTTAAATTATACTTTAAGTTCTGGGATACATGTGCAGAAAGTACAGGTTTATTACATAGGTATACACATGCCATGGTGGTTTGCTGCAACCATCAACCCATCATCTACATTAGGTATTTCTCCTAGCTATCCCTCTCCTAGCTCCTCATCCCCTGACAGGCCTCAGTGTGTGATATTCCCCTCCCTGTGTCCATATGTTCTCATTGTTCAACTCCCACTTATTAGTGAGAACATGTGTTGTTTGGTTTTCTGTTCCTGTGTTAGTTTGCTGAGAATCATGGCTTCCAGCTTCATCCATGTCCCTGCAAAGGACATAAACTCATCTTTTTTATGGCTGCATAGTATTCCATGGTATATATGTGCCACATTTTCTTTATCCAGTCTATTACTGATGGGCATTTGGGTTGGTTCCAGGTCTTTGCTATTGTAAACAGTGCCTCAGTGAACATATGTGTGTATGTGTCTTCATAGTAGAATGATTTATAATCCTTTGGGTATATACCCAGTAATGGGATTGCTGGGTCAAATGGTATTTCTATTTCTAGATCCTTAAGGAATCGCCACAGTGTCTTCCACAATGGTTGAACTAATTTACACTCCCACCAACAGTGTAAAAGTGTTCCTCTTTCTCCACATCCTCTCCAGCATCTATTGTTTCCTGACTTTTTAATGATTGCCATTTCTAACTGGTGTGAGATGGTATCTCATTGTGGTTTTGATTTGCATTTCTCTAATGACCAGTGATGATAAGTTTTTTTCATAAGTTTGTTGGCTGCATAAATGTCTTCTTTTGAGAAGTGTTTGTTCATATCCTTTGCTCACCTTTTGATGGGGTCGTTGTTTTTTCTTGTAAATTTGTTTAAGTTCCTTGTAGATTTTGGATATTAGCCCTTGGTCAGATGGATAGATTGCAAAGATTTCCTCCCATTCTGTAGGTTGCCTATTCACTCTGATGATACTTTCTTTTGCTGTGTAGTAGCTCTTTAGTTTAATTAGATCCCATTTGTCAATTTTGGCTTTTGTTGCCATTGCTTTTGGTGTTTTAGTCATGGAGTATTTGCCATGCCTATGTCCTGAATAGTATTGCCTAGGTTTTCTTCTAGGGTTTTTATGGTTTTAGGTCTTACATTTAAGTCTTTAATCAATCTTGAGTTAATTTTTGTGTAAGGTGTAAGGAAGGAGTCCAGTTTCGGTTTTCTGCATATGGCTAGCCAGTTTTCCCAACACAATTTATCAAATAGGGAATCCTTTCCCTATTGCTTGTTTTTGTCAGGTTTGTCAAAGATCAGATGTTTGTAGATGTGTGGCATTATTTCTGAGGCCTCTGTTCTGTTCCATTGATCTATATCTCTGTTTTGGTACCAGTACCATGCTGTTTTTGTTACTGTAGCCTTGTAGTATAGTTTAAAGTCAGGTAGTGTGATGCCTCCAGCTTTGTTCTTTTTGCTTAGGATTGTCTTGTCTATACAGGTTCTTTTTTTGGTTCCATATGAAATTTGGAACTCCTGATCTCAGGTGATCCACCAGCCTTGGCCTCTTAAAGTGCTGGAATTATAGGTGTGAGCCACCACGCCCAGCCAATGATGAATTTTTAAAAAGGAAACAGCATTAGTAAGAATTATAAGGAAGGCAAAGCCTCTGAAAGATTCAGAGAAAAATTTTATGAAACAGTTTGACCATAACCATGTGTTGGCCACTGGTGTATGGCATATATACTGCATGCTATGGGGCAGCACCCTACCCTCCCAGCTGTCACTGTAACTGAACCCTCCACAGGCCATTCCACTGTTTAATCAAGCCAGCTGATTTGGGGTGATGTGTAGCACATGGCAAAACCAGTGAATTCTATAGACATGAGTAACAAGCTCATGTCTATAGAATGCCCTACATCATAAAATGTTCGCCTTAATAAAGGCAATTTTGTGTGAGTTACCCAGGTGTTGAGTAAGGCATTCTTTAAGCCCACAGATGGTGCTGGCAGAAGCACTGTGGGCACAGAAGACAAACTCTTATCTTGAATAAGTGTCTATTCCCATGAAGACAAATTGCTGTCTCCTCCACAATGGAAAGTGTCCAGTATAATCAGTCTAAGACATTGGGGCTGGCTGGCAGCCCAGGGATAGATGTCATAATGAGGCTCCACTGTTGATCTCTGTTGTTGGAACATTGAGCACTCAGCAGTGACATTAGATAGATTAGTCTTGGTGAGAGGAATCCAAGTTGGTGAGCTCATGTAAAATCTACCCCTGCCACCATGGACATTTTGTTCATGGGCTCATTGCGAGCCATGTAACCTCAGACAAGGCATTTAACCTCTAGAGCTATGTCGCAGTTTGTGTAATAAGCATCAAAATGTTTAGGGAAAGGAAGTCACTTTCAGCCACACATGGGTTGTTTTGTGCATTCCACTAGACCACAGAGAGCTGCCTCTTCAGTAGATGCCCTTTGGTGAGCATTCAGAGTGGTTACAAATATGTATATTTTAGTGCCCATTTTGAAGAGTTCATTCACATACTTCCTGAAGATTTCCTTGTCACTGGTCTTCCAATCTTTTCCTCACAAGTCAGTGACCACTCCTCTAATCCATTAACCCTTGATCATAATTGGTATAGTTGCATACCCCAGGGCATCGCTCCTTCTGCAGGAAGTGGATAACAGATGTACGACTTAAAATTCTGCCTATTAAGAGGATTTCCTTTCACCCTTGCCTTTCAGACTTACCCTTCAGGGGAGCTGTACAACAGCAGCTGTTCACTTGTGGCCATATCATGCAGACCCATTGCAAACCAAGCCTGTACTTTTTCTTCCTCTGTCAACTAGTCCTAGGCGACTCCCCATGAGGCCATTGGTGTGGGCTGAGAGAGAGGTGGTAAAGCAGTAGAAGCAAAAAATGTGGGAGAGTGGGTCACCTGCTTATGCAACATTCTTGAGTCTTTTATACCTGCTTGGGCCTTATCTTGTAAACACCATTTCCATTTTATACTGAGTATTGCTGCACATTCCAATTTTATGACTCAGTGGATTAGATAATGCCCAGTTCACAATGGACAGTTTGGGTTGCCTAGCATGCCATGTTCAGGATTCAGTCTCTGTCAGGGGCCCAATTCAGCCTTGTTCTGGGAACTGGGGCCCAGTTATTTTGGTTTCATGGGGTTTTCTGGACACAGGGCTTCCTGTATGCAAAAGAAGTCCCTGGACTAAAGACTTCCCTAACATGATTTTGTTGCTGCATAAACTGTGATAATAATAACTAACCTGACTTTCACTTCTATTTAAGCTTCACAACAATTTGGCGAAGTGGGTTTTATGTTCTCCATTTAGTCAGAAGAGAAAAACTGCGATATAGCTCTAGAGGTTAAATGCCTTGTCTGAGTTTACATGACTCACAAGTGGTGACAGCTGGAGTCAGACTGCCCACTGCAATACTGTCCCCTTGTCCACCCAAAGTAGCTCCCCAAAGGCATATTTATATCAGCAACCTGTGGAGTCCTTTCAGTGCACAGAGACCAGTTAGATTTATCTAGTCTGGGACAAGGTATAGGGCATGGAGTAGGGTAGGTAAAGGTAAAGATATCAGTGGGTCTTGGTATAGAATAATTTTGTTGAATTCCTAAGAATCACATTCTCAATGGTGATGCCCACATTATATATGCTGAAGCAATTATCGATAAAATGATATCATTTCTAAAATTTGCTTTAAAATAGCCAGAAAGAGAGAAACCAGTGATGAAATAAGATTGGCCATGTGTTGATAACAGTTGAAGCCTAGTGATGAAAATATAGTTCATTATACTGTTTTTTCCACATACTAAAGAGTAAAAAATATATTCTATTCACCATGGCAGACATTATGGGCCATGCACATATCTTAGCAAGTTTAAAACAACAGAAACCATACAATGTCTGCTCTCAGACTATAATAGAATTAAACCAGAAATTGATAAGAGAAAGTTAGCTGGGGCCAGGTGTAGTGGCTCACGCCAGTAATCCCAGCACTTTAGGAGGCCGAGGCGGACAGATCATGAGGTCAGGAGTTCGAGACCAGCCTGGCCAACATGGTGAAACCCCTTCTCTACTAAAAATACAAAAATTAGCCGGGCATGGTACCATGCATCTGTAATTCTAGCTACTTGGGAGGCTGAGGCAGGAGAATTGCTTGAACCCAGGAGGCAGAGGTTTCAGTGAGCTGAGACTGTGCCACTGCACTATAGCCTGGATGACAGAGCAAGACTCTGTCTTAAAAAAAGAATCATCATTATTTCGTTGTAAATCCAATGTTGTTTTAAATGATTTAAATGTCACTTTAAATGTTGTTATAAATCCACTTCTCTTTACTCCGCATCAAACAAGGCAAAGTATGATCACACAGACTATTTGGGGGTGGGCAGCTCCGGGTCTTAGTCTCCACAGTGCTTGGTTTCTCTTCTCAAACCTACAGCTTGGAGCAGGTTGATTTTTAAATTCTTCCTGCCTGATTCCCTGTTTCCCCAGGAAGTGTTGCACTACCCACATGGCAGGTTTCTCATACTCCCTTTCTGCATTTCTCTGTTTCCCCAAATGAATGGAATATCTCTTGTATGAACTACTGCAAGGTGCTTTGGGTCTCTCCCACAGATATATATATATTTTTTTCTAAGTTGGAGTTTCACTGTATCGCCCAGGCTGGAGTGCAATGGCGCGATCTTGGCTTACTGCAGCCTCTGCCTCCCAGGTTCAAGCAATTCTCCTGCCTCTGCCTCCTGAGTAGCTGGGGTTACAGGTGCATGCCACCACAGCAGCTGATTTTTGTATTTTTAGTAGAAACGGGGTTTCACCATTTTGGCCCGGCTGCTCTTGAGCTCCTGATCTCAGGGGATCTGCCCGCCTTGGCCTTCCAAAATTCTGGGATTACAGGCATGAGCCCTGCACCTGGCCTGATAATTCTTTACTCCTAGAACTAACTTCCCAAGATGTATCATACACATACTTACTCCCCCCAACCCCTACTCAACATACACATCACAAGACTCATTTACTGCCCCATTTCCCTAGAATTGGTAGCCTCTACCTCCAGAAACATGGGATGTGAGAATGGAGGGTGTGAAGGAGAAGGGAAGTGCACACAGAAATAAAAGATGCACAAAGGTGCATAAATATCCAAGAGATTTAGAGGGGTGGATTAAATGCCAGCTTTTGTTCTTCCTATGTTTTTGGTGTCTGAGCCTAAGGAAAGAACCTCGATGGAAGAATCAAGCTTGCTTACTTACATCCAGCACTCAGAAGGCAAAGCTGGGGTTCGTGCCAGGAGCTGCAGCTTGGGTGTTTCCTCAAAATGCCTATTCTGCCTCATAATCAGATCTGAATTCATCTGTTTATTGATTACCTGTTGGTCGTAGCTTTCAGTGCTGCTGCAAGATCTGGTTATTTTCTTCATCTTCGTGGACAAAACACTAGAGGCAGTATTTTGAGGACTGCTACTCCTTCTCATGCTGTTCAATAAATCTCCCTTAGTTCAGTCAGAAACACTGAGAAGTTACCCTGTGCCAAGCTGTGGATTAGGTGGCACAGGCTCCATGATCACTGTGGACGGGTGAACTCATAGTCTAGAGCTAGTGCCAGTGGTGGGACTCGGTTAATGCCTCAGCAAACCTCCTGGCTCTCTGCCCCTCCCTCTTCGCCTTTGCTGACGTTCCCTTCATGACCCTGTTCTTTCCATTGTGCCTGTTCCCACCACTTTCATCCTTTTCGTGCTCTTCATTTTTGCTGCCCCCTCAATCCCTGGAAAGCAAACCAACCCCAATGCCACTAACGCTGATCTCCACCCATAAACAGGAGGACCACCTTCCTCCACACAGACGAGCCCTCCAGAAGGTGCATAACAAAGGTATTTGTCCAATACCTTAACTGCACCTATCTCGATTCTGGAAAACTTGGGCTGTGTTTCAAGAAAGATTGTTGTGATCTCCGTTTTGTCTCAGGAGCAGTGCACAGTCCACAAGGAGGCAGCATAGTCCACAAGGAACCAGGGTCCATGCTGAATTCTAGACAGATAGCAGCTGTGCGGCCTTGAGCTTCACTTCTCCAGCTCCTTCATCTGTCAAATGGGGATAATAATGTGTACCTGCTAAGATTTTGCAGGAAGCAAATGAAAGGAAATATATTACAACACAAATCAGTCCCTGAAACAAAACGAAAGCTGGATAATCTATTTTTCTTCCCCGTTGTATACAATGTATGTGAAATATATTCCCTAAAGAACTTGGTTTTGCCAATATGACCTATGAAGCTTTTCTGTGTTCCTTGAAAAGACTATTGTGTGAGTTGTGTGAGTGTGTGCACGCATGTGTGTTCACACATGCACACTCTCCTGGTCTGCTAAATGGAGAATGCTAAAATTAGTCTTGTTTTTTCTTTTTCTTTTTTTTAGATGAGGTCTCTGTCTCCCAGGCTGGAGTGCAGTGGTGTGATCTCAGCTCACTGCAGCCTCCGCCTCCTGGGCTCAAGTGATCCTCCCATCTCAGCCTACCGAGTAGCTGGGATCACAGGGGAACAAAACCACACCCATCTAATTTTTGTATTTTTTGGTAGAGACACTGTTTTGCTGTGTGGCCAGGCTGATCTCGAACTCCTGAGCTCAAACAATCCTCTCGCCTTAGTCTTCCAAAGTGCTGAGATTACAGGCGTGAGCCACCATGCCCGGCAGCCAAAGTTAGTCTGTGTGTGTACGTG
Source organism: Aotus nancymaae (assembly GCF_030222135.1). Taxonomy (NCBI): domain Eukaryota; kingdom Metazoa; phylum Chordata; class Mammalia; order Primates; family Aotidae; genus Aotus; species Aotus nancymaae. The sequence goes on from NW_026988429.1 coordinate 12,691,440, forward strand.
GGTATGTGATGTGCGTATGCTCAAACGCACTTGCATGCCTATCTTGGAGATTCCAAAGAAATGATTCAGCTAAATTTGATTCAGATAATTGTCTAATAAATTAGTCTTTAATCAATCAGCAGGTCTTCATTAAATCCTCACTTGCTCTAGATGCCAAGAGGCACAGATCAAAAGAAAATATATCTTCTGCCTACAAGGATTTGCTAGTCAAAACTCTTCAAATTAGCTTAGGCACACAGGTAAAATGTATTGGCTCAGGAAGAAAGACTGTAGAAAGAGTAGATTCAGCTGGATCCAGGGCTTTAACTGCCGGAACTGTGCTTGAGGCTCCCTTCTTATCTCCTTGCGAGCTTTGTTTTCTTAGACTGGCTCCTCCATAAGATAAGGGATGTGGCCGTGGGCAGTCCAAGCATTATATCCACACAGTGTGCAACCACAGCTCTCTTTTCCAAGGAGAACAAGAAAAATCCAACAAGAAAACTCTAATTGGCCAGGTTTAGGTCATGTGACCATTCCTGGCCCAAACCAAGCCCTTGGGAATTAATACCCCACTTGTGCCACCTGCATTCACTGATAGCCACCTGCATTCACTTCTGGGGGCTGGGGCAGTTTTCCAGAAGAAGGATGTTGTTATTATGAGCAGATGAGATAAATAATTACCTAAAACACAGATGCATGCTAAATTTTGCTGTGGAGGAAATTAAGTCAGTGAAATAGTAGGTCAGTATTTTTTTTTAATTCTATTTTCATGGTGTCAGTGATATATTTATATAACTTTTACCCAGTTAGAACAAGCTATTTGCTTTTTGATAACATAAACGAACCACTTAAGTCAAAGTTTCATAATAAAAGCTGTCTTGATCCAGTTATTTTCAGCAAATTCTATGGTTTTACAGCTCAATGCATGCCCATGTGATGAGTATTTTCTCATTTACTTTATTGCAACCTTTGTTAAAGGACTAATTAAGTCATAGTTTATGGTACAAAGAATTTAAGTCATCTCTCCTCTCTATTCCACAAATGTCTAGGGCTTCTTTCTTTTTTGACCACAAATGCCTATAATTTCCAGTATTAATATCTTCTGACATGAACAGCATAACATGAATCTACTAGATATAAACAGATGTAACAGCCATGGAATCCATTAGTGATGCTTTCAGAAAAAAAATTCGGGATCCCAGGATCTGTCCCAACATTTGTAATATCTTGGGATAGGACCAGAAATGATGCAAGACTAGATAGAAGGCATGGATGGGCTTGGACTTAAATATGGACTTGACTCACTGAGGTGGTGGTGGAATGGGGAGAGAGTGAATGAGTCAAGAATTGTGGAGACAAGATCAAGAGGCCTTGGCAAGTGCATGGAAAGGGGAAAAAAGTAGAGGGAGGAGCCTGAGATGACACTGAAGTAGGGTGGAGGAATGATTCATGGAACTAGGAAATGGGGAGGGGAAGCAGGTTGGAGGAAGAGTCTATTCCAGACACAGTGAAGATGAGCTACCGGGATTTGTTGGTAATGTGAGACTGAAGCTCAGGAGGGAAGACAGATTCTGGCTGAACCATGACAGTGAGTGAGATCAGCAAGTAAAAAAGTGTAGAGAGAGAAGAGAAGACAAAAGAACTTTGAGGAACACTCCCTTAGTGGATGGAGGAAGTACTTGGAACCGGAGAAAGAAGCAGTGAAGGAGCATCAGAGAGAACGCAGAAACTGGAGAATGCTGTATCACATTAAAGAGCTTTGGAAGGGGAGTGACCCATAGTGTCAAATGTTAAGAGGAGCCTAGGAAGGAGTCCCTTAGGCCAAACTGGAAAGTCTCTGCTAGGTTGGTGGAATGGACTGAATGTGTGTGTCCCGCAACCCCACAAATTCTTATGTTGAAGCTCTAACCCCAGTGTGAGTATATTAGCAGTTTGTGCTTTTAGGAGGTGATTAGGTCATGAGGGTGGACCCCTCACAAATGGGATTAGTGCCATTATAAGAAAAGGTCAGAGAGTTAACACACCCTCAGCCTCATGAGGATGTAAGAAGTCAGCTGTCTGTCACTTGGAAGAAACCCTCACCAGAACCCCAACCATGCCAGCACCTGTTCTCTGACTTCTAGCCTCTAGAACTCTTAAATTTGATTCAGATAATTTAAGAAAAATGTGAAGAATAAATTTCTGTTGCTTATAAGGCACCCAGTTTATTACTCTTTATTACAGCAGCCCAAAGGGACTAAGAAGGTTGGAATGCCCCCACTTAGGAAAGATCCTTCGTAAGCAGACCCTGAGGGGGTCTTGTGCAATAGACTTATTTCAGAAGCCATCTCTGAGGGTGTGGGGGCAGCAGGACAGGGAAAGGTGTAGTACACTGGAAGGGGCATATCATGGCTATAAGATTAATGGCAGCCATAAGGCCCACTCATGTATCTTGCAAGGCTGATGCTACTGGTCACTTAGTAGTATGCTACAACCTGGCCTGGAGATTTGCAACCCTGGTCCATGGATTTCCAGGAGACAAGGCCACCTCAGCATAGATGCAACTTTCATAAATTATAAAACAAAGCTTACGCTTACAAGAATAGCTTCAATTCCCTTTATGAAAGAAACACTGGTATCTGAGGTACCTGACCTGGACTCAATGCAGGTATAAAGAAAGGGGGAAGGATCCCCCAAACTCCCAGAACAGTCTCCAGATGGAGACCCTCTTTGTCACTTGTTATCTGATCCCCTGGCTGTATCTAGTCCATGCCACCAGCCTGCTCCTACTATCTGTGTTATAAAAGTGCTGCCAGAATAAACTGCTTGAGCATTAGACAAAGTCTAAGAGTCATGTCTGATGCAAACCTAACTGAAGGGGAAACATCACTCTTGGAGAAGCTGGTTAACTAAGACCACTAGAAACCCCAAACACAACAAAAGCACACCAGATAAGCAAGGTGCAATTTCCAGCAAGTCCCAAGGAGGGTAGCTCCAGGCTGATCCTGCAGTGGGTGCTCTGGGCTTGCATTAGTTAACGTTCTCAGAGAAACAGAATCAATAGGATATATAGATGTGCCTCAACTTGCAATGGGGTCACATCTTGATAAAGTTGGCATAATTTGAACATATTATAAGTTAAAAAAAAATGCACTTAAGGAGCTGGGTGAGGTGGCTCAGGCCTATAATCCCAGAACTTTGGGAAGCTGAGGCAGGCAGATAACCTGAGGTGAGTAGTTTGAGACCAGCCTGGCCAACATGGTATAACCCCACCTCTACTAAAAATACAAAAACCAATTGGGCATGGCACATGCCTGTAATCCCAGCTGCTAGGGAGGCTGAGGCAGGAGAATCGCTTGAACCCGGGAGGAGGAGGTTGCAGTGAGGTGAGATGGCACCACTGCACTCCACCCTGGGCGACAGAATGAGACTGTCTCAAAAAACAAAAAACAAAAAAACACTTAATACACACAACCTACCCGAACATAATAGCTTAGCTTAGTCTACCTCACATGTGCTCAGAACATTTACTTTAGCCTACAGTTGAGCAAAATGGTCTAACACAAGCTTATTTTATACTAAAGTGTTGACTATTTCATGTAATTTTATTGAATACTATATTGAATGTGAAAAACAGAATGGTTGTATGAGTACTCAAAGTACAGTTTCTACTGAATGCCTATTGCCTTTGCACCACCATAAAGTAAAAAAATTGTGAAGTTGAGCCACTATAAGTCAGGGACAGTCTCTCTCTCTCTCTCTCTCTCTCTCTCTCTCTCTCTCTCTGTCTCTCTCTCTCTTTTTCTGTCTCTGTCTCTCTCTCTGTGTGTGTGTGTGTGTGTGTGTGTGTGTGTGTGGAAATTTATTGCAAGAATTGGCTCACATGATTTTGGAGGCCAAGGGGTCCCACAATTTGTTGCTTGCATGCTGGAGAACCAGGAAAACCAGTGGTGTAATTCAGTCTGAGTTCAAAGGCCTGAGAAACAGTGGAGACAATGTTGTAACATATAATTCAACTCCAAAGGTCTGAGAACTAGGGGGCAGCTGGTGTAAGTCCCAGAGTCCAAAGGTCTGAGAACCAAGAGCTTCGGTGTCCAAGGGCAATGGATGTTCCAATTCAAGAAGAGAGGTAATTCCCTCTTCCTCTGCCTTTTTGGTCTATCTGAGCCCTTCATGAATAGGATAATGCACATTCACATTGAGTGAGGTTGGATCTTCTTTACTCAGTCTGCAATTCAAATGCTAATCTCAACCAGAAATCCCCTGACAGAGATACTCAGAAATAGTGTTTTACCAGCTATCTGGGCATCCCTTAGCCCAGTCAAATTGACATACAACATTAATCATCACAAGGTTTTCTTAGTCCATTTTAGTGTTGTTATAAAGGAATACCTAGGCTGGGTAACTTACAGAGAAAAGAAGTTTATTTGGTTCCTGGTTGCATCAGTCTGTACAAGAAGCATGGCACCAAGATCTGCACATGGTGAGGGTTTCCGACTGTTTCCATTCATGACAGAAGGCAAAGGGCAGCCAGGACACACAGATCACAGGGTGAGAGAAAGTGAGAGGTGTCAGGCTCTTTTCAATAACCAGTTCTCATGGGAACTAAGAGTGAGAACTCACTCACTCCTGTGAGAATGGCACAAAGCCATTCACAAAGGATCTGCCTCCATGATCCAAACTCCTCCCATCAGGTCCCACCTCCAATATTGGGGATTAAATTTCAACAGGAGACTTGATGGGGCCAAACAAACCATACCCACGGACTAAGGGTTGGAGGGAGCAGGGACACATACAAGCCCAGATCTTTCTGGCCTTCTCAGTGGCCCAAGATCATCCCACCTCCGCCACCCAAGGAGGGTGTTTGCAAAATGTCTCTCAATGTATTAGATTGTTTCCTCATGATCACAGTCAGGTTAAACATTCTGAGGGGGGGAACGCTTTATAGTTATGTGTCACTCTCACTACAGCACATGAGGAATCACATCATAGAACGTGCCCTGTTACTAGTGATGTTGAGTCATTTGGGTGGGTGGAGGTCTTTTTGAAAAACACATGGTCACTTGCTTTGAGACTAGACAGAAGGCGTTCCAGACTCTAGGCTTAGAGAGACCTGGCTGACAACTAAGTGGCCAACAGTCCTTTTCTGAGATTCCCTGACTTAGAACATAATTTCTTTTCCAAGGTTTTAAAGGCTGGGTTGATTTGAGACCCCTTTTTTTGGAGTCCTGAAGCAGCCTTAACTGTAGCCCAGAGTCTGGGGTGGTAGAAGTAGGAAGTAAGACAGTTAGCTATCGTTTGCTGCTAAAAAAGATGTTGGAGTTAGGGCATCCAACACAGGCAGGAGGAACTGGGAAGAGTTTAGCTTCTCTTTCTCCATTCCTACGTTTCCAGATCTCTAGGAGCAGTGTTCTAGTCTATGGGGAAAATGCAGTTTGGAATCACTGTTCAAGTAAACTATCATGCAAGCTGGGGCCAGACTTGTGATGGGGACTGCTGGTGACTGCTGTGCTGTGCTGCAAGTGCTAAGGCCATCACTCTAGGCCCTCTGGGCACACAGGAATGTGCTGCCCCACTGGAGTCAGGGTATGTGCTCAGGAAGCAGTGAATGAGGTTGAGTGAGGTGGTTCACACCTGTAATCCCAGCACTTTGGGATTACAGTCCCAGCACTTTGGGAGGCTGAGACTGGTGGATCACTTGAGATCAAGAGTTTGAGACCAGCCTGGCCAACATGGTGAAATCCCATCTCTACTAAAAATAGAAAAATTAGCTGGGCGTGGTGGCACATGCCTGTGGTCCCAGCTACTCGGGAGGCTGAGGCAGGTGAGTTGCTTGAACCTGGGAGGCGGAGGTGGCAGTGAGCCAAGATTGCGCCACTGCACTTCGCCCTGGGTGACAGAGTGGGACTCCTTTCAAAAATAAAAATAAACTATGTAAAAAAAATAAAGAAGGCAGTGAATGAAACATAACAACACCCCCAGGTAGAGAACAGTACCTTGGGGAAGTCTCCATCCTTCCTGGCTGATCAAACAAGGCCAACGATGTAAGAAAGGGAAAGAAGATCCCCTGTCCTCATGTACTGGGCCCCATCCCGTCTCCACAATGCCTGACAAAGTGCTAATTGAAAGGTCTGAAGCTTTCTGTGCCATGCTTTGCCCATGAGCAATAATTATAAATGTGTATGGCCCAGTGCAGATTCCAAAGCATTTTCCTGGATTTTTTAATTTAATGACTGTGACGAACCCATGACATCAATGTCATTATTGCACCTTTATGGATGAGGAAACAGGCTCTGATTAGTAACTTGCCACTCTCCAAAGTGAAATATTGGCAAAACTGAAATGCAGACTCCAAGTCCCCAGCTGTAGCAAACTTAGTTAAAATGAGGGGGTGGGGTGAGATTTGGAGGTGGGGTATATATAGGAGGCCCAGTTCCAAGAGCAGTTTTTAATTTCCTGCTTTCATTTGATGATAATGTCAAAAATTCTTTAAACCATTTCTAAAGATAATATGTGAGCTTTTCTCAAACTGGGGGACAAGGACCTTGGGGTCCACAAAATTAGTTTCAGGGATTTTATGAGATTTTTTTCTGTTTAAAACAACTGTAAATATTATTAATGTTTGAGAAGCACTGGATTAGATGCCCTTGAAAGGAGGATCAAGCTCTAATATGCATTTTATAGATTTACTGTCAAGTAGAAACTGAGTGACTTGTTAGATTCATTCAACATCTATTCATTTATTCATTTTTTTGGTTAACCATTTATTGAATGCCTAGTATGCTTTGGGGTTAAAGATGCTGGGAAATATTAGACCCTATTTCTGGCTATGTGGAGCAATGTCGAGTGAGTGAGCAAGATGTGAGGAAAAACTAAGATACACATACACAAAAATGATATAATGCCCTATCTATTGCAATGGAAAAATGTACAGGGTAATATTATGCACAGGAGGTTGAGGAATTGGTTATACCTCAAGAAGGAGTCCTTGGTGGGATGAAAGGCACAGCCACGGTTAGTGGAGGAGTGAAAGGATGAGTAGCAGTGTTGGGGTCAGGACTAGAGTGAAGCAAGTGAGGCTGCTGGGGGACAGTTTAAGGATGTGCTCCCTCTCAGGTATCAAGCCTGCACTTGTGTGACCCTGAGAGGGGGTGCCTTAATCACCTCACTTTAGATCCAGCCCTGAGTGATGTAATGGAACTCTGTTGTTGCCCACCCAGATACCTTTATATGAGTAAGACATCCATCCTCCAGCTGCTGTGGAGTTGGCTGCTAACAGCTCATGGCTGACTTTTTCTCCAGAGAATTGCCCTCAGCCAAATGGGAGCTGTCTCACTTCAGACATGGTTCCCCTTCCCACACCCCATTCATGAGTAGCCCACAGCCAAAGAAGAGAAATTGCTAGCATGATGGTGTGAGGGGCACTGCGGGCCCACTCCCCAGTGAAACTGGTGAAAATTTTTAAAACACACATACACACACACACACACAAAACAACCATTTAAAATAGCTGGAAATGGTCTCAAGGACATATAGCAAATGCAGAAATATTTATTTAAGAAAATATAGGCCAAGTACAGTGGCTCATGCCTGTAAACCCAGCCCTTTGGGAGGCCAAGGCAGGTGGATCATGAGATCTGGAGTTCAAGACCAGCCTGGCCAACACGGTGAAACCCCATCCTTATTAAAAATACAAAAATTAGCCAGGCATAGTGGCACACACTTGTAATCCCAGGGAGGCTGAGGTAGGAGAATCGCTTGAACCCAGGAGGCAGAGGCTACAGTGAGCTGAGATCGCGCCACTGTACTCCAGCCTGGGCAACAAAGCGAGACTCTGTCTGAAAAAAAAAAAAAAAAAGAAAAGAAAGAAAGAGAAAATATAATAAAATTTGATATGAAAAGCAAGACTCTGTTATATTTGAACTCAGCCATGCTCCCTCCCTCCACCTTTCCAACTCAGTAAGATGGAAACTCCACTCCAGACTGGTTTAGCAAAGAACACAGGGCTCCTTCTCTCCCCCAGTTCCCAGCTGGACGGAAAGGGCATCAGTATTTCTCATCTGACTTCAGTTACCTATCCCAAGTAAGTGTGACTGACTGGTGGGGGCTCCTGTCTTCTTCTCAGCTTGCACTCATGGCGTGAAGACTCTACCTTGTGCAGTAGTACCCGGTGAGAATACTGGGACCCCAATTTCCCTCACTCCAGCTTATAAGGCGGTGATTTCATGCCAAGAAAAACAACTCAAGAATATCCGAGCCTACTGCCTTACTGTCACCAAATATTCAGTTCCCAAATGCAGTGTCACTTGAAGAAAAGAATGGCATTGTTTCTACCTCCAAGACTATGGCTCAGAATTTTTTGTTTTCCCCTAGGAGGAAAAACAGACTATAAAGTAGATAGCATCGAATTTCAAGAAACTACCTTTATTTGCAGTGGAGTGTGGAAAGCCTAAGGACCCTCTCAAAAACAGTGGAAGTTATGGTGAAGGACAGTTGGGAGGAAACTGGTAGGCTCATTAAACATACAGGCTAAACCAGAGGCCACATGATTTTCCTGAAAGAACTAGGGAAGGAAAGAGCTAGAGCAGCTTGCCTGGGATCAGGACAAATGTAGAACACTGGTCTTGGAAGCTATCCCTTCAAAGGAGCTGAATTTTATTGGTTTAGTCTGTGAGGCAAGTTATGCCCTGGGACATATCAGCTGACAATTTAGTGGAGTTTAACTGCTGGGTGTGGTTAGGGAAAGAGATGCCAAAATCACTGTCATGTGGGGTAACTGGTCATACCCAAAGCTGCCTACTTTAAGGAGCAACATCAGAGGCTAAATACTATGGAGGATAGGGGAGTAGACTCCACTAGAATAATCCAGTCAGTTATTAAATGAATAAACAAGTGAATAATAATGACGAGCCCCTGAGGGGGAACTAGCACCAACAGTTGTTACAATATATTATCTAAGATGTTCAATTTCCAACAAAAAATTATAAGATGTGCAAAAGAAATAGGAAAGTATGACCCACACATTGGGAAAAAGCAAGCAACAGAAACTGCCTCTGAGAGTGACTAGATGTTAGATTTCACAGACAAAGCTTTCCAAGTAGCCATTAGATATTTAATGAAATAAAGGAAACCATGATTAAATAAATAAAGAAAGATCTGATTACAATGTGTGTCAAATGGAAAGCGTCAACAAAAAGATATAAAAATTTTTAAAGAAACAAATGGAAATTCTGGAGTTGACAATTACAATAACTAAAATGAGAAATTTGCTAGTGGGTATGAACAGATTTAAACTGGCAGAAGAAAGAATTAGAGAACTTGAGGATAGATTGATAGGGATTATGCAATCAGAAGAGCAGAGAAAAAAGAGAATGAAGAAAATTAACAGACTCAGAGTAATAAGGGGGCACTGGTAAGCATACAATATACATGTAATGGGATTATCAGAAGAAGGAGAGTGAAAAAAGGAGCAGAAAAAAAAAAACTGAAGAAATAATGGCTGAAACATCCCAAAATTTATTGAAAAACAACAACCAATACTTCTGGGAATCTAAATAAACCCAAAGTAGGATAAACAGAGAAAGATCCACAGACACACCATAATTAAAATTCTGACAGCTAAAGACAAGGAGAAAATCCTGAAAGCAGCAAGAGAAAAATGATGTGTCACTTACAAGGGAACTCAGTAAGATCAAATTCTCAGCAGAAACATTAGAAATCAGAAGGCAGTGAAATAACATATTCAATTTGCCCAAAGAAATAAGCTGTCAACCAAGAATCTTATGTTCTTAAAGCTATCTCTCAAAAATGAAGGCAAAATAAAGACATTCCCAGGTAAACAAAAACTGGGAGAATTTTTGCTAGCAGATCTCCCTTACAAGAAATACTAAAGAAAATTATTCAGGCTGAAAGCAGTGATCCAGACAGTAATTTGAATCCTAAAAAACAAAACAAAAACAAAAACTACCAGTAAAGGTAAATAAGTAATTTAAACAGAGAGCATAAATGCATTTTCTTTTTCCTTTCCCCTCAACTGATTTAAAAACCAGTTGAATAAAACAACATGTATGTAATGTATTGTTTGGTCTATAACATATAGAAATGTAATATATTTGCCAATAACAGCACAAAGGAGGTGGGTAGGAGCAAAGCTGTACTGTGCTAAAGAAATGACTCCAGGTCAAGTGTGGTGGCTCACAGCTGTAATCCCAGCACTTTGGGTCAGGTGGGTCACTTGAAGTCAGGAGTTGGAAAACAGTCTGGCTAACATGGTGACGCCCCATCTCTACTAAAAATACAAAAATTAGCCAGGTGTGGTGGTGCACACCTGTAATCCTAGCTACTCAGGAGGCTGAGGTGGGAGAATCACTTGAACTTAGCAGGCAGAGGTTGCAGTGAGCTGAGATCATGCCATTGCACTTCAGCCTGAGTGACAGAGTGAGCGCCTGTCTCAAAAATAAATAAATACATAAATAAGTAAAAAATGACTCCATATAGTAACTCAAATCCAGAAAAACAAATGAAAAGAACCAGAAGTGATCAGTAAGAAGATTAATATAACAAAACCTATAAAATATATACTTACTCTAATTTCTTCTCTCACCTTCTGTAAGACACACACAAACATATAAAATAATGAGTAAAACAACATTTTTTTAGGTTTGTAACATTTATAAATGTAATATGTATAATAATAATACCACAAAAAAGAGAAGAAGGAATAGAGCTATATAGGAATAATGTTTCTATATCTCATTGGAATTAAGTTAGTATTAACCTAAAGTTGTTTCTGAAGAGTTAAGTTGTATATAATGAGCCTAGAATAGCCACTAAGGAAATGACTAAAAAATATATAGTAAAAATCATTAAAGTAATTATATGACATCATTAAAGTAATTATATGACTTCATTAAAAATATTCATTTGATGCATTAAATGGGTATTTAATTAATATATAACACATCAAATGAATATTTAAATCATCGAAGTTGTAAAAGAGGAATAGAGGAACAAAAAATATGTGACACATAGAAAACAAAAAAGTCAAATGGCATGCATAAATCCAACTCAATAAATGAAAACATTAAATATGAATGAATTGGACAATACAATCAAAAGAAAAATTGTCCGACTGGATTAAAGAAAGCAAGATCTAACTAGATGCTGTCCACAGGAGAAATATTTTGATTCAAAGATACAAATAAATTGAAAGTAAAAGATTAAGAAAACATATAGCATGCAAGTAGCAACCACAAGAAAGCTGGAGTGGGTATACTACTACCAGATTAAATAGACTTTAAAATTTTGCAACATTAGTAGAGATTAAAAAAAGAATCATTATAAAATGTCAGTCCATGAGGAAGATGTAACAACTATAAACATATATGTATCTAGTTACAGAGCACCAAAATATGTGTGACAAAAACTGACAGAAATGAAGGGAGAAACAGTTAATTCAATAATATTTGGAGACTCCTATACTCCACTTACTATAAATAGAACAACTAGGCCAGAAGACTGAGAAGGATATAGACTACTTAACACTTTGAAACTAAGAGGCATTTATGTAACATTTCATTAAACAACACCAGAATATATATTCTTCTTAAGAGTGCATGGATTACTCTCCATGATAGACCATCTGCTAAGCCATAAAGTAAACCTCAATAAGTTTAAAAGAATAGAATTAATACAAAGTATGTTCTCCCATCACAATGGAATGACATTAAAAAGTAAAAACAGAAACTCAGGAAACTCACAATTATGTGGAATTTTTAAAAACACAATCCTAAATGACCAATATGTCAAAAAAAAAAATCAAAAGGGAAATCAGACAATGCTCTGAGTTGAATAAAAATGAAGACACATTTCTAAACTTACGGGATGCAGCTAAAATGGTGCTTAGAAGTAAGTTTGCAGTTGTAAATACCCAAAGTAAGAAATAAGAAAGATCTCAGCTGGCGCAGTGGCTCATGCCTATAATCCCAGCACTTTGGGAGGCAGAGGCGGGTGGATCACAAGGTCAGGAGTTCAAGACCAGCCTAGCCAAGATGGTGAAATCCTTTCTCTACTAAAAATACAAAAATTAGCTGGGTGTGGTGGCAGGCACCTGTAATCCCAGCTACTCGGGAGGGTGAGGCAGGAGAATCACTTGAACCCAGGAGGTGGAGGTTGCAGTGAGCCAAGATCACACCACTGTGACAGAGCAAGACTCTGTCTTAAAAAAAAAAAAGAAGAAGGCCGGGCACGGTGGCTCATGCCTGTAATCCCAGCACTTTGGGAGGCCGAGGCGGGCTGATCACAAGGTCAAGAGATCGAGACCATCCTGGTCAACATGGTGAAACCCCGTCTCTACTAAAAATACAAAAATTAGCTGGGCGTGGTGGCGCGTGCCTGTAATCCCAGCTACTCAGGAGGCTGAGGCAGGAGAATTGCCTGAACCCAGGAGGCGGAGGTTGCGGTGAGCCGAGATCACGCCATTGCACTCCAGCCTGGGTAACGAGTGAAACTCTGTCTCAAAAAAAAAAAAAAAAAAAAAAAAGAAATAGAAATATCTCAAATTGTAACCTCACATTCCATCTTAAGACACTGATAAAAGAAGATCAAACTAAACCCAAAGAAAGCAGGAGGAAGGAAATATTGGATACTAGATCAGAAATCAATAAAACAGAGAATTGAAAAATCACTTAAACCACAATTTGGTTTTTTGAAAGACTGACAAAACTGACAAACTTTTAGCTAGATTAACCAAGGAAAACAGAAAGAAGACTTAAATGATCAGAATCAGAAATAAAAGAGGAAACATTATGACTGACCACATAGAAATAAGCATCGTAAAGGAATACTATGAATCATTATATGCCAATAAATGAGGTATTTTAGGTGAAATGGACGTATTTCTGAAAAGACACAAACTACCAAAACAGACTCTAGAAGAAATAGACAATCTACATAGGTCTGTAACAAATAGAGATTGAATTAGTAATATAAAACTACACACGAAGAAAAGCCCAGGCCCAGAGAGCTACTCTGCTAAATCCTATCAAACATTTATAATAAACAGTTAGTACCAAGGCTTCACAAACTTTTCCAAAAATAGAATAGGAAAGAACACTTCCAAAGTAATTCCATGAGGCCAACATTACCCTGAATCAAAACCAAAGACATCAAAAGAAAAGAAAGCTGCAGGCCAACATCTTTTATAAATATGGACACAAAAATGCTCAACAAAATACTACCAAACAGACTCTAGACACAAATAAAAAGAATTATATACCAAAAAGACTTATATACCAAAAAGAATTATATAACAATAATTATATACCATGAGATTTATCCCAGGAATGAAAGGTTGGTTTAACATCCAAAAACCAATTAATGTGATATACCATGTTAATAGTAAAAAAACAAAACCACGTAATTGACTCAAACACAGAAAAAGCATTTGACAAAAGCCAAACATGCATGCCTCTATCATAACATCTCATGTACCTCATAAATGTATACACCTACTATTTAGTGCCCACAAAACTTAAAAATAGAAACCTTAGGGCCAGGCCCAGTGGCTCATGCCTATTATCCCAGCACTTTGGGAGGTTAAGACAGGAGGATTGCTTGAGCTCAGGAGTTGGAGACCAGCCTGGGCAAAATAGTGAGACTCTGTCTCTACAAATCATAAAAAATTAACCAGGCATGGTGGCGCATGCCTGTGGTTTCAGCTACCCGGGAGGATCACTTGAGCCCAGGAGGCTGAGCCTGCAGTGAGCCGTGATCATGACACTGCACTTCAGCCTGGGCAACAGAGCAAGACTCTGTCTTGGAAAAAAAAAAAAAAAAGAAAAGTCTAACACCCTTTCATGATAACAACACTAAAACTAAGAATAGAAGGCAGCTAAACCTGATAAAGAGCATCTACAGACAACCAGAGTTAACATTATGGTGAAAGACTGTGTGCTTTGCTTTCCTCCTGAGATTGATTTGACAGTGGAGTCTTACATATGGCACCAAATGTGTGAGCAATAAAAGAAAAACTAAATTAGACTTCATTAAAATGAAAGTCTTTTGTGCTTCAAAGGACACAATCAAGAAAATTAAAATACCCACAGAATGGATGAATATATTTGCAAACAATGTGTCTGATAAGGGACTTGTGCTAGAAAGTATAAAGAATTCTTACAGCTCAATAATAAAAAGGTATTCCAATTACAAAATGGGCAATAAATCTAAATAGACATTTCTCCAAAGATGATACATGAATGGCCAATGAGCACTTAGAAAGATGGCCAACATCATTAGTCAGCAGGGGAATGCAAATCAAATCACAGTAAGATACCACTTCACATCCACAAGGATGGCTAGAATTAAAAGGCCAGAGAATAGCAGGTATTGTTGAGGATATAGAAAAATCAGAGTTCTCAAATGCAGCTCATTGGAAAGTAAAATGGTATAGCCACTTTGGAAAACAGTCTGGCAGTTTTCTCAAACAATTATACCAAGAGTTACCATATAATCAAGAAATTTCACCTCTAAATATATACATAACAGAAATGCAAACCTGTGTCTAGACAAACATGCATATGTTTATAGCATCACTATTCATAGTAGCCAGAAGGTAGACACAACCCAAATTTCTATCAACTGACGAATGGATAAACAAAATGTGTATATCCATACAGAGGAATATTATTTAGCCACAAAAAGAAATGAAGTACATGCTACAACATGGATGAATCTTGAAAGCATTATGCTAAGTGAAAGATGCCAGTTTTAAGAGACTGCATATTGTATATGACTCATTTATACAAAATGTTCACAATAAGGAAATTTATAGCAACACAAAGTAGATTAATGGTTGCTTAGGGCTGGGGGGAATGGGATATAGGGAGGTGATAATTAAGGGTACAGGATTTCTTTTTGATGTGATGAAAATATTCTAAAATTAATGATGGTGATGGTTGCACATGTCTGTGAATATGCTAAAACCACTAAAGTATACCCTTAAAATTGGTGAATTGTATGGTATTCACCATACAATTGTAAATCTCAATAAAGATGCCTTTAAAAAAATAGCCGGCTGGGTGTGGTGGCTCACACCTGTAATCCCAACACTTTGGGAGGCTGAGGCAGGCAGATCATGAGGTCAAGAGATCAAGACCATCCTGGCCAACATAGTGAAACCCCGTCTCTACTAAAAATACAAAAAAATTAGCTGGACGTGGTAGCACGCACCTGTAGTCCCAGCTACTCGGGAGGCTGAGGCAGGAGGATTGCTTGAACCCAAGAAGCAGAGGTTGCAGTGAACTGAGATCATGCCAGTGGACTCCAGCCTGCAGACAGAGTGAGACTCCGTCTCAAAAGAAAAGAAAAAAGCTAGCTTCCTGACTCAAAGTAGGATCAGCACTGCAGTACAAGTCACACTTCAGAGGTTTCTGAGTGGTCAAGCTGCTCAGGCTGAGACCACATCCTTGTCTAGCTTCTTCTTCCTTTGTTACCTACCTTTCTCATTCCCTCTCTTCTGACAGCGTGACCTCCACAAATCATATGCCCTCAATAATTCTGTCTCAGCTTCCACTTCCAGGGAACTTGACATAGATGATTGGTATCGAAATCAGTTCTAGTAAGCAGACTCTAAGAATGGAAATTGCTACGACATTCACCTAGGGTGAACTAGGATGGGATATACTGATAGAATACACAGGCTCATATCATATCTCTGCCATTTGACAGTACAGGAGTTTATTAGGTATCTATTGCTATGTAACAAATTACCCCTAAACATAATGGCTTAAAATGATAATTTATTATTTCTGACAATTCTGCCATGAATTCTGTTCCAATGATTGTCATGGCATAGGTTGATTGGCTTATTCTTCTAGTCCACATGGTATAGACTGGAGTAGGCGATGGGCTGGTAGGTCAGCTGGGCTCAGCTGAAGTTAGCAGTCTATTTTCTTTTTTAAAATAGCTTTCTTTCTTTCCTTCTTTCTCTTTCTTTCACTTCCTTCCTTCTCCCTTTCTTCTTTCTTTGTTTTCTTTCTCTTTCTCTTTCCTTCTTTCTCCTTCCTTCCTTCCTTTCACTCACTTTTCTTCTTTCACAGGATCTCACTCTGTCACCCAGGCTGGAGTGCAGTGGTGTGATTATAGCCCACTGCAGCCTTGAACTCCTGGGTTCAAATAATCCTCCTGCCTCAGCCTCCCAAATAGCTGGGACCACAGGCATGTGCCACCAAGCCCAGTTACTTAAAAAAAAAATTGTTTTTTGAAATGGAGTCTCACTCTGTCACCCAGACTAGAGTGCAGTGCTACAATCTCAGCTTACTGCAACCTCCACCTCCCAGGTTCAAGTGATTCCCTGCCTCAGCCTCCTGAGTAGCTGAGACTACAGGTGGCCACTACCACGCCCAGATAATTTTTTTGTATATTAGTAGAGATGGGGTTTCACCATGTTGGTCAGGCTGGTCTCAAACTCCTGACCTCAAATTATCTGCCTGCCTTGGCCTTCCAAAGTGTTTGGATTACAGGTGTGAGCCACCGCACCCAGCCTAAAAACAAACAAAAAAATTGTACAGAAGGGGTGTCTCACTATATTGCTCAGGTCCTGGCCTTAAGTAATCCTCCCACCTCAGCCTCCGTAAGTGTTGGGATTACAGGTGTGAGTCACTACATGTGGCCAAAACACAGATGTGCTTTTTTTTTTTTTTTTTTAAAACCACACAATTGGAGCAAATGATATGCACTGTTTTACACTGGCTTTTCCATTTAATAATATGGCCTGACAATTATTCCCTGCTACTTCCTTTCTCTTTCCCTGCTGCATAGTATCCCAGAGTTGTATCATACTTTATTTAACCAATCCCTTAGTCTTATAGTGAACATCTTTATAGAAATCACTGAGCATGTGCACATGAGCCTGAGTAGATCAGGAGGACAAAGTCTTAAAAATGGAATTGCAGAGTCAAGGGTAAGAGCTTACTACATTTTGGTAAATATTGCCAAATGGTTCCTCCTAGATCTGAGCCTCAGTTTTCTCATCTGCAAAGTAGGTTTTAATAAAAGTACCTACTTCAAAGGGATGTTGCAAGCTTTCCGCTCAATAATCCATGCCGGTAAAGTAAGGCAAGAAGACTCCACCCGCACGGATGCCAAAAAGAAGACTGCATCTGAAGTAAAGCCTCCCTTAGGGAGCTAACTGTTAGAAAAACCTTAGGCTAATTGACCAGTCTGGGAGTTTACTATGGAAACCAAGAGTCATTGGGTCATCCTCATCAACACTGAAATCACCTGGGACGATAGAACTACTGTCAAGCAGGAACTAAATTCTTCCTGGAATGTGGATGAGTGAGAATAAGGAGGGAAGGTAATACAGGCCAGTGGAACCAGTCTCTAAGGAGGAGGTATTTTTACACAAAGGTAGAGAGGTTTGGGTTGAAAAGAGCACTGGCCTTTCCTCTAGGATGAAGAATGAAAATGAATTTCCCACACTCAAGGTGCTACACCAGAAGAGGGTTGCAGTTAAAGCCAAGAGATGAAAGAGTTTGAGGATACAGGAAGATTGGCTTAGCAAAGAATGCAGTTCCACAGATGCAACTCATTGGTTCCATAAAGAGTTCTGAGAGCCAGTCCTGACCTAGGTTTGGGAGGGGTGGGAACACAAGGAGGGTGGAGAGAGAGAGTGGAACGACAGCAGCAGCGCAATGCTGGCAAATGAGAGGTCTTCATGGCTGGAGAGGCGCTCGTGTCAGGAGGGGTGATTTATTTCTCTTATTGTTCAAGTTTTTTGCATAGTGCTGAAGAGCATGTGAAATCTATTAAGAGAAGCTAGCAAGACAGCTGTAGCCATAGCTGCAAATAAATCTCCCCAGTTTACGGTGAGTTTTTGCCGAAACTTCCAATTTCCCACCAACTTCCTGACAACAATTATGAAAACAAACAGTAAAGAGTCAAATTTAAAAATAGGAAGAAATAGGTAAAACTATTAAGATGAAAAGCTATGTTTCTAAGGGGAAAAAGTAAAAAAAAAAAAAAAGAGGAAGGAAAGAATCATAGTTCAAACACATGAAACAAATTCAAAGCAGAAATATCAGAAGCTTAATCATTCATCTGGAGAAATTAATAGCACAGTTTAAGTGTAAAATTATTTTTAAAGGAATTTAAAATCATGTAAAATATGAAAATGAACACCAACAAAAAGTACTAAAATGACCTTTAAGAATGACTAAATAAATCCCAAAGCCAGTATATGATGTTCAGGTAATAAAAGGTAGTAAAAGGCTAAGAGCAGAAATTATAAAATAAATGAAAATAAAGAAGCTAAATATAAAGTTATTTAAATGGCCTATAAAAACTAAGCTAAATAATTTAAAATGTAAAGAATTTTTTAAAAAGACAGAAACAAGTAAAACTAGAAGATCAAAAATATTGAAGACAAAATAGTGACTGCTAAAGTACAGCAGGGTGAAAAAAAGAAAAAGATTAAAGAAAGAAAAGCAACCCCCCAAAAAGATTAAAAATCAAACAAAATGCTAGAAAAATAAAACATTGTTAAAATTCCATACAAAATAAAAAGTTTAAGAAGAAAACATTAAAAACAAAAAGAAATATGAAAAGATTAGAAAGATAAAATTAGAAAATAGAACAACTTGAAAGGTGAATAAATAATATAATAAAATTAAAAATAATTCAAAGCAACATAAGTCGGAATAAAAAACATAGTAAGACAACACAAAGATTCAAAGGCAAAAATACTTCAGATTAAATAAGGTACAAAATACACATGAAAAATAGTTAAGGGTGAGGGTTTAAGAAGGAATTAAGGGTTGAAGCAGACACGATAGGGGAACTGAAAGGAGGTCCTGGATGGGGCAGAGAAAGGGAGCCGGACCCCAGCCCCCAACCCCCAGTGGCTCCTCCAGGAAAGGAACCACACTTCAATAATAAGCAGCTGGCAGCCCAAATCTGTCAAAGCAACAGGGCCTGCCGGGAGGCCCCTCACCCCTCGAATGTGCCCAGCCGCAGCTGCAGCAGTCAATAATCTCTATGGATGACGGGCACCTTTTCACTCTAAGAGTCACTAACAGTACAGGACCTGTAAAAGCATGCACTAGCTTGAAGACACACTAATTTCTCCTTCGTAGCTTCATGCTCTTAGATAAGTTTTCTAACTTCTCAAAGCCTCGTTTCTCATCAGAAAAACAGGAATAATTAAACCTATCTTATAAGGCTATTTTGAAGACTTCACAAGATAAAGCTTACAAATTATGCTACAAACCATGAACGAATGACAGCCTTTATTATTTATATTATTAACTTGCTAGAAGAAAAAAAGTTCTTTTTTATTACAGTTATACAGAAAAAAAGACAAAATGTTTTTAAGGCGTTAAGATTTTCTTGAGGGAGAACCGGAAAAGTTTCAACTGGGCCATCTTCTTTTTTGTTTGTTTTTGTTTGTTTGTTTGTTTGTTTTTTGCTTAAAACAACACAGATTTATTATTTTACAGTTCTGGAGCTCAGAAGTTTTAAAATCAAGGTGTCAGCAGAGCTGTGTTCCAGCTGCAGACTTGAGGGGCGAATCTGTTTCCTTGGTCTCTTCCAGCTTTATTCGTTGTCTCTTACAGTTCATTCCACCTGCATTCCTTGATTTGTGACCTCTTGCCCCCATCTTTAAAGTCAGCAGCATCTTCAACCCTCCCCCTCCCTTTCTCTCTCTTCCCTCACTCCCATTTCCATTATCACATCTCCTTCTGAATCTCTTTCTGAATCTGAAAACAGACTTTTGCAATTATATCAGGCCCATTTGGATAATCTTCCCATTTCAAAATCCTTAACTTATTCACATCTGCCAAGTCCCTTTGCATGTAAGGCAACAAATTCACAGGTTCCAAGGATTAGGATATAGACATCTTTAGGGTATCATTATTCTGTCTACCACATCCCTTGAAAGGATTAGCCTAGTATCCAGCAAAAAGAGCATAGGTTTTAGCCCTGACTCTTAGTAGTGGCAAATTATTCAGATCTGCCTCTGAAGACCATGTAGACATTAGACCTCTGCAGTTAAGATTATTGCCCCAGACCCTTGATCTTTATGCAAAAGGGGCCCAGCACTGAGTCTAGTGGCAAACAGACTCTTTCTCCAAAAGTGCCAGGGGGAGGAGGACTCCTGTGGTTTGTGGTGAAAGCCAAGGGGACAACCTACCCTAGACATGTTACCATCCCAGCTCAATAGGAAGTCACAAGGAACAAGAAGGAAAACTGGTCAGAAGGAGAAAGAGAACTCAACCAGCTTTCCACACTTTCTGAGCTCCACTTGAATAGACTCTGTGTGCATGTGTATGTATGGTGAAATTCACATAACATAAAAGTCACCATCTCAATTACAGGTCAGTGCTGTTAGTACATTCACAATGCTGTGCAACTATCACCACACTCTAGTTCCAGAACATTTTCACCACAATTTCCCATAAAATCCCTGTACCCACTAAGCTGTCACTCTCCATTCCCCACTCCTTCCAACCCCTAGCAACCATTAATCTTCCTTCTGTCTCTTTGGAATGTCATATTCTAAATATGTCATATAAATGGAATCACATAACATGTGTCTTTGTATCTGATTTCTTTCACTTAGCATAATATTTTCAAGGTCCGTCCATGTAGTAGCATTCATCAGTATTTTATTACTTCTTATGGTCTAAGGATATTCCATTGTATGGATATAGTGAATTTTGTTTATCCATTTATTAGTTGATAAACATTTGGGTTGTTTCCACCTTTTGGCTATTGTGAATAGTGCTGCTTATAAACATTTGTGTATAATTTTTCATTTGATTACTGGTTTTCATTTCTTTTGAGAATATAACTAGAAGTAGAATTGCTGGGCCATATGGTAAGCCTATGTTTAATAGGCCATTTTTTAAAAATACTACATAAATAAAACAATTTTTAAAAACCATTATCATATTCTATTAGTAAGAAAGAGCTCTCAAGCCATCATGAGAAAAGGAAAAGAAAGAGAAAAACAAAACATGCATTAGGATACAGATTCCGTTGCTGTAAAAGAAACCAAAGTAACAGTGGCCTAGACAAAATAAGAGTTTATCTTTTAATTAGGCAACAGTCATGAGGTGAGGGCTACCTCCTTCTGTCTTCAACATGCAGCTCCCAAAATGGCTCCTCCAGTCTCTACCACACCTAGGGTGACAAACCCATCAGTTTACCAGAGACTTTACCAGTTTTCTCACAGAAAGTCCTGCATCAGGAACCCGTATAAACTGAGACACTCCAGCTTATATCACTCCCGCTAACAGGAGAGGGAGAAGAGAAAGTGAAGTAAATGTCGTATCTTCCCTTTAAAGTGAAGACCTAGAGGTATATTTATTGTTTCTGTTCTTACCTCATTAGTCAACAGTCCCATGAGCACATCTATTTATAAGGAAGGCTTAGAAATGTAATCTGGAGCTGGACAACTATGGGCCCAGCTAAAAACGGAGGATTCATGACTAAAGAAGGAGGAGCATAGCTAGGCAGAGAAAACTAGCTGTCTCTGCCAACACACATGATAAAGAAAGGTACCAGGACATGATGCAAGTAGGGAGAGGTATGCAAGGAAAAAATGCAGTATGTCACATGTGGTATGTCATTACTTGGCTTATAAGTTTGGTTGCTAAGTGGTTATTTCTTCTTTGGATACTTATGATTCACCAATTGGTAGTAGTGCCATATTAAACAGGTGTCCCTTCCTTCCTCCTTCCTCTCTTCCTCCCTTCCTCCCTTGCTTCCTTCCTTTTTCTTTCAGTCTTCCTTTTTAATAAGGAACATGACTTTATCAGTCAGGATCCTGGCAGTAGTAGCATGGGTAAGAGAGATAACTGAGGAGAGTGGAATGAAGACATTATATACAGGGGAAGGGAAACCACAGGGATGGTGCAATACTCCAGGGCTAGCAACCAGGTAGAACCAATACCATCCCTGTCTGAAAGGAGCCTGGAAGTAGCAGCTGTGACTGTCTAGAGGGCCACCCAAAAGGTGCTGTGGCCTCCACTAGAGGAATAAAGTTAACCCAAGGGCCAGCAGGGAAAGAAAGAGCCTGGGGAATAAACACTCACCTCTCTCTCCTGCCTTCCAATCTCCTGTCCAACAGGAGGATCAACCTCTTGGGGCACAGAGAAAGGAGAAGGGCCAATCTGGAGTGGCAGGTACAAAACAGTCAGCAAATCAACTTTTCATTAAAAGAGTCTGACTATACAGTTGATAAGTATGACTTAAATGAATTAATAAACATTACATAGTTAACTTACCTTTTAAATTTGCCTTAGTATTGTTGATTACAGCTTCATTGAATCCAGGCCGGGAGCGGGGGCTCATGCCTGTAATCCCAGCATTTTGGGAGGCCAAGGTGAGAGTTCGAGACCAGCCTGACCAACATGGTGAAACCCTATCTCTTCTAAAAATACCACCACCACCACCAAATTAGCCAGGCATGGTGCTGTATGCCTGTAATCCTAGGTATTTGGGAGCCTGAGGTGGAAGGATTGCTTGACCCCCAGCGGCAGAGGTTGCAGTGAGCTGAGATCTCACCACTGCACACTCCAGCCTGGGCAACAGAACAAGACTCCATCTCAAAAAATAAATAAATAAATAAAAAATAAAAACAAAAATACTTCATTGAATCCTAGTCTTATGTAGATTTGCAATTCCCACTGGAACTCACCTTGAATCTGATTTTGAAGCCTGATCTAGCCTGATCTCCTGTTTAGCCACCAGAGTCATTTTGTAGGTTTCTGTATCTGTTTTCAGTAGGGTATTTTACCATATTATGAAACGTCTTTTGTTTATCCCTGCAATTATCCCTTTGACGTAGCTTATTTGCTAGAAACGCACTCCCCCTTCTAATAAAAACAAATACACAAAACAAAACAAGCCATCTTTTTGAGCATGCATTTATCTGGGGCTTCCAGCGAGATGTTTTTAATAGGTTCCATGCTACCAGTAGGTTATTAATCTTAAAAATTCTACCTTTCATTATAAAGAAGGCATATAAATCAGTAAAACCAGTGCTAACTCCCTAGTAATCAATGGACAAAGGATGTAAATACATTTTTTTAAAGGGTAAGAAATATTCAGTTTTACTTGTAATCTACGAAAATCAGTTTTAAAACCAACCAGGTACAATTTTGTTTGCTAGAAAATTCAAGGAGAATAAAAGGATTTAGTATTTCAACATACCATGCAGCAGACAAGAGCTGAAAACACATGCTTGTTGAAGGTTGTACTAAGAGGATACAGAACTTGGATAAATTATTTTCGTAGTGAGTAAAAGGTACCATAATTGGCACCATCAAGCTCAAATACCCATGGAAATAGACTGTGGTGAGCCACAGAAGTAAGCACAGCCACTTTGGGAATGTCCCATGAAGAGCATCTGTGAGTAAGACCACTGTGTGAAAATAGGGGGATGTGTTGGCACGGGCTGCATCCTGACTCTCCTATTTTTCACACCTCACATCCAATGCATTGGCAAACCCTTTAAAATGCATCTATAATCTGACTGCCTCTCACCACCTCTAGTGCTACCAATATCTTCCACCTCCTGACTGAACCCCCAACTTCTACTCTCGTCCCAAAGAGGATTCTTCTCAAACACAACAGATCATTATCTGAAAACCTTCCAGTGGCTTCCCATTTTGCTGAAACTAGAAACTAGAGGGCTTGCAGTGTCTGTAAGGACCGACACTGGCTTTCTGTGTCCCGTTGACCTCATTCCCCTTCATTCACCCTCCTGTAGTCACTCTGGTCTCCATGGGGCATGCCAGGCACACTCCTGCCTTAGAGCACAGGCTGGCCTCACTGTCAGGAATGCTCTTTCCACAGTTACCCACGTGGCTTGTTCTCTCACATCCTCAGGTCTCTGCCGAGAGGTCACGTTCTCACTTAGGGGCCTGTTCTTAGCTTTATTTTCCTTCATAGTACTTTTTATCTTCTGACAGTCTGTGCAATAGACTACTTTACTTTTTGCCATCTCCCGACTATCATGTAAGTTCCAGGAGGGCAAGAATTTTTTCTGTTTTATTAATTATGGCCTAGAAACAAGGCCAATCACATAGTAGGTGTTCAGTAAGTCTATTTCTATTTCACTGCTATATCTGAGAAATAAAAAATTAAGCTTTAAGTATCTTTGCACTGGACTTGCATCTGAACTAAAACAGCTTTCTTACCAGTCTCCTATCTCATAGTGTCACCATCTACCCCACAGCTCAAGACAGAAAGCTGGGAATCATCCTGGATTCCTCCTATACTTTCAGCCCCTCTCTAAGCATCACCAAGCCCTGATGATTGTTCTTCATTGTTTTCCAGTCCCTTCTATGTCCTTCCACCCCACTGCCACTAGTCTGAATTAAGCCACTATCATCTCCCCTCTAGAGTAAGAAAAGTCTCCCAACTCATCTCCCTGCTTCTCTTACCTTTTCCAATTTATAATTCATTATGTACTTAATCAAAGGGATATTTCAGAGTGCAGATCTGCACAGATGTTTAAACACCCTCAGTGGATGCCCTTTACCTTAAGCATACGGTTCAGATTCCTTAATATGGCTTAAAAAACCCTTTCCATCTGGGCACCATGTAACTCTTTAGCCTCTTTTCTGTAGGCCTACGTGCTCTTCCCATCGTATGAAATGCTCTCTCCATCTCCTCTTTGCCTGGTTTACAGATTTGGTGTCACTTCTTCCAGAAGTCTGGAGCTTTGACAGAACCTTTTACTTCCCCATCATAGCATCGACCACTCACTCAGTCAACTACTCCCATACCCCGCCTCACTTACTTACCCTACTCTGAGTCCTGCAAAAATGATAATGAAGGCTTGGTGCTCAGTCCAGTCTCAGGGAGTAAGAGAAGGCATTGGAGCTATGTCTCAAAGGTAAGCAGGAATTAGGCTTTGGAGAAGGGACGGGCATTCTGGGTTCTCAGTATAGCATGAAAAAAACCATGAAATCAAGAAACAGCAGCATAGGGGTGGGGAAATATAGCTATGTTCACATTAATCAAGGTTAATATGAGCAGAGGAGGAGCAAGTGGGGGGAGGCACAGAGGAACTCAAAAGCCATGTCGAGGGTCTTTGGATTGCTCTTTCCAGCCACTGAAGGGTTTTTGCTATGGTCAGATTGCACTTCAAGAAGACCATTCTGGTAGTTTTGAGGATGACACATAGCAGGTCAGGGGAGCAGTGAGGGGATTCCAGTTCCCTGGAGCCACATTATGCATGGTGACTAAGTCCTTGAATCTTCCTTATCATTGATTCTAACAGCCAAGACAAGCTTTCAGGTTCAATAATTAAGCCAATAATATGCTGAAGTTTTTATGGAAGTGAGAAAATAGTCATGATAATTTTTCTGTTGGAGAAATATTTAAGGTAATCTCTGAAATATTCATTTTTCATGATACTTCTCCTATTTTCCAAGGTTAGGTTTTCTACAGCTCTTGTTAAACCAGGAGCTGGAAGGATGAAACTTAAAGAATGGATAAAATCAGTTTTAATTTATTGTGGCTTTGTGATAAGAAGTGAGAGGAATGCCTTTCTGACTTTAGGCAAATAAGATAGAGTTCAAAAAAACTCTAGACCAAAAGAATCTATCAGACTTAAAAAAAATAATTGATGGTTTTCACCATCAACTTTCTTAACACCATCTCACTTTTCTTAACCCCTTGATCTCACCAGTTCAACTGTGAGTTCCTGGATAGTTTAAGAGTTATGACTCTGTACCTTATATACATGTTTCATATTTCACAAAGTGAATCATCTCTTTCTTGATATATTCAAATGATTTTTCTTATTCTTAAAAGAAACATGCTGTGATACTTGGCTATTTTTAAATCAATTTTATGAATACTGTGTGGAATATGTAGGCAAAATATGCATAACTAAACAACCTTTTTTCTTTCATCAAAAATATTTCCATATCTGCCTGTCTATCTAATGTATGTTATTTTATCTAACCCTATGTGGTAGATGTGAGTGGAATAATTTTATCTGTGAGAAAATCAAGCCCAAATCAAATTAGATAATGCATCCAATCATCCAGTAAGTGACAAAGCTAGGGCACAAATCAGGGCTTGTGAGTCAAGCCTTGTTCTTTCCATTGTGCATTTGCCTCTCCTTGTGTCTATTATTCTACTAGTGCAATTAAGAGTCTACAGCAACACCATGAATAGCACCAAAAGAAAGACCCCCTCACCCCCAGGAAAGATTTTAGAGGCTAAAAAGACTCTGTGGTAGATGAACCTAATGGCAAAAGTAGAGATCTAACAGGGCAGGACTCAGAAGCACAGCTGATTGTGGGTATATTGAGATACAGATAAGAAAGCTTTGTAGAGTCTTTGAAACACCTCTCAGATCCTACTATTACAGCCTTCACATAAAGCAGAGCAATTATGTTGGATTTATGTTTATTTCACAGGTCATCATCATTTTATTGCCTGTTTTACTCTTATTTTAGCTCTGTAAGCCTTTAGATACTTGATTAGAAGACAGCAGTATTAAAAATAAAATGAGTTATTTTAAAATTCCTTTTAATTTTCTTTTAGTAGTTTTATGGTATTATTTTTTCTAGTTTAAATCTCTAACCTTCTGGTATAAGGTGTGAGGTAGGGATTCAACTTAATCTGTTTTCAGATGACTACTCAGTTTGTGCTGTGGAAATGTTTGTCCTATTTGTAGCCACCCAGTGTCATTTGAATCTTATTTCTATACTTGGGGATGCTCTCAAATCATATTCTGCCTCATCAAAGTAAGGCAGATCCAAAGTCAATTCCCCAGCTTCTCTTGTTGCTCTGAAGAAGTTGCATAACCTAGGTTTTATCAACTAGATATGCATTCATGAGATCTTGATTTGGGAAAGAACATCATAAGAAGGCAGGTACTACCAAATGTAGTTCCTGAAGACAGTGATGAAGCACAGCAGAAAAAATATGGAGAAGTCAGCAACAGCAACAGCACAACCGTGGTGTGAAGTATGGTGCCAGTACAAGAATGGCACAGTCATTCCTTTGAATAGTTGGACAGGCTAATTCAGTTTCCAAATGTTTCACCTCAAAGCCTAACTCTCTGGCCCATCTGGGAAATTTGTAATCTATTAATAATGTTTAATATACTTCTTTTCTGTTAAAACTGTCTCAGATTTTATCCAATAATTGCAAATTAGGACCTATTAATATATGTACTGACACCATTTATTGAATAATTTATCTTTTTCTCCACTGAGATAAATTGCACTTTTGGTGGACTTCTATCAGTTCCTGATATGGCTTCTGGAAAAATAGTATCAGGAACCAGATTTACCTTACTGTTTGAAACAACAAACAAACAAACAAAAAACTAGACAAAATACATGAAACAATGGGTTTCAGACATGACATCAAGTGGTGAGGACAGTGATCACTAAGAAGGTGAAGCAAATAAAGTAAACCCTATGATTGTCCCAGCTTAGTTTCTTTTTCTTTTCTTCCTCACTTCCTCAGATCTTCAATACCATCATGGGGCAACTTACTTTCTTGAGAAAGTTTTCAGGCCACAGTGCAGGATGCAGGAACTCAGGCAAGACCTGGAAGTCTCAATTGAATACAGTTGGGAGACTGGGAAGTCTAAGGCACCTAGAGTTCCCACACACAGTGGCATAGGGGAAGGGGTTGCACAAAGAGAAAGTTCTAGATTCTGTAAAAGATTCACCTTGTCATCAGCTAAATACTGATCAGAGTATGCAAGTAAACTACTCAAAGCTAGAGAATTAACTGTCTCAATGGAATGTGGTCACCAGAGTCACAGAAGGTTAGGAAGGGTCCATGGTTATACCAGGCAGAGTGAAAAACATCATAATTCAGGGGGCATTAGGTAGAGTCCTCTGAAGGTAAAAGCAAGCCCTAGACTAATTGCCTCAAAAGCATGGTAAAGTTAGCCCTATTGTAAAAGCTGCTTGTTTCAGTTAGCAAAGTTCAAAAGAAAGCCTCAAAAGGATAAAACTGTTTTTAAGTAGCTTAGCTGCATCTCATAACAAAGCTCAGTAGTATTTGAAGGAATACAAGAATACACAGCACTCAGCAGAGTGAAATTCACAATATCTGGCATTTGATAAAAAATTATGAGACATACTATGCATAAAATGTGGAGAAAAAAATCAGTCAATTGAAACAGACCCAGAAATGTTATAGAGGATAGAATTAGTAGACAGGGTATAAAAACAATTATTATAAATGTATCTCATATGATCAAGAAGATAGAGGAAAGCATGAGCATGTGAAGGCGAGACAAGAAATATGACCCAAACTGTACTTCTAGAGATAGCAAAAACCAATGTCTGTAATGAAAAATACCAAGGATGGGATTAGCAGCAGATTAGACATTACAGAAGAAAAAAATTAGGAAACTTGAAGGCAGAGCAACAAAAAATAATCCAAAATAAAACAAACAGGTTAAAAGGCTGAAAAACAATTTAACAGAACATCAAAGAGTTGTGAGACAACTTCAGTAGTCTAATTTACATGCAATAAGAGTATCAAAAGGAGACAAGAGAGAGGAGAAAACAAAAAATATTAAAGACTCCAAAATTTTCAAATCATTTGAAAATATAATCCTCAGATCCAAGAGGATCAGTAATTTTAAGCATAAAAGCATGAATAAAACTATAGGCATATCATAAGCAAATTGCCTAAACTCACCAGCACACATACACTACAAGAAATATTAAAGGAAGTCCTTACAGGCAGAAAGAAAAGGATACCAGGAGGAAATCTGGATC
Source organism: Aotus nancymaae (assembly GCF_030222135.1). Taxonomy (NCBI): domain Eukaryota; kingdom Metazoa; phylum Chordata; class Mammalia; order Primates; family Aotidae; genus Aotus; species Aotus nancymaae. Next base: position 12,720,176 of record NW_026988429.1, read on the forward strand.
TACACAAAATGAAAAAATCATATGATAACTACATGGATAAATATATAAGACTTTTTCTTATTACCTTATTCTCTCTAATAGATAATTGACTTTAAACAAAAATAATAAAAATGTATTTTGGAGTTTATGACATATGTGAAAGTAAAAATGCAAAATAAATGTATCATAAAGGACTGAAAATGGCAGAGTAGCGAAGTTCAAAACTGTGTCTGTCTTTTTTTTTTTTTGAGATGGAATCTCGCTCTATTACCCAGGCTGGACTGCAGTGGCGTGATCTCGGTTCACCACAACCTCTGCCTCCCGGGTTCCAGCAATTCTCCTGCCTCAGTCTCCTGAGTAGCTAGGATCACTGGCATGCACCACCACACTCAGCTAATTTTTGTATTTTTAGTACAGACAGTGTTTTACCATGTTAGCCAGGATGGTCTCAATCTCTTGACCTCACGATCTGCCTGCTTTGGCCTTCCAAAGTGTTGGGATTACAGGCATGAGCCACCACGCCCGGCCAAAAACTGTATCTGTTTTCTAAAGCAATGTTTAAGTTAGCAAGAGCTGTCATAATCAACTTTTACAGAAATCTGGAACATAATAAAAAACTTACAACACCCAGAAGATGCTAAATGAAGAAAGAAGCAGCCACATTTTAGTAAGGGAGCATGGTAGCATTTTAACTTACTCACCTACAAAATCCACTTTCTAGATCAGCAGCAGCAGTGACTAAACAAGTCTTAATACATTTTAAAAGATTGAAATTATACAAGGTATCTTTTTGACCACAGGTGAATTAAACTAGAAATCATTAACAGAAAGAAAACTAGAAAATTCACAAAGTATAAATTAAACAACAGAGTCTTAACCAATGAGTCAAAGATGAATCACAAGGGAAGTTAGAATGTATCTTGAGACAAAGGAAAATAAAAACACAACGTACCAAAACTTATGAGATCCAGCAAATACAGTGCTCAGAGAGAAATTCATACCTGAAACATGATATTAAAAAAGAAGAAAGATCTTAAATCAATAATTCAACTGTACACCTTAAGAAACTAGGAAAAGGAGAACAAACTAAGTCCAAAGCTAGGAGAATGAAGGAAGTAATGAAAATTGAAAATAAATGCAACAGAGATTAGAAAAACAATAGAATTAATGACCCCCAAATTTGATTCTTTGAATATCGACAAAATTGAGAAATATTTAGCTAGACCGATCAAGAAAAAAAGAGAGAAGGCTCAAATTACTAAAATTGGAAATGAAAGTGGAGATATTACTATGAACCTTATAAAAATAAAAAGATTGTAAGAGAATACTACGAACACTTGTATACCAACAAATTAGATAACATAGATGAAATGGAAAAATTCCTAAAAACATACAAACCACTAAAACTTACAAAGAAGAACTAGCACATCTGAACAGATCTATAATGAGTAAAGAGACTGTAATCTCTTAATCAGTAATTAAAAACCACCCAGCAAAGAAAACTGCAAGACTAGATGGCATTAATGATGAATTCTACCTGGTTCCTTTAAGCATATTGTCTTGCTTTGTCCCATTTTTTCTTTTCATTTATTTGTGCCCTGTCCTTGAATGACAAGCATTTAAAATTATTTTCTACGATGTGTACGTATATGCCCAGGTTTTTCTCTAGTTATGCTCTGCTCATCTGCTAAGTCTGCCTGGTACATTTGCTGATCTCATAGATAGGCTGGTATTTCTTGCCCCTCTTAGCCATGCCTGGTCATCTTCAATATGCCGAAATGAATCCTGGACAACACAGACAGAGAAAAAGGCAAGGAATCAGGTAATCTAAGGACTATGCAAAGAAGGAAGTTGCTTCAGAATATACAAGGTTAGAGGAATTGAGAAGGAATATGTAAGCAATAGATTTAAACTTCCCAAGGTCAGCACAATATTTATTGAGCAACAACAGTGTGCTAGTAACTATAGATTCAAATAAAAATAAGACAGGATAGAACAGCCAAAGCAGAATCTTAGAATGAGAAGGCGGGCAAGCCCATTTCAGATGCAAGGAATACAAAAATATTAGGGTAAAGTTTGAGTCAAAGGCAAATTCATCAGAGATCATGTTCATCTGAGGGCTAAGAGTTTCAAATAGTGGATCAGAGTCAGCCCAGTTGTTATCAGAGGAGTAATAAAAGTTAACAAGAGACTGCTGCCTCTACTCTGGATGTAGAAAACTTCAAGATAATGTTGTTCTAACTGTAATGATGAGAATGAGTTAAGAATGTACAGAAGCATAGCTATTTTAAGCCCCTTAGAGAGTTTGCAAAGAAACCTAATGAATGAAAATTCAAGAAGTGACAAGCCCTCCTAGTAGAGAAGGGACCCATGGTAAAGCAGCAACTTCAGCAAAAGAAAATATTCATAGATGTAGGCAATAATAAAGCAGCTGAGGCTAGATGCAGTGCTCATGCCTGTAATCCCAGCACATTGGGAGGCTGAGGTGGGAGGATTGCTTGAGCCCAGGAGTTTGAAAATAGCTTAGGCAACATAGTAAGACCTCATTTCTATTAATAATAATCATAATAATAATTAATTTAAAAAGAAAAAACAGCTGAATTTTTAATGCAATTGTAATGATGGGATGTGGGACAGTTTTGAATTCCTGGATGGAGAAGACATAGGGGAGTCTGAACCAAACTGCCAAGTCTTTTCCATAGGGCTTTACACTGAATGCTCACAAAACAGGATAGGATAGAAGACCTGAGAGACAGATGTGCTGCACCTGTAGAAGTCTGAGGATGAAGCAAGAGAATGAAGGAGCAATCTGGGCTTTACACTGAATATGAGGGAGCAATTGCCTACCAGTGAGGAAGAGACAGGTAAGCTGAGAGACAACCTTCCTGAATCAGGCAGCAGCCATCTATGGCTTGGGGGAGCTCATCAAGATCCACTCAGGAGCAGTCACATGGAACCTGCTGACATTTGTGCACACATCAAAAGAAGGAAAACAAATCCTCCAGGAACTCAGACTCTAAGCCCTGCTTAAAAAAAAAAGTCTTGACATTAGAGGCCAGGACTAAGGTGAGGCAGATAAAGCAGATAAGGCACTTGCCTTGCATACAAAAAGGGAAGGCCAAAACACTCAATTGATTATCATAATAAATGATCTTTTAATGCAATATTTTAAAAATTCAGTTTGTGCAAAGAGTCCATGATGAGCAGAATATGAAAATTTTAAAAAGGCCTGAAGTGGTGGCTCACACCTATAATGCCAGCACTCAATGCAGGAGGATTGCTTGAGCCCAGGAGTTTGAGACCATCCTGGGGATCCTAGGAAGACCCTGTCGCTACAAAAAATAAAAAATAAAAATGAAAATAATTTTTTAATTAAAAAAATTTAAATAAAGACAGAAATGGTCTTACTGATTTTTCCTTCTGCTTCAGGATTCAATATTTCTTGGCATAGCCTTTACTGATCCTGTCTCTTTTTGCACCTCAGCAAATGTCTCACTTGCCTCATTTTAGTCCTGGCCTTGACTTGCTCTCAAATAATTAAAAGTATGTAACAAACTGAGTCTAATTAACAAACACAAAGCCCAGTCTCATTCAATTTCAGACTAGATTGTCCAACCCCCCACATTAACAGTATGAGAGAAAAAGAGATACACCTTTTCTGAACGTATTATTTACCCCAAGCTCTTCTGTTATTTGACACAAAGTATAAGCCAGTAAACTTAAGATAGGTCCAATCCCTAAGCATCTGAGAACAGCAAGATGCTGTCAGACTCCAGAATCCTGATCAATAAAGTCATCAAGATGGCTGACTAGAGGTGCCCAACACTCACTTCCTCTACAAAGTACCAAAACAACAAATAGCTTCACTTTGAGTAGAGTGCCTAAGAGAGGACACTGGAGTTCAGGAAGGAAGAGACAACAACCCTTTGAAGCACAAAAAGTCAAGATGGCAGCATAAAGAGGGAAGTGCAACACCCAGCCAGGATTGGCTCAAAAGAAACAGGGACTCCCTACTGTAGGAAAAAAGTAAGCAGGAAATCCCCATTACCAACAGTCCTAGCCACAGGAGAACCCCACAATCCTCATGGACCTTGAGTACAGTATCAAGAGCTTCCTGGAGTCTACATGGCAGCAATATTCCAGAAAAGGAACTCATGCTAGGAAATATCCACTCCCTGAGACCAGAGTCACTAAGGCACAGTGCCATTTTGAGAACACAGCCACTGCTAGAGTACATCCTGCTTTGGGCCCCAATAGCCACTGCATCTTCACATTTTTGGAGACTCAATATCATCCCATAATGTCCACACAAAAGACTGCAATGCCACTACTCCAGCTAGAGCCAGCATTACAGCCATGACACTGGCACAATTCAAGCCCATGTAGCACCATATACCCCAAGGAACAGGCAGTCCAGCACAGCAGGGAGGCAGCTCTGAAGACTAAGGGAGCTAATGTGTGTGTTTCCCAGGGCCTGAGAACCTCCTGCCTGGCGCCTGCCACACACTGTCAGCAACTCCACCCCCTTGACCAGTGGAGCTGCTGAGCATGCACCCCAGGCAATGGAAGCTAGCTTATCTAGTACCCACCACTGCCAGCAACTCTGCCCCCTTGACTGGTGGAGGTGCCATATGCAGAGCTCACCTCAGGGAGTGGGGACCAAGGACCAGCTGATTTGACACCCACCACCACTGGTGCCGCTGCTCCTCCAAATGGCAGAGCCACCATACCTGGCATGGGACACTCTTCCACTCCCAGGGCTTGAGAACTGGCTGACCTGGCAATTCCTGCCCCCAGAAAAGCCACACCACTGCCTCCACAAATACTCACAGTCTAGGCAACTTATGCACATTCAAATACCACTGATGTTAATTACAGCCAAATAAGTCATATGGAGACAAAATTACTGTGCCCAGGCAGAAACAAAGCCAAAGCACCCTATCCAACTGACAGTATAGAACACACAGGAAAAAAAAAAAAAACAAAAAAAAAACCTTCCCTACAAATGCTACTCCATAAAATACGGAGAGGTAACTGTTCTACCAGATATGCAGATATAAATACAGAGACATAAGAAACACAAAAAAGCAAGGAAACATAATATCTCCAAAGGAGCACAATAATTCTCCAGTAATAGACCCCCCAAAAAGGAAATCTATGAAATGCCAGAAAAGGAATTCAGAATAATAACCTTAAGGAAACTCAGCAAGACACAAGATAATACAGATAGGCAACTCAATAGAATCAGAAAAACTATTCAGGACCTGAATGACAAATTCAACAAGAGATACGTTTCATAAAAAATAACCAGACACAAATCTTGGATGTAAAGAATTCACTGATTGGAATTAAAAACACCAAAAAACAAATGAGAGATTCAACAATAGATTGGATCAAGCAGAAGAAAGAATTTCTGACTCAAAGACAGAGTCAGAAATATCCCCATCAGACTAAAAATAATAATAATATTTTAAAAAGACTAAAAAAAGCATACAGGACTTATGGGACACCAACAAGTGAACACATTTTAACATTTTGGGAGTTTCAGAAGGAGAAGAGATGGGGAAAGACATAAAAAACATATTTAATGAAATAATAAATGAAAACTTTCCAAGTCTTAAGAGCAACATAGATATTCAGATTCATGAAGCTCAGAGGTCCCCAATAGATTCAACACAAAAGGTTCTCTTGAGGAACATTATAGTCAAACTGTCAAGAGATAATTGAAGACAAAGAGATAATTCTACAAACAGCAGGGGAAAAGTATCAAGTCACATGTACAAGAATCCCTATTAGATTAACAGCAGATTTCTCTACAACTTTATAGACCAAGAAAGAACGGGAAGATACATTGAATACTCTGGGAGAAAACCCAAACTCATAGCAAAGAATACTATATCCAGAGCAAACATCCTTCAGAAATGAAGGAAGAATAAAGTCTCTCCTAGACAAGCAAAATCTGAAGGAATTCATCACCACTAAACTGGCCTTACAAGAAATGCTTATGAGAGCCCTACATCTTGAAGTGAAAAGACGATAATTACCATCATAACACGTGAAAGTATAAAATTCAGTGGTAGAGCAGATGCACAAATGAGAAAGAGACTCAAACCTTATCCCTACAGAAAACCACCAAATGGTGAAGATAAACAATAAAAGAGGACAAAAAACAAAAACAAAATATATATAAAACAACCAAAAAACAATTAACCAAATAAAAGGAGTCAGTCCTTACCTATCAATAATAACTTTGAATGTAAATAGATTAAATATTCCAATTAAAAAATATAGATTGGCTGAGGGAATTTTAAAAAGGCCTAACTATTGTATAACATATGCAGCCTTCAAGAAATACACTTCACCTATAAAGACACATACAGACTAACAGAAAAGTATGAAAAAAGGATATTACACACAAATGTAAACCAAAAAGAAGCAGGAATAGCTACGCGTATATAAGATAAAATAGACTTTAAGTCAAAAACTAAAAGAATACAAAGAAGGCCATTCTATAATGATAAAAGGACTAATTCAAAAAGAAGATATAACAATTGTAAATATATATATATGCCCCAAACACTGGGGCTTACAGTTATATAAAGCAAATATTATTACATATAAAGGGAGAGATAGACTCCAATACGATAATAGTTGAAGGCTTTAGTATCCCAATCTCAGCATTGGACAGATCATCTACACAGAAAATCCACAAAGAAACATTAAATTTAAACAGCACTATAGGGCCAGGCATGGTGGCTTACACCTGTAATCCCAGCATTTTGGGAGATTGAGGTGGGCAGATCTCTTGAGCTCAGGAGTTTGAGACCAGCCTGGGAAACATGATGAAACCCCATTTCTACAAAAAATACAAAAATTAGCTGGGTATGGTGGCATGTACCTGAAGTCCCAGGCACTTGGGGGGCTGAGGCAGGAGGATCATTTGAGTCCAGGAGATTGAGGCTGCAGTGAGTCATGATTGCGCTACTGCACTCCAAGCTGGGCAACAGAGCAAGACTCTGTTTCAAAAATAAATAAATAAATCAACTGCACAGTAGACCAAATGGGGCTTAAGAGAGATTTACAGAACATTGCATTCAACAGATAAAGAATGCACATTCTTCTCATCACCTATGGAACATTCTTCAGGATAGACTGGATGTCAGGCCATGAAACAAGTCAACCAATATTTAAAAGTTAAAATTATATCGAGTATTTTTTTTCTGACCACAATAGAATAAAACTAGAAATCAACAACATGAGGAACTTTTAGAACTGTACAAATGCATGGAAATTTAACAACATGCTCTTAAACAACCAATGAATCAATGAAGACATTGAGAAGTAAATTTTAAAATTTCTTGAAACAAATGAAAATGAAAATATAACATATCAAAACATATGGGATACAACAATAACAGTACTAAGAGGGAATTTATAGCAACAAATACTTATATCAAAAAAGTAGAAAGGTTTCAAATAAACAATCTAATGAAGGACCCCAAGAAACTAGAAAATCAAGAACCAAACCCAAAGTTACAGAAGAAAGAAATCATAAAGACCAGAGTAGAAATAAATGAAATAGAGACTAAAGCAAAACTAGAAAGGGTCAACAAAATGAAAAGTTTGTTTTTTGGAAAGATAAAATTAACAAATCATTAGCTAGACTAAGAAAAAGAAGACTCAGAATAAATAAAACCAGAAGTAAAAAAGGAACATTACAACTGATGCCAGATGTATATAAAGGATTATTAGAGACTATTATGAACAACTATATGCCAACGAATTGGAAAATAAAAAGAAAATGGATAAATTCCTGAACATATACAACTTACCACAAGTGAACCAAGAAGAAATAGAAAACCAGCACGGATGAATAATGAATAATGAGACTAAATCAATAATAAAAAGGCTCTCAACAAAGAAAATCCCAGGACCGGATGGCTTCACTGCTGAATTGTATAAAATATTTAAAGAAAAATTAATACCGATTCTTCTCAAACTATTCCAAAAAATTGAAGAGAAGGAAATTCTTGCTAACTCATTTTACAACACCATCACTACCCTGATACCAAGACCAGCAAGAATACAACAAGAACAAAAGAAAACTGCAGGCTAATATCTGTGATGAATACATAGATGTAAACCTCCTTAACAGAATACTGGCAAACCAAATCCAATAGCACCTCCAAGATCAAGTAAGAGATTTATCCTAGTGATGCAAGGAAGGCTCAGCATATGCACATAAATAAATATGATACACCACATTAACAGAATGAAAAAAACACGTATGATCATCTCAATAGACACAGAAAAAGTATTTGATAAAATTCAACATCTCTCCGTGATGAAAACTCTAAAAAACTTAGGTATGGAGGGAACATACCTCAAAAGAATAAAGGCTACATATAACAAACCCACAGCCTGCATCATACTGAATGAGGAAAAGTTGAACGTTTTTTCTCTAAGAACTAGAACATGACAAACATTCCCGCTTGCACTACTTGTATTCAATATAGTACGGGAAGCTGTAGACCAGGCCAGTGGAATTATGCAAGAGAAAAAAAGGGCATTCAAACTAGAAAGGGGAAGTCAAATCGTCCTGTGTGCAGATGACATGATCTATATGTAAAAAAACTCAAGACTCCACCAAAAAATTCTTAGAACTGATAAATTAAGTAAAGTTGGAGGATGTAAAATCAGCCTACAAAAATCCAAAATGAATGTGAGGTTGGGCGCAGTGGCTAACACCTGTAATCCCAACACTTTGGGAGGCCAAGGTGGGAGGGTTGCTTGAGGCCAAGAGTTTGAGACCAGCCTGGGCAACACAGCAAGATACAGTCTCTAAAACAAACAAACAAACAAACAAACAAACAAACACCAAATGAAGGTGAAATGAAAACTTATTGAATAGATGAAAGCTGAAATAATTTATCTCCAGCAGGTCTGAACTTCAAGATATACTAAAAGAAGTTCATTAGTATAAAATAAGTGCTTGGCTTCACCTGAAAACTGCAAAAATTAATGGTTTAGATTTATGTATAATAAACTTATTTAAGCTTTTTCCCTAAGAAGAAAAATTAAGACAACTTATTTGAAAACAAAGATGAAGTCTCATCTTCCAATTGACTTTCTCATTAATTTCTTCCAAATTAAGGCTTTAAAGTGGTGACTGACTTTTTTTTCATAATGAACCCTTTCACAACATTGTATAGCCTGTGGTAAGTATGAAGGGAAAGGAAGACATATTTAAGAGCTTTACTATCAGTATAACTTTTTCTGGTTGAATTGTGTTCTTTTCTTGTCTGTTAAGTTAAAATACAAACCAACATTGATATTCACTTTCCAGTATGTTAAAATGTAATGTAATTGTGTTATGTCTTGTGTATATACCTCAAAGTCAAATCAATGGCTTTCAAGTATGTTCTAAAACAACATAGACAACACAAAAATTAATAATATTCTTAGTTATAAACATAGATGTTTTGCCATTGCTGCTAAATGCCATTTTGTACTTCTTTCCTTATGCTCTCTGTATTGTATTAAACAACCCCCAGTGCTGTTGAACTGCTCTTATTTTTTTAAAAAAAGAAAAAATCTTGACATTGCATCCATTTTTTGGTTAATCAAATCATATACATGGAAACATGTAATGTAAATGAGTTGAATATACATAAAATTTGTGACAGTATTACCAATGGGCAGAAATTTATGGTAAGCAAATATTTTATTATTCCCTTTATTTGTCCTTACTGATATCTAACTTACTGAAAAAGATATAAATCTATTTATTAAGGCCGATTAGGCTGAAGGGAAATTATATCAGATGGAAGTCTGGTTTTGCAAGAAGGGTTGCAGAAACAGTAAAGATGTTGGAAAATATAAAGGGCAGAAAAGGAAAACAAATGAAACACTAAGATAGTGTATTTAAACCCAAACAAATTTATAGTATCCAAAAACCGAAAACAGTTCAGGTATCCATCAACAAAGCATGGACATACCAGCAGGGCACTGTGGCTCACACCTGTAATTTCAGCACTTTGGGAGGCTGAGGCAGGTGGATCACCTGAGGTTAGGAGTTCAAGACCAGCCTTACCAACATGGTGAAACCCCGTCTCTACTAAAAACTACAAAAATTAGCCGGGCACGGTGGCACACCCCTGTAGTCCCAGCCACCTGGGAAGCCGAGGGAGGAGAATTGGTTGAACTGCGGAGGTGGAGATTGCAGTGAGCTGAGTTCACATCACTGTACTTTAGCCTGGGCAACAGAGCAAGACTCTGTCTCAAAACAAAACAAAAAATCAAAGCATGTACATACAAACTGTGGCATATTCAGACGTCGGGGTACTACCCAACAATAAAAAGGAACAAACTTCCTATAGATGTGATTACCTGGATGAATCTCAAAAACGTGTTGAGTAAAGGAAGCTAGACACAAAAGAGTATATATTGTATTACTTGTTTAAATTAAACCACAGGCAAAGCTAATTTATGATGACAGAAACTGGAACAACAGTTGCTCTTGGAAGGAGTATTGACTTAAAAAAAAACATGAGGGCCGGGCGCGGTGGCTCACGCCTGTAATCCCAGCACTTTGGGAGGCTGAGGCGGGTGGATCACGAGGTCAAGAGATCGAGACCATCCTGGTCAACATGGTGAAACTCCGTCTCTACTAAAAAAAAAAAAAAATACGAAAAATTAGCTGGGCATGGTGGCGCATGCCTGTAATCCCAGCTACTCAGGAGGCTGAGGCAGGAAAATTGCCTGAACCCAGGAGGCGGAGGTTGCGGTGAGCCGAGATCGCGCCATTGCACTCCAGCCTGGATAACAAGAGTGAAACTCCATCTCAAAAAAAAAAAAAACAACAAAACAAAACATGAAATATTTAGGGATCATGGACATGTTCTGTATCAGACTTTGGCAAATCTTTTCTATGAGGAGCAAAAGTATTAATATTTTTGTTTTTCAGGGCCACACAGGCTCTGTTAAAACTACTTAAGTTTACCACTGTAGCGTGAAATCAGCCACAAATAAAACATAAACAAATGGGTATGGCTATGTTCTATTAAAATATTATTTATAGCTGAGTGCAGTGGCTCATCCCTGTAATCCTAGCACTTTGGGAGGCCAAGGTGGGTGGATCACTTGAGCTCAGGATTTGAGGCCAGCCTGGACAACATGGTGAGACCTCATCTCTATTAAAAAAAAAATTAATAAAATAAAAATTAAAACAATATTCTTTGTAGACAGAAAGAATTTAATAATAATATAATAATTTGTGTAGACACAAATTATTTCCACCACCCCTAAATATTCCCTCATATAATTTGTGTAGACACAAATACCTGCAGGGCACTGTGTAGACACAAATTATGTAACATTTGAATTTAATATAATTTTAATGGGTCACAAAACATTATTGTTCTTGCTTCCCCTTCATATATTAAAAAATGTAAAAACTGCTCTTCAAAGGCTGTAGAAAATTAGGCAGTGAAACAGTTTTGGCTTGTGGCTGTAGTTTGCTGATCCCTGTTCTATATCTTGATGGGGTATAGGTTATTTGGATATATGCAAGTCATAAGCTGATAAAAATCTTCACTTAAGATCTGTGTATTTCTCTGGATATAAATTATTCCTCAACAGAAAAAGTCTTTAAAAATACCCAGAGACGGCCAGGCACGGTGGCTCACGCCTGTAATCCCAGCACTTTGGGAGGCTGAGGTGGGCGGATCACGAGGTCAAGAGATCAAGACCATCCTGGCCAACATGGTGAAACCTCATCTCTATAAAAAAATACAAAAATTACCTGGGCATGGTGGCACGCACCTGTAGTCCCAGCTACTGGGGAGGCTGAGGCAGAATTGCTTGAACCCAGGAGGTGGAGGTTGCAGTGAGCCGAGATCGTGCCACTGCACTCCAGCCTGGTGCCTGGTGCCTGAGCAAGACTGTCTCAAGAAAAAAACAAACAAACAAACAAAAAAAACCCAGAGGCAAGGAGCTTAGCGCTGACACTCTGGGATGACTTTATTGTCACCAGTGCTTTGCATTAACAGAAATAGCCTAAAAGACATTTAGATTTTCACATTAAACACAAGTTATTCTTGTGCTATTTAAGGGAAGTAGATTTAGGCAAAAATATTGTGCTCTAACTGTTTTGAAATTGAGAAATCAAGGTCAAGCATATTCCAAATTTTCTGTTGCCAACTTTCTTAAAGGCATCTGGAAACTTCTGATATCCTCTAGAGCAAGGCTTAACACAGTATGTGTCAGGCTTTGACTGGAATGTATATCCTGGAGCTTGGATAATTTTTACTAATCAGTGGAAGTGATTTCTGACAATACCTACAGGCTAAAGTATATTTGTTGGCAGTTTCAATATCCTGCTGCTCAGTCCTCCATCTGTCTTCACCTCAGTGTATCCTTTGACCTTACTGCATGGTCTTCCAAGTTTGAAGTTCTTTTTGGCTTGTTTCCAGAATGCACCTCTTGCCTGGTTCGCCTCCTACTTCTAAGAGAGTTCTTGGTCTTTTCAATGCTCATTGCTGGTCCCTGCATGAATGCCCTACCTCACCCTCCTTGGGCTTTGACATCCATGTCAGACCACTCTCCTACATAGACACTCTCTTTCCCCTCCTCAGGCTCTGTAACTCATGCCAGGCCTTCTTCTCATGTAAACAGTCTCTTCACTTTGTTTGGGCTCCAACATACCACACTAGGCTGCCCCCATTCACGGATGTCCTCCTCACCGCACTTGGACTCTAGATACATGAGGCTGGGTTAACCTTTTGCGTGTCCACCCTTCTCACCTACTTGGGCTCCGATTTCCCATGCCAGGCTATTACTCCTTACTCTTTAGAGCTCTAACATCCCATGGCAGACAGCCTCTCGTTATTAATACCTATCTTTTTCTGCCTCTCGTAATGGCCTCAAGACTGAAATGTTCAGAAAGAGGAAAGGAAAGAGAAAAAAGAAGTAGAGGGGAGGGAATTTTAAAATATTTTAGTGGATTTAAAATTATTTAGCATTCCCTGGAACTTATTTTTGTGAATGCTGGTGTAGTAATCTTTGTTATATATAACTTATATACATTTTTTTTTTGAGACAGGGTCTTGCTTTGTCATCCAGGCTGGAGTGCAGTGGTGTGATCTTGGCTCACGGCAACCTCTGCCTCCTGGGTTTAAGGTTCAAGTGATTCTCCTAGCACAGCCTCCTGAGTAGCTGGGATTATGGGTGTGCACCAGTACACCTAGCTAATTTTTGTACTTTTAATAGAGATGGAGTCTCACCATGTTGGCCAGGCTGGTCTCAAACTCCTGACCAGAAGTTATCTGCCACCTCAGCCTCCCAAAGTGCTAGGATTACTGCTGAGTCACTGCACCTGGTTTATATATACATTTTTAATGGATAATCAATAGACCTCAAAGCATGTATTGAATAGTTTATTCTTTACACACACTAGAAATACTATGTCAATCATAAACTAGTTTTTAATTTTTAATATATATTGGGTCTGTTTCTGTGTTCTCTTAATTACTCATATATTTATGTCTTCATGTTTTTTTCTTTGTTCATGGTTTCATTAGAGGAGAAATGACATATTTATCAGCTCATATAAGGAGATAGAATTTTTCATCTTCTTTATATATGTCAGTAAAGTCTAATTTTCTTCATATATGTTGTATTCATTTCATGTGTTTATTTTTAGATATTCTGTGTTTTATTATCATTAATGGTTTCTTTTTTTCTGATGTATGTTCTAATTGATGCTTGCTAAGGAATAGGAATTCTTTTTATTTTCATTTGTTCATCTTTTATTGCATTATCTTTTTGACTCTTGTTTTAATTCTAATAATTTGTCACTAATGTTTTTGAGTTATCTAATTTTGTGGGCTTTTTGTTCCATTCCAGTGTTTATATTGTATTATTTTTCTTGTCTTATTACATCAGCAATTAACCTCTATTGTAACTTGAATAGCAGTGACAGCACTGGGCATTCTTATCTTGCTCCTGACTTTCATGAGAATCTTTTTAAAATTTTACAATTAGTAAATTGTAAAGTATATTTCTGGTAGATATTCTTTACAAAGCTATAAAACTTTTCGTCTATTTTTAGTTTGCTAAGAGTTTTTTTTATAATGAATGAAAATGAAGTATATAAGATTTTTGGTGTATCTATTAAGATAATCATATGTGTTTTCTCCTTTAATCTGTTAATGTAGTAGATTCCACTGAGATTTACAAAATAAATTTTAAAAGTAATATAGGGACATATTTGCCTTACAAAATGAGAAGATTACAGGGAGTGGGGAGATTGGGGAGACGTTGGTCAAAGGACACAAAATTTCAGTTAGACAGCAGGAGTAAGTTCAAAAGATCTATTGTACATCACGGTGACTATAGTTAATGATAATATATTGTATGTTTGAAAATTGCTAAGAGTGGACCTTAAGTGTTCTCACCACACCAAAAAAAAGATAAGTATGTGAGGTAATGCATATGTAAAATAATTTGATTTAGCCATTCTACAATGTATACCTATACCAAAACATCAGATTGTACACTATAAACATATACAATTTTATCTGTCAATTAAAAATAAGGTGAAAAAATACAAATACAAAAAATGTGTATTTATAAATAAAAAATGAGAATTACAAATAATGTGCATTGTCTTTAACTAATATCCATAATTCTAGTGTGCACTCCCAATACCAGTAACCATTACTGTTTTAACCATATTTAATAGAACATATGTGTTGTTGTTTTTGTATGCATATTTTGACATAGTACCAAAGGCAAATTTCTTTTTCACTCAAAATGTATTTTGGTAACTTATTTTTATTAGAACATCTTGCTACTTTTACTCCTTTACAAATCCTCTACATCTTCCCAATATATAATTACATTCCATTTATTATTAATAATTCAATTTATTCCTTCTTCAACTGAAGTAGACTTAGATTATTTGTAGATGTCTTCTTATTCATATGTGTGTGGGTGTTTTTCTGTGGTACATAACTTATATTCCTCGGTTTTTAGAAACTTTAAAAATATTTTTTAAAAATTCTGAGTGGTATTGAATGTAAGTGTGCACTTATAACATTCTTAGTTTTCTATGTAATTTAAAAATACTCTTAAGATCATGAGTGTTAAATGTGACTGCATGCTCTGTTTAGCCTTGACTAAGGTGAATATATGAGTTTTCTCTTTTAACCTGCTGCAGTGAATTCTAGTTTTCTAATCTTGAAGTATCTTTATATTCATATCATCCTAATTAATCATAGTATTCACTTACAAAATATGCTGCTGGATTTAATTTGCTGGTATTTTATAAAAGAATTTCCCATCTATGTTCATAAGTATAATTGAACCATAGTTTTCCTTTCTCATACTGTCCTGATTCAGAATTTGTAAAACGTTTTACAACTTTTATAAAATGTATTGGATATCTTTCCATCTTTTCTAAACTCTGAAATAATGAATTCAATATAGAAACTATATGTTCCTTGAGAATTTGTCCTTTACTAGTTGTTTTTCAAATTCATATTTAATTACATAATCTAAGTCCTCCATATCCTCCCTTATATTTTAAAGTTAAGGTGCATACTTCTGAGATAGATATTTATATCTTCTACTCTGATCACAAATTGTCAAATTTGTAAAATTTCTCATTGTTCACAGTGTTATCTTAGGATAGGCCATGTTTTTAGATTCATAATAGTTCAGGAGACCGTACTGTCTTCATGGACTTTATCCTTTAATATAAAATCCTTTCTTTTTTGATACTTTTAATTATATTAATATTGCTATATTGCTTTCCTTTGGCTACCATTTGATTAAATCTTTTAGCCCAATATTTTCAAGCTTCCTGTGTTGTAAGAGTTTGCTTATGGTCAATTTATAGCTAGATTTTCCTTTTAATTCCAACTGTCTTTTTAAACTTGTGAGTGAAATTAACCCATTTATATTTATTGTAAATACTGATGTTTGGACTCACTTCTCATATTAAAAACATTTTTATCATATGTTCTAGTTTCTTTTGCTTATCTTGTTCCCATTTCTGCCTTCTATTCAGCTGGATAGGTTTTCATTTTTTTATTTACCAGCCCCCTTCCTTTAAATGGTCTGCAGATTATAAATCCAATTTAATTCTTCTATTATTAACTTTAAAAACAGAAAGCCACATACTCAGAATATGTATATTGAAAATCAACATCCAGTTAATTTGCATCTACAATCCCTTATATGTTTCCAAACATTCTCTGATCATCAGCTTTCACACTTGCAAAATGGGAGGCATGAGTTCTTTACTCGTTATCTTAAGGATTAAATGTGATGTAATGTCAAACACCAGCCTTTCTGAACACATGTCTTCAATTTCTTCTTTCCATTTCTTTTTCATTCAATCAAAATACTTCAGGTCCAGAGCACACAATCACCTAACTCCTTTGTCCTTCAAAGTCACCTTCTGTTTCATCTTTTACATCATTCATTATGGCCTTCACCTACTTTCAATTTCCTTGTAAGCCTCAGAATACCTTCTCATTTTTTTTTTTACAGAAAAAAAAAATCCCACTGTAGATTGTACATAAAGGTCTCTTTTGCTCCAGATTTAATTAACGTCATTATTCAGTGACTCCATGCCTTTCTTCATTTATCCTTCAAAATGGCGGCCTTTAGAAGTTCCATGATCAGCACCACGTGCGCCTGCGCCTCCCGCGGCCATTTCGCCCAGCAGTCCAAGCTCGGCGAGGCGCCTGCGCACGATCCTCCAGAGCACTGTCGCTCCTCCCTCTAGCTGAGTACGCCTGAAACCGCACGTTCTCTTCCCTTCCCTCCCCCGCTGACTCTGCACCGCCCTCACCCTTTCCTGTGAGATTCTTCCGCCAAGTGGAAGGCTCATCTTCGGTCGACAGCCTACGCATTTGAAGAGCAGTTCAATAGGCACTTACAGCTCAGGGTGTCTCCATTCAGTCTTATCTGTGCGCCACGGCAATTTTCCTTCGGGCACCAAAGTTGATAACCAATTTCGCGGGACTTTTTTTTTTTGCATACTGTGAGGCAACGAATGGAAAGAATGGGCCTATGGCGGAGGGATCTCTCGCTTATTCTCTGTGTACTTTAACCTAATGGGGGTCGCCCGGGAGTCGGAAGGGGGAGGGGAAAGGGATGAGGCAGCCAAGGAATTGTTTTTTTCTTTGGCCCCGCCCCCGCCATGCTGACCAATGGTGATAGTCTGTTTTCCCCGGAGCCTCGCCCAGCTCCTGTGTCTCAGCCAATGAGCGGTGGAAGCGGTTCTGAGGGGGCGGGTCCGGGAGGCTGTGCGTGTCTTGTGAGAGCTCTTGAACGAAGTCAGTGCTGGAGTCGGCTGGGCGGCTGGAAACGGCGGCGGCTGGAAACGGCGGCTGCTGCCGGTGACTCAGGGAGGCGGGAGGCGGGGTAAGAGCGCCGCGGCCTCGGCTGCGGGGACAGGGGGAAGAAAGGTGAAGGCACTGAGAGCGCGGCCCTGCCGCGGGTTGGCAGCGGCGCAGGCCCGCGGGACAGGCGCCTGGAGTCGGGGGCCAGAGAGCTGGGCGCCGGGGCGGGGCAGCGGGGCAAGTGCGGAATCGCAGGCTCGCCCACCCCCCCTCGCGGGGCCGCCCGAGGCGGGGACCCGGCTGCCCGGGACCGGCCTTCTGCACCGGGGGCCTTTTCTTTTTGGGGATGAGGGTTGAACACTTTGAAATCCGCTCGAGCCGCAGATAATTCTTCCTTCAGTCCCTCTGCGTTTGCGTTTGAGGTGTTGGAAAAGCGAAACTTGGGAGAGCAAGGGTCACGCGGCTCTGGGCCCCGGGTGTGCGGCGGGGGAGGGCGCCAGGGGGCGGGAGGGCGCCGGAGAGGGGCTCGGTGCGGGTCCGCCCGGGGCTGGCCGCGTCCTCGCGCGGATTCCGCGCCCTCCGCCCGCCCTACCCGCCGTCTCCGCCCGGCCCCCTCCCACCGGCCGCCCCCGTCGCATTTTGTTTTTGTGTTTTTGCAGGGAGGAGCCCTTCCTGCAAGCGTGGAAACCATGGTGCTCACGCTCGGAGAAAGTTGGCCGGTATTGGTGGGGAAGCGATTTCTCAGTCTGTCCGCAGCCGACGGCAGCGACGGCGGCCACGACAGCTGGGACGTGGAGCGCGTCGCTGAGTGGCCCTGGCTCTCCGGGACCATTCGCGCTGTCTCCCACACCGACGTTACTAAGAAGGATCTGAAGGTACAGCCGGCTCCGGGCCTCAGCCGCGGGACGTTTCATAGTTACCTTGGTAACGCGACCATCGGCCCCCTCCCTCCGTTTTCTGAAAACGGAGACCAGAAAGTTGGCATCTGATCTGAAGGTGCAGGAAGCTACACCTTGAAAGTCTTTGGAATGGTTGCGTAGAGCCGGGGTGTGTTTGGCCCACAGCTCTTGACTGCCTGGCTTTAATAATGGGCTTAGGGTTGTTCAGACACGCTTCATTAATGCCGGTGCTGTGTCCCACTAGGACTGTCTGATCTTTTCTCCAAAGGAGGAGGGGTATTTCTGTTAGCGTTAGGTTGGACCTGTAGGTGACGTTTGGAGTCATTAAGAATTGAGGGTTAGTGCTTGGAAGTGCTTTCAGATAGTTTTGTTTGTTTGCTCCTCTTATTCACTCAACTTTTACAAAAAACTTTGACTTGTTAAAAATGAAGTTAGTGTAGAGGGAGGAGCTTAAGTTCTGTTTGGCGTATTAGGGTGGGTATTTGTCCGTATATGGTGGGTCAGGGCAGGAATGGGTTCCTGGTTTTCTGTGATGAGCTTGTCGGTGGGTGTGAGATATGACCATATATGGAGGAATGGGGTGGAGCAGTCCCATATATGGGATATTGGAGGACTGACTTAGAAATACTACACTTGGACGCTTTGGAGGAGGCAGAGAATTGGGAACAAGTACCGCCAGTGATTTTTTTTTTTTTTTTAAAATCATAGTGACACTCAGAACCTTTTTCTGTTAGATCTTTTCATAGACAGATGAATTCTGATTGTGCTCCCTAATAGAAGTATTGGTGTGAAAGGATTGTCTGGGAACAACCAGTGAGGAAGCCATGGTACCAACAAAGACTCCTTTGTGCAAAAATAACTGAAGAAAGGTTCCTAACAAAGACTCCAAAGTAGTGATAACTTGAAGGAAGCTTGTCAGAACAGAAGATATTTCCACCCTGCGCAATGGATGTGTTTCAGTATCTTCACTTGGCCATCATCTTTGCTCTCTCATAAACTATGGTCAAATAAAGGAAGCAAGTTTTAGCATTGGCAGTTGATATGTTGATTTCTAAAACACTGTTCATTTGAACACTTTCAGGGTGACAGTGCATGCCCAAACCGGTATTTATCTGCAGAGTTGTGGGGAAACGGTATGGTGTTATGTCTTTTTTAATGCTTCAATGTTGTGCTTTGTCTCATGTTGAAAAGGAGGAGTGACAAAAGAGCATTTAACTCTGTGCCAAGCACTTCACAACCATGATCTCGTTTAATCCTTATAGGAGTTCTTGGGGGCAGGTACTAATATTGCCCCCGTTTTATGGATGAAACTACTGTGCCTGAGGGACCTTAAGCATCTTGCCAAGGACACATACCTAGGAATTGACATAGCCTGATAGCCTGTATTTTGTTTAACCCAGGAAGTTTCACTCCAGAAGCTGCCCTCTTAACCATCCAGCCAGTAATCAAGAGCTGTGCCACAACAGAGCTCCTGTCATATGCTGTGAGGTTTGGTTTTTTTCCCCTCCATTCCACTCATTCTCCTGCCAAATCAGGTTGTGATATTTATAGAGAGAATATATTGTGGTACAAGAATGGCCAACCCTTTTGCTTGGGGCTTATAACCTTTCTGCATAAGATAGGCTTTGTCTGCTAGATTTCAGTCATGCTTGTTGTGGTTTATTTCACCTGCCAAGTAAAATTTTCTCTAGTGCATTTGTTTTTATGTTATTTGAATGGAAACAAGATCTTATTTAAACTTTCCAGTCTTTAGTTCTTTGGCAGATGTTGAGAGACTAGGCGTTCCCTGCCCTTCTCTGGCAGTGACTGAGAACCTGTTAGGTTAGGCAAGCAATCTAGGAGGAACTTTACATGTATATATTTTTTAAGTCTTCTCCCTCCACCCCCATCCTTTGAGGAGGTGGTGATATCTTCATTTTCAGAATAAGGAAATAGATTTAGGAAAAGGAATCTTGTCCAGATTTGCATAATTAGCTACTAAGGGAGGCTGGGAATCCAGATTTGGCTGTGTGTCTTCTCCACTGCACTTTGGTGCCTAACCTGGAGACAACTGGGAATTCATGTCAAGAAAATTTTGGCTAGGTTGGATTTTTGCCCTACTTGTAGACATCACAACTCAACCCTCATGTAAGATGCCAGTCTACTCTCTCTTTTCTAGTCATGATTTATCACTACATTCCTTAGTTGAGTAGGAGATGTTAAGTTTGGGGGCCACGTTGCATTTAACAAAAAATAGGATTTTTTTTACCTTGTTTTTAGAGATGGGGGGAATCTCGTTGCCTAGGCTGGTCTGGAACACCTGGCTCAAAATACCGAAACCAATTTGTGCTTGGTGAGATGCAGGCAGGAGCCAAGTAACTAAGACCATGCTTACACCTGGGTTTAGGGGCATTAAGTTTTTGAGGGGGTGGGGCAAGGGACTGAGATGAATAAGAATAAATAACATTCAAGTAGTATGTAACCATTCTTCTAGTTTTAGTGCAAATACAAGTCTGTCTAGACTGGCTTGCTTAGTTAAGGATGATAATAATGAGGCCAAGGCTTGTTAACTTTGTGTCGCCTAGAGAGACTTTGTAACAAAATCACTTACTTAGATGACAAAAAAGATACTATGTCTAGTAGTTGGTTACAGAAAAGTTAAGGTGAAGACATAAACATAGTAGATAACAATGATTAAATGGTTGCATCAGGATTCAGCAAAGAAAAAAAATCATTAAATGGTTATTATGTGGCAATTACTTCATTTAATCCTCATAATGGTAAACTACATTTTTAGTGTCAAAAACTGAGGCTCAAAGAAGTTAAATAACTTGTCCAAGTTTGTCTCCAGACTTTAAACACTAGGCTTTGATATTCAGGTAGAGCAAGGTTAGAGCATTTTATTTTGCTAGCCTGTATATCCGTAGCACCTAGAACACTGCTTGGCATGTAGTGTATGCTCAAATATTTGAGTGAACAAGTGAAGAGATCATAAAATTGTTACCTCTTCTATGGAGAAACAGTATAGAAAGAATCTACTGATGAGGCAGTGGCATTCTCTTCATCTGGAATAACAACAGATCTTAATTAGATGTGGCTATAAAGACAGCTTTAATCTTATTTTTATTCTACTTGAGTATGAAATGAGTTGCTCTTTCTACTTGAGTATGAAATGAGTTGCTTCCTAGCGGATTTTTTTCCCATAATTATACATGCTGGGAATGCCCTGCTTCCTTAACTTGTCCTTCTCTTCCTTGAAGCCTACCTTTTCCTTGAGTCTAATGTGACTTCTTAGTCCTTAGGGGTGTCCTTAGCAGGTAAGTAGCTCTTGCCATCTATGTACCATTTCCTGCTATTGTCAGCAATTGTGTGCCTTGACCAATGCCCAGCCTTTCATTTTTGCACACTGTTGGATCTTCAGTGTTAGTGGATTCTGCTGCCAGTCAAGCCATATAAAATGAAAAACTAGCACAGTATAAAAATTGTTTACTCCTTTTAATTGAATGCCAGATCTTGGGATTTTAGACAAACATTTCAGCATAAGAAGATATAAATGGAAGCATAAGGAATTAATTTTTTTGTGGAGTAGTGAATTAAGTGGTATTCTGCATGGTAGTGTGGGGCATAGAATAGACAGCTAATTAAAAATTTCTTGACCAGGAACCATGTCATTCTGTGCTCCTACTTTTAAACTTGGAAACATTTTCCATGGTCTTTCTGATGGTCATTATAATCATATACTCAGGTGAGGTGAGAGTATGGTAAGAGTGGGAGATTTTGATACTAGTTTATTGAATATAATATTAATTCATATAAAGAGATTTACTGTTGGGGAAACATGAACTTGAAAAATCTGAAATATCCAGCATTTGGTCAAGGTATGTCATAGGCTAATAAGGTACACATTTGCAAAAGAGGCTATCAAAAGAAGAGTTACCAAAATTATAGGTAGTGAATCATAATTGACTCTTTGGCCTCTGAAGTCACACAGCCTAAGTAATGTCTCATTGTGGGCCAAAGGAACATGAGTGAAATAACACAATTTGGAATAGAAACTAGTTATATCTGTCAGCTTGCATAAGCTTGCTCAAGTCACTTTAGTTCTTACTGAATTTAAATGTCTTTTTAAGCCAGGCACAGTGGCTCACGCCTATAATCCCAGAACTTTGGTAGGCTGAGATGGGTGGATCACCTGGTCAGGAGGTCAGGAGTTGAAGACTACCCTGGCCAACATGGTGAAACCCAGTCTCTACTTAAAATACAAAAATTAGCCAGCTGTGGTGGTGCACACCTGTAATCCCAGCTAGTTGGGAAGCTGAGACACGAGAATCACCTGCATCCGGGAGGCAGAGGATACAGTAAGTTGAGATTGCCCACTGCCTTCCAACTTGGTCAACAGAGTGAGACTGTCTCAAAAAATAAAATAGATGTCTTTTTATAGAAATGTCTGCAGAAGAGGCTTTTTTGGGGGATGTCCTTAAACGTAAAACCTCAGACTGCAGGGCACAAATGAAAGATGCTTTGTTTTTTCTGGAAGTGGGGTCATGCTCTGTCACCCACGCTGAAGTGTAGTGATGCAATCATAGCTCACTGCAGCCTCAACTTCCTGGGCTCAAGCAATCCTCCCACCTCAGCCTCCCGAGTATCTAGGACCACAGGTGTGCACCACCACTCCTGGTTAATTTTTGTAGTTTTTGTAGAGACAAGGTTTCCCCACGTTGCCTTGGCTGGTTTCAGACTCCTGGATTCAAGTGATCCTTCTGCCTTGGCCTCCTAAAGTGCTAGGATTACAGGTGTGAGTCATGGTGTCTGACTGACATAAGGTTTTGATAGGAAATTTTTGAAGAATATTGAAGAAAGCTTACAACTTGTTGGTTTTATTATGTATTTTTTGAAGTCATCTTATTCCAAACCAAAGATAATGTGAATTTTTGACTAACACAGCCTAATATTTGAAAGTCATAAGCTTAAATTGTTTTTAAGGAGCTAAACCTTTTTTTTTTTCAAATCACTCAAAAATTGGGATGTGAATAGGGACCCTGTCTGACTTTTGGTTTAGGGTTATCTTAAGCTTTAGATAATGATCTAGTAAGAACTGTGATGTTGCTTAAGTTTTGGGAAACTATTTAAAATCTTAATCCTGGACTTTTTTTTTTTTTAGCTGAATAGATATTAGATAATGATGTTGAAGACCCTCTTTCCCTTACTCCTAAAGTAATAAGTGATACCTTGAGAAAGTTAAGATTTGAATTACCATGGAGGTTTTAAAAGTATCTAGTTGTCTTGCTGGACACTTTACATACACTGTCTTTTAAAATATGCCTAATGATGCAATGAGAGATAGTTGTTACTTTTTTCATTTTGAAAAACATTGAGAGAACTTAGATTTCAGTGTAGGTTCTTAACTTGGGGTGCAGGTTAGTTGGTTTCCTTTGTAATCATATTTTATTTTATATATGTAAAATCATTCTAAGAGATTCAGTGTAGCTGGAATTCAAACCAAAATCTCTCTGAATCTGGGTCTAGAATTTGTGTGTGCTTATTCCTCTTATACCACATTGCTGATAGATGAGAAAACTGTCTCTACCCACCTTTCTGAAAGATCATTTAGTTCATTACAGTGATAGAATACATATAACCAGGGAGAAACATATGGGCCTTGCCGCATGAGTGTTCACATATTTGCATTCATTCTGATTTGGAAAGTATTCAGTAATAACTGCAAAGTTAAAACCTGTAATACCAAGAAGATATGTTGTTTCCTAGGCAAAGTTACCTGGGAAGTTAGGGATGCATGTTTTGTTGGCTGAGAAGCGTAGGGTAGATCTTTGATTTCATTGATTTTGAAGAACTATCCTGTAGACTGGAGAAGGTTTGGGATTGGGGCTAATGTGGGAATTCAGTGCCTTCTAAGCAGATGAGAGAAATAAGATAGGAACCCAATTCAGAGGGAAATTTATTAATTAATCTGTTCTAACAAGTATTTGAGTGCCGATTAGATTTCATATACATATACAGTGGTAAGCAAAAGCAGAGACAGACTTTGACCTATTAGACTTTGTCAATCAGCTAACCACAAATAAATAATACAAAGTGTGGGTAAGTGCTAAGACAGAAAAGTACAAAACTTTGAGTTCAATTAGTAAAGGGACCTCTCTTGGGAGAGAAAGGCACTTTGGTAAGGGAAGAGTTGTTTGAGGAAAGGATTTACAAATTGTGTTTTGACAGATGAATGGAAGTTAACTAGTTAATACACTGAAGGTTGAAAAGGGATATATGAGTGATGTCTGTAAAATTATGAACAGATTTGATAGAGGATAGATGTATTAACTAATTCCTGGAAACCAAAATGAGAGACCTGTTTAGTAAGAGGAGGAATTTTAAATCAAACAAAAATAGTTATTTTTACCCTGATTGTTGAGGGACTATTGAAATTGGTAGAATATAAAAAGCATTAAAGAGGACCTAGAATAAGTTAAGGGGTAGCATATTTATAATGGGTTAAGGAAGCTAGAGTGTTTCTGTGCTTTTGTATGACTTTGGCATTTATGGTTTTATAAACAGTTCCTACTCATAGATCACTCCCAGAAGCCCACTTTTATACTGATTTTTTAAAATGTCTTGAAATATTTATACAGGTTGTAAGAACTGTAGCCTTAGGGTTCAAAGTGTTATGCAGGTCAGAAGCAGAAAACATTATTACTTGGAAAACAGTATTTCATGGTAGTTTAACTTTCATGTGAGAAGCTAGAACTAGTTCTGAAAAACTCTGTGGTCATTATATTTATTAGTCACTCATTTCTGTGTGATCAAATGAGTAGTTTTAGACTCCAAATTCTGTGGTAAATTTCTTAGCTTATTCAACTGAAAAGGATATTGAAGATACACTATATATTAGGCTTTGTGCTGAATTCTACTCATTCCAGAGGAATTCAAAAGCAGGTGGTGGATTGTGGTGATGAGGAGTCATCTTAAATCCACTTATATTGTCAACATAGAATTACAGTGTAATTCTATTAAGTTCATCTTTTGAGTTTCAAATTTTTGTCTTCCAATTCCAAAAGTTCACATGTCTAATTTATATATGTAAACACCTGCTAAGTAGAGGTTCATTGGTTTCCGGGCTTCCCAGGGGGTTACTTTAGGGACAGAGACTGGCCCAAAAAGCCCTTGACCTCTGTATCCTGAAGTGAGTTGGGAGCCAAAGCTTGGTTCATGTATGATTATTTTATTGTGGGCTGTGAAGAGAAGTGAGGGAGCTGGGAGGGGGAAAGCACATCCAGATAAATGATTCAAGTAGAATAATGAAGGTATTGTTCAACTGGGGCATTTGTGATGCTTATTTTTTGTAAATTGAATCTGTTTCCCCCCTCCCTAATTTTGTCTGTTTAGGTGTGTGTGGAATTTGATGGAGAATCTTGGAGGAAAAGAAGATGGATAGAAGTCTATAGCCTTCTAAGGAGAGCGTTTTTAGTAGAGCATAACTTGATTTTAGCGGAACGAAAGTCACCTGAAATTTCTGAACGAATTGTACAGTGGCCTGCAATAGTGAGTAAAACTTGGGCTTATTGAACTCCTGAGAAGAGGGCACTTTATCCATTGTGGGTAAAAGAAGGAAAATATAAATGTAATGCCAGAAAGTCAGAAAAAGCTCCCAGGATCTCCTGTCAGCCCTTTTAGGAACTCTGCAGCTCTGGGTGAGTCCCTTGACTTTGTTGGATCTCACGTTCACATGACAAATGGGGATGGAGGTAGTAGTGGGAATGTCTAAGTCAGAAGGCAGAAACCAGCAGTCATATGCAAACATACAGATCTGTTTGGTTTGGCCCTCACAGTAATTTCAGAAAATTTGAATTAATTGCCTACTTTAAAAAATGTGGAGAATGCATCTAAAAATCTAGATTTCCACTGTCTCTTAAAAAATCTATAAGTTATTGGCAACACTGAAGCCTTATGACAGTTTCTTATGGCAGCAATAACCCGGAGCCAAATAGTAGCTGTTGCCTTGCTCCCTGTAGGATTTCCAGTCTTAATCTTTTGATCTTTAAGTTTCCCTCTGGCTTATTAAATTTTTTGTCTTCAAAGATGCTATAAGTCATTATATGATTGTGCTTTATCCACATTGTAAAGTGTGGTGCAATCGAAGAGAAGAGTGAGCACTGTCTGGAGAGGATACTTTAGGCTTTATAGGACTTGAGCTGTTGCTTCAAGGAGGAAAGGTCAGATCTGGATGGTTTGGAAAGGCTGGAAGAATGGTTGAAGGCTGATAAGATTGTGAAGGGCCCTGCATATGGTGTCAGCAAAGTTAAGATTTTACCCAGAAGTGAAAAGAGGGCTGTGAAGATTCTTGAGAGATGTAGGGTTGTGGTTAAAGTTTTATTTTGCTCTTTGTATTTTTTTCACCAGTTATTAATAACTGGTTAAAAACACGGGCCTGTTTGCCCAGAAAAGTATGCATACAAATATTTTTTACATAAATTTTTGGGAAATCATGAATCTCTGGATCCAGTCCTATATGTTAATGACTCCCAAACTGGAGTCATTAATATATCTGGGTTAAATTATTGGGTTTGAATAAAAATTGTATGCTCTGTAGCTACATAATTGTTATGAGATAACTTGCAGTAAATAAAAAAATTTATTGACTTTGTCACTTGCTGTGTGTATGGAAAATTGCCAGTTCCTATTTTAAGAAAATTATGCTGACAGCAGTTACAATGCTAAAGTGCTAAACTTTATGATGCTAAAGTTTTCTTTTGTTTTAGATGTACAAACCTCTGTTGGACAAAGCTGGTTTGGGATCCATAACTTCTATTCGATTTCTGGGAGATCAACAAAGAGCATTTCTTTCTAAAGACCTTTTGAAGCCTATACAGGTAAAACATAGAAACTGTAGTAAACCATAGAAACAGAAATACGAAGTCCTTTAACATGAGAAATAAAATACAGTTGAATCTTGAAAAGTGTGGGTATTAAGGATGCTGACCCCTTGCACAGTAAAACATCTACATATAACTTTGATTCCCTCCGAAGTTTACTAATAACTTACTGTTGACCAGAAGCCTTCTTGATAAACTGTTGGTTAACATATATTTTATATATGTATTACGTATTGTATTCCTACAGTAAAATAAGCTAGATAAAAGAAAATGTTATTAAAATCATAAGCAGCATACATTTACTATTCATTAAGTGGAAATAGATCATTATAAAGGTTTTTATCCTTGTCTTCATGTTGAGTAGGCTGTCAGTCTTGCTATCTCAGGGGTGGCAGAAGTGGAAGAAAAATCTGTCTTTTTCATCAATATAGTGGCCAACTGTATTGATGTTGATTGCTCTAATTTGAATACCTAACAGAAGGTGGCAGGGGTGGCAGAAGTGGAAGAAAATCTGTGTTTTTTCATCAGTACAGTGGCCAGCTGTATTGATGTTTATTGCTCTATTTTAAATACCTAACAGAAAAGAACCTGTCCCATCAGCAGTTAGGTGTTACACATCATTCCTCAATGTTAGCTTTTGGATTAGTGCTGTCCATTTATGGTTGAAAGGACAAGGGTACTATAGTTGATGGTGTTTGTGTGTGGAAACACTTAGGTGATATGAAAATAATATTTAAAACTAGACTTATTTATATACATATATGTGCATGCATACATGTACACTCATGCATACATATATATAAGCAGTCTTCATTATTTGTAGATTTTATGTTTGTGAATTTACCTACTGGCTAAAATATGTTTGTAATCCCAAATTAATACTTGTGGTGGTTCATGGTCATTCACCAGTATGTGCAGAGCTGCAAACAATTTGAGTTGCGTGATGCAGGTTCCCAGCTCCCAGCTAAGGTCAAATAAGGTGATGTTCTGCATTGTTTCACTTATGCTGTATAACAGGTGTGCTTTTTGCCATCTATTTAATGCTGCATTTTTGTAGTTTTTGGTTTTTTTTGGTGAGTTCACTGTTTAAAATGGCCCCCCAAAACAGTGCTGAAGTGCTATGATGTGTCGTAAGAACAAACAAAATACATGTATTAGATAAGATTCGTTCATCTGTGAGTTATAGTGCTTTTGGCTGTGAATTCAAGGTTAGTGCATAAGCAGTATATGTTAAATAAGATGTCTTTCAACAGAAACACATAAAACAAGATTGTGTGTCAATTGCTTGATGAAAATGTGACCAGAGGCTTGAAGGAACCTACGCCTGTTTTCCCCTAGGAGCAATGGTTCAGTTTTTTGCAAGCTGCAAAAAACATTTTATTAACAGACACTGCAAATGATGAGAATAGATTGTGCCATGTGCATGTGTGCGTGCACACACACACAAACTCTTTGTAAAACTTCCACCTTTTTCCACATTTAGGCTCCTGGGTCTTGCCCATGTGATTATTTGTTATGAAAATATTGGAAGAGGAAGAGCACACAGATTAATTTACCTCCACAGATCACCACCCTCAGAATAATGTTTATATTATAGTATTCATCTTTTAGATAACATTCATAAAGCTTAATAATCTTATTTACCCCCTTCTGTTTTGCGACTTCATACCTGACTTGTTTCTTTGGTGTATAGAACTATAAAACCTATTTACTAAAAACAGTTTGGGGTCTGTTGTTACTGGGTTGCCGAACCTACATTGGGAAGCCCAAAGCACTGGCCTTCCCTCTACTTGAGTCTCATCCATACTTCCATCATCT
Organism: Aotus nancymaae; assembly: GCF_030222135.1. Classification (NCBI taxonomy): domain Eukaryota; kingdom Metazoa; phylum Chordata; class Mammalia; order Primates; family Aotidae; genus Aotus; species Aotus nancymaae. The sequence goes on from NW_026988429.1 coordinate 12,749,084, forward strand.
GGAAAGTGAGTGAAAACAGGGTTCATAATCTGAACCTTATTTTATAATGTTTAAGTAAATGGAACAGAGGAACATGCTTTCACTTAGTTAATTTCAGACACAGGTTACCTTCATATGTTAAGTACCCATCTTGATATTTTTCTTGCCTTGAAAGGAAGATGACTTGCTTGCAGAAATCAAGTAACATACAGGGAGATTGTGGATATTTTGCTTTACTGAGCGATAAAAGGAATTTTTTTCTTAGTTTTGTTTACTGAGATGTTTGCATCTTTCCTGTATTTAACCTTTTCAGTTAAGGTAGAACTCTAGTTTTGTTTCTTGGGATTGAAAAAGAAACATCTAAATTATTAAGTTTATATTTGTTCTTAGGGAGCGGTGCTGTGAGCCATCAGTGTGAGTGTTGTTATTAATACAATATGAATATGTAATTAACTGGGAGAACTATAATTGGTGATGTTGACTTTTACAGATGATGACTGTTCAAAGTTTAGTACTTCAGAGAATCATCTCATATATATGGGTGATCACATCAGGCTGTACAAAATTCCACATTGTGGGATGTGATTACCCCAGTAAGATACTTGCTTTAAACGCACAGAGCACCTGAAAATCATTTGGCATATGCAAAAGTTGGGACTGAAACTTAGGGTCTGTCTTTAGATTGAATTTCACTCAGTTATCTGTGGGTGAGAAAAAGATAAGGTATCTGGACAACTATCTCACACTTCTGTTGAGCCCTAGAACTCTTCTGGGCAGCCTAATATTTTTCTACTTTATTGAAGCCCTTTGCGGCTCTCTCCATTAATATGTACATGTTCATCTTGTAGTAGAAATTGTAGAATACAATTAAATTTTTTGAAATTGCATAAGCAATGCATGCATGAGAGAAAAACAAAAACTAACCCATTCTGGTAATTAATGTTGATCTCTCCTGGAGACTCTAGGTTTGTCTAATGTTACTTGGCGAAAGAAATACATTTTTCCAGCACAGCTTCTCTCCCTAACAGACTAGTTATCTTTCCCAGTGGGGGAAAAATGGATGAACCATTCTTGGTCACTGTCATTTCAACAGTGGCAGAAAAGCATAAAGGCCTAATATTGGAAGGGCTTCTGTGTTTAGCACTTTTTTCTTTGCCCTGCTAGAATTTGGTTTGGCAGGTTATTCCTATTGACAGTTTCTGTATTACATTTATCATAACTGGGTGTGCACACAAAGCCAGGAGACTGTGGAGTAGTGCCAAGAATGGAGCTGCTGCCAAGAATTGAATATTTCAGAACTGGCTTACTCTGAAGCCTTAGGCTATTCATTCAGATTTTCTGTTTGTCCCCCAACCTCTCTTTTTGTAAAAAAGAGTGTATTTGTAATGCGAGTCAGGTTAAATGAATCTGTGTGAAGTGAGTTATTTGTTAAAAATAGCAGTTTATCATCAGAAAGGGAGCCAAAGCTTGGTCAGCTTTAATGGGCCTTAGAAAGTACGGTTTTGGCCTAGGTAACCAGGCTGAGTTCTGGTTCAAGATTTTCCCTAAAATTGCCATCCTGGGTGCATGCATGCTCATCCCCAGAGTGGCCACTGGGCACAGCCACGGGTTCACTAATGCGAACATGGAAAAAAAGGGCTGCCCATTATCAGTGGAGTTTGATGGAAAGAGATAATGTGTACCTCTGGAGTTAATCTTTACGTTGTGTCAGAAAGTTTGGAGAACATTGATTAAGGAAACATTTTTCTGATTGATGAATAAAGTAACTCTCAGTTACGGTCATCTGCCCCTGCTAGGAGATTACACAGTGTATTATATAGCACATGCACTTTGTTATATAAAAGAAAGACAAACAAACAGTAATTGCAGTGAATTGACCACACAAATCTGTCTCTTGTGTGTCTTATCTGTGTTTTTTGCCCCTTGGATTTAGATCTGTGATTTCCCCATCCCCAATATTTAGGATATAGAGTGGTTTTTGCTTGGACTGACCAGCTGTTTGCTTGCTTATTTTCCCATAGCCAAAGTTAGTCATATTTGAAATTATGCTTTGAGCCACTCTTAATACTTCTCATGCTTCTAGCTTGGGGTGCCTTTACTTAAGTCTGCCTTATAGCTGTGATCATTTGATGGTTTAGGACATTTTGAGCCATTTGGAATTGGAATGGTTTGGGCTATCACGTGGTTTGTTAACACTGCTTTAACCCATCTGATTAACCAGTTGAAATAGCCCATTGGAATTTAAATAACTCTTCTTATTAACTGTTACTCTTAATATGTAATGATCTTTCACTTTTCAGGATGTAAACAATCTTCGACTTTCTCTTACGGATAATCAGATTGTCAGTAAAGAATTTCAAGCTTTGATTGTAAAGCATTTAGATGAAAGCCATCTTTTAAAAGGTATGTGCATTACCTAGTGGTGATAGTTCATGAGTTGACCAGTAATTAGCTTGTGAGAAGCCAGGGTTTAGCCTCTCATTCATTTGCTGATTGAAATTTCTTTTTTTCTTTTTCTTTCTTTTTTTGAGTCAGAGTCTTGCTCCCAGGCTGGAGTGCAGTGGCACTGTCTTGGCTTACTGCAACCCCTGCCTTCCACGTAGCTAGGACTACAGGTGTGCACCACCATACCCGGCTTAGTTTTGTATTTATAGTAGAGACGAGGTTTCACCATTTCACCGCGTTGGTCAGGCTGGTCTCAAACTCCTGGCCTTAAGTGATCTGCCTGCCAAATGTGAGCCATCATGCCCAGCCATTTCTTACTTTTTTTTCTAAAATAAAATTTTAAGAATATTAAAATTTAAAATTAATAAAATGTGTTTGATGCTAAAATCTCTGAACTTTGGAAAGTTCATGGATTAAAGGAAACTAAAAGTAAAGTTGGGCCAGGCACAGTTGCTCAAGCCTGTAATCCCGGCAATTTGGGAGGTCCAAGGTGGGAGGATTGCTTGAACCTAGGATAGGAGTTCAAGACCAGCCTGGGCAACACAGGGAGACATCAATCTCTACAAAACATTTTTAAAAAATTAGCCCGGTGTGGTGGCACATACCTGTAATCCCAGCTGCTCAGGAGGCTGAGGCAGGAGGATCACTTGAGCCCAGGAGGTCAAGGCTGCAGTGAGCCCTGATTATCCTGCTACACCCTAGCCTGGGTGACAGAGCAAGACACTATATAAAAACAAAAACAAAACAGTGAAGTGGGTATTTTTAAAGGTCAGCTATATTTTGATGTGGAATTTGATATATTTGGAATATCAGCCTTATAAAATTGTTAAGGCGTTAATTCGATATGCCTTACCTTCCCATTTATGTTACTGAGTTTCTACAATCATACTTTTTTTTTCTGTGTTTTTAAAATTATCAGACATAGCATTTCTGTGGGGGTTCCTGAATTTGATTCCTCTAAAACCACACAGGACAGTGAGTGAGGTTTTGATGAATTGTCTAGTACTACTTTGGTCTGATCCAAAATAAAAAGTTTAAATTTTCTCCCAGCTTTTCTGAAATGTCAGTCATCTTATGTTTATAGTGATTCTTTTAATGTTTACTTTTGCACTTTTTTAAAAAAAGACTTAGGAAAAGATTGTCCTGGATGATGATGCTATTGGGAGATAATGCAAATTGCTCTAAGAATTTTTTTTTTTAGGTGACAAAAACTTAGTTGGTTCAGAAGTAAAAATTTATAGCTTGGACCCGTCTACTCAGTGGTTTTCAGCAACTGTTGTAAATGGAAACCCAGCATCAAAAACTCTTCAAGTCAACTGTGAGGAGGTAAAGACAATGATAACTCCTTGTAAGATAACTCAACAGAGCATGATGACTATACAAAGCATTTATGATTTTTTAGGCATGAAATATCTTTATTATTTTATAGGGTAGAAATAATTACAATTGTTTTAAGAAGAAATTATTCATAAGAAACTCCTATTGTTATGTTAATGAGACAGATTTTTCAATATATTCTTGAGCATTTTTTATTTTCCAGTATCTTTGTTTTATTTATTTTTAAGATTCCAGCACTGAAAATTGTTGATCCATCACTGATTCATGTTGAAGTTGTACACGATAACCTTGTGACATGTGGTAAGATACGTTATTTATTAAAATCTTTTTTCTTCTACTTCCGCCTTCCCACAATAAGAGAGACAGGTGAGCCAACTTACCTATTTTTAAATATTTTAGGTAATTCTGCAAGAATTGGAGCTGTAAAACGCAAGTCTTCTGAGAGTAGTGGAACCCTGGTTTCCAAACAAGCAAAATCTTGCTCTGAGGTAACCTTCATTCATCTTTGTCACTTGTATAAAGCTTTCCTTAACTCTAACATTGCATGGCTAGTTTTTTTAAAATTATTATTTATTTAATTATTTATATTTTTTAAGAGAGAGACTCCAGGCTGGAGTGCAGTGGTGCAATCAGAGCTTACTGTAGCCTTTAACTCCTGCCTCCACAGTAGCTGGGACTCCAGGCATGTGCCATGCATGACACCTGGCTAATTTTTGTGGTTTTTTTTAGAGACAGAGTCTTGCTATGTTGACCAGACTGGTCTTAAATTCCTGGGCTCAAGCGATCCTCTCACCTCAGCTTCCTAAAGTGCTGAGATTACAGTCGTGAGTGAGCTACTGCCTCCGGCTGCATGGCCAATTTTTTAGTGTTATATAGCTGTCTGCTCTTTGCTAGTTCCAGATCTTGGCCATAATTCCTACACCGAAGCAGATGGAGATAATATAAGTTTATAGTTTACTATTTTATGTTAAAAAGTTTCATTTTTTGGTATTTGCTGGAGATTCTCAATAGATTTCACAATTACGCCATGTGGAAGTGTTCTTAAAGGTCAATTGAGTTGTGCATGTCAATGCCTGGCACGAAAAGAGGGAAGGAGCCTTAGCATTCTGAGTAGATTGGGTATTGAAATAGGACCCTCACCTTCTCAATAATAAGAAATTTTGATTGGGTAAGCAAGTATCCTAGTATTTCAAGGGAAGTGATTGGTTTGCCATTACTAATTTCTGTCCAGAAAAGTAGAGGCTTTTATGAATACTACTGTGGGTTCAAGTACCAGATTTAATTCTTTTCTGAAATAGTTACCATTTGGACCAAGACTATTTCTCTTTTAGGTGAGTTAAATCATTAGGATCTGTTACAGTACAAATAACTTTTTCGCACCTTAGGAATCCGAATGCACTTGTCACGTGGATAGTTTCCTGTGTTATAATTATCAAAAACACTTTTATGGTGCTCCGCCCCAGGCTGGAGTTCAAAATTTAAATACTGACCAAACTAATGTTAAGATTGTTGCCAGCATTTGAAAGAGAACCTTGAGGTCTCGGGGAGCAAGGCCAGGAAAAATGGCATGGGGAGTGGGCCAGGGTCAATGAATAAATCTAGGTTTCTTGATTAAGAGCAGACTGGACTACAGCATCAACTAGAACCAAAGCTAGCACTGTGCACACAAACACTTGAGTCTGTGTAGCTAGGATGGTTAATTGGCTTTTTTGAATCTTTTGCCTGTGTATAGGCAACAGGAACTTTGATAACCAAAAGCTTTGTAAACCAAAGTGTCTGAAGCCTCTGTCTTCTTTTGAATGGTAAATAGGCTTTGTCCTCTTGAGTGGAGGCTCAGGTTGTTTATGAAAGAATGAAGAGGTAATTATGGAAATCAGTCTTACTGCCTTTCATTTTTGCCTTAAAGTTTACAAGGTGATTTAAAGTACATCCATTCAAGAAACCACAATTACCGTATTAAGTACTCACTGTGTGGTGGATACTTGGTCCTGGAGCTTGAAAAGTATCTGGAGTTCCTGTCTCAGAGTCCACAGGACAGTGAGGAGGACAGACTTCCAAAGGGCTCCCACAGGTGCTGGGGAAATGCTCTGGGCAGGAGCTCTGCAGGTGCCTCGAGAAGCAGCTTGGGCAGAACCTCTCAGATAGGGAGGATGTGTCTTCTTTGCTGAAGGGCAAATGTTTCACTGTGGTTGGAGCACAGGAGGCATGGAGAAAGAGAAGCAGGGTCAGAGATAGGAAGTTTGGGTTTTATGCTGCAGATGAAGAGGGAATGTCTGGGGTGTTCAGGGGTTTTCAGTTCAGGGATTGATTGAGGTTTGTAGATGATGGATGAGGGAAGGAGATGAGAATAGAAAAAGTGCACTGATTAGGTTAGTTGTATTGCCCATCATAAACAGAGGTGAGGTGAGGAAATAGCTGAGGGGATGGAGAGCTATTTAGGAGACAGCATTCATTGGATTTGGTGAAAGACTAGGTGTTAGGACTGAGAAAGCAAAGAAATGTATAGCTAATGAAGTAGGTAGAACAAATGAAATGTCTACCTCATAGAACATGACAGTTCTAGCTTAGGTGGCTCAAGTGACATGGTCACTCAAATATTTATGATACTGTATAGTCTCTCAGTATAGAAAGGGGCTGAGCTAGTGAGGAATAGCGGTCTCTAGTCTAGAAGGGAATGGATAGTAAGCCTCTGGGTAAGTAATGTGGCCAGGACTACACACAGGATGTCAAGCTCAGAGATGATATTGTCAAATAATCCATAGTATTAGAAAGCTGAGAGATAAACAGGATAGAGTAATAATTTCTTTATGTCAGATTTTAACATTAGAGAAATTGTTGGCAATCTAGAGTTAGAAGTAGTAAATAGCAGTTCAGAGGAGTTGGTTGGGTGTTGCCTGTCATGGGGAATGTGTCAGTATAAACAGGAGTATGATGAAAAGGAGAGCTGAGCTACGAGATGTGCTGAGGAAGAGGGGTCGGGAATAGGAATGGTGTATCCTGTTGGATAGTGGAGGGATCAGTCTGGGGTGCAAGCATAACTGAGGTCAGTGGGAACCTCCTGTTGGGGAAGGTGCCAGTTCTTCAGAGTGTCGAGTGTGTCAGTGATGAGAAAGGTGATTGAACAAGTAAATTTGTAACCTTCAAGGAGGTACTTGTAAAATGTGGGCGTATAGACATATGTGATCCTGTCTCCTTGACCCAAATTCTTACAGGGCAGGGAACATTATATTTTAATCTTTCTCAACATGTTGCTCATACTATGTGTGCTATTGAGCTGAATGTTGGGCACATTAGAAGCTATTAAAAAAATAAGCCTGCCCTGTAGCCTGGAGGTAAGTTTCTTACCTTCTGCATCTAAAATGAGAAACTAAGTTGAGTGTTTTAAAAATGTATGTTGCACCTCTTAAGCTCGATGCTAGTTGTGTCATTCTAAAGGAAGTTGAAGGTGGTAGATTTTTACCTAGGTTTTAGAAGTTTTTGAAAATATTTTTTTGATTACAAAGCTCATCTCATTTTAAAATTTTTGGTTAACCTAGAAAATTATAGTAAAGAATCATCACTTATAATCATACTTCTCAGAGACTCTCTGTTTACATTTTGGAATACGTTCCTCCTATCTCTTTTTTCCCCCTGTATATATCACGGAGGCCTGGGTTTTTTTTTTCGTTAGTTTTTTAAAACTAAAAACCTTACTCTTGTAGCCTCCTCGATTCCCTTATAGTGTATTATAATTATTATTCCATATTGGCAAATACTTTCATTCTGAATGATTCTTCTAATCAGACAAGTTTTGGAAACACTGGCCTGGCCTAGATTTTAAGAGGGTTGGGGAGATAAAGGGAGCAGTGGGGAAAGAAAGTTTTTGAAATGTATAAGTGAAAGGTGAGTAAAGTAACACACTCAGCACGATTCTCACTGTGTTTTCACATCCCAGATGCATTGGACTGGCACTTTTAGGGTGGTCTTTGGAAGACAGGCATTTTGGATTAGGTAGGCAAGACTCTTGACTGCTTTGATGAATACTTTTGGTTAAGATAAACCTGTTTGCCAGTGATAGCTGGCTCCTTGAAGGTCTTCTCTGCCTAGCAGACTATTCCTCAGAGTTACGACGTTGCCTGGTTAATTGGGAAAGAGTCTGCTGAGGAGTGTGAGCCAGCACTGTCCTTTTTAGAATACTATCATACACTCAATTATATTATCTCCATCTGCTGGCAGGGGGAACTATTGCCATGACTGGTATAGAAGACCTTCAGGGAAAACTCTTCAGGTAAGAAGAAACTTTGACCCTTTGTTGAGTCAGAGACCAGGGCAGAGGTGCACTCATGAACATGGGTTTGGGAATTGGAGTCCTGTTCCTGTTGAGCTAAACCTTAGGAAAGTTGTAGCGGGAAATACTTCAGTTTCTTAAAGGAAAAGCATGCTAAGTTATGCTACTTCACAGGGTGACAGGACTGAGAAAATTTTTACAGTGTTTTTCTGCTTTAAGACAGCTCATCTCTAAAATTGATTTTAGTGCCAGGCACTATGGTAAAGCACAACCCTATAAAGTATGCTTCATAGAAAGACAGTGCTAGGAAGTGTTAGAGACTGAATTTCAAACCAAAGTCTAACACCAGAATGTAGTACTCTTAATCACTGTGCTGTTGCTACTGCTCTCCAAACCTTTTCCTTCGTGTGGTGAATCACCCTTGTAAAAATAGCAGATTTCTTCTTTCTTTCCTCCTTTCCTCCTTCCTTCTGCTCCTCCATCCCTCCTTCCAACAAATATTTATTGCATATTTAGCGTATGCTAAACTGATCTACAGTGGTGATCATCACTTCCTATCACTTGAGGTAACTCATAAGAGTTATTGATTTATAGCTAATGTTATTTGCTGACAGCATTCACTCATTCATATGTTCATTCCACCAGTCTTATTTATTGAGCATCCACTGTATGTTTGGTTTTATGAGGTATAACAGAGTGGGCACAAGAGCAGGGCCTCTGCTCATAAAGAGTATGTGTCCCATTGTGAGGAGACTGAAAATAAATAAGTGAAAGGTACTTTCATAGTGTGATAAGTGCTATAAAAGGTGTACACAGGAATATGATAAAGAGTAAGGGACAGCTTTTGGGATGCTACTTTAGAAAAGAGTAATCAAATTCTGAGAGGGAGACATTTTAACAGACTCGAGGGTGAAGAAATAGAACCAACCAGCCACTGAAAATGATGTAGCGAGAGAGATAACAAGTACAAGGCCCAGGCAAGAAAGGGCTCAGAACACTAGGAGATGAGAATGGAAGCCAGTGTAGTTGGAGTACTGTGAGCAAGGGGAGCAATGAAAGAGATGGGGGGAGGAGGGGCAGAAGTGGATAGGAGACTGGACCACATGGGATTCCTGTAGGCAGGCAGTGGACTGCTTGATCTTATTTGGTTTATGTTTTATAGAGATTGTTCTGTGGTAGAAGAGATTTTGGGTAGGATGCAGATGATCCAACAAGAATGGAAGGAAGGTTGGTTAGGAGATGTGTAGCTTAGGGAAAAGATGGTAGTGGTGGCATGGAAAGAAATGGGTAGATTCAACACATACTTTGCAAATAGAGTCAAGATTTATTGGTTTATTGATTACATATGGGAAATTAGATGGTTTTTTTTTTTTACTTAAGCAGCTTAATAAATCTTATATAGAGTAAAAATTTATACTTAGGTTTATCATCCAAATTTCTTAAGTGTGTTGCTTTTGGGAGAGTAACTTAAGGAAAGGTATTAGTGCATCAACTCTAAACACAGTCAAAATAAGGGAGGTGATCAATGCGAGGAAACATAATTGGTAAAATTGAGCCTTGAATATGCATTTCGAAATGATTTGGCAATTAAACTTTGGGAGACTAACCTCAGATTAACTTTAGGAATAAACTAATTTCCTCATTTAAAGGTTTAGGAAACTCAGAAAACACCCAAAACCAAACATAACACCTTCTGGAGAACATTAAGATAATATTTTACCAAAATTGAGTTGACTGAAATAGTATAATATATGATCAGATAATTTAGTGCCTAAAAATAGTTGAAACTATGCCAAAACTTTGCTAGTGATTAAATTCTTATTTTTCAGATATTTCTGTTTAGCATATGCTAGGCAGTCTTTTCAAGGCTGTCAGAGTAAATGTCTGAGAAAAAGATTCATGAGTAGAGATACATATAAATATATTCAAAATTGTGAGGTTTTAAAAACCTGCTGGCTAGGCACAGTGGCTCATGCCTGTAATCCAAGCACTTTGGGAGACCAAGACAGGTAGATACTTGAGGCCAGGAGTTGGAGAGAAGCCTGCCTAACATAGCAAAATCCTATCCCTACTAAAAATACAAAAAATTCGCCGAGCATGGTGGCGCATGCCTGTAATCCCAGCTACTCCGGAGGCTAAGGCATGAGAATTGCTAGAACCCAGGAGGCAGAGGTTGCAGTGAACCAAGATGATGCCACTGCACTATTAGCCTGGGTGACAGAGTGAGACTCTGTCTCAAAAACAAAAAACAAAACAACAAAAAAACTATTAATGGAAGTTGTACATTAAACTTCGGAAGTTAATAACTAGAGGATGAAACTTTGTAGATTCTTCAAGTTTAGATTTGGTGGTAAGGCAGGAGATTATTGAGAAAAGTATATGACTTAAAATTTTAAGCACATGTGAGAAACCTGGTGAAATGGGTCAATTGGTTTCACCTGTTTCAGCCATAGACTAGTTGTCTTGAGTTTATCTCTTCTTTCTTTTTTCATGGTGGGAGGTTTATTTTTGTGAATGGTATAAACTGTTAAGAAGTGGATTCAATACTTAATTATTGTAAAGATAAAATTACCTGAAAAGGGAATGGGGACAGGTTTCCCAATTTTGACCACAGGCCTGTTATAAGTTGATATTTTTTGCAGCTTGAGATGACTTTTGTGACTTGATGAGCCACATAAGAGTAAGAACTGTGTCCTCAACCTTTATTGCATTGCAAAAGCTTATCTTGGTACCCAGTAGGCATCACTGCCTTCAAGAGTCCTATGTGGTCTGGTCTTCTGCCAAACTATGCAGTAAGTGGGTGGTGGGCACTCAAGTCATGCCAAAGTGAATGCATGTGAAGCTGCCACCATTTAAAACTGTTAATTAAAAGTTCACCTCTGCATTGCGTTTATTAAAGTAATTGCCACCTGACTGTTTTCCTGGCACAATGATTCAGAGGTCTGAAAAAGATAAGCTTGTGATCCTTCATAGGAAGACTTAAGTTTTGTGAAAAGCTGGAGTGATTTATTTACAGCCTTAAAGTCCTTCATTTTGTACTTAATCACTTGTTTTACTTTCCTGTTTCTTTTTATTTGGCTGTGGTACTGTGCTTGTTTAGTATCAAGCAAATGATCTTAAATTTGATAGCATTTCATTATTTCCTAACTATTAACTTCCTTTTAATATCTGTTGGTTTAATATCTTCTAGGCCTCTCCCAGTATGTGTACTGTACAGTCTGTACCTACAACAGTTTTTAAGGAGATACTGCTTGGCTGTACTGCAGCAACTCCCCCTAGTAAGGACCCAAGACAGCAAAGTACTCCCCAGGCTGCCAACTCTCCACCTAACCTTGGAGCAAAAATTCCTCAAGGGTGAGTAGTGATTTGTTAAAGATGTTTAATTATAATAATAAACTATTTCAGTAATGGCTCATTGTTTTTATCTCTGGTTGTCCAGGGAGGTTTTTCAGTAGAGTTTCTGAAAGAAAAGATGGATAGATGCTTTTGGAGGTGAAAAGTGTAGAAGGTACGCAGAGCAATATGGAAAATGGTATAGAAGTGAAAGGGGGCATGAGAAAAGAGACTATCTTGATGTAGTGAGAAGGATCAATTGAAATATTACAGACATTTATAGAACAGGTGTCTTCTTTCAAAGAAAAGGGAATAGATTGGTTGTACATGGAAGACTGAGGTCAGTGGGAATGTGAAGAAGCAGTGAGGCATGGTTACAGTGAGAGATTCTTCTCAGCCTCGACATGAGTTGACCCAAGTATAGTTGAGAAATGTGGCAGTAGAGAGGATTCTAAGAATAATAGAAATGAGAAAGCAATAGCTGTAGGTGGTACTGTTACTAACTTATAGAGGAAGAAAATGAGTAAGAAATGTAAAGTTTAACCAGAAATTTAAAGTAGGTACAAGGTTGACAGAACAAGTAATTTTCAGAGAAAGATCTCTTTTGGGAAGTGATAGTGGCCTGTGTAGGCAGGCATTTGATACAGACCTAAGATACAGGTCAGAGAGACTATGGTATAGAAAAGTAGATTTAGAAGACTGCTGCAGAAAGGTAGAAGAGTGGTTGATCACACTGGTTCACTGGGAAAAAATAGGCAGCCTGGGATAGAACTTCGAGGATGGCCATGTGGCAAACAGGAGGAGGAGCAGTCTTCAAAATAGAAAGGGAGGGAACATTAGGAAGTTCAGTGATATCCAAGGAAAGATTTTTCATATGAGTCTTTAAGTGAAAAATTCTTCTCCAGGATGAAATTCTTTGTTAGAGGCAGGAACAAAAAAGTATAATAGGAAAAAAGGACTTTGTATTTTTTGGAGAAAGAACTGTAAGATGAATTTCCAAGAAACAAAAGTTCTTCAAGGCTATTCCCATTAAGATATACAGGGAAAATACCAAATCATTCTGTAAATAACCGAGTAATCAGTCAGCTATTCTATTTGCTATGTGTTCTGATCACTGAACAAACAAGAATGAAATTATTCCCTGTTATGGCTGCTTACATGTTCATAGCAGAAAAGGGTTTTGTGCTGCTGCCAGTTTTTTGTTTTTGTTTTTTGAGGTTTTTTTCTTAGGATCTTGCTCTGTTCCTAGGCTGGAGTGCATTTGCAGTGGTACAGTCAAAGCTTACTGGAGCCTTGAACTCCTGGGCTCAAGTGATCCTCTTGCCTCAGCCTCCCAAGTAGTTGGGACTACAGGCATGCACCACCACACCAGGCTAATTTTTAATTTTTTTGTAGAGATGGGGGTCTTGCTATTTTTCCCAGTCTGATCTTGAACTCCTGGCCTCAAGCAGTCCTCTCATCTTGCCCTCCCAGAATCCTGGGATTATAGGCATGAGCCATTGGACCTGGCCCATTGTTAGTTTTTAATTATATTTTGTGTGAGTATCTTTGAAGGGATTTCTAACATTTCTAATATACATACATATTTTCGAATTTTAATCTTAACACATTGACTCTTACTAGAGATTCAATTTCTGACTCTTGGCAAGTAGCAAGAATCTTAGTTTTGTCTTTGAAATTCAAACATAATCTTCATTTTAGAAGAAAGAGTTAGCAGAGGTTTCTCTGAAATTTACAAAAAAAAAAAAAAAAGAAGAAGAAGAAAGAAGCTTTCAGAATTGCCTCTAAATTTGACTTTTAGTTTTGACACTTATAAACCACAGAGCTGCTTACCTGCTGAGTATATTCTTTGGTTTCATACGATATTTTGTTTTGAGGGAAAGCTAAAGTTCATTGTCTGTGAGAAGTACAACTAACTTAAGATTTACAAGAACATGCAGACAGAATTTAGAGTTTTATTTTTCTGAGTGTTTATGATATTTTTGCAGAACCACTGACTGATGACTTTTAACTCCAGCTCACAGAAACCTATCCTAAATTCTGTAACATATAAGAAATTTTCCTTTTTCTTTCATACTGGTTACCCTAGGGAACCAAATAGTTTGTTTTGGGAAGATAATCGAGAGATAGAAAGAGGCCTGGATGCTAGCTTTCTATATCATCTTTTTCAGATGTCATAAGCAGAGTTTACCAGAGGAAATTTCTTCCTGTCCAAATACAAAGTCTGAAGTTCTGAGAACAAAACCAGATGTCTGCAAAGCAGGGTTGTTCTCAAAGTCTTCTCAGATTGGAACTGGAGACTTGAAAATTCTGAGTGAGCCAAAAGGTAGCTGTACCCAGCCTAAAACAAACACTGATCAGGAAAACAGATTGGAATCTGTTCCACAACCATTGACTGGCTTTCCTAAGGAATGCTTACCTACAAAGACTTCTTCTAAGGCAGAATTGGAAATAGCCAATACTCCTGAACTGCAGAAGCACCTAGAACATGCACCTTCCACATCGGATGTTTCAAATACACCGGAAGTGAAAGCAGATGTCAATAGTGATAGCCCTAATAATTGTTCAGGAAAAAAGGTAGAACCTTCAGCTGTAGCTTGCCGATCACAGAATTTAAAGGAATCTTCAGTAAAAGTAGATAATGAAAGCTGTTGTACAAGAAGTGACAATAAAATCCAGAATGGTGAGTGTTTCTAAATATCTTTATTGGTAGAAGGTAAGAAATGGTGTATGTATATATATACGCACATATCTGTTTCTTGTCCTATGAGAAACTATGTGAAAATGACTTTGTAGAAACAGTTTATACAATCAGAAAAGTTTAAAGAAGACGATATAATTCCCAAATCTCAGAAATGATTACTGTTAACATTTTGTACCTGGTTTCATATATATAGAAATACAGATAAACTATATTACACAAATGGGTTCATGCCAACAGCTTTACCCTGGGAATTAGAGTAGGTGTCTATTAGTATTTTATTTTATTTTATTTTATTTTTATTTTTTTGAAGAAAAAGGAAGAGAGAAAGAAAAAAAAAAAGAATGAAGAAGAGGAAGAAAAGGAAGAGAAAGAGGGAGAGAGAGAATGGGAGTATTGCTTTATTGCCCAGGCTAGAATGCAGTCTAAAAATGGGAATTGAAAACCTCTTTTATGCCAATAATTGTGCTTAACAATGGAGACAGGAAGGAATAAGGGAAGAAAATAACAAACAAGCAGCCAACCAATATTTCATTTAAACCTATGAAATGCTATACAATTATTGAGGAGTGATTTGCTTCCAATTATGTAGTCACTTTTGGAATAGGTGTGGTATGGTACTGGTAAGAATGTGTGTTTTGTGTATTTGAAGTGGAAAGTTCTATAAATGTTTTAAGTTTACTTGTTCCAGGTCTGAGTTCAAGTCCTGGATGTCCTTGTTAATTTTCTATCTCGTTGATCTGTCTAATATTGACATTGTGATGTTACAGTCTCCCACTATTATTGTGTGGGAAGCTAAGTCTCTTTATAAGTCATTAAGAACTTGTCTTATGTATCTGGGTGCTCCTGTATTGGGTGCATGTATATTTAGGATTGTTAGCTCTTCTTGTTGCATTGATCCTTTTACCATTATGTAATGTCCTTCTTTGCCTCTTTTGATCTTTGTTGCTTTAAAGTCTATTTTATCAGAGATGAGAATTGCAACTCCTGCTTTTTATTTATTTATTTATTTTTGCTCTCTGTTTGGTTGGTAAATCTACCTCTGTCACTTTGTTTTGAGTCTTTGTGTGTCGTTGCATGTGAGATGGGTCTGGATACAGCATACTGATGGGTTTTGGCTTTTTATCCAGTTAATAATATATATGAGTTTAATACTGCCATTTGATGCTAGCTGGCTGTTTTGCCCATTAGTTGATGTAAGCTCTTTATTATGTTAATGCTGTTTACTTTTTGATATATTTTTGGAATATTTTTGGAAAGGCTGATACTGGTTGTTCCTATATATGTGTAGTGCTTCTTTCAGAAGCTCTTGTAAAGCAGGTCTGGTGATGGTGAAATCTCTAAGTACTTGCTTGTTCGCAAAAGATTTTATTTTTCCTTCGCTTGTGAAGCTTAGTTTGGCTGGATATGAAATTCTGGGTTGAAAGTTCTTTTCTTTAAGGATGTTGAATATTGGCCCCCACTCTTTTCTGGCTTGTAAGGTTTCTGCTGAGAGATCTGCTGTAAGTCTGATAGGTTTCCCTTTGTGGGTAACCTGACCTTTCTCTCTGGCTGCTCTTAGTATTTTCTCCTTCATTTCAGCCCTAATGAATCTGATGATTATGTGCCTTGGGGTTGGTCTTCTTGAAGAATATCTTTGTGGTGTTTTCTGTATTATCTGGAGTTGAATATTATCCTGCCTTGCTAGGTTGGGAAAGTTTTCCTGAATGATATCCTGAAGAGTATTTTCCAACTTGGATTCGTTCTCTTCGTCACATTCAGGTACACCTATCAAACGTAGATTAGGTCTTTTCACATAGTCCCATATTTCTTGGAGACTTTGCTCATTCCTTTTTATCCTTTTTTCTCTAATCTTGACTTCTTGTTTTATTTCATTCAGTTGGTCTTCGATCTCTGATATCCTTTCTTCTGCTTGATCAATTCGACTGTTAAAACTTGTGCTTACTTCGTGAAGTTCTCGTGTTGTTTTTCAGCTCCATTAATTCACTTATATTTCTCTCTAAATTGTCTATTCTCGTTAGGATTTCGCCAAATCTTTTTCAAAGTTCTTAGTTTCTTTGCATTGGGTTAGAACAAGTTCTTTTAATTCACCGAAGTTTCTTATCATCCACCTTCTGAAGCCTACTTCTGTTAATGGAACGCACTCGTTCTCCATCAGGCCTTGTTCCGTTGCTGATGAGGAACTGTGATTCCCCTGTAGAGGGAGAGGCATTCTGATTTTGGGTATTCTCAGCCTTTTTACACTGGTTTCTTCCCATCATTGAAAATTTATCCACCTGTTGTCTTTGTGATTACTGACTTTCAAATTAGGTCTCTGAGTGGACATCCAACTTGTTGATTCCCAGCGCCGAAATCTGAGCAATCCACTGTGCCGGCCCAAACAGAGGTGTTAAGATTGATGGTGCTTTTCTGCCCGGGAATCTCTGGTCTAGTTCCCTTCTTGCCAAACAACATCAGCCAAAAGGGGACCCAGTCCTGCTCACTCTGCACCAAGAACTGCCACGCTGAGACGCCGGCAAAACCGCTGCACCGGCCACAAGAGTCGCACTGGCGACCTGTGGGGCTCCTCCGCTGGGAATCTCCTGGTCTGTGAGCAACAAAAATTCGTCTGAAAGTGTGGCGTCCTCTCGTTCTCTGCACTTTCACTGAGAGCTACAATCCCGAGCTGCTAGTGCTCAGCCATCTTGGATCTCTCTCTATTAGTATTTTAAAGCAAGGATTCCGTTACATGCATTTACCATATAATTTAACTGGTTCCTATTAGGTGGGTAATTAGGTGGTTCCCAATTTTTAGGTTAAGAAAATTTTGAAACAAAATCTAAAGCAATCTGGTGATTATTTCAGCTTGTCACTGATCTTTCTGTGACGTCCCAATTGGAGTGGAAGAGGTGACCTCTGTCAGATCTATGACAGGTAGTTCAGATTTGAAATTTTAGAAAAGATGCAGAATCATATCATTTCTGGAAAAGGGACTTGGATAAAAGATGTTAAGGATAGGACTGAAACACCAGGAAGAGTCTCTTTGCTTAGGGGGAGGTCCAACTGCACCCACAATTTAAAACTGAATTACTCTTTTTATAGGGAAAATGGTACATTGTACTTGATGCCACTTACATGAAGTTTGAGGATGCATTGTAATGGCGGTAGTTATCAGAAGCTCTGTTACTAGAATTAGAAGAACAAAATGGTTTCAGCATGTCATTAAGTTTAGTGCTATTAGAATTTAAAGATGCCTTTTGATCATTGTTAGCTATGTGGGAAATTGGTATGGATTCTGTTAATGTTTTAGGTTTGGCATAGTGGCTAACTACTGTAATCCCCATGCTTTGGGAGGCCGCTGTGAAAGGATTGCTTCAGACCAGAAGTTTGAGACCAGCCTGGGTAGCATAGTGAGACCCGATCTCCACAAAAATTTTTTTAGAAAATCAGCCAGGTGTGGTGGTACACACCTGTATTCCTAGCTACTAGGGAAGCTGAGGCAGGAGGGTTGCTTGAGCACAAGAGTTGGAGGCTGCAGTAAGTTATGATTGTACCACTGTACTCCAGCCTGGGCAACAGAGCGAGACCTTGTCTCAAAAAACAAAACCAACCTATTTATTTGGATCAGTAAAAATGAATATATCTACACTACCTTTTTAACTTCAGGCCTCTTTGAAATTCAAGAGCAAGATGGCTGGATTTGACTTTCGAATCTTTTTAGTATAGCATTGGAAGAATAGAAAGAACTTTCTTTGCCTAGCGATACTTCTAACCTAGCTTCTTCATTGAGGTTTAAGTTAATATAGCTGTTAATTTGCATAAAACTAATTGCATAAGATTATCCGCTTCTCAGAAATTATGTAACTCTCAAGAGAAAGTACATATTCATAACCATATCCTTGTTCTATTTCTTTATTCTTTTTGAATCATCAGCTCTCACACTCAGCTAGATTTTGAAGCAATTATTTTAATATTATGTGAAGAAACAGTAAAGATTCTAGTGCAGTAAGCAGATGATAGATACACAAGTGAGTTATGGAATCCAGCTTTATCTCATTTAATGTATTATGCAGCTTTCCCCCATCTAATGAATTTTAAAAACCTACTTACGTTCTGGACTAGCTTATCCTGCTATCTACTGTGACTTTTGGTTGAGGCATGAGAGTGCGATCAGAAGCCTACTAGGACTTCTGAGCTGTGTCTACTAACTAGAACTGCATGTTGATATAGAAGGCTTGGAGAACTTTTTTGCTCCTTTGTTCCACTTTCAGTCTAGAAAACAAAAGCAAAATGGAGTCTAACAGCTGCCTTTTTTTTTTTTTTCCTGTTCGGATAGATTTGTGGCTTCTCAGAAGTGGGATTGCATTTTTCTCTTGACTTGGCTCTGAATTCAGAGAATCACTGATGTTAGTACCTGTTGCTGTCCTCAGCAAAGAGTTAGATTTAGACAGTTCAACTTTCTTATTTCTAGATATTTTCTTTTTTTTTTTTTTTTGAGACAAAGTATCGCTCTTGTTGCCCAGGCTGGAGTGCAATGGCGCAATCTCCACTCATCGTAATCTCTGCCTCCCCGGTTCAAGTGATTCTCCTGCCTCAGCATCTCGAGTAGCTAGGATTACAGGCATGCGCCACCACACCCGGCTAATTTTGTATTTTTAGTGGAGATGGGGTTTCTCCGTTTTGGTCAGGCTGGTCTGGAACTCCTGACCTCAGGTGATCTGCTCGCCTTGGCCTCCCAAAGTGCTGGGATTACAGGTGTGAGTCACTGCCCACACTGATATTTTCTCTTCTGAGCCTGGATAGAACAGATAAGATAACCTTCTTGCCTGTAATCTGTAGAAGCCTTGCCCAACTCAAAGGATGATGTCATTCAATATCTGAGTAATTAAAATTCAGTCCTTAAACTACTGATCTCTTTATGTTCTCTTCTTTCTTATTTTGTCTTCTCTTTCACTAAAACTGAATAAGAGTGTTTAAGGGATCAAGGACTGACAGCATCATGTAGCAATTTACATTGTGCTCTAGTCCTGCTTTAAAAGAGAGGTAAGATTAGATCACCTCTGAGGTAATTATTGAAGATGTTTATTTATTTAATAAAACCTTCTTTCATTTGGGATCTTTGGTTTTCTCCAAGACTGACCTCTCCCACCTGTCTCTCAACTAGTTCCCCAGAAGCTGTTTGTTTTTGACTTTTGTTTGTTTGCCTAAAAACCTACTTCCCTCTTCTCCTTTTCCCTCGACCCTAAGAAAAGTTCTTTTCTATTTCTATGAAATATTCCTTAAGGCTCTTAACAAGTGGATTCCTTTCTTTATTTGCTCTGACACAGTGATTGCTCTTTCTCGTTATATCTCTACTTTTTCTTTAGAAATCATGTTAACATTTCAAGTTCTCCTGCCCATTACAAGTTAAAACATAAAATCTGCATTTACTTAGAATTATACTCCTGTCTTTAGCTGGTGCTCTTAATCCTGAGTGGACCCCATATGTGAAAGAAATGGAAGACATGTCAAGAATCACGTGACAGGCATTTAGAAGACAGTTTACTTCATAGATCCAGGGGCTGTGTAGGAAAACAATTTGTTTATTGTTATTTTTGTAATGGTTACCTTTTGCATTGTACTTTTAAAAACACACCTTAAATCAATCTTTTTTGAATTTGGAAAGTGACAGAACAGACGTCCACTAAGGCCTCTGCAGAGGTGAACCTCAAGAGAGTTTAAATTAAATATCTGATTTGAAAACATCCTAAAATATTTGTCTTATATAGGGTTGTGAATAGAAGTATACATTAACTTTGAATTGTGTCTGGCTGTTTAATTTGGGGTTTTATGTTGCCAAATGGATTCAACAAATGAGAATTGTTTTATAAAGAGAGTAAAACTCATCATTCTGATGGTTGTCTTCTCTTGATGCATTTTTAGAAATTACAGTTGAACCAGGAATGGAGAAGGGGAGTTCTTTTTATGGGAATATTGGCTTTTTGAATAGAATTCAGTCACATATGAATGTGATGTTCAAAAATTTGATGTTCTGTCTCCTTAATCTTTTATTTTCCTAGCCTCATCCAGGAAGTCGGTTTTGACAGACCCAGCTAAACTCAAAAAGCTGCAGCAGAGTGGCGAGGCCTTTGTACAAGATGATTCTTGTGTTAACATTGTGGCACAGCTGCCTAAGTGCCGAGAGTGTCGCTTGGACAGTCTCCGCAAGGATAAGGAGCAACAGAAGGACTCACCTGTGTTTTGCCGCTTCTTTCACTTCAGGAGGTGAGGCATTTTGAGAAAAGTTCACATAATCTGGGCGTACTTTTTATGCTAGATGATCTAGCATACTTTTGTTACTCTTCTGTCAACAGTAAATCTAGAACTAAAAAGGTGGTAGATGTTACATTTATAATCTCTAGGTTGGAGAATCTAGTGTTTTTTTTTTTTTTTTTGCTGAGCAAAGTGCTGACTCATTTATTATTTATTAATTGCCATTAAGAATCATCACTGTTAGAACTTCAATTAGAAACAATAAATAGCATCAGGCAGAAGATTCCTTAATAACTAAACTCAGAATTTCCAGTATCATGGAGCATGCTATATAAAAATTGTCAAACACTTAGTGGCTTAAAACAATACAGAATTGTTTTCCCACAGCTTCTGTGGGTCAGGAGACTGGGCATGGTTTAGCTAGATTCTCTGCTTCAGGGTCACTCTAGGCTGTCATCAGAGTGTAAACAGCTTCCCTTCTCATCTGGGGGCTCGAGTGAAGAAGAAGCTTCTTTCAGGTTCATTCATTTTAGCGGCAAAATTTATTTCCTTACAGCTGTAGGACTTGAGCTTCAATATTTGCTGTTGGTTGGAAGCAATTCTCAGCTCCAAGAGGCTGTCCACCATCTAATTTTCTTCATAGGTAGTTACACAGTGGCAGCTGGATTCTTCAAAAACAGCTGGAGAGTGAGATCTAGTTAGTTAGCTAGCAAGACGGAGTCCTGTATAATATAACATAATTATGGGAATGACATCTCAACACCTCTGTTATAGTCTACCAGTTAGAAATAAGTCAGGGGTCTCACCCACACTCAAGGGGCAGCCATTACACAAAGACATGAACTCCAAGAGATGAGGATGATGATGGCCATCTTAGACTTAGTCCTCTTCCACATTCTACAATATTTTCTTAACATGGACATTAGAAATTGCTATTTATTTGATCTCCATTTTTCTTAGACAAGAGAAACGCTTTTCCAAAAAGAAAACTAACTTGAGTGGAAGCTCGAGCTACGTATTATAAATTTAATTTTAACCAACAGCTTAGTTTCCCAGGGAATTTTTATCTATCTGCCTACCTACCTACCTACCTATCAGTCATTTTTTTTTTTCTATATGTAATCTCATACTTATTCTTTGAGAATGATTTCAAATCTTCTACTAGGCCATAGTGAAATTTCATAAAAATTTTCTTAACTATCCTTGTTTATAGGAATCTTTATTTCCTCTTAAAGTCAGATATATGTGGCTTTGAGCTCTAACTCTTAGCACTTACTGTATTTTATCACCTAGAGCAGCTTTTTTAACCTCTCATAATTTCAGCTTCCTTGTTGGTAAAGTGAGAATAGCACTGTTTGCTCGGCCTGCTTCTTGATAAATTTAAATGTAATTTTACAGAAAAATAGCCTGGCCCACAGAGCATCCTACTCAAATGCTATTTTCTTTTTTTTGTGTGTGTATATATATTTTATTGCACTTTAGGTTCTGGGGTACATGTGCAGAACATGCAGGATTGTTGCATAGGTACCTACATGGCAATGTGGTTTGCTGCCTCCATCCCCCCGTCACGTATATCTGGCATTTCTTCCCATGTTATCCCTCCCCAACCTCCCTACCCGCCACTGTCCCTCCCCTATTCACCCCCAACAGACCTCAATGTGTGATGCGTCCCTCCCTGTGTCCATGTGTTCTCATTGTTCAACACCTGCCGATGAGTGAGAACCTGTGGTGTTTGATTTTCTGTTCTTGTGTCAGTTTGCTGAGAATGATGATTTCCAGATTCATCCATGTCCCTACAAAGGACGTGAACTTAGCGTTTTTTATGGCTGCATAGTATTTCATGGTGTATATGTGCCACGTTTTCCTGTGCAGTCTATCATCAATGGGCATTTGGGTTGGTTCCAGGTCTTTGCTATTGTAAACAGTGCCTCAGTGAACATACATGTGCATGTGTCTTTATAATAGAATGATTTTTAATCTTTTGGATATATACCCAGTAATGGGATTGCTGGGTCAAATGGAATTTCTGTTTCTAGGTCCTTGAGGAATCGCCACACTGTCTTCCACAATGGTTGAACTAATTTACACTCCCACCAACAGTGTAAAAGTGTTCCTATTTCTCCACATCCTCTCCAGCATCTGTTGTCTCCAGATTTTTAATGATCGCCATTCTAACTAGTGTGAGATGGTATCTCAATGTGGTTTTGATTTGTATTTCTCTATTGACCAGTGATGATGAGCATTTTTTCATATGTTTGTTGGCCTCATATATGTCTTCTTTTGAAAAGTGTCTGTTCATATCCTTTGCCCACTTTTGAATGGGTTTTTCTGGGCCCCTGTTTCAGTCCCCTTTTTTTCAGTTGAATGAGTGACTGTCTCCCAGGCATTCCAGGCACCAGTTAAATGGCTGCCCAGATTTGTGTGTTTTTGTGCAGAGACCCGCTGTGCCAGCTGAAACAGCCATACTGGAAACTCTTGGCACTTTTCAGCCTGGGAATCTCCTGGTCTGTGGGCAGTAATAACTCGTTTGGAAATGTGGTGATCACTCACCCTCTGCGTTGCTCTCACTGGGAACTGTACTCCAGAACTGTTCCTATTCAGCCATCTTGGATCTGCCGAGACTCTAGATCTTATTGCATGTTACTTTTCATTCTTGTTTTTGATTTTCTTTAAAGAAGCTTAAACACACAAACTTTTATTTCTAAAAGTAATAGTCATGATAGAAAAATGTTGAAGGTTCTGGAAAACCACTACAAAGAACTACTGCTAACTTTTCAGTGCATTGTATAATCATAAAATGTATTCGGGCATACCTAGTTGTATTACGTATACTATTTTGAATCTTGCTTTCCTATTACATAGTAGGAACCTCTTGATCATAACCTTTTCCTTAAAATACTTTTGAATTTCTGTGTAAGAGCACATTATAGTAATGTTTAATAATTTATTTCACCAATCCCCCTGTTGGCATTAAGATTAGTTTGTATTTTTTGTTACTAGAAATAATGCAGAAATGATCTTCTTGTCCATGTCCCTCATTATTTGCTGTGGGGGGATTACTAAAAGTGGCATTTCTGGGTCAGAAGGTGTATGTGTTTTAAGGCTTTGATATACATGTTCTGCCTAGTTATCCTCCAGGAAGGTTGCACCTGTGTCCTTGCCCACTGCAGGGTTTGAGCATGCTCCCATGGTCTCTGTACCTTTGCCAGCAGGGAGAGGCATATCTTTTTAAAAAAATCGTTTCCAATTTTATAGGCAAAATTTTCACATTTATATATATAAATCATTTCTTTAAATTATTTTCTTTTAAAAATCATTTTCTTTAAATTCTTCTATCCTGAGTGAAGAAGAAAGCAGCCCTATCTTCTTTTTTGTTCATACAGAAATGAACAGTGTTGGTGTAGGTGAACTTTAGATATAATTCACTTTCTCAGAAATCTAGGTACTTTCAGGATGGACTAACTCTAATCATAAACAGAAGGGTTGATTTGAATTTCTTTCTATTCTCCTCCTCCCCTTTCATTTTATCTTAAGTTAAAAGATCGCTGATGAGCTGAATTAAATGCTCAGGGTATTTAGATCATTATATCTGTGCTTGTAACTTTCAGATTCAGGCTTATTTAATGAAGTAGAGTTTTTTAAGTACTAGTTTGCCCCATTCATCCCTTTGTAAATTGCAAAAGCATGTCATAAAGTGTGTTGGTAGCATATAGAGCTGTAAAACTGTTAATGTATGTTAACATATGCATGTATTAATATATTCTGAATAACGCCTGACCCAGAATAAGCTCTCAGTAAAGGTTAACTGTATTTCATTTCCTCTCGAGAATTTTCTTCTTAAGCAGGTAAGTGCATTACAATGTGTATTCATTTGTATGTGTATGTATTTTGAAGAAACCATGAAATGGTTGTGCTTTGTACACGTCTTTGTGTTCCTGTTATGTACTTGATTTCATGTCATTATGGCTCCTCTGCTGTGAAAAGTATAACTAGATTGGATGAGAGATTGGTTTAAGTTGCAAAGGCATTTTAGGGAAGGGATACTTTTTTTCTTTCTTCTTTGTAATATGATTAGAGCTTTTTTTTTTTTTTAAACCCACTATATTTTTGTAACAGTCTAGAAGTCATTGACTTTATGACTTAGCTGTTTTTTCATTTTTTACTTCTTTAAAGGGGAAAGTACCCTTGCTTAATGTTGCATAGTAGAAGCCAGTCTAGTAGAAACTAGAACAAACTCCTCTCTTGGTAAAAGAATATCATAAATTAACTTTTTTTCCTGATGTTTAGAATGAAGATTGAGGCTGCCATTAGCCTCCTCATCAAGTTTGTACCTCATTAAACTCATCTGCAAATAAAATAGGAATGGGGTAGGGTCTCACTGGTAAGGCTTAGTTGCCATTACTTCCCCACTTTGAAATGCTTTCAAATTTATTTTTTAGTGTTATGACTATCTCTAATTTGGACTATCAATAATGTTACGACTATTTCTAATTTGGAGTCAGTTAAAAACTTGCATCTCTCATTTGGACTGCTTGAAATAATTTTCATATGTTAGGTAACAGTATCTTGTCCTTCCAGTTTTATTCTACACTCTTTTGGACAAATGGTTTTTCTAAAACCCAACTTTGTGTGTGTCTCACATGATGATTTTGATGGTTGCCCAGTAGCTAGCAAAGTCACGGTCCCCAGTAAAATTCTGAAGGCAATTGACCCCAACTTCTGCAATTGACCCCAACTTCAGCAATTGACCCCAACTTCTGCAACTTCTACTTGATTCTTACCTATTTGAATAAACCCTTTAGTCTAATTAGTCTATCGTCACCCCATTCACCTCTAGTTTTCTTGCTTTTATTTGAAATACTATCTCTTGGACATACCTAACCTTTTCTTGCCAAAGCTCAATTACTGTCTTTACTGTGAAGACCTCTACATACTGGCCCACAAAACTCATAGTCAGCACTTCCTCCTCTGCTCTTATAAGAGTTAATGACTGTTATGATATTGGTTACAGGCTATTTCATTGTATTTCATGTCTATTTCTTATGTCTCCTCCTAGAAATATTCTATGTATGTATGTATGTTTGGACACAGAATCTTGCTCTACTGCCCAGGCTGGAGTGCATTGGCATGATCATAGTTCACTGTAACCTCAAACTTCTGGGCTTAAGCGATCCTCCCATTTCAGCTTCCCAGGTAGCTAGGACTATAGGCTTGTGCCACCATGCCTGGCTAATTAAAAAAATTTTTTTTGTAGAGACAGGGTCTTGCTGTGTTCTCTGGGCTAGTCTCAAACTCCTGGCTTGGATCTGTCTCAGCCTCCCAAAGTGCTGAGATTACAGTTGTGAGCTGTTGTGCCTGGTCAAAATACTATATTTTTGGCTAGGCATGGTGGCCCATGTTTATAATCCCAGCATTTCAGGAGACCAAGGTGGGAGGATCGCTTGAGCCCAGGAGTTTGAGACCAGTCTGGGCAACATGCAAAACCCTGTCTCTACAAAAAATAGAAAAAAAGAATTAGCTGGGCGTGATGGCATTATGCCTGCTTTCTCAGCCACTTGGGAGGCTAAGGTGGGAGGATTACTGAAGCCTGTGAGGTGGGGGTTGCAGTGAGCCATAATTGTACCACTGCACTCTAGCCTGGGCATTGATTGGAGTGAGAGCCTGTCTCAAAAAAAAAAAAAAAAGAAAGAAAAAATTTTTTAAAAATGTGTTTAAAAAATTTAAAATTAATACATAGCTTGTGAAAAAAAAAACATTCAAGTGTTAGAGAATATTGAAGGCAAATAAGGAACAAATGATCAGCCCTTCATTCTACTTCTTAGGTTCTGAGGCCCATTTTAATGCTTCCCTTTTTCCAGGAGCTTGGATAGTAATGAGCAGCTGGAATTCATATAGGCACCAGGTACCTAACAGACCAGTGTGGTCATTGCTTCAATGACTGTCTACCCTTCTTTTGTTGAGCTTTTTTCTTGAAGCAGTAGTTGTATTTAAATCTGATCAGGTTATTTATTACCTTCTGTTTGTTAATGACTTACTTTGGTAGT
Source organism: Aotus nancymaae (assembly GCF_030222135.1). NCBI lineage: Eukaryota > Metazoa > Chordata > Mammalia > Primates > Aotidae > Aotus > Aotus nancymaae. The sequence continues at coordinate 12,775,422 of NW_026988429.1, forward strand.
AACTTGTGATTTTCCTTGCTCTTAAGTCTTAAGTCCAGCAGGCCGAACAACTATCCCTGGAGGGTATGATTATATCGGTTTGAGTGCAAAATACACCTCTCTCGCCCTCTCCTCCCTCCTTTTTCCCCTCTCTAACTTGTCGTTTGGGGGAAAAGTGTTTTTAATCTTCCTGCTGACATTGCCAAATAATCATTGGCTGTGATTAGCCATGGAGATTACAGAAAACTAGAAAAGACTTTCTTGATTTAAATAGTAATTACAGGCCTGGTGCGGTGGCTCACGCCTGTAATCCCAGCACTTTGGGAGGCCAAGGCAGGTGGATCACGAGGTCAAGAGATCGAGACCATCCGGGTCAACATGGTGAAACCCCGTCTCTACTAAAAATACAAAAAATTAGCTGGGCATGGTGGCGCGTGCCTGTAATCCCAGCTACTCAGGAGGCTGAGGCAGGAGAATTGCCTGAACCCAGGAGGTGGAGGTTGCGGTGAGCCGAGATCACGCCATTGCACTCCAGCCTGGGTAACAAGAGCGAAACTCCGTCTCAAAAAAAAAAATTATAAAATAAAAAAAAAAATAAATAAATAGTAATTACAAGTTGTGGATGGGCATGGTTGCTCACTCCTCTAATCCCAGCACTTTGGGAGGCCCAAGGCAGGTGTTATCACCTGAGGTCAGGAGTTTGAGACCAGCCTGGACAACGTGGCAAAACCCCATCTCTACTAAAAGTACAAAAATTAGCTGGGTATGGTAGCAGGCACTTGTAATCCCAGCCACTGGGGAGGCTGAGGCAGGGACAATTGCTTGAACCTGGGAAGGGGAGGTTGCAGTGAGCAAAGATAGCGCCACTACACTCCAGCTTGGGTGACAGAGCAAGACTCTGTCTCAAAAAAAAAAAAAAAGAAAATAATTACAAGTTGTAAATCAGTTTTTTGTGTGTATATACATTATATCTTTTTTTCCCTCTGCTTTCCCTAGGTTACAATTCAACAAACACGGTGTGCTGCGAGTAGAAGGCTTCTTAACACCAAACAAGTATGATAGTGAAGCAATTGGCTTATGGTTACCTTTAACCAAAAACGTTGTGGGGATTGATTTGGACACAGCAAAGTACATCTTGGCCAACATTGGAGACCACTTCTGTCAAATGGTGATTTCTGAAAAGGAAGCTATGTCAACTATTGAGCCACACAGTAAGAGCATCTCTTAGGGGGTAGGATTTTTGAGCCCAACTTAATTTTTGTTGCTAAGTGGCACCAAGTCCTAATTGCTTGGGTTTTATTTTCACTCAGAAGTTTAGATAACTTTGGTATAATGAGGTTGCATTTTTCCTTTTGTAACAGGTTTCATCAGAGTTGGCCATCTATGTTTGGGGTTTATTTTGGGCCAATTACCAAAGGAGTGGAACTCCTTTTTTGTTAGGAAAGGTGAAGGTGAAGTGATGGTGGAATTTTTACAGCCTCATCAGCAATGCAGGTGCACTAAAAGATGAGGTCTCAGATTGGTTTATTTTAAAACAAAGGTTCTTAATCATGAATACATTGCAAGGAAAATAAGAATGGGAAGGCTGACTCCTAGACCTACTGAGTTAGAGTCTGCAGGGCTGGGTCCCAGAGATAAGAATGAGAACAGGTTCAGATGGAAGTGACTGTTAGAGTCAAGGTCTGAAGGGAATACGTAGAGGTTCTAGATGGGCACGTGCCTGTGTCCTCTGCTCTTTGGGAGCATTCTCACACTGATCTGGCAGCCCAGTAAGCCACAGGGATCAGGGTAGGTGGCACAGAGCCAGACCTCGTTCATGACGTCTCAAGCTAGGATGTCTGGAGGACAGTACCACCTCTTCCTGTCCATGTGCCTCTGTGGAAATGAGTCTTCCAGGCAAAAGCACCATGGGGCATCTGCCTTGTAAGCCTCATATTTTCTTCCATCATTTTATCTTTCCCAACGGTTGAAAGTTAAAAGTGAAGCCTTTCCATTCCTCTGGTGTATCTCTTTTTAGACTTTGCTTAACCAAATGTTTGAATACAAGCATCCATGCCAGTCTTAAGAATTTTGATTTATTACCGGCAACTGACTGAAGCTAGCTTCAGCACAAAAATAACTTATTGAACAGATGTGGATACTGTCTCAGAGTCCAAGGAAAAGGACTAGGGCATTCCCAGCTGCAAGAATACAGACTGCCTGGGAGAAAGGGAATTGTGAGCGCCTGGGATAACCAGAGTCATTCTTCAGAATTACTTCATTCTGTTGAGGCAGTGGAGACTCTTAAGTCAAGAATCTTATTACATTTTTTCCCTCTGTAATCTGTTTAAGACAAGCAATATTAGTTTCCACTTTCAGTAGAGATACAAAGTTTCTTTATTAAATATATTTAAGTAAAAGTAGTAGATTTAAAGAAAAATTCCTAAGTAACTGGTCTGGTAGTGGTACATACATGACTGCAATGTGGAAACCCTTTTTTGGAATGTATTAGTAGCTTTGCTCCTGAATCAGCAGAGCGGTTGTAAGCAAGTGGTGGTTTTTTCTTTGATAAAGGTGAGTCATCTAAAAAAATGTGTGAATGTGTTTTTTTCATATAGAAAAAGGTAAAGACAATGATCTTTTAGAGCATAATTAAGAAACTCGCCTTCTTGAAGATTTAAATGTTATTAACCTTTCCTCCTTGCTTTTTTGATTATCCTGTTGCTTGCTCTTTTCTCTGTGACAAGCTGGTGAGATTGGAGAGAGAAACTCACTGTGAGTGATACTGAGATAATGCCACTGTACCCAGAAGAGTTTACCTCTGATCCTGAGATTAGGGAGCAAATCTCAACTATTACTACTTTTATTCTGTCTTTTCAGTGACATATAATTATTAAATGGGTGGCTAAGAGAGTTAAGAGTACTTTCTGATAAAACAGTCTAATCCAAGTGTCCAAGGTGAAGTTCATAAAATCTCATTTGTAAGATGCCTAAAGCTCTATGTATTGTGCCCTGGGCTATTACATTATAATGAAATGGCAGAAGTCCATTCAGCAGTTGGATTGATTTTGAATAAACTAAAGCTTGGTCATTTGGGTTGTGTTCAGTCTGAAGAAGGAATGAGTTAACCCCAAACTGGATTAGGAAAAAGATATTCTCCATAGAACAGGAATGCAGCAGCACTGATCCAGTGTTGTTCAGGAGAGAGACACAGACTGACTGCCAAGAGTCTTCTAGTCAGGGGACCTTGGGCTTTTCTGTGACCACAAAAATGCTCATACTTCTGAAAGCTTTCTGATACCTGGTTTGGTTCCCTGATTTGGCACTCCTCCATCTGGGAGAAGGGTCCAATGACCTGTCCAGTTTTGGAAGGCCTATGCCTCCAGTTACTAGGTCTTGGCCACTGGAACAGAAAATGCTGCTTGTGGAGTCTTGGGTCCTGCCTTAAGCTGCTGGATGTTTGGTCAGTGTGTCACTTCTGGGTGCCTGCATCATTCCTGGCACTGGCTAAATTGAGTTTTTGACTGACTGGTGAAGGAACTGACCTTGGACCATTGTGCCTGCACTAAGTTAATGTGCACCTGTCTCCAGGCCCCCTGAGCAACTTGGAGTTTTTAATGGGCAGTCGGATGTTGGGTATCTGAATAACCTGATGCTCTATGCAGATTATTGGGTTTGTGGATCTGAGTAAATTTTTTTTTTCCATTGGAGAAGGCCTGGCATGTACTGCCTTAAATTCTGAAAGGGACTCATGACTCAGAGGTTAAGAACCACTGTTGTGTGATGCCTGTGTCTGAGCTCCAACTTGTGTAACTGTTGCTGTACAGTCTGAATAGGGATTCTGCTTGGAGCTCAGTCTCCTAGAGGGAGGTGAGATATACAGTAAGAAGAGGCATGAAACTGAAGTACAAAGTCAAGTTACTAGGAGTGCTGAGGGGATCCAGGAGTGCTTCATGGGGGAGGCAGCATTTGCAATGAAGGCTGAACAAAGTTAATCTGAAGTCTAGTCACAGGGAGGAATGACAACCACCCCTACCTTTCATGTTTGATTTCAGAAGCTCTCTCCTTCCAAAGACTAAGTGATTTACTGGTTTTTGCAGGACAGGTTGCTTGGAAGCGAGCTGTCAAAGGTGTTCGAGAAATGTGTGATGTGTGCGACACCACCATCTTCAACCTGCACTGGGTATGTCCTCGGTGTGGGTTTGGAGTATGTGTGGATTGCTACCGGATGAAGAGAAAGAATTGCCAACAGGGTGAGAAACGATCTGATTCTCTTCTAGCCCCTTTACACAGTTAAATCAAGTTTTTTGTTGATTGGTGGTTGGTGGGTTTCTTGAAGCATATGGAGCCAGAGTCTATAAAGAATAGTTACTACAAATCAGTTGTTTGCAGGTGCTGCTTACAAGACTTTCTCTTGGCTAAAATGTGTGAAGAGTCAGATACATGAACCAGAGAACTTAATGCCTACGCAGATCATTCCTGGAAAAGGTATTTCATGTGCTGCAATGATTTTCTTTCCCCTTGTCTTGGTTAACTCATAGGGGCTAGTAGTACTTTATACTCACTACGTTTATTTTAGTGTATATTAAATAACTCCAGAAGTGTATTAACTCCCCCAACACTTTTTGATTAAAGTTTTGTGGAATAGTTTTGTAGAAGAAAAGAAAATGCATTTTGGGAAAGGCCTCTGGAGCAGGATGAAAGGAGGGAGTGGGAAACGTAATCATGTGGGGAATGCCAGCTGCTTCTCTGTAATGTTGAGGTTGAAAGTACCTAATACCCTTGTTCAGATGTTTGTCTCTGCCCTTTCTTTAGCCCTCTATGATGTTGGAGACATTGTTCATTCTGTAAGAGCGAAATGGGGAATAAAGGCAAACTGTCCTTGTTCAAACAGGCAATTCAAACTCTTTTCAAAGCCAGCCTCAAAGGAAGACCTAAAACAGGTATTTGCTGCTTATGCTAAATTCACCGTCCCTTGGAACTGTCATTTGTCTGTAAAGGAACCTGAGGATAGCTATCAGTGGAGAGAGAGAGAGAGAAAGAGAGACAGAGAGAGAATTCATACAGTTCATGTATGAATTGTACATACAGTTCAGTGACCCATTCTGACTTTTCACATTACTTTTGTGGACTTTTCTGTGGCCTCTTTTAGTAGGTTTTACATTTTTGTTTCTTGAAAAAGTAAAAAGTTCTAATGTAGTCTACCTATTAAGTAGCTGTCTAATTTGCAAAAGGTTTTTTAAGAAAAAATTATGTATTTTGCAGAATTAAAATTATTCAGATAAGCTTCAACATTTCTAAAATTACTAAATATATTTTGCTTATATTTATGAAGAGCTGAAGGAAATAATGACCAAATGAACCGTTTAGTTGCCTGTCACTCGATGTAAAAAGTGTTCATTTTCTCAGTCCTCATATGTTTCTCCTTGATGGGATCCCTCTCCTCCCCATCATCACATGTACCCCTTGCTGTCCCCCTTCTCCCCCTTGTTCCAGTAATCAGTATGCCGCATTGTGTTTAATAATCAGAACCTGACATTTCTGTAAAGCTGTGGTGTCATAGGCATGATGGGAGGGCAGAAGACTTGTAATCTGTGGAGTCAGAACTGAATTTGAATTCTTTTCCACCACTTGCTAGTTGTGTTACTTTGGTTGACATGAGCTGATTTATATGTGTGTCAGCTTCCTCATCAGTAATGCAGAAATAATAAGCAATATTGATGATTAGGTGTCACAGAATTACATCACATGTAAAGAGAGGGCCTGAACCACAACAGGAGTTTGAATATTCTTTTTCCTCCTTATGTGTGTATAAACTCGCTCTTGCCAGTTTTTAAAATCATTTTCTTCTACAACAGTCATCTTAGATTTAATTTATGAGTTCTTTTAAGAGCTCATCACATTTTTAAAGCTAACTCAAAATAGCATTTCGCTGCATCCCATTTCCTTCTGAAATCTCAGCTTTACCTTTCCTGCCTGCTTCATTTATTCATTTTCAACCATGTTTTCTGTGCTTATCCTGGATCCTGGGATGAGTTCCTAGGAGAGACAGGCACAGACTGGTCATTTTAAACCAGCAAGGTCCATCCAGTAATAGGGATATGTACCAGCAGGGGCTGGATGGTAGAAGAGTGCAGAGGGAAATACCTGCTGTGTTTAAGTTGCTAACGTATCTCTCACCTTGTAGTTATTTTCTACTAATGCAAGATTACTGCAGCTGTGGGGATACCCAGTGCTAGCTATTAGGTGGTTTTGTTCTGGATGTTTATCTTATTTGTTGCTTGGCTATTAGGAGAGAAGGTAAGAAAAGGAAAATGTCATTCTTCAGCTTATGTAAAATCATCCTTTAATGCTTAACACAGACTTCTTTAACTGGAGAAAAACCGACTCTTGGTGCAGTGCTCCAGCAGAATCCCTCAGTGTTGGAATCAGCAGCTGTGGGTGGGGAAGCAGCCTCCAAGCCAGCCAGCAGCATGAAGCCTGCCTGTCCAGCCAGCACATCTCCTCTAACCTGGCTGGCAGACCTAACCAGTGGGAATGTCAACAAGGAGAACAAGGGTGAGTGTTTCCTGCTTTCCTGTTTGTTCCTGAGTATTTTAGTCCATTCATGGAGGGACTTGGCAACCTCAGTTGCTGGGAAAACAGTGGTTAGAAGTCATGTAGAATGGAAAGTGCTTCTCTGGAGTCATCCTGGAACCTGCCACAAATGAAAGTGTTTTTGAAATGCAGCACCAAAGAGAACTTTTGCTGCTGCGATAGAACACTAGCTAAGGTTGAAAGTGTGTTTGGCAGGAATGGAGTGGGGCTGAGACTTGCTTAATAAGTGATTTTTCACCTTTCTAGCCTTGCCCTATATATAAATTGGAATGTGCTGGTTTTAGTTTTATTTTTGTCATTTGTGCTGTCACCTCGGGATGCTTGATGATAAATATGAAGAGTGTGGGCTTTGGACTGAGTCGTAGAGTTCCATTAAAATTTAGCGACTTCTACCTTCTGGCTGTGTTACAGAGGAGAAGAATTGCAGGCCACTCCTTTTTTTTTTTTGCGACAGAGTCTTGCTCTGTCGCCAGGTGCCAGGCTGGAGTGCAGTGGCACAATCTCAGCTCACTGCAACCTCCGCCTCCCAGGTTCAAGCAATTCTCCTGCCTCAGCCTCCTGAGAGCTGGGACTACAGGTGCACGCCACCACGCCCAGTTGATTTTTGTATTTTTTTTTTTAATAGAGACGGAGTTTCAACATGATGTAGGCCATTTCTTTCATGCAAAGATCCGGAACAAAATTTTAATGAATCAAATTTGACACTAAATGAAGGAATATTTGAATGTTAGACTACACCTGAATTTCTGGAAAAACTTTCATATTGCTTTAAAAATGTGATAAGGAGCTCTTAAAAGAATGCATAAATTAAGTCTAAGATGACTGTTACAGAAAAGTTATTTGAAAAGCTGGCAAGAGCACAGCTGGTGAGTTATATGTACCTTGCAAAGAGGAAAAAGAATATTCAAACTCCTGTGTGGTCCAGGCCCTCTCTTTACATGTGATGTAATTCTGTGATACCCAATCATCTGTATTACTGATGAAGAAGCTGAAGCACATATAAATCAACTCATTTGAGCCAAAGTGAGATAATTAGCAAGTGGCAGAAAAATAATTCAAAATTTTCAAGGTTTTTCCAGAAATGAAAATGTAGTCTGACATTCAGAAATATAGGAGAATCATGGGACAAGATGCAGAAAAGCATTAAATAAAATTTAGTACCTATTTATTATTTACAAAAAACTTCTCAAATTAAGAACATTCTTAACAGTTAAAAAATGGACTGGAGACATCATAATCATTAATTTTCTTAAAAAAATTTGAGTTTTTGGCCGGGCGCGGTGGCTCACGCCTGTAATCCCAGCACTTTGGGAGGCCAAGGCAGGTGGATCACGAGGTCAAGAGATCGAGACCATCCTGGTCAACATGGTGAAACCCCGTCTCTACTAAAAATACAAAAAATTAGCTGGGCATGGTGGCGCGTGCCTGTAATCCCAGCTACTCGGGAGGCTGAGGCAGGAGAATTGCCTGAACCCAGGAGGCGGAGGTTGCGGTGAGCCGCGATCGTGCCATTGCACTCCAGCCTGGGTAACAAGAGCGAAACTCCATCTCAAAAAAAAAAAAAAAAAAAATTTGAGTTTTTTAGAGATGGACTCTTGTTCTGTCCACCCAGCCTGAAGTGCAGTGGCACGATCTTGGCTCACTGCAATGCCACCTCCCAGGTTCAAGCAGTTCTCCTGCCTCAGCTTCCCGAGTAGCTGGGATTACAGGCACCACCACCACGCCCAACTAATTTTTGTATTTTTAGTAGAGATGAGATTTCGCCATGTTGGCCAAGCTGGTCTTTGAGGGTTTTTTTTTCTTTTTCTTTTCTTTCTTTTTTTTAACAGTTTCTCTCTATGTTTAAGAACAACATATCTGTTACCAGTCTTTATTAAGCATTGTACTGAAAGTCTTGGTCAGTGCATTGAGGCCAAAGGAAAAAAAAAATGTGTAAAGAGAATGCTGCCGATTATTTGTAGACAGTACATGCAAAAAATGGAAAAGAATCTACATTTACTAAACTTATTTGTCAGGATTGCTAGATAACAAGGTCAATTTATGAAAATCCATTGTACTAGATAGTTACTATTTTTAACATCAACGAGTCTTGTCTAAGTAAGTAATATTAATACTTATCCCCTAAAGTATTTTTCCATTTCAGTAAATGGAAAGCAAGTTCTAAAGTATTTCTGTTAATAGAATACTAATAAGGGATTTGCCTTTCAAAAATGTCTTTTCATCTGGATGTTTTATTTTAGAAAAACAACCAACTATGCCAGTTTTAAAGAATGAAATCAAATGTCTTCCACCCCTCCCGCCTTTAAGCAAATCCAGCACAGTCCTCCATACCTTTAACAGCACAATTTTGACACCTGTAAGCAACAACAGTTCTGGTTTCCTCCGAAATCTCTTGAATTCTTCTACAGGAAGGGTATGTGCTTCTTTGTTGGTACTCTATGTTGTAAAGTTGAATAGAGACAGAACAGGAAGAGGCTAGAGAAGTCAGAACTGAAAGAAAGGAGACTGAATCACATACTTACCTTTGTAGGCTCCAAAGGCTGAGTCATTGGAGGAGGGGTTTCATGGGACTGTATTTCTGAGCTGGGCCACTTTCTCCTGTTACCTCACTTCTATGAGTTGTCAAGTGGGGACAGGGGACATGCCTTTTCGCCTGGGGGTCCTGGCTTGGCCTCTTCTGGATATGTAGTATATACTCATCATTATGGGAATGGGGTTTCTCGATGGTAAGGGAATGACATGTTTAAGACTTTTGTTCTTTCTCCAATTCAGACAGAAAATGGACTGAAGAATACACCAAAAATCCTTGATGACATCTTTGCCTCTTTGGTGCAAAATAAGACTTCCTCTGATTTATCTAAGAGGCCTCAAGGACTAACGATCAAGCCCAGCATTCTGGGCTTTGACACTCCTCACTATTGGCTTTGTGATAATCGCTTGCTGTGTTTGCAGGACCCCAACAATAAGAGCAACTGGAATGTGTTTAGGGAGTGCTGGAAACAAGGGCAGGTAATGTAGGCCTCCCTTCTTCCGGCCCTATTCAAGACCCCCTTCTCGGTTCCTTTGGCAGACTTCTGACAACCCCACCTCACCCTTTTCCCCATCTTTTACCTCCTGTTTTATTCTTTATTGTTTAGGGTAAATATAATCAGGTCAGGGTGTGGCCGTGGGTCTTACTTTTTAAAGCAGATGGTCCTAAGCTGACATTTCCAGTCAGGTTTTTGTTGCTTTCTCTCAGTCCCCATTGGGTTTTTGATGAGGGCATCCAGGCTTGGTGATTCCTATGGTAAACCTCAGCAGAGGAAGTGAGAGTGTGACTACAGGCTGATGGGATTTGGGAGATTAGACAAAACGTGGTACAAAATCATGCACCCCTACTACCTGAATGAAAACTCTGTGCTGAAGGCAGTTGTAGGTGGGCCAGGGCATGTGGTGTCATAAAGTCCCCAGGTGCCTGCCCTAAAGGGTACCGTGGTTGGATCTTAAGTGCTGGTTAATATCTTTAAGGAGAATTTCTAGGCCTGCTTCTGTGCTTTTTTGTTTTGGTTCTCTTTTCGGGATCTTTGGCTTCTGTCTTCGGCCAAATGGGGTCTTTGCTAAAGGAACACTCTGCTCTTGGACAAGAATTTGGGAGAATTGCCAAACAGAAAGATGTGAGTGTTTAACCAAAAATAAATTTTCAAAAATGTTTTTCTTCATCCAGTGTACTAATAGGATTTGCTCATTTAATCATATATAGACAAGAAACAAAATGATGGGCTGAATACAGTCTGTCAGCAGGCTTTATTGCTTGTTGCCAGTGTTTTAAAGTTAGACTATTTCACATGAAGGTCAGAACTTCTAGGTAGTCTTAGATAGCCAAAAGGTTTGGCATCCTCCCATAGCCAGTATTCCTGCTTGACAATAACAGGCTCGAGTACAGTGGGGTCACCCTGTTTCACTGGTGACTGGTGCCACTGGACACTCCTTCCAGCCCTTGTCTTCTTTACAGTCCATCTTGCTGTGAGTAATGAGATCTGACTAGGAAAGGTGATGCCTTTCTCCTAGATGCTTACTCATATAGTTTGAGAGCAAGGGTTGTGTAGCAGATGAATGGTGAAGGTTGGAGGTGATTTGGGAGCTCTGAGAACTAAGCCTAAACTGTCACTTCACCATCTGAGATGGAGCAGTAGCTCCCTGGAAACACACCAGCAGCAGTGTGAAGAGGGACTGCCTTCGGGAGTGGGAACAGCTGCCAGAGTTCAAACTAAAGTCTTCCTTTTTTTCATTTAGCCAGTGATGGTGTCTGGAGTGCATCATAAATTGAACTCTGAACTTTGGAAACCTGAATCCTTTAGGAAAGAGTTTGGTGAGCAGGAAGTAGACCTAGTTAATTGTAGGACCAATGAAATCATCACAGGAGCCACAGTAGGAGACTTCTGGGATGGATTTGAAGACGTTCCAAGTACGTATGAAAGATCTTTTTAAGGGGGTTGAGGATGTGAAAGGAGGGGACACCGGAATGGCAGGAGTCTGAGACTCAACCGAAGCATTTTCCAGGATTTTGCAGTTTGAAATTAACATCTGTCTTCTCTTCCCCTTCCTTGTTACAGTGTTTATGCTTTTGAATGCTGAGGCATTATTACCTGTTCTGTTAGTCTTTGCTTTTCCTGGACAGAACATCCAGATAGGCTCAGTCTCTCTCTGAACAGAATAAGTAATTTCTGTTCCATGCTGGCCTCAGAAATACCTGTGACCTTTGATTGTTGAGATGCATTGCTTTGGTTAGTTGGGATGCTGCTCACTTCTTCCAAAACACTGTAGAGGAGCAGCAGATTGGATTGATGACAGCTGTCACAACAGCACCTACATGCAGTGGGCAAAAGGGAGTGGCTGAATCTCCAAGAGTGAGTAGCAGTTTAAAAAGCTTCTAGGAAAGACAAGGCCCTGACACAAATCCATTAGTTGGTGATTTTTATTTTGGTGCACCTTGCTGCCTCCTGGGTACAAATGGATTTCTTTACACAGTAGAAATAAAATTGGTAGGAGGGGAAAATCAAGGAAAAATAATATTTGCATACTAAATATGTCAGGTTATGAAAATTTTGCAGAGATATATTTTGTTTATATTGTTGAGGCATAAAATGCTAATTTGTCATTTATTTTGGTCTGTTTCTGAGTTATAAATAGTAACAATTCATTTATTCTGGTTTACCTTTCAGATCGTTTGAAAAATGAAAAAGAACCAATGGTGTTGAAACTTAAGGACTGGCCACCGGGAGAAGATTTTAGAGATATGATGCCTTCCAGGTATGATAATGAAGGTGGGGAGAGATGATTCTGTTCTTGACTTGGTAGGATAAATTATTTTTTGAGGTAGTGAGAAATAGTTTTCAAGGAAATAACAAAAGTTCTGTAGTTATACTGCTGCTCATTTTTCATTTCTAGTTTGTAGTCGTTGGAGGCAGGTTTATTTTTAAATGAGACGAAAAAGTGATTGGCTTTTAGGCTTGGCTGACTAATGGAACACCACACATTTTCCATGGTAGCCTCTGCTAGAGAAGAGGCTCACATATTCTTACAAGGCTGATTTGGAAGCAGTTGTGGGAGCTGTTGTGTCAGGGTCAGGACAATATGGTTACAGCACTGAGTCAGACAAGAAGACACCTAATGGGTAGATCTATTTTCCTGACTGAGCTTGAAACCTCCAAAAGGGTGTCACAATGATATATGCCTAAGTGTAACTTTTTATCTGGAATTTATTGCTGAGATCTTTTGTCTGAACTATTCCAGCAGATTTGGACACATTTGTATGTTGTAAGAGAGAAAGAAGACATCTTTGTATATAACTACTGTAATTCTAATCTTAAATATTTGATGGCTTTCTCAATCTATGTGATCACAGATGTGTTTGTTCCTTTTGGTGTAGAAGGAACAAAACAAGTTACACAATAATGAATTAGAAAAGCAATCTTATTTTGCAAATTCCTGGTTCTATTTTTCTAGGTTTGATGATCTGATGGCCAACATTCCACTGCCCGAGTACACAAGGCGAGATGGCAAACTGAACTTGGCCTCTAGGCTGCCAAACTACTTTGTTCGGCCAGATCTGGGTCCCAAGATGTATAATGCTTATGGTAAGATGGAGATAGCTAACTTTAAAATGGAAATAAAACAACTCAAAATGTTTGAAAAATTGATTTTTGGGGAGGGAGAGGATTATGGAAAACACCCATAATCCTAATACTTAATACAGCCTCAGCCTTCATTTTTACATATTTCCTTTCATTCTCTGGCCACATGTTTTTGTATTTCATTTTCATAGTTGGCAGTTGTAAAGCATATACAATGTTTTATTTTTCTCTTTACTATACGTAATTTTACACTGTAAAATCTTTACATGTTGCTTAATAGTCTTTAGATCACTTTTAATGGCTGCGTGATAGATGAGAGAACGTACTTTCATTAATGATTTCAGTGTTCGGACATTTAGGTCAATCTGCTTGCATTCTAGCCATCTTAACATCGGCTACAATTAAATGCAGTGTTCTATGCTGGTGGGTAGAAGTTAGTTACTTAGGATTCAAAGTACCCTTTGAATTGGAGTTTTATTCTTTGGACATAACTCAGTACTGTCTAACAAAGAGGATTGCCTGGGATAAAGACTGGTTTCGACATTTTCCAGAGCCACCTTTCATCATTGTAACTGTGATCTTGTTCAGTTTTACACATGGCCTTTAATTAGGGCTGGATTCGAGTTGGCCATTTTGAAGAGATTATTTACCAATTCAACAATTCACTGTTGAATGCAGTTCTAGCTGTTTGAGTATTTCAGTGAATTTTCTTTACTCATTTTTACTATTTCGCCTCTACTTGTCCTCTTGGAAATTATATCTTCCTCCCGTAATTACTTCCATGTCATTTTCCATTTCTAGCCTTACAAGGTCTGTTCTCCAAAGACTGTTGGGGAAGGGGAGGGGGAAAAGGGGCAAGGACTCCAGCCCCACAATTCTGTTACGGTTGAGTCAGCCCAGGGAACCATCAGGAGTGTACTTGGGGGCTATTGTGACAGGGGCGTGTTTTTGTTTGCAAGCTCCCAGCAGTCTCCATGCCCAAGATAGTTCTGCCAGGGTAGAGTGGGAAAAGCTGTGTGGGTGAGAAGACCCGGCGGGCACAAGGCCTCTTGCCTGTTCCTCACTTTTCAGGTCTCAGTTGGTGAGCCCTCCATGTGCTGTGGGTCTGCAGTGTGCTCTCTGAAGGTCCTGTCCCTTGAGCCCTTCAGAGACTGATTAAAGCAGCTGCATTGTTGGGATCTTGGACAAACTTACGTATATGAGAGCATTTTTCCAATAAACTGTATAATGTGAAGTTGTGTAGTTTATCCATGCTTTATAGAAATCCTGAAGCTTTAAAGGTGCATATCTGAGAAATTTTCAAAAGAAATTCCTTGCTTGGTTTAACTAGCTTGGCAGCAGGTCTTTTCCCCTAGACACTAATAGATGGCAGTGTTACTCTATAAAAGCTTTTCCTATGACAAAATGGTTCCCATCCAGAAGTAAGCATTCAGGGGATGAAAATAATGAAGATGTGTTCATTTTCAGACACCTATCTTATCATAAACATCATTAAAGAGTGGTTTTTTCAAAGGTTGGGTGATTAAGCTGTGACTCTTCAATCAAAGTGCAAAGGCTCTTTGGAGAGATCATAGAATCCAGCCTCTCTCTAGCTCCTACAACACCCTCCATTTTGCAAATGAGGACCAGGACTTGAGGATAGTAGGACACTGACCTGTTCAGGATCTCTGAGGGGCATTCCAGGGTGGCAGGTCTGAGACTAGTACTTAGCTCTCCTGATTTCTAAGCTAGAGCCCATCTCCCTACCCAGGCCCTACTCTAACTTTCCATCACCCAACAGCCCCTACTAGCTTTTTTTCCCCCTATAAAAGTCCATGGCGTTTTGTTTCAGGATGTTTTGTTGTCAAGGACTCCTTTCCCTTTGACCATTATGTTTTTACAATTTTGGTTTCATCTGAGTTTAGGCTCCCCTGGTTTAGAGTCTGGTTTTATCAGTGACTAGGGTCTGATGGACTTTGGGCCAGTGGCTGGGTAGCAGCTGTTTACTTCCTTGTTTTGCACTGTGGCACTGGCTGGATCAGCAGGCAGCCAGTCCCTGCCGAGGCTTTACCTCCTACTCTCCTTTCCTTTTCTTCCCAGCTCCATCCTCTTCCTATTGCCCTTAGTCTTAACCACCACCTTCGAGTTTGTGTTCATCATTCCCTTATATTTATAATTTTAACATATATATTTGAATTCCTGCACAATATTCTTTCAGTTTTTAACCTACTTTTGAACTTCATAGAAATAGAATCAGATTTTTTATATTCATCCATGCTATCATATAATAATATATCATCCATGTGTTTATTTCATTTTCTATTACATTAATTTCTTTTTTCATATTTTGCTTTTTACTATGGAACTATTTTCCAAACACACTGAAAACTTGAGAGTCGAGTACTGACTCCATATAACTCATCACCCAGTTATGTAACAGCTTCCAACTTTTTGCCATAATTGTTTCTTTGTCTCCTCCCTTTTTTCATAATCCTCTCATCTATCCTTTGATCTCACCCTAATACCAGTGCTTTACCTACTCCTAGGGCTGATATTTCAGCAAGCTGGAAAGAAAGGAAAGTCCAACAGGGCTCTGGGGCCCTGGTCCCAGGTTGGAATGAAGAAGTGTGTCCTCTCATAAGTATAGCTCCTCTAAAACCACAGCCCCAGGCATGCCAGAGATAAAGCCTTTCTCCAAAACAGTACAGGGCCTTTTCAGAGGCTGGTAGGTTAGAAAACAGCCACTGCTTGCTCACTACAAGTGGTGCTTCTCTCTACTGCCCAGCCTAAGAAGCAGAGTCCTTGTATTAGAATGGGCCACCCAAGGTGACTGCAGGGTGAGCTTCTGGGTGACTGCTGAGCAAGGTGAGCCTTCTCCTGTGCTCGAGGAATTAGCCACAGACTGTGAACACTGGAGGGGACCTGTCATTCTGGCTCACTCCTCTCCCCACTTCTTTTACAGTTGAGAGAACCAAGGAATGCATTGGGCAGTGTTCCTTCTTACAGTCATGACAGCCATCTGAGGTTCCAGGTTTATATGTGTGTGGATGGGGGCTTTCCTTTGGACTCCCCGTCTTTAGTGGTCCTTGGACTTTGTCTCTTGCTCCAGAATTCCTAGGCTGTGGCAACAGTCAAAGCCTGAGCTCACTTGATCTAGCAGATGTCCTTTTGGCAAATCCCAGCTTCAGGAGCCTGTTGAATCACATCCATTTCCTGCTGTTTTTGGCTTCTGAGTATTCCTTCTTTTCTTGCTAGTACATTGACTTGTTAAAGAAATTTTTTTTGCAATAATTTCATCCAGAATTTTCAGTTATTCTCAGCAGAAGAGTCACTCAGGGACCTACCATCTCCCAGATAGTGGAAAGACTATGGCAGCCTTTGTTGTCTTCTGTAAACTTTAAGGCACTTTGTTTTTTGCAGGATTAATCACTCCTGAAGATCGGAAATATGGAACAACAAATCTTCACTTAGATGTATCTGATGCAGCTAATGTCATGGTCTATGTGGGAATTCCCAAAGGACAGTGTGAGGAAGAAGAAGGTAGGGTGCTGAGCAGAAAAGGAGGGCTTACTCTCTGAGCCAGGGCCTGTGGTCTGATATTTGCTTTCTCTTCCTGCCCTAGAAGTCCTTAAGACCATCCAAGATGGAGATTCTGATGAACTCACAATAAAGCGCTTTATTGAAGGAAAAGAGAAGCCAGGAGCACTGTGGCACATATATGCTGCAAAGGACACGGAGAAGATAAGGGAATTTCTTAAAAAGGTATGTTTTTTATGGCATGTGTGAACAGAGGCATAGAGAATAGCGATATTATGTTACTACATAGTGAACTGACTGGTTTGGCTAGGGGAATTGCCACAACCTGAAACATTAAATCTGTGCCTATCAGTTTGGATAGGCTGAAGGTGGTTGCTAAGGAACAAGGATTCTAAATGATTAGGGCTACACTTCTAAAAAAAAAAAAAAGAGAGAGAGAGAGAGATCCAAGATGGCTGATCACTAGTAGCTCTGGCACATAGCTCCCAGTGAAAGTGCAGAGAACGAGAGGACGCCACACTTTCAGATGAATATTTGTTGCTCACGGACCAGGAGATTCCCAGTGGAGGAGCCCCATGGGTCGCCAGAGCGACTTGTGGCCGGCGCGGCGGTTTTGCTGGCGCCTTAGAGCAGCAGTTCTAGGTGCAGAGTCTGGAGATTCCCGGGCAGAAAAGCACCATCAATCTTAACACCACTGTTTTGGCCGGCGCAGTGGATTGCTCAGATTTTGGCACTGGCAATCAAAAGTTGGACGTCCGCTCAGAGACCTAGTTAGAAAGTTGGTAATTACAAAGACGACAGAGGGATAAATATATAATGAAGAGAAGAAACCAGCCTAAAAAGGCAGAGAATACTCAAAATCAGAATGCCTCTCCCTCTACAGGGGATCGCAGTTCCTCATCAGTAACAGAACAAGGCTTAATGGAGAACAAGTGTGTTCCAATAACAGAAGCAGGCTTCAAAATGTGGGTGATAAGAAACTTCCGTGAATTAAAAGAACTTGTTCTAACCCAATGCAAAGAAACTAAGAACCTTGAAAAAAGGTTTGATGAAATGCTAACGAGATTGGACAATTTAGAGAGGAATATAAGTGAATTGATGGAGCTGAAAAACACAACATGAGAACTTTGCGAAGTATGCACAAGTTTAAACAGTCGAATTGATCAAGCAGAAGAAAGGATATCAGAAGTCGAGGACCAGCTCAGTGAAATGAAACAAGAAGACAAGATTGGAGAAAAAAGGATAAAAAGGAATGAGCAAAGTCTTCAGGAAATATGGGACTATGTGAAAAGAGCTAATTTACGTTTGATAGGTATACCTGAATGTGACGAAGAGAATGAATCCAAGTTGGAAAATACTCTTCAGGATATCATTCAGGAAAACTTTCCCAACCTAGCAAGGCAGGATAATATTCAACTCCAGGTAATACAGAGAACACCACAAAGATATTCTTCAAGAAGACCAACCCCAAGGCACATAATCGCCAGATTTATTAGGGTTGAAATGAAGGAGAAAATACTAAGGGCAGCCAGAGAGAAAGGTCAGGTTACCCATAAAGGGAAACCTATCAGACTTACAGCAGATCTCTCAGCAGAAACCCTGCAAGCCAGAAAAGAGTGGGGACCAATATTTAACATCCTTAAAGTTCATATCCAGCCAAACTAAGCTTTATGAGCGAAGGAAAAATTAAATCTTTTGCGAACAAACAAGTACTTAGAGACTTCACCACCACCAGACCTGCTTTACAAGAGCTTCTGAAAGAAGCACTATATATATAAAGGAACAACCAATATCAGCCTTTCCAAAAATATATCAAAAAGCAAAGAGTATAACACAATGAAAAATGTACACCAACTAATGGGCAAAACAGCCAGCTAGCATCAAATGGCAGTATTAAACTTATATATATTCTAATTGGATAAAAAGCCAAAACCCATCGGTATGCTGCATCCAGACCCATCTCACATGCAATGATACACAAAGACTCAAAACAGAGAAGGAGGAAGATTTATCGTCCAAACAGAGTAAAAATAAACAAATAAAAAGCAGGAGATGCAATTCTCGCCTCTGATAAAGTAGATTTTAAAGCAACAAAGATCAAAAGAGGCAAAGAAGGACATTACATAATGGTAAAAGGATCAATGTAACAAGAAGAGCTAACGATTCTATAGATCAACCAGACAGAAAATTAACAAGGACATCCAAGACTTGAACTCAGACCCGGAACAAGTAAACTTAATAAACATTTATAGAACTCTCCACTTCAAATACACAAAACATACATTACCACCTCACACCTATTCCAAAAGTGACTACATAATTGGAAGTAAATCACTCCTCAGTAATCGCATAGCATTTCATAGGTTTAAATGAAATATTGGTTGGCTGCTTGTTTGTTATTTTCTTCCCTTATTCCTTCCTGTCTACATCATTAAGTATAATTATTGGTATAAAAGTGGTTTTCAATACCCATTACTAAATTGCATTCTAGCCTGGGCAAGAAAGCAATACTCTCTCTCTTTCTCTTCCTTTTTCTTCCTCTTCTTCATTCTTTTTTTTCTTTCTAAAAAAAAAAAAAAAAAAAAAACCCAGCCTTGTCTTTTATGTCTGTGTTTTTCTCCTTTCAATTTAGTTTATCTGATCATTTCCTAGCATCTGTTTGTTTTTATTACCTTGAGAATGTGAGCACTTCAGAAGTTCATTTATCCTTGCCCCTGAGTGGCCATGTTCTGAGTGTAAGATCCCTATTGGTTTTGTCCATTCTCATGTAGCGAGTGGCCCTACTTGTCATTAGCAAGGGATGCAGGGATTTGGAAGATTTTAGGTTTCCCCCGTAGTTGGCAGGTTGTTCAGCAGGGGCTCTGTGTAGACCCAGGTGTCTCTGGCTGATATTCTTTAATCATTCATAAGTTTTGGATATGAACATTCCTAACCTGTTAGCTGGCCCCAAATAGGTCTTTAACAAGCATTTGTTTGAATCAAGGTGTTTCTGGCTAAGGATCATTTGGCTTTTCCAGAAAACCACTGGTCACCATATTGTTCCTTTGATAGTGTCACTCTGAGTCTCTGCTTTACCAGTTACTGGATCAAGGATAAACAAGTCCGATCTGCAGCTGTCTTTGGGACTGTTTCATAAGTCAGATTGTTAAGTGAAGACAGGTTTCTAGTAACTTTAAAACAAGTTCATTTCTAAGGAGCCTGGGCCTCCTTATGTTTAAAAGTCTAGACTATAAAATATTGTTTAAATACAGTATTTACAAACTTACACAGAGACCGCCAGTGATGGTTTATGGGAACTAGCATCAGAGAAGCTGATTTTTTTGTCATTCTTCTTTTGGTTTCATTCAGCTGAAGTCTTTGAGTACTACTTGTCTTTTTCTGCCAGTGGGGGCACTTACACTGAAGGCCTGACATTTACGAACGGCCAACACTGTTAAGAGGGAAAAAAAATGCCTTATTGGGCCTTAGCATGTTACTCAGTTGTATAATTATTTTGAATGTATTTTAGGTATCAGAAGAGCAAGGTCAAGAAAACCCAGCAGACCACGATCCTATTCATGATCAAAGCTGGTATTTAGACCGATCATTAAGAAAGCGTCTTCATCAAGAATATGGAGTTCAAGGCTGGGCTATTGTACAGTTTCTTGGGGATGTGGTGTTTATCCCGGCAGGAGCTCCACATCAGGCAAGAAATCATTACTTTTTCTTTATTCTTTTTATATTATGAACTTCTTGATTTGTTACTGATATCACTTCGTGTTTTTCAGGTTCATAACTTGTATAGCTGCATCAAAGTGGCTGAAGATTTTGTTTCTCCAGAGCATGTTAAACACTGCTTCTGGCTTACTCAGGAATTCCGATATCTGTCACAGACTCATACTAATCATGAAGATAAATTACAGGTAAAAATAGCACCAGTTCCTAGCATTCTCTGGCTATGGCTTCATGGCCCATTCTTGACTTTATAAAGAGAGTCAGTGAACTTGGCCATATTGTACTTAGCACAGTGAGTTGATGAACTTGTTTTATACCTAGTACTGCTACCTACTTAAGTGAGGGAAGAACAAGAGGAAATCTCACCTTGGTTTGATTTGATACTGTTTAGAATCTGTAAGGGACTGTCCCCACAGAGAAAAAGGCCTTTGTACTGAAAATGAATAGATCTTCTGATTTTGGCCCAGCTGCCAGTCAGGGGTCTTGAACACAGTGCTTGACTTTTCAGTGCTGCAGTGTTCTCATCACCCTTAGGTAGAGCAGAACTGAATCTCTGAGACTAAAAGAGGTCTGAGGGGGTGGTATTTTCAAAAGGATTTCAGTAATGAATCGTGTAACATAATTTCATGTTTGGAAAATTAGGGAAAGATAATAAACCTGTACCTTGGAACTTGCCTCTCCCTGTACTCACTGTGAGGTAGGTCTATGTGGTATCAAAACCTATACAAGGGGAAAAAATGAGCTTGTTAAGTTGTTAGAATCATGGGTTTAAAATGTATATGAAATACTGGTCTGAAGGAGCCCACGGGCTTTTGCAGTGTTAACATTTCATATTGAATTTTAAATTCTAAGAGAAGGTAATAAAATTGGTAGGAGGAAGTTTATTCTTAGTGATAGATTTTAGATTTAAATGTAAAATGCCCATATATTCTCCCATTCTTTTTAGGTGAAGAATGTTATCTACCATGCAGTGAAAGATGCAGTTGCTATGCTGAAAGCCAGCGAATCCAGTTTTGGCAAACCTTAATCTCCCTGCACATTGGAAATGAATTACAGGCAGCTGTTCAAACTCTTCAGGCAGGATTCCTGTGGACTTTGAGATTCATGTTACCTCATCATCTTTTTTAAAATGTACCTGACTTGTGAGGGTACTCTGTCTAATGTATATTTCTAGTGTTTACAGACAGTAAATGTGTATATGTAGTAACTATTTACAGAACATGCATCCTTAAACTGTGACTTCTCACCTAGTACAGAACTTTTACCAGGGTGTAAAAACAAAACCTCATATCAGCTCTGGAACAATACCTGCAGTTATTCCCCATCTATTTGGACAACTTAGTCAAATTGGGTTTATAACTATTAGGAATCACTACACAGTTTATTTGGGTTGTATTTTGTTTTGTGTTTGAGTCCCCTGTCCCTCATCCCTTAGGGTCCAAAAGAGCAATGGAGGAAGTGACAGCTAATGTTGCAGTTCTTATTGTATGGCATAGGACTGGCATTATATAGCAGAAATCAACTACTGTACAATTTCTTGGGGTTAACCATCTTTAGTTAAATGGAATTTTAATTTAAATGAAGCTTTGCTAATTTTAAGTGGTAAGCATTTTGCATTAAAATATTCATATAATACTTTGGCTCAGTTTATTGGCATTATCCTCTCATTGTGATTTCAGCACAACTTTCATCAAATGCAGGTATAAGGAATTGCTCCAAGAACTCTTCTTAAAAGCAAAAAAATTAGATGCTGTAGTGATTAGTGATTTCTTAGTGATTATTACAAAGCTAATATGGAAATTTCTGCTCACTCAGGTGGAAACTGTCACAGTTTTGCAAAGAAGTACCACGAATTAATTAAATTTAGAAACAGGAATTAACCAAGAAACCAAATAGTGCCAGGTTAAATGGTTCTAAAAAGGTAAGTAATGAAACACTTTGTCTTCTGACCCTTCATAATGTAAGTTTATGAAGGAAAATGAAATTATTTTAAGTTTTAGGACAGTACTACCAAAAATAATCATCTCTGTATAGGAATACAGTTCGTGAAGAAGCACCTTTCTATAGCCCACTAATTCTCCTAGGCCACTCTTTCATTTAATTTCTCTTTTTTTTTTTTTTGAGACGGAGTTTCGCTCTCTTTACCCAGGCTGGAGTGCAATGGCACGATCTCGGCTCACCGCAACTTCTGCCTCCTGGGTTCAGGCAATTCTCCTGCCTCAGCCTCCCAAGTAGCTGGGGCTATAAACGTGTGCCACCATGCCCAGCTAATTTTTGTATTTTTAGTTGAGATGGGGTTTCACCATGTTGAGCAGGATGGTTTTGATCCCTTGACCTCATGATCCACCTGCCTCGGCCTCACAGAGTGCTGGGATTACAGGCGTGAGCCACCGCACCCAGCCTCATTTAATTTCTTTAAAAAAAGGAATTAAACATTGAAATCAGGTAGTACATAGACAAGGCCTAGAACCTGAGTTTTAACTTGTGAACTGAGTAGGAGGCCAGAGTATTAAATTTAAGAAGTCATTGCCAGCTCTAATGTTTTCTTGTAGAGGTTTTAAAATTTTAGCTCTTCAATTAGGTCTTTGATCTATTTTGAGTTGACTTTTAAATATGGCGCAAGGTTGTTCATTTTTTTGAACATGGATGTCCAGTTTTCCCAACAACATTTGTCAAACACTCTTCTTTCCCCCATTGTATGGTCTTGGCACTCTAATTAAAAATCAACTGAGCATAGATGGGAAAGCATATTGCTAGGCTTTCATATTCCATTGGTCTGTGTACCTGCCAATACTATACTGTTTTGATTTCTGCAACTTTGTAGTAAGGTTTAAAATCAAGAACTGTGAGTTCTCCAACTTGGGTCTTCTTTTTCATGATTGTTTTAGTCAGGATCACTGGAAATTCCATGTGAATTTTGGGATCTTTTTTTATTTCTGCAAAAACCACCATCTGGGTATTGATAGAGACTGTATTGAACCTGTATGTTGCTTTGGGTAGTGAGTCATCTTAACAGTTGACTTCTTGCATTCCATGAGCCTGGGATGTTGTGTTTCCATTTATTGGTGTCGTCTTCAATTTCTTTCAATAATGTTTTGTAGTTTTCAGTGGTATGAGTTTTGTACCTTCATGGTTAAATTTATTCCTAGGTATTTTATTCTTTTTTTGCTATGATAAATGATTTTTCTTTTTGTATTCATTGCTAGCATTTATAAATGCAACTGATTTTTGGCATTGATTTGTATTTTGCAACTATACATATAAGATCATGCCATTTGTGAACAGGAATAATTTTACCTATTCCTGTATATAATCTGGATACTTTCTTTTTCTTGCCTAATTGCGCTGGCTAGAATTTTCAGTTCCATGTTGAATAAAAGTAGTGAAAGTGGGCATCCTTGTCTTTTAAAATTTTAGCTCTTAAGTTAGGTCTCTGACTTATTTTGAGTTGATTTTTAAATATGGTATAAGGTAAAGGTTCAACTTCATTTTTTTTTTTTAATATCGATATCCGGTTTTCCCAGCAACATTTGTCAGAGTGATTTAGCTGTGTATTTTTCATCTATGGCCTTTATACTGTTAAGGGAAGTTCTCTTCTATTTCTTAAGTTTTTATTGTTTTCTTTAATCCTGAAAGAGTGTTGGATTTTGTCAAATGTTTTTTCCACAATGGTAGAAATCATGTGGTTTTTCTTCTCCTCTTCATTCTATTAATATGGCATATTATATTGAATAATTTTCATGTGTCGAACCACCTGTGTATTACTAGGATAAATCTCACTTGGTTGTAGTATATAGTCCATTTAATAGGCTACTGGATTAGGTTTTCTAGTATTTTGAGGATGTCTGCATCTGTAACCGTAACGGGTTGTTGTAGTATTCTTTGTGGTATCTTTGTCTGACATTGGTATCAGGGTATTGCTGATATATTGAGATACAATTGTTTATAACATTCTCTAAGTTGGTGGCAATTTCTCCTATTTCATATCTTATTTTAGTATCTTCTGCCCTCATCTTCAACCCCCTAAAGTCAGTCTAGCTCTAGGTTTGTTAATTTTGTTGACATTTTCATAGAATTGTCTTATGATTTTGTTGATATTCTGTACTGTTTTTTTTTTTTGTTTCCTATTTCATTTATCTCTGCTCTAAATAAAGATGTCTGTCCTACAGACATCTTTGTATGTCTGTCCTTCTGCTAGCTCTGGGTTTAGTTTACTTCTCTGCTGTGGTCTGAATGTTGTTGACTCTCAAAATTCATATATTGGAATCGATACCCAATGTAATAGTATTAAGAGGTGGAGCCTTTGGGAAATAAGTTATGAGGGTTTCACCTTCACGAGTGGGATTAGGGCCCTTATCAAAGAGGCTCGAGCAGATTCCCCTAACCTTTGAGAAATGTGAAGACACAGCTAGAAGGCACCATCCATGAAGCAGAGAGCAAGCCCTCACCAGACACCAGATCTGCTGCCGCCTTGATCTTGTGCTTTCCAGCCTCTGGAAAACCTCTGGTACTGTGAGCAATAAATTTGGTTTTTTGTAAATTACCCAGTCTAAAGTATATTGTTACAGGAGTCTGAATGGATTATGACAATTACTGATATGAAATCATTTTTCTCTTTTAAAGTAGGTATTTTAGCCATTAATTTCCCTCTGAACATTGTTTTTGCTGCATCACCTATGTTTTGGCATGTTGTTTTCATTTTCATTTGTCTTAGGTATTTTTTAATTTCCCTTGTGATTTCCTTCCTTGACCCTTTCATTAAGATTCTGTAAAGTTCCACATATCTGTGAATTTTTTAGTTTTCCTCTGTTACTGATTTCTAATTTTATTCCATCCTGGTTGGCAAAGATACTTTGTATAATTTCAGTCTTTTTAAATTTCTTGAGACTTGTTTTGTGGCCATATGGTTTATGCTGGAGAATGTCTCATTTGCATTTGAGAACACTGGATATTCTGCTGTTGTTGGGTGGGTCTTTCTGTATGTCTGTTGGGTTTATTTGGTATATAGTGTCATGCAAGTCCTCTGTTTCTTAATTGATGTTGTGGCTGGTTATGTTCATTATTAAAAGAGGGATATTGAAGTCTGCAGCTATTACTGTACAACTATTTCTGTCTTAAATTCTGGCAATTTTTGCTTTGTATCTTTTGGAAGTTCTGTTGTTAGATGCATATATATTTATAATTATTATATCTTAATAGATTGGTCCTTTTATCAACATATAGTATCCTCCTTTGGTGTCTTGAAATCTTAAATTGAAATGTTTTGTCTGATAATTATAAAGATACCCCAGTTTTCTCGTGGTTACCATTTCTATAGGTTGTTTTCCAACCTTTTACTTTTAAACTTTTTTTCTTTGTATCTAAATTGTCAGCATAGAGCTAGATTATGTTTTTTATCCATTCAATGTGCCTTTTAATTGGAGAGTTTAATGCATTTATATTTGGAGTAATTAGTTGACTTCTGCTTTTTAGCTGTTTTCTGTATGTTTTATCTGCTTTTTGTTAAGATCCCACCATTACTGCTTTATTTCATATTTAGTTGAAATTTTATGCTGTATCATTGATTCCCCTTTTCTTCCCTCTTGTATATATTTTTAAGTTATTTTCTTGGTTATTCCCTCAGGAACTATAGTTAACATCTTAAGCTTCACAAACTTTGGGAGTTTTTCTTGTTTTGTTTTTGAGACAGGGCCTCACTGTGTCACCCAGGCTGGAGTGCAGTGGCGCAGTCTTGGCTCACTGCATCTGCCACCTGGGCTCAAGTGATCCCCCTACCTCAGCTTCCTGAGTAGCTGGGACTACAGGCATGCACCACCACGCTTGGCTAATTTTTTAATTCTTTTCTAGAGATGAGGTCTCACTGTTGCCCAGTCTAGTCTCATACTCCTGGGCCCAAGCAGTCCACCCACCTCAGCCTCCCAAAGTGCCAAGATTACAGGTGTGAGCCATTGCACCTGGCTTATAAACTTAATGGTATACAAAAACTCTGCTCCTATACATCTTCATCCTTCCCTGTTTTTATAGTGTTATTGTCACAGATTATATCTCTATACATTGTGCCCATTAACATAGATTTTTATCTATGCATATTTGCCTTAAGGCAAAAAATAGGAAAAAAATGAATTACAAACCAGAAGTATAACTGGCTTTTATATTTATTTGGAATTATCTTTACTGGTGCTCTTAATTATTGCCTTTTTGTATGACTTTCAGTTAATCTAGTGTTGTTTCATTTCAGTCTTAAGGTCTCGCTTTAGCATTTATTGTATGGCAGGTCTGCTAGAAACAAACTTCCTTTGTTTTTGCTTTTCAGGGAATGTCTTGGTTTCTCCTCATTCTTGAAGGATAGTATCCCTGGAATATAATTCTTCATTGACAGCTTCCCCTCGCCAACCTTAAATATGTTATCCTTACTGCCTTCTGGCCCTGACGGATTCTCATAAGAACTTAGATTAGTATTATTGAGTATCCCTTGTACATAATGAGTGAGTCACTTCTCTCTTGTGCTTTAAATTTTTTTTTTTTTTTTTTTTTTTTTAGTTTGACTATCATGTGTCTCATTGTAGATCCCTTCAGGTTTATCCTGTTTGGAATTAATTGAGTTTCTTGGATGTATAGATTCATATCTTTCAGATTTTGGAAGTTTTCAGCCATTACATCTTCAAATCGTCTTTTTGTCTCTTTTCTGATACTGCCATAATGTGTATGTTGGTGAGTTTGAAGGTCTTCCACAAGTCCCTTGGCTTTTCTTCATTCTTTTTCTGTTCCTTAGACTGAATTGATTGACTGACTGATTGATTGATTGATTGATTGATTGAGACAGGGTCTCACTCTACCCATGCTGGAGTGCAGTGGCATGATCACGGCTCACTGCAGCCTCAACCTCCCAGGCTGAAGCAATCCTTCTCTTATTTTAGCCTAAGTTGCTGAGAACTAAGTTGCTGTCTTTTGTAGAGACAGGGTCTTGCCATGTTGCCCAGGCTAGTTTCAAACTTCTGTACTCAAGCAATTCTCCCACCTTGGTTTCCCAAAGTGCTGGGATTACAGCCATGAGTCACCGAGCTCAGCCTCAGACTGAATTTTTTAAAATTGTTCTAGTTTCAAGTTTGCTGATTCCTCCTTGTATCTACTCAAATCTGCTGTTGAACCCCTATAGTATATTTTTAATTTCAGTTAGTATACGTTTGAGCTCCAGAGTCTGTGTGATTTTATTTTATACATTCTGTCTCTGTATTGATATTCTCATTTTGTTCAGTGTTTTCCTGGTTTCCTTTTTAGTTCATTTGTCCATAGTCACTTTTACCTCCCCAGCTTTTCTTCCCAGGTTTTAGGCAGTCCGTTGTATGTTTCAACTATAATCGTTCACCTCAGGTAAAAGGTGTACTTTGTTTCTGATTGCCTTACAGTGTTTTCAAGCAATGGCTGCAGCATTTCTGCCAAGAAGGTTATCAAGGAAACCAGAGATGAGCACCTTGTGTTAGTCTCCCAGACAGGTTTAGGACAGACACATAACTCTAAGGCCTGCTTTTTCTCTCTGTAACCAAGGACTAGGGTCCCACATTGAAAATGTGGGCTGCTGTATTGAAGACCACTGCCATGCTGGGAGGGGTTGGAGAAAGGACAAGTAAAAATGATACAAAGCTTTCTTACCATTTTTAAGTTTCCTTTTTCTTAATTAATTCAGCATTTACTTGGTTGCTTTATGGTAACCTTTGTTTTCCAGAGCTCTGACAAAGTGGGTTCAGGGGTTTTCCTCTTTGGAAGGATAGGTATTTCAAGCTGTCTACTCTGACTGA
Source organism: Aotus nancymaae (assembly GCF_030222135.1). Lineage (NCBI taxonomy): Eukaryota > Metazoa > Chordata > Mammalia > Primates > Aotidae > Aotus > Aotus nancymaae. Next base: position 12,803,116 of record NW_026988429.1, read on the forward strand.
TATTCTATAAAGCTATTTTTGAAACTATGATTATGTACAGGAAAGAACTTCCTTACCCTAAAACAAAGTATTTCCGCACTATGGCTTAGATCTGTATTTCTGCGACTGTTTGTTTAGTGGCTAGGGTATGTTAATTCTGATGTCTCAAAAGAAAACTTAGTCAAATAAATTTGGAAAAAGCATATGAAAGCCTTAGAAAATAGAAAAATTCTAAAGAAAACCTGTTTTATGTTTAATTTAACCAAACATTTCCAAGTTTATTTTACCCTAAGATCCTTTTCTTATTGATACTAAAGATTAGCATTTGAAGAGCACCTGTCACTAGAGTAGGACAAGGAAAATGGTCCCAGTTAATCAAGGCTTTTAAAGCTGTATGATTTGTCAGTTGTGGGGTTGGAGAAAGGCCCAAAGCAGACACAACTAGTACTATTTGGAAACAAATGAGTTAGAACCCCATCTCTCCAAGACAAACACCTGGAAATACATAAAACCAAGGTGCCTAAGGCCATGTGAGCTGTACAACTGCTAAGTGTTCTGGAAGACATCTTTGATAGAAGAGATGGGACAGGGATGGTCAGGTTATCTGGAGTGAACTGCTAGGTTTCCACCTTAAGCTGAGAAGTTATTTATTTTTAAAAAGCTATGTTTCAAAACAAAAATGAGATGGTGGTATGAAATGATAGTTTGAGTGCCCTTGGAAATGAATAAATGGTTTTATTAGGGCACCAGGTAGATCCTATATGTGTTTAGAGTGAGATGAGGGGAGGGGAGAGTGAGAGCTGATGCTGTTATTGCTGGATCCAAGTTGAGTACCTGAAGATAAAGTTTCATTGCAGGTCTGTACAACCATTATTTGCCTTTCACATCATACACCCTCCTAGGACTAAGCGTCTGACTCACTTTGTCATCTCCAGTGTTGTGTATGTTATTCCATTCTCACACTGCTATAAAGAACTACCTGACACTGGATAATTTATGAAGACAGTTCTGCAGGCTGTACAGGAAGCATGGCTTGGAGTCCTCAAGAAACTTACAGTCATGGTGGAAGGGTGAAGGAGAAGCAAGCACCTTCTTCACATGGCAGAGTGGGAGAGAGCAAGCAAAGTGGGGGGAAGTACTACACACTTTTAAACAACCAGATCTCATGAGAACTCACTATCATGAGAACAGCAAGGGGGAAATCTGCCCGCCATGATCCAATCACCTCCCACCAGGCCCCACCTCCAACACTCAGGATCACAGTTCAACATGAGATTTGGGTGGGGACACATAGCCAAACCGTATCATTCCTCCCTGGCCCCTCCCAAATCTCATGTCTTCACATTTCAAAACACAATCACACCTTCCCAACAGCACCCCAAAGTCTTAACTCAAATGTCCAAGACAAAAGTCTCATCTGACTTGAGACAAGCCAAGTCCCTTCCTCCTACAATCCTGTAAAATCAAAAACAAGTTAGTTACTTCCAAGATACAATGGGGATACAGGCATTGGATAAATGCTCCCATTCCAAACTGGAGAAATCAGACAAAACAAAGGGGCCATGGGCCCGATGGAAGTCCAAAACCCAGTAGGCCAATCATTAAATCTCAAACCTCCAAAATGATCTTTGACTCCATGTCTCACATAAAGACCACACTGACACAAGAGATGGGCTCCGAAGGACTTGGGCAGCTCTGCCTTTGTGGCTCTGCTTGGCATAGCCCACACAGCTGCTTCCACAGGGTAGCTTAAGTGCCTGCAGCTTTTACAGGCGCACAGTGCAAGCTGCCAGTGGATCTACAATTCTGGGGTCTGGAGGATGGTGGCTCTCTTCTCGTAGCTCCACTAGGCAGTGCCCAGTGGGGACTCAGTGTGTGGGCCCCAACCCCACATTTCCCCTCCACACTGCCCTAATAGAGATTAGCCATGAGGGCTCTGCCCCTGCAGCAAACTTCTGTCTGGAAATCCAGGCGTTGCCATACATACATCCTCTGAAATCTAGGTGGAGATTCCCAAACCTCAACTCTTGTTTTCTGCACACCCACCTAACACCACATGGAAGCTACCAAGGCTTGGGGCTTGTACTCTCTGAAGCAGCAGCCCAAGCTGTACCTTGGCCCCTTTTAGTCTCAGCTGGACCTGGAGTGGCTGGGATTAAGGGTGCCACGTCCCAAGGCTACACAGAACAGTGGAGCCCTGGGCCTGGCCCACAAAACCAATTCTCCATCCTAGGCTTCCAGACCTGTGATAGGATGAGCTGCTGTGAAGGTCTCTGAAATGCTCTGGAGACATTTTTCCCATTGTCTTGACTATTAACATGAAGTTCTTCTTATGCAAATTTCTGCAGCCTTGAATTCCTCCCCAGAAAATGGGTTTTTTACCACAATGGCTGGGCTGCAAATTCTCCAAACTTATATATTTTAAAATATAAGTTACTTAAGGTCATTTCTTTGCTCATGCAAATGAAAACAGGCTTTTAGAAGCAATCAGGCCACATCTTTAACACTTTGCTGCTTAGAAATTTTTTCTGCCTGATGCCCTAAGTCATCTCTCAAGTTCAAAGTTCCAAACATCTCTAGAGCAGGGGCACAATGCCTCCAGTCTCTTTGCTAAAGCATAGCCAAGAGTGAACTTCACTCGAGTTCTGATTAAGATTCTCATCTCCTATCTGAGACCAACTTAGCCTGGACCTCACTGTCAGTATCACTGTCAGCACTTTGGCACAACCATTCAATAAGTCTCTAGGAAGTTGCAAACTTTCCCTCATCTCCCTGTCTTATTCTGAGCCCTCTAAACTGTTCCAACCTCTGCCCATTACCTAGTTCCAAAGTCGTGTCCACATTTTCAGGTATCGTTATAGCAATGCCCCTTCTCTGGTACCCATTTTCTGTATTAGTCCGTTCTCACACTGCTATAAAAAACTTCCTGAGACTGGGTAATTAATGAAGAAAAGAGGTTTAACTGACTCACAGTTCTGCAGGCTGTACAGGAAGCATGGCTGGGGAGGCCTCAGGAAACTTACAGTCATGGTGGAAGGGCGAAGGAGAAGGAAGCACCTTTTTCACATGGCAGAGTGGGAGACAGCAAGCAAAGGGGGAAGTACTACACACTTTTAAACAACCAGATCTCATGAGAACTCACTATCATGAGAACAGCAAGGGGGAAATCACCCCCATGATCCAGTTACCTCCCACCAGGACCCACCTTCAACACTCAGGATCACAGTTCAACATGAGATTTGGGTGGGGACAAGAGCCAAACCGTATCAGTGCCCAGGAATGTATGAACCATCAGTGCTCTTTTCTTACCTGAGAGCAAGAATGGAAAAAAACATGACCTCTTCAAAGATTAAAGCATTTGTTTAATCATTTTATTTGATCATTTTATTTGAATGTCTGGAAGAACAGTTACCACTATTCTGGCTATCCAGCCGTCCACCCAGATAAAGTTTAATTATCCACATAAAAAATACTCAGGATTATGAGCATCCTGTAATTCCAACATCATCTTGTGAAGAAACTAGCTGGATTAGGGCTATCATAAAACAATAACCTGGGATTGCTGTATGCCAGTTTTTGCCAATTTGACCTGTGGATTCAATGCAATCCCAATAAAAACCCAGCAAGTTACTTTGCGGATCTTGACAAACTGACTCTAAAGCTTACATGGAAAGGCAAAAGACCCAGAATAGCTGACACAATTTTCACAACACTGAAAGAGAAAAAGGTCAGAAGACTGACACTACTCAACTTTAAGATTCACTATAAAGCTACAATAATCAGGGTGGTAATAGTGAAAGGATAGATATAATCACTGAAAACGAATAGGGAGCCCAGAAATAGCCCTACACAAATATAGTCAACACAAGGAAGCAAATGCAATACAATGGAGAAAAGAGTCTTGGCTGGGTGCAGTGGCTCATGCCTGTAATCCCAGCACTTCCAAGGAGGAAGGATCACTTAAGTCCAGGAGTTTGAGACCAGCCTGGGCAATATAGTTGAGTCCTCATCTCTACAAAAACACCTTTAAAAATTAGCTGAACATGGTAGCATGCATGGGGGCGGGGATCACTTGAGCCCAGGGAGCAGAGGTTGCAGTGAGCCAAGATGGCATCACTCCACTCCAGCATGGGTCAACAGAGTGATACCCTCTCAAAGTCTTTTCTTTTCTTTTTTGAGACGGACTTTCGCTCTTGTTGCCCAGGCTGGAGTGCAAATGGCATAATCTCGGCTCACTGCAACCTCCACCTCCCACGTTCAAGCGATTCTCCTGCCTCAGGTTTCCAAGTAGCTGGGATTACAGGCAGGCGCCACCATGCCAGGCTAATTTTGTATTTTTAGTAGAGATGGGGTTTCTCCATGTTGGTCAGGTTGGTCTTGAACTCCCAACCTCAGGTGTTCTACCCACCTCAGCCTCCCAAAGTGTTGGGATTACAGGCGTGAGCCACCACACCCAGCTCTGATAGTTTCTTCAACATCAACAAATGGTGCTGGACAACTGGACAGCCACATGCAAAAAAAAAAAAGAAATCTCAATCTAGACACAGACTTTAAAAGTTAATTTCAATAAAATTAACTCAAAGTAGATCATGGACCTAAATGTAAAATGTAAAACACAAAACTATAACTCCTGGAAGATAACAAGAGAAAATTTAGATGGCTGTGGGTTTGGCGATGATTTTTTAAAATACGACACTAAAGGCACAATCCATGAAAAAATACGGAGAAGCTGGATCTCAATAAAAATAAAAACTTCTGCTCTGTGAAAGTCACTGTCAAGATAATGAGAAGACAGACCACAGACTGGGATAAAATATTTGCAAAAGGCACATCTGATAAAGGACTGTTATCCAAAATAGACAACACTTAAAATTCAATAATCAGAAACACCCAATTAAAAAACAGGCAAAAGGCCTAAACAGACAACTCACCAAGAATCAAGCATATGAAAAGATGTTTAACATGTCATGAGGGGACTGCAAATATCAAACAATCAGGTACCACCACACAACTATTAGAATAGCCAAAACCCAGAATGCTTATACCACCAAATGCTGGTGCGGGCGTGGAGCAACAGGAACTCATTAACTGCTCGTGGGAATGCAAATGGTACAGTCACTGTGACAGTCTCATAAAATGAGACAAACCATATGATCCAGCACTGAAGCTCCTTGGTATTTACTCAAACGAATTAAAAACACGCCCATAGAAAAACCTGCACACAGACGTAGACAACAGCTTTATTCATAATTGCCAAAACTTGGAAGCAACCAAGAAGTCTTTCAAGAGGTGAATGGATAAACTGTTCATCTAGACAATGGAGTATTATTCAATGCTAAAAATAAATGCACTATTAAGCCATGAAATAACATGAAGAAACCTTAATTGCATATTACTAAGTGAAAGAAGCCAATCTGAAAAGGCTACATACTATATGATTCCAATATAACATTCTAGAAAAGGCAAAATTATGGAGACAGTAAAAAGTGGCTGCCAAAGAATGAGATCATGTCCTTTGCAGGAACATGGATGGAGCTGGAGGCCATTATCCTTAACAAACTAACACGGGAACAGGAAACCAAACACTACATGTTCTCACTTACAAGTGGGAGTTAAATGATAACATGGGCACAAAGGAGTAACATACTGGGGCCTACTTGAGGGTAGAGGGTGGGAAAAGGGACAGGAGCAGAAAAATAACTATACCTGGGTCACTAAAAAAATACCTGGGTCACTAAATAATCTGTATAATAAACCCTCTTGTCATGAGTTTACCTGCACATGTACCCCCTGAACCTAAAATAATTGTTAAAAAAAAAAAAGTGGTTGTCAGGGCATTAAGGAAGGAAGGGATGAACAGGTGAGGCACAGACAAGTTTTAGGGCAGTTAAACTATTCTGTATGATGCTATAATTGTGGTTATGATTACACATTTGTCCAAACCCATACAATGTACAACACCAAGAATGAATCCTCATGTAAACTATGGACTTCGGGTGATAATGATGTGTCAATGGAGGTTTATTGATTGTAACAAATGTACCACTCTGGTGTGGGATATTGATAGTGGTGGGAGGCTATGCATATGTGAGGCCAGGGGATATATAAGAAATTTCTACTTTTTGTTCAATTTTGCTGTAAACCTACAATTGATTTAAAAAAATACTTTATTAAAAATTTTTTTTAAACTATACTCTAAAGATGAAATCAAGAGTAATAGGAGGGTCCTCTGGATTCAAGAATGAGTTTTGTTTTTTTTTTGTTTGTTTTTTTTTTTTAGAGAGATAGGATCTTGCTATGTTGCCCAGGCTGGTCTTGAACTCTTGTTCTCCAGCGAGCTTCCTGCCTCAGCCTTGTAAAGTGCTGGGATTATAGGCATGAACCATCGCACCCAGCCAAGATTGCCATTTTGTACAATAAGACTGGAAGGACCCCATTGTTTCAGGATTTTGCTGTAGAATATACAAAAACCAATCTGTGAGACAGTGGCTGTGCTTTTTTCCTGCCTGATTAGTTCAGTGCACAAACAACTTGGACCAGAGGATCTGGGTTTGAATCCCAGCTCTGATAGTTCCCAAACTGAGCTGTTTTCCTTATTTGTAAAGAATGAATGAGATCGCATGTCAAAGAGCTCTGTAAAATCTCACACACATACAAGTGCTACTGCTGAAATGATTTATAGATGTATCTTAAGAATGTCCCAGATGAGTTAAGTATTGGTTATGATGCATGACCACACCTTAGTGTGCTCCTGGTCAGCTCCTGACTTTGAGAAAACACCAATAGGAAGGCCCATGTCCCATGCACAAGACAACCAGCTCAAAGCAGGGACAGGCATTGAGAGGTGAAAGAGACCTAGTCCTACAGCTATCTGATCTAGGTACAACTTGCAATGGGAAGGAAGGGACAGAAGCTCTAAATAGACCCACATACACACCACAGGACATAATACAGCCACCAGCCAACTACACAAGCAGCACAATTCCCAAGCATCCTTTTGGTTAAACAGATAAAAGAATGGCTACCGTACCACGTCTGTGGAAGCTGGGGAGCAACATTCACAGAGCAGAAGTCATTTCTGCTGAGCTTCCAAATCCCATATGCCTGGCTATAGCAACTCTCTTTGCATGCCCAACAAATGAAACAATCTTTTCATTTCAAGGTATTGAGGCAGCCAACACCTTGAAAGTTCACTGCACAGGGCAATCTACAATGGGGCCAAGTGCTAAAGCAAAAATGTATTCAAATTCATTTATATAATGTTTCATAGGCAAAAGTAGAGTCTTCAACATTCAGGCAATCACCTGTATTTTCAGAAGTGCTTTAAGAGAAGATGGATTTCTTTCCCCTTCCCACAATAAGATATTTGTCTATACTCCTAAAAATGATGCATTTATTTACTCAACCTATATAAGAACAATCCCTTTGCGATCCCAAAACCTGGGCAGAGAGTGAAAAGAGACAAACAGAACCTTCTCCAAAATGGTAGTCCTCACAACAGAGGTGTAGTGCAAGAGACACATAAAATGGCAGCTCTTCAGAAGAGTGTGTGCACACCCAGTGGGTAGACAGCCCCTAGCTTCGGAGTGTGGCCAGCCGGGACTGCATGGCCTCCAGGGCTTCTTCCTCCTCCTCATCCTCTGAGGCAGCCATCGCTCCTGAAGGTTCTGGCTCTGGAAGGGCATCAGTCACTTTACTGGGTGCTTTGCCCAAGGCCCCTGAAAAGAAAAAGCAAAGATGAACACCACATTGGCTTAAGGAAGCAGCCCCTCAATCTTCCCTGCCTTTCATTCCTGGACCAATCTGAAAAGATACAAAAATGAGACAGTAAAGCAAGCTGTTTTTGGGGGATTTTGCTCACTCTGGGAAATGTGCAAATAGCTACCTGTAATGATACTAAAGTCAAAATAACTATAAGGATTTTTAAGAATCTTGGTCCTGAAGCTCCTAATCTAAATTCCTAAACACTACTGAAAACTTTAAATCTCCTTTCTAAATAAAACTAAATTGTGTCTAATATATATATGTGTGTGTGTTTTTTATATATATTTTATTTATTTATTTATTTATTTATTTATTTATTTATTTATTTATTTATTTTTTGAGATGGACTTTCACTCTTGTCGCCCAGACTGGAGTGCAATGGCCTGATCTTGGCTCACCGTAACCTCTGCCTCCCAGATTCAAACGATTCTCCTGCCTCAGCCTCCAGAGTAGCTGGGATTACAGGCATGTGCCACCACACCCAGTTAATTTTTTTGGATTTTTAGTATAGGCGGAGTTTCTCCATGTTGGTCAGGCTGGTCTCAAACTCCCAATTTCAAGTGATCCGCCCACCCCAGCCTCCCGAATTGCTAGGATTACAGGCGTGAGACACTACACCTGGCCCACAAAATATTTTCTTGGAGTAACTGTCTTCCTTTCCCCAGCAACTTAAAACCAACAAATGAACAAATAAAAATTAAACTCCACCATTTTTTCTTTATTAAACATAAACCTCAAGAAAATCTAAAAGTAAAAATAAAGCTTAAAAATTCATTAACCATCACTTAGAGATTACTATTTTTGTCATCTCCCTTCCAAACTTCTATAGACACGTTTTTTACACAAATATTTTTACACAAATGTATTTCACTAACAAGGCTTTACTGACATATTGTAAACATCTTTCTATGTTAATAAGTATATTTCTATATCATCTATCACAATATATAGTATTTCATTAAAATAAATATAACACAAATGATTTTATTAGGCATTTAGCTTGTTTTGAACTTTTTATTTTTTTTTTGGAGACAAGATCTCACTCTGTCACCCAGGCTGGACTGCAGTGGTGCGATCATGGCCCACTGCAACCTTGATCTCCTCGGCTCAAGCGATCCTCCCTCCTCAGTCTCCCAAATAGCTGGGACTAAGGTGTGTGCCACCACACCACCTAATTCTTATATTTTTTGTAGAGACAGGGTTTAACCATGTTGCCCAGGCTGGGCTCTTGAGCTCAAGCAATCCACCTGCCTCAGCCTCCCTGGGATTACAGGCATAAGCCACTGTTCCTGGCCTTCAGACTTTTCTTTATTATAAATAATGCTACTAGAGACATTGTTAAGTATTTCAGCACATTCTTAATTATTTCATTAGTTTAAACTCCCAGAAGTCAGTCTGTTAGGTCAAAGACTTTTTTTTAATATATATTTTTTTGAGATGGGGGTCTCGCTATGGTTGCCCAGGCTGGTCTCAAACTCCTGGGCTCTAGTAATCTACCCGCCTTGGCCTCCCAAAGTACTGGGATAACAGGTGAGCCACCGCACCTGGCAAGGTCAAGGGCTTTTGAATGGCTACTGCCGAACTGCTTTCAAGAAAGGCTATACCAATTTAAAATCCCAACAGCAATACATGAGAGCAGTATCTTCCCTTAAAATCACGAAAACTCTAAAAATTTTAATAATTATTTGTGTTTTTTAAAAGATGGCTATAAAATTGGGCTTACTTTTCAAGAAATAAGCTGCATAATCTAAAATGTTAAAAATGTAGAAAGGAGTTAAAAGAAAAAACTACTAGCTAATTTGGTGAATGCAGGAAGAATAACCATAAAAGGAGAGGAGAAAAGATGGATCTCATGGTCATACCTGCTGTAATTTCAAATAGAATTTTGTCAATTTCCATTTCTGCTTCTTCCTCCATTTCTTCCTGATCATCCATGCTTTCAAAAGTATCCTCTAACATCTCCTCTATGATCCCAGCCTAAACACAAAATAAATATGTCACTTCGGTCAACTGTTAAATCTGTTTCCATCAGACACCTTACATATCACCTAGACTGAGCTCCTACGTCCAGTCCATCCTTTCAAGGACTGACACACAAGACAACTGGCCAAAGGAAACACTGGATGTGTCCTCTCTGCAGAAATGCAGAAGCTTCAAAGGGAAAGGCTCTCTAAATTTAACACCCTAGGGTTGGGAAGTGCCACTACTGGCTGTCAGCAGAGCTTCCTAAAGTAACCCAGACTTAATATAATGGCAGGAAACAGCTCGCTGACAGATGACTGTATTTCCAGAGCTGTTTTAGGAAGCATCTGCCCTAACACTGCAAATATAATCCGTGAACACAGGGGTTGGAATATGGTATGAAAAGTGTTTGGAGCCGTAGTAGATGCTGTGACAACAAATGCCAATAGCAGGGCAGAAGCCAAAAAAGGCCTGAAGAGGACTCCGGTTTGTCCAGGTTACATATGCCAGAATAGGGTAATCTGGTAGGTCTGCAAGGATCTATTAACCAAAACCTGATCACCCAGCAGTGGGAGAACTAAGATAGTATTTCTGGACCCAACAAGGTAAAGGCCAGATACTTTTCCAGAAGTCCTGTGCCTGGCAGCCTGCAGAAGCCAGCCAGTCAGGCTCCTTTGTTCTCAAGGCAGCACGGCACCACTGCAGGACACAAGCAAACGGCTTTAACACTGGCCCAAACCAACCTGGCCCTGCAGTCTTTGTGCTCAGCAGTTACTCAACTCCCAGTTAGGGCCCTATTGAATGCTGGCTGTTACTGAAGCAAAGGTCAGAACAGCATCCTCCAAAGTCAACAAAGGGGCTGCTGACATCCCTGGGCAGAACAGGTAGGAAGGGGCTGAGTGGCTGCGGTGGAGGGCATGGGTTCAGGTTTCCACAAAGCTGCTAGAAAAAGAAAATCCTGATTGTCTTGCCACCTGAAAAAATGAAGTCCCTTGCTTTGCACCTTGATGTTCTGGTGATTCAAGGAGCAGAAGGTCATGTGTGGCAGCTCCGGCTGCCTGCCTGTATCTAACTAGCACCCTGTTCTGCCCATCCTCAGATCCATTCTTCCCAACCAAAAAACAAATAAATTCACATTCATCTTCACCCAGGTGGAACCCTAGGGCCTCCCTGAATGGGGTCATCTTAGTACTGGGGGCTACTGTAAAAGAAGTGCAATAAATGCTTGCTAATTGGTTAAAAAGAGTTCACCAGAATCCTAATTGTAATAGCCCTTCACACTCTGGAGATAGAAGTTGTCATTTATTTGTTCATTCAACCAACAACGATTCATCAAAGTCCTGTTCTGTGCCACACAATAAGCCTGGGGATAAACGGAATAACTAAGATTGTGTTCCTGCCCTTGAGGAGCTGGGCCCCTACTGGGGTCTTCATAACCTACTACATGCAAGCCTTCCTCCAAATCTGTATTACTCCCAGTATTCAGAAACCATTATGAAAAAGATTCTAGATTCTTTAAAAAAAAAAAAAAAAAAAGGCTTCCCTCTCAGATCCTGGAGGCTCTGAGTTAAAATGAGCAGGCCTGAAGGCCCTCCAAGAATGATCTTGTTATCCAGTTCTAGGTGAACAGTCATCGCCAACTTGAGGGCAAGACACCTACACACTATTTGTAAAGGACATACCGTCCTGACCCAGTTCCTTCCTTGCTGCTACTGCCCAAGAAGTTCTCATTCAAACCACCTGGAACCTGGGCTTTTTATGTTGCTTTTCTGCCAATTTTCTTTTCCAGCCCCTCTCTCCCATGCCCTAAACCCTGTATATAATTCAAGTTCATAAACGAAATCCCCCGAGAGGAAGGGAGGTGATTTCTATGCACAGCCTCTATACAAGAATTGGAGGTGTATACTCTTTGTTGTTAGCCACAGGTCTGAGGCATGAAACACCATCTGTGCGAGGGACTTCCATCCTCATTTCCCCTGTGACAGCTCACGTGATAAGGTCAGACATCAGTGCCCCAATTCCAGATCTTCATTTACAACCATGGTAATCTTAGGGAAACTACCTGGCGACCCAAAGGCTCAGTTTGTCTGTATAAAAAGAGGACAAAAATCCCTACCTCTCAAGGTAGCTAGGAAAACAGACTAGGATGTAAGACAGCATGTGGCTGCTGGGGCTCAGCAGCAATGCCCTCTTTATCTCTGTCCTTGTCTGAAGGCCACGAGTACAGGTCCTTGCCAGACCCTGATCTTAGGGGTGGCAGGTATTTACACACTTTCTATTTGATTCTGTCTCTCCTTTTTTTAGTTTAAAACAGGGATCAGCAAACTATAGCTGCTGTAGGCCAAATATGGTCTCTGCTTGTTTTTGTAAATAAAGTTTCTTTCCATCTCCTTGCCTATGTTGGACCCTGCAAACTTTATTTCCTTGATCCTAAATGGGTGCTCCTTGGATCCCCCACCTCCTCTAGAGCTCTGGGCAGACTTTTGTTTCTTCTACAGAACACTCTGGCAATCTGACCCAGCCTCCACCATGCTGAGCTCAAATGGTTTCAATCAATGTTAACAGCTACTCCTTAACATTATTTCTGTCCAGCAGGTGTAGTCTGTTCATCCCCACCCACCCTTATCCCTAGCCCCCTGCTACTTGCTTAAAGTGACTCCAGAGTTTGGAAAGGGAAGCAGGCCAGCCCCAGGTCACCTTCATCATTTCTTTGGACAGCTCCCTCATGGTGGCCTGAATTTCTGGAATCTTCACAAGACTTTGCATGGCCTTCATCACTTCTGTGCTCTTCTGCAGGGAACCAGCCACTCGCAAGACCGCTGAAAGAGAATGGATACATAGTCAGGATTGTTCAATAGGATGGAATAAAGAGAGACCTAATTTTTGAGCCATTCCCAATAAATGAGAGCAGCAGCAGATGGACTCCCAAAGTTACTTGTATGCCTTTAAATTAATTATTATTCTAGGTGACCAAGAGACTGACTTTTCTAAATTGTATGCTATCTGGGTTACTACTGATATGAATTCAATGAGCATGCACAGTAAATGACCAATCTGGAGAGTGGCCTAAAGCCACTCTTGACCTTTAGGAAAAAAAGCCAACTCAGAGTAACTATGACACCCAGGAAAATTACAAATGGGAGGAACAACTCCAGACCTTATAAAGGCCACATTAGAAAGAAGGCTTTAGGACCCAAATAGAGCTCCCCATACACCAGCCTTTGGACAGTGTCTGTTCAGTATGGAGCCAGCTTATCACTGGTTCTCAGAAAAATAAGAGAAACGAGGATAGATAACAGTGAATATGTGTATGTGTGTCAGTGTGAGGTGGTTCTTTACTAGAAAAAAATGTTCTGCAGTCTGAGATTGTATGCATACCATAATCTTCTTTATAAGAAATCATGGCAGTATCAAAAGATCATTGCCCCACCCTCAATGTCTTTAACATGTCAAAGAGTTGGCAACCAACCAAACCTGTTTTGGAATTTCATGAGCCTTGAAGCTCTGAAAGATGTCTTATACAAACTGTGGACTTCCTTCCTCCTTCCTCCTGGCTAAGCCAGGAGTCACTACCGTTCACCTCTGGTGGAATCCAGACCCTAGGAAGCTTTCACATCTAAGGGAAAACAAGAGTGACCAGAGAAATGCCTGTCTGACATTTATACCACTGTGATTTTTTTAAAGGAGTAAGGGAGTTTGCTAGTTGCAGAGAACACTTCATTTCTCTTAACACTGAAATTGGAAAGTAAAATATTAATATTAGTAGAATGACAGAGGAAGTGTTAAGAATCTGTGAGGCTGAAATAAGCAATGAATTACATATGCCATTAAAATGATATAAAAAGTTATAGAATGCTAGAAGTTACTATTGATTATATACAGATGGGAAGAAAAGGGTAAAAATAAAGCAAATTCCATCCAGTTTTGTTTATAAAATGAGCCTGTAGTTGTATTATAATTTGCATCCTGATATATCCTTATACATATTTTAAGTTGCATTACTATTTGCATCCTGAGTCTGTAACCCAGAGAGAGTACCTGAACATGGTATGTGTTCAATAAACTTTCTTGAACGGAATTAGTGAAAAGAAGGAAACGGATGGGGGACATGGAAAAACAGTATGACTAGAGAAGTATTTAAACACTGAATCATTTGTATTTTGAAAAAGGTATAAATGTCTGATTATTAGAAGGTACAAGAAAGGAAGAGTCAATGTTGTAGGAAACAGGGGACGCAAAAATAAACAGAAATAAAACTTATTACAAAAACATTCAAGTTGATAACCAATCAAAATGGATTCAGTAAGTGGATTTTTAAAACGCCAGACTAACTGTGTGTTGTACACTTGAAACTCAAGACAAAGGTGATTGCTATGGTTTGAATATGTCCCCTCCAAAATTCAGGCATTGCCACTGTGACAGTATTAAGATAGTATTAAAAGGTGATTAGACCATGAGGTTTCACCCTCATGAATGAATTAGGTACCCCTAGAAAACGGCCTGCAGGAGGCAGTTCATTCCCCCTTGCCCTTCCTCCTGCCATGTGATGACACACCATGCCTATCCTCCTGAGAATGCAGCCCTCATCACACAACCAACCCTACTAGCACCTTGATTTTGAACTTTGGCCCAGACTCCAGAACTGCGTAAAATAAAATTCTACCCTCAATAAATTACTTAGTCTCAGGTATTCTGCTATAGTGGCACAAAACAAACTAAGACAGGTATTTTTAAAAATATATTTCCTATGTTCTAAAAAGGAAAAGGAAAAAAGAAGGTATGGCAGGTAAAAAATATTTCATAATAAAAATAGTCACACCTTCAAAAGAATGAGAAGACAAGCCACAAGCTGCAGGAAAATATTTGCAAAAGACATATCTAATAAAGGACTGCTAACCACAACATACAAAGAACTCTTAAAACTCAATAATGAGAAAATAGCTCAACTTAAAAATAAGCAAAAGACCTGAACAGATAACTCACCAAGATGATATACTAATATAAATGGCAAGTAAGCATACGAAAAGATGTTCAACATCTTAGTCACTAGGGGACTGTAAATTAAAACAACAATGAGATACCACCAAACACCCATTAGAATGGCCCAATCCAGACCACTGACAATACCAAATGCTGGTGAGAATTTACAGCAACAGGAATTCTCATTCATTACTGATGGGAATGCAAAATCATACAGCCACTTTGGTAGACAAAGCCAGACATACACCTACCATATGATCCAGCAAGTGTGCTCCTTGGTATTTATGCAAATGAATTAAAAATGTGTCAACAGAAACACCTGCACACAGATATCTTATAGCAGCTTTATTCATAACTGCCAAAACTTGGAAGAAACCAAGATGTCTTTCAGCAGGTGTATGGATAAACAAACTGGTACATCTAAACAATGGAATATGATTCAATACTAAAAAAAATGAGTTATCAAGCCATGAAAAGACAAGAAAGAAACTTAAATGCCTATTACTAAGTGAAAGAAGCATCTGAAAAGGCTACATATTGTATGATTCCAACCGTATGACATTCCAGAAAAGGCAAAACAATGGAGACAGTAAAAGAAAAAAAGAATCAGTGGTGGCCAGGGGTTAGTAGAGAAAAAAGATGAATAAACAGAGCACAGAGAATTTTTTGAGCAGTGAAACTATTTTGTATGATACTATAATTGTGGATATCATTATAAAGTGTCTAAACCCATAGAAGGTACAATACCAAGAGTGACTCCTAATGTAAACTATGAACTTTAGGTGATGATGGCATGTCAATGGAAGTTTACTGATTCTAACAAATGTATCACTCTGGTGTAGGATGTTGATAGTGATGGAGGCTATAAACGTGTGAGGGCAGGGGTACATGGATCTTCTATACTTTTATTCAATTTTGCTTGAACCTAAAACTGCTCAAAAAATAAGTTTACTAAAAAATAAAAACAACTATACCCTAAAGGTGAAATCAAGAATAACAGAAGGGCCATCTGTATTCAAGATTGTCATTTTGTATGGTGAGACTTGACAGACTCTGCTGCAGCAACACCTGGCTTCAGCCATTCCCTCTAGAATCTATAAAACCAACCTGCCAAAGAGTCGCTGGGCTTTTATCCTGCCTGATGGGTTGAGTGCACATATGACTTGGAGATAATTGGGTTTGAACCCCAGCTCTGCCATTTCCTGACTGTGATCTTCAGCAAGCTGAATTGTCTTCCTTATTTGTGGAGACTGAATGAGATCACATATGTCAAAGAGCTTTGTAAATTCACACACACATACAAATATAAAGTGCTACTGCTGAAGCAATTTATACATGTATTTTAAGAATGTCCCAGATAAGTGAGAACTAGTTAGGATGCATGACCACACCCTGGTGTGTTGCTGTTCAGCTCCTGACTCTGAGAAAGCAGTGATGGGGAAGCCCATGTCCCATGTACAAGATAACCAGCTCGAAGCAGGGACAGGCAATGAGAGGTAAAAAGAGACCTAGTTCCACAACTCTGCTATCATATAAGCCACTGTGCTCAAGTTTTCTATTATTAGCTGCTGAACATATTATTTAGCTAACGCAACAAAAGAAAGCAAAAATATCATGCATTATATTTTATGAAGTATATGTAACATGAATTCTAAAGTGTGAAAAAAACTCTAATCACAGAGTTGCCAGATAGCCTTCTAATGAACTCAGGTACTATTTAAAATACTAAAACTGTCCTCAAATACACTGTACAAACCCATTAAGACCAAAGTCGATTCACACTCAATAGGCATGGGTGGCTTAATCTTAAAATACCACATTAAAAAGCCAAGAACACACATTATATACTAAAATATAAATGGCATCAGGGTAGTGACTGCGTCCCACTGTGTTAACAATATGCTGGATGCACAGATGGCAATCAAAAAATAGATGCTGAATGAATAAATGAATCCATCAATCTATAAACAAAGCATTATTTAATGGTAGAAAGTCCCAGAAAGCATGTGTTAGACTGCAACTGAAATTCCTAACATCTTCAAAAGACCAGAGCATTCAAAGTATCATTATATATTTAAGATGTTAATTAAAATGCAAATTTTATGCTTAAAAATAGTTAAAATGGCAAATTTTGTTATGTATATTTTACCATAATAAAAAACCTCCCCCACATCCCCCTAAAAAGGTTAAAATTCTACAGAAAATATTACTAAGTCAGCATTGTAAAAACTAGTTGACCACACTTAAAACTAGAAACATCAAAGTTACATGGAGAGGAATATGAAATAAACTGAGCAGCATTTCATTGGTCACATCTCTTCTTGTTGAAATGCCATCCCTACCCCAGGTCTGTCTGCAGATCTCCTTGGTTCAGGCTCTCTCCAACTTCAGGGCCTCTCCACGTGGTCCTCCCTCAGTGTGGAGTGCCAGCCTCACTGACAGCTCCATACAGTAGAGGCTTGGTGGACAAATTAAAAAAAAAAAATGGAATACTTCGAAAGTTATCCTTGTGCAGGTCCACATTAATCTTCTCAGTATTGTTCCATTTTTAGTATTATGTGCTGCCCAAGAGAGCACTAGATTTCCTTTTTTTTTTTTTTCTTTGAGACAGAGTCTCGTTCTGTCGCCCAGGCCGGAGTGTAATGGCATGATCTTGGCTCACTGCAACTTCCGCCTCCCAGGTTCTAAGCAATTCTCCTGCCTCAGCCTCCCAAGTATCTGGGATTACAGGCGTGTGCCACCACACCCGGGTAATTCTGTATTTTTAGTAGAGGCAGGGTTTCACCATGTTGGCCAGGCTGGTCTTGAACTCTTGACCTCAGGTGATCCACCCGCCTCAGCCTCTCAAAGTGCTGGGATTATAGGTGTGAGTCACCACATCTGGCCACTAGATTCCTTTTATTTGGAGGATGAATCACTATTTTATTCCCAGTGCCTAGCACTGTGCCTGATACAGCCGACAATCAAATATTTGTTGAAAAAAATCAATAAATGAATTTAACACTGAGATGATTTTATAAAGACTCAAGTGCTCCTACACAGAATGACAGATTTAGTATTGGGTCAGAAGTATGTTTTTTCTCTTCTTTTTTGTATTGATCATAAAAATTCCAGAACATTTCTTTATTTTAAAAAAATGTCATATGGCAAAAAGCGGGGAGAAGGAAATAGAAGCTCATTCTCCCAATCTTTTAAATTATAGACAGAACATCCATATACTGGCGACAAAAACAAAGCAACTGATGTAGGAAAAGAAATTAAAAACCAGAAATAAACATAAAATAATGAAAAGTGTTCACTTTTAAACACTTCATTGAAGAAAATTTTGAAGACACAGAAAAGTAGAGAAGTTTCATTTCACCAAAGAGGAGATACGGGTGGCAAATAAGCCCATGAAAAGATGTTCCTAATCATTAGCCATTAGGGAAATGCAAATCAAAACCACAATCAGCACCATACACCTATCAAAATGCCTAAAACAAAAAATAGTGACAACATCAAATGTTTGAGAAGATGCAGAAAAACAGGATCACTCACACACTGGCTGGTGGGAAATTAAACGTGAACACATTTACAGCAGCTTTATTCATAATAGCTAACAACTGGAAGCAACTGAGAACTCCTACAATGGGTGAATGGTTAAATAAACTGGTATATCCATAGAATGGAATACTACTCAGCAATAAAAGGAACTATGGATACATGTAAAAACCTGGGAAACTAGGTGAAGGATACACAGAATCTCTCTGTATTATTTCTTGCAAATACATGTACTACATATATGTGAGTCTACTATTTTCTAAAAACACAAACCTTAATTAAAAAAAAAAACATATAAAAATAAAGTAACATTAAATCCCCATACCTGATACAAATGAAAAAAGGATATTATACATATAAAAACAATTTCTGCTGTAAATAGGACCATGTTATACATAATATCAACAACTAAAGATGGAAGCAAAGTAAGTAAAAAATTAGTTTCATAATCAGTAGATGTAGAACCCAGTGAAAATATTCTGAAAAGAATCTGGACACCAATAATGAAAGCAACAAAAACAGAGAACTTTCTCTACCTATCACAGGCTCTCATGGAAATTACAGTTAAATTTTTAAAAAATTAGCAAATAAAAATAGGGCCAGTTGTGGTGGCTCACACCTATAATCCCAGCACTTTGGGAGGCCCAGGCAGGTGGATCACTTGAGCACAGGAGACCAAGACCAGCCTGGGCAACATGGTGAAACCCCATCTCTACCAAAACCCCATCTCTAGCTGGGTGAGGTGGCTCGTGCTTGTAGTTCCAGCTATGCCAGGAGGCTGAGGTGGGAGAATCACCTGAGCTGAGGAGATTGAGGCTACAGTGAGCCATGATCACACCACTGCACTCCAGATTGGCCCACAGACCCTATCTCAAAAATAAAAATAAAATGAAGTAAAAATAATCTTAAAAATAGCATCAAAAACATGCAGCTGATTGGCAGTAACAGCCCAGGAGAGCAATATATTGACACACTAGACCAACAGTGTGGTTTTTTAAAGCCAACTTAACCAGCATTTACAAACACAATGAATCAGATTATAAAAAAATATGAAATATTATGACACTTCATAATAATGACATATGAAAGTTCAGAGAAGGGATATTAAAAACATTTGCATCTCAAAAGTAAAAAATCTCTTGAGAGCAAGACACCTCTTCCTTGTAACAAGGTTAAGAAAAAAAAACAGGTAAAAGGTACATCATGATTTCCAATGAAATCTCTAACATATAATAATAATGAACAGAAAGATAAAAATTAAAAGAAAAGGAGACAGTACAAACATTCTATAATATGGTGACCCCAAACCAAAAGGATGTCATAAAAGAACACTGAAACCATGTAAATTTCAGAAACTTTCAAAATGTAAAGTCATGTTTATGACTTACATGCCTCCACTTGAAAAAAATAACTTGAAGCAGTTTATTAAAAAGAAATATAATGCAGGTACAATAAAATAAATAAGTTCAAAAGTGTGAGTTGATTCTGTAAATGTGAGCTGGAGTATCTCAACAACCACACTATTGGCAGTTTGGGCTGGGTAATTCTTTTGTTGGAAGCAGCTGTTTTATGCATTCTAGGGTGTTGGAGCAGCCCCAGTTTCTGCCCACTAGATGCTAGTAGCAGCACCCCTTTTTCTCCTAGTTGTGACAACCAAAAATGGCCCCAAATACTGCCAAATGTCCCCCAAGGGGCAAAAAAGCCCCTTGTTGAGAATCAGTGGCCTAGGCTAATAAAAGCTACTGCAACTGAGATTAAGTTTAGCTGTGAGCATCTCAACAGCTAAAACACAAAAATTAATCATGTTTTGGGTTGTAGGACACTCACTGGTAAAAGCGACACTGTTTCACTGGGAAAGATTTTGTTTCAGGCTAGGTTCTAAGATAAATTTCTTCTATGGCTTTTAATATCAAGGAATATTAAAGTAAGAGTCTTTATTGACTGCACCACTAATTGTATAGAAGTTATCGAAATAATCATGTGGCTGTTTCTTATCCATCATAAAAAAGCAAAAAAATAATATGAAAACAGCTCAGCAAAGGCATTTCTGTAGGAAGTAAGACTGGAGAGGATAGGGAAGCGTTTCTGAGGATCCAGCCTGCTAACGGGGATCGGATTTTAAAATTCTAGAGAAATTACTGCCTCATGTCACTCCCACTTAATGCCAATGATATGGTATTTACAGAGTATAAAATAAACATTCGTATGAATAACGACTAAAATTAAATATAAAACGATCAATTTGTGAGGGTGGTAGATGATTTTCATTCCCTTAAAAATTTTCATTTAATGTTATATTTTGCTTATGCAGGGGAAAATACTTCATTTGAAAAAGACAATCATGCACTGTAGAATTTAAATCTGTAAAAGTTTTGAAGGGGAAAACTTAAAACCCTTGAATAAACACCGTCATGAACAACACATGACACATATTTATTTTAGAAGATAACTTATTCAGCAAGCCTTAAAGAAACTGAATTTTAATCTTGTATATGCTAGATCATAATTTAATATTAAATGCAAAATTTGTTTATTTAAGGGCTCAAATTTGTAGACCTGAGTAATAAACGTGTGTGTTATGTAGAAAATGACACGTTAGACTAACAAAAGCAAACTGCAGGAGAGTTCGCATAGTACTCAAATAGTAGTTACTAGTGGGTAAAGGGGCTGAGGCCAAGACAAACTGGTGAACAATTACTTTTATTTTATATATTTCTGTAGCAATTTTTAAAACAATTAAGTCTATGGTCCATTCTCACACTGCTATAAAGATATACCTGAGACTGAGTCGTTTATAAAGAAAAGAGGTTTAATCAGCTCACAGTTCTGTGGGGTATACAGGCTTCTGCTTCTGGGGAGGCCTCAGGAAACTTACATCATGGTGGAAGGTAAAGGGGAAGCAGGCACATATTCACCTGGCCAGCAGGAGAGAGACAGAGAAATGGGGGAGGTGCTACATTCTTTCAAACAACCAGATCCTGAGAACTCTATCATGAGACAGCACTAGGGGAATGGTGCTAAACCATCAGAAACCACCCCCATGATCCAATCACCTCCCACCAGGACCACCTCCAACACTCAGGAACACAGTTCAACATGACATTTAGGTGGGGACACAGAGCCAAACCATATCTAAGTTAAAAATACTAGAAATTATTTAAAAATGTGTTTTGATTCAACAAATTGGTTTAAATTTCACAAACATTATGTTTGGCCCCAAAGATCCATACCTTGCAAACTCACTTTCAGGTCCTCCAATCAAAGCACAAAACAAAACAAAAAGGACAAAGGTAGCTAGGTGGATGTACTATCCTACTTGGGCCTCCCTTTCATTGCATGGCCTGCCCCTCTAGACACACTGTCGCTGCCGTTTAAGAGCCTGGAGCTCTCATGCATCTCTGCCACCCAGAACCCCACCACAGCTCAGCACTCACACCTGTCCCACTGTTTTAATGGTAAAATAAACATAACATAAAATATATTATTTTAACCCAAAATTATACATAACATTTGTAATTTTTATCCACTTTTAAGTATATAGTTAAGTGATATTAGGTACATTCATTCACAATGTTGTGTAACCATCACCACCATCCATCTCCAGAACTTTTCTCATCTTCCCAAACTGAACCTCTATACCATCACTCAACTCATTCCCCATTTTCCCTTGCCCTTGGCAACTACTACTCTACTTTCTGTTTCTAAATTTGAGGACCCACGGTACATCATATAAGTGGAATCATGTAGTATTCATCCTTTTTGGAGCTGCTGATTTCACTAAGCATAATGCCTTCAAGATTCGTCCATGTTGTTGTAGCATAAGTCAGAATTTCCTCCCTTTTTAAGGCTGAGTAATATTCTATTACACAGATATGTCACATTTGATTTACCCATTCATCTGTCAATGGACACTTGGGTTGTTTCTACCTTTTGGCTACTGTGAATGCTGCTGCTATAAACACTGGTATCCAAATACCTGCCTTCCATTATTTTGGGTATATCCCAAAAGCGGAATTGCTGGAGCATACGGTAATTCTATTTCCTGCCCCACCTTTGAACCTCTCCCTTAACTCTCTCTTCAAATCAAAACACACTTATCATCTGTCTTACACAGCAAGGAGCTGCTGTCAGAAAGCTGTCACCTGGCAGGCACCCAATCATGACAATGTATTAATAGGTGACAAGGATGAACAGATTACCCCTCCCCAGGGGCATCTGCATTTTAATAGGGGAACATCTTAAGGAAAAGGAATTACTTTGTCAAATCTTGGCTTTTCAAAGCAGCAATAGGCTAGGGATGGGATGGAGGCCATAGAAAGACGACAAAGACATCTCAGGAACTTTGGCTACACTTGGTTTTCTCTTTTTCCACTCCCAAAATGTAGCCTTTTCCTTCCTGCCCTGTCCCAACTTCTATACTGGTACCTACTCCTCTGTATTTAATCTCCCAACAAGCAACATTCCAGTATAAACCAGCTCACTAACCCTCTCTAGGAATCCTTCCTGCCAGCAAAAGCTTAGGTGCTGTGGAAGCCAGGTGAACCAAATAGCCACTGATTTCCGGGGGCTAGTCTGGTCGGTCCAAGTGGAGACTCCTCTCTTAGGCCTGTTTCTCTCCCTGTGTTTCCAGTGTCTGTTAATGGCCCTGCAGTCTCTTTCCAGGCTCAAGGGCTCAGAGCAACCTTCACTAAGACCCATTTATTCTGCATCTTTTCTTGTTAGTGTCTTCTCTTCTACTCCATTCTCACTAGACTAACCTATTCCATTCCCCCATTCCACCCCATATTACCTCTCAGGTCCCACTACCCCCAATTTACTGCACTGTCCCTCCCTGCACCTCTGCTCCGTACTTACAATGTGCTAAAGCTTTCAAATGTCTACAAAATAATTTAAATTCATCAGCCTGATTCTCAGAACTCTAACTCCGACTTACCTTTCCATCCTTACCTCCCACTGCTCCCCTTCATGCATTCCTGTCAAACTGTTGCCTGAACAAAGCCTGAAATATTTCAGCTTTGCCTTTGCACAACTAATCCCTCTATACTCAGATGCTGCCCTGATTCTCCCCAAAATACTTTTCCTCTTAACTCCCACTGCACTTAATCTGCATCGCTACAGCACTTCTTACTTTGAACTTGTCTTTGAGAACCCTTGCTCTCCTAATAGCTGTAAAAATTGTCATCTTCACCTCCTTGCTCATCCTCTCCAGCCATCCCTCCCACTTGCTCAGCACCCCAACCTCCCAGACTTTCCTTCTATGTCAAGAATGCACAGTTCCTTTTGGCCCCAGGCCCTTCTTCACACACACTAGCCAGGGAAGTTGAACACTGTTCCCCACGCCCCCACAAACTTAATAGCTCATCTTTCTTCAGGTTTCATCAGTGCCTGAAAGGAGCCATCCCTGATTCTACATTTATCTTTAACAAACTCCAAGTGCACATCACAGTTTGTAATTATAAATATCCATTTGATTATTAAATTTATTATTTTTAATTTTTATTACATTTCTTCAATTATTTACAATTCACCCCATACCTAGAGGGCAATGTCTGTGCCTGTAATGTTCATAATTTTAACCCCAGTGCCCAGCAGTATGCCTAGCACAGAATAAGGGCTAAAAGAGATATTTATTAAATGAATTAACATTTTGTTTTTTTTGTAGCTCAGTCTATCTGCCTGAAAAGACTAGGAAGGGCAGGTACTCAGAAAGCCTATACTTAAATCTAGCTTCCCTTACCCTCCTCCCTTCCACTCTCTCCTCTGCCTCCCTCCCTCCCACCTCTTTCTTTAAAAAGAGAAGTGGGACAGGAAAGAAAAGGATGATTGGGAGAAGAAGTTCTGAGAAACAGTACATGAAACACAAGAAAATTTCCAAAAGACAGTGATCTTTAACAAAAGACAATACTGCACCAACTAGGAAGAACAGAGTAATTTTTTAAAAATAAGAAACAGAATTCTTTCTTGAAAATTAAAGATAGCCAAAATAAAGAATTCATGACAAAAAATGGAAAATAAAGTTGAGGAAATTTTGCAGAAAGTAGATTACACAGATAAAATTGATCATGATAATGATGATAATATTTAGAACCTACATACACAGCAATTACTATTCCAGGCAATGAAATGAGCCTCACAATCTGCCTATGAAGAAGGTACTATTATTATCCTCAAAAGGGAACATGGGAAAGATAAGAAAATTAAAGGACCAGTCTGAGAAATCCAGTATCTGACTGTTGGCTTTCAGAAAGGAACAGAAAATGCAGTGCAAAGGCAACGTATATGCACATATCCAAGCACTGTATGATACAAGTCCCCAGCACAGAAAGGATACATCAAGGAATAGAAGGATATAACACTCATCTTTCAGAAATCCCTATGGAAATATTTACAGATGAAATCACAGTTGCTTGTCCATATCTGTGGGTTCAGTGTTTATAAATGCAACCAACCAAAGACAACAAAATATTCTATATCAAAAATATTCAACAATGAAAATGAAACACTGTGTCTGTACCAAACACGTATAAGCTTTTTATCATTCCCTAAACAATATAGTATATTATTTACATAGCATTTGCATTGTATCAGGTATTATATAATTACTCTAGAGATTACTTAAAGTAGTATAGGGGGATATGCATAGGTTACATGCAACTATTACCTCATTTTATATAAGGGACCTGAGTGTCCACAAATTTTGGTATCAGTGGGGATCCTGGAACCAATCCCCTGTGGACGTCAAGGGTTAAATGTACGTGGATTCCCCGGGGAAAATAAAGGGATTAGGTTGGATGAAGATAAATAAAGTAAAATCAGCCAAGAGTTGATAATTGTTTAAGCTGGGTGACAGGTACATAGAGATTCATTTGGATATTCACTCTGCTTTTGCATATGCTTAAATTTTCCAAAATAAGAAGTTAAAGAGAAAACAATACAGGATGATTCAAACAATCCAACTTCTCTCCTCAGAAGTAAATCTGTAAATAGCTTACTGTATATCTTTTCAGACCTCTGTTTATCTATCCATTTATCATTTATTTATACACCTACACAAACATATCCTCTATTTACTTATTTATAGAGTGGTATCATGCTATATATACTGTTCTGCAATTTGCTTTCTTATTTAATGTGCATCATTAACATCTTTCTACAGCTGAGTACTATGCTGAAACCTGAATATATCATAACTTACGGATTCAATCTGAAAAAAAACAAAATGTTAACAGTTCTTCTGCTACCAATAACTTTTTGTTGTTGGCTTTAATTATCTGTATTTTACTAATTGGGTAAAAATGCCCAATGCCTATAATTGTACAATTATAAAAGTATTTCAAAAACAAAATTAAATATTAAAAAAACTTCAAAATCAATAAAATTCACATTAACAACAAAAATTTCATGTAATACTTTACTGAACTAAAACACCACTTATAATGTGGGTTATGCTACAGGTAAAATACTTGAGAACCATGCATATATATACTGTTCTCCTCCATCTGGTGACTCCTTTCCCACTTTTCTCCATTAAGACTACTGAGGTTGCAGTGAGCCAAGATGGCACCACTGCACTCCAGCCTAGGTGACAGTGCAAGGCCCTGTCTCAAAAAAAAAAAAGACTGCTTAAAATTCTTGCGTCAGATGGGATTCCCTCAGCAAGGCTGTTTACGCAGTAAGTTGGGTTTTGCTCTTTTCACACTGGATTACCACAATGAAATTTGACACCAAACCTCATAAACAAAAATGCAAATGGGGAGTTGAAGTCTCATGAAATTCATCAATTATAATGTAACCCAGAGTATACATATGTTTAATTTTTTAATGATGCCAAAAACTTTAAATAAAAAAATAATTCTCATAGTAGAAAGATTGGGAGAAAGTGGTGGAGAAAGGAAAATAAAGATTTTTTTTTTTGGTAGGTATATGGATTTTGAGACACCCCTTAAGACATCTGAGTAGAGATGTCAATTATGCACTTAGAGATAAACACAGCCCTGAAGATAAAAAATTAAAAATCAATGGCATTTAAAGGCATGGGGTTAGATGAGATCAACTAGTGGGAGTGAAGATGGAAAAGAGCAGAGGATCTAGAATAGAGCCCTCGAGTACCTTAACATTCAGAGGCCAAAGAGCAGACACTTTACTTTTCAATTCCGGTAAAGCCACAGTATATATATATATATATGAAACAAACAACATAACATATTGATAGGTATATATTTAAACAATAGGCTCTTATGTGCAGTGCATTGGGGAGCTTTTGTTATGTACACTGCTGAAAAGTGTATGATAAAAGAGTTTCTTCCATGCAGACTAATGATTCCTTACTATGACCATAACTGAAAGAAAAGAGGATGCTCTAGAGATAACTATTAACACAAGATAACATTTCTCAAAAATAAAAAAAAGTCTGACAATACCAAGGGTTGGTGAAAACATATGGAAAAATGAACTCATCCACTGCTGCTGGAAACATATAAAGCCTCTTTGGAGAGCAATTTTGTAGTTCTAGCAAAATTTAAACTGAGCTATTTACCTAGCAATTCTACTTGTGAGTATACAATTGTCCTAAACCTTTACACATAGCAAAAACTGACAACAACCTTAATATCCATCAAAAGGGAAACAGAAAAATAAAATGTGATACATCAACGTAATTCTATCCAGTAGTTCAAATCAATGGACTAGT
This sequence comes from Aotus nancymaae, assembly GCF_030222135.1. Taxonomy (NCBI): domain Eukaryota; kingdom Metazoa; phylum Chordata; class Mammalia; order Primates; family Aotidae; genus Aotus; species Aotus nancymaae. Next base: position 12,830,030 of record NW_026988429.1, read on the forward strand.
GCATGCTTTCCTTCTCACTATATATATAGATAGATAATTTTGTTGTTGTTGTTTTGTTTTATAGAGACAGGGTTTCCTTATGTTTCCCAGGCTGGTTCTGAACTCCTGGCTCAAGTGATCCTCCTGCCATGGCCTCCCAAAGGGCTGGCATTACAGGTGTGAGCCACTGCATCCTGCCTATATTTATCATTATGAACCTATTTCAAAAACAATGATAAATGGAGAAAAAAGACAGAATGGTATCTATAGTATGGTACCATTTATACAAATTTTAAGATTCATGATAGTGGTTTTCTCTGGAGAGCTTGGGAGAGAAGAGAATGAAATTGGGAAGGGGTATTACAGGAGCTTCAACTTTTGTTATAATGCTTTATTTCTTTAATAACATAGAAGCAGGCAAATACAATAAAATGTTAAATTTTATTAGTTCTGGGCCAGGTGTGGTGGCCTATAATCCCAGCACTTTGGAAGGCTGAGGCGGGTGGATCGCTTGAGCTCAGGAGTTCCAGAACAGCCTGGGCAACACAGCGAAACACCATCGCTATCAAAAAAATAAAAATAAAAGATAAATTGTATTAACTTCTGGATGATAGGTACATAAGCATTTATTATACTATCCTCTGCTTTTATCCTCACAATTGGGAAAAAGAGGCTGTCCACATGATGCTCTATTCATAGAACAAAAAAGCCAAAATAAGCAATAAGCAAAGAGTGAAACATTTTTAAATAAGCTTATTGTGGTCAACTGAACATGCATCTTTTGAGCATGTTGTAGGAAAAATAAGAGAATAAATCTGAAACGTTCAAGCTGGCTATAAAGACAAGAGTACTTGAGCTTTCAACATAACATTAAACTATTTCTTCATGGCATTGATACTCAGTTTGATCAAAAGGCATATCTAGGTGATATATCCAGTATTTTAAGAGTCTAAACTCATAACTTTAGGGCTGAAATAACATGGTTTTTAAAAGTAGGGAGGTCCCAAGATGGCTGAATAAGAGGCAGATCTGGAAGGCAGCTCCCAGCGAGACAGACACAGAAGTCAAGTAGTCTCCACAATTCCAAACGAGCTACCAGGTTCATTTTGTGGGTCTGGTTGGACAGTGGGTATATACCAAATAGGGCAAGTTGAGGCAAGGTGGGGCATAGCCCCACCCAGGTGGTGCCTGTGACTGACCAGAGGACCAGGGGATCTCCCCTTCTGGGACTTCGGTTGGGACACAGCGCTCCACCCAAGCCCTCCACCCAAGCCCTCTACAACCCACAGAACAGGAAATCTTCTCTGGGCTGAAAAGCCTCAGCAAGCTGCCTGAACAGGGCAGAACAGCAACTTTGGCCAGAGCCAGGGCTGTCAGCATAGATCTAGGTGGAAGCACTGGCTGACGCTGAGAAAGCCAAAAAGCTGTTGGGACCGAGCTACCTGCTCCCCAGAAAGAAGAGGAACTGAACTGAACGCAGGGAAACAGGCCATACGGTAGGACGGGTCTCCCCCCATAAAGCCTAGCAGGCTAAAAAACTCTCACTTCAGAGTTTTGCATCCAGAACATCAGTTAGAGAGTGACCAGGAACGAACAAGCTCGGCGGGGAAGGGCAGCCGCCATTGTAGAAGCTGGCCTAATTTTCCTGAGCAAATATAAGATGCAGGAAAAATATGCAGCAGCTCCACTGAATCCGTGGCATCCAGCAGCACCTCTGCAGGCAGACAAAGGAAAGGCTGCCTCCCCAAGCAGCTACCTGAGATCAAACCTATATACATTCAACAAGATGGGAAGAAACCAGTGCAAGAGGGATGAAAACATCAAAAACCAGAACACCTCTCCCCCACCATGAGATCACAACTCCTCACCAGCAAGGGAATAAAGCAGGATGGAGAACGAATTTGATGAACTGACAGAAGCAGGCTTCAGAAGCTGGGTAGTAACAAACTTCTCTGAGTGAAAGGAACATGTTCTAACCCAATACAAAGAAACTAAAAACCTTGAAAAAAGGTTAGATGAAATGCTAACTAGAATAACCGGCTTAGAGAAGAACAAAAATGACTTGATGGAGCTGAAAAACACAGCACAAGAATTTCATGAAGCATACACAAGTTTCAATAGCCAAATAGATCAAGAAGAAAGGATATCAGAGATTGAAGATCAACTCAATAAAATAAAGCAAGAAGGCAAGCAAAGAGAAAAAAGAGTGAAAAGAAATGAAGAAAGCCTCCAAGAAATATGGGATTATGTGAAAAGGCCTAATCTACACTTGATCGGTGTTACCGGAAGAAGATGGGGAGAATGAATCCAAGCTGGAAAACACTCTTCGGGATATTATCCAGGAGAACTTCCCCAGCCTAGCAAGGCAGGCCAACATTCAAATACAGGAAATACAGAGAACACCACATACTCCTCTAGAAGAGCAACCCCAAGGCACATAATTGTCAGATTCACCAGGGTTGAAATGAAGGAAAAAACGCTAAGGGCAGCCAGAGAGAGAGGTTGGGTCTCCCACAAAGGGAAGCCCATCAGACTCACAGTGGATCTCTCGGCAGAAAACCTACAAGCCAGAAGAGAGTGGGGGCCAATATTCAACATTCTTAAAGAAAAGAACTTTCAACCTAGAATTTCATATCCAGCCAAACTAAGCTTCATAAGTGAAGGAGAAATAAAATCCTTTATGGACAAGCAATTGCTGAGAGATTTCGTCAATACCAGAACTGCCCTACAAGAACTCCTGAAGGAAGTACTAAACACAGAAAGGAAAAACCAGTTCCAGCCACTGCAAAAAAGAACCAAATGGTAAAGACCAATGACTCAATGAAGAAATCACGCCAACCAAAGGGCAAAACAACCAACCAGTAACAAAATGGCAGGATCTAATTCACACATAACAATATTAACATTAAATGTAAACGGACTAAATGCCCCAATCAAAAGATACAGACTGGCAAATTGGATAAAAAGCCAAGAACCATCAGTGTGCTGTATTCAGGAGACCCATCTCACCTGCAAAGACACACACAGACTAAAAGGGATGGAAGAAGATTTACCAAGCAAATGGAGAGCAAAAAAAAAGCAGGAGGGGCAATCCTAGTCTCTGATAAAATGGACTTTAAATCAAAAACAATCAACAGAGACAAAGAAGGGCATTACATAAAGGTAAAAGGATCAATACAACAAGAAGAGCTAACTATTCTAAATATATATGCACCCAATACAGGAGCACCCAGATACATACAGCAAGTCCTTAACAACCTACAAAGAGATTTACACTCATACACAATAATAGTGGGAGATTTTAACACTCCACTGTCAATATTAGACAGATCAATGAGACAGAAAAACAGGGAAATCCAAGACTTGAACGCAGATCTGGACCAAGCGAACTTAATAAGACATTTACAGAACTCTCAACTCCAAATCCACAGAATATACATTCTTCTCAGCACTGTATCACACTTACTCTAAAATTGACCACATAATTGGAAGTAAATCACTCCTCAGCAAATGCAAAAGACATAAAAAACAGTCTCTCAGACCACAGTGCAATCAAATTAGAACTTGGGATTAAGAAACTCACTCAAAACCACACAACTTCATGGAAACTGAACAACTGGCTCCTGAATGTCGACTGAATAAACAGTGAAATGAAGGCAGAAATAAATATGTTCTTCAAAACCAATGAGAACAAAAACACAACGTACCAGAATCTCTGGGACACATTTAAAGCAGTGTCTAGAGGGAAATTCATAGCAATAAATGCCCACATGAGGAGCAAGGAAAGATCTAAAATTGACACCCTATCATGAAAATGGAAAGAGTTAGAGGAGCAAGATCAAAGAACTTCAAAAGCTAGCAGAAGACAAGAAATAACTAAGATCAGAGCAGAACTGAAGGAGATAGAGACACAGAAAAAAAAATCGACAAATCCAGGAGCTGCTTCTTTGAAAAGATCAACAAAATAGACCGCTAGCCAGACTAATAAAGAAAAGAGAGAAGAATCAAATAGATGCAATAAAAAACAATAAAGGGGACATCACCACTGATTCCACAAAAATACAAACTACCATCAGAGATTACTACAAACAACTCTATGCACACAAACCAGTAAATCTGGAAGAAATGGACAAATTCCTGGACACTTGCACTCTCCCAAGACTAAACCAGGAAGAAGTTGAAACCCTGAATAGACCAATAACAAGTGCTGAAGTCGAGGTAGCAATTAATAGCCTACCAATCAAAAAAAGTCCAGGTCCAGACGGGTTTACAGATGAATTCTACCAGATGTACAAAGAGCTGGTACCATACCTTCTGAAAGTATTCCAAACAATACAAAAAGAGGGAATCCTCCCCAACTCATTTTATGAGACCAGTATCATCCTGATACCAAAACCCGTCAGAGATTCAACTAAAAGAAAACTTCAGGCCAGTTAGATGCAAAAATCTTCAATAAAATACTGGCAAACTGAATGCAACAGCAAATCAAAAAGTTTATCCATCATGATCAAGTAGGCTTCACCCCAGGGATGCAAGGCTGGTTCAACATACATAAGTCTACTATCGTAATCCATTACATAAACAGAACCAAAGACAAAAACCACATGATTATCTCAATAGATGCAGAGAAGGCCTTCAACAAAATTCAACAGCCCTTTATGCTAAAAACTCTCAATAAACTAGGTATCGACGGAACATATCACAAAATAATAAAAGCTATTTACGACAAACCCACAGCCAATATCATACTGAATGGGCAAAAACTGGAAGCATTCCCTTCGAAACCTGGCACAAGACAAGGATGCCCTCTCTCACCACTCCTATTCAATATAGTATTAGAAGTTCTAGCCAGAGCAATCAGGTAAGAAAAAGAAATAAATGGTATTCAATTAGGAAAGGAGGAAGTCAAATTGTCTCCATTTGCAGATGACATGATTGTATACTTGGAAGACCCCATCGTCTCATCGCAAAATCTCCTTAAACTGATAAGCAACTTCAGCGAAGTCTCAGGATACAAAGTCAATGTGCAGAAATTACAAGCATTCCTATACACCAATAACAGACTAACAGAGAGCCAAATCAAAAGTGAGCTCCCATTCACAATTGCTACAAAGAGGATAAAACATCTAGGAATACAACTAACAAAGGATGTAAAGGGCAAACCACTGCTCAAGGAAATAAGAGAGGACACAAACAGATGGAAAAACATTCCATGCTCATGGTTGGGAAGAATCAATATTGTGAAAATGCCCATACTGTCCAAAGTAATTTACAGATTCAATGCTATTCCCATCAAGCTGCCAATGACCTTCTTCACAGAACTTGAAAAAACCACTTCAAACTTCATATGGAACCAAAAGAGAGCCTGCATAGCCAAAACAATCCTAAGCAAAAAGAACAAAGTTGGAGGCATCACGCTGCCTGACTTCAAACTATACTACAAGGCCACAGTAATCAAAACAGCATGGTACTGGTACCCAAACAGAGACATAGACCAATGGAACAGAACAGAGGCCTAAGAAGCAACACCACACATCTACAATCACCTGATCTTTGATAAACCTGACAAAAACAATCAATGGGGAAAGGATTCCCTGTTCAATAAATGGTACTGGGAAAACTGGCTAGTCATGTGCAAAAAGCAGAAACTGGACCCCTTTCTGACACCCTACACTAAACTTAACTCCAGATGGATTAAAGATCTAAACATAAGACCTAACACCATAAAAACCCTAGAAGTAAACCTAGGCAAAACCATTCAGGACATAGGCATAGGCAAGGACTTCATGGCTAAAACACCAAAAGCAATGGCAACAAAAGCCAAAATAGATAAACGGGATCTAATTAAACTCTAGAGCTTCTGTACAGCAAAAGAAACAATCACTAGAGCAAACCAGCAACCAACAGGATGGGAAAAAATTTTTGCAATCTACCCATCTGACAAAGGGCTAATATCCAGAATCTACAAAGAACTTAAACAGATTTACAAGAAAAAAACAAATAAACCCATTCAAAAGTGGGCAAAGGACATGAATAGACACTTTTCAAAAGAAGACATATATGAGGCCAACAAACATATGAAAAAATGCTCATCATCACTGGTCGTTAAAGAAATGCAAATCAAAACCACATTGAGATACCATCTCACGTTAGTTAGAATGGTGATCATCAAACAATCTGGAGACAACAGATGCTGGAGAGGATGTGTAGAAACAGGAACACTTTTACACTGTGGGTGGGACTGTAAATTAGTTCAACCATTGTGGAAGACAGTGTGGCGATTCCTCAAGGACCTAGAAATAGAAATTCCATTTGACCCAGCAATCCCATTACTGGGTATATATCCAAAGGATTATAAATCATTCTGCCATAAGGACACATGCACACGAATGTTCATTGCAGCACAGTTTACAATAGCAAAGACTTGGAACCAACCCAAATGTCCATCAATGACAGACTGGATAATGTGGCACATATACACCAAGGAATACTATGCAGCTATAAAATTCAGTAAGTTCGTGTCTTTCATAGGGACATGGATGAATCTGGAAACCATCATTCTCAACAAACAGACACAAGAACAGAAAACCAAACACCAAATGTTCTCACTCATAGGCGGATGTTGAACATGAGAATACGTGGACACAGGGAGGGGAGCATCACATACTGCGGTCAGCTTGGGAGGTTAGGGGAGGGACAGCGGGAAGTGGGGAGGGTGGGGAAGGATAACGTGGGCAGAAATACCAGATATAAGAGATGGGGGGATGAAGGTGGTAAACCACCTTGCCATGTATGTACCTATGCAACAATCCTGCATGATCTGCACATGTACCCCAGAACCTAAAGTACAATTAAAAAAAAAAGTAAGTAACTCTTACTAAAATAAAAAAAAAAAAAGTAAAGATAGGCTGGGAGTGGTGGCTCATGCCTGTAATCCCAGTACTTTGCAGTGCTGAGGCAGGTGGATCACCTGAGGTCAGGAGTTCGAGACCAGCCTGGGCAACATGGCAAAACCCCATCTCTACTAAAAATACAAAAATTAGCTGGGCGTACTGGTGGGTGCCTGTAATCCCAGAACAAGACTCCATCTCAAAAAATAAAAAATAAAAATAAATAAAAGTAAAGTGAGGATAATCTTGATAGTTTTTTTTAAAGAAGATGTGGTACATTTTGTCATTATTTTTACTCTTTCCCAGTCCATGATTATTCTCTTCAGTCTTTGGATAAAGAAATAACGATAGCTTCATGGTTAGGCATATTTTAAAGCCACATTCGAATGTTAAAATTAAATGTGAAGAAAATACTCAGAGCCAAATACAACCAAATAATGCATTAGAAACTCATTTGGCACCATCCTATAAATTAAAACACTTCTTCTAACTTCTTTTGAGTGTGATCAATGAAGTATCTGACAGAGAGTTGAAAATATTCTTTAGTGAAAAATGTATCCATTATTTCTTTTTTACAGACACAGTCTTGCTACATATATATCATCCAGGCTCAAGGGCAGTGGTTATTCACAGGTGTAATCATAGCTCACTGTGGCCTCACACCCCTGGGCTCAAGCACTTAATTCTCCTTGCTCAGCCTCCTGAGCAGCTGGGACTACAACTGCATCCTACCATGGCTGGCTCTCCATAATTTCTGAGTCTGTATTCAATCTAAATATCTGACAGTCACATGCTGCCATTACTAAAGAACTGTAATTCTGAGTTAGGACTTCCTAATTTAAGAAAAGAAACCAACTAGATGAACGACCACAAATAGTACTGTACTGGACACTGAAAGGAAATTCTTATTTGAAATATTATGATAATTATTATTTTAAATATTATGAGTTCCTAAAAGTCATCTAAAATGGACAGTTCCCACGTACGCTGAATACCCATCATGTGGTCTGCAGATTCCTAAGACGTGAGGAAGCAATACGTAGACAGAGATGAAGCAGAAAAGGAGGTAAGCCAAAGCCCAACATTCTGTTTTAACATTTTGCCTGGGGTTGCTCTGGGCCTAAGACAAAGGGAGGCAACTCTTTTCTTCGTCCTCCCTCCAAACATCTAGGCTGGCCTCTTAATCCTACAACTCAATTCTCAGGTTACTTGGTAATATTGTTCAACATATTCTAACTTGTAAACAAAGCAGATTTATATGTAGATTTCATTATTATTTTAAAAATACTGGCAAAAGAAAACAACCAATAATATTATATTTTGCATTTGTACAACACTCAACACTAAGAAAATACAAAGACTAAAAACCAAAGTTGAGTTTTTCCTATTCAAGGAACCCGTGTTGGTAATAACAGCATCGGCATTACAAGATGACTGTAAGGTAAGCGCAGTCTTACCGAGCTGGTTCTTCATCCCCATGAGCACCGAGTTCATGTGTGCTTTGGATGCATACAGCTTGCTCACGGCCTTCCTTGACCTGATCATCTCCTTGGCCAGAACTACACAGACATCCTTCTGGCCCTTCTTGGCTGCATCTTTCACAGATCGTTTCACTTTTTCTTCTTCTCTTTGGATATCTAATTTTAGAACAGAACACCAAAAATCAAGGGTAAGTCAGGTTTACTGGCACTCAAATACATTCTTATTGTGATCTAAATGTGTCTATTAAATAGAAAAACATACAGAAGGACATAAATGAAATCAAAATAATGTAGTGAATATTAATCATTTCCAGAAACATCATCAAAGTAGTTTAAAAGAAAAGTGCGATCCTATTACACTTGACAGAATTTCAAAACACTGTTTTCAAGCTCATTCTATCATTTGTTGGTACCGGCCCTAAGAACTGAAAAAAAAAAAATTACTGTAAATGCATTCCAAAGCTTGCTCCAATAATCAACAAGTAGTATTCCCACAATTATAAGAGTACAGTTTCTACACAGTCACTAACCATTTCTAAAAACCTGCAACTTAAGGAAAGCCTAAACATATTAGAAGTCTCACACCAGCATCAGCCACAGGTATGCTTTATGATCAGTAGTGTTTTCTCCAATTTTTAAAACTGTGGTAAAATATTTAAAATATACCATCTTAACCATTTTTAAGTGTACAATCCTGGAATAAAGTACATTCACATTGTTGTGCAACCATCAGTCCCATCCAGAACTCTTTATAATTTTTTTTGAGACAGAGTTTCACTCTTATTGCCCATGCTGGAGTGCAAAATGCTAGAGTGCCCATGCTCACTGCAACCTCTGCCTCCCGTGTTTCAAGCAATTCTCCTGCCTCAGCCTCCCAAGTAGCTGGGATTACAGGCACGCGCCACCATGCCTGGCTAATTTTTGTATTTTTATCAGAGACGGGTTTCACCGTGTTGGCCAGGCTGGTCTCGAACTCCTGACCTCAGGTGATCCACCTGCCTTGGCCTCCCAAAGTGCTGGGACTACAGGCGTGAGCTACTGCGCCTGGCCCAGACCTCTTTTCATCTTTCCCTAAACTAAAATTCTGCACCCACTAAACAGCAACTCTCCATTTCCCCTTTCCCCTAACTCCTGGCATCCACTATTCTATTTTCTGTCTTTATGAATTTGACTACCCTTGGTACTTCCTTTAAGTGGAATCATATAATATTTTTCTTTTCCTGACTGGCTTATTTCACTAAGCATAGTATTCTCAAGGTTCATCCATTTGTAGCATACATCAGAACTTTCTTTTTAAGGCTCAATAATATTCCATTGTATGTGTATATGACATTTTACTTAACCAATCATCTATCACTGGACACTTGACTTACTTCGAATTTTTAGCTATTGTGAAAAAGATGGATGTACAAATATGTCTTCTAGACCCTGCTTTCTTTTGTGTATATGCCTAAAAGTAGAACTGTTAGGTTATATGGTAATTTTATTTTTAATTTTTTGAGGAGCAGCTGTACTGTTTTTCATAGTGACCACATCATTTTACATTCTCACCAACAGTATACAAAGGTTCCAATTTCGCCATATAATCACCCAACACTTGTTATTTTCTGGGGGTTTTGTTGTTGTTTTGATAGTAGTCATCCTAATGGGTATGAGGTGGTTTTGATTTCCATTTCCCCAATGATTAGTTATGTTGAGTATCTTTTCATGTGCTTACTGACAATTTGTACAGCTTATTTGGAGAAATTCCAAAAGTCTATTCAAGTCCTTTGTCCATTTTTGAGTCAAGTTGTTTTGTTGTTGTTGCATTTTAGGTGTTCTGTATGTATTCTCAATAACAATCTCTTGTCAGATAAATGATTTGCAAATGCTTTCTCCTGTTCTATGAGTTGCCTTTTTCCTCTGCTGGTAACATCTTTTTATGTTGTTAATGTACAATTTTTCTTTTTCTTTTTTTGTAGAGATTGGGTTTTACCACGTTGCCCAGGCTGGTCTCAAACTCCTGGGCTCTACCCATCACAGCCTCCCAAAGTGCTGGGATTACAGGAGTGAACCTCTGTGCCCTGCCCGGTAATCTTTTTAAGATCCACAAAAGTTTTTGATTTTCATGAAATCCAGTTTGTCTACTTTTTTTTATTTTTTGGAGATGGGATCTATGTTCCTCAGGGTGTAGTGCAGTGGCTATTCACAAGCATGATTATAACACATTACAGCCTCAAACTCCTGACCTCAAGAGCCTCAGCCTCCCGAGTAGCTGGGACTACAGGCACACATCACCATGCTCAGCAGTTTGTTCTTTCTGTTGTAAAGTTTTGTCCTATGTTTTTTTCTAAGTGTTTTATAGTTTTAGCTCTTACATTAGGTCTTTGATCCATTTTGGGTTAATTTTTGTGTACATTGTTAGGCAAAGGTCCCACTGAATTCTTTTGCATATGAATATCCAGTTTTCCCAGCACCATTTGTTGAAGACTGTCCTTTCCGCCACTGAATGGTCTTGCCACCCTTGTCAAAAATCAGTTGACAACAGACACATAGTTTTTCTGAACTCCTAGTTATATTCCATTGGTTTATACGTCTGTCTTTACGTCAGTACTATACTGATGTTATCTCTGTAGCTTTGTAGCAAGTTTTGAAACTAGGGAGTGTGTTGTCAAACTTCATTTCTTTTTTTCAAGACTATTTTGATTATGTAGGGTCTCTTAAGATTCTATTAAGAATTTTAGAAGAGATATCGCTATTTCTATAAAAAATGTCATTGGGATTTTGATAAGGATTGCACTGAATGTATAAGATTGCTTTGAGTAGTACTGACATCTTAATAATATTGAATCTCCCAATCCATGAAAATGAGATGTCTTCCCATTTATTTGTCTAATTTCTTTCACCAATCTTGCATCATTTTCATTATACAAGTCTTTTGCCTCTTTGGTTAAATAAATTCCTAAGTATTTGGTTATTTTTGATGCTATTGAAAATTAGTTTTCCTAATTTCCTTTTCAGACTGTCCATTGTTAATATAGAGAAATACAAGTGATTTTTTTGGTGCTGATTTTGTATCTTGCTACTTTACAGAATTTATTAGTTCTAATGGGTGTTTTTTGAAAAATTTTTAGGGTTTTATACATATAATATCAGCTGCAAACAGATATTTTTACTTCTTCCTTTCCAACTTAGATACTTTCAACTATTTTTTTCTTGTCCCATTCCTCTGGCTAGAAGTTCAGTACTATGTTAAAAACAAGTGGCAAAAGTGGGCCTCCTCGCCTTGTTCCTGATCTTAGAGGGAAAGCTTTTAAATGCAAGTTTCTTTTCCCCTTCATTCTGTTAATATGAGTTATTACACTGATCAAATTTTATATGTTGAATCATTCTTGCATTCCAGGATAAATCCCACTTGGTCATGATGTATACTCCTTTTAATGTGTTGCTGGATTTGGTTGGCTAGTATTCTGTTGAAGATTTTTACACCAATGTTCATAAGAGATACTGGTCTATAGCTTTCTCACAGCATCTTTGTCTGATATTATTATCAGGACAACACTGGCATCATAGAATGAATTAGGAAATGTTTTCTTCTCTTCAATTTCTTGAGATTTGAGAAGGACTGGTGTTAGTTCTTTTTAACTGTTTGGTAGAATTCACCAGTGAAGTCATCAGGCCCACAGCTTTTCATTGTCAGGATATTTTTGATTACTGATTCAATCTCCCTACTAGGTATAAGTCTATTCACGTTTTCTATTTCTTCATGTTTCAATCTTGGTAAGTTTTATGTTTCTAGTAATTTGTCCATCACATCTAGGTTACCCAATTTATTAACATACAATCGTGCATGGTATTCTTATAATCTTTATTTCTGTGGAATCAGTAGTAATGTCCCCACTTTCAACTCTGATTTCTGTACTTTCACCCTTCTATTCTTCCTTAGTCAATTTAGTTAAGGTGTGTCAATTTTGTTGTCTTTTTCAAGAACCAACTTTTGATTTTGTTAATTCTCTCTATTCTTTTTCTGTTCTGTTTGTCTCTGCTTTAATCTTTATTATTTTCTTCACTCTGCTAGCGTTGGGTTGAGTTTGTTCTTGTTCTGACAGCGTTTCACTCCCATCACCCAGGCTGGAGTGGAATGTTGGTCACCATCACAACTCATTGTAACTTCTGCCTCCAGGTTCAAGTGATGTTCCCACCACAGCCTCCCAAGTAGCTGAGACTATGCACAGACCACAGCACCTAATTTTTGTATTTTTGATAGAGACAGGGTTTCGCTATGTTGCCCAGGCTGGTCTCAAACTCCTGGGCTCAAGCAATCTGCCCGCCTTGGCCTCCCAAAGTGTTGGGATTACAGGTGTGAGCCACTGCACCTGGTCTTCACTCTTAATGTAAGCATTTACAGCTATTAATTTTCCTATGAGCATTGCTTTTGCTGCACCTTCTAACTTTTGGTACGTTGTGACTTGGTTTTTACTTGTCTATAAGTATTTTCTAATTTCCCTGTGATTTCTTTTTTTCACCCGTTGGTTAAGAATGTGTTGGTTAATTTTCATACATTTGTGAATTTTTCAGTATTCTGTTACTGATTTCTAATTTCATCCCGTTGTGGTCAGAGAAGATACCACATATATCTTCTGAATTTGACTGAGATCTGATTTGTAGTCTAACATATGGTCTATCCTAAGGAATGTTTCATGTGTATGTGAGAAGAATGTGTATTTTGTATTCTGTATACATCTTTATATCTAATTGGTTTATTTCATTCTCTTTTTTTTTGAGATGGAGTCTCGCTTTGTCTCCCAGGCTGGAGTGCAATAGCACAATCTTGGGTTACTGCAACCTCTGTCTTTCAGGTTCAAGCGATTCTCCTACCTCAGCCTCCTGAATAGCTGGGATTACAGGCACACACCATGACACCCAGCTGATTTTTGTTTTTTCAGTAGAGATGAGGTTTTGTCAGGTTGACCAGGCTGGTCTTGAACTCCTGACTTCAGGTAATCCACCCACCTCGGCTTCCCAAAGTGCTAGGATTACAGGTGTGAGCCACCACACTCTGCCTTCATTCTTCAAGTCCCCTGTTTTCCTACCTAATTCCTATCTAGTTTTTATACCCACTGTTGACAGTGGGGTATTAAAGTTTCTATCTATTATGGAAGAACCATTTCTCTCTTCAAATCTGCCCACTTTTGCTGCATATGTTTTGACAGTCTGTTGTTCTATACATAAATATGTACACCTGTATTATCTTCTTGCTGTATTTAATCTTTTAATAATATATAATATCCTTCTTTGTCTCATATAATCTTTTTTGAGTTAAAGTCTATTTTACTTGATAATAACATAGCTGTCCCTGCTGTCTTTTATTTACTATGTCCATAAAGTATCTTTTTCCATCCTTTTGCTTTCAACCTATTTGTGTTTTTGGATCTAAAATCTTACTCTTGTAGACAGCATATGTTTTTAAATCTAAGGTTATGTTTTTAAAAATCCATTCTGCCAATGTCTGTTATTTGATTAGAGACTTTAATCCATTTACATTCAAAGTAATTACTGTGTGCTGGACACAGTGGCTCATGCCTGTAATCCTAGCACTTTGGGAGGCCAAGGTGGGAGGACTGCTTGAGTCCAGGAGTTCCAGACTAGCCTAGGCAACATGGTGAAACCCTGTTTCCACAAAAAATACAAAAATTAGCTGGTCCCAGCTACTTCGGAAGCTGAGATGGGAGGATTGCAAGAGCCCAGGAGGTCAAGGCTGCTGTGAGCCACTGTACTCCAGCCTTGATGAGAGAGCAAGACCCTGTTTCAAGGAAAAAAAAAAAAAAAAGAAGAAGAAATTACTGATAAGGACAAATTTTCTTCTGCCAATTTGTCATTTATTTTCTATATGTCACAGCTATTTTGTCCCTTATTTCCTGTACCGTTTTCTTGTGTGTTTACTTCATTTTTTTTGTAATGAAATGTTTTAATTCCCTTCTCATTTCCTTTTGTATATATTATATAGCCATTTTCTTCGTGGATACCATGGGGATTATGCTTGACATCCTAAACTTGTAATACTCTAATGTGAATTTGAATGAGCTTCTTTTTTTTTTTTTTTTGAGTCTCACTTTATCACCCAGGCTGGAGTGCAGTAGCATCATGATCTCAGCTCATTGCAACCTCCCCATCCCAGGTTCTTTCTACAACTTCTTTTAACATATCTTGTATTGGCAATAAATTCTTTCTGGCTTTTGTTTGAAAATATCTTTATTTCACCTTAACCTATAAATGTTACTTTCATTGGACTTAAGTCTAAGATAACATGGGGTTGTTTTGTGGGTTTTTTTTCACTATATGAAAGATATTCTAGTTTGCACTGTTTCTGATAAGAATTTTAAAATCATTCTTATCACTGTTTCTTAGACCTAAATTTGTCTTTTTTGGGGGTTGTTTTATCGTTTTGGTTTTCAGTAATTTGATTATGCTATGCCTTTGTATGGTTTTATTCTATTTGGAGATGAGTTCCTCGGATCTGCAGGCTTAACAGTTTTCATCATGTTTGGAAAACATTCACCTACTTTCATATGATCCCTTCCTGACCTCTCTCCTCCTGAGACTCAAATTACACACATTAGATCACTTGACATTGTCCCACAGGTCACAGAAGCTGTGTGCTGTTTTTTCCTTTTTTCTCTCTGTACTACAGTTTGGATAATTTGTATTATAGGTTGAATATCCCTTATCCAAAATGCTTCAGACCAAATGTCTTTCAGACTTTAGATTTTGGAATATTTGCATCATACCAGTTGTGTATCCCTAATCAGAAAATCCGAAATCCAAAATCTGAAATATTTGGGGTGCTGACAAGACACTCAATGGAAATGCTCACTGGAACATTTGGGATTTTGTATATCTTCAATTTCACTGATCTTATTTTCTGTAATGTCTAATCTGCTATTAAATCCATTCAGTGAAGTTTTCATTTAATTTCACTTCATTTCAAATCTTTCATCTCTAGAAATTTCATTTTGTTCTCTTCTGTATTTTGTATTTATCTCCTCATTATGTTCATGTTATCCTTTAACCTCAACATATTTAAAATAGCTGTTTAAAAATCCTTGACTGCTAATTTGATCACCTGGGGTTTTTTTTGGTGGGGGGGGGGTTAGGGTTTTTTTTTAAATCTATTTATAATACCTGGCTTTTCTTCTGATTTGGGGTACACAAATTTTTTCCTGATTCTTCACAATAATATTTCATTAGATGCTGGCCACTGTGGATGTTTCATTGTTGGGTGTCTGAATTTTATAGTCTTCCCTTAAAGAGCATTAATCTTTACTTTGGCAAGCAGTCAAATTACCTGCAAATCAGCCTTCATGTCTTTTAAGTCTTGTTGGTTGGTTGGTTGGTATGGGCTTGTGGTAACCTTTTTTCTAGGACTACTTGATCCTTATTATTAAGGTGTGACTATTCTGAGATCTCTCTGAACATCCCAAAGGTCCAACAAAGTCTCTTTTCTATGTCTGAACAGAACTCAACCACTTCTGAATCCTTTATTACCTCTAGGAATTATCTAGCTTGCAGCTTCCTAATAGTTGTTCTGTTCCTACTAATTGTTCTTTGCCCAGTCTCTTGAAATTTCACTCTAAGCATGCACAGCTTAGTATTCAGCCAAGGACTCCAATGGATCCTATGGAGGCATTTGAAGTTCTTTCTCTGAGTATTTTCCTTCTCTCTGATACTCTGCTCCACCAATTCCAGCCACTTCAGCCTCCCTCAATGCTTATCTCTATTCTCAACCCAGTGAAACCACTATGCTCTGCTTGGAACCTCCTTCCATGGGTTATAATCCAGCAAGCATCTCCAGGCAGAACAACAGGATCATATTAAGGCTCTGCCTTTGTTTCTCATCTCTCAGTGATCACAATCCTGTACTGCCAGTTGTCTAATGTCTGAAAATAGCTGTTTCACAGATTTTGTCCAGTTTTTTTCTCTCTTGCTTTGTCCAAACTTTTATTTATGATGAGAATCCAAGTAGAAAAGCAATTACTCCTTCATGGCTGAGAGTGGAATTTCCCTCTCCAATTCTTTTTAAAGAAAGTGATACTGGGATTCCTTTATGGTATTAATTCTTCTCCAATCATGAAAGTGTTAAAAAGTTTTAAACATTACCATCCCTTTGCAAATCACCTTAAATGGTACTCAAAAAAAAACTTTATAAACCTACTGTGCTCAATTTACAGTCATGCTAAAACAAAGAGAGCAGTGACAATAGAATTGTATTCCTTACTTATGTACAATTTATGTAATTTGAATTCCATCAAAGACATTTCTTTATAAGTAGCAAGAGGTTTCTTTTGCTCTTCTAAAATATAAAGCTTCTTCTAACTCATTATCTTTCTTTAAACTGATTACAGAATTAAAAAGCAAAATAAGTCAGCTATAAATAACTGATATTGGAATAAACTATGTCTTACAATATATAAATGCAGTTTATTTTTATGAAATGAAGCAAAATATACCAAGAGAGTGAAAAATAGAAGACATAAAATGATAACTTACCCCTTATTTGCCTGTCAACAACTCTCATTTCCTTTCTTATCTTCAATGACCATTCATTGACCTGGGAAAATTTTTTAAAAAGGAATGAGAAGAAAAGCCGAAACTCCTAAGCCGGTCAATTTAAGAATTTTGGATTAACTCTACATTTATTCCAGAACAAAATTTAAAAAAAAAAAAAAAAAATGCTGGGCCCGATGGCTTACACTTATAATCCCAAGACGCTGGGAGGCAAGGCGGGCATATGAGGAGGTCAGGAGTTCAAGACCAGGCTGGCCAACATAGTGAAACCCTTCTCTACTAAAAAGATACAAAAAAATTAGCCGGGTGTGGTGGTGGGCGCCTGTAATCCCAGCTACTCAGGAGGCTGAGGCAGGAGAATCATTTGAACCTGAGAGGCAGAGGTTGCAGTGAGCCAAGACCATGCCATTGCACTCCAGCCTGGTCGACAGAGCAAGACTCCATCTCAAAAAAAATGTCATTTTCAAAGACAGAGCTTTAGGGTCAAATTTTACTTTTTTTTCTATTTCACCTCTTTTTATTCACAGTGCACAGAAGTTCCAAGTTATTCAAAGATTCATAGCTAAAAGCAGGCTGTAAGCAGCACTTTACACAAAACCTCAGAAAGAGTATGGTACTAAGTACACAAAGATTTAAAGACGTCCAAGTACACAGACAGCTAAGAGCATCAGAAAATTTTCATCTCTCACAGGTAATCATTTCAAAAACTACTCTGTCTGTGTCATGAGAACTCATCTTTCCCTTTTTCCCTTTAACATTAATGCTTTTCCATTTTACAAAAGAAAAACATTCCCCTAACCTATGTCTATTACCGTGATATAGTTCCCTGACAGGCAAAAATTTCTGAAGCACTGAACATAGGGTGGACTGGAAATGCTAGTGGAGGTGCTGAGAAAGTAGTAAATTACTCTAATGATTACCAAGTTGTTATGCAAGTGAACTGCTTTCCAGTTCTTCACATTTCAAAAACACTGACTAAAAACCTGAGTTGTGAGTCGATTAATCATTAAGGCAATTTTATGCTAAATTGCTATAAGCTTTTTAGTATATGACTCAGAAGTTCAAAAAACTGAGTGACACTGCCATAACTAAACTCTTTCCATTACCATTTTATTACATAATGAGGTTTCTCAGCATTTGAGTCTAATAAATCATAAAATAGGAAAAGAATTTATGCTAAACCCTTGTACCATTCATTCATGTAGCAGTCATCCATGGAAAAATAGACTAAATGACATTTCTAAAAGTCCATACCATTAGAAGATGTATTTCCAATAAGTTTCATTTTTAATGTTTAATATTGAACAAAATCTATAAAATATTATGCAATAACAGTAATTGTAATAATTTGTGAAAATTGTCAGAATCAAAATGAAATCACTAGTATATTAAAAAAATCTGACATATAGAGCTGGGAAACTAAGAAAAGAGGGTTTCACACTTGTTTACCTAAACAAAAACTATCACAAGACTCTGCAAAAACCACAGCCTTGCTTGCTCAAAGTCACTGCAATTACACAAAAAATACTTCCGCAAGGACATCTGCCCAGCAACTGCCTGTCCAACCTTAGACTGGCATCACTCTTGTTATTGATCTCTGTAGCCAACGATAATCATTTCAAAACAATTACACTACCTCCTTTTCCCTTTAAAAACCTTGGTCTTCCTTCACCTACTTGAATATACATATAGTTTACCATGGCAAGCACATTCCCACTGAAATGCTGTTACCAAATAACATCATTTTCTTCCAGGGAACCTCTCTCTGCTTGTTATTTAGGTTGACCAACACCGCTCAGAAGAAATACTTAAGGACTTAAAACTGTACGGTCATACAAGTTTTAAAAATTTAATCCGGTTCATGTACATTTTTGGAAGTGAAATTTATATAATTAACCATTTTAAAGTATACAATTCACTGGCATTTAGTGCACTTACAACATCATACAACCACCACCTCCCTATACCCTTTAAATAATCTCTTCCTATCTCCCCTCCACAGTTCCCTGGCAACCACTAATTTACTTTCTGTCTCGACGGGATTGCTTATTCTGATTACGAAAGGAGTCACACAATGGGTGATCTTAGTTTCTGGTTTGTTTAACATGTTTTCAAGGTGCATCCATGTTGCAGCATGTATCAGTATTTCAGTCCTTTTTATGGCTATTATTCCTTTATATGTGTATAACACAACTTATTTATCCATTCAACTTTTAATGGATGTCTGGGTTGTTTACATCTTTTGGCTACCATTTCTACTACATCTCACCAATACTTGTTATTTTCTAATTATTTTTATGATAGCTGTCTGCTGAGTGTGAAGTGGTAGCTCACTGTTTTAATTTACATTTTCTTAATGCCCAGTGAAGCTGGATATCTTTTTTTTTTTTTTTTTTGAGATGGTGTTTCGCTTCTTGTCACCCAGGCTGGAGTAGTGGCACGATCTTCCACCTCCCAGGTTCAAGTGATTCTCCTGCCTCAGCCTCCCAAGTAGCTGGGTACAGGTGCTCACCACCACGCCCAGCTAATTTTTGTATTTTTAGTAGAGATGGGGTTTCACCATGTTGGCCAGCCTGGTCTCAAACTCCTGACCTCAGGTGATCCACCTGCCTCAGTCTCCCAAAGTGCTGGGATTAAGGGCATGAGCCACTGCACTTGGCCAAAGTTGGACATCTTATCATGTGCTTGTTGGCCATTTGTATATCTCCTCTGGAGAACTGTTTATTCATATCTTCTGTCCATTTTTTAATTGAGTTGTCAGTTTGTTGGGTTGTATGAGTTCTTTATATATTCTGATAGTAGTAGACTCTTCATAGATACATGATTTGCAAATATTTTCTCCCATTCAAGAAAGTCTTCTTTCTTGATAATGTCCTTTGAAACACAAAAGTTTTTAATTTTGAAAAAGTCCAGTTTATCTAAACAACGTGTTTTCTGAACTTGTTCTTAAAGTCTTAGCTTAAATGTTACTTCAGGGAGATTCCCTGACTCACAGAATAGGTTCAACCCATGAGCAGTACAACTGCACAGAATCCTATACCCCCACCTCTTCTAAATAGCTCATTATACTTATGATTACTTAGAAGTACAGAATATAAGCTCCAGAAGGTCAAAGACCTTCTCTTGTTCACCAAGCCCTTGCATAATGCCTGGCACAAATCAGATGCTCAATAAATATCTGTTGGATTTAATTGCATGGAATATGAGATGTGAAGGGACAAAAAAAATTAGCCATAAATAACGCTTATATAACAATCTTCAGAAACTTTCTATGTATGTTTTTAGATGTCAAAAAGTTTCATAAAATCTGTCAAAAAGAGAAATTCCTTTTAAACTTATAAAATCAAAAGGGACTTTGCCAAAAAGAAAAACTGACCTAAAAAAAATCTGAAGAACCAAAAGTATTCAGTCATGTCTCAGACCAGTGCTTCTCAACCTTAACTACACAAAAGTCAACTGGGAAACTTTAATAATACTATAACTGGGTCGGGGTAGAGCCCAAATGACAGGTAGCATTTAAAATCTCTCCAGGTGACTGTAATGTTCTATCAGGATTAAGAAATACAGTCTAAGGCAAAGAGCTCAAGAAAATGTATCTTCTCATAACTGTAAAGACTACTATGATAAACAAAAGGAAATTTAAAACAGATGCAAAGAAAATTTGACATTTATTTAGTAAATTTGACATTATTTACTACTGAATAAGATTTCAGTAGTAAATGAAAGGCCCTTATAATTGATAGGTAAAACAGAACATAAGGAGAACAGAATAAAAAATCACTTAGTAAATTAGACAATATATTTGAAAACCACAAGGAACCTATAGAGTTTCGCACTACCAAATTATTATCTTTTATTCAAATTCATTCATAGAGAGTCTGTATACCAAACTAGGCAAAGGAAACTAAAATCATTAAGAGGGTATTTTCCACAAATAATGCTGAGAGACAGCTTAAGACAAACAGAAAACAAAATGATTGAATTCCTGTTCCATACTTCACTGAAATTCATTCTAGGTAGACTGAAGGCATATGGAATGCAAAACTGTGGTGCTTTAAGAAGACAGTATAGGAGAATATACTTACGATTTCAGGTTAGAGAAGTTCTTAAACAAGACACAAAAGCAATAACCACTAAAAGAAAAAGGCTTGATATCTTTATCTATATTGAAATTAAGAATTTTTATTCATCATGACTCCATTAAGAAAGTAAAATGTAACATATTGGGAGTTAATATTTGTAACCATATAAATGGTAAGTAAAAGGCATTTACTATTTTTTTTTTAAGAATGGAATTCTGAACATTGTACAGTCAGCCCTCTGTATCCATGAGTTCTCCATCTGTGGGTTCAACCAACTACAACTCAAAAATATTAAAAAAATAAATAGTTGGCTGCGTGTGTACGGAACATGTAGGCTTTTCCCATTATCATTCCCTAAACAATAGAGTATAACAACTATTTGCATAGCATTTACACTGTATTAGGTATTATAAGTAATTTAGAAATTAAAGTACACAGGAAGATGTACATAGGTTATATGCAAATATTACCCTTTTCTTTTTAAATCAAGGACTTGAGCATCCATGGATTTTGGTATGGGTGGGGGGACCCTGGAACCAATCCTCCTCAGATACTGAGAAATATCTACATACGAAAGTCTGCAGGATAATTTAAGTTTCTGAATGATATTATCTTCTTCCAAAGAGGACTTACATTTGCTTCTGGCAAACATAGAGCTTAAGTGTCCTGGCAGTTGGTTCTTAACAATTCTTAATTAATCCTATTGGGGATAGAGATTATTTGAAACTGGTCTTCAGTCTTTGTGAAAGCCAGTCATTTCCAGCTCACTATTATTGCTACGGTGTACTCTTTCAGAGTCCCAATCAAAAGCCCTGAATATTTGCTTATGAACTCCAATTTTTTTTTTTTTTTTTTTGACAAAGTCTCTCTCTGTCGCCCAGGCTGGAGCACAGTGGCACAATCTCGGCTTACCACAACTTCCACCTCCCAGGTTCAAGCAATTCTCCTGCCTCAGCCTCCTGAGTAGCTGGGACATAGATGACCGCCACCACGGCCAGCTAGTAGGGATGGGTTTCACCATGTTGGCCAAGCTGGTCTCAAACTCCTGACCTCAGGTGATTCACCTGCCTCAGCCTTCCAAAGTGCTGTGATTATAGGCATGAGCCACCATACCCGGCCATGAACTCCAATTTTTATACTCCCCAACCACAGGGTCTGTCAAAAGCTCTACTCAAATTCTATTTGTCAGTCACTGCATTCGGAATTAGAGGATCTTTTTAGGGGGAAGGTGGTCCCAAATGATTTGGGATAATGTAGCTGAGCTTCCCGCTTCTCTGAGATCTTGATTTTGCAATTTCTCACTGCCCTGGTAGTTTTCAGTGATTTCAAATAGTTTACACTTTTTGTTAGCTCTTCTAGTTATTTTTGACAAAGGGTTGGTTCAAAGCACTTAGTCTATAAACACTTTTACGATTTTTTAAAGAACATGTTTCCTAGTTCCATTCCATAAAAAGGCTTAGAAGTAGGGACACTCAAGAAGTAAGAAGCATTATGCGCACTCAAATTTTGGTTTCTAAATAGCATTCCCGCTAAAAGAAACTACTGCATCTGGGAGAAATGGCCGATTTCAGGTCTCAGGTTAGGAATACACAAATCATACCACGATATATTCTAGAAAACAAGGAAGTATTCAAAGATTAGTAAAGGCATGCTAAAAGCAGATAGTAACTGGCTTGAAATTGCTCCCACTGACCAAATGTATAAGTTTTTCAGTATCAAACAGAATAATGGTTAGGACTATAACACAATAAATATATTAAAATCCCTAAATCCAAAACTGTGCTTTTGAGAGGCACGGGTGGAGAGAGAATGCATTTGACACCACTGGATATTATTATATCAATTCTTTATTCTAAATATTAGTGATTAAATAAAAAGCATTAAGCACTTATCCTGCATTTTCAATAGAAACTATATGTCAAGGTAACCAAATAGCCCCAGCTAACAAGGGACAGACCTATCTTTATAGAAGACTGTCAGCTAAAAATGAAAAATCAGAGAATTAGAAAAATCACCACTCTAAAAACCCTCACAGAATAGTTGATTCAAGAAAGGGATACCAAAAAAAAAGGGGGGGAAACCTATAAATGCTAAAGTGTCTAAGTGAAGGGTGAATGAAGAATTTGACATTCACATGGTGCTTAAGTATCACCCCTCAGGTTAGTTACTAAGAAAAAAAAAAGAAAACTATAACATCAAGATCTGGTCTGTCACTACCTCAACCAGGTGGCAAAAGTTATTAGCATCATTAATTACGAGACAGCCAAACATTACATGCCTCCTGATGTGATACACTATGAAGTACACAGATTACCTGTGAGGCATTCTTGCTAAAATCGTTTAACCTAGATCTTACCAAGTTTAGATCCAAATTCTGTTTCATAGAAAATGCAGGGGGTAGAGAAAAAAGCTAACCACAAAAGGAAGGCGATCATGTCCTTTGCAGGGACATGGAAGGAGTTAGAAGCTGTTATCCTCGGCAAACTAATGTAGGATCAGAAAACCAAACACCGCGTGTTCTCGCTTATAAGTGGTTGCTGAATGATGAGAACCCATGGGCACATGGTGGGGCAAAAACACACACTGGGGCCTGTGGGGCGGGTTGGGGGGATGGTGGAGCAGGGAGAGCATCAGGAAGAACAGCTAATGGATGCTGGGCTGAATACCTAGGTGATGGGATCATCTGTGCAGCAAACCAACCATGGCACACGTTTACCTATGTAACAAACCTGCACATGTACCTCTGAACTTAAAAGTTAGAAAACAAACAAACAAAAAAAACCACAAGACACAGACAAATCTAGAACAAGGCACATTCTACAAACCAAATTGCCTACTTTACAAACTAGTCTTAATTCTTACAGTGCTAAAAGTAAAAGACAGGGGATTTTTAAATAAAATCAAGTAACAACCAAACACAAAGCACAGTCCCTCACTGAATCCTAAATTTTAAAAAGTTATAATAGACATACTGGGAACACTTGGGAAAATGTAAATATGGACTAGATTTTCAATGATATTGAGGTATTTTTTTTCATATAGAATTCCCATATATCCTAGAGATGGAATATGAAATGTTGCAAAATATGTTATATTACAATCTACTTCAAAATGACTCAGCTGAAAAATATGTATCAAATAATAGCAAGGTGCTATCAACATTTAACATAGGCGTTTTCATTGTACTATTTGCTGCAGTATGAATGTTTGTGCACGTCCCCAAATTTGTATGTCAAAATCCTAATCCTCAAGGTGATAGTATTAGGAGGCAGGGCCTTTTGAGAGGTGGTTAGGTCCCTCAGGAATGGGATTACTCCCTTATAAAATAGGCCCAAGGGAGCTCTTTTGCCCCTTCAACCATGTGAGGACACAGCAAGAAGTCGCCATCTATGAACCAAAAAGCAGTGCCCTCACCAGACACTGTATCTGTCAGTGCCTTAATCACAGACTTTCTGGCCTCCATAACTGTGGAAAATAAATTTCTGTTGTTTATAAATTACCCAGCTTGTAGTATTTTGTGATAGCAGCCCAAATGTACTAACCCCTGCTATTACTTCTACTTTTCTAAAAGTTTAAAAATTTTCATCATAAAATTTTAAAATAAAGTACTTGGCATTTCATAGATGTTCTATTTTAAGAAGAAATTAAACTTGACAAAGTCTTCATGATAATATATGCAACAGTGAAATGACAAGTCACATAATTGGAGAAGATAAAGATGTTCAACCTCACTGGTAATCAGGAAAAAGCCAGATATTTATTTCATTCCTCTAAGACTGGCAAAAGTTAAAAATTCAGTTAGTAAGTGCTAAAGAAAATGTAAAGACAAGCAACTTTCATATGTTACTGGTGAACGTATAAATCAGTGTAACCCCTTTAGAGACCAATTTGGCTGTATTTTTGTACAAAGAAGTCATATCCTAAGATCAATAATTTCACTTGTATATAGCTTAAAGAAACTTTCTCACAAATACACAAGCATATATGTATTAGAATGTTCATTGTGTTGTTGTATTACACAAGGAAACTATATCTATCTATATTTTATATTATATATATATATATATTTATTTGAGATGGAGTCTCGCTCTGTCACCTAGGCTAGAGTGCAGTGGGGTGATCTTGGCTCACTGCAACCTCCGCCTCCTGGGTTCAAGTGATTCTCCTGCCTCAGCCTCCTGAGTAGCTGGGATTACAGGTGCCTGCCACCACACCCAGCTAATTTTTGTATTTTTTAGTAGAGATAGGGTTTCACCATGTTGGCCAGGTTGGTCTTGAACTCCTGGCCTCAAATGATCTGCCTTCCCTGGTCTCCCAAACTGCTGGGATTACAGGCATGAGCCACCACACCTGGCCTTAGAACAAGTATACTGTCATAAATTTATACAATCAAATTCCAGAGTTAAAATACATGAAATACATCTACATATATTGGTATGAATAAACTTAATTTTCAAAATATACAAACAATACTGAGCAGAAAGGAATCATACCAAATTTAGGCCAGCAACTATCACTCTGTGTGCTGATGTAAGGAAATGGGATAAAGAGTAAGCATGTATATAAGTGTATTGTTTCCTGAGGCTGCCATAACAAAGTACTTAAAACATAAATGAGAATTGCTGGAACCCTGGAAGCAGAGGTTGCAGTGAGCTGAGATTGTGCCACTGCACTCCAGCCTGGGAGACAGAGTGAGACTCTGTCTCAAAAAAAAAAAAAAAACAAAAAAAAAACAGCAAATAGTGAAAAGTACGTTTCCCTCCTATTATTGGACCCTCTGCTACGTAGCTCCACTACCTGGAGGCACTCTAGGATTTTGTACATCTTTCAGACAATCTAAAATATACATAAAACTAGAAATCAGTCAAAAGCAACAAATATAAGTGACCTTAGATCAAAATCTGCCTTCTCCTGTCACTGTCAGCTGAGTATCTGTCAGCTCAATCATGCTGTATTCCAAGTGTTCTCTCTCAGCATCCCTACTTCTGTCCATCAAACAAGAACCTGATGAGCACTTTCCTCTTCCTAAGGAAGTTCAACATTATGCCAAGTTCAACATTACGCCAACCCAGTGGATGACAGAGAATAAACAGAAACATAATCCTTGCTCTAAAGAAGTTTACAAGTTTGCTGAGGATACAAAGTAGAAGACAAAAATATTCTTCCAGGATTGCCCTTTGTCTATCTTCTCTGATCTCTTAAATTCTGTCCAAAACTGAGTCTGGCTCCTTCTCCTCTACTATCACCATTCCCATCAAACCTGCTCCTTTCCTGAATTCTCTCCATTTCAGTTCACAGCACTGCCATTCAGGAGGATGAACAGGTTTGACTGCGGTAGGGTTAAACAGAAACCTAAGAATCATCTTTGCAGTCCTCCCACATGCAGCAGTCCAGCAAATTCTGACTATCTATGCTAAATACTTCTAAAGCTCATCCTATCCTCTCCATTCCTATTGCCATTCTAAGGCTCACATCATCTATCACCTGGGCCACTAACTGGCCTCCCTACCTAAATTTCTTCCCTCTAGTTCATGCCCTAAACCACTTTATTGAATGCTCCGCATCTTTTTTAGGCATGACACACAGACCTTTGTTAATCTGCCCTCTACCTACCTCTCCAATGCTACATCTTATACTATCATCACTCCTCCCATATTCCACTCAGAATAGTATTTCATCCTCCAACCATTCTGAATATTTTCCCTAGTTCCTCTAACATATGTTCCACACTTCTAAACCTTGCATACTCAGTTCACTTTGCTAGGGATGCCTCCCCTTTCCTGATCCTATACCTACCTGTCCACCTGATGAATGCCACTTGTGACAAGACTCAGAGACCCTTCTGACCAGCTTCCCTTCCCCATTCTGAATAATCACTCCCTCTGCTATAGCATCAAAGACTCTGTACTTACTTATATTATTGCTACTATCTCCCTACATTGTTTATTTACATAAACTATATTCTTTAACGTTATCTAGTGTCTTATTTTTGTAAACCTTATTTCAATCCAATGCACACCAAAAATCTCTCGATAAATATGTTGTATGAACTAAGTGAATGAAGCTTTATCTTTTTCTCCATCTCCCCTTAACATTTTCTTCCTTTTTCTGATAGAATCCCACAACCATGAGTCATGACCCAGTCTAAGAACATAAGTTAGTCATATGATTTAAGAAATCTGACGCCACAGAAGGGGGAACTTTAGCCCAAGGCTAAATCAGTGAAGTCCCTAAGTAGGACAGAACAGTTTTCCAGTAGAACCTCAAGTCTAAGAGAAGAATCTCTTTCCAGCAGAATTCCATGTCCTCCTGATTCCCACCCTAAGATTGTCACAGGTTTCTAAATGGATTTTAAGGCATCCTCATTCTCAGCAGGCCCAGTCTAGTCTTGACTTGCATCCTTTAAAACAGAATAGCTTTCACCACAAAGATGTCTCCACCAAAGTGCTTCAGATGTGCAGGGGCAAAAACTTTAGCTGTAGAGGCTCCTAATATAGCTAATGTTTACCTAGAGAGTTCCTGGAAACACTGCTCATCTTGGGACTACCTGACCTTAAACCCTACTTAACCTTATTCTGATACTCATCATTTAACAAATATTTACTTAGCACCCCTGTATGCTGCATATCACATCAGAGCTCTGGAGATACCACCCATAATGTATCCTACTTGCCCAATTTGACCTGTCACCATGGCCTAAACGGTCCTATGTGTGACAACCATGATGGTGTGATATGACGACACCTGGCCTCTACTTACCCTGTGCCAGGATCCTCACCCACATGCCTGCACCTTTCAGTCCCAAATGGAAGGAGTTGTCTTGTAAGTTTATCCCAACTCAAAAATTGTCCAGCTGAGACTATAGCATTTAGTCAATTCCCTCTCTAACGCCTCTTCCATTTCTGCCAACATTTTATTTTTAAAATATTTCCTTCACTTAGCTTAAGTATTTTCTTTCTCCCGTTTAAAAAAAAAAAAAAAAAAAGCAAACTAACTAACATGACTTGGCTTCTTATTCATACACAGCTCTCAATACTTTATCAGTGTATCAGAAGCTCTACAGAGGAAAAAGTATTTCCCATCTGTGATGGTTAATTTTAGGTATCTCCTCAACTGGGCTGAGGGATACCCAGATAGCTGGTAAAGCACTATTTCTGAGTATGTCTATGAGGGTGTTTCTGGAAGAGACTGGCATTTCAGTCAGTGAACTAAGGAAGATCTGCCCTCACCCAATTTGAGTGGGCACCATCCAATCGGTTGAGGATCTAGATATAACAAAAAGGCAGAAGAAAGGCAAGCTTTTGCCCTCTACTGAAGCTGGGATACCCTTCTCCTGCTCTTGGACATTAGAACTGTAGGTTCTTTACTCTCAGGCCTCTGGGACTTCCATCAGTGCTCCCCCACTCACTAGGTTCTCCAGCCTTCAACCCCAGACTGGACTATACCACTGGCTTCTCTGGGTCCCCAACTTACAGACAGCATATCACAGGACTTCTCAGCCTTTATAATCCCCAGTCAATTTCCATATTAAATTCCCTCTCAACGACTTATCTATCTCTCCATCCTGTTGGTTCTACTTCTTTGGAGTACCCTGACTAAGACACTATCTCTGCTTTATTGGCACTTTCTTGAATTACAGACTCATGCTAAGTAACCAGGGCTGGTGACAAAACATTCTTTGGTCACAAGTCATAGGTGTGAGAGAAAGCCTAGAATTTGGTAGAAGCTGACCCCAAAGTAGATGGATACTCTTCTAACAAACTAAAACATATAATCAGAACTGAAGGGGTACCTTGAAGAACTGAGTGGGAACCTGAAGAAAAACTTGGGCAGGGTATCTCCAGCACCAGATAAAGTGGATCATCTAATACTAAAAATCCTACTAAATACTCAAGAACCCTTTCATACCCATGTAGGAAGAGGATGGAACACATGATAGTGAAAGGTCAAATTGTTTCTGATCATCTCAGCTTGGAGATAATCACACCAACCACTAAACTCCTATACCTGTGTATGTGGTACTTGTATTAGTCTATTCTTGCATTGCTATAAAGAAATACCTGAAACTGGGTAATTCATAAAAAGAAAAGATGTTTAACTGGCTTACATTTCTGCAGGCTCTACAGGAAGCATAGCAGCTTTTGCTTTTAGGGAGGCCTCAAAAAGCTTCCAATCATGGGGGAAGGGAAAGGGCAAAGGAATAGGTGTCTTACATGGCAGGAGCACGAGCCAGAGAGTGTGAGGGGGAAGGTGCTACACACTTTTAAACAACCAGATCTCATGAGAACTATCTCAAGGACAGTACCAAGGGTTCTAGTGCTAACCACTCATAAGAAATCCACTTCCATGATCCAGTCACCACATACTAGGTCCCACCTCCAACACTGGGGATTACAATTTGACGTGAGATTTGGTGGGGGCACAGATCCAAACCATATCAATGCCCAATCCAAACTTGTTCTTGAAATGTTTATCTTACTTGCTAGAAGTTAAGTTATTTGGCTTCTTATTTCACCTTTATAATTCCTCTTTGAGAGGCAGCATAAATGGCATTGTACTGTACGTAAAGGCCTTAGAATACATAACCTCTGGTGCTGTAATTCACAAATTGTATGACCATGGGCAAATTATCTAAACACTGTATGCCTCAGCTGCCACCTGTAAAGTGGAGATAATAATAGTGCCTACCTCATACTGTTGCAGAGTGCTTAACACAATGCCTGGTTCAATATGTTAGCTAAAGGTGGTAGTTAGGGCTAATCTTAATTCACTCTACAACCTTGCTACTCAAGTGCAGACCAGCAGCACCAACATCATCACCTGGGAGCTTATAAGAAATCTCAGGCCCTATCCAAGACCTATTGAATCAGATTTTGAATTCTGACAAGATCCTTAATTATTAGTGTGCATATTAATGCTTGAGAAGCACTGCTCTACAATACCCAGACTTGTCCATAATGGGAAAAAAAAAACCTAATTTTTGTTATTTAATAAATGATCTTACTTGTTCAGCTCTGGCAAGCATAGTTTTAAAAACCAATCTCATACATCAACCCTGCTATTTTCCAAAGTCAATCAGCTTTCTCAGGTAGACTACCCTACTGTATGAGTGTACTAACTTCATGTTCTTAGCAATTATATTTATCATTTAAAAACAATCTAAGTGTTATACTAGTAGTACATATACTCGAGACTACTTTAAACAGTAAAGCAACCATTTCCCCAGGATCTTTTTTGTTTCTCTGTAATCTTACCTCAATTTACAAATGGCAATGCCAAGGCCAAACACTGAAGGCAATAATCTCTCCCCACCACACTTCTACAGTAACAAGCATCTTAGAATATGCAGATGTCACAAAATGTGCATCTATATAATGTTCTATAGTTTACAAAGTGATGTTACACTGTTATCTCATTTAAGTGCCACAATTTTTATTTTACCAAGAAGCAAAACTGAGTACGTTTTCTGATAGATACAGTGAAGTTCTTCCTCAAAAAGGAAGGCCATTAAGTCAAATAAGGCATATTCTGCCTCCTTGTTCTTTAATTTCTAAGGGCCTAACCCACTTGTCTCCTGATCTGCCTGGGCACATCCAGACAAGCCCAGCTTATAGCATATACTCCTTCCCTTATTTGGACATGTTATTGCTTTTCCAGCCTTTTTGCAAGCACTTCCTCCCTTCCTTTGTTCTCCACTGCCTTTATTTAAGAAAGTTTTAAGCTTTTAGCTAATTGGGTTTAGCTGAGACTGTGTGGTGCAGCCCCAGCCAATGGTAGAAGCGTTAGGACAAAAACCTTCCTCTCATTTGTTCCAGGTGCTCTCATAGCAATCAGGCTTGAGGGTAACACCCTTCCACAGAAGTAAAATTGCCTTGCTGAGAATTTCTTTGTTGGAGTGACTGTTTTCTTTGCAGCACCAAACTTTTACTTCCAACATTTCCTGACGAAAATAATGAGTGTCTACTGTTCTAGGGCCCTTGATTAACAACAACAACAAAAATTTACATTAATGCACATTATGCCAGGAATTGCAAGA
Source organism: Aotus nancymaae (assembly GCF_030222135.1). Lineage (NCBI taxonomy): Eukaryota > Metazoa > Chordata > Mammalia > Primates > Aotidae > Aotus > Aotus nancymaae. Next base: position 12,861,042 of record NW_026988429.1, read on the forward strand.
TGCCTAAGATTGGTTTTTAAAATGTGACTGCTAGAGCTGAACAGGTAAGATCATTTATTAAAGGATTTCAGGATTTTTTTTTACCATTATGGACAAGCCTAGGTGTTGTAGAGCAGTGCTTCTCAAAGCACTAATGTGCACACTAATCATTAGGGATCTTGTCAGAATTCAAAATCTGACTCAGTGGCTGTGGAGTGGGGCCCGAGATTTAACAAGCTCCCAGGTGATGTTGATGCTGCTGTCGGCACCTGAGTAGCAAGGGTGTGCCCTATTTAAAGAATTAGCCCTAACTACCAATACGAAAACTTTACATCCCTGAATCTTCAATTACTTTGAGGTGATACTACTATTAATCAGGCTTAAGAGACGAGAAGACTAAGGCACTGAGAAGTGAACTTTCCCGAGATCACAGAGCTGAGATGTGGGAAACTTAGGCTGACTGATTCTGCAGGGAACTTTCAACTGCTTGCCTGCCAATATTATCTCAATTAATAGGTAACCAGAGTTCGAAGCCGGGTCCAGAGCTCCAGAGCTATCTTCGGTAACATTCTTCTGGGTCGAGTCCCTGCCCTGCTATGGTATGTGCCTAAGGTAAACACAAGGTTGTATGGCTGGGAAAAGAGGAAACAGAGCCTCTTTCTCAACACAACGGGGATGACGGAGAACCGGCGACAACTGCCGGGATCCTCCGGCGGTCGCGACCTGGAACGCCCCAAACAACGCTCGGGGTAGGGGGAGGTTCTCCGGGTGGACCGCAGAAGACCGTGAGGGGCGGAGCCTATGCTGAAAAAAGGTTCCGGGCGGGTCGTACCAACGCGCGCAGGGGAAGGGGTTTCCGAGGCCGGGGCCGTGTCGCTGCCTACGAGGTCGGTGGCGAGGTGAAGAAACTCTTCCTCCAGCCCTCGGCTACCTGGTCGAGAGCAGAGGCATCAGGAGCTCTTGCTCCCCACAGCTGACTCCTAAAGACTCTTCCTCCGGTCCCCCGGTCGAGTGGGAGGCCCCGGAAATGGGGACCGGGCGGTACCGCGCAGCCGGTGGGGAGAAGAGTGTCCAGTCGTTTACCAACTCCACTACGCCCCACACAGATTCACCCGCTTATCTGCCGCCGCCATAGCCCTTACCAGTTCTTTGGGTGGCTTCTCCTGGGTTTTCCCAAACAGCCCCATGGCGAACTGAACTCCTCTTGCTCCTTCCGGCTTTCCGTTCCCCGCGCCCAGGCAGGTCACGGGCAGCCGCCTGGGCGGGGCCCGCGGAGAGGCAGGGAGTCCCGACTCCCAGAGTAAGGAGCGGCAGCTCTGCGCATGCGGAGAACTGAGTGCGCGGAGACCAAAAAGACTGACATCATTGCGCATGTTCTGGGCGTGTCTGCGTAGGGGAGACCAGGGATTCGTCGTTTTCCCCGAGGTGTAGGAATGATTGCTCTGAAAGATACGAATTTGTTGACTACAACTGCTTCTCATACTTTACGTAAACCTAGATGTTGCATCAGAAGTCTGCATCTCTACGCAGACGTGTATAGTTACCATCACTTTCCTGACAGCTTCATCTTTGTCCAATAGGCACCTTACAGGTGACAAACAAAAAATGACCTCTTTTTCCTCCCGCCAAGCCATTCCTCCCCTCTGCATGCACCACCATCACCTGGTCACTAAACCTGAGGAGGCGTCGAGTTTAGTTTCCAGGTGATGGGAGGCGTCTCTCCCCCGTTACCAAGACCCAACCTTTCTAACTTTTCCATATGTCTGAATTTCAGCCCTCTCCATCCCAACTGCGGTAGTTTTTGTTCAGGCCATCGCCCTTTCCAGCGTGGGCTATCCCTGCCTGTCATTTGTCCGTGTGTGTGCCGTCCTACACGCCACAGCGACCGAAACTTAATCACACTCTCAAAGGAATCTGACTAAAGAGAACTAGACACATTTTAGCACGGATAATCCCTGATTAAGCCTCTACGGTGAGCTGATGGTTACTGTCATTACCTCATCCAATGATGGTGAAGGGACTTTTTGTTACCTCAGCCCCATACTCCTGTCTCTGGTGGAATCATAAAATGGTTCGGCAGCTTTGAAAACATTTGACAATTTCTTAAAATGCTAAACAAAGCCAACTTTTTCATTCCTAGCTATTTACCCAAGAGGAAAAAAAGCATATGTTCTTACAAAGACTTGTACACAAATACTCATAGCAGCTGTATTTGTAATAGCCATAAACTGGCAACAAACCAAATGTCTATCAACAAGTGAATGGATAAACCAATTGTGATTGATCCATACGGAGGAATAGTACTGAGCAATAAAAAGAGTAAACTACTAATAAATGCAACAGCATGGATGAATCTCAAAATAATTCTGCCAAATGAAAGAAGCCAGAAATGCAAACCAATCTATAGTGACAGAAAGTACATTGGTGGTTGCTAGCAGACAGGAGTGGGGTCGGAAAGTGACAAAGCGACACAAAGTTTAGGGGGATGATGGATAGTATCTTGATTGTGATGGTGGTTTCACAGATGTATACAATGTCAGAAGTTACCCGGTTGGACACTAAGTATGTGTAATTTATTTTATGTCTATCATACTTCAATAAAGTTCTCTTTTAAAATAGCACTACATGAAAAAAGAAAAATAGCACTACATGTTCATTGTGAAAAGTTAAAACCCCATTCTCACTTCCTCAAGGGAAAAGTTCTCAAAGGATTCACACCAACTATTAAATATAAATAGTGTGAATCTTCTGAAACCTTTTCCTTTGGAAAATACACTTTTATTTTTATTTATGTATTTGTTTTCGAGACAGGGTCTCACTTTGTCACCCAGGTTGAAGTGCAGTGGCAGGATCTTGGCTCACTGCAGCCTCCACCTCCCAGGCTCAAGCAATTCTCCACCTCAGTCTCCTGAGTAGCTGGGTGCCAGCCACCACGCCCAGCTAATTTTTTAATTTTTTTGTAGAGACAAGGTTTAGCCGTGTTGCCCAGGCTGGTCTCAAACTCCTGGGTTCAAGTGATCTTCCCACCCCAGCCCCTCAAAGTGTTGGGATTACAGGCATGAACCACCTTGTTCAGCCCTATTTTTACTTAATTCAGATTATATTATATATATTGAGCTACCTCACCCAGCCCTATTTTTACTTAATTGATATTATGTACATTGTCCTACAATCTCCTTTTAAATAAATTTTACATAGATTTTCATCAGTGTCAATAACTATGGCAATACATAGCAAGAATGTACCATGATTTATTTAACCACTTCCCTGTTATATAAAATTAAGTTGTTTCTAGTTTTTCCCTAATAAATAATCCTGCAAATATAGGCACAGTTAAAATTTTAAAACTTAATATGAGTATCTTCCATATACGTTGCACTATTGTGAATTCCTACCAATAGTGTATACCAGCACTCTATTCCCTAAATCCTTGCTAACAGTGAATTTTATCAATATTTTAAATTTTTGCCAATCTAAGGGCATAAAATATTGTTTTTAACTTTAATTTCCTAGATGATTAGTCTGGATAAGCATCTTTTCATATATTTTTGGCCATTTGAATTTCTGTGACTTGCTTCTTCATAACCCTTGTCCATTTTCCATTTAATTACCTCCCTCTCTCTCTTTCTTATTTCCTTCCTTCCTTCCATTTTAAAGGTAAAGGAGTTCTTTGAAAATGTGGAATGTTTTTAAGTCTCTTTCACCACACCCTTCTTCCTTCTCTTGAGAATAAACTATAAGTCAGCAATTTTTTCAAGTAGGAGGATAGTGGACTGCCAATTAGTCAACAATATTTCTCAAATGCCTACTATATGTCAGGCATTCTATAGGTTTCAGGAAAATGGCAGTGAGAAGAAAAGAATCTCCTACAATCTGATGAGAAGGACAATAATATTAAACAATGGTTATAAACAAAATTGTATTACTACAAATGTGCAAACTTCTGACTATAAGAACATGGTGATCAGTGACTCTTACCTGAGCAGGTGACAAATAAGCTGAGACCTGAAGGATGGGCTAGCAGAGAGAGGAAGAGTGTCCAGAGTAAAAGAAACAGCATGTGCCAAAGAGCCTTCCTAGTTTCTGGGTGGAGGTTTTAGGCCACAGCCATTTCGGATCCTAAAGCTGTGGTTGTTCTAAAGCTGGCCAATAATGGCAGAGAGGCCTGGCAGGGTGTGGCTGAAGGTTTGATTTGACACATGGCCTCTCAATGCCATACAGAGCTCATAGGTACTGACAGAGCCCTGCCAACACATCAGTGCAGTTCCTCTGTGCTGTGCATCTTCCTTCCACACATTTTCTAGGCTCTATCCTTAGAGTAACATGTACTCTCTATTTGTGTCCTGATATTGCCTTTGCACTGGACAAAGCATTCCCTAGTTGTGGTTGGGGCTGAAGTTTGTCCTTCCTACATGGACCTCAGGAAGCAAGCCACAGATCCTCCCACCTGCTAAGACTCACTCATCTGAGGGGGTGGGAAGAACTAAGTGAGCAGGCATTCTAGCTCTTTGCTCATGCCAAACACAGCAAGTGTTTAACAGGATCACACTCCCCTGCCATATGTTCACATAGACGTTTATTCACACACATTTTCAAAGGCTTTATGTGCATTCTCCTCCTGATCTCTGAAAAATATAAATAGATGTGTATCCTTGAGAGGTACTTCAATGCCTATACTTTAAATCCTTTCCTGAATTTGAAACGAAAAATAGAAAGGACTGTTTTTCCTCCACTTTCCCATTTTCCTTGCTCATTTTACTAAGATATCCAATCTTAGGGAGCTTTCTGGCTCACAGCTATTCCCCATTTGCCAGGTAGATTGTTATATGAAATGCTTTGGGCAAGAAAATCATAACCCAATTCCTGGCAAGAATTTTGGCTGAATAAAGCCAAGATACACCTGGTTTTATACAACAGATGGACCCTGGAAATGTTAGATATAAATCAGTGTTTGGAAATTGAACTCCCTCCCATGACTTATATAATAACTTTGGAGTGGATTTGTCTTTGTTTCTGACTAAACTTCAGGACCGAGGGACTCCCAACCCACAACTTATGACTTGAGATAAGGCAAAGACAGACCTTGAATCATCTCCTGTCCATTTCCAACCTTCCTCCACCAACTTAACAATAATCTTTGTGTCGATTTCCTAGGACTGCCATAACAAAATGCCACGAACTGGGTGGCTTGAAACAATAGACATGTGTTCTTTCAAAGTTCTGGAGACTAGAAGTCCGAAATCAAGGTGTCAGCAGGGCCATGCTCTCTCTGGCACTCTGAGTAGAAGTCTTCCTTGCCTCTTCCTACCTTCTGGTGATGGCTGTCAATCATCAGCATTCCTTGGCTTGCCACTGCATCACTCCAATCTGCCATGAACACATAACCTGATTATATGTTCTCCCCATATGTTTCACTCCAGTCATATTGGATTAAGGGCCGATCCTAAATTCAGTACAATCTTATCTCAACTTACTGTTTACATCTGCAGATATTATACCTTATTTTCAAATAAAGGTCACATTATGAGGTAGTAGAGGATAGGACTTCAACATAATCTTAACAGGTCACAATTCAACCTATTAACAACCCTCATAGACACACATGGATGCCTCACTTTAAAGAAAAGGGAAGGTGATAGAGAGTGAGGGGAGAATGGTTAGCTGAATCCTTCTAAAATAAACAGACTTCTATCCTTGATGATTGGGAAGGGAAAGTAGATCTCTCAGTCTTGATCCTAGCTTGGAAGTTGCACCTTCCCCCGGGAATCATAAAAACCACTGTAGTCGCCTCACATTGTCCTGTAGAGCACCATTTCTACCACTAAAGCTCCTCTCATGGAGGATTCACACACTTTATTTCCCCTACAGCAGAGAAAAAGCCTTGACTTTAATTTTAAAATTCAACTGGAATATTTAAACAATACTGAAGTCTCCAAAAACAGCATCAGAATTAGAAGAGTGGGCTGAGCTCAGTGGCTCACGCCTGTAATTCTAGCACTTTGGGAGGCTGAGGCCGGCAAATCACAAGGTCAGGAGATCAAGACCCTCCTGGTTAACATGGTGAAATCCCATCTATACTAAAAATACAAAAAATTAGCTGGGCATGGTGGCACATGCCTGTAGTCCCAGCTACTTGGGAGGCTGAGTCAGGAGAATCACTTGAACTCAGGAGGCAGAGGTTGCAGTGAGCCGAGATTGCACCACTGCACTCAAGCCTAGGTGACAGAGCAAGACTCTGTCTCAAAAAAAAAAGAAGAAGAGTAGCATGTAACTTATACATTCAACATTATAGTGAAGTGGATGAAAAACTCACTGCAAAGAGAGAATTTTGGTAAAATAAAAACAGAATTATTATCATTATTATTATTATTTTATTTTAAGACTAGGTTTCACCATGTTGGTCAGGCTAGTCTTGAACTCCCGACCTCAGGTTGATCCACCTGCCTTGGCCTCCAAAGTGTTTGGATTACATGTGTGAGCCACCACGCCCGGCTATAATTATTTTATGTGCATGGATGATCTCTTTTTAAAAAGTAAGAGAAACAAGGAATGTCTGCCAGTAATAGGAACCCAGAATCTTGTTTGCATAATTTTTTTGATGTGATAAAGCCTATAGTCAGTAAAATGCACAGATCTTAAGTGTACAACACGATTAATTTTTACATATGTGTGTAAAAGCACTATGTAGATAAATATTTAAAACATTTTCTAAATCTAAACTGGCTCCTTCATGCCCACTAATCCATAGATTAGTGTTGCCTGTTCTTGAATGCCATGATAAAGAAATAAAATAGTATGCTTGGTTTTAATGTTTGGGCAGGGGAACAAGAGGCCAGGCTTTTCGCTGGGCAAAATGGTGAGGCAAAATTGAGATGCTGTAAAGCTAGGAGCTTTAAAGACTTCATTCTCAGTGAAAAGACAGGCCAAGGAAAAATGAAACATCTATCTGCCAACAAAGGGAGTCAACCAGAAAATGTTTGTTTTAGGCTGTAGCTCTGATGAAAAAATAAAAATAGAGGTTTTCTTGAGAAACCACAATCATAAGGCTGCCCTCCTATAAGTCTAAATTTATTCTACTTTTATAGTATTGAAAATCCCAAGCCTAGATATAAATTTAAACTGTTTCTAGGTTGATAACATTGTGGGGATCTGGCAGAAGCAGTACAGACTCTTTTTGAATGAACATACCCCAAATCCAGACACTGTAGTATTCCTACAAATTATGACCAACAAAAATTACCAAATATATAAGGAGACCAACATTAATGGCCAGGAGTAAATTTTAAAAGCATCATATTTGTATTCCAAAGTGCTTCAGATAGAATTCTCAACTGTAGAGTATAAAATGTTATGCTTAAAATGTTCACAGAAATAAAAGAGAGACTTGAAAGAAACAAGAGACCATTAAAAATGACCAAGTAAAATAAAACAAAAAGAAAAAATAAAAATAGGTATAATTAAAAATAAAAGAATTTCTAGACATGAAAAATATAGTTATTGAAATAAGAAACTTAGTCACTAAATAAACCTTAAGGAATAAATTAGGCAACAGATTACACATAAGTCAAGAAAGAATAAGTAAATCAGAAGATAGATCTGAATTATTAAAAATAATTATAATGCCTCAAGACATGAAGACATGAATATATAAGAAAGAAGATGAGATACAAATGTTAGAATATGGGTATCAATTATATGTATAATTGAAGTTCCAAAAAGATTGAAATGAGAAACTGGAAGAGACAAGATTTTGAAAAGATAATGGCTAAGAATTTCCCCAAATTTATTAAGATACTTCCTGAATATTCAAGATTCAGGAAGTAATCATGCATTACTTAATGACGGGGATATGTTCTGAGAAATGCATTGTTAGGTGATTTCATCATTGTGCAAACATCATAGAGTGTACTTACACAAACCTAGATGGTATAGCCTACTAGATACCTAGGCTATATGATATAACCTATTGCTACTAAGCTAAAAACATATATGGCATGTTACTGCTGAATACTGTAGGAAATTGTAACACAACGGTAAGTATTTGTGTATCTAAACATAGAAAAGGTACAGGAAAATCTATACGATATTATAATCTTATGGGACCACTGTTGCCTGAAAGGTTGTCCTACAGTGCATAACTGTACATAAGTCTTAGGCAGGTTAAATACAAACAGCTACACGTTACAGTGGCAGTGCAGAACATCAAAGACACCGAAATTTTAAAAGCAACCAGAGATAAAAGATGGATACATACAAGAAGACAACACACACTGTCAAAATCCTACTCAATAGCAACAATGGAAGCTAAAAGAAAGTGGAAGAACGTCTTCAAATTACTGAGGGGAAAAAAATCCCCAAAGATCTAAAAATCAAAACAATTGAACTCATGGAGATAAAGAACAGAAGGATGGTGACCAGAGGCTGGGAAAAGTAGTAGGGGGCTTAGGAGAGGTGGGGATGGTTAATAGGTACAAAAAATATTAGAAAGAATGAATAAGACCTAGTATTTGATAGCACAACAGGGTGACTACAGTCAATAGTAATTTAATTGTACATTTAAAAACAATTAAGAAAGTATAATTGGATTGTTTGTAACACAAAGGATAAATGCATGAGAGAATGGATACCCCTTTTCTAGGAGGTGATTATCATACATTGCATGTGCCCTGTAACTATATATACCTACTATGTACCCACAATAATTAAAAATCAAAACATTTTTTAAATCCCCAAAATAATAACTTATACTCATGGCCTACTAAATTATCACCACATATGAAAATAAAATAAAGACATATTAACTAACAACAGACACAAAAACCCCACAAACCAACAGATCAACACTAAACAAAATTCTTAAGAATGCACGTGAGAAATAATAACCATGATCTCAGAAGAAAGGTGTTACATATAAGAGGAAATATGACCATTTAGTTAACTTGTTGTTAATCTTTAAAAAGTTGATTATATAAAAATTATCTAATTTGGGAAGTTCAAAGGGATAAAAGTAAAACATTACAACTATCATATGAAGAAATAGATGAGAAATCATTGAAGTTAAAATGATTCTGGACTCTTTTTTAGAGAAGGTAAAGACATTGACTAATTTAGATTTTAAGTAAGTTTGTTAGAATTTTAAGGATAGCTGCTAAAATAAAAGCAGTACTTTCAAATGGTAGAGAAAAAATGGAATTAAGAATATTACTTGAAATAAAATGGAAGGAGGATACGGAAAGTGGAAAACAAAAGACAATTTCAGAATTTAAGTTAAAGATACATTTGTATTCATAATAAAATGGACTAAATACTCCAGTAAAAAGAGAGATTTTCAAACTAGATTTTTTTTTTTACATCTAGTTTTAAGCTATTTAAAAGAGACACATATACAACATAGGATACAGCAAGACTAGAAGTAAAAAAGTAAGAAAGACATGAAAAAACATATTTACCAGGCAAATATTAACCAAAATAAAGCTGTTATAGCTATATTATTATCAGATAAAATAGAGTTTCAGGCAAAACAACTTTTTAGAGATAAAAACATTTATTACATAATGATAAATTTTTCAGTTTACCCAGATGTTAATCAGGTAGTCTCAAAAAAAAGCAAAGCAAAAGCCGATAGAATTTCAAGGAGGAATATAAACACACTGTATTAGTCTTTTCAGGCTGCCACAATAAAATACCAAAGACTGAATGGCTTAAACAACAAGAATTTATTTTCTCACAATTCTGGAGGATGGAAGACCCAGATCAAGCAAGGTTCTAGCAATATGGTTCTTGGTGTGAGCTCTCTTCCTGGTTTGCAGATGACGACCTTCTCACTGTGAACCTCACGTGGCCTCATCTTTGTGTACCCACAAAGGTAGAGAGACAGAGAGATCTGTGGGAATCTCTTCCTCTTTTTATAAGGGCAACATCAGCTCTATCAGATTAGGGGTTCATCTTTATGATTTCATTTAACCTTAATTACCTCTCTAAAGGCCCTATCTGCAAATACAGTTGCATTAGGGGTTAAGGCTTAAACATCTGAATTTTAGGGAAATACAATTCATTCCATAACACCCACCATCATGAAGGGAAATTTTAGGAGTTTTCTTTCATTACTTAATAGCTCAAGAAGACAAACATTTGATACAGACAGAGAAGACATGAAAACAAGATATGCTTGATTAAATTGTCACATTTTGGCCACATCAAATAAATAATAAGTTACCACATATGGAATGTTTATAAAAATTGACTATGTACTAGAATATAAAGAAACTGAAGAAATCACTCTAATACACATCATATTTCATGACTAATTGGGTTAGAACTCAATGACAAAAAAGAAATAAAAACATATTTTGTAAATGTAAGAACATATTTTCAAATAACTCAAAAGTCAAAGAAATCATAATGGAAATTGGGGAGTCTGGATTTCCACCGCATCTGGTAGTAACAAGACAACCCTGGAGTGATGTCAGAGAGGGCTAGTGGAGACCCAGAACTTTCACTATGACCCAGTGATAATGAGATCGCCCCTACCACTGAGTCTTTTGAAAATCTGTAAAAAACTGGAGCTCCCACCTCTGCTCAGGATTAAAAAGGAAGCTCTCCTAGATCTCACTGGAACTAAGCAGGGAACTTGGACTTCTACGTCTTCCTAGAAGTAAAAAGGTGGCTCCCTGACTTTTCCTACCAAAGCAGCATCAGAGAAAACCAGCAGAAACCGAAGTTTGAATAGAATGCAGAATCTCAGGGCATAATGTGAAAATGTCCAGATTTCAAATGAAAATCACTCATCATACCAAGAACCAGGAAGATTTCAAACTCACTGAAAACAGACAATCAATAGATGCTTTACTGGATTGAATAATGTCTCCCCAAAGTTCATGTTCATCCAGAACCTGTGAATGTGATCTTATCTGGAAATAGGGTCTTTGCAGATAAATCAAGTTAAGATGTCATACAGGGCCAGGAGCGATGGCTCACATCTATAATCCCAGCATTTCGGGAGGCCGAGGCAGGTGGATTATCTGAGGTCAGGAGTTTAAGACCAGCCTGGCCAACATAGTGAATCCCTGTCTCTACTACAAATACAAAAATTAGCAATGCGTGGTGGCACAGGCCTGTAATCCCAGCTACTCAGGAGACTGAGGCATGAGAATCTCTTGAACCTGAGAGGCAGAGGTTGCAGTGAGCTGAGACCACACCACTGCACTCCAGCCTGGACAACAGAGCTGTCAAAAAAAAAAAAAAATGTTATACGGGACTAGAATAGGTCCTAAATCCAATATGACTGGTGACTTTATATGGGAAATTTGGATACACACATACAGGGAAGAAAGCCATGTAGAGACAGAGGCACAGGCAGCCTGGACAGGACCAGCTCCTGCCTCTCTGATGGCCTGTTTAGGTGCATTTCATGCCTCACTGCAGCCTCCCCAGGCTGAGGGAGCCTTAAATAAATTTAAAAAAAAAAGAGAGAGAGGCAGGGACTGGAGGGATGTATCTAAATGCCAAAGAACACCAAAGGATTATCTGCAACCACCAGAAACTAGACCAGGCAAGGAAGGATTCTTCCCTAACACCTTCAGAGGGAATATGACCATGCCAACACCTTAATTTCAGACTTCTAGCCTCAATAACCATGAGAGAATAAATTGCTGATATTTTAAGCCATCTGATTATAGTAATTTCTTTCTAATATAGATGATAAGACCTAGATGACAGAGATGTTAGAATTATCTAATAAAGATTTTTTAAATTCATTTTAATTGACAAATAAAAAGTGTATATATTTATGTGTACAACATATTTTGAAATATGTATATATTGTAGAATGGCTAAATTGAGCTAATTAATATATGCATTACCTCATATGTATAATTTTTGTTTGTGCCAGGAACACCTAAAATCTACTCTCTTAGTAATTTTCAAGTGTATCATGTGTTATTATTAATTTATAGTCAACTTATTGTCCAATAGATCTCTTTAGCTTATTCCTCTTATATAACTAAAATTTTGGATCCTTTAGCCAACATCTCCTCATCCTTTTCCCCACACCCCAAATCCCTAGTAACTATCATTCTATTCTCTGCTTCTAGGAATTCGATGTGTTTTCAGATTCCACATATAGGTGAGGTTATGCAGTAATTCTATGTGCCTGACTTGTTGCACTTAACATAATGTCCTCCAGGTTCATCTATGTTGTCAGAAATGACAGGATTTCCTTCTTTTGTTTTTAGGAAATGGGGTAACTATGTTGCTCAGGCTGGTCTCAAACTCCTGGCCTCAAGCTATCCCTCCAACTCAGCCTCCCAGAGTGCTGGGATTATAGGCATGAGCCACTGCACCTGGCTTCCTTCTTTTTTTTTTTTTTAAGGTTAAATAGTATTCCATTGTGTATATATGCAATATTTTCTTTATCCATTCATCTGTTGGTGGACACTTAGGTTGATTACATATCTTGGCTATTGTGAAATGCTGCAATGAACATGAGAATGCAGATATCTCTCTGATATGCTGATTTCATTTTCTTTGGAGATATATCAAATAATGGATTTATGTGTCAATAGTAGATCTATTTTATTTTCACCCAGGCTGGAGTGCAGTGGCACGATCTCGGCTCACAGCAATCTCTGCCTCCCAGGTTCAAGCAATTCTCCTGCCTTAGCCTCCCTAGTATAGCTAGGACTACAGGTGCACACCACCACATTTGGCTTTTTTTTTTTTTTTTTTTGGAGCAGAGATAGGGTTTCACCATGTTGGCCAGGATGATCTCAAATTTCTGACCTCAGGTAATTGACCTGCCTTAGCTTCCAAAAATGCTGGGATTATAGGCATGAGCCACTGCACCCAGCCAATAGTAGATCTATTTTTAATTATTGAGTAACCTCTATACTCTTTTCCATATGACTGTACTTTAACAAAGGTGTAAACAGCTACAATTTAAAAAATGCTTCAATAAGCAATTAAAAATATGCTTAAAACAAATGAAAAAAATACAAAGTCTCAGCAATGAAAGGGAATATATAAAGAAGAACCAAATGTACATTTTAGAATTGAAAAATACAATAACCAAGATAAAAAGCTCAGTGGATGGGCTCAACAGTATATTGGAAAAGACAGAAGAGAAAATCAGTAAAGTAGAAGATAGAACAACAGAAATTACCTGCGAGGTGTGGTGGCTCGTGCCTGTAATCCCAACACTTTGGGAGGCCAGGGTGGGTGGATCACTTGAGGTCAAGAGTTCAAGAGTAGCCTGGCCAACATTGTGAAACTTTGTCTCTACTAAAAATTAAAAATATATATAGCTGGGCATGGTGGCAGGTGACTGTAATCTCAGCTACTCAGGAGAGGTTGAGGCAAGAGATCACTTGAACCCAGGAGGTGGGGTGGGGGAGGCAGGGGTTGCAGTGAGCCAAGATTATGCTACTGCACTCCAGCTTGGGTGACAGAGTGAGACTTCGTCTCAAAAAAAAAAAGAAAAGAAAAGAAAGAAATGAAATCACTCAATCTGACCAACAAAAATAAAATGGACTGGAAAAAAAAAAAAAAAGAAACCAGAACAGAGCCTCAGCAACCTGTGGGACTATAACAAAAGATATAGCATTTATATAATCAGAAAACTGGAAGAAGAAAAGAAAGAGGGAGGGCTAAAAAGTACTTGACACAGCAAGAGAAAAACAACACCTTACCTCTGCAGAAAAAAAAAAATTCAAGTGACAGTGGATTTCTCATCAGAAACCATAAAGGACAGCAGGAAAGGATACAATATTTTTTCAGAACTAGAAGAAAAGGACTGTCACCCCAGAATCTTGTATCCAGAGAAAATATTCTTCAGGAATGAAAGGTGTGGTGGTTAATTTTGGTGCCAAACTCAATTAGGTTAGGGGATACCTACATAGGTGATAAGGCATTATTTCTGGATGTGTCTGTGAGGATGTTTCTGGAAGAGATTGACATATGAATCAGTGCACTGAGTGGGCAAGCACCATCCAATGGATTGGGGGCCTTGATAGAACAAAAAGGCAGAGGAAAGGTGAAATCACTCTTTCTGTCTCCTGGAGCTGAGACCCCTTTTTCTCCTGTCTTTGGACATAGAACTCCAGGGTCTCCAGCCTTTGGACTTCAGGACCTTCCACCAGTGGCTCCCTGGGTTCTCAGGCCTGTGGCCTTGAGCTGAAAGTTATACCATCAGCTTGCTTTGTTCTGAGGTTTTCAGATTTTTGACTGAGTTATGCCACCAGCTTTCCTGGTTTTCCAGCTTGCAAATGGCCTATCATGGGATTTCTCAGACTCCATAATCACATGAGCCAATTTTCCTATAAATATCCTCTCATCCATCTATGTATGTATGTACGTATGTGTGTGTGTGTATACGTGTATCAGTCAATCAATTTACTTCCTACTAATTCCATTGCTATGGAGAACACTGATGAGAAATCAAGACATTCTCAGATAAAAGTAAACTAAGAGAATTTGTCACCAGAAGACTACCCTAAAAGAATGGGTAGTCTCTAAACAGAAAGTTCTCTAAACAGAAAAGAAATGATAAAAGAAGAAACCCAGTAACCCGAGAAAGGAAGAAAGAACACATCAGGTGAAAATATGGATAAATATTAATACTATAGGTTTTTATTCTCCTTTCAAATTTTCTAAGATGCATTTGACAGATGAAGCAAAAATGTTAACACTGCCTACCTAATGTGGTTCTAAAAGCACATAAAGTAGATAGTTAAGATAATTATATTGTAAATGAAGAAGAAAGGGGGACTTAAGGGAGGTAAGGTTTCTATACGTCATTCAAACTGGTAAAATGATGGCACCAGTAGATTGTAATAAATTTTGTATATATAATGTAACACCTACAGAAACTACTAAAAAGTATATACAAAGATATACACTCAAAAATGTCATAGATGTTAACCATCAGGGAAATGCAATAAAAACCACAACGAGATCCACTTCGTACACTAGGATTCTATAATAATTTTTGAAAAGACAGATAATACCAAGTGTTTGCAAGGACCTGGAGAAACTAGAACCTTCATATACTGCTGGCAAGAAGATAAAATGTTGCAGAAATATTGGAAAACAGTGTGGCAATTCCTCAAAATGTTAAATATAGAGATGTCATATGATCCAGGAATTCCACTCTAGGTATATACGGCCAAGAAATTTAAATATATGCTCACATAAAAACTTGTATACAGATATTCATAGTTGTATTATTCGAAGTAGCCAAAAAGTGTAAGCGACACAAGTGTCCATCAACTGATGAATGGATAAATAAAAGGTTGTATATCCATATAATGGAATATTAATCATAAAAAGAAACGAAGTAGAGAGAGATCCAAGATGGCTGATCACTAGCAGCTCGGGCTCCTAGCTCCCAGTAAAAGCGCAGAGAACGAGAGGACGCCACACTTTCAGACGAATATTTGTTGCTCACGGACCAGGAGATTCCCAGTGGAGGAGCCCCACGGGTCGCCAGGGCGACTCTTGTGGCCGGTGTGGCGGTTTTGTTGGCGCCTTAGCATGCCAGTTTTTGGTACAGAGTCCTGAGATTCCTGGGCAGAAAAGCACCATCAATCTTAACACCGCTATTTTGGCCGGCGCAGTGGACTGCTCAGATTTCGGGGCTGGGAATCAACAAGTTGAACGTCTGCTCAGAGACCTAGTTAGAAAGTCGGTAATTACAAAGACAACAGACGGATAAATATATAATGAAGGGAAGAAATCAGCGTAAAAAGGCAGAGAATACTCAAAATCAGAATGCCTCTCCCTCTACAGGGGATCACAATTCCTCATCAGTAATGGAACAAGGCTTAATAGATTACGAGTGTGTTCCAATAACAGAAGCAGGCTTCAAAACGTGGGTGATAAGAAACTTCTGTGAATTAAAAGAACGTGTTCTAACCCAATGCAAAGAAACTAAGAACCTTGAAAAAAGGTTTGACGAAATGTTAATGAGAATGGACAATTTAGAGAGGAATATAAGTGAATTGATGAGGCTGAAAAACACAACACGAGAACTTCGCGAAGCATGCACAAGTTTAAACAGTCGAATTGATCAAGTAGAAGAAAGGACATCAGAAGTCGAGAACCAGCTCAGTGAAATGAAACGAGAAGACAAGATTGGAGAAAAAAGGATGAAAAGGAATGAGCAAAGTCTCCAGGAAATATGGGACTATGTGAAAAGACCCATTTACGTTTGATAGGTGTACCTGAATGTGATGAAGAGAATGAATCCAAGTTGGAAAATACTCTTCAGGATATCATTCAGGAAAACTTTCCCAACCTGGCAAGGCAGGGTAATATTCAACTCCAGGTAATACAGAGAACACCACAAAGATATTCTTCAAGAAGACCAAACCCAAGGCACATAATTGCCAGATTTATTAGGGTTGAAATGAAGGAGAAAATACTAAGAGCAGCCAGAGAGAAAGGTCAGGTTACCCATAAAGGGAAACCTATCAGACTTACAGCAGATCTCTCAGCAGAAACCCTACAAGCCAGAAAAGAGTGGGGACCAATATTTAACATTCTTAAAGAAAAGAACTTTCAACCCGGAATTTCCTATCCAGCCAAACTAAGCTTTATAATCGAAGGAAAAATTAAATCCTTTGCAAACAAACAAGTACTTAGAGAGTTCACCACCACCAGGCCTGCTTTACAAGAGCTTCTGAAAGAAGCACTATACATATAAAGGAACAACCAATATCAGCCTTTCCAAAAATATATCGAAAAGAAAAGAACATTAACACAACGAAAAATTTACACTAACTAATGGGCAAAACAGCCAGCTAGCATCAAATGCTAGTATTAAAGTTATATATATTCTAATTGGATAAAAAGCCAAAACCCATTGCTATGCTGCATCCAGAACCATCTCACATGCAACGATACACAAAGACTCAAAACAAAGAGAAGGAGGAAGATTTATCAACCAATCAGAGAGTAAAAATAAACAAAAAGCAGGAGATGCAATTCTCGCCTCTGATAAAGTAGACTTTAAAGTAACAAAGAGCAAAAGAGGCAAAGAATGACATTACATAATGGCAAAAGGATCAATGTAACAAGAAGAGCTAACGATTTTATAGATCAATGAGACAGAAAATTAACAAGGACATCCAGGACTTGAACTCAGACCCGGAACAAGTAAACTTAATAAACATTTATAGAACTCTCCACTTCAAATACATAAAACATACATTACCACCTCACACCTATTCCAAAAGTGACTACATAATTGGAAGTAAATCACTCCTCAGTAATCGCATAGCATTTCATAGGTTTAAATGAAATATTGGTTGGCTGCTCGTTTGTTATTTTCTTCCCTTATTCCTTTCTGTTTATATCAAGTATAATTATTGGTATAAAAGAGGTTTTCAATACCCATTACTAAACTGCATTCTAGCCTGGGCAAGAAAGCAATACTCTCATTCTCTCTCTCTCTTTCTCTTCCTTTTTCCTCCTCTTCTTTATTCTTTTTCTTTCTTTCTTTCAAAAAAAAAAAAAAAAGAAACGAAGTACTAATTCAAGCTACAACATGGATGAAAAGTTGAAAACATTACACTAGGTGAAAGAAACCAGACCCAAACGATACATAGTATATGACTGCATTTATATGAAGTAGCTAGAATAGATACCACAGAAAGAGAAAGTAGACTAATGGTTTCCAGGGCCTAGGGGGCAGGCAGATGTGTTGTAACTGCTAAGATATGTGGTTTCTTTTGGAGGATGGTGAAAATGTTCTGGAATTAAATAGTGGTAATGATTGCACAACCTTGTGAATATACTAAAAGTCATTAAATTGTATGCTTTAAATGGGTGAATGTATGGTATATGAATTATTTCTTAATAAATCTATTATAAAACCCTATAGATATATCAAGATGGAATTCTAAAAAATGTTCAAGTAACACACAAGAAGACAGAGAAAGAAAACGAGGACAAATGGGAAACAAAATATAAAAGGCATATATAGTCCTAACATGTTGATAATTACATTAATTGTAAATGGTCTAAATATAACAATAAAAGAGATAGGCAGAGTGGGTTTAAAAACATGACCCAATTATATATCATGTACAATAAACTCACTTCAAATATAATGATATGGAAAGTTTGAAAGTAAGAGGATGAAGAAAAACTTTATCATATAAACATTAATCAAAGAAAAGTAGAGTGGCTTTTTTGTTTTGTTTTGTTTTGTTTTTTTGAGATGGAGTCACACTCTGTTACCCAGGCTGGAGTGTAGTGGTGCAATTTCAGCTCACTGCAACCTCCACCTCCCGGGTTCAAGCGATTCTCTTGCCTCAACCTCCCAAATAGCTGCGATTACAGGTGCCTGCCACCACGCCTGGCTAATTTTTATATTTTTAGTAGAGACAAGGTTTCACTATGTTGGCTAGGCTGGTCTTGAACTCCTGACCTGCCTCGACAATCCCAAAGTGCTGGGATTACAGGTGAGTGGCCATATTAATATCACATAAAGTAGACCTTAGAAGAAAGAAACTCACCTCAGACAAAGAGACACACATATCATGATAAAAGTGTCAGTGCACCAAGAAGATACACCAGTCCTAAATGTGCATACACCTATAATAGAACTGCAAAATATGTGAAGTTAAATTGATAGAACTGAAATGAAGAAATATACAGATTCATAATTATAGTTGGTCACTTCAACACACTTCTCTCAACAATTGATAGAACAACTAGACAGAAAATACACAAGGATGTAGAAGAGCATCATCAACCAACAGGATCAAATTGAAATTTATAGGACACTCTACCCAACAACAAAAGAATATACATTCTTTTCAAATGCCCATGGAACATCAAAATAGACCCTGTCCTGGACCATGAAACAAACCTCCAGAAATTTAAAAGAATTGAAATCATACTGAGTATGTTATTCGACCACAGTACAATTAAACTAGAAATCAATAACAGAAAAATCTCCCTCAAAACTTGGAAACTAAACAATACACTTCTAAATAATCAATGGCTCAAAGAGAAGTCCCAAGGGAAATTTTAAAAGACACACTGAACTGAATGAAAATAAAAATATAACATATCAATGTTTGTGTGGTACAGCTAAACCTGTGCTGAGAGGGAAATGTATAGTACTAAATTCATACATTAGAAAACAGGAAAAGTTTCAGATCATTAATCTAAGTTTACACTTCAAGAACATAAAAAGTTAACAACAAAATAAACCCAAAACAAGCAGAAGGAAAGAAAGAAAAGAGCGGAAATCGATAAAATTGAAAACAGAAAAGCAACAGAGAACATTAATGAAACAAAAGAGCTTGTTCTTTGAAAAGACAAACAAAATTGACAAACCTCTACAAAGAGTGACAAAGAATAAGAGAAAGGACAAAAATGACCAATATCAGGAATTAAATAAAATATCACTACAGATACTGCAGACATGAAAGGAATACTAAAGGATGAAATGGACTTATTTCCCCCAAACACAAACTATCACAACTACCCAATATGAAATATATAATATAATAGATAATGATAATATAATAGATAATATTTAAGTAAGAAAATGGAATTCATAATTTTTAAACTCCCAAAAAGAAATCTCTGGGCCCAGATGGTTACACTGGAGAAGTCTACCAATGTTTAAAGAATTAACACCAATTATACAAAATCTCTTCCAGAAAATAGAAAACTGAGCCTTTCCCAATTCATTTTATGAAGTTAGTATTACTCTTATATCAAAACTAGATACAGAAAACAGTATAAAATAAGAAAATTACAGACTAAAATCCCTTGTGATATAGACATAAAAATTAACAAAATATAGCAAATAGAATTCAGCAATGTAGAAAAAGAGTTATACACCATGAACAAGTGGAGTTTATTTCAGGGATACAAAGATATCTATAGATATATAGATATAGATATAGATATAGATATAGTCCCAAACTTTTGGCTTCAAGTGATCTTCCCATCTTAGCCTCCCAAAGTGCTGGAATTACAGGTGTGAGCCACTGCACACAGCCTATTTTTAAAAAATAAGTGTAAGCCACCTTATTCATGGACTAAAGGAGAAATATTACATGACTGTATCAATTGATGCTGAAAAAGCATTTGACAAAATTTAATACCTATTTTAATTAAAACAAAACAAAAATCTCTCAGAAAAATGAAACAGAGGGAAGCTTTCTCAACTTGATGAACATTGTCTGCAAAAAGCACAGCTAACATTAAACTTAATAGTGAAACACTGAAAGTTCTCCCATGGGATTAGGATATCCACTACCACCACTGAACATAGTGCTGGAAGATCTAACTACTGCAACAGGATAAGAAAAGGAAATAAAAACATACCAACCAGAAAGAAATTAAACTTTTGTTGTTTGAAGACAATATGATTGTCTTTGTAGAAATCCCCAGACAGACATCTACCCAAAACTCCTAGAACTAAAGATGAGTTCTGTAAGGTTGCAGAATAAAAATAAATTTACAAAAATAATTTTATATGTCATTCTATATAATAGCAATGGATACATGAACATCAAAATTTAAAATATATACCATTTACAATCACTCAAAAATGACATACTTAGGTCTAAATCTAACAAAACAGATAGAAGACTTGTATGCTAAAAAACACACAACACTAATGAAAGAAATCAGTGATCTAAATAAAATGGAGACACATACTATGTTAATGGACTGGAAAATGCAACATAGTAAAGATGTCTGTTATCCCCACATGGACATATATAGGTTTAACACAATTTCTACCAATATAAGTCAGTTAAAAAAATTGTGTTACTATACACAAGTAATAATTAAAAAGGAAATGTATAAAACATTATCATTTGCAATATCATCAGAAAAATCAAATTCCTAAGAATAAATTGAAAGAAAGATATGCAAGACTCCTTTACAGGCAACTACAAAACACTGGTGATAGAAATTAAAGATCTAAAAACACGAAGAAATATACCACATTCAAGGACTGGAAGACTCAATATTGTAAAGATAGCAATTCACCCCAAAAATGATCTACAGATTTAATGCAATCCCAGTTAAAATCCCAGAAGGGCTTTTAGTAGTGAGTTTTGATAAGCTAATTCACAAATTTTATGTAGAAATGGTAAAATACTAAAGTCAGAAGATTTATGCTACCTGATATCAATGGTATTTTTAAATTCCGAAAATTAAAATTCAAGTGTTATTGTGAAATTATTAAAGAGAACAATAGAACAGAATAGAGAATCCAGTAGCAGAAAGATGCATAAACACTGTCAATTGATTTACAATAAATACCACCACAATTTAGTGGAAGACATGATATTCTTTATTTTATTTTATTTTATTTTTTTGAGAAGGAGTGTTGCTCTGTTGCCCAGGCTAGAGTGCAGTATGGTGATCTCGGCTCACTGCAACCTCTGCCTCTGGGTTCAAGCAATTCTCCTGTCTCCGCCTCCCGAGTAGCTGGAATTACAGGCCCGTGCCACCACGCCTGGCTAATTTTTGTATTTTTAGTAGAGACGGGGTTTCATGATGTTGACCAGGCTGGTCTTGAACTCCTGACCTCAGGTGATCCACCTGCCTCGGCCTTTCAAACTGCTGGGATTACAGGTGTGAGCCACTGCACCCAGCCATTAAGTTTTGTTAGGTCTATTTAGATATTCAACAGGAAAAAAGTGAACTTTAATCTCTACCTCATACCACACACAAAATTAATCTGAGATTGATTGCAAACTGAAATAAGACAGGTAAAAAGACAAAGCATCAAAAAACAGGAAAATATTTTTGTGACTTGAGGTAAGCAAAGGTGACTTAAACAGAGCACGAATTTTAATTAGCTATAAAAAAAAAAATTGATGCCGGGCACAGTGGGTCACACCTGTAATCCCAGCACTTTGGGCAGCTGAGGTGGGTGGATCACCTGAGGTCAGCAGTTTGAGACCAGCCTGGCCAACATGGTGAAACCTCATCTCTACTAAAAATACAAAAAGTAGCCGGGCATGGTGGTGGGCACCTGTAATCCCACCTTCTTGGGAGGCTGAGGCAGGAGAGTCGTTTGAACCCGGGAGGTGGAGGTTGCAGTGAGCCGAGATTGCACCATTGCACTCCAGCTGGGTGACAAGAGTGAAACTCCGTCTCAAAAAAAAAATTTGTTAAATTGGATTTCTTAAACATTAAGAACTTCTATTCATTAGAAGACACCATTAAGAGAGTAAAAAAGGTCTGGATATGGTGGCTTATGCCTGTAATCCCAGCACATTGGGAGGCCAAGGCAGGCGGATCACTAGAGGTCAGAAGTTCAAGACCAGCCTGGCCAACATGGTAAAACCCCATCTCTGTTGAAAATACAAAAATTAGCTGGGTGTGGTGGTGCACACCTGTAGTTCTAGCATTTTGGGAGGCTGTGGCAGGAAAATCACTTGAACCCAGGAGGTGGAGTTTGCAGTAAGCAAAGATCACACCATTGCACTCAAGCCTGGGAAACAGAGCAAGAGTCCATATCAAAAAAAAAAGAGAGAGAGAGTATAAAAAGGGAAGCCACAGACTGTTAACATATTTCCAACAGAATACTCATACCAAGAATACATATAGAACTCTTACAAATTAATAACTCCTCATAATTTTTTAAAAAGCAAAATACTTAAGTAGGTACTTCATAAAATAAGATATTAAAAGTGTCAATAACAGTATGAAAGAATGACCAACATCATATTCATCAGAGAAAAAAATAAAAACCATACTGAAATACCATGGAAAGCACTGACAATATCAAATGTTGGAAAATGACATGGAGCAACAGGGACTCATACACTGCTGGCTAGAGTGTACATTGGTATGACCAGTTTGGAACATTCTTTAGCATAATCTACTAGACCTAAACATATATATATACACACACACACACATATATATATATATACACACATACATATATATTCACATATATATATTTTTTTTTCCTCGAGATGGAGTGTTGCTCTGTCATCCAGGCTGGAATGCACTGGTGCGATCTCGGCTCATTACCACCTCTGCCTCCCTGGTTCAAGCAATTCTGCTGCAGCCTTCTTGAGTAGCTGGGATTACAAGTGCACAACACTGCACCCAGCTGATTTTTTGTATTTTTAGTAGAGACCAAGTTTTACCATGTTGGCCAGGGTGGTCTTAAACTCCTGACCTCATGATCCACCCACCTCAGACTCCCAAAGTGCTGGGATTACAGGCATGAGCCACCACACCTGGCCTAGAGATAAACATATTAAACCTTATGATAGAACAATTCTATATAAGGAATAGAATTGTTCTATCATAAGGTTTAATATGTTTATTATATGTGCATTTATTATATTCCTTATATGTATATAAGGAATAGAATTATTTACTTAACATAAATAAGTGGTTATGTCCACTGAAAGTCATGCACAATAATATTCAATGCAGCTTTATTCATAATAGCAAAAACTGGAAACAAATGTTCATTAGCAACAAAATGAATGCATAAATTGTGGGATATTTATACAATATAATATACAACAATATTAATTTTTAAAGCAAGAACTATGGATACACGCAGCATTATGGCTGAATCTTATAGGGACCACCACACTTTACTTGGATTCAAGCTCTTTGCACTGCAGTCAGCAAACTGCCCAATGCAGACAGCTGGGTAATCATGGAGCTTACCCTGTTAATTTCCTTTCTCTCAGAGATCTCAATCTTGTATTTCCTGCTATTCATTGTCTAAAAACAACTACCTCATGTGTTTTTGTCTGGTTTTACAGTTATTTGTGACAAGAGGACTAGTCCAGTACCAATTACTCCATCTCAGCCAAAAGTAGAAATCCTGAGTCATTTTTAAGAGGTAGAACGGCACTTAGGAAACTGGATGTTGGGGTTGAGAGTGGAATGATGATTAGATGACTGCAGGAGTCTTTACTCAGACTGCATTATCCCACACAACATATAGGTGGAAATGTCACTAGCAAATTTTGGATACGGTGTGATTAAGATGCTGTCATAATTCAACAGCCCTTGATGCTAAAAACCCCCAATAAACTAGGTATTGACAGAACAGATCTCAAAATAATAAGCGCTATTTATGACAAACCTACAGCCAATATGATACTGAATGGACAAAAACTGGAAGCATTCCCTTTGAAAACCAGCACAAGACAAGGATGCCCTCTCTCACCACTCCTATTCAACACAGTATAGGACGTTCTGGCCAGGGCAATCAGGCAAGAGAAAGAAATAAAAGGTATTAAATTGGTAAAGAGGAAGTCAAATTGTCTCTGTTTGCAGGTGACATAACTATATATTTAGAAAACCCTATCATCTCAGCCCAAATTTCCCTAAGCTGATAAGTAACTTCAGCAAAGTCTCAGGATACAAACTCAATGTGCAAAAATCACAAGCATTCCTATACACCAATAACAGACAGAGAGCCAAATCATGAGTGAACTCCCATTCACAATTGCTACAAAGAAAATAAAATACCTAGGAATACAACTTACAAGGGATGTGAAGGACCTCTTCAAGGAGAGCTACAAACCACTGCTCAAGGAAATAAGAGAGGACACAAACAAATGGAAAAACATTCCATGGTCATGGAAAGGAAGAATCAATATCATGAAAATGGTCATACTGCCCAAAGTAATTTATAGATTCAGTGCTATCCCCATCAAGCTACCATTAACTTTCTTCACAGAATTGGAAAAAACTACTTTAAGTTTCATATGGAACCAAAAAAGATCCTGCATAGCCAAGACAATCCTAAGCAAAAAGAACAAAGCTGAAGGCATCATGCTAGCTGACTTCAAACTGTACAACAAGGTTACAGTAACAGAAACAGCATGGTACTGGTACCAAAACAAATATATAGACCAATGGAACAGAACAGAGGCCTCAGAAATAACACCACACATCTACAACCATCTGATCTTTGACAAACCTGACAAAAACAAGCAATGGGGAAAGGATTCCCTGTTTAATAAATGGTCTTGGGAAACCTAGCTAGCCATATGTAGAAAGCTGAAACTGGATCCCTTTCTTACACCTAATACAAAAATTAACTCAAGTTGGATTAAAGATTTAAATGTAAGACCTAAAACCATAAAAACCTTAGGAAAAAACCTAGGCAATACCATTCAGGACATAGGCATGGGCAAAGACTTCATGACCATAAGCAATGGCAACAAAAGCCAAAATTGACCAATGGGATCTAATTAAACTAAAGAGCTTCTGAGCAGCAAAAGAAACTATCATCAGAGTGAACAGGCAACCTACAGAATTGGAGAAAATTTTTGCAATCTACCCATCTGACAAAGGGCTAATAGCCAGAATCTACAAAGAACTTAAACAGATTTACAAGAAAAAAACAAACAATCCCATCAAAAAGTGGGAGAAGGATATGAACAGACACACCTCAAAAGAAGACATTTATGCAGCCAACAAACATATGAAAAAAAGCTCATCTATACTGGCCATTAGAGAAATGAAAATCAAAACCACGTTGAGATACCATCTCACACCAGTTAGAATGGCAATCATTAAAAAGTCCAGAAACAACAGATGCTGGAGAGGATGGGGAGAAATTGGAACGCTTTTACACTGTTGGTGGGAGTGTAAATTGGTTCAACCATTGTGGAAGACAGTGTGGCAATTCCTCAAGGATCTAGAACTAGAAATACCATTTAACCCAGCAATCCTGTTACTGGGTATATACCCAAAGGATTATAAATCATTCTACTATAAAGACACATGCACACGTATGTTTATTGCAGCACTGTTCACAATAACAAAGAATTAGAGCCAATCAAAATGCCCATTAATGGTAGACTGGATAAAGAAAGTGTGGCACATATACACCATGGAATACTATGCAGCCATAAAAAAGGATGAGTTCATGTCCTTTGCAGGGACATAGATGAAGCTGGAAACTATCATTCTTAGTAAACTAATACAAGAACAGAAAACCAACCACCACATGTTCTCACTCATTAGTGGGAGTTGAACAATGAGAACACATGGACACAGGGAAGGGAACATCATACACTGGGGCCTGTTGGCAGTAGGGAGCTAAAGGAGGGATATCATTAGGAGAAATACCTAATGTAGATCATGGGTTGATGGGTGCAGCAAACCACCATGGCACGTGTATACCTATGTAACAAACCTGCACATTCTGACCATGTACCCCAGAACTTTAAGTATAATAACAATAATAATAATAAAAGATGCTGTCATAGTTAAAGGCTAAGCCACTATAACAGATGCCTCAAAATGCAATGACTTAAATTAAATAGAAGTTTATTTCTGTTTTGTGGAATAGTCCAGTAATGTAGATAGTAGGACTGCTCTGCTCTGTGAAGTCCTGCAAAAACATTGGCTGGCTAAGCAACTCTGCCTGCCAGTCATACCTAACTTTCAAAGCTGCATTCATTATTACCATACCTAGCAGGTTAGAAGTAGGAAGAATAAGTGATAACACACATACCCAATGTTTTAAGTCAAAACCCAAAAGTGGCATGCATTACTTTTGCTTACATTCTATTGGCAAGAATTAGTCACACTGCCCATACCTAGCTACAATGTGGGTTGAGAAATATAGTTGACAACTGGGTATTTGTTCAGCTAAATTTCTAGTATAGTGATCAGAATCAAGGCAAGGTTGTCCTTCTTACCCTTCCTTTCAACATTATACTGAAAGTCCCAGCGAATTCAATAAGACAAGAAAAGAAAATAAGAGGTATACTGATTGGGAAGGAAGAAATAAAACTATCTTTGTTCGAACATGACATGATCATCTATGTAGAAAATCCAAAAGAACTGACCAAAAACAGATAAAATAAAAAGCGTCTTGGAACTAATAAGCAATTATAGCAAGGTTGCAGGATACAAGGTTCATATATGAAAGTCAATTGCGTTCCTATACAAACAGTCCCCAACTTACAATGGTTCAACTTACAATGGTGCAAAAGTGATTGGCAAACATGAAGTTTCAGGTTGTAACCACTGGTGATTCTTTGTCCAAAGACTCTCTGGGCTGCATTTCAGACTTACAACATTTTCAACATGGGTCTATTGGTATACAACTCCACTGTGAATCAAGGAGCATCTACATACAGCAATGAACAAGTGGAATTTGAAATTACAAACACAATAGTATTGACAGCAACCCCTCCTCATGAAACACTTAGATATAAATCTGACAAAGTACAGTATCTATATGAGGAAAATTACAAAACTCTGATGGCAAAAATCAAAGAAGAAGTAAGTAAATTGAGAGATATTCTATGTCCCTGGATAGGAAGACTCAATATTGTCAATATGTCAGTTCTTCCCAACTTGATCAACGGTCAATGAAATTTCAGTCAAAATCCCAGCAAGTGATTTTGTGAATATCAACAAATTAATTCTAAAATGTATGTGGGGGACAAAAGACTCAGAATAGCCAACACAATATTGAAAGATAACGAAGTTGGAGGATTAAAATTTCACAACTTCAAGACTTATTTTTAAGCTACAATAATAATACCACAATTAAAACTCTGTGATAATGTCAAAATAATAGACAAATAGACCCAGGGAACAGAATAGACAGCCCAGAAATAATCCCAGATAGATAAAGCAGTCTATTAGGTATCCACAGGGGATTGGTTCCTGAATCTCCTACAGATAGCAAAATCCACAGATGCTCAACTCTCTGATCTAAAATGGCATAGTATTTGCATATTACCTATGCACATCCCTCTGGGTACTTTAAATAATCTCTAGATTACTTATAATACTCAATACAACATAAATGCTATGCATTAGGTTGGTGCAAAAGTAATTGCAGTTTTTGCCATTACTTTCAAAAGTAAAAACCACAATTACTTTTGCACCAACCTAATAAATAGTTGTTATACTGTATTGTTTAGGGAACATGCTCAGTATATTTCTAATATTTTTGATCCATGCTTAGTTGAATCAATGG
Source organism: Aotus nancymaae (assembly GCF_030222135.1). Lineage (NCBI taxonomy): Eukaryota > Metazoa > Chordata > Mammalia > Primates > Aotidae > Aotus > Aotus nancymaae. The sequence continues at coordinate 12,888,994 of NW_026988429.1, forward strand.
ATGTGGAACCCATGAATATGAAGGGCTGAATGTATAATCAACTGATCTTTGACAAAGGAGCAAAGGCAACACAATGGAGAAAATATAGTTTTTTCAACAAATGGTGCTAGGACAACTGGACATCCACATTTTAAAAAAGGAATCTAGACACAAACTACACCTTACACAAAAATTAACTCAAAATATCCCTGGGGAGTGCATTGAATTAAAAAAAATTAACTCAAAATGGATCATTGACCTAAATGTAAAATGCAAAACTATAAAACTACTAGAAGATAACATAGGAGAAAATCCAGATGAACTTGGGTTTGATGATGATATAACTAACACCAAAGGCACAATGCATGAAAAAAAATATGTAAGTGAATTTCATTAAAAGAAAGAACTTCTGCTTCGTAAAATACAATGTCAAGAGAGTACAAAGACAAGCCTTAGAAAATGGGAGAAAATATTTGCAGTAAACTCAGTTGATAAAGGACTATTATCCAAAATACACAAAGAACTCTTTTGACTCAGCCGGGGTTGGTAGCATGAGACTATAATTCCAGGTATTTGGGAGGCTGAGGCAGAAAAGTCTCTTAAGCCCAGGGGTTTGAGACTAGCCTGGGCAACATGGAGAGATACTATCTAGAAAAATGAGAGCTTTTTAAGCTCAACAATAGGAAAGCAAACAACTCAATTGAGAAATAGTTAAAAGATCTTAACTGACACCTCATTGAAGAAGATATACAGATGGCAAATGAGCATATGAAAAGATCCTCCACATTATAAGTCATCAGGGAAATGCAAGTTAAAACAATAATGAGATACCACTGCACACCTACTAGAATGACCAAGATCTGGAACACTGACAACAGGAAACACTGGTGAGAACATGGACCAACAAGAACTCTCACAGGAAGCCAAAATGGAAGCCACTTTGGAAGACAGTTTGTTAGTTTCTTACAAAACTAAACATACTCTTAACATAAGATCCAGCATTAGTATTTATTTAAAGGAGCTGAAAACAAAAACACGTGGATGTTTATAGCTGTTTTATTCATAATTGCCGAAACTTGAAAGCAACCAAGAAGTCTTTCAGTAGGTGAATGGATAAACTGGTGCATCCAGACAATGAACTGTTTATTCAGTGCTAAAAAGAAATGATCCATGAAGCCATGAAAAGACATGGAAGATGGCCGGGTGCGGTGGCTCACGTCTGTAATCCCAGCACTTTGAGAGGCCAAGGCAGGCAGATCACTTGAGGTCAAGCATTCAAGACCAGCCTGACCAAGATGGTGAAACCCCATCTCTACTAAAAATACAAAAAAAATTAGCTGGGCGTAGTGGTGTGCGCCTGTAATCCCAGCTATTTGGGAGACTGAGGCAGAAGAATTGGTTGAACCTTGGAGACAGAGGTTGCAGTGAGCCTAGATCACACCACTGCACTCCAGACTGGGTGACAGAGCAAGTCTCCATCTCGGAAAAAAAAAAAAAAAAGACACAGAAGAAATGTAAATGCATATTACTAAGTTAAAGAAGCCAGTTTGAAAAGGCTACATACTGTATGATTCTAACCACAGGACATTCTCGGAAAGGCAAAATTATGGAGATAGTAAAAAGACCAGTGGTTGCCAGGGGTTGGAAGGAGGGAGGGTTGAATAGCTGGAGCACAGAGGATTTTAAGGGCAGTGAAACGACTCTTTATGGTACTACAATGATGGATACATGCCATTATACATTTGCCCAAATTCATAGACTGTATGGCACCAAGAATAAACCCTAATGTAAACTCTGGACTTTGGGTGACTATAACATGTCAATATAGGTTCATCAATTGTAACAAACACAGCACCCTGTGGGGAACGTTGATACTGGGGAGGCTATATGTGTGTGGTGGTAGGGTGTATATGGGACACCTCTGTACCTTCTATTTTTTGCTGTGAACATAAGAGCTCTAAAAAAAGGTCTAACATTTTTAAAAACTTTGAAATTTAGTATAATGGAATAATGGACTGCAGCTGGGGGAGGCAATTAGCAGTCTGCCTTGGATGCCTGTGGGTCATCCAAGTGAGATGTCCAGCAGCTAGTCTGTTTGCAGATCTGGTATTGCATAGAGTGTTCTGGACTGGAGATGCAGATTCAGAAGCCATCAGCATGAATATGGGAGTCAAAGATATGAGTATTGATGAAATCACCCAAATGAATTAAAAACTGGAACAGAACTCTAGGAAAACAATAACTCTGAAGAAGTAGAGGAGGAAGAAAATTTCAGGAAGGAAATTATGAAGTAAAGATCAGAGAAGTAGGTGAAAATCAGATAGAGTAGTACCACAGAAGCTCAAGGAAAAGGAATTTCAAGGAGGAAGTGCTCAACAGAGTCGCTATAGGCAGAGAGCTAAGATAATATAAGTATGAAAATGCATTCACTGGATTTAACTATTAATTCAATTAGATATAATCCAATTAACATAGGAAGAATAAACAAATGACTATCAAATTAAGTATTAAAGGCCTAAAGTTTAAATAATGGAAACAAAAGGGTAGATTACGACAATGGAAGAAAGTGATTTTTAGTGGGGATGTAGCTGAAACAAGGTTGACTGTGAGTTGATAATTGTTGAAGTTGGGTAGATGGGAATTAACCATATTAATCTTTCTCCTTTGTATATAATTGAAATTTCCCAAGAAAATAAGATTTTAAAAACTCTCTTCCTCCTAAAAATGGAAAGCCACAGACTGGGAGAAAACATTTGCAATAAATATATTTGACAAAGGACTCACATCTAAAACATATAAAGAACTCCTATAATTCAATAAGAAAAAGATAGACAGCAACCCAATAGAAAAACGAGCAAAAGATTTTAACAAGCACTTCCCAAAAGAGGTTTTTCAAATGACTAATTAACATATGACAATAGTCTTAGCCTCATTAGTCATTGGAGAAATGCAAATTTTTTTCATTTGTTTTAACTTTTATTTTAGGTTCAGGAGTACATGTGCAGGTTTGTTATATAGGTAAACTCATGTCACAAGGGTTTGTTGTACAGATTATTTCGTCACTTAGGTACTAGTGAATACACAATAACTATTTGTTCTGCTTCTCTCTCTCCTCTCACCCTCCACCTTCACTTAGGCCTCAGTGTCTGCTGTTCCCCTCTATGTGTTCATGAGTTCTCATCATTTAGCTCTCATTTATAAGAGAGAACATGTGGCATTTGGTTTTTTGTTCTTGCGTTAGTTTGCTAAGGATAATGGCCTCCAGCTCCATCCATATTTCTGCAAAAGATGTGATCTTGTTTTTGTTTTGTTGTTGTTGTTGTTAGACGGAGTTTTTTCTGTATTGCCCAGGCTGGAGTGCAATGGCACAATCTTTTCCTCATTGCTTGGTTTTGTCAGCTTTGTCAAAGATTAGATGGTTGCAGATGTGTGGTGTTATTTCTGAGGCCTCTGTTTTGTTCCATTGGTCTATGTATCTGTCTCTATTACAAAACTGTTTTGGTTCCTGTAGCCCTGTAGTATAGTTTGAAGTCAGGTAATATGATGCCTCCAGCTTTGTTGTTTTTGCTTAGGATTGCCTTGGCTATTCGGGCTCTTTTTTGGTTCCATGTGAATTTTAAAATAGTTTTTTCTAGTTCTGTAAAGAATATCATTGGTAGTTTGATAGAAATAGCATTGAATCTGTATATTGCTTTGGGTAGTATGGCCATTTTAATGATATTTTTCTTTCTATCCATGAGCATAGACCGTTTTTCCATTTGTTTGTGTCAGCTCTGATTTCTTTGAGCAGTGTTTTGTTATTCTTTTTTTTTCTTTTTTTCTTTTTTGAGACGGAGTTTCACTCTTATTACCCAGGCTGGAGTGCAATGGCGCGATCTTGGCTCACCGCAACCTCCGCCTCCTGGGTTCAGGCAATTCTCCTGCCTCAGCCTCCTGAGTAGCTGGGATTACAGGCACGCGCCACCATGCCCAGCTAATTTTTTGTATTTTTAGTAGAGACGGGGTTTCACCATGTTGACCAGGATGGTCTCGATCTCTTGACCTCGTGATCCGCCCGCCTCGGCCTCCCAAAGTGCTGGGATTACAGGTGTGAGCCACTGCGCCTGGCCTGTTATTCTTATTGTAGGGATCTTCCACCTTCCTGGTTAGCTGTATTCGTAGGTACTTTTTTCTTTTTGTGGCAATTGTGATTGCAATTGTATTCCTGATTTGGCCCTCAGCTTGGCTCTTATTGGTGTACAGGAATGAGAAATGCAAATTAAAATCACAAAAAGATACCTCTATACAGTAACCAGAAATGCTAATATGAAAAAATATATGTAACTTCAAATGTAGTAAGAATATGAAACACTGGAACTTTCTTATACCACTGAAGAAAATGTAAATTGGTACAACCACTTTAGAAAATGATTCACGTTTACCAAAAATGAACATAGGTACACTCAATAACACAACACCCTCAAGAGAAATGTGAATATATATGAACCAAAATTATATACAAGAATACTCATAGAAGTACTGTCTTTTTTGTTTTTTTGTTTTCTTGTTTTCATTTTTTTCATTATTTTTATTTATAGTAGTGCTATTTGTAATTGCCAAAAACTGAAAATAAGCTAGATTGCTCATCATAATAGAATGAATAACTATACATTGTGGTGTGTTCATACAATTCTACACAGTACTGAAGATGAACAAGCTACTACTACATATGAAAGAGATAAACCTTACAATGTAAATAAAAGAAACTATAGGCAAATGACTACATCCTATATGATTTAAATAGTATAACATTTAAAAAGAGGCAAAACGAATCCATGAATGTAGAAGTTATCATAGAGATTACATTTGAGGAGGAATGTGAAGGTGGAACCTCCCTCTGGTTCCTTATGAATGTGGCAATTGTTCTGTTCCTTTATCTGGGTGTGATGGGTTACATGAGGGTGTTGACTTTGTGACAAATTAATAATCTTCATATTTGAAACTTCATATCTGAAACTTGTGTACCTTTTAATCTTCATGTTTGAAACTGGTATACTTTTATGAAGATATATTGCCCTTCAATAAAAGCTTTAACTAAAGGGATAAAATAATATATTTTCCCTAGATGGCTGGAAATGGTCAAACAAAGAAGAGCTGGTAAAGATGCTGCACATTGGTTCCATCTCTTTCCTGTCCCAGCCCTCTCCTTTTTAGCTAATTAATACATGCTGTGAGACTTCAGAAGCCCTTTTCACTTCCTACATGTGGTTTGCCCTATAGGAATATTATTTCAGAAAATACTACTACTGCATTCAGACTGTGGAATAATTCTCAGATAACATGTAGCTTATAGTTAACACACACGTTTCTTGACTAAAAACTTCAAACTGCTTAAACAAAATCTAGGACTCTGAAAGACATATGTTTTTTCCAGAATGGGTTAATTAGATACATTCCTGCTTAGGCTAAAGGAATACAACTGAATGAATTATTGCAGACTTTTCTAATCCTTAGAAATCTTTGAAACTGTAGAGGGTCTTTAGTTTCTGCATAGCTCAATCTAGTGCATATTATGCAACAAACTCTCTTTTGCTTTGGTAGTGTTACCCCTCATCCTTTTCATGCTTTGGTAGTACTACTTCTCATCCTTCCCGTAGCCACAAAAATACAGCAAAGTCTGTGTAAATCTGCCCTCATTCAGTAATAGCAGAGGTATGCTTGGCTGAAGCAGAAGAAAGCTGCTCTCATGCCTCCTATTCCCTTTTTTGGAGATGTTCAGGGTAGTGGAATGAGTTTGGTGCTGAACTCATGAGGAAAATCTTTAATATCTTACATTCACAGTTTTCTTTCTAAATAAAAATCCTGGTTAAATATGAGCCATTTTGATGAATAATGGAAATATCATATTTCAGAGCAAATAGGTTCTATTATATCTAGCTTTTTTAAAAAGATAAACTCCTGACTCATCCTGCCTCTCAAAGATGATGACTGGGAGGTGTCCAACAAAGAGTCCAGATCTGGGCTTTCAGCCCTTGCTGTTGCTGCGTTGCCTTTTCTGTGGATCCTGGCAGGTGGAATGTTTATAGATTTTTGCAAATGTAGCATGCCTTTTGTTAGATGATAAGTGTGCCAATTTGTAACCAGGACGTAAAAGAATCTAAATTCATAGAGAAAACTGAATAAATGACCTTCACATTTGCTTCTGACAATCAGATTCTATTATTTTAAACAGAAAAACTGTAAGAATCACATGGTTTTTTTCCTCACCAAACAAACTTAGGTACTTTTAAAGCAAAGCAATATACATCAAGATTGGTCCCCAAGTCCACCACATTCAAAAGGAATAAATCATTTTAACAAGATGGTTTTAAAATTCCAAGATATTGCCATGTTTGACATTTTGAGAGGTATCTCTTACCTAAGCCTCTGGCAACAAAACTAGGAGTCAGCTTGAGGAATGCTGTTCCAGAAACCTACTGTTTTAGCCACTTGGCTCAGAAATTAAGTAAAAATAAATGGAGAGCACTTAAACAATAAAAACAAAAGCTGCCCTGAAAATATCAACAAGTTCTAACTTTCCTTTTGCTGTGCCTGAAACCCTACTACTTTGTCTTTCTGAAAGGACTTCACAAACATGGCCCTAGACTCTTTTATCAACAAATAGACGGCATTCTGAAAGCAACTTCCCCAATGAAAAGAGCTCACAGAATTTTAGAACAGTAGTGACACTAAATACACACTGTACGCGAACATCTTTTTTTTTTTTTAATATGCCAGGATTCGGCGAGTGCTGCTGCCGGGGGGCTGTAACACTTGGGGTGGGGGGTGTGGGCCTGTCGCCACAGCCCCTGAAGGGGCGGAGGACGGGGCTCCCCGAGCCACCTTCCTTGCCTATCTTCCCAGCCGTCCCAGAGCCAGAACATCATTTTTATATTATATAACTGATGGCATGGTTTAAGGCAAAACTGGTGAGACTGTTAGGCCATTAACCATTTTTTATTCCTCCCACATTCAAGCGATTCTCCTGCCTTAGCCCCTCAAGTATCTGGGACTACAGGCATTCATGCCACCACACCTGGTTAATTTTTGTATTTCTTAGAGATTGAGTTCCACCATGTTGCCCAGGCTGGTATTGAACTCCTGAGCTCAAGCGATCTGCCTATCTCAGCCTTCATTAACCTTTTATAAGGGAATCTAGGAACTAGATTTCTGTCCTTCTCACTCCATTCCTCAAAATGAGTTTTCCTAGAAACAGAAACTTTTCACTTTGCCAAAACAGTTCAAAGTTAACTTTTTAAAATTTTATAAAATGAATCTTCCTGATTTCTTGCACAGATGGTACTGGTAAAATATTTTTCTTGGTGACACAGAGTCAATTGTTGGCAAGATAGTGACATCCTTTCAAGACTTTATTTGTTGCTGCACTACCTGGCCACAAACTACTGTCTTTTGTTTTGTTTCTTCATACCTTCCATCCTTTCCATCAAAAGTTGGAACTATGACCTCTTTGGCCTGCCTCTGGCAGGCCCCTCACCTACTCTATAGCTTCTGTAGGTGTGACTCCTGAAGACTGAGAAGCCAGATCAACAAGTTCATTGAAACCTATGCAAAGTAAAAATAAATTCTCTCAGGCTCCTCATTCATTCAATAGATGCTTATGAGTAAGAAAACATTTGCATGCCTTTGACATCTCTTTAGAACATTCATTCTTTAGGTGCTTCTCTATTTTTAAGCTTACTTTTGTTCTTCATTATTAGATAAATATGCTATAAATTTAGTTAAGTATTCTCTAGGTCAACACTAAGAGTGTATTTTAAAAGAGATTGTAAATAAGAGTATTCAAAAACCATTTAACATCTAATGTAAGGAGTCTATTATCTCATTATGCACATAAATGAAGGGAATTTGATAGTAACAAGTGTCAGAGATACCTTGTTTTACTGTACAGTGCACCACAGATACTGTCGGTTTTTTTCTGTTTTGAGATGGAGTTTTGCTCTTGTCAGCCAGGCTGGACTGCAATGGGGCAATCTCTGCTCACTGCAACCTCTGCCTACTGGGTTCAAGTGATTCTCTTGCTTCAGTCTCCCAAGTAGCTGGGATTACCACCATGCCCAAGAAATTTTTTTATTTTTAGTAGAGACAGGGTTTCACCAAGTTGGCCAGGCTGGTTTTGAACTCCTGACCTCAAGTGATCCACCCACCTTGGCTTCTCAGAGTGTTGGGATTACAGGTGTGAGCCACCAACAGATACTGTGTTTTTTTCACAAATTGAAGATTTGTTGTGATCTTGTGTCAAACAATTCTATCAGTGCCATTTTTCCAACATCATGTGCTCACTTCGTGTCTTTGTGTCACATCTTGGTAATTCTAGCAATATATCAACTTTTCCACTATGATTATATCTGTAATCCATGATCATTGATGTTACTATTGCAACCTTTTTGGGGCATCATGAACTGAACCCATATAATACAGCGAACTTAATCGATAAATGCTGTGTATATTCTGACTGCTCCACTGGCCAGCCATCTCCAATTAGGCAAATTAATGGCCTCTAAGTGTTCAAGTGAAAAGAGTTGCAGGTCTCACATTAAATCAAAAGCTAGAAATAATTAACCTTAGTGAGGAAGGCATGTTGAAAACTGAGATAGGCCAAATGCTAGGTCTCTTGTGCCAAACAGCCAAGTTGTGAATGCAAAAGAAAGGTTTCTGAAGGAAATTAAAAGTGCTACTCCAGTGAACATATAAGTAATAAGAAAATGAAACAGCCTTATTGCTGATATGAAGAGAGTTGTAGCGGTCTGGATAGAAGATCAAACTAGCCACAAAATTCCCTTAAGCCAACGCCTAATCCAGTGCAAGACCCCAACTCTTTACAATGCTGAAGCCTGAGAGGGGTGAGGAAGCTGCAGAGGAAAAGTTGGAAGCTAGCAGAGGTTAGTTGATTCATGATGTTTAAGGAAAGAGGCCGTCTCCATAACATAAAAGTGCAAGGTGAAGCCGCAAGTGCTGATGTAGAAGCTGCAGCAAGTTATCCTGAAGGTGACCACACTAAACAACAGATTTTCCGTGCTTCTATTGGAAGAAGATGCTATCTAGAATTTTCACAGCTAGAGAGAAGTCAACATGTAATTTCAAAGCTTCAAAGGACAGGCCAACTCTCTTGTTAGGGGTTAATACAGCTGATGACTTTTAAGTTGAAGCCAATGCCCATTAACCATCCCCCAAGTCCTAGGACCCTTAAAAATTATGCTAAATCTACTCTGACTGTGCTCTGTGAATGGAACAACAGAATCTGGACGACAGCACATCTTTTTACAGAATGGTTCACTGAATATTTTAAGCTCACTGATGAGACTTACTGCTCAGAAAAAAAGATTGTTTGAAATATTACTGCTCATTGACAATATGCCTGGTCTCCCAAGAGCTCTGATGGAACTCTACAGGGAGATTGTTTTCATGCCTGCTAATGTATAGTAACATCCATTCTTCAGCCTAGGTCAGGAGTGATTTTTATTTTTAGTCTTATTATTTAAGAAATATAGTTCATAAGGCTATAGCTGCCATAGATAGTGGTTTCTCTGATGAATCTGGGCAAAGTAAATTGAAAATCTTCTGGAAAGGATTCATAATTATAGATGTCATTAAGAACATTCATGATTCATGGAGAGGGGGTCAAAATATCACCATTAACAGGAGTTTGGAAGAAGCTGATTCCAATCCTATGGATGACTTTGGGAAAGTAACTACAGATGTGTTGGAAATGGCATGAGAACAAGAAGTGGAGTCTAAAAATTGACTGAATTGTGCAATCTCATGTTAAAACTTGAGTGGATGAGGAGTTGCTTCTTATGGATGAGCAAAATGACTTTTTTTTTTTTTAAGATAAAATGTACTCTTGGTGAAAATGCTGTGCACATCATTAAAATGACAAGAAAGGACTTAGAATAGTATATAAACTTAGTTGATGAAGCAGCAGCAGGACTTGAGAGGACTGACTTCGATTTTGAAAAAGTTCTGTGGGTAAAATACTGTCAGACAGCATCATCACACGTTATAGAGAAATCTTTTGTGAAAGAAGAGTCAATTGATAGGGTCATCTTCATTGTCACAGCCACCCCAACTTTCAGCAACAACCACCCTGCTCAGTCAGCAGCCATCAACATTGAAGCAAAACCCTCCCCCAGCACATGATTACGAATTGCTGAAGGCTCAGGTGATCATTAACATTTTTTAGCAATAAAATATTTTTAAATTAAGGTATGTACATTTTAAAAGACATAATGCTGGCCAGGTGTGGTGGCCCATGCCTGTAATTTCAGCACTTAGGGAGGCCAAGGCAGGCGGATCGCCTGAAGTCAGGATTTCAAGACCAGCCTGGCCAACCTGATGAAACTCTTTCTCTACTAAAAATACAAAAATTAGCCGGGCATGGTGGTGGGCACCTGTGACCCTAGTTAATTGGGAGGCTGAGGCAGGAGAATCACTTGAACCTGAGGGGCGGAGGTTGCAGTGAGCCAAGATCACGCCACTGCACTCCAGACTGGGCAAGAGAGCAAGACTCTGTCTCAAAAAAAAAAAAAATTTTTTTTCAAATAAATAAATAAATAAATAAAAGGTAGAGCATACAGACTTCTGCTCTAGTCAATTCCTGACTCAAACTTTCCCGGGGCCCTGAAGACATGCAAATTTGAAAGCTTTGTCCTAGTCACCTCTGTAACAATCTGGATTGTCCTGAGTTCTTGATCATCTATTAAGTGGGAATTCCTTCTACTCTAGCTGTTGCACAGGGATTTTATGAAGTAAAATAACCTAATATAAATAAAACAATAACATCTTTTGATGAGACTTTACATCATACAAAAAATGTCATAATTTTACATCATTACATTTAATTACAAAAAATTAAATGAAAAGATTGCCTAAATTGATCGTCAATAAATTTAATTATTGACAACAAAGAACAAGAATGACTAAAACACAGATGATTCAAAAGCATTTTAACAAATTTCAATTTATTCTTCTCTAAATTTTTAATCAGATCCAGTAGCAAAAAAGGACCTAACACCTCATCTTTCTCTACCTCATGTCCCTTTGGTAGAATTTTAAGGAATAATAAAATGGCCAAGGACAAAAATGTGGGAGAGGGAGGAGAAAGATCACATGAATAATCTGCCAGGCTCTCAAATAATCTAAGGAATAGAAGAAAAGAAGTAACTATGGGGAAAAATTAAGACTTTTGTCTTAGAGCAGGCCATAAATATTAATACTTTTGTGCACTAAAAATATAATCTTTTCTGTTAAATCTTTTCCACCTATTCAAAATGGATAGTAAAAAGTCTGGTAAAAACTCAGTGTGGTGGCTCATGCCTGTAATCCCAGCACTCTGGGAAGCTGACGTGGGCAGATCACTTGAGGTCAGGAGTTCAAGACCAGCTTGGTCAACATGGTGAAACCCCGTCTCTACTAAAAATACAAAAATTAGCCGGGTGCAGTGGTATGTGCCTGTAATCCCAGTTACTGAGCAGGCTGAGACAAGAGAATCACTTGAAACTGGGAGGAAGAGGTTGCAGTGACCCAAGATTGTGCCACTACACTCCAGCCTGGGTGACAGAGCAAGACTCTGTCTCAAAAATAAATAAATAAATAAATAAATAAAAGTTTGGTAAAGGGAAAAATTAAAATAGATTCTCAAAGTTCAAGCCAACAATTATTGACTGAATATCTACTCTGGGTCTAATATGTTAAGAATATAAGAGTAGATTATAGTGTTACTCCTGCCCTCAGGGAGCTTACCATCCTTAAAGAAAGAAAGGACTACACAAGAAATTATTAGAGAAGGCAGTAGAAAAACTCTTGATCAGAAAAAATCAGCCTACTATTACAGTTAATCATAGAGTTCGGTAACTACAAAGCCCACATACTTGAAATCTGTAGTTCATTACATGAGATAGGTTGTTCTAAGAATTCAAAGTTTTCTTTTAAACACAGCTGAAGTTTAAGAGTCTGTCAACTTTAATTAAACATTTCCTTCAGTGCTCCACCTCTAGGAAAATCTGACAAAAGCATTATTACTTGTTGTGCTTAACAAGCAATGAGTCAAGGTCACCTGGAGACATGTACCTTTGGCAATTATTTTCCCTCTGATCTTATTGTAGTAGTTTAATTGCATATCTAACATTGAAAATGTATTATATCTATTTTGTGCCCTCACTGTGGATACTTGGATGAATAAAACACAGCTTCTACCATAAAAGAGCTCACCAAAGACACAGAGTTTTAATTCAATGTAGCTAAGTGTGACAGGTATGTACATGGTATCACTGGGATATGGAGGAAGGGCACACATCAGTTTGCTCCACTGTTGCTGATGCTAAGTTTGATCATCAACAATGGAGCAAAATCAACAAAAATATAAAATGAATGTATATCAAAAAACATTCATTTTATATTTTTGTCTCTTTATAGGCCTGGTGAGGAAGGAGAAGATGGGTAGGAAGGGACCGAATTTCTAGAGAAAGTGGGATTTTGCCAGGCAAAGTAGAGAGGAAGGGGTGAGAATGTCAGATAGAGGGAACAGCAAAGCACCAAGTTAGAAAAAATGAGAGCATGAGCCTGGGCCACAGGCAGAATACAGTGTCATGATGAGTATAAGAGGTAGGCCAGGAGCAGATGATCAACCTTGAAAGCCAGTGTTAGAAATTGGTTTATCTTCCAAGTTAGTAGTCTCCAATGTATGGCGTGCCCTGGAATACTGGAGAAATTTTGATTCTATTAAAAAATTTCTATGCTTTTGTGTACATTTCCTATGCATACATGTGTGTGCATATATCTATATAAATATACACACACATATATACACGCATGTATATATATATAATTTTTAATTCACTGAAATCAGGACCTTAATTAAGAGGATGATTGGGGTGGGATAAATGAATAAAAAGCTCTTTTAGGCTTATTAAGTATTTAAAAACATCCAGGAGGAAGTGTCCAGCAGATAGCTATAAATGAAAGTGAAGATCTGGGAGGGGCCTTTGCTTAGACATGTAGATTTAGGAGACATCCAATGAAGAGAGAAAAAAAATCAGTGAACCAATGGCAGAACCTTGGGAAACACTAACATTTACAATAATATAGCACTTAAATTAAAAAAAAAAAAATTTTATGTTCATATTTGAGAACTGTGAATGATTACTTTTTTCAAAAGTAAAATGAGAGCACAAGAAGCTGTGCTTGTACTTTTACTTAAAAACTCCCAAATATTAATACAAAGTAACTGCCAGGCCTTATTATTCTATTAGCATATAAAAGTGAGACACAATGCATCATGAAGGGGAAAAATGTTTGTTAGTAGTCTAGCAGTAATTCAGAATGAAAAAAATTTCTTGCCATTTTGTGGGGATTCAATTAAGGATTTTAGAAGTCTACCATGAAATGGGCACTTTGAAGAAATGGCTGATTACAGGGCTAGCTCAGAGAAAATACAAAGTGAATCTAGGATACCTTGTCAAAAAGCAAGGAAGTGCTTCAAGATTAAAGGGACTGTCCATGGGACATAAGAGCTGGCTTAGAGAGGCTCCCTGTAGCCAAATCTGAAATGATTTGAAAATCAAGAATAATAAATTCTAACAATAAGATATTTTTAAAAATCTGTGAATCTAAAGTGTGAAAGAAAAACAGAAAGTTCTTGTTTACAAAAAAGTCAGCCAATAAATGTAGAATGAATGATGGTATTAGAAAACCCCCATCTTAGACAGGCACACTGGCTCATGCCTGTAATCCCAGCACTTTGAGAAGCTAAGGCAGGTGGAACACTTGAGCCCAGGAGTTCAAGACCAGCCTGGCACCATGGTGAAACCATCTCTACCAAAAACAAAACAAAACAAAAATTAGCTAAGTGTGGTGCCACACATCTGTGGGCCCCGTTACCCAGCCAGTTGAGGCTGCAGTGAGCGGTGATCATGCCAATGCAGCTTGTGTGAAAGAGCAAGCCCCTGTCTTGAAATCAATAAATAAAATCCCTATGTTGCAACTCCCATTTAATAACCGATTGATGCAAAGAATCAACAGATGTTAAAGCCATTGGCTTAGATTGTTGAGGAACAGGATATTTGCATAGTCTCAACAAGTTCCTTCTTAAAGTGAAAATGTATCTTAGAATGGAAAGATAAGGCAAATATCACTTTAACCAAATGTCACCAACAATGGGACAAACTGACATGTGCCTCCTGATGCCATTTAGATTTATGGGAAGTACATATCTTCTAGGCAATATCCTTTAATTAAATCTAATCATGAAAGAAACAGACAAATCTAGAATGTGGAACATTCTACAAGTCAACCAGCCTATAGTCTCCAAAAATGTTAGTACCAGAAAAAGTCAATTAGCAAGGCTTGATGGCTTGTGTCTGTAACCCCAGCTACTTGGGAGGATCGCTTGAGCCTAGGAGTTCAAGAGCAGTCTAGGCAATATGGGAAGACTCCAATTCTTAGAAAAACAAAAAACACTTTGCATTGTGGCTCAAGACTGTAGTCCCAGCTACTTGGGAGGCTGAGGCAGGAGGATTCCTTGAGCCCGGGAGTTGAAGATACAGTGAGCTATGATCATGCTACTGCATTCCAGCATAGCCCACAGAGCAAGACCTTGTCTCTAAAAAACTAAAAATTAAATTAATAAACAAAACAAAACAGATGGGCCAGGTGCAGTGACTCATGCCTGTAATCCCAGCACTTTGGGAGGCTTAGGTGGGAGGATCACCTGAGGCTGGGAGTTTGAGACCAGCCCGGCCTCCACGGTGAAACCCTATCTCTACAAAAATACAAATATTAGCCAGGCATGGTGGCACATGTCTGTAATCCCAGCTACTTGGGAGGCTGAGGCACGAGAATTGCCTGAACCAGGGAGGCAGAGGTTGCAGTGAGCTGAGATCATGCCACTGCACTCCAGTCTGGGCAACAAAGAGAGACTCCATCTCAAAACAAGAAAAAAATAAATAAAATAAAAATAAACCACCAGAGAGAAGTCAAAGAGTCCACTTTTTAGAAAAGGGGCACGGGGAATTACTCTAGAGGAAAGCATGAAAGGAGAGAGTAAACCTAATGTATAAACTTTGTCTGAGGTCACAATAAAAACAAAACAAAAACATTTAGATATGAAGGATGTTTTAAGAGCAATTGGGGAGTATCGATTTTATATACGTTAGCTTTTATTGAATCCATGTTAAATTTCTTGGGTGTCATAATGGCATAGTGGTTACGTAAAAGAATGTCCTTGTTCTTGGACATGTGGTGATATATTTAGGGGTCAGGCATCATGATGACTGAAATTTATTTTCAAAAGGATCAGTAAAAAAAATAGATAAAAGAAAGAAAAAATATACATATAAAAGAGGAGATAAAACAAATATAACAAAATGTGAACACTTGGTGAATTAGATAAAGAGAAATGGATGTTCACTGTACTATGTTTATAGTTTTCAGTGGCTTTAAAAAAATTTCAAAAGTAAAAGTCAGAAAAATATCTGTGGCTAATATGCTATAGTTAATTTTATTTGATGAACGTGCTAAATACTAATAAATTATCTAATACTTTTTCAAAAGCCCACCATGAAATTCTTTCCCATCAAAGCTAACCAAGCTAAAAGGTGAACTGTCATTTCTAGCCAGTGTCAGCAACGTAATTTGTCTTCCCCCACAACATCAGTCACGAATCATGTTTGATCTACCTGTGAAATTAACAAACCAGCAAAACACCTTTAGCATTCAGCCACCTTATCAAAAAAAATTTAACATTAGAAAATCTGTAATCTGCTGGTTTTAAAATAATTTATTTCATAGGTCTGTTTTAATTTCATGTCTCACAGCATACATTATTTAACCAAGAGGTGCTGGACAGAGATTGTAAAAAGGGAGAAAACATTTAGGATAAGAAACCGGCTCAATTCCATTAGAATTTGCTCCTATCTTGTAAAGTCTTGCTAGGATAAACTTCTATCATACTTCTTTTGTGCTTACAAAAAACATTAACTTCTGAATTTCCAAAGTTGTAAATAAAAATTTTTACAATTAAGTATGCATTCAATTGACACACAAGGCAACCAAATAAATTCTGTCATCAACATTAGCATAATGTGTATTTCCTGTCACTGCACTAACATTAAACTAAACCTCAAACCACAAAAACATTGTGACTAACATTAAAAAGGCAAGCTGTAAGATACTCAAAGCTTATAAAGGACAAATTGCACATGGTTAAGATGGGACATCATTTGACAAGGGCTGGTGTTGTGCATATGGCTGCTTTTTTTTATAAGAAGGCCACCGGCAAACAGGGCAACAATGTCGGCCCCCAGCCAACCACATCACAATGCAATTCTGATGAAACACATGACCACAAGGCAACCCCATTAACAAACATCCATTTTCAAAATTCTCTAGGCAAACAACACATTCAGTACAGTGCAGCATATCAGCAGGCCAAATTAACCAATCAGGTTCCATATCTTCATTAGTGTTATATGATCCATATGACCTCCCTTTCCTTTCATATGGGCTGGTCTGACAATATTTATTGGCACATGAACAAGCCTCAGCATCACAGTGACTTGCTCTTCCTGGAAAATTGTGAAATACGCTTTGCTTATCTTCAAATACTTCCTTCTCACTGCTAAAAGTGTCTGTGTTCTCATTTTCTGAGTCATTTTCAGTATCTTGAGACCCCTCCGACATTTCCTCTTCAGACTGGATTCCAAGACATTTAAATCGCCACATGGGTAAATTTTTAATATAATCAGTTGGTATTAGAGGGTGAAGCCAAAGGTCAGGGAAAGCTAAGCGCTCCAAGAATAAGTCAGGGTCTTCGTCCCAATCAGATTCTACAGGAAAGTTCTGAAAAGAAGCAATCGGGTGGAAGAGGTAGCTGGTGTACCAGTCCCACAGACTTGATAGCCATTCTAAGTTATTGGCATTGACTTCGTCATTATTGTTGTTGCGCCTTCTCTTCTTCTCAAAGTAATCAATTAGTAAACCATGTCCAAGATATGTACTGAGAAACAGGGCTGGGTGTGAAGAGTAAAACATCCAGTCTGCCCTTACCCATGAAGCCAGTGTGGTCGTATTGGAATATCTCAACAATTTTAAGCTATATTCATAAAAGCTGTCTAAGTAAGGTAGCTGTAAAAAGCCCAACACAGGTAGCCAGGAAATAATTAATAGAGAATTATATGTCCCTAAAGTGCTTATGAGAACCACAAATCGCTTTATGGTAGCTCCTTGTGTAATAAATAAGTCCATCCAAGCCATAAGATTAACTAGAACTAAGCTTAAAACAAACAGATCATTTACCTCAGGTTGTAATGAGCGCAAAAATGAATCCATGGCCTGAAGTGATATAAATTCACCTGTGTGGTTTCCATATCTGTAAATTCCTTCAGGAGTTCTAAGTATGTATGATGGCATATTATATATGCCAATATCTGTCATATAACTCTTGTTGTCCCAATTTTCTACGTTAACAAAAATAAACTCAACTCTCCCAGTAAACTTTATACTTAGTGCAGAGAAGAAAGCTGGGGGTTGGTCAAGGTTTGCAAATAGGTATATTTTTAACCAATATTGATCACTTTTATTCCATTCTTCTTTCAAATGTTCAGCATTATAAATGGTTTTGATCCGAGAAGCTGCATGAGCAGTTATCCATTTAAAAATGTGCTCTACTTCAATCTTGCGTCCACTGTACTCTTTAAGCATGACTTTTCCTTTTGAAGTACTTGTTTGTGGAACAGACATAATGAGTGTGGATCGTACCCAGCCTCTTCTCCTGCAATATCTATAAGAGAGGAAACTGTGAGTAAACAGCTAGGCTGTAGTGCAAACAATTTATCTTCCCTGATACATTTATTTAGCACCTCTCATCCAAACCGAATAATTTCCAAATAATCAAAAAGTGGTACCACTACTTAGCGGCTGTGAAAAGCAAGCTGTTTTTGTAGTGTGTTTGCTTTGTATTTCTCTGTTTCTTTCTTTTTAAAAGATAAAGTGTATCTTGAAAAGTCTCCAAGTCAAAGGAATCAGCAAATACTTCAGCATCTCTTATTTACCTACAACTGCATTATATGCTAAAATCCAGAAGATAATAAGAAAATAATTCATGCTCATAAGGAATTTAAAATCCTATTAAGGAGACAAAACAGAGATGAAACTATATATTCAGAATTTAAAATCCTATTAAGAAGACAAAACAGAGACAAAACTGTATATATAACTGTATATATAATAATGCAAAAGAAGTTCAAAGAAGGGAATATCATTAAGAGTTTGGGATGGTGCAGATTTCATGAATGGTTTAGGAATTGAGTTAGGTCTTGAAGGATGGTTAGAATGCAGATGGGTGGAGAAAGAGAAGAAAATAGATTATCCTAAGGCCCAGTTACTGGTTTGGTGCAAGCTCCTTAAGGGTAGAGTCATGCCTACCCATTTAGTTAACAACTACTACAATGCCTGACTGCTACAAAGTAATCTGCACAAAAGCCAGCCAAGAAAAGAGCAACTGCAAGCCCCATGTATTTTTGTATTCTCTTATTTCTTCAATGAAGATTATGAAGAAGAGTATTTAACACAGAGGAACAAAAACAGGAAGTATTTACATTAAGAGGTTCAGTTCAAGAATGATCCCCATTTTACAGTAGAATAAATTCAGAAGAATTTAACTAAAATTCAATCATTCGCTCAGATTTGTCCAGTAGGATCATGACTCTCTTTTTTTGGAAACCTGTCTATTGATAGGTTCTTGCAAGGAGACCTGTGATACCCATCTTCCCTTAAAAAAAACTAGGTAATGAGTGAAAAGAAATAATGAAAAATGAAAACAGCTGTTTTATCACAATAGAGATTATAAGTGAAAATATTTTGTTTTTATTTTTAAATTTTTAGTTATTTTGTTTGAATAATAAGAGAAAGGGTCTTGCCTGTCACCTAGGCTGGAGTACACTGATGCAATCATAGTTTATTGCAGTCTTGAACTCCTGGGCTCAAGCAATCCTCCTGCCTCAGCCTCCTTGGGTAGTTAGGACCACATGTGCATGCTACCATGCCAGGCTAGGTTTAAAAAAAATTTTTTTTGTAGAGATAGGGGTCTCTCTACATGACATGAAGCCATGTTGCCCAGGCTGCCCATTGTTTTTAGTTTTAGTGTATTTTTTCATGTACCACACAGGACAGTTAATCTTTTGTTTTTAAAAAGTATTTTTTCCCTCAAAACCTACCATGTGAAATGTTTAAGTAAAATTTACCTCAATAAAGTTGTAAAAATGACAATCTACCACATGGATACGTTTTGTTACAGATTTGTATATGAATAGTAATAAATATCTGACTTCTCACTTTGCTACTCAGAATATTGATGTAAAAATCACAGATGTTATGCTTTACTTAGCATGGATTATATTTTATTAAATAAGCATATTACACATCATATGATCAGATGAAGAGAGAAAAGTCTTGACGTAGGTAGCATATGGCTTTATAATGATAATTTGACTAATTTTATCTCAGAGATTTTGTGATATAGTTTAAGATAAATGAAGACAACATGCTATGTCTTAAGACAAGGCTAGTGATGACTCTGGAAAACTGTCTAGGTGACTCAAAATCACAGACCATGACTCTAAGCTTTTTGTTAAGTTGATTCACTTCCTTAATAAGACAGATTCCATTAATATCATTACTGTTTTAACTGAAATGGTCTGAAAAGTATATATTCCTAAAAAATAAATTCACTTCCTTAATAAGACAGATTCCACTAATATCATTACTGTTTTAACTGAAATGGTCTGAAAAGTGTATATTCCTACAAAATAAATATCTCCTACTCAATGCAAAATAATAATTCATTGACAGGAATTCTATTTTTACCCTATCCCAAAAAAGTAACAAGTCAAATGCGTATGGACAATTGTCTTATTTATTTCTTAAATATCTTTAAGTATCTTTTAACGTTCTCATTTCACATGATAATTGTGATGACACATTTCAACTCTTGGCCATTCATTTTATCTTCCTACTGCGGCCTCTGATTTGTGTCATGAATTAAATGACAGTCTTTCTAACAGAAAACTTACTTTGTAAAATGAACAAGTTCTTAGTGCAGACATTTCTTCATATAAGAAAATGAACAAATTATGTGCTCTCTTTTCAGTTCAGAGCTAATAGTTTTATCATTCCAGACAGAATAATGTTATATTACCTTATATCAATATAAAAACTTGTATTGCCAATTCAAAAAAACTTTTTTTTACAATCTGAATAAATTCAATGACAGTATCATGAAAATATCCTCTAGTTTTAAAACTAAAACCTTTTGAGTTCTCTTAAGAGAACTTTTGGGATTTCTTAGAGAATTTTAAGATTAAAAATGATAGGAAATATGGCTTGTGAGTTTTGGTATTCCAGTTTCTGATGTGGCATGCTGTATTTAAAAAGAAGCTGGGCTAGGTGGCTCACACCTGTAATCCCAGCACTTTGGGAGGCCAAGGCAGGCAAATTACTTAGGGTCAGGAGTTTGAGACGAGTCTGGCCAACATGATGAAACCCTGTCCCTAACAAAAATGCAAAAATTAGCTGGGCATGGTGGCACGCACCTGTAATCCCAGCTACTTGGAATGCTGAGACACGAGAATCGCCTGAACATGGGAAGCTGAGGTTGCAGTGAGCTGAGATCGCGCCACTGCACTCCAGCCTGGGCAACAGAATGAGATTCCATCTCAAAAAAGAAAGAAGAAAGAAAAGAAAAGAAAGAAAGTAAGAAAAGAAAGAAAGAAAGAAGGAAAAAGAAACCTTAATATTTCTGTTTATATATGCTGTTTTTTCAGATAAAGTCATTAGCTGCCTTGGCTTTCCTGGCTCTCTCTGCAATCCCCCTTTTTTTCTCCTTCCCGTTTTTTTCCACAGGCTGCCATCCCTGACACTCCTGCCATAAGGCTTCCTGTCCTGCAATTCCCATGTCCTCTATCTTCTCTTTACTAACCCCTATCTCCCCAGCCCTCTCCACACATTTATACCACCTCATCTCCTGCTCTCTCAAAAAAAGAACAGAATATGAACCTCACAGGAAAAGCCTTCTGAAATCAATCTGTTGCTTAGGGAATAAGAAGAGGTAGAACCAGGCAAGGCCACTCCTGCTGGGTATATGGGGGAAGAAATTAAAGCTGCTACAACTAGACAGAGTCAGAAGCTGCTCAGAAGTGGTAGTCCTGAATGTTCTCAAGGGAGCTGCTGTGGTTTGGTTATGGTTTGCCTGTCCCCACTAAACCTCATGTTGACATTTTCTTCCCAGTGTGGCAGTGTTGAGAGGTGGGGCCTGGTGGGAGGTATCTGGGTCATGGAGGTGGATCCCTCATGAATACCTGGTGCTGCTCTCAAGATAGTGAGTTCTAGCTCTGGCAAGACTGAATTAATTCTCGTGGGAATGGAATAGTTTCTTGAGAGTGGGTTGATATAAAGCCACAGGCCCTTCACATATGCCCACTTTCCCTTTGACTTTCTCCACCATGTCTGGCAGCACAGAACCCTCGCCAGAAGCTGAGAAGATGCTGGCACCATGCTTCATGTAGAGCCTGCAGAACTGTGAGCTAAATAAATCTATTTTCTTTATAAATTACTCAGCCTCAGTATTCTTATACAGCAACACAAAACAGACTAAGGCAGGAGCTTAACAGGTCAGGAAAGTATAGCTGTACAGTGGGACTAGCACACTGAAGTCAGCTGCCCAGAGGCCACCCCAGAGAAGGGACTACAGTCAAAGAATGCAGTACAGAGAGAAGAGCATAGAGTTTTGATATTTTTAAAACCCTAAAATCAAGATGATTACTCAATTACTCAAAATGTGATTAAAACACTTCCTGAATAACACCATTCTCTGCCCACTTACACCCTGCAAATTCTGAACACTATTTTCTATATCTCTAAATTTTGTTCTTCTATATCTCCATAGTCATCAAAAGAAGAAAAAAATGACCCTGACTAGGCATAGCTTCTATGGCAAGAAAGTTCTTATTCTAGTTGGAGAACTTTCCAAATGAGGAGTCATGGACACATTATTGGAACTGGTACAAGTCACTGTGCAACAAAATCATTTTCTGATGAAACTGAAGATGAGTAGAAGTACTTTTAATAACAAAAACTATAGCTACAATCAACAAAAAAAGCAAAAAAAGTTACTCAAAAAAATACTGCTTCAATTGTAAATAAGAGTAGATTATTTGAAGATGAAGGATTTAAAGGAAAACATCTAGAGCTAGCTTTTATGTATCTCCTCACCATCATTCCTCAGCTAATACAGAATCAGAGCTTTTCAAAAGAAAAGCTAAACAAACTTGCACTAAAAGCCACTGGACTGAATTATGACACTTCTGATGCACTCTGATTTATAAGATTACACTAAAAAATTATTCTTTCAGTTTTCATGTTTAACAGATTTTTATCTTGTGTTTTTGAATTCTTTATTATCTAATAACATATTAGACTTTAATGTGTTCAACTTTATATATTTAAAATGTGTTTTTATTCCATGTTTTCTAATATACGTATAAACTATAATGTTTTGAAATGTATTATTTAGTTCCATTGATTTTTTAAAAATACATTCTGAGTATCTTAAAAGAAGACAGTGATATTAATAGTGAATTCTGGCATAACTAAAAATATCAAAATATCAGCTTTATCATTTGTT
This sequence comes from Aotus nancymaae, assembly GCF_030222135.1. Lineage (NCBI taxonomy): Eukaryota > Metazoa > Chordata > Mammalia > Primates > Aotidae > Aotus > Aotus nancymaae. The sequence continues at coordinate 12,911,684 of NW_026988429.1, forward strand.
CTAGTATTATAACAATCGGTGAGAAAAAAAAGACCTTTCACTTAGACTCTATTTGGGAATGATGGAATCAGATCAAATACTAAGTCTGGTAAATGAAGGCTGGAAATCAGAATGATTTTCTTTTCAAAAGAGCATTAAGACTTAAGCTATCTCACACATTTCAACAAAAGACATTGGGATGTGATTAAGATTCTGTGGTTACCAGCCAGGGCAACGCAGTAAGACTTCATCTCTACAAAAAAAAGAAAGAAAGAAAGAAAGAAAGAAAGTAGCCAGGTGTGGGTGGTGGATGCATAGAGTCCCAGCTACTTGAGATGCTGAGGTGGGAGGATCTCTTGAGCCCATCCATCAGCTGGAGGTTGCAGTGAGCTATGATTACACCACTACACTCCAGCCTGGGTCCTGGGTCACAGAGCCAAACCCTGTCTCAAAAAAAAAAAAAAAAAAAAAAAAGATGTGGTGAAGATGAGCATGAGAGCTTTGCAGGTAGATGTGAGTTAAGAGATGAAGGAACTTCCCTTCCATTCCCAACTCTTATGGGAACTCCTATCATTGATTTCACCCTTTATTATTAGTGGACAAAACAAGGGTTCTGAGTAGAAGAGAAGCAAATGTGAGGCTAAGGAAAGGAGGTATAGTAATAGTTTAGGAGAGTTTTCTACAACCAATGGATTTCCCATTACAGCTAACACATATAAAAGATGTAAATCAGGTGTATCTACCTACATTAGAAACTAGCCAATATTGTAGGGTTTTGACATATATACAGTATGCCTCCTCCTCCACACAAAACAAAACATGCTGTACATGCTAATCTTTCATTAAATATTTACCAAATGGAAAACTGAATAAATAAATGAGTCTAAGTTATAATTTGGTAGCACAAGAAATGGGAAAAACAGGCATTTCAAAGAAGAAATAATGGAATAATAAAACAAGAAAAAATGTGATAGACTGAATACTGGAAATGATGACAAAAAAACAAAACAGACAAAAATACTTCTGTGGATTCTTATTTGAGAAAATGGGGAGAAAAACCAGTGAAGGACAGAAAAAAGAAAGGTAGAAAGGGCACATGGTTGATTAAAGAAAAAGAGGATGAATCTGATTTCAGATACTAGTTTTCAGGGAAAAGAATATATTTAGGGATAGTTGCAGAACAAATGGAAATGAGCAAAGAAATGCAAACTAGAGGTCAGAATGATAGAAAAAGATTTAGATCAGCACAGAGATCTAAATCTAAATCTAAAGCCATGAATGTGCCAAGATCTCTTCGGAAAAGAAAGTTGAAAGGACTAAAGACACAGTCTTAAGAGATATCTTCAGTAGACAGAACACAGAAGAGCCAGAGAAAGGGACAGGGAGAGACAGGGAGATAAAGCAGACAGAGAAAGATCTTAGAGTGAAAGTCATTAACTACCAGTTTATCAAAAGCTATTAATCAAGCACCTGTGAGGCCAGGTGTGGCAGCTCACATCTATAATCCTAGCACTTTTGGAGGCCAGAGCAGGTGGATGACCATCCTGGCCAACATGGTAAAACCCCGTCTCTATTAAAATACAAAAATTTAGCCGGGCGTGGTGGCATGTGCCTGTAATCTCAGGTACTCGGGAGGCCGAGGCAGGGGAATCGCTTGAACCCATGAGGTGGAGGTTGCAGTGAGCCCAGATCACACCATTGTACTCCAGCCTGGGCAAAAGAACAAGACTCCGTCTCAAATAAAAAAAAAAAAAAAAAGAAATCAAGCACCTGTGTAACTAACAGTGTGCTAAGCATTATCATAAGCTTTCAGTTTAAGCAGGCTTCTAATATCATTGTCCTTTTTAAACAAGAAAGACCCTGGTCAGGACTCAAATTCTAAGAATTGCCTAATCAACGTACCTGGGATCACTGGAACAGTTAAATGTGCCTGTACGTATTCCAAATCTTGATACCTTTTTTACCATTTTCTCCCAGTGAATTTTGCCCACCAAGGGACTTCTGTCATTTGCTATGACCTATACCCAAAAAAAGAGAAAAGAAACTTGAATCACCTAAAATAGAGTCAAATCAACCATTTATATCAACAATATAATTTCACTTAAAAAAAAAGAAGATATTCTGTTCCCAGTTCTTATTTACTGTATCATCCTTTTATCATTACAATTCTTATAGAAGGAGCGATATCCAATAGGAAAAAGACTTAAAACACTGAAAAGTAAATTAAACTCTCCCACACTCTGTGGCAGTTACAAAAAGGAGGAGGGAGTCAAAACTGTATTCAAAAGCTAGCCACAGCTGGTCGCTCACACCTGTAATCCAGCACTTTTGGAGGTGGAGGCAGGTGGATCACGAGGTCAGGAGATTGAGACCATCCTGGCCAACATGGTCAAACCCTGTCACTACTAAAAATACAAAAATTAGCTAGGCGTGGTAGCACCTGCCTGTAATCCCAACTACTCAAAAGGCTGAGACAGGAGAAATGCTTGAACCAGGGAGTCGGAGGTTGCAGTGAGCCGAGATCACATCACTGCACTCCAGCCTGGGCAACAAGAATGAAACTCCGTCTCAAAAGAAAAGCTAGCCACATTCTCCACCACATGGCTTCTTCTCTCTAATTAAGTTACACAGGAGGAAAATGGCCCTTGGAATAATTTCTCTTTGCTCCGAAAAGAAAGTTTTAAATAATAATCCAAATAAAGCTTACTAAAAATTATCACACGTAGATTCGACAAGTTCAAATTTCACTTTTTAAGAAGTATAATTATGCAGCCAAGAGTCAAACACATGTTTTCTATTAAAAGATGCTTTGACTAAATCAATAAATACTACCACTTCTATGGCTTTTTGCTTAACAATCATGAATGGCTCTAACATATAAGAATTACTATAATGAATTTTACATTATTGAACCTGTACTTCAAATTTGCAAGAGCTTTCAAACACAGTTAGGATTAGGAAAAGAAAAAGATTTTTTTTTTTTTGAGACAGGAGTCTCACTCTGTTGCCCAGGCTGGAGTGCAGTGGTGTGATCTCGGCTCACTGCAACCTCTGCTTCCCAGGTTCAAGTGATTCTCCTGCCTCAGCCTCCCAAGTAGCTGGGACTACAGGCGCCTGCCACCAAGCCCAGCTAATTTTTGTATTTTTAGTAGAGATGGGGTTTCACCATATTGGCCAGGCTGGTCTCGAACTCCTGACCTTGTGATCCACCTGCCTCGGCCTCCCAAAGTGCTGGGATTACAGGCGTGAGCCACCACGCCTGGCTAGAAAAAGATTGTTAAGAAAAGAAAAAGAGGCCAGGTGTGGTGGCTCACCCTGTAATCCCAACATGTTGGGAGGCTAAGGCAGGTGGGTCACTTGAGGCCAAGAGTTCAAGACCAGCCTGGCCAACATGGCAAAACCCTGTCTCTACCAGAAATACAAAAATTAGCCAGGTGTGGTGGCAGGCACCTGTAGTCCCAGCTACTCAGGAGGCTGAGGAATGAGAATCACTTGAACCTGGGAGGTGGAGATTGTAGTGAGCTGAGATTGTGCCACTGCACTCCAGCCTGAGAGAGCAAGACTCTTAAAAAATATATAGATATAGATATAGATTATATATATATATAAACCTTCAAAATATGTCATGACTTCTCTTATTTATAAATGTCAGCCTTTCTAATCATTAACACCTTTTCCCTTTATTTCCTAATCTTCCTGCTTTTAATGAAGGCAGAATTTCAATGCAGATACCAGTAAAAAACAAAAAACATTAAAAACAAGACCATAAAAATAAGTAAATGGGAAGTTAAAGGAAAGCCAAAAATGTCTAAAGTCATCATGAAACCATCTGTTTAAGTCCAGGGTATACAGGTCAAGTTTATTTTCATAAATGTTATATTACTGATACTATACAATTCAAAATTACAGCATTATACTCTGGGGGCCTCTAATCTTTCTAGGAGGAGGGACTATTTTCACAATCACAAAGCCTCCAGGAAGTGAAGTTCCAGGTGGGTGTGTAAAATGAGTGCTGACAGTCAACTCCTTGGGAGAGGCAAGAGGTGGTGCAGCCACCTCATCTGTGGCCACTCTGCTAGAACATCTAGCAAATGTCAGAGGGGCAGCAGAAGAGACAGCACATGGTGATAACAAGTGACTTGAAGTTCACTTTATGTGCCAAGTAACCCCTGTGACATTCCACTACTGTCCTCATACTTACAGAGATACACATGGATACATAACATCTTATCACTTAACTTTGAAGCTTAATGAATGTACATACACAATTTAGCGCATTAAGCAAATGGTTTTGATGTTACTTTTTTTTGTTAAGAGACAGGGTCTCACTCTGTTCCCAGGCTGAAGTGCAGTGGCTCAATTATGGCTCACTGCAGCCTCAAACACCTGGCCTCAAGTGATCCTCTCTCCTGAGCCTCCCAATTGTTGGAATTACGGGCATGAACCACTGTGCCCAGCCATGGTTTTGATAGCACTTTTTAATTAAAACAAGTGGTCTTATTGAGACAGATACAATTTATTCAAATACTCAGATAGTTGAAATAAACAGGAAGAAGGCAATTTGGGGACATAGACTTAATAGGTGAAAGCTCTTTTGAAGGATGCTCACACCAGTTACTCTACCCAGTAAGTCTCTAGCTTTTACATTTTTCTGTGGTCCAGAAGTACTTTATAAGTTTTACCTAGAAGGCTGGGCAGAGTGGCTTATACCTTTAATCCCAGCACTTTGGGAGGCTGAGGTGGGTGGATTACTTGTGGTCAGGAGTTAGAGACATGCCTGGCCAAAATGGTGAAACCCTGTCTCTATTAAAAAAACAAAAGTTAGCTGGGCGTGGTGGCACACACCTGTAATCCCAGCTACTTGGGAGGCTGAGGCCGGAGAATCACTTGAACCTGGGAAACAGAGGTTGCAGTGAGCTGAGATTGTGCCACTGCACTCCAACCTGGGCAACAGAGCAAGACTCTGTCTAAAAAAAGTTTTACCTAGAAAATCAGGAAGATCAAACAAAGCAGACTATTGCTGCCTCTTCTTTTTTTTATTTTTTATTTTTATTGCTGCCACTCAAGAGTCAATCTGGTAGTTCTTTTGGTCAACTAATCAAAGAAATGTTTAACTTTGAAATTTTTCAGATTACTCAGGAAGATTAAGAAGTGTCTGTGCAATCATACTACCATACTCTCTACTCTTTGCTTTCTTTTAAAAATAACTCCCTTTTCAGGCATTATCCCACTTCTTGATCAAGGTTGCAAATAACTCGAACATTTCAGGTCTGTGTGCATAATGACACTGCTTCAAGGAGTTTAGAGGTTGCCTAGCCAGTGTAAATATTTAGTTCCTAAGTCTAGAGGCATCTTTCAGTGAAGACCCTGTTCACTGCACAGGTATCTTTGAGCATGTGATAAGAGCTCCAATGTTAGGAAAAGGAGGAGGAATGAGAGGGAGTTATTCCCAGGTATCTCCTGGTTCCAGCAGAGACAGCAGAAGTGAGTGAAAAGAATTGGAAACATACCTAGGGCAGGTACAAGATAATGCTCAATGCCAGGGCCTTATTTATTCAGCAACCTGTTATAGCATTTGTTTTTGAAGGGTTTAAGGATCCCTGACTGACAGGGCTGCACAAAAATGAAAAATCTTCTGGGTGTTGCATGAAAGCTTTTCATATTACTTTACAGCTATAGTTATGCAATTAGAAATTGCTTTGTCCAATGTCCTATATAGTTTTAGTTATATAATTCAACTGAAGGTTTAACATAAATTAAATTTGGTGGAGTTTGAATTAACCAACCACTATAAAAATGCTAATATTTTCACAAAATAACTCATCTGGCTGAGTCACATAGCACAACAAAATATTCTCAGCCTAATATATATATATATATATACATTATATATATACATATATGCACACACACACACACACACACACTATGTCATACCAGTAACAGCCCCCAGTTTACAGCTCATATCCTAGAAGTATGATTCTGAGTGACGCTCATATGGCTGGTCTCATTAAAAGGGGAGATATTTTCCTCAGCAGCTCAGGAAGGAACATTCTATGTGGGGAACATTTTCAAAGACTAGAACAAAACTGGACAAAGTACAGCTTGAGTTCCAGGTCTGGAACAGACTTGGCAACACAGGCTAGAAGTGAAGCAATCTTTCCATCCCCTTTCCCAGGGTATCTGCCTCTCTAACTGGCATCTAACACACTTGCTCACCACTGTAGTCCTTGCAGCAAATATAGTGCCCAGCTCATATGGGTGCTCAATAAATATTTATGTTGAACCAAACGATTTCAGCTGTGTACAGTTTAATAACTCATTCTTCTAGTTCTGATTACACAGTCTCTAAAGGAAAGACTCTAAGTTTTTGATTTCTGTTATAATCAAGGTCCCTTCCCCAGCAACCTGTCACTGGGATGTTTTCTGGACACCGAAAAGTAAGAAATAAGTAATTTAGAATCTCCTTGAACAAAACTATTGTCTAGGAGCAAAGATAAACAGTGGTATAAATAGTACCTTGCTATGCAACTGCACATCAATGTTCTTGACCTCAGACATATGTCTAATTCAGTGCATTTTAAAATGCCCATTCTTTCAAGGTGCAGTTTAATACTGATCAAAACATGTGGCACACCCCTTTTAATATTGTTAATCTCCATACAATAACATCAGGTTTAGTTAAATAACTTAACTCCTTGGAATAACAAGAGTGTTGTGCTATGATATTTTCTGCATTTGTCAGTATTTCATTATAATAGGCTCTACTTTCAAAATCATAAGCCAACCTAATACATGCAAACTATAAAAAACCATTAAGAGGGAGGACAAGTGATTGACAAAAACAAAACAGTGGTTTTCTAAATTTTTTTGTATTCTTACTTTATGAGTTTATAAATGCTTATACCAAGATAAAGTGGCTTGTTATGTGTTTCACCTCCATAGTAGTGTCAAATAAGAAATAAGTAATTTAGAATCTCCTCGAACAAAACTATTATTGTCTAGGAGCAAAGATAAACAAGTTTAAAATCAGCTATTAACTCTTATCAGCCAAACAGGAAATATATTGACAGAATACTTCAGTAAATATTGACCCAAAGCTTTACTTTAAATCATATGATGCTTCTCACTGCTACCTCAATTCCAGTGACTTTAAATTCCGTATGATGTAACACAGCCAGTAGGGAATAAATATGTCCTTCTTTGAACTATGACAAAAGTCAAAACAGAGAAATAGAAATGTTAAGAGGAGGATAAATCCATAAAACCCATAAATTATGCTAACTTCTCCATTTCAGAAGCCTATCCACAATGCCAACTGCTTCTCTGACCAAGCGTCTTTTGAAAAAATAGTAACCATCTTCTATCTGTGATGCTATGAAGACCGGGGCCAAAGAATCCACAAAACTGTTAAATGAATAGCTAATGAAAGATATGAGTTTAGGTTAGGGACAAAGCAGAAAAACAATGTTAGAAATAACTTAGAAAAAAGAAGACTTGGTTCTTCATGTATTACATAGTGTGTCAATGGTAAAGATGTATATGTATGTTGCTACCTTGAAAACTAAAATTAGTTCTGTTCACATTATAGAGACTATATGTAGAATGGACCTGGAAAAACTTGAAAATGTGAAGAGGACTGAACTGGCTGGCATCTGTGCATCTTTATCTATAAAAACACTCCTCATAGACTTAAATGACAGAGAACAAATTAGTCAGCTTCTTCTAAAATACAGTAGCCTCCCCTTATCCTCAGTTTCACTTTCTGCAGTCAACTGCAGTCCAAAAATACTACATACAATTAGATATTCAGAAAGCAAGATACCACATTTACATAAAAGTTATTTCAGTATATTGTTATAATTGTTCTTTTGTATTATTAGTTGTTGTTACTGTGCCTAACTTACACATTAAACTTTATTACAGGTATGTATGTATAAGAAAAAACATAGTATATATAGGATTTGGTACTATCCACGGATTCAGGCATCCACTGGGGATCTTGGAAGGTATGCCCCTCAGATAAGGGGGGACTACTGTAAATAGAAAAGGACAACAATTCAAATTGTTAAAAACTGAATTCTTGAAAGTTATCCTTTACCATAGATTAAAATATATGATCTGAGCTGAAAGAATGGCAAGCAATGGAGACAATATTTCTCTTCTGTTTCTAGTAGATATTTTCAATGTTAAACATAGCTTTAAAAAAAATACAACCCTCTTTTAAGGGCTTAAACCAGGGTAGCTGTGCTGATTAGCTTAAGTGGTTAGTTCACAGTGCCAAGGACAGGGTTTCAATCTCACTCTTCTCAGTTGTCCTGCCAGAGATTGTTCTTTCAGACCAGGCCAGCCATTTGACAGATATAAGCCACCGGCTCCAAGGAACACAAGCCAGACAGTGGTGGTCAGCTGACAGATATAAGCCATTTGACAGTTATAAGCCACTGGCCCCAAGGAACTCAAGCCAGACAGCAAAGCTTGAGCGTCACTGGTAAAATTAAGTAGGTGTCCTACTGCATCATTTCCATACACAGAAAACCATAGAAATACATTCTCTTTTTATTAAGAGTCGTTTTTCAACTATCAATACCTGTGAGGTTTAAAAATAGTTTCAGAGGAAAATAATTTAGCAAATAGAATTTATAATGGTATGATTTATTATCATTATTTGTTCTTCATTCAAGTGTCACCTTACTAGAGAATTCCTTGCCACTCTCATTTCCTTAATCTGCTTATTTTTCTTCTTAGTACTTTCCACTGACTGATGTTATAGTAAATATTTATTTATTTATTTTTTGGAGATGGAGTCTCACTCTGTTGCCAGGCTGGAGTACAGTGGCACAATCTCAGCTCACTGCAATCTCCACCTTCCAGGTTCAAGCGATTCCCCTGCCTTAGCCTCTCAAGTAGCTGGGACTACAGGCGTGTACCACCAAACCTGGCTAATTTTTTGCCTTTTAGTAGAGACAGGGTTTCACCACGTTGGCCAGGATGGTCTCGATCTCCTGACCTCATGATCTGCCCACCTCAGCCTCCTAAAGTGCTGGGATTACAGGGGTGAGCCACTGCACCTGGCCTTAAGTATTTATTTATTTGGTGTCTGCCTCTGCCAACTGGAATGTGAGCTGCCTGACAGAGCAAGGCGTAAGCTTGGTATGTGTTTCTGGTATATCTTCAGGGCCCAGAACAGGGCCTGGCACACCCACATCTGCTGAATAAACTTCTGATGGATTCTGTCACATATTTATTACAGGAGTTTAATTGATGGGTATCTTTAACAGGACATCAAAATCAGTAGATCATTTACAAGCCAAGAACATACTGCTAACTATCGAACCAGAATTTATTTGTTGTCTATAGACTGCATCCTATATAGCAAAAGAACTCAAGACTTTAGATATGGCCCTTCCAAGTTTCAAAGGTGTGCAACATCTTCACCATTTATTTCCATGGGATTAGTCAATGTGGGTGACAAACTGACACTGAACGCAAGGCAGTGGGACTGGCTACTCAACTCATTCTCAGTAATAAAATCTCAAATTATCAAAACCAGTGTCTTTCTCAATCAGACTATGAGAAATGAGTATCAGATCCTTTTGATTTGGGTAGGAAAAGATAAAAGATACAAAAATAAAAAAGAAAAGAGAAATGAGTACCAGAGAAAAGAAATAGAACAACAATATACTTATAAATTAAAGTTTTAAAAAAAGCTACAGCTTATTTTTCAACTCCAATTAACTAAACTAAAATAAATAAACTAAACATAGAAATAAACTAAAATTTAAATGGATAATGTATAGACTACACCCATATCCTTCCATTCTCTGTCCCATTGCTGAACTTAAAAGTTAATGAATCAGATTATCTGGAAGGTAAAAGGACAAAAGCAATAGGAAGGTTATAATAAAGAAAGGCCATGGATAAACAATGTAATCTCTGGAAGAATTCCCAAATCTCAACCCTTTAGCACAGTGGACTAGATGTATATGTATTTATTTGAGGCCATGTGCAGCAGAAAAATCTACTCATTCACAATCATACTGCTAGTCAGTGACAGTACCAGACCTGCAACTAAGGTCTCTGAACTCAAACCTTTTTCTACCATATTCTGCAGTCTTTGCATTCAGAAAGAAATATGAAGAAACTATTTTAATTTTCATGCCCTAAATCAAACTTTGCCCACTCTAGTGTGAAATAACAAGAGTACCAGAAAAGAAATCAGAAGACTTGGGATTTCATCCTGGTTCAATATTACCAACTAGTTCCATTACCTTGGGCAAGCTACTTCACCTCTCAGTCTCAGAAAGGGTTAGTCTGATATAATTTCCAAGCTTCAGCCATTCACAGACTACATTAATAATTTTGGCCACATTCATGCTGTTAATTTACTTGATATGTCACTTTAAATGAATGCACAGTTTTAAAATGTAAGTAACTTTAGTCCTGTCCTAAGCAATATTTATGAAATTTACATGTTCATATAATATAGATTTTTCTAATTTACATTCAACTACGTAAATGATAATGTGTTCCCACTTATCATAAATCACATCTTGGAAAGTATAAAATATTTTTAAAGTCCTTCACAGCTCTAAAACTCTAATATGCTACTTAAGTCTCACAGTTTTGCTATCATAAAAACAGATGTATAAAAAGGTTAAAAAGTATAATCTCATCATCATGAGTTACATAATGAGCACCCCCACCATTTTCCACATGGTCACAAAGTTGGCTATTTCCCTAATACAATTAGTCCTTTACTTTTACTTTAGGGTTCTTATATAGAAAAATTATTCAGGCAACTGAATTAAAAACTGGAGATAAAAACCAAGAGAAACAGAGTAAATAGCTAAATAAAAGGGATATATATGTGTATTTCTCAATTCAACGAGGTCCAATAATTAAAATAGATTTGCTTCTCTGGATTCTAAACAAAAAGTTGACCCCCATCTGCCAACTTTCTCTTTCCCACTACTCAATCTTCATTTTCCTCAGTCTCCAAAACCTTTTTAAGAAGATACTAGAGCCTCCCTAAGAGAACTGAGCTATGTGTGAGAAACAAGACACAAGTACACCGAAGTGTCACTGGCTGGTATATACTATTCAGTAAAAACAATTTTTTTAAGGTTCTCAAATTATCAAGAACTATCACTGCTTTTCATACCTGAACCAGCCAGATGCCATCTTTTGTGTCTTCTACAAGCTCATAGAAGTGCATTTCACCACTGAAATTGGTACTAGAAACAGATTCGGATGCTTCTTCTTCCTTGAGGGCAGAATAGAGCTCACCCTCCATCAAGTCACCTGAAGAAAGGAAAAGAATAATACTAACAAGGTTGCAAAAATCCTAGATTCCCAATTTCAGTAATTCCATTTTTTACACTGTTAAGAATCACGTTATTGTACTTTCAATTGTATTCTAGAGACAAGAACTACTAGCAGAACCTGAGTATACCCACTTAAGAGTCATACATTCAGTAAGTATGTAGTAAGAACTTACTGTGTGTCAGGCAAAAGTTAACAAAATAGACAAAAATCGTCTTTTAGAGAATAGGGCTTACATTTTAGTGGGGTTATCAAATAATTATTAGGAAATTACTGAATTTGTACCAGTCCAAAAAGGCATCACCTTATTAATTATTTAGCTTTGTATATGACATATCCAGGTTTCATACACATTTTTAAACAGTATGGCTTATATGTTTCATATTTAAAAGATTTAGAATTGGGTTCACAGAATTTGTCATCAGCCCTGCTTAAAAGAGCAACAGGGTTTGTATGACTTGGAGGTTAGAACTTTACCTGTTAGAACAAACTCCACATTCATATACAAATTTACACTGTAAATTTGTATCATTACAAATACAGTGTAAATTTGTATGATTAAACAAATTAACATTAAATGTACCATTAAACAAAAGGAAAGGAAAACGCTAAGGTCAAATTATTTTAACTTTCACCTTAAATATTAAACAGTGAGAAGTGAAGCACTGCACCATGATAGCAGCAAAACCATTCACATATCTTAAAGTTAAACTGCCATACTATGAGTTTTCTGCCATAAAATGTGTGATTTGAGTCATACTTTTGTGGGCTGTGCATCTTTAAGTTATATGTGGACTCCTAATACATTCAAAGTGCCAAGTATTTGCAGGCCCAAAAGAAGGCAATAATAAATAGCAGTCAAAAGAAAAAAATATGTGTGATCAAACCATTTTCCATAAAAAAATGATTTGGTTTTAGCAGTTAAGACACTTCTCATCTCTAAACCAAGAGAGTTTATTTATTAGAGAGCTTACTCTAGTTACTCCATTTCTTCCCCCTATAGTAGAAATAGGAATCACCATAAACCAGTCAGTAAACAAGGGGCAAGAATAATACATGATTTTATATTTTCTCTCAAGAAACATTTATCACTTTTGCAGAGTAGGTTCCTCTCCTCTACTCTAATAGTGAGATATGAGTTTTATAATCCGAAACCTACAAATATCCAAGTGTTAAACTACTAGCAAGCTCATATTCTTGTCTATCACACTACATGTCTATAGAGTACTAAAGAAGGAAAAGATTTGTCATGTAAAAGACACAGCTGACAGAAATACCTGAAACAACAAAAAAGATAACCATCAGTTTCAACTGCTTCCTATAGCAACCCAGAAAGCCTTTCTCAAACTACATTCTACTTTCAGGAAGCATATCCAAAGATACACTTTGTACAGCAGTTAAAAAAATTAACCATATTTCTCACCCAATGCTACCAAAACCAACAATTACTAAAAACACATTCTTTAAGACTTTAATATTCTCTCAGCACTATTTCACTTGTATTTCTCAACCCATTAAACGATGCTAGGGTGCCTGTGACACAGAAAACAAAAAAAAATTTTTTTTACATCCAAGATGCAAATTTTTAAAAATCCTAACAAAAATATAAACTCAAAGCAGGCGTTTATACAATATGTTCGCTTTATTTTCACCAAACTTAAAGTCTGAAAAGCTAATACTGTATGGTGTACACTGTCTATATTCAAACTCATGATTTAATATTTAAATCCTAGGCCCAAGTGCCTCTGATAGTAAGTATTCATTCCAAAGATGTATCCCTACTCTGGGTATCTTATTATTACTATCATAACAAATATTGCTATTGACAGACAACATTTTTAAGTTTTTATGTTTTTATGAACTCAACTGACAATGCCTTCCAGTTTGTAACCGGTTGATATCCCCATATTTTGAAAAAAATCACTCAATTTAGTAAACAACGCTAAGAAGCTACACTTAAAACTGTCATTTTACGATAACCTTTTTAAGGTTATCCTTTTAGGATACATCAACACCCCTCCAAATAATTTCAGCCTCCTCCTCAAAGCTGGGATCCGCATACTTGATTGTAGAAAGCTGGACAAAGAAACCTGGGCAGCTTTAACCCTTCTAGGGAAGGCCTCACTCTGGGAGAACAGCCAGGTACCAGGAGTTACAGGTCGTCTCCTCTTCCAGGTGGAGGCGACCCTAGGGGAAGCCCGATACTCGCCTGACTTTTCCACCAGCTCCCGGACATCCTTCTTCTCCGGCAGCCCTGAGTAGCCCAACCCTCGGCACTCCAAAATGGTTTTCAGCTTCTTGAAGCTCAGCGCCACCGGATCCACCAGCTGGGTGGCAAAGATGCCAGTTTCATACCACACAATGGCCTCAAAAAACCTGGCCAGGACGAACAGGACCAGGAAATAGAGGAGCAAGAAAAAAAGCTTCAGCCACATTTTCCCCGGAGTATCCTCTCTTTCCAGAGAGCTCGGAATACGCGAGACAGAAGGGTCGAGGGCGGGGGCTGCGGCTTGGGGGCAGCTTGGGCGAGGGCCCCGTGTCCACGCGCGGGCCGCCCGGCCGCGTCACTGGCCGGCCATGCCCCGCAGGGAGGCAGGTGACGGGATCCGCGCGGGCGTGAGGCGGCGACGAGGGACGCAGAGGCGCAGCGCCTCGCGCCTGGCCTCCCAGTTAGGAAGCGATAAAAATAAAGGGGAAAAACTCAAAATCCCCATCCATTAAGCACCGAAAGGAGAGGGGCGCGGGGAGAGCTCGCGGGGAAGAACAAAACTAGGGACGCGTCCCCCTGTGCGGGACCCTGACCCAGGTGGCGGGGTCGGCCCTCCGGTGCCGCGATCTCAAGGAGGAGGGGAAGAGACCAAAAAATAACTCAGATCCGCCCAGGAGGCGGGGATCCGGGCGGCAGGCCAGGGACCGAGGGGGCTGTTGGGGGCCGGACTCCCGCGGCCGCGGGTCAGGAGGGCGCGGCGCTCGGCCCAGCCAGGCCCGGGGCCCAGCGCGCCAGGCGCGGGTAGGAGCGGCCACCGCAGCGCCGCGCCCGACGTCCAGGCCCCAGGCCCCGCCGGCAGCCCAGGCTCCGCGAGAAGCGCAGCGGGCACGGCGGCGGCTCCAGGTTCGCTCGAGCCGGCGGACGGGTGGCGCCTGGGCGGACTCCGCGGCCCGGCCCAGGATGGGGCGTTGCGGTCTCTGCAGAAGGAATCGGTCTCGGAGGGAAAAAAGCAAAAATAGGCCCCGAAGCCGTTCCTGTAGGCGGCTACTCCGCTGCCTCCCGGCCACGCAGCGCCCGCCCCGCTCCGATGGGCGGCGCCGGTCGCGGCCGCCGTCCCCAACACCCCCGCCACCTCAGGAGGCCGCGGCCGTAGCCCCTGGAGCCGTAGATCAGCCGCGGCCGCAGCCGGAGCCGAGACATAACAACTGACGTCGCGGCGAGGCGGGGCCGGGGCGGGGCCTGCATGGTGGGCCCGCAGGGGCCGAGGGCGGGGAATTGGAGGAGCCGCGGGGCTCGGGGACTGCTGGCGAGGGGTGGGAGGAGGGGCGGAGCCACAGTCTGGGCGGGGCCTCCCCGCCGCGCCGAAAGTTGCCTCTCCTAGTGCCTTAGCTGCCTGGTCTCCCCTTTTTCCCCGCCGATGTTTAGCGATTGAGTTTGTCCGAGGATTGGTCTTTGGACTGTATCACTTTGTATATTTTTTGTAAAGATAGAACAGTTAATTATTCTCTTAAAATCAGTAAAAATAGAAGTGTACGTTTTATGACGAATCCTGAATAGGGAAAATTTTGGCACAGTTGGTTTGAGATGGTAGAAGGTAAACCCAGAAAGCAAATGTTTTGCCTCCTCTACATGAGAATGTGGCTCTGCACATGTGTATTGGAGGAGGTTTGGCCAAAACGGGAGTTAGCGTTATACCAGGCCCAGTTGCCGCTACCAACAGCCTTTTCCCTCCCTCAGTCTCCGGGGTGTTACAAGCCAGCTGTGGACTCCCTGAGTTCCTAGGACAAAGGTTGTTGAGTGTTGATACGTCCAGGTGCAAAGTTCTGGGTGTTTTATTTTATGGGTGGGTACCACCAGCAAGAGGAACTTTTATAAAATGAGTCACGTGGTCAAGCATGCGATACCCGGTTCTGTATTTATAAATTTAACCGACCTGAGCATACTCTTTACGTCAATCTCTGTCAGTCTTGAGGGAAGAAGGAATTGGGTTCATAAATTGAACAAGGCTGGCTTTGACAGCCCCTTTTGATAAGGAAGGAAAAAAAAACACACTAGAAATTACAGGGAAATGTTACCATTTGTGCAAAACGGTCAACTATCCGAAACTAGGTGTGAAAGTTTTAGGAAGAAAGGGAGCGTGATCCCAGATCGTGGAGCAAGTGAGGAACGGGAAGCAAAGAACGGACTGTGAGAATGTAGCATCCGAATGGTGCCCATTTAAAATAAAGTGAACAAAGGCATTTCAGTGCCGGGCTAGTGGCGGAGGAATTGGAAGGGAATGGGCCCAGGGAACATTGAGAATCAGAGGAGGTGTAGGAATGTCCAGCAGCTCTTGAACACTGCCTCTGTGTCTTTAGTTTCCATGTGGCTTTGTTCTCATGTCTGGCCGATCAGTGTGGGAGACTGTTTAACAATTCATTCTAACAAGACTGGTCCTGACATTTCAGAATCCTTGGGCATGTCACGGTGACCCTGTGATGATATTGTTGTTCAAACCTTGACACTTAAGGTGATGTCCCTCACCTCAAAGGAATGTATGTACTCGCTAGTGAAGAGAGACTAAATCAACCTCAAAAATACAGAAGAGGGATGGGCAGGGAAAGTTGGTGTATGAGCTGAGGGTGGAACCAGTCAGGCCAGAGTTCCAAATTGGAAAAATCATTAGAGTGTGGGAGGGATTAGAAAGAAGGAATTAAGGAACTCTTGAAATTTCTTGTTTATTTCAACTGCCTCCCATCCCAACCCCCTTGCTTTGTTTTATTCATAATTTAACCCACAGGAAGGATAAAAGCATTGATAAGAGAACACATTGGGTCATCTGAATATGAGAGTATGGGCAAGCACATTCTCTGTTGGTGGTGGTGTACAATGTGAGTTAGAACCCCCAGGTAAAATACATGCTGTTTGGCACAGTAATCTCTCTTCAGGAAATTTATCCTGAGGAATAATTGGTCATGGGCACAAAGATGTGTGTATAGAATTTCGTTGTTGTTGCAGAGTTAATACTGGAAAGGAAAAAGGAAGAACCCAAATATCTAGTGACAGAGGATTGATCAAATACGGTACTTCAAATGATGAACCATGAGGCAGCCACTAAAAAGAAAAATGTAGACATATGGTTATGGACATGGAACCATGTCCAAAATATAGTGTTTGGTGAAAAAAAGCAGGTAACTGTGAAGTTCGTGCCATATGATCCTGTTTTTGTATTTGTATTACAAAAAGTCAGAGGTATATACACTAAAATGTTAAGTGTATTCCCCTCTAAGTGATGGGATTTTGAATATTTAATTTTTCCTTTTGTGCTCTATCTCTATTTTATTACATTTTCTGAAGTAGTCATGTTTCATAATCTCAAACAAACAAACAAACAAACAAACGAACAAAAAAACCCAAAAACCACTAGGACTGTTTTCCTGGTCTGGAGGTTTAGCAGCAGGGATTTATCCTCTGGGACTCCAAAGGTGACAGGGGCTGAAGGTGTGGGCTGTCTTCCTGTGAGGGTGATTTCAGTTTCCACTAAGCCTAGCTGGGCAGACTAATTAGAATTGCTTTTCAAAAACAGAAGAATGTTTAAATTATTCATTGTTTTTTGTAATCTGTTTTTCTAATAGTTAGGCTATTAATCTGGGTTATTGGTTTTATATATCAGATTCTGTTCATTTGTAGGATGGCTTAAATGCCTTATCATTTGATATTGTGGCAAGAGTGTGCAAACTGTAATTAGAGGGCCTGGTCCAGTGGTCTAGTGTTGCCTTGGTAGGCAATCAGAAGACCTCCCTAACTTCATTTTTATCATCTATACAATGGGATAGGATGCTTACTCTATGAAGCTGTTGTAAGGATTAAATGAGTGAGTGACTGTAAAAAGTGCTTCGAAACAGACACATTGCTTGTATTTAATTTAAAATGAAGAATTAGTTTTTGGATACATTCTAATGTACAGAGGTAAAAATTTTAGAAAACAAGAATTAGTTTTGGGGAAAAAGAAAATTAAAGTCTTTGGCTGAGCTTGATGAACCAGGGTTATTTTATTTAAGGTCCAAAGAGCCTTCTTTTTTTGTTTCACTTTTATCAAAATATCAGACAAACGTAGTTTAAAAAATGAAGTAGCACTTCAGAGCTACAAACAAAACTGGGACAACTCTGGGAGTAAGAGGGGCAACGGTAATAAAATTATCCCAGACTAGGAAGGAAAAACGGAGACTGTCCCTGACAAACCCTACTTATTAAAACACACACACACACACACACACACACACACACACACAGGCCAGAAGAAGTGGCTCACCTACTTTTTGGGAAGCCAAGGCAGGAGGATTACTTAGCCCAGGAGCTCCAGACCATCCCGGGCAGCATAGTGAGACCCTGTCTCTACAAAAAAATACAAAATGTAAAAATAAACCAGGTATGGTGGCACCCACCTGTAGTTCCAGTTACTCAGGAGACTGAAGTAGAAGAATTGCTTGAAGCCCAGGAGTTTGAGGCAGCTGCAGTGAGCTGTGATCCTGCCAAGGCAAAGCGGCCTGCATGAGAGAGTGAGATCCTGTCTCAAAAAACAAAATGAAACAAAAACCATATCCCTGTTTTTCCCTACCACCTCTGATTCCCATTCCTCAGAGACACTGCCTTCAATTATTTTAGCAATTTTTTCATGTTTACCTCTATATTTCCAAAGAATAGGTTTTAACTGCTTTTCTTGATTTTTCTACTTTATACATTATCTATTGATTTCTTACTACGGACAATGAGAAATTCTGTCTTTTATGCCCTCTATTCACACATCATTTCCCTCCCCTCATTCCCAACATGATTATATTATATATTCATCTTTATATTAATATGCCCATATAAATCTTGTTCACAGCACAACCATATAATTTATGTTTCCTTTCTTGTGCAATTGTTCGTTGCCCCTGGAATTAATAATTAACTCAAATTTTGGTTTGTTCTATTTTCTATGGCCCCAGCCACTTATTCATCCCCAGACTCTCTGAACTCTAAAATTACTCAAATGGCTAATCTATCAGTTTCATATTTTATTGGAAATAAACCTTCTGTCCTCAGTCCTCCCACTCCAGGTCAGCCTGGTTCCTGTCCAGAGCACCCCACAGCTGTAGTCTCAGGACTTTCTGTCTCTTCTCTTCTGTGCTGGATTCTCTGTTTTCTTGATCCCATGGTTGCACTTTAATTCTTTCATTTTCTTGTTTCCATGAACACATCCACTTTTACAGTAGCTTAGTAAGAAAGTGGGCATGGAAAAATAAAATAAAAAGTAAACAAAAAAAAGAAAGTGGGCATGGAGATAAACTTTGGAGGCCTTACCTATCTAAAAATTCATTCATTTTTATCCCCATTCATTGCATGGGTTTTTTTTGTTGTTGTTTTGTTTTTTTTCCCAAACTTAGAGAAGACTTGACTTGCAGGCATATTATAAAAAGTGTCCTTACCAATTCACCAGTTGTTAACCTTTTGCCATATTTGTTGCATTGCATCTTTTCTCTAGATTATAAGTGCATACTTTTTTGGGAACCATTTGAGAGTTAGTTGCAGTTATCCTCATGTTGGATTACAGTTTGGCCAAGTATAGAATTCTAAATTGGACATCATTTTCCCTCAGAATTTTGAAAGCATTGATCTATTAGCTTTTGGCTTCGGTTGTTGCTGTTGGAAGGCTAGCATCATTCTGATTTCTGCCCTTTAAAAGTGACTTGTTTGTTCTATCTGTATGTTTTTTGCATCTCCTTTCATCTTTGGTGTTCTGAGCTTTTATGATATACCTTAATGCAAGTTTCCTTCCCTTCATTGTGTTGAGTACTTTCTATTGAAAAAGAAAGTACTGGGATAGGAGAGGAGCAAGTGCCATATTTGGTAACTCATGATGTTCAGTTCTTGGAATTTCTTTGATAATTTCCTCTGTCCATTTTCTTACTTTTCTGAAACTTGCATCAGCCAGATGTTGGAACTCCTAAATTGATCCTATAATTATATTCTCTTTTTTCTCCGTTTTTTTTTTCTTTGACATTCATTTCACTTTCTAAGAGATGTTTTCACCTTCATCTTCTGCCCCTTCTACTAAATTCTTTTTTTTTTTAGAGACAGGATTTTGCTGTGCCGCCCAGGCTACAGTGCAGTGGTGCAATCATAGCTCACTGTAGCCTTGAACTCCTGGGCTCAAGTGATACTCCTGGCTCAGCCTCCCAAGTAGCTGGGACCACAGGCATGCACCATCATACTCAGCCAATTTTAAATGTTTTCTCTTGTTGAGAAGGAGTCTTTCTGTACTGCCTAGACTGGTCTTGAACCCTTGTCCACAAGTGATCCTCCTACCTCAGCCTTCCAAAGTACTGGGATCAAAAGCATAAGCCACTATGACTGCCTAAATTTCTAATTTTGTCTATACTCCTTTTTAATTTTCAAAAGCTCTTTCTTGTTACTAGGATGTGCCTTTTCTATGGCATCCTATTCTTTTTATGTATACCATATATTTATTCTCCTATCTTTCTGAAGATATCAAGTATTGTGGTTCCCCCTGAGGTGTCTTTTGCCTTTTGCATTGCCTCTGTATTCATTTTCTATTTATTTACTGTCGACTTTGCCTTTCACATTAAAGACTCCCTTTAATTGCTTGGTAATTCTTGGCTCTCTGTTCACAGGTCCATAAACATGAGGCACTGAAAAGCTCATTGGAAATTCTCTGAGAGTGAATGGGGCTCACTGTAGGTGAAGGAGAAGAGCCCATCCCATTTCCCTGGGAGGATCTATAAGTCCTTTCTCCAAGCTGTTCTCTTTCTTAAGAGAGAAATCCTGCCTAGAGAGTTCAAGTATGGCTACCAGAATTCCAGGACTGAGTGGGAAAAGGAGCTGGGGTTATCAAGTCTTGGCCATCAGGCTTGTGCTTAATCCCATGGTTTTCAGGAGGGTGTCTCATCTCCTTGCTTAGCTCTGAGCTAGAAGAGCCAATCTGTTCACTTCAGAGGATAATCTCCCACCTTCCCCTGGGGTAGGAGAGGGGCAAGTGCCTGGCTGCACAGGGCCCAACTGTACTGTAAGAGACTTTGAGCAAATCCTCAGTTTTGGGCCTCACCCTCCACCCTAGGCTTCTAAAGTCTGTGCTTCAATTTCTGACTTTTCCTGGGTTCTGTGGCACTAACTGATTAGTGTGGCAGAGGTCATGCCATGGGTCCAACATGTCATTGTGTCTTCCCAGGAGTCTAAACGGATCATAGCTTACAGCCTTTCTTGAAGTCAGGTTGGATAAGTGACTGAATTGTGATTAGTGGAAGTGATGTCCACCCCTTTCAGACCTGGTGCTAAAAAACAGCCTCCAGCCCTTTCTAGATTCTGTGGCCAGGGAGTGGGGTGGGCCCAGAGCACAGCCCTGAGACCTTTGCTCTATGGCAGGCCCTTTAAACTAGGGATGAAAGAGTTAGGTCCTTGGACCCCTGGGATTTGTTCTCATCTTTAGCTGAGATGTACATATTTCTCTCACACACACATGCACACATACATACATATATATTTGCTATAGAGCTCTGTGCATCCAAGACACAATTCCAGAGTACCAGGGGAGCAAGGCCGGGGCTCCCAGGAACCTGAGAATTGGAAGCATAGAAAAAATAATCCTTCACTACTTTGCTTTCCATGGGGGCAAAGAGAGTAGCAGACAGAGGCAAAGGAAAAGACCTTATTGTCTTCACTGCAATCTCTAACTCCATTATCAAGAACACATTTTGGTTTAAAAAAAAAGTGTAAAAATAACTAGAAATGGTTTTTTCAAAAGGCTAGAAATATGAATCCTACTTAGATGGGGTGGGTTGGTTTATTATCTTAGATCTGGCTGATAAACACAGCTAGGCACAGATTTTAGGCAGGTAAGCAAGCGATCTTAAGTCTGTCTCCAACTTATAAACATATTTGATATTTCCCATTTGGGGACATAAATGTTAATTTCATTAGTGATAAACAGTATGATATGGGTTTCCCTTGACCTAGAGAATCTCACCCTTCAGCAGTTCACCCTGGGGGCTCTTTGCCAGTTCCATAACTGTTATGAGGTGAAGCCAGGAGGTACACACACACACCCTGCCAACTACAGTCCCCCTGGATTCTCCCCTCTCAGCCCAAGCTCCTCTTTCCTTTTCTAGCCCTTTCCTCCCACATTTCTCACACCTATACAAGCCCACTTCCAGGGAATCCCCTAAACAGTTAAACAAAGATCATTGAAAATTCATACAATCAATTTCTGTATTCCCAGACTGAGTTACATTTTGAAAGCTTACCACTGGGCAGTGTATAACTGTATCATTTATAGTTGATTTGAATATGGCATTTATGGTCAATAAAAAAGGAGAGTTAAGATTAAGCCATTAGCACACAGCTACCTACTACATTAGTGCTGTGAGAAAATCCTACTTGCCCCAGAATGCCTTCTCCAGGCACATCCCCTGCTGCGATTGTGAGCCTCTTTTCTGTTCTTCTTGTGTGGAGATGACCCTGTTGACTGACTCCCCACAGGATTGGTCCCAAGCTGCTTTTTCCAGTGCATTAAGGCCGTTATCTGCAGGAATGAGCAATGCAAAGTGCTTTATTCAGAGCTCTATCTGGTGCTCGAGCTGGTGTCTTCAAAAGGAGGACTGTCTTTTCACCAGAGAGATACCTGCAGAAACTGGCTTTCAATAAAGCTGAAAGGAATGCATCCTGGGGCAGCTCTCTTTGTACATTGCCATCCGTATAATAAACAGCTATTCTACTCTGGCCAGCCAGCCTGCCAGCCAGCTTTTTGTGTGATTTCCTTGAAGATGAGGTTGTCAAAAGGAGGAACACACAGCGTCAAAACAGAAAGCTACAAGACTGCAGTTATGGGAGGTGATGGTTAGTCACACAGTTTAATAATCTCAAATTCCTAATTTCTCATTTCCCTTTTTCCAATCACATTTTCCCATGCACAGTCAAGAAATCATGGTAGGGCTGGGTGCAGTGGCTCATGCCTCTTATCCCAGCACTTTGGGAGGTCAAGGTGGGTGGATCGCTTGAGGTCAGGAGTTTGAGAACAGCCTGGCCAAGATGGTGAAACCCCATCTCTACCAAAAATACAAAAATCAGCCAGGCATGCTGATGCATGCCTGTAATCCCAGTTATTCAGGAGACTGAGGCATGAGAATCGCTTGAACTTGGAAGGCAGAGGTTGCAGTGAGCCAAGATTGTACCACTGCACTCTAGCCTGGGCAACAGAACAAGATGCTGTCTCAAAAAAAAAAAAAAAAGAAAGAAAAGAAAAAAAAATTTATCAGTGGTTGGCAGCTTCCTCTGCAGAAAACAAACAGTCACCAGTGCTATCTTCTTCCAACACCATCACTTAGGACTCCCTGAATCAACACTTTGAAGGCAAAGGTAAAGAAGGGTGGAATAAGCAAATAAGAAGTCACCGTTCCTCCTGGAGTGAGTAATTCCCTCCTCTGATTGCCTGAAGCTACAACGACACATGGTCTAACCACGGGACAGCAGGACTGGCTATATAATTTTCCAAACCAGTACAAAATAAAAATGCAGGCCCTTGTTCAAAAGGGTAGGAAGAAAAAATGCCATTAAAAGTGCTAAAATACAAAGCTTTTCCTTTCTTTTGCCATCTCTTGACCTGTTGGCCATGGTGTGCTTTTAAAATTTGCTTTTTAATATAGCTGGCCTTTGAGCAGGGGATAATCCAGGGCAAGTGTGAGTCCTCGCAGGCTCAAGGGCCCCCTCCATCCAGCCGCAGGCTAATGCTTGGTGCTGGGCCAACTTGCAGCAGATGGTTGGCCCTGAAGGGATTGCAACCTCAGTGCCAGGACAAGCTCAGTGCCTGGATTGGGAGTAGGCCAGAGGCAAGTTGCTCCAAGATAGTTGTGCTACCAGGCCCTGCTGCAAAGAGCCCCTGGATGCCCAGCCTCAAGTCTCCCCGGGTGCAACCCCAGGTCCCTGTTGAAAGCAAAGGATGACAGCAGGACATTACACCCCAGTCCCCACCTCTGCCAGACATAACCCAGTTGCCATCCCAGGTAAAGGCAAGCAGGTGCCATAGTGAGGAGAGCCGATGTGGAGAGGGGGTGGCTGGGCAAGGTCCCAGGACCCAGGCAATGGAGAACAGGCTGCCAAAGACCTATTCTCAGGGAGGTGAGGAGCTGGCAGCAGGCAGAATCGCCTGTGAACTAATGGCACGTGCTCCAGTGTTCTTCGGACTTCACTTGCAAAACACAAATTCAAAGCTTAAATTATTAAGAATGTCAAGACAGCAACTGCAGAGCATTAAACTCCAAGCATGCAGGGCTCTTCTGAACCTGGGGCTGTGTGCAGCTGCACTGTTCCCACACCCATGAAGCCCATCCTCTGCAACCAAATTATAGAAATCAGTGAAGGTCCAGAAAATGTGTGTGTGTTTAAAAACATATTTGTGGCATTTCTCACATGCTGCCTTGTACTTAGTCTTATTTCTTTACTACCCTCTTCCCTTCCTGGATACCATCTGCATGGCCTAGCTCCTGCACTTTCAGGCTAATCTCTGGCATGTTAGAGCCCCTCTCTAATCCTGATCTGTAAATCAGAAACAATAACAAATGATCTCACAAGAGTGCTGTGAGGACCAAACGAAGTAAGGCTTAGAAGGCATTCAGCCCAGTGCCTGGCACACGTTTCATACTTGCAAACGTAAAAACATACACACACACATATATATGTGCCCACATACACTGATAGGAATGCATCTTTGCTATGACACATTGGGACAGTACCAGAGTACATAGAAGATACTTAATAAGTCTATTTTTCAGACAAAAGAACTCAGGGTGAACATATTTTAAGTGTCAATCCGGCTAATGGATATTTTAAATGAAATATAGTGCAAATGTAAGTATATTAAGTTAAAGAGAGACTAAAAAGGCTTTTTCAAAAATTCAAGCCATTATGGCCGAGTAATTCCAAATGTAAGCTCAATTTAATTAAGCACATGGCAAAAATAAAGTCTTAAAAAGCCTGATAAATATAATTTCAGTATGAAAATTAGGTCATCTAAGGAAAGATGAAAGAGATTGGAATTGGTTAGCATAGAAAAGAGGAGAACTTCAAGATAGTGAGATACCTCTCAATTAAAAGGGAGAGATTAAAGTGTACATTTTGTGGCCTGGCACGGTGGCTCATGCCTGTAATCCCAGCACTTTGGGACACCAAGTTGGATTACTTGAGCCCAGGAGTTTGAAACCAGCCTGGCCAACATGGTGAAAGCCTGTCTCTACTAACAACACAAAAATTAGCTGGGCGTGGTGGCTCACACCTGTAGTCCTTGCTACTAGGGAGGCTGAAACATGAGAATTGCTTGAACCTGGGAGGTGGAGGTTGCAGTGAGCCAAGATTGTGTCACTGCACTCCAGCCTGGGTGACAGAGTGAGACTCTGTCTCAAAAAATCAATCAATCAATAAAGTGTACATTTTCTTACAAAATTAATTCATGTTTATTATAGAAATCTTCAAAAATACACACAAGCAAAAAGAAGAAAATGTTAAATATGCATAATCCCACCACTCTCATATGGCAAACAAGTTCATATAAACTAATTATCCTACTGTAAATGTAGGTTTGATAGCCTTAATAATTCTGGACATTTTCATTTTTAAAAATATTTGCCAGTTTTGCAGCTGAAATGGTATCTCATTGCTATTTTGACTTAAATACTCCTTAGAATAATAAATTACTTATTTCTCCATATGTTTATTGTTCATATGTATTTTTCTTTTGTGAATTATCCATGTCCTCTTAGACCTTTGTTTTTGTTTTCTTTGAGACAGGGTCTTACTCTGTCACCCAGGCTGGAGTGCAGTGGTGCGATCATAGCTCCCTGCAGTCTTGACCTCCTGGGCCCAAGCAGTCCTCCCATTTCAGCCTCTGGAGTAGCTGGGACTACAGTTATGTGCCACCACGCCCAGCATTTTTAAAGTTTTATTTATGTATTTATTTTTGCAGAGACAGGGTCTTGCTATGCTGTCCAGGCTGGTCTCAAACTCCTGGCCTCACACAATTTTCTTGCCTTGGCCTCTGAAAATGCTGGGATTACAGGTGTGAGCCACTGCACCTGGCTTAGACCATTTTTTATATCCTAAATGGATATAACAAATATCCTACTTTGTTTTTCTCCTAAAAAGTTATAAATATTTAAAAGAACATATAAAAAGTACAGAAAATAATACAGCAGGTGCAGTGTTTCTATGTGTGTTTCAGAAGAAGGGACCTGCTGCGGGTGGGGATAGGGACTATATTAACACAATTTGCCATGTGGCTAGAAAAATAAGTAAATTGTCTTTTTGTTTCCATACTGATGTGCAAAAGTGTTTTTGTACATTAAGGATGCTAACCCTTTCATATGCTATGAAGCCTCAGCCTGGATATTTCTGATCAATTCGTCAAGGTGGCTACTAAGAACAGAACAAAAGGAAATTCATTTAAATAAAAATAAACATTTTTAAGCAAACATAGTGGCACATTCTTATAGTCCTAGCTACTTGGAAGGCTGAGGTGGGAGGATCCCTTGAGCCCATGAGTTCAAGGCCAACCTGGGCAAAAAAGCAAGACCTAGTCTCTAAAAAGTAAAATTAAAAAATTTAAAAAAATTTTGGAAGCGAGAGATCCAAGATGGCTGATCACTAGCAGCTCGGGATTGTAGCTCCCAGTGAAAAGTGCAGAGAACAAGAGGATGCCACACTTTCAGATGAATTTTTCTTGCTCACGGACCAAGAGATTCCCAGTGGAGGAGCCCCACGGGTCCCCAGTGCGACTCTTGTGGCTGGCATGGCGGCTTTCCTGGTGTCTCGGTGTGGTGGTTCTTGGTGCAGAGTAAGTGGGACTGGGTCCCCTTTAGGCTGACGTTTGGAGCTCTGGGAAGGCAGAGTCGCCTATTCAGCTGATTGAAGGACAGACTCAAGAAGGGAGCCAGACCAGAGATTCCTGGGTAGAAAAGCATCATCAATCTTAACACCACTGTTTTGGCCAGCACAGTGGATTGCTCAGATTTTGGTGCTGGGAATCAACAAGTTGGACGTCCACTCAGAGACCTAATTAGAAAGTTGGTAATTACAAAGACGACAGATGGATAAATTTATAATGAAGGGAAGAAATCAACCTAAAAAGGCAGAGAATACTCAAAATCAGAATGCCTCTCCCTCTACAGGGGATCACAGCTCCTCATCAGCAATGGAACAAGGCCTGGTGGAGAACGAGTGCATTCCATTAACAGAAGTAGGCTTCAGAAGGTGGATGATAAGAAAATTCTGTGAATTAAAAGAACTTGTTCTAACTCAATGCAAAGAAACTAAGAACTTTGAAAAAAGGTTTGACTAAATGCTAATGAGAATAGACAATTTAGAGAGAAATATAGGTGAATTAATGGAGCTGAAAAACACAACAGGAGAACTTCGTGAAGTATAAACAAGTTTTAACAGTCAAATTGATCAAGCAGAAGAAAGGATATCAGAGGTCGAAGACCAACTTAATGAAATAAAACGAGAAGACAAGATTAGAGAAAAAAGGATAAAAAGGAATGAGCAAAGTCTCCAAGAAATATGGGACTATGTGAAAAGACCTAATCTACGTTTGATAGGTGTACCTGAATGTGACGAAGAGAATGAATCCAAGTTGGAAAATATTCTTCAGGAAAACTTTCCCAAACTAGTAAGGCAGGCCAATATTCAAGTGCAGGAAATACAGAGAACACCACAAAGATATTCCTCAAGAAGACCAACCCCAAGGCACATAATCATCAGATTCATTAGGGTTGAAATGAAGGAGAAAATACTAAGGGCAGGCAGAGAGAAAGGTCAGGTTACCCACAAAGGGAAGCCTATCAGACTTACAGCAGATCTCTCAGCAGAAGCCCTACAAGCCAGAAAAGAGTGGGGGCCAATATTAAACATCCTTAAAGAAAAGAACTTTCAACCCAGAATTTCATATGCAGCCAAACTAAGCTTCACAAGTGAAGGAAAAATAAAATCTTTTGCGAACAAGCAAGTACTTAGAGATTTCACCACCACAAGGCCTGCTTTACAAGAGCTTCTGAAAGAAGCACTACACATATAAAGGAACAACCAGTATCAGCCTTTCCAAAAATAAATCAAAAAGTAAAGAGCATCAACATAACGAAGAATTTACATCAACTAATGGGCAAAACAGCCAGCTAGCATCAAATGGCATTAAACTCACATATATTACTATTAATCCTAAATTTAAATCAACTACATCCCCCAATCAAAAGATACAGACAGGCAAACTGGATAAAAAGCCAAAACGCATCTGTATGCTGCATCCAGACCCATCTCACATGCAATGATACACAAAGACTCAAAACAAAGGGATGGAGGAAGATTTACCAACCAAACAGAGAGCAAAAATAAATAAATAAATAAATAAAAAGCAGGAGTTGCAATTCTCGCCTCTGATAAAATAGACTTTAAAGCAACAAAGATCAAAAGAGGCAAAGAAGGACATTACATAATGGTAAAAGGATCAATGCAACAAGAAGAGCTAACAATCCTAAATATATAAGCACCCAATACAGGAGCACCCAGATACATAAGACAAGTTCTTAATGACTTACAGAGACTTAGACTCCCACACAATAATAGTGGGAGACTGTAACATCACATTGTCAATATTAGACTGATCAATGAGATAGAAAATTAACAAGGATATCCAGGACTTGAACTCAGACCTGGAACAAGTAAACTAAATAAACATTTATAGAACTCTCCACGTCAAATACACAAAACAGATTGGAGAGAGATCCAAGATGGCTGGTTAGGAGCAGCTCAGGATTCCAGGTCCGAGTGAAAGTGCAGAGGGTGAGTGGACGCCTCATTTCCAGACGGATTTTTACTGCCCACAGACCAGGAGATTCCCAGGCAGAGGAGCCCCACGGGTTGCCAGGGTGGCTGTTTTGGCTGGCGCGGCTGTTTTGCCTGTGCCCCAGTGCAGCAGTTCCCAGTGCAGGGTAAACGAGACTGTGTCCCCTCTTAGCCAGCAAGGGGAGCTGAAACAGGGAGCCAGGCCAGGAGATTCATGGGCAAAAAAGTGCCACGAATCTCAGAGCCGCAGTTTCAGCCAGTGCAGTGTGTTGCCGCATGGGAAATCACACAGATCCTGGCGCCTATTCAACAGGCAAACAGGTCACCTGGTAGAGAGCCGACCGTTCAACTAAAAAACAAAAGGCTCTGAGGCAGGGAGCCAGGTGATGAGGCCCGGCTGGTCCCACCCCCACAAAAACAAAAACAAAAACAAAAAAAACAGCAATTGGAAACACTCTGGGTTGAGACTTTCACAGCAAGCACAGCTGAACCCGGGACGGTCCAGCTCTGTGGGGGAGGGGCGTCCACCATTACGGAGGCACTCTACCATGACAGAGACAGTCCACCATTCCTGGGGCAGCCTGCAGTTGCCGAGGCAACCTGCCATTGCCAAGGCAACCAGCCATTACAGAGAGAGTCTGTCATTACAGAGGCGGGCGACCGTTCCTGAGGCAGTTCTAACTACACCCATATAAACAGGACTGCAGGGAAGTTCACATGGCAGCTGGGCAGAGCCCACAGCAGCTCAGCGAAGCCTCTGCAGGCTGAGAGTGACTAGGCTGCCTCCTTGTGGGCAGGGCAGCCCTGAAGAAAAAAAAAGGCAGCAGCACAGTGGAAACTCATAAAGCCCTGACTCCCTGGGACAGAACACCTGGGGAAAAAAAAGGGGGTTTATTAGTCCTGCTGCTGCAGACTTAAATTTACCAGCTCAGCAGCTCTGAATGAACAATGGGGCTCACAGCTCAGCACCTGATATAATATAAAGGACGTACCGTTTCCTCAAACAGCTCCCTAACCCCCGTATATCCAAAGAGTCACCTCATAAAGGAGAGCTCAGACTGACATTTGGCAGGTATCCTTCTGGGACAAAGCAGAAGAGGAAACTGGTAGCAACCTTTACTGTTCAGCAGCTGCTGCAAGTGATCCCCAGGCAAGCAGGGCATGGAGTGGACTTCAGCAGTCCTACAGCAGAGAGCCCAGACAGTTAAAAGAAAAACTAAGAAACAGAAATAACTTCATCAACAACAAACAGGATGTCCACTCAGAGACCCAATCAGAAAGTCAACAACTACAAAGCCAACAGGTGGATAAATCCACAAAGATGGGAAGAAACCAGCGCAAAAAGGATGAAAACACCCAAAACCAGAACACCTCTCCTCCTACAAGGGATCACAACTCCTCACCAGCAAGGGAACAAGACTGGACAGAGAATGAGTGTGATGAAATGACAGAATCAGCTTTCAGAAAGTGGGTAACATGAAACTTCCGTGAGCTAAAAGAACATGTTCTAACCCAATGTAAAGAAACTAACAACCTCGAAAAAAGATTTGATGAAATGCTAACGAGAATGGACAACTTAGAGAGGAATATAAGTGAATTGATGGAGCTAAAAAACACAACATGAGAACTTCGCAAAGCATGCACAAGTTTCAACAGCCGAATTGACCAAGCAGAAGAAAGGATATCAGAGGTCAAAGATCAACTAAATGAAATAAAACGAGAAGGCAAGATTAGAGAAAACAGGGTAAAAAGGAATGAACAAAATCAACAAGAAATATGGGACTATGTGAAAAGACCTAATCTATGTTTGATAGGTGTACCCAAATGTGATGAAGAGAATGAATCCAAGCTGGAGAATACTCTTCAGGATATTATCCAGGAAAACTTCCCCAACCTAGCAAGGCAGGCCAATATTCAAGTGCAGGAAATACAGAGAACACCACAAAGATATTCCTCAAGAAGAGCAACCCCAAGGCACATAATCATCAGATTCACCAGGGTTGAAATGAAGGAGAAAATACTAAGGGCAGCCAGAGAGAAAGGTCAGGTTACCCACAAAGGGAAGTCCATCAGACTCGAAGCAGATCTCTCAGCAGAAACCCTACGAGCCAGAAGAGAGTGAGGGCCGATATTCAACATCCTTAAAGAAAAGAACTTTCAACCCAGAATTTCATATCCAGCCAAACTAAGCATCATAAGTGAAGGAAAAATAAAATTCTTTGTGAACAAGCAAGTACTCAGAGATTTCATCACCACCAGACTGGCTTTACAAGAGCTCCTGAAAGAGGCACTACACATAGAAAAGAACAACCAGTACCAGTCACTCCAAAAACATACAAAATGGTAAAGAGCATCAACACAATGAAGAATCTGCATCAACCAATGGGCAAAACAGTCGGCTAGCATCAAAATGGCAGGATCAAATTCACACATAAAAATATTAACCCTAAACATAAATGGACTAAATGCCCCAATCAAAAGACACAGACTGGCAAATTGGATAAAAAGCCAAAACCCATCAGTGTGCTGCATCCAGGAAACCCATCTCACATGCAAGGATACACAAAGGCTCAAAATAAAGGGATGGAGGAAGATTTACCAAGCAAATGGAGAGCAAAAAAAAACAGGAGTTGCAATTCTCATCTCTGATAAAATAGACTTTAAAGCAACAAAGATCAAAAGAGACAAAGGAGGACATTACATAATGGTAAAAGGATCAATGCAACAAGAACAGCTAACGATCCTAAATATATATGCACCTAATACAGGAGCACCCAGATACATAAGACAAGTTCTTAAAGACTTACAAAGAGACTTAGACTCCCATGCAATAATAGTGGGAGATTTCAACACCCCATTGTCAATATTAGAGAGATCAATGAGACAGAAAATTAACAAGGATATCCAGGACTTGAACTCAGACCTGGAACAAGCAAACCTAATAGACATTTACAGAACTCTCCACCCCAAATCCACAGAATATACATTCTTCTCAGCACCACATCACACCTACTCTAAAATTGACCACATAATTGGAAGTAAATCACTCCTCAGCAAATGCAAAAGAACGAAAACCATAACAAACAATCTCTCAGACCACAGTGCAATCAAGTTAGAACTCAGAATTCAGAAACCAACCCAGAACTGCACAGCATCATGGAAAATGAACAACTTTCTCCTGAATGTAGACTGGATAAACACTGAAATGAAGGCAGAAATAAAGATGTTCTTCTAAACCAATGAGAACGAAGACACCACATACCAGAATCTCTGGGACACATTTAAAGCAGTCTCTAGAGGAAAATATATAGCAATAAGTGCCCACATGAGAAGAAAGGAGAGATCTAAAATTGACACTCTATTGTCAAAATTGAAAGAGCTAGAAGAGCAAGATGAAAAAAACTCAAAACCTAGCAGAAGACAAGAAATAACTAAGATCAGAGCAGAATTGAAGGAGACAGAGACACGAAAAACCCTTCAAAAAATCAATAAATCCAGGAGCTGGTTTTTTGAAAAGATCAACAAAATAGACAGACCACTAGCCACATTATTAAAAAAAAAAAAGAAAAGAGAGAATAACCAAATAGATGCAATAAAAAATGATAAAGGGGATATCACCACAGATGCCACAGAAATTCAAACCATCATCAGAGATTATTACAAACAACTCTATACACATAAACTAGAAAACCTGGAAGAAATGGATAAATTCCTGAACAGTTGCCTCCTCCCAAGCCTAAACCAGGAAGAAGTCGAAACCCTGAATAGATCAATAACAAGGGCTGAAGTCGAGGCAGCAATTAAGAGCCTACCACCCAAAAAAAGCCCAGGTCCAGATGGGTTCACAGCCGAATTCTACCAGACATACAAAGAGGAACTGGTACCATTCCTTCTGAAACTATTCCAAATAATCCAAAAAGAGGGAATCCTTCCCAAATCATTTTATGAGACCAACATCATCCTGATACCAAAACCCAGCAGAGACTCAACAAGAAAAGAAAACTACAGGCCAATATCCATGATGAACATAGATGCAAAAATCTTCAATAAAATACTGGCAAGCCGATTGCAACAGCACATTAAAAAGCTTATCCACCATGATCAAGTAGGATTCATCCCGGGGATGCAAGGCTGGTTCAACATATGCAAGTCTATAAATATAATTCACCACATAAACAGAACCAAAGACAAAAACCACATGATTATCTCAGTTGGTTCAGAGAAGGCCTTCGACAAAATTCAACAGCCCTTTATGCTAAAAACCCTCAATAAACTAGGTATTGATAGAACGTATCTCAAAATAATAAAAGCTATTTACAACAAATCAACAGCCAATATCATACCGAATGGGCAAAAACTGGAAGCATTCCCTTTGAAATCTGGCTCTAGACAAGGATGCCCTGTCTCACAACTCCTATTCAATATAGTACTGGAAGTTCTAGCCAGAGCAATCAGGCAAGAAAAAGAAATAAAGGGTATTCAAATAGGAAAGGAGGAAGTCAAATTGTCTCTATTTGCAGACGACATGATTGTATATCTAGAAGACCCCCTCATCTCAGCCCAAAAGCTCCTGAAACTGATAAGCAACTTCAGCAAAGTCTCAGGATACAAAATCAATGTGCAAAAATCACAAGCATTCCAACACACCAATAACAGACTTAAAGAGAGCCAAATCAAGAATGAACTGCCATTCACAATTGCTACAAAGAGAATAAAATACCTAGGAATACAACTAGCAAGGAACATAAAAGACCTCTTCAAGGAGAACTACAAACCACTGCTCAACGAAATAAGAGAGGACACAACCAGTTGGAGAAACAGTCCATGTTCATGGTTAGGAAGAATCAATATCGTGAAAATGGCCATACTGCCCAAAGTAATTTACAGATTCAACGCTATCCCCATCAAGCTACCAATGACCTTCCTCACAGAACTGGAAAAAACCACCTTAAACTTCCTATGGAACCAAAAGAGAGCCCGCAAAGCCAAGTCAATTCTAAGCAAAAAGAACAAAGCGGGAGGCATCACACTACCGGACATCAAACTATACTACAAGGCTACAGTAATCAAAACAGCATGGTACTGGTACCAAAACAGAGATATAGACCAATGGAACAGAACAGAGGCCGCGGAGGCAACACAACATATCTACGACCATCCAATCTTTGACAAACCTGATAAAAACAAGCAATGGGGAAAGGATTCCCTGTTTAATAAGTGGTGTTGGGAAAACTGGCTAGCCATATGCAGAAAGCAGAAACTGGACCCCTTCCTGACACCTTACACTAAAATTAACTCCAGATGGATTAAAGACTTAAACATAAGACCTAACACCATAAAAACGCTAGAAGAAAACCTAGGCAAAACCATTCAGGGCATAGGCGTAGGCAAGGACTTCATGGCGAAAACACCAAAAGCATTGGCAACAAAAGCCAAAATAGACAAATGGGACCTAATCAAACTCCACAGCTTCTGCACGGCAAAAGAAACAGTCATTAGAGTGAATCGGCAATCAACAGAATGGGAACAAATTTTTGCAGCCTACCCATCTGACAAAGGGCTGATATCCAGAATTTACAATGAACTAAAACAGATTTACAAGAAAAAAACAAACAAGCCCATTCAAAAGTGGGCAAAGGATATGAACAGATACTTTACAAAAGAAGACATACATGAGGCCAACAAGCATATGAAAAAAATTCTCATCATCACTGGTCATTAGAGAAATGCAAATCAAAACTACATTGAGATACCATCTCACACCAGTTAGAACGGCGATATTTAAAAAAACTGGAGACAACAGATGCTGGAGAGGATGTGGAGAAATAGGAACACTTTTACACTGTTGGTGGGAGCATAAATTAGTTCAACCATTGTGGAAGACAGTGTGGTGATTCCTCAAGGACCTAGAAATAGAAATTCCATTTGACCTAGCAATGCCATTACTGGGTATATATCCAAAGGATTACAAATCATTCTACTATAAGGACACATGCACACAAATGTTCATTGCAGCACTGTTTACAACAGCCAAGACCTGGAACCAACCCAAATGCCCATCGATGATAGACTGGACAGGAAAAATGTGGCACATATACACCATGGAATATTATGCAGCCATCAAAAACGATGAGTTCGCGTCCTTTGTAGGGACATAGATGAACCTGGAAACCATCATTCTCAGCAAACTGACACAAGAACAGAAAATCAAACATCGCATGTTCTCACTCATAGACGGATGTTGAACAATGGGAACACACGAACACAGGGAGGGGAGCACTATACACTGGGGTCTGTTGAGGGGGAGTGGGGGAGGACAGCGGGGGGTGGGGAGTTGGGGAGAGATAGCATGGGGAGAAATGCCACATGTAGGTGAAGGGGAGGAAGGCAGCAAATCACACTGCCACGTATGCACCTATGCAACAATCTTGCATGTTTTTCACATGTACCCCAAAACCTAAAATGCAATAAAAAAAAATACACAAAACATACATTCTTATCAGTACCACATCACACCTATTCCAAAAGTGACTACATAATTGGAAGTAAATCACTCCTCAGTAATTGCATAGCATTTCATAGGTTTAAATGAAATATTGGTTGGCTGCTTGTTTGTTATTTTCTTCCCTTATTCCTTCCTGTCTCCATTGTTAAGCACAATTATTGGCATAAAAGAGGTTTTCAATACCCATTTTTAGACTGCATTCTAGCCTGGGCAATAAAGCAATACTCCCATTTTCTCTCCCTCTTTCTCTTCCTTTTTTTCCCTCTCCTTCATTCTTTTTTTTCTTTCTCTCTTTCTTTCTTCCTTTAAAAAAATTAAAGAGATGTTTTACTAATAGCAAATCAGTATACAGACAACACTTCAGAGGTCATTTATTACACCTTCCCTACTTTACAAATTGGTAACCATGGCCTAGAAAAAGAGGGGATTTACTCAAGTAAACATTAATAGCAGATTTCTTTTTCTTTCTTTCTTTTTTTTTTTTTGAAATGCAGTCTCATTCTGTCGCCCAGGCTGGAGAACAATGGTGCAATCTTAGCTCACTGCAACCTCCGCCTCCCGGGTTCAAGCAATTCTCCTGCCTCAGCCTCCCGAATAACTGGGAATACAGGTGTGCACCACCATGCCCGGCTAATTTTTGGATTTTTAGTAGAGACAGGATTTTACCATGTTGGCTAGGCTGATCTTGAACTCCTGACCTCAGGTGATCCGCCTGCCTTGGCCTCCCACAGTGCTGGGATTACAGGTGTGAGCCACTGCGCCAGGCCAGCCTCCTGATTTCGAATCCAACATTACTTCTGGATGTGAGACTGCTTGTAATCAGTAGCAACAGTAGCAGCATAATACTAAAAATAATGCTAATCCTAACACTATACTAATATTAGCACTGCAGTTATTTGATCTCTTACTATGTTTCAGATATGATGCTAAGCACCTTACATACAATCTTTATGATACCTATCTAGTAAAGCATTTATAATGCCTGATGCTTTACTCTTCAGCAGGTTGACTCATTGCTTCTGATGCCCACCTCCCTCAAAAGAGGATGAAACAATGAAACTTTCCAATAAACTAAGGAAGAAAAGTTTGTGAAAGAGGTTTAATTTTCTCAATAAGGGTCAATTGCTTTTCTTTTGGCTCCTCTTTAATTTCACCCAAGTACAGGAACTTTGTTTTCTTGCTCAAATTCAAAAGACTTCTGAATTTTTGTTCCTTTTTTTAAATTCAATGTGTTTTCTCCTTTCCCTCTTTATGACCTATTTATATATTGTTAAAAAGTTCCTTTATTCATTTCTCTCTTCTTTTCAATTTTTTCTGGAATGTTGTTTCTGTCAATTCTGTTTGTCTTTATTTCCATTTTAGATATATCCCATTTGACATAATAGGCTCCTGAAATGTTGTGTGTAAACAAATCACACTTGAAATGAATTACCCAACCCCAACCCCTCAATCATCTGTACTGAGAACTATTTTATCCTATAAATTGAACAAGCATTTAAAAAAATAAAAATAAATAAAAAATAAAATAAAATAAATAAATAATAAAAATAAAAATAAAAAATTTGGGGGCCAGGCATGGTGGCTCATGCCTGTAATCCAAGCACTTTGGAGGCCAAGGATGGTGGATCACCTGAGGTTGGGAGTTCAAGACCAGCCTGACCAACATGGTGAAACCCCGTCTTTAAAATAAATAAATAAATAAATAAATAAATAAATAAATACATTTTTATTTGGATATGAAAAATAATTTCTTGAGCATGAAAATAATCAATTCAGGACTAACTAATTTATCATTATGAAGTCAGTCTCTAATCCATCATCTCCTGTCTAGAATTTACATTAAACTTAATGGGCCAGAAGACAGGGGCTAGACCAAATGGTTGTTCACCCTTTCTTCTAGTTTAGTTTCTTTCTAAGTTTATTTTCTTATATTCCATGAAGTACTAATTTCTAAAAGGTTTGGGTTACTTGGTTAATCTTATTTAACTTTTGATCCTTCCCATCACAAGCAAAACAAGCTGAATCTTTGCAGAAGTTTTGAGTAAGGGCTGCTAAATCTACTATTATTTGGTGGTTCTGCAAATGAATGTTAATTCTATTATGTAACAATTGGGACAAGTGCTTAATTTATTAAAAAACAGAGCTGGGTGATGTGGCTGATGCCTGTAATCCCAGCACTTTAGGAGGCCAAGGCGGGTAGATTGTTTGAGCTCAGGATTTTGAGACCAGCCTGAGCAACATGGTGAAACTCCATCTCTACCAAAAATACAAAAAATTAGCCAGGCATGGTGGTGTGCTCCTGTGGAATAAGACATTTCTCTGAGAAGCCCTAGTTTCCTTTAATGGAGAATGGAATTTTGAAACCACGATCTCAGTTCTAGGTGTGCTCATTGCTTCTGGGATGTCATTGCTTCTAGACTCAACAGAGAGAACTAAGAAATACATGTATGTTTGCACATACATATGCACACATCTACATTTATTTCTATACTTATGTATTTGCCTATATGTTGGAAACCAACAGTCCACTCTGAAACCTTCACTGCCAATTGAACACTATCAAGTTTATTCTGTCCTCCCCTGTTTCCTTTTTCCTTCTTCTGACAGTGAGAAACCTGGCTGTCATTATCCATAATATATTTATTTAATTTTGTACTCCTAGAATACCCATAAAGTAGTTTTAGAATTGTTCATTTGTTTCTCTGTGAAAAACAAATTTATTAATTAGAATGCAATATTTGTGTTCCTTTTACTGTCAGCCTTACAGTAGCTGGTCAAAATACTCTTTCCCAGTTACTTAGGTTAGTTCTTTTCTTTCCTACCACCTTCAGTATTGTTATTTATATGTAATACAGCTAGGTTGATTTGTTATCATTTGTGTCTACTTGCATTTCCTCCGACACTTGTGACTGATTTTAATTATATATTTGGTTTAAAAGTTAAGATACAATTCACATACCATAAAATTAACCATTTGAAAGTATACAATTCAGGCCAGGCATGGTGGCTCATGCCTGTAATCCCAGCACTTTGGGAGGCTGAGGCAGGCGATCACCTGAGATCAGGAGTTCAGGACCAGCCTGGCCAGCATGGTGAAACCCTGTCTCTACTAAAAATACAAAAAAATTAGCCAGGCATGGTGGTGTATGCCTATAATCCCAGCCATTTGTGAGGCTGAGGTAGAAGAATCACATGAACCTGGGAGGCAGAGGTTGCAGTGAGCTGAGATCACACCATTGCACTCCAGCCTGGGCAACAAAAGAAAAAACTCCATCTCAAAAAATAAAATAAAATAAAGTATACAATTCAGTGGTTATTAGTATGTTCACAAAGTTAGGTAATCACTACCATTATCTAATTCCAGAGCATTTCATCCCTTAAAAAAAAAACTGATATGGTTTGAATCTGTGTCCCCACCCAAACCTCATGTTCAATTGTAATCCCCAGTGTTGGAGGTGGGGCCTGGTGGGAGGTGATTGGATCATGGGGAAGATTTCTAATGAATGGTTTAGCTCCATCCCCTTGATGCTGTCTTTGCAATACTGAGTGAGTTCTGTGGGATCTGGTTGTTTAAAAGTGTGTACCACCTCCCCAGCCCTTGTTCCTGCTCCAGCATTGTGACTATCTGCTCCCTCTTTGCCTTCTGCCATGTTTGTAAGTTTCCTGAGGCCTCCCCAGAAGCCACCAGATGCCAGCATCATGCTTTCTGAACAGACCATGGAATCATCAGCCAAGTAAACTTCTTTTCTAACTCCCTTGCTTAAAACCCTTCACTGGTTCCCACTGCACTTAGGATAATCAAAATTTCTTTTGGGGCTCTGCATGGTTTGCCTTCAAACAATCTTATTTCCTATCTTTCTTTCCCCACACTTTATTCAGTACATTCTACATCCATCAGCCTCCGCTCACTTCCTCAAAGATGACCAGGGTCCCCACTTCCCGCCCCAGGGCCTTTGCTCTAGACCTTCCCTCTGCCCTGAACACTCTTTGCCAGCACTTTGCATCCATTGTAGGATAGGCGGTTTCTAAGATGGCCCCACTCACCCCTGCCTCCTGGTATTCACACCTTTGTAGAATCCCCACCCCTTGAGTATGGGTTGGATTTAGTGACTCACTTAGAGTGAACAGAATGCAGTGAAGATGATGGGTTACTAAAAGAAGGCGGCTCCCATGCAGGCTGCCCTCTCTCTCTCCCTCTATTGGCTTGTTCTGAGGGAAGCACCTCCTGCCAATTGTAAGCTGCTGAATGGACAGGCCCACATGACAAGGAACTGAGTTTTCTGGCCGACAGCCAGTGAGAACCCAGAGCCTGCCAATAGCCATGTGGGTGCAATTGGTGGCCCAGTCTCCTCCAGGACAGCTTTGGGCTGACTGGAGACCAAGCTAATACCTGGAATTTAACCTCATGAGAAAGAAACCCTGAGCCAGAGACACCCAGGCAAGCCATGCCCTGATCACTAACCCACAGAAACCATGAGATAATAAACGTGTGTAATTTTAAGCTGCTACATTGTGGGATAAGTTGCTATGCAGCAATAGGTAACTAACATACATGGCTGGCTCACTCTCATCCTTCACCACTCAGCTCAAGCATCACCTTCTCAACAGCCTTTCCTAACCACCCTACCTAAAGTAACTTTCTCCCTGTCTTGCTTCTTCCCTAAGTTACTTCCTAATATGGGGCCCTGTTTTCTTTCTTTCATAGTACTTATTACCATCTTTAATTACTTCCTTTACTGTGTATTATCTGACATCCCACAACTGCAATGTAAACTCCTAAAGTGTAGGGCAGTGGCCTGGCTAGTTCACTGCTCTATCCCCAATACCTAGAACAATACCTGGCCAGGTACTTGCTGAGTACATGAAAGGGAGCAATGTTTCTGAATTATTTGCTCCAGAAATGTCCTGGTGTTCAGAAGAGCCAAATCCTACGAACCGAGCATAATCTGTGCTTTGATAAGAACCTTGACAGCCAACAAGGAAGGCCTGGGGCTGTTTTCAGGTTTTAGCACAAGGTCTGCTTTTATTTTTTGGATCAGGAAAGTAACTTGCCAGAGCCACAGAGCTAGCAAGTGGTAGAGCTGGTTTATCTGAGTTCAAAGCCCATGTTGCCATAAAAATTATATAAATAAATAAAGTAAAAATACTTAAAGCAAAATAGAAGACAGGAGACAAATAATCAAGGAGATAGGGGAGGAGATAAAAACCATGTACTGGTCCATGGATACTTGAAGTGGAAAAAACATGGGAACTTGGGCTTATTTAGAAGCCTCCTAGATATGAAAAGGATCACACAGGGGGCAGCCTAACTGTGAGTGAGGTGCATCATGGTGGAAGCACCCACACTACCTTGGTGCTTATTACCAACCCCTCACCTCAGGTGGCTTTGCAGATGCAAGTATTTGACCCTCTCTCAGGAGACTGTGGGCTCTGCAGCAGATTTGCAAGAGCTTCGCAGATCCTGCTTCTTTGACAACTCAAGATGTAATGCCTAGCAGGGGCTGCAAGATGTAGTACAGTTGTAGTAGATCACAAGATGATTAAAGTCACAGCACTAGTGCCCACTTGCTCACATGTCCCCTCCTGTCTCCAGTTTCCACAGCAACAGTGATAGTGAACCATAATAAGAAGGTCATGTTCCTGACCAGGGTTCCCATAGTGCTTTGGGTTCATATCTCAGCTCTGCCACATTCCACCATGTTTAGTGGTATGACCTTAAGCAGGATACCTCTTGTGCACTTCAAAAGCTCTCAGCATCACTTCTTATTTTGGCCACTGATCTGGTGACCAGTTCCATGCAAGCCTAGGTGGTGTAGCCTGACAGCATCTAAGCCACAGACTTCTCAATTTCTGCTCTGGGGTTTCTCTGGCATGACTTGTGGTATGTCTACAGGACTCCACTCAGCTTTCACTCATGTGCAGATTGGAAGTATGGCACTTAACATGCTGTGTAGCAAACTGACCAGTCGGGCAGGGGCTGATGAATAAATGTGTCTTCTGTCTTCTGCAGATGGATAATTCTCAGAAGACCCAGTGGGATCAAGCAACCAGACTTCCACAGTGCTGGTCAACTCAATACACATCCTTGTGTTGGTTTTCTTTCCTTTCCATTTACTCCCTCCGTCCCTCACTCTTGCCCCTGGGATCATTTTCCCAATTAAACTACTCATCCAGAAGCCTTTGTTTCGGGCTTTGCTTTCAGTGAAACAGAGATTATTTTATCTCTCTGTGTCTCAGTCACCACCTGTAATATTGGAAATATTTGCATCTCTTTCACAAGGTTGCTGCAAGTGTCAAGTAATAATCCACGGAAAGTGTGTTGGGGACTGATCAGTTCACAGCAAGCATTGTATGAATTCCACTTACAGCCATTGTTTCTCATATTATATCATAATATATCTTTATCACAATATAGAATATCCTTACTCTATTCCTCCAGCTTTCAGCTGGACATTTATGTTTTCAATTATTCTACTAGAAGCAAATAAAAGAGAGAAGAAATGAAAGATGCTCCACATAGATAATTGTTACTGATGAAGCCAATGACAAAAATGTTGGGCACATTTTTTTTCTTCAAATTTAATACAAACAGATTTAATTCAAACAATTTAAAGATCACATGTGCATGCTTCTCTGAGATGACTCATGTGGGGGAAAATCCTCAATTGGGGTATAAGGCTGAGGTTTGGAATTATTTTAAGGTGTAGGTTTGTTTGCCAGCTCTTTGTAAGTTGAATGGCCCCATCCATACTAGGCCAAATCTTTGCTCAGCTACCGCAGGTGGTCCATGGTGTCTCGAACTGGATAGCCATAGAGCACTACCTCAAAGACTTCCCCAGGTGTGGACAAAATTCTGAATGTCAGAATCACCATTGCCATTTCATTCTCCTTCATAGACCATATCAAACACAACACTCCATTCCACAGAGCTTTCCTTGGAAATGTCTCCCACACGTAACCTCACCTTTCCATTCACACTTTAGCATGTCTCCAAACCATTTCCTTGGAATACCTTTCCTTTGTTCTCCATTTGTCCATATCAGAACCATTTTTAAATTTGCAGCTTTTTTTTTCTTTCTCCCTCTCTTCTCCCTGAAGCTACTCAGGTCCCTCTCTTGCTGCTTCTCAGGCCTCTGGCATCTCAGAAAATGATATTACCTACTAGGAGACAACAACTTCTGGAGGAATATATTCTTCTTCCTTTAAGACCAGCCAAAAGCCAGAGTTATCCATTGAGACACCAGCAGCTGCCTCAGCCCGTGCTAACAATTCTTTTTCTGAATCCCCATCCTAATTTGGACAAGTAACTCAGAATTATATTATACATGATCATAGACATGGCTGGTTTTGTGGAGGATTTAGAATGCCTAAACTAGAAATAATCACTGGTGATAAAAAAAAAAAAATGAGTAACAGCCACCAACAATTACACAGGGTTGCCAGGTATCATGAATTTGCTCAGTGAGTACTCACAGAGCTCATACCTCAGAACCATTTACATGTCCTTAAACATTTACTTTACCAATTGTGTGTATGTTGGCTATTCCTTGCACTATGCTTGTCCCAGATTGCTGGGTGGAGAAAATTTGAAGACTGTGACATAGGGAGGTGGAGCTGATGCAGGGACTAGCAGTCTCCTTAAAATGAGAAAATGAAGCTCAGAATATGATATGTAAAGACAAAGGGGGCTAGAGTTTGCCAGACAGAGTACCAGAGAAGAGAATTTCACAGAGACACTACTCCAGAAATTTTTTAAGGGTTCTTTATTGATTGGCACGTGCATATGAAGAAACTGCCCAAGGCCAGGTAAGGAACCACTTGAAAGGCTTATAGGTAACAGTGACTGGTATTCATACAGGGCTGGGAGTCGTCCCTCTTACCACCAGCCAGACTGAAAAAGTTTATGATTTACAGAGCATTGGCTCACATACAGGGAAGGATGTTGTCTCAATAGGGGAATAATTAGCTATGAACTGAGCACTGGTCCAGTTCCACCTAACAAATCAGGATAGTAAGGTCCAAAGTATTAAACCATTGCCAAGTAACTTACCTGCATGCCAGAACAAAGCTCAAGAATATTTATAGAAATCAAAAATATCAGTTAATGCCCTTTTCGGCCTTAGCCCACCTGTACCCAGGTGAATTAAAAAAAAAAAAAAAGAAAGAAAAAATATTCACCTCCCAAGGAAGTGAAATTTACAATGTCTGGCATCCAATCAAAGATTGCCAGAAATGGAGAGAAGCAGGAAAGTATGTCTCATATAAGGATTTTAAGAAATCAATCAATCAGAAATGAATCAGAACTGACACAACTGTTGAATCAGCAGTCAATAACATTACAACAGTTATTATAACTGCTTTCTATATGTTCAAAGTTAACTAGACATGAAGATATAAAACCACCCAAATTGAATTTATAAAGATGAAATCTATAATGTCTGAGATTAAAAATACACTGTATGCTATTAATGGCAGATTAGACATTGCTGGAAAAAAAAGATTAGTGAACTGAAAACCTAGCAATAAAAACTATCCACTGAAATACAGAGGGAAAAGTGACTTTATTTAAGAGAAGAAAAAAGAAAAGAAAAACAGCTTTAGTAAGCTGCGGGACAACTTCAAGCCTAATGTACACATGATTGGCATCCCCAAAGGAGGTGGGAAAGAAACTAGAAAGCTGAAAAAATTTGAAGATACAATGGCCAAAATTTTCTTAGATTTGATGAAAACTATAAACCCACAGATCCAAGATGCTCAGTCACCCCCAAAATGAAATATGATAAAACTACACTAGGATACATCATAATCAAATTGCTCAAAAAATATTGATAAAGAAAACATTTTAAAAGCAGCTACAGGTAAAAGACACATTACAGAGAAACATTTATAAGAATAACAGATTTCTTATTGAAAATAAGATGAGATGACAGTGTTTAAAAAAATCTTTAAAGAACTGTAAGGAAAGAACTGCAAACCTAGAATTCGTTACCCAACAAAAGTATTTTTCAAACATGAAGGACTTAGAGATAGACAACAGATTAGTGTGACAGGATCTGTGGGGAGGGGAGAATGGGCTGTGGCTGTCAATCAGTATACAGTTTGGAGGGGGATAAATATCCTGGAATTAGATAGTGATGATAGTTGTGCAGCCTTGTGAACATACTAAAAGCCACTGAATTATACACTTTAAAAATGGTAAATTTTATAGTATGTGAATTATATTTCAATTTTTAAAAACTAAAGAAAAAAGATAAATACTTTTCCAGACATACAAAAGATGAAAGAATTTATCATGAACCAACCTGCATTGCAAGAAATGTTAAAAAAAAATACTTCAAGCAGAGGAAAATAATACCAGATAGAAATATAGATCTATGCAAAGGAAGGGAGTACATTAGAGACATTATACAGTAAATATATAACTTTTTATTATAATTTAGATCTCTTTAAAAGACTACTTTTTAAATGAAAATAATGAAATAACAAAATTGCATTATGGGATTTATACCATGTGTATTAGTAAAATGTATGACAACAACAGCATAGAGCAAGAAGT
The DNA here is from genome assembly GCF_030222135.1 of Aotus nancymaae. Taxonomy (NCBI): domain Eukaryota; kingdom Metazoa; phylum Chordata; class Mammalia; order Primates; family Aotidae; genus Aotus; species Aotus nancymaae. The sequence continues at coordinate 12,956,120 of NW_026988429.1, forward strand.
GACATCACTACAGATATTAAAAAAGACTATAAACATCTTTATGCCAATAAAGTCAACAACTTAGAAGAAACAGTCAAATTCGTTGAATGACACAAACTATTAAAGTTTACCCAAGAAGGAACAAATGATGCAAATGCCTCTATTTTAAAAATGAAATTTGGGCCAGGTGTGGCTCACACCTATATTCCCAGCACTTTACGAGACTGAGGTGGGATGATCACTTGAGCTTAGAAGTTAAAGACCAGCCTGGGCAGCATATTAAGAGCCCCATCTCTACCAAAACATACAGAAAAAAATATTAGCTGGATGTGGTGGCATCCACCTGCGGTCCCAGCTACTTGGGAGACTGAGGTGGAAGGATCAGTTAAGCCCAGGAGGTCAAAGTTGCAATGAGTTGAGATTGCACCACTGCACTCTAGCCAGGGCAACAGAGTGAGACTCTGTCTCAAAAATAATAATAGTTAAATATTAAAAATGAAATTTGTAGTGAAAAGCCTTCACAAAATGAAGACTCTAGACCCAGATAACTTCATTGGTGAATTCTACCAAATATATAAGAAATAAATAATTTGGGGATTATACAAACTCATCCCTAATATCAAACCAGAAAAAGACTTTACAGGAGAAGAAAACTACAGAACAATATCCTTTGTGAACATACACACAAAAATCCTAAACAAAATCTTAGTAAATCAAATCCAACAATAAATAAAAAGGGTAATATTGAGAGGCTGAGGCTCTCTTCAGGCCAGGAGTCTGAAATCAGCTTGGGAAACATAGCAAGACCTGGTCTTTAAAATAATAAAAAATAAGCTGGGCATGGGGGTATGAACCTGTAGTCCTAGCTACTTGGGAGTTTGAGGCAGGAGGATTGCTTGAGCCCAGGAGTTCCAAGTGGCTATTATCATGCCACTGCACTCCAGTCTCGAGTGAGGCTCTTAAAAAAAAAGAAAAGGTAATGCATTGTTAGCAAATGGGGTTTATGCCAGGGATGCAGGTTGATGTTACATTTGAAAATTAGTCAATGTTATTTGTCATATTAACAAACTAATAAAGAAAAAACATGATCATCTCAATAGATGCAGGAGAAGTATTTGTGATAAAAACTCTCAGCAAAGGAGAAACAGAAGGGAATTTCCGTAACCAGCTAAAGGGCATCCAGAAAACCTACAGCTACTGCCACACTTAATGGTAAAAGACTGCTTTCCACTCTATTTCTTACTATGCTAGTGGTTCTAGCCAGTGCAATAAGCAAGTAAAAGAAATAAATGGCATCCAGATTGGTCAGGAAAAAGTAAAATTGTCTTTATTTGAGATGATATCCTAGTCTACATAGGGAATCAAATTCTATTGTGGGTTTAGAAAAAGTAAGCTTAGTTAGGTGATAAGATGCAAGATCAATATTTTAAAAAATCTGATATATCCTGCAGTAAACAAAGGGAAATTGAAATAAATTTTTTTTTACAATAATTTTTTTTTTTTTTTTTTTGAGACAGAGTTTCGCTCTTGTTACCCAGGCTGGAGTGCAATGGCGCAATCTCAGCTCACCGCAACCTCCGCCTCCTGGGTTCAGGCAATTCTCCTGCCTCAGCCTCCTGAGTAGCTGGGATTACAGGCACGTGCCACCATGCCCAGCTAATTTTTTGTATTTTTAGTAGAGACGGGGTTTCACCATGTTGACCAGGATGTACAATAATATTTTTAAAAGTCAAATAGAGATAAATCTGACAAAAGATATGAAAGACCAATACACTGAATACTATCAAACATTACTGAGATAAATTTTTAAAATTTAAAAATAGGGAGATATACTGTGTTGATGGGTCAGAATTGTTAAGATATTGTTTCTCCTAAAATTGGTTTATAGGTTTAATGGAATCTTAAAAATAATCCCAGCAAGCTTTTTAATGATAAAAATTGACAAGCTGATTCTAAAATTCATAGGGAAATACAAAGGACCTGAAATAGTTAAAACATTTGAAAAAGTAAGACAAAGTTGGAGAACTAAGACTACCTTATTTCAAAAATTATTATAAAACTATAGTAATCAGGACAGTGTAGTACTGACACAAAATCAGTAGAAGTAGATTAGTAAAACAGAATAGAGATACAAGCAATAAACGCAGGCATATATGGACAATTGATTTTTTATAAAGGTACAGGCAATTTAGTGGAGAAAGGATAGTCTTGTCATTGAATGTTTCTAGAACAATTGGAGATATCCACATGCAAAAACAAAACAAAACAACTTCAATCCATACCTGTACCATATATAAAAATTTACTCAGAATAGACTTAGATCTAAAACTGTAAAATTTTCCAGGAAAAAACAAAGTAAATAATCTTTGTGATCTTGGTTTATATAAATATTTCTTAGGTATATTATCAGAAGTCCAAATCATTTAAAAAAATTAATAAATTGGACTTAAACACTTCTACTCTTTGGAAAACACTGTTGAGAGAATGAAGAGAGAAGCCACAGACTGAGAGAAAATATTTTAAAATCATGTATCTGGGCCAGGCACACTGGCTTACGCCTGTAATCCCAGCACTTTGGGAGACTAAGGTGGGTGAATAACTTGAGGTCAGGAGTTCGAAACCAGCCTGGCCAAAGTGGTGAAATTCCATCTCTACTAAAAATACAAAAATTAGCCAGGTGTGGTTGTGCACTCCTGTAGTCCTAGCTACTTGAGAGGCTGAGGCATGAGAATCACTTGAACCTGGGACGTGGAGGTTGCGGAGGTTGCAGTGAGCCAAGATCTACACTATACTCCAGGCTGGGCGACAGAGCGAGACTCCGTCTCAAAAATAAATAAATTAAAAGTTGTGGATCCAGAATGCGTAAAATCTTTCAAAACTCAGTAATAAGCAAACCAGCAACCCGTGCAAAAGTTAGAAAAATATTTTACTAAACCCTTAGTTAAAGAAGATAGGTGGTTGGTAAATAAACATATAATAAGGTTTTCAACATCATTACCCATTAGGAAAATACAAATTAAAATCATAAAGAGATATGATTACATACTCACTAGAATGGCTAAGATAAAAATATCACCATTCCTAGTGTTGGAACTCTCACACACTGCTGGTGGAAATATAAAATGATGTCCACCTTGGAAAAACCATTTGACAGGTTAAAAAAAAAAGTTAAACATATCCTTACTGTGTGACCCAGCCATTTCCCTCCTAGGTATTTTCCAAAGAGAAAATAAAGCATATATCCAAACAAACAATTGTATATGAATGTGCATAGCAGCTTTATTTGTGATAGCCATTGTCAGGTTTGAGCCCCAACTGAGGCCCAAGAGGAGTGGGTGGAAGTCGGGGGGGCAGGGAGCTGGAAGAACACTTGAGAGACATCAGGTAGACCGGACATAGCATTATTTAACCCCGCTCTCACAGTGTCGGTGCTGCATTTGTACACCTCACAGACAACAGTGGCTCAGAGCCAGGTGACGAGCTTTCCCATGTTATGGCTACATAGGTGTGATTACATAATGCATGAAATTGTGTGCCTGTGCTTGTGTCCCACTGAGTCATGCAGGATGTTTGCCTCTGCCTATGCCTGCCTGGCTGCAGTGCAGCCATATTCCTTACAGCCATGTATTCACTTATCTAAAATTCCCAACCATCCTAGAAGTAGGTACCCTCTGTATCCTTATTTTCCAGAATGTTGTTAGGAAGTGGGATCACTGGCTGTAGAAGGGAAGCCATATATGTTGTGTTAACATATTTGAAGTTTCCTTATGGGAAAGGGATCAAACTTGTTTTATATAACAAGTAGGTAACAGGTATTTATCTAATATGAAAGGTAAACAAAGCACAGTGGGTGAAGATGCAGGTAGGGAAATCTGTTTCAGTTCAATGTAGAAGTAGTAATTAGTGATCTGTTCTTGTCCATCAGGATGCCTTTGCCTCTCCAGCTTCTTCTGTTAGCAACCTGGTACTTGGTTATAGGAATGAGCAAGGGGCGGGGAGCGTGTGGCTCATGGCTGTAATGCTGGCACTTTGGGAGGCAGAGGCAGGTGGATCATATAAGGTCAGGAGTTCGAGAACAGCCTGGCCAACTTGGTAAAACCGGTCTCTACTAAAAATACAAAAATTAGCTGGGCATGGTGGCGCATGCCTGTAATCCCAGCTATTTGGGAGTTTGAGGCATGAGAATCACTTGAATCTGGGAGGCAGAGGCTGCAGTGAGCCAAGATCACACCATTGCACTCTAGCCTGGGTGACAGAGTGAGACTCTGTCTCAAAAAAAAAAAAAAAAAAAGGAATGGACAAGGTCCAGGTCGAGTGAATAATACTCCATCCATCTGGCCACAGTGACTGGTCCAGGGATGGACATATGGCCACAGCCAGGACAATCAGAATCCTTAGCCAAATATTTTCTAACTGAACTAGTCTTTTCTTTCAGTTGCTGAAATTTTTGGCTATGGGCCCAGAACAGTTTGAGAGCATGCTGCCTGCTGCACAGGGGAAGTTCATCTGCAGAAGGCCTTCAGCACAAGTGTTCATAGCATGAATTAGTTATGAGGCGATTGATCGATTAGAGAACATGATCTGTGTGATATTCCAACTGCTATTATTATAACCTTATCCCAAACTAGCAAGTAGAGTAGGAAAAACATAGTTGGAAGCAACACCAGCTGCAATGTCCGAGTGACTTCATGTTTCGTTTATCAAAGCACTGGGTGATAAAGTTGACAAGAATGTGTACAAGTTGTTCTAATGATAAGGGTGGCGGAAATAGTAAAAAAATGGCCATCTTTCTTGAGAAAGAGCTATATATAATGTAGAAATGAAAGATAATTAAAAGCCTAGAAAGCCTTAGATTCAGACTAAGTTAATATTAAATGGTGAGAGGTATTGGAATAATAAAATATAGATCATTAAATAATAAATTTCTCTATGAGAAAAGGAAGAATCCTATAGAAGACTAAAGAGGTCAGGGAAGGGCCTTAGTTAAATTGAAATCTATTAGATTATCCATATGAAATGATTTTTTTAGGTCAAAACTGTCAAATAATAGCAGTTTCATATGATTCTAATATATGGGCTCTGTATTTTGTTATGTCAAATGAGAAGCAAGATGGTTTCTGAGATATTGAATGGCTAATTACAAAGTTTCTGTTTAATATCCCAGGAAAGTTTTTTTTTTTTTTTTTAGGCAGTTCTCGCCCTGTTACCCAGGCTGGAGTGTGGTGGTGCAATCATAGCTCACTGTAACCTCAAACTCCTGTGCTTAAGTGATCCCCCTGCATTGGTCCCCCAAAATGCTGGGATTAAGGTGTGAGCTACCATGGCCAGCAGCCCACAGGCTGGGTGCGGTGGCTTATGCCTGTAATCCCAGAACTTTGGGAGGCTGAGGTGGGTGGATCACCTGAGGTTGGGAGTTCCACACCAGCCTGACCAACATGGAGAAACCCCATCTCTACTGAAAATACAAAAAAACATTAGTCAGGTGTGGTGGCCCATGTCTATAATCCCAGCTACTCAGGAGGCTGAGGCAAGAGAAACGCTTGAACTTGGGAGGCAGAGGTTGTGTTGAGCCAAGATCGCACCATTGCACTCCAGCCTGGGCAATAACAGCAAAACTCCGTCTCAAAAAACAAAACAAAACAAAGCAAAACAAAACAAAACAAAAACAACAACAACAAAAAACAACATAGTGGGATTTAGGAATGCTTCAGGAAGAGGTATTTGCAATGGGTATTGAAGCCTGCTTGAATTAATGATGGAGATGGAATAGAAAAATATTCCAGATCAAGGACAGCATAAGAGAATGCATGAAGAGCAGAACAGAATAAAATGGGTATAGTATTCTACCAAATATGTAAGAAAGGAAAAACAAAGTGCATATTATTTCTTGTATAAATTTTTAAATTTTCTGAATACTCACAAAAAACCTCTTATTGGTGGTTGACTGTTTGAAATGGTATGGATTCCAGGTGGATAAGGACAGAGGTGGAGGGAAGATTTGCTACTAGAACTAGAGGGGTCTAAGAGAAGATTGAGTGCACAGCAGGACTAGGATCTCGTTAGATCAGCAGAAACTTGAATGCTTTTCTATGAGGTTTATAGTTCAGTTTCTTGGTGATGAAGAACCACTGTGAATTTTAAACACAAGATGGACATGATAAAATCTTTATGGAAAGCTTCAGAATTTGTTCTGCAACATTGAAGTGCAAGAAATGTTACATTCCCTTATGTTCCAAAATCAAATCAAATTTGCTTCAGCTCCCATTCGCCAGAGTTGGCAAAAAATCCCAGTCTCACTGGATATGGCAGTGGTGAGGAGGCATTCTTCCCAACCCCTCAACTCAGAATCATGTGAGTTCTGAGAGCTTATGGGTGTCCTAAAGAGGAATCTTTCAGTCTGTGATCTGAACTTTGCTATTTCTTCCTACCCTAGGATCAGGGCCAGCTACATAATTTGCAGGGCTCAGTGCACAATGAAAACACAGAGCCCCTTGTTCAAAAATTACTAAGAATTTCAAAATGGCAACAACCAAGCATTGAACCAAACATAAGGCCTTTTGGAGCACAGGGCCGTGCGTGGCAGCACAGATCACAGGACCATGAAGCTGGCCCTGCCTTGAAGGCAGGTAACCTAGGGTGGGACACACTTCTTTGCCAAACTGAGGTCTAGGAGTCTCAGCTGTATTTTCCCCAAACCTGGTGCTCATTCCGTAGGCCCTGAACTGTTACCTTATCACCACCAGCTGTGATTCTGCCACCTCCAGAGCACTGGTGCCCTGCTTCCTCAGGCCCTCCTCAATTTTTTTAATCATCTAAGGCTGAGTTTCCCTGGAAGGAGAACCTGAAACAAGGACTTAAGTAAGTGCAATAGTTTATTTGAGAAGTTGACCCAGAAAAGAGAGTGAGAGATAAGGGCAGCAGATGAGGGAAAGAGTGCAAGGCAATGCATAGATGTATAAGTGAGCTGGACGCTGCTGACCATGCTACCAGCGATTACTGCTGGAGTCAGAGGTGAGGCCAACAGGATTTAAAGTGTTGAAAGTGATGTACAAGAGGTATCCCTTACAATGCTTCCAAGACTTCAGTGTGCACCAATCACATACAGATCTTGTTAAAATGCAGATTCTGATTCAGTAGGTCTGGGGTGGCACCTGAGATTCTGCATTTCTACAAACTCCCAGGCGCTGCTGGTGCTGCTGGTCTGCAGATCACATTTTGGGCAGCAGGACATGACACCATTCCCTAGATACACCTCAGCCTCAACCCTCAGTGTCTCCTCTTGTCTTTCCCAGAGCTAAGACTTGGTACCCAACCTATTAGCATACAGAGCCTTGGCTGCCAAAATGGCGAAGGAGGCAGAGTTCCCTATCTGTCTACAACCTAGAACTTAATTTCCTCATCAGGTTACCTGGACAGGTCTGTTTTGTAAAGATAATACAGGTGGCACTATGAGGCATGAAAAAGAACCACAGAGAGAGAGAGAGAGAGAGAGACAGCTATAATCAGACAAGCTGATAGAGGCTGAATTGGGGCCCTTTTGGGGATTGGAATGGAAGCAACCAGAGAGACTTTCCAGGGGTTGATTTCAGCCCATGTTAGCAGGAAAGTGAGAAGGAAGGAACAAAGTTCCAGAGTTTTGTCCCTGGATGTGCCTAGAATGATGAGGGCGCTATTAACAGAGGCAGGTGGAGAGCAGCAACAGCTTGTGGGAGGAAAGGAATTCAGTTTTAGCCACTCCAGGTTTCAGGAGCTGTACATCCTTACATCTAAGACAAGTCCTAGGCATCTAGGGAAGAAGAAATGAAATCAAATGGTAAAAGAAATAAATGATGGGCATCCAGTGCATTCAGATGTGAAGTACAAAGTTTTTTAGAAATAAGAATGTAAGGACAAATGTTCACTGAGTGGAAGAAATCTAAAATAATGTAGTGTGGAGAGAGCTGTTTTGGTGGCATAGGGTAATGCTACTAGAAGTCTAGGAGAAATAAAGAAAAAACCTTTGCTTATAAGCAGGCATGTAGCATTTTCTTTTATAATAAACCTTGAAAAATCTTTCAGAAAATCTTTGTGCAAAGCTTCCAAGAAAGCTGATCTGGTCCTTGCCATTGTCTGCTTTGTCATTAAATACAGAATCTGAGGCTCTGGACTTGCTCATCTGGTATCTTTTATGAGCACTGCTTGTACATAAAATATTCTTCTGTGTCCCATTTAATATGGTCACATAAATACATTTAGGTATGCAAGATGTTTTCCCTTAGGGCTTTTTTTAAACTGACAACTTTATGAGGGAAAAAATTCATACCTATAAAACAATCTGCTACAGCTTTTTGGATGTTTCTCCAACCTTATCAGTGTAAACATATAGAATGTACATGTTCACTTTGAGATTGGCTGTGAATCATTGGTGTGTAGATTGTTTAATGACCATGTATTCCTCCCATTTCTGTTCTTATTCCCCTTTGCAATGTGACCTAGAGGTGAAGTTGATTGCATCTCCTCTTGAATCTCTGCTGGTCTTATGAACAGCTTTGCCCAGCAGATTGTAGTTTCTGCTCTTGCCCTCCTGCAATACTGCCATCATCATGTGAAGGAGCTTGGAATAGCCTCCTTGCTATGACAGATCATGTGGAGACAGAAAGGCCCGCTTTCAAACACCAGACATGTGAGCAAGGCCTTTTTACACCATCCAACCTGAGTTGAGCTACCAGATGATCATAGTCACAACAGTAAACCCAGAACAGGCCAACCAAAAAACCATTTAGCTGAGCCCAGCCCAAATTGCTAACCCACAGAATTGTGGACAAATAAAATGGTGCTTGCTTTAAGTCACTAATTTTAGATAGTTTGTACATAATAATAGATAACTGATAGAATTTGGTATCTGATATTTGCTTCTGATTTGGAATCAACATTATTTTTATATAATTTTTCATGTATTGAATAAGTTGTAAGATAATAATTTTAAAAGGCTATACCCAGTTCTATTATGTTATCTTACCATACTTTACTTAAACTTTTCCCAATATTTGGACATTTGGTTTACATAGAGTTTTCTATTTTTAGGGATATTGTTCTAAAATGTTTGTACAAATGGTTTCTAAATTCTTTCCTGTTGTTTTCTTAGAAAAATTTCTTACCAAAAGTGGAATCAGTAGAGGAAAGAATGTCAAATGTTAATTCTCTTTACATATTGCTTGACTGCTTTCCAAAAGATTGTCATCAATTTATAGGGCAGACAGCTGTGTACCTGTCTCCCTGTGCCCACTTGGCAGCTTTTTTTAATTTAGCAATTTTTAAATTGAAATGTGCTATGATCTGAATGTTTGTGTGCCCTCTAAATCCGTATGTTGAAATCTTAATCCCCAAGATGATGGTATAGGAGGTGAAGGCCTTTGAGAGATGATTAGGTGATGAGGTTAGATCCTTGTGAGTGGGATTAGTGCCCTGATGAAAGTGGCCAGAGAGATACCCTTTGCTACTTCTGCTGCTGTTACAGTGAGAAGATGGCCATCCATGAGAAAGCAGGCCCCTACCAGAAACGGACTCTGCCAGTGCCTTGATCTTTTACTTCACAGCCAGTGCCTTGATCTTGGACTTCACAGCCACCAGAACTATGAGAAATAAATTCCTATTCTTTATAATCCATCTAGTTTATTGCATTTTGTTATAGCAGCCCAAACGGACTAAAACAAAGTATAACATTTATGTGGCAAAGTATATAAATATTAACTTTATGGCTTGATTAATATTTACAGATAGACAGAGATGAACAGATAGATAAATATACAGGCTCTGTGTAATCACCCACTCATATGAAGACTCAAAACATTTCCAGCTCTCCAGAAGTTTCTCTTGTGCCCCTTCCCAGTCAATACCACCTGCAGAAGTAACCACATTCTGCAAAATTAATCTATGATGACTTCCACAATCATAGATTAGTTTTGCCTAATCTTGAACTTTATATAAATGGAACCATACTCTTATGTACTCTTGCATGCCTGCCTTCTTTTGCTCATCACTATATCTGTGAAATTCGTCCATCTGGTTGTTGCCTATGGCAGTGGGTCATTCTTTTCATTGCTGAGTATTATTCCACTAAGCGAGTATGCCACATCTTCTTTACACATTCTTCATTTGATGGGCATATGTGTAGTTTTTCTTTTGATGTTATTAAGCAATGATTTAAAAAATTTTTTTCAATTATTTTAACAGCTCAATAGATGTGTGTTGGTGCCTTAGAGGTGATTCATTGATAATATCCTCAATTACTGTTGGAGTGTAGCAGAGGAGGGACTATGAACTAGTTTGAATGAGTGGGCAGGGAACAGAAGATGAAGACTTTGTGAGCCATGCAGAGGAACTTGGGCTTTGCAGCATGAACAGAGGGGAGTCACTGAGGGATTTGAAGCAAGAGAGGGAATTTATCAAATTTGCATTTTAAGGAAATAACTCTGGCAGTGGGAAGGAGAACAGATGATTTGAGAAAAAGACGGAAGGAGGAAGATTCCTAGGCAGAAGGCTAGGCACTAGCACAGGTGAGAGAGAAGCTGGGCATGAAGTAATGTAGTAGCAACAGAACTAGTGTCTGATGGGATTTGGGGGATGAGAAGGTGGGAGGAAGTAACTAAGGGTTTCTGCTGGGTAACTAGGGTGGTGATAGAGGCATGGACTAAGATAAGAAGTAAGGTTGGGGAGCAGGAAAAGACAATACATTGAGAAAGATACCAAGGTTTTCTTGGATATGTTGAATTTAAGATATGTGTGGCATGTCCAGGTCGAGCTACGTAACAGCTGGATATGTAGCCCTGGAATTCGGGAAAGTGGTCCTGTTAGAGATTTCATCAGCACATGGTAGAAAAGTCTGGAAGGTTGATGAAGTTAGTTAGAAAATCACTGAGGGAAAGAAGGCAGGCAGTAAAAAGGGAAGCCAATGAAGGAGGTAACAGGAAAGATGTGGGTCTTAGAAGTTCAGGGGAGAAAAATTTTAAAAAGGGAATACCTACAGAGTGGGAGCCAGATTGCAGTGAGTTGAGGAAATGGAAGGGAGTCATTAGATTTGCCTTTTAAGAAATTGAGCTGCAGATAAGAAGAAAAATGATGGCGTCATGGCCAAGATCAACATCTTCTTCTTTCTTTCTTTCTTTCTTTCTTTCTTTCTTTCTTTCTTTCTTTCTTTCTTTCTTTCTTTCTTTCTTTCTTTCTTTCTTTCTTTCTTTCTTTCTTTCTTTCTTTCTTTTTCTTTCCCAGGGTCTCATTGTGTTCTCCAGGCTGGAGTGCCGTGGAGCAATCAAAGCTCACTGCAGCCTCGACCTCCTGGGCTTGGGTGATCCTCCCATCTCCCACCTCAGGCTCCCAAGTAGCCGGACTACAGGAACACTGCAGCATACCAGCTAATTTTTTACTTTTTGTAGAGATGGGGGTCCCACTATGCTGCCCAGGCTGTAACATCAACTTTTTAATTTATTTTTTAAGTGATAGAGATATGAACATACATATAGGAAATCGAGAATAAGAGATTGAACAAGTATGGGAGGGAGACAATAATTGATGGAATGAGATCCTGGAGTTGAGAGCAGGGGGTGGAGATTATGCACAGAGATAGAGGGATTGAATAGGTAGAAGGCCATTTTATCCTCTGAGACAGGAGGAACCCCGCAGAAGAAAATGAAAATCATCACTTTGTGAAAATACTACCCTACTCAGTGGTGTGGTTTGCCCCAGAAGCTTTCAGTAACTTGGGTATAGGGGATTGTTTGGTTCTGCTACTGTTGACCACTGAGATAGCTTCTAGTTTTTCAATATTTTAAGTAATGGAAAAAGCTTACTTTTCATCACTTCCTTTCTTTCTTAAAAAATATAACATTACTAATACAGTTGGACACCTGATCGCATTTCTTTCTTTTCTGAGGTAATCACTATTCTGAAGTAGCAATGGTGTTCTCATACAGCTAATGTTATATTTTCACTAAGCATGTAGTACCCATAATATAAAGCATTGTTTCATATGCTTTAAAGCTTTAAAAAAAAATGATATGCTACTATATTATTCTGCAACTTGCTTCCTTTATTCATTATCATATTTTTGACATTTATCCATATTAACTCATGAGGAAAAAATGAGCTCTGATGTATTTTAGCTGCTCTGTGTTTTTATTGTCAAAAAATGCCACAGTTTATTTATCCATTCTCCAATTTTGTTTCTAGTGTTTCATTCTTACAAAAATGAACATGTGCAAAGCTTCCTTTGTGAAGATGATTTTCACATTAAAAGAATGTGTATCTTTTTTTTTAGGTAGTATTTTATAAACATCAATAAAATCAAGTTGCTCAACAGTGTTGCTGAAATCTCTTGTGTCTTTACTAACTTTTGTCTGTTCTATCAATTACTGAGAGAAGGGTATTAAACTGTTCAAGCGTGATTGTGGGTTTGTCTATTTTTCCCTTTAGTTCTGTAGGTTTTGCTTTATATACTTGAAACTTTATTACTATATGTATACACATGTGTAAGATTATGTCTTATTGATGAATTGACTCTCTTATCATTAAAATGTCCCTCTTTTTTTTTAGCTTTAAACTCACCATTACACTCAGAATATGTCTGTCTGTTTGTTTGTATATTTATTTATTTATTTTGAGACAGAGTCTCACTCTGTTGCCCAGGCTGGAGTGCAGTGGCGTGATCTCGGTTCACCGCAATCTCCACCTGTGGGGGTTCTCCTGCCTCAGCCTCCTGAGTAGCTGGGATTATAGGCATCTGCCTATAATCATGCCCGGCTGAGTTTTGTATTTTTAGTAGAGATGAGGTTTCACCATTTTGGCCAGGCTGGTCTTGAACTCCTGACCTCAGGTGATCTACCTGCCTCAGCCTCTCAAAGTGCTGGGATTACAGTCTCTTTACTTCTGTTCATATTGCTTTTTTTTTTTTTTTTGAGACAGAATCTCTCTCTGTTGCCAGGCTGGAGTGCAGTGGCACAATCTCAGCTCACTGTAATCTCCGCCTCTCAAGTTCAAGGGATTCTCCTGCTTCAGCCTCCCAGGTAGCTGGGATTACAGGCCTGTGCCACCACACTCAGCTAATTTTTGTACTTTTAGTAGAGATGGGGTTTCCCCATGTTGGCCAAGATGGTCTCGATCTCCTGACCTTGTGATCAGCCTGCCTTGGCCTCCCAAAGTGCTGGGATTATAGGCCTGAGCCACTGCATCCAGCCCATATTCCTTAACTTGAAGTCTGTTTTGTCTGATATTAATATAGCCACTCCAATTTTCTTATAATAAGTGTTTGGTATATTTTTGCCATTCCTTTACTTTCATCCTATATATGTAGTTAAATGTACAGTGTGTCTCCTGCAAATAGCATTTAATTAGGTTTGATTTTTATTTATATATATTTAATTTAATTAATTATTTTATTTTTTTGTTACAGAGTCTTGCTCTGTAGCCCAGCCTGAAGTGTAGTGGCATGATCATAGCTCACTGCAGCCTCAAACTCCTGGGCTCAAGCAATCTTCCCACCTCAGCCTCCTCAGTAATGGGACTACAGGTGCCATCACCACCACACCAGGCTATGTTTTAATAATTTTTTTGTAGAGACAAGGTCTCATCAGGCTGGTCGCAAACTCCTGGTCTCAAATGATACTCCTGCCTCAGCCTCCCAAAGTGCTGGGATTATAGGTGTAAGGCACTGCACCATGCAATATCTTGATTTTTAAATCCAATCTGATAAACTCTACCATTTAATTGGAGCACTTAATCAATTTATATTTAATATAATTATTCTACATATTACAAGTTTTGAAGCCAGAGTGTTGAGATTTAAATTCCAGTAGTCCACTTAAAGTGTGTGATCCTGAAGTTACCTAATCTTTCCTCTCTTTCAATCTCTCTCTCTTTTTTTTTTTTTTTTTTTTTTGCTTCAGTTTCTTCACTTGTAAAGTCAAATGAATAGTAATACCTACATGTTGGAATTTTTTTTTTTTTTTTTTTTTTTGAGAAAGAATTTCGCTCTTGTTACCCAGGCTGGAGTGCGATGGCGCGATCTCGGCTCACCGCAACCTCTGCCTCCTGCGTTCAGGCAATTCTCCTGCCTCAGCCTCCTGAGTAGCTGGGATTACAGGCACGCGCCACCATGCCCGGCTAATTTTTTGTATTTTTAGTAGAGACGGGGTTTCACCATGTTGACCAGGATGGTCTCGATCTCTTGGCCTCGTGATCCACCTGCCTTGGCCTCCCAAAGTGCTGGGATTACAGGCATGAGCCACCGCGCCCGGCTACATGTCGGAATTTTATAGGTGCCTGGTATGTAGTAACAATAAATGTCAGGTAAAATGTGGATTTATCATTGTGTATTGCAGTGACTTTAAGTTTTTATTTAATGTCCATAATAGCTCAAAAGACACTCAGAAAGAAAGCTGATTCCAGGTTTATATTTTCAATCTCACCTAACGGCTATGCAAAGGTTTCTGTTGACAATAGCTAATAGTTGCTATTCCGGTGGCTGAGGTGGGAGGATCACTTGAGCCCACAAGATCGAGGCTGCAGTGAACTATGATGAAACAGGAAATTTTTCCTTACCCCTTCATGGGTGGGAACTGAAATGCGGGTGCTGGAGCTAGCCAGCTGCTTTGACTGGCTTCACTAACTAGGATCTGCTGTGCTCCCCCCTTTGCAGGATGGGGAGCACAGCTGAGTGGGTGCAAGAACTGGGGCGAGTACTTCATGGGTGTGGGCAGAAGCAAAACTTTGTGTGGGCCCCACAGCAGCACCTAGCGGGGAGTACCCATGACCCCTGAAACCTCAGAAGGAATGATACAGGCAGGGCTCTTTTAGCTTTGCCGTTCGCGGATGGCTCAAGTGTTTAACAGCTTAGTGGACCCTCTGCCTTTTCACAAGGGTAGCTGGTCACTGTTACAGCCTTCTGTATCATAAGCTCTTGTCCCGAGTCCAGGAAAAATCAGACCCTACGAACAAATTGAAGGATAGTAAATACAGGGGATTTTATTGCTGACAGAAGTGGCTTGCAGTGGGAAGGGGAGCTAAGAAGCGGTTGGAGTGGGAAGGTATTCTTCCCCTGAAGTCCAGCTGTCTCTGGTCAGACTCTCCTAAGTGCTGCTGTCAAGCTGTCCCTCTGAAGTCAAGTGACTTCTCTAATGTTCAGCTGCTGCTTCTCTCTTTTTCTGCTCTCTGACAGTGGATCCTGGGGTATTTATGGGTACAGGATGTGGGGCGGAATGGGCCAGGGGTGGTTTTGGAAAAGGCAACATTCAAGCAGGGAAAGCGAGAATTTAAAGTTTTCATTTTGGGCCATGGTACCAGGTTTTAGGGTGTGGCCCTCACCAGGGACTCCACCCTTTTCTGCATAGAATTTCTCTGCCCTCGTCCCTATCAATAATCACGCCACTACACTCCAGCCTTGGTAACAGAGAAAGATCTTGTTAAAAAAAAGCGAGAGAGAAAGAAAGAAAGAAAGCAAGAAAGAAAGAGAGAAATAAAGACAGACAGAAAGGAAGGAAGGGTAAGAAAGAAAGAGAGGGAGGGAGGGAGGAAGGAAGGAAGAAAGGAAGGAAGGAAGGAGAAAATAATTTTTCATCTTACCTAATGACAATAATTGTTCCTGTAGAACATGTAATGTTCATGTTTTTTTGCTTTTTGTTTTTTTCCTTTTTTTTTTTTTTTTTTTTTTTTGTTTGAGACAGTCTCACTCTGTGGTCCAGGCTGGAGTACAGTGGCACAATCTCAGCTCACTGCAACCTTTGCCTCCCCAGTTCAAGCAATTCTCGTGCCTCAGCCTCCCAAGTAGCTGGGATTACAGGCACGTGCCACTATGCCGGCCAAGTTTTGTATTTTTAGTAGAGATGGGTTTCACCATGTTAGCCAGGCTGGTCTCAAACTCCTGACCTCAAGTGACCTGCCCACCTAGGCCTCCCAAAGTGCTGGGATCACAGGTGTGAGCCACCGTACCCGACCTTAATGTTTATGTTATTTGATTGTTTTTTGTTTTTGAGATAGACTTTCACACTGTCACCCAGGTGGGAGTGCAATGGCATGATCTTGGCTCACTGCCACCTCTACCTCCCTGGTTCAAGCAATTGTTCTGTCTCAGCCTCCTGAGTAGCTGGGACTGCAGGCAGCTGCCACTACACCCAGATAATTTTTTGTATTTTTAGTAGAGACAGGGTTTCACCATGTTGGCCAGCCTGGTCTCAAACTCCTGAACTTGTGATTCACTGGCCTTGGCCTCCCAATGTGTTGGGATTACAGGCAAGAGCTACCGCCCTTGGCCATATTTATGTTTTAAATAAATATGTTCAAAATTCATTTAGAGTGCTCTGGAAAACCTCTAAGTAGGTTAGAAATCCTATTTAAAAGCTGTTTGCTTTTTAAAATTAACTATGCAGATGGAGTTTTTAAAAATAATTGATAGAGTTAATTTTTTTAAAGTAGTTTTAGTTTTACAGAAAAGCTGAGCGGAAAGTACAGAGAACTCTGATATTCTTCCTTTCTCTCTGTCCCCACTTTGCTCCCCCATTTCCCCTATTATTAACACTTTAAATCAGAAGCTTTATAGTTTTGCATTTGACATTTAGGCCTATGATCCATTTTGAGTTAATTTTTGTGAAAGCTGTAAGGTATGTGTCTACATTCATTTTTTCCCATGCAAATGTTCAATTGTTTCATTATCATTTGCTGAAGACTGTCCTTTCTCCATTGAACTGCTTTTGCTTGTCTGTCAAAGATCAGTTGGCTATATTTGTGTGTTTCTTTCTGGCCTCTCTTTTCTGTTCCATTAATCTATTTGTCTGTTCTTTCACCAATACCACACTGTCTTGATTACTGTACAGTAAGTCTTGAAGTTTTGTGGTGTCAGTCCTCTGACTTTTTCTCCTCAATATTGTGTTGGCTATTTTGGGTCTTTTGCATTTCTATATTAACCTTAGAATCTGTTTTTTGATAGCTACAAAAAGACTTCTAATTTTTATTGGTATTGCATTAAATTTATAGATCGTATTATAAAGAACTGATAACAATATTGAGTTTCCTATTCATGATTCTTTCATGACAGTTTAATAGTTTTCCTTATATAGCTCTTGTACATATTTTGCTAAATGTATACCTAAGTATTTCTCTCTTTTTTTGCAGGGTGTCAATGTAAATGATGTTGTGTTTTTATTTTTAATTTTCTTTTTTGAGTTAAGGATGCTACTGAAGATGTTATGTTATCAATTTCAAATTCCAATAGGTCATTGCTGGTATATAGGAAATCAATTGACTTTCGTATATTAACCTTGTATCCTACAACTTTGCTATAAGTGCATATCAGTTCCAGGAATTAGTTGTTCATTTGTTTTGTTAGTTCTTTGGGATTTTCTACATAGAAAATCATTAGCTGTAAACAAAGACAGTTTTATTTCTTCCTTCTTGATCTGCATATCTTTTTGTTTTTTGAGACAGAGGCTTGCTCTGTCGCCCAGACTGGAGTGCAGTGGTGCCATCTCAGCTCACTGCAACCTCCGCCTCCCAGGTTCAAGTGATTCTTCTGTCTCAGCCTCCTGAGTAGCTGGGATTAAAGGCACATGCTGCCACACCTGGCTAATTTTTTGTATTTTAGTAGAGACAGGGTTTCACCATGTTGCCCAAGCTGGTCTCAAACTCCTGAGCTCAGGCAATCCACCTGCCTTGGCCTCCCAAAGTGCTGGGATTACAGACATGAGCCATCGCGCCTGGTCGATCTGTGTATGTTTTATTTCCTTTTGCTGTCTTACTGTGTTAGCCATGTCTCTCAGAATGATGTTGAATGAGACTGGTGAGAGTATACTCCTTTGCATAGTTCCTAATTTTAGGAAGAAAGCATCACCAGTACATATGATGTTAGCTGTAGGGGTTTTTGTAGATGTTCTTTATCAAACTGAGGAAATCCCCCTCTATTCCTAGTTTGCTGAGAATTTTTATTATGAATGGGTGATGGATTTTGTCAAATTATTTTTCTGTATTTGATCATATGATTTATCTTCTTTAGTGTGTTGGTGTTATGAATTACATTAATTGATCTCTTCTCAGGCTTTTGGCTAAGACCAAACATAGTAATATTAATTGATTTTTTTAGTATTGAACCAGCCTTGTATACCTGAAATAAATCCTACTTGGTCATGGCATATAATTCCTTTTAGATTTGTTGGATTTTATTTGTTAATATTTTGTTGAGGACTTTTGTACCTATATTCACAAGAGATATTGGTCTGTAGTTGTTTTTTTTTTCTTATAATATCTTTGGTTTAAGTATTAGGATAATTCTGGCCTCAAAGAATGTTAGGATGTATTCCCTCTGCTTCTATTTCCTGGAAGAGATTATAGGGAATTATTATAATTTATTTCTTAAATATTTGGTAGAATTCACCAGTGAACCCATCTGAGCCTGGTGCCTTCTGTCTTGGAAAGTTATTAATTATTGATTCAATTTATTTAATACCTACAGGCCTATTCATATCATCTACTTCTCTTTGTAAGAGCTTTGGTAGATTGTGTCTTTTAGGGAATTGGTCTACTTCACCTAGATTATCAAATTTGTGGGCATATAATAATTTATCACACTCCTTTATTACACTTTTAATGTTCATAGTGATGTGCCTTCTTTCATTTCTGATATTAGTAATTTGTGTTTTCTATTTTTCTTGGTTAGTTTGAGTAAAGGTTTATAAATTTCACTGATCTTTGCAAAGAAACAGCTTTGGGTTCATTAATTCTTTCTCTATTGATTTCCTGTTTTCAATTTCGATGTTTTCTGCCCTGATTTTTATAATTTCTCTTCTTTTGCAATTTAATTTGCTCCTCCTTTTCTAGTTTCCTGAGGTGGAAGCTTAGATGATTAATTTTAGGTCTTTTTGATTTTCCAATATAAGCATTTAATGGTAGAAATTTTCCTTTAAGCACTGCTTTCACTGCATCTGACAAATTTTGATAAGTTGTAATTTCACTTTTATTGAGCTAAAATATTTTAAAATTTCTCTTCTCTTGAGACTTCTTCTTTGACCTACTCATTTATTTAAAAATATGTAGTTTAATTGCCAAATATTTTTTGGATTTTCCAGCTATTTTTCTGTTACTGATTTTGATTTAATCCCATTGTCAAGATTTGTTTTATGACCCAGAATGTGGTCTCTCTTGGTGACTGTTCCATGTGAGCTTGGAAAGAATGTGTATTTTGTTCTGTTGGATGAAGTATTTTATAAATGTCAATTAGAGTCAGTTGATTGTTGGTGCTGTTTATGTTTAGTTCAACTATATAATTACTGATTTCATGCCTGCTGGATCTGTCAACTACTAATAGAGGGATGTTGAAGTCTCTAAGTATAATAGTGTTTTCATCAATTTCCCCTTGCAGTTCTATGAGTTTCACCACATGTATTTTGAGACTCCTGTTAGGTGTGCACACATTAAGAATTGTTACATTTTCTTGGAGATTTAAAAAATCTTGTACTGCTCTTCTTTATCCCTGATAATTTTTCTTGTGCTAAATTATTTGTTTGAAATTAATGTAGAACTCCAGTGGTTTTTTTGACTAATATTAGCATGGTATAGTCTTTAATTAGTTTATTTGTATTCTATCTGTCTTTATATTTAAAATGTTCTTTTAAACAAAATTTAGTCAGAACTTTTTCTTTCTTTCTTTTTGTTATTTTTGTTTTTTTTTTTAGATGGAGTCTCGCTCTGTTGCCCAGGCTGGAGTGCAGTGGTATGATCTTGGCTCTCTGGATCCTCTGCCTCCTGGGCTCAAGTGATTCTCCTGTCTCAACTTCCCGAGTAGCTGGGACTACAGGCGCGTGCCACCATGCCTGGCTAATTTTTTTTTTTTTTTTTGGTAGAGACGGGGTTTCATCGTGTTGGCCAGGATGGTCTTGATCTCCCGACCTCATTCTCTGCCCGCCTCGGCCTCCCAAGTGCTGGGAATACAGGTGTGAGCCACCGCGCCTGGCATTTTTTTTTTTTTTAATTTTTTCTTCTTGTGGAGTCTTGCTTTTTTTATCTACTCTGACAGTCTTTTTTAATTGGTGTACTTAGACCCTTCACATTTAAAGTAAATCTTGATATTGTTGGATTAATACCTATCATATGTTTAACTTTTCTATTCATTGCTTTTGTTCTGTTTTGTTTTGTTTTTTGTCTTCCACTCTTTTTCTGCCTTCTCTGTTTTTTTTTGTTTTTGCCTTCACTGGTTTTAATTGAACATTTTATGATTCTATTTTCTCTTCTCTCTTACATCAATTATACTTCTTTTTAGTGGCTTCCTTAGAATTTTTAATATACATTCATAACTAAGGCAAGTCCACTTTAAAGTAATAGTATACTGCTTCACAGTTAGTGCAAGTACCTTATAATGGTGTTCCCCATGCCTTCCTCCCACACGTTATGGCACTTCGACCATTCATTTCACTTATTCATAAGTAATGGTCACTGAAAGCATGGATTGTATAGGTTAGAACTAAACTGTACAGTGAAAATTTCACATATTTTGTAAATAATTTTTCTCATGTGGCTGTTATTATGCTCTACCATTTTATATTTTATTAGTGTTTGTGTTTTTAAACATGTCCAACTGTCCAATATGGTGATTTTTGAAGGCAAGGTATGAGACAGAAGAAAAATGTTATAGGCCTAGGTCCATGGACTCTTCTGACGGGGTTGATGAAGAGTTTTAATCTATATTTATTTATTTATTTTAGAGATAGTGTCTCACTCTGTCACCCAGGCTAGAGTGCAGTGGTGTGATTATAGCTCACTGCAGCCTCAAACTCTTGGGCTCAAATGATCCTCCTGCTCAGCCTTCAGAGTATCTAGGACTACAGGCATGTGCTACCATGCCTTGTTATTTTGTTGTTGTAGATTAAGAGATCTTGCTATGTTGCCCAGGCTGTTCTCAAACTGCTAGCCTCAAGCAGTCCTACCAAATGCTCCCAAAATGCTGGGATTACAGATGAAAGCCACCACACCCAGTCAAGAATTTTAATCTTTTGAAGCATTTTACTGCACCAGGCAACAAGGAAACTCTGGTAATCCAAATTGTTCCATTCCTTCGTGCATTGTCTGTGGTAAACAACGTGCACATCAAGCAATGGTTTCAACAAAACTGCAAAGACTCGACTCCAAAGCACAGACATTTGACAAATAAAAGGGCAGATTATTTTCAGTGGTTACCGGAAAATTGAAAGAGAGTAAAGCTTTTGTTTTTTTTTTTTTTAAAAAAAAGTCATAGTCAGTGAATAGCCTCAGGAAGCAAGCTATTTAGTAGCAGTTATTCATTGTCCAGAAAAGAAAAATGCACACAGTGATGAGATCCTAAATTAGAGTAAATAAAATGCTAGGGCTGGCAAAGAGGCTCCTGCCTGTAGTCCTAGCTGCTTGGGAGGCTGAGGTGGAAGGATTGCTTGAGCCCAGGAGTTTGGGCAGCATAACGAGATCCTGTCTCTAAAATCAAACAAACAAATAAAATATTAGGACAAGAGGGAGCACTACACACTGGGGTCTGTTGGGGGGAAATAGGGGAGGGACAGCGGGGGATGGGGAGTTGGGGAGAGATAGCATGGGGAGAAATGCCACATATAGGTGAAGGGGAGGAAGGCAGCAAATCACACTGTCACATATGCACCTATGCAACAATCTTGCATGTTCTTCACATGTACCCCAAAACCTAAAATGCAATTTAAAAAAAAGAAGAAAATGAAAAGTTTTCTCTCTCAAACAATACCATTAGTCAATGTCTTGATGATTTATGTCATAAACAGAAACAAATGGCTCTCTATGTAGGTTGATGAATCAACAGATTTTACCAGTAAATGTCATATTATAACATTAGTTTTTATTGTTATTACGTTGTTTGAGACGGAGTCTCGCTCTGTCACCCAGGCTGGAGAGCAGTGGTACCATCTCAGTTCACTGTAACCTGCCTCCCAGGTTCAAGCGAGTCTCCTGCCTCAGCCTCTCAAGTAACTGGGACTACAGGCACCCACCATCACACCTGGCTAATTAATATCATAACATTTGTAAGATTTGTAAACGAGGTGGTTTTTAAGACTTTTTTTTCCCCTGGTGCAAAGAGCTATCCCAAACAACAAACTCCCAGACGCATTCAATGTTCTGTCTTAGTATCTGGAATAAAAAGGTCTGATCTGGAGGAAACATGTGGGCATCTATACTGACAGGACCCACCAGTGAGCTCCAGGAGCAGCAAAGGGAACACAGGAAATTCTGACTTTGTTCACAACACACTCTTTTCTTCATAGAGAGGGGCTGGTGTCAAAGCCTATAAGATGAAATTTTAAAAGTCTGGATGATGTGACAAAAATAGTCAACTTTCTTAAACAGAGATACAGTCTGATCATGTACTGAAGATGAGATTTACTCATCTATCTCTTGACAAACTGTGGATTTCTATTTTTTTTTTTTATAGCTCTCCAACAATGGAGACAAACTGGATTTCTATGAAAAAACAGGTTTCTGCTATTCATGGGAAAGCAACGAACATTTTGCTGGTTTTTAACTTCTACTTCTTCTTCTTTTTTTTTTTTTTTTTTTTGTGATGAAGTCTCACTCTATGGCCCAGGCTGGAGTGCAGCTTCATGATCTCAGCTCACTGCAACCTCTGCCTGCTGGGATCAAGCAATTCTCCTGCTTCAGCCTCCCAAGTAGCCGGGATTACAGGCATAAGCCACCACGCCCAGCTAATTTTGTATTTTTAGTAGAGACCGTCAGGCTGGTGTCCATGTTGCTCAGGGTGGTGTCAAACTCCCAACCTCAGGTGATCCGCCTGCCTCAGCCTCCCAAAGTGCTGGGATTACAGGCGTGAGCCACCGCGACCAATTGGTTTTTAACTTCTTAAACTTGTAAATGAACTTTTTCTTGTTTTTGTTTTTTGAGACAAGGTCTCATTCTGTTCCCTACACTGGTATAGTGGCATGATCAGAGCTCACTGCAGCCTCAACTTCCTGGTTCAAGCCATCCTCCCACCTCAGTCTCTTGAGTAGCTGGGACTACATATGCATGCCACCATACCTGGCTTTTTTTTTTTTTTTTTTTTTTTTGCAGAGGTAGAATCACCTTATGTTGCTCAAGCTAGTTTTTCTTCTTTAAGAAGCATCTGAAATTATCATATTTCTGTTGAAAATTGTGTATTTGACCAGCAAATACACAGGCATAAGTTTCAATTAAGGGGTAAAGTCCATCCTTAAGTTTTAGTTTCAAAAAAGTATTAAAACTAAAACACTTTTAATACTTTTATATAGACCAGTTAAAGAGATCAAGAAGGTAATGCGTGTGTATAATAATTTTGTAATTGCTAGGCCTATAAGGGAGTGTTAGTCCATTTTGTGTTGCTATAAAGGAATACCTGAGGCTGGGTAATTCATAAAAACGTTTATTTTCCTTATGGTTCTGCAGGCTATACAAGAAGCATGATGCCAGCATCTGTTCCTGGTTAGTGTAAGGTATATTGCCGAGTTAAAATGAGGAAACTGAGGCCAGTGTGAGAAAATGAGAATCCAATTTATTCAGCTCCCGGGGGAGGTTCTGTGGTCCAGGAAGTCCCACTGGGCTTCTCAGGGTGTGGGGTTTTATAGGGAGTGGAGGTAATTGATTGGTCTTTAGGGAAACAAAGAGCAGACAGTTTCATTGGTGAGGAGGATTGATTGATTATTAGGGAAACAAAGAGAAGACAGTTTCATTGGTGAGGAGGATTGATTGATTATTAGGGAAACAAAGAGAAGACAGTTTCATTGGTGAGTCTTATTGGTGAGGGGGTTTGATTGATTACTAGGGAAACAAAGAGCAGAGAGTTTCATTGGTGAGGGGA
Organism: Aotus nancymaae; assembly: GCF_030222135.1. Taxonomy (NCBI): domain Eukaryota; kingdom Metazoa; phylum Chordata; class Mammalia; order Primates; family Aotidae; genus Aotus; species Aotus nancymaae. The sequence goes on from NW_026988429.1 coordinate 12,979,935, forward strand.
AGTCAAGGTGCTGATGGGGCGAGCTGCCATTGGTTGCCAGGCGGGACTACTGGTGGGCTGACCGGCTGGGGAGGTCAATGTTAAGCTGCCGTTGGACAAATCTTTGGTGGGCTTTTTAAATTTTGAAGGGGTTGAGTGAGGAATGCAGGAGTGGGTGTGGGGAGCCAGCATAGAGAGGCCAGCATGGGGAGAGATAAGTGTGTCAGCATGGAGAGGCCAGCACGGGGAGAGATAAGTGTGTCCATTTAACTCCTGGTGAGGCAGCCGGCATTATAGTTAGGCCTTCAGGAAGCTTCCAATCATGGCTGAAAGTGAAGGGGAGCCAGAGTGTCACATTGTGAGAGACGAAAAGAGAGAGAAGGTGGGGGGCAGTGTTCTCTTAAACAACCAGTTCTCACATAAACTAACAGAGTAAGAACTCATTCATTATCACCGGGACTGCCTCAAACCATTCATGAGAGATCTGCTCCCATGATGCAAACTCCTCCCATTAGGCCCCACCTCCAACTTTATTATATTTAAACATGGAATTTGGAGGGAACAAATATCCAAACCACAGCAGGCAGCCTGATCATGTCACTCAGTAAGGAAAAGCTTTTAAACTGTCTTAAAACAGTCTTAGGCCATTTTTATTCACATTGTTTTCTTTGCAGTTTTAGTAACTTTTCAACATTTTCAATAAAATTTAATGTTGTAAATAACATTAATTAAAATCAATTTACAACCTATATGTGAATTAAATCAACTCCTCTTACCTTTAAAAAAATGGTCTCATTTTGTCTTAAGCCTGCTTAACAAAAATGTATTATTTTTACAAAATGAGTTTTAAAATTTTATGAAAAGCCACTATGGAGATTAATTTCAAGAAAGGTAAGCTAATCTTAACTATTTGATTTTATTTCAGGGACATAGGTTTAAAAAGACATAACAACCACATTAGAATCTAATTTAGTAGAAATTTGTGATAAGAGTTTGGGATCTACTTGGATAAGGTAAAAAACCTAAAAAACCAAGTAGAGATAATGAATTAATATCTTTTTTTGGTAGGAGGAACCACATAAAATGATAGGCAAGTAAGTTAGCCAAAATAAACAGATCTTCAGGAAAAGATATCATTCTCTACTCAAAAGAGCATTGGCAATTATTATTGGATTGTTGTATCTACAACTTACTGATCATGCTAATGTACTATGGGCTTAGATAAAAATAATTTTTATATAGAGGTTCCCTGAGACCTGGAAATTATTTCAGGAGTTCCTCCAGAGGACAAAGAATGTGCTGGTGAACCTCTCTGTGGGACAAAAAAAATTGCATAGTATCTCCTCATCTCAATACAAAGTACTGTATAGAGTCTATTGCTTAGAATTTTTAAAAATATTAATCATGTTCATGACATCCTATGGTAAATATACTGTAATTTGTAACAATATACAAAAAGTGAAATAAAAAGTATATGATACTATCTGTATTTTCTTATTTTAAGAATTATATATCATTTTAGCAAATCATATGCATAATACATTAAATTATATATATAATTTTAATAATTTCTTTTTTTTTTTTGAGACAGAGTCTTGCTACATCATCAAGGCTAGAGCATAGTGGCATGATTGTAGCTCACTGCAGCCTTGACCTCCTGGGCTTAAGAGATCCTCCTGGCTCAGGCTTTTGAGTAGCTGGGACTATAGGCATGTGCCACCATGCCTGGCTAATTCTTATTTTTAAATTTTTAAAATATTATGTAGAGATAGGCTCTCACTATGTTGCCCAGGCTGGTCTTGAACTCTTGGGCTCAAGTGATCCCCCCTACTTTAGCCAACCAAAGTGCTAGGATTACAGGTGTTAGACACCACATTTGGCCTAATTTTAATAATTTATTTCTATATTCCAATAGATCAGTTTTCATACCTTCAGGGATGTATATACCCACTTTGGAAGCCACTGTTCTAGTCATAGAATTTTATCATTAACTCTACCAACCAACCTCATTTGATTAAGATTTATTGACCATTCCACCCCACAATAGTAGAATATAAATTCTTTTCAAGTGACCATGGGAATATTTATTAAAATATAGCATATTTGGGGTCATAAAGCAAGTGTCAACAAGCTAAAAAGAACATGTATGTTCTCTAACTACAACTGAAATAAATTAGATATCAATGACTGCTAAAAAATTGCTAGGTAGACCCCAAATATTTGGGAACTAAATAAGAGACTTCTAAATATTCAATGGGCCAAGAAGAAATCAAAGGCAAAGTGACAGTATTTTAAATAGAGTGAAAATGAAAACTCAATACATCAAAATGTCTGGGATGCCCTTGAAGCAGTAGTTAAGGAAATTTTTACAACACGAAACACTTACATTAGAATAGAAAAAAGGTCCCAAATCAATGACTCCAGCTTTCATCTTAAGACACCAGAAAAGGAAGATTAAACTCAAAGTGCATAGAAAAAATAAAATAATAAAGTTCACAGCAAAAATAATAAAATAAAAATCAGAAAAACAATAGCAAAAATCTGTGAAACCAAAACTGCTTCTTTGAAAACAAAAATCAATAAAATTGATATGTCTCTAGCTAGGGTGATTAGGAACAAAAGACAAAAGATGCAAATTAACAATATTACTAATGTGGAATGTAACATCACTACAAGTTATATAGATAATAAAAGATAATAATAGAATATTATGAATGACTCTATGCCAATGAATTCAACAACTTAGAGCAAATTCCTTGAAAGGCACAAAATATCAAAGCTCACGCAAGTAGAAATATATAGCCTAAATAGTCCCATGCTTATTTTAAACATTTAATTTGTAGTTAAAGATTTTCCCACAAAAGACTCCATATCCAGGTGGCTTGCTGCTCTGATGAAGTCTATAAAATCACAAAAATAAAATAATACTAATTCTACTAAAACTCTCAGAAAATTGAAAAGTAGGGAATATTTCAATGAATTCTATAAATTTAAGATTAACCTGATACCAGAAAGCAGACAAAGGCAAGCAAACTACAGACCAATATTCCTCATGAGCATAGATGCAAAAATTCTAAACAAAATATTAGCAAATGGAATTCAACAATATATAAAAAGGATAATGTATCATGACCAAAGTGGGGTTTATTCCAAGAATGCAAGGCTGGTTTGAGATTCAATTTACAGGCACCAATCAAGGCCAGGTGCCTGTAATTCTAGCACTTTGGGAGGCTAAGGCAGGAGGATCACTTCAGCCCAGGAGTTCAAGAACAGCCTGGGCAACATAGTGAGCCCTGTCTCTACTTATAAAAAAGAAAGAAAGAAAAAAGCTAGCTATGCTGGCATTTGCCTATAGTCCTAGGTACTTGGGAGGCTGAAGTGGGAGGATCACTTGAGCTAGGGAGGTCAAAGCTGCAGTAAGCCATGATCACACTACTGCACGCCAGTCTGGGTGACAGAATGAGAAGCTGTCTCTTAAAAACAAACAAAAAACAAAAACCAATCAATGTAATTTACCATATTGACGAACCAAAAAGAAAAAACATATGATCCTCTCAATAGATGAAGAAAACGCATTTAGCAAAGCTCAACAACCATTTCTGATAAAAACTCTAAGCAAATTACTATTAGAACATCCTGAACTTGATAAAGGGCGTCTAAAAAAATTATAGTTACCATTATACCTACTAGTGAAAGCCTAAATGCTTTCTTCCTAACATCAGGAACAGATAAGGATGTGCACTTTCACCACTGCTATTCAATATGGCACTGGAGATTACAGCCAATGCAATCAGGCAAGAAAAAAAATAAAGGGCATCCAGACTGAAAAGGAAGGAGTAAAACTTATTATTTGAAGACAACATGATCGTTACAGAAAATTCAAAGGAATTTGCAAAACAGATAGATATTAGAAGGGACAAGTGATTAGAAGTAGCTTTAGCAAGGTTATAGGATACAAGGACAAAATAAAAAATTCAATTGTATTTCCATACACTATTGGAAATACAATTTGAAACTGAAAAAAAATTGAAAACTCCACACATGATTACATAAAAAATTAAATACTTAATAATTACTGAAAACTATAAAATATTGCTAAAAGAAATTGAAGAAGACCTAAATGGAGAAACACACTTTGCTTATGGATTGGAAGAATCAATATTAAGATGTCAACTGTCCCTAAGTTGATTCATATATTCAATGCATTCCCAACCAAAATACCACTAGGTTTTTTGTAAAAATTGACAAATTAATTATTAAATTCAAATGGAAATACAAAGGCTCTAGAATAGCCAAAACAATTTTTACAAAAGAAGAACAAATTTGAAGAACTTTCATTACATACCCCTAAGGCACTATGAAACTACAATAATCAAGACAGTATGGAATTGGCATCAAGATAAATAGATAAATGGAAATCCCAGAAATAAAACCACACATATGTAAACAACTAATGTTTTCATAAATGCTAAAAGCAATTCTTTTTTTTTTTCAACAAATTTTACTGGAACAATTGGATATCCATAACAAAAAAGAAAAAAAGAAAATGAACTTTGATCCATACTACACAGTACATAAAACAAGTAATTCAAACTGGATCACAAACCTAAATGTAAAACCTAAAACTACAAATGTTCTAGAAGAAAACACAGGAGAAACTCTTTGTGACCCTGGTTTAGTCAATAGTTTCTTAGAAACAATACCAAAATCACAATCCAGCCACGATTTTTTTTTTTTTTTTACTTTATCCAAATGAAGAACTTCTGCTCTTTGAAAAATACTATTAACAGAATGAAAAGACAAGAGTCAGTGTTGGAAAAATATTTGTAAATCACATATCTGATAGAGAACTGTGTCCTTTAATGTGCAAAGAATATATATATTTTCAAAACTAATAAAAATTTAAAAAATTAACAACCTAATACAAAAATGGGCAAAATATGACTTTACCAAAGAAGATATACAGATGGCAAATAAGCAAATGAAGAGATGTTCAAAAAATCATTAGCCATTAGATAAATACACACTAAAAATCACGAGATTCTTCTACACCCCAATTGGAACATCTTAAATTCTGAAGACTGTCCATGCCAAGTGTTGTCAAGGATGTGGAGCAACTGTAACTCTTATATATTGCTGGTAGGAATGAAAAATGATTAACCACTTTGAAAAACAGTTTGGCAGCTTCTTAAAATTTAAACATATGCTTACCATATAACCCAGTCATTCTGTTCCTAGGTATTTACCTAGGAGAAATTAAAGCATATGCCCATAAAATTACTTGTGCACAATTGTTCATATCAACTTTATTTGTAAGAGCCTCAGACTAGAAATAACACAAATGTGCATCATTGGATTAATGGATAAACAAATTGTGGTAAATTTGTACAATGGAAATGGAATACTACTCATTAAAGTACTCATTTTATTCCTAAAAAACAATAAAATAAATGAATATTGATACATGCTATAACATAGATGAATCTCAAACTATCACATGAAGTACAAGAGGGCAGGCAAAAAAAGAGTATATATTTTATAACTCCATTTGTGTAAAAGTCTAGAAAATGCAAAATAATCTACAATGACAGAAAATAGATCATCTGGATGGGCATAAGGCAGGGAAGTGCAGGAGGGAGAGATTACCAAGGGTCACAATGAACCTTTTGGTGTGATGGGTATGTTCATTGACTGGACTGTGATGATGGCTTCACAGGTGTATACATATGTCAAAATTCACCAATTGTATACTTTAAACATGTGCTGTTTATTATATATTAACCATATTTCAATAAAGCTTAATTAAAACTCCATTGTTGTATTTCATATATCCTCCTTGAAAAAGGTCTTTTTAAAAATAATGTTTTATCCTTATGGTTAAGTACTTTGTGATGCTGTATTACTTATCATTTGGAATTCTATAAAGTCATTTATAGAATATACACTCTATGTCTGTTGTGTAGTTGTTATAAAAGATGCATTTAAATCTTTTGAAATCATTTAAAAGGAAGTACATTTATAGATTTTATATTGGTTCCATTTTATTGTGTTATTCAAACCTACTGTATCTTTATGAAATTTTAAAATATATTTTGAAAATGTAGATTTATTGCCTGCAATTATAATTACACATTTATTGTTTCATTGATGATAGATTCTTTTACATATGCTTGACTGTGTGGGAAGGGACTCTTTTTTGAGGATGGTTCTTTGGAGGCAACTTGAAATTTCTTTTTCTTGTTTTTAGATACTGTATAGAGAACAATTGAAATTTCTTAATCTCTGCATTAAGTTGAAGTTTTTTTTTTATTGCTTCAGAATTTTTATCTTCAATTATTCCTTTTTTCTTTTTCTTTTTTTTGAGACAAGATCTCACTCTGTCACCCAGGCTGGAGTGAAGTGGCACTATTGTGGCTCACTGCAGCCTCAACCTCCCTGGTTCAAGTGGTCCTCCCACTTCAGCCTCCCAAGTAGTTGGGACTATAAGCAAGCATCACTACAGCAGCTATATTTATTTATTTATTTTAGAGTATAGATGAGGTCTTGCTATGTTGCCCAGGCTGGTTTTGAACTCCTGGGCTGAAGTGATCCTTTCACCTTGGCCTCCCAAAGTGCTGGGGTTACAAGTATGAGCCACCACATCCAGCTTAATTATTACTTAAATTGCGCATATTGCTGGCCTTTCCTTTACCTTCTTGTGTAGCTCTGTGTCTTGTCTGTTGGAGCCTAGATGCCCAGAGCAGCATCCTTTTTGGAAGAGACTTTGGATACTATGATCTCCCAATCTCCTCAACTTATAGACAAGGAAATGAAGGCACAGAGAATGTCTTACCTAAGACCAAATGACTGGGCGAACTGGTTTGGAACATCAAAGTTTTGATTCCTTGTTCTATGCCTTTTGTACTACATCTTCTTCTTCTTCTTTCTATGATGGATCATCATTTCCCTTTAAGGGTTCTCTGCTTAACCTCCCTGTGGCTTGAGACATGTTTTCATATTGTTTCCTTTATTGCTTATTAGCTACATTGTCTTATTTCTCTGGGGGAAGCAAAGTTGTGTGAGAAAGCTTTTAATAACCTTTTCCCCACCCTGCTACTCTATGACTATGATCGATCTTTTGAGAACACTGTCTTTCTGTCTTTTTCTAATTTGTAGTCCTCAGATCTTTTATTTTGTGAGATGGAGTCTCACTCTGTTGCCCAGGCTGGAGTGCAGTGGCACAATCTCAGCTCACTGCAACCTCCACCTCCCAGGTTCAAACAATTCTCCTGCCTCAGCCTCCTGAGTAGCTGGGACTACAGGCTAATGCTTTGTATTTTTAGTAGAGCTGGGGTTTCACTGTGTTAGCCAGGATGGTCTCGATCTTCTGATCTTGTGATCCACCCGCCTCAGCCTCCCAAAGTGCTGGGATTACAGGCGCCTGATCTACTTTCTTTTCTTACAGTCAATTCAGTTACTTCAATCTCCTGTTTGTGGTTCTCAAGATTTTCCCTCCATTTTCTTTCTTTTTCTTTGAGATCTTGAGGTTAAAAAACCTTTCCCTCCCACCCCCATTATAACGGAGACTTACCTTGTTAATTCATGTCTTGTTTAAGCTTATTTTGTCTTCTATATCTCTATTGTTACTTTAGTGGGTTTTCTCAATTTATTCCATCTTCTTCACAGAACCCTTTTGCTTATAAAACTCAGGAGAATACAGAAGTTCAATTGTATTCTACAAACTATCATGTGAAGTAAATTATCAGTAAAGATTAGGATGGTAAATAGTTTTCATCTGACGACTCCTTTTGTGAGCCATCTCTTTTGTTTCCCTGATAGGATGAGCTCTGGCTGCCAGGTATAGTAAACAGAATTGATAGGAGATCAAATAAGAAAATGTGCATAAAAATAATTTCACTAAAAATACACTGAGCAAGTATATTAGCCTCAAAATCATGATTATCATTAACTAAGATCATTAATTCATAATGTTAAACTTTAAAAGATAAAGGATAGTTACATGTATATTACAGTTAAATTAAATGCTGCTTTTGTGGACATGGTGGACCACTGTACTAGAATTCCTTTTCCCAGAACTATGCAAGCCAGAGCCACATTTCAGAAACTATTTTTTTAAAGAATCAGAAATCAATTGGAATTATAATAAAACACATATCTGATGAAACATAATGTTCGTATAAAATAAAATGTGCTTACTTGTTTCCAATTACATATATGTATACATTTTTACATAGAATAAAAAGAATCACCTATTTTTCAGACACTGAGCTGGAACCTCCCAACTAAGCTACTCCTGGATTTCTAAATGTCTGAAACTGTGTAACATTACTTTTGTTGTTTCAAACTGCTAAGTATTGGGATAATTTGTTATGCAGTCATACATAACTAATACAGCAACTCTGCCATGACATTTCCTCCAAACTCTTTCAAGGTACAGGGGACTGGGTAATGGGGAAGGAAGTCCACCTCAGGAAATTGTTCCAGGGCTTTCATCATTGGGAGTGGTTGGATCAATGCTTTGTCACTTCTTTTCCAATAGTAAGTCGAGTCATGGATTGCCAGCACTCCCTTAGTTCTAAAGGGAGAGTCATGACTCTGATCATAGAAAGAACATGGAGACTTACAGATGGCATTTTTTTCTTTATGTGTGTATAAAGATAATATGTTGGGGCTGGGCACGGTGGGTCATGCCTACAATCCCAACACTTTCGGAGGCCGAGGTGGGCAGATCACGAGGTCAGCAAATCGAGACCATCCTGGCCAACATGGTGAAACCGTCTCTACTAAAAATACAAAAATCAGCTGGGCACAGCGGTGAGACTCAGTTTCAAAATAATAATAATAATAATAATAATCTGTTGAAAAATTAAGCAGTATCATCATCTTGAGCCCTCATCAACAAGCATTAAAGGTTTTTTGGGTTTTTTTGTTTGTTTGAGATGGAGTCTCACTCCGTCAAGCAGGCTGGAGTGCAGTGGAGCAATCTCAGCTCACTGCAACCTCCACCTACCAGGTTCAAGTGATTCTCCTGCCTCAGCCTCTCGAGTAGCTGGGATTATAGGCACGTGCCACTGTGCCTTGCTAATTTTTGTATTTTTAGGAGAGTCGGGGTTTCACCATGTTGGCCAGGCTGGTCTGGATGGAACTCCTGACCTCAGGTGATCCACCTACCTAGGCCTCCCAAAGTGCTAGGATTACAGGTGTGAGCCACCTTGCCCAGCAATATAATTTATTAAACTGCTAACTATTCATTGGTCTTAAAAATTTCATTTCTAACAAGTGAAATTTATATAATTATGGTCAATATTAATGGTAAGTAATAAAAAAGGAGGAGACCTAGAATTTTTCATAACAGTCAGTGCACTGACATAATTTTTGTATTATAGAACAGAATTTTTGTTTTGTGATACAGGGTCGCACTCTGTCATCCAAGCTGGAGTGCAGTGATGCCATCACGACTCACTAGAGCCTCAACCCTCAGGGTTCAAGCAATCCTCCCACTTCAGAGTCCTAAATAGCTGGGACTATGGGCACATTCGACCATGCCCAGCTAATTTTTAAATTTTTTGGAGAGAAGGGTCTTGCTATGTTTCCCAGGCTGGTCTTGAATTTCTGGGCTCAAGTGATCCTCCTGCTTTGGCCTCCCAGAGTGCTGGGATTACAGGGATGAGCTACTGCACCTGGCCTAAAATTTAATTCAGTGCTTCTATACTACTTAAACACGTGTGCTAAACTGGGAGAGGTTCGGGGAAAAGAAAATTGAAGAGAAATTGACAATTTAGTTATCGGGTATGATGAAACCAGTTATTTTTTCTGTTCCCCTGAAAGGGATACTGTCACTTTAAATTTAATATAAAGCAAACACTGCCAAGTTTGATCTGCCAAGGGAAAGTAGCAAAAGAGTTGTTAAATTGGTAACTTAGGTCAGTAAGTTAAAATTGCCAAATTGGCCCCCTGCCTAAAATGGCCATGGGAGAGAGTAAAATTAGGTTGAATTTTCCTAAGTGGTTGAAAACTACCTTCTGTTTGGTAGAAAATATGCAAGAAGTTTTGGCTCCTGATTATAACACACTGTCTTATATGTTTTATATGGAGAAATGACTAGTGAAAAAAGTGAGAGAGAGGTTGGAAAAATATGTGACAAGCTGCCCAAGGAAGATTGAAAAATTCTTGTCACTGTTTTTACAATTTCTTTCTGAAGTATGTAGGTATTTTACTTCTGAGTCTCAAGAGCCATTATAGAAAATTCTTCCCAGAAAAAGTAGTAAACTTGACAAACTGCCATCAAAAGGACTTACTCTAAGTAAAAATTCAGGAAATTTAGAAAATTAGAAATTTAGATAATTATAGAGTTTTAGAGAGAATTAACCATACGAGGAAAGAAATCCATATGTGTCATAGAATATATATACACATGCACACCCATGTATAATATTTTTAGTAAAATACTCTAAAGAAATACTGGCTTTAGCTGACTTCACTTGCAAGTTGTTTTAGCTTATTTCTGTGCTGTGTTTTGGAACTCTAACTTTGGTATAGGGTCAGGCAATAACCCATCATTTAATTTTAAAAAGACATCTGCTCCTGCACCTTTTCCAAGGATTCCAAGAAAATGTAGTACTGTTTACCACCACTTGGTAGAGTTGTACAATATCTGCAGGACTACCTCCCTCTTCATAAAAGTATTTTTAATCTCCAAAGGTCTAAAATTGCAAAACAATTCTCATATGACAGCTTTATGGACACATTTATGAAAAAGTTATATTACAGTGGCTCCCACCTGTAATCTAAGCACTTTGGGAGGCTGAGGCGGGTGGATCACTTCAGGTCAGGAGTGCGAGACCAGCCTGGCAAACATGTTGAAACCCTGTTTGTACAAAAAAAATACAAAAATTAGTCAGGCGTGGTGGCACACATCTGTAGTCCCAGTTACTTGGAGGCTAAGGCAGGATAATTGCTTGAACCTGGGAGGTGAAGGCTGCAGTGAGCTGAGATTATGCCACTGCACTCCAGCCTGGGCAACAGACCAAGATTCGGTCTCAAAAAAAAAAAAAAAAGGTTATAGGCCTGACATGGTGGCTCACACCTATAATTCCAGCACGTTGGGAGGCCAAGGTGGGTGGATTGCTCGAGTCCAGGAGTTCAAGACCAGCCTGGGCAGCATAGTGAAACTCTGTCTCTACAAAAAATATAAAAATTAGTGGATGCGGTGTCACGCATCCTATAGTCCCAACTACTCGGGAGGCTGAGGTGGGAGGATCGCTTGAGCCCAGGAGTTCTGAGCTATAGTGCGCTATGATGATCCGGTGTCTGTACTAAATTCAGCATCAATATGGTGACCTCCCAGGAGCGGGGGACCAACAGGTTGCCTAAGGAGGGGTGAACCGACCCAGGTCGGAAACAGAGCAGATCAAAACTCCCGTGCTGATCAGTAGTGGGATTGCACCTGTGAATAGCCAGTGCACTCTAGCCTGGGCAACATAGCAAGACTCCGTCTCCAAAATAAAAAAAATAAAAAAAGAAAGAAAAAGAAAAAAAAAGCTTATAATTAAGCAGAGAGTATTTGGTGAAGAACCAGAGTAAGCAGTGACAATTTTACCTACAAGAGAAATGTAGGGGGGCTTCTGTGATGTGGGGAGGCTTCAAGGAAAAGGTGTGTTTTCAGCCGGGCTCTGATGGGTAGGATTAGACTTGAGGGGATTGAGAGGAAGGCACTAGATTAGCAGAGGAGTTGAGGGGAGCACCAAGAACAGTGTGAACAGACAAAATGAGGAGACAGATTTAGATCAGGACTGAAGGCTTATGCCAGAACTAATTTCCAGAACAAATGAATCAGCTGAGAGAGACAAGGAAGGTTACTGGGTTTAATAAATGGGCAGTGCATGAAGAGCCCTGGAGGTGCTATTTCAGGAGACTGGTCATTTATGGACAGAACTATTTATTATTTATAATAAACATTTGATTTTTTGTGAATAAATTCATTCATAGTTTCTCATGAAAAATAACATTTTATCTTAAAGACCCCTACTGGAGGACTTTATTACTTTTTTTGGTAGGATAAGTTACAAGGATTTTTTTCCCTGATAGATAAAGTAGCTTAAGAATCCCCCTTATTTCAGTAACTTAAATCTAAAAATCTTTGTCTTCAAATCCTTAAGTTTAAAAAGAGGAAAACTGTTTTCTAGCCCAAGAGGCCAGTAACAACAACAACAAAAAAATAGATTTCAGTCATTATGCCTTCAAAATATACACCTTGAGCAGACCTGTAGACTTTAGGCTCATTTCCTCCGATTTGCTTCAAGGCATTGAACTCAACTCTTCGTTGAAAAGGCTGTTGCAGACCCAAGCCAGAGGATCCCAGCAAAGTATTAATAGTTGGTTCTGTGGCTTTTGCTTATGCCTTGGAAAATGTGTGTCATGGAGAGGAGTGTTAGAGAGAAAAGGACACATGGTACGACGTATACCTACTCTGTCTTTCTTTCATATCACGAGGTGTAGACACTAAGACTGAATGTGCCCATATCTAGGGATTGGAGAAATACCCCAGAGATGATGGATGAGAAATGATCTCAATGGAATAATGTGCTTTAGCTGATTGTACATTATTGGATAACCATGATCAAGGGTTGATTTGGAAAAGGGTATATAAATTATCTACATTCCTTGCAATTGTGAACCCAACTGTAAACAGAATTATATGAATGAATGTATTACAATTTAAAACATAAAATGAGGTTTTACCTTCTGATCTCTTGGGACATCTTTGCCCTTGAATCAAACATGGATGTGAAAAAAATGATGCATGTTTAAAATGTAATTATTAAATTCTCCAACTATATCATGTATACAAAATAACAGCTAAGAAAAAATCTTATTCTTTATTGTATTTTTATGCAATTTTATTCATATGGCTTTAGTTTTAGAGACATGAAGATTCTATACTTTTCTTTCATAATGAAGATTACCCTTTTCATTTTGTTCAAATCAATAAGAAAAAGTGGCTGCAGTTACAAATACAAATAAGAAACAGTCACCTACATACAATGGGATGAGGCTCTGGGGGACTTTGGGAGGCAGTGAATATACCGTGCATGTGGAATGTGACTCACAGGGGTCAGTAGGCAGCCCCTAGATGGTTCCCAGTGACAGCAGCCTCCTCCTATTCTTGCTCATGTATAATTCCCTCACCTTGATTGTGGCCTGGATCTAGTGACTCACTTCTAACAAATAGAATGCCAGAAAGGTGAGTCACTTCTGAGATTAGGTTATAAAAATAGGCTGGCGTCTGTCTTGCTCTCTTTTGCCTGCTTATTCTGAGGGGGGCCAGCTGTCTTGTTGTAAGCAACCTATGGACAGCCCTATGTGGCAAAGAACAAACTATGTTGGCCTCTGGCCAACAGCGAGTAAAGAACTGAGTCTAACAACTCATGAGGACTTGAATCCTGCCAACAACCATGTGAGTGAGCTTGAAAACAGATGAGGCCTTCAGATGACTGCAGGCTCAGCCAACACCTTAATTGCAGCCTGAGCGAACCACCTAAATGCTCCCAGATTTCTGTTAAGTTTTGGAGTAAGTTTGGAGTAATTCAGAGCATAATTTACACTCCCCTCAAGTAGCTTATGATCTAATTAAATACACTAAGCATACAAATAAAAATAATAGCTAACAAATATAGTATTTACTATATGCCAGGGATTCTTCTAAGCATTTTACATTTAATTAATCATTAATCATTTTAATTAATTTATTTATTTATTGAGACAGGGTCTCACTCTGTCACCAAAACTGGAGTGCAGTGGCTTGATCACAGCTCACTGCAGCCTCAAACTCCCCAGGCTCAGGTGATCCTCCCACCTCAGCCTCCCAAGTAGCTGGGAATAAAGGTGCATGTCACCACACCTGGCTAATTTTTGTATTTTTTGTAGAGATGGGGTTTCAACATGTTGCCTGGACTGGTAGTCTTGAACTCCTGAACTCAAGTGATCTACCCACCTTAGCCTCCCACAGTGCTGGGATTACAGGCTTGAGCCACTACTCCTAGCCAGTCCTTAATGATTTCATCTTTTTTTTTTTTTTTTTTTTTTGAGACAGTGTCTTGCTCTGTCACCAAGGCTGGAGTGCAATGGCACAATCTTGGCTCACTGCAACCTCTGCCTCCTGGGTTCAAGCAATTCTCCTGCCTCAGCCTCCCGAGTAGCTAGAAATACAGGCTTCTGCCACCACGATCCCCCAATTTTTTTTTTTTTTTTTTTGTATTTTCAGTAGAGACGGGGTTTCACCATGTTGGCCAGGTTGGTCTCAAACTCCTGACCTCAAGAGATCCACCTGCCTTGGTCTCCCAAATGCTGGGATTACAGATGTGGGCCACCATGCCCGGCCAATCATTTCATCTTTACAACAACTCTATTAGGTATTATTACTATCACCATTTTATAAAGAAATTAAGGCAACATGAGGTTAAATAACTTGCTCATGGTCATACAGTAGAGCTGAGATTCAAACTCAGTTTTGTGCCAGATTTCAAGTTCTTTTGTACTGCCTCTTGCTATTTTATATACCGTAATAGAACTATGTATGCTTCATGGAAGTACTACAGCATGAGGAATGATTAAATCTGTAGGGTAAAACGGTTAGAGGATTCGCAGACATCTAAGCAGGATTTGAAAGACAGAGGAAAGGCATTCCAGGCAGATGAAATAACATATGCTAAGGCACAGACTGACTGTTACTATTCCTTTCAAATGTTTGTAATCAAAGTAGTGTGGTCTTCTTCACATTCTGACCTTCATTTCTATTGATAAACATCACTCTCTCTGAATTCTAGTAAATCATTACTCTTTAAGAAAAGTGTAATTCCTGATTCTGAACCAAGTGCAATGACAGAGGCTCAGAAAGAGTTGAGAAGAAAAATCACCTTGTTTGTTTTAACACATGAGGTGATTTTGAAGATTAGTAATGGAGGCACTTGTCTCTTGTAGCAACAGAAGCATGGTGTTGACACACTGTCTACATTCTGTCCACTTGGAGTGCCTAACCACTACAGTTCTGTCCACTGGTCTTGGGAATAAGTTTCTATATTTAAATGTAACTTTAAATAATCTTGGCTAGGCATGGTGGTTCACACCTGTAATCCCAGCACTTTGGGAGGCTGAGGCAGGTGGATCACCGAGGTCAGAAGTTCGAGAACAGCCTGGTCAACATGGCAAAACTCTATCTCTACTAAAAATACAAAACTTAGCTGGGCGTGGTGGCATGTACCCATAATCTCAGCTACTAGGGAGGCTGAGACATGAGAATCGCTTGAACTTGGGAGGCGGAGGTTGCAGCGAGCTGAGATTGCACCACTGCACTCCAGCCTGGGGGATAGAGTGAGACTCTTTGTCTCCAAAAATAAAAATAAATAAATAATCTCACATCAGACCCAAATATGATAGAAAAAAATGAAAAAGAAAAAAGGGGTGATTAATTATTCACTGAAAAAAATTAAAAGAGGCAACACTAAAAACAGAGAGAAGAGGCTACAGATACAACTAGGGACATAAAAAGAGTGGTTGCCTTTTCCTCATTATCATAATTATCCTTAAAAGTTCATTTAAAATGATTTTGAGATAATTGTAGATTTAATGCAGTTGTAAGAAATAATGCAGAGAGATCCCAAATATCCTTCACCCAGTTTCCCCCAATGATAACATTTTTCATAACTACAGCACAACATTACAACCAAAAAATTAACATTGATGCATCCTTGGAACTCACTCCATTTTCTTCAGTTTTACATGCTTACTTACATGCTTTACTTTACACTTGTGCTTACTTACATGCACATGTGCTTACTTCTATTCATTTTGATCATGTGTGTAGAATCATGTGACCCCACAATCAAGGTACAGAACTGTTCCATCACAAGGATCCCTCATGCCATACTTCTGTGGCCACAGCCACTTCTATCCCTCTTATTGTCCCCGGTCCCTGGCAACCACTAATCTGTTCTTCCTCTCTACAGTTTTGTCATTTCAAGAATACTATATAAAAAGAATCTTTTGAGACTGGCTTTTTTCACTCGGCGTAATTCTTTTGAGAGTCATCCATGTTGTTGTGGTATTAATAGTTCATTCCAAATTAATGCTGAGTAGTATTCCATGGTATGCATGTCCCATAGTTTAACAGTTCACCCACTGAAGGGCATTTGAGTTGTTTCTTATGTGGGGCTATCACAAATACAGCTTATATGAGCATTTGTGTACAGGTTCTTGTGGGAACATAAGTGCCCAAGAATGTAACTGCTGAATGCATGCTTAGTTTTGTAAATGAAACAAAACAAAACACCATACTCTGTTCCAGAGTGGCTGTATCTTTTTATACTCCCACTAGCAACGTATAAGTAATCCCAATTTTTCTGCATCCTCAGCAGCATTTGGTATATCACTATATTTTATTTTAGCCACACTGATAGGTGTGTAGTGTATCTCATTGTGGTATAAATTTGTATTTTGGTAATAACTAATAACTGTTGAATTCTTTTCATGTCCTTATTTGCCACCTGTGTAGCCTCTTTAATGAAATGTTATGTTCATGTCATTTGCCTTTTTGTGATTGGATTTTTTTTTGTACTGTTGAGTTTTGAGAGTTCTATGTATATAGTTTAGAAACAAATCCTTCATAGGGTATGTGGATTGCAAAGGGATTATCTCAGCCTGTATTTTGTTTTTTTCAATGTCTTCACAGAATTTTTTGGAGAGCAAAAGTTTTTAATTTTGATAAAGTTCAGTTTAACAACTTTTAATTTTATTGATTTTGCTTTTGGTGTCAAATTTAAGACCTCTTTGTCCAGTCCTATGTTCCAAAGATTTTCATCTATTTTTTCTAAGTTTTACATTAAATGTTTCAATTTTTTTTTCATGGAGACAGAATCTTACTCTGTTGCCCATGCTGGAGTACAGTGGTGTGATCTCAACTCACTACAACCTCTGCCTCCTGGGTTGAAGTGATTCTCCTGCCTCAGCCTCCCGAGTAGCTGGGATTACAGGAGCCCACCACCACATCGGTTAATTTTAGTATTTTTAATAGTTTTGTATTTCACCATGTTGGCCAGGCTGGTCTCGAACTCCTGACCTCAGGTGATCCACTGGCCTTGGCCTCCCAAAGTGCTGAGATTACTGGCATGAGCCACTGCACTTGGCCTAAATGTTTTAAATTTAAATCAGTAATCCATTTTGAGTTAAAGTGTGAGACTTAGGTTGAGTTGTTTTTTTTTTTTTTTTGCCTATGCACACCCAATTATTCTAGCACTATTTACTGAAAAAGTTATCCTTCTTCTATTGAATTGCTTTTGCACCTTTGTCAAAAATCACTTGAGCATATTTGTGCAGATCTATATCTGAGTGCCTCTATATTTTATTCCATTGATCTATGTGCCTATGTCTGTGCCAATCCCGTGCAGTCTTAGTTACTGTATCCTTATTATATTATATATATTAAGACATATATTAAAACTAGAATGATTCTTACTATGTTATTCTTCTTTTTCAAAATTGTTTTAGCTATTCTAGGGCCTGCACCTTTCCATATAAATTTTAAGATAAGCTTATCTATATTATAAAACACCTTGCAGAGATTTTGATTGGAATCACATTAAACCTACAGCAATCCATTTGGGGAGAATTGACATTTTCACTAAATTGAGTGTTCCAATTCACGAACATAGTATGTTTCTCCATTTATTTAGAATAAACTCCACTAGGTCATGGTACAGAATTCTTTTTATATATTGCTAGAATCTATTCACTATTTTGTGTTTTTTTTTTGACTAAGTTCATGAGAGATAGCGGTCTATAGTTTTCTTTTGGTGTATAATCTTTGGTTTTGGTTTCAGGGTAATACTAGCATCATAAAATGAATTGGGAAGTATTCCCTCCCCTCAAGATTGCACAGAACTGGTGTTAGGTCTTCTTTAAAGGTTTGGCAGAATTCTCCAGTTAAACTTGCTGAGCCTGGAGGTTTCTTCTTTGAGAGTTTTAAAATTATGAATTCAATTTCATGAATAGCTATAGCGTTATTCAAACTGTTTCATATTGAGTTATGGTAGTTTGTGTTTTTTGAGTAGCGGATCATTTCATCTAAGTTGTTAAATTTACATGTGTAGAGTTGTACTAGTATTCCCTTATTCTTTGAAGCCTGCAGTGATAGCCCTTGTTTTACTTTTGATATTGTTAATTAGAATCTTCTGTTTTATTCTTTGTCAGTCTTTCTAGAGGCTTGTTTAGTTTTACTGATTTTCTCTATTGTTTTTGTTTTCAATTTCATTGATTTTTTTCTTTATTATTTCCTACCTTCTGCTTGCTTTGAGTTTATTTTGCTCTTCTTTTTCTTGTGTCTTGAAATAAGACTTCCTTTTTGACCCGTGAATTATTTAGAAATGTGCTGTTTAGTTCCCAAGTGTTCGGAGATTTCCCTGTTATCTTTCTGTTATTGTTTCTGTTTTGACTCCATTGTGCTAATGAACATAACATCAATTTCAGTTGAACAAATTTCAATTTTTTATAATTTGTTGAGTTTTGTTCTACGGCTCAGGATATGATCTATGTTGGTATACGTTTCATGGGCACTGAAAAAAATGTGTATTCTGCTACTTTTGGGTAGAGTATTCTATAATGTTGATTAAATCATGTCTGTTGGTGGTGATGCTGAGTTTTTTCATATCCTTGCTGATTTTGTCTAGTTGTTCTATCAATTGTTGATAGATGGGTGTTGAAGTCTCCAACTATTATTTTGAATTGATCTATTTCTCCTTCCAGTTCTACAATTTTTATTTCATGTATTTTGCTGTTCTGTTGTCTAGTGAATACATATTTTGAATTGTCATGTCTTCTTGGTGGATTGACCCTCTTATCATTATATAATGTCCAATTCTGCCACTGGTAATTTTCTTTGCTCTGAAGTCTTCTTTATGTGATATTAATATAGCCATTTATGTTTTCTTTTGATTATGTTTACATATCTTTTTACATTCAACCTGCCTGTATCATTAAATTTGAAATGAACTGATTGTAGACATCATAGAGTTGGGTCATGTTTTGTTTTTGTTTTTCTCTTTTAAGTCAGGATCTCACTATGCTGCCTAGGCTGGTCTCAAACTACTGGGCTAATGTGATCCTCCTGACTCAGCCTATTGAGTAGCTGGGATTACAGGTATGCACCACAGCACCTAGCTTTTAATCTACTCTGCCAATCTCATCTTTTAATTGGTATATTTGCAAATGTACATTTGTGTTTAATGTAATTATATATTAGGGCTTATGTATGCTATTTTTTTGTATCTGTGTGTTCTCTTTGTTTCATTTACCAATTTCTTTTTTCTTGCCATGCTGTGGGTTACTTGTTCAATCATCACCACTATCCATTTCCAGAATCTCTGCATCATCCCAAACAGAAACTCTCTACCCATTAAACAATAACACCTCTTCCCCTTATCTACAGTGTTTTTATTGCACCCCTTGGAGTATCTTTTTAGTGGTTGCTCTAGATTTTACATTACACATATATTCATCACAGTCTACTGGTGTCATCATTTTACCAGTTCAAGATAAGTATAGAAACCTTACCTCCCTTTACATTATTGCCCTGTTTATAATTGTCTTAAATGTTTTCTCTACACATTTATAACTTATCAAACAATGCTATAATTTTGTTTCTTTTTGAGATGGAGTCTCACTCTGTCACCCAGGCTGGAGTGCAATGGTGCAATCACAGCTCATTGTAACCTCCGCCTCCTGGGTTCAAGTGGTTCTCCTCCCTTAGCCTACCGAGTAGCTGGGACTACAGGCACCCACCACCACGTCTGGCTAATTTTTTTTTCTTTTTTTTTGTAGAGACAGGGTTTCACTGTGTTAGCCAGAATGGTCTCAAACTCCTGACCTTGTGATCTGCCTACCTCAGCCCCCCAAAGTGCTGGGATTGCAGGTGTGAGACACCACACCTGGCCACAATGCTATACTTTTTGCTTCCACTATCAATTTAGAAATTTTAAAAACTCAAGAGGAGGAAAGTTTATTGTATATACCCATATTTTTGCTGTGTTTTTCCTTCCTGATGTTCTGAGTTTCCTTCTTTTATAATTTGCTTTCTATTTAGAAAATTTCTTTAGCCATTTTTTTTTGGTAGATATGCTGGTGACAAATTCTCTTACCTTTCCTTCATTTGAGATGTCTTTGTTTCCCTTTCATTACTGAAGAACATTTTCACTGGACATTGGATATTCGGTAGATTATTCTTTTAGTTCATTACTTGAAGAATATTATGCCACTTCCTTCTGGTCTCCATGGTTTCAGGTTAAAAATCTGCTGTCACTTGAATTGGTTTTTCCCTATCAATAATGCACCATTTCTCTTTGGCTGTTTTCAGTATCAATATTTTTTTCTTTATCTTCAACCTTCAGAAGTTTAATTATCATGTGTCTTGGCATCATAGATTTCTTTGGGTTTATCCTACTTGGGATTTGTTCAGCTTCCTGAATCTGAAGGTTCATCTCTTTTGCCAAGTAAGGGGAATTTTCAGTTACTATTTGAACATTTTCTTTTTCCTTTTAAATATCCTGCAGATCCTTGAGAGCCTGTTCACTATTTCCCCTATCTCTGTTGTCCAGATTGGGTAAGTTCTACCAGTCTGTCCTCAAGCCACTGATTCTATCCTATGGTATCTTCACTCTACTATTGAGCCCATACAGCAAGTTTTAAAATTTTACTTGTACCTTTCTGTTTTGTGTTCTATAATTTTCATTTAGTTCTTTAATAAATTCTATTTTTTTTTTTTGCTGGGTTTAAAATTTTTGTTTCAAGAGAATTTCAATGATTATTGAAGCATTTTATTATGCTATTTTAATATGATTGTTAGATAATTTCAACACTTGATTTATCTCATCATTTGACAGCTGTTGATTGCTTTTCACATCTGTGTTGTGATTTTCCTGGTTCTTGGATGAATGATTTTTTATTGTATCCTGTATATTTTGGATAGCATATTATAAGACTTTGGATTTATATCCTATTTAATTCTTCTTTCCTCTTCTTCTTTCTTCTTCTTCCTTCTTCTTCTTGTTCTCCTTTTTCTTTGCAGGCCCTCTGGACCCCACTGACAGTACCTTAGCAAAACTGAAGTACTGACTCACATGGCCTTATTGCAAATGGTGGGCTGTAAGTTCAGCTCTTCTATTGCTCCACTGACAACTTTTTTTTTTTTTTTGTCTGTGCCTATTCATGGTGCAGGGCTGCAGACTTCTACAGTGCCTTGTCTGAAATTTAGGAGGAAATGAGGAAACTAAGGAACTTCCCACATGTCATTCTTCAAGTCTTGAGATCCCTAGGCAGTCTGACTTCTTTCTACCTTTCAAAGTCTTCCTATATTTGTTTTTTGTGTTATGTCCAGGTTTATCTGGGAAGGCCTAGGAAAAATGGGACTACTCTATCTTGGTAGAACTGGAAGTCTCAAAAGGCCATTTTTATTTTATTTTATTTTTTGAGACAGGATGTGGCTCTGTTGCCTGGGCTGGAGTACAGTGTTGTGATTTCAGCTTACTGCAACCTCTACCTCCTGGACTCAAGCCATCCTTCTACCTCAGCCTCCCAAGCAGCTGGAACTACAGGCACATGCCACCATGCCCTGCTATTTTTTTGCATTTTTTGTAGAAATGGTGTTTCGCCATGGTGCTCAGGCTGATCTTGAACTCCTGAGTTCAAGCAGTCTGCCAACCTTGGCCTTCCAAAGTGCTGAGATTACAGGTGTGAGCCACGGTGCCAGACCTCAAAAGGACATTTTTAAACACTTGCTTTAGTTTACTGCCTAGAGTCTCCTCCAGGTTGTTAAAAGCCATGAATCTTGTACTTTATAAATTTACAACCCAAACCTTACCCTGCACAGATGCACAATAAGGTACATAAACAGGCTGAATCAAATACTTAAGAAGACTTCCAGTTTCCAGTTCATGTAAGGAGTTTTAAAGTCATCACTCCATTCTAACAACAAGTAAAAAACTGAACAAACTCTTCTTAGGTTTTTTTCTGTTTTGAGACAGGGTCTCTTTTTGCCCAGACTGAGTGTGAGAGCATGATCATGGCTCACTGCAGCCTCAACTTCCTGGGCTCAAGCAATCCTCCTGCCTCAGCCTCCTGAGTAGCTGGGACTACAGGCACACATCACCATGCCTGGCTAATTTTTTGTATTTTTTTTTTTTTTTGTAGAGGTGGTTTTCACCATGTTGCTTAGGCTGATATTCTTAGATTCTTTCAAGAAGTGAGGTCACAGGGCAAACTTCTGCCTCCTAAGCTGGTGGGTCAGATAGGCAGATACAGAGAATTACAACATGCTGGAGCAGAAACTCAGAAATAGAAATCTCTAAAGTGAAGCAGTACTCATGAGGAAAACCTAAATTGTAATTGAGGAAATGCTGAGACTCAGTGGACAAGTCTGAGAGTTAAAAACCCTAGGATGGGGTGGTGTGGGGAGGCTGTCTTAGAAGGTCCTCACACTTGTGTGGGGTTTACCTCTTGGAGCTTTGGGAGGTTCTCACAGTGAATATCAGAGAAAAATCTATGCTTCTGGAAGGAGAAAGGAAAAATTTATTTTGAAATATTCCAAAGCATTCAATGATAAAAAAAAAAAAACTCAAAAGAGCCAGAGGAGAAAAGTACCTTACCTAAAAAAGAGCAAAGATAAGAATTATATTAGGACTTCTCAGAAACCCTGCAAGCAAGAACAGAGTAGAATGATATTTGAAGTGTTGAGAAAAAAAACGCCAATGTAGAATTCTGTATCCTGTGGAATTATCCCTCAAAAATGAAGGAGAAATAAACATTTTCTCAGACAAAAGTTAAGGGAATTTGTTGCTAGTAGATCTGCCTTGCAAGAAATGTTAAAAAAAAATTATTCAGAGGGAAAGAAAATGATGTAGGTCAGAAATTCTGATCTACATGAAGAAAAAGAGAGCACTAATTGAAAATAAAGTAAAAAGCTTTGCTTATTCTTAGTTGATCTAACAGATAAGAGTTAATTCAAAATGATAGCAATGGTGTATTGAACGGTTATAGTTTATATATTAATGAAATGAATGACAGCAGTTATATAAGGGACTGGAGGGAATAATTAGGAATATTTCATTATTATAAAGTATTTACACTACCCATGAAGAGGTACAATGCTATTTGAAAGCGGATTTGGATTAGTTGTATATGCATATTGCACACTTTAGGGCAACTACTAAAAGTTGAAAAAAGAAGTACAATTCATATGCTAAGAAAGGAAAAAGAGAAAGTGAAATCATAAGAGGAAATAATAGCACCCTGCACTTCTATGGGGCTTCATGGTTTATGAGCACTTAAAAAATTACATATATAAAAATATGTGTATATTTTAAAATATATATGTAATTTTAAAATATATACTCAACAATGTCTACTTCACCTACCTTGTAACACTGATATATATTCTCTCAACAATGTTGCAATGTGGGTAGAGTAGACCTTGTTATGAAAATAATAATAATAATAAAAAAACCCAAAGAAGTCTGGTTAAGGTTCTTGCCTCAGGTTAAAAAGCTGGTAAGAGAAAATGTTAACAATTGTTGTAAATTTTAGCCCTGTGCTCCTATTGGCAAACCATGCTACCTAGAATAAATTATCCTCCTTTATTCTACTGGACATAGCATGCTGAACAAGTAATCAAGGAGCATAAATTTTGCCTTTTGAAGTACAGTGACTTAGAAGTTTTAGAGTCAGAAAGATTTGAATTAAAATTCCAGCTCTAGTACTTATCAGCTGTGTAATCTTGGATAAATTACTTATCCCCTCTGTGCCTCAATTTCTTCATCTATAACACAGGGATAATAATCCAAATATTATTTACTTTAAAAGGCTTTTTGAGGACTGAGATAATCGCATATTTAAAGCAGAATGCCTACCATGTTATAAGCACTCATAAATTGTAGCTATTTATTAAAACCAAAATAAAAAATCCACATCAAAACAAAAAAAACAAATCTCACCGCATTTCCATAATGAGGAAGTAATGATTCAGACTCCAAGCTTTCAAAACAGGAAGGGTGCCTCTGTCTATTCCTGTTTGGTTGTGTCGTATACCTCACGTGTTACTTAATAAGCCCCGGCATCTCTGTAATTTTAGAACTGGAAGGAACTTAAAGGTCGTCTATTCCAAGCTTCTCATTTTATAGATAAAGAACTGAGGCCGAGAGAGGTTGAGTGAATTACTTCAAGATTATAGTGCTAGCACCCTTCCTGCTACAGCTGGTAAAGCAAACCAACAGTGAGCAGAAAAACATCCAGATTCCAGAAAGGAAAAGATTCAGACAACAAAACCTGAGACAGCAGGTTTCAAAAGGTATAAATAACCCCTAAAGGCTAAGCGCCCAGGTATAAGGGCAGTGCCTACAAACTATACTCATGGAAGTCTATGAGGTCCTCATGGAAGTTTATGAGGGGGTAATTTAACTGGTAGGCAATCAGACTAGAACTGCCCTGGCCTTGGTAAGTGGTAAAGGCCACAGTGAGGAGGGCTTCACAGCTTAGGAGAGGCTATCTTCTACAAACATTAGTGAATCTGAAGGACGAGGATGGTGTACATAGAAGTGCACTACTGTCAGTACTGCATATCCAATCCTTAAGAGTCAATCATAACAGTGAGCAAGTATTATTCATCCAGCCAGCAAACAGGCCCCAAACCACACAGGTGACATGAAAGATGTATAACACATTCAGATCAAGACTTTTTGCTAATAGTTGTGCTTTCAACCATTTCTTCAACTGGTCATAGCAGCAATTCCCAGAAATATCTCAGATAGATATACATTTTTTACTTGAAAATGATAAAAATGTGCCAGGTACAGTGGGTGGCTCATACCTGTAATCTTAATTGCTTGGGAGGCTGAAGCAGGAGGATGGCTTGAGCCTAGGAGTTTAAGACTGCAGTGAGCCATAACTGCACCACTGCCCTCCAGCCTGGGTGACACGGCAAGACACTGACTCTTAGAAAACAAAACAAAACACGATAAAAACTGATTTAAGTGAGAAGAAATACTATTTTTCGCAATTCGGTATTTCTTTTAATAACACATTTTGTCAGTTTACTCTTACTTTTATATTCTTTGTGAGCCAGAGTAGTCAAGAAATTAGTAAGGTCTTTGACAACCTTGCTGATTCATTTTTATTAATATAATTATAAACGTAGCCTTTCTTACCCTTATCTTAAAGTGTATTTTGCATAAAAGCAGAGGGTTTTGAAAAATATAATTTCTCAAATTTGAGAGATGGAAATTTTGCCTTTTTCTATCTTGTCTTTCTCTGGTTTAAGTCTTCTAAGAATAAATCAAAGTGAAAAGAATATGTTATGAGATATGTTGAATAAGCTATAAGCTAGTGTAACCGCTATTAAAAACTTCAAAAAGATGTCAAAAGCAGTTCTAAAAACCGTTTTTGTTGTTGTTGTTGAAGAAATGTTAAGAGGACAACAAAGCTGTTTACAAAATAGTAAATACAATGAGTTTTCTTTCATAAAAATGTGTATATGAGTTTATGTGTATGCACAAAAAATAAAAAATCTGTGGAAATTCAGCCTGAATGTTAAAACTGATTTTCTTTTCTTTTCTTTTTCTAGGTCTTGGGTTTTCATGGGACTTTTATTTCTGTTTACTTATTTGTATTTTCTAATTCTCCTACAATAAATATGTGTTTTGGCTGAAAGACAGAAGGTTTTCTTTTTCCTTTTTTTTTTAACGTTTACTTAAATTTTACAGAGTCAAATTTGGAGAGGAGGGGAAGACCAGAGCAAAGTCCAGAATGAGTGTCAATTAAAGCTTCTCCAGGCTGAACAGCATGTGGGGGCAGGAGTCCACTTGACACTACAGTAGGATTTTCTGTTTGTTTGTGTGTATGAGTTCTTTTTTGTTGTGTGCTGAAAATGCAATTATAGAAAAATAATTTGCAGTTGCCCTGACAATTAAATTTGTTTCTCTGTTGTTTCTAGAGGTGCTTCTTTGACAATTCATAGTTTAGGCTTAAAGCACTTAAGCGCTGTGTAGAAAGGGCCAATACAAAGTAAAGAGGGAACATAAATCTCTGCTCTTACAAGTACTATTTTTCTCTCCCAGCTAACTCCGAAGCCTATTCTCCTCTAATTTGTGTATTCTCTTTTCTTTAACAAACACTTTTTTCATGCTGATTAAATCAGGGAAGATAAAAAGAAGTCAGCTCTGAACTGGAAGCCGATAGTCTAGTTAAGTCAACAAGGCACATGTTGGAAAAGTTAACTAAAAATATGGGGGCAGTATGCACTAAGGCATGAAATGACTTACACAGAGGTGTTACAGCAGTTAAAGGTAAGGCTGGTAACTTTACTGTGGTCATGATCTAGACTAGCACTTTTCAATAAAACTTTTTACAGTGATGGAAATATTTATTTCATGCTAATTAATACAGTAGCCACCAGCCACATGTGGTTATTTGAAATGTGGTTAGTACAACTGAGGAAATTTTTAATTATCTAGCTTAAATTTCAATTTAAATAGCTGCATGTGAGCCAGGCCTGCTGGCTCATGCCTGTAATCCCAGCACTTTGGGAGGCTGAAGTGTGTGGATCACAAGGTCAGGAGTTCGAGACCAGCCAGGCCAATATGGAGAAACCTCATCTCTACTAAAAATACAAAAATTAGCTGGGTGTGGTGGTGCATGCTTGTAGTCCCAGCTGCTCGTGAGGCTGAGGCAGGAGAATCGCTTGAACCCAGGAGGTGGAGGTTGCAGTGAGCCAAGATCTCACCACTGCACTCCAGCTTGGGCAACAGAGCAAGATTCCGTCTAAAAAAAAAAAAAATTAGCTACATGTGGCTGGTGGCTATGGTGCAGGCCTAGGTTCTAGAACGTGTCACTAAAGTAAGACTTGTTACTTGAAGAAAGGGAGGATTCAAAAAACAGAATAAAGCAAAGTGTTCTAAGAGAAGACAAAGTATGAATGAGCTGTACTCAAGTCATGCAAAGAGTGGAAAAGTGCTTCACGCCTGGATGGGGGCTTGTGCTCTGTTGCTACACTGGGCAGACCAAATCGTTGAGGATCTGAAGCTGTAGATAATGAGGAGTTATTGATTATTTCTGATCAGTAATAATGGCTCTTGTGCCAGGCATTTGGTTGGGTGCCTTACATGGAATATTTCATATTGAAACAACCCTTTGAAGAAAAAAGAAGACTGAGAAAAGGGTGGCTGAGCTTATCAAGGCGATCCTTGAAAAAAGTAATAAACAGATTTGTCTAGGCAGTTTGGCAGTGAAAGAAATGCGTGCTTGAGGAGGTAAGTTAAATGAAGGTTCTTCCCCTAGGTAGGTCAAACCTATTTGGCCTGAAAGCAAAAAGGAAGAACCTTCGCGGCAGCCAGCAGGCCCCAATGGCTGTCTTGGGAAGGGAGAAAGGAATCCTGGTCCTTTGGGTACGTGAGAATGCTCACAAAATGGATGGTACACAGCAATACTCAGAGAAGAGTGATAGAGGTTGCTGGAGCTGGATTCCTTTTTTTTTTTTTTAAATCTCAGTGAAGATCATAGACATCTACCAAGAAAAAAGGGAAGAAAGAAAAATGGAGTGAGTAGGGAGAAGGGAGATCTGAAATAACATCAGTTGGGGCTGCATTTTTATTACCTTTTTTACTACCACCTTTATTATGTGGTTATCATGAGCCTATCATAGGTATTTACATATATTATCTCCTTTAGTCTAACAATTTAGTTAAATATTATTAATTCCAGTTATTTCTCAGTTATAAGGAAGTTAAGGCTCAAAAAGGTTATCACTTAAAAAAAAAAAAAAAAAGGATTACCTACCACCTCACGACAGGGACTGTTCTAGGCAAAAAACTCAGACAGGCAAGGGGCCTGCTTTCATGGTTTGTGGAAGTGGTGCAGACAGAAAAATAAAACATCAGATCATTTCAGAGTTTAAGTGGTGTGGAAATAAAAAAAAAATGTGTTACGATATTAACGGTGAGGAGGAAGTACATTAGTGTGGCCAGGCAGGGGAGGACCGTGTAAGGGGACAAGTGAGCTGAGAACTTTAGGATGAAAAAGGTAGGAGGAAGAGTTTTCTGGGCCAAGGAAAGGGCAAGTGCAGAAGTCCTGAGGCACGAACTAGCTGGGTTCCTGAAGAAATGCAAAGCTTAGTGCAAGCAATGCTGACCACGGAGGTCTACGCAAGGCTGGAGACGCCTAAGGGGGTAAAGCCGATCCTATTCAATAGCATCAGGCTTCCCAGGGGGCAAGGGCCAAGTTGCCCAGCTCTCCCGCGCGTGTTCTTTCCACTCGGCTAAGCTGCCCGGATCAGGGCTCCGGGGCGAGGCCACCGTCAGGAGAAGTTCCCGGCTCCGGGGCCAAAGGGCCACTACAGCCCGCGGGGGGTGGGGACCTGACCTCTAGGGTGTCGCAAGCCCGGGGCATCGCTGACAGAAGGCGCGGGTCATTCGCAACCAGCGAGCGGCTCCCGTCACCCGGACCCAATCACCTCCGCCTTTAATTCCCATTAGCGCCCCCGACCCGCCTCAGCACCCGCCCCTGGGCGGCCTGGCTTGGTTTTTCATCCTGGGAGGCGGATCCGTCCCCTAAAAGTTCGGAATGACTGCATCTCTTTCCCTTAAGAGCGATGAGGAGACGAAATAAATTGGGGTCAGGGCGACGTCCTATGGAAAACAGCCCTCTGTATTTTTGTCTGGTTTTCCCCCACGGCTTTCCAGAAACGACTCGTTTCCCGGTACGCTCTCCAAGTCACCCCCTCCAACAGCGAGCCCGTTGGTTTGGCCCGTCAACCTGAATTGGCTGAAGCCTTACGCCTCGGCCATGGATTGGCTTCTTACCATTCTCCGCGCCCATTGGTTGGGTTTCCCCGCTTCTGGGCGGAGTGGTGAGGGCCGGTTTCCGCCCCCTTGTTTACGGAGCGCGTAGTTGTAGCGCTCTTCGAGCGCTGGGGCTGTCTCCAAAGTTCCCTATTTCGCTTCTCAGGCCAATTGGGGCCTCGCTCCACCCTCGACCTCTCCCTCGCACGCCTTCCGCGTGGTACGGCCCACACCTTTAGAGCGGCGGCGCGTGTGGGCGCCAGTCGCCTTCCTCCGCCCGCGATCGCAGGGCCTCCCCCCTTAGAGGGTGCGCTTGGTACGGCCCGCGCTGCCTCCTTTCCTCGCCGGGGTGGCCGTCCCCCTCCCCCCAGTCGGCGGCGCTTGGTGCCGCCCGGGAGAACCAGGTCATCGGTCGGTTCCCGTGAAAACAAAAACAATCGGCCGCGCAGCCGCGGGCATCCGAACGCCGCGAGCGGGGCCCGGGGACGCGGGGCCGGGTGGAGGGAGCGGACGGGGGCGGCGGCGACACGCCGGGGGGCGAGGGCGCCATGGGGCAGGCGGGCTCCTGCTGCGCGGGGCTCCCCCGGCGCCGCGGCTAGTGCGCACGCCGCCTCGGCCACCTCAGCCGCCCGCGCCGCCCGCCTGGGGGACGAGGAGCAGGACGCGGCCTCGGCAGGGCCCGGGCCGAACGGCTGCGGACACCCGGGCTCCGGGGAGCCGAGCGCCGCCTCCGGCATGGATCAATGCGTGACGGTGGAGCGCGAGCTGGAGAAGGTGCTGCACAAGTTCTCGGGCTACGGGCAGCTATGCGAGCGCGGCCTGGAGGAGCTCATCGACTACACCGGCGGCCTCAAGCACGAGATCCTGCAGAGCCAGGGTAGGGCGCCTGTGTAGGCGCGCGGGGCAGGGCCACCGCCCGAGCCCCGGCCTCGCGGCGGGAACCCCTCACCCACCCTCGCGCCTCCTGCCCGGCCCCCGCCTCTCTTGAAAGCGCGGAGGTCCCCAGACCCCTGAGACTTTTCCTCCTCTTTTTACTCAATTTACCTCGAACCTGCCGCAACCTCGTTGCTAATTCAGGAGTGCGAACCACCCGGAAACCCGGCCGGGAGCCGCGGGCTCCACTCCGGATAAACGTGGGTGAGGGGGCCGTTCACCGCACCTGCAAGGTGCCGCCCTCCCTGAGTGGGCGCCCCTCGCCCCCAGCCGACCCCTGGGGGTCTCACGTGGTGCACGCGGCGCAGTCCTGCGGGCGGGCGGTGAGCGAATCGCCTGGGATCCCAGGCTTCTAGTGATGAGGGCAGTGCAGGAATCCCTCTTACTCCTCTGTGCCGCCCCGAATCCTTGTCCAGGAGACTTCGTTTCTCTGTCTTTTTATTTTGGAAAGTCGAGCGTTATTCTTAGCTGTGGGTTAACAACAGCCGCTCTTGCAACTTACGATTTGGCTGCCGTGTGGACGCAGCTCTTGTGAACTCCGCAGCGGCTCTGACGTTGTTCCTAGGAACCGTTCCGCTCTCCTATTGTAGCTTCTGATAACACGAAGGAGGAACGGGCGACATTTGCCCAAGCAAATTTTGGTACATGTTGCTAGTTACTTGCTTTGCCTGGTCAAGTTCTTCCTTTTTTTAAAAAATAGATTTTTCTGTTTTACCTAGACGTTTCACCTAGATTATTATTATTATTTTTATTACCGCAAGCCCTGGGGACAGGTACTTTGCCGAAGTTAATTTAACTTACGAAAGCTGGTTGGGAAGGTTTTGGGTTTTTTTGTTTGTTTTTTCAAATAACATTAAAGGTTTGGTTTCCTTACACATAAAAAATGACAGCTGTGATTCCTTTTGACCAAGAAGTACAGGACTTTTTAAATGGGTTTATTAAAGAGGCTGAGGGGACTTCTCAGCTTGTGGGCTGAACAGAAATTTATGTGAAGAAAGATTTGGTAGCTGAGGGAGATGCAGATATTTGTGGCAGGTGAGATGAGAGCAGTGGTGTTAGCTGAGCTGCTCTCTCCTCCTCCATTTTTTTCACACTTTCACCCAGACTGCATTTCAGTTGAGGAAGGGTGCTGGTCTATGGGAAAGGAGTCTTAGAGCAACTTCTCATTTTGGAGACTGCAGACATTTTTGAACTTTAGGAAGGAAGCAACCTGCAGTCATAGTGGATGAGATTTAATATGGAAAAAAATATTAATTCTCGTAGGAGTTGCAGTACTAATATGGAAAAACGAGCAGATTTTGGTGGCTGCCTGTGAAGGGAAATTTGACTGACGTGGTGGGGTTAATATAGTTGGTAGCTACAGGGAAGTGAAGGTGGAATGGGGCAGGAATCCTGGGAAGACTTTGAAGTTGGTTTTGTACTTGTGAGGTAAAGTTGAAGGGCTTAATGATGATATATAGTCGAGGGCTCTCGTATTTACTGGTGGCTGGAGATGCATAGGTCTAAGACTGTTTCCTGATGTCATTTCCAAGAGGACAGTGGAGGGGATCACTTAGGATGCAAAGAAGAAAGACTAGGGTCTAACCACAATCTTGAATTTCCCTTGGCGAGTCTAGGGCCAAGGCTAGATAGAGCCAGTAGAAACCGAAAAGGGTGGGGTTAAGAAAAAGAGGTTGGTCGGCATTTATTTGATTATTGGGAGTCAGCAGTTTCATAGAATTGCTAAGACAAGCCAGATTACTGGGGGTTAAGAAGAAAAACGTGATGTGAACCGAAGTGTGGGAAATACAATGCAGTGATGGGAAGTATTACCTCTGCTCTCGACCCCCCCCGAAGAACTAGTGGAGGAAAAGAATGAAGGGCCTAGACTTGGAGAGGTGGAAGGAACATTTCCTTTTTAGGGAACAGGTCATAGGCAGG
The DNA here is from genome assembly GCF_030222135.1 of Aotus nancymaae. Classification (NCBI taxonomy): domain Eukaryota; kingdom Metazoa; phylum Chordata; class Mammalia; order Primates; family Aotidae; genus Aotus; species Aotus nancymaae. Next base: position 13,011,635 of record NW_026988429.1, read on the forward strand.
GTTTTAGAGGAAAATGATGGAACAGGATGTACCTTTCTTCCATGAGAGAGGATGTAAGTTGAAGGGGCATGTTACTGTGGGCTTTGTTTTAGAAAATTTAGGGCCAGTCTCAGATGGAGAAAATGACTGTGAGGAATTGCTGAGGCAAGAATTTGTTTCTTACCTCTTCACTGGGTACTAGGGAACTTTTCTCAGAATTTATTGTCAGAAGGGTATTGGCCACACAGTATGCTATGCTGTTAAAAACAGTCTGACTTGGTGAGTTTATGTGTTCCTTTTTCAGCCTCCCAATTTTTTCCCTCGTCTTCCAGATTGCTAGTCTTATATTGGTATCTCTTTGATTTCCTTTAATTCTTTAGTAATAGGATTAAGTGACAAAACTTAGTTACAAAATGTGAAAGAAAACAAATATCAAAGTGCCAGTCTAGTTTTCAAAATAAAATCTTTCTTATTTTTGGTGTTCTTTTATGTGAAGATAAACATCATGCTTTGGCATCTGGGCTATGGTATTTTTGCAAACAGGTGATTTCTAAATTAAAGTTTTCTGCAGGGGATGTAGATATTACATTGAAACTTAAATATACCCTTCTCAAAGATATTTTACTGAAAACTGAGTTTGGAACTGTATTTTGAAGTTTAAAGGGAAGATTTTAGGGCTTCTGAATATACATGTCTGGGCAAATGATCCTAGTAACCTGAGAGACTCTAATTGGGACCCCTCTGTCAGGACTTCGGACCTCATTCTCTGAGATGACGTGTGGTAATATTCTTGCCAGAATCTAGTATGAATAAAACAGAATTTTTGAGGACTATGTAGGACACATCATTGTGTCATACTGGTGAATGATTGCCTGTTTCAGAAACATCCTTTAGCTAGGATAAAGGGATTGGTTCAGTTTCTGAGGATGAATTAGTTTTTATGTTAAAAATTTTTTTTTTCCTCTCTAAAGTTGTGAGCAGACAGCTATATACTGAATGAGTTGTTAGGATAGTGGTGGAAACAGATACATAAATAGAGTTTAGTAACCCCATTGACCACCCTCTTCTAGTCTCAGCACCCTTATTCCAGATTGTAAATACTGCCTGACTGCTGGCTGGGAGATAGTCCTGCAGTGAACCCTAAAATTTCTCAGGTGGTCTAAATCACCTTTATATAGCGTGAAATTCTTTCACATAAAAGGTCTCTCATTAATCTTTTTTAAAATGCAAGTTTCTTAATGCAAATACTCTTGGGAGAATAAGGGTAGTCGGGGCTGGTCTCTCATACCTGGTGAATTAGTTTGTGCTCTGCCATTTAATCCACCTCTAACCTCACATCAGCCTGAGAACAGGAATATCTTTTTTTTCTTTTAAATGGGAGTGCAGTGGTATCAAGCCTGCGGTGGAGAATGGAATATAGGGCTCTGAGAGGGAAAGTGCGGGCTTTGACTTGGTGCTGTAGCCAGTTGGGGAATATTGGTGGTTCAGGGACAACATAGGTCTAATAGATATATGAAGAGGCAGTAAGAACCAGGGAGAATACTGAAGAGCTCTGCTGAGGCCCAAGCCATTCCTCTCCTTAGAGACTGACTCTAGTTCTCTTCATGCCCTTGGAACTACCTTAGAAACCTTAGGGTGGAAGATAGGAGGGTGGGGAGTGATCCAGAGCCTGCAGTGAGGTGCCCAAGGTAAAAGGAATAGAGATCACAACTTCTGTCATTTAGTTGTGCTAGCCTTTAGTGAAGAGTTTCCCTGTGAGTGCGAAGTTTGGTCTAAGATTCATTGTGGTTAATGCAGGCTGGTCATTTCTAAGAGGACAGTGGAGGGGATCACTTAGGATGCAAAGAAGAAAGACTAGGGTCTAACCACAATCTTAAATTAGAGCCAGCAGAAACCGAAAAGGGCAGGGCTTAAAAAGAGAGGTTGGTTGGCTTTTATTTGGCTATTGGGAGTCAGTAACCCCCTGTGCTTGCAGTTTCCTAGAATTACTGGTAATCATTGCCAGTGTGCCTCAATCTAATTTGTATAGTGCACTGGTGCTTCTAAAACTTCTCTCATACACATGTGTACTCTTATTTTTCAGATGGATTCATGATTTTACTAAGTAGATTTATTTTAGGCAATGATATTTGTGAAGTTGTACATGTGGTATATAGGTATTGTTAGGTATAATAAACTACATGTTAAAATACATAACAATTGAAATACTAGTTTTCATACTGGCTAAAATTACCATTCACATCAGTGGTATGGGAGCCACACTTTGGATAACCCTGGGTTAACAGATAAGTAGTATGGTAAAATTTTGATTTGATTTGGATTTTATGCCTTTTAGCATTTTTTTCCTATTGGCAAATTTATATTGTTTCCCATTAGCAACTCTGTGGTGGAAGGGAAAAACAGAAAAGAACTACTTATCATGTTTTTCTGGTATTCTGAATTTATACTTTGTGAAAGAAAATTAGGCAGAAACTGTTGGTAGTGGTTTCAGGACACGTTTAAAACATACTTGGGAAAATTGCAGTTTTTGTAAGAGTAAGGGACATGCAGTATTATTTTCTGATTATTTTTAGACTATTAAGGGGAGTTCTAATGTGGTTTCTGAAAGTAACTTTCAAGGAATTTTCTAAATTTAAAATTTATTAATTTTTAGTAGGTCATACATTCAAATGGTATCCATTCAAACAATGAAAAAGATAACCCCATGAGTAGTAAGTACATTTAAATGGTATAAACTCAAATGATAAAAAAAAGGACACCCAGTGAAAAATCTTTCTACTCTTGTTCTTGAACCACCTGGTTGCCCACTTCACAGACATAAATGCCAGTTCCCAGAAGAAAATTTTTGTTGTTGTTTTTTGAGACAGTCTCCTTCTGTCACCCAGGCTGAAGTGCAGTGGTGCGATCTCAGCTCACTGCAACTTCTGCCTCCTGGCTTCAAGCAGTTTTCCTGCCTCAGCCTCCTCAGTAGCTGGGATTACAGGAGCCTGCCACCACACCTGGATAATTTTTTTTTATTTTTAGTAGGGACAGGGTTTCAACATGTTGATCAGGCTAGTCTTGGAATCCTGACCTCAAGCAATCCACCCGCCTCAGCCTCCCAAAGTACTGAAACTACAGGGCATGAGCCACTGTGCCCAACCTCTGGAAAAAATTTTAAAAGAATCTAGGGAAATGATGATTTGTCACTCTTCCTTTTTTCTTTAATGTATTGGATATGTATTTATACTTACTACGATTTAACTTTGTTAGCCATTTTTTTCCAGGCCTACTCTGGAGATAATTCTTCTTTATATGACACCTTATTCACTTTGTTAGCTTTTTTTATCTCACTTTGCAAGTTGGTAAAGATGTCTTCCTCTGTGGGAATGATCAACATATACTATGTTAGCACCTAAAACTCCTTTTTTCGTGTGTGTGTATGTTGTGACTTCTAGTAGTAAAACTCACGTAAACTGTAACTTCTCTTTTTATCTCTTTGGTGAATGAAAGAAACTGTTGAAAATTTGGTTACCAATTGGAGAACTGCTTCCTTTCTAAAAATTTAAGGGTAACAAATGAGAAGGTAAGTAGGCAAGTAAACGTGAAAGAAAAAACAACTTGTGGCGGTCACATTTTTAACTTATTTTTGTGATGTGATATTGTATCAGTACACAGAAACCAGAGGTTGAGAGTCACATGTTAAGTATAATCCACTCTAGAATTTGGGTTGTGTATATTATACATATGTGTTGAAAAGTATGCTTATTTGTATATATGAATGATCTGTGCTTTTTCAGAGCCTACTAGTGTTGAATGTATTGTTCTGAATGAAAGTAAATTTATTATATCAGGGCTTGGTAGACTAGTAGTTTGTTTTACCTTTTTAGCCTTATTCTTTGGTGTACATGGAGTAGGCCATATAGCCAGGTTGCCCATTTGTTACCCAGACTTTTGCCAAATACTAACAAGACACTCTTGAGAGAATAATGACTTTGTTTTAAATTGAATACAATTTGGTGTCTATTTAACATCTAGTCTGGAAAATAGTGTATCAGTAGGTCATAAATAAAAGTTTGGGTGGACATTGTTCAAATATTCTAAGAGAAGAATAGACTGGTTCTCAAGTTACTTAGGCTATTTTAAGTGGTAAGAATAAAAAGTCAGTATATTGGTGTTTCCAGTTGGGTTTAGAAGTAGATTTAACTTTGTTAGCCATTTTTTTCCAGACTCACTCTGGAGATAATTAATTCTTTGTTATTTGGCACCTTATTCATTTAGACTGGCAGGTGATATAATAGTTTTCATTAAAATGGAATTTGTTGGTGTATAAATAGGCTGAGGTTAGGGCCAGGCTGGCTCCAGGGGCACAAAGGATGTCCTCAGGACTGATCTTGTTCTCTTCTATCAACTCTTGGCTTCATTTTCAGGGGAGTTTTCTCCACATAGAGTAGAGATGACCAGTAGAGCTCAAAAGACAGGAACATGGCCATTTTGTTGGAGACAGTCCAGGATATACCTTTATTATTCTGTTTTGGAGCCTCACCCTGAATCAGTAACTGGGGCCAGGGAGTGAAGTCTTCTGGCCACCTTGAGCTGTGCTCACCTCCTCAGGAGGTATATGGCCATATGATACACTGTTTCTCAGATAGAGAAGAGGAAGTTCTAGAAAGGAACACTTAAACCCAGACAGGCATAATATGTGTCTTATTACAGTGGAACAGCTGCATATTATATCAGTAACGTTCTTTGAGATGTTTTCCTTACTAGCCTAGCCTTCTCAGCTTTTGCCTTGCCTCCTAACTAATGTTTATATAATTCAAGTAGTGAGTTTTTAGCATGACTTAATCTATAGACTAGAGAATACAACTTGGTTCATGTTCTTCTTGGGAACTTTTTAAAAATTACTTTAATGCTTGACATATAAAGTTATTTTCCTAAGGTTATTTTATGTCTTAAGTAGTTTCTAACTCTGAATAATAACATTGGTAAGCAGAAACTTGCCAACACTTCTGTGATACTATCATACATACTGCAGCTAATAGAGAAGTTTCTGTTGTTTTCATGTCTTAGCCTCTTAGTCGTTAGAATGGTGAAAATAGTGTTTTAGCAAAGTGTTCACTTGGAATATTAAAACTAACTTGTTTTTACTTAGGGCCCTGCTTCTTCATCTGTAAGGCTTCTAAAGTCTTTGAAAATGATCCAGAAATGCAGTTTAGGGAGAATTGTGGAGGGTTCTGGCTCTGAGCTATGTGTACTTGGAGACTCTTGGTACTTCCAGGAGATGATGCTCTCTAACTGGCCATTTCCTTGAAAGCTCCAAGAGTAGCAGAAACTTCTGGCCTTTCTCTTTAGATTAGATGTTAGCCCAGCCCTTCAAAGAACAAAGACTAGACTGTCTGGCAGGACTCAAGGATGTTGAGAAATGCAGTATGCTTTCATTGTATATGGGTGTGGTGATTGTGTGGCTGAGCTCTAAATGGTTGTTTGGGAACACTGTTTGGGGAAGCCATAGGCTTATATTACCAAGTCTTTCTCCACTTAAGATGGAGCTCAGGGTGGTTATTTCTTCTGTTATGGGGGCACAATGTAGTATCAGGCTGTGTGTTATCTCTGAGTTTGCTGTATCTGCAGAATTCATATGTGTTTAATTCATCTTATTGATATATGAAGATATTTGGGAGATGAGGAGAGAGTCTTTTAAAAGAAACATTATTCATGGTCCTAGTCCTCCAGGAACTTGGAGGTTAATGAGAAGATGAATCTATACTTGTGGAGTAGTACATAAAATTTTGACCCTGGGCTCAGGAGGTCTGGGTGTGAATCTTTGCACTGCCAATTTACTAGTTCTACAATCTTCTTCTTCTTTTTTATTTATTTATTTTTTTGAGACAGAGTCTTGCTTGTCACCCAGGCTGGAGTACAGTGGTGTGTGATCTTAGCTCACTGCCACCTCTGCCTCCTGGGTTCAGGCGATTCTTGTGCTCCCAGGTAACTGGGATTACAGGTATGCACATTGCGCACAGCCAATTTTTGTATTTTTAGTAGCAATGGGGTTTCACCATGTTGGCCAGGCTGGTCTTGAACTCCTAGGCTCAAGTGATCCACCCACCTCAGCCTCCAAAGTGCTGGGATTACAGGCATGAGCCACCGCACCCGGCCTGATCTACAATCTTGCTTAGCCTGTTTTTTCTTCAGTAAACTGACATCACAGAGTTATGAGAATGAAATAGATAGTAGATGTTAACTGCTTGAAATTTGTAAAACTGGGTAGATGTGTTACTTAAAAAGTCTGTGTCTTTAAGTAGTGTTAAGCACTGTTTTAGTTGAGACATTTTAAGTAATATTTAGGTGTCTTTGTTACTGGTTTATGTTAAATACCATTCTGTGCCCAGTGATCTGCTTAACACTGTAAGGAATGCTGAAAAGGTATAAGAAAGAGTGTTTAAGGAACTTAAAAGTTAGTTCAGAGACCAGACTCATATTTGAAAGGAGAAAAAAACAAGACCATGGCACAGTATATAACAGTGCTTCTGGTTAGTAGTACAGACACCAGTGAAGAGAGAGCGAGCCCTTAGAAAGTACTGCATGGGGGTAGATAGGCATTATTTCAGCTGAACTTTAGATCATCTCATCAGAAGTTATTAATCACCATTTATATGTGGAACTAAGCAAAATCTTCTAGGAGTTGAAAAGAACAAGGGTTTTCATCCTCTGAGAACTTTGTGTCCAGTTAGGGAGATGAGACTAGCATTTTTTAAACAAACACACAAATAGCAGCAGTGCTCTGTAGTGCAAGGTTATGTATCTAGGCCAAATGCAGCATGAGTGGTGCAGACAAAAAGGGATAGGATTTGAGACAAGGAGAGACTCTTTTTACCTATGAGAAGTTTTAGTAGCAGAGATTAAATGTGGTTAGTAAAACGAGCAGATAGAGTACCTGGAGGGGAGGATAGCAAGAACAAAGATATAGAGGAGTGAGAGGTAAAGGACCAGATTGCAGGAGAAAGGCGATAAGAGCATTAAAATCGAATTGGAATCAGGTTTTGTAAAGCCATGGATACCAGAGAAAGTAGTAGACTGGGAAGATATTGAATGACTTTGGGGTGGGGACATTTTGAATAGGGAGGGGACAGGGACATGATCAGAGACCAGTTGTCAGCAGTATTTAGGTTGGATTGGAGTTGGGAGTGAGGCTTTACTAGAGGCAAGAAGGCTAGTTAAGGTAAAGTGTCAACTTAGATTTGATGAAATAGGGACCTGTCTTTGGGTACTGGTGGTAGAAGTTTAAAGGGACCCATGAACGGGACCTTCTGAGGGAAGGAATGACCAGGACTTGGTGCACGGATGGAGTCTGGCAGAGTAGGAGAAAAGGGCAGGAAAACCCAAAGGTTAATCCAAGGTTTTAAGCATGAGTGATAGGTAGATTGTCATGGAATCAGGTAGAAAATAGGAAGTTTAGGAGAGGGGAAGGTAGAAATCTGAGTCTGATTTTTGAATATGAAATCCAGATTCCAGTGCTACAGGAAACCTAATGTGGTTCCACTGTTCATTTCAGAGATAAATGAGATGCCTACAGATTAGGTCTCTATATTTTGAATTTGAAGGGAGTGAACAAGTTCTCTAAAATGGGACTGTCACAGACATTTAAAATCTTGTGCCTACATCTTTTTTCTTCTCTTTGCAGTTTTTGCCTCATATGCTTTGAAGCCTTTCCTGTCTTCTCTATGATAGTCATTGATCTTGTTCTTTGCTTCAGGAGCACTATTACTCTGTACCATGTAATTTAGCTCTTAAATACTAACTTTATTTCGTTTTTTCCTCATGCTTGGTTTTGCAGCACACTGTGCCTCTGATTTGATGCTGTGGTCTTTAATAACCTCTCTGGATCAGAACGCTTGTCTGTCAGTCTGCTGTTCTCTGAAAGGTCAGAGGTTGAACACCAAATACCATACATTCTTTTGCTTTGCAAATTTACCAGCTACTAATATACTGAAAAAAATTTGTTTTGTTTTCAGTGTGTAACTCCTCCAGAATAAAATGAATATGTTCTATTTGTGCCTTTTCCTTCCTCTGAGTAAATCTCTGTTAAGCAGCTGCTGTGTCCTAGGTGCTGAGGTAGCACAAGAAGCCCAAAGTTTCAGTAGGCCACAGTTTATTTTACTATGGACAAAATGAAATAGTCCTTTATTTTTCTTAAAATACCAACCTTACCTTTTCAAGTTTCAGGTTTTTCTATTCTAATACTTTGCAAGGATATCCATGGTCACCTTACCAGTGACTTTTCTAGAGTTTATCTTACACCTTTTTATCCTTTATCTTCTTTATTTCCAGTCTAAATTTCTTAAATCTGTGTAGAAACTGATAACATGGGAAAAGTATCTTGAACACTGCTCACACAGGCCTTCACCACTCAATAAATGTTAATTAAATCTAAATGTCATAGTTCTCCCTTTGACCTTTTTTTCTGTTTTGTCTTGGTTTCATTTTGTTTACTTTAAGGCATTAAGACTTATATAAGAGTGGTGTATCATAGATTCGTCCTCCACCCCCCAGCCTTCTCAGTGATACCTAATACTCTTTAAGCTTTCTGATTTTAATGTTTTTATTTAAATAATTAATCTAGAATGAATTCTGGAGTATATCTCTATGAGGTCTGAGTTTTCATTTACGTACAGTTAGGTTTGTTTCCTAAATGGATTTCTTTGTATTTATCTGCATCAAAACTTGTGTTCCATTTTGCTTTCCACTTAATTCTAAATTTAAGATCTCTGTCCATTTTATGAAAATGGAGTTAACTTTTTATAACTCAGAAGAGCTCAAATACAATACATGTAATATTTATAAACTTGGATATTTTAATTTTTTTCTGCCTACAGGATATTCATTAAAATGTCAAGCCAGGTCTTAGTGATTTCTGGGGAATCTTATTTCTCTGAAAATAGTCTTAGGTGGTATATTTTCAGCCTTCTTGAAAATCATCATTATAACAGTACCTTTTTATATTGTGCCTCTCTATTTTTTATAAAGTGCTCTCAAGTATGGTGGGTCTCATCTCTCATTTATTTGACTTGTGGGCAGCATGTATTTCATGGTGTAATTGACACCTTTAAACTGCCTTTTATAGACCAAACTAGAACTTTTTATTATCTGCTGATGAGCAGGCATTTCAGGCTACAACATAGTGTGCTGCCTACCAGCCAGCTGTTTAGTTTTAGCAATGCTATCTTTAACAATTTGTTTGTGCAGTTGAATTCCCTCCCCCCATATCATAAAAATAAGTGGCAGACGAAAATTAAAAGTGCAAATACTGAGTAGGGATGAGAAACATACTTGTCAATATTAATGGTGTATTCGTCTTGATTGTATTAAGGTGAGCCAAAATAGTGGGTAAATTTTGTGACGGAACTGGACATGAGAATTTTTTTTTTTAAGTCTTGTGATCAGTAGGGAAGAAAATAAAAGCAAATGTACAGAATGCTAAAACTGTATTGAAGGTATAACCGAGATATAACTAGGGATTTTACCATTTTTAGCTTTGTGCAAGCCAGTCACCTTTTTAATATATAAGTTTATTCTACCTTCCTGTATTCTGACTTAGGATATACCTTTATAGGATCACATAATTATTCTAGAGATGTTTCATTGCATCTTTGACAAATGTTGGGATAGTTTTGTAAAAAAGAAATTGTCTCAAAAGTGACTTGAGTCAGAGCACAAGCCCATTAATTTCTGGGGGCGGGCAGGGGGAGAGGTCATTCTTTGGAAGAGAGAAGGAACTTACAACTGATGGGGGGGTACTCTTTTGTGAATGTGTCCTATTTGAAAATTGGTGTGCATGTGTGTGTATGTTTGTGTTGATCTTGCATACTGTAACCTTGTTGAACTCTCACCTATTCTTGGATTGTGTTTGTGTGTAGATTCCTTGGGATTTTCTACTTAGGCAATAATGTTGACAAATAGGGACAGTATTATTTCCTAACTAACTTGGTATTTGGAGAACATAGGGTGCAGTGCTATTGTGTAGTAGACACTAAACATTCTGTTAAGTGAGTGAGGGATAGTAAACTGCTGAGTGAAACTGCTGGCAGTTTCAGAGGGTGTTGGTAGTACCAGACAGTCTTCAGTGCTGGGTTTGAAATTGAGATTATGTAATACATAATTATTTTCAGACTCTTTTGGTAACTAGTTACCGAATGTATAGTATATGCCAGTTACTATGCTAAATGTTGGGGGTTAGTCATATTTCCTACTAAAGTTAATTTCATGGGAGTAATAGGCAAATAACTTTTTACAACAAAGTATGAAACTCTGATAAGGAAATATAGGTTACTATGGAAACAAACATTTTTCTAGTTTATTGTTCCTGTGAAACTAGTGGGCATACATCCTAAAATGGCAAAGCAGTGAGGCCCAAGGGCAAAACTTGAAAAATTTGAGAGGGTCATACTTAAAATCTGTTTATATAATAAAAGGTGCTGTTCTATTGTACTGAAATTTTTAACTTAATAAACCAACATATGTAGATGGTCTACATATGTTTGTTCTTTGCTTGTATTGAACATGCTGATTCTTACACTTGTTTAATCATAAAAGTGACTTTAAAAAGTACTTGTGACCATCCAGTGATAAGTGAGCATTGCCTCAGAGCTGTTTCTTTTAGGCTCATGTATTAGGTCTGGGTCACCTGGGTTTATCACATTGGAAGACACGGTTATTGCAGGACTTTCTCCTGGGTGACAAGTGACCACTGCAGTGGCCAACCTGGATGTAGTTATGGTGGAGATGGCTGTCACAATAATTCCCAACTTTTCTTCTAGAACTGAATCCAGTTAGATTTCTTTAACATAAAGGTTCTCCTAGAAGCAGATTGTTTTTTCATACAGAGAGATCAAAAGAACATTAGAACTCTCCCAGTAGGACTTAGAAGTTTGGTTGATTCTGTCAGTTTGGTCATTATAGTGATTTTCAAACCTGTTTTTACCTTTGGCTGCTTTCCACTGAATCCATTTGAAAATGCATTAGTGGACTCTTTCTCTCTTAACAGGGCTTTCCCAGGGTTCTCTTTCAGATTATTCCATTCTGCTTTTCTTGAGTTTCCAAATACCTTGTAGAAATTATTTTTCCTTGGAGCATTCTGAGAACTCTCAGTATTAATTAATTGACCATAAACTGCTTGTATCTGTCATTCATAAAATTGAAAACCAAAAAGTAGAGGAATTTTAGATGGTAAAGGAAGTAAAGGAGGTAACAAACAGCACCAAACTCCAGATATGTAAGTTACTACAATTTGAATATATCAGCAGATTTCAAGGTTGGTGTGTGGAAGTTCAGTCGTAAATTCTAGGTGACCTCTCTCCTCCAGCTTAGCTTCTCCTTTTTTATTTTTATTATTGTATTTTTTCGAGACCGAGTCTTGCTGTCACCAAGACTGGAGTGCAGTGATGCAATCTCGGCTCACTACAGCCTCTGCCTCCTCAGTTCAAGCTATTCTCTTGCTTCAGCCTCCCTAGTAGCTGGGATTACAGGTGCCTACCATCGCAGTTGGCTAATTTTTATATTTTTAGTAGAGACGGGGTTTCACCATATTGGCTAGGTTGGTCTCAGACTCCTGACCTCAAGTGATCAGCCTTTCTTGGCCTTCCAAAGTGCTGAGATAACAGGCATGAGCCACTGCACCTGGCACCCTTTTTATTTTTTTATTTTTCCTACCTTATTGTGTACTAGTTGTAGAAATAAATGTGTCTGGACGGATAGGAGGTATGACTTCCTTTTTAAAAACATTTTGTTTCCAAAATAAATGCAGTACTTATTAACAGTAACTCTCCATTCCCACCCTGCCTTTCCTCACTACGACTACCATTAATCTACGTCTGTCTGCATAGATTTGTCTGTTCTGTACCTTTCATATAAATGTAGTGACACAATGTGTGGCCTTTTGTGTCTGGCTTATTGAATACTTAATGTAAATTTTCTTTTCCTTTTTTTTTGAGACGGAGTCTTGCTGTGTCGCCAGGCTGCAGTACAGTGACATGATCTTGGCTTACTGCAACCTCTGCCTCCCAGGTTCAAGCAATTCTCCTGCCTGAGCCTCCCAAGTAGCTGGGATTACAGGCACACACCGCCACGCCCAGCAATTTTTGTATTAGTAGAGACAGGTTTTCACCATTTTGGTCAGGCTGGTCTCAAACTCCTGACCTTGTGAGCCACCTTCCTCGGCCTCCCAAGGTGCTGGGATTATAGGCGTGAGCCTCCGTGCCCAGCCTAATGTAATATTTTCAAGGTTCATCTATGTCTTATGTATCGGTACCTCAGTTCCTTTAATGACTGAATAATCCATTGTTTATCCACTTATCATTTGGAGGTTTGTTTTGTTACCAGTTTTTGTCTTAGGAATAATGCTACTGTGAACATTCTGATTCAGGTTTTTGTGTGGACATGTCATTAGTTCTTTGGGGTATATAACTAGGATATAATTAGGAATGGAATTTCTGGGTCATATGATAACTGTTTAACTTTCAGAGGAACTGACAAATTGTTTTCTATGGTGTCTGCACCATTTTATATTTCACTAGCAATGGATAAGGCTTTGAATTTCTCCACATCCTTTCCAACACTTGTTATTGTGTTTTCCTGATACCCAGTCTAGTGGATATGAAGTAGTATCTCATTGCAGTTTTGATTTTCATCTCATAATGACCAATAATATTGAGTATCTTTTTGTGTGCCTATTGGTTATTTGTATATCTGCTTTTGAAAAATGTCTTTGAGCTTTTTTTTTTTTTTTGAGATAGGGTCTTGCTCTGTCATCCAGGCTGGAATGCAGTGGCACAATCATAGCTCACTGCAGCCTCAACCTCCTGGGCTCAAGGGATCCACTTGCCTCAGTCTCCCTAGTTGCTGGGACTACAGACATGAGCCACTGTGCCCAGCCACATTTTTGTATTTTTTATAGAGACAAGGTCTCGCCTTGTTGCCCAGGCTGGTCTCAAACTCCTGGACTCAAGTGTTTCTCTCGCATTGGCCTCCCAGAGTGCTGGGATTATAGGCGTGAACTGTGCCTGGTGCTTTGCCCATTTTTCATTACATTGATTGTCTTGTTATTGTTGAGCTTTAAGAGTTCTTTATATATTCTGGATACTTGACCCTTATTAGAATGTGATTTGCAAATATTTGTTTCCCTTCTATTAATTGTCTTTTTGCTTTATTGATAGTGTTTGAAACACTGAAATTTTTAATTTTGATGAAGTCATTTTAATTATTTTTTTTTTTGGTTGCTTGTGATTTTGGTGTCATATCTGAAAAACTATTGCCTAATTCAAGGTCAGAAATGCATCTTTTTTTTTCTAAGAATTTGATAGTTTCAGCTCTTACATTTTGGGTCTTTATTCCATTTGAGTTAATTTTTATTTTTGTTTTTATTTTTTTGAGACAGGGTCTCGCTCTGTTGCCCAGGCTGGAGTATAGTGGCATGCTCATGGCTCACTGCAGCCTTGACCTTCTGGGCTCAAGCAAATCCTCCCAGCTCAGCCTCCCTGAAAGCTTGAACTACCAGTGTGCGCCACCACCCCCTGCTAATTTTTGTATTATTTGTAGGGATGGAGTTCTGCCATGTTGCCCAAGGTAGGCTCAAACTCCTGGGCTGAAGCAATCTACCCACTTCAGGCTCCCAAAGTGCCTGTGTTACAGGCATGAGCCACTGCACTCAACTCATTTGAGTTAGTTTTTATATACTCTGTGATCCTTTTGCATGTGGATATCTTGTTGTCCCAGTACCATTTGTTGAATATGGCTTTAAAACCAAAACTATTCTTTGTCTTCATTTTATTTACCATCAATTCAGATACTTGTATGTCTTGCACATTTGCAGGCACTATTAATATAAAACTGGAGTATTCAATTTACAATAAGGACTTGGTGTTCCCTTGGGGGCTAATGTTTAGTAGAGACTGATGATGGTATATATACATGAAATTGTTAAAATGGTTTATAATTAAGTGCTGGGGAGGTAGGAGAGAGATCAGAAGTTACCAGGAATTCAGAAGAGGGAGTAAGTCTCTGGTCAGATGGGTTTATAGAGAAGATGAAGCTATTGAGGTTAGGTATGCTTTAGGTTCAGAAAGATCAGAAATGGCCAAAGCAGAACTGTTGAAGCAATTAGATTCTTTTTGGTCCAAGGAGTGTATGGAACACCTTTTAAACAGATTTTGAAATTTTCTTGAAGACCAAGTCTTGCCTTAGCCTAAATTATGTTATTAAAAGTTGGAAGCCTAATTGTGTTATTGGAAGTTGGAAGCACTTGATATAAACTGCATGCAACTGTGTTTAGAGATAAGGACAGTTTTTTTCTTTTCATTTCTCTCAGTAATTGCCATTGAACCAGACTTAATATAGGCCCTCTTCACAGTTCCCTGTAACCTTTTAGGATTTATTTTCATGGAACTTTAGAGAAACTGTTTTTGTCATGGTCACTGATTACTTCCACATTGTAAATTCAGTGGCCAGTTCTCAGTCCACATCTTATTTGACCTAGTAGCACATAACACAATGATTACTCCTTCTTCCTTTGATACATTTGCTTTTCTTGGTTTCCCCAACACTATACTTTCTTGAGTTTCCTCCTCCATCACAGTTAATGCTTCAGTAGTTTTTGTTAGTCTCCTTGTCCAGTTCTGTTTCTTCGCAGCCTCATAAACTTGGAGTTCTCAAGACTCAGTTCCTTTATCACTTTTCTCTTTCTGTACAGACTGCCCTGTTGATTTCATATAGTCCCATGCATTAAATATCATGTATGCCAGCGACTCACAAATTGTATCTCCAGCCCTAACGTTGCTCTTGAACTCCAGGTTTGTAGGTCTCACCAACTCCTCCACTTACGCACTGCAGTGCCTACTCAACATCTCAAACTTAACAAGCCCCAAACTGAACTTTCTCTCTCTCCTCTCCCCTCATACCCACTCAACCTTTATTTATTTATTTATTTATTTTGGTGGGATGGGGAGTTGAGGTCTTGCTCTGTCACTCAGGCTGGAGTGCAGTGTTGTAGCTCCCTGCAGCCTGCACTTCCTAGGCTCAAGTGATCCTCCCACGTCAGCTTCCCAAGTAGCTAGGACCACAGTTATGTGCTACTATGCCCAGCTAATTTTTGTTTGTTTTGTAGAGACAGGGTCTGACTCCACTGCCCAAGGTTAGTTTCAAATTCCTGTGCTCAAGTGATCCTCCTGCCTTGGCCTCATGAGATTGTTTTTCATTTTAATTGAAGACAACTCCGTCTTTCTAGTTGACCCAGGCTAGAAACCTTGGAGACATCTGTGAGTCCTTTTCTTCTCTCATGTCCAGTCATGAAATCCTGGGCTGAGCCAGTGTCATTTCTCATCTGGATTGCTGCCATAGCCTCTTATTTTCAAACTGCTCGGTTCTGGTACTCCTATTGCCAGTTAGACTGACCATATTAAAATGTTTTATTAGCCAGGCATGGTGGCTCACATCTGTAATCCCAGTACTTTGGGAGGCCAAGGCAGGAGGATCATTTGAGCCCAGAAGTTTGAGACCAGCCTGGGCAACATGGCAAACCTTGTCTCTCCAAAAAATACAAAATTTAGCTGGTGTGGTGGTGGGCACCTGTCGTCTAAGCTACTTAGGAGGCTGAGGTGGGAGGATTGCTTGAGCCTGAGAGGCAGAGGTTGTGGTGAGTCAAGATTGTGCCACTGCACTCCAGTGTGGGCAATAGAGCGAGACCCTGTCTCCAAAACAAAAACAGAAACATTTTATTAGCTTACATGCTGTATCTGCTCAAAACCTTGCAGTGGATCTCCCTTTCAGTCAGAGTAAAAGCATAAGTTTTTTTTTTTTTTTTTTTTTTTTTAGCACTCAGAAAATGATTTGGTTCCAATGCAAGCATAAGTCTTTACAATGCCAAAGAGATCCTACCAAACCAGGGCTGTTATGTCTTGGACCTCTTCTCCTACTTTCCTTGACCAGAAATCCACTTTTGACGCACTGACATCTTTGCTATATGAGTAGTCTAGGTGTATTCTTGCAACAGGATTTTTCTCCCCTCAGCCTGGCATGCTTTTCCCCAAAGTAGCCAGCCACATGGTAATTCCTTCACTTTCTCAAGTCTTGGCTCCAGTGTCATCTACTCAGTGAAGGCCACCATGCTGGCACTGTTTTAAAGTTGCGGTTGCTCCAACCACACACACTCCCCATCTCCTTTACCCTGCTTTTTTTCCCCCAGGTAGCATGTATCATCTTTTGTTGTAGTATATAAATTATATACTTATTTTTTGTGTTATGTCTCCTCCTAGCAGGTGAGTTCTTGGGCATGGATTTTTAGTTATTTTGTTTCACTGCTGTACCTGTCACATAGTGAGTGCTCAATAAAATATTGGTTAAATGAGTGGGCATCCTAGGGATGTTGTACTCTTGGGCTCCTTGTTCAAATTCTCAGGTGCCATCCCAGACCTACTAAATGAGAAACTCTGGGGATGGGGTCCAGCTACTTTGTTTTAACTTAAAGGCTTCCAGGTGATTCTGATGTAAAATTAAAATTTAAGAACTTCAGCTATATCATGTTGGTTAGGATTTCAGATACCAGGCCTATTGCTTACAGGTGGGAGTATGTAGATACAGAAATAAATGACAAATACCTTAACTGGGTTTGTTCTCTCTGTCTCTTTTTCTCCCTTCTCCTTTTTTTCCTGCTATAGGAACAAAATTTGGAGGGAGGTAGCTCAGGGAAAGAGGATGTAAACTGGAGTAACTTTCAGTTGATCATGTGTGTCAGGGGGTCTTCATAACCACCCTTAGTTTCCAGTGATTCATTAAAAGGACTCACACAATTCAGCATATAATCATGCTGTCTTAACTAAAGTTTATTACAGCAAAGAATACAAAGCAAAATCACCAGTTACTCGTGGGGCAAAAATCCAAAGTCCAAAGTTAGGCAGTAGGTGCCCCAGTGACCAGCCCCCAATAAAAACCCTGGGCACTGAGCTTCTAATGAGTTTCTCTGGTAGGCAACACTTAACACTTCTCATAACCCATTACTAGAGGAATTAAGCATGTTCTGTGTGACTCCACTGGGAGAGGACTATTGGAAGCTTTCTCCATGCCAGGAGAAAGCCAGGTACTCACTGCCTAGCATGTACCAAAATTCTAGATTCCCAGAAGGAACGCAGGTGTTCACCATAAACCACACTGTACAAAAGTTTAGGCACAATGGGCCATTCTTCTCAGTTAGGGCAGGGGTCCCAACACCCCCAGCTGTGGACCAGTACCTGTATGTGGCCTGTTAGGAACCAGGCTGCACAGCAGGAGGCGAGCGGCTCTGAAGGAGCATTACCGCCTGAACTCCACCCCCGTCAAATCAGTGACAGCGTTAGATTCTCGTAGGAGCCCGAACCCTGTTGTGAACTGCACATTCGAGGGATCTAGATCGTGTGCTCCTTATGAGAATCTAACTAAGCCTAATCTGAGGTGGGAACAGTTTCATCCCAAAACCATCCCCCCACCACCCAGCCTTTATCCATGGAAGAAATGTCTTCTACGAAACTGGTCCCTAGTGCCAAAAAGGTTGGGTAACGCTGAGTTAGGGAATGGTGGCAACACTTCCAAACTCCTAAGTTTCTATATGCCAAGAGCTGGCTTTGTAAGCAGGACTTTCTAAGGGTAGCAGTCTCTAACCTGTGTCTGACATAACTCTTTTCTGCACATCATGGTATCCAGAAAAGTTTGTTTTCTTCTACTTCTTTCTATGGGATATGAAGCATTTGCACTAAATCATCTCTCTTGAGGAGTTTAGTAACAACCAGAACGTTTTGAGAATGATTTCAACAGTGTAACTGGGTTTAATAAGTGAGTTTATTCAGTTAGACATATTTTCTTAAAAATAATACTGCCTTAATTGTATTATTCACAATCTGTACTTATTTTTGTAATGAGAAAAATGATTCCTTTTACAGTAAAATTTTCTTTTTCCAAAAATAAGAAAATTGTATCTTTCTTAGTATCCATTTGAAAAATAACATCTATGAATGTGACCATCAGCTTCAAAGCAGATACTAATTTTTCTTCACTTTTCTTCCATCTTTCATGGTCCAAAAGGCCATTTGAAACTTGCGATCTTTGGGTTTTAGTAAGTAACGAATCTTACTTTTTTAATTTTTTTACAGGCCAAGATGCTGAATTATCAGGGACACTTTCACTTGTTTTGACACAGTGCTGTAAAAGAATAAAGGATACTGTTCAAAAATTGGCCTCAGACCACAAAGACATCCACAGCAGTGTTTCTCGTGTTGGAAAAGCCATTGATAAGGTATGGTATTGAAGGAATTATTTTGTATTTTTATGCATCATTGTCTTTCTTCTGTCAGTACTTAGATAACACTAGCTTTCACAAATTATGCTATTCCTATCTTGTTTGCTTTTGATAACTTATGCAGGTCTAGTTTTACTATGTTATTCTTATTAAAGTTCCCTGTTACTATTATTTAAAAAATAAAAGCAAAATTAAAAACCCCCTCCTTTTATACCTTTGTTGTTTATCCATTTGCATACATGACTGGAGCTCTTAGGGTCATGATGAATAAAGTTCCAAAGAAATTTTTTTTTGAGATGGAGTCTCACACTGTCGTCTGGGCTGGAGTGCAGGGGCACGATCTTGCCTTACTGCAGCCTCTGCCTCCCAGGTTCAAGTGATTCTCCTTGGCTTAGCCTCCCAAGTAGCTGGGATTACAGGCACCCGTCACCACACCTGGCTAATTTTTTTGTGTTTTCTTTTTTTTTTTTTTTTGAGACTGAGTTTCGCTCTTGTTACCCAGGCTGGAGTGCAGTGGTGCGATCTCTGCTCACTGCAACCTCCGCCTCCTGGGTTCAGGCAATTCTCCTGCCTCCGCCTCCTGAGTAGCTGGGATTACAGGCATGCACCACCATGCCCAGCTAATTTTTTTTGTATTTTTAGTAGAGTCGGGGTTTCACCATGTTGACCAGAATGGTCTCGATCTCTTGACCTCGTGATCCACCCGCCTCGGCCTCCCAAAGCGTTGAGATTACAGGCGTGAGCCATCGCGCCCGGCTTTTTTGTGTTTTCAGTAGAGACGGGGTTTCTCTGTGTTGGCCAGGCTGGTCTCAAACTCCTGACCTTGTGATCTGCCTGCCTTGGGCTCCCAAAGTGCTGGAATTACAGGCGTGAGCCACCTCACTCTGCCATTCCAAAGAAATTTTAACCCAGCATGTGGGAGTTTGTTTACCAGTAGTAACTTTTCCTAATTCCCGAATAATTCCCTGACTCTACCTCTGTTATGGGATGGTTAGAGTAACAATCTTGTATCAATCTCCCCTAAATCATCCTAACTCTTTTCTTTCTATGGCTATCCCAGCTACTTAATTTTGCCCTCTGTGTGAATGAGTGAATGGGTTGGTTGCTAGGCAGTGAGACTGACCATTTTTGTCTGATGTTTTTTTTCTTGTGGCATTTCTTGAGTAAGCAATCTTTGACTTGGTTGACTTACAAGCAGTTATCGTTTTTAGTACTGGCTGATTTTACTAATGGAGTTCATAGTCCCATTGGGGCCTGAGAGAAGTAGCACAAAGTTACTGTGTGTATGATGCCTCTGACTACTTCGAACATTGGAGAGATTGTGACTGGTCGGGGCATTTCTCTTCACACGTCGTAAAATTCTGGGAGGGTAGGAAGAACTTCTAAGGAGTCCCCTCTGTAGCAAAGGCATCTTAAACAGTCCTATGAGTTACTCATAGGAGAACTCATAAGAGTGATAGTTGTAACAGAGGTAATAGAAGTTGTAACAGAGGTAAATGAATCCGGAGAGTGGTTCATGTAATTCATGGGTAGACCCAACTGTTAGAAATTATCCTGTGGAAAGGCTAGGCTTGATGGTGCTTAAGTCAGAGCTATGTGCTTATAAGGCAGCACTGTTCACTGGTAGGTGTGGTATGACAAGACTGTAAGTGGCAGGGGCTCTGAGGACTTTTTTAGGTAGTTGTGGCTTACAGAAGTGTTAGTGGCCTTTCAGAGACTTCTCACCACTCTCATAGTGGTGTGAGGGCTTTGACTTGGCCAAAGAGTCAGAGGGTAGTTTTGGCAACAGCAGAGTTCCAGCCACATTGTTATTATCGGTGATGGCAGTTACCGACAAAGTCTGGGAAGGCAGTGAGTATTCTCTGAAATGGCTTTAAGGTTGTGTAGCCTGTTTGGTAACTCCAAGAGAGAGAACACAGTTTTAGAAGTGGGTTTGGCATCAACCCTATTTGGTGCTATGATATTTGATGTCTTCAGTTGGTACCTGGAGTGGTTGTTGGTGTGTATGAGCTTAAGAAATATGGGAGTGGTGGTGGGACACTTTATTTATTTTCTTCCAGCAGCTGTATCCTTCTAGAATGCGATGGGACACTTTAGAGATGGTCTTAAATCACTGCGGGTGAAGAACCCTTGGTTCCTTTAGGGTACAGTAACTACTGGTGGTATCTAAGAAGATTCAGATTTTGATGTTGACAGTGACCAAGGCGTCCTGATGATTCTAATGGCTCAAAGCTCAGAGAGAACCCCAGGAAGTTCCTGGGGACATCTCTTTGACAGTAACCAAGGCATCCTGAAGATTCTTAGGGCTCAAAGCTCAGAGAGAACTCCAGGAAGTTCCTGGGGACATCTGTTTGACCACCAGGCTGCCTGTAGTTATAACACAGGGTCAGCATTTGAACAATAGAACCAAAGGTGCTATGACAGTGAGAAGAGCTAAAACTTCCAAGGCAGCCAATCAGAGAAGGTGTCTGGGAAGAGATCCCAGATTCTTGAAATAAGTGAGGATGGGCTCAGCAACTATAACTATAGTGTGTGGGCTACTGACCAGGATCTGGAGCATTTGGGCAAGTAATTCACCAGTTATGCTTTCTGCAGCTGGTAGCGTGACCATATATGTCCTTATTTCCTAGTTTATGTCTGTTGCTCTGTCACGATTGTCGGAACCTTCTTTTGGTCTTGCCCTGCTTGCTCCTGGTACCTTGCTGAGCATGTCTTACTCCAGATCTAGCAGATCTTTATAGATACTCATAAGGGTTGTCAGATATTTTGACCAATCTTTAAGGCAAAACATTATCTGGATGTACTTGGTGCCAAAAATGGAAGTATCTTATTGGGAATGGCTATCAAGGGAACACATTTATAATGAATAATCTACATTCTGGCTTATTTTGGAGGGGGATGTGTTTGAGGTGAAGATTCCTAATTACATATTTTAATTTACTTGTTCCTCTCTTGAGGACATTTTTTTTCATGCCCTTGGAAGTTATAAGGACTTTTTCAAGTAATTCTTTTATAGTTTGTTTCAAAAAATTATTGTTGTTTTTTGTTTTTTTGAGATGGTGTCTCTCTCTCTCTCTCTCTCACCCAAGTTGGAGTGCAGTGGCATGATTTCAGCTCACTGCAAACTCTACCTCCTCAATTCAAGTGATTCTCCTGCCTCAACCTCCTGAGTAGTGCCCAGCCCAAAAAATTGTTTCATGTTCCTGTGAAAGTAGTTTCGGTTCTGGGTGACCTGGATTCTGGATTCTTCTCATCCATCATGTAAAACTATATTATTTAGTTGGCTGGGCCTGGTGGCTCACACCTCTAATCTCAGCACTTTGGGAGGCCAAGGTGGGCAGATAACCTGAGGTCAGGAGTTTGAAACCAACTTGGCCAACATGGTGAAACCCTATCTCTGCTAAAAACAAAAAAAAATTAGCCATCATAGTGGCAGGTGCCTGTAATCCCGGTTACTTGGGAGGCTGAGGCAGGAGAACCCAGGAGGCAGAGGTTGCAGTGAGCCGAGATTGTACCACTGCACTCCAGCCTGGGTGACAGAGCAAGACTCCATCTCAAAAATAAAAAAATAAACTATATTATTTAGTTGATACTGAATAACGTTTGTGGTACTGTAGTCTACCGCCACAGAGGAAGCCTGGATCTTTTAGCTCAGTTCCATAACATCTTTCAGTATTTTCTCCCTGTATTTTTGACATCTACTTGGCCTTAGCTGAAGAGGAAGCTGTTTCTCCATTAGAAGTACCTAGACATTATGAATAGTCTTCTCACATACATGAGGAATTCTGTGTAGGCTGTTTCACATGAGACTCTGTTGACTTAAGTCTTCCAGGAGTTCTTTTTTTTTTTCCCTTTTAGTTGCATTTATTTTAATGCTGAATTTACTCCTGTGCCATAAGTTTTTGTTCCTTCAGTTTCTTCTGGGATATCTTCTTCTGGGCAACCTCCTCTTCTGGTTTAGGAACAATCTGTTCCTTTTTGGTAAGCATTATCTCAATGTGGCAGGGAGAACTCATGTATGGGTTAATTCAACCATGAGCTCTGTAGGTCCGGCAGCGCATCTTAGGTCCTTTGTTCACTTGGATATGCTCAATGACCAGAGAATCTACATCTAAACCCTTAAGTTCAGCATTACTCTCTGCATTTTTAAGCTTGTGCAGCAAAGATTCAGCACTCTTTTTGGGCCGCCGACCTTGTGTCCAGCCCCACTGCTTGGCCTGGGCACACCTGCCAACTCCACCATTGTAACATCGGAATGGTATGCACTGTTTCTATAAAGTGACATCTTTCAGATACTTCGTGGCTTTTTGTATATGCATACCCTTGATGGCCTGGGCAGTTTCACGTGTGGTCTTAAGTGAACACAAAGATTGGAACCTCTTGATTTGCATGACTTTGTGGGGTTCTCCGGATCAAGTGAATAGTGAACATTTTCACAGATTACTGCTAGACACTGGACCTCCGGAGTCGGCATGGACCACTGGCAACCTGCGCCCTCCCACCCCTACCAGTGGAGGGGCCTGATCGTCCTCACTCCCACCCATCACGTTCCTCTGCGAACCGCAGAGGCCGACCGGCCCCGACTTCCAAAGTCGGTGCTCAGCCACATCCCCCCACATAAGAAACCATCACCACCAGCGAGGATTTAGTAGCCCTGGGAGTTCTCCTCATGGGGGCCCGGAGGCTGCTGCCCCCAAGGCCAGGATGGTGGCGATGGCAGGAGGATTCCAGGAGTACTTTTTGATTTGAACCTGGTAGTTGTGTAAGCTCTGGGCAGCCTGTTGTAAAGGCTGGGAGGACCTGAGTTGGTGGTGACCAAACAGGATAAAGCAGAATCCACTGTGGCAACAGCCCTGAGTAATAAACTGGAATGCTGTTCATCAACCTATGAGTACCACTTTATGGACACATGCTCCCACCCTTACAAAATGAGGACAAAGAAGCCAGTGGCTCCTTTATGAGCAGGCTTGTGTTGAGTGAGAAACATAGTAAATTTTAGACATGCTCAGTGATATTTTTTCTTTTATATTTTAATACTTATGTTTTAAAGTTCTCAGTTACTGTGTCTCTAAAAATGTAAACAGAATAGAAGTTTCTGGTGGTGTTAGCCAAAATATTGTTTGGCTTTTAATTATGAACAGTCTTTCTCTTTGCCTAGGCTAGAGTGCAGTGGCGCCAACATATCTCACTACAACCTTGACCTCCCTGGGCTCCAGTGGTCCTCCCACCTCAGCACCCCAGACTCAGCCAAGTAGCTGGGCCTACACATGATTGCCACCATGCCCAGTTAGTTTTTTTCATTTTTTCGTAGAGGTGTGGTCTGGCAACGTTGCTCAGGCTAGTCTTGAACTCCTGGCCTCAAGTGGTCCTCCCACCTTGGCCTCCCAGTGTTGGGGTTATAGGTGTGGGCCACCATGCCTGGCCCATTATTTATTTTAAATAAATAATATTTGCTGTGTGACAATTTTTTTTTTTTTTAGTAAAAATAATGTATTGAACTGTTCTTAATTTTATCTTCCATTTTTAGATAATCTAGAATTCAGCCCAGTTTAGGGTATCTTATTCAGTGTTTTATTTTTAGTCAATTGACTTTTAAAGTTTACTTCCTAAGAAAAGTCAGTAAAAATAATTACTGCTTTTTATACTTCTAGGTATGTGTGGATATGTTTTAATATTAGTAAAGATTTTAGTATCTGAAATTTGACATGGTATTACTAAAAGCTGACCGCATAGTACATGTCCTTTATAAGATTGCTGAAAAAATTTTGAGGCAACATGAAAGAAGTTTGCATGGAATGGACACTGATTATTATAAAGTAAAGATAGTTGATATCTTGAATTTGACTTGAAAGAATGGGTGAGATTTAGAGCAGCAGAACAGTGAGGTGTGATTTTTCCATGAGGCTGTGAAAGGGCAGACCAGCAACTGATAGTATGCCTGACTCAATGTTTAAGACGCTTAAGGATTGACTTGATAGTGTGACTGCACCTGTTGGGAATAGGGTAAGGCAAATGATGGAAGGCCTGAGAGGTGTGGATTTGATCAGATGATGAAAGCAGTTGAGGATTTACTTGACCTCATTAAATAGGATGAAAACAGACTAAGCAGTAGTCATAGATAGGATGATAATAGCTATCATTTATTGAATGTTGACCATGTTCCAGATAGTGAGCTAAGTGCTTTACATACATTTATATCCCATGATGCAGGGAAATTCTCATTTTATATATGAAGAAACTGAGACTCAACAATATGAAATAACATACCCCAGGTATATAATTTGGAAGTGGTAGATCAAGCTTTGGAAAAAGTTTTCACTCAAGAATCTGTTCTTAAACACTGTGCTATATTAGGAAATCAGACCATTGCAGAGCTGGTAATGTTGAAGGAGGGAGGACAATAATAGTCTAAAAAAAAAATTTTTTTTTTTTTTTTTTTTAGATGGAGTCTCACTCTGCTGCCCAGGCTGGAGTGCAGAGTAGTGTGATCTCGGCTCACTGCAGCCTCTGCCTCCCGGGTTCAAGTGATTCTCCTGCCTCAGCCTCCCAAGTAGCTGGGATTGCAGGTGTATGCCACCACGCCTGGCTAATTTTTATATTTTTAGTAGAGACAGGGTTTCATCATGTTGGCCAGGCTGGTCTTGAACTCCTGACTTCAGGCGGACCACCTGCTTCAGCCTCCGAAAGTGGTGGGATTACAGGCGTGAGCCATCGCGCCTGGCCCCATTTAAAAAATTTTTAAACATCATTGTTTAAACAGATCTTTTGCCACTAGGTGGATTGTCTACATTGGTGAGGCAAAATGCTGACTATATTAAGGAGTGAATAGAGTAATAGTACAAAAAAATGACATATAGCATATTTTAAGATAGTTCTGGGTGAGCAGTCCAGAACTGCCTTTTATGTAGGTATGTGTGCGGTATACGAGAAGGAAAAGATAACAGCAGGAGGTAAGATTTTTGTGCTTAGCCTTAAATTATAATTTAAATCAGAGGTGTCCAATCTTTTGGCTTCTCTGGGCCACACTGGAAGAATTGTCTTGGGCCAAACATTAAAATACATTAACACTAACAACAGCTGATGAACTAAAAAATTATAATAATTGCAAAAAAAGTCTCATAATGTGTTAAGTACATTTATGAATTTGTGTTGGGTTGCATTCAAAGCCGTCCATGGCCGCATGTGGGCCGCAGGTAGGACAAGCCTGGTTTAGATAGACTGGTTGAAGTTAGATATATACTAGCTTTGAAAGTTTATTATTATGTAATAAATAAGTCCTTACGTAGTAGAAGAATCTTAGTGTTAAGGAAAGAAAAAGGAAATTTTAAAAAAAGCTAGAAAATACATTATTTGATAGATGTTTTGGGTAGAATTTTTAAAATTGCAGAAAGGAAGAGTTGGCAAAAGAAAAAAGGGAGGGGGTGATAAAAAGCCAAAATTCATTTTCTAAAAATAAAATAAAGCATATCAGATTATTTCTCCCTGTGCCCTTTCCCCTGCCATCCCCTGAATTGCTAGAGAGTAATCCAAGAAAATGCAGTATAGAAAAAATGTCTAAACTTTTGCATGGCATTTAATAAAATGTATCTTTGTGGTCAGGATAAAAGATGTTGCTTTTAAAATTATGTTGGTTGAATAGGACCTGCAATATTCTCAATACCCTGTCCACTGTGGCCTCAGTCGTTTGCTGCATGGTGGGTGTTTCAAAATCCTTCCCTAGGATCTTTCTCATTAGAGCTTTTTAAAGCAAGAGGGACTTGGGAACATGTGAGCCTAGGAATGATTAATTGCCCTTGAGAGAATCTGATGTGTTGTGGGAAACAAAGCCCAGGTGCCAAGAGAAAGGTAGGGAGCATTTTTGAGGTCCAACTACTTTCCTGTTGCTTTCTTTAAATCCAACTTGCTTGGGCAAAAAGATTTTCTGTTTGTGCAAACCAAGAGTCCTGACTCATACAGACAGCTAGATGGATGTTTTCTGTGACTCTTCCTTAATATTGGACTTCAGCTCCTGTGAAACAATATTGGTTCAGTCCTTTTCAGTCTGAAGATCATTCTCAAAATAGAAGGTGAGTTGAGTTCTTCTCTCTCAGCTGTCTGTCACATTACATTATTCTGTAAGTTTTGGACATGTGTTTTTATTACTCCTGTTCTAAAGAGAGTGAAGCTACATTATTTAGTTGGTGCTGATGATCATGTGTTGACTTCTAGTCCAGGCCACAGAGGAAAACCTAGACTTTTGCAGTCAGGTCTTGTTTTAGGTTTCAGGGTCAGAGAATCCCACTGGACCTGGAAGGTGGTGACAGACCATTTTTGCCTGAGTCTAGTAAGGTCTAGCTTTGCTTGGTCTAGCATCCCAAGTCAGGTTGGGTAGAGAGGGACAAAAGGACTTAATATCCATTAAACTGTGCTAGCTAATCCAGTCTGCAATTGCATTTACGTGCTTTTACATTAATGAATATTAATATTTCTGTATGCTTTTGTGTATTTGTTTTTATTTATATTTTCTAAGAAGGATTCTTTCAAATACAGAAAAGATTTGGTGGCAACCTGGCTCTCAGATTCAGGTTTGGCCAGGTTTGGCCTGGCTCTTAGATTCAGCTACTGTGTATTGAAGGTTTACTGATGGATGGATACTTATAGAGGTTTTCATGTACATTATTTACCTTAATCTTCACCAAACACCCTGTAAGGTGGAGGTTATTGTTTCTAGATACACATGCGAAAACTTAGATGTATAAGTACATCTAAGGCAGGTAGTACGTTCCTGAGGTCACAGAACTGAGAATAAAACCCAGATTTTAAGACTTGGAGGAGTTTTCTCAACTGAAGTTCCTTGAGAGAATTAATCTCTACTGCCCTGAGAGTATTCACTCTACGTATAAATTTTTCCCCTTTCTATAGAATAGTAAGAGATACATACCATCCTTGGGAGAATTAATAAAATAGCCACAGAAAGGCAGATAATAGTGAAGGGATAGGGATACAAATGTGACAGAAAGGCCAGGCAGAGTGGTTTGGCACATTACTCCCCCACTTTTTAAAAATAAAGTAATAATATAACAGTGTGAATCTACCTTTCTTTTAAAATTGATAACCAAAGATGAGGTATGAATACCATGAGGAGAATATGGAATGTCTGCATCAAAAAAATCTACAAAATGCTGATGATGACACACTACCAAGTTTATTTCCCAACCCTTGGCTTGTAAAGCACTGCTGTCTGGTATATGCCTAAATATGGATTATTTCATCATAGGACAGGTACCTCATGATCAGCTTTACTAGATATTGCAAAACTTTTCCCTGAAGGGTTTATACCGATTTACAGCTCTACCAAACATGAATAACACTTCCTTTTTTCTCATTTCTCACCTACACCTGGTATTATCAGACTTTAAATGTTTAAAAATAAATCAGATGGGTATGAAATAGTATATAGTACTAATTTTGCCTATCTTTGACCATCATGAAGGTAGGGCATCTTTTCATGTTTAACATTAGGTTCCCATTTGTGCATTTCATGTTCTGTCCATTTTTTCTGTCGTCTTTCTTATTGAGACGTGTGTATTTGTTTCAAACTCTTCTGAATACTAATCTTGTGTGGGTTGTATGTGAAGTAGCTATCGTCTGTTAGTCTGAGGGGAGCCAGAATCCAGGTCTTCTTATTCTGTATCCTTTGCAGTCTACCTCTTACTGCTAAACCAGATTAACTGGATGCTTAGAAGGGAAATTAATTCCTGGTAGGTAAAACAATAGCACATTGTTAGGTTCATACACTAATTTTTCTTCAAAGTAGATGGAGAAGTTTCAAAATACATGTTAATACTATTAGGGAATTGGCACTTAGGAATTAAGTACTGAGTTTTACTATATATTGTCACCACTGTCTGCTCAGTCATTATAATTTTATAAAATATATTTGAGAAACGGATTGGTTTTTGACAGTAAACAGTGAAAGCCATTTCTGACTGAATTGTGTGTTCATGATATGGCCAAAGAGGCAGGGTGGTCTGTTTAGATCTCACAATTTCATAATGATGTTGTGTTAAAGTTATTTACTCCTCTTCTGCCTCAGCTTCTAGATTTAGTATGTCCTGGATTTCTCTTTGCAAGTCAGAATATCATCTTTGGATGGACACACCCTTGAATGTGTGCTTTTTTGCTTTTGGTTCTTGTTTGGATCCTTTCTTCCCAATTAAGAACAAGATGCCAAAGCTTTTTTTTTTGCTTAAAAATTATGAAAAGAAAAAGTATAGTAAGACGAAGATGTTAATAATAGGTGGTATTTCTCTTCATTAGCCACCTCTTGGCTCATTTGCAGTGCTGCGGGTTTTCTGGACAGCCATGTAAACGAGTTTGGTTACCTAGCAACAGAAGCTGGAAGTGATGCTGGCTCTGATGCAACAGTGAGTAAGAAACTGCAGTTATGTGTAAATTAAAGAGCTTGGTTGTAGCATCCAAAGCTTGGGTTTCTTCACAAGTGAATACCAATGACATTTTCAAGTTGTATACTTGTGTATACATCTAGAGAGTTTTCTGAACCTCACTTATTCACACACCAACTTCATGATTTTTGTATATCAATTTAAACTATGCCACATTCAAGCTCTTTAATTTACACACAAAGAGGACATGTCAAATGATTGATGCGTTTCAACCAAAATAATATAAGGAATTGAGTTCCAGCAGCATC
Organism: Aotus nancymaae; assembly: GCF_030222135.1. Classification (NCBI taxonomy): domain Eukaryota; kingdom Metazoa; phylum Chordata; class Mammalia; order Primates; family Aotidae; genus Aotus; species Aotus nancymaae. Next base: position 13,040,605 of record NW_026988429.1, read on the forward strand.
ATTCAAAATAGTAAGTCCTGCTTACAGATCCAGAGCTATTCTCTTCCCATGACATTGGGTTTACCCTCCAAAATGGTGTTTCCTTTTTCCTTTACTTCCCTTAAACCTAAAACTAGACTGCTATATCCATAGCCAAATTAAGTTAGTCTGGATCAGCAAATTATGTTTTGAACTGAACTGGAGAAAGTTCATTTGAGGAAATGCCCATTGTAATTTATTTTCCATTTCTTGATTGAGAGAATTGTTAATCATTGTTGAGTATTGATTTCCTACATCTATCCACCCTGGAACCCATTACCTAGAGTTGGCTGTGTGAGAAGCAGACGAATGGCAAGTCAGAGCATGCTTTTAGAAGTGGCTGGTCTTGTGGTTCAAACTTGATCATGTATTTTATATAGCTCTGTGCTTTTTTTGATGACTATACATTGTCAGTCATGTGATCCCTCTTTGTTTCTGAGATTCAGCTATTCTTGTCCACGGCAACTTAACAAAAGGCGAGCACACAAGGCTCTAAAGGTGAAATGTTTACTCCGCATAGCCTATATTTTATATCATACCATCACAAATACATTATCCAAATGGGGTGGAAATCTGTCCATTGGATTCAGAGAAAGAGAACGAGAGAGAGAGACTTAAGATTGTTAATTCTTTTATGCTTTATAATAAACTAAGTGGATAAAATCTCAAAAAAAAAAAAAAGAAACTGCAGTTAAAACAAAAGGAGTTAGACACTGTATTGTATTTCCTTAACCTCTATCTATTTTATAATCGTAGCTTTAATTTTTAATACATGTGACAAGGAAATAAGCTGTGGAAGTTTACTTATCTTACCTCAGTAGTTAATACTGGAAAATCAGAATGGTAGAAGGGAGATCAGAAGTGTCCAGAAAACAATCGAATGCATTGTTCATTCATGCTTATTTTCCAAGAGCAGAAAATAAGTTATGATCATGAATGTAGTTAGATTTTGAATGTAAAAGTGTTTGATTTTTCTTACCCATATAGTAGTGACTAAAGTAAGCCTTTTAAGGAAATACAGGTACACAAAGGGCATCATTGTAAAACTTTGCAGCAAACCCAAGGAAAACTGTTTAAATATTAAACTTTTTTTGTAATTTCTAGGTAATTGGTATTTACTTTTAATATATATATTAAGGAAAGAATTCAAGGGATTATTTTGTTTGATCTGAGTGGATACTGTCAGATGGTGGCCTATTAAAATTCTGACCTAATATATATAATACCAGGTAAAATTGTTTCAATGTGATCTGTGCTTTGAGCTGACCAGCATATCTTCCAGAGTTGTTTAATTTTTCCTGAGGAATAGGAAAACTAATAAATTTGTTGGGGGGGTGATGGGATTGGGGGAAAAAATAATTAAATGAGTAGGTAGAAACCTGAAGGTTATATTTGGATTTAATGCAATTGATAAATTAGTGAGAGAACTTTCTTAATTAATCTCATTGATTCTTTGCTTATACTGTGCATTTAGACATTTAGAGAGTCATAGACAGATTCCTGAGTTTGTAATAAATTGTCATCTTCAGAAACCCATTTCTTTATTCATTTGAATGGCTCTCGGGGAAGTAGAATTTGGGAGAGAATAACATCGATCAGCCTTTGAACCTCTACTCCAGAAGAAGCAGAAAGTAGTACAACATCCAGTGTTCTAGTTGTTCTAGACAGCGTAAAGATATAATAATTTACTTAAAAATTCTGATGAACTGTTATAAAATTAGCTCTCAACAAGCAGAATCTGATAAATACAAATTAGACACAATAATCTTATATAAGCAGTTGTGGTTCTTCAGTGTTAGATAACAGTCATTTCATTATGTGCATGGATGCTGTTGCTTTAGCATCTAAGTACTTTGTATTATATCTATTCGGTTTTTGTTTGTTTGTGTTTTTTTTGTTTGTTTGTTTTTTTGAGACAGAATCTTGCTCTGTTGCCCAGGTTGAAGTGCAGTGGCGTGATCTCAGCTCACTGCAACCTCTGCTTCCCCAGGTTCAAGCGATTCTCCTGCCTCAGCCTCCCAAGCAGCTAGGATCACAGGCACTCGCCACTACGCCTGGCTAATTTTGTATTTTTAGTAGAGGCAGGGTTTCACCATGTTGGCCAGGCTGTTCTTGAACTCCTAATCTCAGGTAATCCTCCTGCCTTGACCTCCCAAAGTGCTAGGATTTCAGGAGTGAGCCATCACCCCCAGCCGTGTTACTTCTATTCTTTAGGTTGTGCTTGGCTAAGAAAAACGTCTATGAAAAGAAAATGAATACAATTAAGACTGCAGTACTATTGGTTTTTTGTGTTTGTTTTGTCTTGAGTGATTCCAAACCTTAACGTATGTATTCAGTTTTAGGCTATTGATTTGACATCTAAAAATAGAGTAGATAGCTCTTTATCCTACCCTATTTTTTTATTGGGAGAAAAATTTGATTAATTTTGGAGAAGAGCACTCCTGCATTGTGATCGTAAATAGTGGGTTGTTTGCAGTTGCTCTTGCTGGTTGCTTACTACCTGTTCCTGTATGTCCTGCAAAATAATCCCACGTTGATTGGACTGTATTTAAGCACTGGTTGACTAGGATGGCAACTTTAGTTAAATCTAAATGGCCTTGTCTGGTTAACTTTTTATGTTTTTAAAAAGAAATGCAAAACATTTATTAGGGAGCCATGCCTATGAAAGATAAAGGATGCCAAAGTGGAATTAGGCAGGGAAAGCTTTCGTACTGTGATGTACATTTGCTCTTCTTTCACTCTTGATGTTACATGTTCCTTCTAGTGTCATTGTCTTCTGTCTGAAGAACATACTTTAGCAATGCTTTTAGAGCAAGTCTGATGGCAGCAAATTCACTTTTCCTCTGTTTGAGAATGTCTGTATTTCATCTTCATTCCTGAAGGGTATTTTCACTGGATATAGAATTCTAGGATGACAGTTATTTTCTTTCAGTACTTGACAAATGTCATGCCACTTCTTTCTGGCCTCCATAGTTTCTGTTCAGAAATCTGTAGTCATTCGAATCAAGGTTCCCCTGTAAGTAACATGTCACTTTTCTCTGGCTGCCTGCAAGATTTTTTTGCTTTATCTTTAGTTTTACCAGTTTGAATATGAGATGTTTGGGTCAGATTTCTTTGAATTTATGATTTTATCTTTTTTTTTTTTTTTTTTTTGAGATGGAGTTTCACTCGTTACCCAGGCTGGAGTGCAATGGCGTGATCTTGGCTCACCGCAACCTCCACCTCCTGGGTTCAGGCAATTCTCCTGCCTCAGCCTCCTGAGTAGCTGGGATTACAGGCACGCGCCACCATGCCCAGCTAATTTTTTGTATTAGTAGAAATGGGGTTTCACCATGTTGACCAGGATGGTCTCGATCTCTTGACCTCATGATCCACCCGCCTCGGCCTCCCAAAGTGCTGGGATTACAGACTTGAGCCACCGCGCCCAGCTGATTTTATCTTTTTTAGAGTTCACTGAGCTTCTAGAATCTGTAGGTTTATGTCTTTTGCTAAACTTGGGAAATACTCTTCATATATTTTTTCTATATCATACTCTTTCTCTTCTAGTATTCTGATGACACACGTTAGATCTTTTGTAATTTTCCCACAGGTCCCTGAGGCTCTGTTCATCTTTTTTTCTGTTGTTCAGATTGGATGATCTCTTTTTTTTTTTTTTTTGAGATGGAGTCTCGCTCTGTCACCCTGACTGGAGTGCAGTGGCCCGATCTCAGCTCACTGCAAACTCCACCTTCCAGGTTCAAGTGATTATCCTGCCTCAGCCTCCTGAGCAGCTGGGATTACAGGCACATGCCGCCATGCCTGGCTAATTTTTGTATTTTTAGTAGAGACGGGGTTTCACCATGTTTGTCAGGCTGGTCTCAAACTCCTGACCTTGTTATCCACCCACCTTGGCCTCCCAAGTGCTGGGATTACAGGCATGAGCAACTACACCCAGCCCATACGGGATGATTTCTGTTGACCTTCACTGACTTTTGCACTGCCACTTTGCTTCTGCTGTTGAGTCCATACAATGAGTTTTTAATTTTGGTTACTGTATCTTCTTTTTCCTTGCTAAGTCACTCCCTTTGTTTCAAGAGTGTTTTTATTTTTGTAATAACTGCTCTAAAGGTTTGGATGATTCCAACATCTCTGTTATGTTGGCATTGGTGTCTGTTGATCGTCTTTTTCCACATGAGTTGAGATTTTCTTGATCTTTATATGCCAAGTAATTTTGCAGCATATCTTGGACAGTTTGAATATTGTGTTATAGTACTCTGGGTCTTGTTTAAGTTCTATGGAGATTGTTGGTATTTTTGTTTTAGCAGGCAATCATCCTGGTTGGATTCCGCCCACAAGTTCTGACCAGTCTTCTCTGGCTTGTAGTTTCAATGTTAGTTTTTTTTCTAAAACCATTAAAGTTATTTAGATTTGTCCTGTGTGTGTACCACCTGGTAGCCAATCTGGGACCTAGGAACTAGGTCTATTCCCTAGTTCAGTTTTCAAAATCTGTAGTTTGCTGTTTAGAGCCAGGACCATGCATGCATAGCTCAAAGGCAAACCAAAGGTGTACACAAACCACTCTCTTAACTACTTAGCCATCTCCCCCAACCACTTCTGATCTCAATACTGCACTTGTTGGGATGTGCCATGGATTCTCATGTTTTTTCTCCTTTTTTCTCCTCCCATTATAGACAGTGCTTCAGTGAGCATGCTTTTACGGGTCACTGCCTTCCTCTAAAAATATTGCTGTATATAATGTCTAGAAATCAGTTCATTCACTTGATTTTATTTTATTCATGGACACCATTATTAAATCTACTTTTTAAAAATACTCCCTAAAAATACACGTATTTACTTTTCTAGTATGACATGTTTTAGAAAGGAGCAGTGGAAAAATTCCTTCTTTTGATATGCTATAGATAAATTGTAGTTGAGTACTTATTGGGGGTATCTCAGACTGAAATGAAGACCATTTTTTTCCTATTAAGTGGAGTGAAAATAATCTATTTATGATTTTCTTTGTTTTTTTCCCCAGAATTTTGATTCTGACATTAGCAGTGTGGGAATAGATGGCTGCTGGCAGGCAGACAGCCAGAGACTTCTCAATGAGGTGATGGTGGAGCACTTCTTTCGACAAGGAATGCTGGATGTAGCTGAGGAGCTCTGTCAGGTAACAGTGTGCCAACTGGGAGGATATGAAAAAGAAACAAGGAAATTCCTTGAAGTTTACAGTATTTGCAGGGTGGGGTTTTGAGTCTTCCTCTAGCTATAGATAGATTTTTAATATTTTAATTATCAGAGATGACCTCATTTTACTAGGATTTTTTTGGGGAATTTTTAAGTGGCAAAAATACAGTTCTAGAACTTGTTATCCAAATTATTCTTCTCTTGTTCCTGTCCTAGAAGGTTAGCCCCAGGTCATGAATCAGAGAGCTCAGAAGTGATCCTTTCTTCATTTCCCTTTTTGATAGAGAAGGTTAGTATAGCAGACAAGAGGAAAAAGACAAAAACATTGATGTTTGTTCTTCTGATCTAGCCCAGCTTAAACTATTTTATCAAATGGATTTCCAACTAAAATTTTACTTCACGTTGGCAGCATTTGTCTTTTATTTCTATCACACATGAGCTTAGGGCTCTAGAACAGTTTACCAATACCATGTAGTCATAATAGTAGCAAGTGCCATATATTGAGTGCTTACCTTAAGCCAAGCCCTGCCTTTATTCCTTGCTGCAGTCCCATGAAGTACAAATTATTTTTCCATTCTACAGTTGAAAAATCTAAGGTCTTGTAAAAGACCTAAAAATCTAAGTAACTTGCCCAAGGCCTTAACAGGTTCTTTGTGAAAGAACTTGGGATTCAGTCCACTATTCATGTGTTTTCACACACTGTTCTAAGCCACCATGTGCTGTTGCATTTTTATTTAGAAAAATGAAGCACCAAAAGGTTTAGATAATTTAAAATTAGTCTATAAACCAAACCTCTAATCTAACTAAGGCTTTTCTATTTTAAACAATTCAGATAAATGGTAACTCAGGTCTTCCTCTGTACCTTACAGGGCTTTTGTGTGTGTGTCCATATAATTTCCTGCAGTAAACCATCATTGAAGATAGTTTGCTTTTAAGTAACAAAAGACCCACAATCACAGTGGCTTAAGCAAAAGCGAAGTTTTTTTCTTGCACAGAAATGGGTAGTAAGACGTCCACAGCATGTTTGGTATCTCTGCTCTATGAAACTCTTAGGGACTTAGCACCTTGTAACTGTGTTATTCCCAGGGTGTTTCCTATCCTCAGGGTCCAGAAGAGCAGCCAAAGCTCCAGCCACACCTTTGTATCTCAGGAAGGGGCAGAGTGCATGTTTACATTTCATTGGTCAGAACTTTGTCTTACAAAGCCATACCCAGCTTTAATCCATTTGCTTATGTACCCTGCTGAAATTTGGGGATTCTGCTGTGGCAAAGAGGGTAAGAATGGCACTAGGGGACAGTCATCAGTCTCTACTGTAGGAAATTATCTTTAATGGTTTGCCCCATATTTTACCATCTAGAATATACTTCTACCACTATCTCCTTACTCTGATTACTACTAACAAAAGTTCTTTCTGTTTTTTTCAGGAATCTGGTCTTTCTGTAGACCCAAGTCAGAAAGAACCATTTGTGGAGTTAAATAGAATATTAGAGGCATTAAAGGTCAGAGTTCTGAGACCCGCTCTGGAGTGAGTATTGAATTTGCTTTCTTTTGAGTACTTTGAGAACTCTCTGTAAGAAAACTCAATGAGAAAACACATTAGAGATTTGTAGATATATTTATCTCACTTGTGGTAGACTTCAGAGAAATCAAAGGAGAATTATTTCTTTTAGCTAAGTGAAATATGGAGGGGATGCAATATGAGAAAACAGTTAAAGCTTATTTCACTTACCAGTTGGTCTGAATTCCCATGAGAGAAAAGGGTTTTCTGTTTCCAGGCTATACCACCACTTTGTGTGGGCTGGCATTATAACAAGCACTGTTGTTCAGGCAGTACAAGTTTGATATTTAAGCTTCCATTAATGTGCTGGGTTTTGTGCTAGCATTCTAAAATAATTGGTTATTGAAACTAGTGGTATGCATGAAGAGAACAAATATTTTTATAAAGGCACTCTGTTCTTAATTACTGTGGATTTTGGTAATTAACTATGAACCTCTCATTGATGAGAATTATCTGAAATTACTGAGTAAGCTATGATAAATATTCTAGAGCAGGGTCAGCAAGCTTTTCCAAGTAGTAAATACTTGAGGTTTTGCAGTCCACATAAGGTCTCTGTCGCATATGCTTCGCTTTATTTTACAACCATTTAAAAATTTAAAAACCCATTGTTGTCCATCTGCTATACAAAACAGGCAGCAAGCTGTGTTTGGCCTATGCCATAGTTTACTGACTCCAGTCCTAAAGTTTTTTAATGTGAGGATTACCAGGTTGTTTGTAATAAATAGCTCATAAAATAAAGGGAAGACACTGGATGATAGAAGCAGTGATTTGTTATGAGGTTATAGCTTTAGAATCCTGGTATTTTAAAATGAGAAAAATTTGCCATCAGTCTTATGGGTTTAGTTGGGAAGTTGACTTTTAAAACTGCACATTTTTTTCATTAAAATTTAGTTCCACTAACCCATTTAATTCTTTATAGCTTAGTTTTTTGTTTCTGATCATTTCTCAGTTTTTTTTTTTTGTTTTGTTTTGTTTTTGAGACAGGGTCTCACTGTCACCCAGGCTGGAGTGCAGTGGCAAAATCACGGCTCACTACAGCCCCAACCCCTCGGGGCTACACTACAGCCCCAATCCTCTTTTATGTGGCAGATAGGAAGCCAAAAATAATTAGTGTTAACGAGTGAATAATAGTAACTTAATACAACAAAGCGGGGGAAATGTTAGAAAAATTAGAAACTGTCCTTGTAGCTATGCCATTATTGACATTTTGAAAGAAAGTACTATCTTTAGGGGAAGCTACTTCATTGCCTTTCTAAAGGTATCTCAAAGAGTAATACTACCTTGCTGGATTTGCCACAGTCTAGTATCTGACTTTCAGCCTTGCAGACTTGGAAACTTGTTTTTGGTGTCCTTGTTTTGTTTCACTAAGAAAAGGCCTTTAAAAAACGAAAACCTGGAATTGCTAAACTACATGTATAGTTTGGATTACTAGGGGCTGTGAAACTAGCTTGTGCTAGGCAGGTCCACGTGGAAGGCACATGAACTTGCTAAGCCTGGAGTTGGAACAAGAGGAGATTGTTCTAGAAAGGGTTCAGTGTTCTCAGGCTGAAATGTCCTGATGCTGTTATCTCTGCAATGAAGGTTGTGTTGCAGAGCCGCTGGTCGCGGACTCCTTTTCTTAAAATGGTCTTTGGCTTGCCTTACTCAGTCTGTTCTTAGCCTTTCATTATTGGCCACACTCCTTTTTTAAAAAATTTACATTGTTAAAAGTTTATTTTATCTTGAATTAATTGCTTTAATTTAAAAAAGAAAAAAAAGTTTATTTTATGTGAAACCTCCGTATTTGAGTTTTGAGTCAGCATTAAGTATCCCAATAGGCAATAAATAGAGTACGAAATCAGAAGGTACAGTAAAATAAAAATACAGTGAAAAGTAAACCTTTTCCCCACCTTTGCCTTCTAATCAGTTACTCTCCAAATAGGCAGCTGCCATTAACTTTTTTCTTGTGCATCATTCTAGAGATAGTCTGTCAGTCCACAAGTTTATGTGGGTGGTAGTTCCCCATTTACCCACAAGGGATATGTTCCAACACCCCCAGTGGATTCCTGAAACTACAAATAGTACTGAACCCTATATATGTTGGTTTTTTTCGTATGTATACATACGTTTGATAATTTACTTTATAAATTAGGCATAGTAAAAGATTAACTATGTATGACATTAATCAAAAATGACATTTGCATTTATCACATAAGTGAATTGAGTTGAGCCACATCTTTTCTAGATATATTTACACCTTCATTGTGGCAAAGGCTAAGTCCATTAGACTTCTGGCATGGGCTAACAGTCTTTGACTCTTAAGGCAATCTTAAGGCAGAAGGGACCACTGCTGCCTTAAGATATGTGACCATGTATACCACAAAATCATTTACGTGGGCCTGTGAGAGCATTTCACCACCACCTCTGAGGAACCTCGTAACACTTTTTTCAAAGAATTTACTAACAGCAAAGCCTCAGTAAAATGTCATAAAGAAAGTAACTGGCCAGGCATAGTGGCTTATGCCTGTAATCCGAGCACTTTGGAAGGCCAAGGCGGGTGGATCATCTGAGGTTGGGAGTTCAAGATCAGCCTGGCCAACATGGCAAAACCCTGTCTCTGCTAAAAATATGAAATTAGCCAGGTGTGGTAGTGTTGAGAAATGCTGAGTGTATAATTGCTGAGAAATGCTGAGTGTATGACAGAATATGTTGTTTGCTAGGAAGAACGATGGCAAGGGAAACCTAGCCAGGCCCCCACCCCAAGTAGAAAACTTGGGGGCATTCTAAAGTGGCAGGACAATATATAAATAACATACACCAGTTAAAACAATTCTTTAGTGCAGGACATCTGACCCTGTCCCCATGGCTCCTTCCTGGAGAAAACTTTTTAGTTTGTCTGTAATCAGTGGTAAGCGGGCACCAGCTGCCTACTTGGTGTATTTTTGTGTTATGAGAAAATACTGAACATCTGTTTGTTAATAATAATCACCTGTTCAGAGAGAATAAATGATGTGGGTCAGAGTTTACTCGAGGCCCTTAGCCCAGAATGCTGTAAGCCCCTGAGGCTCTCAGCTCTATAGGCTGTTGGCCTCCCAGATAGACCCACTTTGCTGTTCTATCTGGGTGTCTCCTTCTCCTTTAGCACTGCCTGGGTGGGGGGCTCTATGGCCAAGCAGGTCTCAGCATGGTGGTGCATGCCTGTAACCCCAGCTACTTGGGAGGCTGAGGCAGGAGAATCCCTTGAACCCAGAATGTGGAGGTTGCAGTGAGCTGAGATCGTGTCATGGCACTCCAGCCTAGGTGACAGAGTGAGATTCTGTCTCAAAAAAAAAAAGAAAGAAAGAAAGCAACTGAATGGTTATGGCAAAGGGAAGAGAGACGTTACAATATTTTTCACAGAAGAGAGAGAAAATTACTTCAGACCACAGAAGGGTTTAGATTGGACAGGCCATGAACAGTATCAGGCAGGTTGCTGAAATATGGGAGGACTTCATCTCTAAAGTTAGCAGCTAAGTGGGAATAGAAATAAGCCATAGGTTTCTTTGTGGTGCGTGTCGCCAGTAGTCCTAAAGATGAGAAGATGCTTGACAGACTTAATAGAAATTCTAGTACCAATGAGTAAAACAAAACAGTTCTAGAAAATGGAGGGAAACAAGCAGAGGTGCCTGATCATGGGGCCTTGACTATCACTGGAAATGAGGGTAACAATGATTCAGTAATTTCTGGTGTTTTCTTTTTCCTTTTTTTAATTGAATAGTCATGGGGTCTCACTACGTTGCCCAGGCTGTCTTGAACTCCTGGGCTCAAGCAATCCTTCCACTTTGGCCTTCTAAAGTGCTGGGATTACAGGCATGAGCCACAGTGCCCAGCCTGGTGTCTGTTTTCTTATTCCCAGTTGTGGCTTCCTATAGGTGAGCAGTCTTCCTGACTCAGGCACATTTTAATAGCCACACAGAACCACAGAGGAAGCAAGGCTCTGATAGATGTGCCAGTCCAACAGAACAACAATCAAGGCTTGAACAAGTTGGATTTTTTTTCCAGAGGTTGATTTGTTTTTCTTCTCTCCCTCCCTTTTGGTCTTAATTTTGAAAAGGCAGAAGAGGAAGAAGTTAGTAGACACATTTTAACTCACTCTCTATACCCTAAGTCTGGTGGAGAAAGCATACTTCTTAAAGAGAAGCTAATTGAAATGTAGAAAGAGGTGCTGTTTTTCAGAAGGTTACAGAAAAGAAGGCAGCAGCACATGGAATAGAAAAGCCAGAAGAAGGCCAGGCATGGTGGCTCACACCTGTAATCCTAGCACTTTGGGAGGCCAAGGCAGGCAGATCACGAGGTCAGGAGATCGAGACCACCCTGGCCAACATGGTGAAACCCCATCTCTACTAAAATACAAAAAATGAGCCAGGCATGGTGGTGGGTGCCTGTAGTCCCAGCTACTCGGGAGGCTGAGGCAGGAGAATCGCTTGAACCCAGGAGGTGGCGGTTGCAGTGAGCTGAGATTGCGCCTCTGCGCTACAGCATAGAAACAGAACAAGAGTCCATCTTAAAAAAAAAAGAAAAAGAAAAAGCCAGAAGAGAAAAAAATATTTGGATTGATAACACTGTTTTATATTTTATATTTGTTGCTGGTGAAAGTTTATACAGGTTCTGTAGGTATTCCTTAGGAGAAAGAATAGACATTATCTGACATCCTCACCAAAGACTTGAGCAGTATTGGAAATGAGTAGGAAAGCTGTGACTTAGAGAAACTGAGAGTCTTTATAGAAAGAGAAAACTTAAATGGTCCCTGGGACTAAATGTTTAAAAACATAAGGAGCTAAACTAGCTGGGAGGCTAAACACACATGATAGAAAAGAAAAGGGAGACCTGGGAAAGACATTGGAGTTTGTGCTTGTAAAATGCAGATCTATTATTAGATTTATAAAATACCTTGTTTTTTTTGTGATTGGAAACTAGCAGTAAATAAGGCAAAGTTATATTAAGTACTTTAAAAAGATCACTAATCTGTAGAGTTGTTTATCCAATATGGTGACCACTGCTATGTGTAGCTCTTACTAATCTCTGGATTACTGAGAACCTCATATAAAGGTATGTGTGTGTATTTGTGTGTTTTAAGTGGAGTCATGTATGCAATACCATAGTTTGTATGGTTTCTTAAATAGCATGTGAAAAGGACAGAGACTCACACCAACTCTGAGATGAGTTAAATGGTAGTAGTTTCAGCAATGGACTCATCCCATAGCAGAGAAATTACCACTTGAAAATGGTAGTTTTCTAAGAAATGAAAGCTTAAGTGTTTTTTTCAGTATCTAAAGCAAAGTTATAGAGTTCTTCACTTTTTTGACTGAACTTTGATTTTTATCAGGTTTACCATTCTCTGAATTTTTAAGCATTTGATTCATGTTACTAATGGCATTTCACCAGGTCCACCCCTGTGGAGTAAAAAAAAAATGTCATTCATTCTCCTGAACTTCAGCTTTTACCACCAAGAGTATAGCCTTAAAGGAAACTAGAAAAAGAGGTTTTTGTAACCCTTTAAAATGCTGTGAAAGGTTATAGTGGAGTACGCTGTGGGGTTGGCAAGAGGCTGTATTTTTATTTTTCAAGTATTACTAGAAATAGATAGCCACCCAGGCTGGCACAATTTAAGATGAGAAACATAAACCCACTAATGCTGACAGTTAGGTTCCGGAGGGAGAACAGCTAACTATGAAGGCGAAATCTTGTATTAATTATTTTTGGAATGATGTAGAAATTCTAAATACGGAGGTAACAGTGTGCCAAGTCTTTTTACAGGCCTGGCAATTAGGATAATTAATGCTAATATTTTTTCTGGGTAATTGTGTAGATGTGGATTGCTTCTGACTTAGTCTTCTCAGAAGAAATACTTTTGTTGGTAGAAAGGTCCGCAAAAGGCTCTTCATCAGAAGAATGTAGTGGCAGTGCACAGAGATCAGTGTGACACTGTTGATCCTACTAAGTGTCATTTTGGGGGTTTTCAGTGTTTCTCTAAATGGAGTAGTTCCAAAGGTGACAGTGCTCTCATGGTCCTTGCTGGAAATTTGGGAGCAGAATTTCTTTTAAAAAAATTATAGAGGCAATAATTTGTCACCGCATTTTTAGTTTGCTTGTTCCCCCTTCCCACCATATCTACTTAAAGTACAGAATTAGCCAGACGTGGTGGTTCTCGCCTGTAATCCCAGCTACTTTAGAGGCTGAGGCAGGAGATTTGCTTGAACCTGGGATGTGGAGGTTGCAGTGAGCCAAGATCTCACCAGTGCACTCCAGCCTGGGCGACAGAGTGAGACTCCACCTAAAAACAAAACAAAACAAAACAGGAGAGGGCCAGGAATAATTTTGGTGACAAATAGAAAACTAATGTCATTTTCTTTGGTGACAAATAGAAAACTAATGTCATTTTCTTTCTAATTCTTTAGGATTTATGAGAATAAGCCATAGACACCCTGACTTGCTCAGTTTCTCAAACTTTACATCTTTCTTCATTATATCAATCTGGAACTTTCTTGTCTTTATAATAAAGTCACCTCTTACCGCTGAGATCTCTGTGTTCTTTCTTTCCTGTTTGTATTCTTTTTTTTTGAGAGGGAGTTTTGATCTTGTTGCCTAGGCTGGAGTGCAATGGCGCAATCTCAGCCAACCACAACCTCTGCCTCCCGGGTTCAAGCAATTCTTTTGCCTCAGCTGCCTGAGTAGCTGGGATTATAGGCATGCACCATCATGCCTGGCTAATTTCTTTTTTCTTTTTTTTTTTTTTTTGAGACAGAGTTTTGCTCTTGTTACCCAGGCTGGAGTGCAATGGTGCGATCTCGACTCACCGCAACCTCTGCCTCCTGGGTTCAAGCAATTCTCCTGCCTCAGCCTCCCGAGTAGCTGGGACTACAGGCGTGTGCCACCATGCCCAACTAATTTTTTTGTATTTTTAGTAGAGACGGGGTTTCACCATGTTGACCAGGGTGGTCTCGATCTCTTGACCTCGTGGTCCACCTGCCTTGGCCTCCCAAAGTGCTGGGATTATAGGCATGAGCCACCGCACCCAGCCAATTTTGTATTTTTAATAGAGACAGTGTTTCTCCATGTAGGTCAGGCTGGTCTCGAACTCCCAACCTCAGGTGATCCACCCACCTCGGCCTCCCAGAATGCTGGGATTACAGGCATGAGCCACTGCGCTCAGCCCTTGTAGTCTTTACTGAACCTGTGGGCATGTTTCCAATATACATAAATTCATTTTTACCACAGTTTAGTTAAATAACACCTGACTCCCAACAACACAGTTCAGATTTCAGTCACCATGGTGTATTAACTGTAAGCAGTTGTATAAAATACACTTCTCTGCCAGCTCTTCAGTCTGCAGATCAGGACGTGAGTAACAGGCATATCACGGTCATGACTAGTTCTGTCCCTTCTTTCTGAGTCTCAGTGGTCACTGCACATCTACTGTCAGTTTTCCTCAGGCAAAAAGTGTGTAGTTGTATCACCTCTTTAACTCCCAGTGATAAACCCATGTGACATTTTACAAAAATGGATAATTGGAAGATGGACTTGGCAACAAGAAAAATCTCTAGAAGTGAAATTGGATATGATTAGGAAGATTTGAAAATGACGACACCAAGGTGAAGCTAGGGCAAGACCTAAGCTTACAGGAGGCTAATGGTACAAAGCATATTGGAAAAGTCCTATCACTATAAAGACCAGAGTAAAGTCACTTCAACATCTTTTCACTTAATATTGTACTAGAATAGAAAGATGCTTATAGTTCAAGTGGAACATTTACTTCCTCTTCTTCTTCTTCTTCTTTTTTTTTTTTGAGATGGAATCTCGCTCTGTTGCCGAGGCTGGAGTGCAGTGGTGTAATTTCGGCTCACTGCAACCTCTCCTGGGTTCAAGCGATTCTTCTGCCTTAGCCTCATGAGTAACTGGGATTACAGGCGCGTGCCATCCTGCCCCACTAACTTTTGTATTTTTAATAGAGACGGGGTTTCACCATGTTGATTTGACTCTAAGATGTGAATACATCAGCAAGTTAATTAGAATGTACAGCCCTTTCTAGGAAGGTTAGCACCCAGTAAAAGTGCAGCTCTGTGAAGTCCAATCCCAATCAGTAAATTCATTCTAAATAATTTGGAAGGTTTTTACTCTTGTAGTTTGTGGAATTACTCAGATTTTATATTTATACCCAGGTCAGATTCCAGTGATCTTTGGTGAATTAGGTGGGGAATATTTGTCTAACTGATAGTCAAGTTAAGTAATATAATCCTAACAGCTTCTATATGTTAGTATATTTAGAGAAATAAAGTATTTTTTTCTTTTTTCCTTACTGCAAAATTTCATTTAACAGCTGGCTGTATATTTTCCTGCCTTTGGCCTTACCTGACCTGGTAGTTCCAGTTCAGGATTGATTATTCCAACTGTTTGTTCTATAGAAGCCCGAGGGACTATATTTTGGCTCATTTAAAATTGAATCTTGTTTTTTTCCCTCATTGAAACTATATTTGATTAGCTGGGCATGGTGGCACATGCCTGTAATCCCAGTTACTCGGGAGGCTGAGGCAGGAGAATCACTTGAACCAGGGAGTCCAGAGGTTACAGTGAGCCGAGAATGCGCCACTGCACTCCAGCCTGGATGACAGAGTGAGACTCCGTCTCCAAAAAAAAAAAAAAAAAAGTTTGTACAAATCATTTTGCATGGTAAGATTATTTACTGTATGATATTTGTCTGGCTTTATCTTCCTGATCAGACCAATGCACTTTGAGGGGAAATAACAGTATTTACTGTTTTTAATCCCAAAGTGAGTAGCACAAAATCTTGCAATTATTGAAAGTTGGAAAGTATAGTTCCCTTTCAGGATCTTTGATTCATGCTTGTATATATTAGGCCAGTTTTACAGGAAAAGAGCAGTGGCAATCTACTTCTGAATCTCATGGTTGATGCCGCTTCAAAGTGTGGTCCTATGCAAGTTCAGATGCATTATGTGATACATCAGACTTAATCTAGTAATTGTCATCTACCTTAATGCTTTTTCTTTCACTGGTTGAAGGGCCTCTGCAGGTGTAGTTGGTGGTTACTTTCAGGACAACTCTTGGCCCTAGGGATTGATGTTACCATAGATTTCCACAAGATGGCAGACCAAACCGCTTTTTTGTTTTACTGGGTTTTAAATAGTTTTTAAGACACTCTGTTTATGCTCTTAATTATTCTTAAAGTCTTTTTTGCCATTTCTTTAGGTGGGCAGTATCAAACCGAGAAATGCTTATAGCTCAAAACAGCTCCTTGGAATTTAAGCTACACAGACTGTATTTTATTAGCTTGTTAATGGGTGGAACCACAAATCAGCGAGAGGCATTACAATATGCTAAAAATTTTCAGCCATTTGCCCTAAATCATCAAAAAGGTGAGTCTGGAGTCAGATATTATTAATGTTTGAATCAGGGCTATAGCCACCACTGTAACTTAACAGTTCTTAACTAGAGCTAATACATATTTGCCGGTAAACAGTTGTAGATGATAATCATTTACAGGAAAAGCTCTGACTGGCTCTAGAACAAAAGCAAAAATATTAAAATCACTTATAAGTCAGAGATGTTGCAGATTTTGGAATTCCATATTAAACTAAGAGCGGACCTGAGAAAGAGCAAAGTGTGTGCTCATTTCCACCCCCAACTGGCTGTATGCTGCTGCTGTTGCCACAGCAAAGTGTCAGAGAGCCAAGGTGGCAACTGTTAACACCTCGTATCTGTGTAGGAATACATTATCTCTGCAATCAGAGATAATGTGATGAGATAATTGTGACTCCTCTAGGTAATGGTAATTATGCTATGCTGTGAACAAGAATTTAAATTATAAGTTCAGTATTTTCACTGCTTTCCTTTTCTGTCCATGCTATTTGTTTAATTTAGGGTGAAGGAAGAAACCAAGCTTAAAGACCAGAATTTTAAAAGACTTGTTAATACATTATTTTAGGCTGTTATGGGTGGGGGTGTTCTTGCCTTTCGCAGCTTATTACCTGCAAGCAAACTAATGCTTTCTTGCTGGTGCTTTTTTTTAGACATTCAGGTTTTGATGGGAAGCCTTGTGTACCTGAGACAAGGGATTGAGAACTCACCATATGTTCACCTACTTGATGCAAACCAGTGGGCTGATATCTGTGACATCTTTACACGGGATGCTTGTGCCCTCCTGGGGCTCTCCGTGGAGTCCCCTCTCAGTGTCAGGTATGGAAATTGGCCCAGTGTTATTGAAGTATGCACTGCATTAGTTACTCTCCTTAACTTGTTTGGTTTTTGGTTCTTGATGTTTAAGACCAAAAGAATTTTTGTCTTTCTGAAGAAGAGTGCAATTGGTATTTCAAAAGATAGCACAATTGGCAGTGACACTGTTGTAGAGCAGCAGTTTTGAAAGTGTGGTATGTGAACCTCAGGGGCTCCTGAGAGCCTTTTTCACTATGTAGACATTAGTACAGATGGTCCAGAAACAGTGATGGGCTAAACTGTTAGAGCCTTAGCACAAGTCTGGGTGGTGGTACAAACTCCACAAATAGGTGGATTCCTCACCATCACACACTTATAGCTTAAGAAATGCTAGTTTTACTTAACCATGCCTGTACAGCACTTTGGGAGGCCAAGGCGGGCGGATCATGAGGTCAGGAGTTCGAGACCAGCCTGGCCAACATAGTAAAACCCCGTCTCTACTAAAAATACAAAAAATTAGCTTGGCATGGTGGTAGGCACCTGTAATCCCAGCTACTCGGGAGGCTGAGGCAGGAGAATTGCTTAAACCTGGGAGGTGGAGGTTGCAGTGAGCTGGGATCACACCATTACACTCAGCCCAGCCCAGGCAACAGTGCGAGACTCTGTCTCAGAAAAAAAAAAAAAGCTCTTGGCCTGGTGTGGTGGCTCACATCTGTAATTTTGGGAGGCTTAGTGGGGAGGATCTCTTGAAGCCAGGAATTTGAGACCCATCTGGGCAACATAGCTAGACTCTATCGCTACAAAAAATTTTTTTAAAAAAGGATGTTCTTACTTCTTTAAACATATAAATTATTTTATTAAATTTTGACCTTTGAGTATACATCATCTTAATAATTTGTATGACAAAATAGGAAATCCACATAAAGCACTTTAGTTTATGCCAAATTATTATAATTGTCTTGAGAAAAAGTATGTCGTTTTGAGTTAATGAGCTAGCTAGTCACTTTTTTTCATGGAATAGTTTTTTTGTTTGTTTTTTGTTTTGTTTTGAGACAGAGTCTCACTCTGTCCCCTGGCTGGAATGCAGTGGTGCAATCTCAGCTCACTGCTGCCTTCACCTCTTGGTTCAAGCGATTCTCCTGCCTCAGCCTCTAGAGTAGGTGGGATTATAGGTGCCTGCCACCAGGCCCAGCTAATTTTTGTATTTTTAGTAGAGATGGGGTTTCATCATGTTAGCCAGGCTGGTGTTGAATTTCTGACCTCAGACAATCCGCCTGCCTTGGCCTCCCAAGGTGCTGGGATTACAGACGTGAGCCACTGCACACAGCCATGGAATAGTTTTTACTTGAAAGAATTATTAACATACAGTTATTCACACTCAGGTTTTTGTCTGTCCTTTTTTCCCCCTAAATTTTTAAGAAACAGTTTGACTATGTTGCTCAGATTGGACTCGAACTCCTGGGCTCAAGTGATTCTCCTGCCTCAGGCTCCTGAGTAGATGGGACTACAGTTGTGCACCGTATCACCCAGCCATTTTTTTTAGGTGAATGAAGCAACCCTGTCACATTTGAAAGGTCTTAATTAAGTATGATCTTACAAAAGCATGCATGAGTAAAAGAGTCATTTAAAGTAAAAGACAGACAAATGGATTTTTAATGTAGCAGGGTACAGAAAGTTTAATGGTAAAGTTTCAGATTCTGCTCTGCAGCTAACTTTTAGAAAACTACTACCTGTTTTGGCCAAAACTATGAAAAGTCAGTTTTGGTGTGGTATTAAGGAGGAATATCCGCAATGATCTAAAAAAGTGATCAAAGTAGTACTACTCATGTGCATGAGACAAGGTTTTTTAAATTTACCTCAACCAAAAGAACATATCATAATAGATTTAATGCAGAGTAAGCTATAAGAATCCAGCTGTCATTCAGGAGATTTGTAAAACTGTGGTACAGTGCCACTCTTCTCACAAATATATTTTTGTTTTGGAAAGTATAGTTATTTTTATAAGAATGTTGTTTATAATAGTGGCATGGTATTTTATTTTTAAATGGACTAATGGGCACCTTTTACACTTCTCATTTTAATTTCCAGTGCATTAAAAGATATAGCCCATGAAAACAAAAGCTCTTTGAGATCCTTAATATTTAAGCATAAAAAGGAATCCAAAATATTTTAAGAACGTGTTTTAAGAAAATAACTTTTTTTTTTTTTTTAGCTCTTCTGTTCATTTAATTCCACAAATGTTTTGCATACCTGTTACGTGCCAAGCATTGTGGGCACTGTGTTGGATACAAAGATGGATAAGGTGCATTTCACAGGGTGCTCCATCCTAGTGTCGAAGCAAACCAATGCAATTAGCTATAATCTGAGGTATTGTTGCCATCGGGTTTTCTGAGGAACAGACTCTTGAGGGAATGTACATGCAGGAAGTTTATTGACATCAGCATCTGGGGGAATGAAAACAGCAGAACTGCGCAGAGAGGAAAGTTAGACTATGTTAGAATTGCAGCAAGGTCTCTCCTGTCCCTAAGGAACTCTGGAGCTTTGATGGGCCTGTGGAGTTGTCCCAAAGTGGGCCTACAGGGCTAGGCTTCTGTATCCTCACATCGAGTAATCACTGGATGTGACTTTAGCCAGATGACTCTCTTCAACTCAGGACAGTCCTGAAGAGACGATCACAGTTGACATTTGGCTGCCAACACTTCCAGATCGAAGAAATGAGTGCTTCCACCCTGGACAGGGGTGATCTGGGGATAAGATGAACTAGGCAAAAAAGTGTTTCAGGGGCAAGCATGTCATTTGACTGATAAGCTGAGCCCATTAAATCTGGTTATTTTATATAATATGAAACCTTTTTTGGCACTAATGTAAGATTATTATGAAATTATTTACTTTTTGAAACAGAGTCTCATTCTGTTGTCCAGGCTGGAGTGCAGTATACATGATCATGGCTCACTGCAGCCTGAACCTTCAGGGATCCTCCCACCTCAGCCTGCTGAGTAGCTAGGACTACAAGCACACGCTACCATACCTGGCTAATGGCTAATTTTTATATTTTTGTAGAGACGGGGGTTCACTGTATTTCCCAGGCTGGTCTCAAACTCCTGGACTCAAGTAATTCTCCCATCTTGGCCTGCCAAAGTGCTGCAGTGATAGGAGTAAGCCACCACCATCTGTTGTTGTTATGAAATTCTCTAAAAACTTAATTCTCAGTTCTGTACTTCTTTCCTTTGGAGCAAAAATGGTATATAAATCAGCACCGTCTGCTGAACACATTTTTTTTTTGAGATGGAGTTTCGCTCTTGTTACCCAGGCTGGAGTGCAATGGTGCAGTCTCGGCTCACCGCAACCTCCGCCTCCTGGGTTCAAGCAATTCTCCTGCCTCAGCCTCCTGAGTAGCTGGGATTACAGGCATGTGCCACCATGCCCAGCTAATTTTTTGTATTTTTTTTTAGTAGAGATGGGGTTTCACCATGTTGACCAGGATGGTCTCGGTCTCTTGACCTTGTGATCCACCCGCCTCGGCCTCCCAAAGTGCTGGGATTACAGGCGTGAGCCACCGCTCCCGGCCTTGCAGAACACATTTTTAATATCACTGTTCTAGTTAACATATACCTTGGAGCACATTGTGTAAGAAAAATTAACAAATATGGTGGTAGGTGGTCTGAAAGAAAGAGAATAGGAAAGGAAGTTATATCTTGTATATTGCTGAATGCAGAATTTTGTCCAAGAACATCTCTTTTTCTTTCATAATCAGATGCTGAAACTACCCTGTTTGGAAGAGTAGTAGTTCTTAATTCCTGCTCTTCCTTCATTTGAATTAATTGGTTTTCCAAAGCTTCTTTCTTTTTTAAAATGCATGTTTTAAAACTTTGATTTTCTATGTTTTGAGGAAGTAAGCTAAAGTTAAATCACCCTAGCCAGATGAGTTTTAGTTTTTTTGTTTTTTTTTTTAACTTTTGCATTTTTTAACTGCATTTCTCCCCATATTGGAGAGGTTTGTTTAGTAAATTGAGTTTTATTTTTTAACTGGGATTGTTTTTCAGTAACTTCAGGAAATAAACCAGTGGGCCTGGGGAAGAAGGGGAGGAAAACAAGTTATTTTTCTTCTAGTGGAAATGGCTAGGTTTACTTCGAGCGGAACATAAGGCTCTCTCCCTGTCCAGTGGCCAGGGCCTGCGGTATATAGAGTCTGTAGAAATTGTTGTCTCCTTGGACCAAGTGGCCTGACACCTGGCCTGGCACTGACTGACATTTCCTATTCTGCTCTCCTAGTTTCTCAGCAGGTTGTGTGGCGCTGCCAGCTTTAATTAACATCAAAGCCGTGATTGAACAAAGGCAGTGCACTGGAGTTTGGAACCAGAAAGATGAATTACCTGTGAGTTCCATTTTCTATTGGCTATTTACGTTTACTGTCATTAGAAAAATATGGCCTCTTTAAATGCTCATCTTACCTTTTAATCAGGAAACATTATTGTAGCCATTTGACAGTAGTTCTTTTATGGATATGTAAAAGATTAAACAATACAAATGAGGAACCTAGTATATTTTGGGGACCCTGGAGGAGTATTCTTATAATTTTGACTTGAAGTGGCCTTGAAAAATGGTGAAGGAAAACATCAGAAGTGGGGAGGGTTATACATACAGTAGCATGCACTGTGTTCTGCAGTGCAGTTCACAGACCACTCCTATGATTGTTTTTCAAATATAAAAGCAATTTTAATTGGATTTGCTTTTGTCTTAACTATTGTTAAGATTGTGGGTTTGCACTGGTTACATTTTCCTAATGCCAACAGAAATAAGTATAGAGCTGTTCAAGGTCATTCCTTTAACACCTGTAGTCATCAGTGGGCCTCCAATACCGTATTGCTACTGCTCTTTGTGGAAAGGACTGTGGTTTTAAACAGCAGCACCAATCACTTGCCAACCTTAGAACTTCTCTAAGCAGTAGTTTATTCATCTCTAAGACAGGGACTAGCTTTCTCTTTATGGGGCTGCTGAAGGCTAGAGGTAAGCATGCTAGAATAGTATGGGACACCTGATGGGCACTCAAATTGTGGCTGCCATGGTGCAGTTATGACATGGAGTGGCAGAGGTCATTGTATGTGTGTTTCTGCCAGGTCTCTGACAGGCACTAAGACTCTGGCCTGGAATTGTCATTTATGTCATGATTATGTCACAGACCCTGAAAAGCTAACATACGCATTTGGTTTTTTGTGCCTTTTATATCACACCTATACACAGGTTTCTTTGCAGTTACCTTGTTCTTCCAGCTGGTAACCCTGTCAGTTGGTTTCCCCAGCTTCTCCTCAAAGATCTTTTCTGATTAAAGGCACAGGTGCAGTTCTGGTCCTGAGTGTGGTCAGGACACAAGCAGCACTCCTGCTTCACTGCTGCTAACTTGAACAAGTGAAAAGAACTTGAGCCTTCACTTGTTTTGTGGAGGCAGGTGCCTGGCATCTGGCAGTTTCCCGTTTATGTTTTAAGCATCTCTGACATGCCCTCGGACAGAGCAGACTGATATCTGAATTCACCTAAAGACTGTGTTATCCAGCCCGTAAAGCCATTAGATGTGGTGATCTGCCCATTTGAGGTGGTAATCTGGTCACTGTTTGTCAGGCTTGTTTTTATGTTTTGTCAGCTTTCTTGAAAATAATCTTGAAGGCTAATTAACACTTTGAATCACTAAGACTCTCCATCTTTGAGTTAGAAGAGTGCTATGGAAAGTTATATTCAGGTGAATATATCTGATCAGTGTTCTTTGCTGCACAGTGTATATTACCATGTGGATGGTTTTGCAAAATATGACTTTAGCTTTTTTCTTTTTTAACAGATTGAAGTGGACCTTGGTAAAAAGTGCTGGTATCACTCTATATTTGCCTGCCCCATTCTTCGTCAGCAAACAACAGATAACAATCCACCCATGAAATTGGTCTGTGGTCATATTATATCAAGAGATGCCCTGAATAAAATGTTTAATGGTAGCAAGTAAGTGTCTGGCTTTTTAAAAATATTAGCAAATAAATTTGGTTTTGGAACTTGGTAGGAGGATAAGAAGTAATGAGGATTGAAAAAATGCAGCTAGATTAGAACTAAATACATTTCTTAACTATTCATTTGGCAAAGTAGGTGGTATCTGATTTGAGTATTTTTTGTTTGTTTATGGATTTGGTGATTAGATTTATAAGCACGTCTTTAACTTAACTTTTTGGATAGGTGATAGATTTTCTCCTTTTTTTATACAAATGGTTGCATGCTAAAAAATGTTCCATGGTTTGCTGTTTTACTTAGTGATGTATCTTGGAGATCTTTTTCTGTGCTGCAGAAACAGCCCTCATTGTTTTTGTTAAAGCTGCAGCATAGTCTACTGTATAGAAATATAAGATTGGGTAGCCAGTTCCCTATTGATGAACATTTGTTTCTCTAAACAGTGCTAAAGTGAATTATCTATACATGATACATAAATTCCTAGAATTGGAATTGCTGGTTCAAAGAATATATGCATTTTAAATTTATTTTAGATAGGGAGCTCAACTTTTTTTTTTTTTTTTTTTTTTTTTGAGATTGAGTCACACTCCATCACTCAGGATGGAGTACAGTGGTGCAATCTCAGCTCACTGCAACATCTGCCTCCCGGGTTCAAGCGATTTTCATGCTTCGGCTTCCTGAATAGCTAGAATTACAGATACGCTCCACCATGCTTGGCTAATTTTTGTATTTTTATTAGAGACGGGGTTTCACCATGTTGCCCAGGCTGGTTTCAAACTCCTGAGCTCAAGCGATCCCCCCACCTCAGGCTCCCAAAGTGCTGTGATTACAGGTATGAGCCACCACGTCCGGCCAAAATTGTTGATCTTCGTTCAGACTGTACTGGTTTCATGTCCCACTGTGAGGCATGTGGGCTGTTCTTGGTGTGGGCTTGTAGCTGCCATCATATTTTGCTGCCCTTGAATGGATTTGTGCATTTGATCAAATGGATCCATTTGTGCAAATGGATCAGTGCATTTGAAATTCATTCAGAGACTGATGCAACCTTAACCTTTGGGAAAGGGAAATTGAATTTATTTTTGAAACCCCAAAAACAATTTTCAGAAAAGTTATCTTTGTTTTGTTTATGAAACAATTTTCAATGAAGAAGAGGCTTTCCGTTTAGGATCTGGCATGGATGATAATGTTTTTGTGACCTGTCAAATCTTGGCAGTTACATTAAGGGAAAGCATAGTTTATCCTCAAAGCAAAATACAAGCACACCTGTGTTTTGTGTATTCTTATATATGTGTATAATTGTTAAAGATACTCTATAACTAGATAAAAATCAAGTACTCAGTGCTGAGCCTGTTCCTTCACTCAGTGTTTTCTTTTTTGTCTTTAGATTAAAATGTCCATACTGTCCAATGGAACAAAGCCCAGGAGATGCCAAACAGATATTTTTCTGAAGAGATAACTTTAGTTTGCAATTTGTAAGTGAAACTGAATTGTGGGCGCATTTCAGAAGAGAATGTTCCATATAATGCAGCTAACCAAGGACTCCCATGTTTCTATAAGCTAATGCTCCAGAAACTTTGCCAACCTGTTAGTGTACACACACTGAGGGGAGTGCTCCCAGTGAATATTATCATAGGGCTTTATTATATTCTTGGTCTTCATTTCTGATCAAGTAAATACACCAGCAGTTGTCATTCAGTGCAGGTTTTTGTACTTAATTATATGGTGATTTTTTTACTTTTTAAGAGCAGAAACGGAAATTGACCTCCCCACCATGTGTTTAATATTTCTCCTGCTTTTACTTTTGTCATTTTCTTGATAATTGTAAGCCTTGAGAGTGTTTGTGAAAAAGTTTTATTTTCTGTTATAGATACATAATTAAATGAAAAGTTTTCAGAAAAAGTTTGATGAATTGTGGTCATGAAACTAATTTGCATTTTTATTTGCTTAAGAAAGAAAGCTGTGATAGATTCCAGATTTGCTTTTTGATGTTTTCCTCTGCTCCAGCTCCGAGAAGTCAGCACACCTGCATTTTAGCTCTCCATGCAGCCAGCCCCAGTAGGCTGCATGTTAAAAATTTCATTGTTTAACCAGCTGGTGTGAGAAGTCTTCCGTTAGAGTGGAAGGAGTACTATTATTTGTTTTTTTGTTTTTTTTTTTTTTTGCTTTATTGCTAAGAGGTGCTTGTTTTAAAAGTGTGTTTAATAAAATGAAATTCTAAAGTTAGAGGTGTTCTTAAGTTGATATTTGCTCTCTCGGTCTTGGTAGCCCTATTATATCATTGCAGACACAGTGTTGTGCATGTGTGTATATGTGTGCACCAGCATCAAACATTGTGTACCTGGAAGGAAAGCAGCATGTTCAATTCTAAAATGCAGTTACCAGACCCATCACTTTAAATCTTCAAAGTTAGAAGCTAGCAAATTTTCTGTAGTGCAGAATGTTTATTGCTGTTTTTGTGTTTGAATAGTATAATGTTTGATGCCTCTCTTCTGCAAAGTGTATCATTACTGTGAATCTGTATATTAATCTAATGGATACAGATAATGATCTTTTCTCTTGTGAGGTATCTTCATTTAATGCACTGTCCAGAAATAGCCATGTGTAAGAGTCTCTCTGTATTGATGAACTACATGGAAAAGACTTCTGTGGACATAAATCTGACTTAAGCCCATGAAGTTACTTCAGTATAAGAAGAATGTTACATGGAAATCACCAAATATTTTGTGACTTTATTTCATCTGACATGGAGTGAATATCAATAGGAATACTTTCATAAGAGAATGAAAAAAGAAGAAAACCGAAGCAAAGAGAAATGTTGTGCTTCACATTTTAAACTACAAATGGACTTAGTTTGAGGGAGGGCAATCACAGATTTGGTGCTAATTAGAAACTGGCAGCATTTACAGTAGTACACCAGCCTGGATGGTTTTTCTGAACTGTTTACCTGGGAGAGCTGGGATTTGTTTGTGAAGCAAAAGAGTGCTGTGGAAAAGCTCTGTTTGCATACTGTGCAGCTAGGGCTATGTGGATGGCTACTGCTTGCTATGTGGGTTCTCCAGTGGTTGGGATTGGCCCAGCTCAGAGTGCTTGTCTGGTCCAACCTCAGTCTGGCCCCATAGCGACTTTTGCCCCATGATTCTGCCTCACTGTTGGAATGCTCTTTGAAGTTCCCCCCCTCTTTATTAAAGCAGTGGAGGAAGAGAACAGAGACAAACTCTGGACTGTGAAAGAGAAGGCAGAGAATTCCAGGCAACAGTCTGACCAAGGGTGTAAACCAATTTATTATATATATATATATATATATTTTTTTTTCCTTTGAATTAAAACCTAGAGTATTGTTTTTTTGTTTTTGTTTTTTACCCTTTCCTCCCTAGGCCAAGGTTAGCTTATGCTCATCCTTCCACCACATATACCTACACAACATTTAGGCTTCATGTAAGGTTTGAATGAGACAGATGTACTCTGAAGGCTGGTAGTAAATGTGTTTGGTGACCGAACACTTCATACAGTCGGCTTGGGCCACTTTTAAGGACAAAAGCCAGAGCTCAGCTTTATCCCTCTCCTAATGTTGGGAGTCAAAAAACTGTTGACAGTTTTCTTGTGCAGCTCATGAAAACTTTAAAAAGAACATGCTTTAACTGAAGCATTTGACTTTGCAACTTTCTGTGTAAGGTCCTTGTACTCACCCTGGGCAAGGTGAGGACCAAAAAATCTGCAACTCATGAATCTGACAATTTTACATAGAAATTATGTCTTGTGACCATCCCTAAGTGCATAGACCTAAAATTCATGAGAGACTAAATGGGAGGGAGAGGTGGATTTAAAGAGGCCAGACCTTAACCAAAGATGCTGAGATACAGCATTCTGTCCTCCCTACCCTAAAAACTCTGTCATAAATGCTGTCACGACTGTTTCATCACTGATGCTTTCTGCATGTCAGCAGTACAGGAGGATGCTTTTTGTCTCTTTGCCTCCACTTAAAAAAGATAATGACAGAGGCAAGATTTTAACAGTCACATTTAATTATAAGGTACATCGAAGACAGAATTTCAGAATGGTTTCTAAAATTTTCTTGGAAACTGTTTCCACATATCAGTTATAGACAAAGGCCATGAGACTATGCTACACCAATAAAACCTTATTAGCAAGTCTTTAGATTCTGACTTAGCCAGAGCATCTGAGTGTTCAAGTACAGTTTTATAGTGGCTAAGGTTGTCTCTTGATCTTTTTTCTCTGTTGTGTGATCACAGATGCTATTTCTGTTGTTTTATTGGTGATTATATAAGACTTCTAATACATAAATGAACGGGTATTGGTGCCTCTTTATTTTAAAAATTTTGAAGAAAAGAGCCACCTCATATTCATAGGGTGTGTATTTTTTGAGTGTGTGAACATTTAATTGAAAATAAGAAAGTTATGAAGTAAATCTTAACTTTTCTGTAGCAGCTAATGTATACAGAGACACTAAAACCTACAGCACATGTTGTGGGGAATGAGGATCCTCTTTTGTCCTCTCCAGGTAGTCCCGCAGGTTAGGCAGCTTAAGTTCAGTGTTGTTTATGCTGTGAATGATTTCCACCTCAGTGGCTTGGCCTTTGGGACAGTGGATACTGCAGCAACCAAGAACTCTTGGTTAACCGCACAAGACAAGCTGCTGGTAGACTACATTAGCCCTCTGGTTTTCCAGCTCAACCTCTGATAAAGTGGACTGACAGCCACGCTGCTCAATCTGTTTAGTCAGCCGACTCAGGTTATTTTCAGGGAAGGCATGGAGGCATAGTTTGGTTAGTTTCATCACTATGATGTATAAGGTGACGACATAAACCAAATACCTTTCATCACTTAACTATACTTAACGTTATCTCTGGTAACACTAGAATGCTGTGGTCTTGAGGGAATATTAGCAAGAAACACATAGAAGGTTTGGTGTTTCATAAGCCTGTCTAGCTGCAGCAGGTTTTGTGTGGTACACTGTTTATCATAAGCCGGTACAAGCTTCATGAACCATTCTTAATGAACTACAATTGAATAGATACCAAAAATAGAATGGCAAATGTATTTTAATAGCAGATGAGGCAGTTAGTTTTAGGATGAATTTTCCACTGTTGATTTTACTTCAAGACATAGCAAGAGACAGAAAATTTTGTTTTTGAGACATTTCTGCTACAGTTTCAAGCTGTAGTGGGCATATGCTTCATTTACTTCCAAAGAGGCAAGAGCAGCTGGAATTGGCTTACAGCACATGCTTTGTTTCATGTTGTGGGTGAGGACCTACATACATTCTTATTTTAACAGTCACTTAACCTCCAGCAAGGCAGTTGTGAGGGGTTCACTAGGATTTAGTGCCTGATCTTTTCTTTGGGAAGGGGGTGGGAATGAATGTGTTGGGGCTGGGAGGGAAGCAGAAGAAAATGGGAGCGTGAGTGAGTGTGCATGTGTCTGAAATTCACCATTGCCCCCACCTGTACCTAGCAAGGAACCAGGTGTTTGATGTATTTTGCTCATGACTGCAGTATGCATGTATTTTTTTCCTTTTCTGTGTTTTCTAAACTTACACTAAAGGATTCATCAAATCATCTTGTTCAGATGGCTCAGGATTGTATTTATTTTGCTTACCCCGTGCTCTTGGGTTCTATAGTATTTCTATAATTATGTAATGAGAATAGTGTTGCACTGTAATCTATCATATAGAGCTATATGTATAGAAAATTTTGATCAATTTTTTACGAAATGTATCCTGTTTGCAAAGGCACAATAAAGTTGCATCTTATAGACTATAGGCAATAAAGCTAACAATAAACCTTATTTAACACAAACCACATCCATATCCTCTGTTCATTTGATTTTGGAAAAAGTCTAGCATACCCAGTAGTTTCAGGGAATTCATTTTAACTTTAAGAATTCTGATATATTTAATTTATAAATTTCTGACTGATACAGAGTTTTGGAAAACTATAAGAAATGCTTTGTTAATGTGTGTATTCCTATGTAAAACA
Organism: Aotus nancymaae; assembly: GCF_030222135.1. Classification (NCBI taxonomy): domain Eukaryota; kingdom Metazoa; phylum Chordata; class Mammalia; order Primates; family Aotidae; genus Aotus; species Aotus nancymaae. Next base: position 13,069,513 of record NW_026988429.1, read on the forward strand.
CATGGCTTCTCCTGTGTATATTTTTAAAATTAAATGCACATTTAAAAAGTGTTTTGTGGAACCGGTCTGTATAAATGTGCCAGGTGACAAAGGTATAAGGGAGGGAGTAGGGAGGTGCTGATTGTGGTAAAATTGCTGTCTGCATTTGCTAAGGGTCTGCATAAGAAAATATCTGTCACCATCTTAATTCTGTTTCTGTGCCACCAACAGCGAGAAGAGGTGGTGACTGGGTATTGTCCCAAGTTTTGGTGGTGGTGGTTTTGTTTTGAGACAGAGTCTCACTCTGTTGCCCAGTCTGGAGTGCAGTAGCCTAATCTCAACTCTGCAACCTCCGCCTCCTGGGTCCAAGCAATTCTCCTACCTCAGCCTCCTGGGTAGCTGGGATTACAGGCACATGCCACCATGCCCAGCTAATTTTTGTATTTTTAGCAGAGACAGTGTTTCACCATGTTGGCCAGGCTGGTCTCGAACTCCTGACCCCAAGTGATCTGTCTGCCTAGGCCTCCCAAAGTGTTGGGATTACAGGTGTGAGCCACCACACCTAGCTGAGTCCCGAGTTTCTGAGTAGGCAATTATGTTAATTTTCCAGGCTGCTGCCCCCTCTCACCCCTCCTGTGCACAGCAGGGACTCTGCTTGGTGTGCTGACCAGAGTGGCAGTGAGTGTAGGCCTGGCAAAGAGGAGCCCAGAAGCAGCTTGATGTCCAGGCTGCTGGTGGGGTGGGACTTTTGCTGTCAGCATTGCCAGGGAAGACCAGAGACTGAATTGCCTCGTCCTCAATGGCAGGCTCAGGTGGTAGAGACCAAGAATTTATTTGTTCTCCTTTTGTATATTTTTCAAGAGAGATTTGATGTTAACCTAAGATTTTAGGATGTTTCCTACCTATGGAAACCCTTGTGATCCCACCCAGTCAGATTGGAGCTAGTGGCCCAGGTAGTATAAAAGAGGCCTGGCAGGCCAGGCCAAGGTCTCACCACCTTTCCCTCCAGCATTTGGGCTCCTCAGGACTCAAAAGTGTTGTCCATGGACCAGCAGCATCAGCCTCACCTGGGAGCCTGTGAGAAATGCAGAATCTCAGGCCTGAGCTCAAACCTACTGAACTGAAATCTGCATGGTCATGAGAAAACAGATTTCCTTTATAAGGAGCTTCCTGGATGCTTCCTATTTCAGGAAGTATCCTCCCTTGTAAATGTGGCAGGTCAAGATCACTCATACTGAATAGGATTTACCCTTGAGGACTAAGGGTAAATCTGTTAGTCATCAAGGTTTAAACTTACTGTGCTTTGAACTGTAGTTATATTTTTTAAATGAGTGTTATTTCTTTAAACATCTAAGGAATTGAGGGAGTATTGTATTTGCAGCATGGTAAAATGCATTTTCCACCCCCTCCACTGAAACAGGGAAGGTGAGTATCAAAGATGAAAAATAATTTTCATAATGACAGGGACTAAAAATGCACCCTTAAACAAAACAGCTTGATGCTTCTCACCCCCTAGTAGAGAAAACTTGATTATCAACCATATCCCAGTAGAAGGACAGGCTTTCTTAACTTTTCTTCTTCCCTCAGCACCCAGTAAGAAATTTAATATCATAACCCTGTGTACACAAAATTTAGAATTCTGAAACATTTTGCAAAACAATACTTAATGCTACAAATGTGTGTGATGTGCTATGTCATTTTTAATGGTCACCAAGAGTGATTTGATATTGTGACCTGCTAATGAGTCAGTTTTTAAAACCTTGCATGACAGGATAATAATGCAATGGTCTACTTACCCACCAGATTTCTTTGAAATCTGTCAATATATGTATGATAGACAGTACTTTTCAAAAAAAACAACACTTTCCTTGTAGCGGTAGGGTATTTCATACCCTTGTGTGAATCTTCTATGCTGGCAAATGTGGCAATACACCTCAATGTTAGAAGGCTTGTGTAATCCAGAGCTACTAATTAGTGAGCTGTCCTGTCAGGTAATGTTGCATTTATTTAGCTATACTTCCTTTCAGCCTAGAAAAGTGCAAAGTTTTGGCCAGGCATGGTGGCTTACACCTGTAATCCTAGCACTTTGAGAGGCCAAGGCAGGCAGATCACTTGAGGTCAGGGGTTCAAAACCAGCCTGGCCAACATGGCAAAAACCTGTTTCTACTAAAAATACAAAGAAATTAGCTGAGTGTGGTGGTGGGCACCTGTAATTCCAGCTACTCGGGAGGCTGAGGCAGGAGAATTGCTTGAACTTGGGATGCGGAGGTTGTAGCGAGCGAAGGTCATGCCAACTGCAGTCCAGCCTGGGCGACAGAGCAAGACTCCATCTCAGAACAACAGAACGGAAAGTGCAAAGTGCTTTATGCTAAACATTGGCATGTAAAGTAGAGTCCTGTAATAAAAAGACATGTGTTTTAGCATGTTGTGGTTTGACATCTTAGCAGTCACTCATCTAACATTTCCACTGTGCTGGGCACTAAATTGAAACAGCCTACTAACTGCTGGAAAATACAGAACAGCAGAGCTGAGGTCCTGTAGTGAGGTTAATAACACGAGAGTGTTGGAAGAGAAAGGAGAGCTTTAATAGTTGCATGTTTTTAAGGCCCACTCTGGCCACAATGGGATGAAGCGTGGTTGGGGGAGGAGACAAGGCTAGAGCCAGGGAGGACAGTAGGTAATTAAGGTCAGTGTGAGTATTTGTTGAGTTGGGGGTGGTGGCAGGCGCCTGTAGTCCCAGCTACTCGGGAGGCTGAGGCAGGAGAATCACCTGAACCCAGGAGACAGAGGTTGCAGTGAGCCCAGATTACACCATTGTACTCCAGCCTAGGCAATAAGCGAGACTCCATCTCAGAAAAAAAGAAAGGTATCTATTGCTAGCTGGTGTTGTGATACAGATGCCAAAACAAAAAACCACAGTATTTGTTGAGTATTGGTCTCGGGTACTCTTGGAGATCTCAGATAGAATGGTGAACAAGGCAGACTTGTTCTCTAAGCGAGAATCAGTGTCATATCTGAGAGTCAGAAATGTCTTGAAGGAAATACAGGAAGGCAATGTGCTCGTCACACAATGCTCTGAACCTGCTGTTATTTAGAGAAGCAGTATGATGTTCTTGTCTCAAGTGATAGTGGGCTTTTTTGCTCTAGCGTTTTAACTATTCTCACTCTTTCTATTATCTATGTTTTCTAAGAGGATGAATTTCTAACTTCACTGGTCTCCTTATACTGGTCTCCTACACTGTGTGGGTTGTGTAAAATTCTCTCAAATTCCACTTGGGGCTGGCCTTTCTACTCTATTTAAAGACATTTAGTGGCTGGGCCCAGTGGCTCACGCCTGTAATCCCAGCACTTTGGGAGGCCGAGGTGGGCAGATCACTTGAGGTCAGGAGTTCGAGACCAGCTTGGCCAACATGATGAAACTCCCATCTCTACTGGAAATACAAAACTTAGCCGGGCACGGTGGTGTGCACCTGTAGTCCCAGCCACTCGGGAGACTGAGGCAAGAGAATTGCTTGAACCCAGGAGGTGGAGGTTGTGGTGAGCCAAGATTAGGCTACTGCACTCCAGCCTGGGCAACAAAGTGAGACTCTGCCTCTAAATAAATACATTTAGCTACCGCTCAAGTGTTGGATTCATTCAAATGAAGGATTCTATAACATCTTTTCCCCTCTGACGTAAAAATGTTTCTTGAAAGACATGTCCTTATCATTCAAGACTAAGCTCTCCCCTTCAGAATAATTAGAAACGCATTTTAGGTTTTCTTTCATTCTTAAGCACAAGACTATGTTGTCTTTAGATATTTGAGATTAGTGAGCTAATCTGCCCTAAAGAGGAATTTCACAGGAAATTATTATATTGTCTTGAAAGCTTTCAAGGGTGGCTCAGGAAATATGGGGCTGAGGGCCTCTGTTCTTCCTAGCGTGTGCCCTTAGGACTAGGCTTAGTGGCAGTTATGGAGTAGGTTGCACGGGGTTTGTATGGTAGCTTCATGACCATCAGGGGCCTAGACTCCTTTCTGCTCCATGGTCTTAACATACTACCTCAAATTTACTCTTGTGTAATCCTAGCTGTGTTCCAGACAGGAAGGAGGAGGAGGTGGGTGGGGAAAGAGCAAACTTCTCCGTTGAGATAGCCCCTCTAGGAGCCTCTCCTGGAAACCCCACCTGGCAACTTATTTGCTGCGTATGGCTGCAGGCCTGTGTGGGAACGTGGTCTCAGTTGGACACATTACCGTCTTTTCAGATGCTAATTGTGTGCTCTTGGGCAAGTGAAAGAAACTTCCCACACTTTTGCTTCTTCATCTGTAAAATAGAATGATAATAGTTCCTACATCATAGTTTTGATGAGACCTAAATGAGATACTGACCTATGGTGAACATTGAATAAACTAGTAGTTTTATTAAGTCAATGAAACATAAATGACATTTGCAGACGACGGTCAGCTAAGGCGGAGCAGAAAAGGGAGAAATAGTAACTGGCACTCAGAGGTGAGATGTGTCTGAAGGGATGGAGGGCTCTTCAGTAGGTGCCAAGATGGCAAAATAGTACAGCACACTTTTTTCCTCCTCTGCCCTTCCTCAGCTGCCCAGAGGATAAGTGATAGAAACTTCCTACACTTTTGCTTCCTCATCGGCAAAGTAGAATGATAGTAGTTCCTACATCATAGTTTTGTTGAGATCTAAATGAGATACACTGTGTGGGTTGTGCAAACTCTCTCAAATTTCACTTGGGGCTGGCCTTTTTATTCTATTTAAAGACATTTAGTGGCTGGGCATGGTGGCTCACGCCTGTAATCCCAGCACTTTGGGAGGCCGAGGCGGGCGGATCACTTGAAGTCAGGAGCTCGCGACCAGCCTGGCCAACATGGTGAAATCCCAACTAACCTAATATAACACGGTGCCAGAGCTCCCTTGTAGAATTAATGACCATAGCCATCAACAGCAGAAGTGGGGTGGTGGCACTCAGGATTCAAGGCTGAGGTGAATTTCAAATGACACAGTGCTGTCAGGGGCTGAGTCTGTCTGGGACAGAGCTTTCCTGAGATGCAGTTACCCTGCTGTGCACGGGGTGCTGAGATCCTGGGGTATATGTAATATCGGTCAGGAATGGTTACTGTTTACTTTTTTGGGGGAATAACAGAAATGGGAAGAATCAGACTCATAGAGCTGCATTCAGAATATAATCAATATGGCACTGGTTTGGAAAAATTCAGTACAAGTTCATTTTTTTAGCATACATTTATTATTTGCTTACCATGTTCCAGTAGCTGTTCCAGGCAATTGAGAAAACATGTATAAACTCATGTACTTTGAGGTAGGGACTATTATGAGTTCCATTTTATAAGTGGGGAAACTGAGGGATGAAGAAATCAAGTCACTTGCTAGAGAACACGTAGTTAAGTAAGTAGCAGAACCAGGAGGCTGGTTTCTTTTGTTTTTGTTTGAGATGGTTGTGCCCCATTGCGCAGGCTGAAGTGCAGTGGCGTGGTCTCGGCTATCTGCAGCCTCAAACTTCTGGGCTCAAGAGATCCTCCTGAGTAGATGAGACTACAGGCGTGTACCACCATACCTGGCTAATTTTTTTTGTAGTTTTTGTAGAGATGGGGTTTCACCATGTTTCCCAGGCTGGTCTCGAACTCCTGGGCTCAGTCAATCCACCTGTATTGGCCTCCCAAAGTGCTGGGATTACAGGCCTGAGCCACCGTGCCCGGCATCAGGAGGCTGGTTTAGAGCCTCTGCATTTAACCACTGTGCTACTGAGGCCTCCTTTAGTTCTCTTTGGTGGAGAAATGCTGCTCAACCCTGCTTTTAGGAGCAGCTTAAGTGGTGCTGCCCCAGGTATTCATAAAATTGTGTGCAGAGAAGTATTTGCACACAGATCCAGGGCAGGAAGGGGGCTGTTTCTGGCTGGTAGAAAAGGGAGATTTCTCCCTAACCCACTTGGATAAAGATTCATGAGGAATTTTCAAAGGTAGGGTGGGCGCTCTTAAAACCAATGGAACAGCTGGAGAAGGAAATGACAAATTTCTCTCTGGCTTTTTTCTTCCACAAATAGGATATGTTTTTATTAAATGAATGCATGTTAAATGAACCACATTGAGGCTGGATTCCAGCCAGCTCATACCCAGTTTCCAGCATAATAAAGGAGTCATTTCTCTCCTTTGTGTTTTTCAGGGTCAAAAAAAATATTTATGGGCACATAAGAAGGTGTGTAGAACCCATGTCTCAGGCTAGCAATTGGCAATGAAACATTGTTGGACCCGAGGCTGGCTGTGGAGTGCTCCTTCTGCGTGTGTAGAATGAACAGGTTGGATGTCTGTGGTTGTCGCTGATTCCTAAGCCTGAATTCACAGCCTACCATGAGTGTGCTTTAGGCCTGCATGGCCTGCAGATTTGTTTTCTATTTTCTTCCTGGTCCAGAGGGCTAGCTCTTATGAATCCATTTTCCTATATTGGTATTTTTAACTTCCAAATTATTGTTTACCATTTTACTTGTGGCAAGTGAAATCCAGGTTTTTTTTTTTGAGGGTATAAAAAAAATCAGTAAGTATTTGGCCTTCTCTGCAGCCTCCCAAGGGCAGCCCCTCCACACTCACTGCCACCAACTTTGAGCTCCAGGTTGAAGAGGAAATGCTGCTTGTGGCAGAAATGCCCTTTTCCTGTTTTTGCCCTGGCACAGATTCTTTGACATTCATTGGTTAACTTCACTAGTTTCTCCCACGAGAAGGGGAGAGACCTGTTGTGAGATGCTCTGCCTCATCCTTCCCAGGGAATCCAGAGATAGCCTGGAGCCCAGGCCCTACTTCCACAGGAGGCCTCGAAACCCGGCACCTGCCCTGACTGGGCCCTCAGTGTGCCAGGCACCTCCTGGCTCTGATCAACTGGGCTCAGGGAGGAGGGACATGGAGAATTTGTCTCATGGGAAATTTCTCAGCTTTCTCTTCTGCTTTCACACACAGGATACTTCATTTAGGGAATGGAAAGCCACCCTTGCTTTCTGTTCTCTAAAAGTATCTTGGTTTTAAAATTTACAACAGACTTCTGGAGGGCTGGTTACATGGATGTGTGTTTGCTTTATGATGTTATCGAACTGTACATTTACAACTTAGCAATTTTCAGTACGTATATTTTACCTCAACAACAAGATGACTTTGTGATTTGTCATGAAAGAAGCATCGTCACATCTGTTACCAAGAAAGAGCAAAAGGAAGAAGGGTGATGCAGGGTGAAGCTAATCTGTTTTGATTGATGTGAAAATGGCAGGCTCAGGGTGAAGGTGGGGACTGATTAAATAATTTTACTTTTAGGTCTTTTCCTAAAGAAACAAAGATATGTGCAACAGGTAATAGTTAAATAAATGATGACACGATCAAAATGGGATGCTGTTTAAAGAGGATGCTACAAATGTTTATTCATTAAAGCCACTTATAACAGCACAGTATAATCCCATTTTAAAAAGAAAGACATATTTTACATGTATGTGTAGAAAGTAATCAGGAAGAATGTACACCATATTAACAGGTGAAGAAGTTATGAGTGGTTCGTATTTCCTTATCTACTTGAGTTTTTTTCCCTTTAATGGTGGCAGGCATTGCTTGTATAATACGGTAAGCAAGGAAATGTGTGTTTGGGACAGCAGTTTGGGCTCTCAGCCTCCTTAAGAGAGTCAGGTCTGCCTCATCCGCGCATCTGCTCGTTGAGCAGAGGCCAGGGCTGTGTGAGCAGCTCTCCAACAATTGTCTTTACAAAGTGTAAAAAGTCATCAGTGATCCCAACAGCATGTTTGAATCTGGTATCTCAAATTCAGAGATTCAAGAGGGCCTTCGTTTAACCTCACTGATGCTCAAACTCTATGTGTAAAGCAGTGGCCTCTCCTCTTTCATGGGCCCTTCTGCAAGGCAAGGGCTGGGAGAGCAATTCTGCCTCCACATAGGGGTTTCACAGAGATTTTCTTTAGCGACAGAGGGATTCATTTTCCAGGGTGAAGATCAGCCTTCACTTTATTTTAGATCTATACAATTTTAGGCTTTATTATATATATTTAAAAAGTTTTATATTGTTCAACTACATTATAGAACTCTGCCAAAGGCAGTTCTCTTCCTTAATTCATTACCTCCTCGAGGCTCTGGGCACAGTATCCCAGGTTATCCAGAAGTACTTGTTTCCTTGCAGTTGGAGACTCAAGCACTTCACCCTGAGACGGGGGCCTCCGAAAGAAAGCCCTGAATGCTGTGAAGGAAAGAGTCCTGAGCTGGGAAACAAGGTCCCTCCAGCTCCCGCTCCAACCCTGACTTGCTGTGTGCTTCTGATCAAGCTGTCGCTGGGCGTTAGCCTCCTCCTTTGTAAAATGGGCGGAGAGGAGGTTGAGATGGCTGGGTGCCTCCCGCTCTGTCGGCATGATTCTGAGAACAAGGCTCTGCGGGCGGCTCTGGCCTGCCCCTTTCCACCCGCAACCCCAATGTGCGCCCAAAAGTATTTTGACCCTTGTGGTGTATTGTAGATTTTACCTAGTTTTGTTTCCCGTCAAACACATAAAGAAAAAGTATTCTTTCTCACCCCACCCCCACTAAAATAATAATCATGAGAATGAATACATAGGGAGGAAGACTGGACAAAATGAAAGGGAAGGACTTGCTCTCTCAAAAGGAAAGATCTCAGTTTGAAGTAATGTAGTGGCTGTCGCACAGCGTTAGACGCATCTTTCCGAAAGGCTGGGCTTGCCTCCCGATTTGACCGCAGGCCTGAAAGAGAGGAAAGCCACCATCGTCGTAGCAAGAACCCCATCAGTGCAACATCCATCCATGTCCAGCCTCCCAAACCCCCAGCCTCTGAAAGATCTGAGAACCTGCCCCTGGGGCGCCAGCATGGGACTGGGGGAACAACCTCAGCAGAGCACCTCTGCTCAGTGCCTTACTTGCACCATCTCCTGTAATCCTCACAGCAGCCTTGGGGTGGGCACTGAGCTGAGAAGTTAAACTTGCCTAAGCTCACACATCTAGGAGGTGGCTGAGCCAGGATCTATAGGGAGTTAGTCTAGCTTCCTGGAGCCCTTGTCAAGGTCTCCACAGAGGTGCGAGAGTGAGACTGATAACCAAAGTCATTAGCTGACCTGAGTCTCAGCCCCGGAGGATCACAGGGATAGAGGAGGATGTCAGCAAATCACCACCATCAGCCAAATGATGTTACGCTAAAAATGTGTGTTAATTCAGCACCAGGCTAGCACCTCCTAAATATGCTAATTCATCATGAGTGTCATGTCTGCACTCTCAGCCCTCTAAAACCTCTCTGTTGAAGCTGAGCTGCCCGCCGTCATCACTGAGTATATTAATTCAGGTGGTGAAATTCCCCAGATGTGTTTAATCTGTATAGCTTTGTATTTTAAGGCAGAATTTTATTCTCAGTTATTCATCTCAAAATGAGAGTTTTCAGAAAAGATAGAGAAAAGGGATGATTCTGCTGCAAAAGTTCCCAAGTGCACCCTGAATAATAAAAATGCTAAAAAACTAACTTTCTCCTTTTTTGTGTGTGTGATGGAATCGTGCTCTGTTACCCAGGCTGGAGTGCCATGGCCCGATCTCAGCTCACTGAATCTGCCTCCCGGGTTCAGGTGATTCTCCTGCCTCAACATCCTGAGTAGCTGGGATTACAGGCACGCGCCACAACACCCAACTGTTTCAAAGAGTCTTTATTTCCGTGGTATATCACCTATAACATATGCATTGGAAATTCATTGCATTTCCGTTGTTAAAGATAACAGTGTGTGAAGTCCTGAAGTTGGATTCCCTCAGAAAAATGTAAAGGCGTATAAAATGCAAAAATAAAATGTAAAAGGTATAAAATGTAAACTATTTCATCTACTGGAAAGAACTGGTGTACATAGTCGGTTATCCTTAACACTTCAGCCTGCAACCACGGGAAGGTGTCTGAGCCTTGGCTGGAAGTGGCGGCTCCACTTCTTGCCGGCAGTATGGCTTTGGACAAATCATTAAGTGTTCTGAGTCTCAGTTTCCTTATCTGTAAAATGGAGGTGATCGTAACTACTTTAAAGGTTGTTATAAAACTTTAAAAAAAATCTATAAAGCAAGTAACGTGTATGGTAACTTTCATCAAATGGCTATTATTATTGATAATCTGAGTTTAATCGTGCCTTTGCCACTTTGGGTAGGTTTCCTAATCCTTGAGCCGATGAGCTGTGAGATGGGACAAGGTTGCTGTGAGGATTAAGAGAGATGGAGAGTATCACCCTTATCACAGTGCCTGGCGACAGCAGGCACTTGTTAGATGCTACCACAGGGATGCCTCAGCCAACGGGTGAAGAGAGGAGGTTTTTAACAGAAAATGTGTTTTTTGTTTTTGTTTTTAAATCATTTCAGAGTGATCGTGGGCTGAAACTGGATGGGGCAGTCACTTGAACTGCCAGATAGTGAATTGTCCCTGCATCTGGTTCCCCTTTTTTCTACTCCAGTCCTTGGCAGAAAACCAAGGCCCTACATGATACAGAGAAATTAGGAATCAAAGCCATTCGTTTTTTTGTTTTGTTTTGTTTTTTAAGTGCCAGGCCAAATAAGATGGAGATTTACTGGAGTCACACTGCTCTCGGCACCAGCCTAACCCGGGCCTCCTTTTTCTCAAGGATGCAGGCCAGATGCCAGCCTCAGCTTTTCTTTGCTCTGGAACGAGCTGACTCCCTGCCCCAGGACTCCACGGCCATGACCTCCCTTTAGGAAAAGTTCCCACTATTTGCTGCTGCGGAAATCAGGACCCCATCCCAGGGCTGCCCAAGGTGAAGCTGGGAGTTCAAAAGAGACTCACCGGGGACATTTGCAAACACGTCTTCGGTTCCCTGGACAAGGAGAAAGAAGGGAAAAAGTGAGTACCCCTATCCACCAGTAGTCCCCAAAGACGGGGTATTTTGTTTGTTTTGTTTTGTTTTTTGGTTTTACAAAAAAATCATTTCAGAATGATCATGGGCTGAAATTGGATGGGGCAGATAGCGAATTGCCCCTACGAATTCTCCTTCCTTTCCCCTATTTCTTTGAGGATTATAACTCTTGAGACCCAGGTAAGGGTTTCTCATCCATCCTTCGTCTCAAGCATCAATTTAAAGAAAAAAATGCAACTATAGACGTGAGTGAACGCGAGGAGCCTGTGGACCTGATCCGGCACCTCCCCTGCATGGGACCCAAAGCGGGGTGGGCGGCTCGCGGGAAGGGAACCAAGGGTGAACTGGTCGTGGTTTTGACCTAACCCTTATGGGCGCTTGACCCAGGGCCACAGCGGCCCCCTCCCGGCGGGCGTTTGTCCTGTGTCCCTACCTGTGCGCGAGCTGCGGGCTTCGCTGACGGAACACACCCGTTGCGCCCCTCTGGGAACAGGGGTTTATCTTACCAAAACCTCTCCAAGAGCGCGAGAAGGAGCAGGAAGGGCTCTCTCGCGTCTTATCTCCAGGAAAGAAGTGCCTGTACCTGTGGGGCAGCTCGGGAGTCCCAGAAATCTCAACCCACCGCCTGCAAGGTCTGCCTGTCGCTAGCAGCGCCGAGGGCGGGAGCTGGGCGGACTCATCCTCGCCGCGATTCTTCGGGACTTACTGTGATTGCAGTGAACGGTGATGACCAGTGACAGGAGAAGGACCCCGCAGGTCCCGGCCAAGGGCACCCAGATGTAGATATCACAGGCGAAGTCCAGCCCCCTAGTGTCCACTGACGACACCAAAGACAACAACATTTAGGAGCGGGCCGGGATCCCCCGACCCGGCCCACCGTCCCGGACACGTCTCTTGGCCTCAGGTCTCGGTTTCCCACCACTTGGACAGCCCTCGGCTCTACCTACAGTATCAGGGCTGCCCCTGGCATGGGCTCTCCCCGCGGTCCGTGCCGCCCCCGCCCCGGGACCCCGCACGTCTCACCTGCTCCCCCCGCCGCTGGCCGGCAAGCCTGTGGACGCAAGGACAGGGGCTGCGACGCGGTGGTGGGCTCTGGTGTGGGTGGTCGCGGCGCTGGCGTCGTGGTGGGCTTCGCTGCAGGAGCAACAGAGCGTGGTCCGGGGCCAGGCTGGGGTTATGGACCGGCCCCTACCCAGCCTGGCCCCGGGCGCCTTTCCCCATGGGGGACCCTCCCCCGGGTTTTCCTGGGAGAAGGGATGGCAGACGAGACGGGATGAAGACCCGGGGATGCTCGCCAACCCCTGTGCTCGGCCCTGGCTCAGCCCTGAGCACGCGGCGCCTGGGGCTAGAGCGCAGGAGCCCGCTTCCTGGCACCCGGCCTCTCTCCTGGGCTGAACCAGCAACCCTGGAGCGCGGGTTGATTGCTGTCCGCATTTTACCCACGAGCAAACAGAGGCGCAGAGAATTTAAGTTGTTTGCCCAGAACCACGCAAGCATCCGAACTCAAGCCCAGATCAGCCGGACTTAAAAAGCCATCTCCAGTCCCCAGTCAGCCGCAGGTTAACCTCAGTTTGCCCGTCTGTGAAATGGGAACAGTATCTAAGTCGTTTCCAGGTGCTCTAGGAGGTTTGAAAGCAGGGCCTCCGTGAGGAAAACAAAGTGAGGGGAACCCCAAGCCCCACGCGGGGAGGCGCCGCACCCCGCGCCCGGACCTGGCAGGAAGACCGGCACGAAGCTGCTGAAGTACATGATGGAGTTGCTCAGGGCCGAGCAGAAATAGTAGCCCTGGTTATCCTCGCGGAAGTTGCGCAGGGTGAGAATGAAGCTGTCCCCCATCTTCTTGCCGGAGTAGCGCTGGGTGTCCAGCCCATCGGCCACCTTGGGCTTGGTTTGGGAGATGTATAGGAGAAAGGTGGGGCTGGCGGCAGCGCCGCGCCGCTGGAAGAGCCACGAGCAGCCCGAGGCAGGGTTGGACAGCAGCACCTCGCACTTCAGCTCCACCGTGTCGCCCAAGTTCCAGGTCCGATCCCGTGGCGACACCCGGAACGGGCTCGGCCTGGCAGCGTCTGCAGGCAGCAGGCAGCGAGGTTGAGTCCCGCGCCCCCCGACCGCCCCACCCTCTGCCTTCCCGGGGGTCACAAACTCACGGAGCAGCAGGGCCAGCGGCAGGAGCAAGGCGGTCACGGGCGAGGCCATGACGCGCTCCCCAGGACGCGGCGCGGCTCGGCTCGAAGCTCGGGCGCGAGGGGAGGCGCGCGGGAGCCGGTGGGGCGCAGACCGGGGGAGTGGGGGGATGTTGCGCCCTTCGACCTGCCCGGAGACTGATTTCGCATTTGGAGGATGTGATGTCACCTGAAGCCCCCGCCGAGGACAGTCACCCTCCTTTTCGCGGTTGTCGCCTTCCAGCCGGGTGAGGACACGGGGCGTGAGTGGGGCCGTCGAGGCAGTCTGGCGGGGCAGCTGGGGACAGCTGAAAACTGCGGGTTTGGGGATGAGGAAAAGGATTTGGAAATAGTCCTTGGAAATGGCTGTCTTGTGAGATTGACAGAGTGGGTGAAGAGAGACCAAAGATTTCAAGAAGTGAGGGCGAGAGCAGGCAGGAAAGGAGGGGAGTGTCCCTTTCCTTTGCCTTCACTAAAGGCGTCTCTTGAACTTTGGGGCTTTTTATCGGCAAAATGGGCACTGAGGACTGAAAAGGAAGAAGAGCTAGCGACCTGCCCGCTTCTCGGGAACTCGGGCAGAGCAGCCGCGGTGTTCACCGAGGAAGGGCTCTGTCCCTTCCCCCAGGAGATTTCCATGAGGGCTGCAGCAGACGAAGCCTTGGGTGGCGCTGCTGACCTCACCCTTCCGGGCTTTCACCTAGCGGCTAAACTAACCACACAGCCTCATTTCTTCTTGGGGCCGTTGCAAGAGCCTCCACACCACTCTCTCTCCTGACTTGTCTTCCAGCCAAGTTGTTATAAAAATTATTATTCTCCCTGTAATTCCAGCACTTTGAGAGGCCGAGGCGGACGGATCACCTGAGGTCGGGAGTTCGAGACCAGCCTAACCAACATGGAGAAACCCCGCCTCTATTAAAAATACAAAATTATCCGGGCATGATGGCAGGTGCCTATAATCCCAGCTACATGGGAGGCTGAGACAGGAGAATCTCTTGAACTCGGGAGGCGGAGGTTGTGGTGAGCCAAGATTGTGCCATTGCATCCCAGCCTGGGCAACAGGAGCAAAACCCCGTCTCAAAAAAAAAAAATTATTATTATTCTCATAAAGGGGATCTGACAACGTCACTCCTGCAGCCTCCCATGGTCTGCATTGCTGGAAACTCAACCCCAGCTTGGTTGACTAGGCCTAGGGTGCTGGCTCCTCCCAGCCTCTGCACAGCCCCCTGCCCTGCCTTTCCCATACACCTGCAGCCGCAGCTTCACAGGCTTGAAGTCATCCAACCACTGCTCTCTGTGCTTTCATACCCTTGCACTTACGGTCCCTATCAGACCAGGGATACTGGTCTGTTTAAGCCCTGGAGCCAGCTCCCGTGCTGTCTCACTTGGGCCTCATTTCTTTCACCCCCAGCTCTGGGTGCTCTGCAGAGAGGTGTGGGTGACATGGGTGAATGTTTGGTGGAGGTGGTTTTCTCTCTTCTATCCCTGGCACACATGTGTCGTCCCCTTCCCTTTTGTTTCCCTTTTAAAAAAAAAGGCTGGAGTCTCACTCTTTTGCTCAGGCTGAGCTTGAGACTCCTGAGCTCCAGTGACCCTCCCGCCTCAGTCTCCTGAGTAGCTGGGACTATAAGCTCATCCTTCTTTTTTGTCCGTTGCCATCCTGAAACCTTCTATCACCAGTGGCATGCCTTCTTCCCATTTCTTCAGGGTTTCTGAGTCTTTCCACTTTGAATCCCATAGTGGCTGCACCTCGCATTGCTACTGCTTGATCCTAGAGGCAAGCCACCTAGCATTCTGTGTTCCACGTGTCTGCCCCACCCACGAGTTCCCCTGGGCCAGGACTGTGCCCCAGACTTCATGATGTGTCTTCCATCCCCAGAAACACAGCATGGGCTGAGCTGTGCTTGTTGAACTGCACTCTCCTTGTCTTTGTGAGGTCCAAACTTCACAAGTTTCGTGGGATTTTTTTGTTGTTGCTATTTTTTTTTTTCTTTTTTTTGAGATGGGGTCTGGCTCTGTTTCCCAGGCTGGAGTGCAGTGGCACGATCTCAGCTAACTGCAACCTCTACCTCCCAGGCTCAAGTGATCCTCCCACCTCAGCCTCCCAAGTAGTTGAGATAACAGGAGTGCACCACCATGCCCAGCTAAATTTTTGTATTTTTGGTAGAGATGGGTTTTCACCCATTTTGCCCAGGCTGGCCTCTAGTGCCTAAGCTCAAGCACTCAGCCCCGCCTTGGTCTCTCAAAGTGCTGAGATTATAGGCGTGAGCTACCATATCTGGGACTGGATGAGCTTTTTTTTTTCCTAATTATTTTGATTTCAGTACCTCCTTCCAGGTTCCTCAAAGCATCCAAGATGCTTATTCGAACATGGAATATTTTATATTCAGAAATTTTTTAAATGTCTTTTAAGAGACAAGAGTGCAATATGTTCTTGAGAAAGTTCAGACAATACAAAAACAAACACAGAGTTCCCTGTCTCAAGTCTCATCACTGTCATCTGCTCCCCACAGAAAACAGATAGTATCTATACATAAACAGATGTTTATACATCATCTTAGACACATGGGATTGAATGAGGTATACATTTTTTGCAACCTATCTTGTTTCACAGTAGGAGAGCTTTCAGCAGATGTAAATCCACCCCATTCTTATAAATGGGTGCATTTTATATGGGTGTTCCATAATTTAATTCTGCTGTTAGTGGACAAATTTGGCAATTGCCCATTATTGCAACACTACTAAGGCTGTGGTAGGTACAATGTATCTGTATCACTGAGGACTTGCACCAGTACCTACAGCTTTTTCAAATGGAAGATGAGGGAGTTGAGGAAGAAAACACCTTTGCATTGATGGTTAGAACTGGCATATTGATGTATGCATGTGTGTGTGTGTGTGCATGGTATGTTGGTCCCTTGCTGTGTAGACATAGTGCCGTCCCTCAGCTCTCATGAATGAAGGAGACAAGGAAGCAATAAAGTCCAGACAGGCCACCAACACATCGATCCTTGCTCTAGATGGCAGTTTGCCATTTTGCTCAGCACCACCAGCACTGTATCAGGAGTGTCAAATGGCCCTACTGGCCAAAGGCTACAATCAGGAGGGTGGTAAAGATGGCTAGACATGAAACTGCACTTGCCCAGTGGTGGAAGCATTGAGGGGGCCATAGTCAACCTCCACACATTTGGATCTTGGGAACCAGGCCCCTGAGTATGATGATGGCCAGATTTTGGGGCATACTGCTTGAAAATAGAGTAGTTCCATCTCAGTCTCCCGGAAATCAGCTTGGGGGCCTTTT
Organism: Aotus nancymaae; assembly: GCF_030222135.1. Lineage (NCBI taxonomy): Eukaryota > Metazoa > Chordata > Mammalia > Primates > Aotidae > Aotus > Aotus nancymaae. Next base: position 13,085,830 of record NW_026988429.1, read on the forward strand.
AGCCCTGTGGGTTGTGGGGAGGACAAGGCAACATGTCAAACCCACCAAGGAGGCTTTGTGACCCCAATGATATTTTTCACAGAACGCAGTGCATTCTCGATGTAACCACAATGACATCCGCCTTGCAGTAGGCAGAACAGATGCAATTGCACAAGTTCTGGAGATACTTTCTATAGACCAGGTGTGCAGACGGCTGGGTTGGGCCTATCCATCACTGCCAGGTAAGCTTCCACACCCCACACTGCAGCACTCACTTGGGATGGCATGAAGAAATGTGAATGACTGTATTCCTTTAAGCAAGCACCTTATTTTAAAAAATATGCAGAGGCAAATAGGGTAAGATAGTAACCAGGCTCAATATTAACCAGTTTCTATGCTTAATATTAACCAGTTTCTATGCTTATTTAAACTGGTCCATGGAAATGGAAAATTTTAATTTAGGTTGAAGACGTATTCAAAATGTATAACTGGGCAGAGCAGTGGTAGGAATTTCATGAGGGTTCTGTGCCACTCCTCCTAAGACATGGACTGCAGGGACAGTCTGGAATCACGGCTGGGAAATTGCCTGCTGTATTCCCACTGCCAATTCACGTCTATGGAGATGTTACTGTTCTTGGAAGGAGTTAGCTTGTTCAAGGCTAGAAACTCTAAATTATCAGGGCTTTGTTTGATCTCAATTACAAATGCCAATCAATTTGGCCTCACTTTGGTCATCTTTATTTTCCTCCACCCTGAATTCCCCAAGTTCATCTAGGCTGCTGTCCTTATTTCCTGGACTTTTGCAGTGGCCTCTTAACTGGCCATCCCCATTTCTGCTCTGGTCTCTTCTAGTGAAAATCTCATCATGCCAACCCTCTGCTTCAACCTTAAATGTCTTCCTGGTGTCCCTAGGAGAATGTCAGGATCCCTAATGTTGCCTGTGAGGCCCTGCACATTTGGCTTCATAGTCTCTGTCCTCTCTCCCCATCACTTTCTTCACTCCTCCTAGGTTCAGCATCTTTCATTTCTCAAAGGGGCCCTAGTCCTTTCCAATTCAGAGCCATTAAGCATGATATTCCCTCAACTGAGAATGTTCTCACCTCTGTTCTCTGCTTACCAAACTTAAGACCCAGCTCCCTTAAGACCCAGCTCAAGCGTCTCCTTCCTGTGGGGTTCAGCTCCTTCCTCCTCCCACTCCCAGCCAGTATAGACCACATCCTTCTCTTCTCTGTGTCACCCAGACCTTGAGTATCTGCAGACTAGAACACAATGGTTTGTTTGCCTGTCCAGCTTGACCACCAAACCCTTGGTCCCTTGAGGAAAGAGCCTTGTACCTCTCAGGTTTATACCAGGGTGCCAAACAGAGGGCTTGGCACACACTTGAATGGCACACACTCAAGAAATTCTTGCTCAGTAAAAGCTAAAGGAAGGCAGAAGTAGGGTATAGCAGACCAGAGGAGGCTGAGATAGTTCATTTCAACTCAGGGTGGTCAAGAAAGGCTTCACACATAGTTGGGTGTGAAGATAAAGGAAGAATTAGGAGAGAAGTTGGTTAGAATGAGGCATTGATATTTCTGATTAAGATTGGCTGACACCGTGCTTTAACACACAGTAATGGTGTAGTTAAAAACAAAAGGAAGAGGAGGAAGGGGAGAAGGCAGATGTACTCAAAAGCAAGATAAACATCTTAAAGGATGTAGTTTCAGGGCAAGGGCTGGAATCAGGGGTTGGCTTGCTGGGATCTGTTCTTAGCAAACCATTCTTGGGCCTGGGTCTTGAGGGTCTATTCTTAGTGCAGAGACACCAAGAATTTGACTCTTTCAGCTAATGAAGTTCCAAAGTGCTGTGGAGGGGGAGGGGAGCCAGGTTCCCCTGGGGAGCTCCCTGGCTTCCCTGTGGGGAGGCTGGAGCCAGGCTCTCTGCTTGAAACAAGGATTTGGATCTGGGTTTCTCTTGACTGAGAGAGATTCCACAGCCACCTATGTAAGGCCTAGTTCTGACTGTGGGCCATGGAAAGTCAGAGGCTACTAAAAAAATAACTCAGGAAAAGAGAGAGTAAAGAGAGGAAGAGATTTTCAAAAATTTCTATTCAAGATAATCCTGCACACACACTCAAAATTCAAAGTATATATAAGAAAGACTCAACAAGTGGAATGTGAATTCACTTCCCAAAAGATGAAAATTATTGAGCAACTTGAAAAAAGTTTAAAATAAAGAGAACAACAAATCTAGAAAATGCAGAAATTAAAGAAGAACAGTTGAAGATGATAAATACTGAGCATAGTGGAAATGAACACTCTAGGTATAAACTAGGATATACTCTAGGTTGGGCATGGTTGAAGGGATAATAGAGCATTGGGAGCTAGCATTGGGAAATTCACAGAGAATACAACACAGAGATGTATATTAGCATGGTGAAATGTTTAATAGGATTTCAGAAAGGGGAGAACAAAGGGAACATGGAGAAGGAATACTGGAAGAAAGGATGGCTGAAAATTTTCACAATTAAAGACAAACATTCTCAGATTAAAAATGCTCTCAGTGCCAGGTATAAAAACATACATATTTTTGCACATATCAAAGTAAATTATAAGACATAAACAGTAAAGACAGGAGGGCATCCCAGGAAGCTAGGATGTCTGAAATATATTCAGGGGAATCCTTAGGTGCAGATTGGATTGGTCAGAGAGGGTAAGAAGCTGAAATGTTATGGGGAGAAATGTACGCATCTTGGTTACCCCTTGCATTGACTCTCTGTCGTCCCCTTCTCTTGGTGCTGACACGTGCCTACTGTAAAGCTGAATTGGGTCAAACTGAAGCTGATCCAATGGTCCCATAGAGTTGATGTTCATGGTTTCTTTGAATAAACATAGAAATTGATCCTCACAGTCTTAAAACCTGAGAAAGTTACATTTGTCTTATCTAAGTTCCGTTCTAGGGAAACCAACCATCAGGCCTCCCAGATAGTAGCGATGAGCTGAAACTCACTAGACCACTTATTTTGAACAATGAGGCATCAGACTCTTCACCTGGCATGATGGCCTAACCAACCTCCTGTTTCCTGTTGACCAACTCCTTTTCCTTACTCCTCCCTACTTCCTGCTTTCCGATACATGATTACACGTCTTCCCTGCTATGTAAACTCCTTAATTTTAGTCGGTCAGAGAAATGGATTTGAGACTGATCTCCCATCTCCTTGGCAACAATACCTAACTAAACTCTTCTTTCTTGGCAATACTTGTTGTCTCAGTGATTGGCTTTCTGTGAGGCAAGCAGAAGGACCTAGATGGATCCCCTGGTGTTTTGGTAACGAAATTGTTGTGGATCTTTAGTCTCAAGAACACTGAAACAGAAGTGTTCTGCATGCAACTGGAGAGCCAGGATTTGAGTTCAGGAGAGAAGCCAGGGCTGGGGATGCAGCCTTGGGAAGAAGGTGATAAGTTGTGAGAGTGGGTGTCATTCCCAAGGAAGGTAGTGTAGAAAGAAACATACAGAAGAGGATATGGAACCTTCAGGGAAAGCTTATATTGAAGAGCAGGAAATAAAATGTTGGCAAGGCATCCAGGTAGTACAGGAAATTCAGAATGGGGCTTCAGAAGGTGGAAAAACTTCACAAGGGAGGTTTGGGCTCTAAGAGAGGCACAGAGAGGTCATCAAAGCCTGTGCCAGGTAGAGATTTTAAGCTCATGTCTGCCCCTGGCCCATATGAGAATGTCCCACATTTGTCATCGGTGGATGATAAGAAGGAAAACTCATAGGAGAAAGACCGACAAGCGAGGGAGGGGACAGCATGGGGAGTTGTGGAGGGTAATGTTGGATGAAGTGATGTTGACATCTGAACTTCATTCTTATTCACTCATTTAAATGTTTCTGCTATTCACTTAAAAAAAAGTTTTGAAAACATTTTAACATAGAACAATACACCAAATAATATAAAATGCCCACTCCTTATACTTTTTAAGTGCTAGCATTTTGTCGTATTTCCTTCATATAAACATTATAGATAAAATTGTACCCTCCCAAGTACTCCCCCACCTGCCTTCTCACCAAATTTGGAGTTTTGTTTATTAATTATGACAGAAAGATGTTAATTTTTTTAATTTTTAATTTTTTACCTTTTCTATGGTGCTGAGACAGAAGGATGCCAAATTTCCAATGATTGTGGATTTATCTATTTCTCCTTTTAATTCTGTCTATATTTTGTCTTCTATATTTTGAAGCTTGGTTATTAGGTGTATACACATTTAGAATTGTTGTGTCTTCTGGATGAATTGACTCTTTTAACATTATGAAATGTCTCTCTTTACCTCTGGTAATACTTTGTTTTGAAGTCTACTTTTGTTTCACAAGGAACACAACTTTCTTATGCTTTCCGTTACCATAATGTATGTTTTCCTTTTTCTATTTTTTTTGAGACAGAGTCTAGCTCTGTTACCCAGGCTGGAGTGCAGTGGTGGGATTCTCTGCTCACTGCAACCTCCACCTGTGCGGTTCAAGCAATTCTCTTGCCTCAGCCTCCTGAGTAGCTGGGACTATAGGTGTGCGCCACCATGCCCATCTAATTTTTGTACTTTTATAGAGATGGGGTTTCACCATGTTGGCGAGGCTGGTCTCAAACTCCTGACCTCTGGCAATCCACCTGCCTTGGCCTCCCAAAGTGGTGGGATTACAAGCATGAATCACTGCGCCCAGCCTACATAATGTATCTTTTTCGATCCATTTACTTTCAACTTTCCCTTCTCTGTTTTGAAATTTTTACTAGATATGTATACATGTATATGCGCACATATATATTAATGCTATGTAATTTTATTTTCTGAGAGTTTCAAAATACAGAAATGTTATTATATTGTGTGTCTTTGAGCCATGTTGATACGTACAGATTTATTTTAAGTGCTGTGTGGTGTGTCGTCTTGTGAATGTACCACATTTCCATGTTCAGTGGTTCCTGAACCTCTAGAGTGTTCATCTCTCTGCAGGTACATGGAAGCTGTTCTTAAGGATACACATAATTTTAAGAAAATTGTTTTCCAGATTCTCAACTCCCATTGACTCTCTTTTCGTAAAATGGATCTGCCCAAGAACAAGTGCCTGTGTTTAGGTTTTGTGCTCGTTCTCCTTTCTGGCCTATTCTTTCATGATTGTTTTATTTCCCACCTTAAAACTGAAAGGCAAACTTCCCACCTCTTGTTCTTTTTTTTTTTTTTTTTTTTTTTGCAGAAAGGTGATTTTATTTAGGTAGAGAAAAGAGAAGGAAAGGAGAAGAGAAAGGCTTCCACGAAGAGTGTGGAAGGAGATTCCCAAGGGGAAAATCCCGGAGGGAGCTCCCACTGTGTGGGAGGGGATTCCGGAAAGCTGGAAAATCCCCTCTTGTTCTTTACTATGCCCCGGAGGTGGGTGCATAATCCTCTGGGCCACCAATAAAAAGACAAATCCAGCCAGGCGAGGTGGCTCACGCCTGTAATCCCAGCACTTTGGGAGGCTGAGGTGGGTGGATCACAAGTTCAAGAGATTGAAACCATCCTGGCCAACATGGTAAAACCCGGCATCTACTAAAAATACAAAAATTAGCTAGGCGTGGTGGCGCATATCTGTAATCCCAACTACTCAGGAGGTTGAGGCAGGAGAATCGCTTGAACCTTGGAGGTGGAGGTTGCAGTGAGCCGAGATTGCGCAACTGCACTCCAGTCTGGAGACAGAGCGAGACTCCATCTAAAAAAAGAGACAAATCCAAACATTTTTCATAAAATGTCCATTCATTAGAAATTGCCAAAGAATGCATTTCTCCTGGATACCCCAGTATCTAGGTAAAGAGTCATCTGGGAGGGATGCAGGAGGCAGAGTTCCTCACAGCAGACTTTGGGGCCTCATCACTCTGTCTAGTTCTCTATCATAGAGCTAGAATTCAGAGGTGAGACAGTCATTATTAGGATGCATATTAACATGTTCATTATGATTGCAAAAGGAATCAGACTTTTTTTTTTTTTAACAGAAAGTAGGTCTGATTTGTTCATTTGTTTGACATTGAAGACCAGCTTTGTCAATAAGGCAGTATTTTAATTTTCCTTGAATCCAATGAACTAAAGCTTTTGCTCCAAGGTTTTGATGAAAATCAAGTTTAGTGCTTAAGAAACAGCTTAGAAAAAGAAAACAATTTTAACAAGTTAAAAATCTGTGGTAAAATAAAAGCATTTTGGCCAGGCATGGTGGCTCATACTTATAATCCCAGCACTTTGGGATGCCGAAGCGGGCAGATTACTAGGTCAGGAGTTTGAGACCAGCCTGGCCAACGTGATGAAACCCCGTGTCTACGAAAAATACAAAAAAAATAGCTAGGTGTGGTGGCATGTGCCTGTAATCCCAGCTACTTAGGAGTCTGAGGCAGGAGAATTGCTTGAAACCAGGAGGCGAAGGTTGCAGTGAGCTGAGATCATACCACTGCACTCCAGCCTGGGTGACAGAGCAAGACTCCGTCTCAGAAAAAAAAAAAAAAAAAAAGATAAAAGTGTTTTATCGGCCAGGCGCGGTGGTTTATGCCTGTAATCCCAGCACTTTGGGAGACTGAGGCGGGCGGATCACGAGGTCAAGAGATCGAGACCATTCTGGTCAACATGGTGAAACCCCGTCTCTACTAAAAAATACAAAAATTGGGGGGTGGGGGTGGCACGTGCCTGTAATCCCAGTTACTCAGGAGGCTGAGGCAGGAGAATTGCTTGAACCCGGGAGGTGGAGGTTGCAGTGAGCCAGGATCGTGCCACTGCACTCCAGTCTGGCGCCTGGTGACAGAGCAAGACTCTGTCTCAAAAAAAAAAGTGTTTTATCAAAATATTGTGTGTGCTGGAATTTATCTTGAAATTAAATAAAAAATATTTCTAATACTCCAACATTTTCCAAGTTAATCAATTTAGGCAATTGTTTCTAGGTGAAAAAAGAATGATGTCATTGCTGTCTACTTGGTAGGCTTTGGTAAAACCTAGTTTAGGGCTTCCAGAAACTGAGAAAGTGAATAACTCTAAAGATGGTAACAAACCCATGTGCAGGTCAGTGGTTCCCAAGTCTTTGCTTTTAACAAAATTGGAAGAAGGCCTTCTAGATTTGGCAACTATCCCAGGTTGAATTGTGTCCCCCCAATTCATTTGTTGAAGTCTTATACTCTAGTACCTCTGAATGTGACCTTATTTGGAGAGAGAGTCCTTACAGAGGTAATCAAGTTCAAATGAGGCCATTAGGATGGGTCCTAATCCAATATAACTGGTGTCCTTATGGAGAGGCGCAATCAAGACACACACACAGGGAACATCATCTGAAAACAAGGCAGAGATGGGGTGATGTTTCTGCAAGCCAAGGAATGTCAAAGATTGCCAGCAACTGACTAGAAGCTATGTGAGAGGCATGGAACAAATTTCTTCTCCAGGCCTCAGAAGGAACACACCCAGATGATACCTTGATCCTGGACTTCTAGCTTCTAGAACTGTGAGGCAATAAATTTCTTTTGTTGAAGCTACTTAGTTTGTCTTACTTTGTTAAAACAGACCGAGCAAACTAATACAGCAACTAACAGATCATTAAAATTAATTTTTGATGATAGATAACATTGTGTTTGTTGCCTTTTTCTTTTTATTTGCTTTTTTTTTTTTTTTTAAACAGGGTCTTGCACTCTCGCCCAGGGTGGAGTGCAGTGGAGTCACCACAGCCTCAACGTCCTGGGTTCAAGCAGTCCTCCTACCTCAGTCTCCCAAGTAGCTGGGACTACAGGTGCAACACCATCATACCTAGCTAACTTTTTGTAGACATGGGGTTCACCATGTTGCCCAGGCTGGTCTTGAACTCCTGGACTCAAGGGATCCATCCATCCACCCTGGCCTCCCAAAATGCTGGGATTACAGACATGAGCCACTACACCCAGCTCATGCTTTTGTCTTGTGGAAAAAAAAAAAAAAAGAAAGAAAGGAAAAAGTTAAAAGATTTAGTGATTCTGCTGTAACAAAACCAACTATTCATTTATGAAGACAAAATTTCTCAGTACTTACATTGTATGACAAACAAAAACAAAACAAAATTAATGCCGAGCTCTGTCTCATTCTAACAATCAATAAATCCTGTTATTTTATGGGTTCATTAATTAATTGGACCCCAAAATTCATTTGTGACGGGATTCATTTTGTTAGGAGCTGAATTTTCCCCCAAAATTATTTTTTAAAAAACTTTTTTTGGAGACAATTGTAGATTGACATGCAAACAAAGAAAGAGTACAGAGAGATTCCATAGCCTTCACCCAGTTTCCCCTAACAAAGGTTACTTATTTATTTATTTTTAGAGACAGAGTCTTGTTCTGTTGCCTCAGCTGGAGTGCAGTGGTGTGATCTCAGCTCACTGCAACCTCCACCTCCCAGGTTCAAGCGAGTATCCTGCCTCAGTCTCCCGAGTAGCTGGGATTACAGGCACCCGCTACCATGCCTGGCTAATTTTTGTATTTTTAGTAGAGACGGGATTTCGTCATGTTAGCCAGGCTGGTCTCAAACTCCTGATCTCTAGTGATCTGCCTGCCTTGGCCTCCCAAAGTGCTGGGATTACAGGTGTGAGCCACCATGCCTGGCCAAAGGTTACTTTTAATATTCATTAATTTTAAAGACTTATAGTTTATTTTATGCTATAAAGGACAATTGTGCAAAATTAATAGTTGCAATTATGACATAATCTAAATAAACGTTTAATATTTAGAAACATGGTTATAGGAATTAAAAATTCATCTCATATACTTTTTTGGCAGAGAAGTATGAAATATTGATCAATATAAGGTGCACCTATTATATTAAAATTTTATGGAGGAAGTAGAATATAATTCATAAATTCATTTTTTATTTTTTTATTTTTTTGAGACAGAGTCTCACTCTGCCACCCAGGCCAGACTGTGGCATAATCTCCACTCAGTGCAACCTCTGCCTCCTGGGTTCAAGTGATTCTTGTGTCTCAGCCACCTGAGGAGCTGGGATTACAGGTGTGCACCACCACGCCTGGCTAATTTTTGCATTTTAAATTTTTGTATTTTTAATAGAGACGGGGTTTCACCATGTTGGCCAGGTTGGTGAAACTCCTGGCCTCAAGTGATCTGCCTGCCTTGGCTTCCCAAAGTGCTGGGATTACAGGTGTGAACCACTGTGCCTGGCCTAGAATTCATAAGTTTAGGGAGAAAAAGGAGTGATGAAAAATTTCCAAAAGTTAAGAACTTTTTCTTATATTTTAAAAATGAGTGATGGTTCAAATAAAACTGATATATTATTTATGGGCTATTAGAAATAATTAAAAAGAATGATGTAAAGATTTTATTTTAAAAATCAACATTCACTTTGGAAATTATATCCTTTATAGTGATGAAAAATGTTTGATGTCAAGTTAAAAGTGAGTAAAAAAGTACATTCATTTTATAACAGCATTTTTGACAGTAGCTAAAATATAGAAGCAACCCAAGTGTCTATTACTACATGAATAGATAAACAAAATGTGGACTCAGGAGTCCCTCTTCTGGGCTCATACCCAAAGGAAATGAAATCTCCACCTCAACAAGGTATCTGTACTCATATGTTTATTGGAGCGTTATTAATAATAACCAAGATATGGAGACAACCTAGACAACCTAGACAATGGACGAATGGTTAAAGAAATTGTGGCATGTATATATATAAAGGAACTCAGCCTCTAAAAACGAGGACCTCCTACCATTTGCTTTAACATAGATGGACCTGGAGGACATTATGCTAAATGAAGTAAGCCAGACATAGAAAGAATAAACATGGCAGGCCGGGCATAGTGGATCACACCTGTAATCCCAGCACTTTGGGAGGCCGAGGTGGGTGGATCACAAGGTCAGGAGATCAAGACCATCCTGGCTAACACAGTGAAACCCTGTCTCTACTAAAAATACAAAAATTAGCCAGGCGTGATGGCATGCACCTGTAGTCTCAGCTACTTGGGAGGCTGAGGCAGGATAATCACTTGAACCTGGGAGGTGGAGGTGGTAGTGAGCTGAGATAACGCCACTGTACTCCAGCCTGGGTGACAAGAGGAAGACTTCTACTCAAAAAAAAAGAAAAAATATTGCATGCTATTGCATTATTGCATGCTCTTACTTATATGTGGAATTTTCTTTTCTTTTCTTTTCTTTTTTTTTTTTTTTTTGAGACAGAGTCTCACTCTGTTGCCCAGGATGGAGTGCAGTGTTGTAATTTTGGCTCACTGCAACCTCCACCTCTTGGATTCAAGTGATTCTCCTGCCTCAGCCTCCTGAGTAGCTGGGATTACAGGTGCCCACCACCATGCCCAGCTAATTGTTGTATTTTTAGTAGAGACGGTTTTGCCATGTTGGCCAAGCTGATCTCGAACTCCTGACCTCAGATGATCCACCCACCTTGGCCTCCCAAAGTGCTGGGATTAGAGGTGTAAGCTACTGTGCCTGGCCTGTGGAATATTTTAAAGAGGTCAAATATATAGAGAATAAAACAGTGGTTATCTAGATTGGAGTAGGAGAGAGTAAATGGGGAGATGTAGGTCTAAGGATACAAAGTAGCAAACATACAGGATGAACAAGTCAAAAGATCTAAAGAACAACATGAAGACTATAGTTAATAATAGTATATTGTTTCAGGATTTTTGCTACAGAAGGAAATAAATGTCCCAGCTACTCAGGAGGCTGAGGCAGAAGAATTGCCTGAACCCAGGAGGCGGACGTTGCGGTGAGCTGAGATCGCGCCATTGCACTCCAGCCTGGGTAACAAGAACGAAACTCAGTCTCAAAAAAAAAAAAAAAAAAAAAAAAAAAGAAGGAAATAAATGGGTGACTGAGATGATGGATATGTCAATTTGTTTCACTATAGTATCCATTTTACTAAATAGGTGTGTCTTATACCATTATGTTGTATATACCTTAAATATACACAATAAGATTTATTTAAACAAACAGAATGTGGTATATACATAGAGTGGAATATTATTCAGCCTTAAAAGGGAAGTTCTGACACAAGCCACAATATGGATGGATCTTGAGGAGATTACACTAAGTGAAGTAAACCAGTCACAAAAAAACAAATATTGTATGATTCTATTTATCTGAGGTGTTTAGAGTAGTCAGAACAATAGAGACAGAAAGTAGAATGGTGGTTGGGACAGGCTGGGGAGAGGGCGGAATGGAAGTTACTGTTTAACGGTTATAGAGTTTCAGTTTTTCTAGATGAAAAGAGTTACAGAGAAGGATGGTGGTGAAGGTTCCACAACAGTATGCATGTCCTCAATACCACTGAACCACACACTTCAAATGTAAAATTGTTATGTGTATTTTGCCACAATTAATTAGAATTCCTTTTTTTAGAGACAGAGTCTAGCTCTGTCAACCAGGTTGAGTGCAACTCCAACTCCTGAGCCTCCCAACTCCTGGGCTCAAGCAGTCCTCCTGCCTCAGCCTCCCAAAGTGCTGGGATTATAGGCATGAGCCACTGTTCCCTGCTAATTTTTTTTTGAGCCTGAGTCTCACTCTGTCACCCAGGCTGGAGTGCAGTGGCATGATCTTGGCTCACTGCAACCTCCACCTCCTGGGCTCAAGCAATTTTCCTGCCTCAGTGTCCTGAGTAGCTAGGATTACAGGCACACGCCATCATGCCTGGCTAATTTTTGTATTTGTAGTAGAGACAGTTTCCTCAAGTTGGCCACGCTTGTCTCGAACTCCTGACCTCATGTGATCTACTTGCTTCGGCCTTCCAAAGTGCTGGGATTACAGGTGTGAGCCACCACACCCAGCCTAAAAATTTTTTTTTGGTGAGTGAAGGAGTCCATAGTCTTTCATACTCTGGGGTGATACAAGAATAAGAAGGTGTAACGACAACTGCAACTTGTTATTCATTCCTTTGTTGATGTACTTTTGGGCTGCTTCTGGTTTTTGCTGTTATAAGCTAATCTACAACAGACATCCTTGTATACATTCCCTAGAGTCCAAGTACAAGATTTTCTTTAGGGTGTTTTCCTGGAAAAGGAATAATTTGAGGAGTATGGCAACCTTGTGAGAGATAACTGATTTGAAAGATGTGCCCCATAGCTTTTGGTACATTTTTATCCAAAGTCATGGTCCAGTTCACACTCACACCAGCTGTGGAAGAGTTTTCATTTTTCCACGAGCTTTGTTATTCTTGGTTTGGTCAGTCTTTTTAATTCTGCCAATCTGATAAGGTGTGATGGTATCTCATTGTTTAAACTTGCACCTCCCTTATTAAGGTTGAGACTGAGCATCCGGCCCCGTGTTTGCTGGCTATTCAGCTTTCCTCTTCTGCTGATCACCCGTTTGCTCACTGCTCTGTTTCAGTAACTTCTATACACCAAGTACTATTTCTGCCTTCCATAACTCACATCACTTAAAATACAAATTTTGTTGATGCTTAAGGAACTGATTTTCTTCCAACCAATTGTGCTGCCCTAATTCCAACAACCAAATGAGGCTTCAACTCTTCTTTTCATTCAGAGGCCATCCTGAATCCTGTCCTACTCACAGTAAAGGCTCTGGCAAAACACACACACACAGACACGCACCCACACACACGCACATGCACACACACAGATACCACAAAACATCATGGGGAAAAATACACTGCATCCAAAAAAGGCTCATTTCTTTCTTTTTCTTTCTTTCTTTCTCTCTCTCTTTTCTGTGTACGTGACAATTTGTTATCTTGAAACAGTTTACCCAAAATAGAAACTACAAAGCCAATGGAAATTTTTCTTTTTGTATAAGATGGTTAATTCTTTGGGGTGCTGGCCTGGGATCCATGAAATAACCTCAACTCAACCATAAAGCTTTTCACTCCCACATTATGCAAACAGTGACAACCTTGCAGGTGGCAAGCCCCCCATGTGACCTTCCGAGGGGATCTGAGTGGTGGAAGCTGGAGGATGCAGTGATGGAAACATTGCAAGAGGAAAGGCGACTGTTTCCACCCACTTACCCTCAGAGCGTGAGGACTGTGCAAAGGCTCTGACTCCCGTAGCGGGTGACCCATTTCTAGGACTTCAGAAGGAGAGGTGTGGACTTGGAGAGAGGAAGGAAGGAAAGACAAGCACAAGGAAAGTCCAGGGCTTGCTCCCCCTTTCCTCCTTGTCCTTGCCCTGCAGCAACTCCTCTTTCTTTCTCTTTTCGCAGCGACAGTCTGAAGACAATTTCTTGTATGGTTTGCACCTTCCCAGTTAAGCAGGAAAAAGGAACAAACTGCTTCCTCCACACCTCAGACACTGAGGTCAACTGCCCTTTGGGTGGGGCGCATTGGCTCACACCTGTAATCCCAGCACTTTGGGAGGCCGTGCTGGGAGCATCACTTGAGCTCAGGAGTTGGAGACCAGCCTGGGCAACATAATGAAGCCCCATCCTCTGGCTTTCACCAGTCAAATTCCCTTGGAAAGTCACACAGGGGGGCTTGCTACCAGCAAGGTTGTCAGTGTGCAAACCATGGGAGTGAAAAGCTTTGTGGTAGAGTGTAGTTTATTTCGTGGACCCCAGGCCAGGACCCAAAAGAAGAATTAACCATCTTGTGGAAAAAGAAAATTTTCCACTGGTTTTTTAAAGTTTCTATTTTGGGTAAACCGTTTCAAGATAACAAATTGGAGAGACAGAGAGAGAGAGAGAGAGAGAGGAAAATGAGCCTTTTTAAGTTGCAGTTTATTTTTCCCAGTTACGTTTTGTTTTGTTTGTTGTTGTTTTTGCCAGAGCCTTTACTGTGAGTAGGACAGGACTCAGGATGGCCTCTGAACAAAAAGAAGCATTGAAGCCTCATTTGGTTGTTGGAATTAGGACAGCACAATTGGTTGGAAGGAAATCAGGTTCTCTACAAACAAAAACAAAAACAAAAACAAAAAAACCCCACCATCACCAACCAAAAAAAACCCAGCTGGCGTGCTGGCGCGGGTGGGGGAGATCACTTGAGGCCGGAGGTCGAGGCTGTAGTGAGCCCTGATTGCACCACTGCACTCCAGTCTGGGCGACAGAGCAAGACCCCCGTCTCTTAAAACAAACAACAAAACCAAAAAAACTCCTTTGGGAATGTTTCTGCCTGCGAGTGCCCAAAAGCAGAGCTATGCTATAAGATCTCCCCTGTGCCCCATAGTCAGCTTCTTACTTGGGGGGTAGAGAACGGTGCTTCCCCACGCGGCTGTGCAATGGAGAGGAGCTATGTGTGAAGCTGGCTTAGGGGTGGGGTTTGCAGGCTTCCTTCGGCTTCATCGCAGGCTGCGGACCCCGCACCAATTTCTGTTCTGCAGGTCCCACAGAAGGGGGGCACGCCAGCCTGGGGGACAGACGAGGGAACACGTGATGTCACGATGGTGGGGGGGATGCCAGGATGCGTTGGGCGCGGTCGCGGACAGGCGCACCAGGAGCCCAGCGGAGCGCCACCCGGAGCAGGCGCGGAGGAGGGCTGGGGAGGGCCACCCGGCGACGAGAGCTGGTGCTCCTGAATCAGCCTAGAGGAGGCGAAGGAGCAGTGTGGTGGGCGCAGGGGCCGGAGCTGGGGGAAGGGCGCGGGGTTAGCCCAGGCTGTAGGCATGCAGGAGCAGGGCCGGGATCTCAGACCAGAAACAGCCTCAGTGTTTGGGAACCAAGCACCAAGCGCACCGGTGGAGGCAAGGTCGGCTGACAAGGAGGTGGGGCCGCGTCCCAGCAGTAAGGCCGTGGACCTTGCAGTCCTTCCATCCTCAGCCGTTCATTCTGCGCAAATCTCTGGGTCAGCCTTGGCGGGGCTGTAAAGTGTCCACCAGAGCCCGGATGCCCCCGTCACTCTCCTATGAATTAATCTTTCTGTGCACAGCAAGCCCCAGAGTGGAGACAGCCGACACGTTTCCCACTGTTACCCCAGGAAACAGCGGCCCCTGAGGAGGTCAGGTCCCTGGCAGGGGGCAGAGCTCAGCACGCCGCCCCGAGGCAGAAACGGGGTGCAAAGAGGGTGGGGTGGAGGGACAGGGAAGGGTCGCCTGAAGGTCTCTGGCACAGAGAGGACAGGTGAGGGATCTAGAATCCGGAGTGGGAAGAGAATTCAGAAAAGATCCGGCCCGGCACATTTACTTCACAGAGGAAGAAAAACGGAGACCCGGGGAGGGTGAGCACCCCAGGTAATTCGGGGTCCCAGACTGAGCTGGGACTAGTAGCAGGGACACTCCCTATCTCGCTTGTCGCCCGCCTCCAGCAAAATGTGACTCCCGGTGGGCCCAGCAGGGGGCGGTGCCGCTTTAGTTTTGGCCTGGTCGGAGTTGAGCGGAGGAGGGGGCGACTCCGAATTCGGTCCGCACCTGACCTCGAGCCAAAACGAAGCAGATGCACGTTCCCGTCCTGCAGCTGGGGGTCCAGGAGCCTCCATCTTCGCCGCAGCCTCTACAGCCTCGCCCCCGACTGGGGCTTCAGCTCCTCGCTTTCTTACCCCCACCGCCAGGAGCTACCTATCTTATTGCAGGTTCACTTAGATTACCACTGGGGTAGCGGGGAGGTGCGGCGGGATTCGCATTTTGCAAGAGATCACATGAGCGGCTAATTATGGTATTTCTAGCCCAAGACATTGGCCAGAGATATTGCGGTAGACCCCCTAACCTCCCTGCATCTCTCAATATCTACCAATTAGTGCTGCGCCTCCTGAGCAATGCATCCATCTATAGAAATGGCCAGAATGGGCCAGGCGTGATGCGCGGGGGCTCACGCCTGTAATCCCAGCACTTTAGGAGGCCGAGGCGGGCGGATCACCTGAGGTCAGGAGTTCGAGACCAGCCTGGCCAAAATGGCGAAATCCCTTTTCTACCAAAAAACAAACAAAACAAAACAAAAAAATTAGCCTGGCATGATGGCGCATGCCTGTAGTCACAGCTACTCGAGAGGCTGAGGCAGGAGAATCGTTTGAACCCGGGAGGCGGAGGTTGCAGCGAGCAGAGATCCCACCACTGCACTCCAATCTGGGCGACAGAGCGAGACTCCATCTCAAAAAAAAAAAAAAAAAAAAAAAGTCCAGAATGGCAAAGCTTTACTGGTGGACAAGTCCCTAGACTTGAGAGTCTAGTTCTCCCAACTCTCCTTCCCACAGTGAGGGAAGGAGACTGTGCAAAGGAGAAAATGCGACGGGACTGGAATGGAGATCCTGAGCAGTCCTGGGTGCCGGGGCCCCGCCCGGGGCTGAGCTGGCCGCGGTCTGCTGATCCCCGGGCCGGGACAGCTGGGCAGAGGCGCCTAGGGGCCGCGGGCGGGGGCCCCCTCACTGGCTTATTCTCCGCAGCCCCTCAAGAAGGCCCTGGGCCCTCGGGGAGGAGGAGGTGAGCACCGGGCAAGAAGGAGAGGAGCTTAGGGGCTCGGGGCGTGCCCTGGGGCAGATAAAGCGTCCGGCCCCTGACGTCCCGGGCTGGACACTGAGGTCGCGGTGCAGAGAAGGGTCGGGGCCACTGGGCCAGCCGTGCGTGCGCTGGGCTCAGGAGCGACCGGGACGGAGAAAGGCTCAGAGCTCTAAGGCGGGAGGGTGCGGGAGCCAAGGTCCCTCTGAGGTTCTTTTGGCTTATTCACCTATTTCATTGCGCTTTTGGTTTTAGTTTACCTGGAAGGTCCTCTCCCGCGCTGGCTCTGGGGGTACTTGGAACCACAGCCCCTTGATCGAAGTGTGTCCTGCTGTCAGCCACCACCAAGTCCTTAGGCCGAGCCCATTTCTCTCCTGGTGATGTGAATCCTCATTTTTTTTTTTTTGTTTTTTTTTTGTTTTTTTGGTTGTTGCTGTTGTTTACTGAAGTCCCAGGCTGATTAGACACAGCAGTGAAAGCTGTGGGTGGGCCATGCATTGAATCTGTGACTTTAGCAAGTCCCTAAATTCCTCTCTGCCTCACTTTTGCTGTCTTTTTTAGGTTAAAAGTATTTTGGAGAATAGAAAACGAAACAAAACAAAAATAATGGCCCATAGTGCCAATATGGAATTACAATCACTCCTAACATTTTGGTATATTGTTTTGTATTTGTTTTGTTATCTTATGCCTATGTATTTTTAATTTTTTTCATCACTGTTATATTTCCTATTCAGGTTTCCAACCTGCTTTAAAATTTTTTTATTGTAAAATTCCATAAAAATTATATTTCAGCCAATTTCTTTTATAACACATTCTTCATGAATCTTATCTGATATCTGCATAATATTCCACTCATACTTTGCCCAATTAATTAGGCATTTAGGTCGTGTGTACTTTTTAAATTATGATACAGTAATTTCTAAATAGTGTATAACTTCAATTTTTATTTCTTAGTTATGATAAGAGTTCTTAAAAGGTGATTACAAATTTTTAAGTGGGTATATTTTGCCCCCCTTCTTTGGTTTGTAATTTTATGGCTCTGTGGTCTGAAAATGTGGCTGTATTTACGGTTTTTGAAATTTAAGTTTTTGATTGATGACTGATTTCATAAGTTTAGGCACACTTTTATATAAGTAATTGGGTACAAAATTCTTTATATTAGATCACACTTCGTAAAATGTATTACCTATATCTACTGTCTTTCTGAAATTTTTATCTATTTTATCTAATTTCTGAAAGAGCTGTTTTTCAAATATGTTTGAGGATTTACTATTTCCTTTTTATATTTCTAACAGTTTGTGCTTTATATATTTTAAAGTGATGTTATGAAGTATAAACACCACATAGTTATTAAATAAAGAAACATTTTGGCATATATATCTTTTTGTGCATTTGAATTATTTTCTTGGTTTGAATTTTTAGAAGGAAATGGCTGTTAAATGCAGTTTGACCTTTTAAAGATTTGACAGATGTATACTGTTGGCTCCATCAGAGTTCTTCTCTCACTAACCCCTGGCCAGCACCAGGAATTAAAAAAAAAAATACACACACACACACACACACACACACACACACACACACACAGAGGCATATAGTAAGTCCTTATTTATTATCATCCATAGGTTCTTGTAAACTGCAACTTTAAGCCGAACAACATATAATATTAAACCAATTTTTCAGTCAACATTATAACAAAACAACATTGAATGAGAAAATACTTTTCAATGATTACTGTATACTATTTTGCTTAAAGTCACAGTTTCTAAGAACCTATGCATGATGTTAAGTGAGTACTTAGTATGTGTGGAGGGTGTGTGTGTGTGTGAGTGTGCATGCATCAATGTTATTTATTTATTTTATTTTATTTTTTTTGAGAAAGAGTCTTGCTCTGTTGCCAGGCGCCAGGCTGGGGTGCAGTGGCGTGATCTCGTCTCACTGCAACCTCCTCCTTCCGGGTTCAAGCAATTCTCCTGCCTCAGCTTCCCGAGTAACTGGGACTACAGGCGCACGCCACCACGCCCAGCTAATTTTTGTATTTTAGTAGAGACGGGGTTTCCCTATGTTGGCAAGGATGGTCTTGATCTCTTGACCTTGTGATCCGCCCTCCTCGGCCTCCCAAAGTGCTGGGATTACAGGTGTGAGCCACCATGCATCAATGTTATTTTGAGAGAAGCAAGAAGTGAGATAATTTTTACAATTTTCTTTGATTTTTATTGTGGTTGACGGTTTTTCTGTAGATCTGTAATCGCTTGAATTTTCTTTTTTTTTTTTTTTTTTTTTTTATTGCATTTTAGGTTTTGGGGTACATGTGAAGAACATGCAAGGTTGTTGCACAGGTGCACACCTGGCAGTATGATTTGCTGCCTCCCTCCCCTTCACCTATATCTGGCATTTCTCCCCATGCTATCCCTCCCCAACTCCCCACCCCCCGAATTTTCTTTTTTGTGTGTGGATTCTTCTTGTCCTTTTGTGCCTCTGTTCTCTAACTTTTAACTCAAGGATGTTAATGTCTTTCAGCTATTACACTGTAGGAATTACATTGCTATTTCTTCTACCACAAAACACCTTATTGAAAAAGAAAAACTCTGGCACACCAGTCCGGGTGCCTCAAATTCACCCTGACTGACTCCCTCCCCTGCTCCCCCTGGACCTTAGCGGAATTTTCAGTGTGGCAAACAAAGCAGATAGAGTTCCTATGGGCCCTAAAGCTTATACAATTTGGGAGCCTTCTTTAACCTTTTTTTTTTTTTTTTTGAGTGGTGAAATTTTAGCATATTTTGGCTGAAATATGGGAAAAAATAATGCCCAGTGAGATTACATGATTTTCCTGGGAATGATAGATTCACATTTCAATTTTCCTCAGAGAAAGGGAATGGGGCAGGGAGGAAGGGACGGTAGTATGGAAAGCTAGGACCCTTTGCCTTCTTTCAGGACGAAGAAAGAAAAGGAATGGCCCAGCTTGCCGTACACAAGTGGCCCCATCCATTTATAATATTCCTTCAGTATACTTTTACCGTCTGTGAGATCCATAGTGATGACAATCTCTTTGTTTCTGATATTAGTAATTTTTGTCTTCTTTCTTCTTGGTTAGGTTCACTAGAGGTTTATTAATTTTATTGATCTTTTCAAAGAAACAGTGTTTGTTTTATTTTCTGTTTCCTGTCTTCAATGTCATTGATTTCTCTGATTTTTATTCTTCTGCTTGCTTTAGGCTTGTATTGCCCTTCCTTCTCTTGTTTCCTAAGGTGGAATTTTAGATGATATATTTTAGATCTTCTCTTTTTAAAATATATTTATTTAATGCTGTAAGTTTCCCACTAAGTACTGCATTGCTGCATCCCATGAATTTAGAGAAGTTCCATTTTCATTTAGTTCAACATATTTTTAAATTTCTTTGAGATGTCTTCTTTAATCCATGTGTTATTTAAAGTAGGTTGTTTAATCTCCAAATATTTGGAGACTTTTCAGCTCTCTTTTGGTTATTAATTTCTAGTGTAATTCTATTGTGGTCTGAGAGGGTAATTTATATGATTTCTGTTCATTTCACTTTGTTAAAGTGTGTTTTAGGGAACAGAATGCAATCTCTTTTGATAAATGTTCCAAGTGAACTTGGAAGAATACATATTTAGTTGTTGGATAGAGTATTCTATAAATGTCAGTTAGATCAAACTGGTTGATAGTGCTGGTGAGGTCAATTAAATCATTACTGACTTTCTACCTGCTAGACTTATCAGTTATCGAGAGAGAAGTATTGAAATATCCAACTATAATAGTGACTTTGTATATTTTTCCTTGCATACCTATCAATTTTTGTCTCAGGTATTTTGATGCTTTGTTGATAGATGTATGCATGTTGAAGATTGTTTTGTCTTCTTGGAGAATTGACCCCTTTAACATTACATAATGTCCTTCTTTATCCCTGATGATTTTCCTTGCTATAAAGTCTGCTTTGTCAGAAATTAGCTAATTCAGCTTTCTTTTGATAGTATCAACATGATATATCTTTCTCTATTCCTTTACAAACCATCTGAGTCTTATATCTAGGGTGGGTTTCTTGTAGACAGCATATGGTTAGGTCTTGCTTTTTTATTACTCTTACAGTCTCTGTCTTTTACTTGGTGTATTTGGACCATTCGCATTGAAAGTGATTATTGATATAGTTGGATTAATATCTACTATGTTTGTAACTGTTTTCTATTTGTTACACTTGTTTCTTGTCTCTTTTTTTCCCGACCCATCCATTTTAATGACTATTTATCAATGTTTTCCCAGTGATTTCCTGAGCTCTCAACCCACATCATGTCTAGCTCTATGTGCAGCAAAACATACTTCCTCATACCTGTGCATAATAAGGCAGCCGCGAAGGTGTGTATGCAGCACTGCCTTTAAAGTGAGAAAACCTAATATTCATCATGGGAAATAGGAATTTAAATTATGGTTCACTGACCTACAGGAGTACCAGGTGGCAGTCAAACATAAGCCAATACATCTATATCTATATGTCTGGAATATAGCAAATTCTGACATATATTGTTAAGTAACAGAAATCAGTTGCAGACCAATATATATATTATAATTCTTTTAGGTAAAAATTGTGTGTGTGTGTGTGTGTGTGGGTGTGTGGATGTATGTGTGAATGTGTGTCTAAATGCACAGAAAAATCTCTAGGTTTATGCAAACTGTATGTTGATGGCAGGTTTGGGAAAGCAAAGAAATATATTTTTCTGACAAAATTTATATTCATGTATTCATAAACTTAAAAAAAAATAACCTGCTCAAGACCAGACTGGCCAACATGGTGAAACCCCATCTCTACAAAAATACAAAAATTAGCCAGGCATGATGGCAGGCGCTTGTAATCCCAGCTACTGGGGAGGCCGAGGTGGCAGAATCACTTGAACCCAGGGAGGTGGAGGTTGCAGTGAGCCAAGATTGTGCCATTGCATTCCAGCCTGGGTGACAGAGCCAGACTCCATCTCGATAAATAAATAAATAAATAGCAGGGCGCGGTGGCTCACGCCTATAATCCCAGCACTTTGGGAGGCCGAGGCGGGTGGATCACGAGGTCAAGAGATCGAGACCATCCTGGTCAACATGGTGAAACCCCGTCTCTACTAAAAATACAAAAAATTAGCTGGGCGTGGTGGCGCGTGCCTGTAATCCCAGCTACTCAGGAGGCTGAGACAGGAGAATTGCCTGAACCCAGGAGGCGGAGGTTGCGGTGAGCCGAGATCGCGCCATTGCACTCCAACCTGGGTAACAAGAGCGAAACTCCGTCTCAAATAAATAAATAAATAAATAAATAAATAAATAAATACTTTAAAAAAATGAAAGGGCTAGGCATGGTGGCTCATGCCTGTAATCCCAACATTTTAGGAGGTTGAGGCAGGCAGATTGCTTGAGCAGAGTTCAAGACCAGCCTAAGCAACATAGGGAGACCCCATCTCTTCAATAAATACAAATATTTGACAGGTGTAGTGGTGCATACCTGTGGTCTCAGCTACCCAGAAGGCTGAGGGTAGAAGAATCACCTGAGCCCAGGAGGTCAAGGCTAGAGTGAGCTGTGATTGTGCCATGGCACTCCAGCCTGGTTCACAAAGTGGGATCTTGCCTCAAAAATAAAAAATAAAAATAGGCCAGGCATGGGTAGCTCACACCTGTAATTCCAGCACTTTGGGAGGCTGAGGCAGGTGAATCACCTGAGGTCAAGAGTTTGAGACCAGCCTGGCCAACATGGTGAAACCCCACCTGTACTAAAAATGCAAAACTTCACCATGCATGATGGCACGTGCCTGTAGTCACAGCAGGCAGAGGCAGAAGTATCGCTTGAACCCAGGAGGTGGAGGTTGTAGTGAGCCAAGATCGAATCCCTGCATCCAGCCTGAGTGACAGAGCAAGACTCTGTCTCAAAGATAAATAAATAAATAAATAATTTTTTTTTTAATCAAAGAAGCTTAAAAATGCCTTCTGTCACAAAGAGAGAACATCTGCTTGACATAAGTAATCCTCTCCAACCTCAGCATTTGGCAGCTCTTTTGAAATGGATGGTCCATACTCATGGTGATCTGGTGCTAGAGATTCAGGGCAGGGAGTAAAGATGTTCCCCAGTACTTGCCAAGCTCAGTGGTGCCCTTTCGCAGTCTCTAGGATTTGGGGCAAATTTACTCAAGATGGACACATTGGTTCCACAAAGTGGACACCTTGGGGTTCACAAGGATGAGGGCACAGTTCACTAGGGCAGAACTTGAGCCCCCTGTGACTTGGGGGTTGATGGTGGCAGAGAAGTCTCTGCTGGGTGTGTGGGAGGATCCCCCTGGAGGAGGGAGGAATCTGGTAAAAGTGGTAAAGATCCACTCATCTGGACCCGTGCTTCTTGCCTGTGATTTTCACGATCCATGGGGATAAGCAACTTCTGTAAGGTTGTAGTATTGCTGTAGTTTCCATGCAAGCAGTTGGGGGACAAGGATTCCTGAAATACCTTCCCCTTGAGGCCTTGCAAAAAGAAAAACATGAGAGTCTCAATACATGCACCAAGTCAAGGTGTTGATCACTTATTAAGAAATGACTGATTTTTTCTGTGACTCAGTTGACGAGTCAGGTGTTGTGTCAAATTAAACACAGAAAGAGCCAGGCGTATAGCACTCAACGGCCTAGGGTTACAATAGGATCCAACCTCATTTGATTCAGGATCTCAAAGCCAGAAAACTCTGTTTCTGTTTCTTCTGATTTCTCTTCAGAAAGAGGAAACCACACATAGAGAATGACATATTCAGTTATGCCCCAAAGTTAATCTCATTTGGGAAAGCGGGTGAGGGTTTTATCCTTCCCTCTTGGGCATCACTCTCAATTTTATTGCCATGGTTAATCAAGGTGAATTTCAATAGTGTCTGACCTGCAAATTAGTTTTCTGCCATTTTCAATCAAGGACGAACAGGTCTACAGCTGCAGGAGACTTTAGAGACATCCCCATGCTTTACAAATTTCTCTCAGGAGAGTGGTAAGGTAGGGTGGCTATTGTCATCACAGGTTGGAAGACAAGACAGTCACAATTGTCAGAGAGTTTATTCTGATGGAAACGTCTCCTCAGGGGTACATTATAATGGACGTGAAGATGTCAGTTTTCTTCAGTTAATCTACAGATCCAGTGCATTCAAAATGCCAACCAGATTTTCCTGACAAGCCGATTATTAAATTCATATGGAAGTATAAAGGACCAAAAATGGCTGAATAATTTTGCTGAAGGGTAAGGGGGGACCCATTATTCCAAATGTCATTATTTATAAACTCTAGTAATTTAACCACTAATAGAACAATGAAAGTGATTAGGGGGCCTAGAAAAGACAGACGTGGAAATGCTGGAGGTGGCTGGACACGCCAGTGGGTAAAGGATTCCATCATGAGTGCTGTGACATTGGCTCCCCATGTGGAAAAAATATAAAACTTGAACTCTTATCTCAAACCATTCACAAACTTATATTCAAGATAGAATAAAGATGAAAAGCAAAGTTTTAAAACTTTTTTAAAAATGTGTTTTTAAGACAGAGACATAAGGACAGAATTTCTTGATCAAAATATAAAACACAAGCCATAACAGTGTGATAATACGTTACCATTCAAACATTTGTTTAAAGTATGCAGGGCAAAAACCAGTGTGAAGCTGAAGGACAAGTCTGGAATTAGGAGGAGATATTTGTATCAAAGCAACAGAAGATCATTATCCATAACATATCAGACTCTCACAAAGTAATAAGTTAAAGACAGCACAATTAAAAATAAGCAAAGTATGTGACTAGGCCACTATCCAAATAGAAAGATTCCAAACCTTACTTGAATCAGTGAGATGCAAATGAAAACAACCAATATCATTTTATACTCAAATTAGCAAAACTAACTAGACGAATAATATCAAGCATGAGCGAGGATATGGCCAAAGAACTTTTATGCAATGTTGATGGAAATGTAAATTGTTACAACTACTGTGGAGATAAATTGGGATATCCAATAAAAATATCTATGAAAAATGAAGATACTCTGGCCCCAGAACCTCCACTTCCAGGTTCATTGCTCAGAGAAGCTTTGATGTATAAGAGTGTTCACAGGAGCACAAACAATAGAAATTGGAAAATTGTAATAATAATTGCAAATTAATATCTGATAATAGGGGAATAAATAAATGATAATAAATTAATAAAATATGACACAATAAATGAACCAGATCCACAGGCATCAACACAAGTACATCTCAAAAATATATTGAATGAAATAAGCAAATTTTAAAAGTTCATTCACAATCTGACATTATTTATAAAAAAAGCACATGCAAGCAATGCCATATGTTATTCATTATTATGTCATTGTTTATAGATACATACTCATATAAGAAGAAGATTACAAGTATTAAAAAAGCCTGAAGGCAGAACCCACAAATTTCAAGATACAGTATGCAGTGTGGAGGATGGAATGGGGGTGAAGCAAGAGTCTCAATGCTAACATTTTATTGCTTTAAATAAAAGACTGAAGCAAATTTGGCAAAAGTTAAATTTACTAAATATGATAGATTTATTTAGCAATCTACTAATTTGCTAAATAAACTTGCAGCTAGTATATTACTTCAGTAGTTTTCTTTATATTTGGCATAATTCGTAATTCATGGGAGGAGGTAATTACATCTTAAAAACATATATTCACTGACCGATGCAGTGGCTCATGCCTGTAATCCCAGCACTTTGGGAGGCCAAGACGGGCAGATCATCTGAAGTCAGGAGTTCGAGACCAGCCTGACCAACATAGTGAAACCCTGTCTCTACTAAAAATGCAAAATTTAGCCAGGCGTGGTGGCGGGCACCTGTGGTTCTAGATACTCAGAAGGCTGAGGCAGGAGAATTGCCTGAACATGGGAAATGGAGGTTACTGTGAGCTGAGACCACACCCCTGCACTTCAGCCTGGGTGATAGAGTGAGACTGTCTCAAAATAAATAAATAAAAAATAAAAAATAATATATATTCATAATTAATAGAATAACTGTATGTGATAAGTACTTGCTGTGTTCCAGGCACTGTTTAAAGTATAGGCATACTTCATTTTACTGAACCGTATTTTTTATTGTGCTGCACGAATGTTGCATTTTTAGCAAATTGAAAGTTCGTGGCAACCCTGCATGGAGCAAATCTATCAATGCCATTTTTCAACAGCATGTGTTGACTTTGTGCCTGTGTCACCTTTTAATAATTCTTGCAATACTTCAAACTTTTTCATTATTACTGTATCTGTTCTGGTGACTGTGATCAGTTATTTTTGATGTCACTATTTTAATTGTTTCGGGGCACCATGAACCATGCCTATGTAAGACAGTGAACTTGATCCATAAATGTTGGGTGTGTTCTGACTGCTCCACGACCAGCCATTCTGTGTCTCTTTCTCCTTAGGCCCCCCTATCCCCTAAGCCACGGCAATATTAAAATTAGGCCAATTAACAACCCTACAATGGCCTCTAAGTCTTCAAGGAAAAGGAAGAATTGCACATCTCTCACTTTAAATCAAAAGCTAGAAATGATTAAGTTTAGTGAAGAAGGGATGTTGAAAGTGGAGACAGGTTGAAAGTTAGCC
The DNA here is from genome assembly GCF_030222135.1 of Aotus nancymaae. Lineage (NCBI taxonomy): Eukaryota > Metazoa > Chordata > Mammalia > Primates > Aotidae > Aotus > Aotus nancymaae. The sequence goes on from NW_026988429.1 coordinate 13,111,748, forward strand.
CTTTTGTGTCAAATAGTTAGCCAAGCTGAGAATATAGAGAAAAAGTTCTTGAAGGAAATTAAAAGTACTAATCTAGTGAACACATGAACGACAAGAAAACAAAAGTCTTATTGCTGATATGGAGAGTTTTGGTGGTTGGGATAGATCAGAAGAGCCACAAAATTCCCTTAAGTGAAAGCCTAATCCAGAGCAAAGTCCCAACTCTCTTAAATTTTATGAAAGCTGAAGAGGTGAGGAAGTTGCAGAAGAAAAGTCTGAAGCTAGCAGAGGTTGGCTGGTTCAAGTGGTTTACGGGAAGATGCCACCTCCTTAACATCAAAATGCAATGTGAAGAAGCAGATGTTAATATAGAAGCTAATAGGTGCTAATACAGAAGCTGCTGTGCAGCAAGTTACCCAAAAGATCTTTCTAAGATCATTGACAAAGGCAGCTACACTAAACAGCGGATTTTCAGTGCAGACAAAACAGCTTTATATTGGAAGACGCTACTAGGTCTTTCATAGGTAGAAAGAAGTCAATGCCTGGCTTCAAAGGACAGCCTGCCTCTCTTGTTAGGGGCTAATGCAGCTGGTGACTAAGTTGAAGCCAGTGTTCATTTACCATCCTAAAAATACCAGGGCCCTTAAGAATTATGCTAAATCTACTCTGCTTAAACTCTATAAATGGAATAGCAAAGCCTGGATGACAGTACATCTGTTTAGAGCACGGTTTACTGAATATTTAAAGCCCACTATTGAGACTCGCTCAGGAAAAAAGATTCCTTTCAAAATATTACTGCTAACTGAAAATGTACCTGGTCACCAGAGAGATCTGACGGAGATATATGAGAGTACTGTTGTTTACATGTCTGGTAAAACAACATTGATTTTACAGTCCATGGACCAAGGAGTATCTTTGACTTTCAAGTCTTATTATTTAAGAAATACATTTTGTAAGGCTAGAGTTGCCATAGATGATGATTCCTCTGATGGATCTGGGTGAAACCTTCTGGAAAGGATTCACCATTCTAGATGCAAGAAAGAGCACTTGTGATTCATGGGAGGAGGTAAAAATACCAACATTAAGAAGAGTTTGGAAGAAGGTGATTCCAATTCTCATGGATGAGATGGAGGTGTTCAAGACTTCAGAGGAGGAAGTAACTGCAGGTATGACGGAAATAGCAAGATAACTAGAATTAGAAGTGGAGCCTGAAGACGTGGCTGAATTGCTGCAGTCTCATGATCATACTTGAACCCATCTCTTCTTTGGAATGAGCAAAGAAAGTGGTTTCTTGAAATGGAATCTACTCCTGGCGAAGATGGTGTGAACACTTGAAATTACATCAGAAGATGTAGAATGTTACATAAACTTAGTTGATAGAGTCGTCAGGGTTTCAGAGGAGTGACTCTAATTTTGAATGCCATTCTACTGTAGGTAAAATGCTATCAAACAGTATCGAGTGCTACCAAGAAATCTTTTGTGAAGGAAGTCAATTAATGTGGCAAGCTTTATTGTTGTTTTATTTTATGAAATTGGCACAGCCACGCCAAACTTCAGCAACCACCATTCTGATCACTCAGCAGCCATGGACGTCGAGGCAAGGCACCCTCCACCAGCAAAAAAATTATGACTCACTGGAAGCTCAGGGGCTTTTAGCATGTTTTTGATAATAAATTATTTTTTATTAAGATGTGTACATTGGTTTTTTTCAGACATAATGTCTCTGTGCATTTAGTAGACTGCCTTATGCTTAGTAGACTACATTTAGTAGACTACATAACTTTTATGAACACTGAGAAACCAAAAAATGTATGTGACTGGCTTTATTGTGATTCGCTTTATTGTGGTGGTCTGGAACTGAACCTGAGGTATCTCTGAGGTTTGCCTGCACTGGAATTTCCAAGGTTAGTGACACATCCTTTCTGCAGCCTGAGTGGTGAGATTTAGGCTAGTCTCAAAAATAGCTAGAATATAATGTAATAACAGTGATCGTTAAGATAACAATGCCAGCAGCTACCACTAACCGAGTACTACGTGCCATGCACTCTGCTTGCACTATTTTATTAACGTGCATGTGTGAGATAGACATTATCATTATGCTTGTTTTATATTCAAGGTTCAGAGAGGTTAATTCACTTGCTCAAGGTCACACAGGTAGCCCATATCTGCTACATGCCAGTCTTAATTACTGAGCCATCATGTCAGCCACCTTCTCTGACCCAATTACACCCTTCTCCTGCACCAGGCGTCGTGTAGCGGCTTTGAGTTATAGGTGCTCTTGAAAAGATCAACTTTAGGCCGGGCACGGTGGCTCACGCCTGTAATTCCAGCACTTTGGGAGGCGGAGGCGGGTGGATCACGAGGTCAAGAGATCGAGACCATCCTGGTCAACGTGGTGAAACCCCGTCTCTACTAAAAGTACAAAAATTATCTGGGCATGTGGTGCATGCCTGTAGTCCCAGCTACTCAGGAGGCTGAGGCAGGAGAATGGCTTGAACCCAGGAGGCGGAGGTTGCGGTGAGCCGAGATTGCGCCATTGCACTGCAGCCTGGGTAACAAGAGCGAAACTCCGTCTCAAAAATAAATAAATAAAAGAAAAGATCAACTTAATTTTTTTTTTTCCAAATAATCCAATAACTTTGACTTTTTATTAACTGACCTCCCAAGTTTGTCATCAAACTCATGAAGCTTGCTGCTTCTCAAACTCTCAAGGCGTTGGAGTCAGGCCGCCCGGGGTGAATCCCAGCTTTCTGATTTATTAAATGTGGTGTGATTTCTAGGACGCCATTGAGCCCTGTTAAAGGAGTTGCTAATACCCGCCTCGTTCTGCCTAAGAAAGCAACAAGAAAAAGAACGCAGAACTTCCCGCACAATGCTGGCTCCTGCGAGGCCCTGAGCAGACGCGGGCTTTGTTCCTAGCTGTGTTGGGGTGCGGAAGCAACATGGGGTCTTGTCCTGCGGGTACATGTGAGTTACGACCACACTGGGGGTCCTTCAGGCCTTGGACCGAGTTGGGGCACAGGCCGAGTCGGGGTGTTGCTGCTGCGTCAGAACCACCCAGAGTTGAACTGAAGACACTCAGGGGCCTCCAGAACTGAGAGCGGGCAGAGGCACTGTTTTTAACCCAGTGTGGACCCCTAAACGGAACATTTTCCTTCCCTAGGTGAACGCCTTCAGAACCCTCTGAAAATCACAGTTTCACTTTTAGCAAGACCCCGCTGCGGCAGGGGAAAGCCCCCGCAAACACAGTCCTCTCCAAAGGGAGTGTTCCGAGCCCCCTGCTTCCGGCGCCCTTCTATTCCCCCTGGCTAATTCCTTCGCTCCAGCTCCTTCTGCCTTCTTTCTTTCTTTGCCTTTTCGAGCCCCGCTCCTCTCTGATTTTGGAGGGCTGGCACAGGCTGGGGCACTTCTTTCAGGGTCTGTATTTTCTGTCTGCCCTGTGGCTTCTCCTGCAACTCCGAGCAACTCTATGCTTGGACTGCAGCTCCCAACAGTCCTGCCCTGACTTGCCCCCAGGCACAGGGCAGAGACGAAGCAAGGACTGTACCCAGGGTTTCGAGTTCCTGCCATGTTTGTAGCATAAACTCTCCTTTAGCTCTTGGGAAACAGTTTTTTTTTTTTTTTTTTTTTTTTTTTTTTTTTTTTTGAGACGGAGTTTTGCTCTTATTACCCAGGCTGGAGTGCAATGGCGCAATCTCGGCTCACCACAACCTCCGCCTCCTGAGTTCAGGCAATTCTCCTGCCTCAGCCTCCCGAGTAGCTGGGATTACAGGCACGCGCCACCATGCCCAGCTAATTTTTTTTTGTATTTTTTAGTAGAGGCGGGGTTTCACCATGTTGACCAGGATGGTCTCGATCTCTTGACCTCGTGATCCACCCGCCTCGGCCTCCCAAGGGAAACAGTTTTAAAGTGCTGCAATCTTCCAACGCAAAATTATATCAATGCTGAAAATGTGTTTTCCACTTACACCCCAGCAGGGGGGAAAAAAAGATGACATCTGATTCAGGTGTGAGTGATGATGACCTCAGAAAGCAATTTGATACCAGGTATTAAAAACTATCAAAATGTTTATACCATATATTCAGTAATCCAATCTGGACCATTCCTCCAGTGGATATAATCTTAGACTTGGCACAATAGAGTATGAACAGAGATAAGTGTTAAAAGCAACGGAAATGTTCAGAAATAAAGGAATATTTAAGTAAACGATGATGCATTCAATATAATTTTAGGCATTAACATAATGTTTTAGAATGATGAAACCTCTGCAGGGACAAGGAGAACACAGACAGCATGCTTGATAGAAGCAGACATTCTGCATGATTATAACTATGCAAAATGTGAAAATGTCTTTAAAACAGAAGAAAATATATCAAGATGTGTTTTCCTCGCTGTTATTTCTAGTGTCTAATTTTTGCAATGTATTTTACTGCAGTTATGTCACCTTTACAAATGGAAAGCTTAAAAATAACTCACTTCCCTTCCCAGAGAGCAAGGCTCTGTGCAAAGCCACACTCCACCCCAGAGATGGCCTTCAGCTCTGGACTTTTTGGGGGCCAGAATGAAGCAGTATGTGTCACTACTTGTCTCATATTGTCTGTGCCACATATTCGTATGTTGCCTCATAGTTCTGTGGTTGTTTAATGTGTTTATATCTTTTACTACAATCATTTTTTTTAAATTCTTTTTTTTTTTTTTTTTTTTTTTGTGACGGAGTTTTGCTCTTGTTACCCAGGCTGGAGTGCAATGGGGCAATCTGGGCTCACCGCAACCTCCGTCTCCTGGGTTCAAGCAATTTCTCCTGCCTCAGCCTCCCGAGTAGCTGGGACTACAGGCGTGCGCCACCATGCCCAGCTAATTTTTGTATTTTTAGTAGAGATGGGGGTTTCACCATGTTGACCAGGATGGTCTCAATCTCTTGACCTCGTGATCCACCCGTCTTGGCCTCCCAAAGTGCTGGGATTATAGGCGTGAGCCACCGCGCCCGAATTAAAATTCTTTTTAAAATTGTGGCAAAACATACACATAACATAAATTTACCATTTCATCATTTCTAAGTATACACTTCAGTGGCATTAAGTATATTTATATTTTTGTGTAATCATTACCACCATGCATCCGCAGAACTTTTTCATCTTCCTAAACTAAAGCTCTGTACCCATTAAGCACCAGCTCCCCATTCCTCCTCCCCTAGTTCCAGGTAACTGCTATGCTATTTTCAGTTTCTCTGACAAATTCAGAGATACCACTCTTGGTACCTCCTACAAGTAGAATCACACTGTGTTTGCCTTTTTGCACAATCCTAATTTTTTTTTGGTACAATCATTTTTTAAAAACTTTTTAAAAAATTTAATTAATTTTTTGAGACAGTCTTGGTCTGTCACCCAGGCTGGTGTTTGCAGTGGCATGATCATGGCTCGTTGCACCCTTGACCTCCTGGGCTCAAGTGATCCTCACATCTCAGACTCCCAAGTAGCTGGGACTACAGTCACCCACCTCAGTGCCCGGCTAATTTTCTAATTTTTTGTAGAGATGGAGTCTCCCTATGTTGCCCAGGCTTGTCTCAAACTCCTAGGCTCAAGGGATTATCCCACTTTAGCTTTTCAAAGGGCTAAGATTACAGTGTGAGCCACGAGGCTCGGCCTGCACAATCATTTTAAAAAGCTCTCTGAGGATAAGGATGAAGGTTCTGATTTGTTTTCATTGTAAGCATAATGTACATTTGCTCATTGATTTGATATCGACTGTGCACCTACAACATGTGTGCCGGGCACTGTTTAAGGCAGGGGTTAAGCAATGTTCAGGAAACATGTGGTCTCTCAAGGGGACAGTGTAGTGGGACAGAGATAACAAAGAAAAACACAGAGAAGGAAGAATGATGGAGAGTGAGAAATGCTGTAAGTGCAGTGACAGAGACCACCACCAGGTCTCCTGGAGAGGCTGCATGTTTGTAGGATGAATGGGGAGTGGTCCTGGAGAAGACTGAGGAGGAGCCCTACGGGGTCCAGGCAGAAAGAGCAGGGGACAGAGCTGGAAGAGGGAAGGGCCTTTGTACAGTGTGTGCAGTGTGTGTGTGTGTGTGTGTGTGTGTGTGTGTGTGCTGGGGGACATGCAGGGAGATGGCAGGCTTCAGCAGTGGGGACACCTGAAGTGCGTTCTAGATGCAGCAGGGAGCTGGAGCAGGGACCTTCTTCTCCCTGCCCGGCCTGAGAGCAGGGAAGGAGGCCCTGGGCTGTGGCTGATTGCAGTCAACACTGAGGAACAAGTGCCAATGCTTTGTGCTGGGCACAACCTCTGCCACACTCTTTACCTATGTGACCTTCTGGGCCAGGTACTGTGAGGTGCTCTATTTCTCAGATAGATCCTCAGCCTCGCTGAGGATCGGATCAGTGCTGCCTCGCACACAGCTGGAAACAGATAAATCAGCCCAAAATCACCACTTTGTTGTGCATCTTTGCTCAGGACCGGGTGACTGTGTGTGCAGTGTCTGTTGTGCTGGACATACAGCAGGAAGGGAATTGTTATCTCTAATTTTTAGGAGACCAAAGAACAGCAAGCCACATGCTCCAGGCCAAAGAGCAACTAAGGGAATGAAGAGTAAATCTGTGATTGACTGAATGAGCAGATGAAAAGAGAAAAAGCCGCCCCGCCGCCACCACCGCCCAGCAGCAAACCCACAACCCATTCCCTTCCCAGGGTCCTTGGGCTAGGGGGGCTTTTCATCACTGCCCTGGGTCGGGGAAGAGAGAGGGAGGCCTTGCGGTGGAGGGGAGGGGAGGAGAGCTCACCATCAAAGGTGTAAAGAAGGTTCTAGTCCCTCCGGAGCACACTCAGGGATGCTGTCTTGTGTTTCTGTCCCAAGGCCTCATCTCAACCTTGCTTACTATAAATGCAGTGTTACATTCTGCTTTTCCTTTACTTCATTGCATAAACATTCCCTGAATTGCTTATAGAATCTTTGGAACCACGGTTTTCAAGGTTTGAATAATTGGGTACCAAGTAAATGACCACAGCTTATGAAACTCCTCTTTATAGTCAATCACTTAGGTTGTTCTGTTGTTATTTCTAGAACACATAACCAATGCTGTTAAATAATGAGGATAACACAGAGTAGTGTTTCCTGAGGATGGATCTCTTGCATGGGTTCCAAAGCTCTGAGCAATTTCTGTGGGCCCTGGAGTTTCCTCCATGGCTCCTAAGGCAGTTCTGGCATGGGAGGAGGCTGGGGAAAGAACAGGGTGACGGGCGCATCTGCCTTGGTAAGCAAACTTGTTGGTTCTGTCCCAAGCAGCTTGAGTGTCGGTGTGTGTGTGGGGGGTGTGCTGCTGGGGCTGGAGAGGGGCTGCCCTACATAATGTCCCCACATAAAAGGGGCAGCTGTGCAGGTGGCCCCGGGGATGGCAGCAGCTCTGCCTGACTCCCCACTACTGGGGAGCTGTGGGGGTTGTGGGAGTGGAGGGTGTGGATCACCCTCCTCCAGGGTCCCCCAACCCCTCTTTGGCCATTCCCTTTGACTTTCTTGAGAAAGAGTCCTGGCTTCAGAGGATCCTTTGCGCATTTAATCTGACCCCATTTGGATCCCCAACCGTCACAGTGAACCCCAGGCACGCAGACAGAGGCTTGTGGCTGGCTTGCGGTCGCTGTGATCACGCAGGAGACAGACAACGGCTGCCCTGGCAGGCAGCACCCGGGCACCTCTCAGACTGGAAAAGACTGAGCCAGGTGGATGTCCTGGAGCTCCAGCCGGCTCAGGCTCCTATGGGTGATAACTGCACTAGATGCCTCTCGGAAGAAGCCAACGGAAAGCGTATGCAGCGGCAGCATGAGCAAAGATAAGTGCCGGGACCTGTTCTTCGCTGCCACCGCCAAGTCTCAATGGCAGGCTGCAAGGGAGGCCTGGAAGCCCCTCAGGAAGGGCCACTGCTGGTGCCTCACTTCCTGCCCATCCACTCCACTTTTTATCGCCCTACCTGACTGTATCAGGCTGAATGCTCAGCATGGTGTCAGCTGCTCTGAAGACACACCTGAAGAGCACCAGGAGGAGACAGGGGCACCATTCAGACACAAACAGGAGCTCCTACCTGAATGCGCAGACCTCTGCCACTGGAGCTCTCGAAGGAAAACATCCATGACAGCCTCCCTGAGCCTTGAAACACTTGCAAACCAAGCAGGCTCAGGTGCCCGAGTGTGCAGGAGGTTTTTTAGAAAGTGTCATTTATCTTATATTGATGTACCCTTGAAAGCCCGGGAGGAAGTGTGGTCTTGTGGGGAGCTCTGTGCAGGCAGCATGAGAGTCTGTATTGTCTTCCTAGTTCTGCCCTGGTTGTCAGAGGAGTCCATCCAGGCCACAGGGGTGAGGGGGCCATCACCCTTGCCCCTTGTTTAGCCAGTGACACCTCCTTAGTTGTGTTTATGCGGCAATAATGCCCACAAGCTCCTCTCAACAGTCAAAACAAAACAGAGAGCCACTCTGTAATAGTGGCTTTCTTGCAAATGGAATATTCTGAGACTCTGTGACATGTGCAGGTCGGTAAGTGAGAAGGAAACAGGAACCACCGATCGATTCTGACCATGTAGAAAGCAGTGGAGGTCTGGGTCTAGGAGAACATCAACAGACCTACGGAAGAGGAGGTGACCCAGCAAGGGTGGCCATGGACTTGGGTGAATCACCTGAGCCCTGTCACTTGGAAAGAACCCTAACGACCATCTCAATCCTCCCTGCATAGATACCTTACTGTGCTGCTGCTGGGTGTGAAGCGTGGCAACTAAAAGCATTCACTTCATTTTTAAAAAGTAGAGCAGCTTCAAGGTTATTCTTGTAGAAGACAGTGTCACTCTCCCCCATGTGCATTGTGGAAGTTTTCCTTAGCAGGATTGAAAGGGGTGGAATTACAGTGGGCACTGGAATTGGCTGTGATTCACATATGTGGACATGACTATGGATTTTTGTTAGTTTTTGAGACAGAGTCTCGCTCTGTCGCCCAGGCTAAAGTGCAGTGGCACGATCTCGGCTCACTGCTACCTCCATCTCTCAGGTTCAAGCGATTCTCCTGCCTCAGTCTCCCGAGTAGCTGGGGTTATAGACACCACCACCACACCCGGCTAATTTTTGTATTTTTAGTAGAGATGGAGTTTTACCGTGTTGGTCAGGCTGGTCTCCAAAGGTGACCAAAGGTGATCCACCTGCCTCAGCCTCCCAGTGTGAGGGTTCCAGGCGTGAGGCACCATGCCCAGCCAACTGTGGATTCTGTGGCAGCAAAAAGTTCATCTTGGTATATCAGCTAAGACTGTGGTCAAGTGTAAGCTGTTGAGTAGACCTGCTTTTGAGTGATTCTCGGAAGCTTGTAGGGACTTATTTTGAGGAAAAAAAAAAATCCAAAGAACTTTCTGGTAGAGTTAAACATGAATTGGCTTGCCTTGAGAGTTCGGGTTCTGTATCACAGGAGGCAGTTAAATGTGAGTTGGGGGCCTGGTGTGGTGGCTAACACCTGTGATCCCAACACATTGGTAGTAGGCTGAGGTGGGTAGACTGCTTGAGCCCAGATCGAGCCCAGCCTGGCCAATATGGTGAAACTCCATCTCTACAGAAATGCAAAAAATTAGCCAGGCATGGTGACACGTGCCTGTGGTCCCAGCTACTCAGGAGGCTGAGGTAGGAGGATCACTGGAGCCCAGGAGGCAGAGGTTGCAGTGGGCTGAGATGGCACCACTGCACTACAGCCTGGGTGACAGAGTGAGACCTTGTCTCAAAAAAAAAAAAAAAACAAAAAAAAAAACACCAAAAACATGGGATAGACAAATATGGGGCAGGATTGCTGTAAAGGGTGTTCACGTTTTATTTTGGAAGCAGAATTAAGTAGACTTTAAATTCTTTTTGCAACATAGAGATCTACAGCTCTGGCCTAATGGATCAGATTTTGCTAGTTGCAGAGATTTTTGAATTTTAATTGCAGTTTGCTGCTGTTGCACCCACAACAAAAGTAGAGGAAGAATTCATAGGTAGCTTATATGCAGTGATCATGAACTCTGGGGCTTTAGAGATGAGACCAGGAAAGCTTGTGCAGGACCTGCAGTTGAACCGCTGTGGCTCTTGTTCCCATGTGTTGGGGGTGGAGGAAGAACATCTCACCAGGTATCAGTGGGTGGTTTACACTATTTGAATAAAGTCCTATCCCCATAGTGTTGCTTTCCTGCCTGGTGACTTGACTGAGTTTAGGCTTAGTGACCTGCTTGTAAAATGGCAAGAGTATATACGTGCATAAGTGGTTAATTGAGATAATGCAGGTAAATGATACAGTACCAAACGCATAACAAATGCTTAATAAATGAAGATGGTGGCCAGCAAGTGGGGATGAATATCAATAAACAACATGTAAAGATATAGGTCATCTGGTCACTTTAAACTTTTAGTGAGATCAAATGTGGGCAAAACTTCTCTAAAAATAACTAGAATTGTGTGTGTGTGTGTGTGTGTGTGTGTGTGTGTGTACCCACAGAGAAGGTTTTAACATAAAGTAGATTATCTCATTTATGTTTTGGAGAATTTTAATTTTAAAAAATTTTTGTTGTTTGATGATTTGTTTCCCTTTCAGAGGAGGTTTTCTGACTCTAGGAGATGCTGTTGACAATCTCACTTCTGCAGTTAAGAGAATTTTTGAATGCCTGTGGCCACTGAGGAGTGAAACCCTTGGAGCAGCTAGAGATGGCTAGCCTGTGATATTCAGAGCCAATGTGTAAGTGTGAAGTTCTGTGCAAGTAGGTTTTAAACAGGTATGGCCTAAAAAAAACCCATGATTTTCTTATAATGAAAATCATTTACTTTTTAAAGGAAAAATCTAAGAAACACAGAAAAGCAAAGAGAAGAGGGAAATAAAGTATTCATATAGGCCTCCTCCAAAGATGCAACCAGTAACGTCTACTTTATCATCTTCTGGATTCCTTTACTCTCTGAAAAATGGGGCCCTACTCTAGTTGCTTTACTAACACTTCATAACTTTTAAAAACAGTAATTTGCTTCTTGTCATTCTATTTTCTCCGTATATACATATACACTCTTTTTTTTTGTTTTATTTCAAAATGGAGATTGCATTGTTGTTTCCTCTGGCCGCCAGTGTGATACTCAGATGGAAGTGCTCCACAGACATGAATAAGACGATAAAGATCACTTGGAATCTACCCCCACCAGTCCCGTCACAATCAGAGTTAATATTTTGGCATGTGCTCTTTCTGAATATTTTGTTTACTGTGGATTCCTAATTCGGGAAAAGGGAGTCAGGCTGTTGGGAGCAAGGGAAAGCAAAAAGAGAAAGCAGATAAACAGCAAGTCTGCCTTTCTTCGTGGTCCAGGACACACAGCCCTCTAGAGCAAGTAATTCTTGCCAGACACTGCAATCTTCGTGTTATCAATACAAAGCCCTCTTCAACCGACAGCATAAACATGACCCTGTTATATCTCCAGCAAGTCTTTGTCTCCTTGCAGTCAGTTTCTCTCGCTGCCTGTCATTGTCCCTCTGGCAATGTCTTTTCCTATTAGATCCTCTGCCTTCCTTTACCTGCAACTGTCTCTGTAAATCTTATACCCCCACACCACCGGCTGTCATTCCCCCATGACATTTAACACATATTTCTCACACACACATAATTTCTCTCCTCTTCTGCCCAGGACTGGGTTCATAAAATATCTAACATTTGATAATCTGCTTTTTAAATTTAATAATGCATTTTGAATATCTTTCCACTTATTAAACATTCTTGCACGGCATTATTTTAATGTCATTTATTACCTTGTATGGATGTACTCTCATTTATTTCACTGGTAGATATTTAGGTTTTTAGCATGTTTTTTTTTTTGAGACGAGATCTCGCTCTGTCACCAAGGCTGGAGTGCAGTGGTACAGTCGTGGCACTCTGCAGCTTCAACCTCCTGGGCTCAAGTGATCCTCCCACCTTAGGGTCCTAAAGTGCTGGGATTATAGTCATGAGCCACAGGACCCAACCGGTTTTTAGCATGTTTTCAATATGCTCACAATACTATGATACATGTCTTTGCCACTAATAATTCTTGTATGGCCGGGCATGGTGGCTCACACTTGTAATCCCAGTACTTTGGTGGATCACCTAAGGTCAGCAGTTCAAGACCAGCCTGGCCAACATGGCAAAACCCCTTGTCTATAAAAATACAAAATTTAGCCTGGTGTGGTAGCACCTGCTGTAATCCCAGCTACTTAGGAGGCTGAGGCATGAGAATTACTTGAACCTGGGAGGCAGAAGTTTCAGCCAGCCGAGATTGTGCCACTGCATTCCAGCCTGGGGGACAGAGTGAGACCCTGTCTCAAAAAAAAAAAAAAAATTATTATTATTGTGCATAGCCATAATAGTATTTTCATGATATATTCATAGAAGTGAAGTTCCTGGTTCAAAAAAAAATACACAAGATTGAGACTCTAGATATGTATTGCCAAATTGCCCTTCAGAATGGTGGCACCAGCCTGGACTCGTAGCAATGGATTAGGAATGGGCCCATTTATCAGCACTCTCATCCACCTGAAATGTTATGGTACAATCTGGTAAAATCTATTTAAAAATGCATTTCTTTTGTTTGTTTATTATTTTAATAACTCCAATCTCTATTAGAAACCAGTTTGCTTTAATTTTTATTAGATTTTATTATTAATTAAATAACTAAATTTCTGGTTTCTTTTTTCTGTCTTTTTAAGAAACATTCATTTATTGAAATCATTTAGAATTTCTTTTGGTGTCAGATATGAAGGGCTAAAACTCCATTTTTTCCAAGTTAACCAGTGTGTCAGCACTCTTTATTATATAATCTATTCTTTTGTTTGTTTGTTTTGAGATGGAATCTTGCTCTGTCGCCCAGGCTGGAGTGCCGTGGTGCAATCTTGTGTCAGTGCAACCACCGCCTCCGGGTTCAAGCAATTCTCCTGCCTCAGCCTTCCAAGTAGCTGGGATTACAGGAACCCACCATCGTGCCTGGCTAATTTTTGCATTTTTGTAGAGATGTAGTTTCACCATGTTGGCCAGGCTGGTCTTGAACCTCTGACTTTAGGTGATTGGCCTTGGCTCAGCCTCCCAAAGTGTTGGGATTACAGGTGTGAGCCACTGCACCTGGCCTATATAATATATTCTTTCTCCATGTATGTGAATGCTACATTTGTCATGTAATCCATATGTTCAAATGGGAGTCTATTCGTGCATCACTTGAATTTTTGAAATCAGCAATTTAAAATTGATCAGTAAATATCTAGCAGCTGATAATCCCATGAGGAGAGAGAAACTTTTGCCTCTGACAAAGAAAATGTTTTCCTTCTGATTCTAAAAGACTAGGTGAGTTGCATTCCTCTATCTCTGCAATTTTCCCCTCTGCTAGGACCCACAGATGGGGAAAATGAGACATCCTGGTGAAACAGTCAGGAATCCAGAAGCCAGAACACAGCCAACTGGTAACGAAGCTGTGGGATCACTTAAGGTCCCCTGCCCCAGGGAGACAGGTGGTCAAAGTAGAAACTGAAGATCAGCCTCAGAGACTCCCAGACTGAGGAGTCAGCCTAATTTTCTGATAAGAAATTAAAGACTAGGGGCTGGGGGAGTGAGAAAAGTATTATTCTCAAACTTTTAGGAAAAAAAACAAAACAAAATAAAACAGTGAAAAGAATGATCAGTAAGTCAGTAACTTCATCGTGCCTGTGCTTGCAATGCCACTCTTTTAACTGTAGGAATTAGCCATTGTAATAACAAATTCCACTGCTCTAAGGGAGGTGTAAGTGAGTGGGAAAGGATCCTAATTGTGCTCTCTCATCCGAGCAGCCTGAGTGATCACAGCATGCAGCCACAGCCGGAGCAGCACACTCTATCTGGGATGGTGACTTATCATTTTAGGCAAATATGAGAGGAGAAAATAAATTACCTTGATTTATTATAAAACTAAAAATAGTAAGAGAAGGCCAGTTGCGGTGGCTCATGCCTGAACTTTGCAAGGCTGAGGTGGGTGGCTCACCTGAGGTTGGGAGTTTGAGACCAGCCTGGCCAACATGGTGAAACCCCGTCTCTACTAAAAATTCATAATTAGCTGGGCTTGGTGTCGGGTGCCTGTAATCCCAGCTACTCCGGAGGCTGAGGCGGGAGAATCGCTTGAACCCGGGAGGCAGAGGTTGCAGTAAGCCGAGATCAAGCCATTGCACTCCAGCCTGGGCTACAGAGTGAGACTTGATCTCAAAAAATTAAAAAAAAAAAAAAAAAAAAGGAAATGCCATATCAAATAAGAGGAAGGGCACAGTCACATGAGGTTTTTATGCAGCACCAAATAACCCGCTTGAGTGGGGAGTATGTGCCGGCACTGTCAGGCTGTGAGCCACTACGAGGCCACTTTTCCTGCCCCCACCCTCCCTTCTGTTGTTGGTTTGCCCCCCATTTTACTGCTCCCGGTGTGTGTTGAGGTTTGTAAGCTGCCTCAAATCCTTTTTGGGAATTAGGCAATGCAAGAATAAATAAGAACATTGATTCTTAGGAGCTTTGCAATGTATTATAAAATTGAACTTTAACAGACAAGTTAATACAAATAAAAAGAGGAAAACTTTTGTTTTGATTTCTTTTTATCTAAATGAAATTAATCCCTTTTCCAGGGGAAAGTTTTTGTTTTAACACTCATGCTCAGTGCTGGCCATTGGGTGGGTATCTTGCTGCAACCTCCTCACACGGTCATAGGCACAGGCATATAGCCACAGACATGAAGATGCTTTCCTGTGTTACAAAAAAGGATAGTTTAAGTACTTCTTTGCACCATGCTTTTCCTCCTTGATAGTATACTCTGGCACTGTTACCAAGTTAATCTATGTTTTTTTTTTTTTTTTTTTTTTTGAGATGGAGTCTCACTCTGTTGCCCAGGCTGGAGTGCAGTGGTGTGATCTCTGCTCACTGCAACCTTTGCCTCCCAGATTCAAGTGATTCTCCTGCTTCAGCCTCCTGAGTAGCTGAGACTACAGGCATGGACTACCATGCTCGGCTAATTTTATATTTTTAGTAGAGACAGGGTTTTGCCATGTTGGCCAGACTAGTCTCAAACTCCTGACCTCAAGTGAGGCCTGCCTTGGCCTCCCAGAGTGCTGAAATTGCAGGTGTGAGGCACCATAACCAGCCCTTTCTTTCTCCCTCTCCCTTCCCTCCCCTCCCCTTCTCTCTTTTCTCTTTTTTTTTTTTTGTATAACCTGCTGAGACTTCATTTCTCTTCTTTTCCTCTCTCTTTCTCCTCCCTCCCTCTCTCTTTTTCTTTTCTTTCTCCCTCTTTCTTTCTTTCTTTTCTTTCTCTCTTTTTGTTTCTTTTCTCCCTCCATTTCCTTTCCTTTCCTTCCTTTCCTTTCCTTTCTTTCCTTTATTTTCTTGGGCAGGGCGGGGGGCAGTGGGGACAGGATCTTGCTCTGTTGTTCAGGCTGGAATGTAGTGACTGGATTATGGCTTACTGTAACCTCAAACTTCTGGGCTAAATTGATCCTCCCTCCTCAACCTTCCAAGTAGCTGGGACTATAGGCATGCACCACCATGCCTGGCTAATTCTTTTCATTTTTTGGTAGAGACAGGGTCCCGCTTTGTCACCCAGGCTGGCAAATCATTCTTATTTTTTGAGATGGAGTCTTGCTCTGTTGCCCAGGCTGGAGTGCAATGGCGCGATCTTGGTTCACTGCAACCTCTGCCTACTGGGTTCAAGCAATTCTCCTGCCTCAGCCTCCTGAGTAGCTGGGATTATAGGCGCCCACCACCACGCTGGCTAATTTTTGTATTTTTAGTAGAGATGGGGTTTCACCATCTTGGACAGGCTGGTCTTGAACTCCTCACCTCATGATCCGCCCACCTCGGCCTCCCAAAGTGCTGGGATTACAGGTGTGCGCCATTGCGCCTGGCCAAAGCATTCTTTTTAAGTCATTCTTTCGATGGCTACGTGATATTTTTGGGTGTAGAGACAACAGCTTATTGAATGATTCCCTATTTTTTAACTTGAGGTTGTTTCCCATTTTTATTTTGCCCAAACAATATTAATAGAATCATCTTTGTATATTTATTTTGATGCAATGATGCTTCTACTTTCCCGGGGACCTAGTCCCAGGAGTGCCGAGTGACAGTGCCCGACTCTAATTATTAAACGCTCCTAGATGGTGCCCACCTGTTTTCCACAAGGCCGTAGCCCTTATCACAGCATCAGCAACACCTGCACGCCCTTGGCCACAGGCTTTCCAGCAGTGAGCAGCATCACTGTTTTACATTTTCACTCACTCAGTGACATTTGTATGCAAATGACAGATTATTATTTTTCTGGAAAATGTATGCTTAACCATGCCAGGGTCATAACTCATGCTATGAAAAAGATTTTGGTGTAGAGGTCATGGCAGAAGAAATGAGAACATGTGAATCAACCTTCCTCTCTTAGATGCAGACACACACAAAGGTCTTAATTGAGCTTGGATATTAAAAGCAGTGCGGGGAGAGGGTGGGGAGGTTTGAAGTTAACATCAGCAGCGTCTGGCTAGGCTCAAAAGTGGGACAGCTATCCACTGAAGAGCCCTGTATGTCACAATCACCAGGAATAATTTATGACAAACGTTCCCCTGCACCCTCCCCACCAAATCGCCTGCCACACACAGAAGCACACACAGGTGCACTCTGAAATCACACAGAGTATTTCAGGCCAACAGCGTTACTCCCTCTCCCATTGATAAGCTCCTTTCTGTGCTGGGTGGGGCTGGCGGACTTCCTGATGGAGGAAGACGGAACTGTCAGAGCACTGGATCCGGTCTGAGCCCCGTAAGCCTTTCTTCTCTCCTCCTTCACCCCCACACCACAGGACAGGCCATCAGACACAGCTGTCTGAGTTTCTAGGGAGCTGGACTTTGAGCAGGGTCCTCAAAAGAACTTCAGCCAAAGGCTGCTTATCTTGGGGAAGCCGCCCTACCTCCCTGTTCCCAAACCAGAGGCATCAGTGTGGCTGCAGGGTAGGTACTCGGATAGAAGCGGGGACGACCCAAACTCCATCTTCTGCCCTGGCCCAGCTAAAGCCTGGTGATCTGAAGGCAGGCTCACCTTTTGTGCTGATCGTGTTTACTGTTGCTGTACCCTCCCCATGTCTCCCAAACTTGGCTGAGGCTGAAGTGAGGGTGAAGGGGTGGGAGTCACGGCCTCCCTTTTGCCTGGCCTGGTCCTGCCCAAACAGCAAGCCTAGCCCAGCGGGCAGCTTCAGGCTTGCAGGATGCTGAGGGGTCACTGGGGAGGGGTGTGTGGGGAAGGGGGGCCTCCACCCCACCGCCAACAACACCTCACATCTTCCCCTCGTAACTTTGCCCTCACCTAACCGCAGAGACCTCCACAAAATCTGTGAGAGGCTGTGAACTCCACTCCCAGCCAAACACAACCTTTTGTGAGAAGGCAATCCATGCCCTCTGCTTGTGTTGGCATCACCCGGGTCTTTCTCTGGTCTGTCCGGGGCTGGCATGAGGCTGCAGCCAGTGAGACACTGAGGCCACTCACTCTCAGAGCCATGCAAGTGCCAGCGCTGGGTCTGTGTCCCCACCATGAGAATGAAACGAAACCCTATGGGGTTAGGGACAGCTTCTGCACCAAATCATCAGTGCTTGAAAGACGAGCCTGATTGAGACCTGAGTTGTTGAACTTGGTTCTTGTTGGAAATAGATGCTCAGTGCCGCAAAGAGAAACTAGCACTGAGACAAAGGATCTTTCAGCAATGCAATTTTTACTTCCTGGGCTGCAGGAAGGGTACCCTCACTAGCCATTGCGCACAAAAGTACAGTGAACAAAGGAGAACACACAAATTTATTCCTTATGTATTTGGGGTCGTCCTTACTGCTGTGTCTGATCTCTGTTGGCTGGAGCCAGACCTCACAATTTAAACTAAAACCCAATTGGCTAATAACTTAAAACTTTTCTAAACAGGTAAAAGCAATGGAGAGCTGGGACATGCCTGTGTCCACGTCCAGCACAGATATCTTGGTTAAAGTACAAGGACATAGAATGTATTACATGCCTCTAAGCATGGCATATTTAACAGCTACATAGGATAGAGCTTAACAAAGTTATTAGCTCACTTATTCTTTAATAAGAAAAGAAACTTTAAAAAGGAACTTTTCTACTTCCCACAGTTCTCTAAGGGGCTTGTTCATCGTATTTGGCAGAGTAAACATCCCAAGCGGTCCTCACGGCCTGGAGGAGCACAGAGAGATTGTGGGTGGGTGGGGGAGCCAGCAGGGGAGGTGCCGGGAGGGGCAGCAGAGAGGGAGGGCTGTGCTTCCAGCTTGTGGGGGCCTAAGGACCTCCTGTCTGAGCCTTTTGCTTTTTCATTCATTCATTTCAGTTCGGGCCTCAGGCCTAGAAGTGACTTGTACAGGTGGTAGGAAAGAGCCAGAGGACCCCCACAGACATTGGCCCTGGGTGTAGGGAGGAAACTGAGACCTAGAGGCTGTAAGCAAGACTGCAGGCCCTGGGGGCCCAACTGTGTCTATCCTGGCCATGCCGCACCCCTAGTCCCACCCAGCACAGGGCTGGCTGGGCACACAGAAGTTTCCCCAAATAGATATATTTGAACTGGCATCAAGAGACTTAAGGGATTGGGCACGGTGGCTCACGCCTGTAATCCCAACACTTTGGGAGGCCAAGGTAGGAGGATCGCTTGAGCTCAGGAGTTTGAGACCAGCCTGGGCAACATAGCAAGACCTCATCTCTACTAAAAAATTTAAAAAATTAGCCGGGCATGCTGGTGTGCACCTTTAGTCCCAGCTACTCACTTCAGTCAGGGAGGTCAAGGCTGCAGTGAGCCGTGATGGCATCACTGCACACCAGCCTGGGCAATAGAGCAAAACTCTGTACACACACACTCACACACGAAAGAGGAGAATTGAATGCAGAGTTGTGGGTATTAGTTCAGTCATAAATAGGGACAGGAGTGGAAATGGTCTACAATTAAAAATGCATGAAAAGGCCAGGCACCGTGGCCCATTCATGTAATCCCAGCACTTTGGGAAGCCAAGGCGGATGGATTGCTTGAGCCCAGGAGTTAAAGACCAGCCTAGGTGACATAGGGAAACCCCATCTCTACCAGGAATATAAAAAATTAACCAGGTGTGATAGTGCATGCCCATAGTCCCAGATCTACTCAGGAGGCTGAGGTGGGAGGATTGCTTGAGCCTGGGAGACAGAGGTTGCAGTGAGCCATGGGTATGCCACTGCACTCCAGCCTGGATGACAGAGCAAGACCCTGTCTTAAAAAGAAAAAAAAAAAAAAAAAAGGCCTGCCAGGCACAGTGGTTTATGCCTGTAATCCCAGCACTTCGGAAGGCCGAGGCGGGTGGATCAGGATTTTGAGACCAGCCTGGCCAACATAGTGAAACCTCGTCTCTACTACAAATACAAAAGATTAACTGGGCATGGTGGTGCAAGCCTGTAATCCCAGCTACTTGGGAGACTGAGGCAGGAGAATCACTTGAACCTGGGAGGCAGAGGTTGCAGGGAGCCAAGATCGCACCACTGCATACCAGCCTGGGCAACAGTGCAAGACTCGCGGTGGCTCACGCCTGTAATCCCAGCACTTTGGGAGGCCGAGGTGGGCAGATCACGAGGTCAAGAGATCGAGACTATCCTGGTTAACATGGTGAAACCCCATCTCTACTAAAAAAATACAAAAATTAGCTGGGCGTGGTGGCACACGCCTGTAGTCCTAGCTACTCTGGAGGCTGAGGCAGGAGAATTGCTTGAACCCGGGAGGCGGAGGTTGCAGTGAGCCAAGATCCTGCCACTGCACTCCAGCCTGGCTCCTGGTGACAGAGCGAGACTCTTTCTCAAAAAAAAAAAAAAAAAAAAAAAAAAATTTACAAAAAGAAATGGACATGATTTCCTTTTAAATTTAGAAGCCTAAGCAAAGACCCTAAAAGGGTACTTGCAGATGAAAGACAGTAAACTAATAAGAAAAACAGGATCCGGGAAGGCCAACAGTACTGTGCAGGATGTAAGTGCCTTTTTCCGCACTTCTGCTTTCAGCTTTACGGGAATCACATGTGTCATGCATGCTTCTGTGAATCTCAAACCAATGCAGGGTTTCCTTCTGTTTGAGTCGATGCATTGAGTTGTGTAGCTGGGAGGACTCCAGGAACCAGTGACTCACCCATCTCTGGAGTGTCAGTGACGCATGAAGGAGGTTTCCCAAGAAGTGACAGAGGAAATATCCCTCGCCCTCCACAACCTTGGAAGACCTCTGAAGACAGTGCTCTTTCTGTCTTTCCCTTTGACTAGGTGGTAGATTCAGATCAGCTTTGCAGCCCAGGTGGGGTCGGGGATCACTTTCTGAAAACAAGTTGCCCACTTCCTACAGACAGAGACACAAGCTGCGGGGTGAGGGCGGAGGCGGGGATGAGTAAGGATGAAAGGGAGGAGGTGGTGTAGGAGCCCCCTTCTTCCTTTGAACAGGCCTGGGTGGGCTCCACACCTGCAGGTGGCTTCCCACTGAGAGGAGTTGTGGGGAGAGGGGCGGGAACGACACTGGTGCTGCTCCCAGACCCATTAAAGCCCACAGAAAAACACAGAAAGGGAACTATTATAGATATTCTCTTTCAGGGCAGAGAACCCAGGCTCACCTAAGGTTGCTGGAGCACAGACCACTCCTGCCACTAGCCCAGCCCCATGTGAACTTCCAGACAAGTAAATGCAATTGCAAATGTAGCTCGTCCAAGGTCTACAGCTAGTAAAGACCCAGGCTGTGCTGTCTGGCCACCTCGGACCTGCCTCACTGTCATTTCCATGGTTCAGATTTTTTAAATTTATGAATAAATCTTTCATTTGTGGATTTTTTTTTATTCTAATTTCTTTTTTTTTTTTTTTTTTTTTGAGACGGAGTTTCGCTCGTTACCCAGGCTGGAGTGCAATGGCGCGATCTCGGCTCACCGCAACCTCCGCCTCCCGGATTCAGGCAATTCTCCTGCCTCAGCCTCCTGAGTAGCTGGGATTACAGGCACGCGCCACCATACCCAGCTAATTTTTTGTATTTTTAGTAGAGACGGGGTTTCACCATGTTGACCAGGATGGTCTCGATCTCTTGACCTCGTGATCCACCCGCCTCGGCCTCCCAAAGTGCTAGGATTACAGGCTTGAGCCACCGCGCCCGGCCTATTCTAATTTCTTACTATAACAATGGACAGAGGTTCTTTTTCCCAAAGTTTGAATTGCTTTTTCCCCAACTACAAAAGTAATACATAAGGTAAAAATTCACACAAGGAACTCTACAAAGCAGTAGTGGAAATTCCCCAAAATAACTGCCATTAACAGCTAGGAGTAAATCCTTACAGACCTTTTCCTGTACATATACAAACAAATATATCTGGAGGCCTTGATTTACTATTAGAGAAAAAAGATCAAATCTGCAGAACAATATTAGAAGATTTAATTTTCCATATTCTCTATTTTATGTATTATATTCTCAATATTTAACTTTTATGTCTAAAAAAAATAGGAAGAAAAAAGAACAAGAAACTTTTTTTTTTTGAAACAGGGTCTTCCTCTGCTGCCCAGGCTGGAGTACAGTGGTGCAATCACAGCTCTCTGTAGTCTCAAACTCCCAGGCTCAGGAGATCCTCCCACCTCATCCTCGCTAATAGCTGGGACTACAAGCAAGCACCATTGTGTCCAGAAAAATTTTAAAAATTTTTGTAGAGACAAGGTCTCGCTATGTTGCCCAGGCTGCTCTCAAACTCCTGAGCTCAAGTGATCATTCTGTGTGGGCTTCCCAAAGAGCTGGGATTATAGGTGTGAGCTGTAATCCCATGTGTTGGCTGAAGAAACTTCCAAATACCAATCCTATACATTTCTACAATTTTCTGTACTTGGATTTAAAAAAAATCTCTTTGTTGAAGTATAAGACTATATCCATAGCTATAAAGTCAGCATATCTGAGTGTACAACTTGATGACTTTTACTAATGAAACACACTCGTATAAGTAACTCCCAGATTGAGAGGCAGAAACGCTGACCTTCAAACTTCATGCTCCCTCCTAATGAGCACCACTGGACCAAGGGTAACTGTATCCTGACTTCTAACAACATATATTTGTTTTGCTTATTTTCTTCTGTGCTTGAATTTTAACAGTGATCACGTATTGCACCATGTATCGTATTGAGAATAATCTATAGAGACATTTAAAAAATATATGCTTATGTCATAACCATCATTTGCTATCAGCACATATGGATCTAGCTCATCCCTTAGCAGCTGTCTAAACCCCCTTATTAGACTGTATCTGAATTTATCTGACCAGTCCCTTTTGATGGACATTAGGATTAATTCCTATTTTTAGCTAGTAAGCATCACTAGAAGGAACAATCTGATGCGTATTTCTTTGTGCATGCCACTTTTTGATATGTTGCTTTCGGATAAATGCCAAGTGGAATTGCTAGTCAAAAGATGGCTGGATGGGGTTTTGGGGATATATTTCATCATAACGACCCTACAGAAGGTGGTAGCAGGTTTGTTCCTTCTTCAAAACAAAAGTCAGGTGCTGGGTGCAGACATTCTCACCGCAGCCCCCACCATTGGCAGCCCAGCCTGCTCTAGCTCCTTGGGCAGCCAGAGCTGAGCCCGGCTCGGCAGGTGACTGCTGTACAGAAAACAGAAGGAGGAGCGCAAACCACCCCTGCCCCGAGCCAAGCCCCATGAGAACTTGCAAACAAGTGCATGCAATTGCAAAGACAGCAGCAGGGAGATAGTCAAATATCAAAGCCTGCAGTGGGACAAGGGGCCTTGCGGCCTGTTCTTACTTCCGCTGAGCACTAGATGTGAGCCTTCAAGGAGGGCAGACTGTGTGCACTGCAGGCCTTAGTCTCTTATTTATGTGTGATGGCCCAGGTAAGGAGCCCACTTGAAACATGAGCCCTAGAGGACTCTGGTCCAGCTGACCCCAACACTTTCCCCTCAGCCTTGGAAGGCAGCCTGTCGTTTTTCCTCAGAGTGGACGGCAGAGCTTTTGCTTCTTTTGAGTATCTCTTGCTGAGGCAGGAGAATAGGATCTGGAGGAGGGAATCTAAGGCCAATTTGTGCTAAATCAAGGAGAAACACCAACGTCTGACAGCAGGGAATCTGGGGTCAATTTGTGTTGACTTCCCAAAGCTGGATCAAAAGGAAAATACCTGGGGCTAGGGGCAGGGCATCTAAGGGCAATTAATGCAAATGTCCTAACGCTAAACCAAAATGAAAACCCTGTCTCCCCACACTGAGGAACCAAGGATCAAGGCTACTCTCCCTACAGCCCTCCGCCTTCCATCGCATCTCAGATGGAAGGGAGACTGCCCTGGATTGACCACAGGCCAAGCACGGGGCTATCCCTTCATCCGCATAGGGCATCAATTCAGCCTTTAATTAGCCATGGACCGAATCCTTCATCCAGATAAGGGGTAGCCAACAGGGGCCTCAAAAGGGGTACTTAAAACCCAGAAAACTTTGCAATTGGGCCCTTGGACCGCCTGCTAGGGCCCACTCCCACCCTGTGGGTGCTTTCTCGCTTTAATTCCTGCTTTTATTCCTTTATTGCTTTGTGCATTTTGTCCAGTTCTTTGTTCAAAATGCCAAGGACCTGGACAACTTACACTCCAGGCTCTCCTTCCGGGGACACTGCATCTATGCCTTTCTGACTCCACCCACCATACATCTGCTGCGACCGTACCCCAGATGCCAGGAGATAGCCACCCTGCCACCTCCCCAGAGTTGTCTTTCCTGTCCTGTTTTTTTGTAACATTTCTTACATTCTGTGGCTGTCACAGGTCTCTGAACATGCCCTTCTTTGAGCTGGTCAGGAAAAGCAGGTGGGGCTGGATTCTCCTTGGGCCTGGTGCTTCTGTTAATGCAGTGTTTTATGGTGCAATAGCTCCTATACTGCTAAAGCTCAGGTGGGGGGGCTAAGATGGGTCCCAGGCACTTTTTCAAACCCAGGCTCGAGGTCCTGCTCTCCACTCTCCACTCCTGCTCAGCACTTTCTCCTTGCATTTTCCTTCTCCGACTGTCAAGGCTAAGAATCGATAAGAAAATGAATGGACATGTGACAGAACCCCTGATGCCTCCTACCTTCCCTTTGGTGCCTGACTTGAGGCCAGGGATGCCTGGGGTTCAACCTGCTGTAGAAACGAATAAGTTCAGCTTGGGAGTGGGCCAGGAGATGGGCCTGAGGCACAGGCAGCCTGGCTCTGGGTGCCCTGGGTGCTTCCTAGCCTCTCTAGGACTCTCTACACCTACAACATTGGAGAAACGAAGACCTCAGGTGCAAAAGGAGGATGTACAAATTTTATCCTTATGGTTTCTGTTCCACTGAGCATTGATGTCTTTGCTGTAGATGGGCTTTTGCATGTTTATGTCACAGGAGCCGTTTGTGTCTTTAACCTGGGACTTTATTTGTACAACCAAGACATTTGTATTAAAGAGCAGAAAGTGAATAAAGAACTAAGCCATGGGAGAGTAGAAGTGGAAGCTGAGAAACCTCCTAGTGGACGATGAAGGGAACTCCTGTCCTCAAACCCACGAGTTCCCAGCCCCAAAGGCAGCCCTCAGAGACTGACACGCTTCTGGGAACTGGACAGCTCCTCTCGAAGCCTCTTTCCCAACCTGGGCCTGGCCTCTCTGTAGGAAGGTTAGCCCCAGCCTGGGAAGACCAAGGGGAGCCAACCCAGCATCATCCCATTAAAGACCCAGGACCCAACGTCACTGCCCCATCTTGCCAAGATGCGAGCTAAACGGCCACCACGAAAGGTCTCAGCCCAGGGAAAGTCCAGGAGCCAGAAGCGGAGGCATGGGTGGCATTTCCTCCTGGGTCCTCCAGCACACTCTGTGAAGTGCCCTGGGGGCAACGAAGCCTTCTCCCTAGCATTCCCGATGACCCACGAACAAGGTGCTCCCATGCACATCACACACAGAAGGGACCTGCAGCAGTGAAAAGCAGGCAGCTTCAGCAGCCAGTGAACTCTCCAGGGTCAAATGTGTTCCTTCTCTCATTTTTCCACATCACGCTCGTTACTGACCAATGTCTTTTTGTAGCAGGACACCAGAACTGTATTCTCTTCTCATTTGTAAAACCTGAAAACAACAGCAAGTTGTGAAACCACTTATTTTCAGGCAAATGATATTGAATTTCCTGTAGCAGAGACAAATGGCAGATGTGAATGCAGAATTCTACTCCAAGTGGACGGGCAGATGGCGGGGGGGTTTCTTAGTATGTTTTTTGCTGGTATGTTTCTAGGGCCCGTCTTAGTCATTAAAAAGATTAAGGCTAAAAAACAAAACAAAACAAAACAAAACAAAACAAAACAAACTGCAGCTCAAAGAACGGTAGCTTTGAATTGTGTTACTTCCTGTAGTACCTCTATGATAAGCTAAGAGAATCACAAAATTTACATCAAGGGGCCGGAAGAAATTAGCCTGTGGATGGGATGACTTTCTAAGGACAGTTAGAGGCTGGATAACATCTACCTCAAATCGCAACTCTGATCTGTGAGCACCAGGGGCTATTTCCTCCAGCCTGGATCGTGATAGCAAACCAGAGGTGGTTTTCAAACTTTTTTAAAGCCACAAACCCTTTTGTTCAAATGACATGTTACAGGTAAATGTAAGCCCAGACAATAGATGAGAGTACAGCTGTTTGAAATGAAGAGAGTCAGGGGGGTTCAGGATCCCCCCATGACCACCCAGAGCCCCTTCCCTGCCTCAAGCTGATCCTGGGCTTGCAAAAGCATGAGGTCCTGCATCAAGCAACCCCCAGCAAAACTGGCGTCAGATCACTGGGGAGCAAATTAAAATGAAGGCGTGGGGACAGACCACAGTTAGTACCCAGGGAGGGACTTTTTCTCCATGAAAGGTCACCATGGGAGAGATTTTGAACGAAACTTTTTTTTGAAATGGAGTCTCGCTCTGTCACCCAGGCTGGAGTGCAGTGGTGCAATCTTGGTTCGTTGCAACCTCCACCTCCTTGGTTCAAGCGATTCTCCTGTCTCAGCCTCCTGAGTCGCTGGAATTATAGGCTCCCGCCACCACGAAGGGTTAATTTTTTTGTATTTTTAGTAGAGATGGGGTTTTACCACATTGGGCAGACTGGACTGGTCTCGAACTCCTGATCTCAGATGATCCACCCGCCTCAGCCTCCCAAAGTGCTGGGATTACAGGCATGAGCTACCAGCCTTGAATGGAACTCTCTAGAGGTCTGGCCTGAGACAGCTACACTCAAGTTATTATCTCTTGGGTAGGGGGCAGCTTCTAAATCCAACACACGAGGTGAAAATTGCACATAACCAAAATATCGTTGAAAATTGCTCATAAAATCCAGCAGGCATGATTAAGCAACTCTCAGTAAGTATAAATATAATGTGTACAACAATGCAGAGCATATAGTAATGTGAATTATATGGCTGTTGCAATTTTAGAGTATTTAAAAATACATTTTGTGTGTCTGTTGTTGCACTTGCAGAGTTGAATTTACTGAAGTGACCTGAGCTTGTGCTCCAACTCCAGGGGTCGGGGGCCGCATGGTCTAAGGGTAATACCCCAGAGAGTCCTCACACTGACTATGAGATTGGCACTGTTAGCTCACTTTACAGATGAGAAATCCGAGGCTTGGAGAGGGGAAGTGACTTGCTGACTGTCACATGGTTGGTGATTGGCAGATGGGATTCAAACCCAGCTCTGTCTCCCCCTAAAGCCAGAGCTCTTGAGCACGAGGCCCTATTGCCCTCTTCAATTTAGAGGTGCTTACTTTTGCTCTCCCAAACATTTCCGTATAGAGGGGGTTGTTCTGAGGATCAAATGTAATTAATTGGATAGGCAGATGTGAAACAGTCTCTGTTTTGAGGAACAAAAATCTAATGCAGGAACGCTGCCCCCACTCAGGATGGCTTCCAATAGCCTCATGAAAGACCCAGGACCCAATGTCACTGCCCTACCAGGGCAAAGCAACTTGCAAAGATGGTGGCTAAACGGCCGCCACTAAAGGTCCCGGCCTGGCCCAGCAAAAGCACAGAAGCTTTCTCAGCTCAGTGGGCCCCAAGAGTGCTATGTGACTCTGCCAACTCCTGGGACCCAGGTGGGGTTGAGGGTGGCAAATGGGACAAAGGCAGCTCCTAGGGAAGAGAGCAATGGCTGGTGGAAAAGCCTGGTCTTCTAATCCGATCCCAGTAGGCTCTCCACTGATCTGTAGAATGGGGGTGATAATCCCTTATCTCACACAGGACCAAGGGGATGAAATAATAGGTGCATGCAAAGCCTGATTGCTCTCCTCAGGAGAGCTAACGATGTTCTTGAAATACATTTAAGTGATGGCTCAGGTTTTTGTTGTTTATTCAGGTCATCTCTTAGGTGCCTGAACTCTATCACCCCATCTATTTATACAATCTGATTTTTTTTTAGATGAGTTCTCTCTCTGTTGCCCAGGCTGGAGTGCAGTGGTACCATCATAGCTCACTGCAGCCTTGAACTCCTGGGCTCAAGTGATCTTCCTGCTTCAGCCTCTCAGCTGGGACTACAAGTGTGTAACACCATGCCAGGCTGAGTCTATGATCTTCTGAAGGTGAGTTCTGACTTTGGCTCCTTGCTGCAGTTGTAGGCTGCGAGCTGCAGCAGGGGCTGAGGAACCCAGGGCCACACCCAGGTCACATACTTACTGTTTCACGAAACGAAGCCGGGCTCTCCTCTGCCGGCCTGGAAGAGGAAAACAAGGGTGCCAGTCAGTGCGGGCTGTGGGTCACTGCGCTGAGCCCCAGAGGCCAAGGAAGATGGTCACAGGGGCAGCTGACACCTCAGCCTACCTCCCTGGTCCCAGATCCTGGCCCACTTTACACATTTTAATCCTCTTAATGCTCACTGAGAACCTGAGTTGGTTACTACTTTTAAGATCTCCATTTTATATACGGGGAAACTGAGATGCAGAGTGAGTGAGTTACTGGGTAACATGCCCAAAGTCATGCAGCTAGTAAGTGGGAAAGACAGAATTCAAACTCAGTTAATCAGCTGCAGAGTCTGTGTCCTTCAATACACCTGCTTGCCCTTCACAGCAGGTCAGTTGTGCAAGACCCACAGACAGCAGTCTCAGGCTAGGGCAACTGCATTCAGAGGATGAGCAAGATTTCCCATGGGGAGGTAGGAAGAAAACAGAGGCATATCTATTTACAGTTGTATCTCAGCCTTTATTACTTTTGATTTTTATTTATTTTTTAGGAATGGGGTCTTACTATGTTGTCTAGGCTAGACTTGAACTCCTGGGCGCTAGTGATCCTCCCTCCTCAGCCTCTCGAGTACAGGCACATGCCACTACACCCAGCTTACTTTTTATTTTTGAAGCACATTTAATAACATACAGAAAATATTAAATAAATACAGCCAAATGCTGCATTAACTTTATAATATTCAAATAGCTGTATTCAC
Organism: Aotus nancymaae; assembly: GCF_030222135.1. Classification (NCBI taxonomy): domain Eukaryota; kingdom Metazoa; phylum Chordata; class Mammalia; order Primates; family Aotidae; genus Aotus; species Aotus nancymaae. The sequence continues at coordinate 13,140,178 of NW_026988429.1, forward strand.
TTATTTAATATTTTATATGTTATTACATGTGCTTCAAATTATTTTACTGGTGAGGTCCTTCCTTGATCAAAAGAGTTTGCAGGCCAGGTACAGTGGCTCATGCCTGTAATCCCAGCACTTTGGGAGGCCTAGGTGGGTGGATCATGAGGTCAGGAGTTTGAGACCAGCCTGGCCAACATAGTGAAACCCTGTCTCTAATAAAAATACAAAAAATTAGCTGGGTGTGGTGGTGGGCACCTGTAATCCCAGCTACTTGGCAGGCTGAGGCAGGAGAATCGCTTAAAACCGGGAGGCGGAGGTTGCAGTGAGCCGAGATCGCGCCACTGCACTCCAGTCTAGGTGACAGAGCAAAACTCTGTCTCAAAAAAAAAAAAAAAAAAGAAAGAAAGAGTTTGCAAACTACTGAAATTTATGGGGTTCTTAGAATGGGGTACATGAACCCCTTTGTGGGGAACAATTTTAGGCAAAAATATGCACCTGGGTACATTTCTGTGGGAACAGGTCCATAATTTTTTTCTTTTCTTTTTTTGAGACAGTTTCACTCTTGTTGCCCAGGATGGAGTTCAATGGCACGATCTCAGTTCACCACAACCTCTCCATCCCGGGTTCAAGTTATTCTCCTGCCTCAGCCTCCCAAATAACTGGGATTACAGGTATGCGCCACCATGACCAGCTAATTTTGCATTTTTAGTAGAGACAGGATTTCTCCATGTTGGTCAGGCTAGTCTCGAACTCCCGACCTCAGGTGATCCGCCTGCCTCGGCCTCCCAAAGTGTTGGGATTACAGGTGTGAGCCACCGCGCCAGGCAAAGGTCCATGATTTTCATCGTATATTCAAAGGGATCTGTGACCTATAAAAGTAAAGAGCTACTGATATAGTTCATGCCCCTGCTGTCCCACCTGCCCATTTTATAGAAGTTCAGAGAGGGGAGGGGGCTTGCTGGAGGTGGCGCAGGTGAGCAGAAGAACCGGGGCAGAATCTGGGCTCTAGGCTCTCGGGCAGCCATGCGGAGCTCCCCTCTGGCTCCCTATCTTTCTTGTGAACCCAGTGCTGTGCAGAGCGTGGGGTGGGGCCATAGAAGGAGACAGTCCCATCTCTGGGGTGGCTGGGAGCAGCAGTCATTTCTGAGTTTCCTACAGCCTCATCAATATTGGTGGTGGGGAGAGGATTGCTAGCTTCTAGGAACACAACACAAACCCCACAGGCAATCTCTTCTGAGTATTGGAGTTTGGTCTCAACTGCTCACCTGAGTTCCCACTTACTGACACGTGCCATGTGCCAGGCACTTGGGTCAGGAATTTATAAACAGCGTCTTTGGGAGGTAGGCAATGTCCTACCCCCATCTCAGGCAGCTGAGGCTCAGAGAGACCAGGGCACTGGATCAGGAAACAGCCATGTTGCATTCAAACCTTTGTCTGACTCCAAGGACAGGGTGGTCTTTGGTTTTGGCTGTGTAGTCCCAGGCCAGAACTACCTCTGGAAATACCATCAGTTCTCTGGGGCAAACTCCCACCAGGTTGCCACCTGCTCTGCTTCCCTAGAGAAGAAAATATCCCAGGGACACTTCAAACAGCAAATAGGGACACCCCGATGACCCAAGAGGAGACAACTCACAGTACAGGTGGATGGCCACTCCCAGGGACACCAGCAGAACCAGGACGCCAGCCACCAGCAGGCTGAGGGTGATGGGGCTACAAAGTGGGCCTGAAAAGACACATGACATGTGTTCAACACTGAACATTTTTCTGCATGAGACACGCAGAAAAATACAAGGAGGGAAAAATAACTGGAAGCCCCACCTCCCAGAGAATACCACCATTTGCATTTTGATGTAATGTATTTTCAAGTCTTTTTTTTTTTTCTTTTTTTGAGACAGAGTCTCACTCTGTCACCCAGGCTGGAGTGCAGTGGCGTGTTCTCGGCTCGCTGCAACCTCTGTCTCCCGGGTTCAAGCTATTCTCGTACTTAGCCTCCCGGGTAGCTGGGATTACAGGCGTGTGCCACCATGCCTGGATAATTTTTGTATTTTTAGTAGAGACAAGGTTTTACCACGTTGGCCAGGCTGGTCTCAAACTCCTGGCCTCAAGTGATCCGCCTGCCTCAGCCTCACAAAGTGCTGGGATTACAGGTGTGAGCCACTGTGCACGGGTCTAGTCTTTGTATGCACTTTAAACATCTTTGAGATCATTTTTTTTTTTTTTTTTATATAAGACGGGGTTTCACCATTTTGGTCAGGCTGGTCTTGAACTCCCGACCTCAGGTGATCCACCCTCCTTGGCGTCCAAAGTGCTTGGATTACAGGTGTGAGCCACCATGCCCGACCAAGATCATTTTATATATATAATGTCATGTCCCACATCCACATTTTAAAGAAGTAGACAACTTTCATGCCTGGTAATGAGACTTTTACTATTTATTTTAAGAACAATTTTACAAGAAATAGCTGAATATATTTTCATTCTAAGAGATTTAATTATAGGATTAGAGCGCTCGCTGACATCTTTGCTCCTTCACAGAATTAATCACCATTGATAATTTAGTAACTTTCTCTTTCCATGCCTATGTAATTTTTATAGATTATATTACAATTTTTTTTTTTTTTTCTGATAGAGTCTCACTCTGTTGCCCAGGCTGGAATGCAGTGGCGTGATCTTGGCTCACTGCAACCTCCACCTCCTAGGTTCAAGAAATTCTCCTGCCTGAGCCTCCTGAGTATCTGGGATTACAGGTGCCCACCATCATGCCCGGTTAATTTTTGTATTTTTAGTAGAGACAGGGTTTCCCCACGTTGGCCAGGCTGATCTCGAACTCCTGACCTTACGTAATCTGCCTGCTTTGGCCTCCCAAAGTGCTGGGATTACAGGCACGAGCCACCATGCCCAGCTTGCCATTATTTTTATCTCTCATTTCATAGTTCAAAAAAAAAACCACACAAGATTAAAAGAGATTAAATTATATGCCCAAGGTCACCCAGCTACTAAAAGGCAGGACCATGGTGTGGACAAAGATCCTCAGTTCCAAGCCCCTGCAGGTCACACCTCAGCTGCATGAGGGCATGAGCGGTATGGAAGGGAAGGGAGCGGGCTGCTACATGGGAGGGAGCCCACTGTCACTAGAGGGGAACAAGCCAAGGCTGGATGGCTGGGGTGTGGAGAAGATTCACACACTGGGTGGGAGACTGGATGAACAGCCCTTCTGAGATGCTGAGGGCATCTGTCGGGCTCAATCTCACCTCCTATTTGTTCTCCCAACCTGAATGAACCTCAAAACATGGTGCTAAGTGAAAGAAGCCAAGCATAAAAGACCCCATGGTGTACGATTCCACTTCTGTGAAATGTCCCACAGAGGCCAATATGCAGAGGCAGAAGATAGATTAGTGGCTGCACAGGGAATCTTACTGGGGTGATGGAAACCTTCTAAAATTAGATTACAGTACTGATTGCACAACTCAGTAAATTTACCCAAAATCGTTAAGTTTGTATGCTTAAAATGGGTGAACTTTGTGGCATGCAAATTATATCTCAACTAAATTTTTAAAAATTATAATGGAGGTGGGTGCAGGTTGCAGGGACGTACAGGGCAGCAGGGCTCCCTCCTGAGGAGAGGTCATGGTTAAGAACACTGTGGAGGCCGGGCACGGTGGCTCACGACTATAATCCCAGCACTCTGGGAGGCTGAGGTGGGTGGATCACGAGGTCAAGAGATCGAGACCATCCTGGTCAACAAGGTGAAACACCATCTCTACTAAAAATACAAAAATTAGCTGGGTATGGTGGTGTGTGCCTGTAGTCCCAGCTACTCGGGAGGCTGAGGCAGGAGAATTGCTTGAACCCAGGAGTTGGAGGTTGCAGTGAGCCGAGATCGTGCCATTGCACTCCAGTTTGGGTAATAACAGCGAAACTCCGTCTCAAAAAAAAAAAAGAACACTGTGGAGGCCAGCAATATAGCTATAGGTCTCCTCTGAAGCACTGTCTCCCATCCAAAATGTGACTCTCCAGGAAAAGCTGCTGCCACAAATAATGTGCTTGGGTAAGGGACCATTGGACAGAGCCACACCACCGACGCCCCCAGCCCAGCCTAGCCTTCCTTATCGTGCTCTCGCCACTCAGCTCCTGAGCTCTGGATCTCAGCAACCTGCTCCCGAGTCAGTGGTTTAGAAATTGTCCCCCAGCACTTAAGGGTGTTGTCTCAGGAACAGCCCTAAGCCTCAGGGGCAGCCCCTTCTCAGTGGCCCCATCATTCATGATAACAGGCTCTGAGGTCTGTGTGGATGCCCCATAAACTCTGAGTGCCTGCTGTATGATTGCATCTCATTTAATCCTGCATCCCCTTTAGTTGGGTAAGCATCCTCATTTTACAGATGAGGAAACTGAGGTTTAGAGAGGCTGAATCACCTATTCAATGTCTCACGGGACAGGCAGTGGTAGACAGAGATTCAGACCTAGGCCTGACTGACCTGCCACTAGGCTACACTGACTCGGGGCTGGTCTCCTCAAAACAACCTCCACCTACTTTCCTCACACCCATTCCCAGCCCCACGCCACTTGGCCACCTTCACACACATCTGGGTTATTCTTAATAACCTGTTAATGTTTGGTTTGCATTTTGCCTTGGGATTTTACTGAAAGTTGGTATAAGAAATGATGCAAGAGGCCGGGTACCATGGTTCATGCCTGTAATCCCAGCACTTTGGAAGGCTGAGGTGCGTGGATCACCTGAGGTCAGGAATTCAAGACCGACCTGGCTAACATGGTGAAACCCCATTTCCACTAAAAATACAAAAATTAGCTGGGCATGGTGGCAGGTGCCTGTAATCCCAGCCACTCGGGAGGCTGAGGCAGGAAAATCACTTGAACCCGGGAGGTAGAGGTTGCAGTGAGCCAAGATCATGCCACTGCACTCCAGCCTAGGGAACAGAGAGAGACTCTGTCTCCAAAAAAAAAAAAAAAAAAAAGAAATGATTTAAGAAATCTGAAGACCTTTGTTTTCCTCATTATTTATAAAAGTACAACTGAGTTTGCCGTCAGTCAGCGGTCCTTACACGAAGATGAACAGAGCGGATTGCTCCTAGAGTTTAGCACTAGGATGAAGGTTTCTTCGTGTGGTGCCAGGTTGTTTCTTTCTATCAGCAGGGTTGGGGTGCCATACAACTTGGGGTCTTCCCTTTGTTTAAACTGATGTTGCTGGGTTCTCCAGAGCTGCGGCACACAGCCGGTTTTTCACCCTCATCTCGTTGGCCCTATTGTATTTGCACTTTATATCCTTTTTACTGTAGTCTGCCTGATATCCTTTAGGTGAAGGGGTTAGGACGTGGGACTTTGTAAAACAAGGTCACTCTTAAGCTTTGTAAGACTTTACCCTTCTGTGTGCTGGTTCTGATTTTCCTTTACCGTGACCTCATGTGGCAGCAGCTTCCCACCCAGGTCTCCCAGATCCTATTCGGTACCCTCCTCGATGCTTTGTGGTAGTTAAAATATTTAACACGAAGCAAACCGAGCACACGGGCAGCGCTCGTGGAGCTGCTTGTGGTTTGTTCTCTGGGTAGCGGCAGATGGTACTTTCTGTTTGTCACCAGTGACTTTTGCTGTGCTGAGAGCAGTATTTTTCCAGAAACACATTTGGGCTGATGGGTTTAAGGAAAGAATGTGTGTGTGTTGGGGGGTGCGGGGGGCATGTGTGTCTGTGTGTGTGTGTCTGTGTGTGTGTGTGCGCGTACATTCCAGCCGAGGGGTCTGGCGTAGCATAGAGAAGCAAATGCGCAACCCCTCACTGCTAAATTTGACTGGCTTAAAAAATAAATAAATTAATTAATTTTAAAAAAGAGAAGCAAATGCGTTCATTTGCAAACAAACATGTATTTATTAACAAACACATACTGTGTACTAGGTCCTCTGTTAGGCAGTAAAACTGATAACTTTGTTTTTTTTGAGACAGGGTCTGGCTCCGTCACTGAGGCTGGAGTGCAGTGGCAGGATCTCAGCTCACTTCAATCTCCATCTCCCAGGCTCAAGGCATCTGCCTCAGCCTCCTGAGTAACTGGGACTACAGGCTTGTGCCACCACACCCAGCTAATTTTTTTATATCTTCATAGAGACAGAGTTTCACCATGTTTCCCAGGCTGGTCTCTAACTCCTGTCCTCAGGGCGATCCACCTGTCTTGGCCTCCCAAAATGCAGGGATTACAGGTGTGAGCCACCACGTCTGGCCAAAAGTGGAAACATTTAAAGTGCTGGTCTTTTGAGTGGATTTTTTGTTTCTTAATAGCTTTATTGAGTTATAATTTACATATCATGTCCCCCTGTTTAAAGTGTACAATGTTATAGTTTTTAGTGTATTCATGAAGTTGTGCAACCATTACCATAATGTAATTTTATTTTTATTTTTATTTTTTATTTTTTTGAGACGAGGTTTCACCATGTTGGTCAGACTGGTCTTAAACTCCTGACCTCAGGTAATCCACCCACCTCGGCCTCCCAAAGTGCTGGGATTACAGGCGTGAGCCACCGCGCCCAGCCACCATAATGTAATTTTAAACGTTTAAATTCCCTTAAAAAGAAACCATATACCCATTAGGAATCACTCCCCATTTATTTCCCAAGCCCCTAACCTTAGGCAGCCACCAATCTACTTTCTGTCTCTACAGAGGGTCATATGCTGGACATTCTGTCATCGTGGAATCATATGGTACATAGGTTTTTGTGACTGGCTTCTTTTACTTTACTCTTTAGTATAGCCAAATAATATTCCATGATAATAAATATACCAGACTTTGTTAATCTACTCATTATCTGGTGGATATTTGGGTAGTTTCCACTTTGGGCTACTATGAATAACGAAGCTGTGGACATTTGTGTGCAGGTGTGTGGGTGGACATCTCCGCCATTAAGCTTTGTCCAGTGACAAGTTACAAGTCTGTCTCCCACGAGACCGTGAACTGCTGTCACACTCAGTGTCCTTTCTGACCCTAGCTCGGGCCGGGGAGATAGGCCCTAGTGTCAACATTTGGCAAGTGCCTGGGGAAGGAAGGAGGGGAGGGAGGGAAGGCAGGAGGATGTCTGCCTTGCTTCTGAGGGTGCAGAGGGTTAGGGAACTCACCCTTCCGGGTCTCTGGCCTGGGTAACCGGCACACTGTCTTCTTGGGGGTGGACTTCTTGGTGGGCTGGGCAGTGGTAGGAAGGATATCAACTACAGAAAGAAAGCAAGACACATATCTTATCCAGGTGAACACCAATTGGATTCAGAGACAAAACTTTGTCTTACGGCTGAGAGCGGTGGCTCATGCCTGGAATCCCAACACTTCCGGAGGCCAAGCAGGAGATCACTTAAGCCTAGGAAGTTGAGACCAGCCTGGGCAACATGGTGAAACCCCCTCTCTACAAAAAATAAAAATGTTTAGCCAGGCATGGTGGCACATGCCTGTAGTCCCAGCTACCCAGGAGACTGAGGTGGGAGGATTACCTGAGCCCAGGAGGTCAAGGCTGAAGTGAGCTGTGATTGTGCAACTGCACTCCAGCCTGGGCAACAGAGCAAGACCCTGTCTCAAGCACAAATGAGTGAACAAACAAACAAAATTTCTCTTACATCCAAGTACTGAAGTCCTTATGACTGTTCCCCAGGCTGCTACGGGGCTTCAAGGTCACAGAGCAATAGCATGTTTGATCTGCTTTCTCAATTCTTAGATGTTGAGAAATGGGTGGGGGCCTGGGGATGAGGTTCAGCTTGGTGTCCTGGAGAGAGGAAGGCTCTGGGGCCACACAGACCTGAGCGGAGCCTACATCCCTGATTTTCTTTTATTTTTTCTTTGAGACAAAGTCTCGTTCTGTAGCCAAGGCTGGAGTACACTGGCGTGATCTTGGCTCACTGCAACCTCTGCCTCCTGGGTTCAAGCAATTCTCCTGCCTCAGCCTCCAAAGTAGCTGGGATTACAGGTGCGTGCCACCTCACCTGGTGAATTTTTTGTATTTTTAGTAGAGACAGGGTTTCACCATGTTGGCCAGGCTGGTCTTGAACTCCTGACCTCAGTTAATCCACCTACCTCAGCCTCCCAAACTGCTAGGATTACAGACGTGAGCCACCATGCCTGGCCAACCTACACCCCTGCTTAACCACTATGTGACTTGGGACAAGTCATAGCACTTTGCTCTGCCTCAATTTTCCCATCTGCTGAAATAAAGATAACTGCCACCTCCTTCTTGGGATTATCATGAGAATTAAAGGGACAGTGTGTCCAAAAAAAAGGTTCAGTAGACGTGGCTCCACCTGGATGAAGACCTTGAGCCCCAGGGCTGGATCATCCAGCCCTTGGCACAACCAGCCCCTCCACCCAACTTGGCAATCCCTGAGTACATGCAGGAAGCTCATGGAAGGGAGGGGTGCCGTTTTCTGCATGTATAGTACCACGCAGGTGTCATATTTGGGGATTTGTTTTCCTTCTCAGGTGGCCCAAAAATAGATATATAATATCAGAGCTAGGGGAACTTTAGTCTCAAACTTTAATTTCAAAGTTGAATGCCAGAGTTAAAATTTCAGAGGTGAATGCCAGAGAAGAGAAGAGCTGTCCCTGCTGCCCCAAGTGGTGAGTGCTGCGTTGGGACCCCACGCCCCTGTCCTGACTCCTGGGTGGGTCACTCCTCTCCTTCATTCTAACCCAGTGAACCCTGCTGAAGTGTTGGGAGCGGGCCAGCACCCAGAGCAAAGGAAAACACCTGTGGCTTTGACGTCTGCTGGTGATGAGGCGGGCACTGCCAGCCACAGAGTCCAACCCTTGCCTTTGTGGATTGAGGAAAAAGATATCCCTGCACTGATTTTCTGCTAAATGGTAGGAGAGGGACTAAGAAGACACCATCAACTTAAGCTCTAGAGTCGGGGGACAGGAAAAAAAAGAAAGAAATAAAAGAAAAAATTCAGACCAGGTGCAGTGGCTTACACTTGTAATATCAGCACTTTGGGAGGCTGAGGCAGGCGAATCACCTGAAGTCAAGAGTCTAAGACCAGCCTGGCCAATATGGCGAAACCCTGTCACTACTAAAAATACAAAAATTAGCTGGGTGTGGTGGTGCGTGCCTGTAATCCCAGCTACTTGGGAGGCTGAGGCAGGAGAGTTGCTTGAACCCGGGAGGCGGAGGTTGCAGTGAGCTGAGATCATGCCACTGCACTCCAGCCAGGGCAACAGAGTGACTCTGCCTCAGAAAAAAAGACGAGGGTGGAGACAGGCAGGGGCAGCCCGCAAATCAGTCATTTTTGGGCTGGCATCTTCTGTATGAAATTAAACATTTTAGTCCCTCACCTCTCTGAGCCTCATCTGGAAAGCAGAGAGAACACGATCTGTGTGTCTGCTTCAAGACACTAATGGGAAGAAGCAACCAGAATGAACGTTCACGAAGCTCCAACCATGTGCGGGGAGCAGTGCTGAGCCCTTCAGCATAAGTTTACTGAACACAACAACTTTTGGGGCAGGCACTGTTGTCCCCATTTTATCCAGGAGGAAGCCTAGGCTCAGAGAGCCAAAATCATGTGCCCAAACTTAGCCACTGGCTGCAGAGCCAGGATCTGCACCAAAAGGCCTTGATTCTAGGACCCGTGCCTCTCGTTCTGCCATACTACCTCACGTGCAAAGGTTTTCTGACAAAAAGTTGAACACTTTAGGTCCATCCAAGGCCCTCGGTCATCAGAGTGCCGAGGGCAACTATTGTAAGAGGAAAACTGTCACCAGTAGGGTCCTGGAGAGCATGCAGGGAGCCTGGCCCTCTGCTGGGTGTGTTACCTCCTTCAGTCCTCATGGCCCTAGAAGTAGTTCTGTTTGACTTATTTTCTACTCCAGGAAGTGGGGACATCTCTCAGCTGGTCTGTGGTGAGCCCAGAGGGGAGCCAGCTCTTTGGGCCCTCAGTGCCTTGGCTGGGCACCACAGCCTGGGTCTGGTGGGGGACTCAGGTGGGAGACTGTTCTGTTTTAATTTCTTCTTGCCTAGAGCCAGTTCCCCCTGGATTCCTCTTGAACCCCCAGTTTAATCTCTCCCTGTCTGTCCTTAAAAGGAGCAAAACTAGGCTGGGTGCAGTGGCTCATGCCTGTAATCCTAGCACTTTGGGAGGCTAAGGCAGGCGTATCACAAGGTCAGGAGATTGAGACCATCCTGGCTAATATGGTGAAACCCTGTCTCTACTAAAACTACAAAATATTATCCGGGCGTGGTGGCACATGCCTGTAGTCCCAGCTACTCGGGAGGCCGAGGTAGGAGAATCACTTGAACCTGAGCCAAAATTGCGCCACTGTACTCTAACCTGGGCAACAGAGTGACACTCCATCTCAAAAAAAAAAAAAAAAAAAAAAAGGCCAGGCGTGGTGGCTCAGGCCTGTAATACCAGCACTTTGTGATCAGCACGCTTGATCACAAAGTCAGGAGTTCAAAACCAGCCTGGCCAAAATGGTGAAACCACGTCTCTACTAAAGAAAAAAAAAATTTAGCCAGGTGTGGTGGCAGGTGCCTGTAATCCGAGCTACTTAGGAGGCTGAGGCAGAGAATTGCTTGAACCTGGGAGGCGGAGGTTGCAGTGAGCCAAGATTGTGCCGCTGTACTCCAACCTGGGTGACAGAGTGAGACTCTGTCTCAAACAAACAAACAAACAAAAGATTAACTGGGCATGGTGGCTCATGCCTGTAATCCTAGCCCTTTGGGAGGCTGAAGTGGGTGGATCACTTGAGGTCAGAGTTCAAGACCAGCCTGGGCAACGCATTGAAACCCCATCTCTACTAAAATACAAAAAATTAGCCTGGTGTGGCGGCATGTGCCTGTAATCTCAGCCACTCGGCAGGCTGAGTCAGGAGAATTGCTAGAATCTGAGAGGCAGAGGTTGCAGTGAGCCAAGATTGCACCATTGCACTCCAGCCTGGGCGACAGAGCAAGACTCCATCTAAATAAATAAATAAATAAATGTAACAAAACTTTGAGCCCATGATATACTTAAGGGCCTGAAAAAGGCCCTGTCTTTCCCAAAACACTTTCTCAACCATCCCAGCTTCCTCCTCTAAAGGCCTTTCTTGGATGAGAAGGTGGGTTCTGGCTCTGAAGCTGGTCTGGTTACAAGCCCTGGGGAGAAGCAGGTCTGGTCGCAAGCCCTGGGGAGAAGCAGGTCTGGTTACAAGCCCGCGTTTTAGGGAGACATTGCCATTCCTGCGGTGCTGGGAAGGGTCTGGGGTTTGGAAACACAGAGGCCAGGAGTGAGTGGGGTTGGGTGGAGGTGGTGGGCTGCTCTAGAAACTAGCTGTGCTTATTCCACCCTCCACCATCTCAGATGCTGAAATCTCATGAGTGGAAAGGTGTGGGGCTTACAGAGACAAAAACAATCAGCCAAACCCAAACCCCAAACCCCAAACTCCCGAAGCCCATTTTTCAATACAAAAATCAGGCTGTCATGCCGGCAGGTAGCAGCGGGGTAGGGACCCGGGCTCCTTGGGTTTCTGTTTCCAGGTGTCCAGGGCGAAGGGCCGAGCCGGGGAGTAGGGCCGAGCCGGGGCCTAGGGCCGAGCCGGGGCCTGGCACGCCGGGAGCAGGAGGGCTTCCGGCAAAGCCTCGTGCACTCGACTGGCAGGCGCTGAGGACTGGCGCCGGTCGCGTTCCTGCCCCCGCCTCTGTTGGGCCCCGCCCCGTGCTCGCTGCCGGGGGTTTCCATGGTGATGGTCAACAAGCCTCAACTGCCTCTGCTATAACTGCCAAGTTCCCCGCGTTCCACCCTCCTCTAGGTGCTCTGAGGGACGACCGGTGTTCCTGATGTGAGAGCGGGAACGTAGAGACTCGGAGGCCGAGGTTGAGAACAAAAAGATGCACCTGGACTTTCCCCGGAGCCCTCTGCGTGGTTGAGCTTCGGTGGAATTTCGGGGCTCTTAGCTGCCAGCAGCGCTTGCCTGATAGCAACAGAAACCAGTCCCGCTTGCCTCCGTGCCACAAAAAAGCCGCACCCAAGATCACCTGACACCCATCCTGTCAAGTGTCCATGATGCTGGGCCCTGAGGGAGGTGAGGGCTTTGTGGTCAAGCTCCGTGGCCTTCCCTGGTCCTGCTCTGTTGAGGACGTGCAGAACTTCCTCTCTGACTGCACGATTCACGATGGGGCCGCAGGTGTCCATTTCATCTACACTAGAGAGGGCAGGCAGAGTGGTGAGGCTTTTGTTGAACTTGGATCAGAAGATGATGTAAAACTGGCTTTGAAAAAAGACAGGGAAAGCATGGGCCACCGGTACATTGAGGTGTTCAAGTCCCACAGAACCGAGATGGATTGGGTGTTGAAGCACAGTGGTCCCAACAGTGCCGATAGCGCCAACGACGGCTTTGTGCGGCTTCGAGGACTCCCATTTGGATGCACAAAGGAAGAAATTGTTCAGTTCTTCTCAGGGTTGGAAATCGTGCCAAACGGGATCACATTGCCTGTGGACCCCGAAGGCAAGATTACAGGGGAAGCATTTGTGCAGTTTGCCTCCCAGGAGTTAGCTGAGAAAGCTCTAGGGAAGCACAAGGAGAGGATAGGGCACAGGTACATCGAGGTGTTTAAGAGCAGCCAGGAGGAAGTTAGGTCATACTCAGATCCCCCTCTGAAGTTCATGTCCGTGCAGCGGCCGGGGCCCTATGACCGGCCCGGGACCGCCAGGAGGTATATTGGCATTGTGAAGCAGGCAGGCCTGGAGAGGATGCGGCCCGGTGCCTACAGCACAGGCTATGGGGGCTATGAGGAGTACAGTGGCCTCAGCGATGGTTATGGCTTCACCACCGACCTGTTCGGGAGAGACCTCAGCTACTGTCTCTCCGGAATGTATGACCACAGATACGGCGACAGTGAGTTCACAGTGCAGAGCACCACAGGCCACTGTGTCCACATGAGGGGTCTGCCATACAAAGCGACCGAGAACGACATTTACAACTTCTTCTCTCCTCTCAATCCTGTGAGAGTCCATATTGAGATCGGCCCAGATGGAAGAGTGACAGGTGAAGCAGATGTTGAGTTTGCTACTCATGAAGAAGCTGTTGCAGCCATGTCCAAAGACAGGGCCAACATGCAACACAGATACATAGAACTCTTCTTGAATTCGACAACAGGGGCCAGCAATGGGGCATACAGCAGCCAGATGATGCAAGGCATGGGGGTGTCTGCCGCCCAGGCCACTTATAGTGGCCTGGAGAGCCAGTCAGTGAGCGGCTGTTATGGGGCCGGCTACAGTGGGCAGAACAGCATGGGTGGATATGACTAGTTTTGTTAGGAACATTTGAGTTATTTCAATCAAATTTTACACAGGCAGCCAACAAGCAGTTAAGAGCAGTTATAATAGAGGAAGCTGTGGGACCCATTTTGCACCATGAGTTTGTGAAATCTGGATTAAAAAAATTACCTCTTCAGTGTTTCTCATGCAAAATTTTCTTCTAGCATGTGATAATAAGTAAACTAAAACTATTTTCAGCTTTTCTCAATTAACATTTTGGTAGTATACTTCAGAGTGATGTTATCTGAGTTTAAGTAGTTTAAGTATGTTAAATGTGGACCTTTTACACCACATCACTGAACACACTGGGGAGACGTGCTTTTTTGGAAAACTCAAAGGTGCTAGCTCCCCGATTCAAAGAAATATTTCTCATGTTTGTTCATTCTAGTTTATATTTTCATTTAAAATCCTTTAGGTTAAGTTTAAGCTTTTTAAAAGTTAGTTTTGAGAATTGAGACACAATACTAATACTGTAGGAATTGGTGAGGCCTTGACTTAAAACTTTCTTTGTACTGTGATTTCCTTTTGGGTGTATTTTGCTAAGTGAAACTTGTTAAATTTTTTGTTAACTAATTTTTTTTCTTAAAATAAAGACTTTTTCACAAAAAAAAAAAAAAAAAAAAAAAAAAATCAGTGGACCTGCCACGAGAAGGGATGCTTTGGCTTCTTGCCTGCAATACTGCCTGCCAGGTTGGCATGAGGTGGTGGGGCATTGCTTTGGTTTGTGTCTTCCTAATCATGCCACTGTCCCCTGCTGCCCCTGCACTTCCTCACGCTGAGTGGTCTAATTTCTGGGTCTAATTCCTTGCGGCTTTTAGTGCCTTCAGGTGAGCAGGAAGCAGGGCAGTGGGAGCCCAGCAAGGGGTTGCCCCCACCCCCATGGGGCTAAAGCCACAGCCAGGCTATGAGGGTTACTGCCACAATCCCTCCCCACCCATAGCTAAATGCCTTCTGTCCAATACGGTGGCTACTCGCCACAGATGCTGCTGAGCACGTGAAATGTGGCCAGTCTCATTCGAGATGAGCCATATGTTTTGGATAAAATGCTCATCGAACACTTGGTATGAAAAATGAATGTAAAATAATTCAACAATAATTATATTGGTTACATGTTGAAGTGAAAATATAGTTAATAAGTTAAATAAAATATATTATTTAATTTTACTTGCTTCTTTTTGTTGTTTTAAACATGACTTAAAAATTTTAGAATTCCATCTGTGGCTAGAAATATGTGCCTGCTGGACTTGCTGACTTAAGTTACGGGTCTGCAGCTTCTCATGGTGCATACATTGTGTCATTTGACCCTCTGCAGCTTCTGAGGGTCATGGAGGCCATCAGCAGCCCCATGACACAGAAGAGAACACTGAGGCCCAGGGAAGGAAGCACGGCAAGTTTGCAAGCAGAGCTGAGCCTGGCTCAGTCTCCTTACTACATTCAACTCAGGTGTGAGTTCGAGTGATAGGCCCTCACAGAGAACATGAGGTCATCTGTCCCTCCACTGCCCCTAGAAATGCTCTCACTGGGTATGTCAGGGCAGTGAGGGCCTCCTTTCCCTGTGTGAACACTCTGTGGGGATTTCTAACACCACTATAAGGCCAGGGGACTCAGCCCAATCCAGCTGTAGCTTCAGATGTCCCTGATGTGGCCTGAAGGGCAGCACTGCCCTGTCCCCATGTCCCCAGGCATGATGCCTGGCCTGGCGCGGTGGCTCACGCCTGTAATCCCAGCACTTTGAGGCTAAGGCGGGTGGATCACTTGAGGTCAGGAGTTGGAGACCAGCCTGACCAACATGGTGAAATCTCATCTCCACTAAAAATGCAAAAAACTGGCTGGGCGCAGTGGCTCATGCTTGTAATCCCAGCACTCTAGGATCTGCTAAGGCAGGCAGATCATGAGGTCAGAAGTTTGAGACCAGCCTGGCCAACACAGTGAAACCCCATCTGTACTAAAAATACAAAAATTAGCTGGGCATGGTGGTGGGCACCTGTAATCTCAGCTACTCGGGAGACTGAGGCTGAAGAATTGCTTGAACCCAGGAGGCAGAGGTGACAGTGAGCCGAGATCGTACCACTGCACTCCAGCCTGAGTGACAGAGCTAGACTCCGTCTCAAAAATAATACTAATTATTATTATCTGGGTGTTGTGGTGCATGCCTGTAATCCCAGCTACTCAGGAAGCTGAGGCAGGAGAATCACTTGAACCTGGGAGGTGGAGGCTGTAGTGAGCCAAGATCACAACACCGCACTCCAGCCTGGGGAACAGAGCAAGGCTCTGTCTCAAAAAAAAAAAAAAAAAAAAAGGACAATGCCTATCTCTAACTCTGACCTGTCTCTTCCATTTTCACCTTATTCCCATCTGAAGTGGTTAGGTAACGGACTACCTTCCAGGGTGGTTGGCAGCATTAAGCGAGCTAACTACGTAAACACTTGGAGGTGCTTGGCTTGGGTAAGTCTCCACATGCACTTTCTGTTACTTTAGCAGCAGTGCCGTTAGTTACGGCTGCAGAGTGGGGCGCACTGAAGCATGGTGGTCCCAGTGCCTGGCACACAATCAGTGCTGAGTCCTCATTAGTAGCATTGAGTCTGCTTCTTACCCACACTCAGCTGAGTTCCCGTCCCGAAGATCAGACTGGGGCTCCCGATGACCATACAGAAGTAGACGCCACTGTCCGCCAGCTTCACTCTCATGAGATTGAGAAAGAACCAACTTCCATCCCGAAACACAGCTATCTTCTCCTGTTCCACCCCTTCACTGTGGACGGTCCCTTTTGAGGAATCCCAGAAGGCCAGGAACTCATGATGACTGTCACTGCTTGGGGCCTGGCGCTGTCGCAGCCAGTAGATGCGTGTGGTACTGGAGGAGATAGCCTGGCAGGACAGCGTCACCATTTGGTTGGTTTGCACCATTATGTACGCAGGGGTCTGCTGGAGGACTGAGCTGCCACGGAGAGCTAGGAGAAGCCAAGAACAGAGACATCGTATATTTTCCCAGCCACAGCTGCGGGGCCTCACAGTCACACTGAGTCAAGTGTCAAAGGAAAAGCCGTGGAAAACCTGCCCAATTACTGGGTTCAGGGGCTGTGTTGAGCACAGCTGGTGGCTCCTGGGCTCAGAGTTCACATACCCTACCTCCCAGGAAATCATCTGGAAGGCAGGTGTTTGCTAAGTTCAGCTTTACAAAGGCACAAGGGAGGGAGCTGCCATTTGTTTATTGTGTATTTATATGCCTGGCCCTTGCATAAATGATCTCAATCTAGCCTCGAACCAACTTAGGAATTTTTTTAAAGTCACGGGTTCTTGTTACGTTGCCCAGGTTGCAGTGGAGTGGCTATTCACAGGCACTATCGTAGTACACTGCAGCCTTGACCTCCTGGGCTCAATCTATCCTCCCACCTCAGCCTCCCAAGTAGCTGGGACTATAGGCATACACCACCACACAAGGCTGGCTTCAGGACTGTTAATCTTCATTACACAGAGGAGGAAACTGAGGCATAAAGTTACTTGTTCAAAGTCCCACTTACAGTAAGTAAGTGGTCTAGGATTCAAACTCAAGGATTCAAAGTCTGAAGCCAAAGCTGGTTGCCTTTGACCTCCTCTGGCTGCCACTGGAGGTATAACCCTTCAGTAGGCTACTAACTGCTGAAGGAGACCCAGGACAGGCTGGGAGAGGAACCCAGAATCACAGCAGAGCACGTGGCTGGTCTGTCCATTGCTGGACAGTGAGGACAGACAGCAAAAAAGAGTTTACTATCCCGTGGTAGGCACAATTACAGCCCATGACCCCCCAGCTCAGCAATTGACGGGTCACTGGACCCCCATTCCCCAGTGGAAGGACAGACAACCCAGAAGCAGGGCTGAGAGTTCATCTTAGATTCCAACGAGAAGCACCTCGCAAGCGGGGGCTTGTTCATGAGGAGCCAGAGCAGGACTCACAAACCTGGCCCGGAACCCACCCTCTGCCCATGCCTGCTGTGAGACCTCAGGCTGGTCGCTGAACCTCTGTCTTCTTATGAAAGGAGGGTGACTTGGTGCTCTTGTCCTGACTGCCTCTGAGGGTTGGAAAGAAATGAAATGCTGTCCAAAAACGCACACTGCAAACTCTACGGCCATGTACACAGGTAAATACTGTCCGTGTGTCTCGTATCACAGGGGTGTTGTTGGAAGTAAATTAAATCTCAAGGAGAAGAATCAGAATGGGTTCCATTCACACCAAGGCTGCACAGCTTCCAACATACACAATCTGACCTGGTGAGCTTTCATTTTGGCTGTGGAGCGGAGGGAGACATTGCAGGCCAGGGCAGAGATGCAGGAGTGGGGAGGCACAGAGAGGACCCAGACCTGGGCAGGCAGAGGGGGCCAGAGGGAGTGTTTGTGTGGCCAAGAGGAGCTGGCTTACTGAGCAGCTCATGTTTAAAATCCTGCCCACACTCGTGGCTTAGACTCCGTGGCCCCTTAATGGCTTTCTCCAACACGGATGAAATGAACTTCTACTTTTTTACTTCGCTCCTGGACCACTCCGAGCTTTCACTTGCATCAAGAATGAAATGATAGGGATGGGTGTGGTGGCTCACGTTTGTAATCCTAGAACTTTGGGAGACTGAGGCAGGAGCATCACTTGGGCCCAGGATTTTGAGACCAGCCTGGGCAACATAGTGAGATCCTGTCTCTTAAAAAATTATTAAAAAATAAAAATATAAACAAGAAAGAAGTGATGCCTGGGCACAAGTGGCTGCTGGCCTTCCTCTTTTCTCCCCAAACACCACACTGCCTTTTCAGCAGAGCAGGGGTTTTTCCTTGTTTCTGGTCACTGACTTTTTGTGGGAGTCAACAAGAATCAGTAATGCCAGTTTATTGAGCTGTGCGTGGCATGGTGCATACCTTGTGTCATTTGATCCTCAGCAAATCCTGTGGGGGAGATACTGTTTTACACCCATTTTCCCCGTGAGAAAAGAGAGGCTCAGGGGCCGGGCGCAGTGGCTCATGCCTGTTAATTCCAGCACTTTGGGAGGCCGAGGCAGGTGGACCACAAGGTCAGGAGTTTGAGATCAGCCTGGCCAATATGGTGAAACCCTGTCTCTACTAAAAATACAAAAAAAAATTAGCTGGCTGTCGTGGTGCATGCCTATAACTCCAGCTACTCAGGAGGCTGAGGGAGAATTGCTTGAACCTGGGAGGTGGAGGTTGCAGTAAGTCGAGATCGTGCCATTGCACTCCAGCCTGAGTGACAGACTGAGACTCTGTCTCAGAAAAGAAGGAAAAAAAAAGAAAGAAAGAAAGAAAGAAAAAAGAAAGAAAGAGAGAGAGAAAGAAAGAAAGAAGAAAAGAGAGGCTTAGGAAGGTTAAAGACCTGCTCAGGGTCACACAGCCGGCATGTGGTAGATTCAGATTCAAACCCAGCTCGTGGGACCCCAGAATCTGACTTTGAACCACTGAATTGAGGAAACCCACAATCCTCTCCTGGATGGTGGTTATGTGCTCATGAGCACACAGTGGGGCTGCAAGTAAACAGATGCCTGAAGACCTTTCAAGAAAACCCAGAAGCGACTCCTCTAAGAGCAAGGCCTGGGCTGTGAGTGTGCATTTCCTGTCCTGGCTGAGGCACATCGGCTCTTCCCAGGGCCCACTTGCTTTTTGTGCTTTAGGGACTGAATACTCAGGGTCATGGCCAAGTCCATGCTGTGCACTGGACAGGGAGCCAGGCCTCACTGCATGTTGCCCTCCATAACTCAGGGATTTCGTTCTCAGAGGGACCTGTTTCTAGATCCACCAGTAATGACTTTAGTGCTCTGGACTGCCTGGGCTCTTTCTACTTATGTATGACATTGCGCTCACTGGGCCAGAGCCCAGGGCTGGCAGGCCTTGTCACCCCCTGACAGGATGACCAGCTTTGGGCTTTTTGGGCACGAGAGCAAATCTACCAGTTTGGTCAGTTTTCCAGGTGTGTGGAGGCTTCTTCCAGAAGGCAGTCTGGCTAGGTTTACTCAGAAGGACAATCTAGACGCCCCATTCCAACTCCAACAACCCAACCTCCAGCCTGCTTCCCAGAGAGCCACGCTACCCATGACAGCCAACACCTGGAACATCAGGGAGAAAGGGAGCCAGAGGAATCACCCTGCCGCAGCCCTCCGAGAACTGGGAGGGCCCGATGCTTGTCAGATTGTACTACAAACACTTCCCCGGAAGTAATAAAATGTGTCCCCAGGACGCTCGGCGTGCACCACGGGTGGGGCTCCAAGACCAGAACTGAGCCCTGCACCTTCCTGGGAGCACATCCTGCGGGGACCCTGGGCAGGGACCCGTTTCCTTCCCCTCGGGACCTCTGGTGTCCGTCTCTTTCCTTCCCTCTCTCACTGCCTCCCCTTCTCCTGGGTCCAGGCTTTTGTGCGGAGGTGACCTAAGACCAGGGACTCTCCGGTCCCCTGGATAATGCGATCCGGGGCATTTTATTTCCACCCTTACGGATGGTGCCTGCCAAGCCGCCTCCCGGGCGCCCCGCAGCCGCGCGTTCGACGCTGCACCCTGCCAGGACCGTGGCCAGGACAGCCACTTCTCACCTCCCCGCTCAGGCCCCCGGAGCGCAGACGCTCGGTCAGCCCGCGCGCCGCCCGCCTTACCTGCCAGCTGCGCGGCCAGGAGGAGCCACATCCGCGGCCGCATCGTGGCGCGCCCGGAGCACCTGGCCCCGGGGGCTCGGCGGAGACAGTCGCGGCTGGGGTGGGTGAGGAGCCGGGCCGGGCGGGGCGCCCCGGGTCGGGGAGCTGGTGGGGCAGTGGGGAGGGCGGGACCGGGCGCGGTGGGGGCGGGAGTCTGGTGTTAGGGACCGCGAGGTCTCCGCCCTCACCCTCCTCGCCTTGCAAAGGCCTTGACTGCTTTTCCAGGGCCCACCAGGACCCTCTGCTTTCCTGAAAGGAGGCGACACAGCCGGCTTGCCCCAGGCAGCTGCATGTGTGCCATGGCCTCCTGCCCCGGGAGATGCTCTGGACAGGGTTGTGACCTCGAGTGACAGTCGAGGCTCAGAGACATCAGGATGCGGAGTGCATGGTGGAGCTGGCCCCTAACTTGTCTGAGTAGTTATTGAGGGGCTCCTGGGTGCCCCGGGCTGGGCTGGGCCTGAGTCACCAAGCTCCAAGCCTTGCCCTCCCTCGGCAGGGAGAAAGGAAAGGTAACCGGCTGTGACACTGAGGGAGGTGAGCTGGGAGCCTGGAGGTGCAGAGAGGGGCCCGACACTATTTGCAGGGTGTGGGAGTGCAGCAAGACCTAGATCTTCAGAATTTAGAAGGACTGTGACCCTGCCCGCGAGTGCCCGGGGCCGGTTCTATCTGTGGTGTGATCCAGCCCTGGTGGGGGAGACTTGTGAGGGGAGACCTGGCTTGGTCTGTGTCTTCCTGTTTAAACGGGGTTAGCAGAGAGGGGGTTGGGGAGGTCCAGGGAGAACTGGGCATGCGGCCTGCGGGGGAGAGGGAGCCCATGGAGGGCTTTGGGAGAGGCTCCTTGTAAATGTCAACGAAGACCCAACCAGGCAAGCCCATGGTACCCTAAGAGCTTAGAGTTTATCGGAAAGGAAATGGAGTGTCCCCTGAGGTCTAAAGCAGGCAGCGGGGCGAGGACACTCACCTTTGGTCTCCACATTCAGTATTTTTTCCATCCCACTCCTGCCCCAGCCCCTCTGCCCATTGCTACTAACAGCATTGCTCATCGCTGAGCTGGATGCAGAGTGTTCAAAGGCACTGGGGGAGAAGTCACTCAGCCCAGCCAGAGGCCAGAGTCTCCCTGGATACTGCCTTTACTCCCAGGAGCAACTGTTGAGGTCTGGATGGACACAGGCCTAGGGAGACCACACACTAGTGTGAGCTCTTCTAAAAATTGAGGTGAATATCACATAGCACAAAATTAACCATTCAAAAGCATACAGTCCAGTGGTATTTAGTATATTCACAATGTTGTGCAAACACCACCTCTATCTAGTTCTGAAATACTTTTATTTCCCCAAAAGAAATTCTTGCACCCGTTAAGCAGTCACTCCCTATTGCCACATCTCTCCAGATTCTGGCAACAGCTGATCTTCATTCTGTTCTTGGATTTACCAGTTCTAGACATTTCTTGTAATGGACCCATACAATATGTGGTCTTTGGTGAATGGCTTCTTTCACTTAGCGCAGTGTTTTTCAGGTTCATCCCCATTGTAGCCCCATTCCTTCATATTGTTGAGTAATATTTTGTTGTATGTACCTGTATATACCGCTTCTTGTTTATCTGTTCATCTACCGATGGACATTTGAGTGGGCTATTATGTCTACCTTTTCACTTTTGCGAGTAATACTACTGTGAACATTCTTGTACAAATACATGTTTGGGTGCCTATTTTCAATTCTTTCAGGTATATTCTCAGGGAATGCAATTGCTGGGCCATACAAAATTCTATATTTAACTTTTTGAAGGACTACCCAACTATTTTCCATAGCAGCTGTGACATTTTACATTTCTGCCAACAATGAAAGATTCCAGTTTCCCCACATCATCGCCAACACTTGTTATTTTCTGTTTCTGTGTTGTTCCATCCTAGTGGGGTAGAGCGGTATCTCATTGTGGTTGTGATTTGCATTTCCTGAATGAGAAATGATGGTAAGCATCTATTCATGTGCTTGTTGGCCATTTGTGTTTCTTCTTTTCATGTGTATTTGAAGTATTCGTTGTTTAGAAAACACAAGCTACCTCTTTCTATCCACTCTCTCGGTGCCACAGCATTGCAAAGGGAACAACTTTCTCAGTAAATGATTAAAAGTTACTCACTGCTTTGTCAGATATTGTCTAAAACCATAGACAGGGAACCCCTAGATGCATTAGTTATGGAAACTCTTGCATTTATGATGAATTAGCCTCTAAATATTAGTGGTTTAACTCAATACAAATCCCCTGCATTGTTCTGTGACATTCAAATGGGGTTGTGCCAGGGAGTAGGGGGTATTTGCTCCACTCAGTCCTGCAGGGGACCAGGCTGTTTCCCCCATCTTCAACTCATGGCTCCAGGGATCACTGTGCAAAGGGAAGAGAGGATGATTGCCTTTACCAGGGTGGTGTAGGGAGTGCTGGGGCTGGGGAGCAGGCCTGGAAGCATCAACATCACTCTGTCTACTTTCCACTGGCCAGACCTCAGTTACATGGACTCAATCATACTCTAAGGGAGCTGGAAAATGGAGTTTACTTGGGTGCCCAAAAGAAAAGGGGAAATGGAATCAGTAAATATATAACCAGCATAGACCAAACTAATATAGCAGAAAGAGCCCTGGTTAGCATCACTTCTCTGCTACTTACACACTCTCAGGCCTCAGTTTCTACATGGATGCATGAGGATAATAATACCAACCATGTTATCTCACCAGGTTATCTTCAGGTCCAAATGAAATCCGGGATCTGCTTGCCCATTGAACCTGGAGGAGGTAACTCAGCGGGTCTCAGATGAGGCTGTCACCTTTTTGTGGGAGTGGTTTGGAAAAACACTGAGCACATAGAGGTGGTCATATCTGTGGGCGTTTAGTGGGTGGGGTCAGTGAAGCCAGGTGCACAGAAGGACCCTTCCTTTGATGTTCACCTGTGCCATTGGACATTCATTCAGGTGAATAACCTGTTTGTAGTTAACTATCTGAACTTGGAAAAAAAAACTCAGTTTTGCCTATCAACATAAAGTACCTTTCCCTCTCAGGTTTTGCCTGTGCTGAATGTAGCGGTTTTTACTCCATCATTCACGTGTGCCTTTGCTCTTCCATATTCCTGGTCTTGGCTACAGATCACCTCATGCTCTGACTTCTCTTTGGTTGATGTTTGTTTAGTACAGGTTGGTATAAGTATTTGGAGACCTCACTATATTGTCTCCTGCAGCTGTGCCTGAGTGTTGGCTGATTAAAATACTCATTTGAGGCCAGGCGCGGTGGCTCATGCCTGTAATCTCAGCACTTTGGGAGGCCGGGGTGGGTGGATCACGAGGTCAAGAGATCGAGACCATCCTGGTTAACATGGTGAAACCCCATCTCTACTAAAAATACAAAAAAATTAGCTGGGCACGGTGGCGCATGCCTGTAATCCCAGCTACTCAGGAGGCTGAGGCAGGAGAATTGCCTGAACCCAGGAGGCGGAGGTTGCGGCGAGCCGAGATCGCGCCATTGCACTCCAGCCTGGGTAACAAGAGCGAAACTCCATCTCAAAAAATAAATAAATAAATAAATAAAATACTCATTTGTTTATTATAAAGCTATCTCCTCTTTCATGTAGTTCAGGATTTGTGTTGACTTGTTTTGAAATTACATGTGTAGATAGAGCCTATTTGTGAAATTAATTCCAGGGCAGTAAAAGTATCATTACAAAGAGTAGTTCTGGTGAAGGAGGGCTGGTCTGATGGGTTGTGAATTGCTAGATTGGGTCATCCTGCTGCCGCTGTGGTGCCTGGATAGAAAGTCGCATGGACTCAACCAAACCATAAGGGGGCCGGAAAATGGAGTTTAGTTGGGTGCCCAAGAGAAAAGAGAAATGGAATCAGTAAATACATAACCTGTATGGACCACGCTGGTGTAGCAGAAAGAGTGCCCATTAGCATCGCTTCTCTGTTACTTATCCACTCTCAGGTCTCAGTTCCTATATTCATAAATGAGGGGTGCTCTTCAAATAGCTGTGGAAGGAGTGAACCGGTAAAAGGACTAGTGTAAAAATTAAGATAGTGTGGCCGGGCACTGTGGCTTATGCCTGTAATCCTAGCACTTTCAGAGGCCGAGGCGGGTGGATCACCTAAGGTCAGGAGTTCAAGACCAGCCTAGCCAATACGACGAAACCCCACCTCTACTAAAAACACAAAAATTAGCCGGACTGGTGGTGGGCACCTGCAATCTCAGCTATTCAGCTATGCAGGAGAATCGCTTGAACCTGGGGGTCGGAGATTGTAGTGAGGCCAGATTGCACCATTGTACTCCAGCCTACATTGCACTCCAGAGACAGAGTGAGACTCCATCTAAAAAAGAAAATGGCAGGGCGTGGTGGCTCACGCCTGTAATCCAAGCACTTTGGAGGCCAAAGCAGGTGGATCACCTGAGGTTGGGAATTCAAGACCAGCCTGACCAACATGGTGAAACCCCGTCCTTAAAAAAAAAAAAAAAAATTAAGATAGTGCAATAAGAAAATTCCAGAATACAAACAGATTTTTAGATCAGTTTGACAGAGAACATTTTGAACCACGTAAAATAAAAGCTTATTAGGTTGATGTTCACTTTCCACTTGGAAATCTCACCCTTAGTTCTAAGCCAAATCAAAGAGAAGCAGTCTAGATTGCTTTTTCTAGTCTTGTTAGGAAAAAGTTGCAAATATCAAACAAGCCACCATCAAAGGGAGCCCAAACCGAAACAAAAATATATTGAATAAGCCTCTTTTAGTAGGGAGTTAATGATTTCACTGTTACCATTAAATGAAAGCAGAATCCCTCCTACTCAGAGAAGTCACATGAGGTGCAAAGCAAAGAAAATAATGTCTTTAGAGAGTTTATTTCCAAGTTGGAGAGCAGGCCATGGAATGCTCCCGTTAGAGGTCAAAGTGCAGCTCCATATGCCAAAGGCAATTCATACAGACACTTCACCAGTACTACTGCCCCAAGGACACAGTCCACTTTTTTTTGGTCACATTAATTTTCTTATTTTAGTGATTTTATTTTAAAATGTTGAAACACTATGTTCATATTGTACTGTCAATCAAAAAGAAAAAGAAAAGAAAAAATGTTGAAAAATATAATAAAGAATATCCAGGATTTAAAAAATCACATAAAGAAATGGAAGTCTGTTTTTCTGCTCCTACCAATGCCAGACTCTAGGGTGAGCCTCTTGTCAAAAAGAAATTATTCAAATAAGAGAAAAGAGGGCCAGGTGCAGTGGCTTGCACTTGTAATCCCGACTACTCAGGAGGTTGAGGTGGGAAGATTGACTGAGCTCAGGAGTGGAGACCAGTCCAGGCAATATGGTGAAACCCATCTCTACTAGGAAAAAATAAAATAAAATTACCCGGGGGTGGTGATGTATGCCTGTAGTCCCAGCTACTTGAGAAGCTGAGGTGGGAGGATCACCCGACCCCAGGAGGTTGAGGTTGCAGTGAGCCATGATCGTGGCATTACACTCCAGCCTGAGCAACCTTGTCTCAAAAAGAGAATTTTTTTTTTTTCAGGAGATCAAAATTTTTGATCCAGTAGAAAAGCTAATCTCTGGCTAAGCATGGTGGTTCATGCCTGTAACTTTGGGAAGCTGAGCTGTGAGGATTGCTTGAGGCCAGGAGTTCAAGATCAGCCTGGAGAATATAGCAAGACCCTGTCTCTATTAAAAAAAGAAAAAAGAAAGAAAAGCTAATTTAAATGTTATGACTGCTAGGCCGGGCATGGTGGCTCACACTTGCAATACCAGTACTTTGGGAGGCTGAGGCAGGGGGATCATGAGGTCAGAAGTTCAAGAGCATCCTTGGCCAACATGGTGAAACCCTGTCTCAACTAAAAATACAAAAATTATCTGGGCATGGTGGTGGGTGCCTGTAATCCCAGCTACTTGGGAGGCTGAGGCAGGAGAATCGCTTGAACCAGGGAGTCAGAGGTTGCAGTAAGCAGAGATCGTGCCACTGCACTACAGCCTGGGTGACAGAGTGAGACTCCGTCTCAAAACCAAAAAAAGTTATGACTGCCCAGAGGACATCAACCATTTCTGTATCTAAATTAGCAAACTTATTGCAACATAAATCTCTGTTTCTTAAATACTTTTTAGATCAAGTGTGTCATGCTTCTTAGTCTTTTACTTCTTTGTGCACAAATGCAGAAATAGAAGGAAGAAAATGAGAGGGTGAGGAGGGGCTGTGGTACTGAGTGTCAGTTAAGGGATCTGGCTTTGCTCAGGACCTTAGCCAATGAGAGATCGATCTGTTGTAACTATATCTATAGCTATATATGCACGTACATGTGCATTTATATTATTTTATATAGTTCAAAATATTCTCCGATAGATTGATCTAAAATTAGCTTGTGGCCAGGAGTGGTGGCTCACACCTGTAATCCCAGCACTTTGGGAGGCCGAGGTGGGTGGATCACGAGGTCAAGGGATCAAGACCATCCTGGCCAACATGGTGAAACCCTGTCTCTACTAAAAATACAAAAATTAATTGGGCGTGGTGGTGCGTGCCTGTAGTCCCAGCTGCTTGGGAGGCTGAGGCAGGAGAATCACTTGAACCCAGTAGGCGGAGGTTGCAGTGAGCTGAGATCACACCACTGCACTCCAGTCTGGGTGACAAAGAGAGACTCCACCTCAATAAATAAGTAAGTAAATAAATAAATAAATAAATAAAATCAGCTTGTGTTTGGAAAATTTTCTTATTGTTTGGCAGTCTTAGCTCTTAGCTCAAACCTGGTGAGCAGAGGGTCTAGATTCTAGCTCCCACTTACCTCCTTGGCTGAGCAGGTGTATCTTGTGGCCCTGGGCCTATCAGCAAGACACAAATTGGAACCTGGGCTGGACACTAACTGGTGCCCTACCTTGAGGGAATGGCTCTCCTGTCTGGGTCCCACAGTTCTCATATGAATCACACTTACTGCATAGGATGTTTTGTGCTCTGTGTTCTATACCCACCACCCCACACATGCTTATTGAGCACATGCTCTGCTATTCCAGGCCCTGCACGCTCCAGGCATTGTGTATATATTAATGATATTTTTGTCCATGGAGAGCATACAGTCTTGTGAGACAGACAAATAAAAGGCCAGACATGGTGGCTCACGCTTGTCATCCCAGCACTTTGGGAGGCTGAGATGTGAGGATCACTTGAGGCCAGGAGTTCAAAACCAGTCTGGTTAATGTGGTGAAACCTCATACCTGTTTTTTTTTAAAAAGCATATAATAAACAAATGCTATAAAAATTGTGCAATTAATGAGCCTGGTAAAGAAAGAGAGGCCCAGATAAGACTTGGGAAAATAAATAATTTAAATAAGTTGTTGCAACCTTATTCTGTGCCTTAAAGAAAATATGACTGTGGAACCTGAGCTACACAGCTAACAGCTGCAACTTTTATCTGATTATAGATTAATCCTTTTTACATTTTTTTCCTTTGTAGAATGTTGTGAAAGACTAAATGGCACCCAGATAAGACCCCTTCCCTTCTTAATCACTGATCTTTTGTTACAGATTAACTTCTTGTACCAGATGGCACAAAATACTCTATGACTATTAAATTACTTAAGATACAGCCATGCATGGCAGCTCACGCCTGTAATCCCAGCACTTTGGGAGGCTGAGTTGGGAGGATCTCTTGAGTTCAGGAGTTTGAGACTAGCCTGGACAACATAGTGAGACCCCATCTCTTAAAAAAAAAGGGGATATCTTTGAGAGGAGTTATTTTTACCACAGATAACAATCAGGTTTCCCCCAAAATAATTTCAAAATTAAAAACAAAGCACAGAAAGAATGGAGAAGAAACTATAGATTAAAAGAGATTTAAGAGCCAATCATAGTGACTCTTGCCTGTAATCCAATTACTTTGGGAGGCCGAGGTGGTAGGATTGCTTGAGGCAAGGAGTTCAGGGCACAGCTGGTCCACCTCATGAGACCCTATCTCTATTAAAAAAGTAAAAGTAAAAATTATCTGGGCATGTTGGCATGCTTCTGTGGTCCCAACTACTTGGGAAGCTGAGGTGGGAGGATTGCTTGAGGCCAGGAGTTCAAGGTTACAGTGGGCTATGATCATGTCACTACTCTCCAGACTGCGAAACAGTGAGACCTGTCTCTATAAATAAATAAAAGATAAAGTAATAAGTATATCTTTCCTAAAAAGGAACAAGGTAAACCAATAAACTTGCTGTAATCATGAACCAGCTTTGTATGGAAAATGTTGTAATCCCGCTAAGCTTCTTTGTTTCTGCCAATATAGTGAGACCTTAACTTCTTCACTTTGCAGGACTGACTCCACTCCTTTGGAGTCTGTATTTCCCAGGTAGTTATCCTCAAACTTTGTGCTTAAATAAACCCTTCAAAGTTCTATTCTAATCCCTTTGATTATTTCAGGTTGACAGACTAGAGGTTGGTGTCTGTGTATGTGTGTCACTATGTTGTCACCTGATGAATGACGAGGTTCATAAGTTTGGAAAGGAGACCTTTATTTCTCATAAAGGGTTGCAGCCTGCAGGTGGCCATTCTGACAGGTGAGGAAGTGTGGTCTGCAGTCATCAGCCTGAAACAGGCACTTCAAGGGAGGGGTTAAGGAAACAGGAATTTACCCTGAGTGGGTTGGCTACGTATATATATTCAACAGGTTGCAGGAGGAGCTATGAATATTCATAAAGGGAAACACAGGCATACATAGTAGGCTAACGAATGTAACATACATCCTATGTTCAACTTTAGATGTTGAATTAGTCAGGGCTCTCCAGAGGGACAGCCCTAACAGGACATATGTATATATGAAAGGGAGTGTATCAGGGAGACCTGGTTCACATGTTCATAAGGTAGAGTCCCATGATAGGCCATCTGCAAGCTGAGGAAGAAGGAAGCCCGTAGTGGCTCCGTCTGAGTCCAAAAGCCTCAAAAGCAGGGAAGTCGACAGTGCAGTCTTCAGTCTGTGACCAAAGGCCCCAGAGCCCCTGGCAAACCACTTGTGTAAGTCCAAGAGTCCAAAGGCCAAGGAACCTGGAGTCTGATGTCCAAGGGCAGGAGGAGTGGAAGGAAGCATCCAGCATGGGAGGAAGGTGAAACCCAAAAGACACAACAAGCCAGATTATCCCACCTTCTTCCACCTGCTTCCTTCTAGCTATGCTGGCAGCCGATTGGATGGTGCCCGCCACATTGAGGGTGTGTCTTCCTCTCCCAGTCCACTGTCTCAAATGTCAATCTCCTCTGGCAACACTCTCACAGACACACAGAGAAATAAGATTTTACCAGCCATCTAGAAACCCAATCAAGCTAACACCTAATAATAACCATCACAGATGGTTAACCTAATTTATTATAGTTAGGCCCTATACATCAAAAGGTGAAGCAGAAGACATGAAGGTCCTCTGTGTGCAACCTCTGTAGACTGGCCAGCACCACTCCTGTGGGCTATGGTTTCTTATTAGGAAGGAATGCTGGTCAGTGTTGAAACTGCAAAATGGAGGGCCAGTCACATGGTTGGTTGAAGTCATCAGTGGAGTAAATCTTTTTTTTTTTTCTGAAACAGAGTCTCTCTTTGTTGCCCAGGCTGGAGTGCAGTGGTGCAATGACAGCTCTGCAGCCTCAGTCTCCACCTCTGCAGCTCAAGCAATCCTGCTACCTCAATCTCTCGAGTAGCCGAGACTATAGGCATGCACCACCATGCCCGGCTAATTTTTAAAAAAAATTTTTGTAGGCTGGGCACGGTGGCTCATGCCTGTAATCCCAGCACTTTGGGAGACTGAGTCAGGTGGAAAATTAGGTCAGGAGTTCAAGATCAGCCTGACCAACATAGTGAAACCCTGTCTCTACTAAAAATACAAAAATTAGCTGGCCATGGTGGTGTGCGCTTGTAATCCCAGCTACTCAGGAGGCTGAAGCAGCAGAATTGCTTGAACTTGGGAGGCAGAGGTTGCAGTGAGCCAAGATCATGCCACTGCACTCCAGCCTGGGCGACAGAGCGAGACTCTGTCTCAAAAAAAGAAAAAAATTTGTATAGACAGGGTCTCACCATGTTGCTCAGGCTGGTTTGAAACTCCTGGACTCAAGCAAGGTTTCCCTGTCTCAGCCTCCCCAAGTGCTGGGATTACAGGCATGAGCCACTGAGCCTAGCCAGAGAATCTTTTTTCTGGTTTTTGTTTGATCCTTAGGGAAGAAAGCCTAGTGGCAATTAGCAAGGTGGGGCGGGTGTATAATGAGGTGTGTTCAAAGTCCCAACCTGTCATGGCAAGAAACTCAGTTTTTATGGTTTTGCAGGGGTCCCCTTGGCTAAGATGGGATCTGTTCAGTTAGTTGGGCTTAGTAATTTATTTCCCAGTGTTCATGTCTGTGATTGTGAATGGGAGGCGCACGTCAATGTGTGTTTGCACATACATTGTTGCATGTTTGCAAGACATACAAGTTTGCATGTCTATTTAATGTTCTACACATTCACACCCTGATTAATACGCATGGCTCAGCATTCATAGTGCAGAAGGAGCTTTCCTAACACTGGGGAAAGTAAAATTACAAGTTTGTTTATGCCGATAACAAAACCACTCAGAGTTTTTGCTGGAACCATGAATAAAACTGCACCAGGGTGAAATTTCACACATGGCTACTCCTTCTAGTCTCCCTTCCCTAGGACTCTGCAACCTAGAGTGTTGATTCTACAGAGGGACCTTCAGTTCTAGAATGATCAACAAGTATGAATAAACCTTTGAATGGCCTGGACTATCTTCCACTTAAGATGCTGCAGAGTTCACTGGGTCAGAGCTCTGGGGCTGGCAGGCCTGGTCACCTATTGGGGAAATGAACAGTTCTGAGCTTTTCAGGTTTAAGGGCAAATCAGCCACTTGGTGGTGGGAAGTTAAGGGATAAGAGGGGGTACGATTTGTGAAATACATATATTTGGTCTTCATCCTGTTTCCTGAGATACAGCGTCTAAAATCTTTGGAATCTCCAAAGTGGTAAGTCTTTTTGCATGCTACCAAGTTGACTGAGAGCTGGAGGTTCCTGGATAGCTTCTGAATGGTGCTGGCCACAGAAAGACCAAGACAGGACGAGAGGGTTGGGACTTTAAGCCCCACCTAACAACCTCTAGGGAGGGAGAGGGGCAGAAGGTTGAGTTGATCAACAAATGGCCAATGATCCAATCAATTATGCCTATATAGTAAAGCCTCCATAAAAACCCCAAAGGACAGGGTTTGGAGAGCTTCTGGACAGCTGAACATATGAAGGTTCCTGGGGGTAGCACGCCAGAGAGGGCATGGAAGCTCCAAGCCTCTTCCCCCAAACCTCACCCCATGCATCTCTTCATCTATATCCTTTGTAACATCCTTTATAATAAAGCAGTAAATGTAAGTAAGTTTTTTTACTGAGTTCTGTGAGCCATTCTAGCAAATAAAACCCAAGGAGAGGGGCTTGGGAACCCCAATTTCTAGCCACTTGGTCAGAAGCACAAGTAAAACAACATGGGGCTTGTGATTAGCATCAGAAATGGGGGACAGTCTCGTGGGACTGAGCCCTCAATCTGTGGGATCTGACACTATCTCAAGTAGCTAGTGTGAGAATTGAATTTAAGGCTGGGTGCAGTGGCCCATGCCTATAATCCCAGCATTTTGGGAGGCTGAGGTGGGTGGAACACTTGAGGTCAGGAGTTCAAGACTAGCCTGGACAACATGGTGAAACCCTGTCTCTACTTAAAATATAAAATTAGCCAGGTGTGGTGGTGGGTGCCTGTAATCCCAGCTACTCGGGAGGCTGAGGCACGAGAATCACTTGAACTTGGGAGGTGGAGGTTGCAGTGAGCCGAGATTGCACCAGTAATCTCAAGACTCAGTATCAAAAAAAAAAAAAATTGAATTTAATTAGCAAACACCCAGCTGGTGTCACCTCCTAGAGGATTGATATGTGGGGAAAAAACTCCCACACATCTGAGGTCACAGAAGTATTTTATACCGTGACAGTACAGGAAAAAGTTTGTTTTTTCCTCTATGTTCTCAGAGGCTACTTCCAAAAGGCAAGCAGAGCACCTACCTCACACCCACCCCCTTATTCCAGCTCCAGGGCTGCTTCTCACCATTCCTGCCTTGAGGACAACCCAAGCAGAGGCATCCTTCCACCATTTAGTCACCTTATTCCCAATGTACACAGATCCTTGTATCTGTATCCTGTGAATCAGGGGACCCATAAGTTGGGTCCTGCTCTATCTGAATCAGAATTAGCAGCAACACTCTGGCTAATTCTGCTCTAGACACCTACCTGGGAGGAAGAGAACTGTCAGCAGGTCAGGCAGCTTGAGCTACCTATGGGACAGGGAAGTCAGAACTTGGCCCAGACACATGCCTGCCCAGCTCCCTGGACAAGGGCAGGAGCCATCCTTCCCTCCAGTCTCTCCTTTTTCCATTGTACTTTAGCATAGGCGACAAAGCAAGGCTCCATCTATAAAAAAAAAAAAAAAAAAAAAAAACATTATTAACATGGTTGGGTGCAGAGCCTCATGCCTGTAATCCCAGCACTTTGGGATTACAAACCAAGGCAGGAGGATTGCTTGAGGCAGGAGTTCAGCACCAACCTGAGCAACATGGTGACACCCCCATCTCTACAAAAAATGTTTAAAAATTAGTTGGGGGTGATGGCATGTACCTGTATTCCTAGCTACCTGGGAGGCTAAGGTGGGAGGATGACTTAAGCCCAGGAGTTGGAGGCTGCAGTGAAGTATGATTTCAACACTGCACTCCATCCTGGGTGATAGAGGGAGACCTTGTCTCAAACAAACAAACAAACAAACAAACAGAAAAGAATTCTTTTTCTTGCTCTGCCCAGGCTGGAGTGCAGTGGAACGATCTCAGCTCACTGCAACCTCTGCCTCCCTGATTCAAGTGATTCTCGTACCTCAGCCTGTCGAGTAGCTGGGATTACAGGAGCATGTCACCACTCCTGGTCGATTTTTGTATTTTTAGTAGAGAAGGGGTTTCAACATATTGGCCAAGCTGATCTTGAACTCCTGACCTCAACCTGACCTCAAATGACGCACCCACCTCGGCCTCCCAAAGTGCTGTGATCACAGATGTGACCCACTGTGCCCTGCCCAGAAATTTTTTTTTTTTTTTGAGACGGAATCTCACTGTGTCACCCAGTCTGGAATGCAATGGCACGATCTTGGCTCACTGCAACCTCCGCCTCCTGGGTTCAAGCGATTCTCCTGCCTCAGCCTCCTGAGAAGCTGGGATTACAGGCACCTGCCACCATGCCTGTCAAATATTTTTTGTATTTTCAGTAAAGATGGTGTTTCACAATGTTGGCCAGGCTGGTCTCGAACTTCCAACCTCAGGTGATCTGCCCGCCTCAGCCTCCCAAAGTGTTGGGATTATTGGCATGAGCCACCATGCCCGGCCAAGAATTCTTAACTAATAAAAGACAGTTAACTACCTTAAGTAGTTCAAGAGGACTATAAGGCAGGGGTTGACAAACTTTTTCTGTAAAGGCTAGAGAGGCAATATTTTTAGGCTTTGTAGGCAAGAGACACAATCAAAAACATTAGGTAGGTCCTCATATAACAACACAAAAGCAAATGTCCACACTTTCTTTTCTCTTTCTTTCTTTCTTTTTTTTTTATAGAGATGGGGTTTCTCCATGTTGGTCAGGCTGGTCTTGAACCCCCGAGTTCAGGTGATCCGCCTGCCTCGGCCTCCCAAAGTATTGGGATTACAGGCATGAGCCACTGCGCCCAGCCTTTTTTTCTTTTTCTTTTTAAATGTCCACAATTTTTATAGATGAAATTCAAAATAAAATAATGAGTATATGTTTTGGAATAATGTCCTATGAATGAAAAGAATGGGATGCATTTTGTTGGGATAATATTTGGCTTAGTTGAGGCTCCAGTGTAAAACCTTCTCAGCTGAAGGGCAGTACAAAAGCTGGCTTTGAGCTGCAGGTGGTGGTGTGCCAGCTCTAAGCCCTATCTATGGGGTGGAGGGAGGGTGAACAAGAAACTGAGAAACTTGGAAGAGGGTCTGTCCTCCACGACTGAGATTGAGACCTCTGCAGAGAGAACCAGGTCAACAGCCCACTGGGAACAAAGAAATTAGAGGGCACAGGACACGGACCATGGACACAGACGAGGATGGATGGACACACACACACACACAGCCACAGAAAAGTGCCAACTTGGGGGCAAAGTCCCTTTTTCCACTTGCCACTTCACAATGACCCTCCATCGCCCTCTACTGGCAGAGACTAGCGTCAAGCCAGCTGGCAAACCAGAGGTGTCCTATAAGGTCCTGTTTTGCAGAGCAAAAAGACCGCTTGGAGCTCAGAGGCAATAATTCCATAACTTGCACAGGGATATTCATAAAGTGAGGCAAATAAATTTTCCCCCAACTTCGTTTCTTGCCTTTAAAAATATTTATTAGAAAAAGTCTCAAATGGTACAAAATTCAAAATAGAAAAAAATACACACTTTGAATAGTCAACTGCAACCTGTTCCCCACCCACTCAGTTCTCTGCCCCCAGAACCCACAGTTATCAGTGTATTGTGTATCTTTCAGAGCTGTTCGAGGTACACATAAAATGCTTTGTTTTTTTAATTTCCATTTTACAAATTTTACAACAAAATCTTCTATTTTACACAACTTTAAAATATCTCGGCAGTTACATCTATTAATTTTTCTTTTATGGCCTCTGGCTTAATGTGTCTTGTTTAGGAAGACCATCCATACTTCAAGATTAAAAATATTTTCCCCATATTTTCTTCCAGTACTTTTATATTTTAGTTTTTACAGATATATCTGTAAATCATCTGGGTTTTAATATTTGAATAGAGTGTGAAGTGACGATTAGATTTTATTTTCTTCCAAGTGGGTGGCCATTTTACTGTTTCAGTGTTACCTAATTCATCCTTTCCAGCGGATTCAAACGATTTAATACTGCGGCCCCTAGTCCCCAGTCCCAATCATCCCCAACCGAGGACGGCTACGTCCCACAGGTCCCTCTCCTCCGGGCCTTCCCAGCCCTGCCCCTTCTCTCTCCTGGACCTTCTCGCCTCTTTTGCGGCGTCCCCACCGTGGTGATTCTTCTTGCTGCGTCTAGGCCTCCCTGTACTGCCTTGCGCCCCCTCGGCCTTTCTCCTGACCCTGTTCTCTTTGTGTGAGTCTCTCTTCTCGCGGTGCTTCCTCTTGGGTTCTGCTTGCTCCCCGCCAGCGGCTCCCCCTCCTCCGACCTCCCCGTGCCGCCTCCTCCGGCCTCGGTCCCCTTGGCCCGCCTGCTGGGCGCTGCCGCGGGGCTCCCAAAAGAGGCAACCGGACCCTTCCCTGCCTGGCGCCCAGCGGACGCCTGTGTTCTCTCCCTGCCCAAATGGGCTTGGAAGCCACCGGTGTTTGAAGTAATGATCCTGATTTTTTTGACTGTGGTTTACAGATTCCAGTCTTGGTGGGGCATGAGGAATTTTAGGCCAGGGAAGCACCTGGCTTTCCACAGTCCTCAGCTTTTCCAAGTAAGCGGGGAACACGTGGGGCCTCCCGAAGGGGACTCTCTGCTGCTCCGGCCCCCGAGGCTCAGTGGGGCCCCTTTCTTGGCACGTGGAGTTGTCCCTCACCTTTGTAAAGCAAAGCGTTGGTTGCAATCCTCTGGCTTTCTGCTTTCTAATATAATCCTCCAGTTCAAGTTGAAAAGAGTCAGAAGCCTTAGAATTTTCCATTATATTGACTACGGATGAATCACTGCTAGGGAAAATGGGGGAAACCTTCTGTTAAATGTATTATTTTGCTATGCATCTTTTTGTGTGTCCTAAAAAAAAGATCAGACTCCAATTTCTAGGGGAGATTATATCATGTAATATACTGTAAGTACTACGTAGTCATTGATTTTTAAAATATATTTTTGATATAGACTGAGAATCATGAAATATAATGGACTAAGAAAATGAGCCTTAAAACACTGTAAATTTGAGGATCTATAAATGCGTAATAAATATAACATAGATAGGCATAAAATTTATCAGTAGTTACCCCAGATTTAGGGGAAATTACATAATTTTAGTCTTAATTGTTCTGAATTTTTGCCATAAATACTATCACTTGTGTGATTATAAAAAAAAAAAAAAAATTGCAGGGTGCGGTGGCTCACGCCTGTAATCCCAGCACTTTGGGAGGACGAGGTGGGCGGATCATGAGGTCAAGAAATCAAGACCATCTTGGCCAACATGGTGAAACTCCGTCTCTACTAAAAATACAAAAATTAGCTAGGCATTGTGGCGAGAGCCTGTAGTCCCAGCTGCTAGGGAGGCTGAGGCAGGAGAATTGCTTGAACCCGGGAGGGGGAGGTTGCAGTGAGCTGAGTTCGCGCCACTGCACTCCAGCCTGACGCCTGGCGACAGAGCAAGACTCAGTCTCAAAAAAAAAAAATTAAGTTGTTTCAAGAAAATAGACATTCAAGCAGCTAAATCTAAAATCATTCATAAATTCTACAAAAACAGAACAAGCTAGTCCTGTGCTTATCATATGCCAAGAAAGAAATAATAGATCATTAAACATATTCCCGGGTCACTCACATACTATCTATGTTAAATCTAATAGTTGAGGTGAAAAAACAGAAGATGCTATTTATTGTGTTAAAATCCCAAACTACGATTTTCCTTCTTTTTTTTTTTTTAACAAGTGAAGAAACTGAGTCACAGATAATTTGAGTTGCTTACTTAAGGTCACACACAGCCAAAAAGAACAAGCAGGATTTAAAAACCCAGGAGAGAGGATTCAGAGCCTGCTTGTTCAGTCATACTCTGTAGCTCAGAATGCTTTTCATCTCTGAGGTTGCTACCAACCTTATAGGTGTTCTGGGGACTAAGACAGTGATTACAACTGAAGGGCTGGGGATAGCACTGGGGATGCAGCAAGTGGCCAGTGACTGGTAGCTGTTAATATTCTGATTAAGATACCGGAATGAGGGCCTGCAGCGTTAAATGTTTTACTATTGGTCTATTCTGAGAACTCGCCTCCATTTTATTTGATTAATTTCTTCTTCTTCTTTTTTTTTTTTTTTGCATCAGGGTCTTGCTCTGTCACTCAGGCTGGAGTGCAATGTTATGATCATGGGTCACTGAAGCTCTGAACTCAGTTAGAGGGAGACACCCACTGCTCCACACCTCACAGTCAGCATCATCAGCAGGTCCTGCCAATTGCTCTATTTTCAAAACTCGTCCAGAATCTGACCAATTCTACCTAAACTGCTCTCGCCTGGGCCAGGGTGCCACATGTCAGGGCAGTCACCCTTCACTGGTCTCCCAGCACCTGCTCAATGAGCCTATTTCCAAACCAATTGCCAGGATAACCATTTTAATGTGATGTCATCCTGGCTATCTCAAAACCATCAGAGGGCGGGTGCGGTGGCTCATGCCTGTAATCCCAGCATTTTAGGAGGCTGAGGTGGGCGGATCACCTGAGGTCAGGAGTTCGAGACCAGCCTGGCCAACATGGTGAAACCCTGTCTCTACTAAAACTACAAAAATTAGCTAAGTGTGGTGGCACACACCTGTAATCCCAGCAACTCGGGAGGCTGAGGCAGGAGAATCACTTGAACCCAGGAGGTAGAGGCGACAGAGCGAGACTCTGTCCTAAAACGAACAACAAAAAAACCATCAGAGGGCTTCTCCATCCCTCCCTCAGAACGAAGTCCAGATCCCCACAGTGCCTACAAGGCCTAAGACTGCAGGTCACTCCCTATCCTGAGGCCTCCGGTTTCCTTCTGACTACCATCCTCATGCTCCTCCTCGCCAGTGACACTTCCCAGCTGGAAGGTAGCAGAGAGGCACACCCTGGCCTCAGGGCCTCCCTGTCCCTAAGCCTGCAAAGCTCTTCATCTCTGCACCCACACTGGAATCCCCGTGCCTCCCTGGTCTTAGCTGGAATGTTACCTTCTCAGAGTTTTAATGACCCTCCCCATGGGACACCCTCTGCCCCTTCCCTGCCTCATTTTCCTCCATGGCATCACCATTTCCTAATAGAGTGCTTTAAGATATTGAGATATCTTGAGGGTTTTGAGACAGGGTCTCGTGCTGTTGCCCTGTCTGGAGTGCAGTGGCACCATCACGTCTCACTGCAGCCTTGACCTGGGGTGAAGTAATCGATTACTCAATTACTCCCACCTCTGCCACCTGAGTATCTGGGACCACAGGTGCATGTGACCACGTCTGGTTCATTTTTTGTATTTTTAGTAGAGATGGGGTTTTGCCATGTTGCCCAGGCTGGTCTGGATCTCCTGAGCTCAACAATCCACCCATTTTGGCTTCCCAAAGTGCTGAGATAATAGGCATGAACCACTGCACCTAACTGAGATGTTAAGATGCTGGTTCTCTTGGCTGGGCCTGGTGGCTCATGCCTGTAATCCCAGTACTTTGGGAGGCCCAGGTGGAGGGATCACTTGAGGTCGGAGTTCAAGACCAGCCTGGCCAACATGGTGAAACCCCATCTCTACTAAAAATACAAAAATTAGCCAGGTGTGGTGGCACATGCCTATTATCCCAGCTACTTGGGAGGCTGAGGCAGGAGAATCGCTTGAACCAGGGAGGCGGAGGTTGCAGTGAGCCAAAATGGCGACACCACTCCAGGCTTGGCAACAGAGTGAGGCTCTGCCTCAAAAAAAAAAAAAAAAAAGGGTGGGTGGGGGGGGCCGGGCGCAGTGGCTCACGTCTGTAATCCCAGCACTTTGGGAGGCCGAGGGGGGCAGATCATGAGGTCAAGAGATCGAGACCATCCTGACCAACATGGTGAAACCCCGTCTCTACTAAAATACAAAAAAATTAGCTGGGCATGGTGGCGCGCGCCTGTAGTCCCAGTTACTCAGGAGGCTGAGGCAGGAGAATTGCTTGAACCCGGGAAGCAGAGGTTGCAGTGAGCCGAGATTGCACCACTGCACTCGAGCCTGGCGCCTGGCGACAGAGCAAGACTCTGTCTCAAAGAAAAAAAAAAAGAAAAAAGAGGAAAAAAAAAAGACCCTGGTTCTCATCCTGCATTTCTACTGAGCTC
The DNA here is from genome assembly GCF_030222135.1 of Aotus nancymaae. Classification (NCBI taxonomy): domain Eukaryota; kingdom Metazoa; phylum Chordata; class Mammalia; order Primates; family Aotidae; genus Aotus; species Aotus nancymaae. The sequence continues at coordinate 13,179,105 of NW_026988429.1, forward strand.
CCTAGCAATGCTGATACTGCTCATACCCAGACCACGCCTTGAGTAGCAAGAACCTAACAATTTAACGTTTATATTTGGTCTGTTTTCTATCCTACCACACTTGGATGTAAGCTCCTCACGGGTAGAGATTCCTTGACTGCTGTTACCTCAACATGTCAAATTGTGCTTGACGTAGATGCTTAATAAATACTCGCTGAACGAATACATGAGTGAACAATGGCCCTGACTTCTCCCAACATGTTCAGGTCCACTAAGAACCCTAGATCTAAGGAGTCCTACCACTTCAGCCGTGCTCTCCACACAGCCTCCTCTCATTTGCCCCTCAGCCATCTTCCTTAACAACTAGCCATCCAAACGCTGCCAAACGTCAGCACAAAAGAGAAACGTCTAGTTCACTTCTTACCTGGAATCACTGTCATGCATTAGTTTACTGAGAGAAATTTCCACAAAAAAGATGGAACCCTCACCTCCTTTAGACTAGAAGTCGTTGGGGTCGTGTAAGTAGAGATCCCGCAGGCCCCACAGAGTGCAGAGGCCCACCTGGTTAGAACTCAGAAGGAAGTTAGGAGCCCTAGCACAGTGGAAGATGCTTTACCCTGAGCTTCAGGAGAATAATCCCAGCTTCCCCGCTGCTCACCCGTCCCAGGAAGCAGGAAGCCACACCCCCTCTTTCGCCCCGCCTCTTTGGTTTCAAGCCCCCTCATCCCACAGCTCCACTCTCGGAGGAACAAATCCAATCACAGACACTAAAGTGATTTAGGAACACCCAAGTTAATCGCCTTGGAACGCAATCAGCCTATAACCTAATCAGTGTTACTAATCCTGTCTGAAGAGTTTATCTTGAAAACAATTTAATAAAACGCTAATTCTTAATTTGTGAAATACAGCATACATGCAGAAATGTGCACAAAATAAAAATCTACAGCACAATGGTTTATCACTAAGGCAAAGTCCATCCAACCACCATTCAGGTCAGTAAACAGAACTGAGCCACATGCCAGATGCGTCTCCTTTCCCTCCTAACCTTCACTGTCCTTTTGTCTTCCATTAGCCTGTGTCTTTTAGGGGAATCTCATTGTTGCTTTTCTGGATAGTTTATTACTTACATGTAAGTCTCGAAATGCTATAGTTTTGCCTGTTTTTTGGATTGTACTTTATATAAATGGAATTGTACACTGCACTTTTTTGTACAGTGTATTTCTGAATTTTACCACGTTCATTTTCATAGCTATATGATATTCTATTTTTAAAAATATATATATTTCATAGACTATGTATGTGTGCATTATGTGGATGGATACTAACAGATTATTGATCTGTTCAAGGGCATTGTGATTGTCCCCAGTCCAGGCCATTTTAAACACTGTCATGAATATTCTTGTATATACTTCCTGACATACATAAACTTGCATTACTACAGAGTGTTTACCTAGGAGTGGGATTTCCGTGCTACACAGCATGGTATATTCAGCTTTACCAGACATAGTAATACCAAAGGTTTTTCAAAAGAGGTTAATATTTTTTTTTTTGAGACAGAATTTTGCTCTTGTTGCCCAGGCTGGAGTGCAGTGGTGCGATCTTGGTTCACTGCAGCCTCCGCCTCCCAGGTTCAAGCAATTCTGCCTCAGCCTCCTGAGTAGCTGGGATTACAGGCGCCCGCCACCATGCCCAGGTAATTTTTTGTATTTTTAGTAGAGAAGGGGTTTCACAAGCCGGGTGCGGTGGCTCACGCCTGTAATCCCAGCACTTTGGGAGGCTGAGGTGGGTGGATCACCTGAGGTCAGGAGTTTGAGACCAGCCTGACCAATATGGTGAAACCCTGTCTTTTAAAAAAAAAAAAAAAGAGAAGGGGTTGCGCCATGGTGGCCAGTCTCAAACTCCTGGCCTCAAGTGGTCCACCCACCTCAGCCCCCCAAAGTGCTGGGATTACAGGTGTGAGCCACCGGCCCAGCCATTTTTCCTTATCTATCTTCTACGAATGAGCCCTCTGCTGGCTCTGTGTGTTGCCCTGTATTTTCATTCCATGAGTGGTGGTATCTTGTGGTGACCATTCTTAATTTTAATGTTGTCAAACTTAGCAATCACACTTAAAGGGTTAGTGCTTTTTAATATCATGTTTAGGATATGTTTTCCTAATCCTAGACAGGGGTTTCTCCACGTGGCAGTGTAGACATTTTGAGTGATATAATTCTTTGTTGAGAGGAGCTGTCCTGTGCATTATGGCATGTTTAGCAGCATCCCTGGCCTCTATCACTAGATACCAGTGGCAACTCCCTTCCCTCAGTTGTGACAACCAAGAATGTCTTCAGACATTGCCAGAAGTCCCCACGTTTCAGAAACATTGCCATAGATCATAAACATATTATCATATGATGCCTTATAAAGTCTTCATAGTGGGCCAGCACAATGACTCACACCTGTAATCCCAGCACTATGGGAGGCCAAGGTGGGAGGATCACTTGAGGTCAGGAGTTCCAGACCAGTCTTGCCAACATGGCAAAACCCTGTCTCTACTAAAAATACAAAAATTAGCTGGGTGTCATGGTGCACACCTGTGATTCCAGCTACTTGGGAGGCTGAGGGAGGAGAATTGCTTTAACCCGGCGGGCGGAGGTTGCAGTGAGCTGATTGTGCCACTGCACTCCAGTCTGGGTGACAGAGTGAGACTGTCTCAAAAAAATAAAAAAATAAAAAATAAAAGCTTCATAAATACATAATTCAACTGGAATTGATTTTTGTGCAAGCTGTGAGGCAGGCATCCTACTTTATTTGTTTGAAGATATGGTGGGGGGAACCCAAAGGGTTTGTGTTTTTTCTATTCTCTCAACAATCAGAAGACTTCTGTGACCAAATGTATGGTTTTTCCCCTACACACCAAGCAAACAATAAATTCTGCAGCTGACACCAGCAGGTGCCCTCTAATCAAATTCAGTTCTCACACTCTCAACCTAGAGATGGCGTCAGGTCCCACAGGTTGAGGACGCAGTCCCCAAGACTGCCCCTGCCCCCCCAAACCCCCCCAACTTTGGAGACCAGTTGCACACCCCAGGCTGTTTTACTTGTGCCTCTAATCAACCAGCTATGAATTAGGGTTCCCAGGACCTCCTCCTTAGGTTCAGTTAATTTGCTAGAGTGGCCCACAGAACTCAGGGAAACACTTACTTATAGTTGCTAGTTTATTATAAAGTATATTAGAAAGGATATCTATGAACACTAGATGAAGAGATGCATAGGGTGAGATATGGGGGAAGGGGGTGAAGCTTCCAGGTCCTCCCCAAGCTCCTCCCCAGTGTGTTACCCTCTAGGAATCTCCATGTGTTCAGCTGTCCACAAGCTCATATAAACCCTGTCCTTTTGGGTTTTTATGGAGGCTTCACTACATAGGCATGATTGATTAAACCACTGGCCATTGGTGATCAACTTAGCCTTCAGCCCCTCTCCCCTCCCTGGAGGTTGAGGGGTGGAGCCAAAATCCCACTCCTCTAATCCTGCCTTGGTCTTGCCAGTGACCAGCCCCCTTCTGAAGCCACCTAGGAGCTGCCAGCCATTAGTCAACTCATTAGCACACAAATATATCATTTTGGAGAGTCTAAGGATTTTAGGAGTTGTATGCCAGGAAACGGGAAGAAGACCAAATATGTATCTCACATTATCACATACCATACTTTTCCAACACCATTTATTGAAGTTTGTCTTCCTCGCTGCTCTGAAGTTCTTTGTTATTTTTTTCTCACATTGGGCTGGTAACAGGCAGACCTTACAAGGTTTGAGGGAGGCACATCCCACACATGAGTGTGAAAAGCCAATCATCACGCTGATGAACTGCAAACAGATCTGACTTTGTTATTCAACAAATGTCCATTTGCTCATGGTTCTGCTTCTGGTTTCTGTATTCTGTCATATCTTTGCACCAGTACCTCTCTGTCTTCATTGCTATAGTTTCATGAGAAATCTTTATATTTGCTAGAGCAAGTCGTCTCCCTATTCCATCTTTCCGTATTCAAGTATGTGTGTGGATTTCTCTTGGCATTTTGTTTATATATAAACTTTAAATCTGGCTCATCAATTTCTGAAAACACTTGTAGTTTTGCTTGGGGCTACACTGAATCTGTAGGTTAATTTGAGGAGAACTGACATCTTTCCAACTTTAAACTTTCAGTATATGAACGTGGCTTATGCCTCCATTTATATGAGCATGCTTTATTCTTTTATGTTCCCAGAAGACGGACTTTGTCCACCAAACTTTTCCTAGTCCCAGAATCTTGAAAGGTCACACGTTTTAAGCCCAATGCCACATATAATGCTTGTGCAGTTTGTGGGTTTGATTTATGTCAGATGTAATTTCATTTAAAAATTTTTTATTTTTATTTTTATTTTGAGACAGGGTCTTACTTTGTCACCCAGACTGGAATACAGTGGCGTGATCACTGCTCACTGAAGCCTCAATTTCCCAGGCTCCAGTGATCCTCCCACCTCAGCCTCCTGAGCAGCTGGGACCACAGGCTTGTGCCACAGGCATGCACACAAGCGCTGCCCCACCCACACTCCTTAAGGCTCTTCCAGCCCAGGAATAAACCTTGGTGTGGAGCATTTATATGCTAAAGAGATCACTTTCTTGCTCATTTTATCCGTTATTTCCATGGCTCTCTCTTGTCCCTAAGCTGCTCCTGTGTCTGCAGTTTCACCCTGAAGGGCCAAAAGTTCCAATAACCAAGTAAAGCCCATGCTTGCTTAGCCCACAAAGGGGAACAAGTACTGCGTACTTCCCATTTCAACATTTCTTTTGGGGGTACCAGGGTATAAAACTCCCTTGTCCTGGTTTTATTATTTATTTATTCATTTATTTATTTTTGAGACAAGGTCTGCCTCTGTCACCCAGGCTGGAGTGCAGTGGATCTATAACAGCTCACTGCAGCCTCAACCTCCCTAGGCTCAAGTGATCCTCCTACCTCAGGCTCCCAAGTAGCTGGGACTACAGGTGCACACCACCATACCTGGCTAAGTGTTTGCATTTTTTTTCTAGAGACAGGGTTTTGCCATGTCGTCCAGGTTGGTTTTGAACTCCTGGACTCAAGTGATCTCCTTGCATCCACCTCCCAAAGTGCTAGTGTAGCAGGAGTGGCCTCAAGAAACAGACCTTTCAAACACTGAACTGGGAAGGAAGGGGTGATTTATTCAGCCGGGAGCAAGGTGGCATAGTTGCCTAACAGCCAAGCTCGTTTAACAAAGGAAACCTCTGCCTTTATATAGGCTTACAACTCTAGATATTACATGTGTAGGGTCTTGGGTTTACAGTTTTAGAAATTGCATATGAAAGGGTCTTGGTCTTACAACTCTAGAATTTACGTGTGAAAGGGTTTTGGTCTTAGGAGTAGGTATGGGGTATAGTGACTTGGGGGTTGATCTTAAGTAAAAATAATGCCACAAAAAAAACAATGCCTTCCGGAAAGATTCCTCCACACCGTGCCTGCGATCTATAGGAAGGCAATTAGGGTGGCACCCAGTCTGCCAGCCTTTACTTCTATTGAAATGCAGTGTGGGCTGGGTGCAGTGGCTCATGCCTGTAATCCCAGCACTTTGGGAGGCCGAGGCGGGCGGATCATAAGGTTAGGAGATCGAGACCATCCTGGCCATGGTGAAACCCCGTCTCTACTAAAATACAAAAAATTAGCCAGGTGTGGTGGTGCGTGGAGGCTGAGGCAGGGAACCACTTGAATCTGGGAAATGGAGGTTGCAGTGAGCCGAGATCGTGCCACTGCACTCCAGCCTAGTGAAAGAGCAAGACTCCGTTCTCAAAGGGGGGATGGTCTTAGATGCTTAAGGGTGATTAAGGGTCTCCTTCCTCACTAGGATTACAGGCTTGAGACACCATGCCTGTCCTGTCCTGATTTATAACAGACGAGGTCAGGCTGCTCTGCAGCTTTTCTTTTGAAAAAGAAGTATGCAGTTAGATTTCCCTGACTGTTCTTTCCTCAATGAGCAACTCATTTCCCCATCTCCTTTCATCTTGTCATAATGTACCCAAGGATGATATAAACCTGCCTCCACCAACAGCAGAAGAAAGTCTCAAAAACACCACACTTTACCAATCAATGGCTGTGTCCTCAAGCCCATAGCAGTAAATAAGTTTTGCAAATGAAATTTTATTTTACTTATGGAAAGACTAAAGATTTTAAATCCAGAATGCAATTTATCGCTTCTACCCAAGATCAAAGGTAGTATCTGTGCTTGTTAATATAATATCTGACACATCCTCTGGCTGAGGACAAAATAATAAGTGGGTTTTAGGAGCAGAAGACAGTGTAATCTTGCTTCATCCACTAGGTGTGTGGGTCCAACACTGCAATAACAACCAGATCAACGGTGCTCCAGATAAGTGATGATTCCAATACGGCTCTGTCCCTCATGCTCTCCATTTTAATATGAAAACTGCCTTTTTCCCTTTTATTTTTTAAGACAGAATCTCCCTCTGTCACCCTGGCTGGAGTGCAGTGCTCTCCTCACTGCAACCTCCACCTCCAGAGTTCAAGCATTCTCCTGCCTCAGCCTCCCATGTAACTGGGATTACAGGCATGCACCACCACGCCCCAGCTAATTGTTGTATTTTCAGTAGAGACAGAGTTTCACCATGTTGGCCAGACTGGTCTCTAATTCCTGACCTCAAAAATCTGCCCACCTTGGCCTTCCAAAGTGCTGGCATTACAGGCATGAGCCACCGCACCCGGCCTTTCCTTTTTATGTTTTTATTGAGACGGAGTCTCACTCTGTTGACCAGGCTGGAGTGCAGTCACAATCTTGGATCACTGCAACCTCCACCTCCTTGGTTCAAGTGATTTTTTCTTAGCTGGGATTACAGGTGCCCACCACCACATCTGGCTAATTTTTGTGTTTTTAGTAGAAATGGGGTTTCACCATGTAGGCCAGGCTGGTCTTGAATACCTGACCTCGGGTAATCCACCCACTTCAGCCTCCCAAAGTGTTGGGATTACAGGCGTGAGCCACCACACCTGGCCTCCTTTTTATTTTTGTTATTTTTTCAGACAGGGCCTTGCTCTGTTATCCAGGCTGGAGTGCAGTGGCACAATCATGGCTTCTCAACCTCCTGGCTTCATGTGATCCTTCCACCTCAGCTTCTTTTTTTTTTTTCTAAAGATGGGTTTTCACCATGATGGCCAGGCTGGTTTTGAACTCCTGACCTCAGGTGATCCACCCACCTTGGCCTCCCAAAGTGCTAGGATTACAGGCATGAGCCACCATGCCTGGCCCCACCTCAGCTTCTTAGGTAGCTGGGACTACAGGCATGAGCCACCATGCCCAGCTAATTAATTTTTTTTTTTTTGTAGAGTTCCAGGGGCAATGGCTCATGCCTGTAATCCCAGCACTTTGGGGTTGGGAGGCCAAGAGTCCAGATCCCAGGAGTTTGAGACTAGTCTGGGAAACATAGGGGAAGCAATCCTCGCTACAAAAACAAAACAAAATAAAAACCATATATAAAAATATATTTATTTTAAATAAAAACTATATATATATTTATAAAACTATATATATTTACAAAAACTATATATATATAGTTTCCTTCAGGGAAAACTATATATATAGTCGGTTTCCTTCAGGGCTTGCAGCTGGATCAGGCCTGTCAGAAGCAGCTCCTGGGGTGAACTCTGGCATCCAGACAAATGGAACTTGGTGGTGCCCAAACAGGGAAGCCCTCGACTCTGCAGCCCCAGAGGGGGTGTTACAGCCATGCTAACAAGCTCTTTTAGTCCTGCTGTCAGCAGTCTGACAAACAGGGCCATGTTAAGAATGAACTGGGGTGTGTTAACAACTCTGTCAGTCCCATTGCCCTGCTCCCTCTGGAGGTTCCCTGGCTGGCCTGGCCCTGCCACTGTTTCTCATGGCAAGGGGCTGCTGCTGGGAGCAGACAGTGGTGAAGGAGGTGTGGAGGGCTATGGTGTTACTGCCTTCTTCATACGCTTCACTGACACTGGAAGGGTGAGAAGGGTGGAGAAGACATTTATGAAGCAATGAAACAGCTCTCAGTAGAGAGGGGATGTGAGGGTGGTCACTGACCTGAAGTCAGGTGGTCTCTCTCTCAGTGTGGCTGGGTCTGGGGCTTTTATGGGCTCAGAAGTGGGGAATGCATGCTGACTGGTTTATGAATATGCTAAAAAGGCTAAAACAAAGGCACCATTCAAAGGCAGACATGACAGTGTAGAAAACCAATTAGGGGGCAGGGTGTGGGGGCTCATACTTGTAATTCCAGCATTTTGGGAGGCTGAGGCAGGTGGATCATGAGGTCAGGAGTTCAAGACCAGCCTGACCAACATGGTGAAACCCCATCTCTATTAAAAAATACAAAACATTAGTTGGGCGTCATCGCATGTGCCTGTAATCCCAGCTACTCAAGAGGCTGAGGCAGGAGAATCACTCGGGAGGCAGAGGTTGCAGTGAGCTGAGATCATGCCACTGCACTCCAGCCTGGGCAACAAGGTGAAGCTCCATCTCAAAAAAAAAAAAAAAAGGAAAAAAAAGAAAACTATTTGGGGAAGGGTAGGTGTATGTAAAATAGGTGAAGGGTGGGGATCAAGCAGAGGAAAGTGCACCAAACAGGAAGAGAGGTTCTCAATTCAGTGTGTGGATTTATCCAAGATTTGTAGCTTAGCTTTCAGGCTTTAAACTGCCTTTGGTTTCAAAATTGGGTTTCACTGGGGATACACTGCTAGCTGCTTAGGGGTTTGTCTGCCTCCTGCTGCTTTTAATTTTTTTAATTTTTTAATTTTAATTTTTTTAAAAAGATGGGGTTTCACCATGATGGCCAGGCTGGTCTTGAACTCCTGACCTCAGGTGATCCACCCACCTCGGCCTCCCAAATGCTAGGATTACAGGCGTGAGCCACTGCGCCTGGCCTCCTGCTGCTATCAAAAGTACTAAAGTAATGCATCTAGCCTGAGGGCTGCCCCTAGTCCCGCCATCAGAGGGTTTTTTTTTTTTTCTTTTTCTTTTGTTTTAATTAAAATTTTAATTCAAAGGGACTAACATAGAGGTTTTTTTTTTTTTATTACCGTATATGTTGAGTATTCATGCTATGCCAAGCACTTCCCATATATTTTCTCATTTAATCCTCAAAATAGCAAGGGTGATTGCCTTATCTCCATCCTGTAGGTGAGAAAGCTGAGGATCAGAGAAATTAAGAAACTCACATGAGGTCATGTGGTATGTAAGTTAGTTTTTGCTGCATCATAAGCCACCCAACTATTTATGATTTCAGACAGCTAACACTTGTTTCTCAACAATTGTGTGGGGGCTGGATGGCCAAGAGGTCTCATATCTGAGGGACAGGAGGAGCTCATCATCAGCTGGGTGATGGGGATGCGACCACAAGTCTCATTATCCAGCAGAGCTTGAACACAGGGGTTGAGTTCCAAAAGCAGCATAAGGACAGCAACACAAGAACCTTCCAGGGCAGGGCGTGGTGGCTCACGCCTGTAATCCCAGCACTTTGGGAGGCCGAGGAGGGCGGATCACCTGAGGTCAGGAATTCAAGACCAGTCTGACCAACATGGTGAAACCCTCGTCTCCAAAAAATAAATAAATAAAAGAAAAGAAAAGAACCTTCCATGTCTCACTTACGTCATATTTGCTATTCTCCCATTGGCCAAAGCAGGTCACAAGGGCATGGCCAGCCAGTAGGGAGGGGACAACCAAAGGGTGGATACAGGGAGTGAGAATTGCTGCCATTTTCTCCAACAAAGAATCTACCATCCATAACTTGTAAGTGTACAAATCAAAACCAAGTTTGTCTTACTTGAAGGTTCAAAACTGTCTTGGAGCTACTGTCCGGGGTCTAGGAATCCAGAACATTCCACATATTGCCTAAGTCAACAACCTGTTGCGTACACACACTTGCAACTGTTTTGCAAATGTATATGGATCTGATTGTCATTGATAAAATGCAAATTAATTTAGAAGTATTAATCAAGTCATAGAATAATTTTGTTGTGTTTTCTAATCAACAGATATTTATGTAATTTTGAGGCAGCTCTTCACAAAATATTTATTAGTTACAAAAGGAAGTCACTTCACAGTGGAAAAATCTGGCAGGTACCACTTTAATCAAGTAACAAAAATGAACATCATCAGTAATAGGACAAATTGCAATCGTGTGTCTCCTGACAGTCCAGCAAGAAGAACACAGCATCACTTTTATGATGTTCCTGCCAATATACATAATTGGAATCTCATCCTAAAGCAACAAATTCAAATTAAGAAAAATTCTACAAAATAATTGGCCTATAATAGAAATGTAAAGGTCATGAAAGTCAAGGAAAGCCTGAAGAATTTGTTCCAGACTTAAGATGAAAGAGACATGAGAAATGAATGCAGTAGTGATTCTGAACTGGATCTTGACTTGGCAAAACTTGAATAGGTCTGTTGGATGGATGGTAGAAATGTATTAATGTTGACTTCCTGATTTTGCTAGCTATATTAAAATTTTATAGGAAACAGTCCTTGTTTATAGAAGACACACAGTATTTAGGGGTTATAAGGAGTTAGGTCAGGAACTTTCAAATTGTTCAGCGAAACAAAAGTTCTTTGTACTTTAATTCCAAGACTTCTATAAATTTGAGATTTTAAAAATACTTAAATAAAAACTCCTTTAAAGTCTCTCAACATGCTGACCTAATCATAGATTTTTAAATTTGTTTTTATTTTTATCAAGGTTTCATGTGCCCATAGTTTGAAGTGTTGAATCATTTTTATTTACTTATTAAAAAACATTTTTTAATGCCACTCCATTCAGAGGTAATGAAGTCTGGTCACCCAGGCTGGAGGGCAATGGCGCAATCTCGGCTCATTGCAACCTCTGCCTCCCAGGTTCAAGCAATTCTCCTGCCTCAGCCTCCCAAGTAGCTGGGATTACAGGCGACTGTCACTATGCCCTGATAATATTTGTATTTTTAGTAGAGACGGGGTTTCACCATGTTGCTCAGGCTGGTCTTGAACTCCTGACTTAAGTGATCCACCCGCCTCAGCCTCCCAAAGTGCTAGAATTATAGGCATGAGCCACTGCACCTGGCCTGAAGTGTTAGTCTTTTTTCTTTTTAAGAAAAGTAGTTCCCTTATCTCCACTTTCCCCCCTTTCCTGTACCTCAGAGACAACTGCTTTCAGCTGATTATCTTGACAGGTATGACCTTCTTTCCACATACTGCTTATGTCATTTTTTTTTTTGAGACAAGGTCTTGCTCTGTTCTCCAGGATGGAGTGCAGTGGCGCTATTGTAGCTCACCACAACCTTGAACTCCTGGGCTCAAAATGATCCTCTAGCTTCAGTCTCCTGAGTACCTGGGACTACAGGCACATGCCACAATGCCTGGCTAATTTATTTTTGCAGAGACAAGGTATCACTATGTTGCCTGGCTGGTCTCTAACTCCTAGGCTCAAGTGATCCTCCCGCCTGGACTCCCAAAGTGTTGGGATTACAGGTGTTAAATCAAGTTTAGCCTAAAGCTACCTCCTTACATATTTAAGCTTGGCCTAAAGGTTTCTCTGTATATCGTGACAAGTGGAGGTGTAAACTGACTACACTTGTGCCAATCACTGAGTTTTGGCCAATCAAATGTAGCCAGCTGTTCAAACCATCTTCAGATGAGGTAAATGCCAAGCTGCAGCAATCCAGCTGTTTCTGTAACTCACTTCCATTTTCCATAAAGCTTCCGCCATATGATTACACTGGAGTGTCCAAGCCTACTCTGACTGGGAAGGCTGCCCGATTCTCGAACTGTTTATTGCTCAATTAAACTCCTTTAATTTAATTTGGCTGAAGTTTTTCTTTTAATCACAGGTGTGAACCATCGTACCAGGCAGTCCTAAATTTTTAAAAACTATTAAGTCATAGTTACTTCCTCAAGACTGTCATCATCACATACTTATAGTGTGCCCTTGCTCAATTTTTATTGTTTTAATTTAAAATTTTGAAAAAGGACCTACATGCACTACTAAGTGTAGTTCAGTGGTGTGCTGCTAACTACTGAACCATGGCATCTATTTTGTTTTTGTTTTTTTGAGATGGAGTCTCGCTCCGTTGCCCATGCCGTAGTGCAGTGGCACAATCTTGGCTCACTGCAACCTCCTCCTCCCAGGTTCAAGAGATTCTCCTGCCTCAGCATCCAGAGTAGCTGGGATTAGAGGCGCATGCCACTGTGTCTGGCTAATTTTTTTGTAGTTTTTAGTAGAGATGGGGTTTCACCATCTTGGCTAGGCTGGTCTTGAACTCCTGACCTCATGATCCACTAGCTTGGCCTCCCAAAGTGCTGGGATTACAGGCATGAGCAACTGCTCCTGTCCTGTGTGCTTGGCAACCGGCTCACGTGAAATGATTATGGAAACCCGAAACAACCCACAATCCGCCATCTGTAAACTGGAGAACTAGGAAAGCCCATGGTGTAATTCAGTCAGTGTGAAGTCCTGGGAACTTAGGGGTTAGGGTGGCGCTGATGGTGTACACTCTAGCTGAGTGTGAAGGCCTGAGAACCAGGAGCACCAATGTCCAAGGGAAGGAGAAGATGGATGTCTCAGAGAAAAAAGAGTAGGCAAATTTGCCCGTCTTCCTCCTTTTTGTTCTGGTTGGGGCCTCAACAAATTGGATGATGCTCACATTGGGAAGGCCATCTACTTTACTAATTCACCAATTCAAATGTTAATCATCTCTTCTGGAAACACTTTCACAGACACACCCAGAAACAATGTTTTACCAGCTACTCAGACATCCCTCAGCCCAGTCAAGGTGACACACAATTAAAAATCAGAGACTGTTAAAAAAAAAAAATCACGGATGAGACGAATCAGAGTATACATGATAATAAAAGCTTAAATAATAATGATTTTATCCAGTATTTATCTTTTCAGTCTAAAAATTATATTTTAGAATAAAAAATGGGAAGGGCAGATAACTTTTGTGAATTTCCATCTCCCTAACATGGTAAAAATAATTTTAGCAAAAAAATTTTAATGTTAATATTATAATAGACATGTAAACACAACATTGTAGAATACAAAGATAATTTTTTCTGTTTTCTTTTTTTAAGTGGGGGTTGAGAATTTTCATTTCACAGAGGCTTCCTGTCATCCAAGGCATTTTTAGAGGCCAGTCTTTCTAGTCATATTAGATAATGAGGAAGATGAAGTAACTGACTTCCCCAAAGTCACATAACTTTATAGCATAGCTGGGACTAAACTTCTGGGATTCAGATTTCCAGGCCATCAGTCTTTCTATCACAAAATAGTGATGCTTAAATACCTGAGATGCATATCATTAAAAAGGGCATTATTAGAATGAAACACTGACTAGGACAGAATAATTTAATGACATTTTATATCTTATAAACTCCTCTCTTCAGTTTTAACTATTTGAAAAAATTGTGAGCATGTCAGAAGCATGTGAACCAGAGCAACTCCATCCTGAATAGGAGCTGGGTAAAAGGCTGAAACCTACTGGGCTGCATTCCCAGATGGTTAAGGCACCGTAGGCCACAGGATGAGATAGGAGGTCAGTACAAAATACAGATCATAAAAACCTTCCTGATAAAACAGGCTGCAGTAAAGAAGCCGGCCAAAACCCACCAAAACCAAGATGGCCAGGTGAGTGACCACTGGTCGTCCTCACTGCTACACTCCCACCAGCGTCATGACAGTTTACAAATGCCATGACAACCTCAGGAAGTTACCCTATGTGGCCTAAAAGAGGGATGCATGAATAAGCCGCCCTTTGTTTAGCCTATCATCCAAAAATAGTCATAATAATGGAGAACCAGCAGCCCTCAGGTCTGCTCTATGGAATAGCCATTCTTTCATTCGTTTACTTTCCTAATAAACTTGCTTTCACTTTATTCTGTGGACTTGCCTTGAATTCTTTCTTGTGGAGATCCAAGAACCCTCTCTTGGGGTCTGGATTCGGACACCTTTCCTGTAACATCATTCTGACGACCACTGAAGGGAATATAGTGAGGAAATCCCCAACCCAAAGGCTAACTTGGGGTAAGTGGTGGGGTCCTGTAGCAGTCAGTCATAGATTTCTACCTTAAAAACCAGGTTCAAATATGAATAAGCAAGGTATAACAGATAAGGAATTTTAACAACTTAGATCTTGCCTCTTAAGTATGAACTGCCAAGTTATTCTGTTCTCCTCCCAAGAGAAAAATCATTGTTAAATAGGAAAAGATTGACACAGAACAACATGTAGAAATTATAATACTTTATTATAAATATTTCCAGAATAGAAATTGATTTTGTATCAATATTCTTTGAAACTTTAGAAACTCTATGTAACCTAAGCTTATTATTTTAATGTATTTCATTTTCCACTTTCCAGCTTAGAAAATACACTGCAAGTTAGATCTAAGGAGAAAAAAATTGCCATCATAGAGAAAAACCAATAAACATAAAATACCCAACTCAAAACTATAACAAACTCAATCTAGAAATAGATTCTGCAAAGTCCATTAATCCTCTTAAAATAAATAACCTCCCAAGAGAAAATAATTCCACCATCAAAGCAATTTAATTAATAAAAGCAGAGCCACTTTCATTAGAAGAAATTACACTGTATGTGAGAAAAATGTAATAACGCTTTTAGAAAATGAGGAAAAGTAATTTCTGTGTTGAAGAGCAAGCATGCTAAACACTTTCTGTTCACATGGCCTTTGTTAGAAATTAAAGATCCTATTCATATAAGAAAAGTGATATGAACATGGACATCATAAAACCATGCTCTCAACTATTTTTTCAATTTAACTTTGGGAGAACCAACTTTGAAAGCTTCAAAATCCAAGAATAGACTGGTCCCAAAGCATTTCCTCCTCTGTCCTTTCTTGGCCTTGTTCCTTTTTCTTTCTCGTATGCTTACGTTCCTCTTTCTTAGAGACTACCTCTTGGCTTTTTTTCTCCTTCCGATTCTTAAGCTTTTCTGTACTGACATGTACGGTTTCTGTTTCCACCTCTGTTTTCTTTCTTTGGATGCTCTTGTGTTTGTCTAAATCAATTTCCTCACAACTTTTTTTTCTCTTATGCTTGGCCCGCTCCTCCTCTGATTTTTCTCTGCCTTCCTCTGGGTGCCTTTTCCTCTTCTGATATATCTGTTTGTGACTGGCTTGATGGGTACTGGTACTATTATCTGAGGAGAAGTGCTTATAAACTCTAGATTCTACACCATGTGAGCCACACATATATTCTTGCTGGTTAAAGTTTAAGGGTACTGGTTTTTCTGAGAAACAGTCCCTGGTGAACTGACAGTAGCTCAGAGAATCTTGTCTCAATGTGGTGTCATGGGTTGGTAACCACTGAGGCAATTGATTTTCCACTGTTTGTGAAATATTGCATGATCTTGGGTAGGTCTGGATGGTTTCAGATGGGAGTCTTCGATTAAACATTCTATACATGCATCTGGAATCAACCTCTCCTTTGTACCCACAGGTTTCCAAATAGTCTTCTCTCATCTTTCTGAAACAAGTCTTTGGCTCTAAACCTCTGGCTTTCTGTACTTTAATATAATCTTCAAGTTCATCTTGAAAAGAGTCATATGTCTTCTTTGAATGCTTCATTAGGTTGACAAAATGGGATGTTCTGCAAAGAAGGGAAAAAATTCTTACCAGATTATCTTGTCCTGAGTATTTCCTTTGCTCTTTTTTTAACTTTTTTGTCCGAGATCGAGTCTCGCTCTGTTGCCTAGGCTGGAGTGCAGTGGGGGCACACTTGGGTCACTGCAACCTCCGCCTCCCAGGTTCAAGCATTCTCCTGCCTCAGGCTCCCAAGTAGCTGGGATCACAGGTGCGTGCCACCACACTGAGTTTTCTTATTTTTAGTAGAGACAGGGTTTCACTATGTTGGCCAAGCTGCTAGCAAACTCCTGATCTCAAGTGATCCACCCGCCTCAACCTCCCAAAGTGCTGGGATTATAGGCATGAGCCACTGCACCCGACCTCCTTTGCTCTTGAAAAGCTTTGAAAAACAAAGCAGCTCAAACAAATTACAACCTAATTCAGCATAAAAGTTGAATATCTTGACATTATATGCCAAAAGGTAGCATCAAGATGGTCAGATACCTCCCAGGTCATATACCAGTAACTTTACTCTTCTCAGAAGTGGGAGGAACAGGGCAGAAAGGAACTGATGCACATGTTGCTGTCATAGGGCTAAAATGTGAGACAAGTAGGGATGTATAGATCAGAACCACACATCCATGGTGGGTGGCTTGATATGAATGTAAAAATAATTTCTGAAGTTCTCATGAATTGGTTTCCTGTACATTAGTTTCTAAGAGAAGTAAAAACCACAGATATAGAATTTGATTTTTAATATCTTCAGTTTACTCAAGATAAAATAAACATACTCACCTGATGAGAGTACTGTAAGACTTAACAATAAAAGGATGTTTATAGAACTGTTTGGGAAATGAGAAATTCAGTTATAAGATGAAAACTACTTTTAGGTAACAGTTATGAGTGAAGATGAAGAAACAGAGTTCTGTATCTTCTGTGTAGGGCTTGGATTTCATTCCACTACTTCTGATTGGTGAAAAAAGCATTCTAGAATGACTTCTGGTTTGTTCTCTCTTAAAGTACTGAGGAAGGGAAGAAACGGGTAAAAACTGAAAGGGGATAGGACTGATGTCGAGAAAAGTTTCAGAAGAAATTCACAGTACATATACCGTTTTTGTTTGCTTGTTTGATTTTTTTTTGGGGGGGGCAGCAGGACTGTTCCTGATTCTCTTTCTTTTCCTTACCTCAAATCCTGAATAAATACAAATATAGCAGAAAAATGTACTTACTATGAGATTACAATGCCATATATATGTATATATATACACACACATATATATTTTACATACATACATATATACACACACACACACATATATATTTTTTTTTGAGATGGAGTCTTGCTCTATCACTCAGGCTGGAGTTCAATGGCACAATCTCATCTTACTGCAACCTCCACTTCCAGGGTTCAAGTGATTCTCCTGCCTCAGCCTCCCAAGTAGCTGGGACTACAGGTGTACACCACCACGCCTGGCTAACTTTCGTACTTTTAGTAAAGGCAGGGTTTTACCATGTTGGCTAGGCTGGTTTCCAACTCCTGACCTCAGGTGATCCGCCTGCCTCAGCCTCCCAAAGTGTTGAGATTACAGGTGTGAGCCACTGTGCCCGGCCTGCCAATATATTTTTGGTGATATATTTAATCTCAAAAAATTAGGAGGGAGTATATCCCATGTAGAACTGAACGTTTCTTCCCTTTAGCAGAAACAAGTGTGGTATAGTGCTCTAGAGTCTGACTAATGATCAGCCAGTTTTTTAAATTTGGAAATTTGACGTTAAAAAGAAAATGAAAATGAAGCCTAATTTGACAAGTTAGAAAATATAGTTCTGTTCAACTTAAATAGCATAAAAACCCTGACTAATGTAACAAATACTTGCTTAAATATGGGCAAACTATTTTAATCTATACTCCAGAAAAGAATATATGCAAATGACCAATAAGCACATGGAAAAATGTTTAAAATCATTAATCAGCAAGTAAATGTGAATTAAAACCACAATGAGATACCACTATGCACTTACTAGAATGACTAAATGAAAGACTGACAATACCAGTGCTGATAAAGGATGTGGAACAGTTGGAACGTTCATACATTGCTGATAGGAATGTAAAATGGTACAACCACCTGAAAAACAGTTTGGCAGTTTCTTAAGAAGTTAATCATGAGGGGTGGGGTTAAAAAAAAAAAAAGAAGTTAAACATATATTTACCATATGGTGCAGTTATTCTACTTCTATGTATTTACTTAAAGGAAAAGGAGATATAGTCATGTACTGCATAACAATGTTTTGGTCAACAATGGACTGAATATATGACGGTAGTCCCATAAAATTATAGTGGAGCTGAAAAATTCATAGTATGTCATAGCACAATGCATTATTCATGTGTTTGTAGTGATGCTGGTATAAACAAATCTACTATACTGCCATATAAAAGTATAGCATATACTATGTACAGTACATAAGATCTGATAATAACTATATTACTCGTTTATGGTTTATTTACTATATTTTACATTTTATTTTAGAGTATACTCTTTCTCCTTATTAAAAAAAAACAAAAAACAAAGTTAACTGTAAAACAGCCTCAGGTAGGTCAGTAGGTATTCCAGAAGACGCCACCATAGGAGATGATAGCTCCCTGCATGTTACGGTCCCTGAAGACCTTCCAGTGGGACAAGATGTGGAGGTGGAAGACAATGGTGATCCTGACCCCTGTGTAGGCTTAGGCTAATGTGTGTGTTTGTGTCTTAGCTTTTCATACAAAAATTGAATAAGTTAAAAAAAAAATAAGGCCAGGTAGGGTGGCTCTTCCCTGTAATCCTAGCACTTTGGGAGGCCAAGGCAGGCGGATCACTTGAGGTCAGGAGTTTGAGACCAGCCTGGCCAACATGGTGAAACCGTGTCTCTACTAAAAACACAAAAATTAGGCGGGCATGGTGGCACATGCCTGTAATCCCAGCTGCTTGGGAGGCTGAGGCACAAGAATCGCCTGAACCTGGGAGGTAGAGGTTGCAGTGAGCCGAGATCGTGCCACTGCTCTCCAGCCTGGGCAACAGAGTGAGACTCCATTTCAAAACAAAAACAAAAACAAAAAAATAAAAAATAGAAAAAAACTAAGAATAAAATAGGAAAAAGAATGAAGATATAAAGAAATTAAAGTATTTTTCTTTTTTTTGAGGCAGAGTCTCCCTCTATTGCCAGGCTGGAGTGCAGTGGGATCCCGGCTCATTACAACTTCCGTTTTCTGGTTTCAAGCAATTCTCCTGCCTCAGCCTACCGAGTAGCTGGGACTACAGGCAGGCACCACCATGCCTGGCTAATTTTTTGTGTTTTTAGTAGAGATGGGGTTTCACCATGTTGGCCATGATGGTCTTGATCTCTTGACCTCGTGATCTGCCTGCCTCGGCCTTCCAAAGTGCTGAGATTACAAGCGTAAGCCACCTCACCCAGACTAGAAATTAAAGTATTTTTGTACAGCTGGACAATGTGTTTTAACCTAACTGTTATTACAAAGGAGTCATAAAGTCAAAAAAATTTTAAAGTTTATAAAGTAAAAAAACTATAGTAAGCTAGGGTTAATTTATTACTAAAACAATAAAAATATTTAAAAAATAAATTTAGTGGGCCGGGTGTGGTGGCTCATGCTTATAATCCCAATACTTTGGGAGGCTGAAGTAGGCGGATCACCTGACATAAGGAGTTGAAGACCAGCCTGGCCAACATGGTGAAACCCCGTCTCTAGTAATAATATAAAAATTAGCTGGGTGTGGTGGTGGGTGCCTGTAATCCCAGCTACTTGGGAGGCTGAGGCAGAAAAATTGCTTGAACCTGGGAGGCAGAGGTTGCAGTGAGATGAGACTGCACCACTGCACTGTAGCCTGGGTGACACAGAGATACTCTGTCTCAATATAAATAAATAAATTTAGTGTAGCCTAAGTGTACAGTACTTATAGTCTACAGCAGCATACAGTAGTATCTTAGGCCTTCTCATTAACTCACCACTCACTGACTCTGAGCAACTTGCAGTCCTGCAAGCTCCTCCATTAATGGTAAATGCCCCATACAGGTGTACTATTTATCTTTCATACTATATTTTTACTGTTTCTTTTCTGTTTAGATAGGTTTAGATACACAAACAGTTACTATTTGTTATAACTGCCTACAGTATTCAGTATAGTAACATGCCGTACAGATTGTAGCCTAGGAGCAATAGGCTATACCATCTGTATCAACTTGTGTAGTAAGTTATACCATCTGGTTTGTGTAAGTACACTCTATGATGTTTGCACAGTAACAAAATCACCTAATGACACATTTCTCAGAATGTATCCTAGTCATTAAGTGACACGACTGTGTGCCTATACAAAGACTTGCACATGAATGTTCATAGTAGCTTTATTTGTGATAGCCTCAGAAAGAAAAGAAATTCAAATGTCAATCAACAGGTGAATGGATTAAATCAAACAGTGGTATAACGATACAATGAAATACTATCAGTGATAAAAAGGAATAAACCAAATCAATACACATGACATGAGTGAATCTCAAAATAATGAAAATAATTATTATTCTTTTTTACTATTCAAAATAGTGATACATTGGGCATAGTGGCTCATGCCTGTAATCCCAGCACTTTGGGAGGTGAAGTGGCAGAACTGCTTGAGCAGGTCAAGATCAACCTGGCTAACACGGCGAGAACTCATTTCTAAAAATAAATAAATCAATAAATAAAAAGTAACAGAAGCTTGACAAAAGAGTACATACGATATGATTCCATTTACATAAAACTCTAGAAAATGGAAAGTATAACAACAGTAGTTGCCTGGGGAGAGGTGGGAAGAAAGCATTGTAAAGGGGCATTTTCTTAGGGGGCTGGTAATGGATATGTTCATTCTCTTAATTGTGGTGATCATTTCATGGCTATGAGGTCAGGAGTTTGAGACCAGCCTGGCCAACACGGTGAAACTCCATCTCCACTAAAAATACAAAAAATTAGCTGGGCATGGTGGCAAACACCTGTAGTCCCAGCTACTCGGGATGCTGAGGCAGGAGAATCGCCTGAACCTGGGAGGCTGAGGTTGCAGTAAGCCGAGATCGCACCATTGCACTCCAGCCTGGGTGACAGAGGAAGACTCCGTCTCAACAACAACAACAACAACAACAAAAATAAGTCACTAAATAAGATTAAAAAGATGTTGATAATTGTTGAAACTGGATGATGAACACATGAAGGGTCATTATGCAATTTTCTCTATTTTTGAGTATGTTTGAAATTTTTGGTAATAAGATTTTGCTTCACATCTACTAGGAGGGCTATAGTCAAAAAAGGATAATAGTAAGTGTTAGCAAGAATGTGGAAAAATTGGAAGCTTCATTCCAAAAATTGGAAGCTTGTGGAAATGTAAAATGGTGTACCTACTTTGGAAAATAGCTTAGCAGCAATTTCATCAATTCCACCCAGCAATTCCACCCATATATAGCCAAAAGAATGAAAACCTATGTCCATGCAAGAATTTGTATACAAATGTTCACAGCAGCATTATTCATTATGGCTACAAAATAGAAATAACCAACCCAATGCCCATCAACTGATGAACAGATAAACAAAATGTGGTATATTCATATAATAAAATATTATTCAGCAGTAAAAAGAAGTGCTGACATAAGGTACAACATGAATGAAGCTTGAAGACATCATACTATGTGAATGAAGCCAGTTCCAAAGCACCACAGATGGCACAGAGATGAATAAAGAGGTGAATGAAACCTTACTTACCCTTATCAGGCTGAGAACTTGGTGGAGAAATCTGATCATATTCACCCAGTTTTTCGGCATGAACTTTCAAATAGTGAGACTATACAGTAACTGGTGAGCTAAAAACCATGATTCAGAAATTAAAAATCAATTTTTGTTCAATTCTCCACTCTCATTCATCTGAAACTAAACACAATCTTGTCACAAAGATTAAATAATTCAAAGTTTATAATTACATCAACATAGACCAATCTGAAAATTCTACCCTGTAATTCCGACACTTTGGGAGGCTAAGGCAGGTGGATCACCTGAGGTCAGAAGTTCGTGCCCAGCCTGGCCAACAAGCTTAAATAATTATAAGCTTGTTTGGCTCAGAGTACACTGAAGTTTATACACTGAACTAAACTATATTATGGTGCAATTAATCAGAAATCAAGCAGCAGGCCGGGCATGGTGGCTTACGCCTGTAATCCAAGCACTTTGGAGGCCAAGGCAGGAGGATCACCTGAGTTCGGGAGTTCAAGATCAGCCTGACCAACGTGGTGAAACCTCGTCTCAAAAAAAAAAAAAAAAAAGAAGAAAAAAGAAAAGAAATCAAGCAGCAGGAGGCCTAAGGTAAAAACCACCCGAGAGTGCAGTAACACCTGGGAACACGTCTGGGTGGTTGCAGAGCAGGTAATACTGCTCTTGTCTCATTAATGCCTTCTTAACATGGAAACTGCATGAAGGCCTCGTAAAGAGGGCTTATGCAAAGATCTCTGAGGAGGGAGGCGACCTCTGCTCACAAGATCTGGGAGAGTCTTTGCAGATGGGAGCTGGCAAGGAGAAAAGCCATGTAGGGCAGAGATCACGGAACACCTCAGGCTCTGCCTCGGTTCTCAGAATATGGAGTGATTTTAATTGCTCTATGTCCTCAATGCTATGCATTGGGTGTGGTCAGACCCTGTGGCTCCTCATCTGATATACTTCTGATGCATCATCTGATATACTTCTGATGCAGCCGCACTCTGATAACAATCGGTGATAAACTCAGAGTACTAGTTTAGTATGTCTTAGAAGGGTCTCAAAAAAAAAAAAAAAAAGAAGGGTCTCAAGTGCTCTTCACAGGCTATCTTTCTTAATTCTTTATCCTCCCCTTCCATGCCCATAAGATCAATGAGATTATGCACATAATAAAAGTGTTTGGAGCCCAGAGCTGGGGGCCAACATGGTTCCTATGCCTGCATTGGTCCCCTGGACCCATACTGTAAATTTTACTAGTGTCTCTGTCTTTATTTCCTTTTCTCAATCCCTTGTCACTGCCGGGACTAAGGGCACCCACGTACGGGGTTGGGCTGGTTCCCAACATACTTTTCTTGTAGTGATTAAATAAGATGACATATATGAAGTTTACCCACATTTAAAAAGTGACATATGGACATATTCCTTCTATTTTCAACCTACCTCATAATGCAAAATCCTTTGTTATCTGAACTGTAACACTACTACACAGACATCTTTTATAAAAGGTATCTGTAAAAGTCCAGTCTTTGTTCACTCAATGTGGTATCTATCAATAAAAGAGAGGTAAGACAGAAGATTATATTAAATAATTAAGGTAATATTTTCAATCTTCAACTACTATATTTCATATACCATCTCAAATCTTAATTTTCTGAGTGCTTGCAAGGATAGAGTAATAAATTTTTGTTCATTAGAATGGAAATTTTAATTTGAAAATATATAGTAAGACTCTAATATTTAATATGTTAACATATTTTTATTTAGTCTACAAAATACCATTCTGAAGAAAAAGTTACTGGGGTGCCAGTACTGAAAGCTAAGAAATCCAGTCGTGGCATTTTATGTTTAAAGCTAACAATTTCAAAAAATGCAGTCTATTTTAAATTAGCCAATGAGTCTAGATACATTACCAGTGTCATCTAAGAATCACATGGAGGAATCACAAATCATCTAAACAGAGTCTAGCTCTGTTAACTAGGCTGGAGTGCCATCTCAGCTCACTGCAACCTCCACCCCCCCACCCCCACCCCCAGCCTCAAGTGATTCTCCTGCCTCAGCTTCCTGAGAAGCTGGGAGTACAGGTGCATGCCACTGAGATCCACTAATTTTTGTATTTTTTGTAGAGACAGGGTTTTGCCATGTTGCCCAGGCTGGTCTCAAACTTCTGAGCTCAGGTGATCCACCCGCCTTGTGGATCAAAATTCCAAAGTTCTGGGATTACAGGCATGAGCCACTGAGCCTGGCCCACAAGTATCTTTACCTATGGTAACCTTCTTCCATGTTTGGTACAAATACAACCACACAAATTTTACTAAATAGAGTTCAGAAAAGCCCTTCAAAGCTACAGTCATATTCATATATTAGCTTCTACAACGTTTGCTATAAGTGTTTCTCACTTAATAAATAATCTATGCCAAAATCACTACATTTACACTTGGGGTCTATGTTTCAATCTAAAATTCCTAACAGCTAAAATGTATTTTATTGAAGTTTACCAGTTTATACATTGGGTGCTAATCATGTAACATCAAAATTGTACTTTCTACGCAGCAGTTTAAATGGATGAGTTAGAATCGTATGTAATGTCATGGAGAAATGCCCATGATATATTAAGGGGAAAAACAATATGTAGAACTCTATCAATCAACTGTTGAATCATAAAATCCAATTTTAGTATAAACAACCCAACATATAAAGCCCCAACTTAAATATATACATATGTATTTACTGTAGGAGGAGTTAATGCATTTGGCCTCCAATCTTCCTTTCCTGGGGAAGAGGGAGAAAGAAGACAGTGACATCCAGACCTCAAGTAAAGAGCCTAATAATGGCGGTTGTTGAACAGTGAGAACACATGGACACAGGGAGGGGAGCATCACACACTGGGGTCTGTTGGGGGTGAATAGGGGAGGGACAACAGGGGGTGGGGAGGGATAACATGGGGAGAAATGCCACATATAGGTGATGGGGGGATGGAGGCAGAAAATCACATTGCCACGTATGTACCTATACAACAATCCTGAATGATCTGCACATGTACCCCAGAAACTAAAGCACAATTAAAAAAAAAAAAAGAAATGTCATCAAGAAATATAAATATGCTGTTGCTTTTAAAGAAAAGAAAAGAGCCTAATGATATCTGCTAGGAGGAAAATATTTTACCCCTAAAATGCCCTTAGCAAGATGTCCCTGGCTAAAGATTACCTGTAGTAAATAAACCCAGAATCCATGAGGCATCTCTCTCTGAAGAATGCCACACAAGCTATACAACTCTCTAGGGTATAATACAGAGATGAGCCACAGTTTAAACATTCCCAATGTGTGAGGCGATCTTGTGAATCTTACTTAGAAACCTTATCTATTTATTCTGGGCCAAAGATACATATCCAAACTGGGAAAACATGCTGTATTAGTCTGTTCTCAAACTGTTACAAAGATATACCTAAGACTTGGTAATTTATAAAGGAATAAATTGACTCACAGTTTTACATGGCTGGGGAGGCCTCAAGAAATTTACAGGTGGAAGGTGAAGGGGAAGCAAGGCACCTTCTTTTCAAGGTGGTAGAAAGAAGTGCTGAGCGAAGGGGGAAGAGCCCCTTATAAAACCATCAGACCTCATGAGAACTCACTATCATGAGAACAGCATGGGGAAAACTGCCCATTTCCTTCACCTGGTCTCTCCTTGACATGTGGGGATTATAGGGATTACAATTCACGATGAGATTTGGATGGGGACACAAAGCTTAATCATATCACATGGTCTGAGGAGCCATCTTTCATGTATTAGACACCTCTGCTTCATTTGAGTCTCCTGACTGCCTGTATCCTTGAAATAATTAGTAAACCCGATGAGTCTGATTTGACAGTCTGATCTTGTGTGTTAGCTCAGTATCCATAGGAAAAAATCTGAATAGATATATGCTAAATTTAATGGAGTTTGAGAAATGGGAAACTGGGTCAGAAAATGAGTAGGGGCAAATATTTAACATATTGCTCTTTGTACATCTCTATAATTTTTGCAAAAAACATGTATGACTTTATACTTAAAAACTCCATAAACATTTACGTTACACTGGGTATCTTCAACCTAAGCTTAATGTTAGTTCTAGTGTTTGGATTAAAAAGATTTGCTTAAAAATTTTATGTGCCCAAGATAATTATAAATCAGAAACCTTTTAGAAAGGACTTGAAGAGCATTAAAAATGTATCTCAGGCTGGGCGTGATGGCTTATGCCTGTAATCCCAGCACTTTGGGAGGCAGAGGTGGGCGGATCACTTAAGCCCAGAAGTTTGAGATCAGCCTGGCCAACATGGTGAAACCCCATCTCTACTAAAAATACAAAAAATTAGCCGGGCGTGTTGGCACATGCCTGTAATCCCAGCTACTCGATTGGCTGAAGTACGAGAATCTCTTGAATGTGGGAGGTGGAAGTTACAGTGAGCCAAGATGGAACACTGCATTTTCATTCCAGCCTGGGCAACAGAGTGAGACTGTCTCCAAAAAAAAAAAAAAAAAAAAAAAAACAAAACAACAAAAAAAACCTCTATTATATATATCTCAATTATTTCTGAGTTGTTTTAAAATATAGGACTTAATTACATTTGACTCTAAGGTCAGCAAGGTAAAAAGGTTAATACAAAGGTTTTCAGAACTTCTCTTGATTCAGAGTTAATGAACAAAAACTGACATGGTGATGTGATGGCAACTTTTTTATTAAAAATCTTGGTTTGGTGTGGTGCTTTGTGCCTGTAGTACCAACACTTTGGGAGGCTGAATTGGGATGACTGCTTGAGGCCAGGAGTTTGAGACCAGCCTGGGCAACACAGTGAGACCTCTGTCTCTACAAAAATAAATCTTTAATAAGAACAGGTAAATACTATCTTTTGGTGACATCCAAATCAGTATACATGGAAAGTTTACTGATGACTAATTATTTAAGCTCAAGATATCTTAAAATAGGACAATGATTTCCTTCCTGGTTTAACCCTTAATATCAACCAGGCTTCCCATTTCTAAAAGGCAATGTTGTAAGCTGAGGTAAGAAACTTGGGGTTACTTTTAACTCCTTTGCCAACTAAGCTCTTATTTTTTATCTCTGTTAAGTAGCAAAATATTATCAAGCTCAAAATCTCAGCCATTTTTCTCCTGAGTCATGTCTGTTTTAGTTTTATAATAATTTCAAGGCTACTCTTTCATTTTTCAACTCCTATAACATTATTTAGTTCAAGTTCTCCTTGCTTTTGGACTTTATTAAATTTTATCACTACTTATTGAGTTTGTCTTCAAGGTACTCTGTGGTGAGTACTGTGGGAAAGGATAGGAAAAAAGAGATGAACTTTATCAAGTGCCCACTGTACGGCAAACAGTACGTTATTATTTCAGTTTTTTTAGTTCTGCAAGTATTTCTCAGATTAGGATATAGGAATTTAAAGAAATTAAAATATGTTGCCACATGCACTATTTGGTAAAGCCAGATATTAAACTTTGGTTTATCTCAACCCTTTCCCTTACGTAAACACACTTAGCTGTCCACACATTGGGAATAAGTGAACAAGACAATTGTTAATATTGAGGACTTCACAATTTTGTAAAAAATGAGATGCAAAAAACTATGATGCAAAACAAAAATCTGTAAAGTACTGTAAGACCTAAGAAGGTATAATGTGTTCTTGCTGAGGGGTTTGTGGCAAAGAATGGATTTTGAATGGAGCCTTAAAGAGATGAGTAAAATTTAGATTAAAAAAATGAGTGAAGAAAGGTATTCTGGAGGAGAGGGCATTAGAAAAGGCATTTCTGCTTTAGATAAAAAAAAAAATGCATAAAAGTAGTGAAAGACAGTGCTAAAGGTGGAATGTTGCTAAATTATAATAGGCCTTATTGGGACATTTGGATTTAATTCTGCAGTCAATAGGGGGAGAAAAAGAGACTCAAAATGGGGATATTGTTAGGAAGCTGTTACAGGCAGGAGATTATTGGGCTGCACCAAAAGAGTGGCAGAGCTAACAAAAAGAAAGGGAAAAATATGAGATATTCTAAAGGTGGAATCAAATTTGTGATAGCTGGGAAAAGAGCAGATAGAAGGAAGGGTGGGGGCAGAGACAATTCTAAGGCTTTGATCCTGGGTAAAGTTATCTTTAACAGAGAGATTAAGGAAGAGGAAGAAGAGTTGTTACTGTTGTTGTTATCCCCCAGAAGGAGGGAAGTAGGGAGTGGAATGAATAAGCATTAAGCATTCAAAAAGACAAATGAATTTGATTTTGGAACAAACCTGGATTCTATTAAACTTCATCTCTCCTTTCCTGTTCCATTCTTCTATGTGTTTAATTCCTCTATGTGAAGCTGGGTTTAAACAACTTGTAGATGTTTTATGTACCTTGAAATTCCTTATGAATTAAAACAATTGGGCCCCTGAACTAATTGAACATGTATCAAACTTCAGTACACATGACGGGTAACAGGAAGTACTAGATGAAAGAACGCTTGGTAGTGAACTCTAGGTGTTTGCAGAAATCTTTCCTCAGAAAATTTTGACATCACCTCTCTTTTACTTGCAGTGATTACTATGTATTCACTAATACAGAGGTTGCAGTATTATACATTTTGAAGAACACAGACTGTGATTGTTGTGGAGTACAGTGAAATTCTCTCTTCCTCTGACCTGGACATTATTTTCATCCTTACCATTTTATTTTAGCATTAGTTATTTTTTAAATAGTCATCATATTACTGGTTTCTAATGACCTTTACAATTGTTAAAATCCTGGATCATCTCTCCCTCCAATACTGGCTATCTTCTCTCATGGGATATGGATGTTGACTGACTTGTTACAGGTATAGGCTACTATTCCTAAATGAGGTTTCTTTCTTTCTTCTTTCTTTCTCTCCCCATCCCTGTCCCATCTCTCTCTTTCTTTAAGAAGACACAGTCCCCCGAGGCTGGAGTATGGAGGCGTGATCATAGCTCACTCCAGCCTTGAACTCCCTGGCTCAAGTGATCCTCTCACCTCAGCCACTAGAATAGCTAGGGCTACAGGCATGTGCTAGCACACCCAGCTAATTTTAAGTAATATTTTGTAGAAACGGGGATCTCATTATATTTCCCAGGCTGGTCTTGATCTCTTGGCCTCAAGTGATCCTCCTCCCTTGGTCTCCCAAAGTGCTAAGATTACAGTTGTGAGCCACCACACCCACCTGAAAATTTTAAAAAATTCAAATGATCTTTATCTTGGTATTTGCTATGGCTCCCACACACACTTTTTATATGCATTCAGTCTATGTCTTCATTTACATTACTGGTAAAAACTTAAGGACAAGCACAAGATAATACCTATGACATGCTACAAAGAATCTTCTCTCTTCTTGCATCTAGGATTTATCTATTTATTATGGGTTTAAGTAGAAAGATATTAAGAATTTGATAGTATCTGAGCTTATTTCAAAATCAAATTCAGCATCTTTTTGAACACTATGTTTCTCCACTCTGCTCCATACTACTCTCCTTCTTATGGGTCTGATCTATTTGTATCACACTAAAGTCTTATTTTTCTATTTTGTTGATATTTGAAAGATACAGGAAATGCCCTTTTAAAATTGTAACCATCTTTTCTACAGCAATGGTTCTCAATCTCAATCATTTTGACCAAAGCAATCTATAGGCAGATAGGAATAAACTCTTACAGTCAGCTGGTATAGGGGTTACAGCCTGAAGAGACCAATCACACACACAGCAGTATTTCAAGTTTCATAGTTTACATTAACAACTCATGAATTTCTTAACTCTTGTCTTAAAACTTCCATTTGATATAAAAAGTCATTATATAATCTCTGAATAAATGTGCCAATTAAACTTCAGGTATCTTCTTGGCATAATCTTGAATATCTCAGAAACCTCGAGGAATCTGATTCTGCTCACTAAAGAAATATGGTCCGGCAACATTCTTTTGACTTACCAGTAATCCTTCATAAAAGAAACTAGGCATGACATGATTTATGTTTTCAATAAATCTATATTGCCTTTTAATGTTCATTTCAAAACATCACATTTACAAGCCACCTATTAATAATCTGTTCTGTAACACTATTACAGCATTGCTCTTACGATGTATCAGGTACTGTTTCAAGCACTTATACACAGTAACTAATTTTATCCTCTTAAGAATTCTATGGGCTGAATACAATTACTTTCTGTATTTTATAGAAGAGGAAACTGAGGCACAGAAAGGTTAAGGAACATGTCAATGGTTGCAGTTAGTAAATGACAACACAGTCTGGCTTCATAATCTGCTACTGACTGTTGTGGCATGCTGCCTTTCTAATCAACGTAAAACTTCTCAGTCTACATTCTGGAATCCATTTCTCCTTCTTAAAAAGCTGAAACATTTTCTGATCTCCAGGCTTTACATATCTCTCTATTAAGAAAATGAAAACTGGCTGGGCACAGTGGCTCCTGCCTGTAGTCCCAGCACTTTAGGAGGCCAACACAGAGGGGACCCCAGCCTGGGCAACATACCAAGTCTCTACCAAATAAAAAAAAAAAAAGAAAAAAAGAAAAGAAAAGAAAAGAAAAGAAAATCAAACCACGGAGTATAGGATAAATATTCACAACTCACTTAACAGACAAGGGACTTACATCTAGATGATATAAAGACCTTTTATGACTCAATTATAAGACAAACTCAATTTAAAAAAGGCAGAAGAGCTGAACAGATATTTCAGAAAACAATATATACTAATGACTAAGTAAATATGAATTAAACTACAATGAGGGGTCTGCTTTTAACTTGGACTAATGTAACTCCTTCATGCAATAAACTGTGAAGTCATGCTGTCTAGTTAAAAAAATAAATAATGAGATACCACTACATTCTCACTAAAATGACTAAAATTAAAGGACCAAGAATACCAAGTGTTGGTAAGGATGTTAAATAACTGGAACTCCCATACATTGCTTGCTAGAATGTAAAATGGTACAATAATTTTACAAAGGAGTTTGATAATTTTTTTTGTGGGGGGAGAGGCAGTAGCACTCTGCTGCTCATGCTAGAGTGCAGTGGTATGATCACAGCTTACTGCAGCCTTGATCTCTTGGGCTCAAGTGATCCTTCCATCTCAGCCTTCTGAGTAGCTGACACTATGGGTTCATGCCATCATGCCTGGCTAATTTTTTGTATTTTTTTTGTAGAGACGAGGTTTTGCCATGTTGCCCAGGCTAGTCTTGAACTCCTGGGCTCAAGCCATCTGTCTATCTCAGCCTCCCAAAGTACTGGGTTTACAGGTGTGGGTCACCGTACCTGGCGGATAATTTTTTAAAAAGTTAAATACATAGCTACCATATGACCTAGCCATTCTACTCCTATGTATTTAATATGAAAACATATCCATGAAGATTTGTATATGAATGTTCATTGTAGCTTTATTTCTAACAGCCAAAACCTGAAACAACTCTAATGTTCATCCACAGCTGAACAGATAAGCAAAATATGATGTATATCCATACCATAGAATTATTCAGACACAAAAAGGAACAAAACAGCAACACATACAACATGGATGAATCTCAACACCATCATGCTGAGTGAAAGACAGACATGAAAGAGTACCTACTGTATGATTCTATTTATAAAAAGTTCTAGAAATGCAAACTAATCTCTAGCAATAGCAGCAGATCAATGGTTGCCCAGGGACAGAGGTAGAGGGAGGAATGGATTGAAAGGGGCATAAGTACTTCGGGGTTGATGGAAATGCTTGGCATTTTGCTTATGATGGTGGTTTCACGGGAGTATACGCTTGTCGCAAACTCGTTGAATTGTACATTTTTTTTTTTTTTGAAACAGAGTCTTACTCTGTCGCCCAGGCTGGAATGCAGTGGTGCAATCTTGGCTCACTGCAACCTCCGCCTCCTGGGTTCAAGTAATTTTTGTGTCTCAATCTTGGCTCACTGCAACCTCCGCCTCCTGGGTTCAAGTAATTTTTGTGTCTCAGACTCCTGAGTAGCTGGGATTACAGGCATGAGCCACCATGGCTGGCTAATTTTTGTATTTTAAGTAGAGACAGGGTTTCACCATGTTGGCCAGGCTGATCTCAAACTCCCGACTTCAGTGACCCCCCAACCTCAGCCTCTCAAAGTGCTGGGACTACAGGTGTGAGCCCATGCCCAGCCCGAATTGTGCACTTCATATATGTGGAGTTTATTATAAAGTTAAATATACCTCAATAAAGTAATTAGAGGAGTTTAAAGACCTGTGATAAACTTTTTTGGAAGAAGAGATAATTCTACCTTAAACTGACTTTGAAATGTTGGCTTTGTTTCCAGAGAGATCATCCACCCGACAAAGGCTAAGTCATCTCAGGCACTACTAAGAACTAGTGCCTGTCATATTATGTTACTTAGGTCCTTGCTCCTTTGAGTCAAACAGATATAGGAATCCTAGAGTCAGTTCTGCCAATTATTAAGTTATGTAACCCTGGTCAAGCTTCTCAACCTCTCTGCCTCAGGTTCCTCACCTCTAAGATACGGATATAACTTGTACCTCAAAAAGTTGTTGTGGTCCTTACGGAAATTAATGCATGCCAAGCACTCAGAAGAGTTCATGGAACAAGCTAAGTGCTGTATGGATGAACTATTTGTATTGTTGTTCAGGATTTTGTCTATTTAACTGACAAAGTGAGATGTTCTCCCGATCAATTACTCTAGTAACTACAGAAAGACAAATAAGGTTACCTATAAAAAGGGCAGAAGTATCTGAAATGAGAACCTAATTATTTGTATTTCAAGCTAACTGATGTTTTAGAGGGACTGTCTTTATGGAAGTTGAAAGATGGACCTGATCCTTATTATCTTTTCTAATTGCTCTGATTTTGAAACAATTTTTTTTTTTTTTTTGAGACATGGTCTCATTTTGTCACCCAGGTTGGAGTACAGTGGTGCAATCTTGACTCACAGCAGCCTCAACCTCCCAGGCTCAACTGATCCACCTGCCTCAGCTTCCCCAGTAGCTGGTACTATAGGCATGAACCACCATGCCCAACTTTTTTTTTGTATTTTTTTTTGTAGACATGAAGTCTTCCTTTGTTGCCCAGGTTGGTCTCCAACCTCTGGGCTGAAGG
The DNA here is from genome assembly GCF_030222135.1 of Aotus nancymaae. Taxonomy (NCBI): domain Eukaryota; kingdom Metazoa; phylum Chordata; class Mammalia; order Primates; family Aotidae; genus Aotus; species Aotus nancymaae. Next base: position 13,211,564 of record NW_026988429.1, read on the forward strand.
AATCCATCTGCCTCAGGTTCCCAAAGCAGTGGGACTTCAGGCATGAGCCACCATGCCCGGCCAGGTCTTTTTTATTTCAGTAAAATTATGGAAAACCATTGTGAAAGTTAAAGTAACAAAAACTGCACATCAACTACTGTTTGAATATGAAACATGAGTTACTCATACTTCAAAACGTTCTAAAAAGAGCTTCATATCTTAAATACTAGGAATTGTTCTACTTTTCTTAATTCTAGATTTACCAATCTGCTAAATTCCACCCCTTTTAGAAACAGCAAAACCTGAATTTAACTTTTTAAACACCTTCATTTTCTCACAAAATGCAACTTGATGCTAATTTTTTTTTTTTTTTTTCTTAAAGACAGGGTCTTGCTGTTTTGCCTAGGCTGGTCTCAAACTCTTGGGCTCAAGCGATACTCCCACCTTGGCCTCCCAAGTGCTGGGATTACAGGCATGAGCCACCATGCCTCGCCTAAGTCTTGCACTGTATGAAATGTTTTTCAGATATATTTGATGAATAAATCAACTGAATCTGAATGAAAAATTTAATAAAAATTTTCATGCCTCACGTGATCTGTTGTGATATGGTATTTAATAATATGGAATACGTTTTTTTTTTTTTCTTTTTTAGAGATAGGGTCTCACTGTGTCTCCCAGGCTAGAATGCAGTCGTGTGATCTCGGCTCATTGCAGCCTCTGCCTCCCAGGCTAAAGCAATCCTCCCACCTCAGCTTCCCGAGTAGCGGGGACTACAGGCACATACCACCATGCCCAGCTAATTGTTTGTATTTTTAGTAGAGACAGGGTTGCGCCATGTTGCCCAGGCGTGTATCAAACTCCTGAGCTCAAAGAATCTGCCGCCTTGGCCTCCCAAAGTGCTGGGATTACAGGTGTGAGCCACCATGCCTGGGTAGCATAAAAGGTTTTTAAATATTTATTAAATATCTTTAATCTTTGAGGAAAAAAAGTTTTATGAGCAAAATTGGGATATTAATTTGGTTATATTTTCGGTGTCAGTAGCTTATTTCTTCTTCCCCTCTAATAAATATACCAAACTAGTAACATGGTTCTATACTTTTCAATCTAACTCACTAAGATACATTGAGACATTTGGTACCTCTCCATTATTTGCACCTTGTTTCTCTCAGCAATGTTATTGCATTTTCAGTGTATTTTATTATTTATTTATTTTTTTGAGATGGAGTTTCACTCTTTTTGCCCAGGCTGGGGTACAGTGGTGTGATCTCGGCTCACTGTAACCTCCACCTCCTGGGTTCAAGTGATTGTCCTGCTATAGCCTCCCGAGTAGCTGGGATTACAGGCATGCGCTACCTCGCCTGGCTAATTTTATATTTTTAGTAGAGACGGGTTTCACCATGTTGGTCATGCTGGTCTTGAACTCCTGATCTCAAGGGAACTACCTGCCTCGGCCTTCCAAAGTGCTGGGATTACAGGTGTGAGCCACTGCACCCAGCCTCAGTGTATTTTATTAAAGTTATCCAAAAGTATCTTATTTTTTATGTGAAGGCCTATGAATGCAGTTTTGTTTTTTGATATAACAGTAAATAGTATCTTTTTTTTTTTTTGAGACAGAGTCTCGCTCAGTCGCCCAGGCTGGGTAGTGGCACCATCTCAGCCCACTGCAACCACTGTCTCCCGGGTTCAAGCAACTCCCCCGTCTCAGCCTCCTGAGTACTTGGGATTATAGGCACTCACCATCATGCCTGGCTAATTTTTGTATTTTAGTAGAGACAGGGTTTCACCATGTTGGCCAGGGTGGTCTTGAACTCCTGACCTCAGGTGAACTGCCTGCCTTGGCCTCCCAAAGTGCTAGGATTATAGCCACCGTGCCCAGCCGTATTTTTTTTTTTTAATCTCAATTTCTAATAGCTTTTTGTTAGCATTTAGAAATACTATTGATTTTATACATGGAACTTGTATTTTACTCCCCTGCTTAACTCACTTAACTACTCTAGTTGCCTTTTCCTTGATTCCTATGTAGGGCTTTGTACATAGATGATCATATAATCTGCAAATAAAGACAGTATTATTTCTTTCCAACCTGTAAACCTTTCTTCTCGCCTGAATGTACTGGCTAGGCGCTCTAGTACAATACTGAATAGAAGTGATGAGAATGGATATCCTTGTTTTATTCCTGCTCTTAAGGAGTTCTGTAATCTAATACTATTCTAATCTTAGGAAAGACAAGGTAGAGCACAACGCTAAGGTTTGGGAGACTAGGCAACTGATTCTGTTATCTTTGCCAAAACATGCCGTCCGATTCCTTTTTTCTCCAGAGGTCAAATCCTATTTAAAGTGTTTTCAGAGAATTTAATTGGGGTGATAATGCAACCCAATACCAGTCAAAATCATGAATATTCTTTGCTATAATATAATGCTAGTTGTTAACCTTGCTTTTTCAGGAAATGAGATTAGCACCTGACCTACAGTTTGCCATGTTCTAGCTACTTCACATTAATACAACAACTATAAAAATAACTTAAGGGTTTATTATGGCACATTCTCAATGACAAAATACAAATGAAGTAACAAAATCATTAATTGGGAGTATGTTTAGTATCAAATTTATATTTTTATTTAAAGTAAGTCTTTGAATGACAATAATCATAAGTACTCTATGATTAGCTGGCTCAGGAATCATGCTTGTGAAGTTAGTTTACTTGGGTCCAAAGCAGATATCCTACACAAAGGCCTTCATATGTGCACCATTCCTTCTAATGGGTTAGGTAATGTGAATGGGTTTGTAAGAAGGGGGAAGCGTAACAATGCGCATGTCCTTGGGAAGCTAAACTAGGTGGACTGTTTGAGTTCAGAGTTCCAGATCAACATACGGAACATGGTGAAACCCCGCCTCTACTAAAAATACAAAAAAAAAAAAAAAAAAAAAAAAAAAACTAGCTGGGCATGGTGGCATGCGCCTGTAGTCCCACCTACTTGGGAGACTGAGCTGGGAGAATCACCTGAGTCTGGGGAAGTCAAGGCTGCAGTGAGCTAAAATTGTGGCTCTGCACTCCAGCCTGGGCTATCAGAGTGAGAACCTGTCTCAAAGAAAAAAACAAAAACAAACAAAAAATGAGATCAATGCTTATGTCCTAACATATACGTAGAGAATATAGTAGGAACAATTCTTGGTCATTTTAACATGCTTAGTCAATATTTTCACTTATTGACACCTAATAAAGGCAACAAATCTGAAACTAACAAATAATCATTAATGTTTCTCCAGACATACTCCTCTCTAATCATTCTTCCTAGCTGCCAACATCAGATTTACAGTAACAATGTGCTCTGGTGTGCTTGTAGCAAACATATCATGTACAGAGCACAGATTTATGCAAAACAATGAACTACTCCTGATATCTTAGGAGTCTAATCCATATTTAAAACTGCATTTTCTCCAATACTCTTTTTCTCCCTAATTTCATTAATAAATACTACTACTGACCCCTTTATTTATTATTATTTTTTTGAGACAGAGTTTCACTCTTGTTGTCCAGGCTGGAATGCAATGGTGAGATCTCAGCTCACTGCATCCTCTGCCTCCCGGGTTCAACCACTTCTCCTGCCTCAGTCTTCCGAGTACCTGGGATTACAGGCATGTGCCACCAGACCCAGCTAATTTTTTTTTTTTTGTATTTTTAGTAAAGATGGGGTTTCACCGTGTTGGCCAGACTGGTCTTGATCTCAAGAGATCTGCCCACCTCGCCTCCCAAAGTGCTGGTATTATAGGCGTGAGCCACTGTGCCCGATCACTACTGAGCCCTTTAAAAGGGCTGGCCTAATTCATCTGTATACCCTTAGTACCAAGTATAGTATCTGGCACATAACAGGAGCTCAAAAATGTTTTCTGAATAAACTTAAATTATTAGCTAGATTTTCTTACGTTTGACTTGAGTCTCTGCTTAATATCACGGAAACAAAGGAAAATATTTTTAGGCAGTTGCTGTGTAAATGAGTTAATTACTCAGTAAGTAGCCGGAAATGTCCTTCACCCCAAAACTGAGTCAATTTTTTTTTTTCTTAAAAGCAGGCAGAAAAAAAGAAAAAAAGAAAAGCAGGTAGAGCTGGGCACGATGGCTCAAGCCTGTAATCCCAGCACTTTGGGAGGCTGAGGTAGGTGGATCATTTGAGGTCAGGAGTCCAAGAACAGCCCAGCCAACATGCTGAAACCCCGTCTCTACTAAAAACACAAAAATCAGCCAGGCCTGGTGGTACATGCCTGTAATCCCAGCTACTTGGGAGGCTGAGGTAAGAGAATCACTTGAACCAGAGAGGCAGAGGTTGCAGTGAGCTGAGATTGTACCACTGCACTCCAGCCTGAACAACAGAGACTCTGTCTCAAAAAATAATAAAAAAAAACCAAACAGGTAGATAACCCAGAATTTTTGTTTGTTGCAGTTTTGTTTTTACTATGATTACTCAGGAATATCATTATTTAGTGAAACTTGTTTTAACTGTCAAAAATATTTGAGAAACTTCACTGAATAAATTACAAAGTGTCCTGGAAAATCTTGACACCACAATTATAAATTCTAAGTATGTATATTTCTTTTCATTTAGCTATGGAAACATGGTGCTTCTTTGGGTTTTTGTGATTAATTTTTCCATTTCCTATTTGTAACGTTATACCTTCTATATCTTCTTTACCTGCCAATTTATTTTTATTTTTGAGACAGGGTCTTGCTCTGTTGCCTGGTCTAAAGTATAGTGGTGTGATCACAACTTACCGTAACCTCGACCTCTTGGGCTCAAGCAGTCCTCCTACCACAGTCTCCCAAGTAGCTGGGAATACAAGCATGCGCTGCTATGCCTAGCCAATTAAAACAATTTTTTTTGTAGACAGGGCCTATTTTGCCCAAACTGGTTTCAAACTCCTGGGCTCAAGCAATCCTCTGGTCTTGACCTCTCAAAGTGATAGGATAACAGGCATGAACCACCATGCCCAACCTTTGCCAATTTTTAATCTTTACTGACATTTGCTCATTATCAAATCAATACAGAGGAGTTCCTCAGAAGGGTGCTATAGGTATAGGTGAAAATGGATTAGCAGATGCTCTTCAAATCAGTTTTAACGGTCCTATCAGAATTTTGAAAGTGAGGGTAGAATTTTAATAACTGGAAACATGATAATTCTTTGATACCTTTGGAGGAATCTGCTAACAAAGTCTTAAAAAAAATTCTAGCTAAGTGCCAAGCAAACTTTTTTCCATCTTGGCAATTATTTAAAACTTTTATAAATACCTAAAATAAAAATATATTGAGTCCTAGTAGTGTTTTAGATAGTAAGACATATCAAATATTTGCCAATTGTAAAGTGGAAGTAACTGAAACTTTAATGAAGGCTATTTACCAGAAGTGACAATAGGTAATTTTTTAGGTAACAATTATATTCTGTTTTTCAAATTCTAGTGAATAGTCTCAACCTTAACTCAACAGAGATTACTCTGAATGTTGCCTGAGATTACTCTTTGAATGTCAGCCATTATAGGCCAAAGTTTCATATGCTTTATAAATTACTATTTTAGTACCAGCCATGTCAAGCCATGGAAAGAATACCAACGCAGATGTGTTAAATCAGTTCATAATTTTAAAGCTGTAAAAGACCCGAGTTTGGTTAGTGCAGGGTTCTTCAAACACGACGTTACTGGCATTGAGCAGGATAATCCATTGTTGTGTGAGTGTGGGAACTGCCTTGTGCATTTTAGGATGTTTGTGGCCTATACCAAGTAGATGCTGGTAGTACCTGCACTTGCTCACCATGTTCCTTGTGGGTTTAGATGATATTCCCAAATATTGAAATCCCAAAAGACTAAAATCCCAATTGCAGGATCGTTGCATCATATTAGGCCAGCTTTCACGGACTATCTCTGTGCAACTGCCCATAATCTATTCCTGTAATATATTTTCTCATTTGCCAATTTTTTTTCACTATTTTAAATTGTCGGATTTAAAAAAAAATAATTCACCATACTATGTATTTCACCTTTGCATCATTTCCAATACTGGAAGTGTAAACTGCAGACTTTCAGCATTCTAATTTGTCTTATGCATTTTTTGTAAATTTGACTTCATGAAAGTACATTATCAGAACACTGACTTTGTAAGCACTGTGCATGTACCTAATAACGTTGACTTCCTCAATAAATGAAGAGATGAGAGATGTCTTTTGCCTATCTGCATTTTTGAAAGTAAAAATTTCTTGAGGTTTCAGCTCTTTGGGCAACTGTGTAAGTGAATAGTGACCCTTTGTAGTTTTTGATCTATCTCATCAAAAGACTTAGGTTGTTTGTCACAGTATTTCAGATGGCCAGTTATAAAGCTGGGTGCACACAACTACCAACCATAGTGATATGCTTTTATACATTTCCCTTTCTGACCTACTTCTTTATAAACACAGCTCATCTGCTCATAACTGTTATATGCATGTGACCGTCAGTATACTTGAATGTTTATTTGCAAAAATGTTACTATTGCCTTTTATTCTGTAAAATGACCTATGAAGTGTTGTCATGTTTTTGTTTCTTAAATTCCCCTTTAAAAATATAAATAAACATATTTTATATTAAAAAAAAACAAACAACTTTCCCCAGATCTGTTATTTTCAAGATTTTGGTCTTCTGTGATTGTGATTTTGGGGATTTTGGACTTTCGGAATTTCAACAAAAAATTCGGGATTGTGTCTTTTGGAATTATGATTGGCTCTTGTCCCTCTCTGCTCAGTGATGACAACCTAAAATATCTCCACATTGTCAGAGGTCTTCTGGGGGTACAATCATCCCTACTTGAGAGTCACTGGGCTAGTCCAATTCCTCCACCCACAGATGACAAAACTCAAATCCAGAAAGTCTGAGACTTACTCAGGGTCATTTAGCTATAGGAGAAACTAGCACTAGAACCTATAACTAGTCAGACTCCTATTTCAATATTCTCATTTTATCACCTTGAAGTGGAATAGAAAGGTTACTGCTAGTGTTGTGTGAACTGACATCTTTTAAAGTCTTTTGCACACATTTGAAGTCACTGCAAAATCAAAAACAAAAACAAATGCTGAATCTGGCAAAAAGCTTTTTCCATGAGAAGCTGTTTCCAAATCTTACTGTGGTCTGGTCACGGGAGCCAAATTGAACTGCAGTCCTTAAACTGCACAGGCTTATTTATCAGTGAGAGGCAGGAAACTTGTTGTAAAAGTAAAATATAACCCAGGAGATTTTATCTTTTAAAATCTCAAAAAATGATACTACATCCAGGCTGACTGAAGACACTAAATCTAGTCTTCCAAAACTGCCTTCACTAAGAGAACTTAATAGAACATCATTTGGTTGCAATGACTAATTCCCATTTTTAGTGAATAGAAAAAGTGCTTAAGAAAATGTTTTAAGAAATTTACAGTATTTTACTCCTCTGCCAGTTCTCCAAAGTCAATTGACACAAAGCCAACTGTGTAAAATATTATGGGATAATACACAAAATACATCATGAAAAAGGATAAAGAAGAAATTAATATTTTTATGGGGTTACTATAGTGATGGGTATCTCTTCTGGGAAAAGGAATCTAAATTATTCTACAATATTCTGGCTCCCATCATCTTTCACTCTGAAGACAAAAAGCAACATAAGGCACAGCAAATACTAAAAATTTTGATATTGAACATGGCTGAATGTTTTACTTAGGTCTTCTGCAGTGGGATCAAGCACTAGCAACTAAAATCATTCCCAAAACATCTTTAAGCCTTATCTCATAGTTTGCAACCAGCAGGCTCTTTGTAGACATCTAGAACTATTACAGCAAGAACTCAACCATCTTAGATTAAGATGATTAATAGCCTTTTCTGTTAGGGAAAATATGCTGAAGAACTACAAAACTGATTAAGATGGTTGAGTTCTTGCTGTTAGGGAAAATATGCTGGAGAACTACAAAACTCTCCACACCCGTGGAGAATTGACTAAAATTTAACATGGCCTCTAGAAGCCTAAGGCCACATCCAGCCCTCTTTTGAGTTCCTGTTGGAAAAGCCAGGCTGTCAAAAAATTTTTACTGTTTGTTCTACCCAACACCTAGTAACAGCTCCCTGACTTCCCTTTTTAAAAGCATTTACTAAAAAGGGCTCACAACCACGAATCCTCCTCTGTTCCTTTGAGATGTTTGTACCTCTCAAAGCCAGGAGTGTCCTCAAGGACCTGGAAGCCATTGCTCTGAAATGTAACCAGGAAGGATGGGGCCTGACTCCCAGTCTCTCTTTTTATACTAAGATAAAAAGTATTTTATCTTAGATAATTTCCAGATAGGAGACACAGCTGGCCTATTTGCATTTATACACTGACCAGCCCTTTGTAATTTTTCACCTCCCTGACTCTACTTGAGCCCCCTCTTCCCCCTCCCTACTCTCTCCTTCTCCCTTTAAAACGCGCAGTCACCTCTGTGAAAATCGGAATGGACCTCAGTCTTTCCCCGACACTGTCAGTAGTTTCGGAATAAAATCTTTTTTCAACGCTTAAATGTCTAGCTTTGGATATCTCTAACATTGGTAGGTACATATTAAAACTCAGCTGGGCGCGGTGGCTCTCGCCTGTAGTCCCAGCTACTCCGGAGGCTGAGGCAGAAGGATCGCTTGAACCCAGGAGTTGGAGGCTGCAGTGAGCTATGATCGCGCCACTACACTTCAGCCTGGGCACAGCGAGATCCCTGTATCTAAATTAGAGGATTAAACACACACATACATACACACACACACACACACACACAGAGCAAGATCCCCGTCTCTAAATTAGAGGAACACACACACACACACCCTGACCTCTACACACACACACACACACAGCGAGATCCCCGTCTCTAAACTAGAGGAACACACACACACACACACCCTGACCACTATCAAGATGGGCCTCTAAATCTTAGAAGCTTGTCTTACAGGGTCATATCCTCAAAAGCCTAGGAAACTATCCAAGGTGATCCCCCCCAAACCTCATCCCCTCTTCTCTTCCCCCAAGGACCCCGCAACTTCCTGCTCTCCCCGGGGCCTAAATCCACCTCTCCCTAAGTGTCCTACGTCTAAGTCTCTACTTTCCAGGATGTTGAACTTCAACAAACAGATGCTTACTCCCTTCCACGTCTTGGGCTATTTTCTCCTTATCCCTCTCCCCTCAATTTTCGAGTTTCCTCGTCAACCCCCCTTTCCTTTCCCTGACGCTCCAGGTCTAGATTTCAGCCTAGCCGCCCCTAGTTTCCCACTCCAACCTCGGCTTCCTCCTCAAGCCAAGCGCCCCTTCCCTCCGTATTCCACTCGGAAGCCCTGGCGCCCCTTTCCGGGTGCGGCGGCCGGTGAGGGGTGCGCGAGACTCCGGCCACGCCCTGGTCGGCCATTTCGCACAACCGGGGCGCACCCGGCGGGCTGGGCGCGCGGGCCTGTCCTGTAGCGCAAGAGTTGAGGGGCTGAAGACCGGGCCGCCCCCGCCGCCGGGGCGGGAACTCACCTTCTCTGAGGCAGGGGCGGGCGTCTACAACTACTGTCCCCAGCCCCGCCAACGCCGCCGGCCAGGGGATAAGCCGCGGTGGAGGTGGCGGAGAGGCAGGAACAACCGCTGCCGCCGCCGCCGCCTCCGCCGCAGAGCAGGCGGGATGGGAGGAGGAGGCGGAGACCCGGCTTCCTGAGGGGAAGTCGCTGCCACTACCGGCGGATGACTGGACAGCGCATTCGCCATGGCGGCGAGGCGCGCTACTGCGCTTGCGCGACCAGCCCAGCCCCCAGGAAGCTCCTTGAGCACCGCCTTGCTGCTTGTTCCGCCCACTTGCCTGGCAGTTCCTGGCACGGCACTATCGTCTCGCTGGCGCGACTGGTTTTGGTCCTATCCCTCTGCCCTCCTTTTGAGGGGAAGGAAAAGTTCGTAGGGCCGCTCACCTTGGGAGAATGAATATAAAGCCAACTGATTAAAAAAAAAAAAAAGTCTGGAAGTTTGCGTTCCATCCCCAGAGTATCTCAAAAATACATGATCTGTTGCCTTATCAACGCCCAAATATAGGTTCGTATACCAAAAGCGCAGTAAACCAAACACCGACACATTCAGTGCTTAGGAGTGGGGGAGGGTTTATTCCATTTGGCCAAAGCGAGAGGGTGAGAGAGGCCGTCTTTCGAATACCGACATGCCTTTGAACGGAACTGGGGGGCTTTTATGAGTAAGGTAAGAATACAGGGGGTGGGATCCCCCATGATCAAAGCTGTTTCCTCCCTGGGACTCTAGGTCTCATTTGTCCTAGTCAGACTTCTGGACCATCAAGGAGGTCTGCGTGACCTAAGGGTCATCGTTGTTCTGTTTTGTTTGTGATAGGGTCTCGCACTGTCGCCCAGGCTGGAGTGCAGTGGCGCGATCACCGCTCACTGCAGCCTCTACCTCCCGGGCTCAAGCGATCCTCCCACCGCAGCGTGCCAAGTAGCTGGGAACCGCAGGCACGCACACACGACCGCCCGGCTGACTTTTGCTTCTTTTTTATAGAGATTGGGCAAGGGGTGGGGGTGTCTCTCTATGTTGCCCAGGCTGGTCTCTAACTTATGGGCTCAAGTGATCCACTAGCCTCGGCCTCCCAAAGTGCTGGGATTACAGGCGTAAGCCACCGTGCCCGGTTCATTGTTCTTTAAAATAAAAACAAGTTCATCAATCTTGCCTGCAGTTCTGAGGTTAGGATATGAAGTTAATCAATTACTAGTGACTACCCTCTACTGAAATGACTACGTGCAAGCAAGCATGCATGGAGGAAGAAAAGGACAAACAAAAGGAAAATAACTAAAACAAAACATCTTATGATCTTTACAATAAAGCCTCGGTTATAATCTTTCTTTCCTTTGTTATGCTCTAAATACACAGAGTAGATTAAGCACAATCCTTGGTCATGATACATTGTCATCATTGGTCCATAAATGACCTTTTTCTCTCTCCATCTTACTCTTTCAGTATGTACATCTATAATATATATTAGACACACAAATATATATGTATGTATGTATATATCTCATCATCTCATCCCCTGTTTCCCAGAGAAATCACTACCCTGGTTTGTATTGGTCATTTCCTTTCTCTTATGTATTATCACACACAGCCATGGCTAAAACACATTTAGATTATTATTAAACTTTCTAAGATTTACACCTTTATGCAGTATGCTGGGACTTGTTTCACTTAATATTTTGAATATCGTCTAAGCTGTGGAAGACAGCTGTAATTTGTTCATTTCACTGCTAAACATGACTCTACTGATTTTCCTATTGATGGACACGTCTCCTGGTATACTGAGCAAGAGTTTCTTTTGGGTAGTCTCTACTTTCCTGTCACATTGCTGTTGCCTTATTTCAGAGTCTCATCATCTCTTGCCAGAAACATGCTAAGATCTCCCTCTGACTTCAAATGCTCCAATCTACTCTCCATATTGCTGCCGAAGAGTTTGGTTCTATCTAAAAGTCATTACTGGTTCCACATTGGCTGTTGGAAAAGGCCAAACTGAGTACTATGAGGTTTCTGTGCACCTCCCTAATCTCATGATCTTTCCACTGCCCTTACCTCCCCACCCTGCTTTTACTTTATGATTCAACAACATTAAACCTATAGTGAGTCCCATAAATACCACACTGTTGCAAAACTCAACTCACAGTACTGTAGTACTTCTCCCTCTTCCTGGAATGCCCTCTTCTGTACTTCCTCACGAATTCCTCTTTCCCTCAGAAATAAATACTATTCTAAATTCAGCATTTTTCATTTCTATGCATTTCTTTATAATTTTACTACATAGGTGTATATCCCTAAGTAACATGAAATATTACATTGCATGGTTTAAAACTTTGCATAAGTATTATTATACATACTGCTTATTCATCTGCAATGTTTTTTACATGCTCTTTTTAATATTAACTCATATGTGAGGTTCTCATTCACTTTCACAGTTCAATAATCCATTTTAATATAACCTCATATGTGAGGTTCTCATTCACTTTCACAGTTCAATAATCCATTGTGTGAATGCACCACTACTTATCTTTTCTCCTGGACGTTTTCGATAGACACTGAATTTGTTTCCTATTTTTGCTCTTACAGTCGGTACTGCTTTAACATTCTTGTGCAGTCTCCTTGTGCACATGGATCAGTTTCTCTAGGTTTTATACTTTGGAGATATTTTTCACAAGGAGGCCTCAGACGTATTTCTTACTTCTCTGAACCTCCATTTCTTCATCTTCAAAATGGCCACAACATCCACCTCAAAGGGTGCTGTGAAACTTGTGGTAATGTAAGCAAAGAACAATGTCACACATTCAAAGAGATGTTGCTGTTAGAATAGCTTTCAATTGTATATGAAACACTGGGACATAAAAGGCAGTAGTCTGGTGCCAGAATGGTAAAGAGAAGTATACTACGCCGGGTGCGGTGGCTTACACCTGTAATCCCAGCACTTTGGGAGGCCGACGTGGGTGGATCACCTGAGGTCAGGAGTTCAAGACCAGCCTGGCCATGGTGAAACCCCATTTAAAAAAAAAAAAAGAGAAGTGTACTACTTATGCATCTGTAGCTCCCGCAATAGCCACCCAATTGTAGTTGTTGAACATGTCATGCTGTTTCTTGGCCTTCATGTCTCTGCACATGCTGCATGTCCTTGGGCCTGAAGTGGTCTCCTCTGGTTCTGAGGTTCTGGTCACCCTCCCTACTTCTCTTGTCTCTCACTTCTCCGAAGCTTTCCCTGGTTCCTCAGAGCCCTGGATACCCTTCCCCTTAGCCTCCTATCTCTCACATTTACATGCTCTTCCATAATTCCCTTTAAAGGTCAGTGTCTTGAAGACAGGGCCTACATTTTACTCATCTTTATTTTATTTTTTATTTTTTGAGATGGAGTCTCACTCTGTCACCAGGCTGGAGTGCAGTGGTGCAATCTCGGCTCACTGCAACCTCTGACTTCCCGGTTCAAGTGATTCTCCTGCCTCAGCCTCCAGAGTAGCTGGGATTACAGGCACACGCCAGCATACCCAACTAATTTTTGTATTTTTAGTAGAGACAGGGTTTCACCATGTTGGCCAGGATGGTCTCGATCTCCTGACCCTGTGATCCACCCACCTCGGCCTCCCAAAGTGCTGGGATTACAGACATGAGCCACTGTGCCCGGCCTATTTTATTTTTTGAGAGAGAGTCTTGCTTTGTCACCTAGGCTGGTGCAGGGGTATAATTGCGAGTACTGCAGCCTCCTCCTGTGCTCAAATCATCCACCTCAGCCTCCTGAGTAGCTGGGACTACAGGTGTGCACCATCACACCCAACTAATTTTTGTATTTTTTGTAGAGATGGGGGTCTCGCTATGTGGACCAGGTTGGTCTCGAACTCCTGGACTAAAGTGATCCTCCTGCCTTGGTATCTCAAAGTGGTAGGATTACAGGTGTGAGCCACCATGCCCAGCCTTACTCATCTTTATATCTGGGGTACTGGGCACAGTGCCTGAGACATGGGCCAATAAATGCATGTGGGATGAGTAAATTTAGGAATTCTTGGGAGTAAAGGACTGTACAACTAAGGATTTCTTGGAGCCAGAGAGAGAAAGAGGGAAGCAAGAATGCTGTTTTGGTAAGAACACAGGGACTAGAGAATGTGAAGTTTTGTCAAGGATGTAATTATGCAGGATATCATGGATATAATCAAGGGGGCACCTGCTCCCCCTGGAATGTGTGCACAAGAACTTCTTCCTTGATCAGGCCTCTCACACAGAGTATGAAATGAATGAATGAATCAGCAGTGAATGCATTTGAAAGCAGTGAGCTTCTCCCCAACCCTGGGCCTATTTAACATTGCCAGGTATTAAGCTACTACTAGTCTAAGCAGGGTTTGGCAAACATCTTGTATGAAAGGTCAGATAGTAAATATTTTCAGCTTTGTGGGTCATATGTTCTGTGTTGCAAATATCCAACTCTGCTGTTGCAGTGTGAAAGCAGCCATAGAAAATATGCAAAAACAGTGAGTGTGGCTGTTTTCTAATACATTTTTATTTATGGTCTCTGAAATCCGAATCTCATGTAATTTTCATGTGTCATGAAATAGTCTTTTTTGTCTTTTTTTTTTTTTTTAGGTAAGGTCTCACTCTGTTACCCAGGCTGAGTGCAGTGGCACAATTTCGGCTCACTGCAGACTTGACTTCTGGGGCTCAAGCGATCTTTCCACATCAGCTTCTTGGGTAGCTGAGACCACAGTCGTGCACCAATATGCCTGGATGATTTTGTTTATTTTTTATACAGATGAAGTCTCACTATGCTGCCCAGGCTGGTCTCAAACTCCTGTTCTCAAGCGATCCTCTTGTCTTGGCCTCCCAAAGTGTTGGTATTAACAGGCATGAGCCACACAACACCTGGCCAAATAGTCTTTTGATTTTTTTTCCCCAACCATTAAAGAAGGTACAAACCATTCTTAGTCTGGAGGTAAAGGAAACTTTACTCATGATCTAATTAAACCTTAGCTCTGGGTACAAAGGAGGTCAAATCTAGTGGTAAGGGCTGTTCTTTAAAGTAGTCTTCAGATTTAAAATCTTGCAGCTCCTTTGATTTGTCACTAGATGGTGATCACTGCAGGCGTGTGGCTCAGCCAATGGGTCTTTCAAGGAGATGGTTGGAGCTCTTCCAGGGTATGATAGATTAACAGCTGCAGTATTAATACAGACATACAAGGTGTCCCAATAATTCAAAACATCACAAACCACATAGATTTAAATTCTCTACACTCCTTCATACTTATTTGTACATATTCCCTGAATTGCAACATACAGGGGGAATGTACTCACTCTCTCAAGGCCTCTGAGGTTATTAGCTCAAAGGCTCAGAACAATAATACAAACACAGACTAGGGTTAAAGATTTGGGGGCTGCAAAGAGGCATCTGGGAGCAGATCCTACCCATGATGCAATTTAACGAGTAGAGCCCCTTCTTACATTAAGAGAATACTTAAAGCCCATGCCTAGCTTTTTGATGATATACTGATAACCCTCCCAAAACAGCCCCCACTTCTGGCCTCTTCATGTCCCTTTCTTCTACCCTTGAGCTGTGTGATTAGGGACCCAGCATGACGCTTGCTTCATAAATCCTGCATCAATTGTCTCTCACATTCTTTAGGGTGAGGGAGTGCTGGGTAGCCATTGGAATGTTCTTGGCTTGTGTGTGTGTGTGTTATGTGTCGGGGAGGGGGGAGTTCAGCTGAAATAGAGGCAGAGCGACGACCTGGACATCCTGTTCCATAGTGGTAATCTTTGTCATCTTCTTGTCTGAAATTTCCCAGTTCAGCCTCTCTCCTGGATCAGGAGCTCTTTGGCTTGAGCTATCTCATTCTTCTCCCTTTCTCACCTCCCGTCTTTATTCAGATACAAAAAAAGGAGACTGGATGCTTACTGTTAAAATGCTCTCTTTGAATGAACAGACCCCCCCAAACAAGCTTTGTGTGAGCAACATGGCTGTTTATTCACCTGGGTGCAGGTGGGCTGAGGCCGAAAAGGGCGTCAGCAAAGGGTGGTGGGATAGGAGTTGGTTTTATAGGTTTGGGGTGGGCAGTGGATAGTTACAGAGTAAGATCAATTACAGTGGTGGGGGTAGGGGCAGGGAGTATACATTATCATAAGTTCAGTTACTATGGCAGGTGAGGTAAGGCTTAAGAGTAGTTAAGATGGTAGGGTGGGGTGGAGGGATATTCACAGAGCAAAAACAATTAAGATGGCAGGGTGGGGTGAGGAGTATTCACATTATCATAATAACAGTTAAGATGGCAGGATGGGAAGAGAAGCTTAATGTCTGGTGGAAGCTCTGCTGGGTGATCAGGGATACTGTCTACCAAACTTTAATAATATCATTATCATTGTTTTGATAAGATTGAGACCCACAGGTATAATTAAAGCCCTCCCTTGCTCCTTATGGTCTCTGGATAGGTAAATTTCTTTCTTGACTATGGCTTGGGCTGAACTTGCTCCAAGAGTGCAGAGTCTAGAGAACAAGCTCATCCTAGCCAGGCTGAGCCCCTGGCCTTCAGGGCACACTAGTTATTGCAAGAGCCTGAATTGCCAGGCAATGTGGATACAGGATATTCATTGGAAGCTAACCTGGATTAAAAAAACCTTTTTAAAATTTCCTCTCCTCTCCTTTCCTGAAAACACCTTTTTAAACTTTCTTCTCCCCTCCTCTCCCCTCCCTTCCCCTCCCCTCTCCTCCTTTCTCCTCTCCCTCCTTTCCTTGTTTTCTGAGACAGGGTCTTGCTTTCTCACCCAGGCTGGAGTACAGTGGCATGATCATGGCTCCCTGCAACCTCCACCTCATGGGCTTAAGTGATCCTCCCACCTCAGCCTCCTGAGTAGATGGGACTACAGGCATGTGCCACTATGCCTGGTTTATTTTTTGTATTTTTGATAGAGACAGGATTTCTCCATGTTGCCCAGGCTAGTCTCAAACCCCTGGGCTCAAGTGATCCACTCGCCTCAGCCTCCCAATCCCGTGATTATAGGTGTGAGCCACTGTTTCTGGCCTTCTTTCTCTTTTTAAACTATTTTGTAGAATTGTTTTCCCCCTTGGGAGCATGCAGTGTTTACTTTTTGAGGCACCTAACTTTAAATGCCTTAAGTTCTTTTATTCTTCAGGATACATCAGAAGCCACGGAGGTATTCTCTTGCTCTTATGGCTATGTGTTCTTACCTAAAAAGCAGAATATGTGATTAGACAATGAACTTTCAATGTGCTTCCAAGAGTCAAAGGTGTTTTGGGAGATTCAGTTGTTTGAAGACATGTTAAAATTTCTGGTACATCTTGATAGTTTATGGAGGATAATGTGATAGAGTAAATAAAATAAAATAGCTATCATTTAATGAACATTTTATGAAGGGGTAAGTGCTGTGTTATGTCCTTTATACATATTATCTAACTCTCACAACAATCCAGCGAGGCAGAAATTATCACCCTCGTTTCACAGGTTCCATCTCGAGTGGTAGTGGCAGGCTTAGAATTCAAACCCAGATACATCTGTCTCAGAAAGATCCAGGAAATGCACCCCCACCCCGGAAATAGATGCATCCCAGAAACTAAAAATCTTACATGGAAGGCAAGCCAAATCTCCAGATCTGCAAATGTGTTTGTTAAACCTCAGTGAGAGCTGCCTGACAGCCAAGAACAGTGGCATTCAGTTCAATGGGGATTTTAGATTCGCCTCTCCTGTGTCCTCATTCCTGAGTAAGAAGGACAGAGCACATTGGTATTTTCCTGGCAGCAGACACATGTTTAAAAGAAATTTGATAGAAAGCTAGAGATGGGGGTTGCTATTTTTAAAGCCTGCCTTCTCTGTATCCAGCCTGCCTCTAGCATACCAGCATCACCAGTGGTGCTAAGAACAGGGAATTCCATGCTGTGGAGTAGGGGTGCTGTGGGAGCCCCAGGTGATACTGGAGAGGAAAAATACCCCTTTAGAGCCTAAATGGTGCTGTTATGTATATGCCAAGGGCTCAGTTTAGCTCTTTTTTTTTTCTGAGACAGAGTCTTTCTCTGTTGTCCAGGCTGGAGTGCAATGGTGCAATCTCGGCCCACTGTAACCTCTGCCTCCTGGGTTCAAGTGATTCTCCTGCCTCAGCCTCCTCAGTAGCTGGGATTATAGGTGCCCGCCATCATACCCAGCTAATTTTTGTATTTTTTGGTAGAGATGGGGTTTCACCATGTTGGTCAGGCTGGTCTCGAACTCCTGACTTCAGGTCATTCACCCACCTTGGCTTCCCAAGGTGGGGATTACAGGTGTGAGCCACTGCACCGGGCCCTCAGTTTAGCTTCTGCTGCTTCCTGCAAAACAGTCCACTCTTGAGAGAGAGACTGAAAGGGGTGGGGTGAGAGGCCCATCTCACTTGAGAAAGTGCAAGCCTGACAGCTGAAGGGTCCCAGAGCAGCAAATATCACCTTGTTTCTTCTCTTGGACCATTCCAGCTGTCTGCTTTTGATTGACAGAGGCATCTGGCTGCTAAAAATACCCTCCTGACCAAATGCTCCCTACTCCAACTATAGCCGAACAGGATTGTTTCAGTTCAGAACTTAGCACATACAGATAGCTTCTGCTTGCAATGGAATGTCTCAAAACTTTTCAGGCCCTATCTCAGAACCATATTAACCCATGGTCACTTTCTGCTGTTGGCTTCGGTGGGTGATGAATGAAACCCTTCCCAGATCTCTTGCTCTCTTGCTGGTCCCATCCCCACCTCCAGGAAAAGTAGCTGAGGGGGAGGTGAGGGCCCAGTGGCTGAGAGCGAGTAGGGAAGGGGAGGTGGCTTGTCCATTTATAGTCTTGCTCTTTGGGATGCTGGAGGTGCTGAAATAGCAATGACAAGAGACTTGGCTCAGTGTTAAATATCTGCCGCGCTGGCCTGACACTCTGAGATGACAATAGGGAGAATGGAGAACGTGGAGGTCTTCACTGCTGAGGGCAAAGGCAGGGGTCTGAAGGCCACCAAGGAGTTCTGGGCTGCGGATGTCATCTTTGCTGAGCGGGCTTATTCCGCAGTGGTTTTTGACAGGTATGAAATGTGGGGAGTTGCCTTCTCTCCTGTTGGTTTGGCTGGTGCCAAACTCTAAAATACTTTGCTCTCAGAAATCATCAGGGGAAGGAATAAAATTCATGTGCTCTTTTTTGAATAAAATAATACTTCTGAGAGCTAATTTTTGTGGCATAAATTTTTCTGCAAGGGGTCATTGTCAGTGTGATTTGCTGTGGCTCCTAGAAGGATGGTGAAGGTGAGCAAAGGCTTTGGGGGCACTTTCTCCCAACACCGGTCAACTTGGCTGGGAGGGTGTGCTGGAGGTGGAAAGGTGCGTGTGGTGCTGTGGGTAACATTTTCTGATAGAAAGCTCTATGTTTTTAGCTTTTTTTTGATATTATAAATATATTACCAGATAAAGTAATTGCTGAGATTTTTAAAAATTATAAATTATTTGTATGTTTATAATTATGAATAACCCAGGAATCCATTCACCCTTGAAAAATCAGAATATCACCCAATCCCAGTTCCCCCTGCTTTTCCTCAGATATTGCCCCTGCTATTACTTCAGTGTATTTCCTTCTGGAATGTTCCTGTGCTATTACATACATATATCTGTACTTGTCAAAATGGATGGCTGTAATTTTTTTTTTTCAGAAATGGTATCATACTTCAGATGTCATTTTAGAACTTGCTCTTTTCCCTAAACAGCACATTTGTGATGTCTATCCTTGCAGGAACCATAAATCTATAGACACTTCTTTTAAATTCCCAAAGATCTATTTCCTTTAACTCCAAGTAGAGCTAGCCATATGTATTCATATGCTATATGGATCACCAATCTTAATTTTAAATATTTCACCCTATAAATATATAACATTTTATTTATCCACTCCTCTATTGAGAGACATTGGTAGTTTTTAATTTTTCATGAAAACAAGCAATGAAAATCCTTGATCATGTCTACTTGTACATATGTGCGATTGTTCTCTAGGTCATACGACTAGAAGAGGAATTGCTGGGCCATAGGCTGTGATGTTTTCAGTTTTATAGGCTCTCCAAACAGACTCTATTAAATTTACATTTCTGTTTGCTCATGACCTTGGCCACACTAGGCTACCAAACTTCTACATTAGTAATAAATCCTAATTTTAATCAAACCTACATGGTGATTACCTTAAAATGACAATATTTTCTGAGATCAAAGTAGGGGTGACCTGCTTGACATCTATGTGGTTTGAGTCTGATAATCTAGGCTTTGTGGTTGGCTGGCTGCACTGACCACCCTGGGAAAGCTCACTGCTTCTCAGAGATACCTTAATTAGCATTCACATTCTCTTTTCTTCCTGACCACTAAGACCTTCAGGGAAAAGGGTGCGAACTGGGGCATATGGCTTACTACCACCGGAGGAATATAAGGGGCTGAGGTGACCTTTTCAGGGGAAGCTGTCTTATTTCGTGTGTGTGTGTGTGTGTGTGTGTGTGTGTGTGTGTCTCAGGTGAGGGATGAGTACAGTTAGGGAACCAGCTGGATCCAGAGTGAAAACACAAGCCAGAAAAACAGGGACTGTCAACACTAATCCTGGTGCTGCCAGTGAGTTACTGCGTTGCCTTGCTAAGAACATCTCCATTTGCTGCGTCCAATTCCCCAAAGTCAATCTAGCCAATCAGTTCCATTTCAAGAAGGTTAAAGTTGAATGGGCTTTCGTTCCATTATAAAAGCAAGTTATTGTCATTTTAGAAAATTTAGAAAGAAGAAGTAAGACATCACACAAAGATAACCACTCTTAACACATTAGGTTTCTATTTTCAGCTTGTTTTAAAGTTTCATTTGGCTATAATATACTCATTATACAAGCTACTATGTTTTTTCATTTAATAATTTTGACATTTTCTTTATAAACTCTTCAGAAACATAGTACTTAAGGGCGGCATGTTCTTCTGTTGCCTGCTGATGACTGGACATTTGGATTGTTTCCAGGTTTTTGTTATTAAAAATAATTAGTCATTCATTTGAAGTAACAACTATAAAAACAGCCTTCATGTACATTGCAGATAAATACTACATAAAATCATATATTATTTTTACAATAGTAATAAAAGTAGGATAAGTACTATAAATGACCTTTAAAATGATTGAAAAAAATCTAAAAGAGATAGGTTTTTTTTTTTTTTTTAAATGCTTTACCTAAACTTGTCACTGCACAGATGAGGGAGCTGTGCTTTCTTTGGTTATACCAGAGACAACCCAAAGAGGCATTAAAGGAAAGTTTTATGCATTTTAGGCTCCTGGTGAGGCTCAGCCACCATAGATGAGAAACTTAATTGCAGAGATGGGACTGAGTCACCCACAAAAGTCACTCTACAAAACTGGCTTGTTCTAATCTACATTATTGCAAGACAGGCTTTCCTACTCTTCCACACAAATGTGGAGAAAGCTTTTATTTTTAGTTAAGCACTGCATTAAATGAAAATTAATTCTTTCAAAAAATATATATTATATATTCTAACATATATATTATATATTATATTGTATATATTCTAACATATATTATATAAAGCATAGCAATAAATCAATACCAAACCAACTTAACTAGACTATTCCAATATGTTACATCTTCTCTATCCTGTCACGTATCTGCCCCAAATGTAATTATCCTAGGTTTTGTGTTGCATATTCTACTGCCTTTTAAATAATAGTTTTGTCCAGGAGCTCGGTGGCTCACTACTGCAATCCCAGCACTTTGGGAGACCAAGGCAGGTGGATCACCTGAAGTCAGGAGTTCAAGACTAGCCTGACCAACATGGTGAAACCATGTCTCTACAAAAATATGAAAATTAGCCAGGTACGATGGCAGGTTCCTATAATTCCAGCTACTTGGAAGGCAGAGGTAGGAGAATTGCTTGAACCTGGGAGGCAGAGGTTGTAGTGAGCCAAGATCGTGCCACTGCACTCCAGCCTAGGTGACAGAGCGAAACTCTGTCTCAAAAAAAAAAAAAAGTAATAGTTTTATCACAGTCATATATTTCTAACCAATATATAATTTAGTTTTTATGTTTTGTTTTTGATCTTTTAAACAAAGGTACAATATTATATGTGGTTTTATGCCACTTGCTTCTTTCACTCAAATGTTTATTATTCATCTGTATGGTTTTGTGAAACTAATAAAGCAAATAAATTTTGTGTGTGTCTGTGTACCACAGTTTATTTTTCCATTCTCCTGTGAATGGTTGCTATGAACATTTTTGTTCTTATCTCTTGGAAAGCAGATACATGAGGTGTGTATCACAGGAATGTAATTACTGGGCCAGTAATATATGTGATATTTGGCTTTAAAATATGCCATACTGTGAAATGCTGATTGGTAAACCTGAATTGTGTTTTTGCTAGAATGGGCTTAGTTTAGCGTTAACAGTAACAATCTAGGCCCTCAAATTACGGTCCTTAGTCTGGTTAGGATCACTTCACCTTTGATAGTTGAAAAAACAGGTACTCTTCTTAAAGGTAAGAGAGCAAGAATAAAGCTGGGAAAATTCTTTCAGCCTCGCTAGTAGTGCTTGGGTTAAGTGCTAGGCATGACTGATCAATCAGGCACACCTTCCTCCTGTACTCCAACTTGGCCTCAGAATCCCTTCCAGCAGGTCCTCCAGGGTGCTGCTACCAATCAGTGGGAACTAGAATTTATTTGCCACCCCCTTAGGTGTTATGGTTGGTTGCTGGAAGGGAGTGAAGTACCTTTACCAAGGAGTTGCCTTTTTTGGACACAGTATTTTACAGTAGTTGAGATACTGGGGATGATGCATGAGCTGGTAAAGGTTGTTCTCTGCCCCTTTAACTCTCCACTCTGAAGGTTCCCAGTTCTCGGGAGAACAGTGAGTGGGAGCTCTGCAGTACCTTAGCCCAAGTGATCCTGTTAGCTTCTACATAGCATGGGGCCAATCTGGGAATTTGCAGTGCTAGTTTTTGTTGTTGTAGTTCAGGAAGAAAATAATTCTCTGCAATCTTACAATTTGGGAAAAAAGCCCGACTATTAACATTCTGGTGTATGTCCTCCTTGTTGTGTGATGCAAATACAATGCATATAAAATATTTTCTTGATTCTGATGAGTTGTAAGTGGGGTGGGGGTCCTGGAAGAAACGCTTTATTATTATTATTATAATTTTTATTTTTTGAGATGGCCTAGATTATGTACAAAATCTAAATTTACTTTAATGCTAAAAATTATCATTCCAACAATTATATTGTTACCAATGACATGATTCTCTAAAAATTCCATAATCTGAAGCAACATGACTACCCACAGCCTATTTATCGGCCTTACTACCCTACTGTTTTTAAACCAATTCAACAATAACTCATCAAACTTCTCATTAATCTTCTCTTCTGACCTGCTGACGTCACCCCTTCTAATCTTAACAGCCTGACTGCTACCTCTTATAATTCTACGAAGCCAATCACCCGTCCAGTGAATCACCCCCATGAAAAAAACTCTATGTCTCTATATTGTGTCCCTGCAGATTTTTAAAATTATAACACTCACAGCCACATAACTAATTATATTTTATATTCTCTTTGACAGAGTCTTGCTCTGTCACCTAAACTGGAGTGCAGTGGTGAGATCTCAGCTCACTGCAACCTCTGCCACCTGGGCTCAAGCAATTCTCCTGCTTCAGCCTCCAGAGTAGCTGGAACTACAGGTGCATGCCACCACACCTGACTAATTTTTGTATTTTTAGTAGAGACAGGGTTTCACTATGTTGGCCAGGCTGCTCGAAATCCTGGCCTCAAGTGATCTGCTGTCCTTGGCCTCCCAAAGTGCTGGGATTACAGGTGTGAACCACCGCACCCAGCAGAGACACTACATTAAATGTATACTTTGATTGTAAGATGCATCCCTAAATTACAGATATTAAAATATGGGAAAAGAAGTTTATTTCAGAATGGAAGGAAAATGGGACATCTGTAATGTGCTATATTTATAAATTCCAGAATATGTATTTTATTTTAACTTCTCTGAAATCATAATGTATCTTAAAACCTATGGCTCATCATGGTTTAATTGGTAGATTTTTTTTTTTTTTTAAGAGACGGGGTTTAACCATGTTGGCCAAGCTGGTCTTGAACTCCTGGCCTCAAGTGATCCACCCGCCTCAGCCTCCCAAAGTGCTGAAATTGCAGGTGGGAGCTAACGTGCCCGGCCTAATTGGCAGATTTTTAATGATTTCTTAGTACTGAATAAAAATGGTGCATTTAATAATTTTAGGTTCAATGTAATTGAATTGTATATACTTTTTCTCTCAAAAAAGTTGGATTATTTTGTAATGTGTTTTATTTACTTCATGATATGTTATGAATAATTTTCAAAATTAATATCCTTTTACACCATTTTAATGGCTTCATGGTATTAATTTTGTTGACTCATATATTAATTTAATTAGATGCCATATTTTTATTTTTATTTTTATTTTAGATTTTGGGGGTACATATGCAGGTTTGTTAAATGAACATATTGTGTGATGCTGAGGTTTGGGTTTCTAATAGTCCACTTGCCCAAGTAGTGAATATAGTACCTTATAGATAGCTTTTCAACCCTTGACCCTCCCTCACCCTTTCCCCGTTTGGAATCTCCAGTGTTTATTTTTCACATTTTTGTGTACATATGTTCTCAGTGTTTAAAATGAAAACATGTTATTTGGTTTTCTGTTTCTGTATTAATTTGCTTAGAAGAATGGCCTCCAGTTGCACCCATGTTGATGCAAAGGACATGATTGTCTTCTTTTTTAATGACTGTGTAGTATTATATGGTATATATGCACCACATTTTCTTTATACAATCCACCATTGATGGGCACCTTGGTTGTTTCCATGTCTTTGCTATTAGAGATAGTGCTGTGATAAACATAGGAGAGCAGGTGTGTTTTCGGTAGAATAATTTATTTTCCTTCAGGTAGATATTCAGTAATGGGATTACTGGGTCAAATGATAATTCTAGTTTTAGTTTTTTGAGAAATCTCCAGGCTGCTTTCAACAAGGACTGAACTAATTTGTAGGTGCCGTGTTTTGGATATCAAGGGTTTGCTCTGCTTTTTCCTAGTAGATCTTCCCATATATCACTGATTATGTATTAAAAACAAACTCCTACAAGTACAAATTTTGAATTCAAAAGACATTTTTAGGGCTTTTGATATAGATTTCCAAATGACCTCACCAAAGGAGATCATACATTTTTCTACTAGAGCACAGGGGTTGTCTCCTCATTTCAATACTGGTCAACACAGAAAACTACTTTTTACTTTTTCATGTGTATCAACTTAATCTGTTAAAACTTATTTTAGTATTGTTTTAACATGAATTTTTATTATTAGAGTTAAAGTTTTTTTTTACTGGTCATTAACATTTATTCTTTTTTTTTTTTAATCAAGGAAGGAAGAAGGGAGAGAGGGAGGGAAAGAGGAAGTGAGGGAGAAGAGTAAAAGAAGAAAGAAAGAAAGAAAGAGAAAGAGAAAGGGGAAGAGAGAACAGGAGTCTTGCTCTATTGTGCAAACTGGAATGCAATCTAAAAATAGGTATTAAAAACCTCTTTTATGCCGATAATTGTGCATAAGGAATTATCGTGCATAAGGATAAAAGGAATAAGGAAAGAAAATAACAAACAGCCAACCAACATTTCATTTAAGTCTGTGAAATGCTATGCAAATGCTGAAGAGTGATTTACTTCCAATTATGTGGTCACTTTCAAAATAGGTGTAATGTAATACTGAGAAAAATGTATGTTCTATAGACCTGAGGTGGAGAATTCATAAATATTCACTGAGTTTACTTGTTCCAGGTCTGAGTTCAAATCATAGATGTCCCTGTTAATTTTCTATCGCGTTGATCCATCGAATATTAACAATGTGGTGTCAAAGTCTCCCGCTATTATTGTGCGGGAGTCCAAGTCTCTTTATAAGTCATTAAGAACTTGTCTTATGTATCTGGGTGCTCCTGTATTGGGTGCATATATATTTGTGATCATTGACTCCTGTTGTTGCATTGATCCTTTTAGCATTATGTAATGTCCTTCTTTGTTTCTTTTAGTCTTTGTTACTATTAAAGTCTATTTTTGTCAGAGACGAAAGTTACAACTCCTGGTTTTTTTTTTTTTTTTCTCTCCATTTGATTGGTAAGTCTTCCACCAACTCTTTGTTTTAAGTCTTAGTATGTCCTTGCTTACGAGATGGATCTGGATACAGCGTACTGATGGGTTTTGACTTTTTATTCAATTTACCTGTCTGTATCTTTGATTGGGACATTTAATCAATTTAAATTTAGGATTAATACTGATATTCGTGAGTTTAATATTGTTGTTTAATGCTAGCTGGCTATTTTTCCCATTAGTTGATATAGATTCTTCATTATGAAGATACTCTTTATCTTTTGGTAAGTTTTTGGGATGACTGATACTGGTTGTTCCTTTCTGTGTATAGTGCTTCTTTCAGAAGCTCTTGTAAAGCAGGCCTGGTGGTGATGAAATCTCTGAGTGCTTGCTTGTTCATGAAAAATTTTATTTTTCCTTCATTTATGAAGCTTAGTTTGACTGGATATGAGATTCTGGGTTGAAAATTTTTCTCTTTGAGGATATTGAATATTGACCCACACTCTCTTCTAGTTTGTAAAGTTTCTGCTGAGAGATTTGCTGTGAGTCTGATAGGCTTCCCTTTATGGGTAACCTGACCTTTCTCTCTAGCTGCCTTTAGAATTTTCTCCTTTATTTCAACTCTAGTGAATCTAACGATTATGTGTCTTGGGGTTGCTCTACTTGAGGAATATCTTTGTGGTGTTCTCTGTATTACCTGGAGTTGAGTATTGTCCTGCCTTACTAGGTTAGGAAAATTTTCCTGAATAATATCCTGAAGAATATTTTCCAGCTTGGATTCATTCTCTTCATGACATTCAGGTACACCTATCAAACATAAATTAGGTCTTTTCACATAGTCCCATATTTCTTGGAGACTTTGCTCATTCCTTTTTACTCTTTCTTCTCTAATCTTGTCTTCTCGTTTCATTTCATTAAGTTGGTCTTCGACCTCTGATATCATTTCTTCTGCTTGATCAATTCGACTGTTAAAACCTGTGCATACTTCACGGAGTTCTCGTATTGTATTCTTCAGTTCCATTAATTCACTTATATTCCTCTCTAAATTGTCTATTCTCGTTAGGATTTTGTCAAACCTTTTTTCAAGGTTCTTAGTTTCTTTACATTGGGCTAGAACATGTTCTTTTAACTCACTGAAGTTTCTTATTATCCACCTTCTGAAGCCTAATTCTGTTAATGGAACACACTCGTTCTCCATCAGGCCTTGTTCCCTTGTTGATGAGGAACTGTGATCCCCTGTAGAGGAGAGAGGCATTCTGATTTTGGGTATTCTCAGCCTTTTTACGCTGATTTCTTCCCGTCATTGTAAATTTATCCACCTGTTGTCTTTGTAATTACCGACTTTCAAATTAGGTCTCTGAGTGGACGTCCAACTTGTTGATTCCCAGCGCCGAAATCTGAGCAACCCACTGTGCCAGCTTAAACAGTGGCATTAAGATTCATGGTGCTTTTCTGCCCGGGAATCTCCGGTCTGGCTTCCTTCTTGAGTCGCTTTTTCAATCAGCTGAATAGGCGACTCTGCCTTCTCGGAGCTCCAAACATCGACCAAAAGGGGACCCAGTCCCATTTACTCTGCACCAGGAACCACTACGCTGGGGCACCGGCAAAACTGCCGCCCTGGCCACAAGAGTTGCACTGGCGACCCGTGGGGCTCCTCCGCTGGGAATCTCCTGGTCCATGAGCAACAAAAATTCATCTGAAAGTGTGACGTCCTCTCATTCTCTGCACTTTCACTGGGAGCTACAATCCTGAGCTGTTAGTAATCAGCCATCTTGGATCTCTCCAACATTTATTCTTTTATAAATTGTCTGTTTTCTTTTGATGCTCTCAATTTTTAATTACATATGTAACTTATTTGTTTATTATTCCTTTATGTCTAGTTCTTCTAAGATGTTTAAATTCTTTTTTTTTTTTTTTGAGGTGGAGTTTTGCTGTTGTTACCCAGACTGGAGTGCAATGGCGCAATCTCGGCTCACCGCAACCTCCGCCTCCTGGGTTCAAGCAATTCTCCTGCCTCAGCCTCCCGAGTAGCTGGGATTACAGGCATGCACCACCATGCCCAGCTAATTTTTGTATTTTTAGTAGAGACGGGGTTTCACCTTGTTGACCAGGACGGTCTCGATCTAAATTCTTTTATTTTAATTTTGGTTGTTTTATAGTAATCATTTTGTTTTGTCTTTTAAAAATGTTGCATATTTTCTTTTATCTTATTTTTATGTATACCTTTAAAAATGATATCTAAGCTTTAAATTTCTTTTTTTTGTCTCACTAGTTTATTTTTATTCTAGTTCCTTATTGTCGTTGTATTCTTTCATTTTTCATCTTTAGCTTATTTAATTCATTTCATGTCAAGTAGAATGAGAAGATAAATGATTTTAGCCTTGCAAGTGCTTCATGCTTTCAGCAGGGAGATTGGATCCCTATCTTTTCTCTGGTTGGTCCTGGAAAGACTCTTCTAGACTCCCAAAGTAGAACCTCCATCCTTTTCAAACTCTGAAATCAATCACCTACATCACCCAATTGATCCACAGACTAAAATCCGTCAAAGACAATTTATTGTAAGAGAATAAAGTTACATTTTCACCATCACCATCAGCACCATAATAATTATTACCTTCAAACAATATCCATACCTCATAGATATGTGGCCAAAATGCAGTGGGTTCAGAATCAAGCAGGTGAAGGCATTTGAAGCATGGTGTAGTAAGGTAAAGTTGGCGAATCTATTCTCCTAATAGCTATCTACAAATAATGAACTGTCATTTGGAAAAAAAAGAGCATTCTGAACCTTTTTTTTTTTATTGAAGGATTAGAACCATGTGCCTTAAACAGAAGTTACAGAGTCAGATTTCAGGTCAAAATAGGAAGAAAAACAGCCCTAAGACTCAGAGCTCAATTGCCCAATGTATAAAACAGGACTGTCAATGCTGTCTGGAGATGGAAAGGGTTATTTTCAAGGCTGTTATTCATTTCCTGGTGAAGAGGTGGCAAGGATGCCATACAAGGAGAGTGGGCAACAGAAGGGGACTTAAATCATATGACTCTGAAGCTCTCTTTCAGCCTAAGAGTCTATGGGTTACATGATTTCTTCAATGCATGCAAAGGGTTCCAGTGCAGCAGGAGAGGAATGCTAGGCTAGGTGAGGAAGGGAGCTTACTCTGATGATTATTTTATTTTAGCATCAAATACAAGAAATGGCACAAGAATGGTGCTTGTGGGCAATGCTAGGAGCCAAAGTGGTATTCAGTTATTGCTTTTTAACAGTCGCAGAGTTTAGAGTTTATCTAGTTTGTCTTGAATTTAGGGTTTATCTAGCCTGGGATTCCTAACTTGGATCCATGGATCCTTAACGAGGGAAATACCTATAATTGAAGAATCACAGTGTGTGTGGAGGTACATACATGCTTCTTATTTCTGGGGAGAACATGCATAGCTTTCATCACTTTCAAATGGTTCTTAACCCAGAAGAAGGCCAAGAACCACTGAATTTATTCAGTTCCCTGTTACAGATGGGGAAACTGAGGCTTAGAGAGGTCATGGCCTTCCCCAGGTCACACAGGGATGACTCAGCAGGACTGGGTCTCCTGCATCCTGTCTAAGCATCACTTCTCACTGCCCCAGCAGCCTCACAAGTGGTCTTCACAGCATTGTTTACTTAATTTCCTTTTGTTCTTGTTCATTCAATTAACAATATTTCTTTTTAATAAAAGGAAGAGCATCCATCCATCAATTTCAGAAGGATCAAAAGCTGGTTCTGGCCTATGGGCTAGATCTAGAAACTAGTAGGTAAGAAACAGGAGTATACATGTGATTAAAAAGGAAAAAAGTGGTAATAAAATAATGCATTAGTTCCTTTTGTTGTTTTTTTGAGGCAGAGTCTCACCCAGGCCGGAGTACAGTGGCATGATCTCAGTTCCCTGTAAACTTGGCCTTCTGAGCTCAAACAATCCTGCCTCAGCCTCCCAAAGTGTAAGTTCCTTTTGCTGCTGTGAAAAACTATTGTAACTTCAATGGCTGAAAACAACACAAATTTATTATCTTATAGTTCTGGAGGTTAGAAGTCTAAAACAGACTGACACTTCTGATTTTTGCTATCTCCATCTTCTTGAGGCTGCCCACATTCCTTGGCTCGTGGCCCCCTTCCTACATCTTTAAAGCCAGCAGTGTAACATCTTGTCCCGCTCCAACCTCCTGCCTCCTCTTATAAGGACTTGCAATTATGTTAGGCCCACCCTGGTAATTCGGGAAACTGTCCTCGTCTCAAGGTCTTTAACTTAACCACACATGCAAAGTCCCTTTGCCATGTAATGTAACCTATTTACAGGTTCTGAGGATTAGGACATTGACAATTTGGGGGGTGGGCTATTATTTAGTGTACCCCAAAAATAAGAATTTTCTAATTTCCAATTCATCACAAAATATGTTAAGGAGCAAGGACAGTTAGTGGACTTCTTTTAAAGCTCTTTAAATAAAATATCTAAATTATTCTGGTTGTGTGTGTGTGTGTGTGTGTGTGTGTATGGGGAAAAAGATAGTGGGGAAAAGTTGAGTATTTGTAAAGAAATTATTGTCAATTAGGCTTTTTTGGAAAATGGAACCAGTTATGAACTTTGTTAGGTGCAGCAGAGCCGGTGGGGTTTAGCCAGTGTAATACTGTGTGAGCCTGTGGGAATGTCAGGACTAGCCCTGGCAGACACACAAACACAAATGTGGCCTTTAATCTGATAACAGCTGGTGGTTGGTTAGTGGGGGATAAATGATGCTATAAATGGAAATAATTTAATAAAAGGATTAGAGAAATTCCAGAACAATTAGTTCAGAAAATGAGTAAGTGTTAAAAGTATTCAAGTGACAGCCTTAAATGTTTGCATTGTATGTTGAGAATAACCACAGTCGATTTTGAATTCTGCCCTTAATTTGGCACTTTTAGCTCCCGAGGCAAGACATATCGACATGCTACACAACCTGTTGTGAGCTGTATTGCTAAATATTGCTCAATAATTCCTAAATTCAAAGTTCTGAAAATAATTGCCTTTTAAAGATGGATTAGATCAAATGTCAGGTTGTCCCTATAATGATGCTATCTTTACCCACTTGCATCCGAGAATGCGTTCTAAACATGAATTGAGGGGTCATGTAAATGTACACAGCTCTTCATGGGGTGTGTGAGCTGTGGCAGAGAAAATCTTGAGAGCTGGTGTTTTAATAAAAAAGGGATGTTAAAAATAAATTGGCAATCCCCACGTTTGATCCAAGAAAACAGTACCTTCTAACTGTTTTATTCTTCTTTTGAGACAGGGTCTCACTCAGTTGTTCAAGCTGGAGTGTCATGGTACAATCATGGCTCACTGCAGCCTCTACCTGCTGGGTTCAAGCCATCTTCCCACCTCAGCCTCTAGAGTAGCTGAGACTACAGGTGTCTGCCACCATGGCTGGCTCTTTTTTTATTTTTGTTTTTTTGTAGAGACAGTGGTCTCACTATTTTGCTGAGGCTGGTTTCAAACTTCTGGGCTCAAGTGGTCCTCCTGCCTCGGCCTCCCACAGTTCTGGGATTACAGGTGTGAGCCACTGCACCTGGCCCCCATTGACTTCCCTTATGTCAAAGTATTTAATAGTCAGTGCAAACATGAATCTCGTGATCTCATCCAACAGCTACTTTTGTTTCCTATATGCACACACCCACACGGGCACATTTGCTTCACATCAGTGCCTCTTTCTGGAAGACCCCCACCTTCTCTGAGTACAAACTCAGCCCATCTCTTGAGGTCAGAACAATGCCTTCTCATCTCCTAGGTAACTGCCTTTCGAGATTGCTTTCCCTACCTCAGTTGAAGTAGTCTCTCTTCCTTGAATCTTACAGCAAGTTACCACGGGTGTGGACTGTAGGTCTTGCTTTGTTTATACGTGTTTATGTCCCAGCCCAGCCTGGGGACTGCTTGAAGGCAAGGTTGGTGTCCCCTTTATCTTTCAGGCCCTCTTTTACCTAGCTCAATACACATAACAGATACTCAATAAATACTTGCAGAAAGAAGCAGGGAGAGAGGGAAAGAGAAAGGGAAAGAAGAAAAGAAGAAGGAATGAGAAAAAGGTTTAAAATGTTGTGAAGTTATCTGGGTACTTGAGGGATGGGATTTTCTTTAAGACACCTATCCCCAGGCTGGATGCGGTGGCTCACACCTGTAATCCCTGCATTTTGGGAAGCCGAGGCAGGCAGATCGCTTGAGCCCAGGAGTTTGAGACCAGCCTGGGCAACATAATGAGACCCCGTCTCTACAAAGAAATAAAAACAAGCTGACCATGGTGGTGTGTGCCTGTAGTCCCAGCAACTTGGGAGGCTAAAGTGGGAGGGTCGCTTGAGCTCAGGAGTTTGAGGCTGCAATGAGCCATGATTACACCATTGCATTCCAGCCTGGAGGACAGAGAAAGACCATGTCTCTTAAAAAGAAAAAAAAAGACACTTTCCTCTAATTTTTGAGGGGAGAACTTCTGGTAGGCTGGGAGTTTGTAAGCAGCCCTGAAAGACAGAGCTGTTGAACTGTTGGTACAGTCTTCTTCTGGCTGAGGTTTTGGAGGGCTCGTCCACCATGCAGGCACCTTGTCTTTGCATTTATCTGTCCATGAGCAACTATTTCCATACAAGGAGCTGAGCAGCAGCTGCCCTTCCAGCCCTCTTCACTCTGACAGATCACAGAGTCCAGCAGGGCTGCAGAGCAGAGTGTGAGGGGACCAGTTGCTGGAGCAGGGCACATTCAAGGCTGCAGGCCAAGCAGGTGGGCTTCGTAGCTGCATCCGCCCTCTGTGCTTGGAGCAGCGTCCGGTATTAGGGATATGATAGTAATATCCCTGTGAGGATAATGATCGTGGCTACTTTAAAGGGTTGCTGTGAAGATTTTTTTAAAAAAGAATCAATAAAAACATCTCTTTGTAATGGTGAAGTGCTGTGTAAATGGGAGTTGATATCTTCTTGTGTGAATAGAAATATGAGACTGGGAGAAGCGAGATTTGCTGAAGATCACTCGGCTAAGCCTGCCTGGGACAAATGCTCTTTCTCTGGAATCCAAAAAGTCCTGGCTTCAGGACTTCATGTCATTTGGACACTCTCCTGCACTGGCGGCAGTAAGGGAGGTAGGGATGGGCATTCCTGTCAGGGGAGTGCCCTTGTCCCCATATGATGTTCTCCTGTAGCTGGGTTGTCTTCCTCTCCAGCAGCTGCCTAAAATGAGCCAGTGCTGGGGGTGAGAGGAGCTCGGTGATCAACCTGGCCCAGCCGTCTCTGAGTGACAGGCAGGATGAGTGGCCCGGGCTGATGTCCGCTGAGTACTTATCCAGTGCCTGGCTCTGTGCTGACCACCTTACACATGTGATTTCTTTTAACCCTAAAATCACTCTGAGAGTGGTGAGATTTCAGAACTTCTTTGTCATTTCCTTCTTGCCTGAATTTCTAAAAATAGTAAGTATAATTCATTAAAAGTAACGGCCCAGTAGTCTAAAAGATAGCAAGATCTAGGCATTGCTATTCCCATTTCCACATAAGGAAATAAAAGCTTGGAGAAGTTAGGGGACTTGCTCAAAGTCACACAGCCAGTAGATACTGGAGTCAGGAGTAGAACCCAGCTCTGAGCAACACTAGGTTTGACCTTCCATAATACTCAACCCCACGCCAATGAGGGGAGATGGGAACCAGAGGGACAGGCTTAAAAAAAAATTCTGTCTAGATTTGAAAAAAAAGCCAAAAAATTTCCCTTTCCTGTCTACTTGACACATCTTAGCGTATCCCACCAGAAGGAGCAGGATTTGGGTTTTCTCTCATCTCGACATTCTTGGTACTCAAAGTTGAAGCATCAGTATTGCCTGGGAGCGTGTTAGAAATGCAGAATCCCAGCCCCCACCTTACATGCGAAATCAGAACCTGAGTTTTAACAAAATTGCTGTTGATGTGTGTACACCCTGAAGTTCCAGAAGCCCGACTCTGCATCCTTCTTCTCCCCAGCTCCAGCCTTGCAGCTAAACCCTACCAGAAGCTGAGGGCATAGAGAAAAGGTCAGCTTTATCTCAAAGGAGACCTAAATTTAAGTAAGATAACTCAATGCTTCCTGGCTTTCCTCGACTTTTAAAACCTGGCTTTATGCCCTAGCAAAATTATGGAATGGGATATAAAACAGATTTGTGATCCTGGAGGAACTATTTGGTGGTTCACATTTGGAACCCATCCAAGTTCAGTATGGGGAAAAAAATCATTGATCACATTTTCTTTTTATGAAAAGCATTTGAAGTTTGTTATAGCAAAAAAAATCTCATGAGATAACATTAATTCTCTGATAGCAAAGAATCTCATGAGTTATCATGAATTGATCCAAGGCCTGATAAAATGATTACAGATCAAAAATGATTACCTATATAGGTGTAATATTCTCCCTATCACCCAATCTGAGATACAGTCTGCTTTGCAGCTCTTTAAGGCTCTGTCTCCAGCCTTCTCCTGGTCACAGTGGTTATTAGTGACTTTGAGAACGTGAGGGTCATGCCACTGGAATTTATTCTTGGGGACATAATATAGCTACAGTTAATAGCAGATAGATTATCTTATAATCAGGTCTTATTAGAACTGTATTAAGTTAATTCATGGGAGCTTGGAGGCAAATGCCAGGCCAGACATATTCTTTCCCTTGGAACCAGGCTAGGAAAACTTGCCCTAATAAAATTCACAGGCAGTGTGGACTAAGTAAGGACAGGGCTGTGCATGGGGTCCATCCGTGATGTCAGCAATAACGTCATTGAGTAAAGGGGTCTTTGCACAGAATTTAAAAACAAGAATAAAAGTCAATCTATTTTTTGCTATCACCATCCTCAGCAATTCTAAACAACATCAAGGTTAAAATACGCCTTCTCACCCCCAAATCTGTGTGGGTCTGTTCTGAAAAACTGCTGTTGGGTAAACCTATTTTAGCACATTTTAAAATCACCTATCTTTTAATAAACACTGTTTTCTTCCTGGAAGTTAATTCTGAGGACCTTCAGTTATATAGTCAGCCATGAGGACTCACCTACATGTGTTCATTGCAAGAGTAAGTTCTTAAGCTTCAGAGTTATTCCCGGTTTCGTTGGCCACAGTCTATGTCTCCAATCTTTGTGATACCACGTATTCCCACATTTTAAGTAGATTAGAAATAAGCAGTGATTGTAAAGATGAAGATTCAAAAGTTCTGTTATCCTAGGTGTTCACCTAGGTGACTACCTGGAATTTTTATTTGTGTTTGAAATTTAAATCATGAAACAGAGAACTGTGAAGTATAATGTTTTTGTTTGGTAGGCACACATGTTAGTGTGTACATGAAATCTTAATGTGTGAATATATGTATATGAATAAAAAGATGAGGATATTGTACCAGGCTATTCTGAAAAGTCAATTTGGGTGTAAAATATTAGGGCATCTTTAGTGTGGGGTTGTTCTCTGATGGGCGACCTTGGAACAGACAGGCATGGAGTTACAAGTGGCAGGTGACAAGGAACAGACAGCATGATTGTGTTTGCATCTAACTGTTTCCTCTCCAGACCATCTCCTGGCTCTCCTCCCTTTCTCTTCTGCCTTGGGTTTGTATTCCTGGTCTAAGCCCTGATATCCCAGAAATGGGCATCTGCTCCTCCATCCTCATTCTGAACCTAAGACATACTCTGAAATTTGCAGATGACTCAGAGATTAGCTTACCAATATAAAAGGTGACAGAATAAAATTCAAAACGACCTTGACATTTTGGAATGCTACACTGAAAGTCATCAGGTAGGGCTAAAGGTGAAGACTCCACTTCAAGTTAAAAAAATTCAGTGTCACAAAGGAACTTTTGGGCTTACGGATACGTTCATTATCTCTCTCTTTTTTTTTTTTGAGATGGAGTCTCATTCTGTCATCCAGGCTGGAGTGCAGTGGTGCAATCTTGGCTCACTGCAACCTCTGCCCCCCTGGTTCAAGCGATTCTCCTGTCTCAGTCTTCCAAGTTGCTGGGACTATAGGCATGTGCCACCATGCCTGGCTAATTTTTGTATTTTTAGTAGAGACAGGGTTGGCCAGGCTGGTCTTGAACTCCTGATCTCAGGTGATTCACCTGCCTCAGCCTCCCAAAGTACTGGAATTATAGGAATGAGCCACCATGCCTGGCTTGGATATGTTCATTATTTTGATTGT
Organism: Aotus nancymaae; assembly: GCF_030222135.1. NCBI lineage: Eukaryota > Metazoa > Chordata > Mammalia > Primates > Aotidae > Aotus > Aotus nancymaae. The sequence continues at coordinate 13,247,397 of NW_026988429.1, forward strand.
GATGATGATTTTCTGGGTAGATGTATATGTCAGAACCTATCAAAGTGTTTTTTTTAACACTTGTTGTAGTCAATCATACCTTCATAAAAATGTCTAGAAAATGCAATGCTGTGTGGACAGAGTGGAAACTCTACTTGACTGCAGCACCTTTGAGAAAGCTTGGGAGGTTCTGTATTTGTAATTTGACCTTAAATTTTTTTTTTTTTTTTCCAGACAGAGTCTCACTCTGTCACCCAAGCTGGAGTGCTGTGGTACATTCTTGGCTCACTGCAACCTCTGCCTCCCGGGTTTAAGCAATTCTCCTGTTTCAGACTCCCTAGTAGCTGGGATTATGGGTGTGTGCCACCATGCCCAGATAATTTCTGTATTTTTAGTAGAGACAGGGTTTCACCGTGTTGGCCAGGCTGGTCTCAAACTCCTGACCTCAGGTGATCCGCCTGCCTCAGGTTCCCACAGTGCTGGGATTACAGGTATGAGCCACTGCACCCAGTTATTTGACTCTACATTAATGCGAGTTTTTCACTAAAGAAACTAATGGAAGCACGATGTGGAGATCCGCAAGTGTACATAGCATCATAGCTGAATAGTACACTCTGTTCTGGGCACCATAACTGTGAAGTGTTGACACCCAAGTTCTCACCTGTGTTTGGCCAGGAGACAAGATTTGGAGCCTTCTTGGAATCCAATTTACTTGGATTTTTTCAGCAGTCCAGTTCCTGCTAATGGACTGCAAACTCCTGCCAGAAAATGCAATCCTGACCTGAGACAGATGTGAGAAATTCATAGCTCTCTATCTCCAGGGGTTTAGAGAGATCACGAAGTGGCCAGGGTTCCATGTGGGCCCCGTGTGCTCTATCCTGCTGGGGCACTAACGACAAATGACCTTCTCAGGGATGGGTGCACCCTCTGTGGCCTAGTTACGATGGGCTGCATAGTTCTAAGTATGCTAGTGTAATTCTACTCTTCCTCACTCACTAGAAAAGCTTAAGGGAAGGCAAGTGTAAGAGTGAGGAAGCTGTTACTATGAGGATGACCTTGAATCGGCTCTAAATTAGAAATAAGCCCTAACCTTTCATGTTCTCAAGTACTTTATGATTTTTTTCCCTTCATCATTCAACTTGAGGTTGGTTGACAAATTACTTGCAATGCATGTCCTAGCAGATGGGGACACAGCAATGTGTTGAGTTGGCCAGCCAGAAGCTGAAAACTGCCTGGACTTTAGGAAGCCCAGGATGTAGCATAGAGCAGTAGCCCCTACAATGCCCTCAGCTGGCTCTGCACCTGTCTATCCCCTTCTTGATGCCACACTGGGATCTGTGCTAGGGGATCAGGTTCAAGGGCCAGGCCTTGACCCCCGGCACTGGCGCCCTGGCACTGGCCAGCAGGTGTTGCTTGATTTCTCAGCTAAACTCACCTTGCTTTGGCTACAGGGATCTGTGTAGGCATATCAGAGGCCACCAGAAAGGTGTGAGAATTCTAGAAACCATGTACAAGGAATTGTTTAAGGATCTGGGAGTATTTAACTTGGAGAAAGAAAATGAATGGGAAGCAAGGCAGTGGTCTTCAAATTCTCGAAGAACTGACCTGACCAGGCTTGTTCCACTGGGCAAGGACCCAGAAGGCTAAATTAGGGTACAGGAGCAGGTTTTCTGGGGAGGCAAATTCAAGCTTAACATGAAGAGGAAGTCTGCAAATTAGGACTGACCAACAATGAACTGACTGTTCTTAGAAACAGTGAGCTCCTTTTCACTGTGGGAATTAAAATATTCATGGCCAGGGACGGACACAAAGGATTTCTGTGCTTGAATGTTCTGTGGAAGTTTCTCCCTCCAGGCTCTAGAATTCTGTGACTCTAAAAGCTCCTGTGTTCTTACACTTTTGAGGTCCCTGTTTAGACTGTGGACTCCTACCTGAGTTTACCCATCCACTCCCTCCCAGGGAGCTCAGCGCTTCCCTGCACATCACTGAACTGGTTTTTATCATTTCTTTGCTTCAGTGGTTGGGATTTCTCTTTCCCACATCGCAGGAGCATGAGGTTGAGGCCCAGAGATTCTGTGCATCATACCAGATTTCCCTCACTCTGGGTGTCAGGCTATGTCCTGAAATATGTTTCCTACAAAGCCTATGCCCTTTTCTGTTTGAATGATGGGTTTAACATGGGGGACATGTGGCTCTCTAATGGGAACACTAAGAGGCTGGAAGCACGGGGTAGGGATTCTCACCTTCCCACATCTCTCTGCCTCACCCATAGAATGGGCATGCATTATTCCTCCTCATCACTTCCACCCTCTCTCTGAGCTGGGAGAATATGTCAATGACAGTGAAACCAGTAACCTTGTCATTCTTACTGTTGCAAAATGCACAGAACTGTGACATATATCATGGTGTGTAGATATTCTTTTGTGTATGATACTGTCATGCTCTTGTCCTATCATATTGTAGATTATTATGATTTGTTGTCTTTGGGGAGGGGGACACTACATTTCAACAATGAGAAGGATATGTCACCAAAATGTCCCCTCCAACACAGTGCCAATGACCTTTGACTCTGGGCGAGGGAACCATAAAGAATTCAAGTGTCTTCTCCAGTGTGTCTTGGACCCCCCTGCTCCCGTGTCATTGTGTTCACCACACTGCATGATGACTGCATGTTCAATTGTTTCTCTGGTAATTTGTGGTATTGCCAGTGCCTAACACACTTAGGTCATGAATTTACCCTTCCTGACTTGCACTGATGGGTTTATATGCAGAGGGTAAGAGTGTCCTCCACCTAGGGGTCACTTAAAAGTATTTGCTAGGCCCGGCACGGTGGCTTATGCCTGTAATCCCAGCACTTTGGGAGGCCAAGGCGGGTGGATCACTTGTCAGGTGTTAGAGACCAGCCTGGCCAATGTGGTGAAACGCTGTCTCTACTAAAAATACAAAAATTAGCTGGGCGTGGTGGCGCATGCCTGTAATCCAAACTACTCGGGAGACTGAGGCAGGAGAATAGCTTGAACCTGGAAGGTGGAGGTTGCAGTGAACCGAGATCGCACCATTGCACTCCAGCCTGGGCGACAAGAGCGAAACTCTGTCTCAAAAAACAAATTGCTAAAGGAAGGGTTATAGCTGGGAAGGACCTTTGGAAGCCCAAACTCCTCATTTTGGAAGGTGGAAATCTGAGATTTAGAAAGACAGGGACCAGCCAGCTGAACCAGTACCGGAACTGGGTTCTCCCCTCGGCTGCGTGGTACTGCTTCCACTGTGCCCCCAATCATGTGTCTTCTCTCTCCATTTCCAGCCTTGTTAATTTTGTGTGCCACACCTGCTTCAAGAGGCAGGAGAAGCTCCATCGCTGTGGGCAGTGCAAGTTTGCCCATTACTGCGACCGCACCTGCCAGAAGGATGCTTGGCTGAACCACAAGAATGAGTGTTCGGCCATCAAGAGATATGGGAAGGTACCCAATGAGAACATCAGGTGAGAGCTGGGCCCCATGATGGTGCTTCGGATTCCCAAATGTCAGGCTGGAATGGTGGCAGCAACTGCATTCCCAGACCTAAGGAAACCAAGCTGAGTGCAAGTCAGGAAAGAGCCTCAAAGACTGGATATGGTCACTTCTGTTCACTGCTTTAAGGCCTAAGAGGGAAAACTGGCTCTTGGGAGCAGTGATTCCAAACTGCAGCCACTGGCTGAAACTGGCTTGCAGACTCCTTCTGTAGGACTCCCCAAAGTTTAGTTTATTTATGTATTTTGGATCCAGGGTCTTGCTCTGTTGCCCAGGTTGGAGTGCAGGGGCCCTGATCACAGCTCACTGCAGCCTCAACCTCCCAGGCTCAAGTGATCTTCCCACCTCAGCCTCTCAACTAGCTGGGACCACAGGCACGCACCATCATACCTGGCTAATTTTTATATTTTTTGTAGAGATGGGGTTTTGTCGTGTTGCCCAGGGTAGCCTCGGACTCCTGAGCTCAAGCGATCCACCCATCTCAACTTCCCAAAGTGCTGGGATTACAGCTATGAACCATCATGACTGGCCAAGGGCCAAGTATTTTTAAATTGATCCACCAATGTTTAAAAATTGGGAAGTTTTACATTTTAAAATTAGAATTTCTGGCTTCTCTTGAAAAACAAAACAAAACAAAACAAAACAAAACTGAAGATCTGGCAAAATAGGCTAGAGCTGAGTAGTATCTGCCCCCTTTAAAAAATACAGAGCTTTCTAAGTCACAGCAGCACCACTCTCCCTGCGGTCATACAGGTTACACAGAGAGTGCATTTGAGTTTGCAACTAATAGCCTTTCCTGGTGGCCATCATCAGAAATCTCAAGGCCAATAGCTCCAGCCCAAGGGATTCCCAAGTTCTGGAGGCTCTGCTGCGGTAGGGCTTGGTTCTGAGCTACAGGGAGATGCTCAGGAAGCCAGCAATTCAGGGCGAAGGAGATGGAGATGGTGATTGGGAGCATTTTCACTCTGTGCATAGGGTGTGAAGTTAAGGTACAGAATGGAATTGTCATATCCTGATGATTTTTAGGAACCTGTAGGATGAAATAGCTCAGTCAGCCTCCCCATGCACCTTAATTCCATCTATTGAAACCCTACATATTCTTTAAGACCTGAAGTAAATGGCACCTCCTGTGATAGTTACTGAGTTGAAATCAATCACCTATTGGCCTCTATTCTCTGAACTTCATGACCCTTTCCCCATTATTTGGAGGCAGCAGATCTTCCCTGTGCTGAGTCGTATTTTCCCCAGTGCTGCCCTGGGCTCCCTGCAAAGACAACTCAGTTTCCAGGCACCTGGAGTCCCAAGCAGGGTATTACTCCAGAAATAACTCAGTGACTCAAACAGGAGAAATCAGGAAGATGAAAAAGGTTCTGGAAACAGATGGTTGGTGATGGTTGCACAGCAGTGTGAATGTGTTTAATGCCACTGAACTGTATACTTCAAAATGATTAAAATGGTACAAAAAGAGACGAGGGACAGAAGGGACCCTTGAGGTGATGGCACTGTTTAGTATCTTGACTGTACAGGTGGATACATGAAGCTACACAGGTGATGACATTGTATATAGTTAAATACACATACACATTTATGAGTGTAAGTAAAATGGAAGAAATCTGAATAATAGAGGTGGGTTATCAATGTCAATTCTGGCTGTGATATTAGTTTTCCAAAATGTTACCATTGGAGAAAACTGGGCAAAATGTACTAGGGATCTCTTTGTATTGTTTTCCAACTGCCTGTGAATTTGCAATTCTCTCAATTAGAATTTCAATTAAAAAAAAAGCAAAATGAGGAGAGGGCCTATGCTTTGCCAACCAAGTCTCTCCTCAGGGACAGGATCTGTCCTGGACCACCATCCCCCTCCCCAGGTGCCTGAAAAGTGTGCACTCAGTGGGTGGCAGGGATATTCAAGTGTTCCTGGGTCATAGGCTTCATCATGGACAGCCTAATAGTTAACAAAGAGACCTTCGGGATGAAGTACACCCCTCTGTCTCATACTCAAGTCCCTGTGTCTCTACAAGTCTCCTCCTGTCCCACCTGGCCTCCCTCACTTCCCCCAGAGCCCCTCTCCAGGCAGGCCAGGCCCCTCCCTGCTTCCTGCACATGGCATGCCCGCGGCTGCCAAGGCCTTTGCTCACTGTTTCTCCAACTAGATTGCCTTCTCCACTTTCTCACTACCCAGTCATCAAGAATACCAATATGTTTACACATAGTGCAGATACCTATTACCTCACTTTGTCTTCTGAATACCTCTGGAGGTTAGCATAGCAGGGAATATTTTCCCTATTTTACTGGCCACCAGATAGGTTCAGAGAGGTCAGGTGACTTGCCCAGGCTCACACAGTAAGAAGTGGAAACAGGTTATTAGACTCCTGATTCAGGGCTCATTGCTGTAGGCCACACTGTTAAGAGAGACCCAGGCTGCCGCACCTCTCTGTCCCCAGAACCCCTTGGACTTGTATCCTGCCCACACCTCTACCTTCATCTGGTCTCCATTTCTTGCTCCCTGTGCTCCAGCCACCTCTGCCTTCTTGCTGTTTCTCCATCATGCCAAGCTCCTTCCTTCTTCAGGGCCTTTGTACTCACTGCCCTCTCCTGAAGCGCTCTTTCTCCAGTGTCACAGAGCCAGTTCCTCCGCCCCTTCCAATTTCAGCTCAAATGTGCCTCCTCTGTGACACTTCCCTGGGTGACCTTAGCCTCCCCACCCCGGCGACTGTCTATCATGCCACCCTGTATTATTTTTTCTGCCCAGCACTTTCTATGGAAAATGTTCTTGTTTAGTTACCTGTCCCCCACTATATGAAGCGCCATGATAGAACAAATTCCATCCTAGTTTAAAACTGTATCTTGGGCCCAAGCATTGTGCCTGGCATGCATGAGACACCCAGTAAATGTGTGTTGAATGAACGAACGTGGCTGTAGTGGCCCCCTGATGCTGCCCTTCCCACAGGCTGGCGGCGCGCATCATGTGGCGGGTGGAGAGAGAGGGCACCGGGCTGACGGAGGGCTGCCTGGTCTCCGTGGACGACTTGCAGAACCACGTGGAGCACTTTGGGGAGGAGGAGCAGAAGGAGCTGCGGGTGGACGTGGACACGTTCTTGCAGTACTGGCCGCCCCAGAGCCAGCAGTTCAGCATGCAGTACATCTCCCACATCTTCGGAGTGGTAGGCCCTCCGCGTCCCTCCTCCACCCTCCCTGTCTCTCTCCTCTTTCCTTGCCTCCTCCCCCTTGGGGAGGGTGGGGCTTCTCAGAAGTGAACTACTAGACAGAAGCCCTGTCTGCCCTGCACCCTGGTTTCTATTTCCATAATGGCCTCATCTAGCCCAGGCAGCCAGAGGCTCTGGAGAAACTGCCTTCTATTTACCACATGTAGCAGAAACACCTCCTGCCCCTTCCATTTCTGAGCCCAGGGACAGGCCTCTAAACAACACAACTAATACAATCTAGAGATTCTAGATTATGATTCCCTATAAAGGAGGGGCCGTGGTGACAGCTGGGATCTTCCAACTAAGAAGTTTCCAGAAGCTGCCAGGCCAGAGTTGGGAGGGGAGGCCAAGAGGACTGAAGGAGGACAGGAGCTTGAAATGAAGAGCCCTCATCCTGGACTCTGTCTTCTGGCCTTGTTTACTACGAGGTCATTCCTGCTCTATCTGAATTGGCATCCCACATACAAATGTTACTTATTTATCCATCTCTGGATGGTAGATTTGGATGGTAATTTATCTTCTTACTTGTCTGTACTTTTTACATTTTTTCCTCTCCACATTGAAAATAAAGATCCCCAATCACTATCCCTCCCTGCCCACCAGTTACTTTGGAAACCTTTTTGCAAGTCTGCCAGGCAGGACTGATGGGGAGCCTGGAGCAGTGGGGGGTGTGAGCTAGACAGGGGAGTCAGGGCTTTGGGGTGGGAGCAACAAAGCCAGGTGAGGCCATAAGAGTCCTGGAGGTGGGGGCGAGAGCCGTGTGGATGAGGAGACTCAGTTCCTGGCTGTGGGGATGGATGTCTTCCATCTGGCAGGCCAGGCCCTTTATGTGGTGAAGGTGAGCAGGCTGAGGAGGAGGACAAGTATCACACTGACATCTCCCACGTCCTCACCGTGTTGGGGGTGAGAGGGGAGAGACATTGATTGATTCTAAGGATTTGGCTCACACATTGGTGGAGGCTTGGTAAGTCCAAGATCTGCAAGGTAGGCCAGCAGGTTGGAGGTCAGGGAAGAGTTGCAGTTTAAGTCCAGAGACATTCTGCTGGCAGAACTCCTTTTTGCTCAGGGGAGATCAGTGTTTATTCTATTGAGGTCTTCAACTGATTAGATGAGGTCAACCCCATCCTAGCAGGCACTCTGCTTTACTCAAACTCCACCAATTTAAATGTGAATCTCATCCAAAAACACCTTCACAGAAGCATGCATTATGGTGTTTGACTAAATATCTGGGCACCATTGCCCAGCCATGTTGGCATAGAAAATTAAGCACCACAACTTCCCATATATTATTTCACCCAATCTTTACAACACAAGGTAAGGTCTATGCTTTCAGCATTTCCATTTTATAGAACAGAAAACCTAGGCCCAGAGGGGTTACATGACCTCCAAAAGCCACATGGTTAGCTTGTGCTAACTATGGTCTAGAAGCAGTCTATATTGTCTGGAGCCAGAGCTTCTACCTTCTTCTTCTTTTTTTTTTTTCCTTTTTTTGAGATGAGGGTCTTATGTCACCCAGGCTGGAGTGCAGTGGTGCTATCATGGCTCATTGCAACCTCCACCTCCCTGGCTCAAGTGATTCTCCCACCTCCTGAGTAGCTGGGACCACAGGCACACACCACCATGCCTGGTTAATTTTTGTATTTTTTGTAGAGACAGTTTCACCATGTTGCCCAGACTGATCTTGAACTCCTGAGCTCAAGTGATCCACTCATCTTGGCCTTCCAAAGTGCTGGGATTACAGGCGTGAGCTACCACGCCCAGCCTAAGTTTTTGCTTTTAACTATTATGTTCTATAGCCTTGGGGTGAATTGGTGTGTAGAGAAATCTTGGGCATCCCTAATAGGTCTGGGGACTAGGGCTACAGATCATGTAATTACCAAAGGTTAGAGCTGAAAAGATCCTTGGAGTTCATCTAGTCCAATTTATTCAACCTATAGAAGGGAAAAACAGGGTTCAGAGAAGAAAGAGATTTGCCCCAAGTAGTACAGCTTGTTAGTGGTACTCACAGGCTTAACATCATGAACTTGCTAAATGTCTGATGAGAATAAATGGAGAGAGTGACATTCCTCCATATCTATGATAAATATCCATGTGAGGGCATAAATGTATACTGTATTTCTGTTATGTATAACATGTATTCTTAGATGTATTTATAGATGAAGTAGAAATTTGCATGCAGTTACTAATGTATTCTAGGTTATATTTATCCTTATACATTTTTCATGCTGTGAGAGCAGATATTTGGAGTCTGTTTCTGTAAAGAACAATTTATTTTTAAGGAAAAGAAAATCACTTGGATCCCGCATCAGTAGTAACCAACTTGATTTGTCTTGAATCTCAGAGATAAGTGTTAAATATGGCACTCACCAGATTTAAAAATTGTGAGCAGGGAATATAAAACTATTCACCAGATACAAAATAATAAAAAAAGATGTCAATTTTCTTTTATGAACAGTTACAGGCGTTTAAACTGAGTAGGCAGAGGAAACAGGGGAAAGAAAAGCTCACACACACATGCACACACACACATACATGGGCGCACACACACACACACATGCACGCGTGCACACACACACACACACACACACATCAGAGTACAGAGAGAAAAACCAAGCCAGAGACTGAGGAATAGTCATGTAAGACCCAGATACAGAAAAAAGAAAACATTTCCATCTTTGACTGTTTTAGAATACAGCACAAAAACTTTTAAGGTAGGGTTGCATTTTTTCAGATATGGGACTGTGCCATGGCACTAATCTTGTGGGTCATTTGGAGTCACGCAGAGAACAGGGACTAGTTGCTCTGTTTCCAGTCTCCATAAGCATCCCCAGGGTAAGACTGGGTCTTCTGTTTTTCAAAACTCCTTTCAACAACTAGGACTGTGTTCTGTCCATGTCTATTGACTGACTCTTTCATCTTTTTTCCTGGGTAGATTAACTGCAACGGTTTTACTCTCAGTGATCAGAGAGGCCTGCAGGCCGTGGGCGTGGGCATCTTCCCCAACCTGGGCCTGGTGAACCATGACTGTTGGCCCAACTGTACTGTCATATTTAACAATGGCAAGTGAGTATGTTTTTATCTGGGGGTATGTGTGATGAGAATGGGGAGGCCTATGGTGTTTTCTCCACTTAAGCCAAAGTCAACCTGCTAATTCTGAACTAGCGCAGATTTTAAATGTGTAGCACATAGAAATCTCATTCCAGAATAACTGTGAATGAGAGAAAAGCATCATGGAGAATATCAAAGAATTCAACCTGGGTCATTTCTGAGTGTGCATGCTTTTTGGGGCTGCCTGGATGCGTTAGATAAACCTTTACTATTTTAAAACTTGAAGCCTCAGATTATCTGTCTAGAGGTCATTTAGTCAAGGTCTTAGCAGGAATCAGGAGGCACACTCAAAAGGGTTTACCCAAATAGAATTGAATGAAGGGACAATTTACGGAAGTGTAGGTGGGGTTTAAGATACTGTAGGGGAATGAGGCCTGAGCAATATTAATTGCTTTTGCTCTTAGGGATGAGCTCTTGTGACAGCTCTTATGACAAGGGGCAGGGCCTGGTGGCTCATGTTTGTAATCCCAGCACTTTGGGAGGCTGAGGGGGGTGGATCACTTGAGGTCAGAAGTTCAAGATCAGCCTGGGCAATATAGTGATACCCCCATATCTATAAAAAATAAATAAATACAAAAATAAATTAGCCAGGCATGGTGGTGCATGCCTGTAGTCCCAGCTACTTATGAGGATGAGGCAGGAGGATCACTTGACCTCGGGAGGTTGAGGCTGCAGTGAACTATGATCATGCCACTGCACTCCAGCCTGGGTGACAAAGCAAGACGTTATCTCTGAAACAAAACAAAACAAAACAACAGCAAAAATAAACTAACAAGGAATGGTGAGGTGCGCAGGGACTAGCAACACATGAAACCATCACCACCTCTAGGCTTGGAAGGGCAGGTGAAGGAAGCACTGTTTCTGCAGCTGGTGAGAGAGCTGGAGCCATGCTAGGGGGCCCCCCAATAGCTCAGCTGTGGCTTATAACTGTGTCTAGAGAAACTAGCCAGCTGGCACCATGGCTTGGCAAAGAGGAAGCCAATGGATTAGATAGTCCAACCCCTCATTTCCTTCACCTTCTGCTCTCCTACCATTGGCTAAACCCCAACCAGAAGCCAAAGTGCAAAGAAACCTGGGTGATGCAACCCTCAGAGGTCAGCCCCTTTTCTGAGAAGGCACAGATGAGGGGGGAAATAAGGGCCAATGATGGATTTGGGGGTGGGGCACAAATGGAGAAAAATCAGCAGATGGAATGAGCCCCTGTTTGTCCATGGCTCAGGCTGGGGAGATGCAGAGGAATGAGGCCTGAGCAATATTAATTGCTTTTGCTCTTAGAGATGAGCTCTTATGACAGATACAAGCTGACTTTGAGCCATCAACAATGAGCGAGTTCCCCCAAAAAACTTCCTAGAAGCCAGATAATGGTGTCTGGTTCTCAGCTGAGAACCGGGGCTAAGCTTCAATATGCCAAGTACTCTGATTTCCCTTTTTCTTCCTATTTCTGAAACCAGGCTCTCAAGCAACTGAGAAAGTCACTCAAGATGGGAAAGTTTATTTTGGACTCAGATGATAATCTTTTCTCAGCATTTGTATTTCTTTTCTGAAGCCTTTTGGGGTCATTGGCCTGGACTGCATGGAATCCTCCCTAGAGGGGCTGTTGACTGAACTTGACCTGGTTGGCAGGGAGGATCAAATTCAGCCACATATGGGCCTGGGCTTTCTAGATGGCCCTTTTCTAAGTGGTGGTGACCCAAGGCTCCTCTTGTCATTGGGTGTAACAACCACAGGAACCTAGCAACTCTTTCTTCTATGTCTGCTCTGGCTTCCTTGCATCTACTAATTTCTAGCAGCCATATATTATCCAGGCTTCTTGGCTTTTGTGCAAGAGAAGGTGACTTTGCATTTCCTGTCTAGCTGCCTGCCATAGTGGAAAGAACCCTAGACATGGGGTTAAGGGCTTAATTTGAACCCCAACAATTTTTGCATACTATCTATGTGACCTAACCAGCCTCCATGTGCAGTTCAAACTCTTCCCAAAACAGACATCCAAAGAGACAACATTTATTCATCTGGGATGCTTAATAGAATGGTAATAACAACATTGTGTATGTTTTTTCAGCACTCTGTTTTTAAGTGCATTGTCTCATGACAGTCTCATTATAGGTGGGAACACTGAAACACAGGGAAGAGAAGGAACTTGTTCAGGTCAGGGCTGACTACCTTTGAACCCAGAACCTCTTGTTCCAAATTCAGCTCACTTTACACTATACCAGGCTATGTCTTGTCCAGTGAGTCCAGCTAGAAGGGTCTGGAATAAAGGTTGTTGTGATGGCCAAAGCTTTGATAGTATGACCCAGAATGCTAGGCACCCTTGCACTGGATCACACCTAATCAGCCAATGATAATGATTTCCATATGGGTGTCTGTTTTGTCTTTCAGTCATGAGGCAGTGAAATCCATGTTTCATACCCAGATGAGGTGGGTCAGTCCTTTCAAGCATCCCTGCTCCTCTGACCCATCTCCCTCACGTGCCTGGTTTGCTGGGACCACCCATTCCTGAGACTCCTTGGCTGCCATCTGTCCATAATGTCCTTCTGCATCCCAGTGTCTCGTCTTTGCTGAATGGTGTACTTTTAATGCATTTAAATTAATCATTTTTCTTACCTACATAACACCTGCCTTGCTTTGCTTTATTTTTCCTCCTTTCTTCCTCCCTTTCACTCCTTACTTCCTCTGCTCTTCCAGCCTTGAAGCATGAACCCTTGTAGTCCACGTTGTCTTAGCAAAAGCCTGTCTTGTCTCCCTAAACCCTCTTTACTATGAAATGGGGACTGTGACTGACTTACTAAAGGACTGTCTGTTTATAAGCTCCAACTTCTCACCCAGACTGGGCTCCAAAAATGGCATCTATAACTGATATTTTAAATAAATGTTTATTCATAGTATTCTGCTTACTGCTTCTGACCAATTATGAATTAGCAGTTTAGGTTAAATTTTACTTCTGTCATTTCTTAATGACAACCAAATGGCCCCAGATAGGTCTTTTTCTCAGGGTGGGGTTACCAGCTCTTGAAATGGTCTTTGGATTAAGAACAAAATGCTGTGTGGGAGTTTGGGCTTTGGGAATGCTGGGGTAGAAGTGGCCGGTGCACTTGAGTCTGTGTTGATGTGCACTGCACGTGACTTTGGATGATTCACGTCATCTCTTGGGCTTGGGTTCCACATCTGAAGAGAAAGGTCAAGAGGAGAGTGCTCTAGGGACCTTCCTAGTTCTAAGTTTCTGTAGCGCTGGGCTCTGTCTCTAACCTCCATGAGAAATAATTAAATAGACTGCCTACTTGTGGCTCAATTAGCTGAACTACAGAATTGCAAATTGTTGGAGGTAGAAGGGGTCTGCGGTCCAGGGTGGGGATGAAGCTTGTCCAAGGAAGCTGGTTGGAGGGAGAGCCAGGGCTAAAACCCTCATCTCCTGCCTCCTGCAGTGCTTATTTCAGGCTGGTCACCATTCCCCTCTTCCAATCTCCAGTTTCAAGTACGGTTTGAGGCATACATATATGCATTTTTTCATATTTAAGTGACATTAATTTAATTTGGTTTTGAAAACTGTCTAATACCATTGAAATAATCTGAGACACCCTGAGACAGTGCAAAAATTGGCACAATCATGTTGGGAAGAAAAATTACTGGAAATTCCAGCCCAATTGGCCACTGATTCACTGTTGAATTAGAATATGTCACTATGGTGAGCTGCCTCTGTAAAAGGGACTCATGGGGGAGGAATTGGTTACTTACCCACCAGGGTTAAACACCAGAGATCCACACTCTATCCTGGCCCAGGAGTTGCTCACATAGAATTATTAAGAACATTAGCAGAGTCCTAAAAAGCAAGAGCTTTGATGCATCTTAATTCCCATGCACTGAAGACCCAAGAGGTAGCCTGAAAACAACCAGGCAAGGCTACTATGATGAGGGTGTGAAGTTCTAATCCTGGCTCTGTCCGCAAAGTGTTGTGGGACCTATCCTTCTTGTGTCACTATCCTCATTTGTGGAATGAGTGTCCCCTGAAGCTCAGACATATTAGGATTCTAAGCAGAACTGTGAGCAGAATCACCTGGCCTTCCTCTCCTACTGGCTTTTCATCACTTCAGTAACCGCTGCTGCCGAAAATTGGGGTAAGGAACAAAGGAAAGGAGGGACAAATGGTGACCAGGCACTTCAGGAGTTATTTTTATACATATTATCACATTAATAGGCATATCAGTGTATCTTGCTTTGGGAGAAGGATTTTTATCTTTAAGTGGTCACCTCAGATGCCTGAACATGCATGTCACTACCATTGAGCAGTTGCTCCCTTGATTGTCATCTCAGAGTACAAGGAAGGGGCTGTCTTTGACTGGGACTCTCCTTGGGTGCTGGAGTCTTGCCCTTGCTTTTGGATGGTGTCTAACTGAGCCTTTCTGGGAGGTAAAAGAAATGACCACGGATCTCTGTGCAGACACTCTCCTCAGCCCTCTGCATCTTGCCACTTGCTGTCTGGATGATGGCTTCCCATCAGGCAGGGGAGCCCCAGGATTCTGGGGAGATACAGGAGCATGGTTTAGGACCCAGCTTGCAGGGCCCACCACTTTTTTTCTGTAGCCGTCTGGCCTTATGATGGAGGATGCATGGCTGAGAGGTCCACAGACTGACCTCCACCTGTTTGGCTCAGCTGGATGTCAGTTCTGCAGTGGGTTTTTACCTTCAAAATCTTCAATATCTATCACATTAGGTCAGATGGGTAGTGCTGTAAGTAATTGAGGGTCAGATCTAGGCTAGAAGGGAACTGAAATGCCATCTGCTCTTGCTACCCACCTTCAACCAATAAGCCACACGTCCCAATAAACACAAAAGTGAACAATGCAGTGAGCTAACACAGCCAACCTTTGTTTATTTGCCTTCAACGATCTCCCATGGGCTAAGTCTCCTTATGTAATCTGGCCTAAACCACTGGACTGAAGGTTAAGAGGTAACTTCAAGTTAGACACAGAATGAGCCAAGGTTATGCGTAACCGAATGTGTATGTTTCTGAGAGAGCAGTCCCCAAACTAACCAGAAAAGATTTTCAGGTTTCTCTTGTTTGGAGTTTTTGCCTTATTATTTCTCCCTTTCTTTGTTACAGATAATTAGTAGCTAAACGTAAAGGGAGACTTACAGGTAAAGACATTCTGCCCGGTTTTGTGACTGAGCCCAGCTCTCTGGTAGGAATCTATCTGAGCTGATTCCAGAGCAGTTAACTGAATAGAGTGGATTGGACTGTTTTAAGGAATAGAGTAGAATTATACAGAAAACCATCCTTTAGGTCACATTTCTTCTTTTATGGGGGCAATGGGAGTTTTCTGAGTGCTAGTGAAAGTCATTGTCTTTGAGACCCAACTCCATGAAGCCTTGGAGAGCACAGATCCCATTTTGGTAGGCCTGGATTCAATTCACCTTTTCCTTTCACTCTGCTCCAGAATTGAGCTCCGGGCCCTGGGCAAGATCTCGGAAGGAGAGGAGCTGACTGTGTCCTACATCGACTTTCTCAACATCAGTGAAGAACGCAAGAAGCAGCTGAAGAAGCAGTATTACTTTGACTGCACGTGTGAACACTGTCAGAAAAAACTGAAAGATGACCTCTTCCTGGGGGTGAAAGACAACCCCAAGGTACATGCAGCCCTGCTGCTGGGGTGTTTGTGTTCATCTTCTCCAGGAGACAGTCACAGGTGGTTTTACAGCTAATCAGTGTGCCCTGCCCACGAGCTTCCTAGGGAGCAGCTGTCAACCTGGGGAGGTGGCAGAGGATGAGAGCAGAGCACTATATGGGTAGGTCCCAGCTAGGTCCTGGCGCTGCCACTTATAGGTGTTTGAATTTGGGAAAGTCGCCCAGTTTTCTCAACTGTAAAATAAGAATGATGGCCCCAATGCAAGGGGTTGTTGTAAGGATTAAAGAAGATGATGTGTGTGAAAGGAGTGGCATGCAGAGTAGATACAGCAAATTCTGGTTTCTCCTCTTGCTCCTTTCTGAGTT
The DNA here is from genome assembly GCF_030222135.1 of Aotus nancymaae. Taxonomy (NCBI): domain Eukaryota; kingdom Metazoa; phylum Chordata; class Mammalia; order Primates; family Aotidae; genus Aotus; species Aotus nancymaae. The sequence continues at coordinate 13,263,182 of NW_026988429.1, forward strand.
GAGTGATGCTGATAATTTAAGATGTTGAGATCAGATAGGCAAAGAGATTTGTTCTCTGGCTATCAAAAAAAAAATTCCTAGTCCCATGGGGATGGGCAATGTGGAGACAGGGCTATGTTTAGACTGGTCAGCATCCTGAACTCCTGGGTAGCTGTTGCCAGTTGATGGTGAGTCTATTGAGCAGCAGAGGAAGGCTTGATGAGGGGAGGTCAGGAACTCAGCTGAGCTGGGAGAAAGAGCTGAACAACCAGGTGTCAGAGTAGCCAGTTAAAGCAACAAAGCAGAAATGAGAGTGAAGTATTTAATCACTGATTGCAATAGTATAAGCAAGAAGCTAAAACCAAAGAAAGCGCTGACTCCTCTTGTCCGTTTCCTCCAGTGAAGCTGTGCTCAAGGGGAGGATGAGGGAGATCAGTAAAGGCATGGGGGCGTCTCCCATGGCATTCTCTTTTATAAGGGTGCCAGTCATATTGGGTTAGAAGTCCATACTCTACTTCAGTATGATCTCACCTTAACTAATTACATCTGCAGTCACCCTATTTGCAAGTAATATCTCATTCTGAGGTAACTTCTGGGACTAGGCTTCAACATATGAATTTTGGGAGGATGCAATTTAACCCCTAACTTTGTGTATGCTACCATTTATGAATGTTAAAAGACACATACACACACACATACATACGCACGCATACTCATGTGCCTGCAAGCATACTCTGTCCATACAGACAGAAGCAGGAGGAGGGAGCTGTGTGACCAGTGATGTCTGGGGTAAAGAGATTGAGAGTCACCCCTCCCAGGCAGAGACAAAGCAGTTGGGGCCCAGGGATTAATGTTTTCTATGGGAACAACCTCCTTTTCAGAGAATCAAAGGTTCTGTATTCTAGGAGATGTATATTGGATGTACGTGAGAGGCACTGAGCACCGCGTCATGAGTGCTACAGAAGAATTTGTTACTGCACCCACCCTCACCCTGACTTTTCAGAACCTGCAGATAACATGGCTTACCTGTGAACCAGCCAGCCTTCCCTCCTGGAGACTAGCCCTGAGTATTTGTTTCATAACTTGCTTCCACACTACTTAATTTTTTTTTTAATTAAGAGGCCAGACCTTCTTTTCTTGTTCCAAAATAAAACAACCATGTGGTCATTTCTTTAGTTTTTTTGATGTTTACCTGGCAGTTTCAATAGTTCAGTAGGCCACATGTGGCCTTTAGTTCCCATCCCTTCACTTTAGATATGCTGTTACCAGCTAGTGATGATACACACATGTCTTCAGTATGAATTGCAGAGCTGGCATTTCTCTTGATATAAAAGATTGATGATTTCTGCTGGAATCTACCTGAATTCAAAGCAAAAGCTTTCTATTACATTTTATATCAAATTGGGTTTCTCTATGAAAATAACTCAAAATAACTCACCTATACTAACTGAGCAGAAAAAAATTGAGTGTATATTTTTAAATGCAAATGCATTTTCAGGCATTAAAAAAAGGTCATTATAATGTAGTAGGGAGAATACTGGAAGAAAAATTATGAGGCCTGTGCACTAGTACTGGCTATGACTCTAAACATCTGAGCTTGGCCAAGTCTCTTCCTTCTGGGCCTCAGTTTCCTCATCTGTAAAGTGGGGAGTTGGACTAACTTGTTAACCATTTCCTTAAGCTGGACTATCTACAAGGTCATCACAGTCATTTTCTTTTCCCTATAATGCTATATCCTAGCCTGATAAGACTCCATCAGTACACCAGCCCAAACCTTCAATTGCCATCAAAATCTTTCCTAGCTCCTTAATATATACATATGTAAACCTATGTAGAAATAAAAACTTTTTTTTTTTTTGAGATGGAGTTTTGCTCTTGTTGTCCAGGCTGGAGTGCAATGGCATGATCTTGGCTCACTGCAACCTCTACCTCCCAGGTTCAAGTGATTCTTCTTCCTCAGCCTCCCAAGTAGCTGAGATTACAGGCATGCACCACCATGCTCAGCTAATTTTTTTTTTTTTTGGAGAGACGGGGTTTCTCCATGTTGGTCAGGTTGGTCTTGAACTCCCAACCTCAGGTGATCCGCCCTCCTCGGCCTCCCAAAGTGCTGAGATTACAGGTGTGAGCCACCGTGCTCAGCTGACATACCCACTGTTGATGGTCAGTGTCTTTGTTTTGATTGGTCAGTGCTTTCCCTATATCAGTCAGTAAATATTTTAGATATTATTTCTGCATGCATGCGTAGGAAAATGTTCCCTGGGTACTAACTGTAGTCTTTAGGTAGGTTCTTGGGATTTACTTTTTTCACCATAGTTTTTAATATTGTTTTCATTTGCACAACTTGCATATGTCAATTTTGTAGTCAAAATAAATAATAAAGTTATTTTCATTTTGGAAAAAAGTTATATAAGATTTGCTTAAGCCAAAAAAAAAAAAAAATTCAGAAAAGTCCTTCCTATAGGAATTATCATAGCATGTAAACTTCTTGGACTTTGAGAAATTTGGCTCTTTTTCTTCAAAATTATTATGTCCTTGTGGGAACTGGCTTCTTAATTATGACACTTCCTTGCCTCAAATATCAAAACCTAAAAGCTTTTGTTGTTGTTATTGTTGTTTTTCTTTTCTTTCTTTTTTTTTTTTTTGTAAGATCACTAGGCCCTTAGGCAAATGCAGTAACCCTAATGAGTCTAGATTTCACAGAAACAGCTGAGATATTCTCCTGACATCCTTTTGGCCAAGACCAGGAAATACGGGCTGGATGCTAAGACATTTGGAAGGGTTTGAATAATTATTGTCACAAGGACCCTCTTTAATGAACTCCAAGACAAACTGGGGTATGATTTTTGGGTCAAGTCCTTGGCCTCTGTCTTTAGCCCTGTGCTGGCTGGTATTTACATCAACGACTTGGATGAAAACAAAAATGCAAGGGCGTGCCTGTGGAATATGTGGTTGACTTGAAACAAAGAGGGAGAACAGCAAATATTTGGGTGATAGAATCCAAAATGCCAGAGAAAACACAATAGGGATCGATGTCAGGTTCTGCCCTGGAGTTCAAAGGCCCAGGAATGAGCACAGGCTGGGGTGATGGGCTGACAGCAAGGCTCTGGGACTTGGCTTAATAGAAAACATGAGTCAGAAATGTGATGAGGGAACAGGAATAGCTTCAAGATCTTGGGTAGCATTTACAGGAATGAGGCATTTAGAATGAGGAAGGCATTAACCTTGCACAACATTGAATGTTAAAGATGGCCACTATTCAAAGGTAGAGTGGCCTGCCTCAAGAAACCATCTCTAGCTCAACGTGTCTCCCTTTCCCAGCCCTCTCAGGAAGTGGTAAAGGAGATGATACAGTTCTCCAAGGATACATTGGAAAAGATAGACAAGGCTCGTTCCGAGGGTTTGTATCATGAGGTAAGAATTCACTTGTTATAGAGGATGGGGGTAGAGAGGAGGGTGGAAACGTTCTCTAGTAAGGGAGGGAAATGGGGTGAGAATGGGCTCAGGGGAGGGTGGCTACTAAGTTTGTTTTTCTAGAAGACGCTCCTTGGTCGAGACCAGTCTCTTCTTATCCCTGAACCTTTAGCATCTCCTAAGGGTGTGTTCTTAGTGACTGTTTAACCCACTGAGATTGGGTCTGAGGGGAGCAAATGCAACCAGACACTTGTCCCTGGGGGATCTGTGATATCTAAACCTGGTATCAGAGATGGGGGAATGCAGATGGCAGTGGACATACTGGGAGTGAGTTGCTTGCTTTCCCATAATTGAATGCGTGTGCTGGCTACAGTTTTCAGTCTCTCCCAACTGTGCATTCAGCCTTGGCTCTTGAAGTACCAGGGATTCTCAGCTGGCTCTACACTAGAATCACCTCTGAAAAATTCTGATGCTCAGGCCCCGACTCAGGGCAATTTCACCAGAATCTCTGGCCACGGGACCCTGATATCAAGATTTTTAAAGCTTTCGGGTGATTTCAATGTGTAACCAAAGCTGAGACCCACTGCCAAACACTGGGCTACAGGGCATTTACATTGAATCAATCTGGGTGGCTTGTTGGAAATACTGATTTCCATTCTCACTCTCTAGGATGTGACTCATTGAATCTGCAACAGAAAACAGGGACCATGAATTAGTGTTTTTGCTCCCCAAGCTTGTTAAGCAACTTGAATGCTTAATGCCACTAGGGCATGCGGATGCGGGAGATTAATTTCTATTCATTTCTATTTCTATTTCCCTTCTTTCTCCCTCTTTTTTTTTTTTTTTTTGTTTGAGGCAGAGTCTCGCTCTGTTGTCCAGGATGGAGTGCAATGGTGCGATCTTGGCTCATCACAACCTCCGCCTCCTGGGTTCAAGCCATTCTCCCGCCTCAGCCTCCCGAGTAGGTGGGACTACAGGCACGTGCCACCATGTCCGGCTAATTTTTGTATTTTTAGTAGAGAGGGGTTTCACTATATTGGCCAGGCTGTCTCAAACTCCTGACCTTGTGATCCGCTCACCTCAGCTTCCCAAAGTGCTGGGATTACAGGCGTGAGCCACTGTGCCTGGCCCCTCCTTCTTTACTAACCCATTTATTGCACAGTTCTAAGTCCTTACTAAACTGGCCAACACAAGACACTCCCCTTGCCTGGAAGGAGTTCTGTCAGGTGGGGAGACAGTCATACGAACAAAGTGTTATTGTACAACATGGAAAATCTATGTCAGAGGCACAAGGTGGGAGCTGGAGTGAACAGGAGGGCCCCACTGCCTCCATTCCCCTGCTTCTCTTCATTTCTTCTCCTTCTCCATTCAGACTTGGCAGGGCTAGGTGTGGTGCTGGACACTGCGCCCATGGGTTTAAGAGGATTGTTTTCAGGATGAATTGATTGCCAGCCATGATTTTTTCACTCCCTGCTATGCCCTCACCACCTCAGGTTGCCTCATGAACTCTGGGAAAGTCTCAGAGCAAAATTAGTTCTCACTGACTTTAAATGGAAGGAATTGTATGACATTTCTCCCTCTCCCTTGAGCAAAGAAAGGAGAGGAGAACAATGAACACCTAAATCTAGAGACCACTGGACTTTCTAGGGTAGGGCCTAAGCCTCTGTCTACACAAGAGTCAGTTGGAAAAGGCTGAGTCCAGGACGACTGAGGTCAGGCCCATCTTTTCCTCACTAGGGCCAAGGCTGCATGCTTCCAGGGACATTTCCCAGCTTCCTGGAGCCTCCTTCTCTGCATGTCCATCTTGTACACTTCCAGTAGGACATAATTATTCAAACTCACTGAGCTTAAGGACCACCCAGCAGCTTATACAAACGACACATCCAGCGTTTTTCTCTCAGATATTTGGTTTCGATTGGTCTGGGGTAGGACTTGAACATCAGTGTTTTAGAAAAGCTTTCAGATGATTCCAAAGCACAATGAGTGGAGAATCACAGGAATGGTGGTGAAGATGGAGCTCAACGGCTTGGTTGCAGTGCTTGATCTGTTGCTCACCATCTGTGTGACTGTGGCAAAGTACTTACCGTCTCTGTGCTTCAGTTTTCTCATCTGGTAAAACGGGATTATTGGTAGTACTCATCTCAATGTGCTATTATAAAATATGTAAATATATTTGTATATGTGTATATGTACGCATGCATGTATGTGTGTATATGTATGCATGCACGTTTGTGTGTATATACATACACACATACATATATGCGTGTATGTATATACACACAAACACCAGGCTGTTCTTTTAAAAGATATGTGTGTGTGTATATACATATATATGTATGTATATATACACATATATACACAGACACATGTATTTCTCTTGGTATCTGTAGAAAATTGGTCCTAGGACCACCACAGATACTAAAATCTGCAAATGCTCAAATCCCTTGTATAAAACAGTGTATTTTTGCATACAACATATGCATAGCCTTCCATATACTTTAAATCATCTCTAGATTACTTATAATACCTAATACAATGTAAATGCTATGTAAATAACTGTTACACTCTATTGATTTGTTTGTATATTTTTGTTGTTATTGTATTGTTCTTTGTTTTTGTTTTTTTTTTCTTGGAGATGGAGTTTTGCTCGTTACCCAGGCTGGAGTGCAATGGCGCAATCTCAGCTCACCGCAACCTCCGCCTCCTGGGTTCAGGCAATTCTCCTGCCTCAGCCTCTTGAGTAGCTGGGATTACAGGCACGTGCCACCATGCTCGGCTAATTTTTTTGTATGTTTAGTATAGACGGGGTTTCACCATGTTGACCAGGATGGTCTTGACCTCTTGACCTCGTGATCCACCCGCCTCGGCCTCCCAAAGTGCTGGGATTATAGGCTTGAGCCACCGCACCCGGCCTGTTCTTTCTTTTAAAATATTTTTGGCCAGGTATGGAGGCTCATGCCTGTAATCCTAGCACTTTGGGAGGCTGAGGTGGGTGAATTGCCTGAGCTCAGGAGTTCAAGACCAGCCTGGGCAACATGGTGAAAACCCATTTCTACTAAAAATACAAAAATTAGTTGGGCGTGGTGATGTGCACTTGTAATCCCAGCTACTCAGGAGGCTGAGGCAGGAGAATTGCTTGAACCCGGGAGGTGGAGGTTGCAGTGAGCCAAGGTCAAGCCACTGCACTCCAGCCTGGGCAATGGAGTGAGACTCTTGTCTAAAAATACATACATACACACACACACACACACATATATATATATATTATTTTAGATATAGATCAAAAATATATATATATTTGATCTGCAGTGGGTTGAATCCATGGGTGTGGAACTTGTGCATACACAGATCTGACTGTACATATTTATGTGTTTGTGTGTTTATGTGTGTGTGTGTGTATGTTGAGCTTTCATAGCTTCCTGCTACCTACTGATTTTGGAAATTCCTCACTGTGCTTTGTCTGCCATATCTCACACCATTACCCCTCCCATCCTTATACCTTAGCCAATAGAACCACTTTGCAAGTCACACCACAAACCTGTGCTTTCCCACCTCTGTCAGCAATTACCCCAATTTAAAAAAGAATGAGTGTCTGGTATCATCAGGATGGTTGCGTATGTGAAGTAAGTCTGTTGTCTGGTGCAATGGTAATGGGCAGAGCCTCTGTCTCACTCTAGGTTGTGAAATTATGCCGGGAATGCCTGCAGAAGCAGGAGCCAGTGTTTGCTGACACCAACATCTACATGCTGCGGATGCTGAGCATTGTTTCGGAGGTCCTTTCCTACCTCCAGGCCTTCGAGGAGGCCTCGGACTATGCCAGGAGGATGGTGGATGGCTATATGTAGGTGACAATCCTGGGTCTCAGACAGTCTCCTGGAAATGTGTCTATTCCAGGGATGGCAAATAGATGGCACATTTACTGCTGCCTCCCTCCTGTACCCACGGCAAGCATCAGTAATCCATCATGGTTCTCTTTTTGACTGAGCCTTTTTATCATGGTGCTCCAGTGGTAATGACCAAATAATCAGAGTTCGTAGTTGAGATGAAATCTATTTGCCATCCTTGGTCTTTCCCAAATTCTCCAGCTCATTTATCACTGGGTGGCATGTTCTGCTTTTGATTTCCTTCAGGCTAACTCCAGCTTGATTTTAAGTGATTGGACCCCCGCCCCCACCACCCTGTAACCAACACAGACAATTCCAGGAGCTTTCTTTTATTTGTTTATTTTTAAAAGAGCTATCAACTGGGGCCTGCTGTGGTGACTCACGCCTTTAATCCCAGCCCTTTGGGAGGCCAAGGTGGGCGGATCATGAGGTCAAGAGATCGAGACCATCCTGGCCAACATGGTGAACCCCGTCTCTACTAAAAAATACAAAAATTAGCTGGGCTTGGTGGCGAATGCCTATAGTCCTAGCTACTCGGGAGGCTGAGGCAGGAGAATTGCTTGAACCCGGGAGGCAGAGGTTTCAGTGAGCCGAGATTGCGCCACTGCACTCCAGCCTGGCACCTGGCGACAGAGCAAGACTCTGTCTCAGAAAAAAAAAAAAAAAAAAGAGCCATCAATCATCTTTGCAAAAAAATTGTAAAATTCAATTCCCTTGCCTTCCATTTGCCAATACCCTCTCTTGCTTTTTGTGTCCATGTTTTTGTGCAAATTTGTGTTTCTGGCGAAATAAGTTGACACAAGTTCATTTCTTTGAGAGGATGTTAGTCATAAACAAAATGTAAACTGTACAACATGCTAAGGAAGCCCTGGAAAAGCATGCCAAGCAGGTGAAAATACCAATGCTGTCTCAAAAAGGACATTTAAATTATTTTTTCTCCCTTGACCTTCCTACCACTTTCCAGGGAGAGGTCTGAGGTGCTCCTGAGAGCTGTGAATTTCCTTTGCTCAAGCTCAGATAGTACAATCCTGGCCCCTTTTCCCCAGAAAGACTTGGCTGGGCAGCTCAGGCTAGAGTTTCAGCTGTCACAGCCTCACTGTGTAGGAGGTTTGGCAACTCATTCCACGTCTCTGTGCCTCAGTTCCTCCATGGAGGGCTACAGAAGCCCCGCAGTGCTGAGGGGAGGAGCAGATGGGCTTAACTGATGAGGGTACTTTATACATTATCAAATTAAGTGCAGATATAAGGATGATTGGTATGATGTGTGATTATTTGCTATGCTCCTGCAGGAAGCTCTACCACCCCAACAATGCCCAACTGGGCATGGCCGTGATGCGGGCAGGGCTGACCAACTGGCACGCTGGTAACATTGAGGTGGGGCACGGGATGATCTGCAAAGCCTATGCCATTCTCCTGGTGACACATGGACCCTCCCACCCCATCACCAAGGACTTAGAGGCAAGTAGTATCTTGGGGCTGGTGTTCCCTCCCTGGTCTGACCTTTCTGAGGATGACAGTGTGAGTTCAGGTGGAGTCTGCTTTAGAAAAGTCTGCATATTGCCAGCTAGACAGAAGGGAACTCAGAAAGGCTTTAGCCCACTACCTTGTGCATTAGACCGCTTGTGTTGCCATAAAGGAATATATGAGACTGGGTAATTTATAAAGAAAAGAGGCTTATTTTGGCTCATGGTTCTGCAGACTGTATAGGAAGTGTGGTGCTGGCATCTGCTTCTGGTGAGGGCCCCAGGAAACTTCTAATGATGGCAGGAGGCAAAGGGGGCCAGTGTGTCATATGATGAGAGAGGGAGCAAGAGAACGGCAGAGGTGCCAGGCCATTTTAAACAGGAAGATCTGGACTAAACTCAGGGCGATAACTCACTCCTACCAAGTGGATTGCACTAAGCCATTCATGAGGGATTTTCTCCCATGACTCGAGCATGTCCACCAGGCCACCTCCAACACTGGGGATCACCTTTCAGTGTGAGATTTGGAAGGGACAAATATCCAAACCATATCACCTTGCTTCACACATGAGGAAATTGAGGCCCAGGGAAGGAGGGTAATCTGTCCATAGTCACATAATGAGTTAATGGCAAAGCTGAGACTTGAAGCCCGAGTCTGTTGAATCGTAACACTCAAGCCTGGTCTGAGGAAGTGTAGACAACGGTGTGTATGTGTGTGCACACATGCGTGTGCAACCATTTACATTAGAAAGTATTCTGTGTAACATGGAGTAGAGTTTGGGATCACAGGCTCTGGAATCAGACCTCCAGTGTTGAGTTCCAGCTTCACCACTTTCCGGTTGTGTGATTTTGCAACTATTAAATGTATGGGCCTCAGTCTCCTCATCAGTAAAATAAGGGGAAAGGGTAGGGTTGTGATGAGTGTTCATGAGTTACTGTGTGCAATGCACTTAGTGCCTGGAAAATGGCGTTGCTGGTGTCCTTGGTGCTTTGAAAGGCTGCTTTATTTGAGAGTGACAGGGCTGTCCTCAGACAGTTCAATCTAGGGAAAGTGGACAGACTTCGATGCTATAAAATGTAGGGTGCCGATGATGTTTAGGACTGGTGTGGTCTCAGATATGGATGTCCTTTTTCTATTCAGATTCTACATTTCCTCATTTATAAAATGGAAATAATATAGTAGCCCCTCAAAATTGGCAGGAGGACCAAGGGAGGAGCAGAAAAGTCGGGTAACTAGCTTTATGTCTAGGGTATCGAGCCTGTCAAAGGCAGAGCCTTTGTCAATCTTAGTCACGCTGTATCCTCAGCCTCTTGAGAAATATTTCTTGAATGGACATGTGGGAGAATGAGGGCTCTTCTGTGTGTCACACACTGTAATCTTCTCAACCCACTATAAGGTATGAAGCCACAAAACGGATGAGAAAACTGGTAGCTGAAGTGGTTACGCCACTTGCCTGAGGTCCCACGTTAGTACCTGCAGGGGCCGTGGTTCAAATCCAGGTCCCCACTAGGAAGTTCCTGAGAACAAACATTGTTTTCTGAGAATGGTTCCTCCAGCTACTCTCCCAGGGTTCTGACTCCCTCTCCTTGACAAAGTGGGCCCACTGCCAGGACATTGGGCCCTCGATGAATGAGAGAGAGAGAGAGAGAGAGAGTGAGAGAGTGTGTGTCTGTGTTCTGAGGGGGTAGAGTTGAATCTCTGTGGCTAAAAGTCATTTCCCCCAAGGTATGTCAGAGACCAGCATGTCCTAGGGGCTTGCCATCACTGTTAATGGTATATTTGTGTCCCACAGGCCATGAGGGTGCAGACAGAGATGGAGCTACGCATGTTCCGCCAGAACGAATTCATGTACTACAAGATGCGCGAGGCTGCCCTGAATAACCAGCCCATGCAGGTCATGGCCGAGCCCAGCAATGAGCCAGCCCCGGCTCTGTTCCACAAGAAGCAATGAGGACTGCCAAGTGGAGGAGGGGCAATGTGGCTGAGGAGCTAGGGAGAGACTCTGAAGGTGGTGGGTCTCTGGGGAAATCCCTGATGAGGAAGTTGAGGTAATGCTTAGCCCTGTTTCTGTGGGAATTTACCGCCCTGTGTTTCCCAGCGCCATTTTGGCTCAATTCAAGTCAATTCAATTCAAGTTAACTCTATCCCAGACCAAACCAACTCCTGCTACAAATATTATTGGATGATAGGCCCTAGAACCCAATAAAGGAGCTCCAAGTGTCATTGGGTGGGGAAGCAAAATGTAGAGACACATTTAAAGCACGCTGTAATAATAAATGCAATCGTAAACTATATGGAGGAAGGTGCAGGGGAGGGAATGTGTCTGGTGTGTGTTGTGTGTGTACAGTGGGGGTATTACAGAGAGGATGACATCTCAGTTGAGGGTGGCAGGTGCCTAGAGTCTCAGATGAACCTGGAGTCTCATCTGTGTAGGTGTCTCTGGGGCTGCTGGTCTCACCTGTGGTCTGCAACAGACACAGTTGGCTGAGGAGGATATGTGATGCTGTTTCCTTAAGTTGGTGTGGAGTTATGAAGAAGGGGCTGTGTTAGGGTTACTTAGGCTCTACTCAGAGACCTGAAATCACTTCAGAATGGTGCATATGCAGGAAATGTTGACTGGGGGCCTTGCCCAAACCACTTGAGATATTAAAGTCTGAAAAAAAAAAGTCTGAGTTCCAACTAGAGCTCTAGAACTATTTCTAGAACACATAGAAAGGGAATTACTCTTTCCATCACCACCCTCATCACCAAGCCGTGTTGTTCCCTGTGATTTTAGATAATATCTGATATTTTCCTGGCTACTTGCCTAGCAGGATTTAAAAAATATTTTCAGAATGAAGAAAAGAGGGAAACTTGGAAACACACATACCTATTGATCCTGGGCCCTGCAAAATTGGCCCTTGGGGCTTTGGTTACATGTGCTTGGGTGGTCTTTACCAGCTTAGACTTTCTCATGGCCCCACATGAAGCTCCATTCTCAATACTGAATAATTATTACTTCCCTTGCTGAACTTCTTTTTCTGTGATGTGCTGGGGGCTTCTGCTCTTCTCACCAGAAAGAGCATTTGAATATGGATTATTGTACACCTGGGTTAGACTTTCTTCAGAGGTGTGGCCAATTTATTCTGATCTCCTGAAGGCTGTTGTGATTTCCATCTGAGAAATGAGGATCTTGAGAATCAACTAATCCCAAGATTAGCCTGTTATCCTGTTATCTTCCGAGACCCCAAATTTCTCATCGATGTTTTGGGAGATCCTAGAACAGAGCCCTTCGGTTGGGGGTGTCACCAAGACTTCTACACAACCCAGGGCTACCACTGACTTCAGAGCTCTCCCTCACATCCTGAAGTCAATTAATCCCACCGGGTCTTTTGTTTGTTATCTCTGCCTAAATGTTAGCTTCTTCATCTGCACCCTCTCATCCACATGATGACCCACTGTGTCCCTCTGAACACTGCCCAGTGGTTGAAAGCTCTGCAAATGGGCCACATTTTTGCAAAATACTTGTGTCTGACATTTAGGTGTTCTTTGAAGATTTTCCTTTCTAGAAGGTTTTACAAGAAGACTGATAGTCTTTCAAGCTCCCACACCACAGGCTTAGGGACAGCACTGATATTCTCCCAGGAATCTAACTGGTACGTTCAAATTATCACTCTTCTATCTTCATATAAAACTTCTCCCCCAAACCTTTTTCCCTTCTTTGTCATTGTCATCTGCTGAGCCACTGGTCATTTCCCCATATTCATGGTCTTCTTTTCCACCCTATCTTTCTAATATCTGTTGTCCTTAACAAACTGAGCTCTATGTCTGTGTTCCTCCTTCCCTCTCAGACCATTGGAACGTGAGTCCTCCCTGCCGCAAGGTCCTCTGGACTCCTTCCCCTCCTTTGACCCTCAGACTTTGTTCCATCTATTATTGCTTCTGCATCCTGGATCCTTGACATTTCTCACCCCACTGGCCTTCTCAAGTGCGATCAATAAAAATGCTGAGAACTCTTGGATTGTAATCTTCACAACTAAGTTTTTTTAGTTGTATAGTTATAATCTGCCTTTCTTCACTTTGCATTTCTTCTTGAATCCATTGCAGGTTGACTTCCACTCCCACTCCTCCACTAAAAGGGCTCTTAACCAAGATCAAACCTAGTGGGTACTTTTTAGTTCCTATGTGATTTGGCCTTCCGTGTCAGTCAACACTCCCAGGCCTTGATTTCAGTGACCCACTTCCTTGCGATGATCTTCCGATGTGGTTTCTCAGGTTCCTTCGCTGGTCCTTTTTCTTTCCCTGCCCCTGATATATTGACATTTCCTGGAGTTGGTTTTGTCCTTGATTCATTCTCATTTCATTCTGCACACACTCCTTGCATGAACTCAGGCAGGCCCTTCATTTAATGACCACCTTAAGGCTGATGATTCTCAAATCTGTATTCCCTGATGTTGCATTTGAGCTCCAGCCCCACTCATCCTCTCAGATGTTCTTGCAGGCCCAACAAACTCGTTGTGTCTAAAGTGAAACTTTTTCTCTTTTCTCTCTCCTCTCCCTTGATCTGTTCTTCCTTAGAACACCACCCAAGAACTTCACCTCCTCCATCAGATTGTGAGCTCCTGGAGGGCAGGAGCTGTGTCCCTCTATTCATCTTCCTATCCCCAGAACCTTGCATAGGTCCTGGAACATGGCAGGTGCTCAGTAAATGTGTGTTGAATGAATGAATGAACAAATGAATGAATTTGCTTACTTAAGAGCAAAAGAACCACAAAACTGTATTTGGAGTTTTTATGTTATAGCAGTCAGCAAACCCTATTAAACACTTTGTGTTTCCAAGCTAATAAGCGTGGCTTCTTTCTTTCTGACAATCTTTTTAGAGCAGCACTGTCTAATGGAATTTTCTGTGATGATGGAAATGTATTATATCTGTGTTGTTCAATACAGTACAGTAGCCACTAGCAACTTGTGACTATTGAGCACTGGAGTATGAATGCAGAACAGAATTTTAAATGTTATTTAATTTCAACTAATTTATACTTAGCCAATGGGGCTAGTGGCTACCATATCAGATTGTGCAATTTTAGAGAAATACTTCAGTGTCGTTTCTAAGAACATGGACACTAAGAAAAACCATCTCAGTTTGTCTTTATCCTAATCTTATCTGTGTGACCTTGGACTAGTTATTTTACCCATGCCTCAGTTTCCTGACTTCTACCTACTGCCTAAGTTTGCTGTGAGGACTAATTTTTTAAAGAGGAAAGCCCTGAGAACCCAACCCATCATAAGTGCTTAGTGACTGTTACTAGTTATTATTACACTTTGGGCATTCCACCCTTGCTTCTCCTTGGGTGTCCCTTCTCCCAGTTAGAAGGTGAAGGTGAAGGGTAGAGGCAACAGCAGTGTGATGGAACTAGCTCTTATCGCCTTGGGAGAGCCGGCAGGGCACATCTCTTTCCAACTCCGCATTCATCAACATCACACTGATAACTTAAAATTGGCCATGGTGGGAATATTTACACCACAGTAATGACCTAACTTTAGAACACATTAATTTGCAGTGCTGTCAACCTGTAAAGGAACTTCACTACATGGGAGTAGCAAAATGGATAATAGAAAGACCGTTAAAGAAGTCTTCACTTAAACTGGGCTGAAATCTGCATCCTGAAACCTCTATTCCTTAGGCCATGCCAAACAAGTCTAAGACCTCTGATTACCCTGTAGATGAAGCCGTCTGCCCACTGCACCATCAATGTATTGACAAACACATGTATTAAAGGGCAGACATAGCCATTGCTTGGGTGAGTCACAGGGTGTACTTCTCTAAAGGATACCGAAGGGAATAATATAGCTGGGGGCACATAGCAGAGAGAATAGCAACATTTCTTCTTATAATTTTTTTTGAGACAGGGTATGCCTTTGTCGTCTAGGCTGGAGTGCAGTGGAGTGATCTTGGCTCACTGTAGACTTGACCTCCTAGGTTCAAGTGATTCTCCCACTTCAGCCTCCCAAGTAGCTGGGACCACAAGGTGTATACCACCACGTCTTGTGGTCCCAGCTCTCAACACCTTCAGCCTGCCTGGGTGGGAATCTCCCTACTGAGCTGGTTTTCAGTAGGGGACTACAGTTTGAAGCAGCAGATAGAATTCCAGATACATGGTTTGTGTCCTTCAGTGGCACTTACATTTGGCCTTGGCGGACACTTTCTAGATCTTTCTCTAGGGACACTGCTCTGCACTATGAGGCTCTGAGGAGGCAGTTCAGGACAGGCTGGTGCAGGATGGAGCCTGATCTGTAATAGCACAGCATTTCCTGACACACAGTGATGGCCCATGAGTCAATGGAGTGCTGGTAGATATTCAAAAACAATGTGAAGAAGAAGCCCTGATTGGTAACAGTTGCTGATTTCCCTGGTGTAAATATTCCCGTGCAGGCCCATGTCAAATACTAAACTGTATATGGAATTGGGACCTGGGACTAGGTGGCTCCAGCCATACTGCTTGTGACCCAAGCCAGGCAATTGGACCTTTGTTGGGCAACCCTTTCCCTTCTGAACTGGAGGAGGAGGAGTCCTTGCTGTTCTCTAGGAATGCAAGCTCTCAGTTTGTGACCCTGGAGGTGCTGACAATCATACTCTCTGCCATGTGGAGAGGCCCAGGAGACCATAGCTTGTATTGAGGGAGAAATATTGCGTTGTTATGCAGCTTTGGATTCACCTGTCCTTTCTAGTTCTGTGAGCTAGTGAACCATGTTACCCCTGCCCCATTTTTATTTTTGGCCTAACCCATTTGGGTGAGTTTCTTTCACTTGCACCTAAGTTCCCATTGTGCTAGTTTTTCTCCATTTCTCCCACAGGCCTTCTCCACTCTCCTCTGCCTTGCTTTGTGTCAGAAAGGCTGACTTCTTCTTTCTCATTTAACCAGTAAGAAGCACCGGCAGGAGACTGGAATGCAGAAGGACACCCGCTACAACTGCCCAGCCAGGGGTTCAGCTCCCATTGGGTGGCCCCTCTACGGCTCTAGGTCTCCCTGGGCTCCAGTAACGCTGCCCCCTCAGTTGCCTCTTCAGGTCTACAGGTGGTGGTGGCTTCCTGCAGTTGCTGGAGGGGGGCCTCACCTACTTTATGGGTTCCCTTTAACCACATCTTTGTAAATAGCCGTTTTGTTAGCAGTGGCAAATCCGAATGGGTCCGCAGCAGTGTGGAAAACATTCGTCTGAGGGGGATAGGGCAGAGTGAAAGACTGAGGCAAGTTTTAGAGCAGGAATGAAAGGTAAAGTACACTTGGAAGAGGGCCAGGCAGGGGACTTGAGAGATCCAAGTGCGCTGTTTGACATTTGATCTGGGGTTTTATATGTTGGCATGCTCCTCGGGTTTTGTGTCTCTCCGCCCTTTTTCCTTGGGGCAGGCTGTCCATCTGTGCAGGGGCCTACCAGCACTTGGGCGGGGCCGCATGCGCAGTGTGATACTGCGCTTGCGCACATGCTCATTTGAGGTGTTTTTTTTTCTTACCAGTTGAGTGTTCCTAGAGGAAGGTCATGTATCAGTTAAACCACACCATTTTGCCTCTTAATGCACATGCTTGAACTCGCTTGCCCAACTCCGAGCTCTTATTGGGAAGCTGCTGACCACTATCTTCAGGGGTTTTCTATCTACTGGGAGGCTGCCTTTTCCTGGCACTGGCTGTGACCAATTATTACTTTAGAGAGACAGTTGAACAACTACCTGACCGTCACCTGACTCTTGCCTGACATTCCTTGGTGAGGGTGCCATCTCCTGCCCTGCCTAGCTACCTACTGTAATACTTTCATTAAATTCTCACAGCGTGCCTTATTTTCTGCTGATACATCTTGACTGATACATCTTGCTAATGTACATCCCACGTCTAGTAACTAGATCCCATCGATTCTAATTCCTAAATATGCTTAAAGCTTTTGCTACCTTCCGTCCTCATGGGCACTGCCTTAGTTCAGACTCCCAACATCTCTTGTCGGGACCATTGCCACAGCTTCTGAATTGTCTCTCTCTATTCAGCTTTGGTTTTTTTCATTGGTCCTTGCCACTATGGCCAGAATAATGTGTGTGGTTTTTTTTTTTTTTTTTTTTTTTTTTTTTTTAAACAATGCTTTTAGTATCATGTTACTCTTAGAGCTTAAAACCCCTCAATGACTCTCTACTGTTTTCAGAATCAAATTCAAACTCCTTGCTAGAGTCAAAGACTTCTCATGGTAGAGATTCTGTTCCTTCTCTGCCTCTTCTGCTAAGCCCCATTTATACCACATCTCCCTGTGAAGCAAATACCCTTGGATACTTTCATACCTCCTCTGAGATGCTTTTCTAGGTACCACCCCTACCCCGGTCTGTAGCAGGGGCTGGAGCTAGTACCTACCTTCATCACAGTGGGATGACACTGTCACACTTATGGTCCCACTGACAGTGAGTCTCCTGGGGATCACTGTATCCTCAGGGCTTAGCACTGCCCTATCCTGCTTTGGCTAAATGAGGCAAGGCTATGTGGAGAAGATGCATTTAATTTCAAGTCTCCTTGTTTTTCTAGTAAGAAATGCTACAAAATCATGGGATGGTAAACATGCCTCTAGGTATACAGAAAAAGTGCTCTAAAGATAGAGTACGGACTAAGTTAGGCGGCACCCTGCCCCCTCCCGTGCCCACCAATCACTGTATTTACTCTAATGGCCGTCAGTTAAAAAAAAAAAAAAAAATTTGAAAAAGGAAGTCTACTTTTGTGTGGATATGGACACCCATACTGGCTGTTTGCAAATCGATGGGCTGTCACTGGGAAACAGCACTCTCTGTTGGTGGGATGCCCACAGGACAGGCAGAGAGGAGGAACGGAGAGGCCCAAAGTGTGGGAGGGGTCAAGGTAAAAATAACCCACACCATCAGCAGCTGTTTATTCCATTTTTTAAAGCAGGCTTCTGGCCCAAAGTTCTCTGGGCACCTGTACAAAATCTAAATTAAACATCCAAAATTAATTCTCCTTTTCAGGAAAAAACACAAACAATTCCCTCAAAAACCCAAAGTTGTTCTCAGAGGAAGAATTCATTTAGGGGGAGATTGGGAATTTTGTCAGATCCCTGGAAGCTTTGCTGAGAAGACCTTGTCTGCACTACTTTCTCCTCCTGTGGCTCCAGAGTCAAAGCACCTCAGTGCCACTGTCTGTCAGCTTGGTGGGCCAGAGCAAAGCTCTTTTCCTCCCTAAGCCTCTGCACTGCTCTCAGAGGTTCACTCCTCTGGGCACAACAGGGTTTCTGCTAACGGTCCCAATATTAAACCCAACTGACACTCCCTGAGGAATCTGAGAATGGAAATAATGATATATTTTACTTGGATGGCATTTGGCTTGCATCAGTTTATGGGCTCCTCTTGAAAACCACAAAGGAAGGGATTGCCTTGCCCATTTTACAGGAGAGAAAGCTGAGGTCCACAATTACAGATTAGTTAGCTAGAACCATGTCCTCATGCCCAATATTTTAACTTTGTCATCTGCATTAAAAAATTTATTGCTCATCAAAAATAATAGTTTCACAAAATTCGTTCTTTGCGGAAGATTCAAACAATATAAATAATGCTCCCACCAGTTCTGTTCCCAGAAGTAATGGCTATGATCTGGTGTTCTGGATAACGGAGGCCAACCATTAGATTTTTTTCTATACATTCACATACACAGATGTATACACATAATTTTGTTTCGTGTTTTAACAACATTTACTTGAATGATAGTAGACTGTCAATATTATTTCTAAAACTTACTTTTTAAAAGAAGTGCTTTGTCTTGGAGATATTTCTATGTCAGTACATACAGATCTACTTCATTCATTTACTTGACTGACTCTTTCAGAGTATGGCTACACCACAGTTGATCAAACCCTTTTTTTACTGATGAGCATTTGTTTCCAGTTTTTGGCAACTGCATCCTTTATACGCTTCTTGTGCATGGGCGTAAACTCTTCCTTAGGGAGACACAACAGTGGCTTCAGTAGGTGTTAGGGACTTCACATTGAAAGTACCAATGGATGTTGTCAAAGGTGCTCCATAGGGGGCTTATCACTTTATATCTTTATCACCAAAGGCAAAGCTCATCACATCCTTATAAACCCCTGGTATTATCAACCTTTTTACTAGTTTGATTTTTTAAATGGTATCTCATCTTGCATCCCTCCTTCCTGGTTACTACAAGACTAAATATATTTTATATTGTGAGATGCCTATTAATATCCTCAACCCACCTTTCCATTGACTTGTTGGTTTTCTCATTGATTTGGGGGATATTTTTATATTCTGTCTATTAACTTTTGTTGTGTAAGCCACACTTTATTTTTGAAACTGTGTTTATGGTGCCTTTTTTTCATATAAAACTTTAAAATTTTGAGGAAGACAAATTTATTAATCTTTTCCTAGATGCTTTTTGTATAAAAACTCTGGTATAAAAAAGTCTTCTATAGTTGGAAGCTATCTACAGTCATATTTATCTCTAACTTTCATATTTATTTATGTAGCTATTTATTTATTATTTTTGAGATGAAATCTCGATCTGTCCCCTAGGCTGGAGTGCAATTGTGCCATCTCTGCTCACTGCAACCTCCACCTCCTGGGTTCAAGCAATTCTTCTGCCTCAGCCTCCTGGGTAGCTGAGATTACAGGCTTCTGCCACCATGCCTGGCTAATTTTTTGTATTTTTCCGTAGAGACAAGGTTTCACTATGGTTGGTAAGGCTTGTCTCAAATTCCTGACCTCAAGTGATCCTCCTGCCTTGGCTTCCCAAAGTGCTGGGATTACAGGCATGAGCCACTGCGCCCGCCTATTTAGCTTTTTAGTTCATCTGGAGTTTATTTTGTGAATGGCATATCATAGTGTGCTGTTGTTTTCTTGCTCCCTGGAACTCCCGACTCTGACTTCTTACTGAAGTAATATCGTTCTCTAAAGGCATACTGAAACTCTTTCCTTCAGTCTGCCTTAGTTCTTCAAATAATGGATCTGTTTTTTCCCCAAGGCTCCACTCCAGGTGAGAGAAGGAGAGCAAATCTATGGAGAAAACAATAGTGCAAGGCAGGAGGAACTGCATTCTAAAGACTGGCCCAGGTAAAATGGCAGAAAGAGGGAAAGAGTACTTTCAGCTGAACAATTTGGGAAGCCATCTCAAAGCAGGTGATGCTTGAACTGTGAGGAAAATGGGAGGTTGTTTAGTTTGATTAGGATGTGTATTACAGGCTGAAAGAGGTTGGACATGCTATGGTTGCAGGGGTCGGCATCCTGTGGCTCACAGGCCAAAGCTGGCTGCCATCTGTTTCCACACAAGGTACAAACTAATAATGGTGTTTCCACATGTTTAAATGGTGGAAAAAATTAAAAGAAGAGTAATAGTTTATGACGTACAAATGATACGAAATTCCCATTTCAGTGCTGGTAGAGTTTTGTTGGAACATGGTCACACCATTTGGCTATGGCTGGTTTTGCACTACAATGGCAGAATTAAATACTTGTGACAGAGACCAAATGGCCCGCAGAGCTGTGAAAATTTATTCTCTAGATCTTTATAGAAGAAGTTTGCTGACCCATGATATAGGGACTTGGATGCCAGGTTTAGGACTGTGACTCCTACGTGCTGTGCAGTGAGGCAGGAAGCATTATGATTGGTGGTTTGTTTAAGGAAGACGACGCTGCCATGGGCTGGAGATTTGCAGGTGAGAGCGGGGGCAGGGAGGTGCTACAGGTGGTCTGGGAAACAATCCAAGTCACAAATAATAGTTTCAACTCTAGAGTGGAAAGAGAAGAGGGGGGACATGAACGATTCAGTCATTCATCAAGGCTTACTGCAGTCTGCATATAGTTCTGGGTGCCGAAAGGTCTTATGAAGGTAGAAATGGTAGTTCTGAGGGGTATGGATACTGTATTAGTTTGCTAGGACTGCCATTGTACCACAAACTGGGAGGCTTAAACAACAGAAATGTATTCCCTCACAACTCTGGAGGCCATTAACCGAAGATCAAGGCGACGCCAGGGCCACGCCCCCTCTGAAGGAGTTAGGGAAGGATCTGGTCCAGGACCCTCTCTTAGCTTCGGACAGTTCCTTGATTTGTGGCAGCATAGCTCTAGTCTTCATGTGGACACTCCCCATGCACGTCTCTGTGTCCAAATGTCCCCCTTTTATAAGGACACCAGACATAGTGGATTAGGGCCAACCCAACTCCAGTATGACATCGTAACTAATTATATTTGCAATGACCTTATTTCCAAATGCAGTCACATTCCGAGATACCGGGGGCTAGGACTTCAACATATAAATTTTGGGCGAATGCAATTCAACCCCTAACAAGTACCTAACAGTTTGGCATAAAGTAGTGTTGAGGGGACTCCTCTCCTTCCCCTACCCTCTGCCCCTGCCCATAGCATGGAGACAGCTTCCACTGAGCCTCCTCTGTCCCCTTCTGGCACCTCTCACTAAGCCCTTGCTCAGCCTCCCAAAGGAGGAAAAGTTTATTTGGCGAGTCAGTGCCGACCTTTCTGCACCTGTCTGCTGGTGGGCTGGCACTATGGCTGTGCTTGTGGGTATAGCTCTCCTATTCTGACCAGTCTTCCTGCTCCCTGTCCCCACAGAGAGACCAGCCCACCACACATCCTCTGGCTCCGGCTCCTTGCCTGTGTGTCTGACTGGGAAAGGGCATTCCAGGGCCTTCCTGCAGATCTAGCCACACCTGGCTGCCCTGGCAGGGACACGTGAGTGGGCAGCGTGGGTTTTGTGTTCAGGGAATTACTCTTCGGACCTGACCTGGGAGTGTGGATCATGTGGATTATCAACATTTACAAAAATATGGTTAGGAGAATGTGGTGACCAATAGCATCATTAATGAAAAGCCATAGAGAAGAAAAGACATTTTTTTAAAAAAACGAAGTTCACTTTATTACGTTAATTTTACACACTAAAATAATATGAAATGCAGACTTGTTTAAATTCTCTTGCTGATTCTCTTGAAGACAATGTCGCCCAATGTCATGGTCTGAAAGCCAGAAAAGAAATTATGAAATGTTCATCTGATGTTGTATTGTAAAAAAAAAAAAAAATTAAGCTTAAAAAATAGCACCAGATATGTTGGCATATGAAACAATTCAAAAATTCATCTGGTTTTCTGTAGGGCAGGAGGAAGAGTTGGCAATTTTTTCCAAAATCCTATGCCAAGTCTTTGTCACTTCTCCTCCTCACCTGTAAAGTCCTCCTGCCTTTTACTGAATTCTTTTCTACATCAACAGCTGTTATAGCAAGACCATCCAAACCAGCCCAATCCAATTTCTCAAAGTTTCATGGAGTACCTACTATACACCAAACACATGTTGAGCACCAAGGATATATGTACATGGACACAATGAGGCACACAGCCTGAAGGGTAGTACATAATTGTCCTCCTAGAGCTGTGAAGCTTATAAACACAGTGGATGCATCAGGTTTGTTTTTTAAGGATGTTCCCTCCACCCCTGCCAATTCTCTTGAATAATTCTTCTGGAATGACATAACATGTCATCAGGGTGAAAAGGAGCCCCTTAACTTCAGCAGCAATGCAATGGTTGCTGCTTGATGGGTTCAAGCCCTGGGTCTATCATTTATTAGCTGATGACTTGGACAGGTCAACCTGTCTATTGAGTCCCTTATCCAGCCTCCCACAAGGAGACAGGAGGATTAGGTGAGATGGAGCCTATCTAAGGGCGTTGGCCAGACTCACTACAGGACAGCTCATCTCCTGCTCCCCTGCTCTCCTGAGAATGTGCTGGCGGGGAGCTGGAGACTACAGATTGGGTGGGTGATGCTTACACTCTATCTAGTTTAAGAATTTTTCCATTTGAACAGAGTGATGACAGCTCCCTGAGGCAGGGTTCTGTTGTTTGTGACTCCCTAAGCATATATTGGGGGCAAAGAAGAATCAGGGAGATATACCTGCAGGAGAAACCCTGCACTGTTCACCCCCAAATAGGGTATAGGACGTGATTGGCAGCCAGGCACAAAGGCTGACTGAATAACTGGACTGTGCCAGGCCTGTAAGCTGCCATAATATCACCATGAATGGGATTCTCTTTATAAATGCTAAATGGGAAAAGGCATTTATGAAGCACCCTGGACATTCAGGGCAGGTGGAAGCCTCTGTGGCTGGTTGGTTAGTGTTGAGCAGAAGGGATTAGTGACAATGTGTGTAAGCTGCCTGGGACATTATGGATCTGCAGTAAGTTATAGCGGATACCGACCACAGGAAAGAAGTTTGGGGGTTGGAGGGTGGAGAGGTGGGGTTAGGGTTTGTGAACTGCTCCCCATCCTTCACCTTTCCTCTCCCCTCAAGCACTGGGAGCCACACGCTCAGAGCACCACCAACTTACACTGGTGATTATGTCGCCGTTGAGTTCGGTCACAGACTTGATGTTTTTGAAAGTTGTCACCAGTTTATTGTCACCTTCCATCTGAACCACTGCCTGCAGAAAACCAGAGAGGTAGCCTGTGATGAAGAGGTGGTTGAGGGCAAGAGCCTTGCTAATGAAGTTGGTTCTTCTGCACAGGTCTCAGCTCATATCAACCAAAATGCTCTGGTTCCTATGCTCCCAAGCTTCCAGTTCTCTGGCTCTAAAGAAGCGAGGTGCATTTAAGAACGAAATAAAATGTCAGGACTTCTTTTGTCTTATGGCACGTAATCTAGAAATGAGCATGGAACACCTAAGTGGCCCCAAATACAAATGCTAAAATCGAATCAAGTAAAATCTCAATTCTCCCAAGCTAATGGAGGGAGGTAGTGGCAAAATTCAAAATATTGACCAGTAGAGAATACATATTTTCCTTTGGTATGTATTCTTCTTCTTTACTTTTTTTAAAATTGAGGTGGGGTCTTGCTATGTTTCCCAGGCTGGTCTTAAACTCCTGGGCTCAAGCAGTCCTCCTACTTCGGCCTTCTCCCAGAATGCTGGGATTGTAGGCGTGAGCCACCATGCCCAACCAGGTATGTATTATTCTTTCCAGAATGTTAATCTTTCCTATTGTGGCCTCCTTCCAAGCCCTTATACATTCCGACAGAGATGACAGGAACCCAGCAGGGAGCAGAAGACCCTCAACAACGTTAAACATTTTGCCTCCAAAAAGAAAATTTGGAAAAGGCCCATAGTTAAATCCCTTGACCATGAGCACATCAAGACAATTTTCCTCCTAAAATCATCCTGACCTGTAATGTTCTAATTGGAGAGGCAGAAATAAAGAGTGACCAGAAGAGATAAAAAGACAAACATGCCCAGCCCAATGCACAGAGCGGTCTGCGGGGCTGGGGGGTGGGGGGAGTTGGGGGAGAAGAGGGGTGCAAGGGCATGGAGTGTTTCAGAGGGAGGAGGAGACAGTCACTCCCATTGCCGGGATCCCCCTGCCACCGTCTTCCAATCACTCACACAGCCCACACCCAGCTCTCATTGCACACCTTGAGTTGTGCCCAGCAGAAGTGATGCTGCCCTGCCCACTGCCTTCAGTCTAGGGGGGTTGACTGTTCTTATTTTACAGATGTGGTAGCTGAAGCCAAGGACTTTATGACCACCCCTGAAGGCTGGGTCTGAGCACCTGCCTGGGGCCCTGGTATTCTGGTGTTGCCAGCACCTCCTTCAAGAAGTCTCTCCCCATGGTCACCAGCTCTAGGTTCAGTGAAGGCCAGTTGACTTTGGGTTCAGTTAAGGGTTTTTCACAAACTCCCACTTGCCCCACTCCTGGGCCCTGCTTAGAGGACTCTTAGTGCCAGGAGCACTGGGCCTGGGAGAACCTGAGACTTAGAATCCTGCTCTATGCCTGGCTCCCCCATATCGTCCATATGGGAGAACTCAGACTTTGGGGACTGGAACACCCCACAGACAGTCCCTGGGAAGCGGAGAGCAGCTTCCCTATGAGATTCTTCCCTAAGAATGGTCTTTTTCTCTCTGCCTCTCCCACATGGGAGGTGGGTTCAGAGATGAGGTATCTGTGGGTAGAATTGTGAGGTCTGAGCCTTGAGGAAGGAGGCCCCAGGGCCAGGTTCCATGGAAAGTTCTGACAGCAGAAGGGATGCTCCCCTACCTTGACCTTCTCCCCTGACATTGTCTCCAGCTCACATTCCTCTCCCAGGGTGAACTCGTTGTTGATCACTTTGGACCCAGCGGTGATGGTGAGCTTGAAGTGCTTCCCGTTCTGCACGATTTCTGACACCCCCTTGATATCCTTCCCCTTCTGGATGATCTCGTCCGGCAGACCTGGTGGAAACCATCTGAGGTTTAGAGACGGGCAGAAGTGGGAGCTTCATGACCGTGGTAGGTAGAGGACAGAAACATCATGGCATGGAGGGGCAGAGAAGGGCACCGTTTTCCCCAAGGGGCCACAGAAACTCACTAGGGTCTTGTGAGCAGCATGGGCTGTGGCCTCAGGAAGGAAGGGACAGTGGCCTAGTCTGGCCTGCTGCTATCTTGCCAGTCAGTTTATAAAAAGGACACTCTTGTGATGATGAGCATTTTTTTCATATGTTTGTTGGCTGAATAAATGTCTTCTTTTGGGAAGTGTGGGTGCAGCAAACCACCATAGCATGTCTATACCTATGTAACAATCTTGCACGATCTGCACATGTACCCCAGAACTTAAAGTATTAAAAAAAAAAAAAGGACACTCTTCTGGCCTGAAGAACTGTTTCTCTTGTAAGTACCCTGGTTCTCGCTCACTCTCCTTCCTCATTCCCTCCTCCTTTGATGACTTTGCTCTTGGAGTATGAGCATTTCTTTGCTCATACCCAGGGTGACCAGAGAGTTGATCTTCCAAGCTAGGTCCCTCCTGAGAGTGACAGGGGAGCTGTCGATAATTATGACAGGCCAACATACACAAAGCAGTGCTGTGCCAGGCAAGCCTGTGTCCACCTCTGCAGTCAAGACTCTGGAGGAAGATGTACCAGCAATCCCTTGCTCTGGGATTGCTGGTACATCTTTACAAATTTCAGGATTTGTCTACACTGTTATATATATTGAGGTTCACAGAAATTACATGGGTGGACAGTGAGCATGGAGGGTCCTGTTGCATGAGTGAGAGATTCGACACACAGAGGTGGCATGACTTGCCTGCAGAAGATCCAAGCTCTCTGGCAATGCTGAAGGCCCTCCTCTCCCTGCCCCTGCTGTCTTCAGCACTCTTCTCATTCTTGGCACCCTCCCTTGCCATACAGAGGGACTCCTTTGCCTGTAGGGGTCCCTCTGCCTGGAGCCCCCTGGGGCACACCTGCTCATCTTCCAAGGCTCAGCCTGAGCCTTCTCTTTACCTCCACTGAGCCATCCCCCTATGCCCTCCGTGAGTCACACTCTCCTGTACATGACCCTGGGAGGCACAGGGGATAAAGCAAGGTCTCTGAGAACCAGTGCCTGCTTCCATTCCTAACTTAAACACTTCCTACTTGCATGACCTTGGTTGTGATTACTAAAGATTTCTAGACTTCCCTTGCCTCAACTGTAAGGTGGGAAAATAATGGTACCCAACTTAGTGTTTTGGTGAGGAATAAATGAGGTATTGCATATCCCATGGTCAGCACGGTCACCTGGCACAGTCAGCGCTCTGTACACCTTAGGGAATGCCTTATTACCTTCATTTCTTCTCTTCTCTCTCTAAACCTTGGAAATGTGGCTCATCATCATCTGTTTCTCTGATATCTATCCAGCACAGTGTTCAGTGTGTGATTGGCCTTGAATCACTGTGTATTTGAAGAATGAATAACTGCAGGAATAGGATCATACAATGAAGTGCCAATGACATGGCCATCAATCCAGACCACACCCTAGTTCAGTGCTCTTTTCACTTCCCTATGGGGTAGGCTTGTGCAGTGAGGACTTGCTGCAAATAACTCCAGAAGTCAATAAAATGCCCCCCTAGTTTCAGTATATAGCCTGAATCTCTCCTCCCATCTCAACATCCAGACCCCGAGTAGGCACTGCTGGTGGGGCCAGACCCTCACTCCTGTGACCCACAGCTTTGCCGTTCAGTTCAGCACTCACCAATTGCCTTCATGAAGGGTTCAAAGTTTTCCTGGCTTTGCAGTTGGTACTTGCCGGTGAAGTTCATGGTGGCGATAGAGCTCCCTCTCCACGACTGATCTGCAGCTCTGCCGAACAGACTGTCCACTGTGGGCTGTTTTATAGGGGGCTCCCTTCCCTTTGAATAGCGGTCAGAGGTCAGCAGCTGTCAATTCCTTTATGGCCAGGTTCAAACATTAACTCCTGAGAGCAATGGTCAATGATAAAGAACAGGATGGGCACAGCAGAGGTTTGTTGTAATTCAGCAAACATTAATGAGTATCAGTCAAGCACGAAGCCCTATGGCCCTGCAGCCTTTTAGTGACTCTCCACTTCCCATGAAATGTGTGTGTATATGCATGTATATGTGTATGTATGCACATGTGTGTATATATGCGTGCATACATACATGTGTTCATATGTGTTTGTACATTTGTGTTTATAGATATATATTATGTACATAAAGATGTATGAATGTGCATATATGTAATGCATATGTGTATACACATTATATATATGTGTTTATATGTCTATACATATATACACACACGTGTGTGTATGCATCTGTACACACAAAAATACCAAAGAATTCCTTTGAACTCAAAACCTCACTTTATTTACATAACCTTATGATGTCTTCTCATCCAAATTATTATACAAACTTAATATTTAGAGTTGTCATCAGCTGCTAGTGCTATTTAGTATTCTGGGAATTCCTCCTGGATGACTCTAGGCTCCTCCGCAGTCCTGTTTGAGGTGTTAAAGCAGTCCATGCTAAATGGCAGGTGTAAAACATTGGAACCAGCTGTGCGGAATTGAGACGCATTGTATTAGGCAGAGACAAGGCAGAAGAAAGTGGCACCTGCTGACTTGCTCCCGCCCTGCTGAGAAGACAGGACAAGGGATCTAGGGTTATGTGTAGGGACCTAGTCTTGTGGAGCCCCCTAACCAGCAGTGGACTTGGGGAGACAGCCCAGCAGGGCCTCTAGTGGCCTTGGGATATGCTACTTTGTTGTGAAACCCAGAGAGACGTGGTGCCCAATGGTGCACATGCCCCACTTCCTGCTTCTGAGGCAGCTCTTGACAAGCACGCCCCCACCCCCAGATTCTCTCCCTTCTTTGTCTGGACTTTGGTTTCAACCTTTTCACCTGCAGCCTCTAGCCTTTGTCCTCTGGGCCTCCTCTACTCTGTGGTTAGACAGATCATCCTGAAGCATAGGCTGAGTCAGGCCACTGCTCCAGGCATGAGCCTCGGTGGTTCTCATCACTTCAGAGGCCACAGGCCCTGGATGGCCTGGTGTCACGTGCCATGTCATGATGGCCACCCCCAACAACACTCCCATTTCCCTATCATGAATTCTAATTTTTGGCTTGGAAAAGAACTCCCACTGCCTACACTTCTAGCAGGGCTGCCAGTCCTCAAAAGGCAGCTCCAGCCTGCCTTTCCATTCTTCTTTCCTTCCTTCTCCCCAGGCCACAGTTCCAGCCACAGGGCCTAGTGGACACATCAGGGGCGTCCATGCCTCTCTCTCTGCCCTCCATGGTCTACAGCATTTGGACATGTCGACCCAGCAAATCACTTCAGAAGTTCTCTTCTCCACCCACAGTCCCAGTGCCAGGGTCCTTCTACCACATCCCTGACAGGTGGTGTTAAGGTGCACCCTGCCACAGGGAGGTTCCCGCCTTTGCAGCGATGTGGGCAGAGAGCACTCACTAATGGAGTGTCCTGCCATGCAGATTGTCCTGCCATGCACCAGCAGACCTTTCCCTCCAACACAGAGGGCTGCTCTGGCCCTCCCTGCTTGGCCCTCCTCTGACAGTGTCTAGGACACAAGGTGCCTCCCAGGCCACGAATTGGGGCTATCCCTGCAGGAAGTGAAGTGGGCTTGCATGATGAGAACTTATGGCTTTTTATAATTACCACGACTGCCTGAGTAGTGGGAGGGAAGGGGCAAGGTGGCTCAAAGAAGGCTGGGCACACCCATAGTCCCTCTCTCATCTTGCTCTGAGCTTTGATTATGCATCTTTTAACATGTCTCATTGTACTGAAGGGGCCCATATTAGACTCTGGTTTCCGGGTGGGATGCTGATTTTTCATTTTTGTATATGTAAGGAAGTAAAAAATCCATTATCTTAAAAACTGGCATGAGAATTCCTCGTGTGTGTGTGTGTGTGTGTGTGTGTGTGTGTCTAAATGGCTGGATTAGCTGCCTGGGAGACAGTGTGTGAGACCCCAGACCTCAGACCCATGCGTTAGTGAGAACCAAGCTGGTGAAGAGAAGGGCAGCTCCCTCTGCAGGAGACCAGGAGAGGCTGGGTGTGTCTTTCTCTCCCTTCCCCAGACTGCAGAGAGAAGAGAGAGGAATGTGGCAGGCAGGCAGGAGAGGGGCCACTGAGAGGGCCTGGGGTGATGGGTCACTGAGATACCCCCAGTGACCACAAAGCAAGAAAAGCTCCAGGATGGCATTGGCTTTGAAGCTGCTCGTTTGCTATAGTGAATCCCCATCTTTAATTCCCACCTCAACTATTTCAAAAGCTTCAATAAAATATAGTGCCTGGATCAATACGTGAGCAAGTGGAAAATGATTAGGGCTGAGCTTTATTTCTGGCTGATGTGATGGGGCTGAGGTGGCACACGCAGAAGCAGTACTGGGAAGCAGAGTGTCCAGGGGCTGCATTCCCCACAGGGTTCCCCAGGTCCCTGGAAATCCTAGGGAGGGCTACGGAGGAATTCAAGCTCATTTTATTTAGATCCCAGATGGCATCTGGGTTACATATGACACCTAAAGCCTGGCCAGTAGCTGGCATATGTCTGTCTAATGACCATGCGAAGGTTCAGCCTAGGACTGAATTCAGGTCTATACCTGAGACCCTCTTCACCACCTGCCTAAAGAACTCTTCCAGCATTTGTCTAGGAAGGAATATGTAAATGCTTGCTTAACTGAGAAGTTTAGGAGCTTTGCAGCCTAAAATCGATGAAATAATCACCGAGGAAAATGACTGTGATAGAGTCACTACCATGCCCAACTCCCATCCCACCCACCAGTTGCTTAGTTTGGGAGAACCTGCTGGAAGTGCCCATGTTCTCTCAAGCCCCCAGCTGCCTGCCTGACATCCTACTCACATAAAGGGATATCTGGCTTATAAATTCCACATCCAGGCCCTTTCCCCTTGATTGCAAATGTCAAGTATCATGCCCCATACTGCTGCTTTCTGGGGTCTACGGAGGGGAGCGGGAAGGAGTGTCATTCAAGTTTCTCCATAGAGCAAGTCAGCACCATCCCCTGAGGCCTCAGGAGAAGTATAAAACAGGTGCACCTTTCCTGGAGTCTGAGGAAGAGCAGGACCCGTGAGCTGTCTCTTTGGGGACCCCTCTGCCTGGCCTGCACTTCTGCCTACCCTGTCCAGACTCAGAACAGCATTGGGAATGCAACTGACCCAGAGGCTGGTCAAGGGCCTGGCACAGCCAGTGAAGCCTTGATGGTTTCCCTGGCAGATGGGCAGCCTGACAAGTAAATTGAGCTGACCCACACCGGGCTAGGACTCCCTCTTTCACCCAGATCTGAGATATGGCCGTTCTTAGGCAGCCCCCAATGATTTCCTTTTTCCTTTTTTTTTTTTTTTTTTTGGTGAATCTTGAGGGCACAAAGATTAGTAGCCATTTCAAAAATTAGTACTTATGAGTTTTCCATAAAATTAGGAGAGGGTAATGACATCTTCCACCCACTAGCTGAGCAAATACAAGAAGAGATAAGCTTAATTGCAATGACAAAGTTCAAGTGGTTTTCAAGGAAAAAAAAAGTCTCCCGTTCTGTGGGCACAGCTTAGGAGTGTTTAAAGACTCTGGCCCTGCTCACTCCACACCAGACATCTTCTCTTCTCACACCCCTACTCAGATGGGCAGCATGTAGGTGTGGGAAGGGAGGGGAGTCACCTCTTGGTGACCAGGATATGACAGGTATTCATTTTAGAACAAGTGCCTTGGACCTCAGTGCCTGCAGTGTCAGTCTGCCCATCTCCTGGGTGTTTTGAACACAGGAGGTGGCCCAAGGAGCCCATACTTCTGCTACAGGCAGGGCTGCAGAGGGAAAGGACTTGGGTTTGGGCCCAGCTCTTCTTTATACCTGACGTGGAGCCTTGCTGAGCCTCTACTTGCTTATCTGTTAAATGGTCATAACATGTTTTTGCCTTGTGAAATAATCATGTAAACTAATCGCAACTATAATGAGATTCTATCTCACACCAGTCAGAAAGGCTACTATTAAAAGTCAAAAAATAACAAATGCTGGCAAGGTTGCAGAGAAAAGGAATACTTACAGACCACTGGTGAGAGTGTGAATTAATTCAGCCATTGTGGAGAGCAGTGTGGGGATTCCTCAAAGAACTTAAATCAGAATTACCATTTGACCCAGCCATCCCACTACTGGGTGTATACCCAGAGGAACATAAATTGTTCTACCAAAAGGATGCATGCATGAGTATGCTCACTGCAACACTAGTCACAATATCAAAGACACAGAATCAACCTAACACCCACCAAAGGTAGACTGCATAAAGAAAGCATGGTATACATACATGATGGAATACTATGCAGCCATAAAAAAGAATGAGATCATGTGTTTTGCAGCCACATGGATGGAGCTGGAGGCCATTATTCTAAGCAAATGAACAGAGGAACAGAAAATTAAATAGTGTGTGTTTCACTTATAAGTGGGAGCTAAACATTGAGAACACATGGATACTAGTAGAGGAACAACAGACACTGGGGCGTAATTGAGGCTGGAGGGTGGGAGGAGGGAGAGGGTCAGAAAAAATGCCTATTTGGTCCTATGGTTACTACTTGGGTGATGAAATTATCTGTACAACAAACCCCTGTTACACGCATTTTACCTATACAATAAACCTGCACATGTACCCCTGAATTTAAAATAAAAGTTAAAAAAAAATTAAAAACTTTAAGTGGTTATTGTAAAAATAAAAAAATTTTAAAAATAATTGTGTAAACTGTCAAGTCTTTCAGAAATGCAACACTCGTATCACAGGGGATTGGAGCACTTTGCATGTGCATCTGTCAGATGTCCCAGAGGTATGGCCAGTGAGGACCAGTTTTTCAGTCTCCTGGCTTGGGGACGAGCTTCCTTCCCATCTCCCTGGGCCAGTGGGTAGCACCTCCATTCCGCGGTTTCCTGATGGTGCAGCTGTGTCTTGTGCAGTGCCGAGGCCTCATCCCCTGCTCCAGACGGCAACAAAACCCAAGCACCTAGCCATCTGAGTCCTTTTCAATTCTGGCAACCACCTCAGGTGCCCCAGACTCAGCTCACTGCTTACTGCTCTGACTTTTAGCTCCTTCTGTGTTCCTGGCATCTGGGGTTTTCCTTTTTTTCTTGTGACTTCAGCTGAAAAATTATTATGCTTCAACTTGGACACTCAAAAATTTGCTGTGGGAAGAATTTGCGTCAGCTTTATCAGCCATGTCATTGGTCCTGGAAGTCCTGTGTTTTTACCATGTGCTTTTTTCAATCTTTTTGGTAGAATTTCAGGATGTACATACTTCAACAAAAAACTATTTAAGGATATATATAAAAGACTTATTTTATATATACTAATTTTGTCTTTTCAATTATGGTAAGTTCCTTAAAGAATTCCCCTGTAACAACTGTACAATATTTAGAATGAGACCTACTCTATAATGAATCATTCAATATCCTTAGCATTTTTGGAGGCTTACCTGCTAGAAAAACCCATGGGGAGGAGCAAAAATAAAAATATGCTAAACAAAAATTGTGGGTGGTGACTTGCACTATCAAAGGAATCTTACTACACAGAAAAGTGTGTTGAATGAACAATCTTTTCCTTTACATAATAACTTGTTAGGAATGTCCTTGTTGTATAACATGAGACCTTCCCATAATTTACCTTAGGAACCCCACTAAGCTCTCTTTTACGTGGTAGAGGGGGAGGGCCCGTGGATGGCGTGGCAGGCAGTGGCGATCATATGTCGGCTGATGTAATCAAGACAGAACCCAAAACTTACCTGCAAGCCTGGTTCATTAGGTTCCTATTTTGGCTGTAAAAGCTAATACTGTTTATTTGCCCCATGTCCCTTGCCCCCGACGGTCGAATGTTTGCCCAGCTGGTGGTTTAATGTCAGCCTCACACTTTAAAGAGAAATATCTTCCAAGCAATCCTGGACCCACTTATCACCTCCACCCTGCAACCTTTCTCCTCTCTGCTTTAGAGCCATGGGTAATCAACCCTTCAGAGCCATGGTGGCACTGCCCTGACCTCCTTCAAAACTCAGAGCCTTGGTTCCTCTCCAGAAAGCCCTCCTGAGGTCTCTGCCTTCTCTGCACCCCTAGACCAACATCACCAAAGCAATTTCTATTCTACTCCAATATAGTAATCATGATAACAGCTTTCATTAAGTGAACAATCAGTGCTTTCTCTATACTATCACATTGAATTTTCAAAATAATATTGTAAGACAAGCAATATGTTCCCATTTTTCAGATGAGAAAACTAAGGTACAAAGAGGTCAATAACTGCTTCCATTTGCCCAAATAAGAAGCTGCCAAGTAGAAACACAAATTCAGCCTACTGGCCTCCAAAACTTGTGCTTTTGACTTTTATTATTTCTATATATTATAATTTTTAAAGATAAAGCTTGGGCACTCTTCTAAAAATTCTTCTGAATTGGAGCTTAGCACTACACTTTCCATGGAGTATATGCCTAGAAAATGTTGACAGGACAATAGTCTAGGCACCACTGACCTCTTGAGTCATTCATTGATGGGTTACTGTTGGTTCAGAAATGTCTTATTATTCCAGAACAAAGAGCCTGACAGTTCATGTGCATGAAGACAGATCTCATGAAATCAAAGATCCTAAGGTGGCTGCTAGACTCTAGTGTTTATCAGAGGTATGGCGTAAAGCATATATACTGAATCCCAATTCTTTAAAGCAAGGATTTACAGTTCTTCCAATACTGGATTTACTGGAATACTCCATCTGGGCCACGCTGTAAATACGTATCTGTGTTTTATCATAATCACAAGCATCATCCTGTTCCCTCCCCTTGGGTTTCCTTCTTCAACTTCAGATCCTGCTGAAGCCACAAGACAGCAGATGACCTATCCACTGCTTAATTATTCACTCAACAAGCATCCTCTGACCTATTATGTGAGCTTTGTGCTGGGTTAACATTTTGAATCTATGTAAACTTGCTATCTAGTAGGAAACACAAAGGGAGTTAAAGCTGCCTTTTAAATAGGATGAAGTTTGAATAAAACTTCAAAATCTAGAGAAGGTTTGAATTAGGAGAAAGAATAAATTTTCTGGTCAGGGAAGAAGTCAGCTTTCATGAAGAGAGAGCAAAGCATGTAAAAGCATAAAAAATGCTGCAGAAGCAAGGCACTTGATTCAGAGCAAGATAGAGAGGGGCATGGGAAAGTCTGAGTAGGGAGATGGTTGTGGGAGCTGCAGAGGGGACCACACCAGGTTGTGAGAGGGAGGTGAACTGGACCATGCTTTCCCACAGTAGGCATAGTATCAGTACTTGAGATGGTTTTAGATGGTACATGGATGAATATTTTCAATATTAATAATTAAGCATTTAGTCTAATGTGTATTAGAAAAATATAGACCAACTTGTGAGAATTGAGAGAAAAATAGTGCATAAAATAGTACAAGAGCATATCAGTCAGAGTCCAATATGGAAGACAGATATTAACCTAGGCATTTCAAACTAGGGAATTTAATACATGAGATTGGTTACCAAGAGTGGAAACAGATGGAAGAGCAGAGGAAAAAGGGATTTGAAGCTGCTAATGCTGGGGCTGGAACCCAAGTGTCTACAACTGCTTCTATAGCGTCAGAGGTTGCTGGTGCCTTCAGTTTTGTATTCAATAAAGTGGCGCCACCTCTACCAGGGTTTGAACCATGGAAAAGCTGCTTCCTCTGCTCAGGCTGCTGGGATCTAGACCTACTGCATGGCTGCAGCCACAACAGCAACCACTAGAATTTCCAGCAAAGCTGCAGAAGGAAGAGTGTCTCTTACTTCTGACTTCTAATTCCCACTGAGCAGGTGATTGGCATATTCTAGTCCTAACAGAGACACAACTAGCAAAGAAGTCTGGAAAACATAGTGTGTATATACCTTGCTCCCCAAATACAGAACAGAGTGATGAAGTGAGGGTAAGTAGCTGAGACATGCAGGTAAACACCCGGCGCAAGGACATACAAAGATACGACAAACCTAAAATAGCTGATATGCTATGACAAAATTTTGGATTTGCTGTACTAGGTAATGAAAAGTCAGAAAAAGTTCTTAAGCAGAAGAGTGAAATGGTCAGAACTGTGATTTTTGAAGATTACTTCCAAGGCAGCAGGAAATATGGGATGGAGGGGAGATCTGGAGGTAGAGAAATGGGTTAGGAAACTCTTACAAAAGTCCTGGCGAGAGAGGATGAGGACCTGAATTTGGGAATAGGCAGGAGGGCATGAATTGGAGAGATATTCTGTAATTGTAACAGAGAGCATTTGGGGGTCCATCATAGGTGGGTATGAGGGAAGGTGAGAAGCTGAAGATGCCCCTGGAAGCCCAGCTTGGGTGACCATGAGGATGTTAATGGCACTCACTGAGAAGAGCAGTGGAGGGAGAAAGTCATCCCTGCCCCTCCTCTTGCCCCCTTCTCCTAGCAGGAAGCATTTTTCTTCACTCTGAACTGTCCTGCTCTAGATCACTGGGCCTCTTATTTTTTATACCACTGTATCTTACAACCTCACCTAGGCTATGCCTTCCTTTCCTCTGGACGGTAAGGTGTGCAGTGGCAGGGTACAGGGATTCATTTTGTCTCCCCTACTGGTCTTTCTGGTCCCTGGCAAGGACAGGCTCACTACATGTTTGGTGAATGAAGCAATGGCTATAATATTGGGACGATGGCTACTTGTGCATTTGCATGCTATGCCTCCCCCTCCTCTCCAGTAGATCAGCTGTCCATTGCCAGGTGTCCATGGTGTCCTTAAAATTCTGAGGACAAATCCCAACATCTATGTAGATAGCTCAACAGAAATAGCTAAAGTCAGAAGAAAGTTGTTTAGCAGAATTCATTCAGGCTGCCGATCCCTGTGCCAGGCTCCCTTACATGATGGGATTCCCTGGTTTCTGAGGCTCAGGACAAAATATACATAGTATGGGCTTAGTAAAAATTTATTAAGCTAAAGTGAATCAGTCTCTGCTTAAAAATGTAGCATATTCTCATTTAAACAATCGCTTTAAGGATCTGTGGCTGTAGTAACCAAGAAGTTTGAACATATTTGGGTTCATGAAGAAATAGCCTTCACACTGATATTCTCTTTGTAGTGTTGTTTAGTATAGCAGAGGTTGGGGGCAGAAAACCAAAATATCTATCATGTTTTTTCATTTGTTTATTTTTTAGAGACAGGGTCTCACTCTGTTGCCCAGGCTGGCTGGTAGCAGTTTTAATTACAGATAAATTACCAAGATTATGGACCATTTGTGATTTGAATGGCTACTGTGTAGCCATTACTGAGAATGAATGAGTTCTGTTGGTAATGACTCAGAAATATTTTCCAAAAAATGTACTGTTAAGGTAACAAAAGGTAGTTACAGAAAAATATATAAAATGATTTTATTTCAATTAAAAACCCAATAAACAAAATTATGTATGCCATATACCCATACACATCCCCAAAGTCTGGAAGGGCACATCCCAGACTATGAACAGTGGTTACCTCTGAAAAGAGCAGTGGGAAGGGAAGGGAATGGGAATATAAAGGTACTTTTTACTTGTTTTATTTGATTTTTTAAATAACATCTTCACGTACTTCTTATACGGTTAATTTTTTAAATGAGGCAGTCTTTGCTATGTGAGAAATATTCAGTCCACTCTCTCCCTCTTCCTGAGAAGGATAAGTGCTGGCTCCCACCTGTGGAGATGAGAAAAGCCACTGCCCAGTCTCCTTCCAGACCTGGACTATGGTCGCTGTCTCACTAGGACTCAAAGCCACACTGCTGTAGAGTCACCGCATTCCTCCAGCAGGCCCTTGGGTGTTACAGCCACACACACAGCTACTACTTGCTGGATGCTCACTGCTATTAGGCACACTATATGAACTTTCCCATTTACAGTACATTATAATCCATTTTAGAGATGAGCATTCTGGGGCACAGAGAAGTAAGGGAACTTAGTCAAGGTCTTTCAGGGCAGAAACAGAGGAGCCAGGATTCAAACCCACAGAGTCCAGCTCCAGAGCCTGGGCCCATCCCCACCAATCACACTGATACAAGATGAGAAGTCAGAATCAATTCGATTTCCCAGGTGGATTATGATCCATGGGGAGCCACACTCATCAAACTCATAGGAAACTTGTATGGAGACCAGGGCAGATAGATCCATTCACGTCAAAGCTGCTCCAATCTTCTTCTCTTTATTAGTACTGGACCTAAGAGTGATCCCACTTAGAAGAAACCACTGTAAATCCTTCATCAGGATGCTTCCCGTAAATGTGTCAAACATTTGGGACTGCCTCACATAAGGTACCTCGCCAAATGCCCTGTATAGTTTTTGATCTGCAAAGGTCTCAGAGTGGAAGGTTTCATAACTGAGCTTTCCTGCAGCGTGGCCAACAGGCACAGAGGTACTGCAGGCTGCATTTGGTCTGAGGTTGAAGGGAAAATCTTGAGGTTCCCAGAATTATTGTCTCTCCCTTTGTGCCTCAAACTCTGGTTGAACTGTTAAATTTAAAATATTAGAAAAGAAGTAAAGTTTTCACAAAGCACAAAAAACAAATTTTCTACTGCTTACTTTCAGTCTACTGATCCATTACTAGTAGGATTTCAACTTTTAGGAAATACTAATCATAATATTAAGTCAAGGGTACAATGATAAAATTGGACATGGAGGTTTTGGGT
The DNA here is from genome assembly GCF_030222135.1 of Aotus nancymaae. Classification (NCBI taxonomy): domain Eukaryota; kingdom Metazoa; phylum Chordata; class Mammalia; order Primates; family Aotidae; genus Aotus; species Aotus nancymaae. The sequence continues at coordinate 13,300,875 of NW_026988429.1, forward strand.
TTGTAATGACATTTCTTTTTCTATTTTCATCTGTTTATTACTTGTGTAAGTTTCTTGAGGGCAGAGACTGTTTTTATTTGTGTCTCTGGAGCTTAGCAAAGTTGCTGAGATTAGAAGGCACTCAGAATGTCCTTACTGAATGCCTGAGTGCAAGGATAAGAATAAAACAAATGTCTCCAGTTTCATCTACAAGTGCTTCTTGGCAGGATGTTTGATTACACACAGAAACAAGTGCCTTGCACAGAGTGAAGATGAGAGAATAATTAAGAGGTCTATGAGATAGAGCCAGGACTCTATTTAGCAGTATTCTTATAAGCGTCTCATAGAAACTCTAAAGCCCGCTGCCCTAGATGGGAAGCGGTCCCAGGGAAATTGCCTGGGAAGTACAGGATTGCATGATGCAGGCAGATCTCACCAAATGCACATTGTCCATTGAGAACAGGAGTGAGACAGATCACCCTATCTGCTGAGAGGTGTGTGTATGTGGGACGTGTTAAATCACAGGTTCAACTTTGACCCCAAATTCCTCTTTGACCAAAGCTTTTGACAATTAGGTTAAATTTCAACCAGTATTATTTGACTAAACTGCTCCCTTATAATTTACAGGCCTGGAGGCTGTCAGCCTTTTTTGGATGTCTTTGTTGAAAGTAGCTCTGATGGGAATAGTTTTCTAAAGTCAGAGCAAAGTGAAACCCTAGTGTTTTGGGAAAGGGCAGGATTAGCCATGATAAGTGGGATTCAAACCTTTATTTAAAGAGATATGTGGGCCAAATAGGACCATCCAGGGGTTTCAAACCATTCACTTGACTCCTTTTCCAAATAAGCCAAAGTGGGCCAACTCCTGACCCTGGTTTTTGTTGATATTTTTGATTAATATCAGCTGGAAGACTGATTCAAAGAGACTTCAAATTCCCGAAGACCATAATAAAAAGATGAACCCTTATCCTATGTAGCACGGCTCACCAAGATTTACTCACTTCCAACTACCTATTTGGCAGACACAGTGTATACATTGAGTTCCATTTTACCAGAAAGAAAACTGAGACTCAGAGAGGGAAAGTGTCTTGCCTGAGGCCACACAGCCAGGAAACAGCAGAGAAGGCAGGTCTTCTGAGAGTAATCCCGAACAGTCTCCACCACATTGGAGATGCCTCACTTTCATATCTTTATCCTAAATGCAAGGCAACTACTGACCCAGGAATGTTTCTGCACATACCTATTAATGCAGCAGACACTTTGGTTGCTTCCTAACATCCAACCCTACCCATCTTCCTTACTAACAAAACCTAATCTTTTTCATATACCAGCAGTGTATGAGGGCTCCGATTTTTCCACGTTTGCCAACTGTTATAACTCCATCTTTAGTATAGCCATTCTAGTGAGTGTAAAGTGGCATTGCATTGTAGTTTTGATTTATATTTCTCCCATGACTAATGTCTTGAGCATTTATTGGCCAATTATATATCTCCTTTGAGGAAAAGTCTCTTGAAATTTTTTTGCCCATTTTAAAGTTAGGTTGCCTTTTAGTTGTTGAGCTGCAAGAGAGTGTTATATATTCTAGACACAAGTTCCTTATCAGATGTATAATTTGCAAATATTCCCTCTCACTTTGTGAGTTGTAATGGTGTCCTTTGAAGCAAAAAAAAAAAAAAAAAAGCTTTTAATTGAGATTAAATTTAATTCATCATTTTTCTTTTATTACTTGTGCTTTTAGTGTTGTATCTAGAAACCACTGCCTAAATCTATAGACCATAAGCTTTTAAAGTGTTCATTGATAACAGTCAGGTTGAAATCTGTCATCTTGCTATTTGTTTACTATTTGTCCCATTTAATGTATTCTTTATTTCTTTTCTCTGTCTTCTTTTGGTTTATTATATATAAAATCTTTATTGTTTTTGTGATTCCTTTAGGGTTTAGAGTACACAACTTATCACATGCTATCTTTAAGTGGTATTATGTCATTTCAGGTATAGTAGAAGAACCTTACAGTAGTTTTTTAAATTAATTAATTAATTAATTAATTGAGACCAAGTCTCACTCTTCTTGCCCAGGCTGGAGTGCAATGGCGCAATCTCAGCTCACTGCAGCCTCCACCTCCTGAGTACAAGTGATTCTCCTGCCTCAGTCCCTGAGTAGCTGGAATTACAGGCATCTACCACCAAGCCCACTAATTTTTGTATTTTTAGTGGAGACAGGGCTTCACCATCGTGGCCAGGCTGATTTCGAACTCCTGACCTCAGGTGATCCACCTGCCTTGGCCTCCCAAAGTGTTGGGATTACAGGAGTGAGCTGCTGTGCCCAGCCCTTACAGTAGCAGACTTTAATTTCTTCCCTCTAGACCTTTGTGCTACTGTTATCATGCATCTTATCTTTATGTATGTTATAAACTCCAGACTACACTGTTATTATTTAAAGAGATTTAAATAATAATTAAATTTCATCACATAGTTACCATTTCCTTTGCTATTCACTCCTTTGTGTGGATCCATACTTCCATTTGGTATCATTTCTTTTCTTCCTATAAGACTTTAATATTTCTTGTAGTATGGCCCTGGTGGTTTTAAATTTTTTCAGCTTTTTTGTCCAAAACAGTCCTTATTTTGCCTTCATTTCTGAAAGTTATTTCTACTGATACAGAATTCTAGGTTGACAGAGTTTTTTTTAATTCACTGCTTTAAAGATGTTGCTTCACTCTGTGCTTGTGTTGTTTTCTATGAGAAGTCTGCTATAATTTTTATCTTTATTATTCTAGGTAACATGCCTTTTCTTTTGGTTGCATTAAATATTTTTCTCTTTATCATTAATTTTGAACAATATGATTATGATGAGCTGTGGCATAGTTTTTTCATGTTTCTTGTGCTTGGGGTTTGTTGAGCTTCTTGAATCTACATGTTAACAGTTTTTGTTATTATTTCTTCAAATATTTTCCCCATACCTCCTTCTCTCTCCTCTCCTTTGAGGGCTCCAATCAGACTTCTATTAGGCTACTGGAATTCTTTTTTTTTTTTTTTTTTTTTTTTTTTTGAGACGGAGTCTCGCTCTTGTTACCCAGGCTGGAGTGCAATGGCGCGATCTCGGCTCACCGCAACCTCCGCCTCCTGGGTTCAGGCAATTCTCCTGCCTCAGCCTCCTGAGTAGCTGGGATTACAGGCACGCGCCACCGTGCCCAGCTAAGTTTTTTTTTGTATTAATAGAGACGGGGTTTCACAATGTTGACCAGGATGGTCTCGATCTCTCGACCTCGTGATCCACCCGCCTCGGCCTCCCAAAGAGCTGGGATTACAGGCTTGAGCCACCGCGCCTGGCCAGGCTACTGGAATTCTTATAGCTCACTGCCTCACAGCTTAGTAGAGAAGGCATAAAAGCAAGTTGGCTTTTCCAAGTGCAAGGTATCATATGCTGAACAAGATAAATGTCCAAGGGGCTATAGGCACAGAGATAAAGGGCAAATGACTTGCCTGAAGGAAAGTTGGTAGGATAAGTCAGAGAAAACTTCACAGAGGCAGCTCTTTTTATTTTTAAAATTCTATTTGTTTCTGCATTTTGGTGTAGTATTTATTGCTGTGTTCTCAAGTTCACTAATCTTTTCTTTTATAATAGCTAAGTTTTTTTTTTTCTTGAGACAGGTCTTGCTCTGTTGCCAGACTGGAGTGCAGTGGTGCTATCATAGCTCACTGCAGCCTTGAATTCCTGGGCTCCAGTGATCCTTCCACTTCAGCCTCTTGAGTAGCTGAGATTACAAGCATGTGCCACCACACCTGGCTAATTTTTAAATTTTTTGTAGAGATGGGGTCTTGTGATGTTGCCCAGGCTGGTTTCGAACTCCTGGCTTCAAGCAATTCTCCTGCCTTGGCCTCCCAAAGTGCTGGAATTACAGGCATGAGCTACCATGCTTGGCTGCTAATATTCTTTTAATCCCATCCAGTGTATTTTTCATCTCAGACATTCAGACATTGTAGTTTTCATCTCCAAACATTCAGTGTGCTTTTGTCTGTTTGGTTTTTAGATCTTTTCTATCTTCACTTAACATGGTAAACAAATAGAATACAAGAATAATAACTGATTCAATATCTTTTTTTCTAATTTTAGCATCTTTATAAATTCTGAGAAGGTACAATTGATTGAATTTTCTACTTTTTATGACTATTTTTTCCTGTTTCTTTGCATGCTTGGTAATTTTTATTGGATGCCATATGTTGTAAATTTTACTGTATTGAATGGAGGATAGTTTTGTATTTCCATAAATATTCTGGATCTTTTACTCTGATATGCAGTTTAGTTACATTGAAGTACCCTAATCTTTTTAAGTCTTGCTTTTTAGATTTGATAGGCAGGTCTGAAACAGTGGTCTGGCTAGGGCTAATCCTTCACCTAGTACTAAGACAAGATCTTTCAGCACAATGTATTCAATGAGCATAAATCATGAGGTTTTTCATTTGTGCAGGTAGAAACAGGCACTATTCCTGGCCCTATGTGAGTACCAGATACCGTTACCCTCTGATCCTTTTGGTTGGTTCTTTCTCTAGCCTTGAGTGATTTCCTTGCTGATCAGTTGTCTGGGGACTACCTGAAGATCTGCAGATCTCTGGAGTTCTTACCTGTGCAGCTGTCTCCTCTCCAGTAGGAGGAGGAGTTTACTTTTATGTAAACTCTTGCTGACTTGGTCTTCCTGAACTCTCAGCTCTCTCTCCTCAACTCAAAGAATTCACCACAGTCTGCCTGGGTTTTGCCTAACTGTGCCATAGCCTAGAAACTCTCTCAAAGCAATAAGTTGGGGAAATTGTAAGATTCTCATAATTTATTTCCAGTTTCTTAGAGATCAGTTTCCTTCATTGTATGATGTTGTCTAGTGTCTTGGAAAATATTTTTGTTTGTTTTTTGGTTGTTTCATGCAGGATGATTGGCCAGAAACAGGAGTTAACTTTTTTTTGATAATCATATTATCTTCAAGTAATGATAATCTTAGCTCTTTCCTTCCAATCCTTCATTTCGTTTTCTTGCCTTGTAGTCTTGGCTAAGACTACCAGAACTGTGATAACAGTAATGGTGATAGTGAATTATCTCGTTTTATTCTAAATTTTAAAGTTTCCTTGCATTTTTAACTATGGTGGTTAGTGTTGGTTTTAGCCAATCAATTTCACTTGCTTCCTTATGTTTCATTTGAGTCCAAGGGATCTCCCTCGTGTAACTGTATGCCAAGCATTGTACTTTAGGTGCTGGGTGTAGAAAGAGGCAGGTGATAGAGTCTTTGAGGGAGGGAGATCAGTGTTTAATAGGGAAGGCAGAAAATCAAGTTAGCTTTTTCAAATGCAGTGTGTTAGATGCTAAACAAGAGATACGTCCAGGCTATTAGGGGAACAGAGAGGGCATATGACTTGCCTGAAAGAAATAGGGTGGGAGAAGTCAGGGAGGACACCACAGAAATGGTGATACTTAGGCGTGATATTGAAGGATGAACAGGAGTTTAACAGTCTAACCAAAGGGGAATGGCACTACGGCAGAAGGAAAAGCATATATCAAGCAGGGAGGTGTGAAAGCAAACAGTCAATGTGACCAGAGAAGTGAGTGTTTGAGGAAATAATGGGAATAAAGTCAGGTCTTGATGGTTTTTGGATAATTTTTAACTTTTATTCTGGAGGGTACCTCCTTTCTGAGTTGATCTGTGAATCATCTCTAAATATAGGGCATATAACTCTGGAACATATATTGTTTATTCTTATTGCTTTATGGTTTTTTTGTATCAGCCAAATGAAGTGATAAAAGAAATCTGGCAGAATAAAAAGACCTGGGCAGGGTGCAGTTAAGAGGGGCATTTTAGCAATCCTGCTTTATAGCCCAGTGTCTTCAGTTTTAATAATTCACAAACCAGTAACATTTTCAAAAGAATTTGGTTACAAAAATGTTAAAATATGAAAATAATAATTACTATAGATGATCACATCATAACACAAATAACAAAAAAGGCAAGAAAGGCATAATCTGAGCCCAGTTGGCAACCTGATTCTGATTTGCTCTATAACCCAGTCATGATGCAATAGTTGGGTTTTCAGTTCGGCAATGAGAAGCGAGAACAGCAGGCTGATGACAAAAATTAATATCTTTGGCAGGTAAGTCTTCTTATGTGTGCCTTATGGTCAGACCAGGTCTTCTCTACTTCTCTACTCCCATGTAGATGGCCTCCCACTCTAGGCTGGGGGAATGGTGAACAGAGGTCAGGAGCCTGGTGCCAGCATGTATGTCCCAGTGGGGTGGCTTACAGCTTTACTGGCCCTGAGCCTACTTTTCCTATCGAAAAACTTGGCCCTGTGATCTTGACTATCTGGGCATGAGCCATATATCATATTAATCTTATTTAGATTGGGAAGCAGTGGTCTAATCAATGGCTCCTTTGATTAGACCTGGATAGTATGAAGTCAACACTTGATCCCAGAGGCTTCCAGTGACCCTAGATAATGGGCAAAGCTGTACCATGGCTCCCCTCTGGGTGAAAGGTCTCGTCAGTCTTGACAAAGCTGACTAAGGACTTTGAACCTATGACTACATAGATTGCCTCACCCCTTCCCAGCAAATTTGAACTCTCCTAGCTCAGTTTTTCATTTATGTTGTCCATGGATGGAATGAGAAATCAACACCACAGCCATTAGCAAAATCATTTCTGTAAGAAATTTTGTACTTCTCTGGAAAGGCCATTTATTCTAGGATCTGAAGGAGAAGAGTAGAGCTCAGGTCACTTCCTTAGGCTGATCCATTTATCTTTCTTGATAGTCAGTTTCTGATTAATGCAACTCTTTTGAGATATTCTCCTTTTTTATTGCGCTGGATGTCCTTGATCACTCAGCACGCCCAGGAGGCTTTGCTACCATTATCTTGGCGAAGGTGGGGGAGATTTGTGTCTTGTTTGTATCCACCAAGTTAGTGACCAGCTCTTCATCCCTGTAAAAGGCAGCAGGAGGTACTGATTCAATGTATGTCAGGAGACCACCCACAGGCTGGGATTCTAAACCTGCTGTCTAAAGTGAGTTCTGTCCTCTTCCCAGCCAGCTTACCCACAGCATCCAGGATCCAGATCATCCATGAATGTCAAAGTTGACAGATCTTTGAGGACATTTATTCTAAGAAATTATAACTAGGAGTCTTTAGGAACCTAGAGAGCCCAGAAACACCTGAATTAAGTGCAAAATTTCAGTTTACATTTTTTGGATAAGGCTTTTAATGGATTCACAAACTGAAGCTTCCCCAAAGTTCAAGAATCCTTGACCTAATGCAATCCCTTGTTAACTAATAAGCAAATAGAGAAGTAAAGTGATCTGCACAAGTCACACAGCTAGGAAGAAGTGGAGCTGGAAGAGAAGTTGGGGTCTGCTACATTCCACTCTCTACTCCCACTTGGAATCTAGAGCAGAATTCCCCAAAGTGGTCCACTCAGCTCTTGTATCAAGTTAAACATTCCGATGTCTGCATCCATCACAAAACTACTGAGTCAGAGTGTCTCAGGACAGGGCCTAGGTGTTTAGCAAGCTCCCCTAGTGTTTTGGGGACACACTAAAGTTTGGCAATCCAGGACCTTTCCCCAAATTAAAAAACACACGAAAAAGATAAAATAATGAGATGGCTGCAACGAGCTGCAACTCTTTTAGCTACTTTTCTGGTGCTTTTCTTCACATTTCTAAATGACATGTTTTTATAAGCTTGCTTTCCTCCTCTTCTCCATTTTCCTCCCCATTTTCCTTTTAGCTTGAGATATTATCACCTGATTTATTATCATGGACATTAAGGATCATGAGACTGATTTGGTGGTTTTCAGGTGCCCACCTTGGCACACCCCTATTATCTCTATTTTCAGGGAATGCTCCAGAATCACAACTGACTTGCCCCACTTCACCCAGCAGATTCAATCTCTGCTTATCTGGGAAAGCACTAGAGAGCTGGTCTATGACCCATGTTCCTAGCTGCCTTCCACAGCTTCCCTGAGCCCACAACAAACTTAGTAATCATCAATAAACCTCAATAGAAACATGCAGGTAAGGGAGAGGATCTTTGCATTCTCCTGATTTGCAAGGTCCACCTGCAACCTCGCTGCTACCCTTCTCCTAGGGTCCAGTGTTTTCATTCCCCTGCCTGCACACTTTTCACGGTATATCATCTTCCAAATTCATCGGTGTGGATAAAATACTCCATAACTTTTATTGGTTGTTCTTTCATTTGTGTTCACTTGAAAACAAAGGTCATTCCTGTGCTAAGGACTCAGTCATGTAATATTCTTTGTTTTCCCCACTTAGGATGGGATGGTTCACATTCTCACCACAAACACCTGCAATCCTAGCTACAGGAGAGCTCCCTGGCCCTTGCAGGCCCTAAGTGTAGTATAGAGAGCTGCCTAGTATCCCAGAGAAGGAATTTGCACTGGGTCACATCCTACTCCTGGGACCCAAATGCTGCATGGCAACATTCTGAGAGTGGAGCCAACACAAGACTACATCCTGCCCTGGGGTACATATCCACTCAGAGGGCTGCAGCAATACAACTTTGGCTGGACCCAGCAATACAGCTGTGTCCCTAGCACCCAAGCCCAGGGAACAGAGAGTTCAGCACCTCAGGGAGGCTGCTCCTAGGACATAGGGAGCCAAAACATATGCTACACAGAGTTTGAGAGCCACCTGCTTGGGACCACTGCCACTGACAGTGATCCCACTCCCTCCAGGGGAGAGCCTGCTGTGTACCTGTATTAGCCATCTGGGGACCCAAAACCCAGCCTGACTAAGCCACCAGTGCCATCACGGGTGCTCATGCATGCTGCTTGGGGGCCTGAGGACTGACTGTTCTGCCCCGACCACCACTGCCACTGCACATACCTGCACATGTTGCCTAGGAGCCAAAAGACTGGCCTTCCTGGACCACCACTGCCATTGCAGACACCTGCATATGCTGCCCAGGAGGCTGAGGATTGGCCTTCCTGGACTTCTACCACCACTGCTAACACTCTCACATACTACCTGAGGGCTCAAAGATTGGCTTGCCTGGCCTGCTGCCACAGTCATGCCATCACCACTTTGGGCAATCATGTTTGCTAGCCAAAGTCCCAAGAACTAGCTCATCCTAACTGTTGCTGTCATTTTAGTTGCCTGACTTGCTCCCTGGGGGCCCAAGAACTGGACTACCCATCTCACTGCTATTGCCACCTGTGTGCCCTGCCCAGGGATCCAAGGACCAGACTGATCAGGGCCTGCCACCATGACAGATGGTGCTCAGCCACACCACTCAGGGGCCTAAGAACTGGTCTGCCTGGCACCCCAGTTCCCAGGAAAGGCTCACCACAGCCTCTATAAACAACAGTAGCCTAAGCCACTGAGAAACTCTCTGACACCACTGACATTCATTACACCCAAATAAATCATGGAAAGTACACTATGGTGCCTACCCAGAACCACAGCAAAAGTACCCTACCTAACCAACACTATGGATAAATCTATAGGGAAAATAGTTTTCCTATGAAGGCTACTCCACAAAATTGGAAGAACCAACTGTTACACCAGATACACAGATTTCAACATAAGGACAGAAGAAACATGAATAAGCAAGGAAACATGACATATGAAACACACACACACACACACGCATACACACACAAACACACACACTACTTCTTCAGTAACAGGCCCCAAAGAAAAGGAAATATATGAAATGCCTGAAAAAGGAATTAAAAATAATAATCTTAAGGATACTTAGTGAGATACAAGAGAACACAGATGGAAGATATAAAAAAATAAGGAAAGTATTACATTATTTAAATGGAAAATTTTTAAAAGAGCTAGAAATCATTAAAAGAAACAAACAGGAATCCTGGAATCCTGAAACTGAAGAATTGAATGAAAGAAAAAATATATAAATACAATTTCAACAATTGACCAGATCAAGAAGAAAAATAAATTTCTGAACTTGAAGACAGGTCTGAAATAACCCAGTCAGGCAAAAAAAAAAAAAAAAAAAAAAAAAATACTTAAAAAGAGTAAAGGACCAAACATAACATATAACATACCATCAATAGAATAAACATTCAAATTTGGAAGTTCCAGAAGGAGAACATATAGGGAAAACCATAGGAAATCTATTTAATGAGTAACAGCTGAAAATTTCCCAAGTCATGGAAGAGGTATAAACATTCAGATACAGAAAGCTCAAAGGTACTCAAATAGATCCAACCCAAAAAGATATTCTCTGAGGCACATTACAATCAGACTGTCAAGTCACAGACATAGAGATAATTCTAAAATAGCAAGGGAAAAACGTCAAATCACATATAAAGACATTTCTATTAGACTAACAGCATACTTTTTATCAGAAACATTATAAGTCAGGAGAGAATGGGATGATATATTCAAAGTACTGGAAGAAAAAAAAGTGGCAGCCAACAATACTCTACATAACAAAGTTATCCTTCAGAAATAGAAGAGAAAAAAGTTTTTTCCAGACAGGCAAAACCTAAAGGAATTCATCACCACTAGACTGGTCCTACAAGAAATATTAAGGGAATCCTACATTTGGAAGTGAAAGAAAAATGTCTACCACCATTAAAACACACAAAAGTACAAAACTCACTGATAGAGCAGATACACAAATGAGAAAAATAAAGGCATCAAACATCACTACAGAAAATGACCAAATTGCAAAAGTAAATAATAAGGGAGAAAGAAAGGAAGAAAGGATATACAAAACAATTGGAAACCAATGAACAAAATGACAGGAGTAATTTATCACATCAGTAATAATGTAAATTGTTTAAATTCCTCAACTGAAACATAAAGACTGGTTGAATGAATTAAAAAAAAAGACAGAACTTTATGCTGCCTACAAGAACTCACTCCATCTGTAAGACACATATAGACTGAAAGTGAAGAGATGAAAAAAGATATTCCATGCAAACAGAAACCAAAATTGTCCAGAAGTAGCTATACTTATATCAGATAAAGTAGTTTTTAAGTAAAAAAATAAAAAAGACAAAGAAGATCCTTATGTAATAGTAAAGGGATCAGTTGAATAAGAGGATGTAACAATTGCAAATATATATGCACCCAACATTGGAGCACCTAGATATATAAAGCCAATATAACTAGAGCTAAAGAGAGAGAGAGGCTGGGCGCGGTGGCTCATGCCTATAATCCCAGCACTTTGGGAGGCCGAGGCGGGTGGATCACGAGGTCAAGAGATCGAGACCATCCTGGTCAACATGGTGAAACCCTGTCTCTACTAAAAATACAAAAATTAGCTGGGCGTGGTGGCGCGTGCCTGTAGTCCCAGCTACTCGGGAGGCTGAGGCAGGAGAATTGCCTGAACCCAGGAGGCGGAGGTTGCGGTGAGCCGAGATTGCGCCATTGCACTCCAGCCTGGGTAACAAGAGTGAAACTCCAACTCAAAAAAAAAAAAAGAGAGATAGACCTCAATACAATAATAGTTAGGGACATTAACACCCCACTTTCAGCACTGGACATAACACTTGGACACAAAACCAACAAAGAAATATCCAACTTAAATTGCACAACAGACCAAATGGAGCTAATGGACATTTACAGAACATTTTATACATTAGCTGAAGAATAGACATTCTTCTCCTGAGCATATGGAACATTTTCTAAAATATACCATATATTAGGCCACAAAACAAATCTCAACAAATAAAGAAGCAAAATCATATCAAATATTATCTCAGACCAAAATGATATTAAACTAGAAATCAACAAGAGAAACTCTCAATACTGTACAAATACATGGAAACTAAATAATGTGCTCCTAAATTATTATTGGTCAATGAAAATATTAAGAAGAAAGTCAAAAGATTCTTTGAAATAAAATGGAAGCACAACATGAAAAAACCTATGGGATACAAGAAAAGCAGTATCATGAGGGAAGTTTATAGCAATGGAGAGCTACATCGAAAAAGAAGAAAGACTCTAAATAAATTGCTTAATAATCTACATCAAGGAACTAGAAAAGCAAAAACAGATCAAACCCAAAATTAGTAGAAGGGAAAATAAAAATAATAAAAAATAATAAAATAATAAAAAATCAGAGAAGAACAAAATGAAATAGAGACTAAAACAACAATCAAAAGATCAATGAAATGAAAAGTTGGTTTTCGAAAAGATAAACAATGTTTACAAGTTATAAGAGTAACCAAGAAAAAGGAGAGAAAAGCCAAATAAATAAAGCCAGAAACAAAAAGAAGACATTAAAACTGATAATAGAAATTAAAAGGATCATTAGAGACTTTTATGAACTATATGCCAACAAATGCCAACCTAGAGGAAATGGACAAATTTTTGGACACATATAACCTACCAAGATTGAACAAGGAAGAAATAGAAAACCTGAATAGACCAATAATGAGTAACACTGAATAAGCACTTAAAAAAAAATCCCCCAAAAAGAAAAGCCCAGGGCTAGGTGGCTTTACTACTAAATTCTACCAACATTTTAAAGAACAAGAATTATTTTCAAACTCTTCAAAAAAATTGAGAAGTAGTGAATTCTTCCTAACTCATTCAATGGGGTCAGCATTACCTTGTCACCAAAACCAAACAAGAACACTGCAAACAAAAAAACAAACAAAAACTACAGGCCAATTTCACTAATGAAAAATTAATATAACTGATGCAAAAATCCTCCACCAAATATTAGTGAACTAAATCCAACAACATATCAAAAAGATAATGTACCATGACCAAGTGGAATTTATCTCAGGAATGCAAGAATGGCTCAACATACAGAATCAATAAATGTGATATATCTCATCAACAGAATGAAGGACAAAAACCACATGATCATGTCAATAGTTGGAGAAAAAGCATTTAATAAAATGTAATCTTTCTTCATGATAAAAACTCTCAACAAATTAGGTATAGAAGGAACACACTTCAACACAATAAAGACCATATATGAGAAACCCACTGGTAACATCATACTGAATGGGGTATGCCTACTTTCACCACTGTTATTCAACATAGTACTGAAGGTCATAGAGCAATTAGGCAAGAGAGGAAATAAAAGGCTTCCAAATTGGAAAAGAAGTTGATTTGTCCCTCTTTGCAGATGATATAATAGTATATATAGAAAAACCTAAAGATTTTACCAAAGAACTCTTTGAACTGATAAATAAATTCAGTAATGTTGCAGGATACAAATCAACATACAAAAATCAGTAATATTTCTATACACCAATAACAAGTTGACTGAAAAATAAATCAAGAAAGCAATCCCATTTGAAATTTCTTAAAAAAAAAAAAACCCATAAGTATAAATTTAACCAAGAAGGTGAAAGATCTCTATGATGAAAACTGAAAACTGATGAAAGAAATTGCAGAGAACAGACAAAAATGGAATGACATTCCATGCTTACACATTAGAATAATTAATATTGTTAAAATGACCATACTGCCCAAAGCAATCTACAGATTTAATGCAATCCCTATCAAAATACCAATGGCATTCTTCACGTAAATAGTAAGACAATCCTAAAGTTCCTATGGAACTACAAAAGACACTGAATAGCCAAAGCAATTCTTAGCAAAATAAAAAAGCTGGAAGCATCACAATATGTGACTTCAAAATATATTACGGACCTATAGGTCTAGGCAAAGATTTTATAGCTAAGACCTCAAAAGCATGGACAACTAAAACAAAAATAGACAAATGGGACTATATCAAACTGAAAAGTTTCCATACAGCAAAGGAAACAAACAACAAAGCAAAGAGACAACCTGGAGAATGGGAGAAAATATTTGTAAACTACTCCTCTGAAATATACAAGGAACCCAAACAACTTAACAGCCAAAAACCCAAATAATCAGATTTTAAAATGGGCAAATGATCTAAATAAGCATTTCTCAAAAGAAAACCACATCAACAAATATATGAAACAGTACTCAATATCACTAATTATCAGGGAAATGCAAATAAAAGACTCAAGGAGTTATCATCTCAGTCCAGGAAGAACAGCTATCAGCAAAAAGACAAATAAAAACAAAAATGAACACTGATGAAGATGTGAAGAAAAGGGAAGTCTTATACCCCATTAGTGGGAATGTAAACTAACATAGCCATTATGGATGCCAGTGTGGAGATTCCTCAAAAAACTAAAAATGGAACTACCATACCATCCAGCAATAATATCCAGTATTTACCCGAAGCAAAAGAAACTAGTACATCAAGGAGATACCTACACTTTCATGTTTATTGCAATATTATTCACAACAGCCAAAAAATGGAATCATTCAAAGTGTCTACTGACATATGAATGGATAAAGAAAGTATGGTGTATGTACACCATGGAATACTAGTCAGCCATAAAAAAATGAAATCCTGTCATTTGCAGCCGCATGGATGATCCTGGAGGACATTATGTTAAGGGAAATAAGTCAGCCATATGTCCTGTGATAAACATCACATGTCCTCACTTATATCTAGGAGCTGAAAAAATTGAGCTCATAAAAGTAAAGAGTAGAATTGTGGTTATTAGGTGTTGAGCAGATTAGTAGAGAGAGGAGGATAGGGAGAGGTTGGTTATGCCTACAAAGTTATAGCTCCAAGGGAGGAATAAGTTCTAGCATTTTGTAGCACTGTAGAGTGAATATGATTAATAATAATTTGGTATATATTTTCAAAAAGCTAGAAGAGAAAATTCTGAATGCTTACAACATAAATAAATGATATGTGTTTGAGGTGATGGATATGCTAATTACTCTTATTTTATCCTTACATTGCATATACTTATATTGAAGTGTTCTGTATCCCATAAATATGTACAACTATTACACATCAAGTAGAAATAAAAGATAAAAAGAAAAAGAAAAAGAAAAAAGAACATTTGTGACTCATGGGAGAAGGTAAAAAGACCAACATTAATAGGAGTTTGGAATAAGTAAATGGCAACCCTCATGGATGACTTTGAGGGGTTCAAGACTTCAGTGGAGAAAGTAACTGCAGATGTGAAAATTAGCAGGAGAATGAGAATTAGAAGTGGAGCCTGGAGATGTGACTGAATTGCTGCAATCTCATGCTAAAACTTGAACAGATGAAGAGTTGCTTTTTACGGACGAGCGAAGAGAGTGGTTTCTTGAAATGGAATCTACTCCTTGTGAAGATGCTGTGAATATTGTCAAAATGACAACTAAGGATTTAGAACAGTACATAAGTTTAGTTGATAAATTACCAGCAGGGTTTAAGAAAATTGACTCCAATTTTGAAAGAAGTTCTACTGTGGGGAAAATGCTACCAAACAACATCCCATGCTACAGAGAAATTTTTCTGTGAAGGGAAGAGTCAATGGGTGCTGCTAACTTCACTGTTGGCTTATTTTAAGAAATTGCTGCAGCCACCCCAACCTGCAGCAACCACCACCTTTATCAGTTAGCAGCCATCCTCATTAAGGCAAGACCCTCTACCAGCAAAAATATTATAACTTGCTGAAGGCCCAGCAGACCACTAGAATTTTTGGCAATAGAGTATTTTTATTTATCTATCTATTTTTATTTTTATTGTGAGACAGGGTCTTGCTATGTTGCCCAGGCTAGACAGGAACTCCTGGGCTTAAGGAATCCTCCTCCCTTAGTCTCCTAAGTAGCTGCAACTACAGACACATGCCACCACACCTGGCTTTAGAAATTAAGTATTTTTATTTTTCTAAACTATTTTATTTCCATAGGTTATTGGTGAACAGGTGATGTTTTGTTGCATGAGTGAGTTCTTTTAGTGGTGATTTGAGAGATTTCGGTGTACCCATCACCTGAGCAGTATACACCGAACCCAATTTGTCATCTTTTATCCCTCACCCACTTCCCAACCCTTCCCCCTGAATACCCAAAGTTCATTGTGTCATTCTTATGCCTTTACATCCTCATAGCTTAGCTCCAAGTTATGAGTGAGAAAGTATAATATTTGATCCGTCTTGAGTGGATTTTGTATAAAATGAGAGATGAGGATCCAGTTTCATTCTCCTACATGTGGCTAGCCAATTATCCCAGCACCATTTGTTGAAAAGGGTGTCCTTTCCCCACTTTATGTTTTTGTTTGCTTTGTTGAAGATCAGTTGGCTGTAAGTATTTGGGTTTATTTCTGGGTTCTCTATTCTGTTCCATTGGTCTATGTGCCTATTTTTAGACCAGTACATTGCTGTTTTGGTGACTATGGCCTAATAATATAGTTTGAAATTTGGTAATGTGATGCCTCCAGATTTGTTCTTTTTGCTCAGTCTTGCTTTGTCTATGAGGGCTCTTTTTTGGTTCCATATGAATTTTAGGATTGTTTTTTCCAGTTCTGTGAAGAATGATCGTGGTATTTTGATGGGAATTGCATTGAATTTATAGATTGCTTTTGTCTATATGGTCATTTTCACAATATTGAGTCTACCCATCCATGAGCATGGGATGTGTTTCCATTTGTTTGTGTCATCTACGGTTTCTTTCCTCAGTGTTTTGTAGTTTTCCTTGTAGAGGTCTTTCACCTACTTGGTTAGGTATATTCCTGAGTATTCTTTTTTTTGTAACTATTGTAAAAGGGATTAAGTTCTTGATTTGATTTTCAGCTTGGTTGCTGTTGATGTATAGAAGAGCTACTGATTTGTGTACATTAGCAATTAAGTATTTTTAAATTAAGGTATGTATATTGCTTTTTAGACATAATGCTATTGCACACTTAACAGACTACAAGATAGTATCAACATAGCTTTTATATGTACCTGGAAACAAAAAAAAAATTATATGACTTGCTGATTTCACTTTATTGTGGTGGTCTGGAACCATCCTGCAGTATCTCCAAGGTATGCTTGTAATAAAAAAGGAGCCAGGTGACCTTGAAGATGAACCTTAATTCTATTTGTTCCATCTATAAAATGTGGGGGAAGGTCTAACCTACCTTCTGATTCTAATATGTTACAAACATTTTAGACAATTGCTGCTTTCCGATCATCTACTTAACAGAGAAGGCAAGGGAAAAGGAAAAAGTGATAAAGTCACTGCTACTGGAGATCAAGGAAAACAAATTAAATATAACATCACTAACGTGGGTACAGAACTGGTAGTTAACCACTTACTATGCCATAGTAAGGAAAGATAATTTTCATAGAAAAAATTCCAATGCTGATAATTTTCTGGGAAAACATTTATTGTTTCTTCTCCTCCTTCCCTTCCTCCTCCACCTCCTTTTTCTTCTTTTTTTCTGGCAATAATTTCCAATCTACTATGGTTATAGCAGCCTATACACTCTAGTATTTTTTTGATTTTTTTCTGAGACAAGGTCACACACTGTTGCCCAAGATGGAGTGCAGTGGCGTGATCACAGCTCACTGCAGCCTCAACCACCTGGATCACAGTCTCCTAAGTAGCTGGGACTACAGACCCATGCTGCCATGCCAGGCTAATTTTTGTATTTGAGGTAGAGACGGAGTTTCACCATGTTCCCCATGCTGGTCTCGAACTCCTGGTCTCAAGTGATCTGCCTGCCACAGTCTCTCAAAGTGTTGGGATTACCGGTGTGAGCCACTGTGCCCAGCCAGTATTTGCTTGATTTTTAAACTCTTTTGGCACATGAATATATATATGCCTTATGCAATTTAATGAATTAAAGAAAATTTTCTTTGTAATCTGTACAATTCTATTGCCACTTCTAAGGATTTCTTCCTCCCTCCACACCAAAACCAGACCTAGGGCTAATTTGCAATGAAACCCCAGTTACAAGCACTTTTGACCAAGTACTGCCATCTAGTGGCAGTGAATGTAACTTTTTTGCCGGAACAAGGAACCAGAAAGTTTAGTCTTAGGGTGCCAGTACTATGTAGGAAAGAAGGCTGTCAAACACCGCATCAGCCAACTTTCTGCCTGGTGCAGGTGGGTAAACAGAAACCTTCTTCAGTTCCACCTATGACGGCAAACCAAGTCACCGAGGCTAGTTCAGAGGTCACCTCCTCCGTGACGCCTGCATTGAGTCTCTCACAGGCCCCTCTACTCTCTGTGCTATGCCAAAGCCTGTGCTTGTTTCCCTTAGAGCACTTCTCAGCTGGGCTATGCATGTCTGTCTGTCTGTCCCTCTCCTGCTCTCCAGACTATGAGCTTCTGGAGGGCAGAGGTCTTGTTTCATGCTTTCCTTTATATGCCTAGAGCCTTGGCATATAAATAATATATACAAGATTATACATCATACATACATACATATAATTATACAATTTATGGAATAAAAATGATTGAATGAGAGAGTAAATGTCCATTACTTTAATAATGTCAATTCCAAAAAATGTGACATCTGCTTCTCTTTAATCATTTTGTAGATGTGGCAGATGCTGCAAGGTTTTGCATGAAGGCTCCTACGGGAAGAGAGAGCTTCTTCCCCAGCTGCTGGGAACTGCTGGCAGAAGGTCCTCAGCTATAACCTTCTTTCTAAATTGTGTCAGCTGAAGAAACAGCCTCTCCCAAGGTCAGCCCTCCGCCTGGGGCAGCCGTATCCAGTACCTGACTAGTATGGCAGTATGAGGGCCCACAGTTAGAGATTCACCTCTGATTCCTGAAGATGCTGTGATGTTTCTAAGGCCTGCCCTCAGGGGCTTAGTGTGTCTTCCTTGTGTCTCCTTCCCCAGGCCCTGAGTAATCTGTCCCATCTCTGCACCTGCAGAAACATGCCCCTCCCATGGCACAGGACACACCTCTAGCGTCCCTGCTCCTGCACTCAGGCAAGCTCAGCTGAGTACTGTGGTTTAATTTACAATGTTGCCCTGTTTTCAACTCTATCGTTTGCCTCTGTATCCCTTTTGTGTCTTGCATTGTTTCCTTCCTTCCTTTCCCTTGACAAATAAACACCAGACATTGTCTTGTGGAGTCTCACATTGTGAGAGATATAGAATCCACAAGTTCTGAGTCTCCCCCCACATTGTTCAAACAAATGCTGCCCATCTTCACTTTGAAGACAGTAATTGTACCAAGGAGAGAGCTTCTAGACCAGAACCCAGCAAATTTTTTCTGTAAAGGGCCAGACAGTAAACAATTTAGACTTTGCAGGCCACGTGGTCTATGTCGCAACTATACAATACTGTACTGTTGGAGTACAAAAGCAGCCATAGGCGCTACTCAAATGGTTCCAGTATAACTTTATTTACAAATCAGGCAGTGGGCAGGATTTGGCCCATAGATCATGTTTGCTGATGCTGTTCTAAGCAGTCATCATCTACTCCCAGCCTGGGCTTGACCTATGGCTGTCTTGCCTGACTCATGTGTTCTGTCTTCCAATGAGTCTTGGCCTCGTGTAGTCTCAGGCTTGTTCTTTGTGACCCAGAACTGTGTCATCCAGATGGCCTGCATAGTACCTGTGTCAACTTGAAGCTCACCTGAAGTTTTCCATGCACACGAAGTAATAAATTATATGCTGACCTTGCCCTATTTTATGGTGAGAAGAAACCAATGACTTTCTCCAGTGTCTGGTAGTGATAAGCCTATGCTGAAGAATTAAGCCTGAGGAGAGGGCTGTTTTAGACAAAGTGCTCAGGGAAATCCTTTCTAAATAGGAGAAAACTGAGCAGAAACCTGGCTGCATTAAGAGGGAAGACCTCTAGGGGAAGCCCATTCCAGGCAGAAGGGCAAGAGAGTGAAAAGATGTGAGGTGGTCATGTGTTTGTCACGTGGAGGAATGGTCAAACGCCACGTGGCTTGAGCAGAGTGAGCAAAGGGTAGAGTGTAGGGGATGAAGTTAGATTTTAATCCTACATTTCTAACTGCCTGTGAAAATGAGCTTTCCAAAAATATATGTGCTGTAGTTCTGGTTATTTCCTGAAATATCAATCCAGGCCCATTGTTATGAACAACGCCAAGCTCTGTATTAAGAACTCATTACTTCACTAGCACATTCATTAGCTTCTGCGTTGGCAATTTTTAGGTATCTGAACAAAGGCCGTTTGCAAACATTGTACCGCAAACATCATATTGACATCACTCTTCCTCATGATCCACGAGAAAGTACCTATAAAGGGCTCCTTCTCTACCATGCCCCCAATCCATTTGCTATTTCTTTAGCTGCCTTTTTTTAAGGCAGCTCATTAGCCCTTCACTCTTTGTGAGTTTTTTTATTATAATGAACAAATACAAAAGTTCTGTAAATGTGTCCGCAGACCACTGGATCAGAATCACCAGGGGCACTTGTTGAAAATAAAGATTCTGGGGTCCCTCTCACTGACCATGTAAATTAGAATTTCAGACGTTGAGCCCAGGAATCAGCATTTTAAATAAGCTTCCTAGGTACTTGCTACTCAAAGTGTGATCATCAGACCAGCAGCATGGGTCCCTGGGAACTTGTTAAAAATGCACAATCTCAGGCCCTATGCCAGGTCTACTGAATCTAACTGAATTTAACAAAATTCTCAGGTGTTGCCTTTACCTATTAAAGTCTGAGAAAGGCCTAGATGATTCTTCTTACATCCTGGAATGTGAGAACCACTGATTTAACACCATTAAAGGGAGGCAGCAAATTTTTTCAGAATAGGGTCTACACTGAGATTTGGATCCCAGGAAATGGTTGCATGGCTTGCCCAGTAGAAAAGGAACATATGCAGTCTGCAGGTTCCCTTTCTGCACGTGAGACCACTTTAATCTACAAAGATTTTATAGTTTTCAATGTATCCAGCTGCAGAAGTGTGTCCCTTTTCTGAAGCTTGCAATGTCCTTGCTGATGACTGTTTTCCAGGAGTGTTTATCATGGCCACTGATTGTGGAATTTCATATTGGTATCAAATCTGCTTTTACAGGCTGACTCTGTGCTGAGTTATTAGTGATATTCAGGTGGCTGGCAGTTTATGCAAGTCAACGTTGTTTTCTTTTATTCTTTCATTCAACAAGCATGCACTGAGTGTTGCTAGTTACTGTTCTAGGTGCTGAGGAGACTTGAATACAAAAAATAAGGTTCCTGCTCTCATAGAGCTTCCATTAGAATAGAGAGGTAAAAAAGCTAACAAGCACATAAATCTGATTGCAATAGTGGTATGAGGGCAATACGTTGGCAGTACGATAGAGTGACTGTGGGCAGATGGGCTCTTCGGGTGCTCTAAGGCCATTCTGAAGTTACAAAACTATTATCTCACTTTTAGAAAAGAAAAGCAGCCATCACACCTATCAAAACCAACATTTATTAAGAGCTCAAGTGGCTGGTAGGTGGCCCAAGGGCTGTAGGCACAGTGGTGAATGAGGCAGGCTTCTGCTCTCAAGCAGCTGATGTTCCAGCAGGGGTTGAGCTAGGGGTAGAAAATAAACAAAACAAAATATAAGCAAGGCAACTTCAGGCTGCAGTAAGTGGAATTAGGAAAGTAAGAATGGTGATTTCACAGAGAGAAACAGGGAAGGGAGAATGATTAGGAAAAGTTCATTGAAGTGATGTTAGTGCCAATACCTCAGTTGTGCGAAAGAGCCAGTCATGGAAGACCCTAGGGAACAGCATTTAGTTAGAAGGAACAGCAATGTCCAAAGATGTGAAAAATCTTGGCTTCTTTTAGAAAGGAATAAAGCTAAGTACTACTCGAGCATCACAATGGGTGAGGGTTGGAGTGTTTCAAGGTGAGACTAGAGAAATCACTCAGGGACACAGACTCAGAACTGAATGGTGAAATGGTGATGCGAATTGTTGAGGCTTTAATCACTGGTGTGCTGGGACCAATTCTGCCACTGGGAGAATGGGTTGTGTGGTGGAAGGGCAGAGACAGTAGGGAGTAGTGCTGAGTAGGAGGTGGAGGTGGTGGGAAGTGGACCATATATTCTTGGGATAGAACCTGTGGGGCTTGCTGATGCGTTGGATATAGGTGATAAGGGAAAGGGAAAAATCAAGAATGCCTGCTTGGGGGCTTCAGCAGCTGAGGCAATGGCAGTGCTGCTTACAGAGTGAGGGAAGGGTAACAGGGAGAATGCAGAGTCCTGTGCAGGACACGGGCACTTCATTTTGTACTCTGGTTTTGTAACAGTTGTTTATACCCCTTACCCTTTTTTCCTTTTTGCTTGGCTTCTGTCCTGTCAGTTTCTGATAGAAGAAATGTAGCAGTTAGGATATTGTTTGGCTCCTTGCAAGAGAAAATAAGGTTTAGACAAGGAAGTACAAGGCTTGTTCAGTTGCTCAAGGAAGCCACCACAGTCTCAGGCCCCTTCTATCTTTCTGTTCTCTCATCATTAATTTATGGCTTTCTTCCTCATGGTGCAAGGTAGCAGCGGTTCCTCTGGCATTGGAAGAAAATTCTCCATGAATATTTCATAGATTTTCATGGTTCAGGCTTTCTGAACAGAGGAGGTGTTTGGATTCCCATGGCCTTAGAAACTGGAGATAGTGTCTCCCTAAAGGTATAGAACTCCTGAGAGATTTGGAGAGTTAAAATTCCTCTTTTTATCCATCTTGGAGTCATTTCTTACAATCCAGATGATCAACCAAGTGATGCCTTCCTCTTCTCTGTTGGAGGACATTTCTTTAATGAGTAATCTCTCCTTGGAGGAAAGAATAAGCAGATGTACCAGTGGCCTCTGAATCTCCTGATTTTGGGATGTAAACTCCGCTTTTACTTAATTCTACTCAATAGGGATAAATGGGTAGAAATGTCTTTCCTATTTGCTTGAACAAAAGTATCTTTGAATTTAGCATAAATGCTTTCATGCATACAGAGCAATGCTTAGCATGGGCCAGGGGAAGGAAAAAAACATGACTGGAAAACCAGCACCCAGTCCTTATAACAAACATCTCTTATAAACACACACTGCGCAGACGGTGAAAGAACAGCACCAGAAGTAAAAATAACTACAGAACTATTTGTATCCCTCTCAAATTATTCTGCTGGTTTCTCAAAAGCTATTGAGTAAAACTAGAAATCAGAATACTAAAAGGCATCTCTCATCTGTATTAATTCTGCACCATTCACTACTATTTAATAAATTCAGCAATGGAAAAATGTATTTGGAACAGCAGGAAAGAGTACATAATATTAATACATATGAGAAGCTCCCAGCAACAGAGGAGGCTTT
The DNA here is from genome assembly GCF_030222135.1 of Aotus nancymaae. NCBI lineage: Eukaryota > Metazoa > Chordata > Mammalia > Primates > Aotidae > Aotus > Aotus nancymaae. Next base: position 13,323,890 of record NW_026988429.1, read on the forward strand.
GTTCTCTGAGTTTTTAGAAATGATTTCTAAAGTTGTTTACTTATGAATAAAATCACGCCTGAATCAGTCTTTCTCTGGTTGTTTTGTTCTCTCAGTGGCAGCAACGTGCTCCTTCCCAAGACTCAGTCTACCCTGCAGGCCTTAAAAACCGTCCTCTCTGGGCAGCTGTTTTGGATAATGCACCCTGACTCCTAGCCATGCAGTTTTTATATTTTTTGCAGATTTCAAATACAATATAATTCACATAACATAAAATCCACCTCTTTAAAGTGCACAATCCCGTGATTTTTTAGTAAATTCACACTAATTTGTATTATCTATCCCCACTATCTAATTCCAGAAATTTTAATCACCCCTAAAAGAATCTTTGGAATCATTAGCAGTCACTCCTTATTTCTCTCTTGCCCAGCCCCTGGCAACTACTAATCTACTTTCAGCCTCTTATAGATTTACCTGTTCTGGGTATTACCTATAAATAGAACCATACAATATGCAGCCTTTTGTGTCAGGCTTGTTTCACCTGCATAGTATTTTCAAGGTTCATTCATGTCATAGTATGTATCAGTATTTCATTCCTTTTATGGCTGAATAAATTTTCCATGGTTTGGATAGATCACATTTATTTTTCAGTTCATGAACATATGGGTCATTTCCACATTTTGGCTATTATAAATAGTGCTGCTAAGAACATTCTTATGCTACATTTTGCATGAATCTATGTTTTCAATTCTCATGGGTATGTACCTAAGAATGGAATTGCTGGGTCACATTTTGAGGAACTGCCAAATTGTTTTTCCAAATTGGCTGCAGCAGTTCACATCCTCACCAGTAATGTATGAGGGTTCCAATTTCCCCATATCCTTGACACTTGCTATCTGTCTTTTTTGATTCTAGTCATCCTCCTGGGTGACAAGCAGTATCTCATTGTGTTTTTGACTTGCATTTACCTAATGACTAATGATGTTAAACATCTTTTGAGGTGCTTATTGGCCATTTGTCTATCTTCTTCAGAGAAAAGTCTATTTATGTTCTTTGCCCATTTAAGACTTAGATATTTTTATTATTGAGTTGTAACAGCTTTTCATATATTCTGGATACTAGATTGGTTATCAGGTGTATGATTTGCACATATTTTCTACCATTTTATAGACTGTCTTTTCACTTTCTTAATATAGTCCTTTGATGCACAAAAGTTTTAATTTTGATGAAGTTCAATTTATCTGTTTTCTCTTTTGTTGCATGTGCTTTAGGTGTCATATCTAGGAAACTGTTGCCTAACCCAAGGTCATGATGATTTAAACCTATGTTTAATTCTAAGAGGTTTATAGTTTTAGCTCCTATATTTAGGTCTTTGATCCATTTGGAGCTAATTTCTGCATACGGTGTGAGGCAGCGATCCAAACTCACTCATTTGTGTATGGATGTCCAGTTGTCCAATTATAATTTATTTAAGATTATTCATTTCCCATTGAATAGTCTTGACATCCTTGTCAAAAATCAATTGATTGTATGGGTATGGATTTATTTCTAGATTCTCAATTCTATCCCATTGATCTGTTTGTCTGTCCTTATGCCAGTACCAGGCCATCTTGATTAACATGGCTTTGTATTAGGATTTAAAATTAGGAAGTGTAAGTCCTCCAACTTTGTTTTTCTTTTTCAAGATTATATTGGCTACTCTGGGTTCCTTGTACCTCCAAATGAATTTTAGGATCATTTCTGCAAAAAAGGCAGTTGGAATTATGCCAGTCATGTTTTGCATGACAGTTTGGGGCTATTTATTTGGCACTCTTGTTACTGAGTTAGAAACTCAAGAAGTGAGGGTGATTCAGGGTACTTAAATTCAAATATTACCCCATTTCCTCCAAAAACCACCACACATATTTGGTAAAATGATGGATTATCAATTTAGGAGTTCAAAAATGTTCAGAGAGAACAGTGTGTTCTGACTTGGAATGTCATCTTCTCTCTCTTCTGCCCTGCTGTCCTTGCCCAGCTTGGATACCAGAAGCAGCCTGCATTCTGGCCTCTGCCCTGCACAAAAGCTGGAGGACTTTTAGCAGGTTGCTTTCTTCTCCAGAAGTCTAGGCCCTAACCTAATTCTTAGCAAGGGCTCTGGTTCCTAACTCCTACATCCGGCACATGGCGACAGAGGTAAATTCTCCTGCACAAGCTTAGAGAAGCCTCTCTAAAGATAGCTCTGCCTGGGTCACACAGAAGAAACAGCACTGCATGGATCCCAGGGCTCTGCTTCAGCATTGGCTGGAATATCGTTGGCTTCAATGTTATAGACAGCTAAGCACTCTAATCTATAAGGTTGAAAAGAAAAAAAAACAAGTGGTTTCTAATCCTATAAAAACTAAATGTTGATACCATGTAGAAGTCTCTAAGAACTCCACATCCCTACTGTTGCTTGGCATTCAGAATTCTGTCTTCCTCATGGGCTATGCAGAAGTTTCTGTTCTCTGCGGCTGCACTATTCTTTATGTCCCAGACAGAGATTCCCAATGAACCCTGTTGCTCCCTGAGCCTTTTGTTCCTCTCTTTTCTGGGGAGTCAAACTACAATTCACAGAAGAATTTCTGGCCACTCCTCCCGCCCACAGAATCGCAAAGGCCTGCAGGCCTGTGTAAGTGTGGCAGAGGGCGTGTGGGAGAGCTCCATGGAAGATGCATCTGTCCTTATGCAGACTCCACTGATTGGTTATGAGTGCTGTAACGCACACTGCTGAATCTTGCAGCATTTTTGCCATGGACCTCAGTTTCCCTGACCTCTGAGTGATTCAGTACACCTGACAGAGGGGATGAAAACCTTTGGGGGTCCCTGCCTGGCCTATATCCATCTCTCTTGGAATGGCCCTTCTGACCCCTGTGAATTCTGTGACAAGTCCTCAGCCCCAGCTTGGGACAAGAAGGCCAATCCCATTAGCTGAGCAGTGACCAGTCTCTCTCTCTCTCCCTCTCTCTTTCCGGAATCTGAGACCCACCCAGACTACGGTCAGTCCATGGTAGCTGCGTGAACCTGTGTGGATATGTCAAGTGGGCACCACGTATGGGCAGAATTTTGGAGAACAAAATTCGAATAGGTAACTTGAATAAGCAGAGACCACAAGCGTAGGACGATGTCAGAGATAGGAGGAAGAAAAAGGTGAAACAGGCAACGATAGAGGGCCGCTGGAGGCCCAGCCGGGACTGCCACAGTGACCTGACCCATCCAGGACTAAACCTTTGCCCGCACCTGTCTGCTCCGGCTCCTCTAACTTTGCTTCAGAGGGTTGGGCCCCAGGAGCTGAATGTGAATCCAGGGGCATTTGGGCACATCTAAAGGGCGTTTTTGTTGCTGTTTTTTTTTTTCCTTCAAGTGTTTTTTTCTCTTAAAAATGTGGTGATGGGCTTTTATCCTGGAATAGACCTATGCTTAATAAAAAGTGTTTCTCAAAAAATATAAAGAATTTTTATACCCCTCAAAACCACTGAAATGTTTTAAAAAAGATTTTTTGGAGTTGAGTCGATGTCACCTACCTGGTGGGTCCTGAAGTCTTAACATACTAACCACAGTTTGAGGACCAAGGCGTCTGTCCAGTCCTCTGATGCTGCAGACGAGAAACTAGAATCCTAAAGGAACGCAGGGCCTTTCTTCCTCGCATCTTTCTAAACTGAAAACTGAGGTTTTGTGGGACTCACAGCCCTGCAGCGAAGATTCAGAGGCTGAAGGTGAATAAAGCGTTTAGCAAAGAGCCTTAAAAAATAGGCCGCGGGAGGCGCACAAGGCTTCTCTCTCGTGATGCTGCCCACGCCCTCTCCTCCAACCTACGCCCCGCGTCCCAACCCCAAGTCCTTCCAGCTGCGGAACCGAGACCCGCAGCCCCGGCCCCGGCCCCGGCCCCGGCCGGAAGCCCCACCCCGCCGCCGGAGACGCGGACTCGGGAGCGCGCACGTCCGCATCCCCGGTAGCCACGTCGCGCCCCGCACGTCGCACAGGTAACTCTTGCCAACCTCGCAGCCCTCCCGGGGTCCTCGCGGGCGAGATTTCCGAGTTCCCGACGCTCTCGCGGCTCCACTCAGCCCTGACTTCCGAGGGCCCGCGTCGGCCGCTCCGCCCGTTTCTGGAACCTTTAGTTCGGCGCTCGGACTTAGGAGAACTTGGGAGGATGGTGGTGGGGTTTCCGATGCTTTACATTTTCTGCGGGGTTTGGGCAGTCCTTGGGGAACCCCGAAACCGAAGTCCGCGGTGTATTCAGGGTCTGGGATTGGAACCTCAGGCGCCTGCGAGCCCCCTGAGGGCTTGGGCCGCCCTCCTTGGCGGGATGACTGGCGCCGGCAGCCTCAGAGAGCCGGGGGCCTGCCTCCACCGCTAAGGGTGGCGTGGGCTGCTGGGGTTCGAGTCTCTGCCCTGCTCCACCCCTTCTCACAAAGCCCCTCCACCTCCCTGAGGAGCTCCCTTCTACCCCCCTTCCTGTCCCCAGCCTTCGGACTACTCCTATTTTCGTATTATTTATTTATCCTGGTTATTGGTCAGAGTTTCTCTGACCTTTTCCACTCTGGAATAGGTTCCAGAGGAGTCACTCGCCCGGGAAAATTATTAGAATATAAAATCCCAGAGGTCACACGTAGTCCAGGTCCCCATCCCATGCTTGGCGCCCTCATAGAGCAGCCTCACAACAGCGCTTGGTTTTCTTCCTCAACTTCACCACCACCTGTGGTTGCTGATTCTGCCTCTGGCTTACATGGAACCCAACCATGTGTATTTCTCTGTAGCTCTGCTCTTTTGGCCTGGGAATGCTGCTCCTGCAGGCCATTGGACAGAACAGGGACAGTCCTGTTGTGTGAAGGGCATGGGTCTGTGCTAATCAGGCCCTCTCCTTCCATGACCTGTGCAGAGCCCTGCGCCAGCCCCTCTGCCCACTGTTCCAGGACAGTTGTTCTACATCCTCCTTCCCAGTGCCCGAGGTGTTCCTTCCACCCAGGGAAGGACCTTTCAAAAATATTTTCTTTTGCTGTACCTTACGGCCCTGCCTGCTCCTGCCCTCGCTTCTGCCATGGTTTCTTTGGCAGCTCAGGCGTAGCATTTAAGTCTGGTCCTATGAAGGCTTTCTTTCTGTTACTCCGGGGTCTTGGGCAGTTTGCGATGGCTTTAACTCTTACTACAGAATTGCAGAAATTCCTCTCTTTGTGGAAGGCACTGCTAGCCCCTGCCCCCGACGCCCCGTTCTGTTTTATGGAACACTGCGCCTGCTTTGCTTATCCACTGCAGTTAACTTTTGGAGTTACCCAGATTTCATCTCTTTGACATGGACTCACATACAGTATGACCTTGTGTCCTGGATTGCCAGAGATATTTCTGGCTTATACCGTTGTCCCAGCATAATCACTTTCAAAAGATTCATGGTTTGTATGATCAAGCTTGTCTTTGTCTCTAAGTTAGATGCACTTAAATTTGTAATTAAGAGAGTGGCACGTGCCAGCCCATGTGAGAGTTGCACTGACCCACAGATTTTAGAGCCACAGACTAAGAAACCAGAATTTCTCCAAGTCAGTGCTCATACCCTTCATGTAGATAGAGAGCTTTGGGTGGCTTTGCCCCCAGAGGGTAGGGGTTCCCCTCCTACCCTGGCACAGAAAGTCCAAGCTAATACTGAGAAGTATGTCTAGTCAAATTCATCCCCAGTTACTATGGGGCTTTGAAGCCAGTCCTCCTAAATTCACAGCCATGATTCAGAGGAAGGTGTTGTTCAAGCCCAGCTCCTTGACATGGCACCTGGTTCCTGGAAAAGTAACTGACATGGAAGTGTGACCAAAGTTAGGCTTGAGGTGTCCTGGGCTTTCCCAGGAACCAGAGAACTCAGTCCATGAAGGGCCAGTTAGTTTTAAAGAGACTGCATGTCAGCACTTCTAACTGTCCTAGCATTAGGCTAAGAGGTAGAACACTGGTTATCTACTAGGATGACCAACCATCTTTGCCTGGGATTGAGGAGTTTCCTGGTACCTGAGTGTTGCAGTTTTAAGACCGGAAAACCCCTGGGCAAACTGGGATGAATTGATTACCCTCTTCTCAACCCTGGCTGCACGTTAGACTCTCTTGATAAGCCTCTCATTTAGAGACTAATGTAATTGATTCAGGTATTTGTACTTTTTAAAAAGCTTTCAAGTTGATTCCAGCAAGCTACCAGAGTTGAGAATTACTTGGCTGTAGACAGTGTTTCTAATAACCATTGAAGTTGTTTGTTTTTTGAGCAGAAGCAGACCCAGACATCTCTCAAAGGGGTGTATGACCCTGTGTGTTGGTCTTCACCTTATCAAGAGGGATATCAAGCTAGCAGTTGCCTACACTATTATCTGTCCCCACCCCCAGCCCTTCTTTCCTACTGGTGAGGACCAAGCTTTCTCCTTTCCTGGCATGCTCTGATACCCTCTCCTTCAGGATAGGAGGTCAGTGGAATTGCCTCGTTTTGATTGGTGGAATCATGATTGTGTGTGTACTTTGGCTTTGCCCTATGGGATGTGGGAGCTTTGAGACCAGATGCCTCTGGGACTGTCCCATCTGCAGGCTTCCAGGATCATGTGGTACATTAGCACCAGAGGCATGGCCCCACGGGTCGACTTTGAGGGGGCCCTCTTCTCTGGCTATGCGTCCGACGGAGGCCTCTTTATGCCTGAGGAGCTTCCACAGTTGGACAGAGAGACCCTGTGTCAGTGGAGCACACTCTCCTATCCTGGTCTCGTGAAGGAGCTGTGCGCCCTCTTCATTGGCTCTGAGCTCATCCCAAAAGGTGACTTAAATGGTGAGCACTCCCACCTCTACTTCCACTCCCCCAGCCCTTGCCAGCTCCGTCTACAGAGTTGCAAATGCATCACCAAACCACTAAGAAGTCTATAATCACGTTTCTCAAACTTTGGGATTTTTTCCTGACTCTAGAATCCCAGAACTGAAAATATTCTGAAAGATTTCATCCTTTCTCCAGCAAGATGAATGTTGAAATTACTTATAGGGAATTCTTTCTTTCCTTTTCTTTCTTTCTCTGCCTCTCCCTTTCTTTCTTCCTCTCTTTTCTCCTTCCTTCCTTTCCTTCCTCCCTTCCCCTCCCCTCCCCTCCCCTCCCTTTCCCCTCTTTCTTTCTTTCTCTCTCTCTTTCTTTCTTTCTCTCTCTCTCTTTCTTTCTTTCTTCAAAAACCTCTTCAAGACTAGGGATTTTAGAATTATCTTGAGCGACTTGAATGTTGGGGTGTTTCTTTCCTGCACATAAAGCACCCAGACCCCCAAATTGCTATTTTGTTTTTTGAATGGTAATTCCAGAGGGGAATTCAAGACTGTCTGGGACCAGCTTGTCTTAAGCTGTAATGTGCCTATGGATTCCCCTGGGGATCTTCTTAAAAAGCAAATTCTGATTTAGCAGGTCTGGGGTAGGTGTGAGAATTCTGCATGTCCAGATAATCCTAGACTACTGGTCCATGAACCACACTTTAAGTAGCAAGTACAAAATCCATGACATAGTGGTGGTGGTTTGGGGTTGGCAAGAGAAAGGACCACTTAAAATACAGTCCAGTGACCAGCAGTGATGGCATTGCTTGGGCATTTGTTGGAAATCCGAGACTCCCTCCCACTGACTGAACCAGCCTGCATTTTAACAAGATCCCAGGGGCTTGGTTTGCCAGTGACAGTTTGACAAGCTCTGCTCTAGGACTTCTACAGTTTGCCCTAGGGAGGGCTGTATATCAACCATCCAAAGGTTCTGGTGTCACAGGTGTGAGAGTTAGTAATGCAACAAACAAAAAGCTTCCTCTCTTTAGGAAGGAACATTAGATGGGATGTGACATTAATGTGTTATGTAGCTATTTAATTGACCCCTGATTGGAGTACTTACTCACAAGACAGTTAAACAATGAAGAATTATAAAAAGTGAAAAATAAAGTCTTCTAGTACCAGTTCTGGTCTCTGGGGAAATCACTATAAGGAATCTATGAACAGTTTGGTGCATGTTTTCCCAGACTTTTTTCTAGGTTTATACAATTGTATTCAAAAATGGTATCATTTAAGATGAAAATTTGGCCTTTTAACTTAGTAGCAGGAGTTGGAAACTTTATATTCAGAGACTGAGAGGGAACTTGAAAGAGACCAGGCCCCTCAGTGGCTCTCCACCCCTGCATCCTCACAGATCTGATTGACCGAGCCTTCAGCAGATTTCGTCACAGAGAGGTGGTCCATCTGTCCAGGTTGAGGAATGGGCTGAACGTGTTGGAGCTGTGGCATGGCGTCACATATGCATTTAAGGACCTGTCTCTGTCCTGCACAGCACAGTTCCTACAGTACTTCCTGGAGAAGAAGGAGAAGCACGTCACTGTGGTTGTAGGTGTGTTTTGGGGCATGAACGCGGGATACCTGAGTGTGGGGTGTCCACCTATAGGATGTCATTCATTGAGCCACTCAGGGACTATGTTACCAGTTCTTCCAGAGCTGGGTTCCTAACCTTTTCTGGTGCCATGGACCCCTTTGCCAGGCTGATGGAGGCTGTGGATCTTTCTCAGAGTAATGTTTGAAATGCCCAAAATGCTTAAGATGATGTCATTCACAAGTTCACTAATGTCCTGAATTTCATCCGTGAATCCATAGACCCTAGGTGGAGTACTAGGTTCATATCCTCCAAGTATTTGAAGTAGATGTTGCTTTATTTGACAACAGTGCTTTGGGGACCATTTGTTTCCTCATTCATTCCCTTTGTTCTGAAGGGGGCGAGTTCTTCTTTCTTCCCATCCAGGAACGTCTGGGGACACAGGAAGTGCTGCCATTGAGAGTGTTCAAGGGGCAAAGAACGTGGACATTATCGTTCTGCTGCCCAAAGGTCACTGCACAAAGATTCAGGAGCTCCAGATGACAACAGTGCTGAAGGAGAACGTCCATGTGTTTGTAGGTGTGTGCTGAGGCAGAGTCTCTGGGGACAGTGCAGCCCTACCTTAATTGGGTCTGCGTTGGGAGATGAGCCAGAACACAACTGCATGATTGGCTGGCTGACTGTCTTCCTTTTATCAGTCGTATTCAAGGTTGGTGTATATGCCTTGGCTTAGCTCTGGGCAGGGTTCTGGCTACACAGTAAACTATTGAAGGCGACAGAGACGTAAGTCAATACCAACAGTACAACATAGGAAGTACAGACTGAAAACCAAAAAATGCCGGTCCAACCTGCAAGTGTCATATATGTCGGGAGCATCATGCAGAGCCATGGGAGCCACGTGACTTGGATTTTGTTCCAAGACTGAAGTTTAGAGGACACCAACATGTTAAATAATTATTTTAAGAAAGTGTGCTACCAGGTGCAGTGACTCACGCCTGTAATCCCAGCACTTTGGGAGGTAAAGGTGGGTAGATTGCTTTAGCCCAGGAGTTTGAGACCATCCTGGGCAACATGGCGAAACTCTGCCTCTATAAAAAAATACAAAAATTAGCCAGCCGTAGTGATATGTGTCTGTAGTCTTAGCTACTCCAGAAGCTAAGATGGGAGGATCGCTTAAGCCCAGAAGATTGCAGTGAGCCAAGATCATGCCATTGCATTGCAGTCTGGGCAACAGAGTTGAGACTCTCTCAAAAAAAAAAAAAAGAGAGAGAGAGAATGTTTTATTACATGTTGACAGTTCATGCTGTTCTTTATAATATGGGAACAACTAAGCCATGCACTGGTTATCCGGTCTAAATATTTAAAACAGGGAACTACTCAGTGGTACCAACCACTGGTTATACTCCTACCTGAGTCACATTATGAGAATCACAGCATTTTGTGCTTGGAGAAAAGCAAACGCCATCTTCTTTAATATCAGGTCATCTATTCTGAATGGATTTAATCTTTATAGGGATTGAGAGTAGAGAAAGATGGGGTGACTGTGGGTGGAGCTGTACATTTTTATTTTTACCTCTCACACCCCAGTGGACTCTAGGTAGCTGTAAGGTGGGGACTTGGCATAAGTTTCGGCCTGGGCAGGCTTTGGCCTTGGGCAGGCTTTCCAGGAGGCCTGGCTTAGTTTGATCACTTACCTGGCAGGACAGCAAGTGTGATGGCGGAGAATATTCCTTCTACAACTGGCCTGGCCTCCTATGATAATCCTGTAGGGGTTATTTTTGTATAACATCAACTTTGACAAGGAGCAAAAGCATAGCGAAAGCAAACCTCATCCAAAGGAGTAGCGTAAATATCCTTTGCCAATTTGTTTAAAAGCAAGCAAACTGCCCCTCTGCTCTGTTCTTTAGAGAGTGCATACGCTTGCCGGTGAAAAGTCCATGATTTAGCTAATGCAGGTGTTGATATCATCTACACATTAGCCTTGCTAATTGCTCACATTTGGCTGCATTTTCCTGTAGTTGTTACAAGACTTTAATGCACCAGATTCAGGCTCCTGAGGATCCTTGTTGTACCCCAGGTACCAAAATTGCTACTTATGGATCTAGGACTGTCTTTTCCTAGAATGAAGGAGAGGATAGCATTTTGTGCTTCTGTCCTGTCTCTCTCTTCTTGCCTTGTACACAGACCTAAGGGTGTGAATGAAAGCTCCATTCCTGACTGTGGATTGGAGAACAGTGCCCAGTTGTAAAGTAATGGCAGAAATGTGGAATCTGATGAATGCAGTAAGTCATTAAATACTGGATCTGAAGGGGGTATTTCTGTTCTGTACATGTTCAAGAAAATAAGAAACTAAGGCAGCAGACTTCACAGAAATCAGTTTTGTTTATAAATGGCAGTATTCAAATGCTTCCTTTCCTTTCTAGAGCTTTCTGGTTTGGTTTTAAGGAGGATGTGTGTTAGTACAGGATATAACAGCAAATACGTATTTTTCTGTAGACTGATAAGCTTAGGGAGTAGGAATGGACCACTTAGATTATTGTGTGTGGACGTTTGGTTTATAAGGTCATTAATTTCCATGTACATTGTATACTTTGTTCTTAAGCACAGAATAATCAGCAAGTGCTAGGTATTTATTAATTATATTATTTGGGATACTTTTGGCTGGAAGTAGCAAAAAATTCAACTCAGACCAGCTTAAACAAGAATGTTTTCCAGCTTCCATAACTGGAAACCCAGAGGAGGAGTGGGCTCCCAGTTGCTTGATTTGGTGACTCAAAGTGCTCTCAGGAACCTAGGTCCTTCCCTTTCTCTGCTCTGCCATGCCAGTCCTAAGGCTCATTCCTCTTGTAGTCATAAGGTGATTCCTTCAGGTACACATCTCTCCTTTCCTATAGCTCTTTTTTAAAAGCAGCAAATCTTTCTTTAGAACCCAGCAAACTTGTATCACCATATTAGGTCTCTGATGGAAAAAAGAAAAAAAAAAAAAAAAAAAAGAACCCAGCAAACATGTCCTTGTGGTTCACTGACCTGAATTTAGTCACATGCTCATTGTGGAACCAAACCTGACCCCATGAGAATACCAGGCACTGATTGGTGTGGTCCTGGCAAAGGAATGGAATCACCACGACTGGTTCTGGCCATTCCAGGTACACACGTGGATCTAGAATTAGTCCCCCAGGCCTAGTGCTGCTACACAGTGGTGAAGGGCAGAATAATTAGCACCCTTAATGCCTACTCTGATACATTTCCCAGTAAATTTCACCCCTCTCCCCTCCCAAGTGTAGATCCAGTGGAGAAATACTCGGGTATCAGATAAGAAATCAGTATTGGCTTGATTGCTTACTGAGCTAGATTGGGGGATATAACTTTTATTAGTAGACAATTCACCCATAAATTTATCGGGCAATTCACTCATATATTACACTGATGCACACACCCAGCTTCAGGGATGAGAAATTCTGTCCTTGTAAGCTTACCTGCCTTGTAGGAGCAGAGAACAGAACACTTACCCTGTGATCTAAATGAGGGCAGAGGGCACAGGGGAATGGTGACAGTTTCTACCCTGGCCCCTGATAGAGGACTGTGGAGGAAAGGCTAGGTCTCTTACCATCTCACAATCAGGCACACAGTTCCTCTTCTGTGGAAGAGTGGGGGAAGTGGCATGGAATACAAAGAGAAATTCTCCCAGTATCCCAGAACGTTGACATTTGCTATTTTATTTTCTATAATGGTAGAAACATTGGAACTGGTTCTGGCTGCCTTTTCTGTTCTAAACTAGGGCAGATCTTCAGGAACACAAGAATCTGAGGCATGGTTTCTGTCCTTGAGGACCTTAACATTGAGTCTAGAAACTGAGGCCAAGCTATGTGAAAGTAAAGAAACCAAGGCTGGGCAAAGATCCCAGAATGATGGGCTTAGCCTGGGAGGGCCTTGTCACAGGTGAGTGCTGACCTCCTGGGGGTTCTACGTGCTCCTGACAGCTGCCCTCTCTTCTGTCCCCTGGCAGTGGAGGGAAACAGTGATGAGCTTGATGAGCCAATCAAGGCCGTGTTTGCTGATACGGTTTTTGTCAAGAAGCACAATCTGATGAGCCTGAATTCGATCAACTGGTCCCGGATCCTGGTGCAGATGGCCCACCACTTCTTTGCTTACTTCCAGTGTGCACCGTCCTTGGACACGCATCCCCTACCCCTGGTGGAGGTGGTTGTGCCAACAGGGGCTGCTGGTAACCTTGCAGGTAAGGAGCCCCTGGGGCACAAATGGGCTTTCCAGAAAAATGCCTGTGGCCCCAGTCCTTCTAGCTGCCCTTTGGCTACAACTGTGAGGAGAAAGAAGGTGGAGTCCCAGTTCTGAAGGTGATGGGAAAGCCCATAGAAGAAGCTCCCAGAACATGTTCCCCCTCATTGCCTGGGGCAGCGTCCTGGGTTCCTGCTGCCATCAGAGGGTGATGGGTTAACCCCGCATGCTCCTGCAGCCTGACCCAGTGTGCTCGCTGGCTCAGCAGAGTGTGGAGAGGCAAGGTCAAGGGTCAGCTGTTGTGCCTGGCTGGCAGTGCCCTCAATCAGAAATGTGGACTTTGCTCCCAGCCCTGGTCAGCTGCCCACTGTGAGGGCAAGTGTCTTGACTGGCATATGTGTTCCCACTCCTGGACACACTACCCTGACCCTGTGTGAAGTGGAAAAAGTTCTGGACTTGGGGTTCTGGCCCAAGTTCTGTTCTTTACTAGCTGAGAGGCTGTGGAGCAGTCCTTTGGACTCAACCTCTGAGCTATAAAATGAGATTGTATCATCATATCTCCCAGGACTGCCTCGATGAGCAAATAAGATTCCTGTGTGCATGCAGACTTTGTAAGGACAAAGTGCGGTACACCTGTGTAGCATTAAAGTCATTTCTCTAATAATCATTAATATTTATCAAGCACTTACTGTGCAACTGGCACTGTTCTAAGTGCTTTTCATGTATTAACTCATTGATCCTCCTGTGGAGAGGATACTTTCCATTTTGTAATGAGGAAACAAAGGCACAAAGAAAGCAGTCATGCCCTAATTACAGAGCTGGGCAGCAGTGGAGCAAGGAGCGTGGCCCAGGCAGTCTGGCTGCAGAACTGACAAGGATAGGGGAATTACTGTTCCTGATAGTTCCAGCGATGGCATTGGTTCTGGTGGGTACCAAGGATGGTCTAGCTGAGAGCACAGAAGCATCTTAGTGGTTAGGAACCTTCCTGACCTCTGCCACTAATGGGGGTGGAGAGAACAGTGGGCTGGCAGGCAAGGAGGGATGGGCTTCTTTGCCACTATGGGTAAAGCCCACCATGCTCCCCATTCCTATCACCCTCCAATTAGTGATGCACCAAGTTGTGCAGCCAGTGGTCCTCTGCGGCCCAGAGCCTACTACAGTGCTTGATAGAAAATAAACACGTGGCCAACATTTGCTGAGGGTGTTTCTATCCATCTTTCCTCTGTCATGAACCAACTCTTTGGCTTTAAGGCCCTGGACCTCCCTGAGCCTCCATTTCTTCTCTGTCAGGCAGGGATATCATGATGTTCTCATGAGGATCAGGTGAAATAAGAATGAGAAAGTTGAGGTCAGTAGTTTGAGACCAGCCTCCTGGCCAACATGGTGAAACCCCATCTCTACTAAAAATACAAAAATTAGCCAGGCATGGTGGTGCATGCCTGTAATCTCAGCTGCTCAGGAGGCGGAGGCAGGAGAATTGCTTGAACCAGGAGGTGGAGGTTGCAGTGAGCTGAAATTGCGCCATTGCATTTCAGCCTGGGCGACAGAGACTTAGTCTCATAAAAAAAAAAAAAGAATGAGAAAGTGTTTTTCCAAGTTAAGAGTGATATTAGGTGATGTGGTTATCCTAACTCCTCTTAGTTACTCACCAGAGGTAAACTGCTCATGAAACCACCATATGTAAAACCTTACTAAACGATGTGACGTATCTGGGCTCTACGCCTCTCAGGGGGAGGAATTCCTTGCTTGTTCCATGAAAATAAGACCTGCTGTTGGGATGGACTGAGGGTGCTGCTCTGGCCTCCCCTGGTGCCTGTGCAGGGAGAGTAGTCTGAAGCTACTGGCTCTAGGAGGCTGAGTCAAGGGAGGGTATGTGCTCTGGACGTGGGTGTATTTTGAATCCTGACTCTGACACTTCACAGGCTTCAGACAGGTCATTTTGACCTCTTGGAACTTTCATTTCCTCTTCCAAAAATTGGTGTTTTATAGTAGTCAGCCATCTATTAAATACTTTGGCACCTGGCAGGGGGCTGACACATAGAATAGCCTCATGGTGTGGTGATGTGCTCCTAGTCATTCTCACGCTCTCTCACTCTCTTGCTCTCTCTCTTCTCTCTCTCTCTCTCTGTGTGTGTATGTGTGTGTAACAGGTTTATTTCTAAATGATTCACATACCATTCACACATTTTAAGTAAATGATTCAGTGGTTTTTAGTATAATATATTCACAGAGTTGTGCAACTATCACCATAATCAATTTTGGAACGTTTACATCACGCTGAAAAGAAACGCTGTACCCATTAGTAGTCACTCCTGACTTTTCCTTAGACCACCTCCTTCGCCAGCCCTCAGCAACCATGAATCTATTTTGTCTCTATAGACTTTCCTATTCTAGACATTTTCTATAAATGGAATCATAGAGTATGTGGTCTTTTGTGCCTGGCTTCTTTCACCTACTGTGATGTTTTCAAGGTTCATCCATGTTGTATCATATATCAGTACTGTTGCTATTGTGTGGATATACCGTACAGTGGTATATTTTATTTATCAGTTTATCAGCTGATAGACATTTGGATTGTTTTAACACCGTAGCTGTTATGAATAATACCACAGTGAACATTTGTATATAAGTTTTCACGTGAACATATATTTTTATTTCTTTTGGGTATATAACTAGGAGTGGAATTTCTGGGTTATATGATAACTCTGTGTTTAATATGTTAAGGAACTGACAGACTTCAGTTTTCCGAAGTGGCTGCACCATTTTATGTCACCACCAGCAATGGAGGAATTTTCTAGTTTCTCCACATCCTCACCAACACTCATTATCTGTCATCTTGATTCTAACCATCCTAGAGGGTGTGAAGTGATGTCTCATGATTTTTGTTTATATTTCTCTCGTGACTAATGATGTTGAACATCTTTTCATGTGCTCATTGGCCATTTGTATGTCTTCTTTGAAGGAATGCCTTTCTTTTGCCCATTTTTAAATTGGGTTATTTGTATTTTTATTGTTGAGCTGCAACAGTTCTTTATATATTCTAGATACAAGTACCTTATCAGATATATGAATTGCATTTTTTCCCATTCTGTGAGTTACCTTTTCACTTTCTTGATAGTGTCGTTTATAAAGCACAAAAGCTTCAAAACACAAAAGTTTTTTAACTTTGATGAAGCCCAATTTACTTTTTTCTTTTGTTTCTAAAAAGCTATTGTTCTCCTGTCTTGTCTTAAGCTGGGTACATTGCTCAGAAGATAGGCCTGCCCATCCGTCTGGTTGTGGCAGTAAACCGCAATGACATCATCCACAGGACTGTCCGGCAGGGAGACTTCTCTCTGTCTGAGGCTGTTAAATCAACCTTGGCATCAGCTATGGACATTCAGGTAGGCCTGGGGGAGGTGTGCAGATCTGGCCCAGGTATTAGTTGGGGCTGGGTGGGGCTGGATGGGGCTGAGATCAGTGTGGGCCTGAAACTGACTTTCTGCCCAGGTGCCCTACAACATGGAGAGGGTATTCTGGCTGCTGTCTGGCTCTGACAGCCAGGTGACAAGAGCCCTCATGGAGCAGTTTGAAAGGACCCAAAGTCTGAATCTGCCCAAGGAACTGCACAGCAAGGTCAGTCACTACCCACACACCACAGAGAAAGGAAAGGGTACAGCCACATTGCAGACCTGGGGTTTAGAAGTCTGGTCAGGGGAAGAGGACACCTGTTTCTTGAGGAAGGGAGGGAGGGAGTGAGAGAGGGAGGGCCGAACTTAACAGGAACAGTGGTCTCTGTTCATACTGGATGGGCAAAATGGCTCCCAGTTGCCAGTATTATTGGAAATTAACACCCATAATAAGTAAAAATAAGTTAATGTGTCAAGCCATATATTACCAGAAAGTATGCAAAGTGCCTCATGTATATTATTTGACTTAAATCTCATAACAACTCTATGAGGTTTACTATCCACATTTTATAGATGAAGGAACTGAGGCACAGAGTTTAGGAAACTGGCCCAGTGTCTCAGAGCTCACTTGGGATTGAGGCCATTTGACTCTAAACCATGTTCTCTATTACCTCTCCTCATTCAATCAATTATTCCATGTAAAGTGGCAGTACAAGTGACTGGCTCATAGCTCAAGAAACAGGTGTCCTCTGAGTGGCCATCCAGACTGTGCATACCTCCAGTGACCAGGCCCTCACTGCCTCACACCAGCTCTCACCATTACAAAAGTCTTTATGTTGAGCTAGAATCTGCTCCTAGCTTACACAATCTGATTCTATATCCTAGTATTTCCCGTGTTTAAAGAGAATCCTCATTTACCAAGTTAGTCTTCTCACTTCCTTTAGTGGTCTCTTGCATGACATAATTTTGCATGATCATTATCCACCTTAAAGTGTTGTTTTCAAAGTTGGATACAGTTTTCCAAACTGAGCCATACCAGTGCAGACTGGAGCGGAATTTCGGCATTCTGGAATCTGTGCTTCTTTTGATGGACCCAAAGATCAATTTGTTTGGTTAATGGTTTGTTTTGACATTCACATTCCTTCTCATATAAATGAGGTTCTCCGTGAAGACAGACACCATACCCTCCACTCCTTCGTTCTCTCTCTGGCTATACACATAGAAGACACTTCACTTGCTGGAATGGCATTCATCCATTCATGTTATATATCTACTGTGAGCCAGGAACTGTGCTAGGTGCGAGAAACACAGACAAGTAAAATACATTCATTGCCTGCTGGGAACCCTAATTCACAGCAGGTAGCTATATGAAAATCTATGATACCAGCTGGGTGAGGTGGCTCATGGCCTGTAATCCCAGAAATTTGGGAGGCTGATTCAGGCAGATCATTTGAGGTCGAGTTTGAGACCAGTCTGACCAACATGGTGAAACCCTGTCTCTACCAAAAAAAAACAAAAATTAACTGGGCATGGTGGTGCGTGGCTGTAAATCCCAGCTACTTGGGAGGCAGAGGCAGGAGAATCGCTTGAACCTGGGAGGTTGCAGTGAGCCAAGATTGCATCACTCTACTCCAGCCTGGGCAACAGAGAAAGACTCTGTCTCAGAAAAAGAAAAGAAAAACAGCTGTGATCTTTATTGCAGTCAAGTATATGCAGGGTGCTTGATGTATTGTAAGCATGCAATACATTTTCAGATGATCAAATAAACCAAACACACTGACAAGGGAGTCCTCCTCTGTCTGAAGGAAGCAGAGAGGGCTTCCTGGAGGAGGTGCTGGGTAAGCTGAATAGGAACTGACAGGAAGGAGGTGTGCCAACAACCAAGCACCAGATGTGTGGCTGCCCCAAGCCTTCTGGCTGTGGCAGGTTGTTGAACAAATCTATATTTGTTGACTAGGAGCCAAATCCCAACTAAATGGATTGGCATAAAACTCAAATGGATCCTCAAATTGAGTGAGTCAGCTCAAAACTGGGAGGCTGTATTTTATCGTGAGCCGCATCTGAGCCATTCTGTCTGAATGTTCCATTGGATCCTTGGGTTTTGTGTGGGTCTGTGGTGGAGAGTGGGGTTTTGTCATCTTTCCCTGCTTCCCCCTACACTGAGTCTCATCCTTCTGACTTGGGACCCTTCAGCTTTCAGAGGCGATGACATCCGAGTCAGTGTCGGATGAAGCCATCACCCAGACCATGGGCCGCTGCTGGGACGAGAACCAGTACTTGCTGTGCCCCCACTCGGCGGTGGCCGTGAACTACCATTACCAGCAGTTGGACAGGCAGCAGCTCAGGTATAGGCCATGGGGCCTGGGTCACTGGGGGACCATTTGAATTTCAGGGGCCCTCTTCTTCTCCAAGCAGCAGGAGAGACAGGAATGCGAACAAATGGCTGTAATGGAGTGTGATGGGTGCTGTGTGGAACTGGGCCCTGGAAACTGTGGGCCCAGAAGAGGGAGCATGACAGGTATCCCAAGGACAGCCAGGGGCAGAGTTGGTGGCTGAGCTGGCTTCCAACCAGGAGGAGGAATTTGCCCAGGTAGCATTATTATAGCAATAAGTTTAAGGTGCCAATCGTCTGTCTGTGTCTCTCTCCTCCATACCCCACCCTATCCCTAAACTTCCCCTGTTCCTTCTCCTCCCTCCTCCATCTTTTCCTTTCCCATCCCTCTATCTATTCTCTCACTGTCCTCCTGCTGCCACCTGCCCCCATCCCCAGCAGCACTCCCCGGTGCTGCCTGGCCCCTGCCTCTGCAGCCAAGTTCCCGGAAGCTGTCCTGGCTGCTGGCCTGACCCCTGAGACTCCTGTGGAGATCGTAGCCCTGGAGCACAAGGAGACACGCTACACCCCGATGCGGAGAGGTGACACCTGGACGCTGATGCTTCGGGACACCATTGAGGACCTTAGCCGGCGGTGGAAGCGCCGTGTTCTGAACGCCTCCCAGTAGTCTGGCTGGAGGTGGCTTCCTTTAGGCTTCAGATCCCAGAGAGGCGCACGCTCTGAGCTGCCTTGTGCACCCTCCCCATTAAGCATAGGTTAGGAGGTTCCTGGGAGGCTGCTTAGCTGGGTCTGGAGCCAGCTGGCTTTGCTCTGTTCCCTGATGTCTCTGTGCCTGGTCACCAGGGAGGCTGAGTGAGGGGGTGTGAACAGTTGCCAGAAGCACCCCCTCCCTCCCTGGCCCGAGCAGCAGTGTCACAGCTGTAGTGAAAGTTTTCCCTGCAAAAGAAGAGCCTTGGGCACAGGATTGACCATAGCTCCAGGGGTTTAGGACTCCAGACCTGTGAAGGTGGAGGTGGCTCACCCCCTTCATGCAGGCCTTATATGGTCTCTGAGCCTTAGTTGATTTGGCCCCCCAAACCAAATCCAAAGCTTCTGGCCCGCCTTGTCAGAGACTTCCACCCTGTTCACATGTTGGGAATCCCTGGAATAAAATGTTTGTTCAGTGTAATGGAGATGGCATGTCCTGTGGGGAAGTCCCTTCCTAGAAGAGCTGCAGGACTCGGGGCAGCCCTGGGGACTGCTGAGTGGTGGGCTGAGGTGTGTGTAGCATCACTCTGCTGCCCTGCATTGGCCCAGGCTTGAAGGGCCAGCAGAGAAGGCATGAGCCGGTGGCCCTGGTGGTGGTAGCATCCACAGAGGTTGAGGTGGGGCTCACCAGATGGAAGCTTTGTGGGAAAGCATTGGCATCAATGTCAAGGCGCCCTGTTGCTTATACATCACTTGGAATTGAGCCTATTTGACTCAAGTTCCAATCCAATTCATCAGGTTTCAGTCCTGTGTGGGTTGAGGAGCGTTTTAGACAAACACATGAACAGCAACACAAGCCCATGCCTTGGATGCTAGGGGCCCCTAAAAGGGCAGGGGAGGCAGGCATTAGATGGAGGGATTTTTTTGCCACTAGAGGATGCTGTTGCCACCACCCTGGGGGCTGCTGTGAAATGACCTAGTGGGCATCTGTTCTCCAGAGCCCTCTTCCCCTGCCTGCCTCAAGATCTGAAGGCGCTGCTCACCCAGATGCAACCCCTGCAGGGCATTCCCCATCAGAACATCCCAGCCCCACATCTCCGTGGGACTAAAGGGAAGGCCTGTGGCGCCCTCTGCTGGAAGACTGGACTTTGAGGCACTGCAGTCAGTACCTAGAGGGGAGGACAGGGATGCTTGACCCCAGGAGGACAGAAGGAGTGTTCTTAAAGGAGTGACAGTGACTCCTTACCAGCCACGGCACTTGGCGGTTTCTGAGACATTTTAACATCCACAGCAGCAGACACTGATGCAGCCCCTGGGGCCACTTACCCATTAGATATGATAGGCCTAATGCTTGGGGGCCACCATTCATTAGAGACCCATGAAAATGTCTTCAGTTCTTTTAAAACCAAAAGAAGATAGTGAGTATAATCCAGCTGTGATTTTATTCATTTTTCTTCTAACGCAGTTTTACCATAGAATTTTAAATATATTTTTTTTTGTAGAGGAAGATAACCATGAAAGCAAAAGTGCCCAGTACCCACAAAAGTTACTGTGCAGCCCTGATAATACCTACTGTGTGCCAGGTGACATTTTACCAAAATTAGCTCATTTAATCCTGACAGCAACATGTGAAGCAAGTGCTACTGTTTCCCCCATGTTGTGGGTGAGAACACAGGCTCTGAGAGATGAGGTAACTTACCAGGGTGGCAACACTAGGAACAGAGAGGCCGGGACTTGAACCCACACATCGTAGCCTCCAGTTTGATGTTTATTTCTCCTCATACACAGCCTCCTGTGTTAGCGGGCACAATCTTATAGCGCTTGCTCTGCTGCCTGCTTCCCTCCATCCTTCCCCAGGCCCTGGCCCTACTCCGGAGTCCTCCCACCATCTTCCTTTCTTGGATTGGTCTGGGAGATGGCCATGCTTCTCCAGGAGTCCTCCAGGGGCCGCTGCAGCCCTGCTTTCCGGGTCTCTGTAAGTGGCACTGATGCCTGCTGCGGGCAGGCCCATGCAGGTGGCTCCTTTTTCTTTGCTGCTATATTCTGAGGACCTCTGGCCAGGGCCAAAGTCACAGGGAAACCCCATCCCCTGAATGGTTCTGGGACCTATCCAGCTCTGAGAGGCCACCATGCCAGTGAGGGAGGCCCAGAATAAGGTCACACCAGCCACAGCGCACGTTGACAGGAAACCTGAACTGAGGCTACACTGGCCACAGGGAGTCCTGGGGAAATGAGAAGGACGAGAGTGAGATGAAGTCTGGAGAAGTGCCCACCCCTGTAACACACATACACACACGCACACACACATGAGCTGAATTGTGTCACTTCCACTATATGTTGAACCTACAGTATCTCTGAATGTGACTGTATTTGGAGATAGGGTCTTTAAAAAGGTAATTAATTAAAACAAAGTCCTTATGCTGGGCCCTCAACCAGTGGGACTGGCGTCCCTTATTTTATAAGAGGAAATTAGGACATAGACATGTGTGCACAGAAGGAAGACTGTGAAGTCAGAGGAAGAAGGTGGCCATCTGCAAGCCAAGGAGAGAGGCCCCAGAACTAAAGCAACCCTGAGGGTGCCTTGATCTGAGACTTCCATCCTCTAGAACTGGGAGGAAATAAATTTCAGATGTTTAAGTCTCACCCAGTCCCAAGGAGTCTCTCTCTCTCTCTGTCACTGTCTCTCTGTCTCTGTCTCTCTGTCTCTGTCTCTCTGTCTCTCCTCTCCTCTCCTCTCCTCTCTCTCTCTCTCTCTCTCTCTCTCTCTCTCTCTCTCTCTCACACACACACACACACACACACACACACACACACACACACACACACCACTTAGTGGAAAAAACAAGGATCTTAGTACTAGATGAAGTAAGAATCAGGGTGGAGCCTTTCTTTTCTGTGTCACTCACTTACTGGTAGTCATCACAACTAAGCCATTTAATCTCTGGGAGCTGTGGTTTTCTCATCTGCATCTAACAAAACAGATGATCCCTGACTTAGGACTTTGCAACTTTAGGATGGTGATAGTGTGAAAGCAATATGCATCCAGTAGACTGAGTTTGTATGCATTCTGTACACTTCGGATTTTGATTTTTCCCCAGGCTAACGAGGTGCAGTATGATAGTCTCTTGTAATGCAGGGCAGCAGCAGTGAGCCCAGCTCCCAGTTAGCCCTGTGATCACAAGGATAAATAGCCCATATTCCACAGTATGTTGTGTTGACAGATAACTTTGCCTAACTGTAGGCTAATGTAAGTGTTCTGAGCACATTTAGGGTAGGCGAGGCCAAACGATGATGTTTCTGTAGGTTGAGGGTATTAAATGCATTTTCAACTCAGGATATTTTCAACTTATGAAGGGTTTATTGGGATGTAACTATTGTAAGTTGAGGAACATCTGTACTTACCTTGCTGGTTTGCTTTGAGGATTACATGAGATGAAATAATGTATTTCCAAGTGCTGGGTAAACTCTCAAATGCCATACAAATGGTTCTTACTATTAACACAATTATAGTTTGCACTGAACAATTTAGTACTTTTAAGCTATCTTGTGTTTTTTACTAATTGCTTTGTGAATTAGTCTTATCTTGCCTGTGATGTTGCCTCTCCCTTAAGGATAAAGTTCTTCTGTGCCCCTCCCCACCCCCACAGTGCTGATGCAGCTTTGGGCGTAGGGTTAGAGATTGACCTGGCCCAGCCAATGTGCCCCACAACAGGATCTGTTAGGGTCACTGGGGACCATATGCCACAGATTAGTCAGTAGTGGCTCTGCTAGTCAGTTAACAAACTATGTTAATTTGCAATGATGATGAGGATAGTACAATTCCTCTGTTGAGCACCAATGATGTGCTGAGACCCTTATAAAACACTTTCCAGACATTGATTCCCTTAATCCTTATGAGGAGTCTAGGAAGAAGTAGAGATGAGGGAATGCAGCTCAGAGAGGTAAGGTAACTTGTCCAAGGCCACACAGCCAGTGTGTGGTGGAGGAGGGATGTGTAGGCTGGTTATAGGATCCGTGAGCCTAACCACTTGGGTAGAGTACCATACCATGAGGAGTGCTTTGGGTCTGTTGCCTCCAAGTTTCCATCAAATCAGTGTGTGGTGGTCTGAAGGCTAAATGGGGAGGTAGAGGGTAGAGGAGAGGGCCCATCATTAGGAGAAGGGCCAGATGCTCTGGGGAGGGGGCATGGAGCCAGAAGCTTTGGGAAGAACTTCCCTCTGACTTAGGGTTGCATGTGGAACTGGGCTCCTCACAGTGAGGATGGCCGGGAGCAGGTGTCTGCTCAGAGGAGGGTGTTATTGTAGGAAGAAAGTGAGAGTGGTTCTGGGAATTTCCAGCTGCTGGCAGGGAGGCCCAGCTGGGTGGGCCCTGCAGGAAGAGTGGGGGAGATGGAGCCTTTGCTGAGTTTTCTCAGCTGTGGCCCAAGAGGAACATGGGGTGAGCAATATAGCGAGAGCAAGGCCATCAGCCTGCTGAAAAGAGGACAGGGTCATCTCAGTGTTCAGAGGTTGCTGCCTTTGCCCAAAAGAGTTTTCCTTCTGAGGTCTGCCCTTTCACATCCCACCCACCAGTCCTCCACTCCACAGCTGGGGGGCCTCCCAGGGGCCAGGGGCTGGGCAGATGCTGAGGGCCAGTGTGGTTACTTCCTAATATGTGCTGGACAGTGATGGATACCAGGGGAGAGGTAAAAATGAAGAAAAGATGTGACTGGCGTTGATGGAATTCCATGGCCATAACCAGGAGCTGCCCCATGGCTTGAGCAATGTGCTCTCCATTGCAGGCCCCAGGTGCCTCTTACCCTTCCACCCGTGCAGTGACCTTAGTGTTCCAGAGGCTGGTTTGGGGGTCTGTTCCCTGACTACTTACTCATTCCTCAAAGGCCACTGCCATAAACCCAGGCCCTAGTCTCACACCTAGCCTTCACTGTGAATGTTCAACTGGAGCAGAACCAGTAGGAGGAGCTGCAGGCCCAGAAAGATGCCTGGGTCAGGGCTGGGAGAGTGTGGACAACAGTCTGGGTCTTGAAAGGCTTGAAGTGTCCAGGGAGCCTTCTAGAGTCAGAACTATTTTCTTATCCTCAGTGGTGTGGTCATTGCAAAGATTTAACATAAACCAACATCCTGGAGGAGGCACAGGGCCTCCTGTTGCAGGCAGAAGTGTCTTTGAGGCTAGGGAGGGGGCTTCCTTTCCCTGAAAGGATGCTCAGGGAGCTGAGTAAACCAAGGCCAAGCCCTGTAATAGACAAAGTTGAGAATGGAGGCAGGGCTTGGACCGTTCAGGCCAGGGTGAAACTGCGGGAACCTCCCCTTGGTTTGGCCACCAGGGAGACCATGGAGGTGACCCTCTTGCCCTTTCCCTTCATCTCATCCCTGGTGTGGATCATTGTTTTCCTCCCCCTATCCCTTATCTGGAGAGTGCTTGCTTGTAAAATTGGCTCAATTCAGGCCATGAGGGTTTAGGTGGGTCGAGGGGAGCTCTGTGCAACGGTCCTACCACTAAAGGTCACCGTGACCTGCCACCTGCCCAAAGGGCTAAACACACCCTCCAAATTCTCCAAGCCCAAGATAAGCCCAGCAATGATTTGTGTGGCCAGAAGAGGGCAGCAGAGCACACCCAAGGTCCTCCCTCCAAAGAGGACTGACCACTTCTCTTCCTGCCCCCACCTCACCCCCAGCCCCACTCCCACAAAGTCTGACTTTGCTTTCTGGGACTTAGAGGCCTTGAAGGTTGTTGGTGGTGGTGGTTGTGGTGGTGGGGGGTGTGGAGAGGAAATTTGGCCCCAAATAGATATATATTTTAAATTCATTGCTTTTCAAATTTTATATTGGGACATCCCTCCTTTAAAAAAAAAAAATCACAGATACCTCTAATATTGTCTGAAACAGTTTTTGTTTTCATAATAAAGCTACTTAGACATGTGCAAACATAAAATTACCCATGAATTCCTTGTACTGATAGCTCCCATACAAGGATAAGCAGAAATGAACATTCAAATTAAATATGAACACATCTACAAACAAAATTTTAAAAATTCAAAACAATCTCATTCATAAATGCTATGTCATGTGCTGCCCTCAGAGCTCCAGTGCAGAGGGACTCTGGCACTTCATTCCTACAACGTGATTTTTGTTGTTGTTTATTCCGTATATTTATCTCCCATTTGTGGTGGAATAATTTTGCTCTTCCATCCTTTTCCTATTCTAACCACAGGGAAATAGCCCAAGCACAGCATCCTAAGCACATCCCACGTCACATGGTCTTCGCTTGGTGCCAGCTTGTTGTATATGTGTCCCTTCCATCTGCTTCTGCTTACTGGCTTGTGACAGTTGAGATAGTATTTTTAAGGTGGCCAGACTGATAATCCAGAAAATGTCGTTTTTCAGAAAAAAAAAAAAATCAAGGTGAAATCACCCCCCCACCCACCCTGCAGGCACACACACATGGTTGATAGAGTCCTGAAACAGCAAGAATGCATGCCTGGAGCACCATATGAGAAACATCATTCCCCGCCCCCAGCCCTTGCTTCTTACAGATGAGCAAACTGAGGCTCAGAGAGGTCACACCGATAATCAGGGTGGGGCAGCTGGAGAACTCAAGGGCCTCTCACTTTGTACAGCAGTGCCTCCTGTCAACACCCTCAGGCAGCCCAAGACAGGCGGGGCTCTGGGAAAGG
This sequence comes from Aotus nancymaae, assembly GCF_030222135.1. Lineage (NCBI taxonomy): Eukaryota > Metazoa > Chordata > Mammalia > Primates > Aotidae > Aotus > Aotus nancymaae. Next base: position 13,349,533 of record NW_026988429.1, read on the forward strand.
AGCCCTGGGGATGTTCAAAGTGATTGGCCATCCCAGTTTGGGGTTGACTTTTGTGCAGGTTTCAAGCAGCCATCTTCCAAAGCTCAGAAAATGAAAAAAATTGTATAGAGATAGTCACTGCTGCAGATAGGAAGACTTTGTCTCAGATCTCCCTGGAAACCCTAAATCTCTGGCCTCCAGGTTTGGCAAGAAGGCCCAAGCAAGGGCTCTGTGTGTATTCTCATTTAGTGAATTTTTTTTTTGAGATGGTGTCTCTGTCACCCAGGCTGGAGTATAGTGGTGCAGTTTTGGCTCACTCCACCTCCTGAGTTCAAGCGATTCTCTTGCCTCAGCCTCCCAAGTAGCTGGAATCACAGGTGCACACCACTACGTCCAGCTAATTTTTATATTTTTAGTAGAGATGGGGTTTCTCCATGTTGGCCAGGCTCGTCTCCAGCTCCTGACCTGTAATGAAAGGTTACCACTTCCTTCAGATATACATGTCGGCAGCAAACCAGTTAATCCTAGCAACACCTGTGTCTTTGTCAACAATAGAAACCACAGGCCTTTTCACATGACATTACAGCAGTTGTGGGTGCCTTGAAATACCATTAACTCTCATCATCACTACTTTGATATATTATTAGACCTGACACCATATTGTGTTTTTAATTATCAATAAAGAGCATATGTTTCTGTGTTCAAATATTTTAAAATATTTTCATAACTGTCTTTCAGTATAATTGGTTTCCTTTCTTCTACCATGTATTTTATTTTATCCTTTTGAAAATATTCTAGACTTTCAAAAAAGTTCATGACACAAGAGAATACCCTTTGGGGGAAACACATCTGTAAAGAGTTACCTTTTTTTTTTTTTTGAGAGAAGGTCTCACTCTGTCACAAGGGCTGAAGTGCAGTGGCACGATCTCAGCTCACTGCAGCCTCAACCTCCCTGCTCAAGTGATCCTCCCACCTCAGCCTCCTGAGAAGCTGGGACTACAGGCTCATGCCGTCATGCCCAGCTAATCTTCATATTTTTGGTAGAGATAGGTTTTTGCATGTTGCCCAGGCTTGTCTTGAACTCCTGAGCTCAAGCCATCCACCCATGCTGGCCTCCCAAAGTGCTGGGATTATAGGCATGAGCCACGATGCCCGGCCAAGAGTTACCATTTCTTGTGTATCAACTATAAATTGAGCACATCTGGGTTCTTTAGGTGTATTATCTCTAAATCTTGCAACAAAGAGGTGTACTTTTTTTTTTTGAGACAGAGTCTCAGTTTGTTGCCCAGGCTGGAGTGCAGTGGCGCAATCTGGGCTCACTGCAACCTCCACCTCCTAGGTTCAAGTGATTATCCTGCCTCATCCTCCTCAGTAGCTGGGATTACAGGCGCACACCACCATCCCTAGCTAATTTTTGTATTTTTAGTAGAGACAGGGTTTCACCATGTTGGTCAGGCTGTCTCAAACTCCTGACTTTGTGATTTGCCTGCCTCAGCCTCCCAAAGTGCTGGATTACAGGTGTGAGCCCCGTGCCCGGCCTAGAGGTATACATTATTATTCCCCCTTTTATACATGAGGAAACTGAGGCTCAGAGAGGTGCCTAATATCACATATGCTATAAAACATAATAAACATGTCACATATTATTATGGAAATATGGAAAAAATGAAACTAGATAAATGACTGTTTTTGTTCACTGCTATGTCATCCATGCTTGGGGTTTCCTAGATGCTCAGCAGAGGTTTGTTGAATGACAGGATGGAAAGATATCTAGTAGCCCTACTAGGCATGGGACGGGAAATCCTTCAAAGGAAAGATGAGGGTCAGGATGAGCCCTGGGATTCTGGGAGGTGCTGGGCTGGTGTAAACCAATCATGATATCCCATCCTCTATGATAGTTTCAGAAATGGCCTGTTACCTGGTTCCGGCCCATGAGATGGGGAAAACTCATTCAGGACCGTCTCTGCCTCTTGACATTGGGGTGAAAGCTAGTGCAAGTTGGAGCCCCTGCCACCTTGTCCACCATAAAGATGGCAGAGCAGAGGTGAGGGGGCAAGGGCCTTGGTGATGGTGAGAACCTCTGAGCTGAGCAGCCCCGCAGCTTCTCACCTCTGCACTTTTTGTCAGAGAGACAAAGAGGCTAGTTATATTTGAGCCCATTTTAGTTGAGTTTTCCGTACCTTGCAGCTAAGGCATCCTAAGTGACAGATTGTGTGTGAAGAGGGGGATAGGGTCATCCTGAGAATGGCATTTGTGGTGTGATATGGCTGCATTCTTTTTCTTTTTTTTTATTGCATTTTAGGTTTTGGGGTACATGTGAAGAACATGCAAGATTGTTGCATAGGTGCATATGTGGCAGTGTGATTTGCTGCCTTCCTCCCCTTCACCTATATGTGGCATTTCTCCCCATGGTATCTCTCCCCAACTCCCCACCCTGCGCTGTCACTCCCCTATATCCCCCCTACAGACCCCAGTGTGTGATGCTCCCCTCCCTGTGTCCATGTGTTCTCATTGTTCAACACCCGCCTATGAGTGAGAACATGTGGTGTTTGATTTTCTGTTCTTATGTCAGTTTGCTGAGAATGATGGTTTCCAGGTTCATCCATGTCCCTACAAAGGACGCGAACTCATCATTTTTGATGGCTGCATAATATTCCATGGTGTATATGTGCCACATTTTTCCTGTCCAGTCTATCATCGATGGGCATATATTTTTTTTTATTGCATTTTAGGTTTTGGGGTACATGTGAAGAACATGCAAGATTGTTGCATAGGTGCATATGTGGCAGTGTGATTTGCTGCCTTCCTCCCCTTCACCTATATGTGGCATTTCTCCCCATGGTATCTCTCCCCAACTCCCCACCCCATGCTGTCCCTCCCCTATTTCCCCCCAACAGACCCCAGTGTATAGTGCTCCCCTCCCTGTGTCCATGTGTTCTCATTGTTCAACACCCGCCTATGAGTGAGAACATGCGGTGTTTGATTTTGTGTTCTTGTGTCAGTTTGCTGAGAATGATGGTTTCCAGGTTCATCCATGTCCCTACAAAGGATGCGAACTCATCGTTTTTGATGGTTGCATAATATTCCATGGTGTATATGTGCCACATTTTCCCTGTCCAGTCTATCATCGATGGGCATTTGGGTTGGTTCCAGGTCTTTGCTATTGTAAACTGTGCTGCAATGAACATTCCTGTGCATGTGTCCTTATAGTAGAACTATTTATAATCCTTTGGATATATACCCAGTAATGGGATTGCTGGGTCAAATGGAATTACTATTTCTAGGTCCTTGAGGAATCGACATGGCTGCATTCTAAAGAGCTGGTGCTTTATCCCAATAGGTGATGGCTTGGGGTGGATGGTCTGGGGGACTGAATGATCAGAAAAAGGGGTGCGGTGGCTCACGCCTGTAATCCCAGTACTTTGGGAAGCCAAGGTGTGTGGATCAGCTGAGGTCAGGAGCTTGAGGTGAGCCTGGCCAACATGGCACAACCCCATCTCTACTAAAAATACAAAAATTAGCGGGCACCTGTAGTCCCAGCTACTTGGGAGGCTGATACAGGAGAATCACTTGAACCTCGGAGGTGGAGGTTGCAGTGAGCTGAGATCACGCCATTACACTCCAGCCTGGGTGACAAGAGTGAAACTACTCTGTCTCCAAAAAAATAAAAAGAAGAAGGAGGAGGAGAAGGAAGTGGAAGAAAAGGAGGAAGAAGAAGGAGGAGGAAGAGGAAGAAGAAGAAGAAAAGAAGAAGGAGAAGGAGCAGGGGCCGAAATGGAGTGATTTATGATCTAGGACTTTGTAGGCAGTGTGGAGGATGGGATAGTGCAAAGTGATAAGTAAATGGTTAAAAAAGGTAAAATGGTGCAAATATGGTAAATAAGCAAATTGGGAATGCGCCTTATTCTGCTCTCAGCTTGATGAAAAAGAGGAATAAAACAAGTAAGCATGTTCATATTAGAGATTTATTGTAAAACTCAACTTCCAGGGAATGCGTTTGAGTTGGTTGGTGCAGTCTCACGGACCTCACGGAGGATAGGCTGCTGAGGAGGAGGCTGGAATGGTGGCGTTGAGACCCTGTCAGCACCAGCAATGACATCGGCATCTTCAAAGAAAGCATCACAGTCTCCTCAGTGCCATTTTACTGCCAGGAATCTTCCCTTCTAGTCCTTAGAATTTTTTGAAAATTGTTAATTTTTCTGTGATTTAAGTGATTACTCCTAATGAACCTTCATACCTCATTTTCTCTACGCAGACATTTTCAAGTGTATAATACATTGGTATGAACTGCAGTCATCATGCGGTATGATAGATCTCTTGAACTTGTTCTTCTTTCTAATTGAAACCTCATTTTTTTCTAGATGAAAGAAAGCATGCTATGTTTTGGCATAGCTTTAGGTCGATGGTTCTAAAGCACAGAGACCTGTCCTGGGGACAGAGGTGATGTTTGTGTGGATGGAGGAGTAGCCTGGGAGTCAGGAGGCCTCCTGGCTCCTGCCCCTGCTGCTATCTGGTTGGGTGCCCTCCAATACCTCATCACCTGTCTGCGCTGTAGGGACCTGTCTGCAAATCTGGGGCTGGGCTATTCACAGCCCCATGTCCTCTGCTTTTTTTCTCAGTCCCCATGCCCTTGGACTCTCACAACCCTTCGTTGGACTGCATCTTTTGCTTGCGCTGGTCCTTCAGAGGGAGAGGATGGGATTCCTCAGAACAAAAAGTGCTGTTCTCCATGTCAGATCTGGTGTCAATAGACAGTTGAACATCCAGTATTTGGCAGCTTGGTAAACACAGAGATGCATACTAAAGAAGGTAGGCCCTGGACAGAAGAGCTGTACACACACATGCACACATTCACACACACAATCTTACACATTCATACATGTATATTCATATGATGTGCACACAAACACACACAGAGACAGACACACGCACACACCAACAGATGGACAGACACAGACATGCACACCCAGATGCACACACACAGACGTGTACACATACACACACACATACAGTCACACAGACACAGAGACACACACAGAAACAGACACACAAAGACATGCACACACACACACACAGATGCGCACACGTGCACACACACATACAGACGGACACACACACACATACACACACACTCAGGCATGAAGGAGTGGGAGCACTAGGTAATTTCCTGTGATGGTTCTGAAAACTCATTGATACAGTGTTGGGCACTTAGTGAAAACTTCCTAGAGAGAGTGAGTCAAATATGTTACTAAAGGGTGGTAGGTTTTGGCTAAGGGAGGTCCCCAGCTGTTGTAGGCTGAAGAGTGTCTCTTCCCTCTCCAAAATTCGTATGTTCAAGTTCTAACCCCAGTACTTCAGAATGTGACTGTGTTTGAAGATAGGGTCTATAAAGAGCTGACTGTAGTAAAATGAGGTCATTAGGATGTACCCTAATCCAACATGACCCATGTCCTTATAAAGAAGAAGTTTGGGCACAGTCATGTGTAGAGGAAAGGCCAGGTGAAGACACAGAAAGAAGATGGCCACCAGCAAGCCAAGGAGAGAAGCCTGGACCAGATCCTTCCCTCATGACCCTCAGAAAGAACCATCCCTGCTGACACCAACACCTTGACTTGAACTTCCAGTGTCCAGAACAGTGAGATGATAAATTCCTGTTGTTTAAGTGGCTCAACTGTGGTACTTTGTAATGGCAGTCAAATCCTAGTTGACTAAAACACCAACCAAGAGGCAAAGCATGCAGAAAATCACTCAGAGAGATTGGAATGTAGTAGAGATCAGGCTGTCTTGATGAGGGAAGGGAAAGGACGCAGCTCCTGTGTGCCGGGCAGGTGCAGGACACACGACCCCATGCGAGGCGCCCCAAACACTGCTTTCAGATGAGAAACCAGAGGCTCTGAATGCCAAAGACCACACTGCCAGGTCGTGGCTTCCCTTTGCCTGTTGTTCACCTCCCTTCCCAGCTGTCATCATCATCATGATCGTTGTCATTTTGACTGGACATGTGCTGCTCACTGTGGCCCACATCCAAAAAGTCTCACTTTGCTGACCTTCCCACCTGTCCACGGATATTTACTCAGCTGTGTAATAGATACCGTGATGCTCCACCCAGATTCCCTCTTTGGGGTCTACACACCTATTTATCCTACCAGCTGCTCACAGCTTACAGCTGCATCCCTTGCTGGGCATTGCCCTGGGTGGCAGGGAGCTGCCTCACCTAAGGCTACACCTCCTCCCAGGGGTCCAGGCTGGGATAGAAAGGACAGCTCCCGGCTCCCTGCAGGACTGAGTCCTCTATTGCAGATGCTTTGTGGGTCACCTTTCTACCTGTCCTGCCATCCTCATTTCCTTGCAGGTGTGTCTCCTGAGAGTACGTTCCACAAAAGTCTTGGCACACAAATTTCCATCTCCATATTATGGAGACTCCACTTCCATCTGAGAAGCTCCATTCTGGAAAGAGCCCTGGCAGGAAGTCAGCACTCTGGGTCCCTGCACTCATTCCACTTAAGACAGCCTCATGACCAGAGGCAAGACTTCCCCTCCCTGGGCTCAGGAGCCTGATCTGTAAAAGTGCCATGGCTTTTTCAGCCTTTTCCTCCAAAGTTCAGTAGAGGAGAGAGAGCACGACAACACAATCCACCTGCCCTGGTGGTGCAGCTGTTTACAGGGTCTAAACCATCCATGCACGTTTCCGTGCCATTCTTCGTCATGAGTTGAACTGTGACCCCATAAAAGATGATGGAGTTCTAACCGCCAGGGTCTATGAATGTGACCTTATTTGGAAAAAGGGTCTTTGCAGATGATGAAGTTTAAGATGAAATCATTAGGCGGATTCCCAGTCCCATATGACCAGTGTCGTTATGAAAGGGAGGCATTTAGACACGAAGACAAACATAGAAGGAAGATGATGTGAAGACAGGGAGAATGCCAGCTGCAAAACCAGGATTGCCTGGGCTACCAGAAGCTGGAGACAGGTCTGGGACAGATTCTCCCCCAGAGCCCTCAAGGGAAGCCAAGCCTGCTGACACTTTGATTTCAGATTCTGGCCTGCAGAACTGTGAGACAATGCAAGTTTGTTGTTTATGCCACCCAGTTTATAATAGTCATGGCAGCCCCAGGAAACTAATAACTCCTTAAAGTATCTTTCTGTCTTAGTAAATACAAATATAAAAATGTTTTCCTTCGGGAGCAGTGGCTCACACCTGTAATCCCAGCACTTTGAGAGGTCCAGGTGAGAAGATCACTTGAGTCCAGGAGTTCAAGACCAGGCTGGGCAACATGGCAAAACCTTGTCTCTACAAAAAACATACAAAAATTAGCTGGGTGTGGTGGTGTGTGCCTGTAGTCCCAGCTACTTGAGAGGCCAAGGAACCCAGGAGGTGGAGACTGCACTGAGCTATGATCACACCACTGTACTCCAGCCTGGTCTACAGAGTGAAACTCTATCTCAATTAAAAAAAAAAAGTTTTTCCTTCAACTCTTCAAGTAAAATTTATGTCCCTACAAGATACCCATGCTCAGTCTATGGCCTGAAGAGCTCCCAGTGGCTCTACCACCTATTTGGAAAGATGTGGGCTTGGATTCAGGCAAGTCATTCATTCATTCACTCATTCATTCAACAATTTTTTAAGGTGCATCAGCAACAAGCCAGGCATGGTCTTTGGCATACATATATAACAGATAAAGTCCACACCCCTCTGGAGCTTTCATTTTGGAGAGATCAGGAAGCAGGCAAGCGAGAAGTCAATAAATCAGCAAGTAATTCCAGAGCAAGGAAAGTAGGCAAAAGGGCAAAGCTGTGATGGGGACAGAGAGGCACAAGGCCAGCTTTGGAAGGGGTGGTCAGGGGAGGTCTCTGAGCTGCCAAACCAAGAATGAAGGTTAGATAGCCAATCACAGGACCACTCCAGGAGGAAGTCACAGGCCAGAGCAGGGGCTTAGGGCTGGGGAGGACCTGGGGCGTTTGAGAATCCCAAAGAAGGTAAGTGTGATTGTGGCCATGTCCTCAAGGACGGTGGGATGAGAGGAGGTCCCTGAGTCTATAGGGACCCCATCAGGCAGACCCTTGTAAGTTCCAAGAGGGGCTTGGATTCTCTTCTAAACAGTGAGACAGAATGGTTTAATCTGCATGTTTAAAAGATGAGTCTGTACTATATAAGCCAGTAATTTCCCTTCTGGGTATATACCCAAAGAATTGAAAGCAGGGACTCAAACAGATATTTGAACATCCATGTCCACAGCAGTATTACCTACGATCGCCAGACGGAAGCAACCCAAATGTCCTTCAACAGATGAATGGACAAACCAAATTCAGTATATACACATGGCGGAATATTATTCAGCCTTAAAAAGGAATGACACTGTGGCATATGGATGAATCTATGCCACAAATTCATCCATCCTTTTCATTTGTTGAAAGGACAAATATTGTATGATTGATTCTACTTTTATGAGGGTCCTAGAGTAGTCAAATTCATAGAGGCAGAAAGGGGACTACGTGGTTAGAAGGGGCTAGGGGGAGGGGAGAATGGGAAGTTTCATGGGTATGGAGTTTCAGTTTGGGATGATGAAAACGTTCTGGAGATGGATGGTGGTGATGATTTTATGACAGTGTAAATGTACATAATGCCACAGAACTGTACACTTAAAAAAGGGTTAAAATGGACCAGGTGCGGTGGCTCATGCCTTTAATCCCAGCACTTTGGGAGGCCGAGGCGGGCGGATCACGAGCTCAGGATTTCGCCTAGCCCAGCCAATATGGTGAAACCCCGTCTCTACTAAAAATACAAAAATTAGCCGGGCGTGGTGGTGAGCACCTGTGGTCCCAGCTACTTGGGAGGCTGAAGCAGGAGAACTGCTTGAACCTGGGAGGCAGAGGTTGCAGTGAGCTGAGAGTGCACCACGCCACTGCACTCCAGCCTGGGCGACAGAGCAAGACTCTATCTCAAAAAAAAAGCACGGGGGGGTGGTTAAAATGGTAAATTTTATGTTATGTGTATTTTACCGCAATTTAAAAAAGCAAAAAGCTCCGTTTGGTTGCACCTTGCAGAGGGGAGGGAGACGCAAGCTAGAGTAAAGCGGTCGGCCCGGGCCGGATCCCCAGTGCTCCTTGCATTATCCGGCTGGCTCCAGGCCGTCGTCCATCCAGAGATCGTGCGGAGGTCCCAGCACTTTGGGTGTTGAAAGTGCAGCAAAGGCCAGGAGTTAGGGGGCTCGGCTCAAAGCTCCCCACATTTGAAATGACACTGCAGCCTTGCATCTAGTTGTCATCTGTGGCTAAAACCGGGAGGCTGCGGGGCGGAGTCCTGGGACCACCAGCTGCTGCTCAGACCCCTTCCCACCTCCTGGAATGGAGCATCCTGATCTCCTGATCCGCATCAGAAAACTCCTGCAGGCTCTTTCCTGCACCCGGCCCCTGGCGCTGCCTGGGCAGGCCCAGCACGGGGGAATCACCTTGCCCTAAAAAAAAAAAAAAAAAAAAAAAAAGGCGAGAGAGGGAGAAAAGCAGCACAATTAAAATCTTAGTGTATGAATAATTACATTTTAAAAATCCCCACTTTTTTTTACATCAAAAGGAATTCTGTAATCAGAGGTTTAATTTGCAGATTTAGTGGCATTTGGCAGGTTAAAAGTAGGTGCTGTGAAGTGAGTAAGCGTGGGATTTGAGGCTGGAAGCAAAGAATGGGGGGATCTGCTCGGCCAGAAATCCCAGCTTTGAGCCGCCTCTGAGCTTCGCAGCCGCACTTCCTCTGCCCAAGCCGCCCTCAACCGAGCTGCTGCGCGGGGGCGGGAAGGAGGTCCCTCAGGAAGAGGGACAGAGTCCAGAGCTCCAGTCCTGTGGCCTCACTTCCTTCTTCTCCTTCAAAATAGATTTATTGTTTTTTTCTTCTGTTATTTGCTCATTGAAAAAAAGAAATCTGAAAATATAAAAAAGCAAAAAGCAAAAGAAAGAAAACGAAGATCACCTGTAGTTCCGCTGCCTGGAAGGTGGAGTCCTTTTCCTCTTTCCTAAGATAATGTGGATAAAATTCCATCGCCAGCTGGACTGAGCTTCACAAAAGCATAGCTGTAGTATTCGACTTTTCCTTTCCCTCTTCTCTTCTGAGAGTCTCCCTCTCTTTCCTTCCCCAAGGGAAAATTAAATAAAAACAAAACAGGAACTTTCACAGATTAAAGTGGGAAATGGAGGTTTTTGCCCAAGAAACTTCCCAGAGGAGATGCCTTGTGGAAGGGGTTTGGAGCAGGGCAGTCCCTGGGGGTGGGGCTAGCGGGCAACAGAGAAAGGGAACCCCGGGTGGCCTCCCACAGGGAAGGGAAGGAAAAGAGGCAGGAGTGAGTGGTGTCCATCCCCTGGGTCAGCCCGTTGCTGCGGGCAGGCAGCCCAGGAAGGGGAATCTTGGGTCAGGTGACATTCCTTCAGGAGGCCATTTCCACGTAGGGACCAGAGTGCTGGCTGTCCACAAAGAACTCCCAAGAGCTGGGGGTGTGCCCTTCAGCCCCAAGGACGGGTGTGTGTGTATATGCGAGAGAGCGGGATGGGGGTGGGGAGAGAAGGTGCACCGCACCTGGTCCATTTTAACCCTTTTTAAGAGAGAGAGAGGAGGAGGAGGAGTAGGGGGGAGGTAGAAAAGAGAGGGAGAAAAGAGAGAAGAAGGGAGAGAGAAGAGACAGAGAAGAGAGAGGAGAGGGACACAGAGAGACAGGAAAGAGAGGACAGAGAGAGAGAGAGAGACAGGAGAGAGAGAGAGAGAGAGAGGAGACAGAGGAGACAGGAGAGAGAAGAAAGAGGCGAGAGAGAGAGAGAGAGAGAGAAAGAGAGAGAGGACTTATGTCATTGTGAAATACTTTTTACAAGTACAGTGTACTGGGGGACATGAAGATGATTAAAATGTAATAATGCTATTGGATCACACTAGAGAGCAAAACATGGCCTCACAGATTCTTTGCAGCAAGAAGTTATCAAAGGGAAGTTTATATTTTTACTTTAGAATAGAATTGTGAAATTACAGAAATTAAACTATTTTTATTTTGTTAATAACTAAATAGATCAAGATTTTAAAAACATAGGAATATCTTTTGTTATAAAGTATGATCCCTACAAATTTTTTAAATTCAAGTATTTATCTTTGCATTACTTAAAAACCATGTTTCCATTTAATATAAGGAGAAAGGTGACTGCTTTGGATCTTTGTTATCAGGGTCAATATCAAGTCTATTTTCTTATTTTATTTTTCTCACCAGCACAATGTAGCAAATAAGAAAAGATCAACTGCCTGTTTTGCAATATTTGTACAGTGCTTTATTATTATTTTTAGCAATTAGTTATTTCATTTTGGACAGCTCTCTTCCCAGCTTTTTAGAAACCGAAGGGTCTCTCTTCATTTGGAGGCTGCCTGACTTTGTGATTGTCTGTCAGAACCAGTTTGGGAGCACATGATTCTGCTTTTTACAAAAAAACTTCCTATAGAATTACTATATGACCCAGCAATTCCACTTCAGGGTATATATCCACAGGAATGAAAATCAGTTTGCTGCAGATAGATGTCTGTATTCCCATGTTCATTGCAGCACTATTCATACTGGTGAAGTTATAGAATTAAACTAAGTGTCCATCAACAAATAAATGGGTAAAGAAAATGTGGTATATATACACAATGGAATACTAGTCAGCCTTAAACAAGATGGAAATTCTGTCATTGGAAGCACATAGATAAACTTAGAGAAATTTTTGTTTGTTAAGTGAAATAAACCAGGCACAGAAAAACAAATATCACACGTTCTCACTCATATGTTACAGTGATAAGGTTTGCTCTGTGCCCCCACCTGAATCTCATCTTGAATTGTAACTCCCACAATTCCCACTGTCGTGGGAGGAACCCAGTGGGAGGTGATTGAATTATGGGGGCAGCTCTTTTCTGCACTGCACTGTTCTCATGAAAGTGAATGAGTCTCACAAGATCTGATGATTTTAAAAAATGGGAGTTTGCCTGCACAAGCTCTCTCTTTGCCTGCTGCCATCCATGTAAGACGTGACTTGCTCCTCCTTGCCTTCTGCCATGATTGTGAGGCTTCCTTAGCCATGTGGAACTGTAAATCCAATTAAACATTTATTTTGTAAATTGCCCAGTCTCAGGTATGTCTTTATCAGCAGTGTGAAAACAGACTAATACAGGGAGCTACATCAAAACATCACATTGTGTCTCATAAATATATACAATTATTATCTGTCAATTAAAAATAAAATAAAATTATTCTTCTAAAGCCATGAAAATTATGAGGCAGTAGAAATGTTTAGGATACAAGAAATACTTAATGGCGCCACAGATATATTTGAATTGTATGAGTCTGAACATGCAGCATAGGCTGATAATGATCATTTAAGAATCAAACAGCACAAGGATTAATTATTATATGCCCCACATATAGATAGAGCTGCACTGGATGCCACATGTTTATGATCAGGTAACGCTGCCTGGCATTCTTCAGTAAGGCACACTATTTTTTTGATTGTTTCAATAGGTTTTTGGGGAACAGGTGGTGTTTGGTAACATGAATAAGTTCTTTGGTAGGGATTTCTGAGATTTTGGTGCACCCATACCTGAGCAGTGTATACTGTACTGAACGTGTAGTCTTTAACCCCTTCCCATCCTTTTCCCTGAGACCCCAAAGTCCATTATATATATGTGTGTGTATATATATATATATATATTTTTTATTTTTATTTTTGAGATGAAATTTTGTTCTTGTTGCCCAGGGTGGAGTGCATGATCTCAGCTCACTGCAACCTTCACCACCTGGGTTCAAGTGATTCTCCTGCCTCAGCCTCCCAAGTAGCTGGGATTACAGGCACCCACTACCACACCTGGCTAATTTTTTTTGTATTTGTAATAGAGATGGGGTTTCACCATGTTGGCCAGGCTGGTCTTGAACTCCTAACCTCAGGTGATCCACCAACCTCGGCCTCCCAAAGTTCTGGGATTACAGGTATGATCCATCACGCCTGGCCTACTGTGTTATTCTTATGCCTTTGCATCTTCATAGCTTAGATCCCACTTATGAGTGAGAACATATGATAGTTGGTTTTCCATTCCTGAGTTACTTCACTTGGAATAATGGTCTCCAATTCCATCCAGATTGCTGCGAATGGCATTATTTCATTCCGTTTATGGATGACTAGTATTTCATGGTATATACCACAGTTTCTTTATCTACTCATTGATTGAAAAGCGTATTATCACATAATAATATCAATGGCACCTATATAAATGATGAGTATTTTTCTTAGGTAGAGATTTAAAAATTTTTTAGAGCAAAAGTATAGCTAATATAGCTTTGAGGGACTTTTTTGTACGTGAAACATCTATTAACATCCCATGGGACACAAGCTGCACTTTAGCTCCCGTGATAAATTGGTGAAATCATGCTTAATGTGAAATCATGCTAATTTCACCTGAAGTGCAAAAAAAAAAAAAAAAAAACAGCAAATACTCTGGATGCTGTGGTAAAAGACGTGCTCTAGAGTATAGGCGAAAGGTCATGAAAGATTCAAGGACCTGCTATGTTGATAAAGTTTTTAAGGGTCTAGTGGTTTGGAACATGGTCAGGATATTCCCTCCAAAGTAAAAGACAACCTATTGTACATTAAAACTCCTACTGCTATGAAAGATAAATAGTACTTAATAGATATCTTGGGGTTTTGGAAGCTGTATATTCCATACTTAGGAATACTGGTGTGACCCATTTATCAGTTGATATGGAGGCCACTAGCTTTGAGTGGGGTCCAGAGTGAAAACAGGCTCTGTAGCAGGTTCAGACTATAGTAACCTAGAAGATTACATGATGTGAAGCATATCTGTGGCAGAGAAAGAGGGGAAGATGACATCTGGAGCTTCCAGCAAACTCCCATGAGAAAGTGGCAGCACAACACTTAGAGTTGTAGAAGGTCAAGGCATTTGCAACAGAGAATTATACATCATCAGTTCAAGAACAGCTCCTGACATGTTACTAGGCCTTTGTAGAAACTGAGTCTCTGACCATGGGAACTCAAGTAGTCATGAGGCCATGGGCTGGCTATTGTTAAAGCTACCAAGTCCCAAGTTGGCAGGAGGGAGGAAAATGGGCTGGGCAGCAGAAATCTATCATAAATGAAAGTGATACACTGGAGACTGGATCTATGCAGGTTTGGGTAAGGGGCAAGTAAGCTACACACATAGATGGTCCTGGCATCCATATCCCTTAAGTGCATCTTCCTCAGCTCACACCTATGGTCTTGGGCAGGAGGGAGGGTGCTCTCTATGACCAGCTGACAGAGGAGGAAAAAGTTAAATCTTGGTTCGTGCATAAGTCAGCTTAGTGGTAGCTGCAGGACCAAAGTGGACTGTGGATGCACTACAGCCTCTCTCAGCATGGCCCTAAAAGACAGCAGTCAGGAGACCTCCCAATGGACACCTGGTGTAATATGATGTAATATGATATACACATTAGATCTCTGTCTCTGGTTCCTGGCACCACAACTCCTAAAAATCCTTGGAATCTCCAGAATAAGAATGTCTTTGGCATGCTAATTAGATGACTAGTGGTCCCTAGATAGCTTCAGGATTGGGGCTGGTCACCAGAAGAATTTCAGCCCACCCCTCAAACTCTGGAGACAGGAGAGAGGCTGAAGGTTAAATTGATCACCAGTAGCCAATGATGTGATCAATCATGCTCACATAATGAAGCCTCCATAAAACTCCAAATGAACAGGTTTGCAGAGTTTCAAGATAGCTGGACACATGCCTGGAGGGTGGTGCACCCAGGTAGGGCATAGAAGCTCTGTGTCCCTTTTCTCCTGTACCTTGCCCTATATGGCTGTTCATCTGTATCCTAGGTAATATCCCTTATAATAAACCAGTAAATGTAAATGTTTCCCTGAACCTTTCTAGTAAATGAATTCAACCTACAAAGTGGGTGATGGGAACACTGATTTATAACCTGTTAGAAGCATAGGTCACAACCTCGAGCTTGCAATTGGCATCTGAAGTTGGGGAGTCTTGTGAGGCTGAGCCCTCAGCCTGTGGGATCTAACTCCTGGTAGACAGTGTTAGAATTGAATTTAATTATAGGACACCCAGTTGGGGTCTGCTGGAGAATCGCTTGGTTGGTAATGTGAGGAAAAATCCCCATGTGCATGTTGGTGACTTTTCTCCATTCCACGAATGCAGGTGAAGTGTTCTGTGTTAACTGTATAGGAAAAGAAAAAAAAATACTTTTTTTTCCTGTATCTCTTACATCCGGCCATTTTCTTTTTGTGGACAGAGAAATTGCCTAAGTAAAGAGTAAATATAGACTTCTGGACTGTGGTGAATTGCTTGGCTGGCTTGTTAGGAATCTAAAAGAAGCAACATTGGAAGATCAGGGACAAAGAAGTTTGGAGAAAAGGTCTGTGGACAGATCTGTGGGAATGGGCCCAAAGTATAAGGATTTTTTTTTTTTTTTTTTTTTTTTTAGACGGAGTCTTGCTCTGTCTCCCAGGTTGGAATGCAGTGGCTCAATCTTGGCTCACTGCAAACTCTGCCTCCTGGGTTCAAGCAATTCTCCTGCTTCAGCCTCCTGAGTAGCTGGGATTACAGGCACCTGCTACCACGCCCGGCTAATTTTCTACTTTTAGTAGAGACGGGCTTTTTCCATGTTGGCCAGGCTGGTCTTGAATGCCCGACTTCAGGTGATCTGCCCGTCTTGGCCTCCCAAAGTGCTGGGATTACAGGCGTGAGCCACTGCACCCAACCAGGTGTGAGGATCTTTATATTGACCCCTTAATGCTCAGCAAGGAGCTTTCACTGCCAAAGAGGGGACTAA
This sequence comes from Aotus nancymaae, assembly GCF_030222135.1. NCBI lineage: Eukaryota > Metazoa > Chordata > Mammalia > Primates > Aotidae > Aotus > Aotus nancymaae. The sequence goes on from NW_026988429.1 coordinate 13,365,346, forward strand.
ACAACTGAGCAATTAGGATCACTCAGCCAATAGATCTCAGCCTACTTCTGTCCTCAGCCAGCTCAGTGTTTGCACAATGGCTCATGAACAGTAATCCTGGTGGCAGAGATGGAAGTCATACCTGGGACCAACAGCATGGAAATCATCACACCAAGCCTATTTCCTGCTTTCCATAAATATCTATGTGACCTAAATCTGATCCTGCCTCTAGAACCAAATACTAGTTTACAGGAAATACAGAGGAGGGAGAAGAGAGAAGAACACTTAAGTCACACCAGAGGGATCCAATCAGGAAAATCCAAACTGTGAGTAACTCCGTAGAACAAATGCCTGAATTTCTTCAACAGATAAATTGCAGGATGAGATAGAGTATAGATTAAAAGACTATTTAAAAATTTATCAACAGATTACAATGTGTGGTCCTTACTCAGATCATGATTTTTTTAAAAAAGGGAAAAATTCCAAACAATTGGAAATATGAACCCCAAAGAGATATTTGATGATATTAAAGAGTTATATTTAATTTTGGGGGTATGATAATAGTATTGTGATTTTGTTTTGAAAAGAGAGAAGAATCTTAATCTTTGATACACACCAAAATATTTACAAATGAAATAATACAATGGCTGGGATTTGTTTCAAATAAAACTAGAAGGAGAACTCGGCTGGAGTATATATAAGGTACCACTGGCCAGGGGTTGATGACTGTTGTCAGGGATGAATAATAGGTAATCAGGATGTATTATTTATTTCTTGTCCTGCTATTAAAAAATACTCGAGACTGGGTAATTTATAAAGAAAAGAGGTTTAATTGGCTCATGTTTCCTCAGGCTGTGCAGGAAGAATGGCAGCATCTGTTTCCAGGATGGCCTCGAGGAGCTTACAATCATGGCAGAAGGTAAACACTTTACCCGGCCAAAGCAGAAGGAAGAGAGAGTGAGGGGGGAGGTGCTACTCACTTTTAAATGACCAGATCTCATGAGAACTCTCACAAGAACAGCACCAAAGGGATGGTGCTAAACCATTCATGAGAACTCTGCCCACACAATCCAATTACCTCCCACTAGGCCCCACATACAACACTGGGGATTACAATTTGATGTGACATTTGGTGGGGACAGAGATCCAAACCATACATGTCATAGGGGTCCATCATACTCTTCTGCCTCCACTTTTTACCTATTATAAATTCTCCACTGAAAAATGTTGTGTGATCTGGACCCATTTCCTCACCTGTAAGATATAGAAAAAGGAGACACTCTTCAATCTCCCTCAGTCAATGTTATGAAAGTAGAACTAAGGTAATAGACGTGGAAGAAAAATGGAAAAGTTAAAATTATTAAGTAAATTTAAGTTAAATAATATCATAGATAAAACTCTAAGCAGGGCTTGATGTAAGCCAGTGTGCGTAATAATCAGAAGAACCTCCCCTCACCTCCCCACCTTCTGTCTAGATGGAATTTCTGGGATTCTTCAAACTGGGCTCTGTGACTCTCAAAGGGTCTTGCTCCTACTTTCTCCCTAACAGCTCTGCTTTGGTCTGTTTGTTATAATGGGTTCAGGGCCAAATTGAGCCTTTAAAAGCCCTGAATACTGAGTACTGCCAAGGTTGTGGTGCCCCCATTGCTACATACAACTTGTTTTTAATTGCTGCCACGAAGCGAACTCAGTTTTAGGTATGCTGATTGAAAGACTCCAGCTGCATTTATTCGAATGGAATTTCTCTCCCTTTCCCTGCTTTGCTGAGGCTCTGAGTATGTGCTTGGTGTGCCTTTTAGGTAGTCAGAGCATTGACTAGGGTGTCACAGAATGTGGAGGTTTCTTTGGTTCAATTCATTCACTTCAGAGAACAGAAAGAAAAAAAAAAAGAAAAAATGAGAAAGAAAAAGGAGGTTTCATTGCTTAAATTTTGGATCAAATCAGGTATCTATTTAATCCTCTCTCCAATAGCTCACCAAGCATTTCTCCAGCCTTGGCTTAAAAACCTTCCATACTGGAGATTTATGTTCTCCACAGAGCCACCCTGGCACATCTTCTGATGTTTGTTAGAAAGTCTTACATCCAGGCCAAACACATCACCTTCAGTTCTTCCTCTGCCCTCAGGGCTCCACTGAGTAGATTTAATCCCTCTTTCACTGTCTGGCCGGCTCAGCCAGGCACACAGCCAAGTCCTGGGAGTCAGCCTGTCCCTCCTCCATCTCTCCCACCCTGACTCCTCAGTCAGTAACAGTAATAGTAGCCACAATGAACAGAACTTGCCACATGCCAGGCACCAAAGTCACACAGCTCAAGGGTTATAGTGCAAAGTACTAGTTTCTCTGATTCTGGGGTCCATGTAACTAGCCTCTGCATTATGATTTTAACTTCTTATCTAGGATAAAACAGCCTCAAAATGCTGCCTCCTTAAACATTCACAGAATATTTCAAAACTGTTTAAAAATTGCATTTTTTAAAACTCAGTTTAAAAAGACCAAAATGTTCTTTCAAAAGAGGCATCTAAATGTGTTCCTAATTTTGTATATGGGCTTAGGTTTTGTAACCAATAAAAAAAGCTGCTATCAAATATGAAAAAAAGAAACATTCAGAGAATAATAGAAGAGAAAAAAATTCTCAGGTACTCTCTGGCCTTTGACAATGGAGCATTACCTACAACCTGAAATATTGAATCAAGAGGTCTCCATTGTGAATTTGAAGTCCTTCTGAGTTGGGTAAACATGGTGGATCTGCTCTGCTTCCCCTTTAAGGGGGCATCTCTTGGTATAGGCAGAGCTGGGGCCACTGTGACCTATGGCAGGAGGGAGGCAGGAGTCCTTGGATTTGCTGCGTGCTCTTTGGGTGTCACTGGAGTCTGCAGTGATCCCAGTGGTATTTGTTTTGTAGGAAGTTCATGACTGAGGTATGGGATGGGAGTCACTGGCAGCTCATTAAAGTCCAGGGAGGTGGTGGTATCTGCTTGGCTAGCTTCAGTCCCTGTCAGTGTTCTTGCCACAAGGAAGGCTGGGTAAGCAATTTCTTGGGTTTCTTCTTCCTTAGTGTGAGATGGGCTCTTTTCAATAAGATTAATAAAGTGGGATATTTCTCTAACATAGGAAGGAGGATCAAAGCTAAGACTAGCAAAGGTCTATACTCCCAAAGTCATAATACTCCCCAGACCTCTTCATTTAGTGAATCCACAAATATTTATGGAGTCCAAGGTTCCTATAAAGCTTAGTGAATGGAAAGTGATTTTCACATTTAGCCCAAACCTCAGAACTCCAAGAGCTCAAGGGTTTTCAGATTCTATATGCACGAAGCCCCAACATAGCTCTTTATTTACAGGACCAGGGTAAGGGTTTAGGGTGGAGGAGGATTAAAATGACTTGCTCTATCCTCACAGATTTAGAATGCCTGGCTAAAATTCCCAAACTGTCATCCTACTGCAAAACTTATATAGAACTATCAAGGTAGTATTTTATAACATATAAAAAATTGCATTATCTCCACAGCTCAGAAATCATGGGTAAGTCTCCAGTACCAGGAGAATAATCATTCATTATTCACTCATTCATTCACTTGTTAAATCAAGCTAAACTCTGGCCTGAGAAAGCCTCTGTACTCCTATACTTGGGTCCTTATGATTGAACCATAACCTAATTTAGTGGTAGGCAGACTGAAAACCTAATTTAGGAGTATGCCTCAGTAACAATAGCTGAGTCTCAGCCAACCCCAGCAGTCATACTTCAACCACTCACAGGCAGCAAACCGTTCAAATCATGTGCAAATAAGACAAATGCTGAGCTGCAACCACTGTGGCTATTTCTCTACCTGGTTGTTTTCTGTACACCACTTTCCTTTTTCTGTTCATAAATTTGCTCCCACCATGTGGCAACACTGGAGCCTCTCTGAACCTATTCTGGTTTGGGGGCGGCCCGATTCACTAGTTTTTTTTTTTTTTTTTTTTGCTCAGTTAAGCTCTGTTAAATTTAATTTGTCTAAGGTTTTACTTTTAACACACTCAAAGTTTACTTGTGCCTATTATGTGCCAGTAACAGTGCCAGACACTTGAGATCTGAAGATGAAAGCGGCTGGGCATGGTGGCTCATGCCTGTACTCCCAGCACTTTGAGAGGCCAAGGAGAGGGGATTGCTTAAGCCCAGGAATTTGAGATCAGCCTAAACCACATAGTGAGAGCCCCAACCCTACAAAAAAGAAAGAAAGAAAGAGAGAGAGAGAAAGAAAGAAAGAAAGAAAGAAAGAAAAATTAGCCCGTGGGACTACACCTGTAGTCCCAGCTATTCGGGAGGCTGAGATGGGAGGATCATCGCTTAAGCCCTGGAGGTTGAGGCTGCAGTGAGCTGTGATTGTGCTACTGCACTGCAGCCTGGTGACAGAGTGAGACTCTATCTCAAAACATTATTTTAAATGAATAAATACAAAGAAAAAAAGATGAAAGCCATGGACCCCGCCCTTAATGAGCTCAGGGCATAGCCGAGGAGATGGCTATAAAACCAATTACATAGGGAGAGACAGGAACACATGCATTAGAGTACGCATGGCCCCTGTTGCTGAAATGCCCTCCCCAGCACAGCAAATTAACCCCACCGCCATTCCCACTCCAATTCATGTATCCTGCTAAATCCTGAGCTGCTTTCACATCAATATAACTCTTCACTGGGAGACTCTCCATGTTCCTCTGTGTGTCCTGATTGCTGGAATCTCCTGGAGACATGTGAGAGAGGAGGTGGGACCCATGGCGTTTTTATCGTTTGTCTTCTTCAGTTTCTAACAGGGTGACTCCTCTGATTTCTCTTTAAAAAAAATCCACATGTATTTAGTGATGCCTTTCAGGAAGATTAAAATACATTTTAACTTTTTCAGTACCTGAATGTGATGGGGTTGCTTCCCAGAGCCACATGGACCCTGCCTGCACCTCGTAGGCACTGAGCGACCATCTGTGGGATTTGTTAGAAGGCTTGCCTCCCATCCTAGTCTTGCCTGCTCAGCACAGGGCTCTCCAAGCTGGGGGCTCCCTACCCCAGCTCAGAGCTTAGGAAGAGTTTTGCTGCTTGGGAGATGCTCCGCCTCCATCCACTCTAAGTGAGGAATCTGGGCCCAGAAGATAAAATGGTTTTCTACCTGATGAAACTTGCTGCTTCTCATATTGGCCAGTGAGCTTTGGTTTCCGGCCAAGTCCACGGTGGGCTTCCCTGCTTTGATGTGGTTTTGCAGGGAAAACATCCGCAAATGAGCAACAACCAACAGAGTCGCTTTTCTCTCTTAGTTCACCTTGAGTTTTTGAAAAGCAGTACTAATTAGCCTCTTGAAGTTGGCTGGGGCTGGGAGGCCACAGCGCCTCTAGAGGAGGGAATGGGTACAGGCTTCAGAGCCTGAGAATCTGAATACATTTAAGTTACTTTAGGATTTCCAAACAGTTATCCAAACATATGTGTCATTGGTGGAAAATGGGAAGATGAAGAATTTAGAATTAGGAGACCTGGGTCTTGAATCATTCAGGCTCTACCTCTCAGTCAAGTTGCATAAATTTTTATGTCTGAGCTATGGTTTTCTCATCCACAAAATGAGGATGTCACAGTCCTGCCTCACTGCTAATAGTCTCCAAAGAAATGATACCTGTGACAGCCCTATAATCTGTAAAGCACTATCCATGTTAGATATTAATCAGGTATAAATGCCAATCCAACAATAAGACAAAAGGATTGTTCTTTGATATTAGAGGCAAAGCACATTGCTCAATTATTGTTGCAAAAGACTTTTCATTGTATCAGATACACTTTATATCACAATGGCAATAACAATATTGTCTACGAATGAATTTAATATTTAAAGTATTTTAATTTGTCTTCTTTTGATTGTGCAAAACTTTAAGAAAAACTTTTAAATTTTGAAGTAAATGTAGACTCATAGAAATTTGCCAAAAAAAAAAAAAAAGAGAGTATATAGGGAGGTCCCATGCAGCCTTCACCCAGCCTCCCCCAATGTTAACATCTTGCGTAACTTGTACACTGTCAAAATCAGGAAATTGGCTTTGATACAATTCATATAACTTGTTCATATTTCACCAGTTTTGCAAGCACTCATTTGTGTACATGCATGCATACAATTGTATGCAATTTTATCTTATCACATGGGTAGTTTTGTATAACTACCTCCACAATCAAGATACAGAACTGTTTCATCACCTTAGGGATCCTTCATGCTATCGATTTACAGATGCACGCTTTCTCCTCCAACCCCAATCCCCAACTTCTGGAGACCACTAATTTGTTGCAATTGTTCAAGAATGTTGCATAACTGGAATCACACAGTATGTAACCTTTTAAAATAGGCTTTTTCTCCCAACTCAGCTTAATTTACTTGAGATCCCATGCAAGTTTTTGTGCTTGTCAATAATTGGCACCTTTTCCTTGCTTAGTTGTATTGGTGGCATGGACGTGCCACAGTTTGTTTAGTCATTCACCCATCGAAGGACACTGGGGTTCCAATTATCCTTTATAAAAAAAAAGGAATCATTTATTGATTCATTCAGTGAACATTTATGGAGTTGCCCTAGTGTGCCAGGTGTTGTAGTGTGTATTGGTGATGTGGCAGTAAGTGAGAGACGACCATCGACCCATAAACAAAGAGGATGATTGCAGGGGGTGATAAGGGATACAAAGGACACAGACAGGCAGAGTGAAGAATTACCAAAGTACATGACTCCTTTAGATGAAAGGTGGATGGAGGCCTCTCTGAGGAGGCAACGTTAAAATTGAGACCTGAATGATGCGGAATCAACCCTTGTAAAAGTCCCGAAAGAGCTTTGTTTTTATACATTTATGGGGAAAAACTCTTTACGTGTGTGTGTGTATACACACACACATTTATTTATTTGTTTGTTTTTAGAGATAGTACTCACTATGTTGTCCAGACTGGACTTGAACTCCTGGGCTCAAGCAGTCTTCACACCACAGCCTCCTGAGTCACTGGGACTACAGGCCACCATGTTGAGCTTGGAAAGAACTTTTAGGCAGGAGGAACAGAGAATACAAACACCCAGAGGGGGGCATGAGCCTGGTTATTGAAGGAATAGAGAGGAGGCCAGGGAGGCGATAGCCAATGTGAAGGCAGGGGTAGGAATGGGGAGAAACAGGCAGCGGCAGCTTGGGCTGCAGGACTGTACAGCTACAGGGCTGTAGTCTACAGGGAGGAGTTTGGATTTTATCCTAAGGATATCAAGCAGGGGGAGGCATGATGCCATTACCGTTTTTAAAAGATCACTCTAGACTTTATCATCTAGACACAAGCTCTATTTTATCATCTAGAGACAAGCTCTATTTTAAGCCCCTGGGTATAATTTCATTAAATGTTCATTTATTATTCATAAACCCTTGAACAAAAATTGAGTGGAAATAGCCTCTGTTGCCACTAGCCACGTGGAACCACCTTTCCTCCCAGTCCAGTGGGAGCCCCTGGAGGAGACAACAAGTCAAACACATACCTCCCTTCCCTTCTTCCCTTCCCTTCCCCTTTCCTTTCCTTTCCATTTTTTTTTTTTCGGCTCCAAAGCAAACAGCTCAGCAAGCGTTGATTCCTACAGAAGAAGAATTTGCCAAATGCTTCCTTTGTAGACAACCCCATTGCATTTCACTTGGACTCGTGGAGAGCTTGCTTCCCTCCTCCAACCTCTTGCTGTGCATGAAGTCCCCACCCATGAAGTCCCCTATGTCCCAGTCAATGCTTGGGTGAGAGAAGACAAAGGGGATAAGCAGGCCGGGTGCGGTGGCTCGCGCCTGTTATCCCAGCACTTTGGGAGGCTGAGGTGGGTGATCACCCAAGGTCAGGAATTCGAGACCAGCCTAGCCAACATGGTGAAACCCTGTCTCTACTAAAAATACAAAAAAGCAGCCATGCGTGGTGGTGTGAGCCTGTAGTCCCAGCTACTCTGGAGGCTGAGGCACGAGAATCACTTGAACCCAGGAGGCGGAAGTTGCAGTGAGCCAAAATTGTGCCACTGCACTCCAGCCTGGGCAACAGAATGAGACTCCATCTCAAAAAAAAAAAAAAAAAAAAAGGAGTGGGATGCGATTAGCAGACAGAAGAGAAGGAGGGAGATACTCTACCAGGTCCCCAGGGAGTTTGGGGTCAGCTCAGGGGATTGGAGGTGGGCTTAGGACACACACACATACACAGAAAGAGAATGAGAATGAAAGTGAAAACAAGGGAAGACCAGAGTGAGCTGACATGGCATACAGGAAGACCATGCACTGGGCAGTGGGAGGCTGGGTGTCTAGTCCTCTCTTTGGCAGTGGGGAGCAGTCACTTTGCCCCTCTGGACTTGAGTGCCTCATCTGTGGCCTGTATGTTCCGATCAAAGGTCACTTCCTAGCCTCAGAACAAGTCAGTTCAAGACCAGTATGCTGGGCTGGGCATGGTGGCTCACGCCTGTAATCCCAATTTTTGGAGGTTGAGGCGGGTGGATCACTTGAGGTCAGGAGTTTCAGACCAGCCTGGTCTCTACTAAAAATACAAAAATTACCTGGGCATGGTGGTGGGCACCTGTAATCCCAGCAATTCTGGAGGCTGAGGCAGGAGAATTGCTTCAACCGGGAGGCGGGGGTTGCAGTGAGCAAGATGGCACCACTACATTCCAGCTTGGGCGATAGAGCAAGACTCCATCTCAAAAAAAAAGAGACTGATATGCCTTTCTGCATGCCTAAGCTGCCATATTGAAAATAAGAAATGAATTCAGGCTTAGCAAATGCAGGGATTATCTCCCTCCTTCAAAACAGAGTCACAGAGTCTCTAAATTGAACAATTCCAATGATCAGAAGTTGATCACATACAGAGGCTGTCCCAAGGCCTTCAATTCTGGAGTAACTCACATTTAAAAAAATTTGATATGCAAAAATTTAATTTTTCTAACTGATAAATTAGGGCATGGGTTGATAAACAATGGCCCATAATCTGGTCCACTGCCTGTTTTTGTCTGGCTTGGAAGCTAAAAATGGTTTTTACATTTTTAAATGATAAAAAATTCGAAAGAATGTTTTGTGACGTTATATGTCACAATATATGAAATTCACATGCTGTTGTCCATAAATAAAGTTTTACTGAAACACACTCATTTGTTTACATATTGTCTGTAGCTGCTTTTGTGTGATAAAAGCAGAGCTGAATAGTTGCAACCGTCTTATAGTAGAAACTGTCTAATGTATAAGCCTAAAATATATGCTGTCTGACTTTTATAGAAAAAGGTGGCTGACCCCTGTGGGGACAGACTCTAAACGGCCTGCATGACTCCTGCTTCTTGGTATGCTTGTCTTTGTGGCATTCCCATCCCTTGAGTGATGGTAGAACTTGCGACTTGCTTCTAACCCATAGAATGCAGCAAAGGGCATCACTCCTGTGATTACATAGGATTGTAACTTTCATCTTGCTAGGAGCCTCTCTCTTTTTGCAACTTTGGGAAAGTCAGCTACCATGTTGTGAGCTGCCTTATGGAGGCTCATGTGGCAAGAAACTGAAGGCGGTTTGAGACCACAAACAGCAAGCAGTTGAAGCCCTTAGTCTGACAACCTGCAAGTAACTGAATCCTGCCAACCACCACATGAGCTAGGAAGTGGATTCTTCTTCCCCTCTACACTCAGCCAAGCAGCATACCCATTCCTCCTGTGAATACACACTGAGCCACTTCATCTGTTTTGGAAGCTGTGTAGAATTCCATTAATAGCTGTTCCATAATTTTTAACCAATTTTTCATTGATGGGCAATCAGGTTGCAAACAGTCATTTGCAAGCAATCATATGCAGGCAATGTTGTGATCATCCTTGTGCATAAACGTGTGCCTTGTTTTATAAATATTCCTGTGGGATAGAGTCTTAGAAATAGATTCTTTTTGAACCTAGCATTAGTTCCAATAATGAGCTGTACTAGAAAGAGCACCAACCATGAAGTCAGGAATCTTTAATTCAATGAGTTCCATTACTCACTTGCAGGTGATCTTGGACAAGTCACTTGACTTCTCTGAGCCTCAGTTTCTTATCTGTGAAATGAAGATAATTGTCTGCCATTGGCTTATCTCAGGATGCTGAGATCAAACAAAATAATGCAAGAGTGCATTGAAGGAAATTAAGCACTACACAGATAGGGGAATGGGTAGTGGTGGTATTATTATCTCTTAGGTATTTAAGCATGGGAGAGGTTATAAAATTCTCTATATGAATTTAATTAACTGCATTTTTTTTCTTTTTTTTTGAGATAGAGTCTCTCTCTCTTGCCCAGGCTGGAGTGCTGGTGTGATCTTGGCTCACTGCAACCTCTGCCTCCTAGTTCAAGCGATTTTCCTGCCTCAGCCTCCCAAGTAGCTGGGATTACAGGTACATGCCACCACGCCCAGCTAATTTCTGTATTTTTGTAGAAATGGGGTTTCACCATGTTGGCCAGGCTGGTCTCAAACTCCTGACCTTAAGTAATTCGCCGGACTCAGCCTTCCAAAGTGCTGGGATTACAGGTGTGAGCCACATCGCCCAGGCCAATTAACTTTAATTTTTAAACCAGACCATAACACAGACTCAAAACAAACATGAGTCTTTGCTAGTGGAGACGCCAATGCTTGTCTGCAAAAATCCAGAGGGCTGCTGGCCTGGGCTTACCATGTGGCCTTTGAGACCAGAGTGAGACCAAAGGCATGGGGTCCAAGGGAGGCTGGTTCTGACTTGCTCTACAGAAAGGTTTTCTAACAATCAGTGCCATCCAAACTGCAAGAGTTTAGCCTATGAGAGGTTCTCCCATTTTTGGGAGTATTCAGGAGAGGCAGATGAGCCCCTGCAGGTATAATACAGAGAATTGCCCCACAGGAAAACCTGCCACCAGGAGTACTTGCATCAACCCTTTTCTCCTCTGAGAGAAAATCACTCCCAGTCCAAAGGTGGGCTGAGGGCCCTGGCTGGCACCTGTGGACTGGCACAGTCGCTAATCTTTTCATCATTTGGAATGCCTTTCTTATTTACATTCCACTCTACGGAATCTATTCCTCAAAGGTTTTGCCTACCAAATAAACCACTTTTATTATGAAACAATGAAGCTCCATTTCTTTTATTTGTTAAATCAGAGGCAATCAGAGCTTTCTCTCCCCATAAAATAACCAGGGTTGCCCCTTCAACTTATACAGTTACAGTCACAAACCATGACACTTGCTTCAGAGAGGTGGATCGACTTGCCAAAGGACACACAGCTGAAAAGTTGCTGTGCAAGGATGGGAACCCAGGCTATCTGAACCTGCACCCTACCTGCTGAAGCAGAGACCCCTCCCCAGGGCCCTTATGCTGGCCTGCTTGCAATGCCTCTAGCGTCACAGGACACCCTTAGCAGCTCCAAGCAAAGCGCCATGCAATTGTAGTTAGAAGATAGGAGTTCAAATCCTAACTCCACCACTTTCTAGCTGTGCAAGCTTCTGGAAAACTGGGAACAATGACACCATACTCTCAGAGCAGCTCTGAGGAGCAAATGAGACCACAGAGGTTCAGGCATTGGTCACTGGACACGTTGCTTAATTTTTAAAGGGAAGGTTTTCATCCTGTGATTGAATATGAGAGAAAACAGCACATGTGCGGGTTGAAACCAGCACGCATCTCCAGTGTCTGCCTCTTCCTAAAGCCCAAGAATGGCTGAAAGTGAGGGGCGGCCTCTGTACAGATCAGGTGCCCACGCTGGAGCCGCATCCATCCACGAGGAAGTGATTAAGGACTTGATACTTCCTGCTGCCTCTTAGAGGGGTAGCAGGGCAAAACTGGCTGTGGCAGGAAAGCCTGAGTTTCCTCAGTTTGGAAACCCACACTGTAATAACTCTGAGATGTTACAATGGATTGAGTGCATTTGGTGTGGTTGTTCTTTTATGTTGCACGGGTCCTGAAATGAATCTGTTTTCGTTGGTGCCCAGATGGCCTCACAGCCTCCTCCACACAGAGCCCAGGGAGCCTCCTCCAAGCATGTGGATAAACTGAGCACATTTAGCCCCTTCTCTTTACAGGAAACCCAAGTCCAGAGAAGGTGAATGATGATTTCAGAGTCATGAAGCCAGAGCCATGGGCAGCAGCCTGGGAATCCCGTGCCTTATCTAGAATTCTGGAGGGTGCCCTACTAGCAGGGAGCAGAGCAACAGCTGGGGCGCTACGCTTCCTTCTCAGGTTCTTGAGGGATCAGACCTCAGGGAGAGGCAGCCTGGGTTAGTCTTCAGAGCCTCTCGATTCTCTCGGAGCCCTGACCAGCCACAGCAGTGACATCCACCAGCTGTTGCACAGGCACTTGCTGTGACAGGCACGGCACTGGGCTCCTGGTGCAGCATCTGCTTTATGCTGGCACTCAATCCTTGGAGGTGGGGGCACAGGATCACCTCATTTTACAGACAAGGAGCATAAGGCGCAGAAGGATGTAACTTAGCCAAGGTCACACAGTTAGAGAATGGCAAAGTCTGGATTTGAACCCAGCATTTTTAAGAAAATCTAATTAGAAAAAAGAAGGCCATGACATGCATTATCCTTGCAGTTGGTCTGAGGGTTTGGTGAACGGGGTCTGGAAAGGTAGTTTGTGAGTGAAAGGGGTCATACTACCCCAGTCAGTGGTATGGTAATAGGGTGTGAGCCCATGCTCAGCCCTTTTAACCCTGGAGCTCCCACATCCTCAGCCAGGGGACCCCGAGTTCAGGCCTAGAGAGCCATAGATTTTTAGGCCAGTGGTTTACAAACTTGAGCACATACCAGAATCACTTGGAGCTCTTGTTGGGTTTCTGACTCAGGAGGCCTGGAGTGGCATGAGAATCTGCATTTCCAAGCAGGTCCCAGGTGATGCTGACACTGCTAGTTGGACCACACTTTGAGAACCATTTCGCTATGTCTTGCTTCTCCCCCGCACACCCATGCACACCCTGGCCCCATCTGGGCTAAGACAGGGGGATTTAAACAAGCAAAAGCTTCCAGGTGGAGAGGAGAAAGGACTTGCCAGTCAGGCAAACTGGGTTTTGATTTTCTTATTGGCTTTTTAGTCCTCTAATTTCTCTGAGCCTTAGACAATTCTCTAGAAAGTACAGATGCTATGACTGATTTCATAGAGTTGCCGAGATTATACATATACATATAAACCCACCTGGTACATAATACAAGCTAAGTTCATGGCAGTGACCCTGTGACTGGACACAGTAGGAGCTCTTTGATTTCTGCTTTTCCACCGGCCTCTGGACTCCTGGACCAGGCTACTCAAATCCTGTATTCTTTAAAAATTAATCCTAAAAGCAGTATTGGCCTTATTTAGAGGCCTGTATTCCAAAATGTGCCCTAATCCCAGAGCCTTCAGTAGACAGCATAGCCAGGGAGAGCAGGAGGAGGTGGCAGAGGAAACTGGAGGAGCTGGCTCAGGTGGCAGAAGAGGCAAAGCGCCTGCAGTTTAACAGCTTAGTGACCCATGGCAGCACCCTCTAATCCCCAACAGCTGTAGGCTCTGGGCTTTGTCTTATGGGAGGAAGCTGCTGGCTGTTGGGTCTGTACTTGCTGCAGCAGGGCTGGGCTGCTTGGTGCACAGGTGCTGGGGACTGCAGGGTTTTGATCTTGCACAGGGCCTGGCATCTGCCCAGTGGCATGGGTGCATGCTTGGTTCCATCTGCTGAAATCAAGGTACTGTCAGGGCCATGCCTGCCTTGAGACTCTCGGTAGAATCATTCCTTGTGTCTTCCAAGCATCTGGTGGTGACCGTCCATCCCTGCCGTCCCTTGGCTTGCAGCTGTATCACTCCAACCTCTGCTTCTGTAGACGTGCAACCTCATTCCTGAGTGTCTCTGTCTTTATATGGAGTTTTCCTATTCTTTTAAGGATACAGTCATATTGGACTAGATCCCACCCTAATGACCTCATCTTAACTTGATCACTCCTGCAAAGACTCTATACAAGGTCATGTGTATAGGTGCCAGGGATTAGGACTTCAGCAGATCTTTTTTGGGGGGTACAATAAAACTCATAACAGATAATGAGCCTGACTAGGAGAGGATGTGGAAAAGACATCCAGACCAGCCAAGAGACAGGGAGACCTGTCAGGAAGCCTTTGCTGAAAGCCGGGTAAGAAGTGAAGACATCCACCTTAGCTAAAGCACTCAAGGTGGGGACTGGGAGGCAGGTGAAGTGGGTGTGATTACGTTGACTTACAGGTGAGGAAACTGAGTCATGATGAAGCTATGTTACCCTGTCTAAGGTCCCATATGTACAGGTGTGAGCTCAGATTAGTATCACATGATCACTTTTCCAAAGATTGATCAAGTAACCCTGTCCTCATAGATAGTAAATGACGCCTTGACTGAGGTCTCACCACTAGTAAAGAGATAGAGACAGAGCTGAAAGTGCTGGTCTCTTGCCTCCAGGTCCAATGCAACTTAAGCACTGGGAAGTCTTACCTCTGCCCCAAACTCTTGCTGGAGCAGGAGCATAGTAGGAGCCTGTTCCATGGCTCACCCATGCTTGAGGATGCAACTGAGAAGTCATGAAGCAAAGGCAGCTTGGAGGACAGAAGACTCAACATCTGAGTGTGCCGTGGTCTGGGCTTTTCAGGGCCTCAGAATCTTTGTTCAAAAAATATGAGTCCTATTGTCTATTTCCCATGGTTGGGGATTATTAAACATTTATGCAACAGTGCTAGGCCCAGTGCTTGGGCTGTATTAGAAACTTAATAAATATTGTGTTTCTCCCCTCATACATGTTTGAACCACTTAAGCCTGTGCTTTTGCATTAGACATGTGTTTTAATTTGAGCTCTGTGGGCATCTCAGCTGGGTGTGACTATGGACAAGTGACTTTGCTCTCTGAGTCTTAGTTTCCCTCATATATGAAGCAGTTGGAAAAAGGTGGTTAAAAACAAAAGATTGGGAGCCAGAGGGCCTGGATTCAGATCCTGGTTTCTCTGCTCGCTAGCTATGTGACTGGGAAAGTTCCATAGATTTTCTGTGCCTTGGTTTCACCATCTGTAAAGTGGGGATAATCATAGCATCTACCTCATAGGAGATTTTGAAATTAAATGAGGTAATGCACATAAAGCACTTAGTGTAATGCCTGACACACAATAAGCATTTAATAAATATTAGTGTTGTCATTAATTGTGAAATATGAACAACAGTACTATTTGTAGGACTGCTGTGGTATTAAATGAGAAATGTTCATACATCCTAACACACTTAGGATACTGCCTAGGGTATGATCAGGTCGCCCCTACTCTCTACCCTAAGCTGCCTCCCTAGCGAATGCTTTTTTTCTTCTTTTTCTTTTTTCTCCTCTCTGCCAGTTTTGATGAGGATACAGATTAGGCTGGTGACTCTGGGAGCAGAAATGTGCGTGTTGGCCTCAGTCATGGGTGACAGGATCAGAAGCCTTTGTTGTGCCTCCTGGGGAGAGGTGGATTACGCCTCCTTAGGGTCAGCCCAGGCATTAGCCTGCAGTCGCTTCCTGACGGGGGGCTACTCTCCCCCAACTTGGTCTCGGGGCAAAAGCCAAATTGGAAAATGAGAGAATGGAAAGGAAGCAGGAGACACAAGGAAGCTGCTGGGAGATGGCTGGGCCACACATTTGTCATAGGCCAGCCTTCAAGAACTCCTGAGCTGGGTGATCTGAATTATAACCTTACACAATCATGGATAGGAATTGAACTGAGCTCTCCCTGTCTGAACTCTTTCCTTTGTACCCCTTCCTTATCCTAAGTGAAAAACAAGAACAAGAGAACTGAAACTACCCAAGCCCGAAGCGACCTCTCTTCATACACATTTATGTCAAAATGGATACTAGACTGAAAAGCATGTCTCCCCAACAGATGATTCCAGGACCTGATAATGAAACTTCAGCATCAGAAAGGACCTCAATCATAAAACAGGACATGCTTTCGAATGGGACTTATACCCACTGAGGTATCACAGCCATTGAGAAGGGGGTGTTTTTGAAGGTGCAAAAATAAATATTAATTTAGTTAAAAATTTGGGGCAAAACTTTCATCTTTTTCTTTTTCATGCATTGTTTTTTCCTTTTATGCTTTAGTTTGGGTGACTTATATTGATCTGCTTTTGAATTTCTGATTCTGTAGCTGTAGTTAACTGATTTGGTAACAATTTTAGATTAAAAAAAGAGACTGCCAAGCTGGAGACAGTGTCCTTATGAGATGACAACAATGAAGGGGTCAGACGTTAGACACAAACATGCAGTTAAGTCACTCTTTGCCAGAAATAATGGCCAATGAGTATCCAATTTCGTTGGCCAGTCCAAAATTTACAGTGGGAGATCTGTGAAAGCATACTGATTTGCAAAATGGTGGATGCTGAGGTACATGGTGAAAAAACTTTCACTACTTCTCTCATTTTCCATATCTGAACAATAGTAGTAATAAGGTCTTCTCTGCCACATTCTGAGGGTTTTTCAGAAGGACAAATCATAACTAACAATTTTTATGTATGTGCCATGCACTATTCAAGGCACTTTGTTCTTACATACTGCTCAGAGCACAGTTTTCTTATAGCCACAGAGGACAAGTAAAATAATCATCTAAAAAATCAGAAGTTACTAAAATTTATTTGTCCTTTTGCATATTTTTTATTAAGGGACTTCTATTTTGCAGGGCACCAAGCTCAGAATAAATGGCATTCACCAAAATCTAGAACCATAGATTTTATCTTGGTGGAGTGTCCTGTAATTGCCAGTAGACCCTTTTGGTTGTTGGTGATGTTGAGCTCAGTTATATCCTTGATGATTTTCTGTCTAGTAGCTTTATCAATGCTGAGAAAAGGGTGGTGAAGTCCATCAGGAGTTGTGGGTTTGTCTATTTCTCCTTTAAGTTCTATCAGTTTTTGCTTTATATATTTTCATGCACTGCTGTTTGGTGCATGCACATTTAGGGTTGCTATGTCTTCTTGACGGACTGATGCTTTAATCATGATGTTATGTTCCACTTTGTCTTTGGTAATTTGATTTGCTCTGAAGCCTATTTTATTTTATAGTAATATTGTCACTCTTATTCTCTTTTCATTAATTTTTGCATGGTATATTTTTGTATCATTTTACTCTTAACCTATCTATATTATTATATTTGAAGTGAATTCCTTGCATATAGTTTAGAGTCAAGTCATACTTTTTTATCCACTATGCCAACTTCTAACTTTTAATTAGCATATTCAGACCATTTATATTTAATGCAATTATTGATATATTAAGGCTTATATATGTCATTTTATTATTTGTTTTTGTTTATTGCTTGTTTTCCATTGTTCTATTTCCACTTTCCTGCCTTCCCGTGGATTGCTTGAACATTTTTTTTAAGTCAGTCAAATTGAGCACTGGGAGGTTGTATACCAACTTTAATGACACTAATGTCAATAAGTTCTGATAGCCCACTACCATCAAACCAGCCTACTTGAAGATTTTTAATAGTGTTTTTAAATATATGTTTTTGCATACTTTGTGAAAAATAGTGGCTTCTGTAGGTATTACATATACATATGTAACATTACAGTCTACTGGTGAAACATTTTATCACTTCATGTGAAATGTAAAAATATTACCTCCATTGAGCTTCTGTACCCTCCTCCATTTATCATTGCCTTATATATTTTCTCTACATTGAGGAACACATCATACAGTGTTTTAATTTTGATTCAACCATCAAACATAATTTAGAAGGCTCAAGAGGAGAAGAAACATCTATTGTACTTACCTACATTTCAACTTTTTCCCTATTCTTTCTTCTTTCTTGATGGTGTAAGATTTCTTCTTTCATCCTTTCCTTTCTGCTTAGAGAACTTCCTATAGCTTTTCTCATAGAGTAGGTCTTTTGGTGACAAATTCTCTCAGTTTTCCTCCATCTAACAATGTCTTGATTTTTGTTTCACTCCTTGAGGATATTTTTGCTGGCTATAGAATTCTGAGTTAGCAGTTCTTATCTTCCAGCATTTGAAAAATGTTGGGTCACTTCCTTCTGGCTTCTATGATTTTGAATGAGAAAATCTGCTGTCATTCAATTTTTTCTCCTCTAAGCAAGGTATCATTTCTCTCTTATTGATTTCCAGATCTTTTTTTTTGTCATTAGTTTTCATAAGTTTCACTATGATGTGTTTTGGCATGTATTTTGTTGAGTTTTTCCTGTTTGAGGTTTACTCCATTTTTGAATTTAAAATTTTGGGACAATTTCAGCCATAATTTCTTAGACTATTTTTCAGCTCCACACTTTCTTTTTTCCTTCTGAGACTCCAATGACAGAAATGTTAGATCTTTTGTTATGTTTCCACATATTCTTGAGGCTATTTTTTTTAGTCTATTTTCTTACTGATACTCAGATTGGGGAATTTATTTTGACTTGTCTTCAGGTTTACTCATTCTTTCCTGTCACTGCCATTCTGGTATTGAATTAATCTATTGAGTTTTTCTTTCAGTTATTTTTTTTTCAGTTCTAAAATGTTCATTTTGTTCTTTATATCTTCTATTTCCTTGCTGGGCATTGCAGTTTTTCATTTGCTTCAGGTGTGTTTGTAATTTCTTTTTGGAGCATTTTTATGATCTCTGTTTTTAAATCCTTATTAGATGATTCCAACATCTGTGTCATCTCCATGTTAGTGCTTTTTGCTTGTCTTTTCTCATTTAACTTGATATATTTCTGGTTCTTGGTATAAGATAGGGTGTTTTTCTATTGTATCCTAGACATGCTGGATTTTATGAAACTCTAGCAACTATTTAAATATTGTAATCTAGCAGGCCTCTACTGACCCTGCGCTAGCAGGGTAAAGCAGGATGCCACTTAGTTACCACCAAATAATGCAGAAGTTCAGGTTTCCTACTCAGCCTCTGCTGACACCATGAGTAGAAGAGGAACCTTGTTACCATTGGGCGGGAATCAAAGCCTAGGCTCCCCATTTGACTCCTGCAATTGGAAGATGTCTCATTTTTGCCATGGTGTTTGGCTGGAGTAGGGGGAATATTTTAAAAAATGTTTTTGATCTGCTAGGTTGCCCCTTTTCTTATTCTTTGGCTAAAGAGAACAGTATTTTCTTGGGGATTCTTTTGTCTACACCTTTTTCCATTTCTAGGTTGTAAAAAGCCATAATAATGAAAGATGAAGGAATAAAGAAAATCCAGGAACTTGCCGTCATGTCATTTCTCAAGTCTTGAGGCTTTTAGTCAGTTCTTTTTCCACCTTTCAGAGTCTTCTTATATTTGTCCTATCATGTCCAGAGTTTGCAGCTGTACTTGGTGGAATAGGAAGAAATGTGTCTATTATAACTTGTCTGGAACTTTGGAACCAGGCATCACTATTCAATAATATTAAAGAATTATTGTTAGTTTTTTTAGGTGTATAATAAAATTATGTTTTTAAAGATAGTCCTTTCAGAGATACATACTGACATATTTACATACAATATAAATAATGTTGGAGATTTACATCAGTGGAGGCAGAGGCTGGTGGGGATGTAAACTAAAAAAAAGTGTTCAGAAGTTGGTAATCATAGAAGCTGAGTAATCATTCAAAATAGAGATTCATTATTCTATACCAGCTTAATTCACTACAAATATGTGAGCCACATACGTAACTTAAAAATTTTCTAGTATTCATATTAAAAAAGAAATAAAAGGTATAATTAATTATAATATTTTAATGAAACATATCCCAAATAATTAATATAAAAACTACTAATGAGATATTTTACATTCTTTTTTAGACTAAGTATTTGAAATTGGTGGATATTTTACACTTATAGCATATCTCAATCTGAACTAGTCATATTTCACATGCTTAATAACCACATGTGGCTAATGGTTACTGAATTAGACAGTGCAGTTTTACATTTTCTTCTGTTGTTAATATTTGGAACTTTAAATAATACAAATTTATTTTTAAAATCCAGGTCTGAATTCAAATCCCATGCTCTTAACATCAGTCCTCTCCCATTCCTGCTCTTTCCTGTGTGATTTTGGACTCTCTCAGTCACTGCCCAGTAAAGTATGACTCAGGAGGATCTTAGAAGAAGCAAAAACCCTGCCATCCTCCTCTGAGTTCTCTGCTGCAGCCTCTTACCTGGCCTGTTATCCGCCTCTACCCTCTGTTGTGTTTTTGAAGTTGGATAGAGTCCATGTACTGTCTCTCCTGCAGCATCTAATATGGTACCCAGCACATAGTTCATGTTCCATATATATTTTCCAAATAAATGAATGTTGTGAAGGAAACAAAAGCTGCATCTTGTAATGTGAGCAATGGTAGAAGGACATTAAGCATATCTGGAATATGTTAGGCATTTTCATACATAATGTCTTGTTGAATTATTGCTAAAAATATGTGACTTAGGCATTAACATCACCACTCTACAAATGAGGAAATATCACAGTGTGGCTGTTAATCAGTTATTAAGTGTTAGAGCCAGACTTCTAATCCATTTCTGCCTGATACCAAAGCTACATCATAATATATCCTAGGAATTTGCCCAATAACTAGTATACAATGCCGGTTGTGATCAGTTTCAGTAGTGATCTGGCATCTCATGCCCTTGCTTTTATCCCGGTTGACTTCTATCAGCCTGTGGTAACAGAATAATGGGCCTCAAAGAAATATCTGTGTTAATAATCCCCCAAACCAGTGAACATGTTATGTTAGATGGCAAAATGGAATTAAAGTTGCAGATGGAATTAAGGTAATTGATTAGATTATCTTAAAATAGGGAGATTGTCCTGAATTATCCAAATGGGCCCAGTCTAATCACAAAAGTCCTTGAAAGTGGAAGGGAGAAGCAAAGAGAAGACAGTGGGAGAAGGACTCAGCCTCAAGTTGCTGAAGGAAGACAAAGAGTATGGGCAGTCTGTAGAAATAGGAAACATCCAGGAAACGGATTCTCCCCTAGAGCTTCCACATAGAGCAGCCCTGCTGACACCTTGGTTTTAGCCTAGTGAGGCTCATTTCAGACATCTGATCTCCAGAACTGTAATATATTTTTATCATTTAAGTCACTAAATTTGTGATAATTTATTGTAACAGCAACAGGGAACTAACGTGTAGCCTTGGCCCTGGCCTAGCCCTACTCAATGTTCAGAATGAGCTGCTGTTTCCCTCTGTTGCCTGCCTTTCTCTCAAAGTGTGATAGCCAGTTGGGTATTGGGTGACAGGTAGCAGGAGTCTCGTGATATCTGCTACCATCAGGCTCCTTTCTGATCCCTTTTGTCCAAAGCTCTTGGGGTTTCTGAGGTATCATTGGCCCTCTTCAGTGGTCCTTGTTTGGTGAGTTCTGCCTGGTGCCCCAACTTTCTGGAGTTGGCTTGGTGTTTCGTTATATTTAATCTGTTTTCCAGTGTGTAGATCTATCCTAGCCTGCCCTTGGTAATGTTCTGGTGGAATTTCTACAATGACTTGGCATGTATATCACACCTATATCTACTTGATGTGTCCCAGAGCTGAACTGACTGTCTCCTTCTGGGGCAGAAACATTCTCTTCCCTGCAGAGCTATATAGGATGGGAGAAAGGATCTGGCATCCACTCTTAGAAGGCCTGAGGCCATGGTCTGGATTGGCATGGCCAGCCACCAATCCTTTCCTTTTCCTTGGGTGTAAAATGAGATAATAATAACAATACCCATCTCACAGGGTTAACAGTTCAATTTATCTCACAAATCTCTGGAATTAATATAATAATGACTAGCAGTTATTGAGTTCATGTTTTAGATATGCTAAGTATTTTGTGTGTTGTTTAATTTAATCCCCAAAACAACTAGGTTTTATAGTTGAGGAAATGAAAGAATAATTTTTATTATGCTTACACATCCTCTATCTTCATCCTTCTGATGATCTTTGCTTCAATTAAAAAACAATGGAAAGCATCAATCTCTATACAATTAATTTATAGTGAAAATTACTGTTAGGATTAACCTGTAAAAATAATAACCAAGAAAGAAATTTGATACCAGCTAAAATGGTGAACAGTGAAATCTGGCAGAGAGAAAAACTGAAGAGTCATATCTTGTGGGAAACATCAAAGCTGTAAAAATTTGATCTAAGAAAAATTGGGCTATGTAAAAATATTCAACGTCTAATTAAACTGTCAACAGCTAAAGCTGTATATGGTAAAATTTGTTATGGATTAAAAATTGACAGAATAATTAAATTTTCTCAGCAAAATTGGGAATTACAGGATCTCACCAGGAAAATTAGATTTGGCAGACATAAAACCACAAAATAAAAATCACAACATTAGAAAACACAATAAGTATTATTGAATTTGACAAAAATAAAACCCCCATTGATAACTGAATCTTTCATTAGGTTTTACAGAAAAAAGAGAAGAAAACACAATCCTAATAAAAAAAATTTCCATAAAATAAAATGGAAACAGGAGAGGGAGCTGTATAATTGTGTTATATAGAAAATCAGTCTAAAATTATATTGGATTAATGAGATTTGGAAAAATGTTCTCTTGCTGAAAATGTATTAATATTAGTATAATTCTATTTTAAAAATTTTCTGTTTATAAACCCAGAGTTCAAATAGCTTCAGGTCAGTATAATGATGTATCATCTAGATTCAGTGCAGAAAAAGAAAAAAACACTTTAGATATTTCGAAAAGAGAGTGTATTGCAGGGAATGAAGTACTTAGAGTAAAGGGGCGGAGTCAGGGGCCACCACTAGACTCTTGGTTAGGCTGTTCTGGGATGTTGCAATCTAGAGGTCAGATGGCTTCAGGAACCTGCTGATGCTAGCACAGATGACAGGCAAAGCATGAGAAATATCGCTGGCCACCATAAACGCATCTGCTAAAGCTGCCAAATTTGCAAATTTGGCCATTGGCAGCACCTTGACCTTGCTGGCAAGGGAGTTGGGGAAATGTAGCTCTCAGGCTTCTAGCCTCTGCAATGCACTGGAGTGCATAGAAGGCAGTAGGAACAAACACAGGTCACCTTTAAACAATATCCAACACAGGAGGATCAGAACATCTTGGGTCTAGATAAAGAGTCTCTATGAGGTTAACTTGACCAAGGTCACTGTTGGAGGCACTGGGGTTGTGGAGATTGGGGGAGAGAGTGCCTGTCCTCTCAGAGCCCACAGTGGATGGAAAAATACAGAGAGTCTCTGATAAAACATGACAACATTTGTAAAAAGGGTTAACCTTAGAGTAAAACAGCGAGAATGGAGCAATTCACACTTCTTGGAACAGGTGGAGTCAAGAAAAAGCTGGAAACATCAACAGTCTTTAGTTGGGTGTTGAAAGGTGGCTACATTCACATGGTGGGGAGAACTGGGGCTTGTCAAGAAGAGGAAACAGCCAGAGCAAAGGCTGGCAGTGTCTTCTGCATTGGACACACCGTGTCCACCACGTCCAACTCACCAACATAGGACTTGGTGAGTAAGGCTGCACTCAGTAACCAGGTTAGAGAGACCACTGTGAGCCAGGTTCCCCAGGGGCATGGCATTGCAGCGCTGACTTCAATCCCTTCCTCCCCTGCACAAATGCAGCCCTTTATTGTAGTTAATCCACCTCCCAATATCACTTTCTGCTTTTTTGGCTCCAATTTCCTAAACCTCCAATGAGTAAATGCTTTTTATAATCTTCCAGATCTTTCAAATCTCTCTCTCTAATTAGCAGTTCCTGGGACATGGCTGCTCCAGCTGTTGCAGCCCTGAGAGATGGGTTGGATTTTTCCAAGCATAACTAGATTCTCACAGCTCTCTGAGGGGACCCTACAGGTGGCCAGACAGCTCCTGACCCTGGCCCAACATCCCCACTGATTCCATGTGACCAGATGTTAACTACTTTGGAGAAAAACTGACTCACTTTAAACTGAAAAATGAAAGTAAAACAAATCATTAAAAGGAATGGCTACAGAGAATAGAACAGAGCTTACTAATGCCATTCACATTTGATAACTTAAGTTGGTACAATCATGCTCATTTTATAGATGAGACAACTGAGTCCTACCTAGGCAGAAAGTGGTACAGTTTACCACTTAAGTGATAAACTTAAGTCCTCTGCCTCTAAGTCTAGTGCCCTTCCAACTGAGCCACACTACAAACCCCTCATTTGATGGTCCTTGTCACCTGTCTTCTTTGATGTTCAACCTTGGAAGAATGTTCTGTTTTGATGGTGATCAATAACTGGATGAGGTATCAGGACAAAAGATGCAATCCTAACTATCCCAGTCGAACTGGTTGTGTGGTCACCCTATTATAGTGGGTAGAATTTGACATGCAGAAGGAAAAAAGATGCATGCACATCATGGATCTAAAAAAACAAGGGTGTGAGCACATTTGTCCTAGACACAGAGTTCAGGACATGGGTTAGTTCTAGGCATCTCTGGGAAGGGCCCACTACATCCCATCCTGCTTCCAGTGAGTGCTTCAATATCATCCATGGAAGGCCTTTACCTGGGTACCTAGCTTCTCTGCCAGGCAGCTCCTTCCCCACCCAAATCTATGTTTCTCCTTGCTGTAATCTCCATTAATATTCTGGTCTGAACTGCGTCCTGTAAGGAGGCAGCAGGAAGCTCTGCGTGGATTAGCCAGGCAGAGTGAGACTCTCAGGGGACAAAAGACATCCAAATCTTGCAGGTGTGGGCTGAATCCCAAGTCTGCTTGGCAGGAGGAGAGCTCCAGAGGTTTCCAGGGATACGCATGTTTTTTTTTCCTCTCTCTCTCTCTCTCTCTCTCTCACACACACACACACACACACACACACACACTCAAAGAAAAGATCTTTCCTTAAGGTTTGAAAAGCCAGGTTCATGAGGTTTGATGGACTATATCGAACCTCACTGAAGAACGCTTGCAGGTTCCCACCTCACCTGTGTGTAACCTGAGCTGGCTGGATGATATGCCTGCTAAAAACCTAGGTTAGGCTCCTGCTTTTGAAGCTTATAGCTCTGCGAACCTGAGAAAGTCACTTTGGTTCTCTGAGGTTCAGCTTCACCATCTGTAAAATAAAAATAATATTTAGTTCATTGAGTTGATGAAGGATTGACTGGCTGACTTATGGGAATACATGGTGTGATGGTTAATACTGAGTGTCAACTTCGTTGGATTGAAGGATGCATTAATCCTGGGTGTGTCTGTGAGGGTGTTGCCAAAGATATTAACATTTGAGTCAGTGGGCTGGGAAAGGCAGACTCACCCTTAATCTGGGTGGGTACTATCTAATGAGCTGCCAGTGAATATAAAGCAGGTAGAAAAATGTGAAAAGGCTAGACGGGCCTAAGCTCCCAGCCTGTATCTTTCTCCCATGGTGGATGCTTCCTGCCCTCGAACATCAGACTCCAAGTTCTTCAGTTTTAGGGACCCAGACTGGCTTTTTTTGCTCCTCAGCTTGCAGATAGCCTATTGTGGGACCTTGTGGTTGTGTGAGTTAATACTTAATAAACTTCCCTCATATATATACACTTATAGGTTGAATGGACAAAGGACTAATTTGAATTGTATGTATATCCTGTTAGTTCTGTCCCTCTAGAGAACCCTGACTAATACATATTTTGGTACTGGATGTTGTTCTAGAAGAACAGAATATTAAGGATTAAGTTCTTTCATTGGTTTGGGGGTTTCTGGAGTTGACTACTTAATATGATTAGATCCAAAAATGCTAAGGACTCTACTAATAGTATGGAGAACACTGATAGTCCTTGGCACGAACTGTTTACAGAGTTACACAAAATAAATGCATTTGACACTCCTGATTCACCGCTTGTGAGTCTCCAACTCTATAGTCTTCAACTGTAGAGTTGAATGACTCTATATTATGTTATTAAACATAATTATTAAACTCTATACATAATACCTTTGACCATATGTGGAGGATCAAAGAACACAGTGAAGCTGGTTTGTTGCTCTTAAGTTCAGTGGACAAAGTGAAGAAAAAAAATGATGAACTCAGGGATTCTAACCCTTAGCATTAGAAGCAGATACTGAGCATCAAATCTGCTAAAATTGCCGAGTGAGAATCTTATCTCCTGTAGAGAAAGAGCTGAAATTGTGGCAAAACAGACACAAGCTCTTATCATGTGAGTGGTTGACCTGAAATGAAAGGTGCATGCACATTTGTCAGATGTTCACTGTTAAAGTGAGGGCGTTGATTGAAAAAGAATGGGACCCTGCAACTTGGAATGGGACATGTGGGAGGACCCTGATGAAACTGGGACAAAGACTTTGTAAACTCTGATGAAACTTTTTTTTTGCCAGAAGAAACAGCTTCCCCATCCCTAGTAGTGGCAACATCCCCTCCTGACCCATACTGCCATCAGCCATTCCATCTTTGTCTGAGGAGGTAAATCCTGCACTGCCTGAGGCAACAGTGTTGGCCTCCCCTGAGGTAGTTGCCAGGCAAGATAATGTTGATTCTCCTCAGGAGCCACCCCCAACACCCCTGTTTGCTTCTAGACCTATAAAGTCCCATGGACTCCTAGAGGTGAGGTTGAGAATGTGATCCATGAAGAGGTATGCTTGAGTTTTCTAATTTATATAAGGAGAAATCTGGAGAACAGGCATGGGAATGGATATCAAGGGTGTGGGATAATGGTGGAAGGAACATAGAATTGGATCAGGCTGAATTTATTGATTTGGGAACACTGAGTAGGGACTCTGCTTTTAATGTTGCAGCTCAGAAAGTTAAAAAATGTTCTAATAGTTTATTTGCTTGGTTAGCTGAAATAGGGATTAAAAGAGGGTCCACTGTGAGTGAGCTGGAAATGCCTGATCTCCTTTGGTTTAATGTAGAGGAAGGGATTCAAAGACTTAGGGAGAGTTGGAATGCTAGAGTGGATTAGTCCCTTTAGACATACTCATCCCAGCTGGAAGGGTCCAGAAGATATACCCTTGACCAATGCCTTGTGAAATAGATTTGTGAGGGCAGCACCTGCATCTTTGAAGGGCCTTGTAATGGCTCTTCTCTATATGTCAGATATAACAGTGGGAAACACAGTCACTCAACTATAAAATTTAAATACAGTGGGAATAATTGGATCCTGAGGTGGCAGGAACCAAGTGGCAGCACTCAACCATCAAAGGCAAGGTGGACATAGCTATGGTAATGGACGGCAGAGGTAAAGCAGTAATCAGAATGGTCGAACTCATGTAGAGCTCTGGCACTGGCTAATTAATCACAGTGTTTCAGAAGTGAAATTGATAGAAAGGCTACTGCATTTCTACTTAATTTATATAAGCAGAAAACTTACAGGTCGAATGGACAAAAGACTAATTTGAATTAGAAAAAACAGAAAATCACATCCCTTCAATCAATTTCCAGACCTGAACCAGTTTAGAGACCCAGAAACCCTTCAACAAAGGGGAGACCAGGTCCTCTTAAGGAAGGACCCCACTACACTACTGACGATTTATGTTGTTAATCTTTCTCCCATTCTTCCCCCGGGAGACCTCCAGGGAGACCTCTGGCCTTTTAACAGGGTAACTGTGCATTAGGGAAAGGGAAATGATCAGACATTTCAGGGAATACTGGACACTGGCTCTGAGCTGACATTGATTCCACCCAAAATGTCATTGTGGTCCTCTAATTAAAGTAGGGCCTTATGGAGGTCTGGTAATTAATGGAGTTTTAGCTCAGGTCTGACTTACAGTGTCCATTGGGTCTCCGAACTCATCCCGTGGTCATTTCCCGAATGCCAGAATGCATAATTGGCATAGACATACTTAGCAGCTGGCAGAACCCCCACATTGGCTTTCTGACAGGTAGGGTGAGGGCAATTATGGTGGGAAAGGACAAATGGAAGTCACTGGAGCTGTCTCTACATAGAAAGAGAGTAAATCAAAAACAATATTGCATCCCTGGAGGGATTGTGGCGATTACTGCCACCATCAAGGACTCGAAAGATGTAGGGGTGGTGATTCCCACCACATCCCCATTCAACTCTCCTGTTTGGCCTGTGCAGAAGACAAATGGATCTTGGAGAATGACAGTGGATTATCGTAGGCTTGACCAAGTGGTGACTCCAATTGCAGCTGCTGTACCAGATGTGGTTTCATTGCTTGAGCAAATTAACAGTCTCCTAGTACCTGGTATGCAGCCATTAACTTGGCAAATGCCTTTTTTCTCCATTCTTGTCCATAAGGACCACCAGAAGCAATTTGCCTTCAGCTAGCAAGGCCAGAAATATACCTTTATTATTCTACCTCAGGGATATATCAACTCCCCATCTTTGTGTCATGATCTCATTCTGAGAGATTTTGATCACTTTTCGCTTCTGCACGATATCACATTGATGACATGCCCATGGTCTCTACTCCCACTCTGCCTTCTCTCTCCAAGCCTGCACTGATGGCCTCATGGGGATTTCCCTATGATTAATTAGTTGGCAGAGGAAGAGAAGACTAGAGCCTGGTTCACAGATGGTTCTGCACAATATGCAGGCACCACCTGAAAGTGGACAGCTGAGGCACTACAGCCCCTTTCTAGGACATCCCTGAAAAACTGTAGTGAAGGGCAGTCTTCCCAGTAGGCAGAACTTTGAGCAGTGCACCTGGTTGTGCACTTTGCATGGAAGGAGAAATGGCCAGATGTGTGATTACATACTGATTCATGGGCTGTAGCCAATGGTTTAGCTGGACTTGGAAGAAGCATGATTGGAAAATTGGTGACAAAGAAATTTGGAGAAGACGTATGTGGATGATCCTCTCTGAGTGGTCAAAACTGTGAAGATATTTGTATCCCATTTGAATGCTCACCAATGGATGACCTCAGCAGAGGAGGATTTTAATAATCACGTGGATAGGATGACCCATTTTGTGGACACCACTAAGCCTCTGTTCCCAGCCACTCCTGTCATTGCCCAGTGGGCCCATGAATGAAGTGGCCATTGTGGCTAAGATAGAGCTTACACATGGGCTCAGAAACATGGACTTCCACTCACCAAGGCTAATCTGGCTACAGCTACTCCAGAGTGCCTAATTTTCCAGCCACAGAGACCAACACTGAGCCCTCAATATGACACCATTCCTCAGGGTGATCAGCCAGCTATCTGGTGGCAGGTTGATTATGATGGAATCATAATTTCCATGATGGTAGAAGAGCCTCTTCCATTATGGAAAGAGCAGAGGTTTGTCCTCACTGGAATAGATACTTACTCCACATATGGGTTTGCCTATCCTACACGCAATGCTTCTACCAAGACTACTATCCGTGGGCTCACGGAATGCCTTATCTACCATCATGATATTCCACACAGCATTTCCTCTGACCAAGGCACTCACTTTATGGCTAAAGAAGTACAGCCAGTGGGTTCATGCTCATGGAATTATCTGGTCTTGCCATGTCCCACATCATCCTGAAGTAGGTGGATTGATAGAATGGTGAAATGGCCTTCTGAACTCACAATTACAATGCCAACTGAGTGACAATACTTTGCAGGGCTGGGACAAAGTCCTCCAGAAGGCCAGGTATGCTCTGAATCAGTGTCCAGTGTGTGGCACTGTTTCTCCCATAGCCAAGATTCATGGGTTCAGGAATCAAGAGGCGGAAGTGGAAGTGGCATCACTCACTATTACCCCTAGTGATCCACTAGCAAAATTTTTGCTTCCTGTTCCCGTGACATTATGTTCTGCTGGCCTAGAGGTCTTAGTTCCAGAGGGAGGAACGCTGCCACCAGGAGACACAACTACAATTCCATTAAACTGGAAGTTAAGATTGCCACCTGGACACTTTGGGCTCCTCCTACCTTTAAGTCAACAGACTAAGAAGGGAGTTACAGTGTTGGCTGGGGTGATTTACCCAGACTATCAAGATGAAATCAGTCTACTACTCCACAACAGAGGTAAGAAAGAGTATGCATGGAATACAGGAGATCCATTGTGGTGTCTCTTAGTATTACCATGCCCCGTGATTCAGGTCAATGGGAAATTACAACAGCCCAATCTTATCAGGACTGCAGATGGCCCAGATCCTTCAGGAGTGAAGGTTTGGGTCACTCCACCAAGAAAAAAACCCACCACCTACTGAGGTGCTTGCTGAAGGAAAAGGGAATACAGAATGTGTAGTACAAGAAGGTAGTCATCAAAATCAGTTATGACCATATGACCAGGTGCAGAAACAAGGACTGCAATTGTCATGAGTATTTCCTCTTTCTTTGTTAAAAACGTGTTTGTGCATGTATACACGTGTACTAAGAAAATATATTTTATTTCCTTTTTCTTTATCATATGACATAAGATTCATATAGCATTTAAATATTGTTAACTTTATGTAACAGCATTTGGGTTGGGGATTGGTGCATTTCTGGTTGTAAGAAGGATAGTTGTATTATGTTAGACATAATTATGACTTTACTATTGTCTTAAATATTATGGATGATCTCAAGAGATGTGTATGGATTCAAGTTGATAAGGGGTAGACTTGTGATGGTTAATACTGTCAACTTGATTAGATTGAAGGATGCAAAGTATTGATCCTGGGTGTGTCTGTGAGGGTGTTGCTGAAGAGGATTAACATTTGAGTCAGTGGGCTGGGGAAGGCAGACCCACCCTTAACCTGGGTGGGCACCATCTAATCAGCTGCTAGTGAATATAAAGCAGGCAGACAAAGTGAAAAGACAAGACTGATCTAGCCTCCTAGCCTGCATCTTTCTCCTGTGCTGGATGCTTCCTGCCCTAGAACATCGGACTCCAAGTTCTTCAGTTTTTGGACTCAGACTGGCTTTTTTTGCTCTTCAGATTGCAGATGGCCTATTGTGGGATCTGTGGTTTGTGAGTTAATACTTAATAAACTTCCCTTTAAATATATATATATATATATATATATATATCTCCTATTAGTTCTGTCCCTCCTGACTAATACACATGGTAAATTCTAGTATTAATTCAAGTGTATGGTGTGATGATGGTAACAGAGAATAATATTAGATGATGATGACACTGATGAGGATGATGTTGATGAAGATGATGAGGAGGAGGATGTTGGTGCTGCTGAGGAGGTCGATGCTGCTGTTGTTATGAGGAAGAAGAAAATGAGGACAAGGAGGAATGTGATATCAATGCTAAGAGTTTGGGGGCCACTTGAATGTTGTCTTCATGGCTGTCAGAGGCATGGAGTAGATGTAATCTCCTAGCTCCAGATCAGCATAAGGGAGGAAAAAAAATCTGTGTTTCTTGAGCACCTGCCATGATCCAGGGATGCCAAGAGCTTCCACAACTTTACCCTACTTCCCCTTAGCAGCAACTCCACAAAGTCTCCACATTGGTTTAAGCAAGGCAAGGTGATCTGCCCAAAGTCATATAGGCCAAAGGAAAAAAAAAACCCAGAAATGAAGCATTTTATGAAATAAGAATTGTATAAATTTTTAATCTTTATATTCATCATTTCGTATATAAGGAAGACTACAAGCCAATAGAATGAGCATCCTCAAGGGGAGTGAGGCAAACATCACTGGAACATCCAAAAGTGATATAAATATCTGCCTATGAGTTATTACCGGGCACATTGAACCAGATTGCCTCCTAAGCCTGTTGGCTCTATGATTTCAGGATACATATGCACTACTTATACCCTGTACCCCCAGGAATGGCAAATCACTTCATCTCCTTGGCAGCGTACAATGGTGGTTAAGATCAGAGACTGGAGTCATGCCGACCTGAGTGCAGGTCCCAGGTCTACATTTTATAAACAGGCAAAGGAAGGCCAGAGAGGGTGAGGGATTTCCCTGAGGATACAGTGAGTTGGGCAGCAACACCAGGTGCAGAACCCGGGTGTCCTGATTCATCAATATTCTTCGCTAGGAGACCAAGCCCTTGTTTGTGGATGCCAATATGGGCCATCCACAATGCCTCTCGGGTGGCAAGCCTGTTTTATATTTGCCCAGTTAGTGAGCTGTTGATCCCATCTACTTCTAACAGCTCATCCTAGGCCTGACACCTTCTTCAGAAGCAACCAGGGTCCTGGGAAACTGACCACGGTGCTGGTCTGAAGGCAGAAGGTAGTCTGTGTGTTGCCATGACCATGATGGCAACGGGTCTGCCTACGTGATTTATTGACTCCTCAAGCACAGCTTGGTGAAGCAGGCAGGGCAGGCATAATTATCTCGTGTTTACAGATGAAGTAACTGAGGTTCACTAGGGTGAGGCACCAGTCACCACCCTCTGTGGGCCTCGGTTTCTTCACCTGAGCCATAAGGTCTTTTCCAATTCTAATAGTCTGTGCCTCTATAGTTTGTCCAAGGGCACACGACTAATCAGAAGCAAAGTCAAAACTGCGAGGTCTTGGGGCTCCTTTACTAATGATTTTTTTTTTTTTTGAGACGGAATTCCACTCTTGTTGCCCAGGTTGGAGTGCAATGGCACGATCTCAGCTCACTGCAACCTCCGCCTCCCAGGTTCAAGCGATTCTCCCGCCTCAGCCTCCCCAGTAGCTGGGATTACAGGCATGCACCACCACGCCTGGTTAACTTTATATTTTTAGTAGAGATGGGGTTTCTCTATGTTGGTCAGTCTGGTCTCAAACTCCCGACCTCAGGTGATCCACCTGCCGTGGCTTCCCAAAGTGCTGGGATTACAGGTGTGAGCCACGGCACTCAGCCAACTAATGATCTTTTTAATACTAATTACATTAGTTTTCTAGGGCTGCTGTACGTACCACAAACCTGGTGATTTAAAACAAGAGAAACTTATTCTCTCATAGACTGGAGGCCGGAAGTCTGAAATCAGGATGTCGGCAGGGCCACGCTCCCTCTGAAACATCTAGAGGAGGGTTTTTCCTTGCCTCTTCCAGCTTCTGATGGCTCCAGGAGTTCCTTGGCTATGGTAGCATGACTCCAATTTCTGTCTCCATCTTCCTGTGGCTGTCTCCTCTCTATGCCTGTGTCTTCACATGGTGTTTTCCTCTCTGTGTCTGAATTTCTGTCTTCTTATAAGGACACCAGTCATATTGGTGTCCTTACAACCTCTGCTTAACTTGGGTACATCTGCAAAGAGCCTACTTCCAAGTAAAGTCACAGTCACAGGTCCTGGGGGTTAGGGCTTCAATGTATCTTTTTTGGGGATGCAATTCAACCCATCACACTAATCATACCTAACCTTAAAAAAAAAGATTTTCCTGGATGCCAGGCTCTTTTACATGGGTGATCTCATTTAACACGTACATGAAGTGAGCTCTATTATTATCTTGCTTTTATATGGGAAGAGGCTGGAGAGAGCAGCTGGGTAACTTGCTCAAGGTCAAACAGACGCTAACCCCACCTCAGCTGACTGCTGAAGCTGCACCCTTAGCCAACCGGCAATGCTGCCTCTGCTGCAGCCCCTGAGCCTGCGGTTTCATGAGGGGGTGGCTGTGAAGAAGGTTGTGTCTGTGTGCTGAGGACGACCAAGCATGGCTGGCCTGGTAGTTTTGTTTTGTCAGCTGAAACGCCAACACACAGTGAGTCGATATTGAGTCTGGCGTCCTCCCTGGGACTCTCCAAGTGGCTGTGGTTTACAGCAGCCCGCGGCCCAGGGTGAAGTCATCAGGAGAAAGTGGGCATGATGTGAGTCCCAGGGAGGCAGGAACACTGGGAACTTCGCCTCGACATTGGGCTCGGGTGGGGTAAGAGTGCAAACGGCAGGGACCAGCTCACCTCATAAAAAGGGCCCAGTGTGGCTGGTTAGGGGCAACAAGGGCATAACCAGGGCCTGTGGATTTAGGCAGCCCTAGGATGGGGTCCCTGATCCATTGCCTGTTAGCTGTGTGACTTCAGGGAAATTGCCTAAATTCTCTGAGCCTCAGTTTCCCTCAGCTATCCTCACTTCACGGTGCTGTTATGAAGACTCAGAAAAAAAAAAAAAAGTAACTAAGGCCAGTGCTTCACCCAGAGGAAGGGCAGCCAACGCCCACAAATAGCTGGCGTGGCTGAGTTAAGAAGGGCCTAGGAGTAGGAAAGAAAATGGAATATTGGTGACTTCAAAGAATATATAGGCAAAAAGTTACACAAGAAAGTGGCCTTAGTGTATTCACAGCAAATGCAGATTGGATTAAGGCAAAGACTTGGAGCTGGCAGGGAGTAAACAGAGAGCTTCTGTGGAGGAATGGAGTCCTAAGAAGGATTGTGAAGGAGAGCAGGAAGGACTGGAACGGGTGAGGCCCACAAGAGCCCAACACCCCGGGGCCCTGAGCCCTCCACCAGCAGCAGCAGGCCCCAGGGACACTCATTCCCCTCTGGGGATTGTCCCAGACATCTTCTGAGATGGCCAAGCTCCTCCTTCTCTCTTCCTTCTACACAAGTCACACTGTGCCCCATGCCCAACACACACACACACACACACACACACACACACACACACACAGTTTTTTGTTTGAAGAATCACCAAACCTGGGTTTTCCCTGGGAAAGGCCTGTCAGTCAAGAAGTGTGTTACCCAGAGCTAATGAGTAACTCAAGAGAGATCAAAAGATAGAAGTGATGCCTTTTATTAAGCTCACGGATTTATTATAAGTGAGCCGGCAGGACCACACAGGTCTCCCATCCCAGTGTAGGAAAACTGACTGTGTGTGTGGTCTGGAGCAGTCAAAAGGCAGTGAGACGGCGGGTGTGAGCATAATAAAGGCTATAATTGGTATCTCTTTTCTAGCAAAACCCACCGGCCACCTTCTCCCCACTGCTAGGCTCTCTCCTTGCAGGGTGGAGTGTACATAGGGAGGCTCCACCCAGGGTAGGAGCCCAGGAATAGGTAGGAGACGGTCATCCAGATACAGCCTCCAACCCCAGCACTCCAGCTGAAGCCCCAGTGGCTCCAAGTGTAAGTCAGCAGGGCAGTGGGCACTTCTTCCTGCGAGACTATCTGATGGGGTGGTCAGGAGGTGTGATTTTGCAGACATGCAGGCTGGTCACAGGCATCCAGTGACATGCCCCTTTCTCAGCACAGAGGACCAAGGAGTCTGAGTCATTTCCATAAACTGGTGTCTGGTTCATATCAGTGTTAATATTTTATTATAATAAATATTGTAAACATTTGTTGCAGTAGCAACAAAAATATTTTAAAAAGCTAGAACAGTGAGCTTCAATTCCCACAATCCCCAAATTCCAAAAGAAAGACTGCAGTGGTGTGTGTCTGTGTGTGAGACCCTCTTGCTGCCAAACACTGGTGGACAAGCAGCTGGCATTGCTTTGGGACTTTCACAAGATGAGCTCAGCATTTGCTGGACATCTGTTCTACTTTGGCCGAAACATGACGGTGGACTTCCCATCTCTGAGGATGACCCCTACAAAGCTAGTCCTCTCTCTTTATAAAACATGTGTGCTTTTGGGCAGTCTGAACACCTTGGGCCTCAGTTTTTCATCTGTATGAGAAGTTAGAGCCACCTTACCTTGAGACCTTTTTCAGCTCTGACACTGAATTTGGTCCTTATAGCAGGGCTCATGTGTAACTCCAGGGCCCAATTCCTGGTCCCAGTGCCCTCCCCTTTCCATCACAACCACAGCCCCTATTCCCCACTGTCCTTCAAGCCCTCCCTTACATCCTCCCACCTCCTCCCATCCTGCCTTGTTTCCAACCATCTTCCCATCTGCACAGCACCCCCAACCCACCCGCACACATTATAGCCTGGCTAATTCTGCCCTGGCAAACCCACAAGCCTGATAAATCCCCCCAACATTCCTTGGCAGGCTCCCCGTTCTTCTTGGCAGAGATTTAAGAGCCAAGAGCAGTCATTAGCTCATGTCCTCCTCTGGCTTTGTTACTTCTAGAAATCCAGCTTCACTTATTAATAGGCTATTAATTATTGCTATAAGTAATTGAATCTAAGTTGAACGTTCTGAGACAGCCTAAAAAATTATCTTCCTTCTACAAGGATTTGCTGTGAATGCTTTTTAAATTACTTGCTCTACTTGAAGATTTTACTCCTATAGCCAAAAAAAAAAATAAAAAAAAAGGTAGGATTGTGATGCCTCTCTTGTGTGTACACAGTGGTGTTGAAAGTAAGTTTTGACAGATTGACAGGAGATTGGGAGAGTCTCAGAGATGGAAGGCATTAAGAACACTAACATTATCTGGGCACTTCATATTTGTGAGCTCATTTAAACATCAGAATGATTGACCACTATTAGTTCCATTTCACAGGTAAGGGGACCAAAGCTTCCGGAAGTGAAGTCCTACAGCCAATGAGAGAACTGGATCTGGGCTGGGCGTGGAAGCTTGTGCCTGTAATCCCAGCACTTTGGGAGGCCGAGGTGGAAGGATGGTCATATGGTTTGGCTCTGTGTCCCCACCAAATCTCATCTTGTAGCTCCCATAACTCCTACGTGTGGGAGATAATTGAATCACAGGGGCAGTTTCCCCCATACTGTTAGTGTGGTATTAATACATCCCATGAGATCTGATGGCTTTATAAGGGATTTCTGCTTTCACTTCTCTCTCATTCTCTCTTGCCACTGCCATGTAAGAAGTGCCTTTTGCATTCCACCATGATTGTGAGGCCTCCCCAGCCACGTGGAACTGTAAGTCCATTAAATCAATTTTTCTTCCCAGTCTCAGTTATGTCTTTATCAGCAGCATGAAAATGAACTAATACAGTAAATTGATTGGTACCAGTAGAGTGAGGTGCTGCTAGGAAAATGTGGAAGCAACTTTGGAACTAGGTTAACAGGCAGAGGTTGGAACAGTTTGGAGGGATCGGAATAAGACAGGAAAATGTGGGGAAGTTTGGAACTTCCTAGAGACTTGTTGAATGGCTTTGACCAAAATGCTGATAGTGATATGGACAATGAAATGCAGGCTAAGGTGGTCTCAGATACAGATGAGGAACTTTTTGGGAACTGGAGTAAAGGTGACTCTTGCTATGTTTTAGTAAAGACACTGGTGGCATTTTGTCCCTGCCCTAGAGATCTGTGGAACTTTGAAGTTGAGACAGATGATTTAGGGCATCTGGCAGAAGAAATTTCTAAGCAGCAAAATATCAAGAGGTGACTTGGGTGCTGTTTAAAGCATTCAGTTTTAAAAGGGAAACAGCATAAAAGTTTGGAAAATTTGCAGGCTGATGATGTGATACAAAAGAAAACCCATTTTCTGAGGAGAAAGTCAAGCCGGTTGCAAAAATTTGCTTAAGGAATGAGGAGCCAAATGTTAATTGCCAAGGCAATGGGGAAAATGTCTCCAGGGCATGTCAGAGACCTTTGAGGCAACCCCTCCCATCACAGGCCTATGTGGGAAAAAAAGGTTTTGTGAGCTGGGTCCAGGGTCCCACTGCTGTGTGGAGCCTAGGGACTTGGTGCCTTGCATCCTAGTCACTCTAGCCATGGCTAAAAGGGACCAAGGTACAGCTTGGGCCATGGCTTCAGAGGATGCAAGTGCCAAACCTTGGCAGCTTCCATGTGGCATTGAGCCTGTGGGTACACAGAAGTCAAGAATTGAGGTTTGGGAACCTTTGCCTAAATTTCAGAGCATGTATGAAAATACCTGGATGTCCAGGCAGAAGTTTGCTGTGGGGCAAGGTGCTCACAGAGAACCTCTGCTAGGCAGTATGGAAGGGAAATGTGGGGTCAGAGCCCCACAAAGAATCCCCACTGGGGTGCTGCCTAGTGGAGCTGTGAGAAGAGGGTCACCATCCTCCAAACCCCAGAATGGTAGATTCACTGACAGCTTGCACCATGCACCTGAAAAAGCTGCAGACACTCAACACCAGCCTGTGAAAGAGCCAGGAGCGAGGCTGTACCCTGCAAAGCCACAGGGGCAGAGCTGTCCAAGACCATGGGAACCAATCTCTTGCATCAGTGTGACTTGGATGTGAGACACAGAGTGAAAGGAGATCATTTTGGAGCTTTAAGATTTGACTGCCCTGCTGGATTTTGAACTTGCATGGGGCCTGTAGCCCCCATGTTTTGGCCAATTTCTCCCATTTGGAATGGTTATATTTACCCAAAGCCTTTACCCCAATTGTATCTAGAAAGTAACTAACTTATTTTTTATTTAACAGGCTCACAGGCAGAAGGGACTTGCCTTGTCTCATATGAGACTTCGGACTGTGGACTTTTGATTTAATGCTGAAATGAGTTAAAATTTTGGGGAACTGTTGGAAAGGCATGATTGGTTTTGAAATGTGAAGACATGAGATTTGGGAGGGACTGGGGCAGAATGATGTGGTTTGGTCTGTGTCCTCACCCAAATCTCATCTTGTAGCTCCCATAATTCCCACGTGTTGTGGGAGGGAGCCGGTGGGAGATCATTGAATCACAGGGATGGTTTCCCCCAAACTGTTCTTGTGTCAGTAATCAATATCATAAGATCTGATGGTTTTATAAGAGGTTTCCATTTTTGCTTCTGTCTTATTCTCTCTTGCCACCTCCATGTAAGAAGTGCCTTTCACCTTCTGCCATGATTGCGAGGCCTCCCCAGCCACACAGAACTGTAAATCCATTAAACCTATTTTTCTTCCCAATCTCGGGTATGTCTTTATCAGCAGCATGGAAACTGATTAATACAGGTGGCTTGAGGCCAAGAGTTCAAGACTAGCCTGGGCAAAACAGCAAGACCCTGTCTCTATAAAAATTGCTTTTAATTACCTGGGCATGGTGGCCTGTGCCTGTAGTTCCAGCTACTCTGGAGGCTGAGGCAGGAGGATCACCAGGAGTTTGAGGCTGTAGCGAGCTATGATTATGCCATTGCACTCCAGTCTGGGTGGCAGAGTGAAATTCTGCCTCAAAAATAATAAATAAATAAATAAATGAGCTGGGTTTGGACTCAGGCCTATTTGACCCCAAACATGATGCCCACTGCCTTTATTTACTCAGGCTGAAGTTTCTGCAAATATAGTAAATTCAAATTCATTAGCCCACAGTAAGTATGTGCAGTGAGACCTTTCTTTTATTGTGAGTTAAAGTATCTGACATTTGTCTCATCTAAAAGTGAGACGAATGAAAATTTTCAGATCTTAGAGATCATTTAACATTTTGAGGATGTAAGAAAAATAAAATACAAGCACTACAGTTAGCAAGAAATGATTTTTCACTTCACAGTATAACAATAGAAAATTTGAGTGAACCTAAAATTTATACAGCTGAATTTTTTTCCATTCTTAAAAACTGTGTTAGGTCAGGCACCGCAGTGGCTTACCTCTGTAATCCCAGCACTTTGGGAGGCAGAGGCAGGAGGATCACCTGAGGTCAGCAGTTCGAGATCAGCCTGGCCAACATGGTGAAACCCCATCTCTCCTAAAAATACAAAAATTAGCCAGGCATAGTGGCATCTGTACTCCTAGCTACTCAGGAGGCTGAGGCAGGAGAATCCCTTGAATCCAGGAGGCAGAGTCTGCAATGACCCAAGATCGTAGCACTGTACTCCAGCCTGGGCGACAGAGCAAGATTCCATCTTAAAAAAAAAAAAAGAAGTCTTAAAACAGGCACTAGAGTTGAATTTTAAAAGTCACTCTTCCCTGACAGCTCTTACCATATCCATCTATCCTGTTTCTTAAGGACCTTACTTTGTAGAAAGTTCTGGCTCTTTCTTAATCCATCTGCTACAAATGGAATGTGTGTTTAAGGACCAATTCTTAAATGCTAACACAAATATAAATATTTGTGAAAAGACAGGCAAGGTAGGAGCTAAGAGGGAATGTAAGAATATTTGCTACAGGATAACATTTAAATATCATGGGGTGAAAGGTGGGGCAGAGGAGAGAAGGCAGCAAGGGGGAAGGGAGGATTAGAAGCTTTTGATAGTTTTCACTCCTTACTTTAGATCAGGAGTCAGTAAACTTTAGCCCATGGGTCAAGTCTGCCCCTGTTTTTGTACAGTGTGTGAACCAAGAATGCTTTCTGCATTTTTTAATAGTTGAAAAAATCAAAAGAAGACTTTGTGACATGTGAAAATTATACAAACTTCAAATTTCAATATTCATCAATACAGTGTTATTGAAACACAGCTGCACTCATGTTTCCATATCGTCTGTCTGTTTTTGCTACAGCAGAGTTGAGTAGTTGTGATGGAGACTGATATGGTTTGGATTTGTGTTCTATCTAAATCTCATGTCAATTTATAATCCCCAATGTTGGAGGCAGGGCCTGGTGGAAGGGGATTGGATCATGGGGGTGGATTTTCCCCTTTGGTGCTGTTCCTGCGATAGAGTTCTCAAGCGATCTGGTTGTTTAAAAGTGTATGGCACTGCCCCTCTTGTTCCCTATTCCTCCTTCTCTGGCCAAGTAAGACATGCCTCCTTCCCCTTCGCCTCCTGCCATGACTGAAATTTTCCTGAGGCCTCCCCAGAAGCTGTCATACTTCCTGTACAGCCTGTGGAACCATGAGTTCATTAAACCTCTTTTTTTTCTTTTTTTTTTTAAAGATGGGGTTTCACCATGATGGCTAGGTTGGTCTTGAACTCCTGACCTCAGGTGATCCACCCATCTCAACCTCCCAAAGTGCTAGGATTACAGGCGTGGGCCACCGCGCCCAGCAAACCTCTTTTCTTTATAAATTACCCAGTCTTGGGTACTTCTTTATAGCAGTGTGAGAATGGACTAATACAGAGACTTCACAGAAAAAGTCCACTGACCCCTGCTCTAGATAATCCCCTGTCCCAACCACGCTTTTCCCACTCCTCCACCATCCCCCTTACCCTTTGAAGAAGGAAAGAGGGAAAGCGGTCGTGTGGAGTTGTAGGTTGCAGCCAGAGTGAGTGACGTGTGTGTGTTCAATTTGATATTGCTTAATTTCTTTTTATTTTTTATTTTTTAGGGCTCAATGAGCACATTTCAGTCATTTGGAAATTTAGCTTTCTGTCTCATACATTTACTTTGATAGACATTGTGTTAATAAGGCCTGCATTGATCTCTCATTCAATATTGTCAGATAGGATTTCAGGCTCAGCTAGACAGGTGAGTTAGAGGCTGAAGAAAAAGTATGGAGAAAAACGATTATCAGGATAATCTAAGTCCATGCCTCAGCTCTTTAAAGAAAAGAGAAGGCAGAGCCTGCATTCTCCACGTCGATGGCACTCCCTGGGTGCCTGGGCCATCCTCTCAGGACTCTTCTGTAGTTGGTGCAGCCTTCTCTGGTTGGCAGTGAGGATGCTGCAATTAGATACGCATTGGGAGAAAACCGCCTTTCTTGCTACAAAGTGCTGTCACTGGCATTGTCTTTAAAGGGCTATACTTCTGCTGTTGGCCTCATCTCCATGATGCCTGGGTAATAAGGGGCACAGGAGGTGGGTGTGAGGAGGGGGGTGACTTATCCTGGTCTAGTCATGCGGGAAAGCAGCTCATGTGCCCTTCTCAGGCCCCACGCTGCGAGTTGCTGTTCTGCAGCCTGGCTTGGTGGGTACACTTCCTGCTTGACACCCTGAGAGCCACATCTTTTCATGCACACCACTTGCCACTTCTCAAGCACTTGGAGTTCCTTCTGAAGGCCAAATGACCTTGGCATTTTAGGCTTTCTTGCTCATCACCTGTGAACCCCCTCTGCTGGGTTCTCTTTCTCCCCAACCTCCACAGATTGGTCATTCTCAAGTTTCAACCTCACTTTCAAATATTTTTCCTGGGAGAGTTCACATACTCCCAAGATGAAATCAAATATGCCTTCTATACTGCTGACTCCAAAATCTACTTAGTTCTGGCCCTTCTCTAGGACAACCAATGTGTATTTCCAATGCATTTGTTCATTTTCTCACTAATTATTCACTGAGATCTTGTCCTGCTACAGCATGTGTTCAGCACTGTAGATACGACGCAGGGCAGGTGAAAACTGGGCTTAGCCTGAGAGGGTTCTTTGCTTTGCCAGGTAAGAATTCAAGGGTGAGCTGGTGGTTGAATAAAACAGTTTTGTTGAAGTGGCCGTTTTATGGCTTCAGTGGTGCTACAGCTTCAGCAGTGTTATGGCCCTTGTGACTGCTGCTGCAGAGCAGCGTTATCCCACAGGCAGAGAGCAGCAGCTCAGGACAGTTCTGTAGTCATATTTATACCTAGTGGTAATTACATGCAGATTACAGGGTAGTTTAGGCAGAAATTTCTAGGAAAACGGTAGTTACTTCTGGGTGATCAGGTCATTGCCACAGAAAGAGGTGGTAACTCCCAGGTATTGCCATGGCAATGGTAAACTGACATGGTGCACTGGTGGGTGTGTCTTATGGAAAGCTGCTTCTGCCTTGGCCCTGTTTTAGCTAGTCCTCAATTTGGTTCCATGTCCAAGCCTCACTTCTGGAGTTGAGTCCCTCCTCCTACCTCAAATACAGTAGTGCCCAGGAAGATAAGAGTCCTGTCCTCAAAAAAGAAAGACTGAAATAATCAAATGATTACATAACATAAAGCTAATTCTCCACTGTGTTTAATACCCCAGAGAAAGGTACAAGTGCTATGAAAAGCACATCACAAAGGGACTTGATGTAATTCAGAGAGAGGTTTTCTAAGGAAGAGGGAAAGTATTCAAACACTGCTGGAGAGGCAGGCTACAGACAAATAATGTGCAGCCTTATTTTTTTTTTATCAGTGAATGTGCTTTTGTCTGCAAGTAACAGAAACCCAACTTAAGTTGGCTTAAGGAATAAGATAATGTATTGTCTCATATGATCGGAAATCCTAAGCAAAAGCAATCTACAGAACTGACTTAATCTAATGTCTCCATGTTAGTTATCTATTGCTGCAGAGCAAATTATCCCCAAACTTAGCAGCTGAAAAAATATTTTTTTCGCAGTTTCTCTGAGTCAAGAATCTTAAGAATGGCTTAACTAGATGCCTCTAGCTCAAGATCTTTCAAGAGGTTGCAGCCAAATTGTCAACCAGGGCTGTGGTCATCCCAAGACCTGACAAACTGAAGGATCTGCTTCCAAGATCTGTTGCACGGTTGCTGATAGGCTTTAGTCCCTCATGTTCCATCACACTGAGAACCTGTTTTTCACCATTTCGGCATCTCCATACGGAAGCTTGCAACGTGGAAGTTTTCTTCCACAATTGCAAGTGAGGAGAGAGAGAGGGAAGGATAGACAGAGAAAGAAAGAACGAGAGAGAGAGTGAGAACCCAACACAGAAGGTAAAATCTTTTTATAACTTAATATCAGAAGTAATATACCATCACTTCCACCCTACTCTATGCATTTGAAGAGAGTTCTTAGGTCCTGCCCACACTGAAGGAAGGAGATTACACAATGGCATGAATACCAAGAGGCAGGGACCACGGGGCCATCTCAGAGGCTGCCGGCCACAGGCTCCATCTGTGCGTCTCTGATATCTCTGGCTCTACCCTGCTTCTGTGCATTCTTATATATCAGGCTGGAAGCAAGATGGCTACAGGATTTAAAAGCTTTACCTCCATGCAAGACTACATCCTAAGGAAGAGTTCAAGATTGCATCCAAATGCTCTCCTAGAAAAATATAGGAAAAACTTTCCTAGAAGTCTCCCCAGGCCTCCCTTCATGTCTCATCAGCCCACTTGTGAGTCAGTTACTGGCAGAGGGATGAAATTGCCATTCGGTGACTTGGGCCCGCCATAAAAGCAGGGGACCAGGCCAGCTGCCCTGAAAACATGGGTGGTGGGAGGGAGTGTGGAGATCTATGGCAAATTCTGCCACTGTCTCAACTGCTAATTCCATCTTGCAACCCCCTACACCTTCTTTTCCGCTAACAGAACCACCAATTCTGCTAGGGTAGAGGACAGAGAAGACGGGCCCTTCCCTCTGTCCCAGGGAATGAATCATGGTTAGGTTAAGTCAGTGATGGTAATACCTTTTCCCTTTGCCATATTTTGACATTCCCAGGTGCTTTAGTAGTTGCAAGCGCAAGGGCACAGTCCTGCCCATGAGATTTAAGAAGTCTGCTGGGGAACTTCTAGGAATATTTCTTTTGTTTGTGAAAGGACACTACACTTGAGGCAATGCCCCTTAACCACCCAGTGCCTTCTCCAGGCTTCTTGTCTTGAAATGCAGTTGTGACATTTGGTTGCACTCACCTTCTTGCACCCAGGATGTGACGGATATGAGGACCGATGGTCAACATGCTGGAGATGACAGTAAGTAAGGGGACTGAGCCTTTGACAGCATTGTCAAGCAGCGACACCGAACCTGAAACAGATGAGATGATTAAAAGTGTTTATTGCTTACACTGCTGTGAGTCAGGTACCCTGTTGCTTGCATCTGAACACACCCCAACTGATAACATTTCTCAAAGGAAAGAAGAAGAGGGTCATGCTTGCTGCTGGCCAGCCAAGAATATCCT
This sequence comes from Aotus nancymaae, assembly GCF_030222135.1. NCBI lineage: Eukaryota > Metazoa > Chordata > Mammalia > Primates > Aotidae > Aotus > Aotus nancymaae. The sequence goes on from NW_026988429.1 coordinate 13,409,443, forward strand.
TTAGAGTCATGTTAAGAATTTGGGTTTTTATTCTAAGAACAATCAGGTTTGTGTTTTGAAAAGATCCCTGTAGGTACAATATGGAAAATAGATTCGAGAGGAGCAACCGTGCATGAGCAGGAAAAGAGTAGGAGGTGGTTATAATATTCAGGGAAGAGATAATAGATGGCGACTTGTCTGGGGTTGGGGCAGTTGAAGGCAAGGACCTGAGACATAGGAGGTGGGAAGGGAAGAGGTGAACAATTGCAGTGACGGGCAGTGGGGAGTGGTGAAGCAATGAAATGGGAACTATGCATCTAGGAAAACACTCCTAACCTCGTGATAATGATTCAGTGTCTTTCTCTTTCCTGACAATTTTTGAGTTGGGTGGAAACATTTGTATGATCAAATCCTTTGTTTTTGAGGAGTTCCACTGAGAAACTTTCAAAGAGTTTGTCTTATTTTGTTTCTGGCAAAGTATATAAGTGTCTTCAAGTGGTTTTCCCATGAATGTGTGAGGGAATTAATTGAAAAGGTAAAATTGGGGGTGAATTCTTCCTTATTGTTTGATTTCTATGAATGTTGTCATCTTTATATAACAAATTATAACTTAAAAATAAAACACACAAAATGTCTTAAAAGATACTGTTGATTTTTTTTTTTTTTTGAGATGGAGTTTCGCTCTTGTCACCCAGGGTGGAGCGCAATAGCGTGATCTCAGCTCACTGCAACCTCTGCCTCCCAGGTTCAAGCGATTCTCCTGCCTAAGCACCCCCAGTAGCTGGGGTTACAGGAATGTGCCACCACGCTCAGTTGATTTTTGTATTTTTAGTAGAGATGGGGTTTCACCATGTTGGCCAGGCTGGTCTCGAACTCCTGATACTGCAGGTGATCCACCCGCCTTGGCTTCCCAAAGTGCTGGAATTATAGGGATGAGCCACGGCGTCTGGCCTACTGTTGATTTTAAAAGTGCTTGTATGGCATTAGGTGCTTACCCCTAAATGGAATAATGGTTTTGTAAATATTTCTGAATTGCCTCTAGAAATTTCTAAGTCTTGCAGAATTGCTTAGATTTTAGGAGAAAGCAACTGAACTATGGAGGACGCAAGTTATCAAATTTGCCTTCTCTAAACCAGTACTGTAAGGACTGCATTTGCCTGCCTGGTTCATCTTTGACGTGTTAAGTCGAAGCTGGACAGCTCAGGGATAGAGGCTTCAGGTTTTGGAGTCAGCCAGTTCTGGCTTCCAAGTCTGACTAATACCAACTTAGTTGCATGACTTTGAGCCAGTTATTTAATGCTGCTGGACCTCAGAGAAGTTTCCTCGCTATAACTTTGGTGGTGGTGGTGTATGTGTGTGTATCAGGGTGGGGGGTCCTGACAGGGATTTCAGGGAAAAGAGTGTGTGGCAACGTGCCTGGAGCCTAGTGGCTGATACAATACCAGGCTCTCTATGAGTGGTAGCCGATTATTAAAGTTCTTAATAAAATCACCATGGGAACATCCCCTTATTAAATCTCATACGCTCCAGGCTAAACATGTTAAACATTTCATGTGGATAATTCAAAGAGTCCACTGTGTTTATACTAGGTTTTCTTTGACTTCAGAGCAGAAGTGAGTTTGGCAGTTCTTCCCTCTACTCCTGGGAGACATAGCACCCTTCCATGCACAAGGAAGTGTGTGGGCACAAGGCTTGCCCAGGGTTCCCTCTGGCTGAGGTGGGCCGACCATGGGTGTATCTGGGACTTTACCACCAACCACACTGCCTTGCTCCCCCAGCAAGCACCGCTGGGGGTCCCATGGCCCATGGCAGGGCCTCCAGAAGGGCTGGAGTTGAAGCTGGAGAGGGGCTGAGGAGGAGCAGGGGATTGTGTTGGCAGGACCGTCCCTGGGACCCCTCCCCAGCAGCCCTGGGCATCTTCCTTTGCTCTTTCAAGCAGGCCTCACCCTCTGTCCTCCCCTTCGCCTCTGTCACCTGTTGCTTCTGACAGGTTTTCTCTCCTCCTGTGTTACTGCAAAAAAAATGCCAGGGGGTATTAAAGGATGGCCCGAGCATGGTGCTCTGAAGCAAAACCCCAGTCCTCTGAGAGCTTCTAAGGCTTGCTGTGGCCAGTTACAGAAATGATACTTCTGTGGGTGACAAGCCCCAGTCTTCTCATTTCCCTCCTTCCTTCCTTCCTTCCTTCCTTTGCCCCTCCCTCCCTCCCTCTGTCTTTCTTTTTTCTCTTTTCACCCCTTATGGGGAAAGGCAGGCATTAATGATGGTGACGATGAAGCTATGGGTGATTCTCTTGAGGGGAAAAGCAGGTATAGTATGTCTCACAAGATGTTTAGCCCAAGAGCTGGGAAGGGGACTTGGGGATGAGAAAAGCATGAGAAACAAGAAGGGGGTGTGGACATGTCTGTAGGGCCCCTTGACAGTAAGTGGCTCCAAGGGAAAACAGGAGAAGTAACCCTGAAGATGACCTTTCCTCCTCTCTCTCCCTTCCAGTCACCTTGACAGACTCACAGCCTCCAGACTAGCACAGGGTCAGTGAGAGCCTGGGGGAAGAGGCAGAAGCTGTCCTCACTGCAGTGAGGCCTGCAGTTATGAGCAGGAAGGGGAGGCAATGGCCAAGCTGCAGTGGGGGAGGACAGGAGTTTGGTGTTCCCAGCCAGCTGGTGTATGGCCATGGGATCTAGGTGCATCTCTATCAGGAGGTCAAGATCGATCCTACCAAAACACCCTCGCATGCATGTACATTTGCCTGTATGGAGATATGTACACTGCACACAAAAACTGTGTCTATACACAGGGTGGATGTGCGTGTTTAGATGTCGGCAGCTGCCAGGTTGCTGCTGGCACCAATAAAATCCACCCCACTACAAGCTTCTGCTTAAATGTCACCTTACCAATGAGTTCTTCCCCAATAAACCTTCTTAAAATGTCACCCTTGCTCACCTTGACTCCTTGCCTATTCTTTGTCTTCCCTCCGTGATTGTTTTCCCATGGTCTTTGTCAAGACGTATTTTGCTGTGTTGTCTCCCTCCCCAGATTTAATTTAAGCCTCTTGAAGATAAGGGCACTGTTTTATTCACTCTTACACTCCCAGCTCTAGAAATATGTCTGGCTTATAGTAGCTGCTCAATAAATACTTTTTAAAGAAAGATAAGAAAAAGGAAGAGAAGAAGGGAGCAGAAAAGGTAAAAGGGAGGAAGAGAGGGAGGGAGGAAAGGAAAGAAGGAAGGGAAGGAGGGAGGGAGGGAGGGAAAGAAGTAAAGAGTCTGGATCAAGCCCAGTAGGTGTCTGACTAGTCCCTGGCTATTGTTTATGATTCCCAGCCCAGAATTCTACAATGAGAACAGCTCAAATTGTCCTTCAAACAGAGGCGTGAAGGACTCTGGGGGCCAAGAAAGCCTCTTGTGCGGCAGGCCCTGGGCTGACAAGGAGCCCCCTGGAGGCAGCCCCTGGAATTAGCCTCTTTTCTCGGTGCTGCCTGACGAAGTCTCCACAGTGGGCAAAGGGGACAGGCTCACCAGCCCCTTTGGTCTTGCTAGCAGCTAGCATTTCCTACAGCAAAAGTGGCAAATGCATTGTTAAATTTAAGCCTCCTAGCATTGCTATGAGATGCGTACTATTAATATCCTGCTGTTCCTGAAAATTAAGGTCAATAGAGGTCAGGTGACTCACTTGCCCATTGTCACAGAGATGGTCAGTGGAGGCATCGAGCCCTGACCCAGATTCAGTGGACCCCAAGGCTTCCCTCTTCCTGCCACTCCTGGCCCTGCCGGTGCCCTTACTTGGCTTTCCCAGGAGCAGCCCATCCTGTGGACCTGTGCACATCTAAAATGCCCTGTCCTGTGGATCCTGAAAAATTCATTCCCACAGAGGTGCTAGTTGATGAGAAAGGCTGAGTTGTTAATCCTTCAAAAACTGAATGAGACACCCCCTGTAAAGCTCAAGTCACCTGCTCCACACACAAAATAGACAGAAGCTAATAATCACAGCACACTGCCTGGCATGTAGTAGGAGCGTCATCAATATTTGTGGCTGCTGTTACTGTTTGTGAGGTGGGTGGGAAACCAGGATCCCACTTTCCTTACCGCTTTTCTCCTCTCTCCAGCTATTTTCATTGCAGCTGAACACTGAACAGTCTTCCACAGTTGAAAAAGTTCTCTCACACATGATTTCTTTTGGGCTTGTCAACAAGCCCCATTTTTCAGATGAAGAAACTGAGGCTCCCAGGCCAGTGTTGTTTTTACCATTCATCCCAGCCCCACTTTCCTTTTTTTTTTTTTTTTTTTTTTTTGAGATGGAGTTTCGCTCTTGTTGCCCAGGCTGGAGTGTAATGGTGCCATCTCAGCTCGCTGCAACCTCTGCCTCCTGGATTCAAGTGATTATCCTGCCTCAGCCTCCTAGTAGCTGGGATTACAGGCATGCACCACCATGCCTGGCTAATTTTGTATTTTTTTAGTAGAGACAGGGTTTCTCCATGTTGGGCAGGCTGGTCTCAAACTTCCGACCTCAGGTGATTCGCCTGCCTTGGCCTCCCAAAGTGCTGGGATTAGAGGCGTGAGCCACCACGCCCCACCCCCAGCCCGACTTTCTATTTCCTCTCCCATTTCTCCAGTCCAGCAAGAGCCCCTGGACATTGGTGGAGCTGCAGAGAAGAACAATGACATTTGCCTTCGGTCATCTCTGTTTTCTTCTGTGATTCTGGGATGCTGGGTGTAGTTTCCATGTCTAGTGGGACAGAAATCACGTTGTTTCTACAAAACAGGAAAATCTCTATTCAGCTAGCCTGATGAATTTCTGGCTTTCACTTTTCACATCAGAAGATGTAACAGTTCTCTAGCATTGTGTTTGGGGACTTGCTTGAAGGCCCATTTCTTCCAGGAAGCCCTTCCATGTGCAGGGAGTTGGGATGGGAGCAGAGGGGCAGAGATGGGTGTTAGCATGACTTAGGGCTGTCCTCATGACTTCTGTATCGTTTGAATCTCGACACACTTTGTATATTTTGATGAGACTGGTCATAGATCATGATGCACATCTGATATTTACGGGGTGGATTTATGGACTGCAAAGCTAGCAGCAAAGAAGGCACGTGATGCCATTAGTCACCATTAATGTCTGTGGTAACTGAAAGTTGAACTGTGTTGCTGAGGAAATGGTGTTAAGAACTATATCTTGTAACTGAAATTTACATATGTCAGGACAATGCAAAGCAAGAACTGCCTGTGTTCAGTTGGCTGCTAGACATTGCCACCTGGAAATCCAACAAGCACCTCAAACTTGCCACTGCTTCCTTTAAATCTTCTCTCCTTTCTGATTCCCCAATGCACCCTCCATGTAGGAACTCAGGCTAGGAATATGGGGATCCCTTCATCTCCTGATCCCATTCACTCTACACCCAGTTTCCCAGTCCCTATCATTCCACATCATAAATATTTCACAAATCCATCCTAACCTCCCTCTACCACCCCACTTCAGGTCGCCATCTTGCTTGTGGGTGTACCATGATATTGACTCACTATTTCTGCAGTTGCCCATTCAACTAGTCCTTCACACAATGCTATTAACTAAAACACAGATCTGATACTATTAGGATGCCCTTGCTCAAAGCCTTTCAGTGTTACCTTATCACCTAGAGAATAAACTCTAACTCTATCACCACGGTAGAGAGGACCATACAAATTGGTCCGGTATAGATCAACCGTGCAACTCCAAACTTTCTATTAAGTTATGTGACAACATTCATTGAACACCTACAATAGGCCATCACTTGGATTTGCAGATGAATAAGATACAGTCTGCAGGGACTAGCTTATGGAAGGCCTTTTCTACCATTGGCTCTGTTCTTTTAGCACTCCTTGTCAATATTTGATTCCGTAGAACTACACAACTGTGTTGTAGCTAGTTTACATTCTTATGTTCAGAGTACTTTTTATCAGGAATGTCCTCTCCTCCATGCTTCCATAGCTCTCTTCTGTGGCTCTGTCATTGCTCTCACTTCATAGCTTTATAACCAACTGTTTCTGTGTCTGTACTGGAAGACAGGGGCTGTATCTTAATCTGTGCAATCCAAGTCCATGGCATATTTTAGGTATGCAATGAATGTTGTCACATAACTGAATACAAAGTCCACTGTGTTGGCCAGGCTGGTCTCAAACTCCTGACCTTAGGTGACCCACCTGCCTCGGCCTCCCAAAGTGCTGAGATTTCAGGCGTGAGCCACCGTGCCTGGCCCCAAATGATGTATTTCCCTTCATTTTATTGAACAGCAGTGAATAAGCAGGTCATACCGTGTCTGCTCCGGACTAAATGTTCGTGTTTCCCCAAATTCACAAGTTCAAACCCGCAATGTGATAGTATTAGGAGGTGAGGTCTTTGCGAGGTGATTAGGTCATGAAGGTGGAACCTCCATGAATGGAATTAGTGTCCTCATTTTTTTTTCAAAAAAAAAAAGCCCCCAAAGACCTCTCTTGCCCCTTTCCTCTATGTGAGGACACAGGAGAAGTTGGCCATCTGCAACCTGGAAGAGGCCCCTCCAGAACTCAACCATGCTGGCACCCTGACCTCAGGCTTCCAGCTTCCAGAACTATGAGAAATAAATCCTTATTCCATAAGCCACCCAGTCTACAGTAATTTGTTACAGCGTCCCAAACTGACTAATGCCATGCACATTTTACAGATGAGGAAACTGAGGTTCATGGAAACTAAGTGGTTTATCCAAAATCACACATATTTCAATTGTCAGAGCTCTCTCAAGCCCAAATCTTCTGACCCGAAGTCCAGAGCTTTCTCTCTGGCTGATTTCAGTTCTAACCTTTCTGTTAGCTAAGTGTTGGGGGTGCATGTTGTTTGCTCATCTTGTCAACTGTCCTTCCCAGTGTCTAGAATCCATGATAATCCACATATTTGTTGGATGAATTAATTCTCAAGTCAGTGAGTGTCACATGGGGTCAAGTTTTGCTGGTTGGGATGGAAAAACCAGGCAATTGGGAACTCAATAAGGGTCTGAGAAAGGGACAAAAAAACTTCGTTAGTTTTAGTGTCAGCAGGTAGGAAGAGGGCCACTGTCTCTCCTATGCCCAGATGATAGGCTGTCTGAAAGGTCCCTCAGGGCTGAAGCTCCCCAGACACTTCAGCCTTCCTGAACAGGTGAAAGAAACCTTAGCGGACAGATGGCTCCTACCACCCCAGGAGTGGGGTTCTTGGAAAGGTATTATCATTCCCATCCGTCAGGATGGGGCTGGAGCTCATCGCCTTCCAAGAATGTGACTGACGGCAAATTTGAGTTCAAAAGAAGATTAGATTTCAAGGCAACTGAAAGCTATTCAGTCGAAGCCAAGTTTTACAGGGAGAGTTTCCTCCGTCTCCTCTCTTCTCCTTCTCCCTCCAGGGCAGCCCAGGGCTTGTTGGGACCTGAAAAAGAACTGACAGTGCCTGACTGTTCCCCTAATTGAGGAAAGGAGAGATGAAAAACCAGGCTCTGGACTTGTTCACAGCCCCGGGAGGAACCAAGGATCACATCTCCCTGGGAGCCCTGGGGGCACTGAGGCAGCTGCTGGGAGTGAGCCACACAGCGGTGGGGGATGCCTGGGCACAGCCTGAGCCCCCACAGCCAGCACTCAGCAGCCTCCCTCAAGAGGAGAAGTCTTCACCATGCTCTCCATTGACGATGATAAAAGAAGAGATCAGTAACAACAAATGGAAGGAAGCTTTATGTTTGTACAGAACTTCTAATTTAGAAAGCCCTCTTGCCATTTCCATCACAACACCACAGTGAAGCAGTTGGGTAGGTGCTGCCAACCCTGTGCAAATAAGAAGCCTGGGGCTGACCGGTCACAGTGGCTCATGCCTGCAACCCCAGCACTTTAGGGGGCTGAGGCAGGAGGATTGCTTAAGCTCAGGAGTTCGAGACCAGCCTGAGAAACATAGCAAGATCTTTTCTTTACAGAAAAAAATTTTTTTTTTTGAGACGGAGTTTCGCTCTTGTTACCCAGGCTGGAGTGCAATGGCATGATCTCGGCTCACCACAACATCCACCTCCTGGGTTCAGGCAATTCTCCTGCCTCAGCCTCCTGAGTAGTTGGGATTACAGGCACGCGCCACCATGCCCAGTTAATTTTTTGTATTTTTAGTAGAGACGGGGTTTCACCATGTTGGCCAGGATGGTCTCGATCTCTTGACCTCGTGATCCGCCCGCCTCGGCCTCCCAAAGTGCTGGGATTATAGGCGTGAGTCACCGCGCCCGGCCCTCTCTACAGAAAAATTTAAAATTAGCTGGGTATGGTGGCACATGTCTGTAGGCCCAGCTGTTCCAGAGGCTGAGATGGGAGGATCACTTGAGCTAGGAGGTTGAGGTGTTAATGGTGGAGCCAGAATTTAGAACAAGGGTCTGATCGATACTTAACCACTACTTGATTCTAAATTTCTAAGATCAGAGGAAAATCTCATCCACAGTGTTTTGAAGGAGAGTCCCCAGGTTTGAACTTTGTTTGAAAATATGGTCACAGCCATACCCCTCTAATCCCCGTTGAAGCCTTGCCAAGCCAGCCATCACACTTGGCCATGGCAGACTGAGGGCGCTGGGGAGGAGCCCAGACCAAAATGTACCAAGCACATAAATGCGAGAACCAGCACACTGAAGGTTGGAGGGCAGTTTGACAGAGAGAAATCAAAAGAATACAGAAGGGCAAAACAAGGATATTCAAAGTCAGCAGCCAGAATGTCTGAAGGAAGGGACAAAAGAAAGGGACAGTCTAAGGGAAGCACATGTTCCATCATCGTGTTTATTTTGTGCACTGTACTGCCATACTATCTTATTTAAATCTCATTAATGCTGTGAAGAATCTGAGTTCTGAGAGGTTGAGTTACCACCCATTAATCTTATTAAAGTGTTGGCAAAAACCTACTCTCAACATAAAATGATCTAAATTCTAAACTATCATTATAAATTCCCAAGTTTCCTCCCATCGTGGCCTCCATAGGCCAATCAGTCAAAAACTCTTAGCTATTTAACATTCAAGACCCTTCGCAGGGAGTCCAAGGAAGTTCTCACTTGGCACCGCCCCTGCCTACCAGGAGCTGGCAAATTCACTGGGAGAAGATTCCTCCCAAGTTCATCTTTCCTTCTGCAATCAACCGGGGATGAACTGGCAGAGTTTGAATAGCAAAGTCGAGTGTGTTCAGCATGGAAAACTGTAGACATAAAGCGCTGAAAACAAAACAAAACAAAACACAACAAACAAACAAACGAATGGAAATAGCTTTTCATTCCCTCATTAGTATTAACCTTAAAACATCTATTAATAGTAATAAAACAAGCTTACTTAAATAGACCCCTCATTATGAAATAAGAAACAACATGCTGTTCAAAAGCGTTTGTGCAGAGGAGTGGTGTCATGCCTTTGAATAAAAGTGATACAATCCTCTACTCACTTAATTAAACCTAATTTCATTTATGGATTTCTCCTGGCCTTTCCCTTGCTTTGATTCTCTTCACATTTAAGCTCTTCTAGTTCTTTCAGATCCAACTGCTGGTCACTTTTTCTCCTTTCTAGTGGTGCCTTTGGATCTTGTAAAGAAAACTTTCTCTTATTCTTCTCAAGCCCAGCCTAAGGGGAAAGCAAACAAGCAGAAGAACCTCGCTTGCTTTGCAAGTGCACCCACGGGAAGAGAAGACAAGAATTCACATCTTAAATGCTGTGTGTGTTTAGTGAATGTTCTAGACCAGAAGTTTTCCAACTTTCTCCAGTCATGGAAACTTAGTGTCTCTGTAATTTTCTCATGGTGCCCCAGGCCAAAAGAAATGCCAACACTTCTGTTTATTAAGTAATTAAGTAATTAGGTCCAAATGACTTAATAAGTATTTATGGCTTAAAAATTTAGTAGCCACTTGAAAAATTAATTCACAAAAAGTAGAAAGAAAAAAGTTTGTATTCCATTATTAAATAATTACAATGACTTATTTATGGGCACTGCACAACTTCTCAGACCTTGGAATTAGGCTGTACAGAGCCACCCTCATTTTCTTTTCCACACTGATTTTCATGTGGAACATATGTATTTTAATCACAGCAATTACAAAAAATATTCCTTCAAAAGGAATGTGGTACAATGTAATGTTGAAACTGGAGACTACCTTGAGTTGGGAGTTTGTGTGGTGTCTGACAGATGTCTTCTTGGAGAAAATGGAAAATACTCCATGGCACCCGGGGAGCTCAATGCAGCACCCTAAGCATGTCAGCACACAGTTTGGGAACCACAGTTCTACACAAAAAATGCAGCGAGCACTCAAAGGAGGAACAAAAACTTTCCGCTAAGATGGTTCACAGAAGATTTCGTGGAGGAGGAGAAATTGAAGCTGGGCTTGCTGGATTGGCTGGGTAAAGAGGAAGGGATGGGAGCAGGCCAGAAGGGAAGGGGCTGTCTGCAGAGGGTCATAAGCAAAGCTCAATGGAAGCCAGTAGAAGACTGGACTAGCTGGAGAAAAACATTGAGAGAAAGCAGACAGGTCTTAGCCAACAGCCTGAGGGCTGGGCCCTGGTTCACCTTCCCTGGGGTCCATTCTTTGTCCTCTTTCACTTTCTGAATTTTTGTGTCTTCAATTAAGCTGAAAGCTCTGAGAGAACGGACTATCTGTATACCTTTGTATCTTCCATACCCAGTAGCACAGAGCTTTATGCAAAGCGTTCAATAAACATTGACCCTATTAACACCAACCCCTACTGAATGCTACTGAATGCTAGTATCTGGGCCTTTGCAGACCAATGGCACAACAAAGGGATAAGAGGGAGTGGTGGAGATTGCAGTCCCTGGACAGGCTACTGGATGAGCTCTCTGATTCCTGCTTCCCATTCCCCTGTGGCTAATTTTTGGAGAAATAATAGGTAAGGAACTCAGCCCCCATGTTGTTTTCAGAGAGCGCAGGAATGTGTGTTTCCAGATCTCTTATCTGTTGCATCTCCCAAGTTTTATGGGGAGGGCAGATCTTAGCACTCCCAGCCAGCCCAGCCTCCCTAACCCATCTCCGTTCCCACGAGGCAGCCCAGATGTGACAGTAGCTCATCAGAGAGCTGTTTGTGTCTTTCTTATTTACAGTATAAACAGCATTTAGACTGCAGCTTTGGAAGGCCTCCCTCTATTTGTTCAGGTAAATCCGCAGCCCTGGATGTGGTTTCCCTGAGAGATCTCAGACCGGCAGCTTCTGGATTGCTCCTCTTTGCTGGCCATCACAGGAAGAAGAAAGCCTCTGGTCTTCATTGCATTTGCATGTATTCTGTTGACTAACATTGTTCCTAGCAGAAATTCTCCCAGGAGAAAAGATGGGGCTTGCTTTTCTGTACCTCCGTCCCTTCCTTCTCACACATAGCACTACTTTAAATAACAAATCCCTTGGGAACATAGCTTTCTAACAAAGTTCATTGGATTAAAAGCAAAGTCAACAATAACAAAAGAAATTTTCGTAACCAAAGACTGTAGAGCAGGCTGCCTCTGTAGCTATGTAATCAAAAACTCTGTTTCTGATTAATAGATGCGCTGTTGGAATTTCCTGGCTTTGTTACAAATACAGGTACATTTATAACTGGTATCTTTTACTTTACAGAAGAGCTGAATTCTAGCAAAGCTAACTCATAATAGATTCTGTTTTCAAGGGAAGCCAATTGTTTTTTTCTTAATTTCCTTTGTAAAATTGAAAATGCTTTTTCTGCTTCTCACAGTCTTTTTAAAGTCAGAGTTTCAAAAGTAGCAACCAAGAAGCATTTCAATTCCTCCTAGGCATTTTGTCTTCAGTTAGAATAATTATCACCATTTGGATAGTAATGCTTCATGATTCCACCACCCAAGCTTCTCACAGGGTCCTTGCCCCAAAGAAAAAGGAACACAATTCTTTAGATGAACCTTTGGAAGGTAAAAGCCATAACATTGGTTACGACCACTAAGCAAGAATCCCAAAGAAGAAAATTATAAGAAAAACAAATCTACGTAAAAGTTTGAAACGCTCTGTTTTCACACTAAAGAGCTAAAAAAAAAAAAAAAAACACGAAACTTTCCCACAAATTCTTTTTTATTATGAATCAATGCTTAAGATAGTTCTGACTTTGGTTTTCCTCCAGGGTGAAAGAAGGGTCTCTTTTAACTCACCCTGATGTGAACACTTCCTCAAGTCAAAAGCCTTTCCTGGGGCTGCTACCACTGGTGATTTCAATCTTCATCTGAGCTGGGCATTCAAAACAGAAACAAACAGAATTCTGGCTTTTGTTCTGTTCTTCAGTTATTTGCCTTCTCTGAACTCCCCCCACCAGAACTCCAGCTCCATGAAGGCAGGCCTTTCTTCTTTGTCGGGTCACTGGTTTATCTCCAGTGCCTTGGAAGTGGGCCTGGCACGTAGTCAGTGCTCAGAAAATACTTCTGCAGAAAGGAATGAACGAAGCAGCAAATGGAGAAGAGTGCTGTGAGGCTGACGCGTGGGGGACTTGAGTCAGAGCAGCCCTCGGCCAGTGTCAGTCTTTCCCTATCTTCTCTGACAGCCTCTGAAATATGTCAAAATCGGAGTACTATTCTCCTTAGAACATTCGTTTAGTTACCTTCCTTGTGGTGCTTATTGATTTATTTACACCTCTGCATAAATAGGATAGTGGGTGTATTGGTTTCCCGGGGATGCCACTGACAAACCTGGTGGCTTAGAACAGCAGAAATTTATTGTCTTACAGCTCTGGAGGCCAGAAGTCCAAAATCAAGGTGTTGGAAGAGCCTCACGCCCTCCGAAGACTCAATGGGCAGATCACCTGTTGTCACTTCCAGGTTCTGCTGACTCCTAGCAATCCTTGGATTTCCTGGTCTTCTGCCTACATCACTCCAACCCCTGTCTCCATCTTCACCCATCCCCCTCCTCTCTTCTTACAGGAACACCTGCCATTGGCTTTAGGACCCACCTTGAACCCCAAATGATGTCACTTAGCTTTACCCACCTTAATTACCCCTGCAAAGACCCTTCTACCAAATACAGTCACATCCACAGGTTCCAGATGAATGTGTCTTTTGAGGGACCACAATTCAACCCTCTACAGTGAGAATCAAGGAGAATCCTCCAGTGAGGTCTTACTGGTGCTGAATACAATGAGACCATTACTTATGATCATTGGATAACTTAATGCGTGCTAACATTTTTAAATGTTTCTGTTGCCAAGAACAATCCTGGTTCAAATTAACTTTGCTGTCAAGTGAACATTGATTTTTACAAGAAAGCTGCTAAGCCAGATCTCCCCAACTACATTTTTGTCCTTGCTTATTAGGCCAAAAGAGGTCTTTTTTTCTTCTTTTTAATCTTTTTTTTTTTTTTTAGAGACAGGGTCTCACTCTGTCGCCCAAGCAGTGGCGTAAGCATAGCTCACTGAAGCCTTGAACTCTTGGGTGCAAGAAATCCTCCTGCCTCAGCCTCCCAACTAGCTGGAACTAGAAATGTGTGCATTTGTAGTCCCAACCTGCTAATGTTTTCACTTTTTTGTAAAGATGAAGTTTTGCTTTGTTGCCCAGGCTGGTTTCAAACTCCTGGCCTTAAGCGATCTTCCCACTTCCAAAAGTGCTGGGATTACAGGTGTGAGTCACCACACCCAGCCTATCTTCTTATTCCTCATTGATTTCATGTAGAGAACATTTAGAGCCTTGATCTCATCATCCATCATTGCTTTCTAAGCTATCAGTGAACATATTCAATACAATGGGAACCAAGCAGAGAACAGCGAGGGGGACTTCAACTAGAATTTTATCCCTCTGGAGCATTCATTTAATGAATCTTTATGATATCTTCACGCTGACTAAGGAGCTGCACTGGGCATCTCAGGCCTCCAAGTTAAGACACTGTTAAGAATGCCGAACATTAGAGAAAGCTCAAAGAGCTGTCAATTCATTTTTTTTTAAAGATTTAGTTGAGGAATTTAACTAAAAGCACATACCCTTATTGTATTCACAGCAGTCTTATTATATAGAAACAACTTGCCGAATGCCTTGCTAATTGTCAAGATGCATTATATCTTCCAATTTGCCAACTGAGTAACCAATCATATTAGAAAGAGGCCTTTATTTAACAGGGCTTATTCTCAGCAAACCTATATTAGTTCCTGGTGGTCACTGTTGATGGAATGATTCTAAAATACTGGCATCTATAGAGAGTAAATTTCCTAGTCTGTATTTACTAGGATGAAAGTTTTTTTTAAAAAAATGACATTTGCTTATGTCCTGCCAACTGACACTTATTTAACTTCGTAAATTCTAAGATTACTGACCTCTCACTTGTGTGAAATCAAAAGTCACAAGTTCTGTGTACAACCAAGTTCTATGTGTGTGTGTGTGTGTGTGTGTGTGTGTGTGACTGCTTTTATTTACTTAACGCTCACAGCAACCTTATTGAGACAGGAACTGCTGCTAAGCCCACTTCCCAGATGAGAAAGTTGAAGCAAAACTGAAAGACAAGAAATGTTCTTTCATGAAAACTGGTCATTTAAAGAAAGTATTCTTTTTGTGAAGACAAAGTTGCTGGTGCCAGAGAATGTCCCACAATCTGGCCACCTACACACACAGGCTCCGACTGTGCTTTCTTTGTGCTGTGTTCATGGTGACATCTGAATGGGGATGAGGCACAGATGAATGAGTCTCTTTCTGTTTTGTTGAGGGTTATACGTGTTTAAATCAGGATGTGATGTCAGTTTACATTCATATCAGCTTGGAATAATTTCTTTTATTTAACCCTCTGAAATAAGAACTGAAAATGTTTTTAAACAATTAATCTAGATCAATGGTTCATATTAGAATCATCAGAGAGAACTTTAAAAGAACAATTAACAGGAGCACTGACAAAATGGTATCTAGGCTCTTCTCTGGACGATTTCAGTGGTTCTCTAGGAATAAGGCAGAGAACCAGCATTAAAAAAAAAAAAAAAAAAAAAAGTTTGGCCAGGCACAGTGCCATACGCCTATAATCCCAGAAATTTGGGACTTTGGGACGTTGGGAGGCCAAGGCGGGTGGATCACTTGAGGTCAGGAGTTTGAGACCAGCCTGGCCAACATGGTGAAACCTTGTCTCCACTAAAAATATAAAATTAGCTGGGCTTGATGGTGCATGCCCATAATCCCAGGTACTCGGGAGGCTGAGGCAGGAGATTCACTTGAATGTGAGAGGCAGAGGTTGCAGTGAGCCGAGATCATGCCATTGCACTCCAGCCTGGGCAACAAGAGCATAACTCTGTCTCAAATTAATAAATAAATAAAATTATAAAACAAAACAAAAAGCTTCCCACATGATTCTAATGTGCAGTCAGGATTTTTGAACTACTGATTTGAGAATATCTCATGTAAAGTGGTAGGATCAGAGCTGCCCAAACTTACCTGTGCGTAAGAATTTCCTGGGAGCATGTTAAAGCTGCAGATGCTCAGGTGCTGGCCCTAAAGAGGTCTTTAGGACCTGACTCAGTAGGTCTGGAGTGGGGTCCGGGATCTGCATCGCTAACCAGCATCTCAGGTGATTCTAATGCATGCGGTTCCTGGACCACACTTTGAGAAACACCTGATAAGATGCTCTTTTTGAGCCTAGACTGGCTAAAATTATTTCTCGTTGTCTTCTGTGTTTTCGTTTCCAAACTGGAGACTATCCTTCCTTCTGAAAAATAAGAACTAGAGCCATATTCGTCAGGTTAGTCTCCACTGAGGTAACAAACAAGCCCCTATATCTCAGAGGCTTTACACATTGCTATAAACCGAATTGTATCCTCCCAAAATTCATGTATTGAAGTTCTAATCCCTAGTGACCTCTGAATGTGACTGTATTTGGAAACAGGTCCTTTAAAAAGGTAATTAAGTTAACATGAGGTCATTAGAGTGGGTCCTAATTTAATCTGACTGGTGTACTTATAAGAAAAAGAGATTAGGCTGGGTGCAGTGGCTCATGCCATCACTTTGGGAGGCCAAGGTAAACAAATCACCTGGGGTCAGGAGTTCAAGATCAGCCTCAGCATGGTGAAAACCTGTCACTACTAAAATACAAAAATTAGCTGGGGAGTGTTGGCACATGCCTATAATCCCAGCTACTCAGGAGGCTGAGGCAGGAGAATTGCTTGAACCCAGGAGATGGAGGCTGCAGTGAGCCGAGATTGCATCACTGCACTCCAGCCTGGTGACAGAGCAAGACTCTGTCTCAAAAAATAATAAGAAGAAGAAGGAGAGATTAGGACAGAGAGAAAAACACCGGGGACATGCACACACACAAAAAAGACCATGTGAGGGCACAGCAAGAAGGTGGTGAGCCAAGGAGAAAGGGCTCAGAAGGGATCACACCTGCTGGCATCTTTGTCTAGGACTTCAAGCCTCCAGAACTCTGAGAAATAAATTTCTATTGTTCAAGCCACACAGCTTGTGGTATTTTGTTCTAAAACGAATAGACATTTCAAAGTTTACTTCTGGAGACACCCCATGGCTTTCACCTTGCAGTCTCTGCTCTACATGTACAAGTGGAGACCCGGCTGATGGAGCCACCGTCATGCAGCCATAACAGGATGAGTGGCCAAGGACAGAGAAGGGTGTGAAAATGTACAATATCTTGAAGTTCATCACTTCATCCTTGAAGTGATGCTTGGCCCTGCTACTCATAGTCCGCTGGCCAGACTAATCACATGAGCCCCAAGAGGAAGATCAGAGAAGAAAGGGAGCTCAGGCAACAATTATAAGCATAACTGCCTCTTACATGGAATTGGAACAGTTGTGCCTTATCTCTGACTTCTTTTGATCTATTGACTAAGTATTATCTTTCTCAATCAAGTAAGTATTTATTAAGTCCAACTTTGTGATCAGCACTGTGCCAGGAATGAAGGGAAGACAAGCTCCAAAAGAAATAAAGATAGGCTTCCTAGTGGTAGAGATTCTTTAGGGAGATAACGCTTACAGATGAGTTATCAAACAACAGACAATATTACATGGTGGAGGGCCAAATTATGTAGGTGGCTCTGCATGAGGTAGATGCTCAGAAAAGGTGCAATTAAGGGGCCTGAGATGATCAGGGAAAGTTTGATCATATAGAAAATCAGACAACAGATTGAGAGTTTAACTTGGGTGAAAATGCTTCTGCAAGCTAGGGAGAGGGTCCCAAGTAATCCCCTGCATCATATCCTCAGCATCTTCTGCTTCCTCCCACCTACCCCCAAGTATTGCAAAACCAATCAGTGGAAAAGTGTCTCTTTCCAGTAATAGAACCTTAATCTTATGTCACAGATGAACTTCTAGTTTTTAGTTAAGGCTAGACATGAAAGCTGGACTAGGACTTGAAGGAGATCTAGGTAACAGCTTAGAGAGAAAGCATAGAAGAATGGTGTATAAATCCTCAGAGAGTATCCAGATATTAGGTGTCTGGGGAACCTGGAGTGGTACATTTGCTACTCCTGAGTTTATTTATTTTTATTTTCTTGGAGACAAGGTCTTGCTCTGTCACTCAGGCTGGAGTACAGTGGTATGATCATAACTCACTGCAGCCTTGACCTCTGGGCTCAAGCAATCCTCCCACCTCAGCCTCCTGAGTAGCTGGGACTACAAGTGTGCACCACCACACCCAGCAAATTAAAAAAATATTTTTTAGAGATGGGGGTCTCATTACGTTGCCTAGGCTGGTCTTAACTCCTGAGCTCAAGCAATCCTTATGCCTCGGCCTCACAAAGTGCTGGGATTACAGGCGTAAGCCACCATGCTGAACTATGAGTTTATTTTGGTTTCTGTTAAATGCTCATAATTAGCTGAACTCAGATGTCAGTAAAGATCAGTTGTTGACACAATGCAAACTCTAAATAGTGTCTTCTATGTGAATTTACTTATACCTTTCCTTATCAAGGAGAAGAAATACTTTAATACAGTTTTTCAAACCATAAGAACTGGCAGAATTTGCTTAGGGCTGCCTCTTTAATGTCTTCCAAATAGTAACTCACTCTCTGAGGACCACAGGTAGAGTGTCCCCCAAGGGGGACCTGAGAGCTTCGGGTTTGCACTGTCACATGCAATGTAAAACCATCTCTTAGGACTCAAAAACCTCTGGCCCTGCCATGCTGCTGCCATCGCCACCATCTTTCAGGCTTCAAGAACACGATGTTAGGAGCTCCAGAAGCTTTCTCACCAGGGGTGAGGCTCTGCCAGCCCAATAAATCAGCAAGAAAATAATAAATAGATGCTCTCACTGCCCCTCCAGAGGAGACTTGTGCAATTACCTCCACCCATGCTGCTGTGCCGCTCCTGCCTGGGACTAGGGGAAGTCGAAAGTGTGAGGGGTGCCTCCGTCCCTTGAGACAATGAGCCAAGTCTCTAAGAGGGGTGAGCAAGGTGCTGGAGGCAGTGCTCACGGGTGGGGTGGGCCCTGAAGATTGAGATCTGCTTGGCTGTGTTGAAACTGAGTCTCGTGCTGGGCCTGGAGGCACAGAGCCATCTGCAGATAAGCAAGCTGGGCTGGAAGTCTGGGTCAAGATGGGGCTCACCTCTTGAAAACAGCCTGCTTGGCGGGGCTGTGAGAACCAAGGTTTGGACATGCCTACTTGCTTGTGGCTTTGGCCTACACAACAAGGCAGCGGGGAGTGACGGGGGAGAAAAAGTGTTGAAATGTCAACAGGAAGGCTGAGGTAGTTCTCATGGGTGGCTGCGTCAGGGTGGCAACTGGGCTAGGAAGGGAGGACTTGGACTTGGGGTCTGGGAGGAGCTTCTCATCAGGGATTGCTAAGGGGGTGTTCCTTGTATCTCCTCCAGGACATTCTAAATTCTCTCCAGGTTAAAACATCTCTTCCAACTCCTATGCCTTAAAAATTTACATAGTAAGGCCCAGAGAAGGAAGCTGATAGACCTGAAATTGCACAGCTCATAGGGACAGAGTCAGAACTGCTTAGTTCTCCTGGCTGATAGACCAAGCCCCTTTTCATCATGCTACTGATCAGGGCAAAATACATACATTCATACATACATACACACATATACATATATAGAAAATCAGACAACAGGTTGAGAGTTTAACTTGGGGTGAAAATGCTTCTGCAAGGTGGGAAGAGGGCCCCAAGAATCCCCTGCATCATCTCCTCAGCATCTGCTGCTTACTCACTGCCCCCCAGTGTTGCATAAGCAATCCATGGGAAAGGGCATTTTTCTAGCAATAGATCTTTAATTTTGTATCACAGATGAGCTTCTAGTTTTTAGTTAAGGTTCCATTTGGTCATTCAAGAGGTAGCCCATTGGCATAGCTTTGATGAGACCACAAAGAAAGAAATATTTCATACAGTTCAACTACCTGCAGAACCTCTTGACCCTGGAGTGGAGTCTTTGTGGAATTTCTTTTTAAATTAATTGATGATTAATTAATAAAAAATAATAAATAATTTTTTGGTGATGGCTGGGAGGTGATGATGGAGCAGGCAGAAGAATTCTGCTCACTGAGTAAACATCATCCAAAATGGACACACACTGTCATTTTATGACTCTCTAAAGAAGGTATATATGGGGTATCGCTCACTTGAAAAAGTTGAGAGGTTGGTGGGGAATATGCCCTAGGGGAAAAGCCTAAGGGCAGGAGAGAAGGCCAAGGGCAGGCTGAGTTAAGGAGAAGCCTGAAGCCCATGCCATAGTCAGCCGTCAAGAACAGGCAACAAAGGTGGCCTCAGTGGGTGCCTCTTCCATGTTTGAGCCTCTCCAGGAAAATGCCATATTCCTTTCATGCCTCACTGTATCCATGCCAAAGGCAGTTCTTCATACACTGAATGGAAAGGAAATGTTTCCTACTGGTTAGAAATGCAAACTCTGGAACCCGATTACCAGGTGGGGTTCTCAGCTCTACCACTCAGCTGTGAAATCTTGAGCAAGTTAGTTGACCTTTATGCTTCTGTCTTCTCATCTATAAAATGGGAATGATAATAATACAGTAGTTTCCCTTGTCCACAGGGGATATGTTTCAAGATCCCAGCAGATGCCTGAAACTGCAGATAGTACTGAACCCTAGATATACTAGGTTTTTTTCTCTTTTTTTCCCCAAAATGAGAAAGTGAGACATACTAGGCTTTTTCATCTGGTCATTGAGATAGCTGCCAATGGGAAGGTAGCGTATACCTTGGACAAAGGGATGACCCAGGTCCTCAGCGGGTGGGATTGAGCAGGACAGTATGATGTTTCTTTTCTTTTCCTTCTTTTTTTTTGGTGAGGGGTTGAGGGGACGGAGTCTCACTCTGTTTCCCAGGCTGGAGTACAGTGGTGTGATCCTGGCTCATTGCAACCTCTGCCTCCCGAGTTTAAGTGATTCTCATGCCTCAGCCTCCCGAGTAGCTGGGACTACAGGTGTGCGCCATCACGCCCAGCTAATTTTCATATATTTAGTAGAGACAGGGTTTCGCCATTTTGGCCAGGTGGATCTTGCGCTCCTGACCTCAAGTGATCCACGTGCTTTGTCCTCCCAAACTGCTGGGATTTCAGGTGGGAGCCACTGTGCCCGGCTGACAGTGCAAAATTTCATCATGCTAATCAGAAATGTGCACAATTTAAAACTTACAAATTGTTTATTTCAGAAATGTTTAATATTTTCAGACCAAGGACAGCTGAAGCCTCGGGAAGCCAAATCACAGATAAGGGGAGGCTGCTCTGCTACATCACAGGGTTGTTACTGAGGATTACTTCATTATGTGAAGTATCTAAAGTAATTCCCAGCACAAAGTGTCACTTTATTATAACTGATATTTTCTCTTCTAGACATAAATCTTATTTTCTCTGTTTTGTGAAATGTGGCCAATATGAGAGTGCTGCTCCGTAAATTAATAAAAGCTTCTCCACCTTCTCATTCATTCATTTAACATGTACCATAGTTGTATTTTTTTCTTTCTTTTTCAAATAAAAAAGCCATAGATGAGACACAATGACCTGAATATAGCTTCAGGCACAGCTTAGTTAACTCTTGTTTCTCCTGAATCTCCAGCTGTTCTCCACAAACCTGTAATTGTCCCAGCTGCTTGCTGGAAACATCGGCCCAGTGCCTCTCCAGGTGAATGACTGGCAGCAGCCTGGCACGCTTGGGTCCCACCTGGGCACCCAGCAGGAGCATTTGCATATTCGCTAGGTTTGCCTTTTGAAATTCCACACCAATAATTAAGGATTTCTAATTCTCTGGTAATTGAGTACCATTTGGGACTGATTAAGCAGATACGATCTAAATAATTATCTATTACAGCTTTGCTTTCCTTTGTGTGGGCTATGAATGGCTTGTCAAAAGTGAACATCAAGTATTTCTCCCACCTGGCTCTTATTGTGTCTGATACATCCTCGCTCCTCCTCCCAGCTGCTTCTCCCCTTTGCTACCCTTTCTCTGCTCTTGTCGCTCCTCACCTTCTCCTTCTTTTGCCACACTTTGCCAAAGTCCCACACTGTGATAAAATCAACCTCGTGTTTCTATGGAATTCCAAACCAAATAAGTGGCAGGAAAATTTTGTTTTTAACTCAGTGCTAGAATTGACTGGGTGGTTAGGTAACCCTCTTTATAACCATCTATATTTCACCACTTAACACTTTTCCTGTTTAGAGAAAAGCCAGTGCTCATTTAATTTTACATAGACATGCTTTTTGAGGCTGAAGAAAATCTGCCTGATTTTCAATGTGAAAATAAAGTATAAGAACTATTCTTGGAGTTATTTCTAAATAGAGTTAACATCAGAATCCTCTGAATCATCACAATTGTCTATTTTGGAAAAATCAGATCCATCAAAAGAATCTTCAGCCAACAAATGTTTGAGAATGATACTAACATCATGTGTAGGAATGTCATGTTTTCTAAGATTTGACATTTTTGGCGATGGAGAATTACTATATTTTGTAAATGGAAATGCCACTACTAAAAACAGAATGCTATAAATAGAATGATGGCTTTTGTTTCCAAAGTCAATGTACTAGAGTGATGAGAAAATAATAATCAAAGTGAGACATTTCACAGCAAAGTTATCTCGGAGTAAATGCTCCAGCCACAAGCGTGGCCGGTGAGTATTCTCAGAGCAAATGGAAAAAGGGTTAAGAAATGGAAGCAGAGGAAGTTTAAGTAGTTTGCCAAACATCACACAGCTACTAAATGATAGAACATGGATAATACGTTCATACACATCATGGATGTATATCAAAAGTGGTCCCTTTTTTCATTCAAGTGTAATCCTGGGGTTCACAGGGACCCCTCCCCCAGAGGCCTAAAGTTCTTTTCATTCAACCCTCTTATCACTGCAGTGGAAGCCCCTATGTATCCAAAGGCCGAATGCTGGGAATCCATGGTCTCTTTCACTTTGAGTAACAGCCTCTTGCTCCCTACTGGCCTTCATCCACTTCTTCAGCACTCAGTTCAGTGTTCAACACATGGTAGGTCCTCTCATTTTGTGAATGAATTTAAGAGTTTTGTGAATGCATAGAAGAGTTCCTAGGGCTTCTAAATGCAGTCTGGTCCTTATTGATTTGGGCACTAATGCAGAGCATGCACACCTTAACTGTCCTATCTCTGTCTTGTCTCTGATAAGGTTGCTCACATTCCTTGTCATACACTAGGGTGCCTAAAAGTGCTGGGAACACAGTGGATGCACAAAAGGTTCCTGACAGATTAGATTACTAATAGATGGCATCTCTAGGGCAGGTGTTTTTTGTTTGTTTTTTGAGATGGAGTTTCACTCTTGTTGCCCAAACTGGAGTTCAGTGGCGTATCTCAGCTCACTGCAACCTCCGCCTCCCAGGTTCAAGCGATTCTTGTGCCTCAGCCTCCCGAGTAGACTACAGGTGCCCGCCACCAAACCTAGCTAATTTTTTGTATTTTAGTAGAAACAGGGTTTCGCCATGGTGGCCAGGCTGGTTTTGAACAACCTGACCTCAGGTGATCCACCCATCTCAGCCTCCCAAAGTGCTGGGATCACAGGTGTGAGCCACCATGCCCAGCCTAGGGCAGGTTTTTAAAGGAAAAGAAATGTGCTTGTCTAGTCTTTCAGCTGAAGGTTGTAAAGGACACCTAGCTTCCCCGCCCCACTGCCCATCTGTCAGTCTCACCTGTCAGCATAGATTGTTGGTGGTAGAGTCGTAGTTTCTTCAGGGCACCCAGTCAATTAAATGGTTGACAGCCCACTTACCTCACATTTTAGTCTCCAAGAATTCTTAGGCTGTGGGCAGTTGATTTGACCTGACCATTCACTAATTAATTTCTAATTGTTAAAACCATCCCAGGAGCAGGAGTGAAAATTCACCAAATAGCTTTTATTTTAGATCGAGGTGTCCGATTTTTTTGGCTGCATTCAAAGCTGTTCTGGGCCACATGCAGGCCACAGGCTGCGGGTTGGACAAACTTGTTTTACATCAAACCTAGCTCAGAACTGTAGTATTTTTCTATTTAAAATATCTTATGGGCATATGTCTGGGCTTCAGAGGCCAAACTCGCAGATAGCTTCCCTTCAGGCACTCTCTACAATGTGGGAGGGTTGCTTCATTCATCTCTTGAAGGCTTATTTTTCCTCATTAGTAAAATAAGGTTTCTCTCTGAGGTCTTATCCACAAATCTAACCTTTTAAGATTCTGTGATGGTGGAAGTAGGACAAGAATGAGTAGTGAGACTATAATACAGTAATAACTCATTTTTTAAAAAATGTATTTTAAGTTCCGGGATACATGTGCAGAACATGTAGGTTTGTTACATGGGTAAATGTGTGCCATGGTGATTTGCTGCACTTATCAACCCATCACCTAGGTATTAAGCCCTACATGCATTAGCTATTTATCCTGATGCTCTCCCTCCCCTCAACCCCTCACTACAGGCCCTGGTGTGTGTTGTTTCTCTCCCTGTGTCCATGTGTTCTCATTGTTCAGCTCCCACTTATGAGTGAGAACATGTGGTGTTTGGTCTTCTGTTTCTGTGTTAGTTTGCTGAGGATGTTGGCTTCCACCTTCATCCATGTCCTGCAAAGGCCATGATCTAATTCCTTTTTATGGCTGTATAGTATTCCATGGTGTATGTGTACCACATTTTCTTTATCCAGTCTATCCTTGATGGGCATTTGGGTTGATTCCATGAATACCTCATTTTACTGTGCTTTGCTTTACTGTATGTCACAGATAATTGCATCTTTTACAAACTGAAGGTTTGGCTGGGGTGGTGGCTCATACCTGTAATCCCAGCACTTTGAGAGGCCAAGGCAGATGGGTCGCTTGAGTCCAGGAGTTTAAGACCAGTCTGGGCAACATGGTAAAACCTTGTCTCTACAAAAAACCTAACAAACAAAAAAACAAACTGAAGGTTTGTGGTAACCCTGCATTTATCGAATCTATCAGCACAATTTTTCCATCTGCTCATTTCATGTCTCTGTGTCACCTTTTGGTCTTGCTCTTTTGCCCAGACTGGAGTGTAGTGGCACAGTCTCGGCTCACTGCAACTTCCATCTCCCAGGCTCAAGCGATCCTCATAATATTTCAAACACTTTTATTATTATTGTATCTGTTATGGTGACCTGTGATTATAACTCTTGGTATTACTATTGTAAACGTTTTTGGGGTGCCATGAACCATGCCCACATGAGATGGTGAACTTAATCCATCGTGTTTTGTTTTGTTTTGTGACAGGATCTTGCTCTTTTGCCCAGGCTGAAGTGCAGTGGCACAGTTTTGGCTCACTGCAACTTCCACCTCTCAGGCTCAAGTGATCCTCCCACCTCAGCCTTCCAGGTAGCTGGGACTACAGGCGTGCATCACCGTGCCTGGCTAATTTTTGCATTTGGTGTAAAGACAGGGTTTTCCCTTGTTGCCCAGGTTGGTCTCAAACTTCTGAGCTCAAGCAATTCATCTGCCTTGGGCTCTCCAAGTGCTGGTATTATAGGTGTCCGTTACTATGCCCCACCAGGAAAAGTGCTCGAAGGAAATTAAAAGTGCTACTTCAGTGAACACATAAATGATAAGAAAGGGAAACAGTCTTTTTGCTGATAAAGAGAGAGTTCAAGTGGTCTGGATAGAAGATCAAACCAGCCACAACATTCCCTTAAGCCAAAGCCTAATCCAAAGAAAGGTGCTAACTCTCTTCAATACTGTGAAGGCTGAGAAAGGTGAGGAAGCTGCCGAAGGAAAGTGTGAAGCTGCCAGAAGTTGGCTAATGAGGTTCAAAGAAAGTACCTGCTCCACAATATAAAAATGCAAGATGAAGCAGCAATTACTAATGTAGAAACTGCAGCAGGTTATCCAGAAGAGCTAGTTAAGATCATGGATGAAGGTGGCAATGCTAAACAACAGATTTTCCATGTAGAAAAAATAGTCTTCTATTGGAAAAAAATATCATACAAAACTTTCTTTACTAAAGAGGAGTAGCCAATGCCTGGCTTCAAAGCTTCAAAGGACAGGTTGTCTCTATTGTTAGGGGCTAACACAGCTTGTGACTTTAAGTTGAAGCCAATACTCATTTACCATTCCAAAAATCTTAGGCTCTTAAAATTAATGATTCTGCCTGTGCTCTATAAATTGGACAACAATTCCTGGATGACAGCACATTGGTTTACAGCATGATTTACTGAATATTTTAAGCCCACTGTTGAGACCTACTGCGCAGAAAAAGATTCCTTTCAAAATATTTCTGCTCATTTACAGTGCACCTAGTCACTCAAGAGCTTTGCCCAAGATGTACAAGGAGATTAATGTTGTTTTCATATCTGCTAACACAACATCCATTCTGTAGCCCATAGATCAAGGAGTTATTTAGTTATTTTGACTTTCAAGCCTTATTATTTAAGAAATACATTTCATAAGGCTATAGCTGTCATAGTGATTTCTCTGATTGAGCCGGGCAAAGTACATTGAAAACCTTCTGGAAAGAATTTACCCTATTCTAGATGCCATTAAAAATATTCACGATTCACGAGAGTAGGTAAAAACATTAACATTAATATGAGTTTGGAAGAAGTTAATTCCAGTGCTCATGGATGACTTTGAGGGATTTATGATTTGGGCAGAGGAAGTAACTGCAGACAGTTGGAAATAGCAAGATAACTAGAATTAAAAGGGGAGCCTAAAGATTGACTGAATTGCTGCAATCTCATTATAAAGATTCACTGAATTGCTGAGGAGTTGCTTCTTATGGATGAACAAAGAAAGTGGCTTTTTTTTTTTTTTTTTTTTTGAGATGGAAGCTATTCCTGGTAAAGATGCTGTGAACATTGTTGAATTGACAACAAGAAAGATTTGGAATGTTACATAAACTTAGTTTATGAAGCAGTGGCAGGGTTTGAGAGGATTGACTCCAATTGTGAAAGTTCTACTGTGGGTAAATTGCTGTCAAACAGTACTGCATGTTACAGAGAAATCTTCCATGAAAGGAAGAGTCAGTCAGTTAATGCAGCAAACTTTATTGTCTTATTTTGAAAAATTGCTACAGCCACCTCAACTACAGCAATCACCACCCTGGCCAGTCAACAGCCATCAACATAGAGGCAAGACACTCCACCAACAAAAAGATTACAACCTGCTGAAGTCTCAGATGATCGTTAGCATTTTCACAATAAAGAATTTATTATTTTCATTGTAGAGATGATTATTATTATTGTAGAGATGGGGGTCTCACTTTGTTGCTCAGGCTGGTCTCGAACTCCTGGGCTCAAGCAATCCTCCTTCCTTGGTCTCTTATAGTGCTGGGATTACAGACCTGAACCACCTTGCCTGACCCACGATAGAGTATTTTTAACTAAGGCATGAACATTGTTACTTTAGACATGATGCTATTGCACACTTAATAGACTGTTCTATAGTGTAAACATAATTTTTATATGCACTGGGAAACCAAAAAATGTGTGCGGCTCACTTTATAGTGGTATTCACTTTATTGTGGTGGTCTGGAATCAATCTTGGAATATCTCCGAGGTATGCCCGTATAATGACAGGCCAAAAATTTGACTACATAGGAGCCAATTCATAAGAGATAAAGGCTGGGGAGGATAGAGCTACATGGTGGGATGAATAAATAAGAGTGAATGGGCCCAGTGCAGTGGCTCACATCTGTAATCCCAGCACTCTGGAAGGCGGAGGCGGGCAGATCGCCTGAGGTCAGGAGTTCGAGACCAACCTGGCCAACATGACAAAACCTCGTCTCTGCTAAAAATACAAAAATTATCCAGGCATGGTGGCAGATGCCTGTAATCCCAACTACTCAGGAGGCTGAGGCAGAGAGAATGACTTGAACCCAGGAGGCGGAGGTTGCAGTGAGCCGAGATCATACCACTGCACTCCAGCCTGGACGAAAGAGCGAGACTCCATCTCAAAAAAAAAAAAAAAAAAAAAAACAACATAGCATCCCAAATCACTTTCTTTTAAGAGGCTGAAAAACAGACTCTGGAGCCAGAATACCTGAGCTTGTAACTCATCTAAAGTTGCCAATTTAGCAGATAAAAGTACAGGATACCCAGTACTATCTCAGTGCTTTATTTTATCTGGCAGCCCTAATCCCAGCTCCAGTACTTATTAGCCATGTAACACAATGCACTGCTGAACATCTCTGTACCTCAGCTTCCTCCTCTGTAAAGTGGGGATAATAGTGCCCACCTCATAACATTGCTGTGAGGGTTATGAGTTAAGCATGTTCGGTGCTTAGAACAGTGCCTTAAGTGCTGGATAAATGTTAGATTCTACCATTATTTGATGGTGCCCCTCCAATGTTTCTATCACAACACCAGGTTAGGGGCAGGCTGTTAGAGTTCTTAAAGTTACAACGATATTATTTCTTTTACCACCAAATAAAGTGATCCAGGGCTCACTTCCTTTATGGACCAATGGGATATATAGAATAGAGATATACATGGTCAAAAGCTGCATCATTAATTCTGACTGGAAGTCTCTCTAGTTCCTCCTTTTAGCCACAAGGTGAAGTGACTAGTCAGACTGTGACTAGCTCACAGCACCCCACTCAACTGGTAGAGATTAGCCATCGCCATCGAATATTTCGCAGATAGTGAGTAGTGACTACTCATGCATCAGAAACAAACAAAAAGTAGAATTTGAATGGTCAAAGCCTTTAGGGTTATCTAATTCAATCACAAGCATAAAACTTTTGCCATCACAGATGTTACACATCTGTACCATCCAATATAACATTCACTAGCCACATGGGGCTATTTAGCACAGGGAATGTAACTAGAACAACCAAGATACTGAATTTTTAATTTAGCTACATGTGGCGAGTGGCTACCATTTTGGACAACACAGGAAAGGAAGCATCTGGAATCCAGAAAGGTAAAATAAGTTTCCCCAGGCCTCACAGTCAATTTTTTATAAGGCTGGGCCTAGGACTCATGTCTTGTGACTCCTTTTTCAGTGCTCTTTCCATCTGGAGCACTTAAGAACAAGTGCCGCACAGTAAAGAGACAGCTCTCTTACCTAGAAAGCCTTGTAACATTAAACTAGATTACCGGGCAGTCTTAGCTGTAAAGCCCGGAGAACACTATCAGGAACAAGAAGGATAAGATGCAGAAATGCAGCCTGCAGAGTCACAGACATTTCTTAAGGCTCTAATCCTCAAATAAACAGCTCTGTTCTTTCATCTTCTCTGGATGACACCTCCTTTGTTAAAGCTGTCAAACTCTGACACCTTAAACCCCACTGGCTACATTAGAGGGCCTGTTGCAGAGGGGCTGACCTGGATGGATCACAGCTCCACGTGCACTGGGCCTGCTCTGCTCCACAGCACCGGCCCCTTACGCCCCTCTGAGCTGCCACATTCCTAGGGACGCCATCTGGGTGGGATAGAATGAAGCTTCTCATTGAGAGCAGGCGATATGATAAAGTGATGTGCTCTGAAGATAGCAGGGCTGCCTGGGTTCGAGTCCCAGCTCTGCCACTTACTGCAATGCAAGCTTGGTAATCTTGGGCAAGTAACTTAACTTGTCTGGGCTTCTGTTTCATCATCTGTAAAACAGGAGACAATAACCATGCTCGTTGCATCAGGTTGTTGTAGGATTAAAAGAATAATACATGTAGAGCACATAGAACTATGTCTGGTCCACAGAAAAAGCACTTGATAAACACTAGCTGTTTTTAGAGTGGGCCTTGACAAGGAAGTTGTGGTTGGAGAGAAGGCAGAACACAGGCTGGATCTGGCAGATGACTTTGAGCAAGTTGCTTAATGTTTCTGTGGGTCAGCATTTTTTAAGTCTAAGTTATAATGAGAACACTGGAACTCCCATATTAAGGGGATAATAGAGAACAGCAAAGAGGGAATTAAAGGAACGATAACATTTTTGTGTGACTATGAGGTGTTCTTTTTTTTTTTTTCTTTTTTTGAGATGGATTCTCACTCTGTCACCCAGGCTGCATTGCAGTAGCATGATCTCGATTCACTGTGACCTCCACCTCCTGGGTTCAAATGATTAGCTATGATGTGTTATAAAAACGTTATCTCCTAACAGTATTTTCAGGGAAGCCCTACTCTTCCATGTCATGGCAGCAGCTACATTGTATGCCAGGATCACAGACTCTTTCCGAATCTACTGAGATCCCAGAGTCTAAAGAACGTGAATAGGGACCCACAGGGCAAATCCAGGCTGCAGGTGTGTTTTGCTTGGCCTGTAGTGAGGATCCAAACAGTATTTTTAAAATGTTTAATTAGTTGCCAACATTTGAAAAAACAGGAGATTTCACATTTTAAAAATTCAGGTTTCCAGTTTCTTTCACAAAATCAGATAACATGGTAGCATCAGCCCAAATTCAAGCCCGGCAACAACGGCTGGCACAAAGTGCACGCCCTCAGGGACGTGGCAGTACCTACCTGGCCCTCCTCATTCTGTGTGTTCTGCCTGTGTGTCCCCACCCTTCCAGAGGACCCAGTTTCCCAGCCCACAGGCCAGCGCCCCTTCCTTTACACCCATGGTTCTCAAACCTGAGACAGCATCAGAATCGCCTGGAGGACTTGATGCAACACACATTGCTGGGCCCACTCCCAGAGTTTCTGATTCAGTGGGTTTGCATTTCTAACAAGCTCCCAGGTGATGCTAATGCTGCCGGTCCAGGGCTGTACTTTCAGAGCTACTGGTTTGCATCAAACCACTTCTTTTTTTTTTTTTTGAGATGGAGTTTCTCTCGTTTCCCAGGCTGGAATGCAATGGTACCATCTCAGCTCACTGCAACATACACCTCCCTGGTTCGACAGACTCTCTTGCCTCTCCTGCCTCAGTCTCCTGAGTAGCTGAGATTACAGGAGCCCACCATCATGCCAGCTAATTTTTGTATTTTAGTAGAGACCAGGTTTCACCATATTGGCCAGGCTAGTCTTGAGCTCTTGACCTCAAACGATCCACCTGCCTCAGCCTCCCAAGGTGCTGGGATTACAGGCATGAGCCACCGTGCCCGGCCTAAACTACTTTCGATTTGAGAATTTTGGCTTTGTTCTCCTTGGTTCTGGCCCTCTTTCCCTATTGTCTTTGTTTTGCTTGCTGTTTTCTTTACCTTCATTTCTTCTTAGCCATTCTTTTATTCCCACCCTCTCTTTTCGCGGTTGCCTATTTTTCAGAAGTCGGCTGCGGGGATGTTTTGAGCCCCCAACACCATAACCTGCCTTAGCAGCCCCTCAGTACCCCTTTCTGCCGCCCGGCCTCTCCCCCAGCCCCCTAGGGAGAAGCGTGCCCGGGAGCCCAGCTGCTCCCTCCTGCTGGGTCCTGCAGACTCCGATGCTCCTGGAGCACATGCGCATCCCTCTGTCCACCCCAGAACCACAGGGCCCCGGACCGAGAGCCTCAACCCTCCCCCGGGGAAGCCTTGCGCCTGCCTGGTCCTCTGCGGGGTTCAGGTGGCAGCGTCTTCGCGGAGGTTGGCATCTCCGTAATCACAGTGGTCACGTCTCCGTCACGCAACCCCTTCTGCCAGCAGGTGCCCAGCCTGCAGCCCAGACGCCCGGCAGCCTCCCCAAGCCGCGGGGAATGCAGGACTGCGGCTCTCGGGGAAGACGAAGGCGACCTCTATCTTTCTAGAGGAGTTGTCTTTTATCCTCAAGGGAACCAGAAATGGGCAGGTCGGCCGAGCTCCGGCCCCTCCGCCGCCTCCTGGCCCTGCGTTCCCAGGACCCAGCGACCCGACCCCCAAGTGCCCCGGGCTTCCGGCCTTTGATGTGGCCCCCAGCGGCCCGCAGCCCAGCCATGTTTGGGCGGGATCTGGCTGCTCGCGGGCCCGGCCGCCTTGCCTGCCAATCCGCAGCTGCCGCCTGCCCCCAGGCAGGCCCGATTACTGGTTTCGCACCTGGAAGGGGCCCCAACCGGCTTTGGTGAGACTCTATCTCCCAGGTGGTGCAGGAACGGCTGGGGTGTCTGGGGCAAGGGGAAGCCCCAAGTAAAGTCTAATAACAGAACGAGGCAGCAGCGAGGAGAGGACTTTCTTAGGGGCAGGGAGAAGAGGAGGCAGAGGAGGGAAGGGGAGATGAGTGCTGTTGCTGGGGACTTGGCGCCTTCTCAGGTGGCTTCCCGGGTCACCATCAATAGCAGGGGCAAGGCATGCATCTTGCCGCTCCACCTGTACCGAGCTTGGTCAAGTCACTGGCAGAGCTAGGCTTTGAATGTTCTCCATTCTCCCCTGTGCCAGAAGGAAGGCTCCCACTGTGTCTGGGGTTTTCACTTTGGCTCCTGCCTGCCAACCAAAGGTGAAAGGGGAAGATTTTGGAGTCAGAAGGCCAGGAGTCCCTGGTTGCTGCCAGTTTCTTAAGCAGCTCTTCTACTCTGTCTGCTGCTGAGCACACGAGTCCAAGGGCACACTGACCTTCAGGCGAGCAAGGAAGCATGAATTCTACAAAAAGGAGCATGGGGAGAAGAGCAGATGGCAGACTGGGGCCTGGAGGTTTCCTGCCGCAGAATTTACCAAATCCACCCAGATTTCATATTATAATAATTGCTGGTGTTTGAGTGCTCACTGTTCCCCCAGACACCATGTTAAAGGGCATGACTTGCTTTCTCTCCTTGAATCCTAGCAGTCCTATAAGATCCCTATTGTACAGATGAGGAAACTAAGGCTTAGAAAGGGTTAAGTACTTACCTGTAGTAGATAAGGGTGGGAGGAAATTCAAAGTCAAGCTGACTGACCCTGGAGTCCACAATTGAACCTTTTATTGTCTGTCCTTCTAAAGAGTGTTCTGGACTCTATGGACAGGAGGAATCAAGAGTCAGGGTTTCCAGGAAGGAGGAGGCTGTATGAGCTTCACTGGCCCTGAATAAAATAATAAGATTTTTTCCTTTTTAAGGACTATAATAAGAGCACACTTAATGGCCAAATGTTCCAACATTTTCAGGCCCATCCTGATTTACAAGAGTTTGTCCTGGTGTGCTCATTAATCATGAAAATACCTTGGACAAATTGATTTTTGGGGTTTCTGGGGCCAAAATTACCACTCAGACTCCTCACAGTTGGAAGCAACAGGAAACTTATCTGTTGGTCTGTGAGTCCTATCTTTTGACATAAAAATGGCAGTTTCCTGTCTCATAGGGGCTCTCCCTCTGTCAACAAAAGGTGGAGAAAGAACTGGTCCCATTTTCCTTTCATTGTAACTCAGAGGAATTTTTTATGATGATAAATTGAGGTTCCCTAAAAGCCGACAGCTTTTTTTTGTTTCCTTTTGGTGGTCTTGGTTTCCCTGCAGTGATTTGCAAAAACATCCTGAGAATTAAAAGGGAACTTACAGATTATATCATCCAATTCCTAATTTTATGGGTAAAGACAATGAAGCCAAGAGAGAAAATGACCGGCCCAAGGTTGCACAGACAGACACTGGTCAAGGTAGAGCTAGAACCCAAGGGGTGGGGGCAGTCTTGGGATCTCTGCACTGGGTAAAATGCAAAAGGACCTTGTTATTGTTTCATGGGAAAAAGTGGGGTGAGACTGTGAGGTGGTGGGTGTGTCAATCTGAGGAACCCTAGTGGGTAGGGAAGGCTGTGGCAACTAGAGAAAGGAGAGGAACCGTGGAAGAAGGAAGGGAAGCAAAAGAAACTCACTGGGCCACAGAAGCCACTGGAAGCCATGTGTGTCACCAGCAGGTTCAGACAGCAATCACTCGGGACTCTCACAGGAATAGTCTCTATTGCAAAGGGAGCCTGGTTCAGGTACGAGGCACTCCCTATCACCCCCACTCTAATCTGAAGATCCCTCCATTCTCAAAACCTTCACCCCAGGTTATGTCCTTCCCACCCCCAGTCCTCCTTTCACCCTCCTGTTTCAATGACGAAGCTGCCTGCAGCGTCCCATTTGGACACTGGATGAGAGAAAGTTCCTTTTTTTTTTTCCCTTTTACTTTTAGCTGACATGTAATCATTGTACATATTTATGGACTACAGAGTGATATTTCGATGCATGTATACAATGTGTGATGATCAAATTAGGGTGCTCAGCATATCCATTACCTCAAACATTTATCACTTCTGTGTGCTGGGAGCAGATAAAATCTTCTCTTCTAGCTTTCTGACAATAAAAAATAAATTACTGATAACCATATTCATCCTGCAGTGCCATAGAGCACTAGAACTTATTCCTCCTGTCTAGCTGTAATTTTGTATCCATTAACCAACCTCTCTCTCTCCCTCTTCCTCCCTAGCAGCCTCTAACAATCACAATTTTAACACTCTACTTTTATGAACTTTTTTAAAAAAGCTCCCACATATGAATGAGAACATGCAGTATTTATCTTTCTGTGCCTTACCTGAATAAATATATTTTCTGAACTTTTATTTTAGGTTCACAGGTGCACGTGCAGGCTTGTTATATAGGTGAATTGCGTGTCACAGGAGTTTAGTGTACAGATTAAGAAATACATTTCTAGGAGGATACAAGACAGCCAAATAGGAACAGTTCCAGAGTGTAATTCCTAGCAAGAACAATGCAGACGGTGAGTGCTCACTGCATTTTCAAACAAGTTTTCACTGCCCACAGACCAGGAGATTCCTGGACCAAAAAGCACCACGAGTTTTCAGCACCGCTGGTGCCGCGGGTTGGCGCACGGAAACTCACACAAATCTGGGTGGCCGTTTCAACTGGCGCCTGGAACGCCTGGGAGACAGAGCCGCCCATTCAACTGAAAAGGAGGGGGCTGAGACAGGGAGCCAGGCGATCTGGCTTGGTGGGTACCACCCCCACGAAACAAGCAATCTGAAACACTCTGGATTGAGAGTTTAGCAGCAAGGGACTCATGATGGTCCAGCTCAGTGGGGGGAAGGGTGTCCGCTGCTACTAAGGCAGTCCGCCAATACCGAGGCAGTTCACACAGCAGCTGGGCAGAGCCTGCAGCAGCTCAGCAACACCTCTGATGGCAGACTGTGACTAGACTACACCATGC
The DNA here is from genome assembly GCF_030222135.1 of Aotus nancymaae. Lineage (NCBI taxonomy): Eukaryota > Metazoa > Chordata > Mammalia > Primates > Aotidae > Aotus > Aotus nancymaae. The sequence continues at coordinate 13,443,734 of NW_026988429.1, forward strand.
AGGCCAGGGCATCTCTGAAAAAAGGCAGCAGGATGTCAGGAACTTATAAATGAAGTTGACTTTCCTAGCTAGGTCAGAGCACCTGGAAAAAGAGGCGGTTATGAGTTCTGCTGCAGCAGACTTAAAGGTTCCTGCCTAGCACCTCTGCACAGAACAACGGAGCTCCCAGCACAGCACTTGAGCTCCTATAAGGTACAGACTGTCTCCTCAAGCAGCTCCCTGACCCCCATATACCCAAAGAGACACCTCATAAAGGAGAACTCAGGCTGACATCTGGCGGGTATCCTTCTGGGACGAAGATAACAGAAGAAGAAACTGGCAGCAACCCTCACTGTTCTGCAGCCCCTGCAGGTGATCCCCAGGCAAGCAGGGTCTGGAGTGGACCTCCAGCAGTCCTACAGCAGAGGGGCCTGACTGTTAGAAGGACAACTAAGAAACAGAAAGGAATAGCTTCAACATCAACAAAAAGGACATCCACTCAGAGACCCATCTGAAAGTCACCAACTACAAAGACCACAGGTAGATAAAGCCACTAAGATGGGAAGAAACCAGCGCGAAAAGGATGAAAACACCAAAAACCAGAACACCTCTCCTCCTCCAAGGGATCACAACTCCTCACCAGCTAAGGATCAAAGATGGATGGATAATGAATCCGATGAATTGACAGAAACAGGCTTCAGAAGGTGGATAATAACAAACTTCTCAGAGCTAAAAGAACATGTGCTAACCCCATGCAAAGAAACTAAGAACCTAGAAAAAAGGTTGGATGAGATGCTAACTAGAATAAACAGCTTAGAGAAGAGAATAAACAACTTGATGGAGTTGAAAAACAGCACGAGAACATCATGAAGCATATACAAGTTTCAATAGCTGAATGGACCAACAGAAGAAAGGATATCAGAGATTGAAGATCAACTCAATGAAATAAAATGAGAAGGCAAGATTAGAGAAAAAAGAGTGAAAAGAAATGAACATAGCCTTCAAGAAATATGGGATTATGTGAAAAGACCTAATCTACGTTTGATAGGTGTACCTGAATGTGACAGAGAGAATGAATCCAAACTGGAAAACACTCTTCAAGATATTATGCTGGAGAACTTCCCCAATCTAGCAAGGCAGACCACCATACAAGTCCGGAAATACAGAGAACACCGCAAAGATATTCCTCAAGAATAGCAGCCCTAAGGTACATAATTGTCAGATTCACCAAGGTTGAAATGAAGGAAAAAATGCTAAGGGCAGCCAGAGAGAAAGATCGGATTACCCACAAAGGGAAGCCCATCAGACTCACAGCAGATCTCTCTACAGAAACCCTACAAGCCAGAAGAGAGTGGGGACCAATATTCAACATCCTTACAGAAAAGAATTTTCAAACCAGAATTTCATATGCAGCCAAACTAAGCTTCAAAAGTGAAGGAGAAATAAAATCCTTTACAGACAAGAAATTGCTGAGAGATTTTGTCACCACCAGGCCTGCCTTACAAGAGCTCCTGAAAGAAACACTAAACAAAGAAAGAAACAATCAGTACCAGCCACTCCAAAAACGTACCAAATAGTAAAGACCATTGACATAATGAAGAAAAGGCATCAACTAACAGGCGAAACATCCAGATAGCATCAAAATGGCAGGATCAAATTCACAGATAACAATGATAACCTTAAATGTAAGTGGGCTAAATGCCTGAATCAAAAGACACAGACTGGCAAATTGGATAAAAAGTCAAGACCCATTGGTGTGCCGTATTCAGGAAACCCATCTCATATGCAAGGACACACATAGGCTAAAAATAAAGTGATGGAGGAAGATTTATCAAGCAAATGGAGAGCAAAAAAAAGCAAGAGTTGCAATCCTAGTCTCTGATAAAATGGACTTTAAACCAACAAAGATCAAAAAAGACAAAGAAGGGCATTCCATAATGGTAAAGGATCAATGCATCAAGAAGAGCTAACGATACTAAATATATACTCACCCAATACAGGAGCACCCAGGTACATAAAGCAAGTCTTAATGACCTGCAAAGAGACTTAGACTCCCACACAACAATAGTGGGAGACTATAACACTCCACTGTCAATATTAGACAGATCAAGAAGACAGAAAATTAACAAGGATATCCAGGACTTGAACTCAGAACTGGACCAAGCAGACCTAATAGACATCTACAGAAATCTACACCCCGAATCCACAGAATATACATTCTTCTCAGCATCGCATTGCACCTACTCTAAAATTGACCACATAATTGGAAGTAAATCACTCCTCAGCAAATGCAAAAGAATGAAAATCATAACAGCCTCTCAGACCACAGTGCAATCAAATTAGAACTCAGGATTAAGAAACTAACTCAGAACTGCACAACTTCACGGAAACTGAACAACTGGCTCTTGAATGTTGACTGGATAAACAATAAGATGAAGACAGAAATAAAGATGTTCTTTAAAACCAAAAAGAATGAAGACACAAAGTACCAGAATCTCTGGGACACATTTAAAGCAGTGTCTAGAGGGAAATTTATAGCAATAAATGCCCACATGAGAAGCAAGGAAAGCTCTAAAATCGACACCCTATCATCAAAATTGAAAGAGCTAGAGGAGCAAGATCAAAAAAACTCAAAAGCTACCAGAAGACAAGAATAACTAAGATCAGAGCAGGATTGAAGGAGACAGAGACACAAAAAAACCTTCAAAAAAAATCAATAAATCCAGGAGCTGGTTTTTTAAAAGACCAACAAAATAGACCCTTAGCCAGATTAATAAAAAAGAAAAGGGAGAAGACTCAAATAGATGCAATAAAAAGTGAAAAAGGGGATATCACCACCGATTCCACAGAAATACAAACTACCATCAGAGATTACTACAAAGAACTCTATGCACATAAACCAGTAAACCTGGAAGAAATGGATAAATTCCTGGACACTTGCACCCTCCCAAGCCTAAACCAGGAAGAAGCTGAAATGTTGAACAGACCAATAACAAGTGCTGAAGTTGAGGCAGCAATTAATAGCCTACTAACCAAAAAAAGCCCAGGTCCAGATGGGTTCACAGCTGAATTCTACCAGATGTACAAAGAGGAGCTGGTACCATTCCTTCTGAAACTATTCCAAACAATCCACAAAGAGGGAATCCTCCTTAAATCATTTTATGAGACCAACATCATCCTGATACCAAAACACTGCAGAGACTCAACAAAAAAAAGAAAACTTCAGGCCAATATCCATGATGAACATTGATGCAAAAATCTTCAATAAAATACTGGCAAACTGAATCCAACAGCGCATCAAAAAGCTTATCCATCACAATCAAGTAGGCTTCATCTGGGGATGCAAGGCTGGTTCAACATATGCAAATCTGTAAATATAATCCACCACATAAACAGAACCAAAGACAAAAACCACATGACTATTTCAATAGATACAGAGAAGGCCTTCGACAAAATTCAACAGTACTTTGTGATAAAAACTCTCATTAAACTAGGTATCAAAGGAACATATCTCAAAATAATAAAAGCTATTTATGACAAACCTACAGCCAATATCATGCTGAATGGGCAAAAACTGGAAGCATTCCCTTTGAAATCTGGTACTAGACAAGGATGCCCTCTCTCACCATTCCTATTCAATATAGTATTGGAAGTTCTAGCCAGAGAAATTAGGCAAGGAATAAAATAATAAAGGGTATTCAATAGGAAAGGAGGAAGTCAAATTGTCTCTATTTGCAGATGACATGATTGTATATTTAGAAGATCCTATCATCTCTGCCCAAAATCTCCTGAAACTGATAAGCAACTTTGGCAAAGTCTCAGGATACAAAATCAACATACAGAAATCACAAGCATTCCTATACACCGATAACAGACTAACAGAGAGCCAAATCATGAGTGAACTCCCATTCACAATTGCTACAAAGAGAATAAAATACCTAGGAACACAACAAAGGATGTAAAGGACCTCTTCAAGGAGAACTACAAACCACTGCTCAAGGAAATTAGAGAGGACACAAACAGATGGAAAAATATTCCATGCTCATGGTTAGGAAGAATCAATATCGTGAAAATGGCCATACTGCCCAAAGTAATTTATAGATTCAACGCTATCCCCATCAAGCTACCAATGAGAACGCTTGGGCACAGGGAAGGGAACAACACTCACAGGGTTAGGTGGGGAGGTGGAGGGGAGGGTTGGGGAGGGACATCGGGGTGGGCAGGGAGGATGGGGAGGGATAACACTGGGAGAAATGCCTGATATAGGTGACAAGGCGGGGGGAGGATGGAGACAGCAAACCACCATGGCATGTATGTACCTATGCAACAATCCTGCAGGATGCAGGATGTGCACATGTACCCCAGAGCCCAAATACAATTAAAAACAAAACAAAACAAACAAACAAAAAAACTGTAGATAGACTAAAGTTACCAACTTAAATCCAGAGATTGTCAGAATGGATGAAAAAGCAGTCTCAACTACATACAGTCTAAAAATAACACTTAAAATGTAAAAACACAGATAGGTTTTGAGTAGAAGAATGAGGAATATATACCATATATTCAGTAAGCACATAACAACTGGTATAATTATGTTAGTACTAAAAAATTAGACTTCATAACAAAACAATATTAGCAAGAATAAAGGTCATTTAATGATAAAGGGTTCAATTCATCAAGAAGACAAAACAACCTTAAATGTATGTGCATCTAATAATAGAGTTAATAATGAAGTAAAAACTGATAGAACTAAAAGGAGAAATCAAATTTATAATCAGAGGTCAAGATTTTAACACCAGCTCTCAGCCATCAGTAGAATAACTAGGCAGTAAATCAGTAAATATATAGATTTGAACATTATCAATTAACTTGTCTTAATTGTCATTTATATAACACTCTATCCAACTACAACAGAATACACATGATTTTCAAGTGCACATAGAATTCACCAACATAGAGCATGTACTGGGCCAATAAATAAGTCTTCATAAATTTTTTTAAATTGAAATATTACAGAATATATCTGTGACCACATAGAATTAAATTAGAAATCAATAACAATAAAACATAGAAAAACCCTAAATATGTAGAAGTTAATCAATACATTTTCATTTATTTATTTAATTATCTTAAATTTTTTTATTTTATTTTCAATTCGGGGGTACATGTGCACGTTGGCTGAATGGGTATACTGTATACTGGTGGGGACTGGGCTTCTAGTGTACCCACTACCCAAACAGTGAACATTGTACTGGATATGTAATTTTTCAACCCTGTCTTCCCTCCTAGCCTCCCCTCTCTTAAAGTTCCCGGTGTCTATTATTTCCATCTTTATTTCCATAAACAATACATTTTATAAACAATCCATGAATTAAGGAAGAAATCACAGGAGAATCTAGAAAATATTATAAACTGAGTGAAAACATAATCACAAAATATCAAAATTTGTCGGATTTACCTAAAGGAGTGCAATTTAGAAACAATGATCTAAGTTTGTAATTTAAGAAACCAGATAAAGAAAAGAAATTAATCCCAAAGTAAGTAGAAAGAAGGAAATGCTTTAAAACAGAAATAATTGAAATACAAAACAGACAATAAAGAAAATTAACAAAGCTAAAGGTTAGTTCTTTGAAAATGTTAATAAAATTGATAAATCCTACTAGGTTTGATAGACAAAAGGATACATAACACAAATTGGCAATAGGAATAAAATATCATCATGATTCTTAAGACAATAAAATGATAATATTATAAACAATTCTACACTAATAAATTCAACAATCTTAACAAAATTTCTGAAACTCACTTAAGAAATAGACACTCTAAATACTACTTTATCTATTGGAAAATGGAATTTATTTCAAAAAAATCTTTCCACAAAGGAAACTCCAGGCTCAAATGTTTTCACAGGTGAATTATTTTTCTTTGTTTTGTTTTGTTTATTTTGAGATAGGGTCTCACTCTGTCACCCAGGCTGGAGTGCAGTGGCGTGATCTCAGCTCACTGCAGCCTCAGTCTTCTGGGTTCAAGTGATCCTCCCACAGCAGCCTCCCCAGTAGCTGGGACTATGAGCTCCTGCCACCACACTTGGCTAATTTTTGTATTTTTTGTAGAGACAGGGTCTCACTATGTTGCACAGCCTGGTCTCCCAACTCCTGGGCTCAAGCAATCCACCCACCTTGGCCTCCCAAAGTGCTGGGATTACATGTGTGAGCTACCACACCCAGTCAGTTTTCACAGGTGAGTTGTATCAGTCATCCACAGAAGAAATATTACCCATCTTGCACAAAATCTTTCAGAAAATAGAGTATCATGTGTATTCAATATGGCTACAAGTTCTGTGTCACTACTCTCATCAATAAGTGAAATCTGTTTCCTGTCTCTATAAAACCAGGATGGATGTAGACCTTGCTTTGACCACTATATTATGCCAGAAATGACACTGTGCCGGTTCCAGACCTAGTCTTTTAGAAACCCGATAACTTCCACTTTGATTCTGAGAAGCCAATCACTGTGCTAGAAATAAGCTCAGGCTAAATTACTGAGTTATAAAAGATTTCATGGAGAGATAGAAAGGATCTATGTAGAGGTGTCCCAAGGAACAAGACATGATCAAAGCCTTCTTGGACTTCTTATCCAAGCCCACCTTCTAGTAGAATACAGCCAAGTGAGAGACCCCAGTCAATGCCAACACATGGAATAGAAGAAACATTCATTTGAGTGTTGCCTAAATTCCTGACAATAATAAATCATTGCTGTTTTTAACCACTATGTTTTGGGATGGTTTGCTACATAAAAATAGTTCATTGATCAATAGAAGACAAGGGACTACTTCCCAAGTCATTTTATGAGAACAGCATGAGCCTGATACCAAAACCTGAAAAAGACATTATGTGAAAACAAAGTTACAAACAAATATCTCTCATGAATTTACACAAAGAAGTCCTTTAAAAATATCATGAAATCTGACACAGGAATATAAAAAATTTTGTGTGTATATGTGTGTGTGTACACACACACATATGTGTATGTCATATATATCACCACCAGGTAGAATTTATCTCGGGAATGTGAGATTAACATTCACGAAAATCAACATACCATGAAAGGAGCCTTAGTGGGGCAATAGGTGACATTTGAATATGATCTGCAGGTAAGCTAACAATATTTTATTAATGTTAATTGCCTGGTTTTGATCATTGTACAACTTTTCTATTAAATTATAATGTTTAAAGAAGCTAGATGAAAGATATATGGGAATTCAATATTCTATTTTGCAACTCTTTGTAAGTCTAATTTTTTTTTCAAAATAAAAAGTGAAAAAAAAATACAGGAAGAATAAATGAGAAATTAATAAAACTAATTATTGGCAGGAAGTGAGTAGGAATGAGATGGAAGGCATAGGAGAAGTATGCATCTTGCATCGTTTTGACATTTGTAACGAAATTGTTTTACATATTTAAAATAATTAAAATGTTAAATGAAATATTTTTAGATATTAAATTTACATCAATAAGGACGAGAATAAATCTTAAAATTGAATACAGAGAGAAACAAATGAACCAAAAGCATCTATAAATACTGGATGAATTTATGAAGACTTAATTCCTTAAATAATTTAAATTTTTCTTAATTAAAGTTTTAAAAGTTTTAAGAAGTAAAAGTTACTGAATATGTGCCAAGGTAAAAAACTTATAAGGAGAAGAGCAAGTGCCTGAAAAGTAATTAATAAAAGCACTTGATATTAATGATCAAGAAGATACATTTCACAGCTGTCAGTGCTAAATTATGAAATAACAGAGTCAGTAGATAATCACATTTATTAAATATTTTATGATTAACTCTTAGTTACTAATTATATCACTGACAATGTTAGTAAAGTTACTTTTTTCTAATATTTCAAAATTTGGCCAAGCACGGTGGCTCATGCATGTAATCCCAGCACTTTGGGAGGCTGAGGCGGGTGGATCACCTGAGGTCAGGCGTTTGAAACCAGCCTGACCAACATGCAAAACCCCATCTCTACTAAAAATACAAAAATTAGCTGGGTATGGTGGTAGGTGCCTGTAATCCCAAGTACTTGGGAGGCTGAGGCAGGAGAATCGTTTGAATCTAGGAGGTGGAGGTTGCAGGGAGCCAAGATTGCGCCATTGCACTCCAGCCTGGGCAACAGAATGAGACTCCTTCTCAAAAAAAAAAAAAAAAAAAAAATGTTAAGTGGCCAGTGAGTGCTACGGTCTTCTCTAGTGTTTGGATCTTTTTTTTTCTTTCTTTCTTTTTTTTTTTTTTTTTTGCGCTGGAGTCTCACTAGGCTGGAGTGCCTTGGCTCACTGCAACCTCCACCTCTCAGGTTCAAATGATTCTCCTGCCTCAGCCTCCCAAGTGGCTGGAAGTACAGGCATCCACCACCATGCCTGGCTAATTTTTGTATTTCTAGTATAAACAGGGTTTCACCATGTTGACCAGGCTGGTCTTGAACTTCTGACCTCAAGTGATCACCCTGCTTTGGCCTCCCAAAGTGCTGTGATTACAGGCACAAGCCACTGCACCTGGCCAGAATGTGTAATGTTTAGTGAAGAATTTCCATTTCATGAACTTATCTCCATGATGGCATCACCTTCCTACCATAAGCAACTAGAAAACTGGACACAATTTAAGAAACAACTGTTTTCAGACATTGGACATAGTGCAGTTCTGTGATCGTGAGGAGAGGGAAACACGTGTTTAAAGTTCTAGGATCATTGCCTTTGCTCACTTTCTGCCAGGAGAAATATTCTGGACCAAAGGCACAGAGGCAGATCCCATGTAGAGCACTGCAGTATTGCTGAGTCTGAAGGACAGAGATCAAAGTTCTAGGAGGCTGATGTGTCTGTAAATTGTGAGGCAGGGTTCCAGAATAGAGGGAGTGGGGCATAAAATTAGCTCCAGAAATCTGCCAAGGGGTCCCTATGAGAGGTTAAGAACTAAAAAGTATTGATATCTCTAAGGCTGTGAATTTCCTCAGTGACTATTAAGACAAAGATGCGTAAGGTGAAACACCACTAGGCTGAACAAAGAATGTCAGGGTAGCTGTGAAGCAAGGAGTTTCTAGAGTTCACATAGGGCTGAGAGTGGCTTGAATTCCAACCAGTCTTAATGAAAAGTCCTTGTTGATCACCCAGGGCATTTAGAGAGACCCCTGAAAGGCAGCACTTGATTAGTGAAGCTGAACTATCCATAGAGGAAGGGTAGTCAAGATAGTGTGGCATGGGCATGAGGATAGTTATGTACATCAATGGAATGGAAATAGTCCATAAGTAAACCCACACAAATGTGATCAATTGATTTTTGACAAAGGAACTAGAGTAATTAAATGAGGAAAGTATAGTCTTCAAAAGATCTTACTGGAACTGCATATCCATGCAGCGAAAATAAACATAAATCCCATTTCATACAATACACAAAAATCAACTCAAAATGGACCACAGACCTAAATATTAAAGCTAAAGCTAAAAATTCTACAAAAAAAACACAAGAAAATATCTTTGTAACCTCAGAACAGATAAATATTTCTTTGGCAGCATGTAAGAAACACAACCCTAGTAGGAAAAATTGATTAAGGAAATTTTATCAAAACTTAAAATTTTTGTGTTTCAAAAAGCGTGGTTAATAAAATACAAAGGAGGCCAGGTATAGTGGCTCAAACCTGTAATCTCACCACTTTGGGAGGCCAAGATGGGTGGATCACCTTAGGTCAGGAGTTTGAGACCAGCTTAGCCAACATGGTAAAACCCCGTCTCTACTAAAAATATAAAAATTAGCTGGGCGTGGTGGTGGGTGTCTGTAGTCCCAGCTACTTGGGAGGCTGAGGTGGGAGAATTGCTTGAACCCAGGAGGCAGAAGTTGCAGTGAGCTGAGATCGCATCACTGCACTCTAGCCTGGGTGACAGAGTCACACTCAGTCTAAAATATAAAATAAATAAATAAAACAAAATAATAAAATACAAAAGATTATTTACCAGAGATTGACTTAAAAAATAAAATAAAATGCAAAGGCAAGTCACAGACTAGAAGATGATATTTGTTAAATGTATCTGACAAAGAACTCATAGCAACAACCCTTACCATTCAGCAATAAAAAGACAAATGACTCAATTTAAATGTGCTAAAGATTTGAACAGACACTTTATAGAAGATTATATGAGTGGCGGATTGGCCTCTAATAAAATGTTCAACATCATTAATCATCAGAGAAATGCAAATAAAAAAACACAGTGAGATGTTGGTCAAAGGATACAAAATTTCAGTTAGGAGGAATAAGTTCAAGAGATCTATTGTACAACATGGTGACTATAGTTAATAACAATGTATTGTATTCATAAAATGTGCCAGGAGAGTAGATTTTAAGTGTTCTCACCACAAAAAAAATGATAAATATATGAGGTAATGCATGTTAGCTTGACTTAGACATTCCACAATGTATACATATTTCTAAACAAGATGTATACAATAAATGTTTGCAATTTTTATTTGTCAGTTAATAAAATAAAATTTTTTTTGAAAATCACAATGAAATTCTGCTACCTACCTACTAGGCTAAAATAAATTTACAATGCCAAACGTTGGCAAGATGTAGAGGAATTGAAACCCTTGTATTTTGCTGATGGGAATGTAAAATGGTGCATCCGCTTTAGAAAAGTGTCAATTCTTTATAAAGCTAAGCATATACATATTCTATCCAGCAATTCTACTCTCAAGTATCATCCCAAATAAATGAAACGATGTGTCTACTCAAAGACTTGTATACAAATGTTCATAACAGTTTTATTTATAATACTCCAAAAACGGAAATAAATATTCATCAATAGGTGTTTGACAGCAACTTGGGTTATATTCATAAAATGGAATCTTCCTCAGTAAAAAGGAATGAACCATAGGTACACACAATGATACTGATGAATCAGAAACATGCTGAGGAAATGTGTCAGACACATACAAACATGCATGCTATATGGCTCTATTTATGTGAAACCCTAGAAAAGAGAAATATCTTTAGTGATGGAAGGCAGATCTGTGGTGAGAGGGGACTGCCTGGGATGGAGAAAGTGGAAAATTTTTGGTGTGATGGTACTATTTATTCCATATCTTGATTATGGTTGTTGAAAGTCATAGAACTAAACACTTAACATGGGTGCATATTATTGTATTTAAAATATACCTTGATAAAGTTTTTTTTTTAAAATCTTAAGTGAGTAGAAATTGTTGAAAATTCTTTTTAACCATGTCTAATGGTAGCCTGATTGTATGACCCTCAAAGCCATAATCTAGTCAGTACCACTCTTCACCTCACCTAATTTCATACAGAATGATAAGAGAGATTCCTGATTGTAATGTTACTGTGAACATCCCACCCTCTCCTCCATGTCCTGAGAAGCTCCAATGCCTATTCACCCTGCTCTGTCACCCAGGCTAGAGTGCAATGGCTCAATCTCGGCTCAGTGCAACTTCTGCCTCCTGGGTTCAGGCGATTCTCCTGCCTCAGCCTCCTGAGTAGCTGGGATTACAGATGTGTGCTACCACGCCTGACTAATTTTTGTATTTTTAGTAGAAACGAGGTTTCACCATATTGATTAGGTTAGGCTGGTCTCGAACTCCTGACCTCGTGAACTGCCCACCTCGGCAAAGTGCTGGGATTACAGGCCTGAGTCACGGTGCCCAGCCATTCACCTTGTATTTTAAGTCATTAACTGTTTCACACTCTTTGAACCAGGCATTTTACATTTAGGAATCTACTAAAAAGACAAAAAAAAAAAAAAAAAGATTGCCAGGCGTGGTGGTGGGTGCCTTTAATCCCAGCTACTCAGGAGGCTGAGGCAAGAGAGTTGCTTGATGCCACTGCACTCCAGCCTGAGTGACAGAGTGAGACTCCGTCTCAAAAAAAAAAATACATATATATATATACACACACACACATACATGTACACATATTTGAAACAATAAGAAGAGGTTAAATAATAACTCATAGTCCATCCAGAGGATGGAATACCATACAACTGTGAAAAAGTATAGTGTTAATGGATACTTAATGGTATTGAAAAATAGTTATCGTTTGTGTACATCAAGATATGATTACAAAACAGTATGTGATGCTCGATCTCAATCTTAGAAAAAGACAAATATTCATTTAAAAAACATTAGAAGGACATAGGCTGTTATTAACAATAATAAATTTTGCATGGTAATGTTATGTGATTTTAATTTGGGAGAGGTTTTATATAAGTGTGTGTGTGTATATATATATATGCTCTCGATTTCTATGATAATATGCATTATTTTATAATTAGAAAAACAATGTATGTTATTAAAAAATAATTTTTTGATATTGTATATTCAGAGTCTATGCTAGTGTACTGTTTAACATGTATATTCCCAAAATTTTGTGAATATTTTTTGTAAATCAAATACTGTTTTCACTAGCTCACCATACACTACTATGCAAAGGCACACTCTAAGGCCTTTTGTAGTGTGAAGTAGTGTGAATAATCTTTTGTAATCTATCCATGGTTTATTTGATTCGAAAGTTAAGATTTTTAAAATGGAGCCGTGTTCTATATTCTGCGTGTCCTTGCTGGTTCAAGTATGCCTTCCATCCAATGCTTGAGCCAGAGTTTTGGTGTCTGTGAATGAACGGTATTCTGATCAAAGAGGGGATGAAAGAACTTGGAATCCTGTGGCTAGACCCTCACTCAGGACAGGCAGAAAACCAGGTGTGCTGTGCCAGTCCTTAGTCATGTGACTTGTATTGCTTTCTTCTTATTACATCTTTAACATCCTGGAAACCTCACCTCTTACCATGAGCCTTACAATTTTATTATAGGAGAGGAGATCTAGGGAAGAAAATGTCTTTAAAAATATGCCTTAGTAGGATGATAATGAAAAAAAAAAAGGGATTTGAGATCCACTGAGTTAAGATGTCATAAAGAAGCTTAAGAAAACTAGTGGAAGAGGCTGGGCGCGGTGGCTCATGCCTGTAATCCAAGCACTTTGGAGGCCAAGGCAGGTGGATCACCTGAGGTCCGGAGTACAAGACCAGCCTGACCAACATGGTGAAACCCCGTCTTTAAAAAAAGAAAGAGGCCGGGCGCGGTGGCTCAAGCCTGTAATCCCAGCACTTTGGGAGGCCGAGGCAGGCGGATCACGAGGTCAAGATATCGAGACCATCCTGGTCAACATGGTGAAACCCCGTCTCTACTAAAAATACAAAAAATTAGCTGGGCATAGTGGCGCGTGCCTGTAATCCTAGCTACTCAGGAGGCTGAGGCAGGAGAATTGCCTGAACCCAGGAGGCGGAGGTTGCAGTGAGCCGAGATCGTGCCATTGCACTTCAGCCTGGGTAACAAGAGCGAAACTCCGTCTCAAAAAAAAAAAAAAAAAAGAAAGAAAGAAAGAAAGAAAGCTAGTGGAAGAAACCAGGGATGCCTTGACAGAGGAAGTAAAATTTGAAAAGGGATTTGGCAAGGCGGGTGTGGTAGTTCATGCCTGTAATCCCATCACTTTGGGAGGCCAACGCGGGTGGATCACAAAGTTAGGAGTTCAAGACCAACCTGACCAATACGATGAAACCCCGTCTCTACTAAAAATATAAAAATTAGCTGGGTGTGGTGGTGGGTGCCTGTAGTCCCAGCTATTTGGGAGGCTGACGCAGGAGAATCGCTTGACCCTGGGAGGCAGAGGTTGCAGTGAGCTGAGATTGCACCACTGCACTCCAGCTTGGGCGACGGAACAAGACTCTGTCTCAAAAAAACAAAAACAAAAAAAAAGAAAGAAAGAAAAGAAAAAGAAAAGGGACTGGGCACTGGAAAGGAATTTGGTTATTGGTGACTAGGGGAGGAGAGGTCTCTAGGTGGAGGGAATGGGTGAATGGGATTATGGAGGTAGTAAAAGGGCTGTCTTCCAGTTAAAACAGCAAATATTCCACTCCCAATGGCGCAGAGGCCCAAAGCAGGGAGTCCTGGAAGCTTCCACAGGAAGTACAGACTATTTCCTATGCATGTAAACCTGCTCTTCTAGGTCTTTTGCTTCTTTCTAGCTTCACTCCCCGGGAGTCCTATATGTAGCCAGAATATGAGCAAACTGAATTGGAACATTTTGGCTTTGACCATGCCTTTGTAATCAGCACTTCCTCCCCCTCGCTCTCCAGGGTTGTGCTCACTTTCCCCTGGCTGCTCAGGGTCTGTGCAAGAACATGCCTTGGTGATCACGGTGGCATCTCTATAGGCTATGTATGTATCATTGTTACTCATATGTGGGACTTTTGCTACATATATTCTCCATGGAAAAGGGAGCTCCCACTTGGGAGAGGAGGCTAGAGCAGGGCTGGGGCTAAGAACCTGGGCTGAGACACATTTGTGCACTCATTTGGATCTGGCGATGTCAATAGTCTCTCCTATGCAAATAAGCAAAAAACAAAAAAACCAAAAAAAAAAAAAAAAACTGTCTTGCCTAGACCAGAAACCAGAACTCAGTGGGAGGTCGCTAAAGGGTGTGGTGCAGCTGGAAACAGAAATATTCATTTCATTTGGCCTTAATCAGAACAGGATATTCAACAGACTAGTTTTGGGAGGCAGGCAACAGCACAGAGCCCAGGGGCCAAAAAGTTGCTAAGAGAGAGTCTAAGACCAAGGGCTGTTCACAGCCTCTGTCAGGCAAATGAGGGCTGGGAACTGGAGATCGGGCATCAGGAGGAAACATGGACTTTTTTAGTGATGCTCTCTGTTCATTTATTTCCTTTTGGAAATAGTTGAAACATAATTGGCTTGGGAATCAGACTGTTCTTTCCTAGCCCATTCAGCTCCCCGCTCTCAGAAAGGACTTTTCTACATCTTGTCTCTCTGCAAAGCTCCTTGTTCTGCCTTCATCTTCCTGCTGAGGAAGCCAGGGCAAACAGAAGAGAAGGTCCACAGACTCCCACCATAGCCACCCACTCCCAGCAGCAGCCTCCACGTCCTCTGCTCACCCACTTGCTGCCATTCTTTTTCCTGTCAAAAACCAATTCTCGGGGGTGGTGGCATGCGCCTGTAGCCCCAGCAACTTGGAAGGCTGAAGCAGGAGGATCACTTGAGCCCAAGAGTTGGAGGTCACAATGAGCTAAAACCTATCTCTTTAAATAAATAAATGAATGGAAAAAAGAAGAAAGCAAAAAGGCGATTCTAATTGCACACTAGACTCTGTCCTGTGACTCAGAGACATCCTCAGCTGGTCTCCACTCATTCTAAACACCAGTTTCTCACATGCTCTGTGTCACTCCCATCAGCTTACAGGTTATTTCTCCCATTTAAAAAATGTTTTGTATTTGCTAACTGAAAGTGTTATATAATATTTCTCCCATTTTGAGCAACGATAACAACAAATCTCTCTTAACAGTTATCACAGTTCTTTGTACCTCTTTGCAGAAAACTCTTCAAAAGAATTACCCCCAACCTTCCTAAGTGCAGCGGCTGGGTCCCTGGTCCCTGTCCTCCTCATCCTAATTGACCTGCATAACAGATGACCCTGGCCCTGACTACCTCCTCTTTTGCTTCCAGGATCCACATTCACTTCGTTCTCCTCTCTCTATCTCTTCTTTAAAAGAGAGAGAGAAAGCGAGAGAGAGTCTTTCTTTGTTGCTCAGGCTGGAGTGCAGGGGTACAGTCACAACTCATTGCAGCCTGAAACTCCTGGCTCAAGGGATCCTTCCACCTTGGCCTTGCCAAACACTGGGATTATAGCCATGAGACACTGTGCCAGGCTTCCTTTTCCCCCTTTCTCACTGGCTGCCTCTCAGTCCCCTGGACTGCTTCCTCTTCTCTACCCTTCAATAAAGGAAGGCATATTCATTTTCTGTTGCTGCTGTATGAGTTGCCACAAACTTTCTTAAACAATACAAATTTATTATCTTATAGTTCTAGAGGTCAAAAGTCCAATATGGGTCTCCCTGGGCTAAAAAGACGTCTTCAGGGCTGTGTTCCCTTCTGGAGGCTCTAGGGGAGAACCTATTTCTTTGTCATTTCCAGCTCCTGGAGGTTGCCTGCATTCCTTGACTCTTGGTCCCCTTCCTCCATCTTCCAAGCCAGCAATGTTACATCTCTGACCCTTCTTCCACTGTTACAGATTTCTCTGACCATACCAGGGAAAGAGTCTCCACTTTTAAGAGCCCATGTGATTTGATTGGATCCATCTGGAAAATCCAGGATAGTCTCCCTATCCAAAAGTTCTTAACCTTCATCACATCTGCAAAGTCTCTTTTGCCATTTACGATAACATAGTAACAAGTTCAGGGCTTGCACATCTTTGGAGGCTGTTATTGTGCCTACCGCAGAAGACCACAGGCATTGGTCTTCCTTCTTCTGTCTACTCTCACTGTCTGATGATCTAATCCAGGCTGATGGATAACACTAGTCAGTGACTCCCAAATCTCTTCAAGCCCTTCTTCTCTCCCAAACTAAATTTCTTTACTCCACTGATTATGAGATATCTCCAATCAGCTGCCTAATAAATCACAAACTCAGTCTGTCCAAAACCAAATGCCTGATCTTCCTCCGAAATCTGCATCTCCCCAGGACCCTAGACTTTGCCATCTCTGTTGATGGTAGACTTTCAGTTGCCCAGGCCAACAATCTTGAAACTATCTTTGACTCTCTCTTTTTCTCTCCCATGCAAGTCATTCCATGTATCAGAAAATCGGAAAAACATACCAGATTGCTTCAGAATAATTCAGCATTTGTTGGGGTGGGGAGAAGGCGAGGGGAGAGGGCATTTAAATGGAACAGGATTGCTCATGTTCTGGTAATGGTTGAAGTAGGCTGATGGGTACGTGGAGGCTCATTGTTTCATAGTATTATCTCTACTTTGTGCATGTCTGAAATTTTCCATAATACAATGTTTTAGTTGCATGTGCCATTGAACCCAGCAATTCCATTCCTTTAGAATCTATCCCATGTTAGTGAAAGCAGTAGTGCATACTAATACATATACATTGGCTGGGCATGGTGGCTCACACCTGTAATCCTGACACTTTGGAAGACCGAGGTGGGAGGATTGCTTGCGCTCAGGAGTTCAAAGCCAGCCTGGTCAACATAGTGAAACCTAGTCTCTTAAAAAAAAAAAAACCATAAATAACAAAACAAAAAATACATATACATGGATGTTTACTTTAGCACTGTTTTCAAAGGCACAAATATTGAAAATGAAGTGAAGAGATAGCAACATGGATATACAGGGATACCCCCTTTTATTGCACTTTGCCTCGTTGTACCTCACAGATATTGCAGCTTTTTTTTTTTTTTTTTTGAGACGGAGTTTCGCTCTGTCACCAGGCTGGAGTGCAGTGGCGCAATCTTGGCTCACAGCAACCTCTGCCTCCCGGGTTCAAGCGATTCTCCTGCCTCAGCCTCCCAAATAGCTAGAATTACAGGCATCTGCCACCAAGCCCAGCTAATATTTGCATTTTTAGTAGAGACGGGGTTTCACTATGTTGGCCAGGATGGTGTCGATCACCTGACCTTGTAATCCACCCACCTCGGCCTCCCAAAGTGCTGGGATTATAGGCTTGAGCCACCGCGCCCGGCCGATACTGCATCTTTTACAAATAATTGAAGGTTGTGACAACCCTGCGTGGAGCAAGTCTGTTGGCACCATCTTTCCAACAGCATGTGCTCACTTTGTGTCTTTGTGTCACATTTTGATAATTCGCACAATATTTCAAATTTTTTATTATTATTGTATCTGTTATTGTGATTTGTGATCAGTGCTCTTTGATATTACTGTTGCAATCATTTTGGACACCACAATCACACCCGTATAAGACAGTGAACTTATTCAATAAATGTGTTTCTGACTGCTCTGCTGACCAGTCATTCCCTCGTCTCTCTCCCTTGCCTTGGACCTTCCTATTCCCTGACACATAAGAATATTGAAATTAGGCGAATTAATAACTTACAATGGTCTGTAAACATTCAAGTGAAAGAAAAAGTCACCAGTCTCTCACTTTAAACCAAAAGCTAGAAATGATTAAGCTTAGCGAGGAAAGCATACCTAAAGCTGAGAGAGGCTGAAAGCTAGCCAAGTTGTGGATGCAAAGAAATAGTTCTTGAAGGAAATTAAAAGTGCTACTTCAATGAGCACACTAATTATAAGAAAGTGAAACAGCCTTATTGCTGATAGGGAGAGAGTTTGAGTGGTCTGGATAAATGATCAAACCAGCCACAACATTCCCTTAAGCCAAAGCCTAATCCAGAGCAAGGCCCTAACAGTCTTCAATTCTGTGAAGTTTGAGAGAGGTGAGGAAGCCGTGGAAAAAAAGTGAGAAACTACTAGAGGTTGGTTAATGAGGTTTAAAGAAAGGAACCCTCCCCATAACATAAAAGTGCAAGGTGAAGCAGCAAGTGCTGATGGAGAAACTGCAGCAAGTTATCAAAAAACCTAACTAAGATCATTGGTGAAGGTGGCTACAGCAAACCACAGATATTCAGTGTTGGCAGAACGGCCTTCTATTTGAAAAAAACGCCACCTAGGACTGTCAGAGCTAGAGAGGAGAAGCTACTATCTGTCTTCAAAGCTCAAAGGACAGACTGACTCTTGTTAGGGGCTAGTGCAGCTGATGACTTCAAGTTGAAGCCAATGCTCACCTGCCATTCCAAAAATCCTAGGGCTAAATCTACTCTGCCTGTGCTCTATAAACGAAGCAACAATGCCTGGATGACAGCACATCTGTTTACTGCATGATTTACTGGATATTTTAAGCCCACTGTTGAAAACTACTGCTCAGGAAAAAAAAAAGATTTCTCTCAAAACATAATTGCTCATTGACAATGCACCTAAACACCTAAGAGCTCTGATGGAGATGTAAGAGGAAATTAACATTGTTTTCATGCCTGCTGACAAAACATCCATTCTGTAGTCCATGAAGTAAGGAGTAATTTTGACTTCCAAGTCTTATTTTTTAAGAAATACATTTCATAAAGTTATTGTTGCCATAGGTAGTAATTCATCTGGGCAAAGTAAATCGAAACCTTCTGGAAAGGATTCACCATTCTAAATGCCATTAAAAATATTTGTGATTCATCGGAGGAGGTCAAAATATCAACATACATAAGAGAGTTGATTCCAACTCTCATGAATGACTTTGAAGGGTTTAAGACTTTGGTGGAGGAATTAACTGCAGATGTGGTGGAAACAGCAAGAGAGCTAGAATTAGAATTGGAGCCTGAGGATGTGACTGAATTGCTGCAATCTCATGACCAAACTTGAACAGTCAAGGAGTTGCTTCTTATGGATGAGCAAAGAACAGGGTTTCTTGAGGTGGGACATACTCCTGGTGAAGATGCTGTGAACATTGTTGAAATGGCAACAACAGATTTAAGATAGCACATAAACTTAGTTGATGAATCCCAGGCAGAGTTTGAGGGGACTGACTCCAATTCTGAAAGAAGTTCTACTGTGGGTAAAATGTTAGCAGATAGCATTGTACGCTATAGAGAAATCTTTTGTGAAAGAAAGACCCAATGGATGCAGCAAACTTCATTGTGGTCTATTTTAAGAAACTGCAGGCCACATGCAGTGGCTCATGCCTATAATCCTAGCACTTTGGAAGTCCAAGGCGGGCAGATTGCTTGAGCTCAGGAGTTCAAGACCAGTCTGGGCAACATGGCAAAACCCTGACTTTACAAAAAATACAAAAATTAGTGGGGTGTGGTGGTGTGCACTTGTAGACCCAGCTATTCGGGGTGCTGAGGCAGGAGGATTGGTTGAACCCAGGAGACAGAGGTTCCAGTGAGCCAAGGTAGTGTCACCGCACTCCAGCATGGGCAATGATGTGAGATCGTGTCTCAAAAAAAAAAACAAAAACAAAAAACTGCTATCTGATGGGCTTTGGCCCATTGTAGTAAACTACAAATCCACCAAATTTAAAAAAGAAAGAAAGAAAGGAAGGAAGGAAGGAAGAAAGAAAGAAAGAAACTGCCACAGCCACCCCATCCTTTGGCAACCACCACCGTGATCAGTTAGCAGTCATCAGCATGGAGGCAAGGCCCTCCACCAGCAAAAAGATTACAAGTTGCTGAAGTCTCAGACAATGATTAGCATTTTTTTTTTTTTCCTGAGACAGAGTCTTGCTCTGTCGCCCAGGCTGGAGTGCAATGGCGTGTTCACGGCTCACTGCAACCTCTGCCTCCCCGGTTCAAGCAATTCTCCTGCCTCAGCCTCCAGGGTAGCTGGGACTACAGGCACGTGCCACCATGCCAGGCTAATTTTTGTATTTTTAGTTGAGATGGAGGTTCACCATGCTGGCCAGGCTGGTATTGAATTCCTGACCTCATGATCCACCCACCTCGACCTCCCAAAGTGCTGGGTTTATAGGCGTGAGCCACCGTGCCTGGCCAAGAATTTTATAGATAAGGAATGTACATTTTGTAGACATGTGCTATTGCACTCTTAATAGACTACAGCATAATATAAATATAACTTTTATATGCACTGGGAAACCAGAAAATGTGTGTGACTTGCTTTATTGCGATAGTCACTTTATGAAGATGGTCTGGAACTGAACGTACAATATCTGTAGGTATTCCTGGACAGTAGTTGGATACATTTCTGAATGTACACTGAGGGGCATCTCACTACCACTAAAAGAATTAACTTTATATTAGATGATTTGGTGAAGTTTCCATAACTTATTGATAAGTGAGAAAAGCAAGATGTATCTCATATGATGCAATTTCCATAAAATAAAAATGACAGTAAATCTATTATATATATTTAAAAAATTCAAAACAAAATAAGCAAAGCATCCAAGATCTAATGGCTTCTACCCATTTCCATGCCCTCCATTGTGCTACAAGCTGCCACTGTCTCTCACCTGGATTCCTACACTGGCCTTCTAACTGTTCTCACTGATTCTACCTCTGCCCTCCATAGTCTGATCTCATCACAGTGACCAGAATGCTCAAAACCCTGCAATGGCTCTCCTTTTCACTCAGAGTAAAAGCCAAAGTCCTGACAATTGCCCCTGAGGTCCCGCAGGATCAGCTGCCCAAATGCAGCCCCCCCTTGCTTCTGTGACTTCCATTGCTCCCCTCTTCCTCACGTGGCTCCAGCCACACTCCTCTCCTAGCACGCTTCTGCCTCGGGCCCTTTGCTCACCTCATTCATCTTCCTGGAAACTCTTGTCTCATATATCTGCTTAGGTTCCTCCCTCAGTTTCTTCAAGTCACCTTTTCAGTGAGGTCCAAAGTGACTTCTCTATTTAATAATAATTGTTTAAAAATCTGCCTCCCACCTTCCTGATCTATTTTACCCCATTTTTCTTGTTTTTTTAAAAGACACTTGTGATAATATTATATTATATAACTGATAGATTTACTATGTTTATGTTTATTGTCTTTCTTCATCATCAGATATAAGCTTCTTGAGGACAGAGATCTTTGTTTTTGTCATAGATGCACTTCCAGCGTCTAGAACAGTGTCTGGCACAAGTAATATTCAATAAAGATCTTTAGTGCTGCATAAAAAGCTAATCAAGAAGGCAAAGGTCTTAATAGAATTTGCCCTGAGAATGCTTTCTTGATGAAAATTTATCAGTGTTGCTAGAGATCACTTTGATATTTAGGGATTTGTTTTGTTTTTGAGATGGGATTTTTCGGGCAGAGGGTGGATGTCATCATTCTCCTCAGTTGAGGCATACTGCCATTGGAAGTCCTTGCAAGGTCCCTCTCTTGTTTGAGAACCCCATACATCACTCACTCATCTGCCCATCCCCCGCCTCATCTCCCTACCATCCCTCCATCCATCCCCCGTCCATCTCTCCATCTATCCCTCTATCTATCCATTCATCCCTTTATTCGTGCACTTTTCTTTCCATTGCTTAGCTCCTTTTCTCTTCCCCCACATGCAATTATTTTGATATTTTAGATATGTTTCCTTCTTTTATATATTTTCTGGTATGATGTCCATTTTTTTGGACATGCATTTTAAAATTGTATATATTTAATTCAGTTTCTGCTTTTCTTGGCAGTTTTAAGATCTAGCCATCTTGCTATCTGTATGTCTGGACTATTGCTTTTAACTGCTTCAGATGTATCTGACACATTTTACCAATCCAGTTCTTAAGAGATGGATAACCAGATTGCTTCCAACTGTTAACTGCCAAAGCAACTCCATATGTATGTGAGAATTCTAGGGGGTATACCTAGCCAGATACAGAACGGCGAAGTTTTCAGAATGACTGCATCAACCTATATACCCACCAGTGGCACATGACAATTCCTAAATCCCTCATCCCCAACACCACCTGACACTGTCTAGATGTTCAATTTTTTCCAAGTCTAACAACTTTAATGTATTTTCCAGCAATTAGTCTTTTAATTTGCTTCTCCGAGTACCATTAATTTGGCTACTAATATGCTCCTTAGCCTTTTGGATTTAGTGTTTGTGTTGGTTTTCTTAGGAGTTTCTTTTGCCTAATAATTTGTGCTTTGGAGATTTTGTTTGAAAATTGAAGACAAAGTTGGGAGCAGTGGCACATGCCTGTAATCCCTCCAGAGACTGAGGCCAGAGGATTGCCCAAGAGTTTGAGGCTGCAGTGAGCAATAATTGTGCCTTGAATTCTGGCATGGGCAACAGAGTGAGATCCCATTTCAAAAAAAAAATTATTTCACAGAGTTTTGCTTTCCACATTCCATGCCTGTATGTTTGATTATAGCCAAAATAGGGAGTGTGATGTGGCATCTCATTATGATTTGCATTTTCCCAACAACCGATAATGTTGACCACTTTTCATGTGCTTATTGGCATTGATAATGGAGAAATGTCTGTTCAAATCTTTTGCCCATTTAAAAAATTGGGTTATTTGCCTTTCTTCACTTTATTTTAAAGCCCCATTCTTGATTGAAAATTCTTCCAATCATGGTATCTCCAGAAGCTTCAGGATTGGACAGATACTCTCTCTACCAGCATCAGCATCAAAAATCCCCCTGGTAAGGCTATTCCTTCTCCCTCTATCACTCCTTTCCCTGATCCTAGGAAGGAAAACTAGGATACCTATGACACGTTCTATAAGTACCACCAGGAAGGTCCCTGATTCACTGTACAGGATAGAGGTCCTCCAATGGTGTTCTTAAAGAATACTGGCATTGGCCGAGCGCAGTGGCTCGTGCCTGTAATCCCAGCACTTTGGGAGGCCAAGGCAGGCAGATCATGAGGTCAGGAGTTCAAGACCAGCCTGACCAACATAGTGAAATCCTGTATCGAATAAAAATACAAAAATTAGCTGGGTGTGGTGGCGCATGCCTGTAATCCCAGTTACTCAGGAGGCTGAGGCAGGAGAATTGCTTGAACCCAGGAGGCAAAGGTTGCAGTGAGTTGAGGTTTCGCCATTGCACTCCAGCCTGGGTGACAGAGCGAGACTCCATCTAAAAAAAAAAAAAAAAAAAAAAAATCCTGGAATCCTCAAGCCAGATCAAGGTTTTCTGCAGCTAAAGTAGTATAAGTTTAAAGTCATTTCCTAGTCTTTCAGAGAAAAAATTAATGACTAAATTTTCTAATTTTAACTCTTTCTCCTGGAATTTTTACTTCAACCTGAAGCACGTATTTTTACTTGCTTATGACAGAAATTAACATAACATGATGCTTGACTTATCAAAAATTATATATTATATTTGCAAAGTACAAATATCATTATTTCATTATGTTCTGCAGAAAACACAAGGACCCTAGATGCTGAACAATTTTGAGGACCGTAAATGCAAGAAATAGAAAGGGCTTAGAAGACATTACTCTCCTTCACAAAGTGTGGCACCAGTGCTCCCCCCAGGCACTCAGGCTGAAACATCATTGACGATTTGCTCTTTCTCCTTCCCCACCTCATTCAACCAGTCATCACTTTCTAGAATATTTGCAATGCTGTCACTTCATCTCCATCTTATCTGCTACTGCCCAGGTCCCGGGCCCCTAGTTTCCCCTCCTGGGCTACTGTAATAAGCCTTGCCTGCAGCCTCTACACTGCTACTGAGTAGTGAATCACATTTGCAGTTAATCAATATTATAATCAATTACTTCAGTGTCTGCTTTCCCTAGAGACTAACTCCATCAAAGAAAGGATGGTGCCCATCCTGTTCAACACTGCATCTGTAATGCCCAGAACAATGGCATGAGACTGGAAAGGCAGTGGGTCAATGAAAGACTAAATAAAGAACAAACAAATCATTTCAAACTGCAAAAGCACATATCACACAACTCCAATGGCCGTCCTCCCTACCTCCACAGCAGACAAGACAAAGGTCCATACTCCCCAGCTTGGCACACAAGGCCCTCCTTGACTTGACCTGTCTACTACTCCTTGCTTGTCTCAGCCACTCCCTTCCTTGAATTTTATGTATCAAAATATCTTGGAAAATTCCATACTCTTTATCTCCTCTGTGTCTCTGCTCACTTCCTTGTGCCTGGAATGTCCTTACCCAATACTTCATCCTTTATCTGTGTTTCACCAAACTCTTTTCACCCTTTTAAAAGTGTAGAGAACACCCTCCCTGGTGTTCTACCACATAGATTTATCAAAGCTAAACATTTTGTCACATTTACTCTAACTTTTGTTTAATAAATAAAGCTGTAGTTGAACCTCCTTCTTCAATCCATCCCCTTCTATTTTTCTTCAGAGGCATCTGTTATCTTGCTTTTGGTGTTAACCATTCACATATGCATATTTCATATTTTTAATTGCGATTTTAAAAGACCCCCTACCCCCCAGTGACTCTAATGTTTTAGCCTAGATGAAGAATCCAAAGTCCAGAGAGGTCAAGACTTGCATGAGGTCACTTAGTAAGGTAAGACCAAGATAACGCATGAGCCCAGGACTCCTGTCTTTTAGTTCGTGTTTTCCCAATGCACCATGGTGCATCTTTTGGACAATGTGTATAGATCCTTTTGCAGTTCATAAGTGTGATGATTGGGTTTTCATGCTCATGTGTAAGATGTGCTTCCCTCAAACCTTGCTATAATGTCAGCACAGTATCTATCTGACATGAAAAAAATAAAAATAAAAATTTTTTAAGTGGGCTGGGTGCGGTGACTCACGCCCATAATCCCAGCACTTTGGGAGGCTGAGACAGGTGGGTCACTTGAGGTCAGGCATTCGAGACCAGCCTGACCAACATGGTGAAACCCTATCTCTACTGAAAATACAAAAATTAGACAGGCACGGTGGCAGACGCCTGTAATCCCAGCTACTCGGGAAGCTGAGGTGAGAGAATCGCTTGAACCTAGAAGGCGAAGGTTGCAGTTAGCCAATATTGCTTCACTGCACTCCAGCCTGGGTGACAAAGCTGGACTTCATCTCCAAAAAAAAAAAAAAATTTTAATGTATATAAATGAAATTGATACCATACGCTATGTCTCAGAGATAGTGCTAGACTTAAATATATATGTGTATATATGTGTGTGTATATATATATGCGTGTGTTTGCATATATGTGTGTGTGTGCATATATATATGTATATTATATAAGTTCATCCATCCCTCCAGAGAGAAGACTGAGAGAAGAGGTGAAGTTACCTTCTCTATGTTACCCAGCTAGCAGGTAGCAGAGGTAAAATTGGCCCCCCAGGGCTGTCTGACTTCTAATGCTGCCCTCTAGTGGGGACAGTATGGGAAAGGCATGAGTTTTGAAAGCAGAAACCTCTAAGTTTGTGTATGGTTTCTCCACTTGCTGCCCAGAGAAAAGTTAAGTTCATTTAAAGTACCATTTATTGACTCTCTACTAAGCACCAGCAATCTTTACACATCACCTCATTTAATACCCACAACCACATTCAAAGAGAAATATAATTATTTTTTCTCAATTTTCAGAAGGAGAAATTGAGACTCAGGGAGGGCACACCATTAACAAGGAGCAAAGCCTGAAGCAGGACTCTGGATCACCAGCTCCAGAGACTGTGCCCCGAAATACCCTCAGCATGTTTTTTTCTCTCTCTCCTGGCTTAAGTGTTTTTTAAATTTCATTTTTTAATTTATCATGTAGTTTGTATATAACATATCTGATTAAAGTCTTACAGACAAAATATACAAAAACCTCTTAAAACTTGATAAGAAAACAAATAATCCAATTAAAAATGAGCAAGAGATCTGAACACACACTTTATTAAAGAAGATATACAGATGGAAAATAAGCATAGGAAAAGATGTTCAATGTCATTTGTCATTAGAAAAATGCAAGTTAAAACCACAATGAGATACCACAATATTAAAATGGTCAAAATCCATAAATCTGAAACCAAAGACAAAGATGCAGAGAAATGAGAACTCTCATATTTTCTTAGTGGGAATACAAAATGGTATAATCACTTTGGAAAACATTTAACAGTCCTCAAAATGTTAAACATAGTTACCTTATGACTAGCAATTCCACTCCTATGTGTATAACCAACAGAATTGAAAATATATGTTCACATACATACACAAAATGTATAAAATGTTCATAGCAATGGGCATGGTGGCACATGTCTAAAGTCCCAGCTGCTTGGGAGGCTGAGGCAAAAGTATCCCTTGAGCCCAGGAGTTCCAAGTCACAGTGTGTTATGATCATGTTTGTGAATAGCCACTGCATTCCAGCTTGGGCAACACAGAAGGACTCCATCTCTAAAAAAATAAGAAATGAAATATCCATCGCATCATTATTCACAACAGTCAAAAAGTGGAAACAACCCAAATGTTCATCAACTTATGAATGAATACATAAAATGGGGCCTATTCATACAATGGCATATTAGGTGATAAAAAAGAATAGAGCACTCATACCTGCCACAGCATGGATGAACCCTGAAAATACCACGCTAAGCGAAAGAAGTCATTTACTAAAGGCTACATGTTGGATTATTCCATTTATATGAAATGTCCATAATAGGCAAATCCACAGGGACAGAAAGTTTGCCAGGGGACTGGGGGAGAAGATAAATAACAGTGACTGCTAGTGGGTGTGGGATATCTTTATGGGGTTGAGAAAATGTTCTAAATTTAGATAGTGGTGATAGTTGCACAACCTAGGAAATATACTAAAAATCATTAATGGT
Source organism: Aotus nancymaae (assembly GCF_030222135.1). Classification (NCBI taxonomy): domain Eukaryota; kingdom Metazoa; phylum Chordata; class Mammalia; order Primates; family Aotidae; genus Aotus; species Aotus nancymaae. Next base: position 13,470,788 of record NW_026988429.1, read on the forward strand.
AGACTCTAAAGGAGTACATTGTATTGTATATGAATTATACATCGATGTAGATAAAGTTATTAAAAATATAAAGTTGTAAAAAATGAAGTAAGGGCAACAAATATTGAAATCAATGATGCAGAGTCAGAGTTATAGGGCAGCTAGAAGTGTATTTTTGGTGGAAGCAGCGAGGTCATCCTGGCAGAGGTGCTCTTACTCAAAAGATTGTTTTAATAACCTAGTTAAGAATGGCTTGGGGCAGGAAAAAAAAAAAGAATGGCTTGTGACCAGATTGGTTGTTTTCAAATAAACATGTGAAGGACTGAGAGCAGGTATAATGTCTACACATCAGAAACAACTACAAAAAACCCTATATACATTATAGTAAAATATATGACCATCAAGACAAAGTGCTAAAAGTTTTTAAGTAGAAGGTGATTAAAAAACAAAAGCAACCAGGAATCAAATTGACATCTGACTTCTGAATAGCAACACCAGAAGCAAAAAGACAATGGAATAATGTTTTTGAATTTTTAAAGTAACCTGAAACCATAAAAACTCCTAGAAGAGAGCAAAATTGTAAAGTTTCATGACATTGGTCTTGGTAATGTTTTGGGGGTGAGGGTATGACACTAAAAACCCAGGCAACGAAAGCAAAAATGGACAAGTGGGATTATATTAAACTAAGAAGCTTCTGGGATTGGTGCAGGGGTTTGCACCCCTAAGCCCAGCATTTTGGGAGGACAAGGTGGGTAGATTGCTTATGCTCAGGAGTTTGAGACCAGGCTACGCAACATGGCAAAATCTTGTCCCCACAAAAAGTACAAAAACTTAGCTGGGTGTAGTGCCCTGCCTGTGATCCCAGCTACTTGGGAAGCTGAGGTGAGAGGGTTGCTTGAGCCCGGGAGGTTGAATCTGCAGTGAGCTGAGGAGCCGAGTGTGTGCCACTGCACTTCAGCCTGGGCGATGGAGCAAGACTGTGTCTCAAAAAGAAAAAAGCTTCTACACAACAAAGAAAATAATAAACAGAGTGAAAAGACAATGTTAATCATCAAGGAAATGCAAATCAAAACCACAGTGAGATATCACCTCACACCTGTTAGGAGATCTGTTATTAAAAAAAAAAAAAAAATGACAGATGTTGGTGAGGATGTGGAGAAAACTGGAACCCTTTTGCCCTTCTGGTGGGAATGTAGAATGGTGCAGCCACTATGGAATACAGTATGGAGATTCTTCAAAAAATAAAAAATAAAACTACCCTGAGACCTAGCAGTCTCACGTCTGGGCATTTATGCAAAAAAATTAAAATCAGGATCTCAAAGAGATATTTGCATTCCCATGTTCATTGCAGCATATTCACAATATCCAAGTGGTAGAAGCAATCCAAATGTCCACCAAGAGATAAGTAGACAAAGAAAATGTAGTATGCACATACAGTGGAATATTATACAGCCTTAAAAAAGAAGGTCCTGTCACAGGCTGAACATGGATGAACTTTAAGGCATTAGGCTAAGTGAAATAAGTAGTCACAGAATACAAATGGTGCACAATTCCACTTATATGAGATTCAAGATGTGAAGATGATGGGTCTGTCAGGTGAGCCTGTTGACTGATACCTACCACTCAGTGTTAGAAAGAGGTACCAGGCCATCCATTTTCCAAGCTCTGCTTATGTATTTTTATTTTTTTATTTTTAGAGACAAGACCTCCTCATTTGGTTGCCCAGGCTGGTCTCAAACTCCTGGCCTCAATCGATCCTCCTACCTCGGCCTCTCACAGTGCTGAGATTACAGGCATGAACCACTATGCCTGGTCTTCTGCTTATGTACTGAAGAACTTTCATACCTTGAAGAACTTTTATGTTCAAAGACTGACATGATGAAAATGCCTTTTTAAAAATTGGGGTATTTCTAAAGTATAACATAGTCTAATGTAAGAAAATAAAACAAGACAACTGAACATATTTTAAAATTTTTAAGAAAAAAGTTTAAATTTAGAATGTTATATCTAATCATATTGTCACTTCAATATGAAAACAAAATAAAAATATTTACAGAAGATATGCCACCTGCATAGACTTTGAAAGCACTCTTGGAGAAAATCTCAAATGAAATGCAAAACTTAATTTAGATCCTTTCCTCCAGTGCTCATCAAAAGAAAAACAAACTAATTTAGACTGGTGCCTTATGAAATCCAGCACTTGAGTTCCAGGTATTTACCAAACTGACTTGAAAACTATGTGCACACAAAATCCTGCTCATGAATGTTGCTGGCAGCTTTTTAAAAAAATTAATATAATCATTAGAAAGTGAAAGCAACCAAGATATTCTTCAGTTGGAAAATGGATAAACAAACTGTCATACATCCAAACAATGGGGTACTATTCAGCCATTAAAAGGAATGAGCTATCAAGCCATGCAAAAATATGTGCAAATCAAATGCATATTGTTAGGTCAAGGAAACCTGTTTGAAAAGTCTCCATTTATACGGCATTCTGGAAAAGGCAAAGCTATCGTTACAGCAAACAGATCAGCGGTTGCCTGGCACTTTGGAAAGGGGAAAGGTTGAGTAGGTGAGGCACAGGGCATTTTTTTGCAAACTGAAACTATTCAATGTGATATTGTAAAGGTGAATAAGTGACATTATCCATTTGTCAAAACCTACAGAACTTTACAGTATGAAGAGTAAACTCTAATGCATGCAAATTAAATAAAAATCATTTAGGAAGATGAAGAGTACCTAGATAGGATGAAGAGTGTGGCACAAGAATTTGTGCATGAAGTATGTGAATGTATAAAATGTATGAAATAACCTCGCTGATCAGAGTGTTGACCTAAGTGACCTTGAAAATGAATGGAGAATACATGACTTAAATCAAAAGAAACTACACACAATTACTGTACATTAATTGGTAAAATTGTTTTCCTTGGGGGCATAGGTTAACAATTTTGAAGCCACTATATGCATATATAGAATTGATCAATTGAGTAAATGGATAGCAGAAGTTGGGAGCCAGGCTTCCAACTTGTGGGAGGTTACAGACAAGTTACAGGGAAAGTTAGAACGATACATGTGATACTAAATTAGAGTAGGAGACATCAATATGAACTCATGCATAGCCTAATATTGATACAAATGGACACATTTATAGACACGTGTAGGTACATTGGTAAGCATACACATATATTTTCTTGTTCTGTCAGCTAAGAGGGGCTAAAGATGACATCCCAGTATCAATCAGCACACCCAGTGCCCAGATCTTGCTCTCTAACACCATTCTCCAATAAAAAGAACTAAAGCTCTTTGGTGAAACAGCTGATTCTAGGGCTGAGGCAGGAAATATACAAGATGATCCTGGGACTTCTTGGAGTGCCAGAAAGTGAAGAAGTGCTCACATACAACAACGGGGCTGTGTCACGGGGACACATGAGACGACATAAAGAGTTCCCAATGACTCCCAAAAATTAGAGCAAAATAATAATAATAATAATGCAGAATTGAATTATAATCTATGGCATAAACATCCATTGGTTTATACTAATATAAGTAAATGATTAAATAAATAAGTGTGGAAGAATAGGTGTTTCCTGTGTAGAAGAATTCCAAGTAATTTATGTAGATGTTCCTTCCTCAAGGAGGTGGAGCATAACTGCACACTCCTTAGGTGTGGACTGCATGTAATTATTTCCTTCCAAGAGCACAGTATGGTAAGGGAGGTGGGAAGCATAGCTTTATGGGGGAGAAACTGGCAAACAATACCTTGGCCAGCTGATAAATGTTATCATCAACAATAATAAGTCATTTTGATAGTATGACCCCCTGATATGATGTGATAAGAATGGTACTTTCTCTGTAGTCTTCTTCTCCAAAACTCCAAATCCCAGTTGAATCAAAAAAAAATAAAAAAACAGCAAACCTCAATGGAGAGTCTACAAAACAGCTGGTGAGAACTTTTCAAATTTGTCAAGGTCTTCAAAAACAAGAAAAGTCTGAGAAACAGTCACAGTCTACAGGAGACTTAGAAGACATGATAATAAAATATAATGTAGTATCTTAGATGGGATCCTGAAATAGCAAAAGGACACTGGTGAAAACTAAAGACATCTGAGTAAGGGATAATGTTAGTTAATAATAACAGCAATATTGGTTCATTAGTTGTGACAAATGCACCATACTAATGTGGGAGGTTCATAGGGAATGAGTGTGGGGCATATGCACATTATCTGTACTATCTTTGCAACTTTTCTGTAAATTTAAAACTATTCTAAAATACAAATTTCATTTAAAATAAAATTTAAATTTAAAAAGTAATATAAAAATTGTTTTTCAAATTTTTGTGTATAGTTCTATGAATTTTAACACATGCACAGATTTGTATAATGACAACCATAATCAGCGTACAGAATAGTTCCATCACTTTCAAAAACGCTCCCCTGCTATCCCTGTGTACTCACACCCTCCTGCCACCCACCCCCTGGCAACCACTGATTTGTTTTTGATTGCTATAATATTTTCTCTTCAAAAGTATCATATAAGTGGAATCGTATAGTATGTAACATTTTGAGGCTGACTTCCTTCACTTGCATTATGCTTTAGAGATTTGTTCAAGTGGTTGTGCATATTTATTGCTGAGTAGTATTTTGTTGTATAGATATGGCACAGTTTGTTTATCCACATACCTGTGAAGGCGATTTGGATTGCTTCTAGTTTTTGGTGATTACGATAGAGCTACTATAAACATTCGAGTATATTCCACACCTGTGAAAAAGAGAAAAAAAATCACATACATTTATTTGTGTGTATTACCACCATTACTTTTTTTTCTCTTGGATAAACACCCAAGAATGGAATGGCTAGATCATGTGGTAGGTGTATATTTATCTTTGTAAGAGATCACCAAACTGTTTTCTTGAGGGGTAACACGCGTTGGTGTTCACACCAGCAGTGTATGAGCATTCCAGTTGCTCCACAGACACTCCAGTACTTGGTGTTATCAGTAGTCTTTTATTTTAGCCATTAATATTTTAAAAGTTAATTACACCTGCATGTTTCCAGAAACAATGCATAGAATGACTTTGTGTCTTTACATTTTACATGTGTGGAATAATACTAAATATATTCTTTTGATACTCACTTTTCATTCTTTCAATGTCACTTTTGAGATTTCTTAGTGTTGATTCACATACACCTAGTTCATTCACCATAACTGCCATATGGTGTGCTATTTTACAAATGTATCAATGTATTTGTTCAAGTCCCCTAGGGATGGCCATCCAGGTTATTTCCAATTTCTTACTGTCTAAGACAATGCTAAAATGGACATCCTGATGCATATCTTTTTGCATATAAATGTGAGACATTTAAGGACAGTGATTCTCAAAACTTTTGGTCTCGGGGGAAGGGAAAAAAAAATCTTTTGGTCTCAGGACCCCTTTACACTTTTAAAAATCATTTAGGACTCCAAAGAGCTTTTGTTTATGCATATTATACCTGCCAATGTTGACCCTATTAGAAATTAAAACTGAGAAAATGTGGTATTGTTACCTAAATTTTTAAAATGATGCATATAAGATAAACAAGTATATTTTCTTTTCTAAAACAAAAAGATTAGAGAGAAGAGTGAAAGTGTCTTATACTTATAAAAATCTCTAATGTCTAGCTTAAGAAAAGAAATTCATTTATCATATCTGCTTCTGCATTTAATTTGTTTGATATGACATATTATTTAACTTCCAGAAAACTCCACTGTACATTCATGAGATAATGAGAATGAAAAAGCAATATAGCATTTTAATGTTATTATGAAAATAGCTGTGGCTTCATGGACCCCTGCCAGGGCACTGGGGAGAGAAATTTGACAGCTCTTGTCCTAGGCTACACACCTGCAAGAGGAATTGCTGGGCTATGTAGGTGATACAGTCTAGTTGCTTTTCTTCTCTTCTCTTCTCTTCTCCTCTCTTTCTTTCTTTCCTTTCTTTCTTTCTTTCTTTCTTTCTCTTTCTTTCTTTCTTTCTTTCTTTCTTTCTTTCTTTCTTTCTTTCTTTCTTTCTTTCTTTCTTTCTTTCTCTTTCTTTCTTTCTCTTTCTTTTTCTTTCCTTTCTTTCTTTCGCTTTCTCTCTCTCTCCCTCTCTCTCTCTTTCTTTTTTTTTACTTTAAGTTCTGGGATACATGTGCTGAACATGCAGGTTTGTTACATAGGTAGGTATACATATGCCATGGTGGTTTGCTGCACCTATCAACCCATCATCTAGGTTTTAAGCCCCGCATGCATTAGGTATTTGTCTTAATGCTCTCCCTCCACTTGTCCCCAGCCCCTCAACAGGCCCTGGTATGTGCTGTTCCCCTTCTTGTGTCCATGTGTTTTCATTGTTCAACTTCCACTTATGAGTGAGAACGTGTGGTGTTTGGTTTTCTGTTCCTGTGTTAGTTTGCTGAGGATGATGGTTTCCAGTTTCATCCATGTCCCTGCAAAGGACATTAATTCATTCTTTTTTTGACTGCATAATATTGCATGGTATATATGTGCCACATTTTCTTTATCTAGTCTATCATTACTGGACATTCGGGTTGATTCCAAGTCTTTGCTATTGTAAATAGGGCTGCAATAAACATATGTGTGCGTGTGTCTTTATAGTAGAATGACTTATAATCCTTTGTGTATATACCCAGTGGGATTGCTGCGTCAAATGGTATTTCTGTTCTACATCCTTGAGGAATTGCCACACTGTCTTCTACAGTGGTTGAATAATTTACACTCCCACCAACAGTGTGAAAGTGTTCCTATTTCTCCATATCCTCTCCAGCATCTGTTGTTTCCTGAGTTTTTAATGATCGCCATTCGAACTGGCATGAGATGGTATCTCATTGTGGTTTTGATTTGCATTTCTCTAATGACAAGTGATGATGAGCATTTTTTCATATGTTTGTTGGCTGGATAAATGTCTTCTTTTGAGAAGTCTGTTCATATCCTTTGCCTGCTTTTTGATGGGGTTCTTTTTTTCTTGTAAATTTGTTTAAGTTCCCTGTAGATTGCTTTTCAAATGTATACTTCCAGTACCAGCACGTATGAGTTCCCATGTCCTTACATCTTCAGCAATACTTAATACTGTCAGGCTTTTTAATATTTGCCCAATCTGATGGGCATGAAATTGTGTATCATTATTGTTTTAATTGGAACTTCTTTGATTATTGACAGACTAACTCTTGTGCTATCTTTGCACACTTGGCCCAGGCTGCCCCTTTTGGTCTGGGCTGTACTCTGTGAGAGAAGGCCCATGCCTACCTCGTTCAGAGTCTGGCATGAATCTGGCACTCAGCATAGTGCTCAATACATTTTTTTTTTTTTTTGAGACAGAGTCTTGCTCTGTTGCCCAGGCTGGAGTGCAATGGCGCGATCTTGGCTCACTGAAACCTCTGCCTCCCAGGTTCAAGCGATTCTCCTGCCTCAGCCTCCTGAGTAGCTAGGATTACAGGTACGTGCCACTACACCCGGATAATTTTTGTATTTTTAGTAGTGACAGGCTTTCACCATGTTGGCTAGGATGGTCTGGATCTCTTGACCTCATGATCTGCCCACCTCGGCCTCCCAAAGTGCTTGGATTACAGGCATGAACCACTACTCCAGGCCAGTGCTCAATACATTTTAACATGTTGTTTATTATTTATGGCATCATGCAGACATAAAAACACTTCATCTTGTGTAGATTATTGTAGCAATTTCATTGGTTTTGATTTCCTGTTATATGTCTATCTGCCTTACAAGGAAGGCCCTGTTTTAAGGCAAGGATTATTTCTTATTCATTTCTTTTTTTTCTTACAGATTAGCTTCTTAGGAAATTTTTGTAGATAACGTAAATTTTTACTTATATATCAAGGGACATAGTCTTCCCTCGAGACCTGGACGTTCCAAGGAGGAATGACACTCTGGTATCATTCCAGGCAGACCTTTCTTCTCCCTCTTTGGTCCGGCCTTATTGCCAGCATGTTATAGGGTCAGCACTGTGCCATGTTGGGTTACCCTCCAAGTGGCAGCATTCATTCTAGGGCACAGGGGCAACACTGCTTTCCCCAGTAAGAGAGGAAAAGTCACTCAGTCTTTCATCCTGGATGCATTTCTCATCATGGTAAACAGAATAATGCCCCCCAAAGATGTCCGGGTCAGAGGCAGAGATGCAGAAGGTGGTGTGATAAGAACAATGAGCCAAGCAATATAAGCATCCTCTAGATGCTGGAAAAGTCAGGGAAACAGATTCTCCCTAAGAGCCTCCAGAAAAATAAGCAGCTCTGCCAACCCATTTTGAACTTCTGATGGCCAGAGCTGTAAGATAATTAATTTGCATTGTTTTAACTAAGTTAATGGCAATTTGTTATAGCAGCAAAATAGAAACTCATACAATCATATACCCAGAGACACCATTTGCATCCTTATAATATGTGCTTATGTATGAATGAGTTTTCCTTACAACAATTCAGTCATTTTAATTTAATCTACTTCTTCTTCTAAGTTTGGTTTCCCTACCAGCCTGATGGAAAGCAGGGTCCTTGACTGTCTCATCTACTGCTGTGCCTATCTCCAGTATCCTTGTCCATCTGGTTACCCACTACAGCCCAAAAACCTGTCATGGGGCCTGGCACAAAGTAGGCTCTTGAAAAATACTTGTTGAGGGAATAGTACATCTTGACATATTGTTACAGTTATCTATTGCTGTATAACAAACTACTTCCAAAATGTAGTGGCTTAATACAACAATATTCATCTTGCCCATGAGCTCTGCAATTTGGGCAGAGCTCAGCAAGGACAGCTTGTGTCTGATCTACTTGGCATCAGCTGGGACAGCTCAAATGCCCAGGGCTGGTATCATCTGAAGGCCCAATCACTGCCATGCTGGTTGCCAGCTGGGACCTGAGCTGGGGCTGGGGCTGGAACACATACATGTGTCTTCTCCAGGTGGCACTTGGCTTCCTTCCAAAATGGTGTCTGGGTTCCAAGGGTGAGCATCTCAAGAGATCCGTCCAAAGTTGTGTTACCTTTTAAGTCTTAGCACAGACATCACACACTGCTACCTCCACAACAGTCACAATCCCAACCAGATTCAAGGGGTGAGACTGTGAGTGGGAAACATGGATGCAGAACACATGGGATGGGACACGTTGATGCAGCCATCTTTGGGAAATGCAATCTGCTACATACATATTCATCATTTACAGACATTTATGAAGTATGCTCCATATGCTGAACACTGGGTTTACAATGGCAAATCATACAGATGGGGTTTCTGTTGCCATGGAGTTTGCATTTCAGTTGGAGTGTTGTGGGGGGAGGATTCAGACATGTAAACAAATACATAAGATAAAACCTGCATGCGTGGGTTAAAAGGAGGATGTTGTTTACATACATCAGCCAGGGAAGGCCTTTCTGGGGATGTAACAACTTCCTGAGGCTGGACTAACTGGAAGGAGCCAACTGGGCCAGCACCTGTGGGCAGAATGCTCCAAGCAGAGGGAATCACGGATATCATGGGATAACCTTGGCATGTCAATGACACAGGAAGAAAGGCCATGTGGCTAGCATGGAATGATCTCAGGATGCAAAGTAATGATGAAGAAGCAGGTGGGGGTCAGATCATATAAAGATATGCTGAACAACCTGGATTTGATATCTGAGTGCAATGGAAAGCCACTGGAGACTCTTCAGCAGTAGCATGATCTAAGTTGCATTTTTTTAAAAACATCATTCATTCTTTCAAAAAACAAAACTCTCATAGCCTACTTTGAAATGGAAGTGTGGAGAATTATATGTACCACCACAACTTTCATTCATTCATTCTTTTGTTTATGATCTTTTGCAATTATTATATAGTCAGAAACAACATACTCATAAATCAATATGCTGAAATTATTACAACTTTTAAATCATGTCTTTGAATTAATACATGTATATTGAATGTCCCCCAAATATTGATATTAACAAGCACTCTTCACTTTTGACTGGAGCTTGGTGGAGGAAGTTAGAAGGACAGTAAGGATCCTGGGGATGCCGATCTGTGGCTCCTACAAGCCAGGATTGGCTGTGTGTGCTTGGAAATCACAAGCTGCAGCACTTAGCCTGGATGCATTGGAATAGTTTACCTTTTTCTTTTTGTCTTGAGATCGGGTCACATTCTGTCACCCAGGCTGGAGTGCATGGGACGCCATCACGTCTTACTGCAACCTGAAACTCCTGGGCTTAAGCGATCCTCTCACCTCAGCCTCCCAAAGTGTTAGGATTGCAGGTGGCTCTTTTTTACCGTTTGAACATTTGACTCTAGCCTTTCCCTGCTGCCAGCACAAGGTCTAGGAGAGGCCACAGATGTGAGCTCTAGGGTGGGCTGGTTAACTATTCAGGTGGATCACGGTAAAGGGAAACCCAGCCTTATCCTGGTGGTTCTGCCCCGGAAGGCCAGTGTGCACTCACAGGTGGCCAGCAATGTCACCTGAACATTCTGCATAGATTCTTCCTGGAAAAGAGGTAGAGAAAGCGGTGTCCCTGCCACCCCACACAAATCTGCTTGATGACTGGGCCCAGTGGGAGGGGATTTGCTCAGCATGCTGGGTGGAAGTTGCCCTGCCAGAGAACTACAGCTTCAATTAAAGCCATTAAAGAGGATGAAGCCAAGGACCATATCCCCTGTTGGGCCCCTTCCACCAGAAGTCTGTGCTTGCAGAGCTGAGCCTTGAGAAGCGGGAGTGCTGTGAAAGCCTCCAGCCAGCAAGCATTAATGGGGCCAGCGCTCACTTTTCCATTCGGCAAAGCTATGCCCAAATAAACAGTCTATTTCCCACCACCCCACGGAACCCTGCCAAAAAAAGTCTGGGCTTTAGGACACAGTGGGCCAGCTTGGGAGTAAATACTCCAGAATTCACTTTACTTGTAATCACTCTCCAACCAAATTTGATTAGGCCTCTAGGGTAACCAACCATTTGGTATTCTCAGGTCATGTAATGTTAAAACTGAGAAAGTCCCAGGCACATCAGAAAGAGAGGGTCACCCCACCTCTTTACCTCAACACCCTCCAGCTGTGACAGCAAAACAAAGAGCAGCTGCACTCTTTTCCCAAGCAGCTGTAACTCCTATGAGTCACCAATTTATACCCAGTTGTCTTAGATATAAGCCCTTTCCCCTAGATTTCCCTGTAATATATTTAGCTACCATTTGTTGAGTGCTTACCACCAGGAACTGTGAAAAACACTCCCTAATTATTATTTCTGTTAATCCTCTTATTAATTCTAAGAGATGAGCAACTTTATTCTTATTTTGTAGATGATGAAACTTGGGTTACAAGGACTTCAAGAATTGCTCGAGATCACATCAAAAGCACGTGACAGGCTGGGCGTGGTAGCTCACGCCTGTAATCCCAGCACTTTGGGAGGCTCAGGCAGACGAATCACCTGTGGTCAGGGGTTCGTGACCAGCCTGGCCAACATGATGAAAACGTGTCTCTACTAAAAATGAAAAAATGAGCTGGGCATGGTGGCACATGCCTGTAATCCCAGCTACTCGGGAGACTGAGCTAGGAGAATTGCTTGAACCCGGGAAGCAGAGGTTGCAGTGAGCCAAGATCACACCCCTGCATTCCAGCCTGGGTAATAAAGCAAGACTCAATCTCAAAAAATATAAAAAGAAAAATAAAAGCATGTGTCAGAGCCAGGTCTCAGGTCTCCTTGACCTCAGAGTGGGCACGTGTAACTATCATGCCATTCTGCCTTCAAAAAGGACTGACTTGCTTGGTGGATACTACCTGTCCTTAGGGACAGGTGCTTGCGTCTTGCTGCAATCACAGTTATATGTACATAGGATAGATGCCCTTTTTATGGCATTTGTGTCCCTCTGCTGCTCAACCAATTTTTCTGAGAGGAGTCTTCTTCCATAGCCAGAAGCCAAGTTTCCAGGGATTGGAATAAATCAGAGCCAGCTCACTGGGCTTGCTTCAGAACCCCACGGTGCTGCAGTACTATAACGCACAGTGGAATCTGGGCTTTTCTTTTGAGACCCTGTGCCACGTGGCTTTAGGTTTGAGGCTACCCACGTCAGGCGACTGCAGATCCACAGCTGCTACAGCCTTCCTCCTCCTCAAAATCCCCGCCAGCAGCCCCCGTGGCAGCTCCGGGCACCTCTGCTTGCAGTAAACATGACCTTTGCCTTCCACCGCCAACATGACATTGGCATGTCACTGCTGATCTGTAAACACAATTGTGTTTTCAGTCTTCTGACTGAATTTTGTTACCAGGATCCTAACAGGCAGCAGGTCTCTGTTTATCTGTAAACAGCAGCCCCACTCCCCGGCAGAGAGGTTAGGATGCTGTTTGTTTTTATTACTTTACAGTAAGAGGAAAAGGTGATTTGTGACAGGCGTCCACATTTCCCCTCCCTCTCCTGCACATCTGCAAAGATAATCCCTCCTTCTTTCCAAGTGCACACATAGATTCATACCCTAGATCAGAGGAGGGACTGGAGCGGGTCTCTTACCTTTTAGCGTCTCTTGGAATAACACGGAAGAGCCTGGTGGAAATAGTTCAGAGAATAAATGTCCAGTGCTGTGTGGAATGCCAGCACAATCCCCTGCATGGAGGAAGGGACTACCATGAACAGCTCCCCAGGAAACTCTGCCCAAGGCCGCAGAAGCAGCGGGTTCTGCTCCTGAAGGTCATTCATGGTGGGTAGCCCTGGATATAAGTGTGTGCCTTGAGAGATTTGCATATTTATGTCAGTGTGTATTAGAACCATTTAAAGTCTTTCTACAAAACTTGAGTTTTCAGTTTAAGCGGGGGGATTTCTCCAGAGTTTGTGTTCTAACTAAAAGTCTTTTAATAGGAAGCAGAAATAAGCTGGTGAAATGAAGTTCTCTAAAAAAATTTCCAGAGTAATGATTAGCTTGTAAAATTTACAGTTGTTATATATAAACTTCAGTTTTTATTAGCTCTGGCTATGGAAAGCAAAAGGTTAAATTGGTATCTCCTCGTCAGCAAAGCTAAGTTATTGGGGACATTGTGATTTAGGAAAATTGATAGCTTCACATGTACTGTAGTGTAGAGAATGTGTTGGTAATTCCCCTCATCTCCTCTATCTTTGGGTAACTGGAAAAGGAAATTAAAACATTTATTCTGATCAGATAACAAGAGCAAAAAAGAAAAAAAACACTAATAATTCAAAAAGTAAAATGCCAGAAGGTTAGGAAAAATATATGACTAACTGAATTGCAAAGAAATATTTAAAATCAAGTCTGTTCATAGGAATAATTATTCTAGTTAGTAAAATGGGAACTTGAATGCTTATTTTTCTTCCACTGTTTGTCCTAAAGGAAACATCTTTTTAACATAGTGTGATTAAAATAATTTGATAGGCTTATCAAAATGTATTTTCTTGAGGTAGACAAATAGAATAGATTTTTTTTTGTTTTTTGAGACAAATTCTCACTCTGTTGCCCATGCTGAAGTACAGTAGAGTGATCTCAGCTCACTGCAACCTCCCCATCCTGGGTTTAAGTGATTCTCCTGCTTCTGATGGGATTATAGGCGTGTGCCACCACATCCCTGTAATTTTTTTATTTTTAGTAGAGACTGAGTTTCACCATATTGCCAAGGGTGGTCTTAAGCTCCTGACCTCAAATGATCTGCCAGCTTCAGCCTCCCAAAATTCTGGGATTACAGGCAATAAACTTAAATAGTGATATCTAACTTTAGATAAACTTAGAAAGCGATAAACTTAGAAAGTGATAAAATATCTAGTTCAACATGACTGAGCATATGTACTTAAGTGAAATCATGAAATGCATAATTTTAAAGTAAATTTGTAACAGCTTGGGAAAACAAGACATGGTACCATCAACAGCCCAGAAATTTTAAGAGATTTGGTGGAAATTAGAGAAGAGGTGTGATTAGATTCACAGAGGAAACAGACGTCTGATGATGCTGGTTTGCAGACTATACTTTGCGTAGCAAGAATTATAGACAATGTACTTCAACCACAACTTCTGCTTTAGTCAGAGTTCCCATGCCAATGGACCCTAAGTCAAAAGTTCAAGAACCAGTGGTTTACTCTCTGGGTGAAGGAAACACCAGTTAGAAAGTGTGGCAATAAGCCAGGCATGGTGGCTCATGCCTATAATCCCAGCGGTTTGGGAAGAGAGGCGGGCAGATCACTTGAGCTCAGGAGTTCAAGACAAGCCTGAGCAACATGACAAAACCCCATCTCTACCAAAAACACAAAAATTAGACAGGCGTGTTGGTCCTTGCCTGTAATTCCAGCTATTCAGGAGGCTATGGCATGAGAATCACCTGAACCCAGGAGGTGGAAATTGCAGTAAGCCAAGAGATCAAGCCACTGCTCTCCAGCCTGGGCAACAGAACAAGACCCTGTTTCAAAAAAGAAAGAAAAGAGAAAGAAGGAAAAAGGAAGAAAGGAAGAAAGAAAAGAATAAAGAGAAAAAAAGAAAGAAGAAAGAGAGAGGAAGAAGGAAAGAAAAGAAAGAAAGAGAAGAAGAAAGAGAGAGAGGAAGAAAGAAAGAAAAAGAAAGAAAGAGAGAAAGAAAAAGGAAGGAAGGAAGGAAGGGAGACAGTGAAAAAAAGGCAAGAAGGCAGCCAATAAAGGTGTATTATCAAGTCAATAACCACTGTGGCCAACTGGAACTCAAGGACCCTGGAGGAAACTCTGAGGACCAGGTGTGCCTCATAGCCGACCCTCTCAGGAGGCAAGGGTATAGGAGTACCATAAATCCATTTCCAGCATTAATCAGTTAAATGTTGTTTCCTATAGAAAGGTATTAAGGCCAGGTATAGTGGCTCATGCCTGCAATCCCAGCACTTTGGGAGGCCGAAGAGGGTTCACAAGGTTAGGAGTTCAAGACCAGCCTGACCAACATGGTGAAACCCCATCTCTACTAAAAATACAAAAATTAGCTGGGCATGGCGGTGCACGCCTGTAATCTCAGCTACTCAGGAGGTTGAGGCAGGAGAATCGCTTGAACACAGGAGGCGGAGGTTGCAGTGAGCCAAGATCGTGCCACTGCACTCCAGCCTGGGTGACAGAGCAAGACTCCGTCTCAAAAAAAAAGAGAAAGATATTAAGAATCTTAAAGCAACTACTATTGCTATCCCTAATGAAGTAAGGTAAATTATGCTCACAACAAATGAAAAGACATCTCAAGCCAGGCGCAGTGGCTCACAGCTGTAATCCCAGCACTTTGGGAGGCTGAGGCAGGCAGATCACCTGAGGTCAGGAGTTCGAGACCAGCCTGACCAATACGGTGAAACCCCATCTTTAAAAAAAATAAAAAGAAAAAGGAAAAAAAAGAAAAGACATCTCAGCAAAGAAAAATACAGCATAAAAGAACCAAAAGGAAATTCTAGAACTAAGATATATCTAAAATTTAAGTGTTCAAAATGAGATTAATAGCCAAGTTGAAATAATGTAATGGAGGAAACAGTAAGTGAACTTGAAGATAGATCAATAGACATTATGGAAAAAAACAAACAAACAACAAAAAAGTAGACATTAAACATTATCCAATATAAGAAACACAGAGAAAACAAAAGATTGTAAAAAACTGAATAGAGCCTTAGGTTACTGTTAGATAATAGCAAATGGTTTCATACATTTATAATCGTAGTACCACAAGGAAAGAAAGAAAGAAGGAAGCATAAAAAAAATTTTAAAAATAATGGCTAAAAATCTCCCAAATTTTATGGAGAATGTAAATTTACAGATTCAAGATGCTCAATGAACACTAAGCAGAATAAATATGAAAAAGGCCACACCAAGGCACATCATAGTCAAACTGTTGAAAACCTAAGATAAAAAGCAAATCTGGAAAACAGCAAGAAAATGTGACAAATTATATACAGTGGAACAGTGATGACAGTGGACTAATCATCAGAAACTATACAGGCCAGGAAAAAGTAAGAAAACCATCTTTAAAGTACTTAAAGAAAAAAACTCCTAGACCAGAATTTTATATCTGGCAAAAAATATATATATTTATCCTTCACAAATAAAGGTAAAATGAAGACTTCTTCAGCAGTAACGCTCACTAGTGAGCACTCCAACCTGGGTGATGGAGTGAGACCCCCATCTCAGAAAAACAAAACAAAACAAACAAGAAAACACGACAGTCATGACATAAAGGAGATGACGGCAATAGGAACCTATACAGTTAGAAGGTTTCTGTATTTTTTCGTTAAGTAGAACAAGGGTAAACTGTAAGTAAACCGTGAAAAGGTAAAAATGTATATTGTAATCCCCAGGCCAACCACTAAGGGCAGAAATTGTAAAAATGAATTACAAAGCCAGACCCACTACGATGGACTGAATTGTGTCACTCCAAATTAATATACTGAAGCCCTGACTCTCAGTATGGCTGTATTTGGAGTCAGGAAAGAGGATTAAGTGATGTCATTAGAGTGGAACCCTGATCCAATAGCACTGGTGTCCTTTAAGAGGAGACACCAGAGACACAATGTGAGGACACAGGGACAAGTAGCCATCTGCAAGCCAGAAGGGAACCCTCACAAGAAACTGAATTGCCTAGCACTTTGACCCTGGGCTTCCCGGCCTCCAGAACTGCAAGAACACAAATTTTCATTGTTTAAGCCATCCAATTTATAATATTTTGTTATGGCAGCTCCCCAGCTAACTAAGACAATTATCTTCTTTCTTTAGAAGATACATTGAGGTTAAACGTCAATAGACAAGAAAGCGCATACTATTCAAACAGTGAGCAGAGAATAAAGCTGGAGTGACTATAGTAATATCAGATAAAATGTATTTGAAGACAAAAAGTACTACTAGAGATATAGAGAAACATTTGATAATAGTAAAGATAGATTCATCAGGAAGACATTAGTCATAAATATATATACACCAAATAACAGTTTCAAAATACATGAAGTAAAACTTCCCAGAATTAAAGAAAGACACAATTTTACAATCATATTTTAAAATGTTAACACTTCTCTCTCTATCAACAAGTAATATAAAAATCAGACCAAAACAAACAAACAAAAAAATCAGCAAACAGATAGACAAAATGAACCATCAACCACCTTGAACAGTCCACCCATCACATTCTTTTCAAGTGCATGAGGTATGTTGAATAGAATAGAATACACACTGTGCCATACAACAAGTCTCAATAAGTTTTAAAAGATTAGAACAGACCGGGTGTGGTGGCTCACACCTATAATTGCAGCACCTTGGGAGGCCGAAAGGGGAGGATTTCTTGAGACCAGGAGTCCAAGACCAGCCTGACAATATAGCAAGATCCCGTCTCTATAAAAAGAAAGAAAGAAAAAATATTAAAGTCATATCAACTATGTTCTCTGGCCATTAAGGAATTAGTTAGAAATCAATGACCATACAAATGACTAGGAAAAAAACATACATCTGGAAATTAAACCACATAGTTTACACAGTATTTACCACCCTTTGGCTGGAAAATTTCTTCTTGCGGGGAGCTCTCCTATGCACTTAGGAAGCTCAGTAGATGCCAGTTGTACCTTTCTAATTGTGACAACCAAAAATGTCTCTAGACATTGCCAAATATTCCCTGGGGGACAAATCACCCCAATTGAGAAACATTGTTCTAAGTAATTTATAGATTGAAAAAGTAATCACATTAGAAATTAGAAAATATTTTAAACAAAATGATAAAAATATAACATTGACATTTGTGGAATGTAGCTAAAGCTATGATTAATGAGAAATATACAGCATTTTTTTTTTTGAGATGGAGTCTCGCTCTATTGCCCAGGCTGGAGTGCAGTGGTGCAATCTCAGCTCACTGCAACCTCTGTCTCCCGGCTTCAAACTATTCTCTTGCCTCAGCCTCCTGAGTAGCTGGGATTACAGGCACATGCCACTACGCTGAGCTAATTTTTGTATTATTAGTAAAGATGGGGTTTCACTATATTGGCCAGGCTTGTCTTGAACTCCTGACCTCATGATCCACCCACCTCAGCCTCCCAAAGTGCTGGGATTACAGGTGTGAGTCACCGCACCTGGCCTATAGCATTAAACTAAATGCTTATTTTAGAAAAGAAGAAAGACCGGCCAGGCGTGGTGGCTCACGCCTGTAATCCCAGCACTTTGGGAGGCTGAGGCAGGTGGATCACAAGGTCAAGAGAGCGAGACCATCCTGGTCAACATGATGAAACCCCGTCTCTACAAAAAATAAAAGAAATCAGCTGGGCATGGTGGCGCGTGCCTGTAATCCCAGCTACTCAGGAGGCTGAGGCAGGAGAATTGCCCGAACCCAGGAGGCGGAGGTTGCGGTGAGCCGAGATTGCGCCATTGTACTCCAGCCTGGGTAACAAGAGCGAAACTCCGTCTAAAAAAAAAAAAGAAAGAAAGAAAAGAAGAAAGACTTAAAAATGAATGATTTAAACTCCCATGCTAAGAAATTAGAAAAAGAAGAGCAAATTAAACCCAAAATAAATAGAAGGAAGAAATAGTAAAAATAAGAGCAGAAATCAATGAAAAGCAAAATTAACAAAGAATAGAGAAAAATCAATAAAACCAAGAGCTCATTCCTTGAAAGGATCAATAAACCTGGTAAAATTTGCCAGGCGTGGTGGCTCACGCCTGTAATCCCAGCACTTTGGGAGGCCAAGGCGAATCACCTGAGGTCAGGAGTTCGAGACCAGCCTGGCCAACATGGTGAAACCCCGTTGCTAAGAAAAAAAAAAGTAAAAGAAAAAAAACTGGCAAAATTTTAGAGAGGCTAGTCAAGAAAAATAGAGAGAAGAAATAAATTACCAAAATGAGAAATGAGAGTGGACACCACTAGATATTTTAAAAATAATAAAAATAATTTTAAAATATTTCAGGCCAGGCACAGTGGCTCACACCTGTAATTCCAGCACTTTGGGAGGCGAGGCAGGAGGATTGCTTGAGCCCAAGAGCTGGAGACCAGCCTGGGCAACATGGTAAGACTCCATCTCTACAATTTTTTTTTTTGTCTTTTTGTTTTTTATCCTTTTTGTGGAGAACTGGGTCTCACTATATCACCCAGGCAGGTCTCAAACTCCTGGGCTCAAGCTATCCTCCCTCCTCTGCCTTCGTAAGAGCTGGGATTACAGGCATGAGCCACAGTGTCCAGCCTACAATTTTTTGTTTTAATTAGGTGGGCATGGTGGTGCACACCTGTAGTCCCAGCTACTCAGGAGGCTGAGGTGGAAGGATTATTTGAGCCCAGGAGGTTGAGGTTGCCCTGAGCCATATTCCTGCCTCTGCACTCCAGCTTGGGTGACAGAGCAAGATTCTAGCTCAAACAACAACAACAACAACAACAAAAATCCAGAACTTTACACCAATATAATTGAAAAACTTAGATAAATAGACCAACTTCTTGAAAGACACAAATTTACAAAACTTTCTCAAGAAGAAATAGAAAATTTGAATAGCCTAATATCATATAAACCTTTTGATTTCCTAATTGAGAACCTTCTCACAGTAGAAATCCTAGGCCCAAACAGTTTTAGAGTAGTCCCCCCTTATCTTTAAGGGATACATTCCAAGACCCCCACAGGGTGCCTAAAACCATAGATAGGGCTGGGTGTGGTGGCTCACGCCTATAATCCCAGCACTTTGGGAGGCCAAGGCAGGTGGATCACGAGGTCAAGAGATCGAGACTATCCTGGTCAACATGGTAAAACCCCGTCTCTACTAAAAATTAGCTGGGCATGGCGGCACACACCTGTAGTCCCAGCTACTCGGGAGGTTGAGGCAGGAGAATTGCTTGAACCCAGGAGACGGAGGTTGTGGTGAGCCGAGATCGCGCCATTGCACTCCAGCCTGGGTAACAAGAGCGAAACTCCGTCTGAAAAAAAAACAAAACATAGATAGTACTGAACCCTATATATAGTATATTTTCTCTATCTGATAACCAAGATGGCTTCTAAGTGACTAACAGGTGGTGTATAAAGAATGGATATGCTGGACAAAGAGCTAATTCACATCCCAGGTGGGATGGAGCAGGATGGCCAGGGATTCCATCATGCTACCTAGAAGAGCATACAATTTAAAACTTATAAATTATTTACCTGTGGAATTTTCCACTTAATATTTTCAGATCACTGTTGGCCGTATATATATATATCTATATATATATACCACCCAGGTAACTGAAACCACAGAAAGTGAAACCCATAGATAAAAGGGGAATACTCATGAGTTCTATCAGCCATCAGAAGAGAGTGGATATTCATTCATCCCCTTCCACATGTAATATAAAAAATATGGGCACAACAAGGGATTTGTGAAGGCGATGCACAAAGAGATATGGGGTTAAAAAAAAATCCCCAAAATAAGAAGGGGCTCTGCGTGTTAACCTGTGTCTTGGGTAGTTGGGTAGTATTATTCTAGATGTGGTGCCCATTTCTGTACTTTGACCTCATGCCTTTAACCAATAAACTAATACTTGACTCTGTCGTGGACCTGAATCTTCAACCCAGGAATCTCAGCCTAAATGCTAAATGCAGTCTTCTTTATTGGTAAGAAATGTTGCAAATCTAGGGAAATATATTTACACATACAGATATATTTATATACGTATATGCACACATACATGCACATACATATATATGTGTGTTTTGTGTATGTATATATGTGTATGTAAATAAATACATTTTTTATTTTATGTTAATTACCTTTATAACCTTCGATTATTTGATTTGGGTAGAATTCTGCCCTTCCCCTTCCCTGCCTGCTTCCCCCCCTGTCCCCATGGCTGCGGATCTCCATGCTGCATGATTAAGGTTAATCGTGCACACTCATGCGTGCACACACAGCATCCAGGTGATAACACCCCTTTCATAATTTGTTTCATTACCTGGCCTGCCAATTACTGTCTTATAGCCAATATACTGATCCATTTCATTTTTGTTTGTATCTACCTGCCGATGTCAGCCAGTCTAACAACATTCTATGTTCCTTATTTTACAGATGAGGTTCCTAGGTTAAGAGAAGCAGTGGGCTCCACCCAAATCAACCATTCACTAGTAGGCACCCCACCTAGGCCCCCATGGACTGCATGCTGTATTCTCTCTTCCTCTGTTCAACCAAGGCTTGTCCTCCTCAGCTATAGTCCAAAACCTTATTTATTTTCCTTCTTCAAAATGTAGCTGTCCTAGCTAATTCTGTCAAACATTTTTGTGCTATGAAGCAGAATTAAAATTAGTAGTTTAATAAGTAACATGCGTTTTCACATAAGGATGTAATAGTAACCCACAGGGAGTGAGACAGAAGATGATTTGCTGACCGCATTACACGTGTAGGTGTTTGGGGACTGTAGGGGGAGGACAGAAGAGATCTAGTCACTTGGGGATAAGCCATGCTGCCACATCTGAAGACCACGCCATTAGGCTTCTGGGAGTAACTGATGTTGTAAAGTCCCAGGCTTAGCAGGTCCTCCCCCTTCTCCTCCCTTCCAGGAAGCTCAGTCCCATAGCCAGACAGCTCTGTTACCCAACACCCAGCCTGGGAGCAGCCAGCCACCCAGTTTATGCTGTCGGTGAGCTCATTAGAATGAATGAGATGAGTCAACATTCACACAAAGACCTTCTGGCCTGCAATCTGAGAAGAGGTTTAGGAAGAACAAAGCAAGGGGGAGAAATGTAACCAAGAACTATCTCTTTATTGCTTTTGAGTTGTTTAAGGGGATTTTAAGGGATTAAGGCTAAAGAAATGTTGACTGTAGGGAGAGGAGCAGGGTATCAGTTGAACAGAATAGAGGCCTTTGTGCTGACTAAGAGGAGAAGCACATTAAAAAAATATCTCAGCAGCCAGGCTGCTCGAAGTCGGAGGGGGCTAGAAGTCAAAGGTGAATAAGAATGCCAGGTTTTCAGCCTATAGGGAAAAGTCAAGGTATAGGGACCTTTCGGGTCCCTGTTGGTTAGGAGTAGTCGGCTGAGGACTGCCAGATTTCTCCCTGCCTCCGATCTCCTCTCAAAAAAAATTTTTTTTTTTTTGAGATGGAGTCCCACTCTGTCACCTAGACTGGAGTGCAGTGGTGCTATCTCAGCTCACTGCATGCAACCTCTGCTTCCTGGGTTCAAGTGATTCTCCTGCCTCAGCCTCCTGAGTAGCTGGGATTACAGGTGCCCGCCACCAAGCCCAGCTAATTTTTGTATTTTTAGTAGAGATGAGGTTTTACCATTTTGGCCAGGCTTGTCTCGAACTCCTGACCTCAGGTGATCCACCTGCCTCGGCCTCCCAAAGTTCTGGGATTATAGGTGTGAGCCACTGCACCTGGCCTTCCTCCCCAATTTTTTTTTTTTTAATTTTGTCTCAAACACTGTTCAGACCTCCCAAATTATTGACTGAAATGCTAGAAGGAACCTCATTGAACACAAAGAAGGGCTAAGCCCTGGGAGACATGGAGGCAACATGCCAGGGGACCCAGGGAACCAAAGGGTCACAAACAACTTCAGTGAGGCATATAAGATACATCTTCGAGTGTGGTAGGCTCCATCCTGTTCCTTTCTTCTCTCCTTTTTCATTTCCTACTTCTCTGTAGGACTTTCTATCATTGTACCTACCCATGTCTGTCTGTCTTGACCCTCTCCCTCTTTCTCATTCATGTCTGTGTCTCTGTTATCCTCTGGATATACTCCCCGACCATAGATACTATGAATGCACCCCACCCCCCAACTCCTTCAAATGGATGTATGACCAAGAGGGGATTTCCACTGATGAGAAATTTCCTCACCAGCCCCTTCTCTCACCCCACCTGCTGCACACCCACAGTCAAAGGCATAAAGAACAGATAAGGGCTCTGGGCAAAGGAATGATTTATACTCTTCTTTCAAGTAAGCAGTCTCAGAAAGCCCAATAATACTTTCTATTTTTATCCCTCACCAGATGTTACCGTCCCATTCTTCCAGCAATCCTGCCTGCCAGGTAGAATTTACCTTCATTGGAAAAACTCATCATAGCAGTGGAGGCGGCAGGTTGGGTGAGGGGATGCCTTACTTTTTTCCTCCATATGGACCAGTCTGCCTTGGAACTATCCATATTCATTTCCTTTTTTAAAGCCTATTCAGGAGTCTCCTTATTGCTGGAAGTGCTCTCTCTAATTGGTCCCGCCATGATCAGTTCTGCCTTCTCTCTGCATTATTCATTCGAAGACATGGGTTGAGGCTCTGGTCCTGCCTCTGGGAAGCTGTGTGGCCTGGGGAGAGGGCTGCTTAACTCCCTTGGCTGTTTTTCTCAAGTTTCATATGATAAGCTTGAGGGAATTGTTAGACTATAACTGTAGTTGGAGTTTCCTGTGACTCCTTGGAGGGCAGGGACATTTAAATCACCTGAGAAGCTTAGAAAAGCATCCATTCTTATCTAGGCTGTGTGTCAGAATCGCTCATGAAGGTTTTTTGTTTTTTGTTTTTTTATATATATATTTTATTGCACTTTAGGTTCTGGGGTACATGTGCAGAACATGCAGGATTGTTGTATAGGTACATATATGGCAATGTGGTTTGCTGCCTCCATCCTTGTCACCTATATCTGGTATTTCTCCCCATGTTATCCCTCCTGAACTCCCCACCCCCCTGCTGTCCCTCCCCTAGTCCCCCTCAACAGACCCCAGTGTGTGATGCTCCCTTCCCTGTGTCCATGTGTTCTCGTTGTTCAACACCCGCCTATGAGTGAAAACATTCGGTGTTTGATTTTCTGTTCTTGTGTCAGTTTGCTGAGAGTGATGGTTTCCAGATTAATCCATGTCCCTACAAAGGACATGAACTCATCATTTTTTATGGCTGCATAGTGTTCCATGGTGTATGTATGCCACATTTTCCTTGTCCAGTCTATCATCAATGGGCATTTGGGTTGGTTCCAGGTCTTTGCTATTGAAAACAGTGCCGCAATGAACATACGTGTGCATGTGTCTTTATAATAAAACGATTTATAATCCTTTGGATATATACTCAGTAATGAGATTGCTGGGTCAAATGGAATTTCTGTTTCCAGGTCCTTGAGGAATTGCCACACTGTCTTCCACAATGGTTGAACTAATTTACACTCCCACCAACAGTGTAAAAGTGATTCTATTTCTCCACATCCTCTCCAGCATATGTTGTCTCCACATTTTTTAATGATTACCATTCTAACTGCTGTGAGATGGTAACTCAATGTGGTTTTGATTTGCATTTCTCTAATGACCGGTGATGATGAGCATTTTTTCATGTTTTTTGGCCTCATATATGTCTTCTTTTGAAGTGTCCGTTCACCCACTTTTGAGTGGGTTTGTTTGTTTTTTTCTTGTAAATCTGTTTTAGTTCTTTGTAGATTCTGGATATTAGCCCTTTGTCAAATGGGTAGTTTGCAAAAATTCTTTCCCATTCTGTTGGTTGCCAGTTCAGTCTAATGATTGTTTCTTTTGCTATGCAGAAGCTCTGGAGTTTAATTAGATCCCATTTGTCTCTTTTGGCTTTTGTTGCCAATGCTTTTGATGTTTTAGTCATGAAGTCCTTGCCTATGCCTATGCCTATGTCCTGAATGGTTTTGCCTAGGTTTTCTTCTAGGGTTTTTATGGTGTTAGGTTTTATGTTTAAGTCTTTAATCCATCTGGAGTTAATTTTAGTGTAAGGTATCAGGAAGGGGTCCAGTTTCTGCTTTCTGCACATGGCTAGCCAGTTTTCCCAACACCATTTATTAAACAGGGAATCCTTTCCCCATTGCTTGTTTTTGCGAGGTTTGTCAAAGATCAGATGGTGTAGGTGTGTGACATTGCCTCTGAGGCCTCTGTTCTGTTCCATTGGTCTATATCTCTGTTTGTTTTGTTTTGTTTTGTTTTTGTTTCAAAAGCTATTCTTCTGAATATATCTCTGTTTTGGTGCCAGTATCATGCTGTTTTGATTACTGTAGACTTGTAGTATAGTTTGAAGTCAGGTAGCATGATGCCTCCGGCTTTGTTTTTTTGCTTAAATTGACTTGGCTCTGCGGTCTCTCTTTTGGTTCCATATGAAGTTTAAGGTGTTTTTTTCTGGTTCTGTGAAGAGGGTCATAGGTAGCTTGATGGGGATAGCATTGAATCTATAAATTACTTTGGGCAGTATGGCCATTTTCACAATATTGATTCTTCCTAACCATAAACATGGAATATTTCTCCATCTGTTTATGTCCTCTCTTATTTCCTTGAGCAGTGGTTTGTAATTCTCCTTGAAGAGGTCCTTTACATCCTTAGTTATTTGTATTCCTAGGTATTTTATTCTCTTTGTAGCAATTGTGAATGGCAGTTCGTTCTTGATTTGGCTCTCTTTAACTCTGTTATTGGTGTATAGGAATGCTTGTGATTTCTGCACATTGATTTTGTATCCTGAGACTTTGCTGAAGGTGCTTATCAGTTTCAGGAGATTTTGGGCTGAGATGATGGGGTCTTCTAATTATATAGTTATGTTGTCTGCAAATAGAGACAATTTGACTTCATCCTTTCCTAATTGAATAGTCTTTATTTCTTTTTCTTGCCTGATTGCTCTGGCTAGAACTTCCAATACTATATTGAATAGGAGTGGTGAGAGAGGGCATCCTTGTCTAGTGCCAGATTTCAAAGGGATGCTTCCAGTTTTTTGCCCATTCAGTATGATATTGGCTGTGGGTTTGTCATAAATAGCTTTTATTATTTTGAGACACGTTCTGTCGATACCTAGTTTATCGAGAGTTTTTAGCATAAAGGGCTGTTGAATTTTGTCAAAGGCCTTATCTGCATCTACTGAGATAATCATGTAGTTTCTGTCTTTGGTTCTGTTTATATGGTGGATTATGTTTATAGATTTGCATATGTTGAACCAGACTTACATCCCCAGGATGAAGCCTACTTGATCATGATGGATAAGCTTTTTGATGTGCTATTGCAATCGGTTTGCCAGTATTTTATTGAAGATTTTTGCATCTATGTTCATTATGGATATTGGCCTGAAGTTTTCTTGTTGAGTCCCTGCTGGGTTTTGGTATCAGGATGATGTTGGTCTCATAAAATGATTTGGAGAGGATTCCCTCTTTTTGGATTGTTTGGAATAGTTTCAGAAGGAGTGGTACCAGCTCCTTTTTGTATGTCTGGTAGAATTCAGTTGTGAACCCATCTGGACCTGGGCTTTTTTTGGTTGGTAGGCTATTAATTGCTGCCTCAACTTCAGCCCTTGTTATTGGTCTGTTCAAGGCTTCAACTTTCACCTGGTTTAGGATTGGGAGGGTGTAAGTGTCCAGGAATTTATCCATTTCTTCCAGGTTTACTGGTTCATTTGCATAGAGTTCTTTATAGTAATCTCTGATGGTAGTTTGTATTTCTGTGGAATCTGTGGTGATGTCCCCTTTACCATTTTTTATTGCATCTGTTTGATTCTTCTCTCTTTTCTGTTTTATTAATCTGGCTAGTGGTCTATTTTGTTGATCTTTTCAAAGAACCAGTTCCTGGATTTATTAATTTTTGAAGGGTTTTTTGTATCTCTATCTCCTTCAGTTCTGCTCTGATCTTAGTTATTTCTTGTCTTCTGCTAGCCTTTGAATTTTTTTTGATCTTGCTCCTCTAGCTCTTTCAGTTTTGATGATAGGGTGTTGATTTTAGATCTTTCCTTGCTTTTCATGTGGGTATTTACTGCTATAAATTTCCCTCTAGACACTGCTTTAAATGTGTCCCAGAGATTCTGGTATGTTGTGTCTTCATTCTTGTTGGTTTCAAAGAACATCTTTATTTCTGCCTTCATCTTACTGTTTATCCAGTCAACATTCAAGAGCCAGTTGTTCAGTTTCCACAGAGTTGTGCAGTTCTGAGTTAGTTTCTTAATCCTGAGTTCTAATTTGTTTGTGCTGTGGTCTGAGAGGCTGTTTTTTATGATTTTCGTTCTTTTACATTTGCTGAGGAGTGATTTACTTCCAATTATGTGGTCAATTGTAGAGTAGGTGTGATGTGGTGCTGAGAGGAATGTATATTCTGTGGATTTGGGGTGGAGAGTTCTGTAAGTGTCTATTAGGTTTGCTTGGTCCAGATCTGAGTTCAAGTCCTGGATATCCTTGTTGATTTTCTGTCTCATTGATCTGTCTAATACTGACAGTGGAGTATTAAAGTCTCCCACTATTATTGTGTGGGAGTCTAAGTCTCTTTGTAGGTCATTAAGAACTTGCTTTATGTATCTGGGTGCTCCCGTATGGGGTGCATATATATTTAGGATTGTTAGCTCTTCTTTTTGCATTGTTCCTTTTACCATAATGTAATGCCCTTCTTTGTCTCTTTCAATCTTTGTTGGTTTAAAGTCTATTTTATCAGCCAGGTGCGGTGGCTCACGCCTGTAATCCTAGCACTTTGGGAGGCCGAGGTGGGTGGATCACCTGAGGTCAGGAGTTCAAGACCAGCCTGGCCATCATGGTGAAACCCCATCTTAAAATAAATAAGTAAATAAATAAATAAATAAATAAAAATAAAGTCTATTTTATCAGAGACTAGGATTGCCACTCCTGCTTTTTTTTGCTCTCCATTTGCTTGCTAAATCTTCCTCTATCCCTTTATTTTGAGCCTATGTGTATCCTTGCACATGAGATGGGTTTCCTGGATACAGCACATTGATGGGTTTTGACCTTTTATCCAATTTGCCTGTCTGTGTCTTTTGATTGGGGCATTTAGCCCATTTACATTTAAGGTTAATATTGTTATGTGTGAATTTGATCTTGCCATTTTGATGCTAGCTGGTTGTTTTGCCCATTAGTTGACGCAGTTTCTTCATTGTGTCGATGCTCTTTACCATTTGGTACGTTTTTGGAGTGGCTGGTACTAGTTGTTCCTTTCTATGTTTAGTGCTTCTTTCAGAAGCTCTTGTAAGGCAGGCCTGGTGGTGATGAAACCTCTGAGCAATTGCTTGTTCATAAAGGATTCTATTTCTCCTTCACTTATGAAGCTTAGTTTGGCTGAATATGAAATTCTAGGCTGAAAGTTCTTTTCTTTAAGGATGTTGATATTGGCCCCCACTCTCTTCTGGCTTGTAAGGTTTCTGCAGAGAGATCCACTGTGAGTCTGATGGGCTTCCCTTTGTGGGTAACCTGACCTTTCTCTCTGGTTGCCCTTAGCATGTTTTCCTTCATTTCAACCCTGGTGAATCTGACGATTATGTGCCTTGGGGTTGCTCTTCTTGAGAAATATCTTTGTGGTGTTCTCTGTATTTCCTGGACTTGAATATTGGCCTGCCTTGCTAGATTGGGGAAGTTCTCCTGGATAATATCCTGAAGAGTGTTTTCCAGCTTGGATTCATTCTCTCTGTCACATTCAGGTACACCTATCAAACGTAGATTAGGTCTTTTCACATAATCCCATATTTCTTGGAGGCTTCGTTCATTTCTTTTCACTCTTTTTTCTCTAATCTTGCCTTCTCGTTTTATTTCATTGAGTTGATCTTCAATCTCTGATATCCTTTCTTCTGCTTGGTCGATTTGGCTACTGAAACTTGTGTATGCTTCACAAAGTTCTCATGTTGTGTTTTTCAGCTCCATCAATTCATTTATATTCTTCTCTAAGCTGTTTATTCTTGTCGAAGGCCTTATCTGCATCTACTGAGATAATCATGTAGTTTCTGTCTTTGGTTCTGTTTATATGGTGGATTATGTTTATAGATTTGCATATGTTGAACCAGACTTACATCCCCAGGATGAAGCCTACTTGATCATGATGGATAAGCTTTTTGATGTGCTATTGCAATCGGTTTGCCAGTATTTTATTGAAGATTTTTGCATCTATGTTCATTATGGATATTGGCCTGAAGTTTTCTTGTTGAGTCCCTGCTGGGTTTTGGTATCAGGATGATGTTGGTCTCATAAAATGATTTGGAGAGGATTCCCTCTTTTTGGATTGTTTGGAATAGTTTCAGAAGGAGTGGTACCAGCTCCTCTTTGTATGTCTGGTAGAATTCAGACATACAAAAGGTTTAGCATTTAGTCAAACCTTTTTTCTAGGTTATTAGTTTCTTTGCATTGGGTTAGAACCTGTTCTTTTAGCTCAGAGAAGTTTGTTATTACCCACTTTCTGAAGCCTGTTTCTGTCAATTCATCACACTCATTCTCCATCCAGCCTTGTTTCCTTGCTAGTGAGGAGTTGTGATCCCTTGGAGGAGGAGAGGCGTTCTGGTTTTGGGTGTTTTCATCCTTTTTGTGCTGGTTTCTTCCCATCTTTGTGGATTTATCTACCTGTGGTCTTTGTAGTTGCTGACTTTCAGGTGGGGTCTCTGAGTGGACATCCTTTTTGTTGATGATGAAGTTATTTCTTTCTGTTTTTCAGTTTTCCTTCTAACACTCAGTGCCCTCTGCTGTAGGACTGCTGGAGGTTCACTCCAGACCCTGCTTTCCTGGAGATCACCTGCAGTGGCTGCAGAACAGTAAGGGTTGCTGCCAGTTTCTTCTTCTGTTATCTTTGTACCAGAATGATACCCACCAGATGTCAGCCTGAGCACTCTTTATGAGGTGTCTCTTTGCATATACAGGTGTTGGGGAGCTGCTTGAGGAGACAGTCTGTCCCTTACAGAAGCTCAAGTGCTGAGCTGTGAGATTCATTGTTCTGTTCAGAGGTGCTGGGCTGGTACGTTTAAGTCTGCTGCAGTGGAACTCATAACTGCATTTTTTTCCCAGGTGCTCTGTCGTGGGAAGGTGGGGCTTTATTTATAAGTTCCTGACATGCTGCTGCCTTTTTCCGAGATGCCCTGCCCAGCAAGGAGTTAGCCTAGTCAAAGTCTGCCAGCAGAGGAGTTGCTTAGCTGCCGTGGGCTTGGCCTAGCTGCTGTGTGAACTTCCTTGCGGTTTTGTTTATAGAAGTATAGTTAGAACTGCCTCAGTAATGGCAGACTGTCTCCATAATGGCAAACTGCCTTGGTAATGGCAGATTGCCTCAGTAATGGCAGACTGCCTTGGTAATGGTGGACTGCCTCAGTAATGGCAGACTGCCTCGGTTATGGTGGACTGCCTTGGTAATGGTGGACACCTGTCCCCGCACAGAGCTGTACCGTGCCGGGTCCAGCTGGTCATTTCAGATTGCTGGTCTTTGTGGGGGTGGAACCCACCGAGCCAGATCACCTAGCTCCCTGTTTCATCCCCCTTTTTTTCTTTCTTTTTTAATTCTTTCTTTTTTTTTTTTTTTTTTTTTTTTTTTGAGACAGAGTCTCGCTCTTGTTACCCAGGCTGGAGTGCAATGGCGTGATCTCGGCTCACCGCAACCTCCGCCTCCTGGGTTCAGGCAATTCTCCTGCCTCAGCCTCCTGAGTAGCTGGGATTACAGGCACGCGCCACCGTGCCCAGCTAATTTTTTTGTATTAGTAGAGACGGGGTTTCACAATGTTGACCAGGATGGTCTCGATCTCTTGACCTCGTGATCCACCCGCCTCGGCCTCCCAAAGTGCTGGGATTCCAGGCTTGAGCCACCGCACCCGGCCTCTTTTTTTTTTTTTTTTAATAAAGACAGGGTTTCACCATGTTGATCAGGCTGGTCTTGAACTCCTAACCTCAGGTGATCTGCCCGCCTTGGCCTCCAAAGTGCTTGGATTACCGGTGTGAGCCACCACGCTCAGCTCCATTTTTTCAGTTGAGTGGGTGACTCTGTCTCCTAGGTGTTTCAGGCACCAGTTGAAATGGCTGTCCAGATTTGTGTGAGTTTTTGTGCAGAGACCCGCTGCACCAGCTGAAACAGCTGTACTGGCGACTCGTGGCACTTTTCTGCCTGGGAATCTCCTGGTCTGTGGGCAGTTAAAACTCGTTTGGAAATGCGGTGATCACTCACCCTCTGAGTTCTTGCTGGGAACTGCACTCCAGAGCTGTTTCTATTTGGCCATCTTGGATTGTCTCCGCTCATGAAGTTTTTAAAACTTAATTTCAAATAAACATTGCTCCAGCCCAGAAAATTCTGATGCCATGGTTTTGAGGCAGAGCTTAGAGATTTTTCTTTCTAAACTTACCTGATTATTCCTGATTGATTGACAGAGCAACTGACATAGATCTCCTTGCTTGTGTCTCCAATACCAAGTGAAACGGATGTATCTAGTCATTATCTCACTATTAAGTTCACCTCAACAACCACAAGTACCAAAGAGGATACATCTTGACAGAAAAAAGAAACCCACAGGCTCTCTCTTCTAGGCCCTGATCTTTTACTGGAAACTTGGGGAAGGTTTCAAATTGCAACAGAGAGCCAAAGACAATGTATACTCAAGCTCAGAGAATTTATTTTATCTACTCTGACAAAAGCTTTAATAGCTGAAGTCAGGGAGAGCAACAGCCGGATGCATAATATAGGACATAAGCAAGCAGCTTCTCTGTTTCCTCTGCATTGTAATTTCTGTGAATGGATTGGAAGGAACTTGTCAGGTATTGAGGGTCTGTAGTGAGGTGGATGGAGGTGGGTCAGAGAAAGGTTGATGTCCAGGAGTGAAATTTATCTTAAAGAATAGGCTGTTTGTACCACTTTTTTTCTGAAAAACAAAACAAAAAAGAATAGGCTGCAAGTCAGGGTGGGAATGGGTAGGTAGTGCATACTCAGCTCATAAGACTAACATTTGCCGGGCCGTGAGATGTTGAGCCTTAGAGTTTTGTCCATGTATCTCCACCTATTTAGGTTCGTGCTCCTTTCTATGAAACTCTAGGACTTTCACAAATGCATCAGCCTCAAGAGGAACGCTGCGGAGAGAGTGGCAGGGGGTGATTCAGAGAGATGAAGAGGGGCCTCATTTGATAAGGCCTTTAGGCTAAGACAAAGCATGTTCACCTTATAATATTTGTGTTAGAAAACTTCAGAGGGATTTAATGTACTCTAATTTATGTTTCTTCTTTTCTTTTTGAGATGGAGTCTTGCTCTGTTATCCAGGCTGGAGTGCAGTGGCATAATCTCAGCTCACTGCCACCTCCACCTCCCAGGTTCAAGCAATTCTCTTGCCTCAGCCTCCTGAGTAGCTGGGATTACAGGTGTGTGCCACCATGCTGGCTAATTTTTGAATTTTTAGTAAAGATGAGGTTTCTCCATGTTGGCCAAGCGATCTGGAACTCCTGACCTTGCGATCTGCCCACCTCGGCCTCTCAAAGTGCTGGGATTACAGGCATGAGCCACTGTGCCCAGTCTCTGATTTATGTTTCTAAAAGAATATTCTGGCTGCTGCATAGAGGATAGAGTGTAGGGGATTAGCAAGAGCAGGAGAAGGGATACCTTTTAGAAGGCATGGGCCGGGCATGGTGGCTCACACCTGTAATCCCAGCACTTTGGGAAACCAAAGAGGATGGATCACCTGTGGTCAGGAGTTTGAGACCAGCCTGGCAAATGTGGCAAAACCCCGTCTCTACTAAAAATACAAAAAATTAGCTGGGTATGGTGGCTCACAGCTGTCATCCCAGCTACTAAGGAGGCTGAGGCAGGAAAATAGCTTGAATCCAGGAGGCAGAGGTCGCAGTGGGCCAAGATCACACCACTGCCCTCCAGCCTGGGTAACAGAGCAAGACTATCTCAAACAAAATGAAAGAAGGCTATTGCAGATATCCAAACTGAAGAGTCTGGTGGCTTCGACCAGAGTGTCAAGATGTGGAATATTTTTGAGATATTTTGAGGTATTTCTATCAGACTTGCTGATGTATTGGATATGAAGAGTGAGGGGAAGAAAGAAATCAAGGATGATTTCTATGTTCTTACACTTGAGGAACTGGTGGCAGGTATAATTTACTGTAATGAAAAGAACCTAGGAAGAACAGACTTGGATGGGTGATATGAACATAGAGAATTATGAGTCCCATTTTGGCCATATTAAATTTGAGATATACTTCAATTGTCAAGTGGAGATATCAAGTAGATAGTAAAATATATGCCTGTAATTCTCATGATAGGCCAGGGCAAGAAGTATGAATTTGAGGTTCATTAGCATTACATTTCCTGTAGTGAGAGTAAAGGCAGCAAAGAGATGCAGACTTGGGCTGCAGCTCCGGTTCATGCCAAAATTTCAAACAGACCAAAGAGTCCATACCAGCCAGGGTCCAGTTGAGAGGCCAAAACCACACTCATTATTTAAATAGATAGAATGTAATATAAAGAACTGTTAACTAGGCACGGTGTTGTCAATTAGCTGACAAAGAAGGTACAAATACCAACATTAGGCTATATGCTTACTGCAGTTGCCATGTCTACGTCTATGTCTAGCAACTGCAGTAAGCAGCTGCCAGCTCTAAGACCTAGGGAACCAAAAGAAGATGCTGGAATATTGAAAACTTAGAAGCTCAGATAAGGGGCCCCACAGAGCTAAAACTCAGGGCTCTGAGCTGATATTCCCTCCCTGTTACGGCTGGTATCTCTGAGGTGGGTACAATGAGGCTTGTTCTTCAAATATTGGACAAAATGCAAACTACAGACAGCTTCTGACACAAGAAGGAATTGCTGCTGCCAGGATAAAGAAGCCTCCCTGGGATGATGATCACAGGCGTCAGAAGAAAAGCAGCTCTAGTGCTTTATATTGACAGAGCCTAACAGGGAGCCAGTAGGCAAAGAAAACATGTAGTGTACAGAGTCCCAATCCCAGTATCACAAAACTGAGTAGAGATGGAGCTGAGAGACAATAATTTACTGACTGACACAGTTCACCCTTTTGGGCACTCTTCTACACATATATGAGTATTGATACAACAAAACAATTCTGTGTTTCCTTTCTCACAGCAACTGTCCAGATAGACAGATTTTTCTATCCCAAAGAAAGAGAAGCCAAGCACGATGGTCATGATATCCATCTCTGACTTACGTTAATCACTTCTCAAATGTATTCAAAATCTTATTTGAATAGTCTGTTATTTAAGTACTAAGTTGTGAAGTTAGCTTCTAACAAAATTTGTCTACAATAATAAGGGAGGTCAGGCCTGGGAGTTTATGCCTGTAATCCCAGCACTTTGGGAGACTGAGAGGATTGCTTGAGCCTAGGAGTTTGAGACCAGCCTGGACAGCACAGTGCGATCCCATCTCTACTAAATAAATAAATCAATCAAAATAAAGGAAACTAGGAGAAAGCTGAGGAAAATAATTAATACATAGACACACACACAAATGAGAAAGCAAATATGCACAGCTGTTACAGTCTGAATTCTGTAAATGGTCACAAGTCTGTAGCTGATGCTTACGAACTTTCTTCTTCTACTACTCATCCTATGTTTTCTTTGTCTTCAGTCAGAACCTCAGCTGATCAGGGTCCTTTACCTGGTAGAGTAGCACAGACCTTCATTCTTGAAAGGTCTGAATCTTCAGTGTCTTTGAAATTTTTGGTTGCTGAAGTTTTCTATTACGTTTTACTAATGAGCATGAAAGTAAAGTCATGTGCCACATAATAACATTTTGGTCAGCAACAGATTGCATATATGACAGAGGTTCCATAAAATTATAATATTGTATTTTTACTGTTCCTTCTTCTATGAGTAGATATGTTTAGACACACAAATACTTACCCTTATGTTACAATTGCCTATGGTATTGAGTACAGTAACATTCTGTACAGGTTTGTAGCCCAGGAGCAATAGGCTACACCATATAGCCTAGGTACATAGGTGTATTAGGCTATAACATCTAGGTTGATGTAGGTACACTCTATTACATTCACACAACAATGAAATGGCCTGACAAATTTCTCAGAATGTATCCCCATCTTTTTTTTTTTTTTTTTTTTTTTTGTGAGACGAAGTTTCGCTCTTGTTACCCAGGCTGGAGTGCAATGGTGCGATCTTGGCTCACCGCAACCTCCGCCTCCTGGGTTCAAGCAATTCTCCTGCCTCAGCCTCCTGAGTAGCTGGGACTACAGGCACGCGCCACCATGCCCAGCTAATTTTTGTATTTTTAGTAGAGACGGGGTTTCACCATGTTGACCAGGATGGTCTTGATCTGTTGACCTCGTGATCCACCCGCCTCGGCCTCCCAAAGTGTTGGGATTACAGGCGTGAGCCACCGTGCCCGGTCTTGTATCCCCATCTTAAGCAACACACAACCTGTTCTTAGAGATACCTCAATCTCTAAGAATCTTTTATGCTCCAAACATTGATTTTCATGTTCCTGTTTTGTAACCACAGTTCAATTCCTTCTTAGTAACTAAGATCAATTACTCTATCTCCACAAAGAAGAGTAATACCCTTCCTTCTCTCTTGGGTCTTTAGAATGAGAAGCTCAAACTGGCCCAAGAGTTTCATCTAGGAGGCCAGTGGAACTATAAATGTGTCTCCTGGTAGAAGCATTCTTTTAGGGGGAATAAAAATTTCTAAGTCAACAGATCTCAGGCCGGGCATGGTGGCTCACGCCTGTAATCCTAGCACTTTGGGAGGCTGAGGTGGGCGGATCACTTGAGGTCAGGAGTTCAAGACCAGGCTGGCCGATATGGTGAAATCCCATCTCTACCAAAAATACAAAATTTAGTCAGGTGTGGTGGCACCTGCCTGTAATCCTAGCTACTTGGGAGACTGAGGCAGGAGAATCACTTGAACCCGGGAGGCAGAGGTTGCAGTGAGCCAAGATCGCACCATTACACTCCAGCCTGGGGGACAACAGCAAAACTCCATCTCAAAAACAAACAAACAAATCAGATCTGAAAATTTGGGGAATGAGAAACAAATTCTACAAATGGCCTATTAGATGAAATAGTGAAAGGACTCACTCCCATTTCTACCTCTTGATTTTCAGACCCATATATTCTGGCAATGGGAGAGTGGGAGAAAGAGAAACATAAAGTGATCTCCAATTCAAAGCATATAACTCATCCTATAATGTAAAATCCTATCTGATTTATGTATTTATGTGTAGAAGAGTTTTTTTTCTCTCCTTGGTCAACTGGTCGCAAGGACTGCATGAGGTCAGTGGAGTATACTGATGGAGAGAGGGCAATGCAGCAGAAACTGCTGTTGGAAAGAGTCTGGGGATCAAAAGCCTCAAAAGGAAAAGCAGTTTGCATAGCAGACTGGACTTCCTACAGAGCCTTCGCTTGCTTTGATCATCATTCAAAATTTATAGCCTTCCATATTACTTGGTAAATGTGTATAAATAGCACATTCAAATGTGGTAGATGTTATTTGTAACCCTCAGGAAAGCCCAGAAAGCATTCTGTCTCTTTTATTGTGGTAGGTGGTACACAGTATAGCGACTCATCTTTCACCTCAGGGATAGCCTGATGTGCTCCAGACCATTGGATACCCAGAACCTTCCCTGGGGTGACAAGCCCTGAATTTCCATGAGGTTTATTTCCTACTTTCTTATTTGCATAAGTCTTTTTAAGGCATCTAAATTACTGCTACTTCTACTTCACCAGATCACATCAATGTAATGTTAGCAAGATTGTAACCCACTGTGATATCAAGATGATCGAGATGTCTCCAGCATGTATTATGGCAGAAAGCAGAACTGATGAAGCTCTGAGGCGAGTTTGTGAAGGTATGCTGTTGGCCCTGTGGGATAGAAGCAAACTGCTTCTAATGGTCCTTACAAATGAGTTTGAAGAGAAAAGTATTTGCTAGGTCAGTAGCTACATACCAGGTAATAGGAGCTATATATTTTTTCCCAGTAAAGTTTCTATATATAGTACCAAAACTTGGAATAACTACCTGATAAAGTTTATGATAATGTAACGCCTTCTGTATGGGCAAACAGGAAAGTTTAGATGTGGTTTCACCACCTCAGCATCTGTTAAGTCTTTGATGGTGGTGCTAATCTCTGCAATTCTCTCAGTAATATGGTATTGTTTTTGTGTTTACTGTCCTGATAGACAGAGTAAGTTCCAGTGGCTTCCATTTGATTTTTCCAGTCATCGTGGTCCTTACTCCATGGGTCAGACAGCCAAGGTTGGTATTCTAGATGCTAAATATGTCTAACCAATTTACATTAATTAACTGGGGAAATAGCTACACAATTGGTCCCTGGACATATTGGGCCATCTGTGATTTGAAATTGATTTGAGAGTCCATGTCACCTGGTCACAATAGCCCTTATTTTATTAGTGGCAACGTGGCATTTTGAGTCTTCAGGAATCAGCATCAATTTAGAGCTAATGCCTAGTAATTCCTGAGAGCTCTGGGTAATTGCCTTTTCTCAGTAAGTGAGAAATTCTATTAAATGATTCTCATAACCATTTTAGAAAACGGCAGAAAGTTTTTTGGGAGAAGTCTTCAGTAGATACTTCAGCATAATCCAACACACATGATGCCACTGTGTGCCTGGATACTAGCATCCCATTTTCCATTGGCAAGAAATGCAAGGCTGTGACCAAACCAATTACAAAATACCATCTCTGAGAGTGTTTCCTAAGAGTGTCACTTTTGCTACCAACTTCTGTATGTCAGTGACCATCCAGATGAGCCAATCTGCACCATTACTTCAATAGACAAAAGATAATGTTAAAAACGCTACCTAGGTGTACATTTGTTAACTAGGTAACTAGAAGGGTAAATCCTAACCTTAAAGGCATCAAAAAGGTAAGAATTACAGAAAGTTCCTATCATTCTCAGGGCTGAAGGAACATAGAGAAGAGGCTGAAAATATTTATGCTTAGAAACTTAGAAGAAGGGCACTGAAGAGCCGAAACTCAAAGCTCTATAGAGGTACTACTTAGCTGGCGTTGATGTCTCTGAGTTCAGAGGAGAGTGCTGTGAGCACAAAAACTAAACCTTTAGGCTGGGGGTGGTGGCTCGCGCCTGTAATCCCAGCACTTTGGGAGGCCGAGGCAGGTGGATTACCTGAGGTCAGGAGTTCGTGACCAGCCTGACCAACATGGAGAAACCTCGTCCCTATTATTTAAAAAAAAAAAAAAAAAAAAAAAAACCTAAACCTTTAAGGAGGGGACACCAGCCAGCTAGTGCTGGTGTTTCTGAATGAGGCATTATAAAGCTGGTTCTGCAAGTATTAGAAAAACTGCAAAACTGGATTAAACTGCTGCTATTGTAATAATCCCAAACTCTTCCTTTCATTATTCCTGACTTGGAGTTTTCCATGTTGTATAGATTAAGTAATTTTTGTTTTGTTTTGTTTAGAGACAGGGTCTTGCTCTGCTCTCCTGGCTGAAATGCACTGGCACCATCATAGCTCACTGCAGTCTCAACCTCCCAGGCTCAAGCAATCCTCTCACCTCAGCCTCCTGAGTAGCTGGGACTACAGGTGCATACCACCACACCCAACTAATTTTTGTATTTTTTGTAGAGAAGGGTTTTATCATGTTGTCTAGGTTTGTCTCAAACTCTGGGCTCAAGTGATCCACCCACCTCTGCCTCTCAAAGGGCTAGGATTACAGGCATGAGGCACCACACCCGGTTAGATTAAGTAATGTTTTAGTAGGTTCTTCATCTGTTTCATTCCTGGAGACACTGTGATCAATTAGCCAGCACCCAAAATAGGTTGAAATAATATCTTGATTTTTACTCTACTACTGCTTCCCATTACCATAAATGTGCCTACATGGTGTAGAAGGAATGAGCTTCGGTGTCTCTCTCTTCAAAGACACCAGTCCTATTGGACTAGGACCCCTCCCTGATGACTTCATTTAACTTTAATGACCTCCCTAAAGGCCCTATCTCCAAATAGTCACAGTGGGAGGTAGGGCCTTAACATGAATTTTAGGACACAATTCAGTCCATAACATCTTGTGACTAATGCCCGCTGTGCCTTGGTGGTCTTGCCTGTGAATTAAGGATGGTAACTCACACCTCTTCATAGTTACTGAGAGCATAAATAAGGCCAAGAAACTTTGTGTTCTGATTATTCAATACTGTACAGCAAACTACCCCAAAACCTAGTGAATTAACACAGCTTCCTGTTTTTATTTTTTATTTTTTTTGAGACAGAGTCTCACTTTGTCGCCCAGACTGGAGTGCAATGGTGTAATCTTGGCTCACTGCAACCTCTGCCTCCTGGGTTCAAGCAATTCTCCTGCCTCAGCCACCCAAGTACCTGGGATTACAGGTGTGCACTACCATGTTTGGCTAATTTTTGTGTTTTCAGTAGAGATGGAGTTTTGCCATGTTGCCTAGGCTGGTCTCAAACTCTTGACCTGAAGTGATCCGCCTGCCTCGGCCTCCCAAAGTGTTGAGATTACAGGTGGGAGCCACCACGCCCATCCCTAAAACAGCATTTTTGTTCACGAGTCATGGCCTGGGCAGGGATTGGCAGGGGCAGGTCATCTCTGCTTCATTCAGCATCATCTGGAGGGTTTGGGGGCTGGAGCCCTCTGAAGCTCACTCTCTCTCATGTTTGACACCTGAGCTGGGAAGATTTGAATATCCCAGGACTAGAACAACTGGAGCTCAATGAGAATCTCTCTCTCTCTCCCTCTCTCTCTTGTTTCTTTAGATAATGACCTCAAGATAGTCAGACTTCTTAAACTTCAGCTCAGGGCTTCCAATACACACATCTCGGGAGAGAAAGCCAGGTGGAAGCGATATTTATCACCTTTAAGATCAAGCCTCAGCTGGGTTTGGTGGCGGGCACCTGTAATCCCAGCTACTTGAGAGGCTGAGGCAGGAGAAATGCTTGAACCCAAGAGGTGAAGGTTGCAGTGAGCTGAGATTTCACCACTGCACTCCAGCCCAGGCAACAGTGCAAGACTCCATCTCAGAAAAAAAAAAAAAAAAAAAAAAAAAAGACCAAGCCTCGTAAGTCAGGGATCATCACTACCCTGCATTCTATCAGCTGAGGCAGTCACAAAGGCCTGCCCAGGTTCAAGGGGAGGGGAAATAGTCTCCACCTCTTTACAGGAGAGAGACAAAGCATGTGAGACTCAAAATATTGTTGGAGCCATTTCTGGAAAATACAACATGCTACAGGAGTCAAAATGTGACTTGCTTTGGACAGTGTCCAGATTGTAACCTCAGCCCTTGGTTAGCCTTCTGTTCCTCATGAGAGCAGTGGAGCCTCGTAGCTGTCCCTGACCACCTGTCCAGCTGGGCCCAAAAGACATAGGGAAAGGTTTCTAGCTCTGAGACCAAAGTGATCTCATGTCTGTTTGCTTTCTTGGAGTTCTCGTGGTTTGTCACATTGCTGTTCATTCAGAAGCCTTTGAGGGATGAGAAATGTCTGGGATCGTTTTCTACCTACAAGTTCTCATTCATCATAACCCTTCCCTTGTCTCTGGTTGACATGGACATCCCATCTGAAAGATGTGGGTCTGGCTGTGTTGGCATAAGGGCTGGAACTGTAGCCCAGGCCTTTCCATACCCTCCGTGGGAGTCCTGTGCTCAGCCACAAGCAAGCCCCTCCCTCCCCTGCTTTAGCCAGGGGACCCTCCTGAGCACTATGCTCAACTCCATCACCAGCCTGCTCGCCATATCTTGCACAGGGTCCTCTGCCTCAAAGAAATGCCTTTATAATGAGAGACCTAGTGGCTCCTGTAGCCATGTGATCTCCTCCCCTCCTTCCTTCTCTTGCTTTCCTCTTCTCCTTACTCACTTTCTCATCCGCACCAGGCCTTGTTCAAGAATGCAGCCTTACCATGCAGCCATAAAAAAGAATGAAGTCATATCCTTTGCAGCAACATGGATGCAGCTGGAGGCCATTCTTCTAAGCAAATGAATGCAGGAACAGAAAATCAAATACCGTGTGTTCTCCCTTATAAGTGGGAGCTAAACATTAACTACATACAGATGCAAAGATGGGAACAATAGACAATGGGAAATACTGGGGTGGAAAGGGAGGAGGGCAAGGGTTGAAAAGCTGTTGGATACTATGCTCAGTACCAGGGTGGCGGGCTCATTCTTATCTCAAACCTCAGCATCATGCAGTATACCCAGGTAACAAACTTGCACATGTAAAAATCTAAAAGAAAAGAAAAGAAAAGGCCGGGCATGGTGACTCATGCCTGTAATCCCAGCACTTTGGAAGGCCGAGGTGGGTGGATCACCAGGTCAGGTGTTCGAGACCAGCCTGGCCAACATGGTGAAACCCCATCTTTACTAAAAATATAAAAATTAGCTGAGCATGGTGGTGGGCGCCTGTAGTCCCAGATACTCAGGAGGCTGAGGCAGGAGAATCGCTTGAACCCAGGAGGCGGAGGTTGCAGTAAACCGAGATCACACAGCTGCATTCCAGCTACAGAGCAAGACTCTGTCTCAAACAAAACAAAACAAAAAACCAGAATGCAGCCTTGGCTGTTTCTGTTCTAGCTGCAGAGGGACCCACTGGAGGTCAGAAACAACCTCCCCCTTCTAGAAGAGATGGTGGCCTGGGGCCATAGGGGCTGCCACCTTCTCTGGTTCCCTCTTTCCTGGGGCTCTGCTTGAACTGTGACAGGCTCTGGGTCCCTGAGCACTCTGTCTCTCCTCTGCCTGCCCTGACTCAGAAGAAAATCCACCATATTCTTAAACGTTTTGAAAGGATCTCCGTGGATTTAAAGGAAAGCAACTACCAGAACGATAGCCTGAACAACTTTATGTAACTGATGTGTTTCCCTCCTACTTCGGCCACCTTCTGGGCTGAAGGTGGGCAGGTGCTGGGGCTGATAAGCCCAGGGTCAAGGGAAGGAGGTCCCCGCCTCCGCCTCTCTTGAGTGGCAGCTAATGGACTTCTCCTTGCAGACGGGGTGGGGCGGTGTTCTGGAGGACTAGGCCAGGTTCAAAGAACGCAGTATTTCCGCTCACAACCTTGGAGGGCCTTTCAGGTGGAGTTTCCCAACTATTGATTTGTGCGCAGTACTAACCTGATAATGTCAAGCAGGCTAAGCTATGAAATAATTTTACAGAACAGGCTAGAAAAGGTAACAGATACGAATGCTGCTCTGCCACCTATCGCGGAGAGCCGACTTTCCTGGAATTCAGTGTCCTCACCTGTCAGGTGAAGCACTGGGAAGCAAGAAAAAGAACAGGCCAGACTCAGGATGGCAGGACAAAGGGCCCCGCTGCATGCGCTGGACGGGACCTGAAATCCCTTCAGGAAACTGTCACCGAACTATTTCTTTCCCGAAAGCTTTGCTTCCAGTGGGTCTGGGGCGGAGGAGGGGTGGGAACTGCAGGTGGAGAGGGAGTGGGAGAGGGAAGTTCATCAACAGGCTGGCGCCCCCTCTCCCCTCCCCTGGTGGCCGCCCCACTTGGAGGTCTGGGTGGGGTGCTCCTCCCGAGGGCACAGTCTGCCAAACTCCCACCCACCGCCGCCGGCGAAGCCCCCAGGAGACCACAGAGCAGAAGGAATTCAAAGGAGCCTTCTCAGGTACAGGTGTGTGCATTCCAGGCCTGCCAGCAGCCTCCCCCGCCGCCTTCCCGAGCCGTTTGTCCGAAGGCATTATGCAAAATAAAGCCGCCTTGTTTCTCGCGCCTGGTAACCCCGGGCTTCCCGGAGGCTTTTTTGGTGAGAGGGAGGATCGCAGCGCGGCGACCCGGCTGAATCACAACGAGCCGCGAGCCTTCTTCCCGCCGCTTGTTCTGGCCCACCTGGGAATTCGCAGTGGGAAGCAGAGGAAGATAAGACCCAGCTTCTACCTCAGCAAGTGTGGCCCCATAACGCTTGGGTAGCCCCTAGCCAGGGGACCGCGCCTCAAACACCTAGAGCTGCGCGGGAGGAGATGGACCGGCGCGCGAAGGGCGGTGCGGGGTGGGGGTTGGATTTCAGGCCGCGGACCAACTTGCAGGAAGAGGAGTTCCAGGTCGGGCCTCTAGGTGGCGCGATTCTTCCTGGGGACGCGTGGGTGAAACGCTGGCTGGGACTGGGGCTGTGGCATAAAGAAGGAGGCGTAGGAAGGGTACAGGGCACAGAGTAGCGCCACTTTTCCAAGTTAAT
Organism: Aotus nancymaae; assembly: GCF_030222135.1. Lineage (NCBI taxonomy): Eukaryota > Metazoa > Chordata > Mammalia > Primates > Aotidae > Aotus > Aotus nancymaae. The sequence goes on from NW_026988429.1 coordinate 13,513,498, forward strand.
CAAGCCCCACCTGAGCTAACAGCCCAGAGACGAAAGGTCCCCGATCTGGATTTCAGCATCTAGCTAGGCATCACAGTGGGGCAAAACAGCCAGGGTCCTAGATCCGGTTCCAGCATGTCCCCTACTAGTGGGCTCCTTTATCTACTCATTAATTTCCTGGTGCACCCACGCTCTCTCTCTCTTCTCTGTCAGTACCAAACTGTTGAGGAGGGAGCACCTGGATGAATGAGAGCATCACTCCTCCCTCCTCCACAGAGCTTCTCCAGCTTGACTCATGGCCTAGAGAAGAAACGTGTGTTGTTTTAAGTTTTCTTGGGGAAAGCAGTTTTATAAGCAGATAATTACAATGCAGTATGATACGGTTATAATAAAGGCATGTACCAAGTTTTATGGCAGTTCAGGGAGAGGGAAATTAAGTCTTCCAGGGACGTTGAACGAGGTTTCACAGAGGAATTGGGTCCTAATGAAGAGTAGGCTTCTGAACGACAGGAATGATAGAAATTCAGACAATGACATCAGAATCAAAGACCTTGAAGCAAGAAAGTGCAGGTAATAGTTGAAGAATAGTATTACTATTTTCAGATGATGTGAAGATCTACACTGAGAACACAAAAAGAATCATATAAAAAAGTATTAGAGACCAGGCACGGTGGCTCACGCCTGTAATCCCAGCTCTTTGGGAGGCTGAGGCAGGCGGATCACCTGAGGTCAGGAGTTTGAGACCAGCCTGACCAACATGGAGAAACCCTGTCTCTGCTAAAAATACAAAATTAACAAGGGGTGGTGGTGCATGCCTGTAATCCCAGCTACTCAGGTGGCTGAGGCAGGAGGATCGCCTAAACCTGGGAGACGGAGGTTGCAGTGAGCCGAGATCGTGTCATTGATTCCAGCCTGGGCAACAACAGCGGAACTCAGTCTCCAAAAGAAAAAAAAAAGAAAAGTATTAGAGCTAATTAGACCTGATTACAAAATATACCTGAAAAAAATCGTTTGATTTTTTAAAAAATTCTAGAAGTAAGCAATGAGTAAAAAGGTTTTCCTTTTGATAACAATAGCAACAACAAGCAAAAGAGTAAGAAATAAATGTGCAGAATGTAGATTAACAAAATTTCAGCACTTTTTTTTTAGCCATCTTGCTCTGCCACCCAGGCTGCAGCGCTGTGGAATGATAGCGCAATCATTGCTCATGGCAGCCTTGAACTCCTGGGGCTCAAACAATCCTCCTACCTCAACTTCCAGAGTAAACAAGAACTACAGGGGCATGCCACCACTTCTGGTAATTTTTTAAAAAATCTTTTTAGGGATGGGGTCTCACTCTGTTGCCTAGGCTAAAACTTTAGCACTTTCTGAAGGACACTTGAAGAATGGAAAATGGAAAGACACAAATATACATAAAACTTCAGTGTGTAATAAGGGGAGGCACTTTGAAATCAACATACTATACATGTATCCCTAAAAAGAATAGAGAGAGAATTGGATAATCATTTGGAATAATTATAAAATAAGATCCCATCATACTCCAAAATCAGTTCCAAAAAGATTTTAGTATTTCTCCTCCCTTGTTTGTGACTTTATTTTTTGAGACAGAGTCTCATTCTTATTGCCCAGGCTGGAGTGCAATGGCATGATCTTGGCTCACTGCAACCTCTGCCTCCAGGGTTAAAGTGATTCTTCTGCCTCAGCTTCCTGAGTAGCTGGAATTACAGGCATTCACTACAACACCCAGACAATTTTTGTATTTTTAATAGAGACGGAGTTTCTCCATGTTGGTCAGGCTGGTGTTGAACTCTTGACTTCAGGTGATCCACCTGCCTCGGCCTCCCAAAGTGCTGGGATTACAGGCTTGAGCCACCACACCCGGCGTTTGTGACTTTAAATCTTGCCATAGTTCTCATGAGTCAGGCCTTGAGTCTGTAGGCAAAGGCCTCATCAAGGACAGAAACCTGTGGACACTGACACTGGCGACCCCAGACTCTGCCTGAGTTCATGAGTAAGGAAAATGTGAAGAATGTATTTGCCCTCTTTGAGGAGTCAGGCTGTTCTTTCCTGACACAGAAGCCTAGAATACCAGAGGTAAAAATCAGCAGATGACATTCTGCCAGATTGCTGAGCAGAGAACTTTGTACCACAGAGATTACAGTACTGTATTTCACATATATTTTCTGGTTTTTTTCTCTGTTATGGGTTGAGTTGCATCTCCCAAAGAGATATGTTGAAGTCCTAACCCCCAATGCTTCATTCAGAAGGTAACTTTAGCTAGGCATGGTGGCTCATGCCTATAATCCCAGCACTTTGGGAGACCGAGTTGGGCAGATCACCTGAGTTCAGGAGTTCAAGACCAGCCTTGCCAACAAGGTGAAACCCTGTCTCTACTAAAAATACATAAGGTAGTCAGGTGTGGTGGCGGGCGCCTGTAATCAATCCCAGCTACTCAGGAGGCTGAGGCAGGAGAATTGGTTGAACCTGGGAGGTGGAGGTTACAGTGAGGCAGGATCATGTTACTGCACTCCAGCCTGAGCAACAGAACAAGACTCTGCCTCAAAAAAAAAAAAAAAAAAAAAAAAAGATGGTAACTTTATTTAGAAATAGGATCATTACAGATGTTATTAGTTAAGCTAAAATGAAATCTTACTCAGTTACAGTGGGTCCTTAATTCAATATGACTGTTGTCTGTGTAAGAAACACACAGGGCCTGGTGCAGTGGCTCACACCTATAATCCCAGCACTTTGGGAGGCCGAGGCAGGTGGATCACCTAAGGTGGGGAGATCGAGACCAGCCTAACTAACATGGAGAAACCCTGTCTCTAACAAAAATACAAAATTAGCCAGGCATGGTGCCGCATGCCTATAATCCCAGCTACTTGGTAGGCTGAGGCAGGAGAATCTCTTGAACCTGGGAGGCAGAGGTTGCAGTGAGCCAAGATCATGCCATTACACTCCAGCCTGGGCAACAAGAGCTAGACTCTGTCTCAAAAAAAAAAAGCATACAGGGAGAAGCCATGTGAAGATGGAAGCACAGATGCACAGGTTGGAATAACATACCTACAAGCCAAGGATTGCCAAGGGCTGCCAGCAACACCAGGAGCTAGGAGAGGGCCACGGAACAGATTCTCCCTGGGAGCCCTCCAAAGGCACCAACCCTGCCAGCACCTTGATTCCGGACTTCTAACCTCCAGAGCTGTGTGAGGAAAATTTCTCCTCTTTTAAATCTTCTAGTTTGTGGTGTATTTTGCTGAGGCAATTCTGGGAAACCAATGCATTCTCTAACAAAAAGAGAAATACGGTTCATGCATTATTTGTGTGAGTTCTTTTAAAGTCTACTAACCACCAAGTAAATGATATTTAATGGAGTCATTCTACTTGCATTTTTAATAAAGTGATGCTGGTAACAGAAGTGTGCAAGGCTACTGGCAGGCATATGAGAGGGCTGAGCCCCCCTCTACCCAGCCCCAACCTGTACCCTGGCTTTCCCTCAGAAGACCAAAAGGCAAGTTGGCTGCCTTCCCAGGCAGCTGCCCCCCAGGGGGAAGCCACCCAAGCTTCCTGTGTTAGTTTGGGGCTGCAGTTACCTGCTGAGGAAAATGCCTCCCAAACAGCACAAGAAAAGGAAGGTGGGACACTGAGTAAAGGAATCTGAGGGTGTGGTGTTTACCACCCAGACCAGCCACTTGCTTTAAGTCTTAATAAATGTACAGGGTAATCTCATCTATTAAGTATGGAACCAATCTTGTGGGCAGTTTAGGTTTTCCAGCCCCAATGTCCTAACTGATACAATGACAATAAGTACCTGCTGTTGAAGAGAGCTGGGAACATCCTCTGTATATCCTGGAACTCTTATAAAGAGAGGCTACCTGGGGAAATCACATCAAAGATTTCAACTTCTGGGGGAATCTCATTGCTCCAACCCAGTCTAATAGGCTGCATGGAGCAGGTCTTTCTGGGTTGATTCATACTGAGCCCTCTTCCTTTGTGTCTTCCTTTCCTGCCACAAAGGTTTCATATGATTGCCTCCTCTGTTTAAAATACTATTCCCAATTTTCAAAACACTGTGTCCTCCCTGCTCTTTACCCAGCCCTCTCTTACGCAGTCTTGGGTTTAACATTATTTCACGGAGGAAATCTCCATGCAGCACCACATTCTTTCTGCTCAAAATTCTAGATAAAAGACAGTTAAATGATGATTCTAAAACTGCATGATTAAGTATGAGTTCAGGATTTCTAGGAATAAGGTAATCTAAATATACTGAAATCCTCCAATACAAAAAAGCTTCACCCTTTAATGCCTGGATGAGCTTGCAGAAACAAGGTCAAACAACAAAGGGAAATCCTTGTGAGAAGAGGCAATGCTGGGTAATCAGCAGCTCTGAATCCTCAGCTGCCCTGAGGGCACCATTTCACCCCTAGTGCCTAGAGTTTAGACCACTTGCTGGGAACTAGACAAAGACCCCAGGTCAGAGCCAGGAGTAAGATCAGACACCCCCTTTTAAAGCTGGACCTCCACAAAGGGCTACACCATAGGGAAAGAGTGAGACAGGACAAAAGAAATGTATAGGAAGAAGACAGCATGGAAAAGAGTTTGTCTTGGGCTTGGTTGTTCTAGGTGGTTTCAGGGAGTCTTCTCAGAAAACTCATAGTCAAAGGTCTGGGTTTCTTTAGGTGTGATAATGGTAATGTGGTTTGGGGCTTTTAATAAAGTACTTATCTATTAGATGTACATAGTGAAATATTTATAGGTACAATTATAAATTATAAGATGTTGTAATTTACATGTCATGATAATTGAGGGGGACATGGGTAGAGGCTATCAGTGGAAACTAGAATGGCCATGACATGATGATTATTGAAGCTGGATGATGGATAGATGGAATGTTATACTCTTCCAAGTTTGCACATTTGGAAATTTCTATCATGAGTTAAAAATAAAATAAAGTGGACCAAACCTGGCAATGCTTTAAGATGTATCAAGAAAAATAATACAAATCCTTTCTAAAGACATATACCTTCTTCAGAAACCTCAGAAGCTTCTCACTGGTAGCATTTCAACAAATATGAGCTCACAGTTGAAATACACATGACAAGGTTTTGAGATCAAAGATTCAAGACCAAGAGTCAGCAGAAAAAGCTATAGAACCAAGAGTTACAGAAGTCTCCCACTTAGCCCTGGTTTCACTTATTTTTTTTTTTGAGACAGAGTCTCACTCTGTCACCCAGGCTAGAGTGTGGAGTGCAGTGGCTCGGTCTTGGTTCACTGCAACCTCCACCTCCTGGTTCAAGCGATTCTTCTGCCGCAGCCTCCCGAGTAGCTGGTATTACAGGCATGCACCACGATGCCCCGCTAATTTTTGTATTTTTAATAGAGATGGAGTTTCACCCTGTTGGCCAGGCTGGTCTTGAACTCCTAACCTCAAGTGATTTACCCCGCCTTGGCTACCCAAAATGCTGGGATTACAGGTGTGAGCCACTGTGCCTGGCCGGTTTCATTTTCCATGGTTTCAGTTACATGACATCTACTATATGGTTCAAAAATATTAAATGCAAGGCTGGGCATGGTGGCTTACGTCTGTAATCCCAGCCCTTTGAGAAGCTGAGGCGGGTGAATTATTTGAGGTCAGGAGTTAGGGATCAGCCTGACCAACATGGTGAAACCCTGTCTCTACTAAAAATACAAAAAAATTAACTGGGCGTGGTGATGCACACCTTTAGTCCCAGCTACTCAGGAGGCTGAGGCAGGAGAATCACTTGAACTCGGGAAGCAGAGGTTGTAGAAGCAGAGGTTGTAGTGAGCCAAGATCGCACCAGTGCACTCCAGCCTAGGAGACAGAGCGAGACTCCATCTCAAAATAAATAAATAAATAATAAAATTTTTATTACTTGTGCATTCTAATAAATGCGCAAGTAATAAAAAATACAAATACAAAATAATTAATAAGTGACCTTGGCAAAATTGCTAGATACAAAGCCTTTTTAGAAAACTTAGTTGCATTCCTATGTACTAGCAATATATGATTCAAAAATCAAATTTTAAGAGTATCATTTCCAATAGCATTGAAAACCACCAAATACCTAAGAAAAATCCAACAAAAGAAGAACAGAGCATTACAGAGAAAACTACAATCATTACTGAATAAAATTAAAATCTAAATAAACACAAGGACATACCTCCTTCATAGATTTGAAGACTCGAGTTTATAAAGATGTCCGTTTCCCCCAACATAATCTATAGTATTGATGCAATCACAATCAAAATCTCAACTGTGTGTGTGCCTGTGTGTGTGAGTGTTTATAATTGCTTAGGGTCAAGCATAACTGACAATCTCAAGGAAAAAGACGAAGTAGGAGGACCACTTTTGCTGATATCAAAACTTATTGTAAAGCAATTCTGATAGAATTGTGGTGTTGGCAAAGGATAAGCAAATAGACTGATGGAACAAAATAAAGAGTCCAGAAACAGACTCACATCCAAATGTTCACTTGTAATGAGTATACTTATTTAATATATTTCTGTAAATAAGAATTAGTATGAATACACAGTATATTTCTTTTGTTTTCCCTTTTTTTTTTTCTTTTTTAGAGATGGGGTTTCACCATGTTGGCTAGGCTGGTCTTGAACTCCTGACCTTGTGATCCACCCATCTTGGCCTCCCAAAGTGCTGGGATTACAGGAGTGAGCCACCATGCCCGGCCAATATATTTCTATAAATAAGAATTAAAGTTGATTTTTAAGACTCAATAGGAAAAATATAGGAGAATATACATTAAAGTGATAACTGATGAAAGGGAGATAAATATAAAGAAATTATGAAGAATGTGACTTGGAGAAAAAAAGGTGGAAAATATAATAAAGAGGTTTAGTAAAAGAAATGATGGAGGGGGTGGGGAGGTGGGGAGGGATAGCATGGGGAGAAATGCCACATATAGGTGAAGGGGAGGAAGGCAGCAAATCACACTGCCATGTGTGCACCTATGCAACAATTTTGCATGTTCTCCACATGTACCCCAAAACCTAAAATACAATTAAAAAAAAAAGAAATGATGGAATGAGTTTTACCATATATTAAAGTAAACCCTTAGAAAAGAGAATAGAAACAATGAAGGAGAGGTGGTATTCAAAAAGATGATTGCTAGAATTTTTCAAAATTGATGATGGACATTGAAAAGACAAAAACTCTCATTTAGAGCATATAAAAAGAACTCCATACTGAGACATATCTTAGTAAATCTGAAGAACACTGAAGACAGCAAGATTATTGAAAAGTAACTAAGAATGGATCAGAGATGGACATGAGATTAAAAAAAGAAAAAAGTAGGTCTGGTGCAGCTGCTCACGCCTGTAATCCTAGCACTTTGGGAGGCCAAGGCGGATGGATCACGAGGTCAGGAGTTCAAGACCAGCGTGGCCAACATGGTGAAACCTCCGTCTCTACTAAAAATACAAAAATTAACCTGGCGTAGTGGCATGAGTCTGTAGTCCCAGCTACTTGGGAGGCTGAATCAGGTGAATCACTTGAACCAGGGAGGTGGAGGTTGCAGTGAGCCGTGATGGTGCCACTGCACTCCAGCCTCGGCAACAGAGCAAGACTGTCTCAAGGCAAAAAGTTACTAAGAAAAAAAAAAGAATCTCTGTGTAGTAATAAGAATTAGACTGGAAGTTAGCTATCAACAGGAACAAATGAATATCAAAGTTAGTGAAAAATATCTTCAATGTGAAACTAGCTTCACATTGAAAAAATGAAGGCCTTTGTTAGATAAGAAAAAAACTGAGTGAGGCCAGGCGTGGTGGCTCACGCCTGTAATCCCAGCACTTTGGGAGGCTGAGGCGGGTGGATCATGAGGTCAGGAGATCAAGACCACCCTGGCTAGCATGGTGAAACCTCGTCTCTAAAAAATAAAAAATAAATTTTAAAAAGATACACAAAATTAGCCAGGCGTGGTGGCAGATGCCTGTAATCCCAGCTACTCAGGAGGCTGAGGCAGGAGAATCGCTTGAACCCAGGAGGCAAAGGTTGCGGTGAGCCGAAATCGCTCCATCGCACTCCAGCCTGGGCAACAAAAATGAAACTCCATCTCAAAAAAAAAAAAAAAAAAAGAAAGAAAGAAAAAAAAAACTGAGTGAGTTTATGGGAATAAAACATCACTAATGGAATTCCTAAAGTGTGTATTTCAAGAAGCCAAATTTTAATGTCAAAGGACGATTTGAGATTCAAGAAGCAATTTTAGCAAAGAAAATGGTAAACAAGAGAATTGGTGAACAAACATTTCCACTATAAAACAATACCAGAAAATCTCTCTGAACCTATTCTGGTTTGTGAGACTGCCGGATTGAAAAAAAAAAAGAAACAAAAACAATACTAATAATTCAAATTTACAGGGGTACAGAATAGAAGGCTGGCTCACGCCTATAATCACAGCACTTTAGGAGGCTGAGGTAGGTAGATCACCTGAGGTCAGGAGTTAGAGACCAGCTTGGTCAACATGATGAAACCCCTTCTCAACTAAAAATAAACAATTAGTTGCAAATGTCAGGTAGAGAATACAGAAAGGCTGTGTATGAGATGGTTAAAGAAATAAGGATACAATCACAAAAATGAGCATAACATAGGAAAACATCAGAAATAAAGAGGCAAGCTTAAAAAAAAAGACGGAAATGATAGGAAAATTCCAGTAATTAAAATTACAAACTCAGAGACTGGAATGCATAGCACGTTAGATAGTATCCTTTTCCTAAATTTTAGTAAAATGCTTACTACATTAATTTTCATTTTTCTTAATTTATTTATTTCCTTTTTTTTTTTTTTTTTTTTTTTGAGGAATTTCCCTCCTGTTGCCCAGGTTGGAGTGCAGTGGTGCAATCTCAGCTCACTGCAACCTCTGCCTCCCAGGTTCAAGTGATTCTCTTGCCTCAGCCTCATGAGTAGTTGGGATTACAGGCGCCGGCCACCATGCCCAGCTAATTTGTGTACTTTTAGTAGAGATAGGGTTTCACCATGTTGGCCAGGCTGGTCTCGAACTACTGACCTCAGCTGATCCACCCACTTCGACTTCCCAAAATGCTGGGATTACAGGCATTAGCCACTGCACCCGGCCAATTTTTCTTAGTTTCTAATACAAGCATTTGAAAATCTAAATTTTATTTTCATTTTTATTATTTTTTTGAGATAGAGTCTCATATTGTTGCCCAGGCTGGAGTGCAGTAGTACCATCTCGGCTCACTGAAACCTCCACCTCGAGGGGTCAAAGGATTGTCCTGCCTCAGCAGGAGAGCTTTAGCTGATCAGAGCTTTAACTGCATCTTGTAATTGTTTGTATTTTTGCTAAAATTAAATTCTAAATTATTTATAATTTTCAACAGATTTGGAAATCAATATTTCTTTCAAGTCCAAGATTTCTTTCTTTACCCACGATATAATTAGAAGTGTGGTTTTTTTTTTCTTTTTTTTTATTTTTCTTTACAGAACATTCAAGTCCAATAGAAGTGTGTTTTTAAGGTTCCAAGTAATTTTTTTAGTTTTTTATTAATGATGTCTTACTGAAAATCTTTATTGACAAAGAACGTAAAGTCTACACTAGATTTTTGTTTTGTTTTGTTCTTTTTTTTTTTTTAAAAAAAAAAGATGAGGTTTCACCATGATGGCCAGGCTGGTCTTGAACTCCTGACCTCAGGTCTACCCACCTTGGCCTCCCAAAGTGCTAGGATTACAGGCCACTGTGCCCGGCTACACTAGATTTTTGAAGTTGAGTTTTATACATGGCTTAGTGCCTAGTCAAGATCATAAAGCTTTCTTATGTTCTTCAAGAGATGTTATATTCTCCAATTGTTTCCATATGTGCCCATCAGAGCAAAAATCAACCTTGTCAATAGGTTCTAATTTTCTGTATTCTTTTTTTTTTTTTTTTTTGAGATAGAGTCGCACTCTGTCCCCAGGCTGGAGTGCAGAGGTGTGATCTTGGCTCACTGCAACCTCTGCCTCCCAGGTTCAAGCAATTCTCCTGCCTCAGCCTCCCAAGTGGCTGGGATTACAGAGATGAACCCCCACGCCAAGCTATTTTTTTGTATTTTTAGTAGAGACAGGGTTTCACCATATTGGCCAGGATGGTCTTGATCTCTTGACCTTAAGATCCACTGGCCTCGGCCTCCCAAAGTGCTGGGATTACAGACTTGAGCCACCACACCCAGCCATTTTCTGTATTCTTAATGATGTTTAACATCACTAATCATTAAAGAAATGCAAATTGAAATCACAAAGAGATAGGACTTCACACACATTAAGATGGCTATTACTAAAACCAAACACAGAGGCCAAGCACGTTGGCTCAGGCCTGTAGTCCCAGCACTTGAGGAGGCCTAGATGGGTGGATCACCTGAGGTCAGAAGTTCAAGACCAGCCTGGCCAACATAGTGAAACACAGTCTCTACTATAGCTGGGCGTGGTGGCAGCCACCTGTAATCCCAACTACTCGAGAGGGTGAGGCAGAAGAATCATCTCTTGAACCTGGGAGGCAGAGGTTGTAGTGAGCCGAGATCATGCCATTGCACTCCAGCCTGGGCGACAAGGAAGCGAAACTTTGTCTCAAAAAAACAAAGAAACAGAAAATAACAAGTGTTGGCCAGGGTGTGGAGAAACCCTTAGGCACTGCTGGTAGGAATGTAAAATGGTGCAGCTGCTGTGGAAAACAGTCCAGTGGTTGTACAAAAAGTTAACGACGAATGGATAAAGAAAATATGGTAGATATATCTACCATATGACTACTCAACCATAAGAAAGGAACAAAATAGTGGCATTCGCAGCAAACTGGATGGAATTGGAGACAATTCTAAGTGAAGTAACTCAGGAATGAAAACCAAACATCGTATGTTCTCACTTATAATTGGGAGCTAAGTTTTGAAGATGCAAATGCATCAAAATGATACAATGGACTTTGGGGACTTGGGAGAAAGGGTGGGAGGAGTGTAAGGGATAAAAAACTACACATTTGGGTACAATGTACACTGCTTGGGTGATGGGGGCACCACAATCTCAGAAATCACCATCAAGTAACTTACTCACGTAACCAAACACCACCTGTTCCCAAAAAACCTTTTTTTTTTGAGACGGAGTTTCGCTCTTGTTACCCAGGCTGGAGTGCAATGGCGCGATCTCGGCTCACCGCAACCTCCGCCTCCTGGGTTCAGGCAATTCTCCTGCTTCAGCCTCCTGAGTAGCTGGGATTACAGGCACGCGCCACCATGCCCAGCTAATTTTTTGTAATTTTAGTAGAGACGGGGTTTCACCATGTTGACCAGGATGGTCTCGATCTCTTGACCTTGTGATCCACCCGCCTCGGCCTCCCAAAGTGCTGGGATTACAGGCATGAGCCACCGCACCCGGCCCCCAAAAACCTATTGAAATACAAAGTAAATTAAAACAAATAAATGAGTTAAACCATGTAGAATTACCATAGAACTCAGAAATTCCATTTGGGTATACACCCAAAAGAACCGAAAATAGGAACTCAAACAGATATTTGTACACCCAGGTTCACAGCAGTATTATTTACAATTGCCAAAAGGTAGTTACAACCTAAATGTCCATCAACAAATGAATGAATAAACAAATGTGGTATATACATAAAATGGAGTATAATTCAGCCTTAAAAAGGAAGAAAATGTTGGTACATACTACAACAGGGATGAAACTTAAAAATGTTATGCTAAGTGAAACAAGCCAGACACAAAAGGATAAACATTGTATGATTCCACTTATATGGAAAACCTAGAATAGTTCAATTCATAGAGACAGGAAGTAGAATAGTGAATATCAAGAGGAAAATAAGAAGTTACTGCTTCATGTACAGACTTCCAGTCTGGGATGATGAAAAGTTTCTGGAAATGGATAGTGGTGAAAGTTACCCAACAATGTGAATGTACTCAATGCCACTGAATTGTACACTTAAAAATGGTTAAATTGGGTTGGGTGTGGTGACTCACGCCTGTAATCCCAGCACTTTGGCAGGCTGAGGTGGGTGGATCACCTGAAGTCAGGAGTTTGAGACTAGCCTGGCCAAAATGGTGAAACCCCATCTCTACTAAAAATACAAAAATTAGCTGGCTATGGTGACGCATGTCTGTAATCCCAGCTACTCAGGAGGCTGAGGGACGAGAATTGCTTGAACCCAGGAGGCAGAGGTTGCAGTAAGCCGAGATGGTGCCACTGCACTCCAGCCTGAGCAAGACTCCATCTCAAAAAAAAAAGGTTAATTGTAAATTTTATGTTCTGTTCCCCCCCACCACCACTGCAGCACTCTGACAGTGTTTTATTTCAAACTCTGATCTCTACCCTGTGATTACAAAGAGAATTCTGCTGGTTATCTCCCACAGTCCCTGCTGTGGGAAAAACTGGTATCCGACATTCTCTGAAACAAACTGCCTTTCATCTAGACTCAGAAGCTAGATATACAATTTAAAACAGAAGAACAGGATTCATGGCCATGTTATACCTGTCACCTGCCTGGGCCCAGCCATCAGCCATGGTTGTTGATGGTGAGACTACTGAAAAGACCTGAGCAGGACGGGAGAGAACAAAGGTAGTTCTTTCTATAGCATGATGGGGATGGAAGATGTCAAACTTCCAGAAGCCTCATCACCCACGCTTCACCCCAGAAGTTATTTTTGCCATCAGGCTAGCTGAGGCTTCTGGGCCTCTCCTTGTGCCTCTTCATATTGTTCCCCTGGTTTCAGCTTAGGGCCAGGGATCATCACCTTCTTAAGGATGGTGCTTAGATGGGGAACAATCTTGCCATGCATTCTCCAGCTTCCATAGGGGTTTGTCAGGTGCTTTTCAAATAAAACATACTCCAAGACACCCTTGGGTATATCTCCCTGTCCATACAACAACCGGCCAAACTGGTCATGGATGGCCAGAGTCTGCTGGGTGTGCATGCCTATGGTGACCTGGCCGTATATGTTGCCCTCGTTTATCTGATTTGAGCAGCAAACTTAAACCACATGATAGGGCTCTAAAGATTCCACGAAGTTCCAGCAGATGGTCTTATATTTGATATCCCAGATCATGTCTGGAAAAGTGTTCAGTTACCAAGGTATGAAGTTGGTCAAGTGTGAGTTGTTTAGACAAAGGGTTCAATAAAGATATCCTTAGCTTTCTCAGGGAAGTCCTTTGTTTCAAAATTGTCATCATACTTTTTTTTTTAGTTAGAGTCTCGCTCTGTTGCCCAGGCTGGAGTGCAGTGGCATGATCTCGGCTCACTGCAACCTCCGCCTCCCGGGTTCAAGATTCTCCTGCCTTAGCTTCTGAGTAGCTGGGATGACAGGCATGCACCACCACACCTGGCTAATTTTTGTATTTTTAGTAGAGACGGGGGTTTCACCATGTTGGCCAGGATGGTCTCGAACTCCTGACCTCCTGATCCACCCGCCTCAGCCTCCCAAAGTGCTGGGATTATAGGTGTGAGCCACCACACCTGGCTGTCAACATACTCTTATCTTCTGGATTAATTGTAATGCCACATTATTCTTCATTCGTTCAATTCTCTGTTTCAGTCCTTCCTTTGAAAGAGATGACATTAGGCTGGGCGTATGTCATCTCTTTCAAAGGAAGGACTGAAACAGAGAATTGAACGAATGAATTACATGCCTGTAATCTCAGCACTTTGGGAGGCTGAGGTGGGCGGATCACCTGAGGCCAGGAGTTCAAGATGAGCCTGGCCAACATGGTGAAACCCTGTCTTTGGAAAAAAAAAAAAGAAAGATGACATTTGAATATCACCCTCAAGAGGAACATAGGCATCAAAGATCCCAGCTGTACAGGCCAGATGTATGGAACAATCCAAAGGTTCTGGAGGAATAACCAGCCCTGCTTTCCAGGCATATTCCATAAATTCCTTTTCTGTTTTGTATTTAGGTTGATAAATAGGAGATGTGAAACGTTTTTTAATTTTTACTGGAAATATAGCTGCAGACTGAATCACCAGAACTAGCTGCTAAGACCACCAGCCCAGAACCATCGATAAAAGAGACAACCCCTGAGGTATGGGGGCTGTCATTTTGTTCACACAAAGGCCACTGGGAAGGTGTTTTTTTATTATTTTTTATTTTTTTAGTTTTCGAGATGGAGTCTTCTCTGTCTCCCAGGCTAGTAGAGTTCAGTGGTGCAATTTCAGCTTACTGCAATCTCTGCTCCTGGGTTCAAGCGATTCTCATGCCTCAGCCTCCTGAGTATCTGAGACTACAGGCACACACAGCTTAGTTTTGTATTTTTTAGTAGAGACAGGGTTTCGCCATGTTGGACAGGCTGGCTTCAAACTCATGACCTCAGGTAATCCACCCCCTTGACCTCCAGAAGTGCCAGGATGACAGGCGTGAGCCACAATGCCTGGCCAAATCTCTGTATATTTTATCACAATTTTTAAAAAGGAATGAAAGGCCAGGTATGGTGGCTCACACTTGTAATCCTAACACTTTGGGAGGCTGAGGCCAGAGGATCCCTTGAGCCCAGGAGTGTGCCAGCAGCCTGAGCAACATAGGGAGACCATGCCTCTAAAAACAAAAAAAAATTAATTAGCTAGATGTGGTGGCACATGCCTGTGGTCCCAGCTACTTGGGAGGCTGAGGTGAGAGGATCACTTGAGCCCAAAAGATGGAGGCTGCAATGGGCTGTGACCACGCCACTGCACTCCAGCCTCAGCTATAAAGTGAGACGCTGTCTCAGAAAAAAAAAATAATAATAATAAGGACGAACTGATGCATGCTACAATGCAAATGAACCTCTAAAACATGCTAAATATGCTAAATGAAGGAAGCCAGACACAAAAGGTCACATATGACGTGATTCTATTTATATGAAACATTCAGAATAGGCAAACCCATAAAGTCAGATAGCAGGTTAGTGGTTTACCAAGGCTGGAGGAGAAAGGAAGGATAGGAAGATAGAGAATGACTGCTAATGGGAATGAAATCTCCTTTGCGGGTAATAAAAATATTTTGGAACTAGTTAGAGGTGGTGGTTGTACAATATTATGAATATACTAAATGCCACGGAATCATATACTTTAAAATGGTTAATTTTATATTATGTGAATTTTACCTCAAGTTAAAAAAATCTTACTTAATGCTACATATCAGCTGGGATTGAAAAAGAAAAATAAATTTAAAAATACTTGAGAATAAAGACGAAACATGGAGACTCCATAACGACCAAAGAAATTGAATGACTATTTGAGAATCTTCCCACAAAGAATACACTAAACCCAAATGGATTTGCAAGTGAATTCTTCCAAATGTTCCAACACCCAAATGTGTAATTGAGTGGAAATGTGAGAAAAAGTTTTAATGGCTGGAGAGCAGAGTGTGGAATGGTGTGGTGCTTGGTGAAAGGTAGACTGGAGAAAATGGGCAAGAACAGTCATAAGAGTCTATCATGGGGCTTGGACTATCTTAAGGGGCCTTGGGAAGATTTTGATAAGTCTGAGCGGGAGAGTGAAATGTTACCTTTGAACCTCTGCCTTATGTGGTGGGTGGGTTTGACTATAAATAACGCTCTCAATAACGATTATGGGTATAACTTTAAAATTTTCAAAATTTATTTTAGAAATATCCTTGTATTGGGACCATCGCAATATTCTTGGCATCATTCTAATTTTAGTATATGTGCTGCTGAAGCAAATACCATATAACTTTTATAGGCTTTCATTACCAGTGCCTTTTCTTTGTTTACTCTTTTCATTTTTCGTGTCTATTATTTATTTATTTATTTGTTTATTTATTTATTTATTTTTATTTTTTGAGATGGAGTCTCGCTGTCACCCAGGCTGGAGTGCAGTGGCGGGATCTCAGCTCACTGCAACCTCCACCTCCCCAGTTCAAGCAATTCTTCTGCCTCAGCCTCCTGTATAGGTGGGATTGCAGGCATGTGCCACCATATCTGGCTAATATATATATATTTTTTAATTTTTAGTAGAGACGGGGTTTCGCCATGTAGGCCAGGCTGGTCTCAAACTCCTGATGTGGTGATTCTCCCATCTCAGGCTCCCAAAGTGCTGGAATTACAGGCATGAGCCACCATGCCCGGCATCATTTATTTATTTTTTAATATTATTTCTAGAGATAGATCTTGCTCTTTTGCTCAGCCTGGAGTGCAGTGGCGTGATCTTGGCTCACTACAGACTCAACCTTTTAGGCTCAAATGATCCTAGCACCTCAGCCTCCCAAGTAGCTGGGACTGAAGTCACCCACTACTATGCCTGGCTAATTTTTTTGTATATTTTATAAAGAGGGGGTTTCTACCATGTTGCCCACGCTGGTCTCAAACTCCTGGGCTCAAACAACTTGCCCACCTTGGCCTCCCAAAGTGCCAGGATTATAGGCATGAGCCATCCCACCTGGCCTCTTCCATTCCTTTAAATGCGATCTAAGACACAATGACCAGAAGTTTTAAAAATGAGTCTCAGTTTATTAAGTCATCCTTCTAAACAGTTGATATGCTTATTAATTCTGTCCTAACCATGGTCTTATTTTATTATTATTTTTTGAGACAGAGTCTCACTCTGTTGCCCAGGCTGAAATGCAGAGGCACAATTTCGGCTCACTGCAACCTCCACCTCCCAAGGTTCAAGCTCCTGCCTCAGCCTCCTGAGGAGCTGGGACTAGAGGCATGTGCCACCACCCCTGGCTAATTTTTGTATTTTTAGCAGAGACAGGGTTTCACCCTGTTGATCTCAAACTCCTGAGCTCAAGTGATCCACCTGCCTTGGTCTCCCAAAGTGCTGTGATTATAGGCATGAGCCACTGCGCCCAGCCTCTAACCATGATTTTAAACATAACTTGTTTTTTTTGTCTCTTTTTCCTAACTTTTTATTTTTGTATTTTTAATATTTATTTATTTATTTAGAGACAGAGTCTCACTTTGTAACCCAGGCTGGCGTGGTCATAGCTCACTGCAGCCTTGAACTCCCAGGCTGAAGTGATTCTCCTGCCTCAGCCTCTGGAGTTGCTAGGACCACAGGCATAGACTGTTACAGCTGGCTATTTTTTTTTAATTTTTAGTAGAAAGGAGGGCTTAATATATTGCCCAGGCTAGTCTCAAGCTCCTGAGCTTAAGTGATCCTCCTGCATTGGCCTCCCAAAGTGTTGGGATTACATGTGTGAACTTTTTATTCTGGAAAATTGTAAATATACTGGAAAGTTAGAAAGTTAGAAAGAATGGTGTAATGAAAGCTCATGTACACATCATCCAGCTTCAGTAAATTTCAAGTAATGGAAAATCTCTTTCATCTACACTGTCACCCACTTCTTTACCCTCATTATTTTGAAATAAAACCTAGACATTATATCAGTTTGTTTGCAAATATTTTATTATTAAACATAATCATGTTCCATTATAAAATGAAATTACTAAACTTCAATTCTCAGGTGTCTGTTATACATGTTGGTATATCATGGTCATTGAAGATATTCCAAAATTATGTTTGTTTTTTTTTTTTTTTTTGAGATGAAGTCTCACTCTTGTCTCTCAGGTTGGAGTGCAATGGTGCAATCTGGGCTCACTGCAACCTCCACTTCACAGGTTCAAGTGATTCTCCTGCCTCAGCCTCCCAAGTAGCTGGGATTATACGTACCTGCCACCATGCCCAGCTATATTTTGTATTTTTAGTAGAGACAGGGTTTTAGCATGTTGGCAAGGCTGGTCTCGAACTCCTGAACTCAGGCAATCCACCTGTGTCGGCCTCCCAAAGTGCTGGGATTACAGGAGTGAGCCAATGCACCTGGCCTCCAAAATATCTTTAAAAATAAAATATGGGCTGGGAACAGTGGCTCACACTTTTAATCCTAGCACTTTGGGAGGCCTAGGTGGGAGGATCACTTGAATCCAGGAGTTCAAGACCAGCCTGGACAACATAGCAGTATATTATCTCTATTTTATTTTTAAGGTAATTAATTAATTAAAATAAAATAAAATGTGGTGTGTATATTTGGAACTTTGTTCACAGATGTCAGGAAAAATTATAAAATACACCATTACCCATTTGAAAATAGCTTTTAACCTGGTTTCATTGACAAGGTGTCTCTAAGAGAAAGAGTAACAGATATAATTAAAAATTATTTGTGGGCAGGCAGGGGGAGGAGGGGTGATAAATAAATAAATAAATAAATAAATAAATAAATATTATTTGTTAACTTTGTATAAGACTTTTTGATATATTTCTCAGGAATTGAGAGAGGGAAAAACACTAATAACTCGACATTATTTTCTTCACTGAATGGTTTCCATTTATTTTATTTGTTTATTTTATTTTTGACATAGGGTCTTGCTGTCACACAGGCTGGAATGTAGTGGCATGGTCATAGCTCACTACAGCCTTGACCTCCAGGGTTCAAGTGATCCTCCCACCTAGGCCTTCAGAGTAGTTCGTTCTACAAGTGCATGCACCACCACATCCAGCTAATTTTTTTTTTTTTTAGATGGAGCTTTGCTCTTGTTGCCCAGGTTGGAGTGCATTGGTACAATCTTGGCTCACTGCAACCTCCGCATCCCAGGTTCAAGCAATTCTCCTGTCTCAGTCTCCTGAGGAGCTGGGATTACAGGCATCTGCCACCATGTCCAGCTAACTTTTTTTTGTATTTTTAGTAGAGACGGGGTTTCACTATATTGGTCAGACCGGTCTTGAACTCCTGACCTCATGATCTGGCTGCCTCTGCCTCCCAAAGTGCTGGGATTATAGGTGTGAGCCATTGCTCCCAGTCCTCACATCCAGCTAATTTTTAAACTTTTACATAGAGACAGGGTCTCACCATGTTGCTCAGGCTAGTCTGGAACTCCCGGGCTCAAGCGATCCTCCCATCTTGGCCACCCAAAGTCCTGGGATTACAGGCATGAGCCATATGTCTGGTCAATAAAAGATTTTCAAGCAAAATTGTATTAGGATAAGATTCTGGGAGGAAAAAAGAAATATAAAATTTCCAATTTTACAAAGGTTGTTTATGTATTTCTCAGTGGCTGATAAATATCAAAGTCACTGTGGAATTTAGATTATATTGGATAAATATAAATTGGAGAAACAATCTTTTTTTATTTTTTAAAATTATAAAAAAATTTTAATTCTTTTAAAACTTAAAATTTAAAAACTTTTTTAAAATTTATTTTATTTATTTATTTTTTTAAAAAATATAGAGATGGGGTTTCTCCATGTTGGCCAGGCCAGTCTTGAGCTCCTGACCTCAGGTGATCCGCCCACCTTGGCCTCCAAAAGTGCTGGGATTACAGGCGTGAGCCACCGTGCCCGGCCTAAAAATTTTTTTTCTTTAGAGATGGGGTCCCCCTATGTTGCCCAGGCTGGAGTGCAGTGGCTATTTACAGGCATGATCCCACTACCGATCAGAATGGGAGTTTTGACCTGCTCCATTTCCAACCTGGGCCAGTTCACACCTCCTTAGGCAACCTGGTGGTCCCCGACTCCCGGGAGGACACCATATTGATGCCGAACTTAGTGCGGACACCCGATCGGCATAGCGCACTACAGCCCAGAACTCCTGGGCTCAAGCGATCCTCCCAACTCAACCTCCTGAGTAGCTGGGACTACAGGCACGTGCCACCGCATCCGGCTTTTTTTTTTTTTTTTAGAGACGGGGTTTCACCATGTTGGCCAGGATGATCTCGATCTCCTGACCTCGTGATCCACCCACCTGGGAACTCTTCTCCCTTAACATCTGCCTGAAATATTTACTGATTTTAAAAATTCTTTTTTCAAGATTTCCTACCACAAGGAGCCACTTTTCTGGTTCAACGGTGCACCCGTCCCTGCCTCAGTCTCCCCTACCCTTTCCCAAACTCCGTTCCCATCATCCTAAAGCCCAAGAGTCTCTCAGCCTGGTTGGAGCTCTGAGCTGCCTATGAACTTGAAAGAATTTGTATACCAGTGACTAAAATGAATTTTTTTTCCATCATTTAAGTCACTTAATTGAAAAGTGCATTTGTCCCTTGGTATCCAAGAGGGACTGACTCCAGGAACTTCCTCAAATACCAAAATCTGTGGATGCTTAAGTCCCTTATATAAAATGGCATAGCATTTTGCATATAATCTACATACATCCTCCTATATACTCTAAATCATCTCTAGAGTATTTATAGTACCTAATAGAAGGTAAATGCTATGTAAACAGTTGTTGTATTGTATTGTTTAGGGAATAATGACAAGAAAAAAGTCTGTACGTGTTCAGTACAGATTTTTTTTTTTTTTTTACTTTTTTGAGATAAGGTCTGGCTCTGTTGCCCAGGCTGGAGTGCAGTGGCACAATCTCAGCTCACTGCAGCCTCCACCTCCCGGGCTCCAGCCATCCTCGTACCTCAGCCTCCCTGAGTAGATGGTAGCTGGGACTACAGGTGCACACTACCACACCCAGCTAATTTTTGTGGGTTTTTTTTTGTAGAGATGGGTTTTGTCATATTGCCCAGCCTGGTCTTGAACTCATAAGTTCAAGCAATCCTCTCACCTCCATCTCCAAAAGTGCTATGATTACATGCATGAGCTACCACACCTGGACAGATGCAATTTTTTTCCCAATTTTTTTGTCTTTTTTTCTTTCTCCAGTGTCAGTGTTGATCAAATATTTCCAGTCTGCAGTTGGTTGAATCCACCAATGCAGAACCCATGGAAACAGAGATCTGACTGTATTGGACCTTGAATCATTTAGGTTATCTCCAGAACAATCCATGTAGCCTCCTGTATCTTTGTCCATGAATGACCTAAGGCCAAAGGCTGACTTTGACCTCAAGGTGAGTGCCTGAAGGCATCAGGTAATCACAGCCCTCTGGGGTCACACTTGTTTAATACCTCTCAATGGTGCCAAATACTGCAGACAATAGAATGCAATCTCCCAATTTCCCTTTTTGACTGGGACTTTATCTTACTAACCTCAGTTAAGGTCACTTTCCTCTTCTCCTTTCTCACTAAACTCAACCACCCCACTTTTCTTCAGCCTCTGGTCTAACTCTCTTCTGCCCCTCTCCTCTGCCTTTGCCTTCAAGGTCCTTTAGCCTGGAGTGTTTCCAAGACTCCTTCAGTGATTGGCTGCCTCTTTCTCTTTGAGTTTGTTGCAATTTGACAGTAACTGTCAAGATGTAAGATATCTGCCCATGAGCCCATATGAAGAAATATTCATATAGTACTCCATAACATTAAAAGGATGCTTATTGCAGCATTTTTTATTTTTTATTTTTACACAGAGTCTTGCTCTGTCACCCAGGCTGGAATGGAATGGTGTGGTCATAGCTCACTGCAGCCTTGAACTCTTGTACTCAAGTGATCCTTTCACCTTAGCCTCCCTGGTAGCTGGAACTATAGGCGTGCCACCACTTCTCACTAATTTTTTATTTATTTCCATTTTTTATAGAGATGGGTCTAACTATGTTGCCCATGCTGGTCTCTAACACTTGGCCTCAAGAAATCCTCCTGCCTTGGCTTCCCAAAGCACTGGGATCACAGACATGAGCCACCACACCGGGCTCAGCTTTTTTTTTTTTTTTTTTTTTTTTTTTTTGAGACAGGGTCTTGCCCTGTTGCACAGGCTGAAGTGCAGTGACACAATCATGGCTCATTGCAGCCTTGATTTTCCAAGGCTCCAGCAATCTTCCGGCCTCAGCCTTCTGTGTAGCTGGGACCACAGGTATGTGCCACCACATCCAGATGATTTTTAGATTTTTTTGTAGACATGGTGCGGGGAGCGGGGGTCTGACCATGTTGCTCAGGCTGATCTTGAACTCCTGGGCTCAAGTGATTCTCCTGCCTTGGCCTCCCAAAGTCCTTGGATTACAGGTGAAAGCCACCATATCGGCTTTTTTTTTTTTTTTTTTTAATAGATAAGGTGTTTCACAATGTTGCCCAGGCTTGTCCCAAATTCCGAGGCTCAAGCTATCCTCTTGCCTCCACCTTCCAAAGTGCTGGGATTATAGGCATGAGCCACCACACCCAGCCTCGCCATTTTTTAAGAGCAAAAAAAATGTTAAGAATGTAAATACCCTTCAAGAAAGGGATGGTAAAATGGTTGTACATACGCAGCCATTAAAAAGAATGAAGTAGATCAGGAAGTCCCGGCATGGGTAGAAGTCCATGGTACTGAATATTGCATATAAAAGAAGAAAATCACAGCACATATAGAGTGTGTAGTCCTATTCATGTAAATACAACAAAGCCACCATGCCTGTGAAAGAACATTTTTTGTTTCCTCTACTTATTCCTATTTTGTGTGAGCATTTTACAACAACTGTGTGTCTATGAAATAATATAAATTTGAGGTAAATTTGAAGGCAAGGAGCTATCTGGAAATTGGTGTCATGCTAGGGAAATACAATCTTCCAAAGAGATACCAAAAGTCTGAAGCAACCTCCCTGGCACCTGCCTTGAGCTAAGCAGGTAAGATGTGACCCATTGCCTTGGTGCTGGCATTGTCAGTTAGATGCTTATTGTCCATGGCCAGGCACAGTGGCTCATGCCTATAATCCCAGCACTTTGAAAGGCTGAGGTGGGTGGATCACTTGAGGCCAGGAGTTTGAGACCAGCCTGGTCAACATGGTGAAACCCTCTCTCTACTAAAAATACAAAAAATTAACGGGGGGTGGTGGTGAGCACCTATAATCCCAGCTACTTGGGAGGCTGAAGGAGGGTGAGGCAGGAGAACCGCTTGAGCCCAGGAGGCAGAGGTTGCCAAGTGAGCTGGGGTCGTGCCACCGTACTCCAGCCTAGGTGACAGAGTGAGACTGTTTCAAAAAAAAAAAAAAGGTGCTTATTATCCAGACCAGGATCACATGTTTTGACCTAAAGTTGTTAGATGGTGGGCAGGCACAGTGGCTCATGCCTGTAATCTCAGCACTTTGGGAGGCTGAGGTGGGCAGACCATCTGAGATCAGAAGTTCAAGACCAGCCTGACCAACAAGGTGAAACCATGTCTCTACTGAAAATACAAAATTAGCCAGGCATGGTGACACATGCCTATAATCCCAGCTACTTGGGAGGCTGAGGCAGGAGAATAACTTGAACTCGGGAAGTGGAGGTTGCAGTGAGCCGAGATCACACCATTGCACTCCAGCCTGGGCAACAAGAGTGAAAATCCATCTCAAAAAAAAAAAAAAACTGTTGGATGGCACAGGCTGGGCCACCATGGGCATGGATGTTATCATGGTTAGTGCATTAGGCCATCCTTGCATTGTTATAAAGAAATACCTGAAGCTAGGTAATTTGTAACGAAAAGAATAATTGGCTCATAGTCTAGATGCATTATGCCAGCATCCATTTCTGGTGAAGGCCTCAGGAAGCTTACTTCCTGAAGTATTATGTTGGTGCAAAAGTAATTGCTGTTTTTGCCATTACTTTTAATATCAATAAAAGTATTACTTTTGCACCAACCTAGTAAGTACTTACTGGCTGAAGGTGAAGTGGGGAGCAAGTGTCTCACATGATAACAGCAGGAGCAAGAGAGAGAAGAGGGTGGAGAGAGAAAGAGTAGAGAGGAAGAGAGGGAGGCTCTGCACACTTTTAAACAACCAGATCTCAAGAGAACTCACTGTCTCAAGGACAACACCAAAGGGATGGCACTAAATCATTCATGAGAAATGTCCACATGGTGCAATCACCTCCCACCAGGCCCCACCTCCAACATTGGGAATAACAATTCAACATGAGGTTTAGCAAGGACTACATCCAAACCCTACAATTAGAAATGGTTCATTTCGGGCCAGGCATGGTGGCTCACACCTGTTATCCCAGCACTTTGGGAAGCCGAGGCAGGTGGATCACCTGAGGTCAGGAGTTCAAGACCAGCCTGATCAATATGGAGAAACCCCGTCTCTACTAAAAATACAAAAATTAGCCAGGCATGGTGGCACACCTGTAGTCCCAGCTACTCAGGAGTGCTGAGATGGGAGAATCACTTGAACCTAGGAAGCAGAGGTTGCAGTGAGCCAAGATTGCACCGTCACACTCCAGCCTGGGCGACAAAGTGAGACTGTGTCTTAAAAAAAAAAAAGAAAGAAAAAGAAATGGTTCATTTCTTCTTGGCGGGGAGTCCCAGCCAAGGCAAAACTTGTTTTCCTTCCCTGGGGCAAGAAAGGGAAATGGGGAGAGTAGCAGGGGCTGGAAGATGAGAAAATAGAAGTGGAAGAATAAATGAATCAGGAGAATAAAGAAGAGAGGAGAGGAACAAAGGGGAGCAGATGGGAGAAGAGAGAAGGGAACGAGATGGGACAGGGAAGAGCAGAGCAGAGAAGGTAGGAGAGAAAATATGAAGGCAAGGGAAGGGAAAGAAAAGGAGGAAATGGGGGAGAGGAGGAGAGGAGAGGAATTCTAATCACAGGAATTTAGGTTAAAGCGGGCATTTGAGAAAGAGGAAGGAAAGAAAGAGAAAGAAGGAAAGAAAAGAAAGAGAAAAAGAAAGGAAGAGAGAAAAAGAATGAAAACTCAATCTGATGGTGACTACTATTTTAATTTCTAAGCCAAGTAGAAGAAGATAAATATACACTATAGGTTGTTTCTGAACAGCTGATAATTGGGAATGCTTTGTTTTCCCACCTCTGCCAGTCTAAATAAACCAAGGTGTCTACTGCTGCATAACAAATTACCCAAAACTTAGTAGCTTAAAACAACAAACATGTATTATCTCACATAGTTTCTAAGAGTCAGGAATCCAAGGGTTGCTTAGCTAGTAATTCTGGCTCAAAGTTTCTCATGAGTTTGAAATCAAGATACAGCCAGGGCTACAGTCATCTGAAGGCTTGACTGGGGCTGGAGAATCAGATGGTTCATCCATGCTTACTACAGGCCTCAGCTCTTTGCCAGCCTCTCCATAGGGCTGCTTGAGTATCCTCATGACATGGCAGTAGAATTCCCCCAGAAGGAGTGACCCAAGAGAGCAAGATAGAAGCCACAATGTATTTTATGACTTAGCCTTGGAAGTCACAGACCATCACTTCTACCCTGTTCAATGGGCCACACCCACTTTTGATACAGTGTGGAAGGCAGCTACAGAACAACATGAATATCAGAATGTGAGGATCATTCAAGGCCATTTTGGAGGCTGGTAATCATACAAGGCAGAAGAAAAGTTTTTTTGTTTTTTTTTTTGAGACAGAGTCTTACTGCTCACTGTCACCTAGGCTGGAGTATAGTGGCACAATCATGGCTGACTGCAGCCTCAACCTCCTGGGTTCAAGTGATCTCCCCACCTCAGCCTTCCAGATAATTTGGACTATAGACACTCACCACCATGCCTAGCTAATTTTATTTTATTTTAGTAGAAACAAAATCTCGATAATGTTGCATAGGCTGGTCTCGAACTCCTGGGCTCAAGCGATCCTCTTACCTCAGCCTCCCAAAGTTTGGGATTACAAACATGAGCCACCTCACCTGGTCTAACAGACAAATTTCTGATGAGCAGTCTCTTCTCTAGCTGTTTACAATGACTCAAGAACTAGTCCTGTCAAATCTCTCTGGGATGCTTCTCACTCAGCAGATTCTCTTTCAGTTATATTCTCTGGAAATATGTGTACTAATGGAAGAGAATATCCCTAAAAGCATTGCTCCTGGACAAAAAATATTTGATAGCCCAAACACCATTCAGCAATTGACCACATAAGTTGTGCTATATTTATATGACATAATATTCCAACTATAAACCCACTATCATGATTAACCCACTATGGCCATATGCAACAACCTAGATGAATCTCACAATGTTGAACAAAAGAAGCCAGACCAATGTACACTGTATTAATTCCCATTTAGATAAAGCTTAAAACACTCAAAACTAAACTAAAATGTTAGGGCCGCCTACTTAGGTGGTAAAACTATAAAGAAGACAATGAACTTAGCATGAAACTCAGGAGAGTGACTTCTTTTTGGGATGATGAAAGACATTGCAATCAGGAAGGGAGCAGGAGGAGACTTCTGACAAAGTTCTGTTTCTTTGCCTGAGTGCTGATTACAAGTGTTTCCTTTTTTAAATACCTTAAGCCATAGATTTACGTGTTAGGCACTTTTCTGTATATGTATCATTTCACAATAAAAGGGCTTTAAAAAAAATCTTAATTCTCCAAGATCTTGTTTTGGAAAACAATCAACAATGATGATAATAATAATCAGCCTATAATGTGCACATAGTCCCCATCCCTCTGGGGATTTACAGCGAGTAGGGAGAAGCTTGTAGCCTCAAATAAGTGACATGCACTGAACCCTGACCCCTGGTGCCCACCGCTGCAGAGCCTCACGTTTGGACGCTGGGAACTGAATCCCTATTGTGGTGACCTCTGAGCTTCTCCTTCCAGAAACCTTGGTCCTGGAGGAATTTCAGTCTGGTACTGCCATCATGGGTTTCCCCCATCACCCGTCCTTCTTTGCCTGCTCCCCCGCACCCCTTCTAATCTTAGCTTTTTCTGAATTTCTTTTGTTAAGCTGACAGAAGCCATAATTGAGCCCCCTGACAAGAGCTGGACTGTGCTTTTCTCTCTCTTTTCCTTTTTTACAATCTACAATGAGCCTTCCAAGTTCATTACCGCAGATGGTCCTGGTCAGGACCTAGGGCCCGATGGGAGAAGCTTATTATCCAGCCTCGGGGACAGTGAGAACTGGCTGGCAGCCGCAGTCATTCTGAAGCAGTCATGTCCAATTAGAAGAAACATTAGGCACTTTCCTTCTGGAGCCCCATTAACAAATTAGTCCTACCACAAACTGAGAGAGACTGGATGGGACCAAATACCTTTTGACCACTGGATAATTTGATAATTTGGAGAAGAAACAGTGCAGAACACTGCTGTGTGTGTGTGTGCGCGTGTGTGTGTGTCTGTGTGTACGTGTTGGAGGTAGGAGGTAGCAGGTGGTTTGGGAGGAGGATTTGACACCGTATGCCTGTGCCACCCAGAAATGAAACCTTTCTAACTCTAAGCCATGCCTGTTACTGGGTTAAAATGGTCAGGGATTTGGCAAGAATGGCTGTCTTTTCTGTGGTCAGTATTTCATCCGTGCTGGACTTGCTGGGTTGGAGAAGCTGGCACTATGTCTTTAGGAATTTTTGTTAAGTTTTAGTTCCAGGAAGTTTGTGGAAGGTGGGTTGGGGAATCCCATGCCCCATGTACCTGCTGTGATACAATAATCTTAATTCACTGTTTTAAAATTATGTTGGGTTTTCAAAATATTGGTTGTAAATGGCTTGCTTAGGAAAAGTACTAATTAGACCTCTGAAATTTTTTAAATTCCAAAGTCTGAACCACAAATAAGTTTTTGTTGCTAAGGAAACCACTGCATTCAAATTACCATTGCAAATTTAAATTGCCATTTTAGGTTCATTTGCAATAGAGCAAAGCTTGGAGCAACTCCTCTAAAAGGGAGAGAGAGAAAGGAAGATGAGGTAGAGAGGAAAGAATGTTACTGGTGAGAACATGATGCCTACTTTTGATTGATGGCTGAAGAACTAAGAAAATCTAGAAGCAGAGAACTGCAGAGAAGGCCCGTATGATCTCTCATTTCATAACAGGTTATCAATCCTGAAGTCTCACGTTAGAAAGATTCTTAGAGATTTTCTGCCAACTCCTATTCAGTGCAGGAGTGTTCTTTTTATTTACTATTGATCTTACACATATAAACAAATAATAGGATAATCTTATAAATAAACAACTTCATGCAATATGTTCAACAACCTAGATAAAATGGACAGGTTACTTCAAAACCATATATATATATATTTTTTAATAGAGACGGGGTTTCACCATGTTGGCCAGGATGGTCTCGATCTTTTGACTTTGTGATCCGCACACCTTGGCCTCCCGAAGTACTGGGATTACAGGTGTGAGCCACCATGCCCAGCCTCCAAAACCATAATTTATCTAATCTGTCATGAGATTAGATTGAAAATAAGAAAAACTTAAAAAAAATTAAAAATTAAAAAAAAGAGCCGGGCGCGGTGGCTCACGCCTGTAATTCCAGCACTTTGGGAGGCCGAGGCGGGGGGATCACAAGGTCAAGAGATCGAGACCATCCTGGTCAACATGGTGAAACCCAGTCTCTACTAAAAATACAAAAAATTAGCTGGGCATGGTGGCAAGTGCCTGTAATCCCAGCTACTCAGGAAGCTGAGGCAGGAGAGTTGCCTGAACACAGGAGGCGGAGGTTGTGGTGAGCCGAGATCGCGCCATTGCACTCCAGCCTGGGTAACAAGAGCGAAACTCCATCTCAAAAAAAAAGAAGAAAAATTATATATAAAAAAAAAACAAGAATAAAGTAATTTACCAAAATGGACCCAAGAAGAAATTTTAAAATCTAAATAGCTTCATATCTATTAAATATGTTGAATTATTATTTATTTTTATTTATTTATTTTTATTTTTTGTAGAGGCGGGGTTTCTCCATGTTGGTCAGGCTGGTCTCAAACTCCCAACCTCAGATGATCCGCCCACCTAGGCCTCTCAAAGTGCTGAGACTACAGGTGTGAGCCACCACGCTCAGCCTATTATTATTATTTTTTGAGACAGAGTCTCACTCTGTCACCCAGGCTGGAGTGCAGTGGCATGATCTTGGCTCACTGCAGCCTCCGCCTCCCAGGTTCAAGCAATTCTCCTGCCTCAGCTTCCCAAGTAGCTGGGATTACAGGCACCTGCCACCATGCCCAGCTAATTTTTGTATTTTTAGTAGAGATGGTGTTTCACCATGTTGACCAGGATGGTCTCGATCTCTTGACCTCGTGATCCACCCACCTCAGCCTCCCAAAGTGCTGGGGTTACAGGCGTGAGCCACCGCGCCCGGCAAGAAAGTTATTTTTAAAAAGCAGTGCTGACTGGGCACGGTGGCTCAAGTCGGTAATCCTAGCACTTTGGGAGGCTGAGGTGGGCAGATCACGAGGTGAGCAGTTTGAGATCAGCCTGGCCAACATGGTGAAACCCCACCTCTACTAAAGATAACAAAAAAATTAGCCAGGCGTGGTGGTGCTCATTTGTAATCCCAGCTACTCGGAAGGTTGAGGCAGGAGAATTGCTTGAACCCAGGAGGCGGATGTTGCATTGAGCCAACAACATCGAGCCATTGCACTCCAGCCTGGGCAACAGGGCGAGACTCTGTCTCAAAAAAAAAAAAAAAAAAGCAGTGTTGAAACTGTATATCTTTTAAGGAAAAAAATTTAATCCCAGCTCAATCTCACTCCACATGCAATTTTATTTTTGTTTTGTTTTTTGTTTTAGATGGATTTGCCTGGGATTACAGGCAGCTAATTTTTGTATTTTTAATAGAGATGGGGTTTTGCCATGTTGTCCAGGCTGGTCTTGAACTCCTTACCTTGAGATCCACCCACCTCAGCCTCCCAAAGTGCTGGGTTTACAGGCATGAGCCACCACGCCTGGCTTCCACATATAAAATTAATTTGAAATTAATCACAGACAAAACATAAAAACCCAAACCAGAAAGCTTCCAGAAACAAAACACAACAGAAAAACAATTTTGAAGTTATCAAAGATTTCTTGAACAGGGCACAAAAAATGTTAAAGAAGAAATAAATAAATTTGACTTCACAGATACTTCTATTCTCCAAAGATAATAAAAGGGCAAGCTACAGACTGAGGGAAGATAGTCACAATGCGCATTTGTAGCAAATGTCTTGAATCACAATAAAAAATAATTCAAACTGGGTGAGGTGGCCCACGCCTGTAATCCCAGCACTTTGGGAGGCCGAGTTGGGAGGTCAGGAGTTTGAGACCAGCCTGACAAACATGGTGAAACCCTGTCTCTACTGAAAATACAAAAATTAGCCAGGTGTGGTGGGCGCCTGCAATCCCAGCAACTTGGGAGGCTGAGGCAGGTGAATCCCTTGAACCTGGGAGGCTGAGGTTGCAATGAGCCAAGACTGTGCTATTGCACTCCATCTGGGTGACAAGAGCAAAACTCTGTCTCGAAAATAAATAAATTAATTAATTAATAATAACAATAATAGTGGAGCACAGTGGCTCATGCCTGTAATCCCAGCACTTTGGGAGGCCGAGACAGGTGGATCACAAGGTCAGGAGTTCAAGACCAGCCTGGCCAAGATGGTGAAACCCCATGTCAACTAAAAACTACAAAAATTAGCTGGGTGTGGTGGCAGGCACCTATAATCTGAGCTACTTGGGAAGCTAAGGCAGGAGAATCGCTTGAACCTGGGCAGCAGAGGTTGCAGTGAGCTGAGCTCGAGCCGCTGCACTCCAGCCTGGACAACAGAATAAGACTCTGTCTCAAACAAACAAATAATAATAATAATTCATACAATAATAATAATAATTCATACAAATTAATATAGGAAAACCAACCCATTTTTTTGAGATTAGGTCTTGCTATATTGCCCAGGCTGTTTTCGAACTCTTGAGCTCAAGTGATTCTCTCGCGCTGCAAGTGATCCGCTCAGGCTGGAGTGCAGTAGCTGTAGCCTCAACCTCCAGGGCTCAAGGGATCCTCCCACCTCAGCCTCCCAAGTAGCTGTGGAGGCGAGAGGATCACTTGAGCTTGTGGGGAAATTATATATGTGATTTGCACACATATGATCCCTTTAGTATTCCCAACCACCCCATGAGGTATCTGCTTGTATTCTCGTCCTGGGGACAAAGAGAATGAGATTCAAAAATATTCAAAGAATTTCTCAAAAATCCCTCCCAAAGTACTGAGATTACAGGTGTGAGCCACCATGCCTGGCCATGTTTTGGAAACTTAATCCCTAACGCAACAGTGTTGAGAGGTAGGGCCTTTGGGGAGGTGTTCAGATCAGGAGGGCTCTGCTTTCATGAGTGGATTAACACTATTATAAAAGGGCTTAATGGAAGAAATTGGACCCTTTTTTTCCCCTTCCACCTTCCACCATGTGAGGACCCAGTTTTCCTCCCTTCTGGAAGATGCGATGTTCAAGGCTCCATCTTGGAAGCAGAGAGTAGCCCTCACCAGATGCTGACGCCTTGATCATGGACTTTCCAGCCTCCAGAACTCTGAGAAATAAATTTCTGTTTTTTATAAGTTACCCAGTCTAGCATTCTAATATTATAGTAGCAAAAACAGACTAAAACAGTAGCTTTATTCATAATAGCTGAGAACTGGAAATCAACCAAACGTTCATCAATGGGGGACTAGATAAAGAAACTGAAGTACATCTACATAGTGGAATATTACTCAGCAAGAAAAAACAATGAATTATTGATATCTCCAAGAACACAGATGAATCTCACAATTATCATGCTGAGTGAAAGAAACTAGACAAAAAGACTACTGTGTATTTCATTTATGTGAAGTTCTATAGCAAGTAAAACTGATCTATGGTGACAGAAATAAAATCTGTGATGAGCTGGATGAACAGTCACCACAAAGGGGCAGGAGGGAGTTCTATGAGGTGAAGAAAGTGTTCTACATCTTGACTGGGTGGTGGGTAAATGGCTGTATAAGTACCGAAACATAGCCAAATGACTATCGAAACGGGCTCATTTTCTGTACATTATTATACCTCAATCAAGGTTTTGTTTGTTTGTTTATTTTTTGAGATGGAGTCTTGCTCTGTTACCCAGGCTGGAGTGCAATGGCACAATCTTGGCTCCCTATAACCTCCACCCCTGGGTTCAAGCAATTCTCCTGCCTCAGCCTCCCGAGTAGCTGGGATTATAAACGCCCACCACCACGCCTGGCTACTTTTGTATTTTTAGTAGAGACAGCATCTCACCATGTTGGTCAGGCTGATCTGGAACTCCTGACCTCAGGTGATCCACCTGCCTCAGCCTCCCAAAGTGCTGGGATTACAGGCGAGAGCCACCATGCCCGCCCTTCACATTTTATTTATTTATCTTTACATGGGTGGGACAAGATTAGAAAGAGGTGTGAAGATTGAAGAGGAGCTTGGGTGTATCCTGCAGCCAATAAGAAACCACCATAGTTGCTTACCAGAAAGTGATAGGATGAAATTAATCAGAATCATTTTAATTCACCAAATAGCTGTCGGGGCAAGGCATTGTGTTAGCGCAGCAATTCTGATAGAAATAATACAAATAAAAGTCATTTATTCTTGTTATGTTTTACCTGTTCCACAACCAATGCACTTCCAAGTACACTGAGTAGACTGGACATCACCCCCAAACAACCTGCTAAGGTAGGAGAAAGATTTCTAAATCCCTTTTATATAGGAGATGACCGATGCTCAGATTGGCAAGCGAGGAAGTGAGGACTAGACATTCAGATTACAAATTCAACACTTTTTTGTAATTTACACTTGCACAGTATAGTTTAACAACCTACAAATGATTTCTACATACATAACCCCTTTAAAATTTCCAACCACCCCTCGAGGTATCGGCTTGTATCCTCATCCTGAGGACAAAGAAAGTGAGATTCAAAAAAGTTTGAAGAATTTCTCAAGAACCTAGAGCTAGTCAAGTTCAGAGACTAGTACTGGGACCTGGCTTTTCTGATTCCACATCTAACCTGGCTCCACCTCACGGCCTCTCTGAGTCCTTGTTCTACAGATAAGAGCTTTGCCAGGCTCAGAGCCACAGCTTCTGTGTGAGCCATCCCTGCTGAAGCTCTTCACAGCCCACTCAGACCTAAAGACAGCCACTGTGGCCAGACTTGGGTCACTTGACTTCTTCCACTCTTTGCTCTCTTTTTTTGAGACAGGGGTCTCACTCTGTGGCTCAGGCTGGAGTGTAGTAGCTGCAGCCTCAACCTCCAGGGATCAAGGGATCCTCCCACCTCAGCTTCCCAGGTGGCTGGGACCACAAACACATACCACCATGCCCAGCTAATTTGGTTTTTGTTTTTGTTGTTTTGTAGAAAGGGAGTCTCATTATGTTGGCCAAGATGGTGTTGACTCCAGATATCAAGTGATCCATCCGCCTCCACCTCTCACAGTGCTGGGATTACAGACGTGAGCCACAGCATCCGGCCTACTCCTTCCACTCTTAAAACTGTCACAAAAGACTTGGTGTGTTCTTACCACCAAAAAAAAAAAAAGCAAATATGATTGGTGATGGATATGCTAATTAGCTTGATTATGGTGATCATTTCACAATGTATACATATATAAAAACATCACATTGTACATCTAAAATATATACAATATTTATTTTCCAATTATGCCTCAATAAAGCTGAAAACAAAATCATTTAATACGAAAGAACTTTTTGGGCCAGGCACAGTAGCTCATGTCTGTAATCCCAGGACTTTGGGAGGCCTAGGCAGATGGATTGCCTGAGTCCCAGGAGTTTGAGACCAGCCTGGACAACATGGCGAAACTACATCTCTACAAAAAATACAAAAATTACCTGGACATGGTAGCTTTCATCTGTAGTCTCAGCTACTCAGGAGGCTGAGGTGGGAGGATCTCCTAAGCCCAGGAGATCGAGGCTGCAGTGAGCCGAGATTGTGCCACTGAACTACAGCCTGGGTGACACAGTGATACCCTGTATCAAAAGAAAAGAAAAGAAAAAAAGTAAAGAAAAGAAAGCTGGGTGCAGTGGCTCATGCCTGTAATCCCAGCACTTTGGGAGGCTGAGGTGGGCAGATCACCTGAGGTCAGGAGTTTGAGACCAGCCCGACCAACTTGAGCTTTAGTAGAGAAATCCCATCTCTACTGAAAATACAAAAAAATTAGCTGGGCATGGTGCATCCCTGTAATCCCAGCTACTCAGGAGGCTGAGGCAGTAGAATCCCTTGAACCTGGGAGGCAGAGGTTGCGGTGAGCTGAGATTGCACCATTGCACTCCAACCTGGGCAACAAAAACAAAACTCCGTCTCAGAAAAAAACAAAAAAGGAATAGAAAGAAGGAAGGAAGGAAGGAGGGAAGAAAGGAAGGAAGGAAGAAAGAGAGAAAAAGAAAGGACTTTTCCTTTCTGGCTTAGACTAGGTTTTATTCATCTCAGTTTCCCTTCTCTCTCTCTCTCATTACTTCAAATCTTTATTTATTTATTTTGATGGAATGCCCCTTGAATTTGCATGTCATCCTGGTGCAGAGGCCATGCTCATTTTCTCTGCATTGTTCTAATTTGTAGTATACGTGCTGTGGAACCTAGCCTAAATCTTCATTGGTTTTTAAAAATTATTATAAAAGTGTACATTCTTATTGTAGAAACCAAACCAAAGTAATATAAACATTTATGACTTAGATTTGGGGGGAATGGTAAATGCCTCAAATTTCAATAGGGAGTCATTTACAATGGAAACAAATTACATGACACTGCTGTAAGAAGTGTTGTGGTTGTTGAAAAAGTGACACCCTGCCTGCTTAACTTGTCTCTATCATCACTGGACCCCTCTGAAGCCATGTGAGTTTGCAACCCCTTCTGGATGCTCAGTGCTCATCCTTGGACTGATTACTCCCCTCATCGGGGTGGGGAAAAATCCAGCTAATATTTACTGGTCCTTGCTATGAACTAAGTGTCTTTTCACGTATTTTGTCATCAGACATAATACAAGATAAGGCATTGCTCTCTCTATTTTCCAGATAAGGGCGTGGGGAGTTGAAGCTCAAGGTCACATAGTGCAAGGTCAACACTAGTGAATACAGGACTCTAGCTAAACGTAGAAATTTAATTCTGAACCCTGTGCATTTAACTCTAGACTGTACTGCCTCCCTAAAGAGACCCAAACCATGCTTTATAGCTACATTGAAGGATAAAGGCAGGAGGCAGGTCCAGCAGAGGGTCTAACATCCATGCAAACCTCCCTGGAGAGCTTAGGGATTCTTGGCTTCAGATGGAATAAGTCCTGAATGGGCGCCTTTCAGATTGTGTGATGAGCCAAGGGAAAGATATTTGGGGGTACGGGACGGGACAATAGAAAAGCAAAGTCTGCTTAGCACCCTCCATGTTGATGATTTCTGTTTTTAGAGTCATCAAGTTTCATTTCCTTCCTTCCTTCCTCCCTCCCTTTCTTCCTTTCTTCCTTCTCAATCTCTCCCTTTTCATCCAACTGAAACCTGTGGGAAATGCTGATATCTTCCTGAGCTGAAACCTTTTAAAAATTTTTTAATCTGATTTCAGAGAGGCATGTGTTGATCCCTCCATTGTCTATGATGGAACAAAATATCAGACCTGTAATTATCTCTTCTCCTGGCAGGCCTTAAGATAAAACAGACAGGAAGACCTGAGCGGATTCTTCTCAGATGCCACCTCTTAGCACTGGGCTTTGCGAGCCTGTTATTTGGGGCGCTGCAGAAGGCAAGGCCCTATCCCGCCAAGGATCAATGGGAAAATAAGCAGTTGCTTGCGAATAGACTGCGGTCTCCTGCAGTTGTCATGCCTCCTTGGTAATGGCTATTTATCCCCACTTAATTGCTACCTGGGTTCCCCTCATTCTGTGCTGGCTGGCACTTCCCACCCCTGCCACCCTGGGCAAACTCAGGGCAGCCTGCAGAGGTGAGGCATGCCCGCCTGCCAGCCCCTTCACAGAAGCAGAGGATGCTGGTGACCTCAGCAAGTCTGACAGCGGTGACACCACCCTTTACTGCCTCTCTACTGGGTGACGTTACCTTGATCATCAATGCCTCATGACAACTGTACTGGCTCAGCCCTGGGATCTTCTTGCCTGCCATGCTAAGTGTCCACGTGGTTTGTGGGTAGACCTGAGTGATGGCACTTCTATTTGACAACAAACAGTCTGAAGCAGAAAAAAATAAAAATAAAAAAAGTGTGTTCCTGGAAAGTGGAAGAGCCCAGAGAACTTCAGAGAAAGGGTATCTAAGCCCATCCATGTCTGGATATCTTGTTATGTGATATGACAAATGGATAACCTTAAAATAAGAGAAAGAAACACATTAGTACCTAAGTAAAAATCCCACACAAAATATAGTAAGACAAACCACACATTATAGCATGAGTAAACTTGACAAATATAAACTAGCTTGAACTTGGAAAATCAAATCCTGTAATTTATAATCATCAAGAAGAGACAACTCACAGAATGGGAGAAAATATTTGTATATTGTCTATCAGACAGTGCCATAGTATCCAAAATATATAAAGAACAATGACAGCTGAACAACAGAAAAACAATGCTAGCCTGACAAAGGCACGGCAACAACAAAAAAAGATAATTCAATTTACAGATTTGAACAGACATTTCTACAAAGAAAATATACAAAGGGACGGAGCATAGTGGCTCACACTTGTAATTCCAGTACTTCAGGAGGCTGAGGACGGAGGAATCTTTGAGGCCATGAGTTTGAGACCAGCCTGGGCAACGTAGCAAGACCTAATCTTTTATTTTTATTTTTATTTTTTTAAAGATGGGATTTCACCATGATGGCCAGGCTGGTCTTGAACTCCTGACCTCAGGTGATCCACCCACCTTGACCTCCCAAAGTGCTAGGATTACAGGCGTGAGCCACCGCGCCCGGCCGAGACCTCATCTTTACTAAAAGAAAAAAAATTAGCTGGGCATCGTGCCTGGTGCCAGTAGTTCCAGCTACTTGGGAGGCTGAGGTGGGATGATGGCTTGAGCTCAGGAATTCGAGGCTGCAGTGGGCTGTGATTGAGCCACTGTACTCCAGCCTGAGCAACAGAACAAGACTCTGTCTCAAAAAATAAATTAAATAAATAAATAATGAAAATGGCCAATAAGCACATGAAACAATATCCAACGCAATCACTGAGAAAATGCAAATCAAAATTACAATGGGATACCATTTCACATGCACCAAGGTGGCTATAATCAGACATATAGACAATGATAAGTATAGACAAGGAAAAATCAGAACCTCATACATTGCTGCTGAGAATGTAAAATGGTGCAGTCACTTACATGCTGGGAAAAGTATAGCATTGCCTCAAAAGTCAAACATAGAATTACTATACAATCTTATGCATAGAATTGATCAGCACTACTCTTAGTTCATGAGAACTGAAAACCTTATGTCCACACAAAAGCTTGAACATGAATATTTGTAGTGCATTATTTATAATAGCCAGCAAGTGGAAACAGTCCAAATGTCTATCATCAGATGAGTGGATAAATAAAATGTAGTGCGAGTTGAGTATTCCAAATCTGAAAATCTGAAATATAAAATCTGAAATTTTTTGAGCACTGACATGATGCTCAAAGGAAATGTTGTTTGGAACATTTAGAATTTTGGATTTTTGGAGTTGGGATGCTCAACTGGTAAGTATAATGCAAATATTCCTAATTTTTTTTTTTGAGACAGAGTTTCACTTTTGTTGCCCAAGCTGGAGTGCAATGGCGTGATCTCGGCTCACTGCAACCTCTACCTCCCGAGTTCAAGCAATTCTCTTGCCTCAGCCTCCCAAGTAGCTGGGATTACAGGCATACACCACCACACCTGACTAATTTTGTATTTTTAGTAGAGACAGGGTTTCTCCTTGTTGGTCAGGCTGGTCTCGAACTCCCAACCTCAGGTGATCCACCCACCTCGGCCTCCCAAAGTGCTGGGATTACAGGCGTGAGCCACCACATCCAGCCCAGATTTTTAAAAAATCCCAAATTTGAAACATTTCTGGTCCCAAGCATTTTGAATAAAGGCTACTCAACCTGTATATTTATACAATGGAATATTATGGAGTCATGAAAACGAATTTGGTATGATACATACTACACTGTGGATGAGCCTTAAAAACATTATGCCACAGGTGGGCATGTTGGCTCAAGCCTATAATCCCAGCACTTTGGGAGGCCAAAGCAGGTAGATCATTTGAGATCAGGAGTTCACGACCAGCATGGCCAACATGGTGAAACCCTGTCTCTACTGAAAACACAAAAATTCGCCAGGCATGGTGGTGCATGCCTGTAATCCCAGCTACTTGAGGCTAGAGCATGAGAATCTCTTGATCCCGGCAGGTGCAGGTGCCAGTGAGCCAAGATCGCCTGAGCAACAAAGTAAGACTCTTGTCTCAAAACAAAACAAAACAAAACAAAACAAATTATGCTAAGTGAAAGAAGCCAGTTGCAAAAGGCCAACAGTGTATGACTCCATTTACATTCATGTGAAATGTCCAGAATAGGCAAATCCATGGAGACAGAAAATACATTAGTGATTGCCAGGGGCTGGGGGAGGAAGAAATGGGGAGTGACTGCTGATGAGTATGAGGATTTTGGGGGGTTGATGAAAGGTTCTCAAATGAGACAGTAGTTGATTGCACAACTTTATGAATGCACTAAAAGCCACCAAGTAGTACACTTCTAAAGCATGACTTTTATGGTATGCAAACTACATATCAATTTTTTTAAGTCTAAGGCACAGTTCTCAATCTCAAATGGCTGACACTCTTCAGTGTTCAAACATTGCTGTTTGACATCATCTTTTTTTATTTTTAAATTTTTTTAGCCACCCCCCTCGACATCATCTAATTATCAATAATTTATGTTTTTATTTTCTGAGGTGACCACAAATCACATGTTTTTTTTTTTTAATTTTAAGATGGAGTTTCACCATGTTGGTCAGGCTGGTCTTGAACTCCCGACCTCAGGAGATCCGCCTGCCTTGGCCTCCAAAGTGCTTGGATTACAGGTGTAAGCCACCGCGCCCGGCCAATCACATGATTCTTAATGAATTAATTGATTCATGACCTCTTAAAAGACAAAAATGGAAAGAAGTTCAGAAAATAAATGGCACTAATTATTCAAATTTTAATTAATAAGAATATAAAACATTTTTCCTAAGCAACAAGGCAAATAATAGTCATATTGGTAGACCTGGAGACACCTGTATTCGATGATGTGAGAAGTGACTTTAGGGCTCAAACATGACACAAAAACGCTCATGGTTTTATTTGTTCACTTATCCATCTCTCAAACCACTACTGGTTGTTAGTATGTGCTGGGCCCTGGGGAGAGACTGTGATTTTCCTCAAGGACCTCAGTGTTTAAGGTAAGAGGTAAACCTGTGACCAAATCCTTGTGGTGCTGATGATAATGTGCTAGAAGGGCCATCAGAACAATGTTCCAGGTCCAGCAGTAGCCTGACCCACAGTGCAATTGTTTTTATGCACAGATATACTCAAAGGGCCCAGAATCAGCCCAGCATTTGACTGTATTTCCTCTCTCACCAGCAGCATTTTCTCCAGGTATATGTTATTACCCCAAATTGTCAACTGACAGCACAATCGTGACCTCTACAATGTATTATAAATGTGAAGTAAGTAGCCAGGGACAGTGGTGCATCACCTATAGGACCCGCTACTTGAGAGGCTCAGCCCAGTAGAATTGCTTGAAGCCAGTATTTCAAGGCTGCCTTGCCCTGTACTATGATTGTGCTTGTGAATAGCCACCACACTCTAACCTGGCAACATAGCTAGATCCTGTCTTTTAAAAAATTAGCTTGGAGTGGTGGTGCACGTGTAGTCCTAGCTACTGTGGAGGCTGAGATGGGAGGATCCTTGAGCCCAGGAATTTGAGGCTGCAGTCAGCTATGATGACACCACTGCACTGCATCCTGGGTGTCAGAACAAGAGACTGCCTTAAGAAAAACAAATAAATAAAAATAAAAGTTTTAAACAAATCATCAACATATAAAAACTAGTGGCCAGGCACAGTGGCTCATGCCTGTAACCCCAGGAACTCGGGAGGCCAAAAGGGGAGAATCACTTGAGGCCAGGAGTTTGAGACCAGCCTGGGCAACATAGAAAGACCTTGTTCTCTACAAAAAAAAAAAAAAAAAAAAAAAAAAAGATTTTTTAGTTTATAAAAATAAATAAATAAATGTCTAGTTTTTTTAAAATCTGGGCTAGGCCAGGTATGGGGACTCACGCCTATAATCCCAGCACTTTGAGAGGCCACAGCAGGTGGATAACTTGAGTTACGAGTTTGAGACCAGCCTGGTCAACAGGGTGAAACCCCGTCTCTACTAAAATACAAAACTTGGCCAGATGTGGTAGCATGCACCTATAATCCCAGCTACTTGGGAGACTGAGACAGGAGAATTGCTTGAACCTGGGAGGTGGGAGGTTGCAATAAGCAGAGATTATGCCACTGCACTTCAACCTGGGTGACAGAGTGCTACTTTCTCTCAGAAAAAAAAAAAATTCTGGGTTGGGTGTGGTGGCTCACATCTGTAATCCTAGCACTTTGTGAAGTGGATTGCTTAAACCCAGGAGTTCAAGATCAGCCTGGGCAACATGCGAAACCCCGTCTCCATGAAAATACAAAAATTAGCTGGGAATGGTGGAGTATGCCTGTAGTCCTAGCTAATTGGAAGGCCCAGGAGGGAGGACCTCTTGAACTCAGGAGTTCAAAGCTGTAGTGAGTTATGATCATGCCACTGCACTCCAGCCTGGGTGACAGAGCAATATATTGTCTCTAAAATAAATAAATAAATAAATAAATAAATAAATAAATAAAATAAATGAAATATTTTTTTAAAACCTGGCAGTGCTGGACCTCTGTACTGGCATATAACTCCAAGCTAGAGTAGAATACCAGCTGTTTCCACTCAACAGATGCAAAAATGGGCCAAGACTTTTATAATCTGCCTAGGATTGATGAGCTGGGTGATGGGTTCAAGGGGCTGCATTATGCCTTCATCTCTTCTTTGCGTATATTTTTAGATGTCTATAATAACAGGTTTAAAGTAAACAAAAAATTCAGGGTATGCTTCAATTGGCCATAGTCCCCACCCTATGCTACTATAATTGAAGCAGAGTGTTGGTTACAATTCACTGGAATTGAGCTACTTTTTTCCTTAGTAGTATTAAAAGTCTACTGACGTGTTTTTCACATTTAGCCTGTTGGCCTCATTTTCCTTTTTTTTTTTTTAATTTATTATTATTATTACTTTTTTAAAAGACGGGGTTTCACCATGTTGGTCAGGCTGGTCTTGAACTCCCGACCTCAGGTGATCCACCCACCTTGGCCTCCAAAGTGCCTGGATTACAGGCGTGAGCCACCATGCCCGGCCTGGCCTCATTTTCCTTTCCTGTCAGTCTTTAAGTACACTGTCTCTAAAAGTAGTCTTAAGCAGAGGGCACAGCCTGGTGGCCAATGACCAAACTCTACCCACAGACGTGTTTTGCTTGGTCCGAAGAATGTTTTCCTTAAGAAGAATGCCACAGATGAGCATCAGTTGCTAGTTTTCCCAGTCCTCACCTCCCAATACCTTATGATCCTCTGGCCCAATACACATTTATGTTCCTTATCTTGTCTCTGTAGGCATCTGAATTTTAGAATCTAAGACAAGAGAGACAGTGACTGTATTCAGTGTTTCTACTGGTTTATGGATGGGCTCTGCTAATCTTCAAGAGTCTTCAAAGTCCTGTCTGCCATTAATCCTTTCCATTTAGGGATTGTTGTAAATATCTTCTATTTGGGGAGTTTAAAACAGCTCTTTATCTTTCTTAATTTTTGACTAAATGAGCAGCTATGTTCTGCCTAATATTGGTTATCATCATTGCCTCCATCTCTGACTATGTTTGATTATTATTATTTTATTTTATTTTTTTATTTTTTTATAAGACGGGGTTTCGCCATGTTGGTCAGGCTGGTCTTGAACTCCTGACCTCAGGTGATCCACCCGCCTCGGCCTCCCAGAGTGCTAGGATTACAGGCGTGAGCCACCGCGCCCAGCCTATGTTTGATTATTATTAAATGTGCAACACAAGTGAGTGAAAGTGAGTAACTGACTCAATGTGACCAAATATAGTTTATACTCAAGGAAATGCAGACAGTCTATAATCACTTCAAAAACTTACAAGCTTCCCAGTAGAGGGGAAAAAAATACAACACCAAATAGGTTTAAGATATTATATCTCTATTGAGTTGATTTCAAAAATTAAAAGGGTAACATTCTGTGATTATGAGAAACGGGTTCATTTGCACATCACTTGATAGCTGCAAATTGGTTGGATCCTTAGGTAAGTAACTTGCAAATATTATAAGAGGTGTGGTCAGGTAATTCCATTTGGAAATTACCTGAAAATAACCCCCCTCAAAAAATAACCAAAAATGAAGTGTACAAAGATATTTCTACTAGTGGCATTTATAAGACAAAAAAAAAGTAAGCAAACCCCAATGCAAAAAATAAGTGATAGACTAAGAAAACTTTCATTTATTATCATTGTTAGAGATGATGAGGTCTCGTTGGCTGGGCTTGGTGGCTCACGCCAGTAATCCAAGAACTTTGGAGGCCAAGACGGGCAGATCACCTGAGGTCAGGAGTTTTAAGACCAGCCTGACCAACATGGTGAAACCCCGTCTTTATATATATTTAAAAAAAAAAAAAAAAAAAAAAGAGAGAGAGAGAGATGAGTTTTTGCTGTCTCCCAGGCTGGAATGCAGTGGGGCCATCATAGCTCACTCCAGGCTTGAACTCCTGGGCTCAAGTGATCTTCTCACTTCAGCCTCCTGAGTAGCTGGAACTACAGATGCACACCATCATGCCTGGCTAATTTTTTTATTTTTTGTAAAGATGGGATTTCACCATGTTTCCCAGGCTGGTCTTGAACTCCTGGCCTCAAGCTATCCTCCTACCTCAGCTTCCCAAAGTGTTGAAATCACAGATATAATATAGTTTGGATGCTTGTCCCTTCTAAATCTCATGTTGAAATGTGATCCTAAATGTTGGATGTGAGGCCTAGTAGGATGTTTGGGTCATAAGGGTGGATCCTTCACGAATGGCTTCATTCCCTCCTCGTAGTAATGAGTTCACATGAGATCTGGCTGTTTAAAAGATTCTAGGAACTCCTCCTTCTCTCTCTTGCTTTTTCTTTTACCATATGACACACCTGCACTTGTTCACCCTTTGTCTTCCACCGTGATTGTAAGATTCTTTCTTTTCTTTTCTTTCTTTCTTTTTTCTTTTTGATATGGAGCCTCATTTTATCATCCAGGCTAGAGTGCAGCAATATGATCTTGGCTGGCTGCAACCTCTGCCTTCAAGGTTCAAGTGATTCTTCTGCCTCAGCCTCCCAAGTAGCTGGGACTACAGGTGCATGCCACCATGCCCAGCTAATTTTTGTATTTTTAGTAGAGACAGGATTTTGCCATGTTGGCCAGGCTGGTCTCGAACTCCTGACCTCAGGTGATCTGCCTGCCTTGGTCTCCCAGAGTGCTGGGATTACAGATATGAGCCATTGCACCTGGCACCCATTATCATGAATGTCTTTAGGCCTTACCAAAAGCTGACCAGGTACTGGTGCCGTGCTTGTATAGCCTGCAGAACTATGATCCAAATAAACCTCTTTTGAAATATATTACCCAGCCTCAGGCATTCCTTTAGAGCAACACAAAGGGACTGACACAGAAAATTGGTACTGAGTAGTGGGGTGTTGCTATAAAGATATCTGAAGATGTGGAAGTGGCTTTGGAATTGCGTAATGGGCAGAGATTGGAAGAGTTTGGAGGTTACAGAAGAAAATAGGAAGAGAAATGAAAGTTTCGAATGTCTTAGAGACTGGGTAAGTGATTGTGACAAAAATGCTGATGAAATATCAACAGTAAAGGCCAGCCTGAGGAAGTCTCAGATGGAAATGAGGAACCTCGGACTGGAAAAAAACTCGAATTTGTTATACCTTAGCAGAGCTTGACTGGATTGTGTACATGATCTAGGAATTTGTGGAAGGTTGAACTTAAGAGAGGTGGAAGAAATTTTTTTTTCTTTTTTTTTTCTGAGACAGAGTCTCGTTCTGTTGCCCAGGCTAGAGTGCAATGGCACACTCTCAGCTCACTGCAACCTCCACCTCCCAGGTTCAAGCTATTCTCCTGCCTCAGTCTCGCAAGTAGCTGAGATTACAGGTGCCCACCACTAAGCCCAGCTAATTTTTCGTATTTTCAGTAGAGACAGGGTTTCGTCACGTTGGCCAGGCTGGTCTCAAACTCCTGATGTCACATAATCCACCCACCTCAGCCTCCCAAAGTGCTGGGATTTCAGGCGTGAGCCACCATGCCTGGCCAGGTGGAAGAAATTTTTAAGTTGCAACGTGTTCAAGATGAAGATGTGGCCTGGTCAAACAACCTATGGTGAGGTTCAGGAGGAAAGTAATTACTTAAAGTTGGAACTTATAATTAAAAGGGAAGCAGAGTACAAAAATTTGGAATATTTGCAAACTGGCCCCATGTAGAGAAGGACAAAGCATTTTCAGGGCCAGGTATGGTGGCTTGTGCCTGTAATCCCAGCATTTTGGGAGGCCTAAGTGGGTGGATCACCTGAGGTCAGGAGTTCAAGACCAGGCTGGCCAACTTGGTGAAACCCCATTTGTACAAAAAATACAAAAAAATTAGCCAGATGTGGTGGCAGGCACCTGTAATCCCAGCTACTCCAGAGACTGAGGCAAGAGAATCGCTTGAACCTTGGAGGCAGAGGTTGTAGTAAGCCAAAGTTGTATCATTGCACTCCAGCCTGGGCAACAAGAGTGAAACTCCATCTCAAAAAAAAAAAAGAGAGGCATTTTCAGAAGAGGAATTTGCACAGGCTATGAGGCAGCCCTTGCTAGACAGATTAACATGCCTAAAAGGGAGACAGTTGCTATCTTCGAACAAGCCCCTCTCATCACAGGCCCAAAAGCCTAGAAGGAAAGAATGTTTTTAGAGGCCAGACCAGTGCCCCATGCCCTGTGCAGCCTTGGGAAACTGCTCCCCATAGCCAGGCTGCTCCAGCTCCAGCCTCGGCTCAAAAGGTCTCAGGTACAGCCTGGGCTGCCACTTTAAAGACTGCAAGCTTCTGTAAGCCTTGGCAGTTTCCACATGGTGGAATGCAAGAGTGAAGGCTTCAACCTAGATTTCAAAGGATGTATGGGAAAGCCTGCATGCCCAGGCAGAAGCTTACTGTAGGGATAAAGCCCCCACACAAAGTCCCCACCAGA
Source organism: Aotus nancymaae (assembly GCF_030222135.1). Lineage (NCBI taxonomy): Eukaryota > Metazoa > Chordata > Mammalia > Primates > Aotidae > Aotus > Aotus nancymaae. The sequence goes on from NW_026988429.1 coordinate 13,558,257, forward strand.
ACACTGCTTAATGGAGCTAAGGGAAGGGGGCCACTGCCCTCCAGACCCAAGAATGGTAGAGCCACCAGAAGCTTACACCCTGAGCCCGGTAAAGCTAGGGGCATTAAACTCCAACCCATGAGAGTAGCCACAAGGGGTGCACCCTGCAAAGCTAGAGGGATGGATCTGACCAATGCCTTGGGAACTCCCCACTCATACCAGTGTGCCCTGGATTCAGGACAGGGAGTCAAAGATTATTTTGGACTCTTAACATTTAATGTCTGCCCTGCTGGGTTTCAGACTTGTGTGGGGCCTGTTGCCCCTTTCTTTTGGCTGATTTCTTCTTTGGAATGGAGAGGTTTACCCAACACCTATACCACCATTGTGTCTTAGAAATAAACAACTTTCCAGCCAGGTGCAGTGGCTCATATCTGTGATCCCAGCACTTTAGGAGGCCAAGGTTGCCGGATCACCTGAGGTCGGGAGTTCAAGAGCAGCCTGACCAACATAGAGAAACCCATTTCTACTAAAAATACAAAAAAAGTAGCTGGGGGTGGTGGCACATGCCTGTAATCCCAGCTACTCGGGAGGCTGAGTCAGGAGAATTGCTTGACCCAGGAGGCAGAGGTTGCAGTGAGCCAAGATCATACCATTGCACTCCAGTCTTGGCAACAAGAGTGAAAGTCCATTTCAAAAAATAAATAAATAAACAAACAACTTTTTTTGAACTTACAGGCTCATAGTTAGAAGGAACTCTCACCTTGAGTCTCAGATGAGGTTGTTGTACTTTGGGCTTTTGAGTTGACACTGGAATGAATTGAAACTTTTGGGGACTATTTGGAAGGGATGATCGTATTTTGCAATAGGAGAAGGACATGAGATGTGGGGGCGGGTGGTGGAATGATATAGTTTGGATGCATGTCTCCTCCAAATTGCATGTTAAAATGTGACCCACAATGTTGGAGTTGGGGTCCAGTGGGAGATGTTTGGGCGGAGGCAAATCCCTCATGAATAGCTGGTGTTCTCCTCAGGTAATGAATTTGCATGAGATCTGGTTACTTAAAAGGGTCTGGGATGTCCCTGTCCTCTCTCTCACCATGTGACACTCCTACACTGGCTCACCCTTCACATTCCACCATGATTGTAGGTTTCTTCAGGTCTCACGAGAAGCCAAGCAGATGCTGGTGCCATGCTTGGACAGCCTGCAGAACCATGATCTAAATAAACCTCTTTTCTTTATAAATTACCCAGCCTCAGTCATTTTATAGCAACACAAACAGACTAACACAAGGCATGAGCCATAGTGCCAAACTGACTTACTTTTTTTTTTTTTGAGATGTAGTCTCCTGCTGTTGCCCAGGCTGGAGGGCAGTGGCTTAATCTGGCTCATTGCAAACTCTGCCTTCTGGGTTCAAGTGATTCTCCTGCCTCAGCCTCCTGAGTAGCTGGGATTACAGGTGCCCACCACCATGCTTGGCCAGTTTTTGTATTTTCAGTAGAGACAGGGTTTCACCCTGTTTGCCAGGCTGGCCTTCAACTTCTGACCTCAAGTGATCTGTTCACCTCAGTCTCCCAAAGTGCTGCGATTACAGCCGTGAGCCATTGTGCTTGGTCTGACTTTCCTTTATTAACAAGATAACAAACTGCACATTTTTCAAATAACAATTACATAAATTATAGTTAATATATTATGAGCAGGTGAGAAATAAAGATAAACCAAGAAAAGGAAACAGAAAATAGGTATATATTGATTTCATATGAGTAAAAAATTGAGAGTTATTATTGAAAAAGATCAGAAGAGGATATAGAGAGTTTAAAAGAGTGGTAGTTTGAAACTTATGTATGGTACGAGCAGATAATTTTAAAAGGAAAGATGGAGTTGGGTTAGTGAGGGAGATGAAGAAGATGTAATGTTTTTCATAGAGTTTTCATTATGCCCACATTAGATAAAGGGGCAATGACACAGAACTTACCTGGAGAAAAGTAGAAGGCCCATATGTATGAAGTTGTGCAGCAGAGTTTAAGGGAATGTGGCTATTACTGAAACACCTAAAAACTGACAGTTGCTGTTATTTATACAGATTAGACATCGACTATTTTTGTGTTACATTTCTTGAGGTGTATCTGGAGATCAAAAGCTGGAAGATGGTCCTTTACTAAACCTTACCCAGGAAATATGTAGTGTATTGATTCAGGTTTGACTTTCTAAGCCCTTGGTCAGGCTAGAGAGAGGCTTGATCATGGCTATGATATTCCAGATGGTGAATTATTCAACCTTTGTTAAGCATGAGAAATCTGTTCAGCTGCATCTATGGGAATGCTAGCTCTGTAAACACCAGGCTCAGTTTTCTGGTCAAGGCATACTAACCTATACTAACTCCTATGGTTAGCATACCTACTTTACGGGGGTTGGAATTAGCAGGTTCTAGGGGTTTTCAGCCACTGATATCAGAAACATGACAGCGATGCTTAGCATTGCCTTTTCACTGGCTCAAATAAATTAGCATTACCATCACAATGGGTGAATTGGGAAGGGGTAGCTAATTTACCAACCAAAAGGAAAGGTTCTGCAGGCAGAGAAAAGAAATAAAAGATGTGTTTTAAAATGTAATCATAAATTAATCTTTTAACCAAATAAATAGTGCTGGTATTTTTATATTTGATAACTTCCAATATAAAACATAAACGTAGCCATCTGCTGTCAAGAATGTTCTCACTGAAACATGAGCATCAGTTCAATTTCTTTTTTGGAACAAGTTTGGATAGGTTGCATACCTATCCAACCACCTACATATAGATGAGGAGACAATAAGACAAAACATGACTTGAGAAAATTAGAAAGCCCATAAGCATAGAAGTCTGCAGAAGAATTGAGGCATGAGTCTCAGTTCTTGGCTATCGACCCAATCCCTGGCTATTACTGTAACACCTAGAAGATAGATAGATAATAGATAGATAGATGGACAGATAGACAGTCAGATAGGTATATGGTAGGTGGGTTGTTAGGTAGGTAGATAGGTGATTGGATGAGATGTAATAAACATTGAAATACACAGTATAGGCTGGGCATGGTGGCTCATGCCTGCAATCTCAGCACTGTGGGAGGCTAAGTCAGGCAGATTGCTTGAGCTCAGGAGTTCAAGATCAGCCTGGGCAACAGAGTGAGACCCTGTCACTATTAAAAGAAAATTCAGGTTGGGCCACGGTGGCTCATGCCTATAATCCCAGCACTTTGGGAGGCCGAGGCGGAAGGATCACCTGAGGTCAGGAGTTCGAGACCACCCTGGCCAAGATGGTGAAACTCCGTCTCTACTAAAAATACAAAAATTAGCCAGGTGCAGTGGAGCATGCCTGTAATCCCAGCTACTCAGGAGGCTGAGGCAGGAGAATTGCTCGAACCCAGGAGGCAGAGGTTGCAGTGAGCCAAGATCACGCCACTGCACTCAAGCCTGGGTGACAGAGCAAGACTCTATCTCAAAAAAAAAAAAGTGATCCATAGCTCACTGCAGCCTTGAACTCCTGGGCTCAAGTAATCCTCCCTCCTCAGCTTCCCAAGTAGCTGGGATCACAGGCACATGCAACCAGCACCCCCTCTCCACTAGCTAATTTTTTTTTTTTTTTTTTTTTCTTCATAGAGATAGGGCCTCATTGTGTTGCTCAGGCTGTTTTCAAACTCCTGGCCTCAAGTGATCCTCCTGCCTCAGCCTCCCAAAGTGTTGGGATTACAGGTGTGAGCCTCTGTGCCCAGCCTAAAAAATAATTTAAAAAAACAAACAACACAATATATTAATTCAATAGACCTCTTTTTCCCTTCTAGAAACTTCACTCTTGATATTACAAAGCCTATCCCTGCATCACACTCCTACTCACCTCTCTCTCACACAGAGAGAGAGAAATAAGGAAATAAGAGATCTATATCAAGATGTTGTGTCCTTCTAGTATATTCATGCAGTTTAATTTGACAAACATGTATTGGGCATCTATGTAGCAAACACTGTGTTAGGCATTGAGCACACAGAAGATTTAATGAAACGCATTCCTTTGCTGGTAAGAAACCCAGGGCATAATGAGGGAAACACAGTGCGCTATACCAATGGTAATACAGTAGTAACATTTACTGAGTTTCTGCTGACTGCCAAGAACCGTCCTCAGTGCTAAATTTACCTTGTCTCCCTTGAACTTGAACACAATCTCATGAAGGAGGAACTATTATTACTCCCATTTTAAAAGAGAGAAAACTGAAGCTTAGAGGTTTTGTCTTATTAGACAATAAGACAAAACATGATTTGAGAAAACTAGAAAGCCCATAAGCATAGAAGTCTGCAGAAGAATTGAGGCATGAGCTCAATTCTTGGCTATTGACTCAATCCCTGGCTATTAGTGTAATAGCTAGAAAAAAGACAGATAGAAAAGTAGATAGACAGTCAGACAGGTATATGGTAGGTGGGTTGGTAGTTAGGTAAATAGGTGACTTATCTAATGTTATAGCTATTAGCAAGAGATCCATATTTCTAACCCTGCTCTGTCTGACTTACAGCACTTAACCATTCTCTCTCCTGTTTTTCATAAATGTAGTAGTAGCCTCTGTAAAAAGTGCTGATAGGCTGGGTGTGGTGGCTCACGCCTATAATCCCAGCACATTGGGAGGCCGAGGTGGGTGGATCACCTGAGGTCGGGAGTTTGAGACCAGCCTGGCCAACATGGTGAAACCCCGTCTCTACTAAAAATACAAAAGTTTAGGTGTGGTGGCACATGCCTGTAGCCCTAGCTACTTGGAAGGCTGAGGCAGGAGAATCGCTTGAACCCGGGAGGCGAAGGTTGCAGTGAGCTGAGATTGTACCATTGCACTTCAGCCTGGGTGACAGAGCAAGACTCCTTTCTAAAAAAAAAAAAAAAAAAAAAAAAAAAATTGGCCTGACATGAAACAGTAAATTCTGCCCAGTGGCAGGAGGGTGACAAAGAAAGGTTTCAGAAAAACCACAGAGGAGAAGTGACATTTTAACTGGGTCCTGAAGAATAAGTTGCAATGTGTCAGGAAGATGAGGGGAGAGGGTGATTTAAGTAGAGAAAACAACGTGGGCAAAAACATGGTGATCTAGCATTTGACTGAGAAGGGGTAATAGGTGAAGAGTGAGCAGATTTGGGACAATAAGGCTTTAGCATATAAAAATTTGCTGAACACCCACACGGTATATTCCCTGTAGTCCATGATTAGTTGTATTCTATGAGGCCAACCAAGAATATAACAAAAAATGCTGGGCGCAGTGGCTCACGCCTATAATCCTAGTATTTTGGGAGGCCATGGTGGGCAATCACCTTAGATCAGGAGTTCGAGACCAGCCTGGCCAACATGGTGAAACCCTGTCTCTACTGAAAATACAAAACTCAGCCAAGCGCGGGGGCGCATGCATATAATCCCAGCTACTCATGACGCTGAGGCAGGAGAATTGCTGGAACCTGGGAGGCAGAGGCCTGAGATTACACCACTGCACTCCAGCCTGGGTGACAGAGTGAGACTTCATCTCAAAATATATATATATAACAAAAAACATGAATGTGTATATATATATGTATATGTGTATATACATCTCAAAGCTTGAATCACAGCACCCCCTGGTACATTAAAAAAACTATAAATCTCTTTGTTTTTTAATTATTTCTATATTTATGTCATATTAGCTCAGGTCAACTGAAAAAACACATTTTAGAAATAGTGAATGGCATCACTATAATTTATATAGTGCATAATCTACCCAGCCGTTCCTGCCTGTCTTGGTTATGGTTAGTTTTTTTTGTTTTGGTTTTGTTTTGTTTTTGTTTTTGAGACGGAGTCTTGCTCTGTCACCCAGGCTGGAGTGCAGTGGCATGATCTTGGCTCACTGCAACCTCTGCCTCCTGGGTTCAAGTGATTCTTCTGCCTCGGCCTCAAGAGTAGATGGGACTATAGGAGCATGCCACCACACCCAGCTAATTTTTGTATTTTTAGTAGAGACAGGGTTTTGTCATCTTGGCCAGGCTGGTCTCAAACTCCTGACCTCGTAATCCACCTGTCTCAGCCTCCCAAAGTGCTGGGATTACAGGTGTGAGCCATTGTGTTTGGCCGATTATGGTTAGTTTTATATGTGGAGGTTAAAAGGTTTTACTGTGATGCTTTTTCTGTATTCTTTAAGATTTCTGATCTTCCTGCTCTTCCTAAGAAATTCAGAGAACAATCCCACTTCTCAGAATGACCTGAAGTTATCCTGCCACCTTTTAAGTAGACTGCTATTGATTATTTAATTTATCAAATAATTCATTTAGCAAACATTATTTGGTCAACAACTACTGGCCAGTGCCCAAGCAATGAAAAGAATAAGATCCCCCAACTGCAAAAGAACCAACGTAAAATTGTCCTCATGAGGATTAGAACATTAAAATTAAAAAATCAAAAATATCTCTCCTTTCTTTTTTCCTTAAAGAGAAAACAATTGTCAAAAGAAATTTTTTTTTGAGACAGAGTCTCACTATGTTACCCAGGCTGAAGTGCAGTGGCTATTGACAGGTGCAATAATCGCACACTATAGCCTCGAACTCCTGGGCTCAACTCCTTGATCCTCCTGCCTCGCCCTACTGAGTAGCTGGGACTACAGGTGTGCACCACTGTGCCCAACTGTCTACTTTATGTTCTACTTAAAACAATACACAAACTTCCTACAGCTTTTTGAAACTACTCACTTTAGGTGGTATCTGTTCCCCCCTTTCTTTTATCTACAAAATGAGGGTAAAGATGCGAATAATCTACATCTGATTAGCAACAAGCTGCTTAACCAGAAAACACCAAAGAGGTGATTGGGAGCAGTTCATGAGCAAATAAATTTGGAAAATGAGTCAAGTCACATTCCATCTTGGGGATTTACACACATATTCACTTATTAAAGGGCCTGAGGCCGGGCACGGTGACTCACGCCTATAATCCCATCGCTTTGGGAGGCCAAAGTGGGCGGATCACCTGAGTTCAGGAGTTCGAGACCAGCCTGGCCAACGAAATGAAACCCTGTCTCTACTAAAAATAAAAAAATTAGCTGGACATGGTGATGGGCACCTGTAGTCCCAGCTACTCGGAAGGCTGAGGCAGGAGAATCACTTGAACCTGGGAGGTGGAGGTTGCAGTGAGGCAAGATTGCGCCATTGCACTCCGGCCTGAGTGACAGAGCGAGACTCCCTCTCAAAAGAAAAAGGGAGCGGGGAGAGTCCTGAAAAACAATTTTTTACCTTTGGCTAATTCAGAATTTCCAAAACATATCTGACCATAGAACCACTTTTATCATCCAGCACTGACTTTAGGGACTGGTTTTCGATGTGTGAGCCATAGACATTCTACCTGAGAATTGCCTGAGGGTATCTTTATCAAAATCTTGCAAAGAGACTTTCAAGGGTTTAAGTTAACATCTTAGATCATTAATGCTTTACGGGTAATAGTGCATTAATGGCTGGCAGGACTAGTAGGCAGAGAGCAGAAATGAGCAGGGTGTGTCAGAATGTCCCTAGGAAACTCCGGGCTGATGACAACATGACTGAATTAGGAATCAAGCACCTAAATTCTAGTCCTGGTGTCCCCTCAAACACGTTTCATCTTGGGGAAGCCGCTTTTCTCCCAGGACCATCTGTTAAGGGAGGGGTTGAATTAGACTGGATGGCACTTCCCCTATAGGGTGTGTAAATGTATGGGGCCATTTTTGCTTGTCAATGATTAGGGGGTCACCACTGACATGGAGCATGGAAAAGGACTATGGATGCTAGAGATTTGTGGCATGCCAGATAGTTTCACATCTTGAAGGCTCCGTGATTTTCTGATGTTCTTCTGGACATTCACATAGGAGGTAAAAAAAAAAAAACCAAAAACCTGATTATCTCAGATACCAACACTCCGAGCCTACGATCTAATTCCAAACTGTACATAAATGACTTAATATGCACTAAAATTTCCAGGAATGCAACTACATTGCAAATCAAGAGTGAGTTGTACTTTATATATTCTGAACTTTGCCAGAAACTTTGGAATATTGCATCACTACTCATAGGTTTTAACTAAATTACCAGTATTTGATGTCTGGATGAGTCTTTGCTTGTAGCTATAACATTCAGGTTGTCTCTATGTAGGGGTTCAAGCATGTTACGTCATCTAGAGCAGGCAAAAGTGTAAGTATACTGATAAGGAGTCTGAACTAGAATGTTTCTGTCAACATCTTGCTTCTTTCATCAAGAAAGTCTTTGGCCGGGTGCAGTGCTCACATCTCTAATCCCAGCACATCGGGAGGTCAAGGCCAGTGAGGTCAGGAGTTTGAGACCAGCCTGGTCAACACGGTGAAATCCCGTCTCTACTAAAAATATAAAAATTAGGCCAGGTGCAGTAGCTCACACCTGTAACCCCAGCACTTTGGGGAGCCAAGGCGGTGGATCACCTGAGGTCAGGAGTTCAAGACCAGCCTGGCCAACATGGTGAAACCCCGTCTCTACTAAAAATAAAAAATTACCTGGGTGTGGTGGCACTCATCTGTAGTCCCAGCTACTCGGGAGGCTGAGGCAGGAGAATCACTTGAACCCAGGAGGCAGAGGTTGTAGTGAGCCAAGATCACGCCACTGCACTCCAGCCTAGGTGACAGAGCAAGACCCCCTCTTAAGAAGAAAAAAAAAAAAAGGAAGAAAGAAAAGAAAAGTCTTGCTCGATGGAGACTAAAAATAAAAAACAAAAGTCAAGAAAACTAGTGTGCTTAGTGATGTATTGGTTTTTATTCTGGTGTAAGCTTTTTAACTCATTGCAGACCAGTAACAATTTATTTTATGTTTACAGCATATTGTTATTTTATAGTCATATATATAAATAAGCTTTATCATGGATATATTTCATTTCAGAAAAGGAAAGAAGACATAACAAATATTGGTTATGAAAAATGAAAACTGGGTGCAATGGGATTGATAACATTGGATCTAAGGGCGGATTGCCAAGGGCAGGAGCAGGGCACGGCAGGGTTGGGTGAGGGCCTTTAGTTTGCCCATAGCATCATTAGCTACCCCACTCAGTTCTCTGATAAGGATAATTGAGAAATCTCAACCTGGCATAAAGTGAGTGCAAGTCCATTGCCACTTTGGGACACATCTTTCAAACAGAGCACAGGCCATGAGCCCCATCTATGTAGAAAGTCTGGGGCACCCTGCTAGTTAAGTCTAAGTTCTTTTTCAGACTTTTGGTTCCCAGTTTATTTCTGCATCTTTCAAGATTTGCAGTTCTATGCCTTAACCTATCAGTATAGCTACCCAAGTCACAGAAAGAATTGATGCTTCTCTATCAGGGGAGCAATTCAATGCTTTTCCCACCCCTAAAACAAGGATAATTACCTCCTTCATTTCCCTGTCCCCTAAACATGTACTGGGAAATTGATGTGAGAGTACGTTTTCTTTACACAGTCAATCCAGTTCAGCCCAGCAAGAGTTAAAGCTGGCTTCCTGTCTCCGCTGGGGAGCCAGGCTGATGGGGCTCCTCCTGAACTGGGCGCAGATGCCGCCATGCTTTGTTGATTACAATCTCCCACACCAAGGAGGCTTTGACTAGGTTTGACATAATCAGCTCACAGCCTCTGCCTGCACTCTTTCACAAACAGGCCATTTTCACATCTTTTTCATGGAATCCGACAAGCGGAAAAATAATTAATGTTACCTCAGCCCAACAATGACCCTGGCTCTGATTCAAAAAGAAGGCATGTTGCATAAACTGCCCTTTAATTGAGGGTTGGGGGCAGACCCCACATACTCCTGTATCGGTTCTGCCTCCCTGGCCAAGGATGATTAAGGCTTTCCTAAGATTGAGGACCCATGGTCACTGAGTACTACTCAGTTTCAGGTTCAAAGAGCTTCCGTGAAAGAATTCTGTTCATGGTATTTAGCAAGTACAGACCTGTTGTGCTGGTCACAAATTCCAGATGGTATTCTTGGTTGTTCCCATTTTACTGATAAAAACAAAGTGACTTCCTCTTTGCAGAAAACACAAAATTAGAACCCACAACTGTTTTTCAATGTTTCTTTTCTTTCTCCTGAAAAAGAAAATACAAATGTCTTTTATTGTGGAAGTCTATGTGGTTACCTTCACTGCTGCTGTGAATGTGAAATGGTGCAGTCATTTTGGAAAATAATCTGTAAGTTTCTCAAATGGTTTAACATAGAGTTACTTCTTGATCTAGCAATTCCACTTCTAGATACTTATCCAAGAGAAATGAAAACTTACGTTCACACAAAAAGCTGTACCTGAATATTTATAGCAGTATTATAATAGCCAGGAAGTGAACACAACACAACTGTGCATCAGCTGATAAAAAACAAATGTGGCATATCCATTCAACAGAATAGTGTTTGATCATAAAAAGAAATTAAGTACTGATAGTTGTTATAACATGGGTGAACTTTCAAAACATGCTAAGAGTTGTGTCACACACACACAAAATGCATATTATTTTATTTATATAAAATATTCAGAATGGGCAGATACAGAGAGAAAGATTAGTGGTTGCTTCAGGGTGGGGAACATAAAGGGTTGAGAGGTGGATAGCTAATGGATGTGACATTTATTTTTGAAGTGATGAAAATATTCTATGGCCAGGTGCAGTGGCTCAGGACTGTAATCCTTGCACTTTGGGAGGCCAAGGCAGGACTGAGGTCAGGAGATCAAGACTAGCCTGGCCAACACGGTGAAACCTGGTCTCTTATTAAAAATACAAAAATTAGCTGGGCGTGGTGGCGGGCACCTGTAATCCCAGCTACTTGGGAGGCTTAGACAGGAGAATTGTGTAAAGCCGGGAAGCAGAAGTTGCAGTGGGCCGAGATCACGACACTGCACTCCAGCCTGGGTGACAGAGTGAGACTCCATCTCCAAAAAAATAAAGTGTTCTAAAATTGATTATGGTATTTGTTACACAACTCCATGGATATACTAAAAATCATTAAACTGTACATTTAACAAAAAGTATAAAGTGCACCTTAATCTGGCTCTAAAAAAAAAAATTTTTGGCCTGAGCGGTGGCTCACACCTATAATCCTAGCACTTTGGAAGACTGAGGTGAGCGGATCACGTGAGGTCAGGAGTTCGAGACCAGCCTGACCAAAATGGTGAAAGCCCGGCTCTACTAAAAACACAAACATTAGCCAGGTATGGTAGTGGGCACCTGTAGTCTCAGCTACTTGGGAGGCTGAGTTAGGAGAATTGCTTGAACCCAGAGGCGAAAGTTGCAGTGAGCAAGATCACACCATTGCACTCCAGCCTAGGCAACGAGAGCAAAACTCTGTCTCAAAAAGAAAAAAAAAGAAAAGAAAAATAATTGTCAAATTCTGGGCCAAGAACCCTGGAAATTCTGAAGGTTTTGCAGGGGTATCTGTGAGTTTTTACCTTTTCAGCTATGTACTCATGTGAGGCTGGATTTTTCTTTTTTATAAAATCACTCAGCTCAAAACATTATGAATTTCTTTCTGTAATTTAGCGATAAAACACAGTACAAAAGTTTGACCAACATAGTGAAACCCCATCTCTACTAAAAATACAGAAATTAGCCAGGCGTGGTGGCTCATGCCTGTAATCCCAGCTACTCAGGAGGCTGAGGCAGGAGAATCCCTTGAACTGGGGAAGGCGAGATCGCGCCACTGCACTCTAGCCTGGGCAACAGAGCAAGATTCCATCTTAAAAAAAAAAAAAAAAAAATAGTATAATGGATTGAATAAAAAAGCAGAGACAAGAATCAAACTATCAATTTTTAACCAAGCCATAATAAATGTTTAATAATTTAAAAAGAAATAGAGTCTACATGGTCACCAGAGAAAATTTGGAAAATATGGAAAAGTAATAAAACACAGTCGTCAGGTGCGGTAGAGGTCAGGAGCTCAAGACCAGCCTGGCCAAGATGGCGAAAACCCGTCTCTACTAAAAATACAAAAAAATTAGCTAGGCATGGTGGCAGGCACCTGTAATTCCAGCTACTTAGGAGCCTGAGGCAGAGAATTGCTCAAACCCAGGAGGCAGAGGTTGCAGTGAGCTTCCATCTGATCTTTTTCTGCCTCCTTCAGTCCCATATCTTGTGAAGTGGTGAAGCTGTGGCAAGAGACCCAGCTCTGTTGGGCAAGCCCCTTCCCTCTGTATTTCCTCCATTCTCTTACAAGTAGAATAGCCAGTATATGCCTTGCTGTGGGGTGGCAGGATCCTGTTCATAACTGCTTAAGACCATGTTTACTTATTGATTACAAAAGTAGCACATGATCATTCTAAAAAAAAACTGTGTGTGTGCGCGTCTGTGCATCATGAATGCATAAAGCAGAAAGCAGGCTGATATGGTATATTGGATTCAGATGGCAAATGCAAACACACCTCTTATATTCACCAACCCCAAATCCCTTAAAATGACAGAAAAGTGGCTTAAAGAAAGATAAGTTTATTACAGCAAATGAGAACAGATGTCACTAACAGACCAGAAATCATGGAGAATTCCCAGAAGACAGAATGTACAACAAAAACAGATGAATGAGAAGAGAAACTCCAAACATACTCAGTCAAAAACTACAGGTGCAGTGGCTCACGCCTGTAATCCCAGCACTTTGGGAGGCTGAAGTGGGCGGATCACCTGAGGTTAGGAGTTTGAGACCAGCCTGACCAACGCGGAAAAACTCCATCTCTACTAAAAATACAAAATTAGCCAGGCGTGGTGGTATGTGCCTGTAATCCCAGCTACTCAGGAGGTTGAGGCAGGAGAATCGCTTGAACCCAGAAGGCAGAGGTTGTGGTGAGCCAAGATCGCCCCATTGCACTCCAGACTGGGCAACAAGGGTGAAATTTTGTCTCCAAAAAAAAAAAAAAAAAAAAAAATTCTACAGGTGAAGAAAAAGAAATCCAGAGAAACACCAAATTCCAAGTCAAATAATAGATTCACTGTCTCTTTTCTGCAATTCTTAAATCCAAAAGGTTCTCAAAACAGAAAGATTTTTTTCCCCTAAGTTTGGCACAAACTCATTTGCAGCAAAACCTGACCAGGACTGATGTAAAACTATTTGTAGACTTTATTTATCTTACTTTGTGTGAATATTCATTTCTTTCTTTTCAAAAAAAGTTAGTATGTCTGATTACAGGGTACTACCCTAGACCCATTGGGAGTGTTAACGAAATTGCAATAGATGTTATGATAGTTAATACTGAGTGCTAACTTGATTGAATTGAAGGATGCAAAGTATTGATCCTGGGTGTGTCTGTGAGGGTGTTGCCAAAGGAGATTAACATTTGAGTCAGTGGGCTGGGGAAGGCAGACCCACCCTTAATCTGGTGGGTACAATCTAATCAACTTCCATCGAATATAAAGCAGGCAGAGAAATGTGAAAAGGTGAGAAGGGCCTAGCCTCCTAGCCTACATCTTTCTCCCATGGTGGATGCTTCCTGCCCTCAAACATGGACTCCAAGTTCTTCAGTTCTGAGACTCAGACTGGCTCTCCTTGCTCCTCAAGCTTGCAGCAGCCTATTGTGGGACCTTGTGATTGTGTAAGTTAATATTTAATAAACTCCCCTTTACATATATATATATATCTCCTTTACATATATATATATATACACACACACACATACATGTATATATAAAAGATTCACTAACAGACTGGATCCAACACATTAAAGATTCACTTCCCACCTGGATCCAATATACTGTATCAGCCTGCTTTCTGTTTTATACATTTATAATGCACAGATGCACACATACATATATTAAAATTTTAGATACATATATCTAAAATCCCAATCTGTTATTTCTGTCTCTCTAGGGAACCCTGACTCTTACAGATGCTATGAACAACCTTTCTTTGCTTTTATTTTTTTTTTGGAGACAGTCTTACTCTGTCACTCAAGCTAGAGTGCAGTGACGTGATCATAGTTCACTGCATCCTTAAACTTCTGGACTCAAGTGATCCTCCCACCTCAGCCTCCTGAGTAGCTGAGACCACAGACTGGCACCATTCATTCCTGGTTAAGTTTTTTGAAACAATCTTTCTAAAATTAAAAAAATTAGGCTGGGTACAGTAGCTCATGCCTGTAATCCCACACTTTGGGAGGTCAAGGTGGGTGGATCACCTGAGACCAGGAATTTAAGACCAGCCCGGCTAACATGGTGAAACCCCGTCTCTACCAAAAATAAAAAAATTAGCCGGATGTGGTGGCAGATGCCTTAATCCCAGCTACTTGGGAGGCTAAGGCAGGAAAATCACTTGAACCCAGGAGGCAGAGGTTGCAGTGAGTCGAGATTGGGCCACTAAACTCCAGCCTGGGTGACAGAGTGAGACTTTGTCTCAAAAATAAATAAATAAATAAATAAATAATAAAATAAAATCCAAAAAGTTCAGAATTTCAACATATGATTGCATCCTAGAGATTTGGATAAAGAGTGTAGGCTTGGGAGTCCGAGGTGGGTGGATCATGAGGTCAAGAGATCGAGACCATCCTGGTCAACATGGTGGAACCCCATCTCTATTAAAAATACAAAAAATTAGCTGGGCATAGTGGCGTGTGCCTGTAATCCCAGCTACTCGGGAGGCTGAGGCAGGAGAATTGCCTGAACCCAGGAGGCGGAGGTTGCGGTGAGCTGAGATCACGCCATTGCACTCCAGCCTGGGTAACAAGAACGAAACTCCGTCTCAAAAAAAAAAAAAAAAAAAGAGCGTAGGCTTATGATGATATCAGAAGAGGCACCTAGAATAAATAAAAATTAGGTTTTCAACAACTGGAAAATGAATAAACAAGTGTATATGCCTATGAATTAAAAGGAAATTAAAGACACACATGTTGGAAAGGAAGAAATAAACTGCCTCTATTTGTTGAGGAAGGATTGTCTAGAGAATCCCAAAGAATCCACCAAAAGAGAAAAATGCCAAGAACTAACAAGTGAATTTAGGTTTTCAGGATTCAAAGTCAACATACAAAAAGGGATCATGTTAACAGGTATATACTCGTGATGAGCAATTGAAAACAGAAATTAAAAGCACAATATCATTTATAATTGCTCAAAACTAGAGGAAATACTGTGTATAAATCTAACAAAACATATACAGCATCTGTATAATAGAAACTGTAAAATACTGGTGAAAAAGGTTTTAAAAAAGCCTAAATAAATGAGACATACCATGTTCATTAGTTGGAAGACTAACCATAAAACTGTCAATGGTCTCCAAACTGATCTATAGAAGCCTCAACAGGATTCTTTGTAGATATAGAGAAGCTGACTCTGAAATTTTTACAGAGGCAAAAGAACTAGAATAGCTAAAACAATTTTGAAAAAGAATAAAATGGGAGGAATCAAATTACCTGATCTTAAGACTTACTTATTATATGGTAACAGTAATTAAGACAGTGTGGTGCTAGCAGAGAAAGAGATACTTGTGATCATTGGAACAGAACAGAGTACAAAAATAGGCCCACATATTCACCAACAGAGTTTTGACTAAGGAACAAAAGGGATTCAATGGAGGAAGGATAACTTTTATAATAAATAGTCTTGAAACAATGGGATATTCATAGGTTAAAAAAAGAACGTTGGCCAGGTGCAGTGGCTCATAACTATAATCCCAGGATCCCAACACTTTTGGAGGCTGAGGTGGGAGGATCACTTGAGTCCAGGAATTTGAGATCAGCCTGGGCAACATGGCAAGACCCCATCTCTATAAAATATAAAAATTTGGGCAGGCGCAGTGACTCATTCCTATAATACCAGCACTTTTAGAGGCTGAGGTGGGCAGATCACTTGAGGTCAGGAGTTTGAGACCAACCTGGCCAACATGCAGAAACACCGTCGCTACTAAAAATACAAAATCAGCCAGGTGTGGTGGTGCATGCCTGTAATCCCAGCTACTTAGGAGGCAGAGGCAGAAGAATCACTTACACCTGGGAGGCAGAGGCTGCAGTAAGCCTATAGCCTGGGCCTCAGAACAAGACTTCATCTAAAAATAAAAATTAAAATAAAAAAATTAAATAAAAAATTAAGTAGACATGGTGGTACATACCTAGGGTCCTAACTGCTCAGGAAGTACGAGGATTGCTTGAGCCCAGGAGGTCAAGGCTGCAGTGAGCAATGATCATGCCACTTAACTTAGCCTGAGCAATACAGTGAGATGTTGTCTCAAAAAAAACAAAAAACAAACAAAATAACCTTGACCTAAACCTCACACGTTATGCAAAAATTAACTCAAAATAGATCATACTCCCAAATGCCAAACAACCATACAGCTCTTAGAAGAAAATCTTCATAACCTAGGATTAGGTGAAGAGTTCTCAGACATAACAATGAAGGCATGATTTATAAGATGAAAAAAAAAATCAATGAATTGCTCTTCATCAAAATTAAAAACTTTGCTCTATGAAAGATTCTGTTAAGATAATAAAAAGACAAACAACAGACTGTAATAAAGGGTCTGCAAATCACACATCCAAAAACGAACTTATATCCAGAATGTATAAAGAATTGTCTTTTTGTTGTTGTTGTTTAATTTATTATTATTATTTTTTTAAAGATGGGGTTTCACCATATTGGTCAGGCTGGTATCGAACTCCTGACCTCAGGTGATCCGCCCACCTCAGCCTCCCAAAGTGCTGGGATTATAGGCGTCAGCCACCATGCCCGGCTGTATAAAGAATTCTCTAAAGGCTGGGCACCATGGCTCATGCTGATCCCAGCACTTTGGGAGGACAAAGGAAGGTGGCTCACCTGAGGTCAGGAGTTTGAGACCAGCTTGACCAACATGGTGAAACCCCCGTCTCTACTAAAAATACAAAATTAGCTGGGGCGTGGTGGCACATGCCTATAATCCCAGCTACTCAGGAGACTGAGGCAGGGGAATCGCTTGAACCCAGGAGGCAGAGGTTGTGGTGAGCCGAGATGGTGCCATTGCACTCCAACCTGGACAACAAGAGTGAAACTCTGTATCAAAAAAAAAAAAAAAAAATTAGTCCTCAGGAATTTGGTTTCAATTAGTAAAATACAAAAGTATTTTTAAAAAATTAAATAGGATTGTACCTACCAGTATAGATACTTGGCTGTTTACCTTGCTTATCTGAGTTTAAAATTAGATATTAGAGAGATCCAAGATGGCTGATCACTAGCAGCTCGGGCTCCTAGCTCCCAGTGAAAGCGCAGAGAACAAGAGGACGCCACACTTTCAGACGAATATTTGTTGCTCATGGACCAGGAGATTCCCAGCAGAGGAGCCCCACGTGTCGCCAGGGCGACTCTTGTGGCCGGCACGGCGGTTTTGCTGGTACCTCAGCGCGCCAATTCTAGGTGCAGAGTCCGGAGATTCCCGGGCAGAAAAGCACCATCAATCTTAACACCGCTATTTTGGCCGGCTCAGTGGACTGCTCAGATTTCGGCGCTGGGAATCAACAAGTTGGACGTCTGCTCAGAGACCTAGTTAGAAAGTCGGTAATTACAAAGACAACAGACGGATAAATATATAATGAAGGGAAGAAACCAGCGTAAAAAGGCAGAGAATACTCAAAATCAGAATGCCTCTCCCTCTACAGGGGATCGCAATTCCTCATCAGTAACGGAACAAGGCTTAATAGATTACGAGTGTGTTCCAATAACAGAAGCAGGCTTCAAAACGTGGGTGATAAGAAACTTCTGTGAATTAAAAGAACTTGATCTAACCCAATGCAAAGAAACTAAGAACCTTGAGAAAAGGTTTGATGAAATGTTAACAAGGATGGACAATTTAGAGAGGAATATAAGTGAATTGATGGAGCTGAAAAACACAACACGAGAACTTCGCGAAGCATGCACAAGTTTAAACAGTCGAATTGATCAAGTAGAAGAAAGGACATCAGAAGTCGAGAACCAGCTCAGTGAAATGAAATGAGAAGACAAGATTGGAGAAAAAAGGATGAAAAGGAATGAGCAAAGTCTCCAGGAAATATGGGACTATGTGAAAAGAGCTAATTTACGTTTGATAGGTGTACCTGAATGTGATGAAGAGAATGAATCCAAGTTGGAAAATACTCTTCAGGATATCATTCAGGAAAATTTTCCCAACCTGGCAAGGCAGGGTAATATTCAACTCCAGGTAATACAGAGACCACCACAAAGATATTCTTCAAGAAGACCAACCCCAAGGCACATAATTGTCAGATTTATTAGGGTTGAAATGAAGGAGAAAATACTAAGGGCAGCCAGAGAAAAAGGTCAGGTTACCCATAAAGGGAAACCTATCAGACTTACAGCAGATCTCTCAGCAGAAACCCTACAAGCCAGAAAAGAGTGGGGACCAATATTTAACATCCTTAAAGAAAAGAACTTTCAACCCAGAATTTCCTATCCAGCCAAACTAAGCTTTATAATCGAAGGAAAAATTAAATCCTTTGCGAACAAACAAGTACTTAGAGAGTTCACCACCACCAGGCCTGCTTTACAAGAGCTTCTGAAAGAAGCACTATACATATAAAGGAACAACCAATATCAGCCTTTCCAAAAATATATCAAAAAGAAAAGAACATTAACACAACGAAAAATTTACACTAACTAATGGGCAAAACAGCCAGCTAGCATCAAATGCCAGTATTAAAGTTATATATATTCTAATTGGATAAAAAGCCAAAACCCATTGGTATGCTGCATCCAGACCCATCTCACATGCAACGATACACAAAGACTCAAAACAAAGAGAAGGAGGAAGATTTATCAACCAATCAGAGAGTAAAAATAAACAAATAAAAAGCAGGAGATGCAATTCTCGCCTCTGATAAAGTAGACTTTAAAGTAACAGAGCAAAAGAGGCAAAGAAGGACATTACATAATGGCAAAAGGATCAATGTAACAAGAAGAGCTAACGATTTTATAGATCAACGAGACAGAAAATTAACAAGGACATCCAGGATTTGAACTCAGACCCGGAACAAGTAAACTTAATAAACATTTATAGAACTCTCCACTTCAAATACATATAACATACATTACCACCTCACACCTATTCCATAAGTGACTATATAATTGGAAGTAAATCACTCCTCAGTAATCGCATAGCATTTCATAGGTTTAAATGAAATATTGGTTGGCTGCTCGCTTGTTATTTTCTTCCCTTATTCCTTCCTGTTTACATCAAGTATAATTATTGGTATAAAAGAGGTTTTCAATACCCATTACTAAACTGCACTCTAGGCTGGGCAAGAAAGCAATACTCCCATTCTCTCTCTCTCTTTCTCTTCCTTTTTCCTCCTCTTCTTTATTCTTTTTCTTTCTTTCAAAAAAAAAATAAATAAAATAAAATCACCACCCAAGAACTTGTCTGTCCTTGAATATGTAGTTTTGTGTTTCTTCTCTCTCTTTCCTTCCTTCCTTCTTTCCTTCCTTCTTTCTTTCTGAAAATAAATAAATAAATAAAGCTTTAAATGGCCATCAAATTGCCGTTTTACTTGAGCAACTTGAGTGTCTTCTGAGGCTTACTTCTGCTTGAGAGAATGAGAAATGTCTGCTGTAGGTGTGCAGATTGAGATGTGATTAAGATAGACATGGCAGGAAATTCACTACTTCCAAGAACAATGATGTCATGATGATGCAGCCTATCAAGGCCCATAAGCATGGGACCACATCCCTGGAGGCAAGAGGCTAGGGCTCTTTTGAAAGGTAGAGTCATTTCTGGCACCAATAGGATGGTGAAAATGTAGGTACTCGGCTGGGTGTGGTGGCTCACGCCTGTAATCCAAGCACTTTGGAGGCCAAGGCGGGCAGATCATCTGAGGTCGGGAGTTCAAGACCAGCCTGACCAACATGGTGAAACCCCGTCTTTATGTAAAAAAATTTAATTAAAAAAAAAAAGAAAGAAAACGTAGGTACTCATATGCAAAGACATCGTTATTCCAACGTTAGTGGACTTGGTTTGCTTACGTCTTTATTTTAACAGTGGTAATAAGTTTGTGATTATTCATCATCAACCTCCCTACTGACTACTGTTGGCCTATTCTATTTCATTTTATTTTGAGAGAGGGTCTCACTCCGTCATCCATGCTGGAGTACAGTGGTGTGATCTCGTCTCACTGCAGCCTCTACCTCCCGGTCTCATGCGATGCTCCTACTTCTGCCTCCCCAGTAGCTGGGACTAGAGGCATAAAACCACGCCTGGCTAATTTTTTTGTAAAGACAGGGTTTCACACCATATTGCCAAGGCTGGTTTTGAACTCCTGAGCTCTAGCAATCTGCCCACCTCGGCCTCCCAAAGTGCTGGGATTACAGGCATGAGCCACTGCACCTGTCCTGTTGGCCTTTTTAAGAGACGAGGCTTGTTAAGACCTGTGTCTCTGCAGAGTAGCTTTCCCGTTGGATTAGTTTTCACTTGCTAAAAACTTCCACTGTATCTCCCACCTGGACCTGTTGCTCCTCACTCTGGAAAGCTTTCTCCATTTAATCAAAATTGAACATATCAGCCAGGCATGGTTGCACGCATCTGTAGTCCCAGCTACTCAGAAGGCTGAGGCTAGTGGATTGTCGGAGCCCAGCAAGGAGTTAGAGGCTGCAGTGAGCCATTTTGGTGCCATTGCACTCCAGCCTGGGCAACAGAAACCATTGGCCTTTCCCCAGGACCTGGCTCTCTACCATCCAAGGTGACTGGTTGCTTGGCTGATAATTCAACCCTATTTATATGGTAGTAGATGGTAAATTAATAACAGCAATGATAATGCACAAAGCACAATAGTTTCTATGACATTAACACTAATCCTCACAGCAGCACTGTGAGGTGGGTTGAATTGTTTCCATTTTATTTTATTTTGTTATCTTTGAGATAGAGTCTTGTTCTTTCACCCAGGCTAGTGTGTAGTGGCACAATCTTGGCTGACTGCAGCCTCTGTCTCCCGGGTTCAAGCAATTCTCCTGCTTTAGCCTCCCAAGTAGCTGCAATTACAGGTGTGCACTGTCACACCCGGCTAATTTTTGTATTGTAGTAAAAAGGGGTTTTGCTATGTTGGCCAGGCTGGTCTCAAACTCCTGACCTCAGTTGATCTGCCCCCGACCATAGCCTCCCAAAATGCTGGGATTATAGGCGTGAGCCACTGCGCCCAGCCGGTTTCCATGTTAAAGGAATTGCAAAATACAAAAACAGAAGAGTGGATTAGAATGGAGGACTGTCTGCTCCCAAAACCACACTTGTCTGAAAATCTGTGAGATTTTAGAACTTGCTATAACAACCCATGCCCCGAAATGGCTTTGTAGCAGGTATCTTGGGAAATCATAATCTTAAATCATGATTTCCCAAATCTGGCTAAAGATAATAATTTATCTGGCTGGGTGTGGGGGCTCACACCTGTAATCCCAGCATTTTGGGAGGCTGAGTTGGGGGATTGCTTGAGCCTCGGAATTTGAGTTCAGTCTGGGCAACATAGTGAGACCCCATCTCTATATAAATAAAAAATAAAAGAATTTATCTGCAGACCAAATTAAAAATACAGGCTCTGGGAAGGCTGAGTGCAGCAGCTCATGCCTGTAATCCCAGCACTTTTGGAGGCTGAGCTGGGCAGATTGCCTGAGGTCAAGAGTTCAAGACGAGCCTGGCCAACACAGCAAAACCCTGTCTCTACCAAAAATATAAAAAATTAGCTGGGTGTCGTGGTGCATGCCTGTAATCCCAGCTACTCAGGAGGCTGAGGCAGGAGAATTGCTTGAACCTGGGAGGTGAAGTTTGCAGTGAGCTTAGATCATGCCATGGCACTCCAGCCTGGGTGACAGAGGGAGACTCTGTCTCAAAATACAAACAAACAAAAAACAGCCTCCAGGGTCACAGGCCAGATCACTGAATTCAACTCTTCAGCTCAGAGACTAGGGAAGCCACACTTTTAGTCTGGCATCCCCATGAAGGAACCACTGTCATAACTGAAGAAGCATCTTATCCACCAGCTTGAGAGTTGGGTGAGGTAAATTATTGGAAAGGGATAGGGGTTCTTAGGAATCTCAAAAATCTCATCAAGTAGAATCCTTCACCCACTGGGCAGGGAACACTGTGAAGTCAAGTCAGGAAATGAGAGCGCAGAGGTGCAGGTTTCCCACCCAGAGGTTTGGTCTTGCCTAAAATTCCACAAATGACTAAATCATGATTTTTTTTGAACGAGAACTGTGGAGTCAGACCATCTGAATTTGTACCTGGCTCCCCCAGCTTCTAAACTTCGTGAGGTTGGACAAATTACCAACTTCTCTATGCCCTGGCTTTCCCATTTATGAAATAGAAATGGTAATCGTTAATTACCACTTAAGGATGTTGTCAGAATTTTAAAATAAAATACTCAATATTGTGTCCAGCACATAGTAGGCATCCAACGAATATTATTAGTTATCATGGGGTTAGATAATAACATTAAATAATAATAAAACTCCATTCTACATAATGCTTATAGCACAAAATAATGAACTTCTAAAATACTTCCGGGCATTGCGTCAGGTGTTTTACACGTTATTTTTGAAACTTCTCATTCTAAATTACAGACTCATAGAAAGTTGCAAAAAAATGGAATGAAATTCTCATTAGAAAAAAAAGACAAAATAAAACAGCAACAAAAAATGTTGCAAAAATAGTACAGAGAGGAGATACCTGTGTCCTAATTTCCCAGCTTCTTCCAATGTACCATCTTACAAATGTACACATATAATAAACATTTTTTATATGAAACTTTCCAGAAGAAGAAACTGAAGCTGACAAGTGAAGCAACTTGCTTAAGGACAAACTCAAGGTGTAAACTAAAGAGAAAAACTGCCTTTAACTTTTGGGCATAGGGAAGTAGCTGACGGGAAGGTGACAAGCAGAAAAAGAAGCCTGCTTTCCTCACCCAAACCCCAGTTACTGAGGTATGACTGACAAATAAAAATGGGTATATTTAAGGTACACAGGGTGATGTTTTAATATACATGTACAGTGTGAACTGATCACTACAATCAAACTAACATATCCATCACTTCACCTAGTTAACTAATTTTGTTTTTCTTGGTATGGGGAGAACACTTAACACTACTCTCTGAGCAAATTTTAAGAACACAATACCTTATTTACCACTGTTGCTATGCCGTACATTAGATCACCAGAACTTAATCATCTTACAACTGAAGATGTATATATGTATACCCCTTTTCACCCCTCCAAAAAGCCTCCTTTTAAAGAGGACTGAGTACTTTTTTTTTTTTTTTTTTGAGACGGAGTTTCGCTCTTGTTACCCAGGCTGGAGTGCAATGGCATGATCTCGGCTCACCGCAACCTCCACCTCCTGGGTTCAAGCAATTCTCCTGCCTCAGCCTCACGAGTAGCTGGGACTACAGGCTTGCGCCACCATGCCTAGCTAATTTTTGTATTTTTAGTAGAGACGGGGTTTCACCTTGTTGACCAGGATGGTCTCGATCTC
Organism: Aotus nancymaae; assembly: GCF_030222135.1. NCBI lineage: Eukaryota > Metazoa > Chordata > Mammalia > Primates > Aotidae > Aotus > Aotus nancymaae. Next base: position 13,581,643 of record NW_026988429.1, read on the forward strand.
TTGACCTCGTGATCCACCTGCCTCGGCCTCCCAAAGTGCTGGGAATATAGGCGTGAGCCACCGCACCTGGCCTTAAAGAGGACTGAGTACTTTTCACTTGCAAAAGGCTTCACTTTTTCAGAGATGGTTCCATATTTTATCACATTCAATTCCTGAAAACAGCCCTGTGAGATAGCAAGACAAATAATATTATTTCAACTTGATATAGTCTAAGGTCACATGGCAGACTCAGATACAGCTGCCTTTAAAAATGTCCAGAAAAATGGTTACATTAACAGGTACCGAGTCTACCTTTTCATCCTATAATCTCAATACCACCAGGAAATAAACAAGCCAGCAAGTCGTCATCTATAAATGAACATTTTCTGGGGAGAATAGAACACCTGGTGTGCTGAAGATGTGGATATTCTTACTTATTTCTTTTTAAACTCTTCTGAAGTGATTGAAAAATCATGTAATGAATGAGGCAACAGACTCTTGTGAACTTATGGTTTCAGCCTGGAAGCCACAGCACAGGGACCACAGGAAAGCAAAATTGTGCTGGGCTTTTAGAGGCCCAAATGCCTGCAACGATGCCTTCATACTGGAAATCATAAAAGTGAATTTGGCTCCCTCTTTAAAGCCCAAGGACCAAACTGGATTTACTGTTTGAGTGCAGGAAACTTTACCAAGATTATGGAAACAGAAAAGAATTCGAGATTAACACATACTGTACATTTCAGTACAGGTGGCAGGACAATTAGAAATCTAGTTAAGCTATAGAAAATCTTCATAAATCTGGGAAGGATTTAGGTCTTGGTGAGCTTTGGTGTAACCCATCATCAGATGCATGTTGTACTCGGTCTCCGTGCATCCAGACACCCCAGGTGCCGGGGAGATGATGTAAAGGGAAGAATAAAGAAGCTATTTTCTCTGATCCACCTTTTGTGTGGAACAAGCAATTAGGTGGCACTGGTGCCTGAAAGGGGGAACTGAGTAAGTCTCTGAATGCTGCCCATGCTCTAAAAGTTTTATGTTTTCCTTTTAAAAGTAGTTAAGAGCCTTCTCATGAAATAAAAAAGTAGCTAAGGGAAAAGGAAAAAAAAAATTGAAAGCAAAGATGACCCTTGACCATGGCGGCTCCAGACATCTCACTGACATATTGTCTAAAATAAAATAATTATAGATTTATTCATAAACAATATATATATTATTGTATATATTTTATTATATATTATGTGTGTATATGTATATGTGTATATATATTATATATATATATATGTATATGTAAGAGACAAGGTCTCATTCTGTTGCCAGACTGGAGCGCAGCTGCACTATCATGGCTCTCTGCAACCTCAAATTCCTGGGCTCAAATGATCCTCTTGCCTCAGCCTCCTACTCAAAAGGGACTACAGGTGGGACTACAGACACATCCCCCCATGCTCAGCTAGTTTATTTATTTTTTATTTGTAGAGATCAGGTCTTGCTATGTTAATATTTTTAACGGACCATGAATTGAGCCTACTTGTAAAACCTATTCTGCTTTAGCTATGCCAAATCAAGGGCTTTATTTTATCTATAATTCTGGCCAAGTTTTGACACATTTTTTCTAAGTGCCAGAAAGTAGATATTTTAGGCTTTTTATTACTTTTATTATTTTTTTAGACAGAATTTTGCTCTTGTTGCCCAGGCTGGAGAGCAATGGCATGATCTCAGCTCACTGCAACCTCCACCTCCTGGGATTCAAGCAGTTCTCCTGCCTCAGCCTCCCAAGTAGTTGGGATCACAGGTGCCCACTACCATGCCCAGCTAATTTTTTGTATTTTTAGCAAAGACAGGATTTCACCATGTTAGCCAGGTTGGTCTTGAACTCCTGACGTCAGATAATCCACCTGCCTCTGCCTCCCAAAGTACTGGGATTACATATGTGAGCTACCATGCCCAGCCACATTTTAGGTTTTGAGGAGTACATGGCCTCTCTCTACCACTCAGCTGTGCAGTGTCAGTGCCAAAGCACCCACAGACAATACACAAAATGAATCAGAGAGACTGTGTTCTGGTAAAACTTTATTTATAGACAATGAAATTTAAATTTTATATAATTATCTTTTTCTTAATTAAAAAAATATGGAATGCTTCACGAATGTGTGTGTCACGTTTGTGCAGGGGCCATGCTAAACTTCTCTGTATCATTCCAATTTTAGTATATGTGCTGCTGAAGCGAGCACAAAATTTTATATAATTTTTATGTGTCAATAAAGAGTACTCATCTGATTGCTTCCAACCATTTAACAATGTAAAAACCATTCTTGGCCGGGCACGGTGGCTCATGCCTGTAATCCCCGCATTTTGGGAGGCCAAGGCTGGCAGATCACAAGGTCAGTAGTTCAAGACCAGCCTGACCAACACAGGGAAACCCCGTGTCTACTAAAAATACAAAAATTAGCCAGGCATGGTGGCAAGTGCCTGTAGTCACAGCTACTCAGGAGGCTGAGGCAGGAGAATCACTTGAACCCGGGAGGCAGAGGTTGTGGTGAGCCGAGATCACGTCACTGCACTCCAGCCTGGGCAACAGAGTGAGACTCTGTCTTAAAAAAAAAAAAAAAAAAAAAAAAATCTTAACTCAGGCTGTGCAAAAACAGGCAGTGGATGGGATCTGGCCCAAGGGCCGTGATTTACTTACTCGTGATCTAGGCCTACCCTGCCTTCTTAAATCTCTTCTGGAGGGATCCCATTAAGTTGGGGAAGATGGAGTTTCCCCAAGTCTGTGAAGCAGTCTGTTTTCCAACTTGCTAGGACCTAGATCCTGTCTTCTATATGTTCTGACTTTTTTTTCTTTTTTTGAGACAGAGTCTCGCTCTGTGGAGACAGGGTTTCACTATGTTGGCCAGGCTGGTCTCGAACTCCCGACCTCAGGTGATCTGCCCACCTCAGCCTCCAAAGTGCTGAGGTTACAGGAGGGAGCCACTGCACCTGACCAAGATGTTCTTTCTGTGTCACCAGTCAGGCTCTGACAGTCAGCTACCCTGTTTCAGCATCACTTGAACCCTTTTGATAGGATTCCTCTTCCACTCAATGATGCCTGTTCCCTAGCATGGATAAAACGTAACAGAAAACACCCTTAAATTAGTTGAATTTTCATGGCATTAAAACAGTGATTGATTTTTTAAAAATAAACAAAAAAAGAAGAAAGAAGCTTTAAAATCTGGATATTGAAATGGTTTTCCAGCCCCAGCTCTCAGCAGGGCATTCGTTGCTCTGCTCTGGGTACTGCCAGCTGCATTTTGCAGAGGGTGCAGATATGTTTTCCCAGAAACAGGCTTGCAGAGGCTAATTCTGGCTTCAAGAGTTGCTTTCTACTGACCAAAAGGATTGAAGAAAAAAAGCCCCCTGCCCTCTTTATCAGTGATTTCCTGTGGGTGGAATGAAAGACTGCTTTAGGGTACTTTGGGAATAGATTTTTATCTGCTTTGGCAGTCTCCCAAATGAAAGACCAGAAAACACACCTTGAATGTCAGAAAAAGGAGTTTCCTGCAGAGAGCTTTGCAAATCTTTTGTAATTCCAGTGGAGTCCTGGGGATTGTGCCCAGTGCCTTAGAGCAGAAATTTCAAACCTGCCGGGTGTGGGTGACCACTGGCCTTCCAGGTACCTCCCCAAGCCAAAAAGTCAGTATCAGGAAAGGAAGAGATGAGTTTTGCCTTGTTTTTGCCTTGTCTTGGGGTGAGCCCACCAGTGAGAGGGAAACCCTAGAACAGATGCAAACAAAAGGGCCCACGACATCCTATAGCCCAGTCCTGGAGAGTGGGCAGATAAAAAGGCAAGGCCCCAAATGCACTGGTAATAGGGCCTTCCTTGACCAAGGAGGCTGCAGATTTACTGGGGGCTGCTTCCAGAGGAGCAAGTACAAATTCGTGTGCCGTGGGGTGGAGCTCGCGCTATAATATTTCCTCTCTATCGGCAGGCTAAGGTACTGATGCCTCAGGTCCAGACCAAAAGAGGGTCAAGGCAGGGAAAGGTAGGTCGAGGCAGGCCCTCCTCTTATTAAGGTGAACTGAAGAACTGAAGTGTAGACCAAAGGCATGAGTCTTACAGAGAAGCCGCTAAATGCAGGCATTGGTACTGGTCTGACCAGACCTGAGCCCTTCTCTGCAAGGTTTTGCCAGGAGTTAGGGGATTTTGTTTGTTTGACTGGCTGACTAGTTGTTGGTTAGCTGTTCCAGTGGTAGGAAATGTTCAGAGTCTCAAAAACAAGCCGAATTTCTTTCACGGTCCTTTTTCCTTGCAAAAGCCCGGCAGGCAATCAGAGGTAGGAGTTCATTATTCTGACAGGAACCAATTATCAACAGTTAGCAGAGGACAGCAAAGGCCCAGAGGGAAAAGGGTCCTTTCTCTCTTGAACACTGAAGAAACTGAATTTAAGACACAGTTTAACCTAGTAAGGGTTCCTAAATCGTTGCTAGAATGCAAAGATTGAGTCCCCATGAGACAGCAAATAAATATGCTTTTCATTTTTCAGAAGAGTAACCTGACACCTAGAGTTCAAGAAAGATTTACAACCATTGAGTGATGGAGCTGCACTAGGATCAATAAGCAGAGAAACAGAAAAGAAAATACACTTCCTATAGTAAAATGTAAACATGAAACAGAACAGAACAGCAAAGAAGAAAATGTAAGATGACAGAAGTTAGATCAAACCTATATGTTGGGACAATAAATGTGGGTATAAAAAGCTTACCCATGGGCCAGGCTCGGTGGCTCACGCCTGTAATCCAAGCAGTTTGGGAGGCCGAGGTGGGCGGATCACCTGAGGTCAGGAGTTCGAGACCAGCTTGGCCAAAATGGTGAAACCCCGGCTCTACTAAAAATACAAAAATTAGCTGGGCGTGGTAGCGCATGCCAGTAATCTCAGCTACTTGGGAGGCTGAGGCAGGAGAATTGCTTGAACCTGGAAGAGAGAGGTTGCAGTGAGCCAAAATCATGCCACTGCACTCCAGCCTGGGCAACTCCGTCTCAAAACAAACGAACAACCAAAAAAACTCACCCATGAAAGAGAAAAACTCTCAGAATGCCTCAGACACAAAACAGTTTTTCAGCGTATGCTTTGTTTACTTATTCTCTTACTATATAGTCAATTACATTAACAGATTTTCTGGTGTTGAATCATCCCTTAATAACTAGGGATGTTTTGCCATGATATGTGATCTTTTGATACATTACTAAACTCAACCGGATAGTAATTTAGAACTGTTGAGAACCATGAAGGGTCTGAGATTTTCAGCCTGCTTGCAAGCTAACAAGTTAACCTGCTATATAGTGTCATGCATATTGGCAAAATATGAGACTCCTGGGTCAGGGGCAAAGGACTGCATAACTCACAGCATAGCAAGCGGTGTAAACATCATGTTTCTCTTGGATTCCCTTGCCCCACAAGTAGCACAGGGACAAAGTGAAGGGGCCAGAATGGATGCCATACACACAGTGAGCTTGTGCCGCAGCTGAGCAACTCCAAGCTTAGGGAGACTGAATCTTTTATAAAGAGAAGTTAACAAAGGTACTAGAGGGAAACATTATTTGTATCACACTAGATAGTAAACAAACCTGTCCTCTGCTCAAGATAGAGGTTCTATCACTATCTTTCAAGGCTGTTGACTGTACAGACATCATCAAAAATATAGTTTGGGGTGGGAATGGTGGCTCACGCCTGTTAATTCCAGCACTTTGGGAGGCTGAGGTGGGTGGATCATCTGAGGTCAGGAGTTTGAGAGCAGCCTGACCAACATGGTGAAATACCATCATTACTAAAAAATACGAAAATTAGCCAGGATGGTGGCAGCCACCTGTAAACACAGTTACTCCAGAGGCTGAGGCAGGAGAATCACTTGAATCCAGGAGGTGGAGGTTGAAGTGAGCCAAGATAGTGCCATTGCACTCCAGCCTGGGCGACAGAGCAGGACTCCGTCTCAAAAAAAAAAGAAAGAAAATGTAGACGGCCGGGCACAGTGGCTCACACCTGTAATCCCAGCACTTTGGGAGGCCGAGGTGGGCAGATCACCTGAGGTCAGGAGTTCAAAACCAGCCTGGCCAACATGGAGAAACCCCACCTTTAAAAAAGAAAAAGAAAGAAAATGTAGTCTGTAAAAAAGGGTGTTAGTACTTCTATTTGTAAGACATGCAGATACACAAGAGACCCACAGAGTGTCTCCCAATAGACTTTTGTATACACTGGCATATATTTGTAAGTAAAATTTATCTATAGTTTTTTTTTTTTTGAGAGCTATTCAGTTTGAGAAGTATCAGTATTTTGCTAGCTCCATAGAAAATATTAATAAATTATCCTACTTGTACATGTTTAAAGAAAACATTGGGATCTGAGCACGATGGCTCACGCCTATAATCCCAGCACTTTGGGAGGTCGAGGCAGGCCAGTCACGAAGTCAGGAGATCAAGATCATCCCTGCCAACATGGTGAAACCCCGTCTCTACTAAAATACAAAAAATTAGCCGGGTGTGGTGGCACGGGGCTGTAGTCCCAGCTATTTGGAAGGCTGAGGCAGGGGAATAGCTTGAACCTGGGGGGCAGAGGTTGCAGTGAGCTGAGATCGTGCCACTGCACTCCAGCCTGGCAACAGAGCAAAACTCCATCTCAATAAAATAAAACAAAAGAAAGAAAACATTGTACAGTCTTCAAAGCGTTGTAGCGCTTACTCATATAATTGTCTTGACCTAGTACCTTTCTCGGGTGTACATTTTTGACCACCATGTGAATTTCTTCAGTGGGTATTGATCTGTTCAGAACTTCTGCCTCATCAGTGTCAGTTTCTTTTTTTGTTTGTTTGTTTTTTGAGATGGAGTCTCGGTCTGTCGCCTGGGCTGGGATGCAATGGCATGATCTTGGCTCACTGCAATATTTGCCTCCCAGGTTCAAGCAATTCTCCTCAAACTCCTGAGTAGCTGGGATTAAAGGCGCCTGCCACCACTCCAGGCTAATTTTTGCATTTTTTGTAGAGACGGGGTTTTACCATATTGGCCAGCCTGTTATTAAACTCCTGACCTCAGGCGATCTACCTGCCTCGGCCTCCCAAAGAGCTGGGATTATAGGCGTGAGCCACCATGCCCAGCCCAGTGTCAGTTTTATTAATTGACATGGTCCTATAAATTTTTCTATTTCACTGAGATTTAATTATTTGGCTTTGTATAGTATTCAATATCCAGACATTTAAAATTTATGCTTTTTTATAAAGCAGAAAACATTGTAGAACTTGGTTTTTAGAGTAGCACATAATTTTAGATCTGGCTGAATTTACAGATAAAAATACACTTATCAGAGAATCTTCAGTATGCTATTTGAGCAGCTAGCTGAGGCTAGCTATTACTAATAAAATTAGTAATAATTTTATTTATTTATTTATTTGAGATGGAGAATCTTTCAGTCGCCCAGTCTGGAGTGCAGTGGCACGATCTCGGCTCACTGAAACCTCCACCTCCTCCAACCTCAGCCTCCCAAGTAGCTGGGACTACAGGCGCACACCACCACGCCAGGCTAATTTTTGCATTTTTAGTAGAAATGGGATTTCACCATGTTGACTAGACTGTTCCTAAACTCCTGACCTCAGGTAACCCGCCTGCCTTGGCCTCCTAAAATGCTGGGATTATAGGCATGTACCACCATGCCAGGCTGAGGCTGTAATCATTTACTAAGTAGATGCACGCAACTCTGGATTCAACTGTAGCTCATGCTAAATAATATCGAGATATCAGAAACATTTGGCATACGAAAGATGCAAGATGGATCATTCCTTTCATATCCACATTTAGCTTTCCAGTTAAGCAAGTGTAAAACAGTGAAGGGCTTGAATAATAGTAATATGTTATAGACTTAATCTGGTAATAACTAGTAGCAATTCCCATTCTAAATTTTTTTTTTTTTTTTTAGTTGGAGTCTTGTTCTGTCACCCAGATTGGAATGCAATGGTACAATCGTGGCTCACTACAACCTCTATCTCTTAGGTTGAAGTGATTCTCCTGCCTCAGCTTCCTGAATAGCTGGGACTACAGGCACCCGCCACCACACTTGGTTAATTTTTGTATTTTTAGTAGAGGTGGGGTTTCACCATATTGGCCAGCCTGGTCTTGAGCGCCTGACTTTGTGATCTGCCAGCCTCGGCCTCCCAAAGTGCTGGGATTACAGGTGTGAGCCACTGTGCCTGGCCTGAGATGTGGTCTTTCTATTGGAGAAAATCAAAATAGCCTTTAGTATTTGGTATGGAAGTATTTATGTGACAATGCTTTATTTTTTGTAATTTAATAAACAGAGGAAATTAGCAGTAGTTTGCTTTCATCAGGTAGGGGTAGCTATAAACCCTTACAGCTCTGCCTGGAGGGTGTGTTAAATCTCAAACTGCATGCCACAAGTTTCATCTGCTGATAACTTTACCATTTTGTCACCCTACAGGTCATCACTAGTTATCTCCAATAGTGACACAATAATAATGGAGAGGAAGAAGTAGCTATCCATACATGTCTTTTTTTATTTTTTCAGACAGTCTTGGTATTGCTTTGTTGCCCAGGCTGGAGTGCAGTGGTGTGATCTCGGCTCACTGCAGCCTCCACCTCCCAGATTCAAGCTTTCCATCCTGCCTCAGCCTCCCGAGTAGCTGGGATTACAGGCATGAGCCACCTTGCCTGCCCAAGGCTTGTCTTGAACTTCTGGGCTCAGGCATAGTGGCACATGTGGAGTATTTTTATTGTATTTTTAGTAGAGACAGGGTCTCCTCCTGGGTCAAAGGCAAAGGACTTCATTACTCACAGAACAGCAAGAGGTGTAATCTTGTTTCCCTTGGATTCCCTTGCCCCACAAGTACCACAGTAGAATCGCTTGAATCTGAAAGGTGGAGGTTTCAATGAGCCAAGGTTGTGCCACTGCACTCCAGCCTGGGCGACAGAGTGAGATTCAAAAAAAAAAAAAAAAAAGAAGACTGGCCTGGACAACTGGACAACATAGCTGAGACCTTGTCTCTAAAATAAATAAATAAATAATGTTTTAAAAAGTAGGTGAATATATGCTGGGTTTGGTGACTCATGCCTGTAATCCCAGCACTTTGGGAGGCCAAAGTGATTGGATGACTTGTGGTCAGGAGTTCAAGACCAGCATGGCCAACATGGTGAAACACTGTCTCAACTAAAAATACAAAAAATAGCTGGGGCTGGTGGCAGGTGTCTGTAATCCTAGCTACTTGGGAGGCTGAGGCAGGAGAATCATTTGAATCCAGGAAGCAGAGGTTGCAGTGGGCAGAGATCACGGCACTGCACTCCAGCCTGGGTGACAGAGCAAGACTCCATCTGAAATAAATAAATTAAAAAAGAAAATAGAAATTTGGCTGGGTGTGGTGGCATGTGCCTGTAGTCCTAGCTACTCTGGAGGCTGAGGCAGGATAATCACTTGAACCCTGGAGGCAGAGGTTACAGGGAGGCAGAGGTTGCAGTGAGCCAAGATTTCGCCACTGCACCCCAGCCTGGGTTACAGAGCGAGACTCCCTCTAAAAAAAAAAAAAAATAGGTGCATACAGTACAATGAGACATTTAGAGAGAGGGGGAGGGAGATATCACATTTGCATAACTTTATTACAGCATATTGTTATAATTTGTTACATTTTGTTATTGTTGTTAATCTTATACTGTGCCTAATTTATACAATAAACTTTGTCATATGTATGTATGTATGTATATATAAGAAAAAACATAGTATATATGTGACTCAGAACTATCTGCGGTTTTAGGGATCCACTGGGGGTCTTGGAACATATCTCATCAATAAGGAGAGATTATTGTAGTTCTTTGTTTGTCCTGCCCCAAGGATAAATCTATAATCTGACAACCTTGAGTGCAGTCCAGAGAAAGAGGAAACTCTCTAGCTTACACCAAATTGTGTAATAAGTAGCTCTGCCACCCTATCTCAATATATACAATGTGCTTAATGTGTCTAAAGCAGATAAGAAGGCTTTATAGAGTCTATGGCAAGCGTTAGCAGAGTAATATATATCCATAGTATAGATAGATAGATAGATAGATACACACACACTAAATCTGTATACTATCTATCTATCTATACTATAGATAGATAGATAGATACAGAGAGAGATGGAGTCTTGCTCTGTTACCCAGGCTGGAGTGCAGTGGCATGATCTCAGCTGGCTGCAACCTCTGCCTCCTAGGTTCAAGTGATTTTCCTGCCTCAGCCTCCTGAGTAGCTGGGATTACAGGCATGGATCACCACACTGGGCTAATTTTTGTATTTTTAGTGGAGATAGGGTTTCACCATGTTGGCCAGGCTGGTCTTGAACTCCTGATCTCAGGTGATCTGACCACCTCAGCCTCCCAACGTGCTGGGATGAGCACCCAGCCTAGATTTGGATTTGTGTTCTGAATTTCATGCCTGTACCAAGAATACTACCTATGGACTTTACTGAATGAATATCATATACTGTGAAAGTAACCATACAACATACAACATTACCTCCCACAAAGAAATTCACTTCACAATAAACAAAGTAAACAGATGAGATGACACCCAAAGGATTTATTGGTCCTCCCTTTTTCTCCATCAGTCAGAAAGAGCTGCTCTTGTAGAATGCTGTTCAAAACTGAGTTTAAGGCCGGGCGTGGTGGTTCACGCCTGTAATTCCAGCATTTTGGGAGGCCAAGGAAGATGGATCCTGAGGTCAAGACATCAAGACCATCCTGGTCAACATAGTGAAACCCCGTCTCTACTAAAAAAAAAATTAGCTGGGAGTGATGGCACATGCCGGTAGTTCCAGCCACTTGGCAAGCTGAGGCAGGAGCATTGCTTGAACCTGGGAGGCAGACGTTGCAGTGAGCCGAGCTCATACCATTGCACTCTAGCCTGGCGCCTGGCAACAGAGCGAGACTCTATCTAAAAAAAAAAACAAAAAAAGACAACTCAGTTTAAGAAACTAATCTGCTGGTGTAGAATGGAAGTATGTTTTAAAAAGAAAGAGAAAAAAGAAATTAACCTAGAGTCAATAACTTGAATATTATCCTACAAGATACCCTGAACCAGCAAAGTAATGGTGCTCTTTTTTTTTGCAAAGCAAAAATAAAATGACGAGGGAACCAAGAGGTGGAGCTTGGGGATCATATCTCATAATTATGCCACATGAGAGACTTAACAATGTTTCCTTCCCATTCCAAAAGCACCGGGCTCTCTTAATATAGAAGAAGGAAGGATTGCTCATATTGAGGACATGTTAATGATTCAGACTGAATTGGAAGCTCAGACAGCCCCTTGTCCATTTTGAGATCTCAGAGAAGAAAGGAAAGAAGAGAGGAATGGGGGGAAGAGAAAAGGAGCAAATTGAGAGTGGAAGAGATGGAGAGGAGTAGGAGAGTCAGGGAGATCAAGATTCTCCTATAGTTGGTTGGTTTTTTGTTTTTTGTTTTTGAGATGGAGTCTCTCATCCATGCTGGAGTGCAGTGGCGTGATCTCAGCTCATTGCAACCTCCACCTCCTGGGGTCAAGCAATTTTCCTGCCTCAGCCCCTCAAGTAGCTAGGATTACAGGCACTGCTATGATGCCCAGTATTTTTGTAGAGATGGGTTTCTGTGCCCAGCCAAGTTCTGAGGGTTGGAAGTCTAAGACCAGGGTACGTGTATGGCTGGGTTCTGGTGAGGGCCTTTTTCCTGACTTGCAGATAACCAACATCTGGCTGTATCCTCAGACTGCAGAGAGAGACAGGAAGAGCAAGAGTGTCTCTTCTTATAAGGAAACTAATCCTGTCATAAGGTCTGCACCCTCATGATCTCATCTATACCTAATTATCTCCCAAAGCCCCCATTTCCAAATCCCAACACATTGAGAATTAGGGCTTCAACATATGAATTTTGGGGAAAAGAAATCTGGCTCATAGTACCATCTTAATTAAGTGATAAAATCCACCAATAATAGGACAAGTTGATATCATATGTCTTCTAATATGATGCAATAAGAACAGCATTACTTCCGCCAGATGCGGTGGCTCACACTCGTAATCCTAGCACTTGGGGAGGCTGAGGTGGGTGGATCACTTGAGGTCAGAAGTTCAAGACCAGCCTGGCCATCATGGTGAAACTCCATCTTAAAAAAAAAAAAAAAAAAAAAAGAACAGCATTACTTCAATGCTATTCCTGCTAGAAATACATAACCCGAATCTGTTCATGAGAAAAATATCAAACAAATCCAAATTGAAATACATTCTGCAGGTCAGGTGCAGTTGCTCACGCCTGTAATTCCAGCACTTTGGGAGGCCAAGGTGGGTGAATTACGAGGTCAGGAGATTGAGACCATCCTGACTAACACGGTGAAACTCCATCTCTACTAAAAATACAAAAAATTAGCCAGGTGTGGTGGCATATGTCTGTAATCCAAGTTACTTGGGAGGCTGAGGTAGGAGAATCTCTTGAACCCAGGAGGCAGAGGTTGTGGTGAGCCGAGATTGTGCCACTGCACTCCAGCCTGGGCGACAGAGTGAGACTCCACCTCAGAAAAAAAAAAAATACTACGGGACATGTAACTCGGAGAGACAAGGATTTGAAACATATGGTAGAGTGGTTAAATATATGGAATGAGAGGCTGGGCACGGTGGCTCACACTTATAATCTCAGCACTTTGGGAGGCTGAGATGGGCAGATCATGTGAGGTCAGGAACTCAAGACCAGCCTGACCAACATGGAGAAACCCTGTCTCTACTAAACATACAAAATTAGCCGAGCATAGTGGCGCCTGTCTGTAATCTCAGCTGCTTGGGAGGCTGAAGCAGGATAATCTCTTGAACCCAGGAGGCAGAGGTTGCGGTGAATCGAGATGGTGCCATTGCACTCCAGCCTGGACAACAAGAAGGAAACTCCCTCTCAAAAAAAAAAAAAGTGTATATATATATATATATATATATATACACACACACACACACACACACACACACACACATATATGGAATGAGAAATGTAACATACATGTAATCATAGTCTCAGAAGCAGAGAATGGAGAAGAGGTAATATTTAAAGAGATTATGACTATGACATTTTCAGAACAGTTAAAAGGCATGAGTCCACAAAGGACAACATATACCAAGCAAGGTAAACAAAAATAAACTCACACCTATATATATTTTAGTTAAACTGTATAATACCAAAGGCAAAGATAACATCTTCAAAGCAGCCAGAGAGAGAAGACAGATCCTCTCAAAGAGATGAGAGTTATTCAGACAGCTGATAACAACGGCCAGAAGATAGAGAATTAACATCTCCAAATGGGTGAAAGAAACAACCTAGATTTCTGTGTCCTGGAAACTTACTCTTTTTCAATACAAGGGCAAAATTAAGGATTTCTATGCTAATAAAACCTTAGGGAGTTTATGGCCGTGACAACTTCACCAAAAGAACCATTATTAGCCGGGCGCAGTGGTTCACGCCTGTAATCCCAGCACTTTGGAGGCCAAGGTGGGCGGATCACCTGAGGTCAGGAGTTAAAGACCAGCATGGCCAACATGGTGAAACCCCATCTCTATATTAAAAATTAATAAATAAATAAATAATAAATAAATAAAAAGAACCATTATTAAAAAAAGAAAGAAAGAAAGAAAGAAAAAAGGCTGGGTGCTGTGGCTCATGCCTGTAATCCCAGCAGTTTGGGAGGCCAAGGCAGGCAGATCAGGAGGTCAAAAGATCAAGACCACCCTGGCCAACATGGTGAAACCCCGTCTCTACTAAAACTACAAAACTTAGCTGGGTGTGGAGGCACGTACGTGTAGTCCCAGCTACTCGGGAGGCTGAGGCGGGACAATCGCTTGAACGCAGGAGAATCACTTGAACTTGGGAGGTGGAGGTTGCAATGAGCCGAGATCACACCACTGCATTCCAGCCTGGCAACAGAGCAAGACTCTATCTCAAAAGAGAGAGAGAGAGAGAGAGAGGAAAAAAAAAAAAAAGCCTGAGCATGTTTACAAAAATCAAGAATAAAGTTATTTTTTTTTAAAGTACAGCTAGCCAGGCGTGGTGGCGCGTGTCTGTAGTCCCAGCTACATGGGAGGCTGAGGTGGGAGGATCGCTTGCGCCCAGGAATTCTGGGCTGTAGTGCGCTATGCCGATTGGGTGTCCGCACTAAGTTTGGCATCAATATGGTGACCTCCCGGGAGCAGGGAACCACCAGGTTGCCTAAGGAGAGGTGAACCGGCCCAGGTCGGAAACGGAGCAGATCAAAACTTCGGTGCTGATCAGTAGTGGGATCGTGCCTGTGAATAGCCACTGCACTCCAGCCTGGGCAACATAGCGAGACCCTGTCTCTAGAAAAAAATTAAGGCCAGGCACGGTGGCTCACGTCTATAATCCCAGCACTTTGGGAGGCCAAGGTGGGTGGATCACGAGGTCAAGAGATCGAGACCATCCTGGTCAACAAGGTGAAATCCCGTCTCTACTAAAAAATACAAAAATTTAGCTGGGCATGGTGGTGCACGCCTGTAGTCCCAGCTACTCGGGAGGCTGAGGAAGGAGAATTGCTTGAACCTAGGAGGTGGAGGTTGCAGTGAGCCGAGATCGCGCCATTGCACTCCAGCCTGGGTAACGAGCAAAACTCCATCTCAAAAAAAAAAAAAAAAGAAAGAAAGAAAGAAAAAAATTAAAAGTACAGCTATATGGCCAGGGGAAGTGGCTCATACCTGTGATCCAGCACTTTGGGAGGCCAAGGCAGGAGTATCACTTGAGGCCAGGAGTTGAAAACCAGCCTTGGCAACATAGTGAGACCCCATCTCTATTTTTTTAAAAAATTGAAAGACAGAGAAAAAAGTGTAGCTATACAATTTACTTCAGCAAAAAGGGATAGAGAGCAGGCTAGGCACTGTGGCTCATGCCTGTAATCTCAGCACTTTGGGAAGCCAAGGCATTTGGATCACCAGAGGTCAGGAGTTCCAGACCAGCCTGGATAACATGGCAAAATCCCATCTCTACTACTAAAAATACAAAAATAGCTGCATGTGGTGGCACTCACCTGTGGTCCCAGCTACTTGAGAAGCAGAGACACAAGAATCGCTTGAATCCAGAGGGGCAGAGATTGTGGTGAGCCAAGAACACACCACTGCACCCCAGTCTAAGCAACAGAGCAAGACTCTGTCTCGAAAAAAAAAAAAAAGATAATGGCATAGTTGTAAGGCCGGTTGCCTCGCCGGGAGCACAGACGCAGAACCCCCCACCCACTTCTTTTCAAAAGCTTGGACAAGCCCGGACGAGCTCAGGCAAGCTCAGACATGCTCAGGCTTTTTCCCTTCTCCCATGCTCACACAGCCTGACCTTCCCTTAAAAGAGCCCAGTATGCAAACAAGGTATGGTAACCCTAGCGTCTTTACAACCAATAGCAGCCAAGTCTTAATAACCAATAGCAGCCAAGTCTTAACAACCAATAGCAGCCGAGTAATTCCAACCAACAACAAGCCAAGTCCTAGGTAAAGGCTTGTAACTTACCCAATAGCAGTCCTGCTCTCCCACAACCAATCGAGCTGTTTCACTCCCTATAAAACCCCCTGTCTGAGAGGAGTCCATGCGACTTCTGCGGCCCCTTCTGTTGAACTGCAGAGCTTCGTCCGGGAGCCTGAATAAATTCCTTTGCATCAGATCTTGTGCTGGCCTCAGTTTCTTCACTTTAAACTCGGCGAGAACAGACCTTACAATAGTGAGCAAAAGAAAGTAATGAACACTTAGGTAAATCTAAACAAAATGTTGCTCTCATAAAATAATAAAAATACTGTTTAAGGGCAAGACACTACTTGTTCTTCCCTCCCCCCCCACCCCAATACTCACAGCTTCACCACCAAAATCCGCCTTGGAAGCCATTAGGACTTATCCCATATGCCCTTGCACCATTTAGTCAATCACCAAGACATCTGAGATTTCTCCATCATCCCAAATCACCCGGACTCACCCTTGTAAGCTTTTGTATTTCTTTTTATCTGATATTATCTTCTTAAACCTCCAACACTTCCTCCACTATTCTATTTTTGTTTGAGACAGGGCCTCTATCGTCCAGGCTGAGTGCAATGGCACAATCTCAGCTCACCAGAGCCTCCACCTCCTAGGCTTAAGCTATCCTCCCACTTTAGCCTCCTGAGTAGCTGGGATTACAGGCATGCACTACCAAGCCTGGCTAATTTTTTGTTTGTTTTTGTAGAGACAGGGGCTTGCTATGTTGCACAGGCTGGTCTTGAACTCCTAAGCTCAAGAGATCCTCCCACCTTGGCCTCCCAGGATGCTGGGATTTGTAATCCACAGCACCTGGCTTTTCCACCATTCTTACTCGTTTCTTACCTTCAGCTGATAACTTGGGGAGTCCTCTCTTCCTCTCACACCCCATATCCAGTGCATCCGCAACTGATGTATCAACAATTATATCAGGTCTCTAGGGTGGTATTTGGCCAAGAGGGGTAATCTGGAACAATCCACAGCTGGGTAAAATTTGGGGACCCCAGGTACCAGTCTGCCCCACTCCCTGCATGCCTCGTTGCCATGCCTGGGAAAATGGAGGAAATCAAGCACTATCTGCTCACAGCCTAGCAAAAAGATGCCAAATCTGTCAAGATCAAGAAAAAGAAGGACAAGCTGGGCACAATGGCTCACACCTGTAATCTGAGCACTTTTGCAGGCTGAAGCTGGCCAATCATGAAGTCAGAGGCTCGAGACCAGCCTGGCCAATATGGTGAAACCCCGTCTCTACTAAAAATACAAAACTTAGTCAGGTGTGGTGGCACGCACCTGTAGTCCCAACTACTCAGGAGGGTGAGGCAGGGGAATTGCTTGAACCTGGGAGGTGGAGGTTGCAGTAAACCAAGATCACGTCACTGCACTCGAGACTGGGCAACAGAGTAAGACTTCCTCTCAAAAAAAAAAGGACAATGCGAAATTTAAAGTTCAATACAGCAGGACATCATGGACAAAGAGAAGGCGGAGAAACTGAAGTGTCCCTGCCCCCTGATTTGTCAGTGAAGGAGCTGAAATGAACCATACACACTGATTGGAACTTTTAAAAAATACTAAAAATTGCCAGGCGCAGTGGCTCACACCTGTAATCGCAGCACTTAGGGAGGCTGAGGCAGGTGGATCACGAGGTCAAGAGATCGAGACCATCCTGGCCAACATGGTGAAACCCTGTCTCTACTAAAAATACAAAAATTAGCTGGGCATGGTGGTGTGCGTCTGTAGTCCCAGCCATTTGGGAGGCTGAGGCAGGAAAATTGCTTGAACCCAGGAGGCGGAAGTTGTAGTGAGCCGAGATTGTACCACTGCACTCCAGCCTGACAACAGAATGAGACTCTACTCAAAAACAAACAAATACTAAAAATTTAAACACGAACACACAAAACCAAACAACTGTATCAGTTCTTCCTTTAAAATACATCCAGGGCCAGGCATGGTGGCTCATGCCTGTAATCCCAGCACTTTGGGAGGCCAGGCAGGTGGATCACTTGAGGTCAGGAGTTGAAGACCAGCCTGGCCAACATGGTAAAACCCTATCTCTAGTAAAAATACAAAAAATTAGCTGGGTATGGTGGCAGGCGCCTGTAATCCCAGCTATGGAAAGCTGAGGCAGGAGAATCACTTGAACCCAGAAAGTGGGAGTTGCAGTGAGCCGACATTGCAACATTGCACTCCAGCCTGGACAACAAAAGCGAAACTCCATTTCAAAAAAAAAAAAAAAAATCCAGAATCTGACCAGAATCTGCTCTTCCCTTCCATTGCTAACCACCTAGATACAAACAATCCCTATCTCCTCACAGCTTCCAACCTGATTGCCCTATCTCAGCCTTCTCTCCCTATAGCTCATTCTCAGACTCTCTCAGTCTGATTTATTCTTCCAAAGCTCACATCAGATCCTCCCTCTCCCCTCTTAAGAAACATCTTACTGTT
The DNA here is from genome assembly GCF_030222135.1 of Aotus nancymaae. Taxonomy (NCBI): domain Eukaryota; kingdom Metazoa; phylum Chordata; class Mammalia; order Primates; family Aotidae; genus Aotus; species Aotus nancymaae. The sequence goes on from NW_026988429.1 coordinate 13,599,563, forward strand.
GCTTATCATCTCAGAGAAAAAGCCATAGTCCTCACAATAGCCGATGAGGCTTTACGCCTTCCGTCCTCCTGCACGCCCTCTCTGAGCTCATCCCTATCACGTGCTTGTCATGCTCCACCCATCCAAGCATCCTAAGCGCTTCTGTCTCAGGGTCTTTGCATGTGCTCCACCCTCTGCCTTAAATGTTCTCCCTGATAACCGAGCAGGAATTGGATTTGAGCTGATATATTTATGCTGCATCAAGGTCACTGTCATCTTACCGTATCAAACTGAAAATATCACTGCTATGTGTACAGTAGGACATATTTTATTGAGTAAATGATTTTCTCTGTTTCCGTGCTTCTGCCCTAGTGGATTTGTTCAGTAATAAATATGTGTGACCAGGCCGGGCACGGTGGCTCATGCCTATAATCCTACCACTTTGGGAAGCTGAGGTGGGTGGATTGCCTGAGCTCAGGAGTTTGAGACCAGCCTGGGCAATATGGTGAAACCCTGTCTCTACTAAAATACAAATAATTAGCCGGGAGTGGCAGTGTGTGCCTGTAGTCCCAGGTACTCGGGAGGCTGAGGCAGGAGAATTGCTTGAATCCAGGAGGCAGAGGTTGAGTGAGCTGAGATCATGCCATTGCACTCCAGCCTGGGTGCACACAGTGAGACTCCGTCTCCAAAATAAATAATAAATAAATAAGTGTCTCAAGCCTGTAATCCCAGCACTTTGGGAGGCCGAGGCGGGTGGATCACGAGGTCAAGAGATCGAGACCATCCTGGTCAACATGGTGAAACCCCGTCTCTACTAATACAAAAAATTAGCTGGGCACGGTGGCGCGTGCCTGTAATCCCAGCTACTCAGGAGACTGAGGCAGGAGAATTGCCTGAACCCAGGAGGCGGAGGTTGTGGTGAGCCGAGATCGCGCCATTGCACTCCAGCCTGGGTAACAAGAGCGAAACTCCGTCTCAAATTAAAAATAAATAAATAAATAAATAAATAAGTGTGACCTTTATCTGAAGAAAAAAAAAGGAAAGAAAGAAAGAAAAACTTGAGTCCTACTGGTCTGTTCACTGCCCCTTCCTACCGCAGCACACTGTCCATGTTTGACCCATCTGGAATGCCTTCTCCTTATCCATTTGTGAGCTTCAGGGAGGCCTTCCACAAAGCCCCAGGCCTCAGGCCATTCCCTTGTTCTATCTATGACAACACTCTGAATATTTCCTTCACGAATCACAGGGCTGTTTATACAATTATTTGCTTAATGACTATCTCTTCTTTTGGAAATACTTTCATTTTTATTTTTAAATTTTAAATGTTAAATTGTAGTAATTTATTTATTTATGTCTTTATATTTATTTATTTATTTTGAGACGAAGTCTCACTCTGTCACCCAGGCTGGAGTGCAATGGCGCCATCTCAGCTCACTGCAACCTCCACCTCCTGGGTTCAAAGTGATTCTCCTGCCTCAGCCTCCTGAGTAGCTGGGATTACAGGCGTGCACCACCCCAGCTGGCTGATTTGTGTATTTTTAGTAGAGATGGGGTTTCACAGTGTTGGCCAGGCTGGTCTTTAACGCTTGACTTCAGGTGATCTGCCAGCTTCGGCCTCCCAAAGTGCTGGGATTACAGATGTGAGCCACCGCGTCCGGCCAAATTGTAGTAATTTATTGTTGAATAAGCAGAATATTTACATCATTCACACTGTGAATTCACACTGTGAGTGATGCATTGAAGTTTCCTTCTCACTCTTCTCCCAGCCCCTCCACTCACCTCTCCAGGATGTCCATATAACTAGAGTCTTGTGTTTCCACAAATAACATTTTATTCATATGTAAACAAACACGCACCTATTCTTCCTCTTCCCCACCACTTTTTTTTTTTTTGGCACAAATGATACTAAATTATGTACATTGGTCTTTTTGCTGTCTCCCCTCTCCTGTTGTCTCATGTCTTTTACTCATTTTACTCAGTTATTTATTTAGTTCAGTTTAGTGACATCTCAAGGGAATAAAGATAAATCCCCATTTCATTTGTCATGTTTAACTAGAACTTAAATCGAATTTTTTTGTTCTCATTTCTTTCTCTTTTTTTTTAAATTTAACATGGACAATCCCTACTGTAATTTTTTATTTAACTTGGACAATCCCTACTGCAGAACTCATTTATTTTTGTAATCACTCATGAGCAATGTAAAGGAAGCATCTATGTGTTTATCTTCTACCCAAACATTTAAGATTGGCAAATATGGCGAGGGGTGGCGGCTCACACCGGTAATCCCAGCGCTTTGGGAGGCCAAGGCAGGCAGATCCCTTCGACTCAGGAGGAGTTCAGGGCCAGCTTGGCCAGCATGGTGAAACCTCATCTCTACTAAAAATAGAAAAAAATTCTGGGCATGGTGGTACACGCCTGTAGTCCTAGCTACCCAGGAGGCTGAGATGGGAAGATCATTAGAGCCCAGGCGGCTGAAGCTGCAGTGAGTGAGCCATGAGCAATGGTTGTGTCACTGCACTCCAGTCTGGGTGATAGAGAAGGACCCTGTCTCAACTGGGCACAGTGGCTCACGCCTGTAATTCCAGCACTTTGGGAGGCTGAGGCAGAGGATCACTTGAGGTCAGGAGTTCGAGACCACCCTGGCAAACTTGGTAAAACCTTGTCTCTACTAAAAATTCTAAAGAATTAGTCAGACGTGGTGATGCATGCCTATAATTCCAGCTACTTGGGAGGCCGAAGCAGGAGAATCACTTGAACCCAGGAGGTAGAGGTTGCAGTGAGCTGAGATCACGCCACTGCACTCTAGCCTGAGCGACAGAGTGAGACTCCATCTCAAAAAAAAAAGAAAAGAAAAAAGAAGATCCTGTTTCAAAAATGATAAAAATTTAAAAATTAGCCAGGCATGGTGGCACACACCTGTAATCCTAGCTAATTGGGAGGCTAAGGTGGGAGGATTGCTTGAGCTCAGGAGGTCAAGACTACCATAAGCAGTGATTGTGCAAGTGCACTACAGCCTGGGCAACAGAGCAAGACCTTGTCTCAAAAAAAAATTTGGGAGGCTGGGCACGGTGGCTCACGCCTCTAATCCCACTACTTTGGAAGGCCAAGGAAGGCGGATCACCTGAGTTCAGAAGTTCAAGACCAGCCTGGCCAACATGGTGAAACCCTGTCTCTACAAAAATTAGCCAGGCATGATAGCAGGTGCCTGTAATCCCAGCTACTTGGGAGGCGGAAGCAGGAGAATCACTTGAACCCGGGATTCAGAGGTTGCAGTGAGCTGATATTGCCTCATTGCTCTTCAGCCTCATTTCATATTCACTCTGACTGGGCATCAGAGTGAAACTTTGTCTCAAAAAAAATTTTTTTTAAAAGAAATAGTGCTATCACCTACTCTTGGTGAGGGCATAGACACTTACAAAGATGTCTAAAATTTTTAGGAAACAATGTGGCATTCTCTTTTAAAATAAAAAATACAGTGTTCTGGCTGGACCTGGTGACTCACGCCTTTAATCCTTGCATTTTGGGAGATGGAGAATCATATGAACTCAGGAGTTTGAGACCAGCTTGAGCAACATAGAGCAACCTCGTCTGTATTTATAAAATACACACACACACACACACACACACACACACACACACACACACAAATGGAATGCTATATGTATATATATAGTGTTCCTTTAGAAGCACTGACCATAATTGACTGTTTCTATCTTTTATTTCATTACTTTCCTTGGCTTCAGGGAAACATCAACCTCCTTGCCTTCCTTTCTGCACTTTCCTTCTGTGCCTTCTTTGTAGAATTATCCTCCCTTCCCTGGCAATAGGTCATGGAAGTCCTCAGGGCAGCTCTGATACCCTTTTCCCTTGTTTCACACTCTACTTGCTAAATGATTTTATCCAAATCCACTGTCTCAATTAAGATTTTGTTAATTTGGAGCCAGGCCCACTGGCTTATGCCTGTAATCCCAGCACATTGGGAGGCCCAGGTGGATGGATCACCTGAGGCCAGGAGTTCAAAACCAGCCTGGCCAACATAGTGAAACCCTGTCTCTACTGAAAATACAGAAATTAGCTGGGCACGATGGTGAGTCCCTGTAATTCCAGCTACTTGGGAAGCCGAGGCAAGAGAAAATCGCTTGAACCCAGGAGGCAGAGGTTGCAGTGAGCCAAGATTGCACCACTGTACTCCAGCCTGGTTGACAGAGTGAGACTGTCTCAAAAAACAAAAGATTTTGTTAATTTTGCAGTGATATGGAAAGTTTGAGTTAAAAAAAAAGTCATTCATTTTTGGAAAATTCTTAGCCTTGCTTTCTTTCTTTCTTTTCTCTTTTTTCTCTTTCTTTCTCTCTTTCTCTCTTTCGTCTCACTCTGTTGCCCAAGGTGGAGTACAGTGGTGCGATCTCAGCTCACTGCAGTCTCCACCTCCCAGGTTCAAGCAATTCTCCTGCTTCAGCTTCCCAAGTAGCTCAGATTACAGGTGTGCACCACTACGCCCGGCTAATTTTTGTATTTTTAGTGGAGACAGGGTTTCACCATATTGGCCAGGCTGGTCTCGAACTCCTGACCTCAAGTGATCCACCCACCTTGGTCTCCCAAAGTGCTGGGATTACAGATGTGAGCCATGGTGCCCAGACATGTATCCCCTGTTTCCTAGTGACACCTTCTGAAAATGGTGTCAGAGCCTTGCAGTTCTTTTAACTATAATCCACTGTTATACAGGAGGCCGATTAATGTGGTGGTAAGGTGTCGGGGAAGACAAACTATTCTATAATATTATGAGTAGGTTTTAGTCTTTCTGCAAACCTGTGCCTCTGGGCTGTGACCTTCACAAGTGGTTCTCAGCATTTTTCTTTTCATTTTTTTGAGACAGAGTTTTGCTCTTGTTGCCCAGGCTGGGGTGCAGTGGCACAACGTCGGCTCACCACAACCTCCACCTCCTGGGTCCAGGCAATTCTCCTGCCTCAGCTTCCTGAGTAGCTAGGATGACAGGAATGTGCCACCACACCCAGCTGATTTTGTATTTTTAGTAGAGGCAGGGTTTCTTTATGTTGGTCAGGCTGGTCTTGAACTCCCGACCTCAGGTGATCTGCCTGCCTAGGTCTCTCAAAGTGCTGGGATTACAGGTGTGAGCCACTGCACCCAACCTCTTCTTATCTTTAGGTGAGGCAGGAAGGCTAGACAGGGCTGGAGTTGGGTATTTTCCTCCCCCCAAGTCAATTATACTCTGGTAAAATATTTTCTTTGAGGGCAGTCAGTTGTTAGAGAAAACAGAGAGTTCCAAGCTAATTTCTTTTTAATTTAATTTATTTAAATAAGATGGTGGTCTCGCTATGTTGTCCAAGCTGGTCTTGAACTCCTGGGCTCAAGCAATCCACTCACCTTGGCCTCCTAAAGTGCTGGGATGACAGGTGTGAGCCACGGTGCTGACCCACGTATTTCAAAATGGTTACTTTCCCCTCCTCCTGCTGAACCTTAAGAAGATTTCTCCTCCAGTCTTCACCCTGAGAACTTGCTAGAGATCCTGGAGGTAAAACTCAGGAAAGGCCAGGCGTGGTGGCTCATGCCTACAATCTTAGCACTTTAGGAGGCCAAGGCAGGTAGATTATCAACATGACAAAATCCCATCTCTACTAAAAATGCAAAAATTAGCCAGGTGTGGTGGCACACGCCTGTAATCCCAGCTACTTGGGAGGTTGAGACTGAAGAATCACTTGAACCTGGGAGGTGGAGGTTGCAGTTAGTCAAGATTACCACTTCATTCTATCCTGGGCAACAGAGTGAAACTCTGTCTCAAAAATAAAATACAATAAAATTCAGGAAAGTATGAGGACCCTCTCAAGACCAAACCCCCAGAGTTTTTTTGCTTTTGTTTTTTGTAGAGACAGCGTTTCACCATGTTGCCCTGGCTGGTCTCAGACTCTTGGCCTCAAGTGATCTACCTGCCTCGGCCTCCCAAAGTATTTGGATTACAGGCGTGAGCCACTGTGCTGGCCTCACCAGAGTTTTTAACTCTTTTTTTTTTTTTTTTTTTAAATAGAGTCTTGCTCTGTCACCAGGCTGGAGTGCAGTGGCGCAATCTTGGCTCACTGCAACCTCTACCTCCTGGGTTCAAGCGATACTTCCGCCTCAGCCTCCCGAGTAGCTGGGACCACAGGCGCGTGCCACCACACCCAGTTAATTTTTTTGTATTTTTAGTAGAGACGGGGTTTCACCATGTTGGCCAGGATGGTCTCGATCTCTTGACCTCATGATCCGCCCACCTCGGCTTCCCAAAGTGCTGGGATTACAGGCATGAGCCACCGCGCCCGGCCAGAGTTTTTAACTCTTTAAGTTTGTCCACAGGCTGAGCCTCCTGCAATTTGTCCATTAGAGTTTAAGTTTTTCTATCAGTACAGGCTTCAGCTCCTGGTAAGATGTGATTCTCTGTGGTTTTCAGTAACCACCTCTTTCTCTGGTATTTGGGATGGCAGTTTGCCCTGTGACCTCTATTCTCTGGTGGATCTAAGGAAAGTTGTGGGCTGGGCTTGGTGGCTCACGCCTATAATCCCAGCACTTTGGGAGGCCAAGGCAGGTGGATCACGAGGTCAAGAGATCAAGACCATCCTGGTCAACATGGTGAAACCCCGTCTCTACTAAAAACACAAAAATTAGCTGGGCATGGTGGCGCATGCCTGTAGTCCCAGCTACTCAGGAGGCTAAGGCAGGAGAATTGCTTGAACCCAGGAGGCGGAGGTTGCGGTGAGCCGAGATCGCGCCACTGCACTCCAGCCTGGGTAACAAGAGCGAAACTCTGTCTCAAAAAAAGAAAAAAAAAAAAAAGTTGTTTGTTCAGTTTTTTTTTCTTGTTGTAAGAGTACAGAAATCATAACTTCCAAGCTTTTTCACATGTCAGACCAGAAACTAGAAGTCCCTTAATTAATATTTCCATCTCAGTGATTCATAATTTAAATTTCTAGCCTGGGCTTTTCCTCTGAGCTTCTGATCTATCTACACTTCCACTCAAATATCTCAGAGGTAACTCAGCACAATGTATCAAGACTAAATGTATGATCTCCTCCCCAAAACAAATAATTTTTCAATTTCCCCTCCTCAAAAATGGCACTCCTCCCGGCTCAGTTCCCAGGCTACAGAATACATCTTTGATGGCTTTCCTCTCCATATCCAATGCCCAATGCCTCACCAAGTCTTGTTGATTTTAATTCCTTGATATCTCTCAAGAGAATCCATGCCTCTTTCTGTTGTCACTATCCTGGTTCAAGTCACTTACCAACAACTGTAATAGCTTCCTACATTTGTCCTCCAACCCTGAAGACTCCCCTACCTCACCCACCCATTCAAAATGCAACTCTGATGATGTTCCACCATGTTGTCCCTGTGTGCCCCAGACCTCTGCGACAGAGACTTTGTATAAGTGCTGCTCCCTCTGTTTGGAAACGCCCTTTCCCCTCCTGTCTCCTGGCTCACCCAAGACGACTTCTTCAGATCTCAATTCAAGCTGCATGCCCTCAGGAAAACTTTTCTGACTCCCCAGGCTAGATTCCTGTCTTTGCTTTTATAACTCACAGAACCCTGTCCAGTCCCTTCATGGCACTTATGCTGCCTTGTAATGACATATTCATTTGCGAATTTATTTAGTGGAAGTCTGTCTCCCCAGCTAGAGTGTAAACACCAGGAGAGAAGGAAACAAGTCTCTGTTACTCATCATTTATCTCCAGCCCCTAGCATAGGGCCTAGCACAAAGTAGCTGCTACGAAAGTTTTATTAAATGACTAATTTAAATCTGTCTTCAACATCCTGATACCTCCCAGATGTAGAAAGCCAGCCTGGTCCCCTCTGCTGATCTCGACCTATAGACTGCATCTCCTGCTACAAAGTTCCTCCTGGTGGTCCACAAAGAATCCTACCACCTCTGCAGGGCCCGGACCTGGTGAACACCACCACCTTTTACCTGCTGCTTCAGGCAGAACCTGATGGTCATCTCAAACTCTTCCTTCTCCCTCAACTACCAGGTTCGGAAACCACAAAGTCTGTTCCCTCCTATCTCCTCAATATCTCCCAAACCTGCTCATTGTTTTCTTCCACAGCATCCCTACCCTACTTTAGACCACTGTCACCTCTTGCTTATATTTCTACAGTAGCTTCCAGAATGGTCTCTTCAGGAAATCTTGTCCATCCAAAGGATTCCCCACAAAGAGCTCTATTTGAAACACAAATTTTAAAAAAATTCTACCCAAAATCAAAAGGAGAAACACAAATTTCATTCTTATTATTTTAGTTTAGTTTAGTTTTTGAGACAGGGTCTCACTCTGTCACTCAGGTTGGACTGTAGTGGTCCAATCATGGCTCACTGCAGCCTTGACCTCCCTGGCTCAAGCAATCCTCCCATCTCAGCCTTCCCAGTAGCTGGGACTACAGGTGTGCGCCACCAGGCTTGGCTAATTTTTTTTTTTTTATTTTGTTGTATAGTTGGGGTTTTGCCATGTTGTCCAGTCTGGTCTCGAAGTCCTGGGCTCAAGGGATCTGCCTTTGTCGGCTCGGCCTCCCAAAGTCATAGGATTACAGGCTTGAACCACCACGCCCAGCCCAAATTTTTTTTTTTTTTTTTTTTTTTGAGACAGAGTCTCACACTGTCACCCAGACTGGACTGCAGCGGTGCGATCTCTGCTCACTGCAACCTCCGCCTCTGGGGTTCAAGAGATTCTCCTGCCTCAGCCTCCTTAGTAGCTGGGATTACAGGCCCCCACCACTACACCCAGCTAATTTTTTGTATTTTTAGTAGAGACAGGGTTTTATGATCTTGGCTGGGCTAGTCTTGAACTCCTGATCTCATGATTTGCTCACCTCAGCCCTCCCAAAGTGCCGGGATTACAGGCATGAGCCACTGTGCCTGGCCCAAATTTCATTCTTAAAATGATTTTTTTTCTTTTTTCAGAGTCTTGCTCCGCTGCCAAGGCCTGAGTGCAGTGGCTCCATCTCGATCTCAGCTCACTGCATGCTCTGTCTCCTGGGTTCAAGTGATTCTCCTGCCTCAGCCTTCTGACCTCAAGTGATCCTCAGCTTTCCAAAGTGCTGGGATTACAGGAGTGAGCCACCGTGCTTGGCCTAAAATGAATTTCATTCTATTTTTTTTGAGACGGAGTTTCACTCTTGTTGCCCAGGCTGGAGTGCAATGGCGTGGTCTTGGCTCACTGCAACATCCACCTTCCGGGTTCAAGCGATTTTTCTGCCTCAGCCTTCCAAGTAGCTGGGATCACAGGTGTGCACCACCACACCTGGCTAATTTTGTGTTTTTAGTAGAGACCGGGTTTCTTCATGTTGGTCAGGCTGGTCTCAAACTCCCGACCTAGATGATCGGTCCTCCTCAGCCTCCCAAGTGCTGGGATTATAGGTGTGAGCCAACACACCTGTCCATGAATTTCATTTTTTTTTTTTTGAATTTCATTGTTAAAATGAAATTAAATGGCTGGGTGTGGTGGTCTGTAATCCCAGCACTTTGGGAGGCCAAGGCTGATGGGTCCTTTGAGCCCAGGAGTTCAAGACCAGCCTGAGCAACATAGTGAGACCACCTCACCTTAAAAAAAATTTTTTTTTTAAAGAAAAAGAATAGATTCTCACTCCCATTCTATTCCGTTCTATCCAATTCTATTTGCTTAATGGGCTTCGCAGACTATAGCGCCACTTCCCAGCCTCTACTTCCCTTCCCTGCCTGAGACCCTGCTGTGGGCTGGCCTGCCTCCCGGGGCAGCTTCTTCCAGTTCCCCATAGGAGCTATGTTCTTTCATGTCCTGGCCTCTGCATGACTTCTTCTACTCACACTTGGTCCCTCCACTTCTGCACCCTTTGTCTGGGTAACCCCTACTCAGGTCAGGGTGTGGCGGTTTTCCCAGAGAGTCCCACTGACCCCCACGCTTCCCTGATTTAGGCACTTGTCACCCTGCTGCCAGTCCTTCTTTGCTTCTTTGCTCCCACTGGAATATAAGTGCCATCCTTACTGGGGCATCGCTTTTGGCTGTGTCTCCTAGTAGGTATAGTAAGCATTTAGTAAAAATCACTGAGCAAATGAAGGAACGCTAAATTCAGAAACATCAAATGAATTGTGATGCTGCCTCTCTAGGGGAAACCTGGCATGTAAGATGTTAAAAAGGAGGATTACTGTCACACAGTGCTATTTCCACAACTACTTCAGTAATGGCAAAACCCTATAATGATAGGACACATGTGTTCTCACTAGTTTCTGAATTAAGAAAGGTAGATCTAGTGGAACATCAGCACATACTTGGAGCAGGCTGCAGAAGAGGCTGGGGCCCATGGCTGGCTTCACTATGATCTGTGGCTGGCATCGTTGGCTGCATGGCAGTTAATCCCATTGTAGGAAAGGTTTTTAAAAGCTTTACTTCAGTGGCAATCTTTTGGCTCTTACCACCAGTCTGTGGGAAAAGGGCATTGTAACAGCTGCTGTGAATATTTTCTTACTTTCCCAAAACCTAGTAAAGGGGGAGAGGAGAACTTGAAAGTCTTCTACCTAGAACAAATGCTGGGGGGCAACTGAAGGGTTGATGATCAAAGACTCCAGGTGTTTGGCGGAGACTCTCATGTATAGGAGGACACATGGGAGGTATGAAAATGGGAAGGGGGAAGCAGTGTGTGGGGAAATGGAGGAAGCTGAGTTCTAAATCCAGGCTAAACACAGCATCATATAAAACTAAAGGAGAAAGATAACTTTTTCTGTTTTCTCTACCCACGAATGCCAGCCTGGCAAGTGAGGTGTATCATAAACAAAGTTATGGGAACATGGATGCCCTGAGCAACAGTTTCTCCAAAAGGGGAGGAGGAAGTAGGTACCATTCTCTTAGGATCAATACGACAATGATCTCACTTGGACCACAAAATAGGATGATGACCAGGCATAGTGGCTCACGCATGTAATCCCAGCATTTTGGGAAGCTGAGGCAGGCAGATCACTTGAGGCCAGGAGTTTGAGACCAGCCTTGGCCAACATGGGGAAACCCCGTCTCTACTAAAAATACAACAATTAGCCAGGCGTGATGGCAGGTACCTGTAGTCCCAGCTACTTGGGAGGCTGAGGCAAGAGAATCGCTTGAACCCAGGAGGCAGAGGTTGCAGTGAGCCGAGATCACGCCACTGCACTCCAGCCTGGGTGACAGAGCCAGATCCTGTCTCAGAAAAAAAAAAAAAAAAAGGATGAGATAGGCTAAGACACACATGGATGGGATTGCTCTTGAGCGTGGCTGGGTGAATCATGTCATGGCCCTCACGGGTCTCTCACGTCCTGCTGGCTCCTCACCCCAAGAAATCATTCTGTTTATAATATCTATATTTTGTTTTGAATCAAAGTCTTAGTTAAGGCAGAAAAAAAAAAATCTATAAAATGCAGCCTGAAGGGAGCTAGTGGGGGTGGGGAGGGACTAGGCTGTTCAGGGACAGCTGCTCTGAAAAGGGGCCTTCGAGTTGAAGCTAGGCCAGGCACAGTGCCTGTAATCCCGACACTTTGGGAGGCTGAGGTGGGTGAATTGCTTGAGCCAAGGAGTTTGAGACCAGCCTGGGCAACATAGTGAGACCCTCTCTCTGTTAAAAGAAAAGAGTTGAAGCCAGAGAAGACGTGGCATTGAGCTTGTGTGGCAGAAAGAAGAACGGCAAAGACCCTTAAAAAGATGAGTTCGGGATGTTTGAGGAGCTACAGACGGTGAGTGGCTAAAAGCGTGTAAGTGGCGGGAGGGACAGGAGCTATGGTTCATACAGGGCCACAGAAGAACCTGGGAGTCTGCTCGCCAGTAGACCTTTCCAAAAGGTTCTAAGCAGGAAAACAATATAGTTTCTTTATGAATAAATATCACACTGGCTTCCAAGTGGCAAGTGACCTTGGAACAGTAGAAAGGAATGAAGAGTTGCAGCTGAGAGCCCAGGGACATGGCTGCTGTGGTCCTCCTGGCAACAGAGGCGGTGATGGCAGCTGAATCCCTGAGACATCCTGGAGCAGTTCTTGTTTCAGGCTTGAATGTAGGGCATGAGACAGAAACAGAAGCAGCAAAATAAGAGTTAGTAGGTGTTTGGTACATTGATTAACTGACTCACCCGGTAACTGCAGTTGTTGATAAATGAGTGAACTTCCCTTTCCTGTGAGATTTCCATGCTGGTGGCTATTTGCCAAGACTCCTACTCTTTTCCTACCTTTCTGTAATGCAAGGCTAACATACTGCCCAGGTTGTTAGGCACACAAAATGGAAAATGGATACTACTGATGTCAGACGTTCTGAGAAGAGACAAGTGGAGCAGACACGAAGGCCCTTCTTGATGTTACAGTTAGGCCCACACACAGATGAATGGTACCTCTCCCATCAAGCCTGTGGAGTAGATATTGCTATTGCCATTTCACTGAGGGGAAGGCTGAGGCCCAGGACTGAGTTTGTATAACTGATCTATGGCCACAGTGCTTGTGAGTGGGCTCAGGTGTGGAGAGTTAAAGGTGAGTAGAGTAGGGTCAGTTGACATAATCCTTGGAGGTGGGAGGGAAAATAGGTCACCATGCTTGTTAATGCCCTGCTTTCTAATCCCAGTACAGAACAGAAGGATCCCTGTATTGTGGTTTACTGAATAAATTTCAAGGAAGAGGGGTGGGGGCGTGGGGAGACTCCAACACACTAGTAGCCTTGAACCTCAAGTGCAAAGAAGTCAGTCTCTCCACACAGGACTGAGTCTGAAAGCTGAGGGCCAGGAGTGTGGACGGAGTGTAGACGCTAATACTGATGCTGACTGGTTAGCTTGACTAGAATGTGCCTGGAGGCTGGAAGGGCTGAGGGAACTGACTCTAAGCATGTGCATAGGCCTGAGGCCTTGAAGCAAGTTCCACCTGACTTGACCTGGTCGCTTCTACAGAAGCACCATGGCTTTGTACACCCAAAACCATTCTGGTCTGTCTCCTTCCAACAGAAGCTGCAGCCTCTCGGCCCAGGCCTGGGGAGCTGTCCTTTACTCTTCCAGGAGGTTAAACCATTCTGTCTCCCCGTCAGAGATTCATAGCTAGGTGGGGAATCTCAGAGCAGCCTCAGGGATCCTCCCTGCCCTAGGGACATCTGCTACTGCCCTTCATCATGCTTGCTAAGGATCTGTCTCTTTTTCTAGGTAGTGAGCAACTTAAGTCAGAGAATGGAGGCTGGGCGTGGTGGCTCAAGCCTGTAATCCAAGCCCTTTGGAGGCCAAGGCGGGTGGATCACCTGAGGTCAGGAGTTCAAGACCAGCCTGACCAACATGGTGAAACCCCGTCTTTAAAAAAAAAAAAGTCAGAGAATGGGTCTTAGTCATCTTAGTGGCTTCAAAGCCCAGCACAATGCATCGTGCCCCAGGGAGATTTGCTGAGTCAGTGGATGCAGTTCCTGCGAGGCTCAGGCTCCCAACCAGCGTCCCCATCATCTGGCTTTCCTGGGCAGCCTCGGAGCATGAGATCTGGGCCACTAACCTGGCTGCTAGCTGATCCTGAGGAGGTGGACATGCCAAGAAACAGCGACATCCCTTCCCGTCTTCACAAAAAGGAGCCCCAGACTCAAAATCCAACCTGAGGAAACATAAAGAGAAAACGCCTGGAAGGAAACATCACTGAACTGGTGGGGGCAGGAGGCTGGGTTCCAGGCCCAAGTCTGCAACCAACAAACTGTATGACTTTGGGCGAGTCACTTAACCTCTCTGTGCCTGTGCCTTCTCCACTTTGAAAGAGAGAGGCACTATCATAGGTTCAGGTCAGGAGGACTCTTGACATCACACGGCACAATTTGGAATCCCTGTTGCACCACTTACTTGGAGCAACCATTTAGATGTGACCACCGCCCAGTTCCACAAACTCCCCAGGCCTTAGCATTCTATTGATGAGATGGATAATAATAGTATCTACTTCATAGAGTTGTTGAGATGTTAGTACAGCTAGTTTATATTTAATATGTGCTGTAGGGTAGTGCCTGGCACCTGATAAGTGAGTTGTTATTATTGTAATGTTGTCTTTTTAAAAATGATGACTGCTATTCATGCCTCCCAGGGCTTTGGTGAGGACATCATGAATAAAAAGGTAGGGAGGAATTCAATAGGTATCTAGTCTTCTGTGCCCTTTTTGTTTTAAAAATCTCACAAGAAATTCCTTTTCTTCAGCGGAGCCAGCATCCAGCACACACCCCAGCTGACAGCTTTCCATGACAAAGGCAAGACCACCAGGTCTCTAGCCCTGAAGCCATCAAGTCTCCAGTCTCAGGAAAACAGGAGGAGGGGAGGGTTCATTAACAACCTCAAGGTTTAACTATAGAGCAGCTGAAGAAAATAAAAACCCGTTAGACCCCAAGGATTTAGGATCTTTCCAAGTTCTGGAAAGTCTCTGGAGGGAAGAGAAGCAGTTTGGGAGTTTGCTCTGAAGTTTAGAGATGTTCCTCTGTGGCCAAATCTTGGCCCAGTTTGTCCTGGGAGGGACTTGGGGACCTGTGAGTGCCCTTCGGGGCTGGAGAGGGTGTGTGTGGGGGGATGGGTATAAAGGCATACAGTTTTGAAGCCTCTGGCCTCCCAGGCTGCTGTTTTTCCAGTAAGTTCAAGAATGGGATGAAGAATCTAAAAGTGTCAAGAAAGAAATCTGAAACCTGCTTATTAATTCCCCACTTTCTCCTTTGCCATCTTACTCTGAATGGCTCGCCAGGTCCTAAAGGCTGGAAGGCAGCTACTTAAAGTTATAAACATGCTGCTAAATGTCCTGTTATACACAGAACAAACTCTACAACAGAGAATTACCCAGCTCCAAATATCAGTACCACTGATGATTCAGAAACCCTGGTCTAGATGGAGCCAAGTTTCCAGTTATTTCCTTCAAAATGATGGGCTGCATGCAGTCTCCCTGAGGACCAAGGCCCAGGCTGCAGAGCTCTCCTCGAGGTATGAGGCCTCAAAGCAGTTTCTTTCTGTAATATAAATTGTTTGCTGCACTGAAATTCAATTTAATCTAAATAACAGAACCGCTAATCAATTAGAAATAAACAGGCCAGGTGAGGTGGCTCATGCCTGTAATCTCAGCACTTTGGGAGGCTGAAGTGTGAATCACTGGAGGTCAGGAGTTCGAGACCAGCCTGGCCAACATGGCAAAATTCTGTCTCTACTAAAAATACAAAAATTAGGTCAACCGCCATGGCTCATGCCTGTAATCCCAACAGTTTGGGAGGCCAAGGTGGGCACATCAGCTGAGGTCAGCAGTTCGAGACCAGCCTGGCCGACATGATGAAACCCCATCTCTATTAAAATTACAAAAATTAGCCGGGTGTAGTGGAGGTCACCTGTAATCTCAGCTACTCGGGAGGCTGTGGCAAGAGAGTCGCTTGAACCTGGGATTCGAAGGATGTAGTGAGCTGAGGTTGCACCATTGCACTCCAGCCTGGGCAACAAGAGTAAAACTCCATCCTCCCCGCCAAAAAAAGCCAGGCGAGGTGGCACACGTCTGTAATCCCAGCTACTCAGGAGGCCGAGGAAGAATGACTTGAATCCAGGAGGTGGAGGTTGCCGTGATGCAGTGAGCCAAGATTGCGCCACTGCACTCCAGCCTGGGTAACAAAGTGGGACTTTGCCTCAAAACAAACAAACACAAAAACCAATCATTTGCTCAACACAAAGTCCTTACAGTGGTTTGTTGCCATGCTGCTCACATCTCTAGTCCTTTAGGACAAAGAAGCTGAAGACAGGAAAGCAGTAATGCCCAGGAAGCCAGAAGTGATCCCACTTTGAGTTTATTTCATGTGATTCTTCTTCTCAGCATGCAGTGAACTTTCTTGGGAAAACTTTTCTTTGCTGCCCCGGTTTACATTATAAATTAATTTACAAATATAGAGTTGTGCTAGAAACAATATTTATATAAGTCCATGATATTTTCATATACAAAAATATCCATAGAAAGCATTTTTTGTGCACATACTATGGGGGTAGGTAGTCTTTGGTTGTCTTTCTGCATAATGTTAAAAAAGTGATGGTGATGTCATTTTTACCTCAATAAGCTGTTTAAAAAAATAATTTTCGGGCCGGGAATGGTGGCTCACGCCTGTAATGCCAGCACTTTGGGAGGCCAAGGTGGGCAGATCATGAGGTCAGGAGATCGAGACTATCCTGGCCCACATGGTGAAACCCTGTCTCTACTAAAATACAAAAAAAGTAGCCAGGCATGGTGGCGCGCGCCTGTAGTCTCAGCTACTCAGGAGGCTGAGGCAGGAGAATCACTTGAACCTGGGCGGCGGAGGATGCCGTGAGCCGATTGTGCCACTGCACATGCCTATAATCCCAGCTACTCAGGAGGCTGAGGCAGGGGAATCACTTGAACCCGGGTGGCAGAGGATGCCATGAGCCAAGATCGTGCCACTGCACAACAGCCTGGGTAACAGAGCAAGACTCCATCTCAAAAAATAATAATTTTCTGTATGTATATTTCAAAATAAAAAAATTTTTAAAGTAATGCTGTGAGAGTCTCAGGGTGAAAAAATACACAGGGAATTAAGTGATTCTGTTATTGTTTCTAAAAAAGTTAAAACCCCAAACTAGTCATGTTCATATTCAAAAACATGGTATAAAGGCAATTCATGGGACGATAAATTCATTCTTGTAGAACACCGTTCGCATAAATTTGATATCTGCATTTTAATGAACACTTTGTTTTTTCCTCAGAATCTGCAGTGGCAAATGAACACTTTTTGAATTTTTTTTTTTTTTCTTGAGACAGGGTCTCACTTTGTTACCCAGGCTGTGGTATAGTGGCATGGTCTCAGCTCACTGCAGCCTTGACCTCCCGGGTTCAAGTAATCCTCTCACCTCAGCACCCCCCAATAGCTGGGACTACAGGTGCACACCACTACACCTAGCTAGTTTTCATATTTTTTGCAGAGATAGGGTTTCACCATGTGCCCAGGCTGGTCTCAAACTCCTGGGCTCAAGTGCCCTTGCCAGCCTGGGCCTCCCAGGCCTTACAGGCTTGAGCCACTGCGCCCATCCTGAATAACTTCTGTCATTCAGTAACTAGTGGATGAGTGTACCAGGCACTCTGCTGGGCACTAGAAGGTTGACTATAAAAATTATTCAAATGATACCTTTGAGAAGTAAAAGAGATTCATCACCAATGGTCAATGAAAAAAAAGAAAACAGGAATAAAAGAGAGTGCTAAAATAAATAAGATTAAATATCTTTTTAAAAACTGACCACAAATGGTTTATTGTATTACAAACTATAAAATCCCATTTCTTCATTATTTTAAAAATATTTTGTAGACAGAGTCTTGCTGTGTTGCTCAGGCTGGTCTCAAACTCCCGGACTCAAGCTATTTTCCCACCTCAGGCTCCTAAAGTGTTGGGATTACAGGTGTAAACTACTGCACCTGGCCTAAAATTCCATTTAAGAGCATTTTTCTTTTTTTTTTTGGCTGGGCATGGTGGCTCATGCCTGTAATCCCAGTGCTTTAGGAGGCCAAAGTGGGTGGATCGCTTGAGCCCAAGAGTTCAAGACCAGCCTGGGCAACACCGTGAAACTCCATCTCTACAAAAAATACAAAAAAACTAGCTAGGTGTGGTGGCATGCCCCTGTAGAACTACTCGGGAGGCTGAGGTAGGAGAATGTCTTGAGCCCAGGAGACTGAGGCTACAGTGAGCTCTGTTTTTTCTTTTTTCTTTTTTTTGAGACCCCCCCATCAAAAAAAAAAATTTAAAAATTATTTTAAAATAAGAAATTTAAAATTTTACAAATTAAAAAGTTAAAAACAATTTTAAAAAATTAAAAAATTAGCTGGGCATAGTACACCCTTGTGAGCCCAGCTATTGGGTGGGTTGTGGGAGGTGAGGCAGGACCATTGTTTGAGTCTGGAAAGGTCGAGGCTGCAATGAGCCAAAATCTCACCCCTGCACTTCAGCCTGATTAACAGAGGAAGACCGTCTCAAAAACCAAACCAAAACAAAACAAAACCCACACACACAAGCTATTTTTAATAAAATTCTGGTAATACTTTGTTAGAAAAGAAAATATTCAGGATACAAGCTAAAAGGGAGAGGATGCCAGGCTAACGATGACAAACTAGGACAATGGTCACCCCAGACCTCGGACTGTGGCAACAGGATTCAGACAGAGGTGCTGCCCAGGGGGAATGCACCAAATGACTTTTATTTCAACTAGAATCTTTGGTCAAACGAGATTTAGCTCCATTCCTTCCCTCTATATACTTAAATCTGCCTATGGAGGCTGGTTTCTTGGTTTTGCAGGAAGTAGAACACAGAAGTTACAAGCACCAGTTCTGGAACCAGACTGTCTAGGTCTGATCCTGGCTCCAGTTTACTATCAGTCTCACCTTGGAAAGTGGTCACAACTTTTTTAAAGCCACCTGTGCACATTTGAGCTTGCAATCCTGGTATACAGTGATGATCAAAATAGACATCAAAGTAACCTAACATCTTGGATGTTCATTTCCGTCACGTGGAAAATTGGGGGTGTAATAATATCCACCACCCAAAGTTGCTGAGAGGATTGAATGAATTAATACATGCCAAGTGCCTGTAACAGTGCCAGGCACACAGGACTGCTTGTATCGTTGCCATTAAAATATACTATGTATCAGACAGAGGTAACCCTGTGAGTTGCCTATGTATAGCTCAAAGATTTATGGTATTGCCTAGGACAGTATAATAAAAATAAAAATAAAAATAAAAAATAAAAAAAACCACTTTAGAGGCAAAAGACACAAAGTTGGAGGTTTCCTATAAAAATTCAGATATCTGGTTCTTCTATAAAAATCAGAATGCTGGCCGGGTGCAGTGGCTCACGCCTGTAATCCCAGCACTTTGGGAGGCTGAGGCAGGTGGATCACAAGGTCAGGAGTTCAAGACCAGCCTGACCAATGTGATGAAACCCTGTCTCTACTAAAAATACAAAAATTAGCTGGGCATGGTGGTGCATGCCTGTAATCCCAGCTACTTGGGAGGCTGAGGCAGAAGAATTTCTTGAACCAGGACCTGGGAGGCAGAGGTTGCAGTGAGCAGAGATGACGCCACTGCATTCCAGCCTGGGCTACACAGCAAGACTCGGCCTCAAAAAAAAAAAAAAAAAAAAAAAAAAAAATCAGAATGTTTAACACAATAATCAGAAGTAAAAAAAAAAAAAAAAAACCATAATGCTATCGCTTCTCCACCTTTTGGCTAAGATCAAGTGTAAAAATCAGAATGCTGGCTGGGTGCAATGGCTCACGCCTGTAATCCCAGCACTTTGGGAGGGCGAGGCGGGTGGATCACCTGAGGTCAGGAGTTCAAGACCAACCTGGCCAAAATGCAAAACATTAGCTGGGCGTGGTAGCAGGTGCCTGTAATCCCAGCCTCTCGGGACACTGAGGCAGGAGAATTGCTTGAACCAGAGAGGTAGAGATTACAGTGAGCCGAGATTGCTCCATTGCATTCCAGCTTGGGCAAGAGAGGGAGACTCTGTCAAAATAAAATAATAATAATGAAATCAGAATGCTGCCATGTGAGAGAACCAGCTGTTCCCAGCAGCCTTCTGCTAGTCTGTCCCATCCACCCCCCACACTGCTTCAGTTACCAAATGCCGTTAGTTTTCTCATCCAGTAACTTCATTGGCTTATGTTTTTTTAGCCGTCTGTACACACTTGAGCTTGCAATCCTGGCATATGGTGATAAACAAAATAGACATGGTCCCTGCCCTCATGGGGCTCACAGGCTACCTATCACAGAAGAGAGTGAGGCAGATTTCTCTCTGGAGAGGCCCACATGCAGAGAAACCTGTAAAAGCTCACTGGGTTGTAGAAAGAGTTATCTACTACACCCTTGTTACTCCAAGTGTGGCCAAAGGACCACGAGATCACCCAGGAACTCAACAGAAATGCAGAACTCAGGTCCTACCCCAGACCTACTGACTTGGAATCTGCATTCTACAGCATGTGTGCACATCTCAGGTGTGCATACTCAAGTCTGAGGGCCTGCTCTACACCTCGGAGCCCTCTCGGGGGTAGATGAGGCTGTTGACCATGCTAAAGTTGTGGAAAGGGCTGCTGAAGGGGGTGCTTTGGCCCCCGCTGGTGCTGGCAGGGAAAGGGCTGTAATAGGATCTCTGGCTGGTGCTATTGCTGGTGCTGTTGCTCAGTTGCAAGGTGTCTGCCGAGGCCTCTGAGATGGAGGTTGGGGGGAACATGCCGCTGGAGGGCAGCTGGGCCACCTGGATCCCTAGGTGGCGGCTGCCAGGGAGAGCCCGCTGGTTACTCACGTTGCTGCTGACACTCAAGGAGCTGAGGCTGCTGAAGAAAGTGTTGAGACAAGGGGTGGAGGTGAGCACGGGTCCTCCAGGAGATGAGGCAGTACTCTTGGTGTCCTCCGGAGGCTCTGGGGAGTGGGAAGGCCTCAGCAGAGTGGAGGGGCTCTCTCCTTCTGGCTTCCCACCCACTCCAGACCCCAGTCCTGAGGAAAGCCCTTCTTCGGACTTTGATGTCCCGGCAGCCACTGTGGAGCCATTGCTGGGCTCAGAGCGGCGCTTTCGCTTCCGCCGGAAGTTCCCGTTGTCAAACATTTTCTCGCAGTTCGGATCCAGAGTCCAGTAATTACCCTTTCCTAAGAAGACGAGAAAGACCAAGTTAGAGAAGGACCTATTTTATGCCTGTGTACTCAGCTTCAATTCTGGGAGGAGGAGTGCAGCTTCTCACTGGATGCTGACAAAGATGCTCAATTAGCTCTAATATTTAAATCGATCTTCTTTTGGGGGAGATACTACTCTTTACTTCAGGGAGAAATCTGAAACACTGATGTTCTGGCCACCTCTACCTCCTCCTGGTAGTGTCTACTACTTAAAGATCTAATTCCATTTCTGAGACACTTATAATTAAATCATGTAACACCTTCACTAATTCTAAATCCAAATTGTATGGAATTGCAAAATCATGGAATTCTGATGCTACTTAAAGTTGATGCTAGTTAAAGTTTAGACTGGGCCAACATAGTGAGATCTCGTGTCCACAAAAAACAAAAACAAACAAAAAAAAAAAACAGAATTGAGCCTCTGTTCTTTATTTATAAAATAGAGATAAGGATAGTACCATTTAGTAGATTGACTGTGAGGATTAAATATTTCAGCATAGTAGCTGGCACACAGCAAGCAGTGCAAAAACAGTACTTATTATTCATTGAAAGTGCATAATTCCTCACCTCTGAGAAAAATGCCCCACTGGAGAAAGGCAATCTCAAAATGACAAAAAATTATTGCTGAGCAATTGTTTTAACCATGCATTGGATGGCATAAATTTTGACTATGAGGAAGCTCCCGGACCTGTTCCTACAAATCCTGCAAATGTTTCACCCATTGAGCAAATAAATTTCCGACACCAAGGCCTCATTTTTCTGCATGTAATGCTAGTTTTGTTCTTGGAAATTTTCTCTCACTATTCATCACAAGTGAGGTAGAAAAGATCTATCATCTTGGAGGATTTTACCTCCCAACAGCTTTTTTCACTTCTGGCAAAAAAAAATCCGAAGTTTGAAAGTACTGTAAAACATTTATCCTGTGGTGAGTGCTTTACATGGATAACCTCAGCTACTCCTCAAAGCTTTATGGAGATAGGCAATATTACTGCTTCCACTTTTTGGATAGGAAAACTGGGGTGCAGACTGGTTAGTAACTTGCCATATTCCTAGTTAGCCATGAGAGCCAGGATGTAAGCAGACTGGCTCCAAACTCGGCATTAAAAAAATATATATTTACTTATTTATTTATTTATATTTTCTGAGACAGGGTCTCCTTCTGTCACCCAGGCTGGAGTACAGTGGTGTAACCTTGGCTCACTGCAGCCTTGATCTCTTGGCCTCAAGCGATCCTCCCACCTTAGCCTCCCAGAGTAGCTGGGAGGACAGGAGCATAACACTATGAATGGCTAAAAGATTTCAGCATTCTTGCAGGGCAAGGTGGCTTACGCCTGTAATCCTAGCACTTTGGGAGGCTGAAACGGGCGGATCACTTGAGCTCAGGAGTTCAAGACCAGCCTGGGCAACATGGGGAAAGCCCATCTCTACAAAAAAATACAAATTAGCCAGGCACTGTGTTAGGCACCCATAGTCCCAGCTACTTGGGAGGCTAGGCAGCAAAACTGAGCTGGCAAGGCAAAGGCTGCAGTGAGATCGCACCACTGCACTCTAGCCTAGGCGACAAGCCTGAAACCCTGTCTCAAATAAACACCTCAGCATTTTTAACTAACCATTGGGCTAAGCTGCCTCCACTGAACCATGTTCTGCAAATAGTTACAGGAAAAAAAGTTATATAACTACAATATCAATAATCTCTCCACCTATCTGGATATGTATATTGTGCCACGTTGCTACCCACTTCTTTGACTAAAAACTAGCCATAGACCCTTGAACTTTTAACGTAAAGTCCAGGAGTTTATATGACAATTTACATGATAATCTTGGGTGACACAGAAGTCAAATCAAGAGGATCCAGGATCCATCTTCTAGAACTGCATACCCTGCCCCAATACAGTAGCCACTAGCCGCACATTACTATTGGGCACTTGAAATATGGCTAGTCCAAATCGAGATGTAGTGTAAAATACACATGGGATGTTGACGACACCTGAGAGGTGGAGGTGAAGAAATGATTAACGAGAAGAGAGAAACAGAGAATCCTACTTGAGGTTTTCAGAAGGAGCCCAGAACGAGGAAAGGGAAGGGGGTCGTGATAGGAAAAAGGGAAGAGAAATGAAAATAACAAAGCATCTCATTAGTAATTTTTATACCTGTTATATGTTGAAACAATATTTTGGATTACTTAAAAATTAACAGTCACCTGTGGTTTGCATTGTATTTCCATTGGAGAGCATTGCTCTACAGGGACCTCAGGGATGAGCTCTTTCTGAGCTCCAGAATATTCACATAATTTACACAAAATCCTGGACCTCTGTAATGTGCAACTAAAATGGTTTCATTTCTCTTCCCTTTTTCCAATCACAACCCCCTTCCTTTTTCTTGTTCTGGGCTCCTTCTGAAAACCTCAAGTAGGATTCTCTGTTTCTCTCTTCTCGTTAGTCATTTCTCCACCTCCGCCTCTCAGGGAAGGTAAGAGAACACTCACTCCACAGCCCTCCTCACTCCAGGAGCTATTGGGTTTAAACCCAAACGCAGCAAATCTGGGATATTCATTTCTAAATTTCCAACTAGTTAAGGTACCCAAACTGCAATTGCAGGACCTCCCTGCTAAAGTTCTCCCATCCCAGATCCCCGTCTCATGACGCCCATGCCACTATCTCTAGAAGTAGGCACCGTATTTGCTCTGCTCAGGACACAGAGAGCCTCTCTGGAACCCGATAAGGAGGAAGTGTACCTAGGGACAGCCTGGCTGGTCCGCCGTTTTCCCACCTTGTCTTCTGCGAAACACAACCATCCCTTATCTGAGAGCTCACTTCTAAGTAGACTCTCCCTTCAAAAGGCCTGATGAACACCACGCAGGGGTAGCCTCCTGTTCGGGGATATAGATTTTTTTTTTTCTCTAATTGGCTGGCCTCTGCAAGTGTAGATATTAAAGGTCAGCTCCTTCCTCACCAAGTCTTCCTTCCGAAGATCCCCTGCTCCTTCCCTTTGTCCTCTGGGTTGGGTGGTTGTTCCTCCACCTGCTCCCACCCGCAGCCTGGACGAGAGCCCCGGCAGATCTTTTTCTAGCCGCACACCAACCCCTGCGCCGGCCCTCGCGTCCCGCACCTGTCCAGCCGCCCTCACCTGGGTCGTCCTCGTCGCGGGGCACCTTCTTGAAGCAGTCGTTGAGCGACAGGTTGTGGCGGATGGAGTTCTGCCAGCCGGCCTTGCTGCGCTGGTAGAAGGGGAAGCTGTCGGCGACGAACTGGTAGATGTGGCTGAGCGTGAGCTTGCGCTCCGGGGCGCTCTGAATGGCCATGGCGATGAGCGCCGAGTACGAATAGGGAGGCCGCACCATCTTCATCAGGTCCTCGCGGCTGGCCATGGACAGCCAGCCCAGCTCCCCAGGACCCGCGGGTGCGGCAGGCGAGGCGGGCGCGGCGGGCGCGGGCTGTGCGAAGGGCCGCTGCGCGCAGCCGAAGGTGCCGGCGGCGGACGGCGGCTGCAGAAAGGGCCCGGCCGCGGCCCCGGGGGGCGGTGGCGGCGGGGGGGCGCCCAGGTACGCGGCGGCTGCTGCTGCGGCGGCTGCGGACGGCGGGCCGCCCACGCCGGGCCCGTTGAGCCACAGGTAGGGGTTGGCTGCTGCGGCCGGCGGCGCGGCGTAGTCTGCCAGCCCGTAAGGCGCCCTGGCGGCCGAGGGGGCGCCCGGGGCGGAGGCGGCGGCGGCGGGCGGAGGCAGGCCAGGCTGCGAGTACACTCCGAAGTTGTCGCCGCAGTAGAGGGCCATGTCGGCGGCCGTGGGCGGCTGCGGCGCGGCCGCGGCGAGAGGCGAGCGGGGCTGGTCTCGCCGCTCGGGCGAGAGCATCCCTTTGGGGGCCAACCCTGCGGCTACACCTCCACCCGCGCTGGGCGCCCGGTACTCCGGGCCGGGGTCTGGCGTGTGCTCGCGGAGCGCCAGTGAGCCGGCCTCTTATAACCGAGCCCGGCGCGGCTCCTCCCGGGCGGACCCGGAGCGGGGCGGTGTCCGCGGGCCTGGGCTCTCCACGCCCCCGCCACGCCCCACCTGCCCGCGCGCCCAAACCCCGAGCGCGCCAGCCCCTCCCCTGCCGCCCCTCTGCCCAGGCCCGGGAGCCTCCGGGAGCTCGGCGCCTACGGGTTTCCAGCGAAAAGCAGCACCCCATTCCTAGCCGGCGTTTCTTAATCGTAATAAGTAAAGCCACGAACATTAAAACAAAGGGAAGAGGACCCGAACAGTACGAATGATTTCTAAGAAGTTAACTTGGGGTGGCCGCTCGGGCCACCTGCCTAGTCCTCCTTTGCCTTTTCTACCTCTTACCTCTAAACCTTTTGTGATCGAGTTGCGGGACTCACGTCCAGTCTCAACCGATCGGCTTCCAGTCGAAAATAATCGATGTGATTTACAACGCTTTGGGGTATACGGTAGGGTTTATTAACGGGCCCCCTTGGGGTGTCCCCTTCTCCTCGGGATTCTGTGATCGGAGGAAAGGAAATAGGTTTTGAGTTTTTCTAACCAAACTGTAGGTTCGCTCACATTTGGGAAGCATTTGTTCGTTTTCTGTGCGGTTTGTATGGGCTTTCGTTGTGATTTGTTATCTTAAAAAACATAAGTGTGAATGTTTTCAAAGACATTTAAATAAGTAACTTCGGAATTAGCATTTTAAGCACCAAAGTTTCAAAGCTTTAAGTAATTTAAACTGCAAGAAGCTCTCATTTACAAAAATAGTCTCATCTAACGGGCAAGACTTGCCCTCTACTTTTGCTAAGTTTTTTTTGTTTTTGTTTTTGTTTTTTACTTTTGCTAAGTTTTAAAATGCTTCTCTCTGCCCGGGAAAACAAATAAAACCTGTAAAATACTGTGGCGACCTCACATTCCACGTAATCATTCTCGATTGGCTCGAAACAACAGTAAGAAAACTTTCTTTTACTATTAAAAGTATTCCTAAATGTGTTCTTAATACGTGACAGCTTTGAGGTTCTCATTTAAACGAGAAGAAGAGGAAAAACTATTTGCCAATTGCCCACTGGCAGTTCAGAGTATTTAATCATTCGGAAACTTCCCTTCTCCTCGAAGGCATTTATTTTTATGGTGAAATTAGTTATGTATTTTGGGGGATTTTGTTTTTCTTCTGGTATCTCATCTCTTAAAAATGAAATACAATGATATTTAATCAGCAAAGTTGGATACCTAAAATGCAAATCACACTTCGAATGTCACTACTTAGTCGTCTTTTCTGGGACCAGAAGGAAATTATTGTCCACCCTTTAAAGCACTATTTCTATTCAATCTCCTGGCAAATGCTGTAGAGAAGAATAGTGTCTTTCTTAGTTGTATTTTGGTTCAAGGATCTAAAATGTTTTCATAATTTAGAGAAGCCCTGTGTTGTTTGTTTTTTCTTCCTGAATGGCCTGAAATGAAGTTGTTTGGTTTTTTAAATAAGGATGACAACTATGAAAGGAAATTGGAAAACATTTTAAAATAAGTTATAATACCGAAATTTAATATTTGTCTTTACATGTAAAGGTTTAAACTAAAAAGAGAAATTCCAAAAGAAAAGCTGGGAACCTAGATGGCAATAAATTACGAAAAATTTGAAACCATCTTCCTTTAGTAATTTATGTCCTTAAGAATATAATAATTTATCTTATCTTTTAGCAGTTTGCTTGCCCATACATACTTCGCAGTTTTTCTTTAGAGCCAAATTCTTAGCCCAATAGTTCCAAATTATTCAGAATGAGAGACCATGTCAGATTATTCTTTCTTGTTTTGATTAAAGGTTCTACGTGTGTGGGGTATTTTGTTTCTTAACTGTACATTATTGTGTGTGTGTATGTGTGTGTACCTTAGTTTTATTTAAAAATGACAGAGCCACCTAGCGACTCTTCACCTCTGTTACAGCATACATCTCTGTAGGGATCTGTGGGGTGGACGCCCCCTCTAGGGGTTTGGAAGTTACATTTTCATATCTATTGTCAGTCACATATTAATTAGATACAGTTTTTATTGGTCATGGCCTGAATTATTGAATGTCAAAATCAAAATAATTGTTTTTGGTCCCTGTTTTTTATTTAAACAAAAAAAAAAAGCATTTGATTAACTTAAACAGATAAAAACTGTGTTTAAAATGCAACTTCTTTGTAATAATGTTTTGTTAAATTGCCTTTTACAATATAATCAAGGCAACTGATTAAGGCACCAATGCCAGTATAAAATAAGAATAGACAGTTGCAGACCCTGCACGGAGGCTCCCACCTGTAATCCCAGCACTTTGGGAGGCCGAGGTGGGTGGATTGCTTGAGGTCAAGAGTTAGAGACTAGCCTGGCTAACATGGTGAAACCTATCTCTACTAAAATGCAAAATTAGCTGGGCATAGTGGCAGCGTCTGTAATTCCAGCTACTCATGAGGCTGAGGCAGGAGAATGCTTGAACCTGGGAGGCAGAGGTTGCAGTGAGTGGAGGTCGCGTCATTACAACTTTAGTCTGGGTGACAGAGCGAGACTCCATCTAAAAAAAAAAAATAGTAGACAGTTGCATGTTTTCATCACTGGAAAATAAAACATTTTGGGAAATTATTCAACCCAAAGAAAATATCTCATTTATTTTCCACTGCTGTTTGGTAACATGCTTGTTGCTTCTTTGAAATGGCAGAGTATCAACAGTGAGTTTTAATAAATGTAGTTATTTTTAATAAATACTGTAATGGAATATAAAATGTATTCCACTCATTAATTTCCAGCCTCCTAGAAATATTGGCACATTAGCTTTTGTTAACATTTCTACATATTTCCAAAGGAAGAAAACAGTAATATGAATTGAGAATAGCCTCAGTGCTCTTAACTTTGAATGGCTGCCATCTTGGACCAATGTCATGCTGGGCGCAGAATGGGTCCTTCCCGTCTCAGCCCTGTGGTTTACTCATATTTGTGAAAAAAAAAAAAAAAAAAAAAAACCCACAAATAGCAATCTAACCATGTCTCCTATCTGGCTTTCTACCTTACGCTAGTTAGTATACTTCTCTGACATCTTCAAGTATGTAAATCAGAAGCTCTTTGAAGATAAATTCTTATGTGTAATTTTTTTTTTTTTTTTAGACAAAGTTTCCCTCTGTCGGCCAGGCACCTAGGCTAGACTGTAGTGGCGCGATCTCTGCTCACTGAAAGCTCCGCCACTCGGGTTCAAGTCACTCTCTTGCCTCAGCCTCGAGAGTAGCTGGGATTACAGGTGCCTGCCACCAAGCCCGGCTAATTTTTTGTATTGTTTTTAGTAGAGACGGGATTTCACTGTGTTGCCCAGGCAGGTCTCAAACTCAGGACCTCAAGTCATCCACCTGCCTGGCCTCCCAAAGTGCTGGGATTATAGGCGTTAGCCGCCGCACCCCGCCTTATAATTTACTTTTTAAAAAACCTTGCACACTATAGGGTAAGCAAATATCAATTTTTGAAAAATCAATATCTGTTGAATTAATAAACGACTACTTACACATGCCTCGTTGGAACAGAAATGAGCTTATTCAAGGAAGTGTAAAAGTACACACCCACAAAACAAACAGAAACCCAAAATGGGAACTGGGAAAAATGTCAATAGCAAAAAAGAGTAGAAGCATTATCCAATTATGGAGAAAATGCACCACTCTGAAAATAATTTATTGTACTGGTGGGAAGATTTTAGAAAATGTCTGCTTTTTGTTTTCAGTACAATATAAGAAAGTTTGGCCTTTATGAAACAAAACGTTAAGATAAGATGAAAAACAAGCAAACTTTGGTGCAAGTAGAGATTAAAAAGGAGGTAAGAAAAGAATGCAAGAAAACTTGAATTGTGATTGGAGAATACAGCTTTTAGAGTAAGAGACCAAAATATGTAAAGTTAATTAGTGCATTTATTGTTTTGATGAGGAAAGGATGATGTATTTAAGGAAAGATGTGGAGATAACTGAAGCTGATTCCTTATTTGGTGTCTTTTTTTTTTTTTTTCAGAGAGAGTCTCATTTCATCACCCAAGCTGGAGTGCAGTGGCATGATCTTGACTCACTGCAACCTCCACCTCCCAGGTTCAAGTCATTCCCCTGCCTCTGCCTCTCAAATGGCTGGAATTACAGGCGCCCACCACCATGCCTGGCTAATTTTTGTATTTTAAGTAGAGAGAGGGTTACACCATGTTGGCCAGGCTGGTCTTGAACTCCTGACCTCAACTGATCTGCCTGCCTTGGCCTCCCAAAGTGCTGGGATTACAGATAGGCATGAACCTCTGCATGTGGCCTGGTCATTTATCCAATTTCTTTTTTTTTTTTTTTAATTATTATTATTATTTTTTGAGACGCAGTTTTGCTTTTGCTACCCAGGCTGGAGTGCAATGGCACGATCTCGGCTCACCGCAACCTCCGCCTCTTGGGTTCAGGCAATTCTCCTGCCTCAGCCTCCTGAGTAGCTGGGATTACAGGCACGCGCCACTATGCCCAGCTAATTTTTTGTATTTTTAGTAGAGACGGGGTTACACCATGTTGACCAGGATGGTCTCAATCTCTTGACCTTGTGATCCACCCGCCTCGGCCTCCCAAAGTGCTGGGATTACAGGCTTCAGCAACCACGCCCGGCCCCCAATTTCTTTTTTTAAATTTTTTTGAGACGAAGTTTCACTCTTCTTGCCCAGGTTGGAGTGCAATGGTTTGATCTCAGCTTACCGTAACCTCCTCCTCCCAGGTTCGTGTGATTCTTTTGCCTCAGCCTCCCAAGTCTAAGATTATAGGTGCCTGCCAGCACACCTGGCTAATTTTTTGTATGTTTAGTAGAGACGGGATGTCACTATGTTGGCCAGGCTGGTGTTGAATCCCTGACCTTGTGATCCACCCACCTCAGCCTTCCAAAGTGCTGGGATTACAGGCGTGAACCACCATGCTCGGCCTATTTATTTCCAACTTATGACCACTTGGTTCTCATTTTAGAGTGGGTAGTGTCATTAGAGAGGGGCAAACTGGACAGCCTCTCTCCCATTCCTTTGATGCCTCAAAGGCTGTGGCTTGCAGACTGAAACAGAACTCAGAGGGACTATTCATTTACTCCTCTAACCAATATTTACACTTCACTTACAAAGTCTAGTGTTGGTGCGAAACTGAGGCAGCCCTATCCCCTCATGAGAGCAAGCTTTCCACTAATGTGGCGTTTGTTTTCTGTTCCACGAGTCCCTTTCCCTTCCAAGCTCTTTATGTTGACATTAACCAAACTGCTCCTGCCAATCACCCCACTCAGCCACCTGGGAGTTGGGGAAGACTGGAGTGAGCTACAAATACCGAGTGGGCAAAAATAAAACCCAGGGCGCTCAGAAGCAGGGGCATGGCCCAGGAACCACCCGGCCATATACCAGCTGACACCAGAGACCCATGGCCCTCTTTCCACTGCAAACATTCGGCATATAAAGTCTAGCAAAAACAATGAATCCTGAGGATTCTAGAAGCCTAAGCATCTGAGGATCCCACGAAAGTTTCATATACTTAATCCAGACAAATAGACAAAAAATTATCGGCCAAAATGTTAATGCTCCAGCAATTCCTGTGCCTGAGCAAAGATTGTTGATCTATAGTTCTTCTGCTTGAACCTGAGCCCCTTCCCCTTGTGTCTCGCTCCTCCCATGACTCTGGAATGCTTCCTGGCCTCTGGCTCTAGCTGATTAACCCCATTCTTGAGCTTCCTCAGCTAACTTCTCACACTCTTCCTTCAGCTTTTGCCCCAGCCTCCTGGTGAGTCTTCGGCTTTCCTCGGAGATCTTTTCTGACAGCATGTCCCAGCCCAGACTGAATCATGGCTCCCCCAGGATCCTCCAGTGTCCTCCCCTGAGGCGATCTCCACTGAAGGCTGCATTTCCCTCAACTCCTCCCACCTCAGGGCCAGAAGGCAGATTGATATCTTCTTTGCTCTCTAGTGCCCCTGCCTGAACATTCTTTCTCCTCTCTCTCACTGAAAATTCCTTCGAGTCTTTTAGTTCTGCCTTCTCTCCCTCCTCCTTCTTCATTAGACTCCACTCTCTGGTCCACACTCTTCCTGTCTCCCCCAAGCTCTCCATCACGATGGGGTGACCCAGCATCCTCCCTATGACTCATCTATTGCCCCGGCCCCAAATTTTATTTCTTTTCTTTTCTAAGATGGAGTCTCGCTCTGTCACCAGGCTGGAGTACAGTGGCACAATCTTGGCTTACTGCAACCTCTGCCCTCCGGGGTCAAGTGATTCTCCTGCCTCAGCCTCCTGAGGATCATGGACAACAGGCACGCGCCACCATGCCCGGCTAATGTTTGTATTTTTAATAGAGACAGGGTTTCACTATGTTGGTCAGGATGGTCTCTTGACCTCATGATCCGCCTGCCTCGGTCTTCCAAAGTGCTGGGATTACAGCCATGAGCCACTGTGCTGGGTGTCCCCCATTTTCAATAACCAACACTTCTACAGTTAAGCCACCCACTATCCCAGATGTTCTCTGAGAATGGGACTTTGTTTCTTTTTGCTCGTATATTTTTAGAGCTATTAAACATGTACTAAACACCTGGCACTGTGCTCAGCACCCTACATGCATTGTCCCGTTTAATTCTCACAGCGATTGTATGGGATAAGAACTGTTATTCCACATTTTACAGATAAAGCAACAGAAACAAAGAGGTTAAGTAACCTAACTGGGGTCTCCCAACTTATAAGTATGCAGCTGGGGTTCAAACCCAGGCGGTCTGTCTGGGAGCATTTAGAACGCAGCTCAGACTGCCTCCCCATAATTTCTCCAGGCTCAGTCCACGGCCTGACTTTAATGCATGCTCAATGGTTATTTGTTGCTTGAATAAATTAAAAAGCACTAAATGTTTTTCTTTCTCTTTTTTTTTTTTTTGAGGTGGAGTTTTGCTCTTGTTGCCCAAGCTGGAGTGCAATGGCATGATCTCAGCTCACCACAATCTCTGCCTCCTGGGTTCAAGCAATTCTCCTGGCTTAGCCTCCCGAGTAGCTGGGATTATAGGCATGTGCCACCATGCCTGGCTAATTTTGTGTTTTTAGTAGAGATGGGGTTTCTTTGGATCCACTGATAGAAAAGAAAAAAAAAAAGATGGGATTTCACCTTGTTGGTCAGGCTGGTCTCGAACTCCTGACCTCAGGTGATCTGCCTGGGTCGGCCTCTCAGTGTTGGGATTACAGGTGTGAGCCACCACACCCGGCCAAAGTATTTTTAAAAATGGCATATAAAATTTTTGCACACAGACATGTACAGATCAAAGACCATGTGGAGATACAGGAAGACAACCCTCTGCAAGCCAGTGGAGAGGCCCTAGGGAAATGAACCTGCCAACACCTTGATCTTGGACTTCTAGCCCTAAGAACTATGAGGAAATACATTTCCGGTTTGTTTTTTTTTTTTGAGACAGTCTCACTCTGTCGCCCAGGCTAGGGTGCAGTGACGCGATCTTGGCTCACTGCAACCTCCGCCTCCCGGTTCAAGCAATTCTCCTGCCTCAGCCTCCCAAGTAGCTGAGATAACAGGCATCTGCCACAACACCCAGCTAATTTTTGTATTTTTAATAGAGGCAGGGTTTTGCCATGTTGGTCAGGCTGGTCCTGAACTCCTGACCTCAGGTGATTCGCCCACCTTGGCTTCCCAAAGTGCTGGGATTACAGGCGTGAGTCACTGCACCTAGCCACATTTCTGTTCTTCAAGCCATCCAGTCTGTATGATACTTTGTTGTGGCAGCCCTAGCAAACTAATATGTAGGTGGGTTTCCATTCCTTCCTCTCTTTTAAAAATTTTGATTACTGTTTTTCTCTTTTCTTTTTTTTGAGACGGAGTCTCGCTCTGTCGCCAGGCCTGAGTGCAGTGATTCTCCTGCCTCAGCCTCCCGAGTAGCTGGGACTACAGGCACGTGCCACCACGCCCAGCTAATTTTTGTATTTTTAGTGGAGACGGGGTTTCACTGTGTTGGCCAGGATGGTCTTGATCTCTTGACCTCGTGATCCTCCCATCTCAGCCTCCCAAAGTGCTGGGATTACAGGTGTAAGCCACCGTGCCTGGCAGATTACTGTTTTTTTCTTTAGAGACAGAGTCTTGTTCTGTTGCTCAGGCTGGAGTGCAGTGATGACAGATAGCTCACTGCAGCCTCAAACTCCCAGGCTCAAGCCATCCTCCCACCTAAGCCTGCCAAGTAGCTAGGATCACAGGCACATACCACCATGCCTGGTTAATTTATTTTTTATTTTTTTGTAGAGATGGAGTCTCATTATGTTGCCCAGGCTGGTCTCAAACTCCTGGCCTCGAGCTATCCTCCCTCCTTGGGCTCCCAAAGTGCTGGGGTTACAGGTTTGATCTACCATGCCTGGCCATCAGCAGAATTCCCTGAAAACCTGATTCTTTTCTTTTGTTCTATAGAGATCCTTGTTCCTGATCTCTGTGGAGGGTCTGTTGTTGATCTAGTTATCTAAGCCAGAAAATTAAGGGTCTTCTACCTCAGTCACCAAGTCATGCCATGATAACACTTTATTCTCTCTATCCCACTGGCAGCATTGAGGTTCGCCCACCTTCATTCCCTCCTGGATTAGTGCTGTGTCAGTCCCTTGCTGGCCTCCCTGCCCCCTTTTGTGCCTTCCAGTCCTCTCTCTACACCACCCTCATAATGGTCTGCTAAGAAGGCAGATCCAGTCATGAGTCTCCCGTGTTTCCAACTCTTAGTGGCTCCCACTGCATGACACATGTGATCCTAGCAGAGGTAGCTCATTTAGCCAGCCTTGTCTGCACTGCGTGCTGGCTTCATACTCTTCTAAAGCTCACTGTTTTGCCAAATCTGGTCATTCTGAAAACTTCTTCATGATTTTTGCCGATTCTCTTTTTTTTTTTAAATTTTTTCTTTCTACTTTTTTTCTATCTACTGTATACAGTTGAGATTTTTGCTGATTCTCTACACCACTTATGCTACTAACTACTTAATGTTTTTCTTTTAATTGATTCCATGTTTAAACTTACATTCAATTTTTCTCCCCGTTTTTTTTTTTTTTGGCTACGAGGTCTCTGTCACCCAGGCTGGAGTATAGTGGCATGATCCTGGCTCACTGCAACCTCCACCTCCTGGGTTTGAGTGATCCTCCCACCTCAGCTTGCAGAGTAGCTGGGACCACAGGTGAGTGCCACTATGCCTGGCTAAGTTTTTGTATTTTTGGATAGAGTTTTGCTATGTTGCCCAGGATGCTCTCAGACTCCTGAACACAAGCGATCTGCCTGCCTCAGCATCCCAAAGTGCTGGAATTACAGGCGTGAGCCACCACACCTGGCCCCATTTTTTGAAAAAGAAACCATACAGCATTACTGTAAATTAAAAATTTGAAAAGATCACTGGCCATAAACAGAAGGTAAACAATACAAATAGATCATTAATAATACTGATAAAATTGTTTCCAGGCCAGGCGCCGTGGCTCATGCCTATAATCCTAGCACTTTGGGAGGTGGAGGTGGGCAGATTACTTGAGTTCAGTAGTTCGAGACCAGCCTGGTCAACATGGTGAAACCTCGGCTCTACTAAAAATACAAAGATTGGGCCAGGCACAGTGGCTCATGCCTATAATCTCAGCACTTTGGGAGGCTGAGGGGGGCAGATCACAAGGTCAGGAGTTCAAGACCAGACTGACGAATATGGTGAAATCTCGTCTCTACTAAAAATACAAAAATTAGCTGGGCGTGGTGGCACCAGCCTGTGGTCCCAGCTACTCAGGAGGCTGAGGCAGGAGAATCACTTGACCCCGGGAGGCGGAGGTTGCAGTGAGCTGAGATCTCGCCACTGTACTCCAGTCTGGGTGACAAGAGGGAAACTCGGTCTCAAAAAAACAAATTGTTTCCTTATGTAATGTTGTTAAATGTTTTAAAATGTAAGCATAAATATTGTAATACAAGTTAATTTCATTGGTTAACAAGATCTAAACCTAAAAAATCTTCAGTAAGAATAGAACTATTATGATCGGTATAGAAACAAAGTAATATTAAGATTAATGAGGATTATTTTCAAATTTTGTTCTACATTAGTAAAAAAAATTTCTGTTTTTTGAACTTTTTAAAAGCAGCATGCCAGGCACAGTGGCTCACACCTGTGATCCTAGCACTTTGAGAGGCCAAGGCGGGCAGATTGCCTGAGCTTAGGAGTTTGAGACCAGCCTGGGCAACACAATGAAACCCCATCTCTACTAAAATGCAAAAAAATTAACCAGGTGTGGTGGCGCATGCCAGTAGTCCCAGCTACTTGAGAGGCTGAGGCACAAGAATTGCTTGAACCTGGGAGGCAGAGGTTGCACTGAGCTGAGATTGAATCACTGCACTCTAGCCTGGGCATCAGAACGAGACTCTGTCTCAAAAAAAAAAAAAAAACCCAGACAAACAAACCAAAAAAAAAACAGCATGAAGAATTGCAGCTCTCATGTGTCTATATGGGAACGGAAAAAGGTATTTAATTGCCCCATTTGATAGATTTGGCTAACTTTTAATTTTATTTTTATTTTTCAGTTTGAGACAGGGTGTCCCTCTGTCACCCACACTGGAGTATAAGGGCACCATCTCAGCTCACTGCAGCCTCAAACTCCCTGGCTCAAGTGATCCTCCCACTTCAGCCTCCCAAGTACCTGGGACCACAGGCACATGCCACCACTCCCAGCTAATCTTTTAATTTTTTTGTATTTTAGTAGAGATGGGGTCTCACTACGGTGCCCAGGCTAATCTCAAACTCTTGGGCTCAAGCGATACACCCACTTCGACCTCCCAAAGTGCTGGGATTATAGGCATGAGCCACTGTGCCCAGCCTTGCTACCTTTTATTCAATAAATATTTGTTTCCCAAAGCCATCTTAAGTAATCCTAGGATCTGTTGTGAATTTATGAAGATGTTAGGTTGGCGTAAAATAATTTAATGGCAAAAACCGAAATTACTTTTGCACCAACCTAAATATAATCCAAGATAATATGCAAAAAAGAATAGAGAAAGGATTTCTTGTCCCTGAGTACTGTTACTGGACAATGATTATGAAAATCTTTTGACTTGGTCAGGCACAGTGGCTCACGCCTATAATCTCAGCACTTTGGGAGGCTGAGGCAGGCGAATTATTTGAGACCAGGAGTTCAAGACCAGCCTGGCCTATATGGTGAAACCCTGTCTCTACTAAAAATACAAAAATTAGCTGGGTGTGGTGGTGCACACTTGGAATCCCAGCTACTCAAGGGGCTGAGGAATGAGCTTGAACTGGGAGGTGGAGATTGCAGTGAACTGAGATCATGCTACGACACTCCAGCCTGGATGACAGAGTGAGAGTATCTCACAAAAGACAGAAAGAAAGCAAAAAGAGAGACAGAGAAAGAAAACCTTTTGTCAGCTGTATCAGATGGTTTTCATGCCCTGCAAAATGTTTTCAGTAAACATTTCAGGTGAGTTTATGACCACTTTCATTTATGAATACAATAAATATCTATTGAGCATGCCAGACCCTGGCTCTAGCTGTAGGTATAGATGATAAACAATGAATCCCTGCTCCCACAGAGCTTCAGACAAGAAGATTCCCAGTCTGCATGACCCAGGGGACCAAGGGACTCAGCGGCCCCGGCCACCCCTGGCCCAGGCTTCACAATTTCGAAGGTCACTTTATCATTCCTGGGAAAAACTGAAATAAGCTTGTCTTTTAAGGCTAAATTAGGCTTTCAAATGAGCAAAACTTATCTACAAGATATGCTGATTTGCAAATCCTCACCCAGATCTCTATGAAGATAGAAGTTTTCTTCTGGAAAGATTGAATTCTTCTCATCTCTTACAGAAGGAGTGGGCTGGGTGCAGGTGCTCATGTCTGTAATCTCAGCACTTTGGGAGGCTGAGGTGGGAGAATCACTTGAGCCTGGGGAGGTGGAGGCTACAATGAGCCGTGATTGTACGATTGCATGCCAGCCTAGGTGACAGAGCAAGACCCTGTCACAAAAAAATCAAATCAGTGGTGTTATCAGTTTTCTGGCCTACATTATATATGAAATCTCTTTGTATAAGCAACAGATATATTTTACTGACTTACTGTACCTCTTCTTAAGCAACTTCTGGTTGAATCCAGACTCATTCTTCTAGTTGCGGCTCACACAGCCTTTGTATCCTACAGCCCTCTGCTTGCTTGCTTTCTTTCTCTTTCTTTCTTCCCTTCCTTCTTTCTTTCCTTCTTTCTTTCTTTGAGACGGAGTTTCTCTTGTTGCCCAGGTTGAAGTGCAATGACACGATCTTGGCTCACCGCAACCTCCACCTCCCAGGTTCAAACGATTCTCCTGCCTCAGCTTCCTGAGTAGCTGGGATTACAGGCATGTGCCACCACTCCCGGCTAATTTTGTATTTTTAGTAGAGACAAGGTTTCTCCATGTTGGTCATGCTGGTCTTGAACTCCCAACCTCAGGTGATCCATTTGCCTCAGCCTCCCAAAGTGCTGGGATTACAGGCATGAGCCACTGTGACCCGCCCTTGTTTCTACTTTTTAAAGTTGGTGATTACCTTTCATATAAAAGGTACCCATAAATGTTTTTGATGATGATGATGATGACTATGACAATAACTAAGATACTGCTGCTGCTGCTGCTGTTGTCGACCATGATAATATCGGGATAACCTTGACTATATGGCTGCTTCCTGATTCTAGATCTGCATGGATCAGCCCCATTCACCAGGGCTGAGATTGGAGAAGTTGAACTGACCCAATTTTCTAATCAGGCTTCCCAGTCCTAGTGTGGAGTCATCCAGGGAGTTTGTTAAAATGCAGATTCCTTGGCCCCGCCCAAGATTCCAAGTCTCCAAATCTCCTAGAGAGTCTGCATTTCTGGAGAGGGATGCCTGCAGGCTAGTTCTTCCAACCTCCTCCTTCCCCTCTCCAGTGATTCTGACACTGCTGAGTTTGGAGCATAATTAATTATTTAAAACCTCTAAAATGAAAAGAAATGTTGTTTTATAGACATAAATGATAAACTAGTAATTCCCAAGCTGGGGAGATATGGGAGAAACATCAGAATCAAAGTTATTTTTTTTGTTTGTCTGAGACAGGTTCTCTCTGTGTTGCCCACACTGGAGTGCCGTGGCACAAACATGGCTCACTGCAGCCTTGACCTCCTGGCTCAAGCGATTCTCCCACCTCATTCTCCCAAGTAGCTGGGACCACAGGTGTGTGTTACCTCACCAGGCTAATTTTTAATTTTTTTGTAGTGACAAGGTCTCCCTACGTTGCCCAGGCTGGCCTCAAATTTCTGGGCTCACACGATCCTCTTGTCTCAGCCTCCCAAAATGTTGGGATTACAGGCATGAGCCACCATGCCCAGCACACGCTCTTTTTCAATATTGAATGTAATCAAAGTTTACCAAACTTATAGGTGAAAAAGATATTTTATTGTTTTAACTTCCTCTTGTTTAATTATGTGTAAGTTTCTGTATCTTCTCATATATTTATTCTTTTTCTGTGATCAATGTCCTTTGCATGTTTTGTTGGGTTGTTTGAATTTTTATGTATTGACAAGAATCTTTGCATTAGCCCTCTGATGGGCAAACTGCATGGCCTCTCTAAGCTTTGGTTTTCTCATCTGGAGAATAAGAACAGTAACCTCATGCTAATAGTAATTGTAACTTGTATTGGCCACTTACTGCAGGTACTTTTCTAAGCAGTTTTCTCATTTCAGGGCTGCTAGTCTATATGGTGCCTTGGCACAAATAAGAAAAAGGCACCCTTTCCTTGGGGTGATACCACGCTGTGGTGGGGTACAGAGGTCGAGGGTAGGCACTGGATTTCAGCCTTATTTATTCCCTTAGTAGTTTACCTTCCTTCAGGCACAACCTGCCCAATCATTCACAGCAGCCCTGTTTCCTTTAATTTTTATAAACAATCCTATAAAGAAGGGAATATTATCATCATTTTAGGTCACTTCTCCAGGACCACACAGTAGATTAGTGGCGAATTCAGAGCCTATGATTAATTGTTGTGCTGTATGACACTTACCACAAAGGGCTGAGGTCAGTATCAATCAGGACAGTCCTCATAAAGCACTCGGCACAGTGCCTGATGGGTAGTAAACACCTAATAAAATGTACGAAATATTAGCCTTTAATCTCTCACGCGTTGCAAATACTATTTTCCAGTTTCGTCATTTGGCATTTGATTTTGCTTGTGGTGTTGGCTAGCCTACACAATTTTTATATAATCAAATTTCTTTATCTTTTCCATCATGATTTTTTTTTTTTTTTTGAGACAGAGTCTCACTCTGTCGCCAGGCTGGAGTGTAGTGGCACAATCTTGGCTCACTGCAACCTCTTTCTCCCGGGTTCAAGCAATTCTTCTGCCTCAGCCTCCTGAGTAGGTGGGATTACAGGAGGTAATCCCTCTGCCTCAGCCTCCTGAGTAATTCTTCTGCCTCAGCCTCCTGAGTAGGTGGGATTACTGCCCACCACTATGCCCAGATAATTTTTGTGTATTTTTAGTAGAGACGGGATTTCACCATGTTGGTCAGGCTGGTCTCAAACTCCTGACCTTGTGATTCGCCAGCCTCAGTTTCTCAAAGTGCTGGGATTACAGGCGTGAGCCACTGTGCTGGCCACTCCATTATGACTTTTGTTATACTTTTGTTTGGGTTGGCACTGTAAAGGCAAAGTAACTGAATAAGAGAACCTGTCTTGTGTTAATTAAGGAACAGGCTAACTTAGAAAGACCCCAAAATGCAAGATGACAGTGGGCTTCTCTCATGAATAGTCTAGACAAGGGAGGTGATTCTGCTCCTCTGGACTCCTAGGAACCCAGGCACCTTCTCTGTTACAGATTTTCTCACTTCTTGTCCTTAACCCTACCACAGAAGCTGGCTTCCTAGTAACACATGTATGCTCCTACCCCTGGGAAAGTGAAGGGATAGGGGCCGGGCGCAGTGGCTCACGCCTGTAATCACAACACTTTGGGAGGCCGAGGTGGGTGGGCCACCTGAGGTCAGGAGTTTGAGACCAGCCTGGCCAACATGGCGAAACCTATCTCTATTAAAAATACAAAAATTAGCTGGGCATAGTGGCGGGCACCTGTAATCTCAGCTACTGATTCTATATCTAGGCATGGTCGCAGCCCCTATAATGCCAGCTGGGCGTGGTCACGGGCCCCTATAATGCCAGCTACTGCAGGAGAATTGCTTGAACCCGGGAAGCGGAGGTTGCAGTGAGCAAAGGTCGCACCACTGCACTCCATCCTGGGTAACAGAGCAAGACTCTGTCTCAAAAAAAAAAAAAAAAGTGAAAGGATAGGAAGTGGAAAACAAGCATTAATAATTTCCCTCAAATAAAGTGACATGGATTTCTCCTTAAATTCATCAGAACTTAGTCACATGGACCCACCTGGTTGCAAAGAACACAGGGAAGTACAGTCTGAAGCTGGGCGTGCTATGCTGTGCTGAAAGGTGTACCAGGGCCGCAATGCTGGGGAAGCAGAGAATACCAGGGCACAACTGACCATCAGTACCACACCGCTCCAAACCCTGCGTATGTGAAATTCCTCCCTCCCTGAACTTCCTTCTGGATAACTTTTCCTCAGCTGCAAGAATTACAGTTCTTGTAGGTGCAGATTCTGCTTTTTGTTGTTGTTGTTTTTTTTTCCCCCAAACTTTTTTGTTGGGGATTGTTATAAGAGACAATTCAGAGTTCTAAAAGAGAGGCCAGGCATGGTGGCTTACATCTGTAATCCCAGCACTGGGAGGTCCAGGCAGGTGGATCACCAGAGGTCAGGAGTTCGAGACCAGCCTGACCAACATGGTGAAACCCCTGTCTCTCAGGCTGTGGTGATGCATGCCTGTAGTCCCAGCTACTTGGGAGGCTGAGACAGGAGACTCGCTTGAACCCAGGAAGCCAAGGCTGCTGCAGTGAACCAAGATTGTACCACTGCACTCCAGCCTGGGCAAGACAGAGTGAGAAAAAAAAAGGGAGGGAAGAGACAAAGAATAGTCTTTTCCTCCTGAATTCCCCTTCTTTGGTCTGACCACCTTCGCACTTTAGCCTGGGCAAGACAAAGTAAGACCAAAGAAAGAAGGGAGGGAAGGGAAGGGGAGGAGAGGGGAGGGAGGGGAAGGAGAAAGAGGAAGGAGAAGGAAGAAAGGAAGGGAGGGAGGGAGGAAAAAAAAGAAAGAAAACTCTTTGCCTCCTGAGGGTCTTGGGAAATTTCCCTTCTTTGGTCTGACCACCTTCCCAGCCTTTCAGCCAGTTAGTTGCTGCTGCTCCTCAGAGGCTCCCAGCCTCATCCTCAGGCAGCCCTGGCTCTTCCCCCACCTCCCCAAAGTAGCTGAGGGATCCTTGATAATAGTCTCATATTAATCTTTATTCATAGCTCATTCACAGTTGGTAACTAGGATGTTTTTCTATGACATTTTTACATATTTGGTTGTGGTTTCCCTGAGAGGACTGTGGACTGTGGACTTCCAGGGCAGGGGCTGTGTCTGTTTTGCTCACTTCTAGGAATAGAACACAGTGCGGGGCACAGAGTAGCTGCTCAATAAATATTTCCTCCACAAATGAATGAATTGTGAGAGAGGAAGGCAGAGAGCCCTCAGAGAATGAAGGAGGCTAACACAAGTAGCTGATGTCTTAGGATGCCATGGGTACTCTGTCAGGGTGGGTGGGTGGAGGGACGCTGAGAATTAGGGAAGGGGTGGGCATAGCCTGGGCAGATCTGGTGGAAACTGATATAACGAATACTACAGTCTGGAGCCATCCATAGACAGGCAAAACCCCTACAGGGCAGAGGGGTGTTGATAAGAAATGGCCACTCTACTGTATTCCACTCCACTCTACTCTAATTTCACTCTACTTTACTCTATTCCATTCTACCCTACTCTACTTCACTCTGCTCTACTCTACTGTCCTCTCCTCTAGTCTACTGCACTCTGCTCTACTGCATTCTACCGCACTTTTACCGACTCTACTGTAATCTACTGTGCTCTACCGTCTCCTACTCTACTGCACCCCACTCTACTGTACTATACTGACTCCACTCTACTGCAGTCTACTCACTGCGTTCTACTGTACTTCAATCCACTCTACTATAATCTACTATACTCTGCTGTCTTCTACTCTACTGTACCCCACTATACTGTATTCCACTATACTGTGTTCTACTATATTCTACTATACTATACTGTACTCCACTCTAATCTACTGTACTCCACTCTATACTACTTTACTGCACTCTAATCTACTGTACTCCACTCTACTCTACTGTATTCCATTCCGCTCTACCCTGCTATCCTCTACTGTCCTCTACTCAACTCTACTATACTCTCGTCTATTCAACTCTACTTTTCTCTACTGTACTCTATTCTACCCTAATCTACTGTACTTCATTCTACTATACTCTACTGTACTATACTCTGTCCTACTCTACCCTACTCTACTTTATTGTACTCTACTGTACCCTACTGTGATCTGCTGGACTATACTGTACTCTGCTCTACTCTGTGTGGGTTGAGGCCTCTGTCCCTTTAGAAGAGGCACAGATGCTTAATAAACAATTGCTGAATTAATGAAATGTTCCATGTTGGAATTTTTGTAGCCTTTCTGTGAAATAAGCTTACTGGTTTCATGACTTCATTCATTTTTCTGGAACAAAGCTAAATCTCCTGTCAGAGATTTATTTCAAGAATTTACTATTACTTAATCTAAAAGTGATACAAAAAAATATAAATTAGAAGTGGTGGTAAAACAAAGGTAATTAAGATGCCATAATTTTCCTATTGTTGTTACACTTTGACATTATCATTGAGTTTTGACAGGTTTCCTAGTTAATAAAATATGCATATTGACTATCAAAATTAAACTGGTGAGGCGCTGTTTCATTTTGGACAGATATGAGCTATATTATGTTTAGTATGTCTATTGATATCTATTACTGATCAATAAAGAAATTTTGCATTTAATCAACTTGAGACATTCAAGCACTTTATAGTAGACCATCTTCCTGTTTTCCATTTAGGTTTTCTCCTGTTAAATGATTTCAAGAAGGTGAATGGAAAAAAAAAAGCAGAATGGATGACCTGGCAGTTCCTCCAAATCCTCAGTGTATTCCCTTGCATAACCTAATGCACTGTTGACTTTTGCAAAAATAAATAGGAGAGCAAAGTGTGTAACTTTCCAATATGAATGCACTTACTAGATTTTTAGATTATTGAGATGAGGTCTCACTCTATTGCCCAGGCTGGAGTGCAGTGGCACAATCTCGGCTCACTGCAACCTCCACCTCCCAAATTCAAGTGATTCTCCTGCTTCAGCATCCCGAGTAGGTGGGATTACAGGCATGCCCCACCACGCCCAGTAATTTTTGTATTTTAGTAGAGACAGTGTTTCACCATGGTGGCCAGGCTGGTCTCAAACTCCTGGCCTCAAGTGATCCACCTGTCTCAGCCTCCCATTGTGCTGAAATTACACGTGTGAGCCACTGCCCCTGGCCTACCTGCTAGATTTTATTGCTTGAAATTAGTTCACTTTTATTGCTGACACTCTTTACGAAGAGTACTTGGAGAAAAGTCTTTTGAAAAGAAGACTGTAATATTTGTTATACCTGATGACGCTTTTGTACTGTTTATTCAGTAGCAAGTCTCTGGCAGAATATTTGAATGGCAGCCACTTCAAAATAAGCAAATTGTTCCCCCTACTGAGGATGTGAAAATGCATCTCAGTATCTCTGTATTTTCAAATCTTGTCTGGTAAAAACATTAGATCTGAAAAGAGGAGTAATTTCAAGATTAAAGAAAGCATTGGGCAAAGACTAGGAGGACCAAGGCTAGTAGCGCCAGCCTCAGATGATTTGCACATGAAAGCCGCCTTTCCGTCTGCAGCTTTATGCATTTCCAAAAGACACACAAATCAGGGGCTCAGCTTGATCTTTCGCCTCCCGCTCAGCTCTTCAGAAAGAGACGAGGAGCTGTGGCATTAGCCCAACACCTTTGTCAGGTGCGTTTTCTCTATTGTTCACCAAAAGGCAAGGGATTAAGATGAGGGGGTCAGGGTGGCAATTTTTTTATGATTCTTCCTAAGCCAGAAGAGACACTTTTCTTAGAGAGCTGTGGAAAGGAATGCAGACCTCTGAGTGCTTTGAGAAACTTGTTTCAAAGCACCTGGAGCGTGTGTGTC
Organism: Aotus nancymaae; assembly: GCF_030222135.1. Classification (NCBI taxonomy): domain Eukaryota; kingdom Metazoa; phylum Chordata; class Mammalia; order Primates; family Aotidae; genus Aotus; species Aotus nancymaae. Next base: position 13,643,320 of record NW_026988429.1, read on the forward strand.
TAATCCATACTGTAAAACAGCTGACTTCTGCTTCCTCAAAGCCAACTCCCCTGCCCACCTCAGCCCCTTCCCTTCCACAAGATTATTCCTCTGGCCCCTACAGCCTTGCTCTTTTAATCTTAGAAATAAAAGGAGTTCCACCACCCAGAGCTATGAGGGGGATGCAGTCACCTTTATTTACATGAATGGGAGAGCTCTGGCCACTTCCTGCCCCCACCACTGTGGTGCCCATCGAGGGTAAGAGTTAGATTTTGGAAATACCTAGCCTGTCAAACTGATGAGGTCTGCAATAGAGACAGTTTATGTGAATATGGGCCCCAGGCTTCTGGGGAGTTTGATGCCTGTGGTCTCTTTGGCACAGTTATTCTTCAGCACCTTTAGGAAATGTTCTGTAGAAATACAAGGAATTGAAGCTTCTTTCTCCAATTGTACCTGGCCACCATTTATTGGTCCATTTAGCCTCTCAGAAGTCCTGCAAGCCACAGAGACATGACTGTATTACACAACACAATGCATGATTTTAAATTTTATTTTATTTTATTTATTTATTTGAGATGAAGTCTCACTCTTGTCCCCCAGACTGGAGTGCGGTGGTGCAATTTCAGCTCACTGCAACCTCTGCCTCCCAGGTTCAAGTGATTCTCCTGCCTCAGCCTCTCAAGTAGCTGGGATCACAGGTGCCCGCCACCATGCCCAGCTAATTTTTGTATTTTTTTAGTAGAGATGAGGTTTCACCATGTTGGCCAGGCTGGTCTCGAACTCGTGACCTCGTGGTCTGCCTGCCCTGGCCTCCCAAAGTGCTGGAATTACGGTGTAAGCCACTGTGCCCGGCCTAAATTTTACAAGTGAGGAGGATCTTGGGAATTTTTCCCTTAATTTGGGGTTGTTGGGGGAGGCAGTCAAATTCCTTGTGCATCTGGCTTCTCTGTCAACCTGAGAAATGGTAGCTGCCAATAGGCTGCTCAGAGAGTAAAACATTTTTTAATTAAATATCCACATATAGCATTGAATGCCCAGAGATTTAAGGGTAAATAAAAGGATTTTGAACACCTCAAAAACAAAGCTAGTTCTTTGAGTAGTGTGTAAAGGCTTAGAATCAGTCATGCATCAGAGAGGAAGGAAAGGAAGCAAGATGACATCTGCTCTGTCTACAGAGACACTGTCACTTAGGGCCTTGTTTTAGAGGCCTTGGAAAACTGTGTCCCAAGAGATGTTCAGTGACAGACAAGTCCTGGGTAATGACCTGTTTTCCCATGGGGAGGCTTTCTTCCATAATTGCCATGCTAACTGCCACACCAAGGTCAAGTCTTGGAGCTCCAGGGCTATGATACGGTAGGCTACTGCCATGTTCCCCAGCCTAACACAATGCCTAACACATAATTGGCCAGGGGGCATTGTGAAATCCTTGCTGCTGTATCCTATTGTTAATCAATCAGAGGGTCTGATGATGCTGTACTTCTTCAGATGTTCCTTTAGCTTCCTAAAAATCTGTTTCTGTAAAAGGTAAAGGGTATTTACTTTTAATCTCAAGCTTATCCTTGAAGGAGCCTGTAATTGATGATGGCACTGAAGGTTGCAGTTAGCTTTTATTCAACTGTTTTCACCTACTAAATACACATTATGGCTTATTTGATGCTGCACTCTTCTTTGGCAGATCGAGGGCTTTCTGCAGGAAATAAACAAGTTCAGATGTGAGAAAACTGCATATTCTTGACCTGTTCTCCACTCTTGATCCTCCCATGTAAATCCTACTCAATTTATGGTAAAGATTTTATATAAAAGAGGCAATATTGAAGCTGTTTTCCTGCTATAGTCATTCCAGGTTTAAATTTAAAATAATTTTCTTTATTTTATTTTATAGAGATTGGGTCTCACTCTGTTGCCTAGGCTGGAGAGCAATGGCATGATCATAGCTCACTGCAGCCTCAAATACCTAGGCTTAAGTAATCTTCCCTCCTCATCCTCCTGAGTAACTAAGACTACAAACGAGCATCACCACACTCAGCTAATTTTCAAATTTTTTGCAGAGATGGAGTCTCACGGTATTGCCAAGACTGGCCTCAAAATCCTGGTCTCCAGTGATCCTCCTGCCTTGGCTTCCCAAAGTGCTGAGATTACAGGTGTTAGTCACCATGCCTAGCCCTAAATTTAAGGTAATTTCCTAAATAAACACTTTCACTGGGTGCGATGGCTCACGCCTGTAATCCCAGCACTTTGGGAGGCCAAGGCAGGCAGATCACGAGGTCAGGAGATTGAGACCATCCTGGCCAACATAGCGAAACCCCGTCTCTACTAAAAATACAAAAGTTAGCTGGGCATGGTGGCACGTGCCTGTAATCCCGCTACTTGGGAGGCTGAGGCAGGAGAATTGCTTGAACCAGGGAGTCAGAGGTTGCAGTGAGCCAAGATCGCGCCACTGCACTCCAGCCTGGGGACAGAACAAGACTCTGTCTCAAAATAATAATAATAAATAAACACTTTCAACAAAATGAATAAGCAGTATTCTGTTAACTCAGTACTTTGTAACATTCCAGTATATAAATAAGATTAATCCCAGCTAGGCCAGGCATGTTGGTAATCCTAGCACCTTGGGAGGCCAAGGTGGGCAAATCATGTGAGGTCAGAAGTTTGAGACCAGCCTGGCCAACATGGGGAAACGCTGTCTCTACTAAAAACACAAAAATTAGATGGACATGGTGGCATGTGCCTGTAATCTCAGCTACTCAGGAGGCTGAGGCAGGAGAATCACTTGAACCCAGGAGGCAGAGGTTGTAGTGAGTGGAGATCATGCCACTGCACTCCAGTCTGGGATACAGAGTGAGACTCTGTCTGAAAAAAAAAATTAATCTCAAATAATACATTTTAAAATATATAGGAAGAAACTGTATAAATCTAAGTACTGTAGGGCTTTGCTATAGTTTAGGTTTGGAGTTCCTAGAATCCTACAAGCTGGATGCGGTTGGATTGCAGAATGAAATCTAATTATGAATTGAATTGGAGAAACCACTACTTGAATCCCCTCTATGGAAAAGGGAAGATACCATTGCTAGAAAGAATAGCATCTCTAAACTAGGAACATGCAATACGTTGCATCTCTCTTACCAAGAAGATCAATTGAGAGCATATCTCAACTGATCCAGGATCCCCAGACTGCAGAGAAATTCAGGGAGGAGTTATCACACATAATAACTAATTCACTATTTATGCCAAGCCCAAGCAATAGCTCTAGCTTGGCCCTGCAGCTGAGCACTGGGCAATTCTAACTCTCCACCACCCAAGGAAGAAGTAGTGGGGAAAGTGAGCTGACTTTCTTTGTAAGGCAATGACATGACTTGCCTGTGTCCCCACCCAAACCTCACCTTGAATTTTAACAATCCCCACATGTCAAGGGTGGGGCCAGGTGGAGATAAGTGAATCATGGGGGTAGTTTCCCCTATGCTGTTCTCCTGGTAGTGAATAAGTCTCACAAGATCTGATGGCTTTGTAAACTGGAGTTCCCCTGCACACGCTGTCTTGCCTGCTGCTGTGTAAGATGTGCTTTGCATCTCCTTTGCCTTCTGTGATGATTGTGAGGCCTCCCCAGCCATGTGGAACTGTGAGTCCATCCCTCTTTCCTTTATAAGTTACCCAGTGTGACGTATAAGTTACCCAGACGTAACTTATTAGCAGTGTGAGAACAGACTAATACAAGAGAAGAGAATTTCTTTAGAGGCATCTTAAAAAACAATTGACTTTATGAAGGACCATCTCTATATCCCAAAAAGAGATTAACAGCATTTGACTAGCTAAGATGTGATGATATCCAAGAGGCCACCTCAGCAGGAAAATGCTGAAGAAAATTCAAAAAATATGCAGAAACAGTTGTAGGTGCCACCATGCCCAGGTAGAAACATTCATCTCTTACATATGCTGATGAGACAGGGAGTTACAGATTATAATGACAAAAAAGTAAACCAAACTAGCAGGGTTACAGGCAAAATTCAGAACATGAAAAAACAACTAGTACGTTTGTGCTGATCCCATCTCAGGACAGGGGGATGTCAAATACTAGAACATATTTTACTTCTTTTTTTCTACGCATGAGACCTTGTGGCAAAAGGGTACCACGAAGTCTCCTGAAATGACAGTAGATCCACTTCCATGTGGTGCAAGTTAAAACATGGCTTGATTCTTTTTTTTTTTTTTTTTTGAGACAAAGTCTTGCTCTTGTCCCCCAGGCTGGAGTGCAATGGTGCGATCTTGGCTCACTGCAACCTCTGCCTCCTGGGTTCAAGCCGTTCTCCTGCCTCAGCTTCCTGAGTAGCTGGGATTAGAGGCACCTGCCTCCAAGCCCAGCTAATTTTTGTATTTTTAGTAGAGATCGGGTTTCACCATGTTGGCCAGGCTGGTCTCGAACTCCTGACCTCAGGTGATCCACCCACCTCAGCCTCCCAAAGTGCTGGGATTACGGGCCTGAGCCACCGTGCTCGGCCAGCATGATTCTTATTTATTTAGTTATTTATTTTGAGACAGAGTCTTGCTCTTTTGCCCAGGCTGGAGTGCATTGCCATGATCTCAGCTTACTGCAACCTCCACCTTCTGGGTTCAAGTGATTCTCCTGCCTCAGCCTCCCAAGTAGCTGGGATTACAGGTGCCCACCATCATTCCCGGCTAATTTTTGTATTTTTAGTAGAGATGGGTTTTTACCATTTTGGCCAGGCTGGTCTCGAACTCCTGACCTCAGGTGATCTGCCTGCCTCGGCCTCCCAAAGTGCTGGGATTATAGGCCTGGGCCACTTTACCTGGCCAAACATGGCTTGATTCTTATTGCAGCAATGCAGCCCTGAGAAAGTGGAAATCATTTGTTTTCTGCAAAGTGTCCATGCAGGATCTCCATGAAGATGGTGACAGGGACTCTGTGGAGACACCCATCCTTGGTCATCACTAAGCTCTGTGGGGGAAGCTTGAATCCACTGATGAGCAAATCGTGATACCAACAACAGTAAAATGTCATCAGTATCCACTGCTGTTCTTATTGCTGCTGCAAACATTTGTATGGGGTTTCACGGAAGAAAAAAATTTATGCCATTTGAACCTCTAAAGAGATTTACCTAAGAAATGAGAGCCAGTGACTAGCAGAGCTGAGCCTTACAATGATGTCTTCCAATGCCAGGATCAGTGGGATTGTGCCTGAAGGAGACTAAAAATAGATTTTATTTATTTCAAAGAAAAATGAATTGCATTTTTAAAATTAATTAATTCATTAATTTTTTTTTTAACTTTTTTTTTTTTTTTGAGATGGAGTTTCGCTCTTGTTACCCAGGCTGGAGTGCAATGGTGCGATCTCGGCTCACTGCAACCTCCGCCTCCTGGGTTCAGGCAATTCTCCTGCCTCAGCCTCCTGAGTAGCTGGGATTACAGGCACACGCCACCATGCCCAGCAAATTTTTTGTATTTTTAGTAGAGACGAGGTTTCATCATGTTGACCAGGATGGTCTCGATCTCTTGACCTCGTTCGTGATCTACCCGCCTCGGCCTCCCAAAGTGCTGGGATTACAGGCGTGAGCCACCGCGCCCGACCCTATTTTTTAACTTTTTAAATTTTTTTATTTTTCTGAGACACAGTCTCACTTTGTCACCCAGGCTAGAGTGCAATGGTGCAATCTCAGCTCACTGCAACCTCCACCTCCCAGGTTCAAGCAATTCTTCTGCCTCAGCCTCCTGAGTAGCTGCGACTACAGGTGCCTGCCTCCACACCCAGCTAATTTCTTGTATTTTAGTAGAAATGGGGTTTCACCATGTCAGGCTGGTCTTGAACGCCTGGACTCAAGTAACTCGCATGTCTTTGCCTCCCAAAGTGCTGGGATTACAGGTGTGAACCACCACACCCAGCCTTTATTTATTTTTTAAAAGGTACTTTTTTTCTGGCTGGGCATGATGGCTCATGCCTGTAGTCCCAGCACTTTGGGAGGCTGAGGTGTGCAGGTTGCTTGAATCCAGGAGTTCAAGATCAGCCTGGGCAACATGTTAAAACCCCAGCTCTACTAAAATATAAGAAATTAGCTGGGTGTGGTGGCGCACTCCTGTAGTCCCAGCTGCTTGGGGAGCTGAGGTGGAAGGATTGCCTCAGCCCAGGAAGTCAAGGCTGCAGTGAGCCCTGATCATGCCACTGCACTCTAGCCTGGGCAACAGTGAGGTTTGTCTCAAAAAAAAAAAAAATTATTTTTTCTACTTTTATTTTAGATTCAGGGGAAACGTGCAGATTTGTTATCTGGGTATACTGTGTGGTGCTCAGGTTTGGGGTACAAATGATCCCCTTACCCAGGTACTGAGTAGAGTGCTCAACAGTTAGTTTCTAACCCTTGCCCCTCACCCTCCCTTTCTCCTCTAGGAGTCCTCAGTCTGTGGTTCTCATGTGTACTCATGTTTAGCTCCCACTTACAAGAGAGAACATGCAGTGTTTGGTTTTCTGTTCCTGTATTAATTCTCTTAGGATAATGGCTTCCAGCTGCATCCATGTTGCTAGAAAAAACGTGATTTGATTTTATTTTTTTAAGGCTGCAGCCTCTAGATTTTGAAAGTTTTGAGGTTTATGCTGCATCTGCTTTTTTTCTCTTGTTCCTGGTGCATTGCCTCCCATTGTTCCTCCCTATCTTTGGCTCTTTCTCTTTCCTATATCTCTTTCATTCATTCTTTCTTTCTTTTGAGGAGTCTCATGCTGTTGTCCAGGCTGGAGTACAGTGGCACAATCTCAGCTCACTGCAACCTCCACTTCCTGGGTTCAAGCAATTCTCCTGCCCCTGCCTCCCAAGTAGCTGGGACTACAGACACGAACCATTACACCAGACTAATTTTTGTATTTTTAGTAGAGACAGGGTTTTATCATGTTGGCCAGGCTGGTCTTGAACTTCTGACCTCAGGTGATCTGCTTGTCTTGGCCACCCGAAGTGGGAGCCACTGCACCCGGCCTCTTTTATTCTTTCATTCAGGTATAATTGACGTAAAATTAGCTGCACCTATTTTAAAGTACACAATTTGATAAGTTTCAATATAAGTACATGTAGATCTATTGCCACATCAAGATTGTGAACATTTCCATCACCCCCCAAAGTGCTCTCATGTCCCTCTGTAACCCCGCCCACCCCTAATGCCAACACCTTACAGGCGCCTACTAATCTGCTTTTAGATTAGTGTACATTTTCTAAAACTTTATATAAATTGAATCATATAATTTAAAAGTCTGACTTCTTTCACTCAGCACATTTATTTATTTATTTATTTATTTATTTTTTGAGACGGAGTTTCGCTCTTGTTACCCAGGCTGGAGTGCAATGGCGCGATTTCGGCTCACCACAACCTCCGCCTCCTGGGTTCAAGCAATTCTCCTGCCTCAGCCTCCCGAGTAGCTGGGACTACAGGCGTGCGCCACCATGCCTAGCTAATTTTTGTATTTTTTAGTAGAGACAGGGTTTCACCTTGTTGACCAGGATGGTCTGTCTCTCTTGACCTCGTGATCCACCCGCCTTGGCCTCCCAAAGTGCTGGGATTATAGGTGTGAGCCACCGCGCCCGGCACTCAGCACATTTAGATTCATCCTTGCTGTTGTGTGAATCAATAACTTCATAGTCCATTCCTCTTTATTATTTTATTGTTGAGAAGTCCCCCACTGTATGGATATACTACAGTTTGATTATCATTAAAGTTCAGAGGGATTACCCAAAAGGAAAAATAAGTCAAGTATTCATTAATTTTTGTTTTTTTAATTTAATTTATTTATTTATTTTGAGACAGGTCTTACTCCGATGCCCAGGCTGGAGTTCAGTGGGGCAATCTTGGCTCACTGTGCCCTTGACCTCTGGGCTCGAGCAATTCTCCTACCTTAGGCTCCTGAGTAGCTGGGACTGTAGGCATCCACCACCATGCCGGGCTGATTTTTGTATTTTTGTAATCATCCAAGTTTCCAATTGAATTTTAAATCACGTTTTTTTCTCAATTCAGTGTCTTCTCCCCTGAAACGCATTTGCATTAAAAAGTTACTTTCCCACCCTGCAGTTCGTTAGTTTCAGTGCCGTTCTGGGTAAAAAAGAATTCTAAGTGTCTTTGTTCCCAATTTACTTAGGGATCTGGAGTGTTGGCCAGGCTGGTCTAAACCCCTTGGCTCAAGCAATCTACCTGCCTCAGCCTCCCAAAGTGCTGGGATTACAGGCGTGAGCCACCAAGTCTGGCCAAGGAAAATATCCCAAGTGTTCACTAACTGATGGCTGGATAAATAAAAGTGGTATAGCCATACAAAGGAATATTATTTGGCAATAAATGACAATGAAGTGCTGATACATGCTGCAGCATGAATGCACCTTGAAAACATGATGCTGAAGACCACACATTGTAGGATTCAACTTACAAGTAACATTCAGGATAAGGAAATGCATAGAGTCAGAAAATTGATTAGTGGTTGCTGGAAGGGATTAGTGATTAGCGGGTGGTGGAAGAAATGGGTAGTGACTGCCAGTGGGCATGGAATTTCTTTTTGGAATGATGACGATATTTTCAACTGGATTCTAGGGTCCATTTACTGTTCCAAAATATTACTTCTTTTTTTTTGAGACAGAGTTTCGTTCTGTTGCCCGGGCTGGAGTGCAGTGGCGTGTTCTCAGCTCACTGCAACCTCTGCTCTCAGGTTCAAGCGATTCTGCTGCTCAGCCTCCTGAGTAACTAGGACTACAGGCATGCACCACCACGCCCAGCTAATTTTTGTATTTTTAGTAGAGGCAGGGTTTCACCATATTGGTCAGGCTGGTCTCAAACTCCTGACCTGGTGATCCGCCCACCTCAGCCTCTCAAAGTGCTGGGATTACAGGCATGAGCCACCGTGCCAGCCCCAAAATATTATTTCTAATCATTTGAAGTAATATTTTATATTATAGCTTTGTCGTTTGGATGCTAAAATCTCTTGTTTTCAGGAGTCATCAGACTAAATAGAAATGTCTTTTGGAATGAGTATACTTTATTGCTAACACATCAGTTATCAGAGAATACCTTGGTAGGGATCAGCTGGCTGACAGTCTGTGAGACTCTCTCCAGCCAAGCTTGTTAGTCAGGGATGCGGCTTCCTCCTCACCTGTCCTTCAAAGGCCAACAACAGGTGGTAGAAATAAGTCTTTTCAGGTGGCCGAGGAGTAAGGAGGCTTGGAAAACACATACCTCTCCCTGCAAGAGAGGTAACAAAGGATGAGCTCTCATGTTGTGCCTGCAAACATTAATGCACATTCATAAAAAGCTAGGCTTTCACAAAGCTCAAGGCCCTCTGTCTGTCATCAGCTGGGCCAGGAGATGGGGATCCCACCTGGACCATCCCTCTTCCTCATGACGCTTCATCAGCCGGGCCTCTGAGAACCATAAATAAAGACCACTGCGAATGGCTTCTCTGTCTGACCCTTTAACCTGAAATAAAAATAAAGCTTGGAGAATGTAATCCTGACTCAAGGCTCCTTCTGGGCTTCTCCTTCCCTTACCTGTTGACAGGTGCCTGCCAGACCTCACAGTTACCTTTGATTTAGCTGTAATGGCATCTCCACACTTAGCAGAGGTCTGCCCTGTAATCCTCTCCGAAGCTTAAGTCAATTTATATGGTAACTTGAGAGCCATTTCCTGCTTCCAGATGATGTCACTGTCTGTTAACACATACTGGAATGACCACTAAACTCATGCTTAAGGCGACAGAACAGTAGATCACTCTCAAAGCCAGAGCTGGGTTAAAACAAATATCATATGCTTTTTCAAAAGAAAAAGGATGCTTGATTCCCATACGCTTTTTTTTTTTTTTTTTTTTTTTGGTAAATCTCTAAGATACTTCCATACTTGTTTTCAGAGAACCAAGAGTGGATTTTCTGAATGAAAATCTGCACATGAAAAGTCTAAGTGCATTTGTAGAGATAAGGGTGGCAAATTTGAAAGTGAGTCAGAAATCATGGACATAATCATCCAAGTTTCCAATTGAATTTTAAATCACGTATTTTTCTCAATTCAGTGTCTTCTCCCCTGAAATGCATTTGCATTAAAAAGTTACTTTCCCACCCTGCAGTTCGTTAGTTTCAGTGCAGTTCTGGGTGAAAAAGAATTCTAAGTGTCTTTGTTCCCAATTTACTTGGGGATCTGGAGTGTTAAACAGTATCTCCTAAACACACCAAAATTATGACCATTTTGTCATAAGACAGATGCGTGTGTGTGTGTGTGTGTTCATTTTGCTTTGTTTTAAATGTGGGAAAATAATTAAAAGAATCTTTGGCTTTAACTTTTCTGAATATACTTAATTCCATAGTGTCAATGTTTCTTCTTCCCAACTCGGTTGATTTCCTATTTCTGTTGTAATAAGGTACCACAAATTTGGTAGCTTAAGGAACCCAAATTTACTTTCTTACAGTGCTGGAGGCCAATAGTCTAAAATCAGGGTGTCAGTTCCTCTGGAGGTTTCAGGGGAGAATCAATTTCCTTATCTTCATTTGTAAGTTTGTGGCCCCTCCCTCCATCTTCAAAGCGCATCACACCAACTCCTCTGTCTTCAGCTTTTCCTGACTGACCCTCCTCACCCTTGTGATTACATTGGACCCACCCGGATAATCCAGGATAATCTCCCATTGCAAGATCCTTAACTTTATCCCATCTGCAAAATCCCGTTTACCATGGAGAGGCAACATATTCATTGCTTCTGGAATTAGGAGGAAGGCATCTTTGAGGGGTCATCGTTCAGAGTACCACACCTACTACCACAAGTATTTAAAACCTGTGAACTGGAAGTGCGGCCGCCACCAGGCAACAGCTGAGATGCAGAGGAAGAAGTGTTTACATACCTGGAGCATTCTCACTGTAGCTCTTTCCAGGAATGAGTTCTTCTGTCTGGCCATGGGCCCAAAGCCTTCTCCTCAGAGGGCCATCCTTCAGCCTGGTCTTAGAAAAAGCAGGCACTGCCCTGCTCCTTGTTGTGGGATGACCAAAAGAGCACCGGACTTGGAGTGACTTTATGCAAGACTAATTAACCTCTCCAAGGAGCAGCTTCCTCACACGGAAAAGAGGAATAGCACACTCCCCACTGCCACCAAGGGTGATTAAGGTTGGTGCTGAGGGTGCTTTATAAACTGTAAAGCATTGTGCAAATGTATATTCCAGTGAACTCACTTTAGGGTATCAATTATGTAACCAAGAGGTGGGTCACAGTAGAAAGGACTTGAGACCCCATTTTATTTCTTTCGTGTGTGTGTGTGTGTGTGTGTGTGTGTGTGTGTGTGTGTATTTCGTTTGTTTGTTTGTTTGTTTGTTTTTGAGACAGAGTCTCACTCTGTCGCCCTGGCTGGAGTGCAGCAGTGCAATCTTGGCTCACTGCAACCTCCACCTCCCGGGTTCAAACGATTCTCCTGCCTCAGCCTCCCAAGTAGTTGGGATTACAGGTGTGTACCATCATGCCTGGCTAATTTTTGTATTTTTAGTAGAGACAGGGTTTCACCATGTTGCCCAGGCTGGTCTCGAACTCCTGGCCTCAAGTGATCAACCCTCCTTGGCCTCCCAAAGTGCTGGGATTACAGGCATGAGCCACCCACCTGGCCAAGACTCCATCTTTCTAAACTCTCTGGTCAGATGTGGCATCTGAGGCTCATCTGATTTCACAGGTCACACAGTTCATCACTGGCTGGGCTGTGCCTGGAACCCAGATATCCCGATTCCTTCCTGGTTCTGCATTCTTTCCATTGCATCCCTACATAAGGATAACGCATTAGACTTGGCACACAATGAGCCATTCACTGGGTTTCTCTCCCGACGTCTGCCCTGTGTCCTCCACCATTACCACCCAGCAGAGCACTCCTTCTCTAATGATGATCAATGAGCGATTCAGGCCCAGGTGTGGCAGCCCCACAGTTTCTCATCTCAAGTCTGTGACTCCTGTTTCTCACAACCAGATGTTTGTCCAAATAGTCTCTTGCCCACCTCCTACTTTGTCTCTGCCTCCAAACCCAGCCAGTGTCACTCCATTTGTCACCTATGGGATGATCAGTATCTAATAACTTTCCATTTACACAGCTCTGGTATTTATATGCCTCATTTCTTTTTAAAAATTTAAATAAGTCGGCTGGGTGCAGTGGCTCACACCTATAATCCCAGCACTTTGGGAGGCCAAGGCAGGTGGATCACCTGAGGTCAAGAGTTCGAGATCAGTCATGGTCAACGTGGTGAAATCCGTCTCTACTAAAAATACAAAAAATCAGCTGGACATGGTGACAGGCACCTGTAATTCCAGCTACTCAGGAGGCTGAGGCAGGAGAATCGCTTGAGCCTGGGAGGCAGAGGTTGCAGTGAGCTGAGATTGCACCATTGTACTTCAGGCTGGGCAACAAGAGCAAAGCTCCATCTCAAAAAAATAAATAAATAAATTATATTAAGTTACATACATTAAATTCACCATTTTAATGTCCACTTCTGTGAGTTTTCACAAACAGATACAGATGTATAACCACTGTCATAGTTAAGATACAAAATAGACTCACGCCTATAATCCCAGCACTTCAGGAGGCCCAGGCAGGAGGATTGCCTGAGCCCAGGAGTTCAAGACCAGTCTGGACAACATGCTGAGACTTCGTCTCTACAAAAACTACAAAAATTAGCTGGGCATGGTGGCATGCACCTGCAGTCCCAGATACTTGGGAGGCTGAGGTGGGAGGATCACTTGAGCCCGGAAGGTGGAAGTGGCAGTGAGCTTTTTTTTTTTTTGGCAGTCATCTTTGACTAATGAGCTTTGATCATGTCACTGCACTCCAGCCTTGGTGACAGAGTGAGACCCTGTTTCAAAAAAAAAAAAAAAAAAGAATGCCAGGCATGGTGGCTCATGCCTGTAATCCCAGCACTTTGGGACGCCAAGGCAGGCAGATCACTTGAGGCCAGGAATTTGAGACCAGCTTGGCCAACACAGTGAAACACCATCTCTACTAAAAATACAAAAATTAGCCAGGCATGGTGGCAGGTGCCTGTAATCCCAGCTACTCTGGAGGCTGAGGCATGAGAATTGCTTCAATCCAGGAGGTGGAGGTTGCAGTGAGCTGAGATTGCCCCACTGCACTCCAGTCTGGGTGACAGAGTGAGACTCTCTCTCAAAAAAAAAAAAAAATCCCTTCAAGGAACACGTTTTTCTGTCAAATCTAGGAAATAGTTTTCTATTCCAAAGTCACAACTATTTTTTCCTACAACTTTTACAGTATTAGATTTTATGATCCATACTTAGTTAATTGTTGCATATGATGTGAGGTATAAATTGAGATTCATTTCTCTCTTTTTTTCGCATTAGGATGTATAATTCTTTCAGCATCATTTGTTGGAAAGTCTTTTCTTTCTCCATTAAATTGCTTTTGCAACTTTGTAGAAAATCAGTGAGTTGTATATGTGTATCTCTACTTCTGTATTTGCTATTTTGTTCCATTGATTTGATTTCTGTAGCTTTATAATGAGGCTTAAACTCAAGTAGTGTGAGTCCTACAACTTTGTTATTTTAAAAAATTGTTTTGATTATTTTAGTTTCTTTGCCTTTCCATATAAATGTTACAATCAGCATATTGAGTTTTATAAAAACTCTTGCTGGAATTTTGATTGAAATGGTAATAAAGCTATGCCAATTTAGAGATAATTGGCATCGGAACAACATTGAGTTGGCCATGCATGGTGGCTCACACCTGTAATCCCAGCGCTTTGGGAGGCTGAGGCGGGTAGATCGCTTGAGCTCAGGAGTTCAAGACCACAATGGAAAACATGGCGAAACCCCATCTCTACAAAAAATACAAATATTAGCCTGGTGTGTTGGAAGGGAGAGGACTACATGCCTGTAGTCCCAGCTACTTGGGAGGCTGAGGTAGGAGTATGGCTTGAGCCTGGGAAACAGAGATTGCTGTGAGCCAAGAGTGTGCCACTGTACTCCAGCCTGGGTGACAGAGCAAGCCGCTGTCTCAAAACAAACATTAAATCTTCCAATGCATGAACACAGTGTTTATCTCCATTTATTTAGGCTTTTCTTGATTTCTTTCATCAGCGTTTTGTGGTTTTCAGCATGCAGACATTGCATGTATTTTGTTAAATTTTTTTTCTAAGTATTTAATTTTGTGTGTGTGTGTGATGGAGTCTTGCTGTGTTGCCCAGGCTGGAGTGTAGTGGTGCAATCTTGGCTCACCAAAACCTCCACTTCCCGGGTTCAAGCAATTCTGCCTCAGCCTCCCTAGTAGCTGGGATTACAGGCTCATGCTACCATGCCTGGCTAATTTTTGTATTTTAGTAGAAATAGGGTTTTGCCATGTTGGCCAGGCTGATCTTGAATTCCTGAACTCAGGTGATCTGCCTGCCTCGGCATCCCAAGTATTTGATGTTTTTAGATGCTATTCTGTTTTTTTTGTTGTTGTTTTGTTTTGTTTAGTTTTAGTTTTAGTTTTTTTTTTTTTTTTTTTTTTTGAGACAGAGTCTTGCTCTGCTGCCCAGGTTGAAGTGCAGTAGAGTGATCTCAGCTCACTGTAGCCTCTGCCTCCCTGGTTCAGGTGATTCTTCTGCCTCAGCCTCCTGAGTGGCTGGGATTACAGGCGCATGCCACCATACCCGATTAATTTTCCTCCCTCCCTCCCTCCCTTCTTTCCTTCCTTCCTTTTTTATTTTTTCCTTTCTTTTCTTTTTTGGTTCTTTTTCTTTCTTCTTCTTTTTTTTGGAGTCTCTCTCTGTCGCCTAGGCTGGAGTGTAGTAGTGTGCTCTCTGCTCACTGTAACCTCCACCTCTTGGGTTCAAGCGATTCTCCTGCCTCAGCCTCCCAAGTATCTGGGATTACAGGTGCATGCCACCATGCCAGGCTAATTTTTGCATTTTTAGTAGAGACAGGGTTTCACCACGTTGGCCAGGCTGGTCTCAAACTCCTGGCCTCAAGTGATCTACCCACCTCGGCCTCCCGAAGTGCTGGGATTACAGGTGTGAGCCACCACACCTGGCCTTAAGTTTCTTTAGATAGAAGCTGAGATCATTGATGTAGATAAATTGATTGATAGAATACAGGATGCTCAGTTAAATTTTAATTTCAGATAGTGAATGATTTTAAGTACAAGTATATCCCAAATATTTCATGAGACATACTTTAAAAAATCATTTTGCCTAAAATTTAAATCCAGCTGGGTATCCTGTATTTCTTTTTTTTGTGTGTGAAATCTGACAATTCTAACTTAAGGCTTTTTTCTGTTTTTAGAGACAAGATCTCACTCTGTTGCCCAGACTAGAGTGCAGTGGTGTGATCATGGCTCGCTGCAGCCTTGAACTCCTGGGCTTGAGTGATCCTCCCACCTCAGCCTCCCAAGTAGCTGAGACTACAGGTGTACACATGGGTCTGGGTTTGGAACCTGTGTTTTGTGACACTCTCTACTCTTCCCTCCATCATCACCATGGTCACACCACCTATAGAAAGTTCTAAGACCATAGTAGGAGGAACATGTGGTGTTTTCCAGCTGGTGGAAAGCAGCAGACCCACTGGATGTACCATCCTCTTTTGTTTTTTAAATACAAAAGACTCACGCCTGAAATCCCATCACTTGGGGAGGCTGAAGCAGGCAGATCACCTGAGGTCAGGAGTTGGAGACCAGCTTGACTAACATGGTGAAACCCTGTTTCTACTAAAAATGCAAAAAATTAGCTGGGCGTGGTGGTGCATGCCTGGAATCCCAGCTCATCTGGAGGCTGAAGCAGTACAAATGGGAAGCAGAGGTTGCAGTGAGCTGAGATCACGCCATTGCACTACAGCTTGGTCAACAAGAGCGAAACTCTGTCTAAAAAAAAGAAAAAAATTTTTTTTAGGTTACCAAAATTACTGAACAAATATACTGGGGTTTGCCTTCCATTTGCCATGCATGACAGCATGAGCCAATTTCCAATAAACTCAAGCCAATTTCCATTGACATAATTTGGGTACTTTAGGGAGGCAAATATATTCCCCAGGGCTAGATCTCCATTCTTTAGCAGAACCTATATTACCAAGAAGTGGGAGAAAAGAAGGCAGCTACTCAACCGAAGTCTGAATCAAATGAAAACAAAAGCTTCTCAAGATTTATGCAATTGCAGCAGTAAGGGCATATGTAACTCCAGAGAAGCATCCTGTATTTGCAAATCATTTATTTTGAAACGACTTCTCTTTCTTGGGTGGGGGAAGCATTAGAAATCCCAAGCAAAAGGAATTCTTTTTTGTTTGTTTGCCCTTGCTGGTAGTCTCTCCTGGAATTGCCCCTTCCTGCTTCTCTCTTGTAATAGCTCGTCCAAATCTTGCCCATTCTTTGAGGCTTAGCCTAAATATCTCCCTTTCCACAAGCCAACCTCTTCAGACTTACTATGGAGCTAGAGTCGATCCAGCAAACTGGTCATTTGGTGAATTGATTTTCAGCCCATTGGCCAGCTGGGTGCATGACATTACAACAAATCATCTTTGGAAGCCAGATGTCAGTCAAATGAGAAGAAATTACATCCTGGGCCGATAAAAGGGAAAACAGTTCTCAAGTGCTGGTTCCCTGGCTGCTAGGATGGGTGAGAAATGTCACCTACCAAAGCAGGTATTGAGAAAGAGAAGCAGGTATGAGGAAATATACCGCAGATGCAGAAGTACTAAAAGTTTTCTTTTTAATTTATTTTTCTTTTTTTTTTGAGACAGACTCACACTGTCACCCAGGCTGGAGTGTAGTGGCGTGATCTCAGCTCGTTGCAACCTCCACTTCCTGGTTTCAAGTGATTTTCCTGCCTCAGCCTTCTGAGTAGCTGGGATTACAGGTGCCCACTACCATGCCCAGCTGATTTTTGTATTTTTAGTAGAGACGAGGTTTCACCATGTTGGTCAGGCTGATCTCAAACTCCTGACCTCATGATCCATCCGCCTCGCCCTCCGAAAGTGCTGGGATTACAGGCGTGAGCCACCGTGCCCGGCCTCTTTCTTTTTAAATTTCTTTGTGCTATTAAGCATATATGTAAATAATTTCAATAAGCTTTTATTAAACATCGTAGCAGCAAGGAATCATTTAACGTCTCTTATGCCAGCAGGTCTCTAATATAATCTCAGCCTATTTGGGACACTAGTCAGTCGTGAACGCAGACTATGCAGGTGAAAATCTGGGGTAACTGGAGAAGGTTTCTGGGGAAGGTAGCATTTCAGCTGCGTTGCCTCTAAAGAAGGAAGAATGGAAGTTTCCAACAGAATGACCGGCATGGAGGTAAAAAGAGATAACAGCTGGTGAGAGAAAAGAAATTTTTGTAGGGATGGGATTGGCAGGTGAGGCTGCAAAAATGGGAGGTTGAGTTAGTTTACGAAGGCCTAAAAGTTGTAAGAATCCAGGGTCTTTCTGGTTTGGCAGTGGAACTCCAGCAACTCATCCAAGGTCTATGGGAGCCATACAGAGACACAGAGACAATATCTTGCATTGTACAGCAGTTCAATCAGCATCTGATTCATTTTTTTAAAGCCTTTTGAGATATCTTTGCCATTTCACCAAGGGTGGGCAGTGATCCGTGCATAAATCAAGCAGCGTGAGAAGACGGATCACTAAGAGAAGGAGCTCTGTTTATCCACAAACACCTTGACAACTTGCAGTGATGGAAAGGAAGACACAGGTAAAATGTCAGGTGGAACAGGCAACAGTCACATCACAATGCTTCTCTTATCTCTCTCAACCTTATTTGTTCTTTTCCTTGTGTTTCTGCAGCTCTGGAACTGCTCAGTTTTCTGTGTGAATGACACTAATGCAGAGACTGTTTCAAGGTTATCCCTTTGGGCAGATGTTTGGGTACTACCAAATATATCCACGCAGTTTCAAATCCAGGAACAAGGCTGGGCGCAGTGGCTCACACCTGTAATTCCAGTACTTTGGGAGGCTGAGGTGGGTGGATCACCTGAGGTTGGGAGTTTGAGACCAGCCTCACCACATGGAGAAACCCCGTCCCTACTAAAAATACAAAATTAGCTGGGTGTGGTGACAGGCACCTGTAATCCCAGCTACTTGGGAGGCTAAGGCAGGAGAATTGCTTGAACCCGGAGGTGGAGGTTGTGGTGAGCCGAGATTGTGCCATTGCACTCCAGCCTGGGCAGCAAGAGCAAAACTCAGTCTTGAAAAAAAAAATCCAGGAACAAACACAAGAAGAGAAATAGGGATATCAGAATTTCTGGCATGTGCCTGTATGTAGCATCTCTGCCTGTTGTTCACAAGTAGCCGAAGTCCTTATTCTAGCCTCTTATAACTCAGTTTATCTCACAAATAGAATAGACACTCAATATTCAATAAAATCAGGCTTCTCATGGTGGTTATTTAAATCTATAGCTGATATTAGGATACTCCTCATGGAAATATAAAATGAGAAAGACTATAGAAGAAAGAACTGGACAAAACAGAGGCTTGAATTGTTTTTTTTTTTTAGACAGAGTCTCACTCTTTTGTCCAAGCTGGAGTGCAGTGGCACGATCTTGGCTCACTACCACCCCTGCCTCCTGAGTTCAAGCGATTCTCCTGCCTCAGGCTCCCAAGTAGCTGAGATTGCAGGCGCATACCACCATGACTAGCTGATTTTTGTGTTTTTAGTAGAGACGGGGTTTCACCATGTTGGCCAGGCTGGTCTCGAACCCCTAACCTCAGGTGATCCACCCACCTCAGCCTCCCAAAGTGCTGGGATTACAGATGTGAGCCACCGCGCCTGGCCTAGGCTTGAATATTTTATATACCTAATTAACATTGATGCAGATCATCAGTGAAGTGTTTCTTTTAAAATAAAGTTTATACAATAAACTATTATAAATGAATATGTATATATTATAGAAATAACATATGTAGTTCCACCAATCTAATACAACTGTTAGCATTTTGGTGATTTCCTTTCAGGCTTTTTTTTCTACACATAGTTTTGAGATCTTTCTTAATAAGAAGAAAACAAATAATTGTTAAAAGTATGACGGTCTAATTAAACTTAAGAGCTTCTGCATAGCAAAAGAAACAATCACTACAGTGAACCAGCAACCAACAGAATGGGAAAAAATTTTTGCAATCTACCCATCTGACAAAGGGCTAATATCCAAAATCTACAAAGAACTAAAACAAATTTAAGAGAAAAAAAACCCCATCAAAAAGTGAGTAAAGGATATGAACAGACACTTTTCAAAAGAAGACATTTATGCAGCCAACAAACATATGAAAAAATGCTCATCATCACTGGTCATTAGAGAAATGCAAATCAAAACTACATTGAGATACCATCTCATGCTAGTTAGAATGGCGATCATTAAAAAATCTGGAGACAACAGATGCTGGAGTGGATGTGGAGCAATAGGAACGCTTTTACACCGTTGGTGGGAGTGTGAATTAGTTCAACCATTGTGGAAGAAAGTGTGGCAATTCCTCAAGGATCTAGAAATAGAAATACCATTTGACCCAGCAATCTTATTACTGGGTATATACTCAAAGGATTATAAATTGTTCTATTATAAAGACATATGCACATGTATGTTCATTGTGGCACTGTTTACAATAGCAAAGACTTGGAACCAACACAAATGCCCATCAATGATAGATTGGATAAAGAAAATGTGGCACATATACACCATGGAATACTATGCAGCCATAAAAAAGGATGAGTTCATGTCCTTTGCGGGGACATGGATGAAGCTGGAAAGCATCATTCTCAGCAAACTGACACAAGAACAGAAAACCAAATACCACATGTTCTTACTTATAAGTAGGTGTTGAACAATGAGAACACATGGACGCAGGGAGGGAACATCACACACTGGGGCCTATTGGGGGCTGGTGGGGACTAGGGGAGGGAAAGCAGGGGGTGGGGGGATTGGGAGGGATAACATTAGGAGAAATACCTAATATAGGTGATGAGGGGATAGATGCAGCAAACCACCATGGCATATGTATACCTATGTAACAATCCTGCCCGACTTGCACATATACCCCAGAACTTAAAGTATAATAAAAATAAATAAATAAATACATAAATAAATAATAAAATAAAGTATGAAGGTGGCAGGGTGCAGTGGCTCATACCTGTAGTCCCAGCACTTTGGGAGGCCAAAGCAGACAGATCACAAGGTCAGGAGTTTGAGACCAGCCTGGCCAATATGGTGAAACCCCGTCTCTACTAAAAATATAAAAATTAGCTGGGCATGGTGGTGGGTGCCTGTAGTCCCAGCTACTCAGGAGGCTGAGGCAGGAGAATCACTTGAACCCAGGAGGAAGAGGTTGCAGTGAGCTGAGATCATGCCACTGCACTCCAGCCTGGGTGACAGAGCAAGACTCCATCTCAAACAAAACAAAAGTATGAAGAAGGCTATGCGTGGTGGCTTACACCTGTAATCCCAGCACTTTGGGAGGCCATGGGGGACAAATCACTTGAGGTTAGGAGTTTGAGAGCAGACTGGCCAACACACAGTGAGACCCTGTCACTATATTTTTAAAAAAATAAGTGTCAAGGAGCAGTTGGAATCTTGAGAATGATTCTTAAAATAAGTGAAAATCCTCTTGGCTTGATGTTGTCCAACTTCTATATACACCCACAGAAATTCTTTGATATCTGGAATCCTTAGAATAAAATGGATTTCAGCTTTTATTTCCTCAGCCAGCCTTTTCTGAGCCCTCCTCTGGGATTTACAAGTGCTAACTAAGCCCAAGGTCACCACCTGCTCTAGGTCACTGAATGTGAAAATGAGAAAATAGGCGGAGTCAAGCTTGTAAAGCTAGAATGCAGGGCATTCATTAGGCAAAGCCACCAGTTGGCACAGAGTTTCAGTAAGGACAGGGACAATGACCAAGTCTGGAGGATAAATGGAAACCATGGAGGGAAAATAAATATTTTTTTCAGTTTCCAGAGGGAAAAATGTATGGCTAATGTTCAAAGACATAACTGGATTACATGATGTAAGGGCTTTGGGCATGACCAAACACAGCTCCTTCAGGTACTCCCTCCAGCTTCTGGTCCATGTGGGTTGGGCAGCAGAGGCAGGCTTAACGGGAAGCCAATATCCTTCCAAGGAGCCCTGCTTCTCCCTAATAGGAAATAGTGTCCACTGTCCACTCTTTTACCTCTTGCCACAGCTACCCTGGACATAAATAATATCCCCCTTATTTATCTAGGGCAGCTGTGGTCCAGAGAGGTCCACAAAGCTCTGAAAGTCCCTGGAGCTCAGTAAGTATTGAAGCCAGGATTCAAACACATCCTCTCTGCTCTTGAAAAAAGAAATGCCTCAACTCTCAGTAAAACACTGCACTATTGGCAGGGTGTGAGAAAATATCAATCACATTATTAGATTCCTCAAAAACCATATCTACAAATCAAAAAGCAGTTTTTCCATGTTGTAGTCAGTTAGCTAGATCTACAATGAGTAGCTAATTACTGGAACCAGTGTCCCCTTCAAATCGTAATGATAAATACTTGATTTATTTTATGGTTGTGCAAGGTGAGAAATAAAAGGCTTGAGTCTTTGAGAACACATGCTGCTACGAGCTGCTGCTTTAAGGAGGATACTAGAGACATCTCTGTTCATTTCTAGGATTTCTGATTTAGGATAAGAGTACTTTTGACTTAACCAAACCAACAAGGGTGGGGTAAGGATTCCTTGAATAGTGACTCCTGTTCCCAGTGGCTTATCTCCACTTTGAAATTAATGGGACCTCAGGGCCTTGCAGTTAGGGGTGACACAAAAATGTACAAAGAGAGAATTTCACATTTTAGTGCATTGCAAATGATACGAAGTCATGGAAGAGAAACAAAAGAAAAGATAAGAAGGAAGTTTTAAGTCTAGAAAAAGTGGTAGAAACTATCTCCATCAGCCTTTCCCCTCAGCCTCCTAAGTCAGATAAAAGCCCTCTTTTTGCACACATGTAATCTGCAGGATCTTTAATTTGTGATGACATTTGAGTAGGGAACAAAGGGGAAAACCGTGAGGGGTTAAACAAAATGCTATGACTTTTAGTTAATACTACTATGATTCTTATTTTTAGTAGTGTAGAGGTGTTGCATTTAAATGCTGTTACTAAAAGATTAAAACTTTACCCCATTAAGAAAAAAAAAAATCACAGGGGACTCCAGAAAGCCCACAGTGTATCTCAGAACCCCCAGATTTCATGGTGTTTATTATTAGAAGCCTTTCAGAAAGCAATGACTTCATTTTGAGCTTCTTAAAGTGTTGGGAAGGGCAGCTGAAGAATGCCAGGATAGTTTCATTAAGGAATATAGAGGGTAGATTTTCACTAGAGAGGAAGTGAGTCAAGCTGTCTGGGGAAAAGCAAACACTTCACACTTCAAGGTGGACTGAAATTTCTCTCTTGCCCTGCTTCTCTTCTCCCATGACCCCTGAGGTTCGTGATGCACCTTAGCTGAAGTACAGATCAAAGGAGAGGGTGACTTTTGACACAAACTGAAACCGTCCAGTTGTTTAATTATCTCTTTATGTGAAAGGCCAGGTTTTACTTTGCCTGTCTGTCAGTATAGGCAGGTGGTTATTTTCCAGGACAGGTTTATGTTACTTAACAGAGCAAAAGTGAGCCAATGTCAGGATATCTTGGAATTAATTGCCCATTTTGGAATAATTTTATGAACAAAAATTTTTTTAGGCATATGGAATGTAGGCCCAACACTTTCAGTTTAGGATCTGATGCTAACTGCATGCTTAGCTTTTCTTTCTTTCTTTTCTTTTTTTTTTTTTTTTTGAGATGGAGTCTCGCTCTGTTGCCCAGGCTAGAGTGCAGTGGTGCGATCTCGGCTCACTGCAACCTCTGCCTCCAGGGTTTAAGCGATTTTCCTGCCTCTGTCTGCTCAGTAGCTAGGATTATTTTTGTATTTTTGGTAGAGATGTGGTTTCACCATGTTGGTCAGGCTGGTCTCAAACTCCTGACCTCATGATCCGCCTGCCTTGGCCTCCCAAAGTGCTAGGGTTACAGGCGTGAGCCACTGCACCCGGCCTGCATGCTTAGGTTTTAAAACCAAGTTCTACAATTAAATTGATAAATACCTTACTTATTCTAAAAAATTATGTGGCCATGTTGCAGACATTAATCTAAAAAAAATCTGCTGGTTCTGCTTGATCACCCTCTTTATCAGGTAAATTTTTTTTTTTTTTTTAGAGATGGAGTTTCACCATGTTGGCCAGGCTGGTCTCCAACTCCTGACCTCAGGAGATCTACCAGCCTCAGCCTCCCAAAGTGCTGGGATTACAGGTGTGAGCCACCGTGCCTGGCCTTTTCAGGTTAAATTTTTATTTTTACTTTTTTAATTTTTTAAAAATGATTCAAATAGAGATGGGGGGTCTCGTTATGTTGCCCACTCTGATCTCAAACTCCTGGCCTCAGGCAATCCTCCTGCCTCAGCTTCCCAAAGTGCTGGGATTACAGGCATGAGCTACTGCACCTGGCCAGATTTAAGTTTTAAGGACATGAAGAGTTGTGTCCAAGTTCAGTCTTATTCCGGGGTGAAGTAAATGTTTCCATTTGCAGTGGGGACACTCTACAAATACCAGACTGAAGCCAAATTCAGGCCAAAGCCAGGAAGGCAACATGGTAGCTGAAAAAGTGTGGGTTTTTAAGCCAGACAAGTCATGCGACACTTCCCAGTTGTGTGACCTTGGGTAAGGTAGTTAAATTCTTTGATTCTCAGTTTCCTCATCTGTAAAATTGGTGTTCTGATACATTACAGGATTGTCATGAGGATTATTGAAATGTAATTTGAAATGTAAGTCCAGTGAATTTTGGGATCATAAGAGTTGTGACTTCTGGTCAAATTTTGACCCACCAATTAGACATTATGCTATAAATAAAGTGTGTATGAAGCATTTTTAAATCCAAAGTCTCTTGAAAATAGTAACCAGAAGAGATAACCATATTGTCAACAATTTGTGTTTTCTTAGGTGAACAAGTAGACTGCTTTTGTAGCAAGTGTGTAACCTATCTCAGCTGCTCCTTTAAATTGACCTGTTTTTATGCCTCTAATATTATATCAATGCTGAGCATATTCTGTAGGAAATTTACAAATCATTCAAGGGCAAGTTTAGGCTTGAAAATTAAAGGTCTGCACATTAGCTGAGATATGAGTTTAATGAAATGATGAAGCTAAAATTTGGTTTGTGTTTTAGAAAACTGAAGGATTTGTTATGGTGACATTTGTTTGAAACACAGAATATAAAAAAGGAACATTTACTCTTATGATAAATAAAGACGATGATGACAGTACATGAAATAATATACCATGATATTTGTGTCTGTAGAAGTAGAAAGAGAGAAGGAGGGCACTCTAGCATCAGGAGTTATAAAATGCAAATTGAAGGAAAAACATTTGCTTCACAAAGAATCTCACCAATTGTAAATCCATAGAACTTCTTATCACTGGGGTCAAAGGATGGGCCTCAGGGGCTCTGGAAACTAACTCCTTGAAGGTGCAGGTATGATTTTTTTTTTTAATGTAAATATCCATATTTCTGGAGAAAGTCCATGGCTTTCATCAGATTTTATTTTTAAGTATGAGGGGAGGCAGCAACTTTTGCTTTAACGATTTATCTTTTAAAAACGTTTCAAATGGGTTTTTGTTACCCATTAACGAAAACTGTTAAAAACTGACTGTTAGTAGCCCTTGTATTATATATAGTTTGTCAATGAGCACTGTGATTTTTTTTTTTTTTTTAAGAGACACAGTTTTGCTCTTGTTGCCCAGGCTGGAGTGCAGTGACGCAATCTCCACTCACTGCAACCTCCACCTCCCGGGTTCAAGCGATTCTCCGGCCTCAGTCTCCTGAGTGGCTGGGATTACAGGTGTGTGCCACCATGCCCAGCTAATATTTTGTATTTTTAGTAGAGATGGGGTTTCATCATGTTGGCTAACCCGGTCTCAAACTCCTGACCTCAGGTGATCCACCCGCCTTGGCCTCCCAAAGTGCAGGGATTACAGGCATGAGCCACCGCACCCAGCCGAGCACTGTGATTTTAAATGTAAGTCCAGTGAATTTGGGAATCGTAAGAGTTGTGCCTTCTGGTCAAATTTCAACCCACCATTTGGATATAATGCTGTAAGTGAAGAGAGAAATAACATAGTAGCAATTTATATTGTTGCTGATGATGAATAAGATGATATATGCAAAAAATAAGAATGAAAAGATGATATATGCAGAACAAACACTCTTTCTTCAGGTAATGGTACAGTACAGAGGTCAAGTGCATGGCACTGAACCTACAGGGCCTGAGTTGAAGTCCTGCCTCTGTTATCGTTGTGTGGTTTTAGACACGGATTCACCCTTTTTAGGATGATGAGAGCTGGTTCTCATGTAAGAATACCGTGAGAATGTAATGGGACAGTGCATGTGGATTCTTAGAACAGCTTCTGGCTCAGAGGAAATGCTCATAGATGTCTGCTGTGGTCCCTGTAAGGCAGGAGAAGGGAAGAACCTGCTACAGGAAGTCTCTGAAAGAAACAGCGGGGCATTATCCTTTTAGTATCTCCTGTGAGCTGGGCACTGTCAGTTGTTTTAGGTAGAACAAATAAAACTCACTAAGTATGGTCACCATCATCAACAGGCTTGGAAATGTGCCTCCCAGTTGGTTTTCTTGCAGTACCTCCCATGGATTCTGACCAACGAGGGCAGAGCATTACCCTGGACCAGCACAAAAGCGGTTACTGACACCAGCTGTCAGAACCCAGTAACTGAACTGAATACACTGAAGATGTTGGAGGCCACAAAGCAGAGTGACTAAGTCAGCTGGGTTAGACACTCAGCTCGGCAGTTCACTAGCTGTGTAACTTAAGGCAAGTTACTTAACTCTCTGAGCATCTGTAAGATGGGGCTGATAATAGGAACCCCCTCTTTGTTCTGTCATGAGGATGAAAGGAGTTAATTCATGCACAGCATTTTGCAGTGTCTGGAACCTAGTGTTAAATGATAGATGCTAAGTAACATAAGTTAATAGGTGCTAACTGCCCTATGCTGAGTTTTCTGTATGAATAGCTCTTATAAAGTAGTTCTGAGGTAGGTGCTGATACACCTGTCTTTTATGAAAGAAGAATCTGGGGCACAAAGACTTTGAGAAAGTTACCCAAGATTAGGCAGCCAGAGAGGGTCAGATACATCTCTAGGGGTCCCCATTGTACCCACTGCATCCAGGGACAGGTCCTTGGTCCTATGTGCCCACCACTGGCCTTGGGGGTCCCAAGTCTCTCTATATTCAAGTTGGAGGGAAGAGGAAGGAGTATATCCCTTGGCCCCAGAAACTCTCCCTGGATCACTCAGATTTCATATGTACAAAATGGACACAAAATGGCAATATCTTAGGTTTTTCTAGGACTTTCTGTGTGTAGGCACCTAGAAATATGTGCATAAGATATTTGTGCACATATGTCATAATTAATGGGTGCAATAAATTCCGTGTTTTGGCATCTAGTTATTGGGGTCCCTTGTATTATGCAGGTTCAAGCCTGTGCAACAAGAGGTATCAATATAGGGGACCCTGAATGCTGCGGTGGAACCCTGGCAAAGGATTATAAACACAGAAGCGTATCCTGGAGGCCAGCATGTTGGAGGGAGCATGCAGAAGAATGATGCTTTCAACACTGTGCTGGGGAGAAGGCCAGAGCACTCCCTCAGGAAAACATCCACCTGCAGCATTCCAAGGAGGCGGTATGGTTTGCCTAAGGCACTGTTTAGGGGAAGTTTCAAAGGAGTAGCCTGGGAATTGAAGAACTCTCCACCCCTTCTTACAGCCAGATAGGTCCTGCTTTGCCTCTTCAGCCCAATCAGGGCCCTCTGAATTAACCTCACCTTTGTGACACTTCCCAGCCCAACAATCCTATCTCTCTGGTTATTAGTGGAAATATCAGTGTAAATACCTTTCCTTCCATGGTGCTCATTGCGGATGGAGCCCTTCATTTGGCCAAATGGGTGGGCCTTTCCTTCCAGTGAGATGGATTCTGTGAGAACTGGAATGAGCTCCTGGCTCAGGGCACTTGGTAGAAACAGCATTTTATTTCAGCTGTTTATACCTCTTATCCTGAGATCTGAAAGGACACACTCTTCTACAGAAACAGATGCCCTGTGCACTCACTGATCTATTGAATTATGCTCAAAAGGTATTGTTCCGGAAATATGTGTAGAAATAAATTCAACATTCAAGACTTCGCAAGTAACAATGGAGGAAAGGAAATAACAAGGAATGAGGACATCTTGCAGCAAGCCCTAAAACATTGACCATCTTCTTCAAATGTTTAGGACATTGAAGTGTACCTGACATTGTATGGGTGTCACTTCTTCCAGCCTCAAGAAGGGAATGGCCTACAGGACATGAAGAAGTGACAGCATTTGAAAGCCTGACACTGGTATTGAATGGAAATTTAGAGCTCTTTGAATTCAAACATTAATTTGGATGTCTTACGGCAAACTGAAAATGAATTAAACTGAACTAAACTGAACATGGCCCATGCATAAACTAGGAAGAAAATCAAGGATGCAATTACTCTAAAAATCAGGGCAAACAAACAAACAAACAAACAAACAACAACAAAAAAAAAACAAAAAAAAAGAAAAGAAAATCAGGGCAGTGGTTACCTCTATGGGATATCTATGATCAGGAGGAACAGTGAGGGTGAGTGATTTGCAGGGTTTGATTTCTTCACCTGGGTAGTGGTTAGATGCATGCAATGCAGTAGAGTAATTTATTAAACTTGGCCTGGCATGTGCGGTGGTTCATGCCTATAATCCTAGCACTTTGGGAGGCCAAGGTGGGAGGACCACTTGAGCCTAGGAGTTTGAGACTAGCCTGGGCAACATAGGGAGACCCCATCTGTACAAAAATAAATAAGTAAGCTGTATATGTATATACATTATTTTCATTGCTCTGTTGGCTTCTATGTTGGCATATTTTAATACTTGCTTATTTCTGTGAACTTTGCCATAATAAGCAACAATTAAAAGGTCTGTTTGCCTACATAAGCCTGGTCCTTTGCCATCCTTCACCATTTCGGTAATTGGCACCATCATCCCCTCAAGTGACTAAGTTCTAAAACCTGGGATTCCCTTCCCCTTCCTTTTCCTAACCCTGCCTTTGATGTAATGGGTCCCTCCATTTATCACTTGTCCCCAGAGCTCTCCTCTCCCTCTGGGCCCCACTGTCTCCACAGCTGCCACTCTGTCATCCTCTGAACTCCCTACATGCACCCTTCATCCCCACACAGACAGTGAACTTTTATTAAAATGTTTTATTTTGAAAATGATTATATAGATTTACAGGAAGCTACAAGAATAGAAGAGAGATGTCTCACAGATCCTTCATCCAGCTTCCCCCAATGTTACTGTTTTATATAACTATATTATATTATCAGTACCAGGAAATGGACATAGGTACAATCCATGGAGCTTATTCAGATTTCAGTTGTACCTGCACTCATTTTTCTGTACATATGTTTGTGCGTGTCGATCTGTGTAATTTTATACTAAGTGTAGATTCATGCAACTACTACCACGATCGAGATACAGAATTGTTCTATCACCAGAGATCTCCCTTGTGCTACTTTTTATAGTCATACCCAGTCTACTACCCCTCCCCTGTCCCTTACCAGGCAACCACTAATCACAATAATTTTGTTGTTTTAAGAGCATTGTATAAATGGAATCATGCATATGTGACCCTTTGAAGTTGGCTTTTTTTCTCAGAATAATGCCCTAGAGATCTAACCAAGTTGACGTGTATATCAGTAAGTGTTTCTTTTTATTGCTGTGTAATATTCTACAGTACGAATGTAGAATAATCTTCTGTTTTTTTTTCAAAGAGACGGGGTCTTGCTGTGTTGCCCAGACTGGAGTGCAGTGGCTATTCACAGGCGCAATCCCACTACTGATCAGCACGGGAGTTTTGACCTGCTCCGTTTCCGACCTGGGCCGGTTCACTCCTCCTTAGGCAACCTGGTGGTCCCCCGCTCCCAGGAGGTCACCATATTGATGCCGAACTTAGTGCGGACACCCAATCAGCATAGTGCACTACAGCCCAGAACTACTGGACTCAAGAGATCCTCCAGCCTCAGCCTCCCGAGTAGCTGGGACTACAGGCACGTGCCACCGCACCCGGCAGAATACTCTTTTTAAAGCAGATTGGTCCCAGCTACTTGGGAGGCTGAGGGAGGAGAATTGATTGAACCCAGGAGGTGGAGATTGCATTGAGCCAAGATGGTGCCACTGAACTCCAGCCTGGGTGATAGAGTAAGACTCTGTAAAAAAAAAAAAAAAAAAGTAAAAAACAACAGATTGGAACCTGTTACTTTCAGGTTCAAATGGGGCTTTCCCACAGCACTAAGAACAAAACCTATGCTCCTCACCACTACCTCCCAGTCTCCCCTTCCCTTCCTTCCTTCCCTCCTTCCCTCCTTCCCTCCTTCCCTCCTTCCCTCCTCCCTTCCCCTCCCCTCCCCTCCCCTTCCCTCTCTCTCTTTCTGTCTTTCTTTCTTTTGATGGATCTCACTCTTTTGCCCAGGAAGAGTGTGGCACAATCTCTGCTTACTGCAACCTCTACCTCCTGGATTCAAGTGATTCTCCTGCCTCAGCCTCCCATGTAGCTGGGACTATAATCACGTGCCACCATGCCCAGCTAATTTTTTGTATTTTTAGTAGAGACGGTGTTTTGCCATGTTGGTCAGGCTGGTCTCAAACTCCTGACCTCAAGTGTTCCACCCACCGTAGCCTCCCAAAATGCTGGGATTACAGATGTGAACCACCGTGCCTGACCCCTGTCTTCTCTTGATGCCTGTCCCCTCCGCCTCATACACACAGGCCTCTGTCATTCTTAAAACCCACCTGGCTGTTTCTCTGAACTGCTTATCAGGATGACTCCCCACACCTCTCCTTGTCTTCCAGTCCCTGCTGAAATGTCACCTCCTCAGAGAGGCCTTCCCTGCACTTTCCTATACAAATGCTGCCACCCATCCCTGTTTTTCTGCTTATTTTCTCCTTTGCACTAATTATGCTTTGTTAGAATTTATTTTTTTGTCTGCTTATTTAGTGTCTGTCACTCTGACCCCTAGTACAGTGACCAGTGGGTAACAGACACTGAGAAAGAAATAAGTTGAATAAAGGAGTTAATTTGTCTCTGAAAGAAGATGCTGATGTAACATCCACCCCTCTGGGTAATCAAGTGTTGGAATCTAAGCTGTTACAGGCATGGATTAATAATGTACTTGTGTGTACCTGGCCTTATTCCCGAAAGGGATTCAAGGTGGCTTGGAAAACTGCAGATGATGTAACCAGATAAAGAATAACGAGTGAAAATAGGAATGGGAAAAGGTGAAGCAGGCCCACACCCAGAAGAAAATAAGAGTAGGAAAAGATGAAGATGGCCCACGCCGGGAGGTGGGATGCAGGGCTGGCAGGACCCCTGGTTGCCTGTTCTTCAGCAGACAGCAACCTAGTGCCTGTGGCTGGACAAGCAAAGGAAGACACAAGCAAGGTGGCTTCAGGTTGTGATGAAGGATATGAAGAAAATAAAAGTTAAACATGGTCCATGAAATTAAAAGCAAGCCTATTTTTTTTTCTTTTTCTGAAGGAACAGTTATTGCTGATTCTGGGAATTGAGAGAAAGATTCACCATGAGCCTTAATTTTTCCTTTTCCCCAGAGACAGTGTCTCACTCTGTCTCCCAGGCTGGAGTATGGTGGTGTGATCCTAGCTCACTGCAGCCTTAGACTCCTGGGCTCAAGTGATTCTCCTGCTTCAGTTTTCCAAAGTGTTGGGAATTACAGATGTGAGCCAATGTCCCTGGCCAAGTCTTTTTTGTTTTTTTCTGAGATGGAATCTCACTCTGTTGCCCAGGCTGGAGTGCAGTGGCACAATCTCAGCTCACTGCAACCTCCGCCTCCTGGATTCAAGTGATTCTCCTGCCTCAGCCTCCCGAATAGCTGGAATTACAGGTGTGCACCACCATACCCAGCTAATTTTTTTTGTATTTTTAGTAGAGACAGGGTTTCACCACATTGACCAGGCTGGTCTTGAACTCCTGACCTCAGATGATCCACCCGCCTCAGCCTCCCATAATGCTGAGATTACAGGCATGAGCCACCATGCCCAGCCCCCTGGCCAAGTCTTAATATTCTTATTTTTCTGTTAATTTTTTTGGAAGATCTATTATGATTGGACCCTGAGGAAATCATGGAGAAGAAAATGACAAGGCACCCTGCCCTCTGGAAATTTATGAGTAAGACAGGTCTCAGCTACTGATGATCTCTCTATCACCCCCCACCCCCACTCCTCCTCATATCAGTAGGCGCTGTTGCTTTCACCTCTTTCTCGTCCTCTGATTGAATGAGCTGCCTAGAGTAATACCAGGTTAGTAGCAAGCTGGGCCAAGAAAGTGACTGTCTGGATGGTAGATCCACTTTCTTCTTGTAACATCCACCCCTCTGGGTAATCAAGTGTTGGAATCTAGGCTGTCATAGGCACTACCATGTAGGCCCCTTGTGGACCAGCCACCTTTGCTTATCAGTTGAATCCACTTCAAATGAATATCAAAGGCAGCCTCCAAGGAGGGAGGTGATTCAGCAAAGCACAGCTTGTTTGGTAGGAGAGATGTGAGAGGGAAGGCACTAATCTCTGATTCTGGCCCTCCGACTCCAGCTAGACCAGTGTATCCCACACCACGCCACCCCAACCCAACACCCTCTCACACACTTATTCTGAGTTTTGAGTCCCTATTCTGGTTCCCCTAGCACCCTAGACTCAGCTCTATTCTCAAGTGCCTCTTGAGGATGACTTTTTGTTTTTTTGAGACGGAGTTTCACTCTTGTTGCCCAGGCTAGAGTACAATGGCCAGATCTCGGCTCACTGCAACCTCCGCCCCTTCAGGTTCAAGTGATTCTTCTGCCTCAACCTCCTGAACAGCTGGGATTACAGGCATGCACCACCATGCCCAGCCAATTTTTTGTATATTTAGTAGAGATAGGGTTTCACCATGTTGGCCAGGCTGATCTCGAATTCCAGACCTCAGGTGATCCACCCGCCTCGGCCTCCCAAAGTGTTGGGATTACAGGCATGAGCCACTGCGCCCAGCCGGAGATGACTCTTTTATGTCATGGCTTCACTAAGTGTATTCTGGAAGCACCTGCAACAGAGTCATCTGGGTGCTTTAGCAGCGGCTGCCAGACAGTGAGTGTTTCATGATATTGATCACAGCAGGTGGGGAATGTGTTTTTGGTAAGAACCCTGACCTAAAGAGATGTGGATGAATAGGGTCCTCTCCAAATTCATGTCCACTTGGAATCTCAGCTTGTTACCTTATTTGGAAATAGGGTCTCTACAGATATAATTAAGGTAAGATTTGAGATGCTATCATACCGGATTAGAGTGGGATGTAAAGCCACTGAGTGTCCTTATAAGAGATAGAAAAGAGCCAGCTGTGATGGCTCGTTCCTTTAATCCTAGCACTTTGGGAGACCAAGGCAGGAGGATTACCTGAGCCCAGGAGTTTGAGACCAGCCTGGGCAACATGGTGAAACCCCATCTCTACAAAAAAATACAATAAAAAAATTAGCCAGGCATGGTGCTCCATGCTCAGGAGGTGGGAGGATTGCTTGAGCCCAGGAAGTTGAGGCTGTAGTGAGCCATAATCGTGCCACTGTAATCCAGACTGGGTGATAAAGCAAGACAGTGTCTTGAAAAAAAGATTGTATTAAAAAAATAGGAGATGCAAACGAACACCCAGAGACTCACAGAGAAGACAGCCATGAGAAGACTGAAGTAAGCAGCGATGGAAGTCATGCTGGCTCAGGCAAAGAACACCTGAGAACACCAGAAGCTGAAGGAGGCAGGGAAGAGACAAGGGAGGCTCCTCAAGATTCTTCAGAGGGAGCATGCCCTTGCTGATACGTAGATTTGGAGCTTCTTGCCTCCCGAATTATGCGTGAATACATTTTCTGTTATTTTAAGCCACCAAGTTAGTAGTAATTTGTTCTGGCAACAACAGCTTCCCACTCCTGGGAGAAACGAATGCAAGGGACGTCCCCCTCTAGAGGGTTTGACTGCTTAGGCCATCACTGCCATGTAGACAGCTGATTATGATGGCAGAAAAATAAATTTGATAGAGAGCTCCAAGAGAGTGTGCCCAGGCTAGGGGAGGGACAGAGTATTACAGAAAACATGCCCTCAATTCATTACTAGAAGTGAACTTGTAGCATTTGGAAGGAGTTAGCCTAAGATGGGGCTACTCAGGGCCTGAAACAAGCCAGGCACATGTTAACACAGGAGAGGAGAGGTGAAGTGGGATGCAGTACAGAGACCAGGCAAGGAGTGGACCAGCTTTGAGATTGCTCCCTCACTCCCTGATTAAGGCTGTTACCAGCTGCTCTGTAAGAGACTGGATATCCCTGCCTGGATTGAAATTGATTTATTGATTAATTAATTAAATTTTTTTTGAGATGGAGTTTCGCTCTTCTTGCCCAGGCTGGAGTGCAATGGCACAATCTTGGCTCATTGCAAACTCTGCCTCCCAGGTTCCGGTGATTCTCCTGCCTCAACCTCCCGAGTAGCTAGGATTACAGGCATGTACCACCACGCCTGGCTAATTTTCTATTTTTAGTAGAGACAGGGTTTCTCCATGTTGATCAGGCTGGTCTCGAACTCCCTACCTCAGGTGATCTGCCCTCCTCAGCCTCCCAAAGTGCTGGGATTACAGGTGTGAGCCACCAAGCCCAGGCTGATTAATTGGTTGACATGGTCTTGCTCTGTCGCCCAGGTGGGAGTGCAGTAATGGATCACAGCTCACTGCAACCTTTAACTCTTGGACTAAAGTGATCCTCCTGCCTATGCCTCCTGAGTAGCTAGGCCTACAAGTGCGTGCCACCAAACCCAGGTAATTTTTGTATTTTTTGTAGAGATGGAGTCTTGCTATGTTGCCCAGGCTGGTCTTGAATTCTTGGCCTCATGTGATTCTCCCAATTTGGCCTCCCAAAGCTCTGAGATTATGGGTGTGAGCCACCATGTCCAGCCAAAATATGTTTATTGAGCACCCACTTTGTATGCCAGACTTAGATCCAGCATGGAATATCTAAAGGACAAATGCAGTTCTTACCCTCACACAGCTGGTAATAATGTATCAGGAATACCTTAGTTGCTGGTAAAAGAAA
The DNA here is from genome assembly GCF_030222135.1 of Aotus nancymaae. Lineage (NCBI taxonomy): Eukaryota > Metazoa > Chordata > Mammalia > Primates > Aotidae > Aotus > Aotus nancymaae. Next base: position 13,677,454 of record NW_026988429.1, read on the forward strand.
ACTCAACATAAATTGACTTAAAAAATAAAAGGAGGCTGGGTGTGGTGGCTCACGCCTGTAATCCCAGCACTTTGGGAGGCCGAGGTGGGCAGATCACAAGGTCAGTAGTTCAAGACCAGGATGGTCAATATGGTGAAACCCAATCTCTACTAAAAATACAAAAATTAGCCAGGTGTGGTGGTGTGGGCCTGTAGTCTCAGCTACTTGGGAGGCCGAGACAGAAGAATTGCTAGAACCCAGGAGGTGGAGGTTGCAGTGAGCGGAGATCATGCCACTGCACTCCAGCCTAGGTGACAGAGTGAGGCTTCGTCTCAAAAATAAATAAATAAATAAATAAATGGAACTTATTATTCCCAGTAATTCACGAGGCATCTGGGGCTTCCAGCACCATTCAGCCAAGCTCCTACTTGGCTATATTTAATAATAAAGTAACTGGCAAATGACTTGTAGCTCTGTAATTTGTCTTGATGTTTTCTTATTTCTTTTCTTAATGTTATTGTTGTTGTTTTGGGGGTTGTCTTATTTCTGATATTGCTGGAATATACACAGAGGAGCCCAGTGAAAATAAGCCTTAATTTATTTCTAATTGTTTTCTAAACCAGGGTAATGGAATAGATGTATGGTCATTTGACTGCTTGCAAAAATGCTTCAGGCAAAGATATGATCAGACAAAATAGGATCCTGAAAGACGGCCATGAGCAAAATATCATCAAGATCTTCCTCAGTTGTTTCCAAACTTTAGGGTATAAAATAATTCCCTTGAGAGTTTGTTTAAAATGCTGATTCTTGTGCCTCACTCCAACCTCCCTCATCAAATTCTGACTTGGAAGATGCGACGCGGGGCTTGATATTCTGTATTCTTAGCAAATCCCTGGAAGTCCAAGGACCACACTTTAAGATCCACCAGCTTACCTTGGAAGTGTTTGTGACCAGAAACATGAGGCTTTTTCTCAACCTCTTGCTGCCAGGTTTGCATTGAGGAGGGGGCTGACCTCAAAGTGACTGACCGATCTGTCAACGCAATACCTGGGGAAGGTGCTCCTCTCTGCATTTCAATTCCAATGTGATGGCATGAGGGGAGATTCTCTCACAGATTACGCCTTCTGAACCAGGTCAGACAGGGATAGAATGGGGGTGTGACTTACTGATCACCTTGCCCTTTCAACATCTAAATGGACCGACCCAGCACTGACCCTGGACTCATGTCCCAAAAAGCGTTTGAAAGAATTTAGAAAAGCTGACAAAGGTATGAGAAGACAAAATAAGCTCTGTTAGTATGTAGCAGAAACTGTTAGTATACGATCTCTTGGGGGCAGTATCCTTCTTCCAGTTATTTTGGGTGTAGATCACATCATCATCATAACTACCATCTTCATCATCAACAACAGCAATCAGTAGTTATGGAGCGCTCGAAGGATGAGGGCTATTTTTTTTGCAAAGACAGGATCTCTGTTGCTCAGCCTGGTCTTAAACTTCTGGCATTGAGCAATCCTCCCGTCTCAGCCTCCCACAGTGCTGGGATTATAGACCTGAGCCCCTGTGCCTGGCCTAGGGCTGTTATTTTGTATTCCATTTCCATGCCTTTGGACCAAAGGATTTTATTCAGGTATCCCCAATGCTACCAAAATTATTTTAAACATTTTCACAGAAATGGTTTTACTCATGGACATGGATATCCTTCTGTTTCTGTTCGTTCTGAAAATCTACCTTATTTTCTTTAAAGATATACTAGTATTTCATGGTATGCACGTACTCATATTTTTTTTCCTATTGTTTGCCTATAAATTCCCTGGCATGCACCTATATTTTAAAAACCTGTTCCTGCTGATATAGATTCGGGTTGTTGCAGGTTTTTGCTAATTCAAGCAGTGCCATAATGAACCATGTCATGCCTGTCTTTGCACAAGTGAGTGATCATTGATGTAAGACCAACACCTAGAAGTGTAATTACTAGGTCAAAGGGTAGAGTCATTTACATTTTTGGCAGGTAGCTGAATTGCTTTCAAAAAGTTATGGCGGTTTATACTTGTATCAGCAGTGATGAGCAAGTGCCTATTTCCTCATGTCAGTACTAAAAATTACATTGTAAATGTTCTTTTGGCACTCCGATAGGTGGAAATTGCATCATGTGTTTATGTGCACTCTTTTTACTTGCATAATGTGTTTATGGGTCATTTGTGTATTTTTATTCTGTGAAATGCCTAATCCCTCGTTAAACATATGAAAAGATTAAAATTCTTTTAAATGGAGGTTTTTTAAAAATTTTTTTAATTTTTAAAATAGTAAGCTTTTTAGGAAAATGTATGATATGAAGGTACTGAACATTTATGTTATGTAATTGATCCCGCAGTCATAGAATAGAAAGAAGCTAATAATCAGGATGAGTTTTTAAAATGGTTTTTGAGTCTTGAGGAAAAAATTTAAGTTTTTTGAACAAGAAAATAAAACAAATTAAGAACTGCAGTCTCTCTGCCAGTCCCTGTGCTAGACATAGCGACTGTTCTACCACTGGATCTTCTCAACAATTATTTGATGCTATTAAGACTCTCATTCTCATTTTTTTTTTTTTTTTTTTTAGACAGAGTCTCACTCTGTTGCCCAGGCTGAAGTGCAATGGTGCAATCTTGGCTTAATGCAAACTCCGCCTCCTGAGTTCAAGTGATTCTCCTTCTCAGCCTCCTGAGCCACCACACTTGGCTCATTTTTTATTTTCACTAGAGATGGGGTTTCACCATGTTGGCCAGGCTGGTCACAAACTCCTGACCTCAAGTAATTCACCTGCCTCAGCCTCCCAAAGTGCTGGGATTACAGGTGTGAGCCATCGTACCCAGGATCACTCTCACTTTTAAAGAGAATGCTTTCCACTTTCTGCTGAGGAGATCTGACACACACAAAAATGAAGCAGGCAAAGATGATGCCAGTGACCCTTTCTGAGTTCCCAACCACAGCATAGCCTTGACGATGCACTGGGTTTCTCAGAGCTCCTCAGCAGAAAGGGAAAAGCATTCTCTTTAAAAGCGAGGGTAAGAATTATAACAGCATCAAAAAATTGTTGAGAAGATCCAATGGTAGAACAGTTGCCATGTCTAGCACAGGGACTGGTAGAGAGACTGCAATTCTTAATTGGTTTTATTTTCTTGTTCAGACAAGCTTCATTTTTTTTCCGTAAGACTCAGAAACTATTTTAAAAATTCATCCTGATTATTAGCTTCTTTCTATTCTATGACTGTGGGATCGAATTACATGACATAGATGAGACATGAAGTGTTCAGAACCTTCAAATCATACATTTTCTTAATAAAGAAAGCTTACTATTTTAAAAATTAAATATTTTAAAAATAACCTCTGTCACCAACCACATCATTGTCAGGCTATGCTGTGGTTGAAACCATTTTCAATGACAGTTGAGAGAGACTCCCTCTTACTGAGAGAGGCAGTCTGAGAAACAGATTGGATACTGAAACACTGGGATGTTCAGTAGGATGTCAGTGACTTCCATTCAAAGATCATGAGGGATCCACCTGGAATTGAACAAATTGAGCTTATTTCTAGTAGCAAATAGAGAGAGCACACACAATGGGAAGCTTTTAGAATGGTGTGTTAGAAAATGTCTATAATTGGGCTGGGCATCATGGCTCACACCTGTAATCCCAGCACTTTGGGAGGCCGAGGTGAGCAGATCGTGAGGTCAGGAGTTCAAGACCAGCCTGGCCAAACATGGTGCAACCCTGTCTCTACTAAAAACACAAAAATTAGCTGGGTGTGGTGGAAGCACCTGTAATCCCAGCTAGTTGGGAGGCTGAGGCAGGAGAATCGCTTGAACCTGGGAGGTGGTGGTTGCAGTGAGACAAGATCAAGTCACTGCACTCTAGGCTGTACATCTCAAAATAAATAAATAAATTAAGTATCTATAATAGGCCGGGGACAGTGGGTCATGCCTATAATCTCAGCACTTTGGGAGGCTGAGGCTGGCGGATTGCTTGAGCCCAGGAGTTAGAGACCAACTTGGGCAACACGGCAAAACCCTGCCTCTACAGAAAATACAAAAATTAGCTGGGCATGGTGGCATACACCTATGGTCCCAGCTACTCAGGAGGCTGAGGTGAGAGGATTGCCTGAGCGTAAGAGGTTGAGGCTGTAGTAAGCCATGATTGCACTATAGCACTCAGCCTGGGTGACAGAGTAAAACCTTGTGTCAAAAAAAAAAATCTATTTTAGGATTTAACCTTGTATCAGGTGATTTGGAGGGTGGTTCAAGAAAGTCAGATTTTGCTCTGGATTATATGCTGTCAGAAGCAGATGTAACTCTGATCTTATTTTTTTAAATTTAATTTTATTTTTTTGAGATGGAGTCTCGCTCTTTCACCCAGGCTGGAGTGAAGTGGTGCGATCTCGGCTCACTGCAACCTCCAGCCCCCAGGTTCAAGCAATTCTCCTGCCTCAGACTCCTGAGTAGCTGAGATTACAGGCGCCCACCACCACGACTGGCTAATTTTTGTATTTTTCGTAGAGATGGGGTTTTGCCATGTTGGCCAGGCTGGTCTCAAACTTCTGACCTCAGTTGATATGCTTGCCTCAGCCTCCCTAAGTGCTAGGATTACAGGCATGAGCCACCATACCCGGCTTAATAGTTCTCATCTATCAGGCAGGAGGAATAAGTCAAGGCTAAGGAAGCAGCAGTTACCACTAGGCTGCATAGGGAAGTTTTTGGTAATTTTTGTGTCTGTCTTAGACAGTGTTCATGTTTTGTCTGTGTTGAGACATGGTTATAGAGGAGTCTTGTTTTTGTCTTCATCCATCATGGTCACAATGGTCTTGTCTGATATTGACGCTCTGTGAAGTTGTTTATGCTCAATAGGAGAACACCAGAGCGTCCACATCAGGAGCCACTTTTCTATTAGAATGTTTTAGAAATTGTTTAAAATAAAAACCATCCCCCAAATTCCAGCGTATAGATTGCCCTCTTTAGACCCCACCTCTTTCTCACCAGATAAGCAGAGGCCATAGGCATTGTGGTTGAAAGTGTGAACTCTGACTCCAGGTGGCTGAGGCTGGAATACTGCTCTGGTCACCTCTTAACTGTGTGTGAACCTGAGCAAATTACTTACTGTGATGGCTAATTTTATGTGTCAGCTTGCCTGGGCTACGAGATGCCCAGATAGCTGGTAAAACACTATTTCTGGGTATGTCTCTGGGGGCATTTCTGGAAGAGATTAGCATTTGAATTGGTAGACCAAGTACAGATGATTAATATTCTCAATGTGGGCAGGTATCATCCAATCCACTGGGGACCTAAATAGAACAAAAAAGCAGCAAAAGGGCACATTTGTTCAAGCTGAGACATCTGTCTTCTCCTGTCCCATCCACATGGGTGCTTCTCGTTCTCAGGCCTTCAGACTCAGACTGAATTACACTACCAGTTTACCTGATTTTCTAGCTTATTGATGGCAAAGTGTGGGGCTTCTTAAACTCTGTAATCATGTGAGCCAATTCCTATAATAAATCTCTCTCTCTCTCCATGTATGTATGTATAGATGTATATGTATATGTATGCATATACATACACAGGTTCTGTTTCTCTGGGGAACCCTAATACACATATCTTTCTGTGTTTCATTTTCCTTACTTACAAAATAAGAAGAATGAAAAGGACCTATATTGTACAGTTAGGATGATGTTTTTTTTTTTTTTGGTTTGTGTGTGTGTGTCTGTGCTTTTTTTTTTTTTTTTTTTTTTTTTTTGAGATGGAATCTCGCTCTGTCTATTAGGCTGGAGTGCAGTGGCGCAATCTCAGCTCACTGCAGCCTCCACTTCCCAGGTTCAAGCGATTCTCCTGCCTCAGCCTCTGGAGCAGCTGAGATTATAGGTGTGTGCCACCACACCCAGCTAATTTTTTTTGAGACAGAGTTTTGTTCTTGTTACCCAGGCTGGAGTGCAATGGTGCGATCTTGGCTCACTGCAAACTTCACCTCCTGGGTTCAGGTGATTCTCCTGCCTCAGCCTTCCAAGTAGCTGGGATTACAGGCATGCATCCCCACATCACACTACTTTTGCATTTTTAGTAGAGATGGGGTTTCACCATGTTGGCCAGGCTAGTCTGGAACTCCTGACCTCAGGTGATCCACTTGCCTCGGCCTCCCAAAGTGCTGGGAGTGAGCCACTGTGCCCGACCTAGGGTAACGATTAAGTGAAGCAAATTCACATAAAGCTGTCAGGACAGTACCCAGCACAGAGGATTGCTCTGTTGTTACCGTTAGTACTGAATGTCCAGTCAATTCTCAAGTGCCTGGGCAGTTGTAGGAGCCTCTGGCTGTTGTCATTTCTTCTTTTCTGTGATGGAGTCTCGCTCTGTTACCCAGGCTGGAGTGCAGTGGTGCAATCACAGCTCACTGCAACCTCCGCCTCCCGGGTTCAAGCAATTCTTCTGTCTCAGCCTCCCAAATAGCTGGGACTACAGGCGCATGCTGCGATGCCCAGCTAATTTTTTGTATTTTTAGTAGAGACAGGGTTTTACCATATTGGTCAGGCTGGTCTTGAATGCCTGACCTAAGGTGATCCACCTGCCTCAGCCTCCCAAAGTGCTGGGATTACAGGCATGAGCCACCGTGCCCGGCCATCATTTCTTCTGTATTCTCTTCTTTTCTCTCTGTGCTGCATACCTCCCCAACACAGGTCTTCTTGAAAGGTCCCTTTCATCATGTTACTGTTGAGTGACATGTTCCATGCTCACTCTCATTTATTGAGCATGCACTGTCCATTAGGAATTGGGCTGGGCAGGGTATTCTCAGGGTTTTGCTTTATTCTCCTGCAGGACAGGCATTTTTAGTCCTACTTTACCACTTCAGAAGGAAACTGAAGAGAGAATGTCAGTAACTTACCCAAAGACACACAGTTTGTAAGTTGTAAAGCTGAGTTCACATGCAAAGTCATCTGACTTTAAAACTTTTTCCTCTCTGCATTCAGTCTCCCCCATGAAAGTCCAGCACCACAGAGTCTCCATTGTACAGTTCCTTCCTGCCTTTCCAGCCTGACTTTTTTTTTTTCTTTTGAGACCGAGTGTTATTCTGTCACCCAGACTGGAGTGCAGTGGCGCAATCTCAGCTCGCTGCAACCTCCACCTCCCAGGGTCAAGAAATTCTCTGCCTCTGCCTCTACCTCCCGAGTAGCTGGGATTAGAAGTGCCCACCACCACGCCTGGCTAATTTTTGTATTTTTAGTAGAGACAAGATTTCACCATCTTGGCCAGGTTGATTTTGAATTCCTGACCTCGTGATCCACTCGCCTCGGCTTCCCTCCAGCCTGAATTTTAGATATTCCTTATACAATCAAAGAACATTATTGAGGGTCTAGCAGGCTCAGAGGAAGTCAAGAGGAAAAAGGCAGTTCAAATCTTTATTTTTGGAGGGGGAAGTAAAAAAGCACAACTAAACAAAGATGTGGCATAAACTAGGTGACAAATATTTGCTGAAGTGTCATAAGTGTTCAGAGAAAAGGGCTGTGGGTGAGCATGAGCAGTCAGGAAGTAGTTCCCACCAAAAGTCAGGGAGTGGCTGCGGCTTCAAGTGTGGACCAAATTTGGACAAGAGAAGGATGCTCCTCATCTAACACTTGACTTCAGCGCAACCTGTTCTCTGCCATTTCTTCAGTCTCCCTCCACACCATATGATCCTGGCCTGCCTCTGCACTTCTCTGCCTGTGCTTTCTTTGGATACTCCCTGCTTCCTTTCCCTCCCAGTGTGTAACGTGCTGGATGGTAGGAACACAGTGTTTTTCATCTTTTATCATCATCCACCAACACCTTCTTTCCTATGACCCCCCCCACACACACACACTCACATACACACAGCATCTAGCACCATGCCTTGCTCACCTAAGACAGTCAATATTTGTGTGTTGAACAAATGAAGCAAAAGGTCCCAAGTTCTTATCTCAGTTTAACAATTTCACACGTTCTTTTGGTATCATTTCTCAGGTACTGTACACATCCACCACCCCAAAAACATCCCAGACTGGGCCCTGATTGGCTGTCTGCCTCTGTCCATCCCTGGAAAATTCTGGGCCTCAGTTCCCTCCTTTATAAACAGTGGGAGTGGCCCAGCCATGGTCCTCCTCCCCATGCTTAAGAATCATAGAATCTCCAATAAAGCTTATTAAAAGTCCAGGGATGGCCTCATTTCCCAGAGATTCTGACACAAGTGTGGCGGCACAAATCTGGATTTTAATATGTATACCAGGGGACTCTGAAGAAGAGCGTCATTGGGCTGCCCTTGGAGGAGAAACCCTATTCTAGGTGACCCAGCTAGTGTCTATGAATCTAGAGTGGAAAAGGATGACAGACCCTGTGTGAGGGGCTCCTGAAGGCATCTGGTTGGGGACAGACCTCTCTGGAGCACAGTCACATCTTAATTTTCAGAGCCATCCACTTGAAACCTAATGATCCAGTGTGTTTGCAGCGGTGGGACAATCAGCGTCCCCCACCCCTCCTGGAGATGTGCTAATTCCACAGAGCCTCTTAACGGAGTGGATTCCTCTCGCCTTCCCCGCTGTGCGGGGGGCGGGGGGGGGGGGGCTGATCCCGAATTAACTCAAGATCTGTTTTTTGTTTGTTTGTTCTTCAGGTGAAGGGGTTTCTATTTCTGATGAGGGCCCTCCTGCCTAAGATATCTCATTTGGGAAAGGCAGTGTTTGCTAAGCTCTCCGAGGCTCCAGGCTCCTGGAGAGGGAGCAATATCCCCACTGCGCTGGGGAGGAGGCCTTTGTAGTGTCGACTTGCTGTTTGTGTTTCTGGCTCTAAGGGAAGGGTTGCTCCTAATTAAAGGCATAAATGCTTTAATCCCTGGCCTGAGGGCTTCCCATAGCGCATTAGCCGTATTAGGAAGGAAATGGATTGTAATCCCTTTAATATAAGCCTGGAGGAACTCAAGGGCTTCTGATTGGGGAGAAGAATTTCCTCCTGTGATTTAACAATATTAACATGCTGAATTTGCATAGGCAGAAACTTGGGGCCCAGCTCTCTCCAGGCTATGGTGGGAGATGTGGGAGTCACTTTCAGATGACTTTTGGAATGTTCTCGTTCCTACTTCTGTCGAATGAATGAAGGTTACAATAATTAAACTCCTACAGTATACCAGACTAGGTGGGGAGTAATTGATATTTTCTTCTTTAGTTTTCACATCCAACCCTGTGGTATATGTATTGGTCTATTTTTTCAATATGGATATGTAGATTTGGAGGTGAATATCCTCACTGGAGGTCGCAGGGGAGAAGGAGGAATGATGCTTGTTGAGGGCCTTTCATGTGCCCCCTACTTTGTATAACCTGTTTATTGGATCTTGTCCACACGCTTTTTTGTATCCTTTAACCTTTATTTTAACATAACCGTGCTTCTAGAAATACTCTATTTCTTTTAAGTGTTTTTTAAAATAATATAATTTGGTTTATCTTACCTTACACAATTTGAACACAAAATTTGTATGTGATTTAAACTTTAAACAAAACAAAAGCAGGATTTACTTTCTGGGTACTTTCCATCTCTTACAAATGTAGGAAAGATGCTCCCTTGCCTGCTGCTAAAGGAGACAATGAGAACCATGAAAAAATTTACCGTTTTGAGCTTCAGAAAAATCACATGTATTGCTTTGTAAAAGCTTAAGAATGGGTACAACATGCCGTTTTGCAATGTTTCAGGGCAAGCTTACTCAAGCGCAGTAACCACATAGTAGTCTGGGGTGGAGCAAACCTGTGCGGCACTGAGGATTTCAGTCTCAGTGAGGAGGGCCCTGAGCTCCTGGGAGTGAAGTCACTTGTCCACACTGCCATAACCAGTGGGAGGCTGAGCTGAGGGCCCAGCCCCTCCTGCAGGTGGTTGCACTAATGTTGCTGCATTGGCACTGAAGCCAGGAGATTCTGCAGAAACCTGACTGCAGTGAAGGTGGCACCAAAGGGGGCCAAAAAGAGGCCCAAGTACATGGACCAGCAAGGCCTGAGCGCAAGTGCCAGTGACCTTATCATCCTTCTGGACTGATTTCCCTCTTGTTGCCCTTGAACGCTCCATTTGGGAGGCACAGAATGCCTTTTAGTGTCAGGGCAGCGTTGCTCTGCAGGGCTACTTGGGAGGTTACAGTGTCCAAATTAGGGATATTGTCCATCCTTCCTGTGAGCTTCAAGTGCCACCTATATCATTGGCAATTCCAGAGTATATAACATGTTCAGAACTTTCTTCTCTGAATCATAAATCCTTCTGCCCGTGTGTTTACTCACCTCTTCTTGGAAACCACACAGGCTCCACAACTGGAATATGACCCCAACTGCATGCATAGATTTATTCCTGGTATTAGTCCATTTTCTGTTGCATATAACAGAATACTTGAAACTGGCTAATTAAAAATGAAAAAAAAATCTGGGTAATTAATAAAGAAAAGTAATTTGTTTCTCACAGTTATATGACAGCCTTCTTGCTGGTGGGGACTCTGCAGAGTCCCAGAGCGAGCACAGCATCACCTGGTGAGGGGGCTGAGCATACTAACCTGCTTGCTCAGGTCTCTCCCTCGTCTTATAAAGATACCAGTTGCCCTCCCATGATAACTCATTAATCCATGAAGAGCCGGGATGACCCAGTCACCTCTTAAAGTCCCCACCTCTCAATCCTGCAGCATAGAGGATTAAATTTCAACATGAGCTTTGGAGGGGCAAATATTCAAACCATAGCATTTCCCAAACAGATGCCTCTTCTGCCTCTCCCACCTCATCAAAGGACCATCAAGCTCCAATGGCTTATTTGAGAAATCTGGGAATCTTTTTGACCCTACTCTGTCTTGCCACTGCCACTTCCTGTTAATGATTAAATCCTATGTGGTCTACTTTCTTAACATCTCTCTTTCTCTTCTTTTTTTGGTATTTTTAGTAGAGATGGGGTTTCACCATGTTGGCCAGGCTGGTCTCAAATGCCTGACCTCTTGATCCACCCACCTCAGCTTCCCAAAGTGCTGGGATTGCAGGCGTGAGCCACCGCACCCAGCTCCTAACATCTCTTAAACCTGCTCACTTCTCTTCCTATTTACTGCCACCTCATCAAACTGTCCCAGACATCACCATCATCATCCAGTGGCTTGCAAAGGATAAAGTCAAGGTTCTTACTATACCTTGCTTGATGAGGTAGTACCCCCCTCTCCAGCCTCACCTGGAGCTGCCCTTGTCCCTCGTGGCTCTGCTCTAGCAGAGCGGCTTCTGTCCTACACGTGGGAAATCTATTTCCTGCCGCAGGGCAGTGAACAGAACTCTCCTTCCCCTTTAGAACTGAGCTAAAATGTCATTACTTGAGGCAGTTCTTCTCTGGACCAACCTCTGATACTCCACATTTCTCCTTCGTGGCACTTGTTAAAATTGTAATGAAAGACTGACTTGTGTGACTATTTCCATATTTATCTGCCATCATACTGTAACTTCGTAAGGGCAGAGATCATTTCTGTTCTACTTCATTACCATAATTCCAGGCCCTTGCACAATGCCTAACATACAGAAAACTCAGATGATGAACTCAGAAAATATGGGCAAATATTGGTATGAAGAACACCAAGCACCTTCACAGACATATCTGTTGACTTCCTACAATCTTTTCAGGTATGTGTTACCTCTGTTTCACAGATGATCAAACTGCCTTTTATTAATCTTACATAATTTACCCAAGGACATGAGGATAGTAAATATCAGAATTTGAATTCAGGACTCCAAAATGTACTTCGTAATATTTTTAGGAAAAATACGTACTTGGGGCACAAAAATCACTTGCTACGCCCCAGCTTCCCTCTCCACTCTCATCCCTGTTGTCACTCTGTTCTTTGCCTTAGCCTTTGCCATCTCTTTAGTTTTGTTTAATTCACAAGCACTTCTTAAATCCCCACCCTTAAGTGACAGTGCACTGAGGAATAAAATGTGAGAACCAGCTCTTTCCCTCAAGAATCCTACAGTTAGTTAGGAGAAATAACTATGTGAGCCCTCCAACCCTGATGGCTTTAGCAAGAAAAGGAATGTACTGGCTCACAGAAACTGTGACGTGTAGATGTAGGTCCAGCTTCAGGCATGGTTATATGTGTTAGTCAAAGTGCTGTTGCTGTTTCTGTCTCTTGGGTATTCTTTTCTTTGTGCTGATTTTATTATTGGCCTGGCTTTCTCTGCACAGTGGCTTCAGGCAGCTTCAGGCTCACATGGTTCTAGGTACCTGCTGTTTCAGCTATTCCTTCCCAAGAGCTAGGGATGGCACTCATCAGCCCAGCGTGGATCGTGAGCCTCTCCCTATCACTGCCCACAATCAATCACTGTGGCCTAGAGAGTGGAATATTCTAGTGGTAACATGACCATTTAGAGTTGGAGTAGGATCTGCACCACCCACACCATGTGATCCCTAAAGGGGCGTGTCTTAGTCCTTTTTTTTTTTTTTTTTTTTGAGATGGAGTTTTGCTCTTGTTACCCAGGCTGGAGTGCAATGGAGTGATCTTGGCTCACCTCAACCTCCGCCTTTTGGGTTCAGGCAATTCTCCTGCCACTATGCCCAGCTAACTTTTTGTATTTTTAGTAGAGACGGGGTTTCACCATATTGACCAGGATGTTCTCGATCTCTTGACCTCGTGATCCACCCGCCTCGGCCTCCCAAAGTGCTGGGATTGGAGGCTTGAGCCACTGCACCCGGCCCTCATTTTTTTTTTTGCTATAACAGAACACCACAGACTAATTTATAAAAAACAGAAGTTTAAGTTTGGGTGTGGTGGCTCACGCCTGTAATCCTAGCACTTTGGGAGGCCGAAGTGGGCAGATCACTTGAGTTCAGGAGTTTGAGACCAGCCTGGCTAACATGGTAAAAGCCCATCTCTACTAAAAATACAAAAAAGTTAGTCAGGCATGGCGGCGCATGCCTGTAATCCTAGCTACTCAGGAGGCTGAGGTGGTGGGAGGATAGCTTGAACCCGAGAGGCGGAGGTTTCAGTGAGCCAAGATTGCACCTCTGCACATTCCAGCCTGGGCAACAGAACAAGACTCCATCTCAATAAACAACACCAGCAAAACCCAGAAGTTTATTTGGCTCATGGTTTTGGAGGCTGGGAAGTTCAAGGGTATGGCAGCAGCTTCTGGAAGGGACTTTCATACCACATCATAACATGGTACAAAAGTGGGAGGGCAAGTGAGTGCATGCAAAATTCACGAAATGTGAGGGGCAGCCTCACTTTATAACAACTAGCTCTTGGGGTAACTAATCCAGTCCTGAGAGAGCAATAACTCACTCACTATGGTGAGAATTAATGCAGTCTCAAGAGAGCAGCATTAATGCCTCTTAACCATTTAATCAAATCTTAAAGTCCCAACACTGCCATGCTAGGGACCAAATTTCCAACATGTGAATTCTGTGGACACACTCAAACCAAAGAAAGGCAAGCAATAGTTCTCTGAGGGGAAGTTGGCACTCCATTAAAGAAAGAAGAGGAACGTTGGAGATCCTAGCTGGCTCAATCGCTTGACCTTTCCCATCATTCAGTCCTTTCTAGGGACATGGCTGGTTCTTCTTGTTCTCAGTGGTTACTGCCTTTAGGCTTTGTACTAGCTGATTGCTGTGTCTGGAACCCCTTATCCTCCAGGTCTTTGCATGGCTGGTTCTTCCTCATGCTTCAGATCTCTACTGTAACACCGCTCTCTCAGAGAGATCTTCTTGGACCTCCCATCTAAAAACCCACTAGTCATTCTCTTGTGTATCACCATGCTTATTTGCTCTATCTAATGGAGGGTGACTGGCTTATTATTGTGTTTTCTCTGTGTTTTCATATCACCAGAATGTAAGCAGAGACTTCCATCTATTTTGGTCACTCTTGAATCTATAAAGTTCAGAAGCATGCCCAAACACAAACTAAGTGCTCAGTAAATACTGGCTGGATAGATGAGTCTATGGTGATAGCTAGTGAGGTCAAGGAAAGCTTCATGGAGGAGGTGACCATTAAAGGAGGTGGATTATTAAAATTATATATATAATATAACATATAACATATAAAATGTTTAATATTATATATAACATATAAAATTAAGTATACATATGTATATACAAATTACATAAAATATGCAGCAAGTTGGTGCTGACAAAAAGAAAAAACAAAAAAGAAAAAAATTACATAAAATATAAAATATATATAAATATATATAAAATTCCATATATATAACAAAGTTTACCATTATAATCACTTTTATGTGCATAATTCAGTGGCGTTAAGTACATTCACAATGGGCAACCATCACCACCATCCATTCCCAGAACTTTTTTTAATCTTCTGAAACAGAAACTTCATACCCATTAAACAATAACTTCCCATTCCTCTCCTCAGTCTCTGGCAACCATTATTCTACTTTCTATCTCTATAAATTGTACTTCCCTAGGTACCTCACACAAGTGGAATCATCCTGCATTTGTCTTTTTATCTATGCTGTATGTATCAAAGTTTATCTATGCTGTAGCGTGTGTCAAGATTGCCTTCCTTTATTTTTATTTTTTTATTTTTTTTTTGAGATGGAGTCTCGCTCTGTCATGCAGGCTGGAGTGCAGTGGTATGATCTTGGCTCACTGCAACCTCCACCTTCTGGGTTGAAGTGATTCTCCTGCCTCAGCCTCCCAAGTAGCTGGGACTACAGGCGTGTACCACCACGCCTGGGTAATTTTCGTATTTTTAGTAGAGGCAGGGTTTCACCATGTTAGCCAGGCTGGTCTGGAACTCCCGACCTCGTGATTTGGCCACTTTGGCTTCCAAAAGTGCTGGGATTACAGGCATGAGCCACCACGCCTGGCCTCCCTTTTAAGGCTGAATAATATTCCATTGTACATATATACCACACCCATTCATCTTTGATGGACATTTGAGTTTTTCTACCTTTTGGCTATTGTGAACATTGGTGTATACGTTTCCATTTGAGTCCCTGCTTCCAATTATTTTTGACTTATAACTACAAGTAGAATTACAAAATCATATGGTTTTAATTTCTCCACGTCCTCACCAACACTTGTTTCTCTACAAAGCCACACACCATGAATGTCAAAAAGTATGACATTTTGACAGTTTTGAGCCATGCTTTCAGGCAGCAGAGGCCTGTGGGGACAAGCTATGGTATGAGGTGGATTTAGTCACACACAGTCTGATGTTATAAACCACACGGGTTCTATTTACCTTCCTCTCCTAGGAATAGAAAGATTCTGTAGAGTATCGGAAAGCATTGGTCCCCAAGACCTTCCAATGCTGCCGGGATTCCTGTTGGCTCTGGTGAACCGGGAACAGGGGAACTGACCTGCAGGCAGCCTGAGCAGCCACCCACCTCACAATGACAGGTCAGGGCTCAACTCAAAGACAGGCGTGGCAGTGGGACGCAGCAGCAGGACTCTCCATGTGGCAAGGGCACCTGGAGGTGGGTGGGCAGGAGCGCCGTCTTGCCCTGGCAGAAGGGGTAGGCTCTGTCTGCATAGCAGCTGGTCCCCAGTCCTAGGAGAGAAGCTGTCTGTGAGCAAAAGGGAGGGGACACAGAAGTTGGCTGAGGTCCACCCTGCTGGGCCATAGTCTGCTGAGGGAGTGGGGCTTAGGGGAGGTTTCCCAGGGAATGCATTGGAGTACCCATCAAGGCTCTAGGGGCCCATGCACACAAGGGCTCTGGGCAGTGAGGCCTCCCTAGGACTTTAGGGCTGGAAGGGAGGGTCAGGGTTAGGCCTATAAACTACTGTTGTTCAACTGGGAATGCAGAGCCTTGCAACTTTCTTCACCTTGGATACTCCCCTCCTGAATCAAGGTGGCTCTGAGTCCCAGGCCTGGGCCTTCCTCTATCCAAGAGGAGTACTGAGGTTCACAAGAACCCGTGAGCTACAGCCAGTTCATACTGGCTCACAAGAGCCCATCCTGTGCATATCTGTGCAATTCAGTGCCAGTGACATTATGTCAATGGCCTGAAGTGAGCCATGATAGGAATGTTTACACCATAGAAATTGACAGATGCTATAAACCCAGGGCCTATTTTCCCCAGAAACATGGTTGTCAAACATTTTCCAGAACATCACTTGCCCTAAGATCAGATTTACCTCTCAAACAGTAAACCTGATCAGTAAATGTGATCTTTTAAACAGCCCGCATTCCTCCTGAGTCCTGCTCCAGTTCCTTTGTCCCAGGGACCCTGGTATCACCACCAGCCCGTTGATGATGGAGTGACATGCAGGGTGGGAGCCCAGGGAAGGTGGGGAGGAGTAGGCTAAGAAAGCTGGGACAGTCATGCTTGGTTGGCACAGCTTGAAGATAGTGGCTACTTCCCTTGTCTGGAAGAGCAGGGCTAAACAACTTGTCTGTGTCTAGGTCTTTTGCCATGGCACGTGTGACATACCCGGGACAGGTGAGTGATGTGGTTTCTGTCCCCTGTGACTGTCTCAGGGTTGGGTAGCCTCAGCAAGCCCCTGGAAGGGCCGGCTTCTTGTGGCTCCCTGTGCTCATCTTTCTGGAACGATAGTTTTGGGGTTTTTTTTTCTTTTGTTTTTGGTGTTTTTTGTTTGTTTTTGTACAAGAAGAAGAAGAGAACTGAGTTCTCTTCTTTATAATTTTCTAGGGGTTCAGTTATTTACTCAGCATGCACTTATTTGGCACTCACAGTGTGCCAGCCACTGTGCTGGGCTTTGGGACTGCAGAGATGTGTAAGTACACTAAACCTGATGTAATGTACTTCATTAAATCCATCACAGTGTACTCTGTAAGTGCTGTTGTGGAGGGTTGTAAGGAAAAGGAAAGGATTTAACTCTTGGGAGGTAGAGAATAAAAGAATGGGCGAGATGTTTTGGGAAAGTGACATTTAGTCTGGGTCTTGGAGGATAGGTAGGAGTTTGCTAGTCTGTGATAGGCAACTTGCATTTTCATTAGGAGATAGGAAAGAGCACATGCCAGCCCATGTGAGTGGGAGAAAGTGAGGCTGGAGTAGAGAGGGCAGGGAGGTGGTGAGATGGTCAGAGTGGGTCACAACCAGATCCTTTGGGCTCTGAATGTCAGGCCCAAAGTTGGTCTTTGTCCTACAAACAGCAAGAAGTCATGAATGGCTTTAAGAGAAGGAGTGCCAAGAGGGATTCTCTTGTCTTGTATTCTCCTTGTGCTTTAGGACTCTGTGGATTTAGACGTATACCAAAGCTCCCACATGGTCGACTATCAGCCCTATGGGAAGCACAAATACTCCAGGGTCACGCTGCAAGAGGTAGGAAGCCATGCAAGTCCTTTCATTCAATCAACTGTCCACTGAAATCCTCTCTATTGCTTCATTTGTATTACAAATGTGGACATTTGGGCACTTGTTAGAACAATACTCAATGCCAGGAGATGTGACTTAGAGGTCTTTTATGTGCACGTGCATGTACGTGTGTGGATGTTTTCAAATGTACATCAAATATGTCGTGCATACAAAAGATTGTAAATAATACACATTTAAAGGTTAAGTAATACTGATAAAGCAAACACCGATGTAACCATTACAGACAGCTTAAAACATGGCACGTCAACATTAGCAGTACCTTAGAGCCTCTTGGGTGGCCCACAAACTTACCCCTCCTCCCATCCCCAGAAGTGGTTAATCATTCCCTTGTAGGCCAGGTGTGGTGGCTCACGCCTGTAATACTAGCATTTTGGAAGGCCAGGAGTTCGAGACCAGCCTGGCTGACATGGCAAAATTCCATCTCTTTAAAAAATACAAAAATTAGCCTGGTATGTTGGTGCATGCTTGTATTCTCAGCTGCTTGGGAGGCTGAGACATAAGAATCACTTGAACCTGTGTGGTGGAGAAAGACTCTGGTTCCAAAAACAAAACAAAACGAAATTCCCCGTGTGCTTTTCTAAAAACTCATTTGACCTTGTATGTATATATCCCTTCAAACAAGTTGTTTGGTTTTGCCTTTTTGAACTTTGTCACTTTTTGCCGAACATTACTGCATATTATTCATTTTCTCCTGCATAGTGTTACATTGCATGAATATGCCACAGCATACTGTATTTGTCTTTTCTGTATCTGTCTCTTCTTGTTGGTGGACATTTGGGTGCTTTATTCCTACTCTTCCCACTCCCAAATGCTGCACTGAAAATGAGATGAGGCACGTCCTAATGTTTAAGAGTTTATCCATCCCAGGAGGGGAATTGTTTGTCTTTATTAGGTAAAATCACTGTTTTCCAAAGTGGTTGCACCAATTTACATTATAGCCAGCTGGAGATGGTTACTTCTGTTGCTCTGCAATCTTGCCATTGCTTGGTATTAGCAGACATCTTAATTTTTGCCAATTTGGTGGGTGCAAAATCATATTTTCCTATGGTCATAATTTTCTTTTCATTTACTGTTAATGAGGTTGGACACCTTTTCATTTGTTGATGGAGATTTGTTCTATAAAATGTCTGTTCATGTATTTTGCTCATTTTTCTACTGGATTGCTTGTCTTTTTTTATTACTATTAATTTGTAGGAGTTTTAAAAAATATTCTAAGCATTTTTCCTTTCTTTTTTTTTTTTGCGACAGAATCTGGCTCTGTTACCCAAGCCGGAGTGCAGCGGTGAGATCTCAGCTCACTGCAACTTCCGCCTTCCAGGTTCAAGCGATTCTCCTGCCTCAGCCTCCCAAGTAGCTGGGATTGCAGGCATGCACCACTACACCCAGCAAAATTTTGTATTTTTAGTACAGATGAGGTTTCCCCATGTTGGCAAGGCTGGTCTAGAACTCCTGACCTCAAGTGATCCACCTGCCTCAGCCTCCCAAAGTGCTGGGATTACAGGCGTGGGCCACCATGCCTGGCCCTAAGCATTTTTCATTTCTCAGTTACATATGTTATATGTGGATAAACTCTTCTCCAGTTTGTAGTTTGTCTTTGCACTAAATTTTTCAGGGAATGTGAATTCTTTTTTTGTTTGTTTGTTTTCTTTTTTTTATTTGAGATGGGAGTTTCTCTCTTGTTTTTTAGGCTGAAGTGCAGTGGTGCAATCTCGGCTCACTGCAACCTCTGCCTCCCTGGTTCAAGCAATTCTCCTGCCTCAGTCTCCTGAGTAGCTGGCATTACAGGCACCTGCCACCACGCCTGGCTAATTTTGTATTTTTAGTAGAGATGAAGTGTCTCCATGTTGGTCAGTCTGGTCTCGAACTCCTGACCTCAGGTGATCTGCCTGCCTTGGCCTCCCAAACTGGTGGGATTACAGGTGTGAGCTACTGCACCTGGTCTCAATTTCTTATGTTTAATATAGTTAGATTTATCAGTTTTTTCCTTTATCATTTTTTCTTTTCAAGATTGCTTAAAAATCTTTTCCTGTCCTGAGATTTCTCCACTAAAAAAAAGATCTAAACAAACAAAGATGGATCAATTTCTGAGAAGTTATTTAATGGAAGCAAAGTGTGGAATGGAATATTCATCATTTGTGTACAAACCAAGGGAGGAAGATAAACACATACGTGTTTATATGCGTATAAAATATTTCTAGAAAGATACAAAAAGCACTGATAGCAGTGGTTGTCTCTGGAGCTGGAAACTGTGGGAGGAGGAGAGTGGAAAAGAGACTATCTTTTTACTATAAACTCTTTCACGTAATTTCAGTATTTTCTCTGTTGTATATATTACCATTCAAGGACTAATTTAAAGTTTTTAAAAAATAAAGAAGGATGGGCTCTGTCTTGGATGCTTCCAAGAAAAGCTACACTGTCTCTCGTCTCTGTCACCCCTCCACTCATGTGTGATTTGTTTCCACAGCAGGCAAAGCTCGATGCTCAACTCCGCGACAAAGAGTTTTATAGGCCCATCCCCAACCCCAACCCCAAGCTAACGGATGGATACCTGGCCTTCAAAAGACCCCACATGACTGCCAGAGACTTAGGGCTCCCCGGCTTCTTCCCATCACAGGACCATGAGGCCACAAAGGAGGACAAGTATAAGTTCACCAGCACCTGCCATTTCGCATATCCAGCTTCCCATGATCTGAACCTGGCTCAGAGTGACCCCAACCAGGTCTTCCGGAGTGCTGACTTTCCGTGCCTTCTGGATCCCAAACACCAGCCTGCTGCAGAGATGGGCAAAGGCTACCTGCTACTGCCGGGGTGTCCCTGTCCTCATCACCATACAGGCAAGGTCCCCATCGTGAACCGGTGGGGACCCTTGATGCCATTTTACCAGTAGGAAGGATGAAAATACCTTCCAAGGCCTCTTCCAAGGGCATGTGGAAATCGTATGCCCTTGGAGTACAGAGAAGAGAACTGAAAATAAAACTGGAAAGATGTTCCAACTTCACTGGGACCCTGGGACCTGCTCATTCTACCTCCCTCCCTGGCCTGCCCTGGGCTAAAGCATGCCCATTTCGGAGGGAGGAAGTGAGGGAAGGAGGGGAAATCAGTGTGTATTTAGAACTGAAATTTGTGTCATGTTTCATTATAATTAAGAGTCCTGGTCAGGCACGGTGGCTCACACCCATAATCCCAGCACTTTGGGAGGCCAAGGTGGGTGGATCATCTGAGGTCAGGAGTTCAAGACCAGCCTGGCCAACATGGTAAAACCCCGTCTCTACTAGAAATATAAAAATTAGCTGGGTGTGGTGGCTCAAACCTGTAGTCCCAGCTACTCAGGAGGCTGAGGCATGAGAATCGCTTTAACCCAGGAGACAGAGGTTGCAGTGAGCCAAGATCGTGCCACTGCACTCCAGCCTGGGCAACAGAGTGAGACTCAGCCTCAAAAAAAAAAAAGTCCTACTGTAAAGATTCTTACTGTTTTAAGCATTTATTTATAAAGTGGGAAAAAGCGTGTTTCCCACAGTCATCTAGATAATGGATGTGAGTGCAAAACCTGAGGTGCTGTTGGATAACTTTTCCCCTATCCACCACTCCTACCTTGTAGCAATGAATGGCCACAGTTTAGAGGACACCGTTTCATACTTTTCTTCGTGCTCAGTGGAATGCATGTAAACATATGTATATATCAGTGAGGAAATAGGTTAAGCTGCTGTAACAAAGAGGACCAAAACACAGTGGCTTGACCAACATGCTAGATTATTTATCTCTTGCCTAACAGTTCAGAGGTAGACAGTTAGGAGGGTATAATATGTTTGTTGTGGCTTCTATCTTTAGGTCCAAGGTAGATGCTTTGGACTGAATTATGTATCCTACAAATGCATATGTTGGAACTCTAACCCCCAATGTGATTGTATTTGGAGATAAAGCTTTTGGGAGGTAATTAAGGTCAATTGAGGTCATAAGAGTAGGGCCCTAATCCAGTAGGACACCTCTTCTAATAGGTGTCCTTGTTAGAAAAGGAAGAGAGAGCGAGATCTCTCTATCCATGTGTGTGTACTGAGGAATGGCCATGGGAGGACACTCTGAAGGCAGTTGTGTACAAGCCAGGAAGAGAGCCCCCACCAGAGACCAAACCCTGCTGGACCTTGAACTTGGACTTTCCAGCCTCCCGAACTGTGAGAAAATAAATTTCTGTTGTTTTAGTTGACCAGTCTGTGGTATTTTGTTACAGCAGCCCAAGCTGACTGATACAGTGGCTGATTCAGTTGTTGACATTTTTCAGGTAGCAGAAAAAAGAACAATTTTCCTTTGAGGAGCACAATGCAGAAATGATATTCTTCACTTACTGTCTTGTCCCCTTGGTCAGAGCTTAGCTATATGGCCATACCAAACCCTAAGGGAGGCCTGGAAGTATCATCTTTATTCTGGATGGTGATGTCCCCAGCTAAGAATGAGGGGTTTATTAGTTTAGAAGGAGAGGATAGATTTTTGTTGTGACTATCCAGCTTTGCACAGTACGTGAGAAATCTTTTGTTTTGGGATCATACCGTACACCAATGTTTCCCCTAGGGAATCTTACTAAAATGTAAGTTTTAGTTCTGTAGTTCTGGGGTGTAGATTCAGCATTTCCAACAAGCTCCCACTATTCTATTTTCTACTTCCATGAGATCAACTTTTTAAAAGACTCCACAGATGAGTGAGAACATGCATGATGCGAATGCTGCAAGACTGTAGGCCACACTGGAGTAGCCAGGCTGGACACAATACTCTGCATGCTTATTTCCTCCCCACTTGTAGGGATAATTATTTTTAATAACTGCCTAATATTCCATTGAATTGATGGATATTGATTTACTACAATTTCCTTATTAGTGGATAGTCACGCGTTTCCAATTTTTCCTATACATATTGTGCTGCAATAACTATTCATGAACATATATCCTTACCTATTGATTTTTCTTTTTTGAGACAGAATCTCGTTTTATTGCCCAGGCTGAAGTGCAGTGGCACCATCTCAGTTCACCGCAACCTCTGCCTCCCAGGTTCAAGTGATTCTTCTGCCTCAACCTCCCGAGTAGCTGGGGCTACAGGTGCACACCACCATGCTTGGCTAATTTTTTTTTTTTTTTTTTGTATTTTTAGTAGGGATGGGATTTCACCGTATTGGCCAGGCTGGTCTCGAACTCCTGATCTCGTGATCCGCCCGCCTTGGCCTCCCAAAGTGCTGGGATTACAAGCGTGAGCCACCGCGCCTGGCTGATGTTTTTATTTCTGTAAGACAGAATCTTACAAGTAGAATTGCTGGTCAAACAGTATAGCTGTTTAGTGTTAATAGAGACTAAGAGAATTTGTTTGGAAGAGGCGAGTCAACAGTCTTCACCCCACAGCAGTGGTGATAGTGCCTCTTTTCCTGTCTCCTCACCAGTACATAGATGTTATCAACCTTTAATTTTTGCTAATTTGATAGATGAAAAATGGTATCTTACATGCTTTTAATTTGCAATTACCCATCTACTAGCCAGGTTTGAAATGTTTTCTGTATCATTCATCCTTGGGTTTTCTAGTCCCTTCTTTTTCTCTTGAGTTTTATTTATTCTCATCAATTTATGGGAGCTCTTTGTACATTGACAATATTAGCCCTTTTATCTAGCACATATTCCAGATATGTTCCTCTTTAGTTGTAATTATGAAATTTTAGATATGTAATGTGATAATATGTTTTCTAACATAAAATTAATAATGCCTTTGGTAGAAAATATTGAAAAGTGAAGAAAAGTGTGAAAGAAGAAAAAGGGACCACTTATAAAATCCCAGTACTCAGTGATAACTGCTAACATTTTGATGCCTAGGATGGCAGGATAAAGGTTAAAATCTTGATTTTTGTTTTTTTTTTTTGAGACAGAGTTTTGCTTTTGTTGCCCAGGCTGGAATGTTATGGCACAATCTCAGCTCACTGTAACCTCCACCTCCCAGGTTTAAGCGGTTCTCCTGCCTCAGCCTCCCAAGTAGCTGGGATTACAAGTGTATGCCACCAAGCCCAGCTAATTTTTGTATTTTTAGGAGAGACGGGGTTTTGCCATGTTAGCCAGGCTAGTCTTGAACTCCTGACCTCAAATGATCCACCCACCTTGGCCTCCCAAAGTGCTGGGATTACAGGCGTGTGCCACTGTGCCTATCCAAAATCTTGATTTTGGAGTCGGACAAAACTGAAGCTTCACCCGTGCCCTAATTTACTATTTACTAACTGAGAGATGTTCTAGAAAATCTCTCTGAAGATCAATTCTCTCATCTGTAAGAGGTATTAATAATGCTCCTATCTTACGAGTGAACACTGAACAGTGCCTGAGATAGTGCCCAGTGAGACCTTTTATACACATATTTACAAAGTTCACCCTAAATTCTGTAATTATTTTTGCTTTCTGTTTTTAGGCAATAATACATTTTATTAAGGTATTTTTTCATGCCCACTTTCTATCTCTTTGTAGCATCCCCTCGGTTGATTTGTTTTTTAAAAATTATTATTTAAAAAATGACTGACCAGGTGCAGTGGCTGGCCAACATGGCAAAACCTCATCTCTACTAAAAATACAAAAATTAGCCAAGTGTGGTGGCAGGCGCCTGTAATCCCAGCTATTCAGGGGCTGAGACAGGGAAAATCGCTTGAACCTGGGACTTGGAGGTTGCAGTGAGCCAAGATTGCACCATTGCATTCCAGCCTGGGTGACAGAGAGAGACTTCATCTCAAAAAAAATAAAAAGAAAAGAAAAGGAGTAGTTATTTGGTCAAAATGCACCAACATGTTCTTGATGGATATTACTAATTACCACTTTCTAATTAGATGTATTTTTAATATTAAGGAATGATTACTAATTTTGTTGGGTGTGATGAGGGAATTTTGGTTATGTTTAAATATCTATTGTCTATTAGTGATCATTTTCAGGCCTGGCGCAGTGGCTCACGCCTGTCATCTCAGTACTCTGGGAGGCCAGGCAGGTGGATCATCCGAGGTTGGGAGTTTGAGACCAGCCTGACCAACATAGAGAAACCCCACCTCTACCAAAATACAAAATTAGCCAGGCGTGGTGGCGCATACCTGTAATCCCAGCTACTCCGGAGGTTGAGGTAGGAGAATCACTTGAACCTGGGAGGTGGTGGTTGCGGTGAGCCAAGATCATGCTATTGCACTCTAGCCTGGGCAACAAGAGAGAAATTCCGCCTGAAAAAAAGAAAAAAAGAGAGAGATCATTTTCTTTTGAAATATTAACTGAAGAGTTGATGTCTGAAATTTTATTTTTAAAAAGCTCTAGCAAAACAAACAGCGTCGATGGAGGAAATAGGTCAAACAATATCAGTGACAAAATAAAAATTTTTGTTGGGTTATGGTTCCTTGGAAGTTCATGATCCTACTTTTTCTGCTTTGAGATATGTTTGAAATTATCCACAATAAAACATAGGAAGGAAGGAAGAAAGGGAGGGAGGGAGGGAGGAAGAAAGGAAGGAAGGGAGGGAGGAAGGGAGGGAGGAAGGGAGTAGAGAAAGGGAGGGAGGAGAGGGAAGGAAGGGAAGGGAGGGAGAGAAGGAGGATGGAAGAGAGGATGGGAGAGAGGGAGGGGAAGGGAAGGGAGGAAAAGGAAAGGGGGAGGAAGGGAGGCAGAAAAAAAAGGAAAGAAAAAAAGGAAAGAAGAAAAGACAAGAAAGATGTACCTCTTTACTACTAGCCATTTATGAGAGTGGTTAATTCTCAGTGTCCTTATCATCTCTATTACTCTCAAGGAAGAAAGAATGAAAGAGAAAGAAAAGAAAGGAAGATGACTGTTAAGAGTACAGTCTCTTTGATCCCTGGTGTGGCGGAATAACTTTTCAAATGCTCTTTATCTCTTCATCAGTTGTAAAATGCTTCCCGGTCAGTACATTCCTTTCTCCCTATCTTGTTACAATCTTTAGTGAATCTGTTTTATCTGTAACATGCCTTCTAAGATGTCTATAAAAGAAAGTATCTACTAAAGAAAGCTTATTACCTCTCAATGCTTGTTAATAATTTCTTTTCAGTGACAGGTCGTGTGGATCAGCTGATGGTTTTAACACATGGCATTTCTACGAAATGCTTTAGCTGAGGTGAAAACATTAGTAACAATACATACTTGTTGCACACACCACACACATTATTTCATCCTATATTCAGATGAAGAAACGGAGGTTCAGGGAGGTTAAGCACCTGGCCCAAGTCCACATGTGACAAAGCCAGAATTTAAATCCCAGATTTGATTCCAACCCTAGAGTTTTAGTCATTTTTGATAACTTGCATGTCACTTTATTCTAAGTAAAGGTTTTATTCTCAAACTTTATTTTAAATTATTTATTTATTTATTGAAATGGAGTTTTCCTCTGTCATCCAGGCTGGAGTGCAGTGGCACAATCTCAACTCACTGCAACTTCTGCCTCCCAGGCTTAAGCGATTCTCCTGCCTCAGCCTCCCAAGTAGCTGGGATTACAGATGCATGCCACCATGCCTGGCTAATTTTTTGTATTTTAGTAGAAACGGGGTTTGTCATGTTGGCCAGGCTGGTCTTGAACTCATGACCTCAGGTGATCCACCCACCTCAGCCTCCCAAAGTGATGAGATTACAGACGTGAACCACCTCACCCGGCCTCTTCTTAAACTTTAATGAAACTGTTGTCTTGCTCTCTAATGTCCAAGTTAAAGATCAGCTGGATTCAGAGATATCCTTCAGTAGTTCTTAATCTAAGATGTTCAGAAACCTCCATGGAAACTTCCATTTCTGGGGAGACCATCACCGTCTCTCCCCAGGGGTGTGCCTGGCTGAGCACAAGTTGAGGTGCTTCACACATGAAGTGGATTAAAGATGTGCCTGGACACCATCAGAGAATGACATGCCAGTTCCCTAGGTGGACGGAGCAAGAAGGTGAGCCATGACCTGGGTCCCCCGGAGCAGGAGAGGACAGCAGTAGGGGAGCCCAGGGAGGGATCAGGCTCAGGAGAGAAGGCTGAGTTGAGACCCCAACACGCTGCTTTTGAGGCGCTTGCTGCACCTTCCCACAGGAGGCTGAGGAAATGGCTCTGTCTGAAAAACAGCCACTAAAGTCCTGAGATTCTGCCTCAGAAATCTCCTTCGGATTTGGCCCTCCGTTCGGATCCCACTGCAGCAGGCCTCCTCTATGGCATCGGGAACACGCCCTTCAGTCCTCCCCATTTTAACCCTAGAAGAATCATAGAACACAGATCTGATTACATATTCATCATCTCCCTGTATAACTGCCATGCCAGGGGTCCCACTGCTTAAGGCCCTTCACAGGAAGCAGCAACCCCTCCCTCCAACCGCATCTCTACCTGCCCTATACGCATACTCATCCCTCTCCCACCTCCTGCCTTGTTACTTTTTGTAAACAACCCTTTCTTCTGCTTTCCCCCAGCTGACAGCTGACACAGCCTACTTTAGAGAACCCTGTCTTGACAACATGTCCCCAACAGTTTGCTCTCTCTGTGTGTTCCTAAGTCCCTTTGTTCCTACATCCTTCAGATGGGGGCTTTGAGGAGTTCATGAATGAACACCTAGTGCTTACCCTGGCAAATAGTGAGTGCTCATTGTGAGCTATATTGTATTTCATTAAAAAATTTTTTTTTGAGACACAGTCTCACTCCGTCACCCAGGTGTGATCTTGGCTCACTGCAACGTCCACCTCCTGGGTTCAAGGGATTCTTGTGCCTCAGCCTCTAGAGTAGCTGGGATTACAGGCATGCACCACCACACCTGGTTAATTGTTGCATTTTTAGTAGAGACAGGGTTCTGTCATGTTGGCCAGATTGGTCTCAAACTCCTGACCTTAAGTGATTTGCCCACCTTGGCCTCCCAAAGTGCTGGATTACAGGTGTTAGCCATTTAATTCTAACATGTATTATCTTTAGAATAATTTCTTTTAAAAAATATTTGAAAGTGTTTTATTTTCTTTCTTGCTCTTGAAACCTGGCATATAGCAGGTGCTCAACAAATATTGAAGGAAGGAATGACGGTGAGAGAGAGAAACGGTTTTCCAAGGGCTGGCACAGGAAAGAGAGAGAAGAGCTCCAGGCGTCTTCTGCAACTGCTTCCAGCAGCTTCAGGCTCCAGGCAGGGAGCAGGGAAGCTCTCAGTACCTGGCAGTGTCAGGTAAAGTGACCTGGACAGACAATCCTGAGGATGGCTCACAGCTTTGCCCATTGAATTCTCTACTCTCTCCAACTGAAGTTGTCTTTGGGGAAAAGCAGGACAATAGCACCTCCAAATTGGGTTTGGGTGGTGTCTCCATCAACCCCCGTGCTTTCCTAGTTCCAGTTCTGCCCTGGTCTATCCAGTAGCTGTGTCTAGTGAGTAGATCCAGGGGAGCCTGCTTTGGTCAACAGGCATTTTAATATTCTCAGAATAAATCTCTTCATTCTTCACGTAGTTTATTGCTGAGCAAAGCATAGCCAGATGCCAGCAGCCATCCCCATCTCTCTTCATTCCTCTTGTATTTTTTTTAGGGTCCCCTGAGGTTCCTCAATATAAGGCTGAGAGCAGAGAACCGGGAGCAGATATCCTGGAACTACATTCACAATGTGCCAGCCTCCATGTTGGGCTGAGCACATACCTTATCTTACTCAATACCTACCTTCACCACTGAGTGAATATAACCATCAGTCCTACATTATAGTGGAGGAAACCAAGGCCTCAGGTGACTTGGCCAAATGTCACATGGGTGGTAGCTGAGCTGAGACTGGCTGAGCTGAACCAATCTCCCATAAAATCTTCCTCCCATAAAATCTCATTTCGACCTTTCGTTTTCTTATGCGTAAAAGGAGGATAATTATGCCCATTTCACAAGATACAAAAAATAAAGTACATGAATGCACTTAACATTAAAGAATTAATACAGTGTTTCTTTCAATTATTAATGTCAAAGAGAATAGATTCACACCTATTTCCCACCCTTATTTGTAGATTCCGTGCTGCCCACCGCCCCCCCGCCCCACCGTCTTGTCAACTCTATGGATGCTTTTATCTTTTCTTGACCTGGCGAGGGACCCTGTGGCAGAGGCTGCAGAGACAGGACTGGGGCTTGAAGGTAATGCTAACAGTTTCATATGTTGTATGTATTTCAGAGTTTACAAAACATGGCCATAGAGGGTATCTTCTTCCAAGTTGATTTCTTCTCTGTGACACAAGAATTCTTACACATCAGTTTCACAGAAGGGACCAGCAACCAAGGGGTGAGGGTTTAGGCCCCAGGCTTCCATGGCAGTGTGCCCTCTTCAGATCAAGTGGCCACTCATGGCTGATCTTTGAGAGTTCTTAATAGGGGATGGCAGTGGAATGCCTGGGTCAAATGCTGATTCCTCAGTTTCACCAGGTCTGATGGAGATTCATTAGATCTGGTGTGAACTCCAGTAATCTGCATTTTTATATGGTTCGCTGGTGGCTGAGTCACTGGTGCCATGTGAATCACACATTGAGAAATAGCAGACGAGGATGCACAGCTCCTAGAAGTCTTGGACAAACAGTGGCAAGTCTTTGCTTGAAATAAACTATAACTAGGAAGCTGGGGTAAGGTGGATGCATGCATACATTGAAATATCTTTTATGGCTGGGCGTGGTGGCTCATGCCTGTAATCCCAGCACTTTGGGAGGCTGAGGCAGGCAGGTCATCTGAGGTCAGGAGTTTGAGACCAGCCTGTCTGACATGGTGAAATGCCATCTCTACTAAAAATACAAAAAATTAGTCAGGTGTGGTGGTGGACACCTGTAATCCCAGCTACTTGGGAGGCTGAGGCAGGAGAATTGCTTAAACCTGGGAGGTGGAGGTTACAGTGAGCCAAGATCAAGCCATTGCACTCCAGCTGGGCAACAAGAGTGAAACTCTGTCTCAAAAAAAGGAAAAAAAGAAATATATTTTATTAGTCCATTTTGTGTTGCTATAAAAGAACACCTGAGACTGGGAGATTTATATAAGAAATGAGGTGTATGTATCTCATGGTTCTGCAGGCTGGGAAGTTCAAGGGCATGGCTCTGGCTTCTGAAGAGTGCTTTCATGGTGTGTCATAATATGGCAGAGAAAGTCAAAGGGTGAGTGGACTCAAGCAAAGAACACAAACATGAAGAGTGTCCTGGCTTTATAACAGCCTACTCTTTTGGGAAACTAATTCATTCCCAGTCCCTTGAGAGCAAGAACTCACTCACTTCCTCAAGAACAGCACCAAGTCATTCCTGAGGGGCCTGTCCCCATGACCCAAACACTTCCCAGTAGGCCCCACCTCCTAATACTGCTACACTGGAGACCAAATTTCAACATGAGACTTGGTGCAGATAAACCACGTCCAAACCACTGGGCGTGGTGGCTCACACCTGGAATCCCAGCACTTTGGGAGGCCAAGGTGGGTGGATCATGAGGTCAGGAGTTCGAGACCATCCTGGACAACATGGTGAAACCCCATCTCTACTAAAAATACAAAAATTAGTTGGGCATGGTAGTGTGTGCCTGTAATCTCAGCTACTTGGGAGGCTGAGGCACGAGAATCTCTTGAACCCAGGAGGTGGAGTTTGCAGTGAGCCAAGATTGCGCCACTGCACTCCAGCCTGGCGACAGAGTGAGACTCTGTCTCAAAAAAATAAATGAATAAAATAAAATAAACCATGTCCAAACCATAATGTATCTCAAGAATATTTTTGGGCCCAAAGTGGTGGCTCATGCCTGTAATCCCAGCACTTTGAGAGGCTGATGTGTGATGATCACTTGTGCCCAGGAGTTCAAGAACAGCCTGGGCAACAAAAGCAAGATTCTGTCTCTATTTTTAAAAAATTAAAAGAAGAACGTTTTGGCTTTGCAACATGCCAAACGTGTCCGTTAATTTCCAAACATTAAAGAATACATATTTCATTAGTATAAGGTGCTTAGAGTAGTCAGACTTAGAGACAGGAGGCAGAATGGTGGTCCTGAGGGGTTGGGGAAGGAAGAAATGGGGAGTTACTATTCAATGGTACAGAGTTTCAGTTTGGGAGTTTGAAAAGTTCTGGAGATGGATGGTGATGATGATTGCACTACAATGTGAATGTACTTAATGTCATAGATCTCTACACTTAAAAATGGTTAAAATGAGAAATTTTATGTGTGTATTTTACCACCACAACAAATATATACATATACACACATACACAAACACAGACACAAACATACATAAAAGGAAAGTTTCTCTCAATATGACCTAAAATCTGGAAACTATAAATTAAAAAATTAAATTAATACATTGCCTACGTAATAATCAAACTTTCTGCATGGAAGAAAAACCCATAAAATAAAAAGGCAGACCAGATGCAGTGCTCACCCTTGTAATCCTAACACGTTGGGAGTCTTAGGCAGATAGATCCCTTGAGTCCAGGAGTTCAGTACCAGCCTGGGCAACCTGGTGAAACCCCATCTCTACAAAAAAAATACAAAAATCGCCAGGCATGGTGGCGTGCACCTGCAGTCCTAGCTACTTGGGAGACTGAGCTGGGAGAATCGCTTGAACCCGGGAGGCAGAGGCTGCAGTGAGCTGAGACCATGCCACTGTACTCCAGACTGAGAGACAGAGTGAGATCCTGCCTAAAAATAAATAAATAAATAAATAAAATAAAATAAAACAAAAATTAAGACAAAGAACAAAGTACGAAAATATTTGCAACATAAATGACACATCTGAGACCTTTATACTATGAAGAAACAGGCCCACGATGCTGGAGAGAAATGATTTTTAATTTAATCATTTTCTCTAATTTAGCACATATGTATTTAATACCTGTGTACCAGGCATAATTCTAAGTACTGGCAATATAGCAAAAATGAAAATAATAATAAGACAAGGCGACTCCATTCTAGTTGGGGAAAATGACAATGAATGAAAGGGAGACATGGCATGTTGGAAGGTGGTAAGTGGATGGAGAAAGACAAGGCAGGTGAGAGGATGTCAGAGTTATGGCACCAGGCAGAGGCTCCACAGGGTCCTCAGAGCAGGTGGCATTTGAGCAACACCTTGGAGAAGGGGAGCCCTTCTCATGGGGAGGACTGGGACTGAAGGAGCAGGAAGGGCAGAGCCTAGGGAGGGGCCTGGGTGGCAGTGTCAGGGTTGTCACAAGGCTTCTCAGGACTGTCTAGGTGCAGGTAAGCCCTTATAAAGGCTGTGACTCTTATTTTGAGTGATACAGGAGCCACTGCAAAGTAATGAACAAAGGGTGACATAACCCGATTTCTGTTTTATTATTTATTTTCTGAGACACAGTCTCGCTCTGTTGCCCAGGCTGGAGTGCAGTGGTGTGATCTCGGCTCACTGCAACCTCCACCTCCTGGGTTCAAGCAATTCTCCTGCCTTAGTCTCCTGAGTAGTTGGGATTATAGGTGCGTACCACCACACTCAGCTTTTTTGTGTGTGTTTAGTAGAGATGGAGTTTCACTATATTGGCAAAGCTGGTCTTAAACTCCTGACCTCAAGGGATCCACCTTCCTTGGCCTCCCAAAGTGCTAGGATTACAGATGTGAGCCACTGAGCCCAGTCTGGTTTCTGTTTTAGAAGAATCACTTTGGCCACTGGACTGAGAAAAGACAGAGGGGACAAAGGGAGAAGCGGGAGAATACAGGTAAGAGGTAGGGGTGGCGTGGATCACAGCAATCACTGTGGAGGTGGAGAAGGTGGAGAAATGGTTGGATTTTGGTTGTGTGTGAAGGCAGAGCCTGAGATTTCCTAACAGATTGGCTATGGAGTACGTGAGAGAGAGAGACATTGATGATGACTGTTTTTTGGCTTGTGCAAACTGGAAAGGTGACCTGCTTTTCACTGAGATGGAGAAGATGATAGTCCAAATGGGTTTGGGGGAGGTCAGTTTGGTTTTGGAAATATTAAGTTTGAAATGTCTCTAGGATTTGAGGAGGCAGTTGGCTACACAGGGCAGAGTTCAGGAGAGAGGTTGGGGCCTGGAGATAGATCCTCAGCAATTAACAGCATATGGATGGCATTGAAAATCAGGAGACTCGGCCCCTTGCCAAGGAGTGGAAGTGGTCCGAGGTCTGAGGTCTAGGGCAGGTAAAAGTTGAAAAGTCAGGCAGATGGAGGGAGCTTTGAGGTGGAACAAAAACCATAGGCATCTGGTGTTCTGGAGATCACGTGGCAAAAGGTGACAGGGAGGAGGGAGAATCTGCAGATCAGCAGGGTCAGATGGTGTTGCTGGGCCAGGACTGAGGACTTAGCACTAGATGTATTAATAGCAACAAGGTTATTATCGGTGACCTGTAAGAAGCCTGGGGGTGAAAACCTGAAAGAGATAACCAAGTGCTCTTAACAATGCTCTGTCTTCATAGGTAAAGACAGTCACTATTATCATCCCCATTTTATAGATGAGAAAATTGGGGCACAGAAAGGTCAGACAGCTAGTGAACGGTGGAGCCAGGATTTGAACCCTAGTAGTCTATCTCAAGATTATAAGGACTACTGCGTGTAGTGGCTCACATCTGTACTCTCAGTGCTTTGAGGGGCTGAGGCAAGAGGATTGCTTGAGCCCAGGAGTCCAAGATCAGCCTTGGCAACATAGTGAGACCTCCATCTCTACAAAAAATCAAAAAATTAGCCAGATTTGGTGGCGTGTGCCTGTAATCCCAGCTACTTGGGAGGCTGAGGCAGGAGGATCCCTTGAGCCCTGGAGATTGAGGCTTCAGTGAGTCAAGATTGCACTACTGCATTCTGGCCTGAGAAATAAAGCATCTCAGGGAAAAAAAGAGAGAAAGAGATTTTAAGTACTATGAAAAAAAATGCAAGCCGGGCGTGGTGACTCATGCCTGTAATCCCAACACTTTGGGAGACTGAAGCAGAAGGATCACTTGAGGTCAGTCTGGCCAACATGTTGAAACCCCATTCCTACTAAAAATAAAAAATAGCCAGGTGTGGTTGTGGGCACCTGTAATCCCAACTACTCGGGAAGCCGAGGCAGGAGAATCACTTGAACCCAGGAGGCAGAGGTTGCAGTGAGCCGAGATCATGCCACTGCACTCCAGCTTGGGTGGCAGAGTGAGACTCTGTCTCAGAAAAAAAAAAAAAAAAATGCAGACCTCTCTGAGACCCAAATGACAGGAGAAACTCTGGGCAGAAGCTTTTTAGTGGCAAGCACAAGGCCATCTGATGAAGAGCGCTGGGTGTGCTCATGCAACGAGAAGAAGGCCAGTATATTGGCTGTGGTGACTGCGAATGAAGAGTTGAGCTGTGGACTGAGTATCTGACTGCCTTAGAGCTGTAGTTCTCTCCTGGCGTGGTGACTTCTCCAGGTGGCAGGGAGCGCACTGCCACTGCCTATCCCAGTACATGACCATTCTGTTCTTGAGGATATTCTCCCTTAGGTTGAGCTCTGCTAGATTCTCCCCAATAACCATCTTCTTTTCTGTATTGACAGACCCCTCAGATTTTAGCTGGGTAATGGCCATTTGGAATAAAGACTACATTTCCCAGCTTTCCTTGCATAAAACACAGCCATGTGACTAGATCCCAACCAAGGGGCCATAGCAAATGGTGGTGTGTGCATCTTCCCAGGCCACGCCCTTTCCTTCCTGCCTCCTGGTGCTTGGACAAGTTCTGAGCCTAGCTAGACCTCATGGATAAGGGCCCTGCCCTAGGGATGGTGAAATGGCAGTGAGAAGGAGGCTGGATTTTTGAGTGGTGCACAGTAGTCTCATCAGGTCTGGAATGTCCCACGGGATAAAATAAACCTCTGATTGTTTAAGGCAATGTTTCTTAAGCTTACCTGCACGTTATAATCACCTGTGGAGCTTTTAAAAAATAAATATACTGATGTTTGCCCCTTCTCCTAAATTTCTGATTTAATTGGCCTGAGGTGTAGCCTGGCATTGAATAATTTTTGAGACAGAATCTCTCTCTGTCACCCAGGCTGGAGTACAGTGGCATGATCTTGGCTCATTGCAACCTCTGCCTCCCAGGTTCAAACGATTTTCCTGCCTGAGCCTCCCAATAGCTGGGATTACAGGCGTGAGTCACCGCTCCTGGCTGGCACTGGATATTTAGAAAGCTCTCCAGCCATGGTTAAGAACTCTTGGCTTATATCACTGGTAATTTGGGTTTCCGTTAAACACTTAAAACTGTATCCTGATGTGCCAAAGCTCAGGTGGGTCTTGGCTCTTAAAAGCTATGCCTTGAGAACAGAGTCAAACTGCTCTTACTGGACAGGTCTTCAAATCAAAAGGGCTGGGCACAGTGGTTCATGCCTGTAATCTCAGCACTTTGGGAGGCCAAGGTGGGAGGATCGCTTGAGCCCAGGGGTTCTAGACCAGCCTGGACAACATGACAAAACCCTGTCTCTACAAAAAACAAAAAAAAATCCAGCTGTGGTGGTGCATGTCTGTAGTCCCAGCTACTTGAGTGCTGAGGTGGATTTGTTGAGACCAGGAGGTCACGGCTACAGTGAGTCATGATTGCGTCACCACACTCCAGCCCGGGCAACTGAGTGAGATGAGACTTCATCTCTACAGAACAACAACAACGAATTAGCTACGTGTGGTGATGCATGCCTGTAGTCCCAGCTACTCAGGAGGCTGAGGTGGGAGGATTGCCTGAGACCAGGAGGTTGAGGCTGTCATGAGTCATGATCATGCCATTGTACTCCAGCATGGGCAAAAGAGTGAGACCGTCTCAAACAAAACAAAACAAACCCCCAAAGTTAGGTGACAGGCCTCTTTCTAATCATGTCTTGTTCATCCCTTCATTGGGATAGGGGCCAATCAGAATGCTATTCACCAAGATTGTGATCCTGGAGGAGAGACCTGAAAGGAAGGGTCTCCAGGGGGTGAGGGTTCAGGTGGGTAGAATAAGTAAGTGGGTAACAGGCAGACAAGCTAGGGAGCGTGGCAGCTTGAGAAAACGTCAGGGGTTCATTTATTACTCCTGAAAAGTAGAATGGGCACATGTGGGTTCTCATGAATTAAGGCTCAGCTGGGTCAGTTGGTGATGGCCTTGTATGCCAAGCTCATGTGTTTGACTTTGAACCTAAGATGTCCCGGGACTGTCAGAGGATGTTAAGCAGGGAAGAAATAGCAGGGCCAGATTTATGTTGTAAAACATTCTGTCATGACAGCATGAGTTGGTTCAAGACTGGAGGTGGGTGGGAAGATCAGTTCTGAGGTCCTGTGAGAGGTGGTAGGGACCAAGGAATGCAACCTGCTAGTGTCTGAAGTTTTGCTAGATGTCTCACATTGTTGATTTAAGTTTCCAACCAATCTAGAGTTCTGAGTGTCAACACATATTGCTTCGAAGCTAGTTCCTACTCAGTCTGCATTTGTCCATCCAGAGCTTAGGGATCTAGGGGAATGGTTATAGGTCCCTTCTAGAATAGTCCCTTCCTCTTAGGAGTTGCTCAGGAGACGTTAGTAGAATGAACCATGGCCCAGGTGCATTTGATCTTGTTAGTGCCAGCCTGTCCCAGAAGCAGTCAGGGAAGGGCTAGTACAGGAGAAGGTTTGGATAAATCTAACCACCGCCCTCCCCGCCGCAGTCTATCTCAAATATTAATGTTTGTATAAATTACTTTGGGTTCCTATTAAAACATGAATTTTGATCCAGCAGGTCTGGAGTAGAACCTAAGACTCGGCATTTCTGCTGATGTTCCTGGTCCTGTAGCCACTACGAAAGGGCAGGCCTGTGATTCTCAGTTTTGACTGCACTTTGGAATCATCAGGAGGCTTTAAAAAATCCTGAGGTCTGGGCTCCATACCCA
The DNA here is from genome assembly GCF_030222135.1 of Aotus nancymaae. Lineage (NCBI taxonomy): Eukaryota > Metazoa > Chordata > Mammalia > Primates > Aotidae > Aotus > Aotus nancymaae. The sequence goes on from NW_026988429.1 coordinate 13,713,513, forward strand.
CAAGTTGTGATTTACAGGGCTGTAGTGCTGCCTGGGTATTAGGTATTTTTTTTAAGGTCCCATTATTATTCTATTGTGCTGTCAAGATTGAGAAGCAGTGCCTTAGAATCCCCTACAAAGAGTCTTTAAAATGTAAGTTTTTAAAACTTTTGATTCTTTAAATCTTGGAAGTAGTGGATGGGTGGTGCGTACCTATAGTCCCAGCTACTGCGGAAGCTGAGACAGGAAAATCTCTTGAGGCCAGAAGTTGGAGGCTAGTACACTATGATCACACTTGTGAATAGTCACTGCACTCCAGCCTGGGCAACATAATATGACTTAAGTCTCTGGAAAAAACAAAAGAAAGAGGCCAGGACTGGTGGCTTATGCCTGTAATCCCAGTACTTTAGGAGGCCGAGGCAGGAGGATCACTTGAGGCCAGGAGTTCGAGGCCAGCCTGGCCAATTTGGCGGAAGCCAGTCTACTAAAAAAAAAATAGCTGGGCGTGGTGGTGCATGCCTGTAGTCTCACCTACTCAGGAGGCTGAGGCAGGAGAATTGCTTGAACACAGGAGGCAGAGGTTGCAGTGAGTTAAGATTGTGCTACCACACTCCAGCCTGGGTGACAGAGTGAGACTCTGTCTCAAAAAAAAGAAAAGAAAAGAGAAAGAAAAACACCTTGAAAGAGGTCTTGCGAGAAATGTGCACTTTAGCAAGCACCATTGGAGATTCTACTGCAGGTAAACAGCCCTTACACTTGGGAAAGGGGCCTGTGGGTCCTGGTGATGCCAGAGTGCAGTGAGTATAGTGAAGCTGCCTGAGGGTCATGATTATTGGAATTGGATAGAGCGGATTGGACCTCCAGGCTAGTATTTTCCAGCAACCCTATAACAGTGGGTCAATCACATTTAAAAAGCCCTTAACTCGGCTGGACGCAGTGGCTCACGCTTGTAATCCCAGCACTTTGAGAGGCCAAGGCAGGCGGATCATGAAGTCAGGAGATCAAGACCATCCTAGCCAATGTAGTGAAAACCCATCTCTACTAAAAATAACAAAACAAAAAACCCTTAACTCTTTTACTTGCCTTTCCCACTAAGATTAATATTTACCCATGTGATTTTAAAAAATAGATTCCCGGCCAAGCGTGGGGGCTCGTGCCTGTAATCCCAGCACTTTGGGAGGCTGAGGAGGGCAGATCACGAGGTCACGAGTTTAAGACCAGCCTGGCCAACATGGTGAAACCCCATCTCTACTAAAAATGCAAAGATTAGCCAGGTGTGGTGGCACATTCCTGTAATCCCAGCTACTTGGGAGGCTGAGGCAGGAGAATCACTTGAACCCGGGAGGCAGAGGTTGCAGTTAGCTGAGATAGTGCCATTGTACTCCAGCCTGAGCAATAGGTGAGACTCCACCTAAAAAAAAAGAAAAGAAAAAGAAAAATAGATTACCAAAGTGAAATTTTCAAGAAAAATTATCTTTCAAATTTAGACAGATACTGACCAAAAAAAATCGTAAAAATACATTGCTAACAACAGCCCATGAGAGAATTCTTTCATCACACTTTTGCTTACATGCATAAATCTCTCTCTCTTTTTTTTTAACTGAAAAGAGTGAACAGTTTATTATAAATTATTTTATTTAACAATCTAGGAAGTTCACAGCCATCAGCAGTTCTAGTGCAATTTCAGGTGCAATTGGGAATTCGGGAATCTCGGTGGAGCTGTTAGTGTAGTGAACTTTGCACGTAAAATACATGCATACTTTTGATAGCACATGTGAAGGTATTCTCTAAAATTGACCTCATTGGTTTCGTTCTTAGCAAATTGACCTGGGCCACTCAACATGGCTTTTATTGTGCCTGATATTAATGCATGTTCTCTTTTTAAGATAAATTCATGGCCATCAGATGATATCAATTTGACATACATGGCATCAGGGCCTTCACAGCCACCACAGGTTTTTTCCTCTTCATTCATTTTGTTCTTACAAAGTTCTACTTTGCTTCCCCAGGAACTTTAGTAGTTTCCTGGTGAGGCGAGGATGCAGAGTGTGTTACTACTTCCGTCTGGAGGAAGTATGTAGTGCCTTCTCCACACTTAAATCTTTTAAATGTTTTCCATGTGATAGTAGAAAAGTGGGATCCACTGTTGCTTTCGTTTGCATTTCTGATGAGTAGCTAAGTTGAGTTCTTTTCCTTTCTTTTTTTTCTGAGATGGAGTCTCAGTCTGTCACCCAGGCTGGAGTGCAGTGACACGATTTTGGCTCACTGCAATCTCTGCCTCCCGGGTTCAAGGGATTCTCCTGCCTCAGTCTCCTAAATAGCTGGGAATACAGGCGCGCACCACCACCTCTAGCTAATTTTTGTATTTTTAGTAGAGACGGGGTTTCACCATGTTAGTCAGGCTGGTCTCGAACTCGTGATCTTGTGATCCGCCCACCTCAGCCTCCCAAAGTGTTGGGATTTCAGGCGTGAGCCAGTGCTCCCGGATGCATTTTTTTTCCTTAAACTACTTACAATTTACCTATGATTTGCCTGATTATACCCATTGGATGGAAATCCTTTGATTCAGTAAGCCTCAGTTTCCTCCTCTGTGAGATGGGGACCATAATATTTCCCAAGGTTATTGAAGGTATTCCGTGAGATACCACCAATATGAACTGCCTAGTATAGGACTTGGTATGCAGCAGGCCTTCCAGAAACGTTGGTTTTGAAACTCACCCAGGAGCCGCCCGCTGGCTGCCCAGCAGGTCTGCGGCCCGGATGAATCCCTTAGTCCCGAGGGCGGAGTGAGTGGTAATTAACCTAGGAGAGCGACAGGCTCCTCCCGCACCTACGCCTCCTCCGCCAGCACCTCCCGCCCGCCACACCTCCATCGCCAGTGGGTCTCAGGCGCAGCCCACCCTCCCGCATCTGTCACAAGAGGCTCGGTCACCGCACTGGACTGACTCGGTGACACTCAGTTCCCCACCCTCCACCCCAAGGCCCTTCCCGGGGAACGCAGAGCGCCGCGGGCCCGCCGAGCCCCCGCTTTGCCTCGGCGTCTGTCTTCCCCACTTGGCCAGCCTGGGCTCTTCTTCCTCCTGGGCCAGGTCTTTGAACCGACAGTTCCTGCCGCCGCTCCCAGCTGAGCCCGAGCCAGATTCCCTGCCCCAGCCCCTAGAATCCAGAAGGCATCCTCCTATCTTTCATCTCCAAACCCTCCGACCACGCTGCGCCCCGGCTCCCCGCTGATCCCTGTAGACCGGCAGCCTAGGGTCAAAGGCCTGGGAGAAAGAAGGCATTCCCAGCCCTCCTCCACCCCCTCGGACGCCCGAAACCCCTATACAGCAAAGGCGTTTCTTGACTGCTTGAATAATAACCGTACTTTTATATTTGCAAAACGCGTTGTCCTCACCCAATCAATGCTAGCCTCCGGTACTTGTCATAGGCATATTAAATGTCCACATTTATGCATAAACATAAAGTTTTTGTATGCTGCGTGTTTGACTAAAGAGCTTTTTCTGTATCTTTCTCTCCCATGATATAATCGTAAGAAAAATAAGCCATCCATATTTGTATGACCCTTTAACTCACAGGTGTCACAGTCCTCAGAATAACCCTACCACAGGACTGTGCCCATTTTACATTTGAGAGAACTGAAGTTGGGATTTCATTTTGTCTCTGTTTATCGAATTCTATTTACCAGGTTCTACACTATATATTATATATTCTATTGCTTAATCTTCAAAATGTGCTATTAGCAGTGAGGAAACAGATTGGAGAGCTGAAAGAAAATTGTAAACAAGGAAGAAGTAATGCGGCCAGCCCTAATTCCAAAGCCCAGCACTGTCCTGTCACTTCTTACCCCTCTAAAATGCTCTCTGAATTGAGGATTATTCAGAAAAGTGGGGATTGTTATGGTAACAAGGGCAGTGCAATGATAAGTGGATTATTACAAACTTCTTGTTAGGCTGTTGTAGTTGTTTTAATTATTGCATTTTTTAACACGTAAAATAGTAATGAAAATATCTGCTTTGCAGAGATCCTATTAAAATTAAATGAGACTATGTCAAATAAACTATAAGGCAGAATACAAATACGAGATCAATGAAGATATTGTAAATACTGGCCAGGGGCGGTAGCTCACGCCTGTAATCCCAGCACTTTGGGAAGCTGAGGTGGGTGGATCACTTGAGGCCAGGAGTTTGAGACCAGCCTGGCCCACATGGCGAAACCCTATGTGTACTAAAAATACAAAAAATTAGCCAGGCATTGTGGCACATGCTCGTAATCCCAGTACTTGGGAGGCTGAGGCAGGAGAATCCTTGAATCCAGGAGGCAGAGGTTGCAGTAAGCCGAGATCACGCCATTGCACTCCAATCCAGCCTGGGTGAAAAGAGCAAAACTTCATCTCAAAGGTATGATTTTGTAAGTGCTGTTTATTGGTTTCCATTTTCTTAATTTTAAAATCTAATTTATTAATCACATTGGATTAAAGTATCACCTGCATTGGAAAGAACTCAAACAATGCCGAGGTGCATATTGATGTTAATAATCTTCTCCACCCTCCCCAGCTCTACCCTTGTAAGGTAACTAGTGTAGCATTTGGTGAGAATCCTTCCAAAACTTTCTCTATGTCCATGAAAAAATTCCGTTTAAACAAATATAGAAACTATTTTACTTGGTTGCAATTGTACTATTAATACTTTTCTGCAACTTGCATTTGTCATTTATCTGCTTAATAAACCATTTAATAATTCCATGCATAATAATCCACTTATCATTGCACTGTGACGTAATCTACTTATCATACTACTGACTCATTGCATATCTATTGTATGAATATATCTTCACTTATTCAGCTGGGCTTTTTCTGATTGTTTTGTTTTGAGATGGAGTCTCACTCTGTGGCCCAGGCTGGAGTGCAGTGGCGTGATCTGGGCTTGGCCAGCCTGAGCTCTTCTTCCTCCTGGGCCAGGTCTTTGTACAATTCCTGTCACCACCTCCAGGGTTCAAGTGGTTCTCTGGCCTCAGCCTCTGCAGTAGCTGGGACTACAGGCGTGCACTAGCATGCTTGGCTAAGTTCTGTATTTTTTATTAGTAGAGACGGGGTTTTACCATGTTGGCCAGGCTGGACAGCTGTTTTCTTGAAGAACACCCTTTCTCCTTCATTACTTCTCAGTATCAAACCCTCTCACTCCCTTGGAGCAAGTTTCTGACCTTTGTGGGTTGTGAAAATTCTCTCAGGCTCTTCCTGGGAGGCAGCAGAGCTCCAAGCCAGCAGCACGGTTTCCTCTCTTCTTCCTACTCACATTCGTGCTGCTAGCATGAGAGAAGCTGGTCCCAAACTGGTGGCCATCATTTATGACAACGTTCTCTGGATACTCTAAAAGCTAACATCATTTGAGAAAGCAGCAGGTTCTTCCCAAACAAAGAGGCACTCACTATAGCACCCCCTGAAGTCCTTTAAAACTCAACACTACAGAGCATTGATAGAGGACCCTTCTCTGGTTGTTGGGAGCTAGCACATGGTCAGCTGCTGGACAAAGAAGGGATGTCTTTCAGCTTCCACTGCCCTGGCTCAGGCCCTCTGACTTCTTGCTGGATAAAGGCTATGGCCTCTGTCTGGTTCCATCTTCAACTCTTTCTCCCTCTTGTCAGCTCTCTTCCTCAGCCACCATAGCGATCTTGTGATTAAAAAAAAATTTTTTTTAGAGATAAGGATCTCACTATGTTGCCCAGTCTAGTCTTTAACTCCTGGGCTTAAGCAATCTGCCTGCCTCGACCTCCCAAACTGTTGGGATTATAGGAGTGAGTCACTGTGTCCAGCCTGTAGTGATGTTAAAATCTCTCATCATGTCCTTCAGCAGTTCAGTAACTTTCTACAGCTTCCAATTATAATACACTGTTTACCAACAAAGTCCTGGAACTCATCTTCCATCATCTTCAAAAAGGGATATCTATCATTTCTTCTGTCCCCAGACTACACCCTCCTTCTGGATTCTATAAAAGCGTCCACACCAGAAACTCAGGAGCCATCTTCTCCTTCACCTATAGTTGGTGAATTCCAGTGTCCTGGCCTTATCTGTCTCAAAAATAATTCTTAAGTTGGTCTACTTCTCCCCACCCCACCTTTGAGAACTCTTTTTTTTTTTTGAGATGGAGTCTCACTTTGTTGCCCAGGCTGGAGTGCAGTGGCCTGATCTCGGCTCACTGCAACCTCCCCTCCCAGGTTCAAGCAATTCCCTGCCTCAGCCTCCCGAGTAACTGGAATTATAGGCACCCACCACCACATCTGTCTAATTTTTGTATTTTTAGTAGAGACGAGGTTTCATCATGTTGGCCCGGCTGATCTTGAACTCCTGACCTCAGGTGATCCATCCGCCTCGGCCTCCCAAAGTGCTGGAATTACCAGCGTGAGCCACTGCACCCAGCCAAGAACTCTCTTTTTCCCTCCTGCCCTCCTTCCATGCTTTTGCATGGGCTATTCTCTCTGTTCCCTTTCCCTTCCTCAACCTTTTCCTATTCCCCCAGAATATGAAGAAGAATCAGAAAAGAAAGTTACTCAGCTGCTCCAAAGAAGCACCGAGTAAGGGATTAGGGATACTAAGAGTTGTTAGAAGTAGAGTTGTTGGAAGTAGCCAGGCACATACAGTTCCTGTGTTCGTTTTTTGTTTTTTTTGAGATAGAGTCTCACTCTACAGTCCAGGCTGGAGTGCAGTGGTGCAATCATGGCTCACTGTAGCTCAACCACCCAGGCTCAGGTGATCCTCCCACTTCAGCCTCCCAGGCAGCTGAAACTCTAGGTGTGCCCCACCATGCCCGGCTAATTTTTCTATTTTTCTGTAGAGACGAGATTTCGCCATGTTGTCCAGGCTGATCTCAAACTCCTAGGCGTAAGTGATCCTCCCACTTCAGCCTCCCAAAGTGCTGGGATTATAGGCGTGAGCCACTGTGCCCAGCCTGTTTGTTGTCCACATGAGACATCATTGTCCACACGAGAAATTTAAAAGCAGTTCATGGCCTGTGGGACTTTGTATGGTTAAATTTTGCAATATCTGACAAGTTTAGGTTATGTTGACATGCTTGTTCTTATGCTGTGTTGAACATTTTGGGGAAGGGAGGAATACCTTTACAGGCTGAAGAATGTTCTTTATCTCAGCCGTCAACTGTCTACTACAGTCACGTGCCACATAACAATGTTTTAGTCAATGAGGAAACACATATACAACAGTGGTCCTGTAAGATTATAATACTGGGGCCGGGTGCCGTGGCTTACGCATGTAATTCCAGCACTTTGGGAGGCCGAGGTGGGTGGATCACCTGAGGTCAGGAGGTCGAGACCAGCCGGGCCAACATGATGAAACCCTGTCTCTACTAAAAATACAAAAATTAGCTGGGCCTGGTGGCAGGCACCTGTAATCCCAGCTATTCAGGAGGCTGAGGCATGAGAACCACTTGAACCTAGGAGGCAGAGGTTACAGTTAGCCAAGTTTGCGCCGCTGCACTCCAACCTGGGTGACAGAGTGAGACTCTGTCTCAAAAAAAAAAAAGTTTATAATACTGTATTTTTACTGTCCCTTTTCTATGTTTAGATACACAAATACCATTGTGCTACCATGGCCTACAGTATTCGGTAGAGCATTATGCTGTCCAGGTTTGTAACAATAGCCTGCACCATACAGCCCGGGTGTGCGGTAGGCTGTGCCATCTAAGTTTGTGTAAGTGCATTTTGTGATGCTCACAGGATGAAATCACCTAACAATGCATTTCTCCGACCTTTAAGCAATGCATGACTGTACTTGGGGAAAACGGTGAAAATGAGCCACCTGGCGACAGCTACTGTAGTTGCAGGGATAGGCTCTGGGGGCAGAAAGTCTCGGGAAGCAGCGCCTTGACAATCTAGTTATGGGGGATCTTAAATGATCGCAGCGGTGGGCCAAAGAACATCCAGAGCCCCCACTTAGCCCCTGACTTCTCCACTGTGGCTAGTGGTTAGATTGGGAGCTTGTTCTACCTCCACTCTCTCAGAGAAATGGCACAGAAATAAAACAGCTTTTGTTGTAAATGCATCCAGAGAAAGATATCAGTAAGAAAACCCCATTATCCTAAAGTCACAAAAGTCTGCTTTTCTCTCTGCTCCTGGAAGGCAAACAGCAGACTATGTAGCTAGTTTTCAAAATTTCTCATGGGCTTTCCATCCCCGGATGAGCCCTCAGGCTAGTCCTGCGGCCTCCCTGAAGTGTGAATCAGGAGCACCCTGTGCTCTCTCTTGGCATGGTGCCAACAGGCCTGTGTGGCTCTCCCCTCAGTAGTCGCCCAAGACAAAGGACAGGCAGCTAGACTAAAGGAGGAAAGCAGCAGGCAGAGCAATGTGGGTGCTAACAAGTGTCCCAGCCCATTACTCCTGTCATTTAAAGCACAAGATCCCCTTCCTTGAGAACACTTCAAGGATTTAGGCTCCGGGCACAGTGGCTCATGCCTGTAATCCCAGCACTTTGGGAGGGCGAGGTGGGCAGATCATGAGGTCAGGAAATCAAGACCATCCCGGCTAACACGGTGAAACCCCATCTCTACTTAAAAAAAAAAAAATACAAAAAATTAGCCAGGTGTGGTGGCACGCGCCTGTAGTCCCAGCTACTCGGGAGGCTGAGGCAGGAGAATCACTTGAACCAGGGAGGTGGAGGTTGCAGTGAACTGAGATGGAGCCACTGCACTCCAGCCTGGGCAACAAGCGAGACTCTGTCTCAAAAAAGGAAAGAAAGAAAGAAAGAAAGAAAGAAAGAAAACTTTCTGGAATTTGATCCTTTTGCCTGTTTTTAGCATCAGTATTCTTTTTTCTGTTTGTTTTGTTTGTTTGTTTGAGATGAAGTCTTGCTCCGTTGCCCAGGCTGGAATGTAGTGGTTCCATCTCAGCTCACTGCAACCTCCACCTCCCAGGTTCAAGTGATCCTCCTGCCTCAGCCTCCCGAGTAGCTGGGATTACAGGCGTGAGCCAGCATGCCCAGCTAATTTTTGTATTTTTAGTAGAGATGGGGTTTTACATGTTGGCCAGGTTGGTCTTGAACTCCTGGCCTCAAGTGATCCACCTGCCTTGGCCTCCCAAAGTGCTGCGATTACAGGTTACCACACCTTGCCAAGATTGTTTTTTTTTTTGACACAGGGTCTTACTCTGTTGCCCAGCCTAGAGTGCAGTGGTGCAATCATAGCTCACAGCAACCTCTGCCTGTTGAGTTCAAGCGATCCTCCCACCTCAGCCTCCAGAGTAGCTGGTACTCCAGGCATGCACCGTAACACCTGGCTAATTTTTGTATCTTTTGTACAAATGGGGTCTTGCCATGTTGCCCAGGCTGGCATCAAACTCCTGAGCTCAAGCAATTCACCTGCCTTGACTTCTCAAAGTGCTGGGATTACAGGTATGAGCCACTGTGTCCAGCTAGCATCAGGATTTTTAAACCATCTTTCTTTCTTCATTTTTGCCCAATTTTTATTGTAGTGGGGGTTATATCTAGGTTCCTCAAATTCAATTCTGCAAATATGGAATCAAGTACCAGCCTTTATGCCGGATGTTGCTGGACTACAAGGTGTCCCCTTACTTTCTGAGACCTTAGAAATGAACAAGGGGGAGCTGACCTTAATCAGAGTTGCTGGCTCCTCTGCAGCCTGAGAGTAAGTATTATCAAACACAACATGTTAAAAGCAGAAGCAAGGGCAGGGGATGCAAAGATGCCAGAAAAACAACAGAACTTAAAGGGGGTAGTGGGATTTGGAGTCAGTAGAAAGGGCTGTGGGTGAGAACACAGAGGTCTCCATTCTAGCTACTGTTAAGGACTTGTTAAGTGTTGCTGGCTTAGCCTCAACTTCCCCAACCCTATGCCTGCTTTCCTGCTGGTGGTCAGCAAAGGCTGGCCCAGTGTTAAAATGAAAGAAAACTGATTACATTGACAGCTTGGTGCAAGGGAGTAGACAAAACACTGACTAGGAATCTAAATACCTAGGTTTTGATCCTGGTTCTGCTCTTGCTGTCTTTGTGACCTTGGGCAAATCACAGCACCTTTCTGGACCTGGGTTTGACTGTAAGTAGAATGGTAATAGTAGTGTCTACCATGGCTAGCTCCTAGAGGGGTCCTGGGGGTCAAAGGATCTTTGGGGGACTGAGTAGGGTGTGCTGGCAGAAGTCAACAAATCTTCACTCCTGGCTGGAGTAAAGAGGAAGGGAGAAAAGAAACAGCAACTAAAGCAGGCTGCCAAGAGATAAAGTTGATGGGGATGAGCTGGCCAGGAACCAAGCAAAAGCTGGGGAATGAAGTCGTTTGAGCAGCACCGCCATGTGTGTCTGGATATATAGTCGGCCACAAAGATCTGGGAAGTATTTTTCCAGCTTACAAATTGCTCATACCTTGTGTGGCAGACATTATTAGTTTGCAAGATGGAGATACTATGAATTTTGACCTTTCTAGGTTGTGTCTACCTAGTTCATGCCTTGTCAGCCCAGTATGCCACATGCCTCCATGTGGCACATGTCAGATACATCTTGATATCAATACAACTAGCATCACCACAACCCTTTTCTCTGAGACCTCTCCCTTTAGGAGAGGGTCCTCTCTATATTCTCAGTCCTTGGCACAGGGTAGGCACTGAGCAAATGTCTGTCAATTATAGATCTTGTGAATTTTGAAAGAGCCTGCCATGTCTTTGGGAAATGAAAAGATACCTGTCTGAAATGGGTTAGGAATAAGTTTTCTTGAGGATAGGTTTATAAGTCTTCCTAGATCTATGATCCCATTTTATAAATCTGAAAATCTACCATTTTGGGACTAACTCCTCCAAATAAGAGTCAACTATGCTTAATTTAAAAAAAGTTTTATTAAATCATTTAGACTTGAAAGAAGTCACAATAGTTAACACACTTAAGTGTGTTCTGTACACCACCAACCCAAATGGATTGATTTCAGAATTTTTATAAATAAAACATAAACATATTTACAGTGAAAAATAAAAACATGTTAGCAAGTTAGATGATTAAACTGTTATCTATAATCAGTTTGGGGGAAGTACCTAGGATTACATAGAAGACACTTAAGATTTCATTAGGCTTAAAAAGTCCATAGTTGAAGAAGTTAGTTGTAATATATATGATCCATTTCTTACTACGGCTTTTTTCCTCCCAAAACTAGACCTTTCGACCAATTTACATAAAAAAGCTTCATTTTCCCTTCATTGGAGGTAAAAGTACAAAAAGCTCTAAACCCACCCTAGAACCATCTGAGGAATAAAGCTATTTAATGCTTCAAATAGGACTATAAAACTACGGACATCAACCGTTATACAATTTGTGCTACTTGTCCTCCAAAATAGTGCAGATTCCTAATTTACCCACCAGGGACAAAAATGGAGTCAGCTTTTTCTGGAAATCAGTTTCAAAAATCATCATATCTCTAGAAAGCATATTTCTAGAACAATACAGTTACCACATGGGGGACTTTCCTTCTTCTGTACTATAAAAATATTTCCATTTTAGTTCTCACTATATATAGTTTAGGGATTGCTGCTACCTCCCTAGGCAAACGGTGAGGGCTATAAAGCTTGGCCAGCAGCCAGTTTCAAGAGACTAACAAACAACAAAGATAGCCCTTTCTTTAAGTACAGCAAAATTCAAGAGTTGGCTCAAATTAGGTTATGCCCCCAAATCCAGCTTAAATTTGACATTAAAAAAGTAGTCCACAAGAAAATTGAGCGAAGAACAAAATTTTCAAGTCCGCAATTTTGGACAGGCATATTCTAAGAAGTAGGCTATTATCTGTGTCACCTATTAGGGTTGCTAGCACAACTTAAGGCTAATTGTTTGGCAAAGGGCTATGGGAGTTGCTGGACTGTCTTGAATGTTTTGTTCCCGATGAACTCATGGAACGAGACCTCTGTCTGAGCACTGTTTTTCCTGGAAAGTCCAAATCCTCAAATACAGCATTTTCAATGATGTTTGTAGCTTCAGGTCGTTCCATGGGGGATGGAGAGAGCATGTCTTGAACCATCACATACTGAAATATAAAAATTATTTTGTGATTAAAGGGCCAGGTTTGATCATTGTACAGTTTTTAAAATCAGTGCTGGCAAATTTTTCTGTATATATTTTAAGTTTTTGAACCACATTTGAGTTTTCAAGTCCGATAAAACTACTCAGCTCTGCCACTGATGCACAAAAGCAGCCAGAAACAATCTGTAAACTAATGGGCATGGCTATGTTGCAATAAAACTTTATTATAAAAATAGGTGGCAGGCTGGATTTGACCTGTGGGCCCTAGTTTGCCAACCCCCATTTCAAAAAATCATTGACAATTCTTTGGTAATTTGATTTTCTAACGTATTATACAGGATTATTTAATCACATCATTGAAACATAGATATAATATGATTTTAAAAAGTCATCTTACAATTGCATGTAAGTCTACAATTATCTCTATAAAAATTTTAATTAGAAAAAATTATAGCAGAGAGCAGCAATCAACACCTTTTCTTTTAAAAGATTTTTAAAAATCTCTTTGAACATAACATATACTCTTATGAGCCACCCTGGGAATAGATTCATCAAGTTTGCAAAATACATGACAATTTTTAGTAAAACATATTTGAGTATATGTAGGTATTTATTGTTATAAGTCCATTTTTTAATGCAACCCTTCATTATACTTATAATACTGAAAGATAAATTTTGATTTTTTTCTAATTTGAAAATGAACACATACTAACTCACTTCAACTTAATTATTTAAGGAAATTCAAGATTTATCAGTATATAAACTTCACAGGTGTTACAGTATGGAACACTGGACATTAGGCTGAAGGAGCCAGGCCCCAGCTCCAGTCTTTGGTTTTAATAAATTTTGTACTCTTAGGAGTAGGTCCCTTTCCTCTCTAGACCTTAGGCTTCCTCATCTGTAAAACAGGGAAACTGAGTTGGTTGCTAAAGACCCCCTTAAGTTCTAAAGATGATTCTAAACAAAATAAAAGATGAGAATTACACATACCTCACAAGGATATTTCTGAGTAAACAATGGTGGAAATTTGAGATTTCTTACATCAGTTAAGGTCTAAAAAGAAAACAAAGTGTCACTTATTAAGTTTATTTTGACATACAGATCTGTTTAAACATAGAAATATGTTTTGATACTCTAACAAAATGACTAAGAGTTTGTATATTTATCAGACAGAAAACTTATCAATTGTTTTTTCTGATTTAATAACTATATATAAGTGCTTCCTGAGCACAGATGTATACTCCATCAAATATCCTCAAAATACAGGAGAAATATATATGTATATAAAGTTGGTCTTCCACATCCACAGATTCCACATCCAAGGATTCAACCAACCACAGAATGAAAATATTTAAAAAATTTAAAAATAGGCCGGGCACAGTGGCTCATGCCTGTAATCCCAGCATTTTGTGAGGCTGAGGTGGGTGGTCACAAGGTCAGGAGTTCGAGACCAGCCTGACCAACATGGTGAAACCTTGTCTCTACTAAAAATACAAAAATTAGCCAGGCGTGGTGGCACACACCTGTAATCCTAGCTACTCAGGAGGCTGAGGCAGGAGAATTGCCTGAACCTGGAGGTTGCAGTGAGCCACAATTGTGCCACTGCACTCCAGCCTGGGTAACAGAGTGAGACTTCATCTCAAAAAAACCAAAAAATTTAAAAATAGATGGTTGCATCTGTACTGAACACATACAGATTTTTTTCCTTGTCATTATTCCCTCAACAATAGAGTATAATACTTATTTACATAGAATTTACATTATGTTAGGTACTGTAAGTTATCTACAGATGATTTAAAATATACAGGAAGGTATGTACATTCTATGCAATTATTACACCATTGTATATAAGGGACTTGAGCATTTGCAGATTTGGTATCCATGGGGAGTCCTTGGTATCCACCCCTGTGGATAGCAAGATGACTGTATACGTGTGTTTGTATTTATAAATTTACATATATGTGCATATATGTGTTTGGGGAGGGAGAGAGAGAAAGAAGGGAGGGAAGGAGGGATGGAGGGATGGAGGGAGAGAAAGGGGGGAGAGAGAGAGAGAGCGCCATATTAAAGCACAAAGAAAATATTGGAAATCTTCGTCTCTATGGAGTTGCCTATTCTGAGTATTTCATAAAAACTGAATCATACAAAAGTGTACTTTTCTGTCTGGCTTTTTTTACTCAGCATGTTTTCAAGATTCATCTATGTTGTGGCACATATTACTATTTCCTTCCTTGTAATGGTTGACTACTTTCCATTGTATAAAATACCACAGTTTGTTTTTCCATTCATCAGTTGATGAGAATTTGGGTGGTTTCTACTTTTGGATATTAGAAATAACGCTCATATGAACAGTTGTGTACAAGTTTGTGTCTATGTTTTCATTTCCCTTAAGTATATACCCAGGAGTAGAATTACTGGATCTTATGATAATTCTATCTTTAACTTTTTCAGGAACTGCCAGACTGTTTTCCAAAGCAGCTGCACCATTTTACATTCTACCAGCAAAGTATGAGGGTTCCAATTTCTCCACATCCTAGCCAACACTTGCTATTTTCCTTTTTGATTACGGATATCCTAGATTGTGCTGAAGTGGTATCTCACTGTGGTTTTGATTTGCATTTCCCTAGTGCCTAATCATGTTGAGCATCTTTTCACATGCATATTGGCTATCCGTTTATCTTCTTTAGAGAAAGGCCTATTGCTTGTCCCTTTTTAAACTGAGTTTTTTTTTGTTGAGTTGAAATAGTTCTTTACATATTCTGAATTCTAGATACTTTTTGGATATAGGATTTACAAATATTTTCTCCCATTCTGTGAGCTGCCTTTTCACTTTCTATTTAATTAATTTATTTAGAGATAGGGTCTCATTATACTGCCCAGGCTATTAGAAGGCATCATCATAGCTTACTGTAGCGGTAAACTCCTGGGCTCCAGAAATTCCTCTTTCCTCAAGCTTCCTGCATAGCTGGGACTACAGCCACATGCTACTGCGCCTACCTTGTCTTTTCACTTGCATGATAGTGTTCTCTGAGGTATTTATAACTATATAAATTTTGATGCCATCTGATTCTTAATCCTTTACTTAGGTTAGACCTGTTTTATTTTCCTTTCTGGAAGCTTTTAGGACCTTTATTTCTGGTGTTCTGAAATTTAGTTATTTTAATTGTTTTTTTTCTTTTCATTTATTGTACAGAACATTTGGCAGTCCTTTCGGTTAGAAGAAATGAGGCATTTTGCTCTATGTGAGAACTATACCCTCTTCTACCATGGCTGGAGATTAGTAAGATCTAAAACTGATAAAATGAGAAATGGTGACAAGAGTCTAAACTCTGAAAATATGGAGGAAAGTACCAGGGACAACAACTAGAAGAGGTGAGGGTAGCTACTTATGAAGGATAGGGAAGAATGTGACGGAGGCCAACTTTATTTTCAGAGACAGTCTTGCTGAGTCACCCAGGCTAGAGGGCAGTGGCACAATCATAGCTTACTGTAACCACCTCGAACTCCTAGGCTCAAGTCATCTTCTTGCCTTAGCCTCCCAAGGCATGTGCTATCATGCCCTGCTAATTTTTTTATTTTTTGTAGAGATGGGGTCTTACTATGTTGCCCAGACCTGTCTTGAACTCCTGGCCTCAAGTGATCTTCTGCTTGAGCCTCCCAAAATGTTGGGATTAGAGGTGTGAGCCACCATGCCTGTCCCAGAGGGCTACTTTAAAACAACTTGCAGTCATGCCTATAATGCCAGCACATTGGGAGGCCAAGGCAGGAGGATTGCTTGAGTCTAGGGGTTTGAGACCAGCCTGGGCAACATAGGCAGAGCTCATCTTGACAAAAAGAATAAAATAAAATTAGCCAGGTATGGTGGCGCATGCCTGTGGTCCAAGCTACTTGGGAGACTGAGATGGGAGGATCGCTTGAGTCCAGGAGGTTGAGGCTGCAGTGAGCTGTGATTGCACCACTGAACTCTAGCCTGAGCAACAGAGCAAGACCTTGTTTCAGTGGTGGGGGGTGGGGGGCGGGAAAGACTTTCAGTACTATCTGCTTTAAAGGCTGTGGTCATGGTTTATTTTGAGAGAAAAAAAAAACACCCTAATTGTACATAATCTGCCACCTTTAAATATATGAGTGTGTAAATATCGTATATTATACATATATAATTATAATATACGTTACTGTAGCCTCCATTACCTTGTGGTTCCCCTAGAATTTTTACTTATTACAAACTTACTGAATGTAAAATATTGTTAAATAATGATGAATTTAAGCAAAAACTAAGAACAATCCAACCAAACAAGTTTTTGAAGACTGAGCTTTAAATGGAAGCAAATAGTCTAGAACATCTCCCTGTGTTACTCACATCACCTCTTTCACTTTTAGTTAACCAGCCTCCTGGTATTAAGAACAACTAAGTCTTTAAAAAATTCTTTTGTAAATGTTAGATCATTTTGTTTCAACCTTTTTTTTTGAGCAGGGAGGGTACTTACCCTGACTCTCTCCATCTGAGTGCTGAATGGGTACAGCAATTCAAATAGAATCAGGCCTAAAGAAAAGATGTCCACTTTATGAGAATAGCTGTTTCCATGAATCTGAAATCCCATATAAAGAAAATTAAAAAATTAACAGACACAGTACAGTTGATATTACAGCATTATTGAATCCCGAAGTTTACTTAGTCACTTCTTGCTTTAAATGCAAAGTATATGTGTAAAAATGTTAGCAAAGAGTTAATCTCCCAAGTCTCTTTTCTTCGCTACTACACCAAGAGTAATTAAACTACTCAGCATTACAGAAGGAAAGCCCAGGTATAGCTCTGAGATATGCATCAGTAAAATAGGCCCCTCAGAAACCTGGAGACTTGCCATGCTAAAAAGTTTGTGGGAGCCAGCAAAATCTGCTTGACTAACCCTGAGGTGAGGTTTTTCAAAGGGAAGGCTATCTAAAGCAAATCTCTCATTTCTAATCATCTTAGTCCTCACCCATTTTTATGAGAAAATCTTCATTACTCCCAACCACTAATCAACTGTAGTTAGCCTTCATTATGGCTCTTAATTATGGATACTTTGCATTCTTGGTTGCATTTTTCATGTGTATATTTCTTATTCTTCACAACTAGATTATCAAGTCCTGGAGGGAAAGAAATGCTTCTTTTGTGTTGCTACCATCCAGCACCGGGCTAAGTACAGAGAAGGCCCTCAATAAATACTTATTTGTTAAAATGAACAAATAAATTACAACAGAACTACTTGAGTAAAGAAAGCATTATTTAAATTAAAATTGACCTTTTGGTGACTCAGAAATATCCTTTATTTGTGAAAATTTCTTTAGGGATATAATTTGACATTTGGGAAATAGCCAAAGAAGGGCACTTTGGAAATGCTCCATACCAGTACTTCTTAACTGGGGAGTAGAGGTGGTCACAGGGCAGTTGTCAGCATTTATGATACCTTCACAACCTCTCCTCTAAACTGTACTTGGCATCTGTCCCCCTGGCTTTCTGCACAGCATGCCTGCCTGCCTCTATGCTTATAGAAGAGAAGATGGAAAGTTTCAGTGACCACATCAGCTGCATCATCCTCTTCCCTTCTAAGTGACTGTGGCAATCTGAACCCCGCCTCACCTCTCATCCCTGGGGTTTGGGAAGTGTTAAAAAAAAATGTGCAAAAACAATACTTATAGGAGAACTGAAAAGGACACCCTCACACCCTATTTGGAGAATATAAATAAACACAAATTTATGAGAAGCAACTTGGTAATAAATGTTTACTCCTGCTTAATGATCCCATCTAATTTTACCCACCCTAGGGCAGATGAAAATGTGTGCAGAGATTTGGGTATGGGGATAGTTACCCAAGTGATATTCCTGATAGAAAAATTTACAAGTAATTAAAATGTCCCAAATGAATGTTGAATACCATGCAGCTGCAAATATTTTCTAATCTTTAATAATATGGGAAACGCTTATATTTTAATATTGTATCTAAAATGTTACAAAGTAGAATTCCAATTTTATTTTCTAAAGTAAGGTATAAATATATATACACACACAGAAGGAAATAACTGCTGTTAATATTTTAGAGAAATTTTTTGGTAAGTAACTTTTACTTTTTTGTTACATGTTCCTATACTTTCCACATTCCCTACATAGAGGACAGACTGATGCATTACTAAATTTATTTATTATTTCTAACATTATTAAATATATTTTAAAAATAAATATAGCCTCATGAACACATAAAAAGTTATATTTACAAAATATCTAAAAAATAAGGAATTAGAAGGTTTATATCCTTTCTGAGTTTGAACTGATTGTTTAATCGCTGTGCAAATCTAGAACTTAACCTGTGTTTCTTTGTAATTACAACCAAGAACAAAGTAACCATGGGTCCTGCGCATTTATTCCAAAGATGAGAAAATTAAGAGTTCTGATAATAATTTTAAAACAATGTTATACTATAGCTTCTAAGGCTTGCTTAAGATTGTACAATTCATACAGCTAAACTATGTTGAGCAACTTTTTAAGGAGCAGTTTATAAAGTGACAGTTTCTACTTTTAAAGAGAATTAAGAAGAGAATTAAGACTGTCCATTTTTAACTACCAAATTTTAACTATTATAATTGCCATATTTCTACAGCTATCCTAACTTTCTAGTATTTTCAACAATACCAAATATAGCATCAGTTGTCATCAACCTCTTCCTTTCTCAAATGGCAACCCATTTCCAAGACACACACACACAGCAGCCACAAGCCACACTACAGTCAGCACAGAAGTGTGTATGGGGTGGCCAGTATTACCTGGTGTTTATCTTTTCACTGACATTCACTTTCACTCATCCACCAAATATTTATGAAACTATGCCATATTTAGGCATTGTTTCAGGTGTTAGAGTAGAAAGAGAGACAAGCTAAGTCCCATTCTGATAGTTTACAGGGGAAGAAAAAAATAATCTCAGAGTTAAAAATGCTGTAAAAAGAAACCAGTGTTAACGGCATGGACCCTGGCAGGGAGTAAAGGGAGAGGCATCCATTTTAAATAGAGGTAGGTGGGAGGGGCTTCCCAAGTTGTGAGCCTTCATTAATAAGCATCCAGACAGAATTCCTTTTACTTGTTTTCGCAATATTTAAAACGTAAAAGTATTATTTCCAGCTTCTTAAATAATAATAAGTTTTTAAAAACATGATTAAAAACTTTTTTTTTTTTTTGAGGTGGAATTTCACTCTCGTCGCCCAGGCTGGAGTGCAATAGCACGATCTTGGCTCATTGCAACTTCTGCCTCCCAGATTCAAGCAATTCTCCTGCCTCAGCCTCCGAGTAGCTGGGATTACAGGTGCCTGCCACCACGCCCAGCTAATTTTTGTATTTTCAGTAGAGATAGGGTTTCACCATGTTGGCCAGCCTGGTGTCTAACTTCTGACCTCAGGTGATCCGGCCTCTTTGGCCTCCCAAAGTGCTGGTATTACAGGTATGAGCCACCTCGTCCGGCCAAAAATACTTTTTTTTTTAAAGGGGTCTTGCTCTGTCACCCAGGCTGGAGCATGGTAGCATGATCTTGGCTCACTGCAACCTCCACCTCCCAGGCTCAAATGATCCTTTCTACTTCAGTCTCTCAAGTAGCTGGGACCACAGGCATGCACTATCGCGCCCAGCTCATTTTTGCATTTTTTGTAGAGACATAGAGTTTCACCATGTTGCCCAGGCTGGTATCAAACTCTGAAGCTCAAGCAATCCACCTGTCCCAAAGTACTGGGATTACAGGCATGAGCCACAAGGCCCAAGCAAAAGTGTGTTTAATATCAATTCTGATACATGACTGTGTAGAAAAATTGGAACATATAGGAAAGTCCAAAATAGATTAAAATTCATTCAAAGTCCCCCTACTCAAAAGCAATGCCTGTTGATATTTTATGGCTCTTCTAGTCTTTTTTCCCTATAGATAGAAATATGTATTTATAGTATTTTGATATATAGTTTTAATTTTTCCTTTCAGCAGGCCTTGGCCATATCATTTGAGCAGGATGATTCAATTACCAGGGCCAATAGATTTATTAATTTTTCTATGTAAGCCAGTTTGGATACTTTTGGTTGCAACCAATTGACTATATATGAAATTCTCTAATAAACAAAAATCTCTTCTGTATCCTTTCTAATTTCTAAATTTATTTGTGATTTCTCCCCCTTAAGTAGGTATCTATGCTAGAGAGGATTATTTTTATTTTAAACTATTAGAAACAACCATGGTGATGCTATTTTACTGTTTCACCAGTATCAATTTTTATGTTTGTTTTCCATCTTCTTGGTTCCTCCCTGCCTTCTACTGAGCAGAATTCTAATCACTTATACAGCAATGTGCTTATGTAATGAAGTCCTGTAAAATAAATTTATCTCCAAATGGAACTCTGAAAACTTCCTATAGATGTCACTATTTTTCATTTCTTTCATTTTTAAAAACAGTTTTTTACATTTTCTTCTAAAGATTGGGTTTCACTATTTTGCCCAGGCTGGCCTGGAACTTCTGGGGTTCAAGTGATCCTCTCAAGTCATGATCCTGAGTAGCTGAGACTGTAGGCTCAAACCATGGTGCCCAGCTTCTTTCATCATTTCCTTTTTTTTTTCTTTTATAAATTTTTTTTTAATATGGAACGCCTCACGAATTTGTGTGTCATCCTTGCGCAGGGGCCATGCTAATCTTCTCTGTATCATTCCAATTTTAGTATATGTGCTGCTGAAGCCAGCACTCATCATTTTCTTAATACTTTGTATGAGTATTTTTACTTCATTATTGACCTGATAGTTATTATTTTTTAATAATTATTTTAATGTTTTTTTAAATTCTGGGGTACATGTGCAGGTTTGTTACATAGGTAACATTAGCTGTTACATAGGTAACATAACCTATTAATTATGGTGGTTGACCCTTATGTCAAATTACTTATGGTGCCATGGTGGTTTGACTCTTATGTGGCAATTACATTCTTCACTGCCACATGCTCATGGGCAAAACCAAAAAACATTTCACTTAAAATATCCTTAGCAATAAAAATTATTATTCTATTAAATCCCAACCTTTAAATACACACCTTTTTAATGATCTGACAAAATGGGAAAATATTCATAAAAACATTCACCGCACCTGGCCGACAGATAGTTTCTTAAAGATGAACAATGAGACAGGGCATGGTGGCTCACGCCTGTCATCCCAGCACTTTGGGAGGCTGAGGTTCGAGGATTGCTTCTGGCCAGGAGTTTAAACCAAACTGGGTAACACAGCAGGACCCCATCTCAAAAAAATAAATTAATAAATTTTTTTTAAAGAGAAAAAAAAGATGAACAATGTGAGAATGGCACTTCAAGGAAAACTAACAGTATTTGTTGTCAGTGATAAAAGTTGAGCTTTTAATTGAAAATTAAAATTTTGGAAGATTTGAATCTACCAGTTGGAATTTGATAGCCTCCTAAAATGTAAAGCCTTTTCTGGTGAGATTTGTGGTCATATTAATCAAAGTGACTTTTTATATTATATAATGAACTGTGACAACTTTTGGAATAGTTGCCAAACTTAGGGAACCAATAGTTTCCAAATGACTAACGCACAATATAAAATCAAGCACGGGTAAAAAGATCCATTCAAAGTACAAAATGGACCAAAGGATGTTAACAGTACCAGAGTAAAAAACATTCATGAATGGTTTTAGATTTCACAGTGTAAATGACTTTTAAGAAACTATCACTAAGTTTTGATATATTATCAAAGAAAAATATCTGTAATTATTTGAAATGTAATACTGTTCTTTTTCCAACTATATATCTGTGTGAGGCCAGATTTTCTCCATGTACTTCAGCCAAAATAACATATTGCAATGAATTGAACACAAAAGCAGATAGGAGAATGTAGCACTTTTATAAGTCAGCTACTAAAGAGATTGGCAAAAATGTGAACAAATGTCACTCTAATTTTTTTTTTTTGCAGGGGAATTGGTGCCTATAATTTTTGTTTGTTTGTTCAGAAAATACTTTTCATAAAATAAGATGTAATAGGTTTAATTCTGTTATTTTAATTTTAATAAAGCTTTACAAATTTCTCCTTTAATAATATAATAAATATTGATAGACAAAATTTTGTTAAGAAAATCTTTTGGGTTCTCAATTATTTCTACCAATATAAATAGGTACTGAGCACAAACATCTGAGATCTGCTGCTCTAAGCATAAGGAAGCTTGTGAAGATCATTTGCCTGGTGGTGGCTGAGCATGCTCACCTGAAGCTTTCAGGATGTCCTGCTCCACCACTCTTCCAGTCCCTGCCCTGATTATAGTGCTTTTCCTGTGAAGGCCAAGCAGCCCACAAGGCAACACAGGCCAGCCTGTGTGCCTCTATTTCCTACTATGGTACATGCTGGAGGCTGCCTATGAATGACCACAGAGGGCAGCTCAATATAGTGCCTCTGGGTCTAGCTGGCTCTGAAAACAGTTCTGGCATAATATACCCAAGGCAAACCAGAATTAAGTTTGGGAGGGTGGTATTCAGTCTCTTTCCAAATTCCTGGTTGCTGTCAGGTGCTGGTTCAGGGGATGAGTGCGTTTTATGTGTAGTATTTTTCTTAATCCATCCCCAATTCAGGTTGTAGAAACTATAGTTTAGCTGTGTCACTATTCCACTACTGGAAAACTACTGCTAGTTTTCATAATTTTCAGACTTACTGAGTTTTAGATTACTGGTACATCTGCTATCGTGCTAATAAGTGAAAGTCTAAAACACTCACCTGCTCTGGGCTCATATACAATTTGGTCCCTACTTGTCCTGTGTGTCTGGCATAAGCTGGCATTGGGGTCAGAACTGTCTGCTCTTCCTCATCCTGGTCCATTGCAGTCACTAATCCAAAGTCTCCAACCTTGACCACATCATCCATTGTAAAGAATATGTTGGATGGCTGGAAAGAATACAACAGACAAAAGTACAGTGGATGTGCATGGAGGAGAAAAAGAGAATTATTTAAATGACTACAAAGAAAAAAATGCAATAAACTAGGTATTTTCAAGCACATTTCTCTTTAAAATGGGCTAATATGAAAATAGTGACAATTTTTCTGTGCCAGACAAGTACTGGTGGCAAAGAAAAGGGAAGGGTAGCAAAGATAACTAGTATTTATTGAACATCTACTTAAACCCTTTGAGATGCACATTCCCTAGGGATCAGGGTACTTAATCCTCAATCTTATTATTCTATATATTCTTCCCAGGCAAGCATCTCTACACTTAGGACTTAAAGCCTTAATAATTATAATGATAACTAATAATAACAAGTTTATAAACAGAACTTGCAACATGCTAGGCACTGTTCAAAGCAGTTTACTACTACTAACTCATGTACTACAATCCCATTAGATAGATGAGTACTAACTCCATTTTACAGACATAGAAAGTGAGGCCCAGAAGTTAAACAAATTGCCTAAGGTTACCCAGCTAGCAAGTGTGGAGCAGGGAATCAAACTTGAGCAGTCTGGCTGTATGAGAAAAGGACCTTGTTATTCATTGCCATGTGCCCAGCTTTCAGATTTTGGTAGTTCTTGCTCTATGGTAGCTAATTACTATTTGGTGAATGAATGAAACAGACTGATCTTTTGGTTTGTGTCTGGGAGGAGGAAACAGATTATCAGAAGGGATAACAGCTCTTAACTACTACTCTATGCTGCCTCTTGTAAAATCTATATGCTCCTAAGACTACATCTACTCCCAGATCTCTGCCCTGAGTTCTAAACTCATATGAAACTGTTTATTGAATACATCTAACTAGATGTCTCATGGGTTCCTCAAACCCAAATTGCCCTAGAAATACATCATCTTTCCCTCAGAGTCTACTCTGCCCTGCAGGTAATATGACCACCATTCATAGCCCTTGAAATGAGGAAAAAGAAAGCCATTCAGTTCATGAAATTGAATTTCATCATGTTTCAAATACTGCCAGAAAATAACATTTCATTCCCAAACTCTAAAATACCATTATACGATTTTGACTTGGAAGCATGAAGTTATTGTGTATAAGATCTATGGTAATAATCTAGAGCTCTCCAATAAATAACTTTGTACCAGAGGCAATAATAGACTATCCTGCATTAAATGTCATCTTTCTACCCGACTCCTATCTTCTGATGGCAGTTGTTATTTACTGAACCCTTTAATAGACAAGCTTTTTGGCTCTCTAGTATCTATCTCTCTGTGCTTCCACCAGAAGTATCTTGACTTTATTTTGGGAACTTCCTTCTTACTGACTGTGCAGCAAAACCCCATGGATAGTGTGAAAGGCATCCATGCTCTACAGTTGCTTATGCCAATCCACAGAATCCCATTGCCTGGCCAGATACTGGGCTTGTTGAGGGATGAGTAGGTGTCCTTGGTTTAAGTAGAATAAAACTTCTGATAAATAGTGGGAGAAAACAATACTTTTCTCTCTACCCTCTAACCCACCACCTCCAAAAGACTTAAACAGAAACAAGAAATGGGGAGGAGAGAAACCAAGTTCTGGCTAAATCACTTCATCTCAGCTAAAGCTTTTCCTGAATACTCAACAGTTTAGTCATATGGGCCAACAGATTTCCTTTTCTGGTTAAGTCAGTATAAATGCTTTTCAGTGCAAACAAAATAAAATTCAAAATAAATGGTATGACTATATAATCTAGAACATTTAGGCATTATACTATAACAGGTGAAAAAAGCAGATATGGTTCATACCCCATGAAAACCAGAGAATAAATAATCCAGGTGTGATGAGAATAATGAAGGACCAGGTTTCTGTCAGAACACTGTATATCAGAGGAACTGAGAAAAGCTCAGAGTGAAGAAAACAGAAGACTAGAAGTCAGTCTGAAGAGGGAGGAGTCCAAGTCCTGATGACAAAAATGTGACCAAAATATAACAAGGGAAGAAGGTCTAGAAGGTTTAACACTGAGTTCAAAGATTTAGGTCAGAACATAACAAAATGTACAGCTTTTTCAACAAGGAATAAAAATCTTGGCTGTTTTTTTTTGTTTGGGGGCACACTAGAAATCTTTAAAAGGAATTGTCTCTTATTTAGAAAGGAATAAAACCTTTCTGATTTCTAGAAAAACTAACAGGGATATTAACTTTGTAATTAAATTTTTCGGGTGCATAGACAAACATAGAAAAATCTTTAGACAATATTGTAGCATTAAATGGATATTTACCAATATCTCATTTACATTATAAAATTGGCAGAGGAATATTAATTATCAGTGAAAACATAATTCATTGTCTTTCAAGTTGGCATTTGTGTGTACAGCAAGTGTGAATGAAGTACAAGAAGAATGTGTGTATCAGCTAGTTGTTTTCCACCTAGTGATAAGCATTTACCATATTCAAACCTAAATGCTAGTTTCTCTCAAATTAGGGGCGTGTGGTCTCCTGTAAACTGTCTTCTCTAATCCAGTGAAAGAATTCATCTCTGAACTTTTCATTCAGTGGAGAACAGTTCTTGGCAATCAGTTTGGGCCTACGTCAAAATCACTGAAGCATAATGATTATATATAACTAAGTAACAACTATATTGAAAAAATAAGAATTATTTCTAATTCCTATTCTTGTTATCCTAAAGCACTTAAAATATACTCAAGAATTTGAAAACCTATCACCGATTTTAGAAGAAAACTTGTGTCCAAATAGTTACTTTTGTGCCTGAAACAAGTCTGTGGTTACATAAAACTGAAAAGATTTAAAATGGATCCACATCTATCAAGACTTTAAGCTACTGTCATCAGAAAAGTATTTATACATTCACTAACACATCGACTGGTGACTGCTAAGAGTATATGGAATGTAGCAGAAATTACTTAAATACAATTTCCATGTACTTATTTTTAGAAATACTACTAAGGAAATGTCATGTTTTAGTAAGAATCTTAAGTAATTTTGCATATTACTACAATATTCACTAGAATCCAAGGTTTTAGAGCTATAAATAATCATCTGGTTAACTATTTGCTACCTTTCCCCATTCAGCTTCTCACCCCTTCCCCCAAAGTCTAACCAGTTCAAAAATAGAAGCAACAGTGTGAAGATCTGCCCCAATTCAAGCTGGCTAATGAAGGACCCCAGGTCTCTCCTTCCATTTGCATCACTTTCACCATTCTGCTTCAGAGCCCTGGAGGTATTGGTGTCAGGGTGACTCAAAACCATAGAAAAAAAAAAACAGAGTATATCTGCTCATGGCAGATTTTACCTAAATATTTTTTCTTTTTTTTTCCCTCACCTGGACTACTGGAAATACCTTTTACAGTAAAATGAAAGCAAACACATTACCAAAGAGAATGAATGAACGCATGGTTTGCCTAAAGTTTTCAGACATAAGACTTATTCTTGCAGCAGGACTCTTCAAGGCTACTTTCTCAGACCTCTGCTCTTAGATGCTTTTACTCTCCCCTACTCTTAAGGGTCCTTCAGAGTACTGTAAGTACTGCTCTGAATCACAAAACGTCAGATTGAAACCCAAGGGTGATGCTCCACAAATACAGACCTTGAGGTCCCTATGCATCAGTCCTTTACTGTGAAGAAACTCCACCGCCTCTGCAATCTGCAGGAAGATGTGCAGACACATGCCCCTCTCTCTCTCCTCTATGGTACATCGTCTATTCATCCAGTCTTTGAGGTTTTCTTTTCTGCACAGCTGCATCTGAATGTAAAGATACACCTTTGGTGAACTGGGCTGGAGTTTTTCTGTGGTGTTTTTAGTGAGATCTAAACTTAAAGTGGTTGGTCTTGGAGGAGAAATAGACAACGTAGCTTCAGAAGAGGATCTGCTACTGGTGGGCTTGAAAGCAGTGAGTTTATTAGCACAATGGTTGCCAATATGCAATCGATTAGTTTTGGGCTCTTCTTTACTGGAAGCATTATCACAGCCAGAGTCTTCAAATACTATCGAAGAGGAGGTTCTCTCCCTTGACCTTACATAAGGAGAAGCTTCAGAAGGACAAAGTTCAAAGGAGTGCCCCTCATCATTGCCATCCATAGTACCATCTTCCACATCACAGTCTGTAAGGCAACTGTCCTGGAGG
Organism: Aotus nancymaae; assembly: GCF_030222135.1. Lineage (NCBI taxonomy): Eukaryota > Metazoa > Chordata > Mammalia > Primates > Aotidae > Aotus > Aotus nancymaae. Next base: position 13,740,567 of record NW_026988429.1, read on the forward strand.
TTGTACGCTGCATCCACTGACACACTGATGTCTCCATGGTCCATTCCTGAGAATTCCAGTGGTGAGAACTCATTTTCAGAAGAACTTGTCTGGCCACAGGAAATCCCTACTGAAAAAGACGTGCTTCTTTGTGGTGAAGGAGCTATGATTTCAATATGTTCTTTTGTAGAGAAAGGATCCATTCTGCGTATTTTAACTGATGGTGCATCTATTGGACTAGGGGAGCTGAGCGGCCAGTCTGTACTAAAAGTGGGAGAAATACAAAGGAATAAGAGTGAATATATATTGATTAAAGTACCTGATCTGCACCCTCTGTTTAAAGAGCTTCCACTATAATAAAGCCACTTACCAAATGACAAACAACAAAACAACATACAAACTAAATAAAAACATACAATGTGCGACAGAGAACATCACATTCCATTCATTCCTTCTAAAAAAAACTTAATTTTAAAGCTTAATTTTATACATGAAACAATTACCTGGGACTGTCTGGGGCTGTCACAGCAGCCAAAGCCTTTTATGTAAAGCAAGGACAGGATTCCTCAATGGCTGTGATTCTGAAGCCCTAATCCAAATTAGGGCAGCACCTCACAAGGCCTTGAGACAAGCAGCCATTTCATTTGGACCTTCCATGGCTTAGTTATTGGTTGAGTCTATAATAAGCACCACTTTAATAAGGTACCTCACATGGATCTAATGTTGCTTAGTTATCTGTAGGTAGTTTTACTCCAGTTGTTTGGTGGCAGTCTACCTATACGTGCTTCCTCCTTATTCTCCTTTAATAGTCTTTTTTTCTTTCTTTTTTTTTTTTTTTGAGACGGAGTTTCGCTCGTTACCCAGGCTGGAGTGCAATGGCGCAACCTCGGCTCACTGCAACCTCCGCCTCCTGGGTTCAGGCAATTCTCCTGCCTCAGCCTCCTGAGTAGCTGGGATTACAGGCACGCGCCACCATGCTCAGCTAATTTTTTGTATTTTTAGTAGAGACGGGGTTTCACCATGTTGACCAGGATGGTCTCGATCTCTTGACCTTGTGATCCACCCGCCTCGGCCTCCCAAAGTGCTGGGATTACAGGCTTGAGCCACTCTTTTTTTGTGTGTGTGCACAGATGATCAAAAGGAAGTCGTGATCAAATTTGGATTTTTTTTTTCTTTGAGGCAGAGTTTCACTCTTGTTGCCCAGGATGGAGTGCAATGGTATTATCTCGGCTCACTACATCCTCTGCCTCCAGGGTTCAAGCGATTCTCTTGCCTCAGCCTCCTGAGCAGCTGGGATTACAGGCACCCACCACCACACCTAGCTAATTTTTATATTTTCAGAAATGGGGTTTCATCACATTGGCCAGGCTGGTCTCGAACTCCTGACCTCAGGTTATCTGCCTGCCTCAGCCTCCCAAAATGCTGGGATTACAGGTGTGAGCCACTGCACCCAGCCTTCCTTTAACAGTTTTTAAATAACCTTCCTTCCTATAGCACATCATAGTTAATATGGGTAATATCTTTGGGCTAAGTTTACATATTTTTAACTGCAAATAGTTCAAAACTACTTACAAAGGAGTTGTAAATTATTAACTGCTAAGAGAATAAATAACAAACATTTTTTAAACATGGAGACAGAAGTAGATACCTTACATTGAGAAAAGTCACTATAAATCCCTCAGTTAATCACAATTTACAGAGCCCTATCAACTAATAATTTTTTTTTTTTTTTTGAGACAGAGTCTCTCTTGCTCTGTCACCCAGGCTGGAATTCAGTGGTGTAATCTTGGCTTGCTGCAACCTCCACCTCCTGGGTTCGAGCGATTCTCCTGCCTCAGCCTCCTGAGTAGCTGAGACTACAGGCGCATACCATCATGCCTGGCTAATTTTTTTTGTATTTTTAGTAGAGACAGGGCTTCACCATGTTAGCCAGGATGGTCTTGATCTCCTGGTCTCATGATCTATCCAGTTTGGCTTCCCAAAGTGCTGGAATTACAGGTGTAAGCCACCGCGCCCAGCCTCAACTAATAATTTTTTTAAATGTAAATTCTCTCTTATTTTTTCCTAAGAGACAGGTTCTCACTATGTTGCTCATGTTGGTCTTGAACTCCTGGGCTCAAGAAATCTTCCCACCTTGGCCTCCCAAAGTGCTGGGATTATAGGCATGAGCCACCCCTGTATGTTCGCAAAATCTAAATCAAAATTTCACAAGTGGCTAGAGAACTTTTCAAAATACGAAATAGAACAGAACTCTGCTGTTCCTTAAAAAAAAATCCCTAAAGTTATAAAACTGATATTATGATCACACAAGCAAAAAACTAGCTTAAGTCTATATGTAACAAAGTTAGTTACCTTTCATCTTTCAGCCAAATTTCATCCATCTTTTCTTGCCACTTCTCTGGTGGTGCTTCGAGCCAGGCATTGAAATATCTAACAATGCCTGGGTGCTCAAGCTTGGCTAAGGCTTTAACTTCTCGCATTACCTTTTCTCGAGCCAATTCCCTGAAAGAGAAAAAATATTTAAGGTGATGGATATTCCAATTACACTGATTTGATCTTTACAAATTATATGACACATACCCCTAAAATACACAGATGCATTATAAATCAATAAAAAAGGAAAATAAAAAAAATAAAATTAGCCTAAAAAAAGAGAGAGTAAGACAACACTGAAGCCTGTTTATATCTGAAGTATTCATATCCAATAGTGAAAACAGAAAAGTAATAAAATAGGATCCCTTCTTGAAACTAAAATTAGAAACATATGAGTTAGCCTAGGGTATACTTCTTTTTATTTTTTGAGACGGAGTTTTCCTCTGTTGCCTAGGCTAGAGTACAATAAAGCAATCTTGGCTTACTTACCTCTGCCTCCAGGGATCAAGTGATTCTCCTGCCTCAGCCTCCCAAGTAGCTGGGAATGCAGGCATGCACCACCATGCCCCACTATTTTTTAAAATTTTTTTATTTAGTAGAGACAGGGTTTCACCACGTTGGTCAGGCTGGTCTCGATCTTCTGACCTGAGGTGATCCACCCATCTTTGACTCCCAAAATGCTGAGGTTACAGACGTGGACCACTGTGCCCAGCCAGCCTAAAGTATACTTCTAAAAGGCCACACAAAAAATATTTCACGTATTTCAGTATTCAAGTATTTCAGTTTTGTTTTCTTTTGCCTTCTGGAAATAAATGCTACAAGTGCATCTACTGCACATGCAAATAAAAGTTTTCTTGGCTGACTAAAAATGAATCATTACAGACTCTTAAAGATTACTGCTTAACATTTGTTGTCAATGGGAGGACAAATAGGTATGAGTGAGATATTCAGAAGAGACCCTAGCATCTTCACTCAGGAACATGGAGAAGGACCACTCCAAAAGCATACACATTACAACCTCACAAGCTTGTACTAGCATGTTGTTTGTATAAGCCTCAACTATACAATATCATAGGCAATGAAATTTTAACTAGAAAGGCATCTGGATTTTATCTTCTGCTTTGACAACTTTTCTGATGGACCTAATCTCACATTTCTAGGGATCCCAACATCCCCTGAGCAACACAAATAAATGCAAATTGCATCTATTTCCCTCCCCATGAGAACATCAGCTACTCTGATTTTTTTCCTCTGTGCTTTGTTATTGTTATTAATGTCACCCACTCTCTCATTCTAAGAATCCTAGTACATTTCTAAATTAACAACTTCTAGGTACTCACATTCAGTTACCAAATCCTATCAGCTCCTCCTATTCAATTCCTTACACTCAATTCTTATTTTAGGACTAAACTGTCGCCAAAAAATCTAATGAACATTCCTGTCTCTTGTCCTTTCCTTGCATCAGCCATCCACATGCTGCTACCAGAGTCACCGCCACTTTGATCACACTGCTTTTTCTACTCAAAGACCCAAATGTCTACAAAATAAGATACCAACTTATTTGCTTGGCATTTAAGGTGCTACAAGCTTTTTTTTCCCCTGAGACGGAGTCTCACTCTGTCACCCAGGCTGGAGTATACTGATGCTATCTCAGCTCACTGTAACCTCCACCTGCCTTTTAATAGAGATGAAATTTTTGTCATATTGGCCAGGCTGGTCTTGAACCTGGCCTCAAGTGATCCACCAACCTAGGGCTCCTAAAGTGCTGGGATTACAAACATGAGCCGCTGTACCTGGCCAACCTATCTTTTTCTTCCTCTCTTCCATCCTCCCCAATTCTTACCCTTTGCTCCACCTATTCCAGAACTCTCACCATTCTCCATTCCAGGTGCTTGCGAGAGCCTTTGCTCAGGCCATTTTATGCACTTGGCCATCCCTCCCATACCTGTCTCCTGAGGGAAAGGCTACTCTTGCACACTCAGAGCAAATGCCTCCATTTCCACAAAGTTTGACTTCTTTACTGCCTTTTGGCCACATCTGCTCTTCTTCATGAGAAGTTATATAATACTTAATCGAGATGAGGCAAAGGTCAAAATCTTCCTTGCATTGTATTTACTTGAGTACACATACAAAAGCACCAAAAAGGTACAAGCTTCTTGAGGGGAGAAACCTTGCTTAGTTTTTATAGCCTATGTAGTACCTGGCACATATGAATATTTAAACTACTCGAAAGTTATTTACCAAAAGAAAAAAATTAGTTCCCTAGTACCCAAACCATCCAATTCCTGTCCCTCCCAGACAGGAATTTAAAAAAAACTGTGACTACCAGATAAGATGATAGCACAACAATTAGCGTGCATTTAATCAAGAATCAACAAGAGGCCAGGCATGGTGGCTTATGCCTGCAATTCCAGCACTTTGGGAGGCAGAGACGAGTGGATCATTTGAGGTCAGGAGTTTGAGATCAGCCTGGCCAACATGGTGAAACCCCATCTCTACTAAAAATACAAAAATTAGCCAGGTATGGTGGCTCACGCCTGTAATCTCAGCACTTTGGGAGGCCGAGGCAGATGAATCACCTGAGGTCAAGAGTTTGAGATCAGTCTGGCCAACATGGTGAAACTCCATCTCTAGTAAAAATACAAAATTAGCCAGGTGTGGTGGCGCATGCCTGTAATCCCAGCACTTTGGGAGGCCGAGGCAGGTGAATCACCTGAGATCAGGAGTCTGAGACCAGCCTGGCCAACATGGTGAAACTCTGTCTTTACTAAAAATACAAAATTAGCTGGGTGTGGTGGTATGTGCCTGTAATCCCAGCTCCTTGGGAGGCTGAAGCACGAGAATCACTTGAACCAGGGTGACAGAGCGAGACCCAGTCTCAAAAAAGAAATAAAAGAAGCAACAAGAGCCTTCTACATAGATAGAATAAAAGGTATTGATAGAAACCTATCATCTTAAGCATTACACTGCTCTGAGTCAGAAATCACACTTCTAGGAATCTATTCTAAGGAAACAGATATTGTCAAAATGTATATAAAAAGATGATACAGCAAAGTTTTTTTTTATGGTAAAGTTATTTCTAATTGTAACAAATTAGAAACCAAATTGTTTATCAATACAAAATGGTTAAATATGGCATGTGTATTAAATGGACTATTACCAAGCTACAAAATACTTTTAATATACTTTAGAATATTGTTAATAACATGAAAAATATAGAGGATATGACAAAGAAAGCAACAGACAAAACTGTACAGTACTGGCGACTGACTACCAGTTAGGTAAATTTATGACCAGAAAACAAAATCAAGGCCAGGTGTGGTGGCTCACACCTGTAATCCCAGCAATTTGGGAGGCCGGGGCAGGCAGATCATGAGGTCAGGAGTTCGAGATCATCCTAACATGGTGAAACCCTGTCTCTACTAAAAAAATACAAAAATTAGCTGGGCAAGGTGGCATGTGCCTGTAGTACCAGAGACTCGGGAGGCTGAGGCAGGAGAATCTCTTCAACCCGGGAGGTGGAGGTTGCAGGGAACTGAGATTGTGCCGCTGCACTCCAGCCTGGGAAACAGATTGAAACTCCATCTCAAAAAAAAGAAAGAAAACAAAATCAAAAGGAAATACTCTAAATTAGCCGGGTGTGGTGGTGTGCCCGGCTAATTTAGTTATTACTGGGTAGAAACAATATAATTCAAATGTTTTTGTTCTAGTACTTTTCCTTAATTACACAAAGATATAGAATTATTTTAAAATGCTGCAATTTATTGAAGTCTATAGGGAAGTTCTGAGTTAAGAATTAAAAACAAGGACATTTAAAAGTAGATAGAAAGCAACCTAACAACTTTTAGACAGCTGGTTACTTGGCAGCACTTAGAAACTAAGATTTGAAAGGTCTGAAACCGTGTTTTCTGTGGTACTTACAGAGTATAGTAAGAAGGATATTTTACCCATAAGATTAGATCACCTTGTGCTGATTTCAAGTTTACCAAGGTACACAAGGTACACTATTACCTATTGGGGAGACGGATCCTCTTGATAGCATAATTGCAGTCATCTACTTTGTTTTTAGCTTCAAAAACAACTCCAAAGCCGCCACGTCCCAGACATTGAATTGGTTCAAAATCAGTTAGATATCTTTAAAGAGAGGTAAAATTTATAAAAGTTTGCAACAGTTTTAAATTTTGTGGTAAGGTGAAAATCAGTTAAATCTTATGCCACATAAAAATGTATAAACTCATAGAACTCATCTTAATAAATAGTATATTTTGAATTTGATTAACAGCAATTTTAATTATTCTGTTTGTATAAATGAAGCAAACACACTGTTATAAATTTCCTAGAAAAAAATTTAAAATGAAAAATATGTGTTTAATTGGGAATCTCTTGTTAATCACTTGTTCTTACAGCAATTGCACTACTGATGTGTGCTGTCCAATACTTCCTATCATCTGCCAAAATATCATATTCCTAATTCTCAAATCTTTTACATTCTGTCACATTTTGTATTAAATTACGGAAAATGTATTTTTATCTTAGCTAATTAACTGTAAATTTTATGGGAAAAAGCAATCCTATTATACCCAGGTATTATTTTAGCCATAAACCTTCCTAGGAACCAAAGCTGATATGGGCTGGGTTTCCTCACGAGTCAGTTTACTTACTACTGGAGGTATCAAGTCAGACAGAAGCCAACTTGCCATCTGTCACTTACAGGGGCCTCCACTCAGCAGCCGGTTTCTCCCTTTAGTGCTGACTTCATGGACCTGCACTGTACAATCCGATCAATTTGCACCATGCTCTCTCATAATTTCAAGGTTTTGCTTCTGCTTTCTGCTTCACTCGGACGGCCTTCCTCTTTGCTTTTAAAGAACCCTATTCTTCTTTCATTCTGCTCATCTCATCATCTCTGTAAGGCTTTCTTAGACCCCCATCTCGACATTCCCATAACATTCTGCACATAATACTTTGAAGCATTTAAACTTAATCTTAATTTTTTGCAATTATTTGTAAGCAGCTTCCTTGTTCCACCACCACTGCATTATGGGGGCCACGAATGGAGAAAATCATTCTTGTTTCTCTTAGTATTTCCAGAGATTGGGCACTACCTGGGAAACTGAAAGTCTAACAAACGTCTGTTGAATAAATGCATTAATTAAGAAATGACTTACATACTTATTAATTTAGTAGTTGCCTCAGCTGGTTAAAACATGGAGTTAAGAAGAAGCAATAGATTTCAACCTTCCATGGGCCAATTATCTTCATAGAGAATGAAGAATAATAATCTGTATTCCTAAAAATAGCCAGTCAAGGTACCTTAGTAAAAATCGGTCTCCCCAAACGCAAAAGCCCACAAAGTTCATGTCCTACTTCTAGAGGGCCAACTGAATTATCTTCCTATATTATGGGAAACAGCTATATAAAAACAGATTATCTTCCAAAAAGAGTAACATCTTATATGTGATTACAGACCCTAGAAATATAAGTATCATCTTTGCTTAAGTTGTCAGCTGATAAATGACAGAGCTGGGATTTGAACTCATGACTAAATGAAGAGTTTATGCTCTTACCAGTGCCTAGGACATCGGTGCCACTAAAAAACGTTAGGTATTATTATAGAACTCCTGTATTTTTTTTTTAAAAGACTCAACAGCTGCATTCTTCATATTGAATAAAGTTAAAGAAAAACCTCATTTAAGTCTAATTCAATTTTGAGTATATTATTCTAATTTTCTTGACAACAGTCTGACAAACACATCTTTATTCATGACACCACATATATTCTACTCCCAAAACCTCATCTACTTGCCAAACTCTTACTCACAATTTAAAATTCAATTCAAATATGGCTTCATTTGTGATGCTTTAACAGATTTAGTGATTTGGTTCATGACTTTTTTCTTATATGTTTGTTTGACCCAGTAGCATCTTTCCCACAGACTTCAAGCTTCTCTAGGACAGGAGCAGTCTTTTTATTTCTCCCAAAGCCTGAAATACTGTCCTGCACACAGCTGTTCAGAATAAATATTTAATGAACAATGAGTGACTTCAGTAGTAGACTACCTCATGGGAGTTGTTGGATTCTTTATTGTTGCCCTTTCTCTCACTGCCTGCTGGTGTTGACAGTCACTGACATATTAGTATTTTTATTAGCAAGGGTATTAAAGTAGACTTTACCATTTGTTAATCCCCTAGTAAATTTTGCTTTGTTTATGTAATTGACTGATTTTACCTGTTCCTCACCATTCTGAAGCAGCTGGTTTGATAGAAAGGTAGAATGGCCTTTTGAAGACTCCATTACACTGCCAGGTAGGTACCTTACAGGGCTGGGGCAAGGTTCTCCAGAAAGCTGTATATGCTCTGAATCAGTGTCTAATATGTAGCATGGTTTCTCCCATAGCCAGTATTTACAGGTCCAGGAATCAAGGGATGAAAATGGGAATGGCATCACTCACCATTACCCCCTGGTGATCCATTAGCAAAATTTTTGCTTTCTGCTCCTGTGACTTATGGTTGGCTTGCCTAGAGGTCTTAGTCTAAAAGGGAGGAACACTTCCACCAGGAGATACAATAATGATGCCACTGAATTGGAAGTTAAGCCTGCTGCCCAGCAACTTTGAACTCCTCATGCCTTTGAATCAACAAAGAAGAGAGATACTGTGCTGGCTGGGTGACTAATCCTGACTACCAAGGGGAAACTGGATTGCTGCTTCACAATGGAGGTGTAAGAAAGAGTAGGTCTGAAATACACGAGATCCCTTAGGGATCTCTTTGTATAATCATGCCTCGTGATTAAGGTCAATGGAAAACTACAACAATCCAATCCCGGTAGAACTACCAATCTCCCAGACCCTTCAGGACTGTGGATTTGGCTCACCTCACCAGATAAAGAACTACAACCAGCAGAGGTGTTCTCTGATGGCAAAAGGAATATGGGATGGATAGGGCAAGAAGGTACTTAAAAATACCAGCTGTGACCACATGACAGGTGACAAAAATAACTAATTGTCACAAGTATTTCCTTAATTTGTTGTGAATATGCTTGTGCATCTATGTCTATACAGAAGTAGATATACTGCTTGCTTCAGCAGCACATATACTATATAGAAGTAGATATATATAGATATATGCATATGTAAAAGGTATATATGTACATCTTGTCATTTCAGTTTCCTTGGAGAGCCTAATATACATATTTATCTATGATTTTCAATCTTTTCTCCCATAAAATCATTACCCTAGATATTAAGCAGTATAATTCCATGTGTTTTCCTTGTCCCCGTATCACTAAAGTGTTAAGAAGGATGCTGTCAAGACAAAGAGAAGAGTAGATATAATCCACATAATATGAAAAATAAACCATAATACCATGTCAAGTATCGCAATGCATCAAAGGTGATATTTTATACTTGAGAGATTGCTAACAGCTTCTCTACTTTTATTTTACTTTTATTTAAACTGCCTACTTTTAGCTAATCCACTCCCCCTTCTGCTTTTAAAAACTATCTGTTCTGTTAGTGTTTTTTCCCTGTATTTCTACTTCTTATTATGGATAGAACAATAATGGAAATAAATGAAGATTCAGAAACACGTGGAGATTTATATTATACTCTTATAAACACAATAATTATTATTTGGTACTATAAATGCTAATCCTAGTATATAGTAGACCCTAAATGGCTAAGTTACTTGAATAAGAACTTAATTTGGTAGCTTAAATTCTATACTCCTATAACATTCTATTTTTATCTTTGTTAGGGTATATACCATTTTTATTATATTTAAGTTACTTGAATTTATTGATTGAGGGTTAAATCTATGTTTTATTTATCTAGATATCCACACTTTTAAAAAAAAAAAAAACAAGATCTTAGGTTATTTTTTCTTTGATTAAAATGGTTGCCATCAGAAGCTATAACACACATCTGTATTTTATAACACTCTTACCGTGATATATATCCAGAGTTTTTTATGTCATTCCAGCTACTGTCATTGGTTTCACCACTTACAGAATCATATTTATTTTCAGTTTGACACTGAGTTTCAGACTCCTTCCTTTGCTGATAAGGTGAAAAACAAAATTATTACCAGTACAAAGCTGAACTGAAGTTAGCTAAGATTCTTAGGTTATAAAATAAATAACACTGAAAAATAAATAAGTAGCATTGAGAAAAATAAAAGCATTATGAAAATAAAATGCAGCATTATGCTTTATTATGAAAGAAAAACAGTTTATCTTCCCATTGCTATCCCTCTAGTCTTTGAGGGGATTTTGTTTCTTTATAATGTGGCTATGTCATATGTACAGCATGATACATAACTAGATATAAAGAGGAAGACAGTGCACACATGTAAGCATAAATATAAACTCCTGGGCAAGACTAGAGTGATTTGACAAAACGAGGTTAAAAAAAAAGCAAACAAAAAAACCCAGTAACAACAACAAAAAGACTAGAGTGATTTCTTTCCCAACCAATTTTGTAGACTGCATTAAAAATGCTTTCAGGCCGGGCGCGGTGGCTCAAGCCTGTAATCCCAGCACTTTGGGAGGCCAAGGCGGGTGGATCACGAGGTCAAGAGATCGAGACCATCCTGGTCAACATGGTGAAACCCCGTCTCTACTAATACAAAAAATTAGCTGGGCATGGTGGTGCGTGCCTGTAATCCCAGCTACTCAGGAGGCTGAGGCAGGAGAATTGCCTGAACCCAGGAGGCGGAGGTTGCGGTGAGCCGAGATCGCGCCATTGCACTCCAGCCTGGGTAACAAGAGCGAAACTCTGTCTCAAAAAAAAAAAAAAAAATGCTTTCAATAAGGCCGGGCATATTGGCTCACGCCTGTAATCCCAACACTTTGGGAGGATGAGACATGCGGATCACCTGAGGTCAGGAGTTTGAGACCAGTCTGACCAACATGGAGAAACCCTGTCTCTATTAAAAAAAAAATGCTTTCAATAACAGGAAATTAAATTAGGCAATGCCTCTTTACCAAAGTCTCCTAAAAGATTTTCCAGAGGATGCTAATAATTATTATTGTCAAATGGGGGCACTGTGGGTCACCTGTTTAGTCACTGATTCAACAAATCTATACTGAGTTCCAATTATGTGCCAAGCACTGTGTAAGGGGTTGACAGGATGGTGGCAAACAGTGTAGACTTGTCCTTGTCCTTAAGAATGTACAGTCTAGGCCAGGCGTGGTGGCTCATGCCTGTAATCCCAGAACTCTGGGAAGCTGAGGAGGGTAGATCTCTTGAGGTCAGGAGTTTGAGACCAGCCTGACCAACATGAAGAAACCCCATCTCTACAAAAAATACAAAAAATTAGCTGGGTGTGGTGGCACATGAGATCACTTAGGGATCTCTTTGTATAATCATGCCTTGTGATTAAGATCAATGGAAAACTACATTGACCTTAATCAACCTCTGGGAGGCGGAGGTTGCAGTGAGCAGAGATTGTGCCACTGCATTCTAGCTTGGGTGACAGAGTGAGACAAGTGAGACCCTGTCTCTGGAAAAAAAAATACAGTCTAGAGAGAGAGAGAAATTAGGAATTACATATTAAATATTTTAGTAAATACTTTAATAAGAGAAGTACAGAGTATAGGCATAGGTAGAAAATCTAACTCAGAAATAGGAGGTTGAAGACGACTTCTCAGAGGGCATGACAACTAATTTCAAACTAAAAGATATTACCCAAGAGTTAATTATTTGGGAAGGCAGAAGAGGTGGAGAACAAGGCTCCAAGGCGAGATTAGAAAGATGAGTGCTACCAGGGTCACCGAGAGCATGGTCTACAGGAAGGACTGAAAGAGGCTCAGCCTAGAGGCTGAGCATGGGGGAGAGGAGGAAGGAATTAGGGTACCAGTGAAGGATGGGTCATGAGCAGTCACGGTATGAGTCATTCAGAACCTTGCATGTTCTAAGAAGTGTGGACTTGAGCATAACAACAATGGGGTGGGGGGGGTCATATATTAGAAGTTTTTAAGCCCAGAAATGCAGCTAGAGTTAGGGTGTGGAGAATGGACTGGAGACAGCCTGAGGACTAGGGGCACAGAGGCCAGTTAGAGGCTATTTCAGTGATTCAGAAGAGGTGTGATGATGGTATTTGTGCTGGGGAAATGAAAACTGACAAACAGAAGAGGAGAAAAATTTGAAGACATCTAGGAGAAGAATTTGACAGAACTTGGTGACTGATAAGGGAGAAAAAATGATTCATGGCTTTGGTGACCGCATATGGCAGTACTTTTCGTTGACAGGCTGGGGAGAGAAATGGGAGTGGAAATGAGGACAGTCTGAGATGGCTCATTTGAAGTGTCTGTGTAGCACCTACTAGATTGCTGTTCCAGAGAAACAGATACGGGAACCATTAGTATATAAGAAGATTAGAGCTGGGAAAGCAGGGAAGACCATCCAAGGACAGTTTGTGGGATGAACACTGAAAAGAGGGAGCCCTAAGGAATACCAACAATTACTGAGAGAATGAGAAAGATCAGGTCCTAAAGCATCCACATCACACCCAAGGAGACCAGAAGAGCATGGTGTCAAGGAAGCCAGGCAAGAAAAGTCAAAGGGAGATGTTCAACAGTGTCAAAAACAAAGAGGTTCAGTTAGACAAGGACTGAAAAATGTCCATTACATTTAACACAAGGAAGATCACTGAGAACTTTGGCAAGAGTAGCTTCGGTGGAGCAGTAGAGGTGGAAGCCAGGCTGCAATGGGTTGAGGAGGGAATGGGAGGTGGGGAAGTGGAAATCAGAGAGTAAGCAACAGTGATTCTTACCCTGTGAGGATGAGGATGGAAAAGCCTTCGCACAATAAACGTTGTTGCTATAATACAAAACAAAATCGTTGCAACTATTTCTTTCCACCAGTGTAAGAGGAGAACAGGATCCTTTTTGCGGATATTCTTGTTGTAATTTGGGTTGTCGAGGAACCTGACTGTGATCTGTGTGCTTCGTTTGTTCCTTTCCCTCTTGTAGTATGGTAGATAATAACCATTATCTTCAAATAAAAACATTAAAAAGGTTTTTTTTTTTAAAGGTAATACAAAATAGGCCCATCTTTATTAACATGTATCTATTTTCCTATGAGTGATCACACTAATTCCTTTTAAGTTTCATCTTAAACACATTTTAAACATCTTAATTTGTCTATTTTTTTCTCCCATAAACATAGATATTTTCCTTTATTCTATAAGGATATTAAATTTTCTTTGTATTAAGTAATAAGACTCTTAAGGGCTACTCCATTCATAACCTCATTAATAATTCAGTTATTTAAATACAAGACTTTATACTCAATCTTCTTTCAAGATACTTTTAGCTTTCCTTTTGCTTGGTTATCAATAAAATACCAAATTTTACCACCAATTATTCTTTACAAAATGAAAGGAAAACATCCATGCTCTTTGGTTCAATTTGGGCTATCAAAATGAGTTTGTCTCAAAAAAACAGCTTCTTTTTTTTGGTTTTCTATTTTGTATTATGTGGTCAGATTACACAATTCTCTTTTACCTTGTCTTTTTTTCTGAGGCAGGGTCTTGCTCTGTTGCCCAGGCTGGGATCCAGTGATCTTGCCTGACTGCAACCTCTGCCTCCTCGGCTCAGGTGATCCTCCTGCCTCAGCCTCCTTGAGTAGCTGGGACTACAGGTGTGCACCACAATGCCTGACTAATTTTTTTATTTTTAGTAGAGACAGGGTTTCACCATGTTGGCTAGGCTGTTCTTGAACTACTGACCTCAAGTGATCTGCCCATCTTGGCCCCCCAAAGTGTTGGGATTACAGGCCTCAGCCACCATGCCTGGCCTACCTTGTCTTTTGATCAATATCAAGATAAAGGCTGCTGTTTCTAGTTCAGAGCTGTTTGTTTTTTTTTTTTTTAATCGATTTAACTTACATAATAACTTTCTGGTGCTAGAATCTAGGGTAACTGATGAGGAGTCTATGTGTTTACCTGATGCAGATTTGGGGACTTCTTAATTGCACAACTGTTTAAAAGACTTTCATATCTGAATATATCCTAACTTTAAAAAACTGCTGCTTACTACATAGAAATGTATTTCATGCCAAATTTCACCTATTCTTGATTTGCACTAATTTCTCTTGTCTGAGTAAGAAATTAAAATAACCTCATTGTGCATCATTTTCATGTAGTTTTATGAAAAACACATTTTCTTCATTATACAGGCTACTACACAGCCTACATAATATAGGCTGATAAATAAAAGCTAACAAGAACTAATGTTTACTGACACTATGTGCCACACATGATGTTAACTGAGACTTTGCATGCATTATCTCATTTAGGCCTCACAACAACTCAATACATAGATAATAGGATTATTATCATAACTTTATAGATATAGAAATTGAGACACAGGGGTGCTAGATGTGCCCAACCTAGCATGTGGCAAAAATGGGATTTCAACCCTGGCAACCTAACTTTGGAACTTATATGGTTAGTAATCATTCATGAAATGCTCTCCCGGGATATTTTATTTTCTATACTCTAATCAACTTTTCTTCATTTGAATTCTATTAATTAATTTTAAATTAAAAAATAAAATAAATAAAATTCAATATTTTCACTTACCATATGGATACTGCAAGATTGAAAGTGCACCATTACTGTACTCTTCATGAGAAAACTTATCATTACTAAGACATTTGTCAAATTCATCAGATCCTACCAAGACAGGAGTTCTGGAAGGAGAATCTAAAAGAAAATTATTATTTTCTTAATAATAACATTTCTTAAGTCTTAACTGTTATTACTTTAATAAAAATGCATGGGTTCAGTAATTGAATAAACTGATATTTGACCATAATTCAGTTCAAACATATAAGTTAAACAAATGGCCCAGGGCTCTTGTCTTTGAAAAGCACACAGTCTTACAAAGAATGTGAGTCATTTAAGCAATTAAAATATAATATGACATGTGTAGTAAAAAACACATACAAGGTATAGAAAGATAATGAAAGAAGTAGATGTCCAGTATTTTATTTCAATTCATTCATGTCTCAAAGAATATGATGTGTTAACCAGATAATTCTTACCTAAATAGTCTTAATATAAATATGTTAAGAGCTAAATGTTAGTTAGGCATAGTCAGCGAACAATTAAGTTTTTCTAAGTTTCTAAAAATGTTAAAATAGAGAAATATTTTATTAACATTTTTATAGAAGCAACTGCTGCTTCCTAGAAATAATGCTCTAAAGGATAATAAAAATTCATTATTAACACGTGAAATACCATCACGGTTTATCAATAAAATATAAAGTATACAGCAGTTCTTTGCAATATTCAAAACTACGGCAAAAATAGTCAGGATTAGGTCTCTGAACACTAACAATATTTATAAAAGCTTACAATTCACTTACGAATTAAGGGTTTCCATTTGATTGTTGGCAAAGGAATAATTGCATTTTCATTACTGACAGATTCCAAAGCCTTGGGACTTGTAGGAAACTTTTCTGAAATTCTGACTGATGACTGCAGATACAGCTGGCCCCTATACATTCCTGAATCAACCAGAACATTGTCAATTATGCACTGATGTTTTTTAAAAAAGGTTTTTCGATTAAATAAAATTACTTTAATTCCAGTTATTTCTACATATACTACAAAACTTGTCAAAGAAGAAACATGCTTGAAGCATTCAAAAATAAACTCAATGGTTATTCATCAAAAACAGGGACAGAAAGTTACACACAAGGTCCATATGATGTTTCTCACTGAATAATAGCACATTTTCAGTAATACAGGAAAACAGTTCCAGTAGAAAAATTCAAAGATAGCAAGTCATTGTACTCTCATAAAACAAATAGCTTAGACTAAGGAATCTTCTCCTTAAGAAAGTTTACCTAAAGACCTATAATTCTAGAAATATGGCTGACAATTCAGTCAAATACTATCATAACATACATGACATGTTATTCCTTCAAATTCTTGCTTTTCATTCAGACTGACAGGTGGGTGGCACACTGAGAGAGCTTATAGAATTTTATGAGTACTTGATGATCCAAACTAGTTCAAATAATTAGATTCAAGAGTTTTCAAAAATTTATAATATTAAAGGCTTTCAACTGCCCATAAGCACACCAGAATTTTATTTTTTAGATCAGTTGTACAGATGCACTGATAAAAAAGAAATAAACCTAATCTTAAAGAGGGGAGGGGCACAAACTGATATGGATGCAAATACAAATATAGAAATATAGACAAAAAAGAAATAAATATAGGTAAAACCAAATATAGATAAAAAGGAAATAAACAATCTTAAAGAGGGGAGGGGCAAAAACTGATATGGATGCAAATACATATATAGAAAATTGTAGACTTTGAGGATATACAGCTAACCACATAAATACATTTTATATGTAATTATATATAATTATATATGTAGAAATAGATAGACTGTTGCCCTATCACCCAGGTAGGAGTGCAGTGGCATGATTATAGTTTGGGGTAGCCTTTAACTCCTGGGGTCAAGTGATACTCCCACCTCAACCTCCCAAGTAGCTAGGATTACAGAGGTGTGCCACCATGCCCAGCTAACGAATAATTTTAAATCATATTATATAATAAGAATATTTCTAAGCCTTTCTAATATAGGTTTCAGAGAAAAAGAATGTGCGACAGTAACTAAAAATTTCAGAATTGGGCTACGCGCGGTGGCTCACGCCTGTAATCCCAGCACTTTGGGAGGCCAAGGCGGGTGGATCACCTAAAGTTAGGAGTTCAAAACTAGCCTGGCCAATGTGACGAAACCCCATCTCTACTAAAAATACAAAAATTAGGCGGGCATGGTGGTGGGTGCCTGTAATCCCAGCTACTCAGGAGGCTGAGGCAGAATTGCTTGAATACGTGAGGCAGAGGTTGCAGTGAGCCGAGATCACACCATTGTACTCTAGCCTGGGTGACAATAGCAAAACTCCATCTCCGTTAAGAAAAAAAAATTTCACAATTGGACAAATGGGAAAGTAGCAGGAATGGAAATCAATGTATAAATTTTAAGGGCAACCTAAATCAGAGATGATATTAGGATTTAAAACTATTACAGGCACTCCTGAAGTAGGAAGGAACAATGTAAGACAATCTAGACGTCAATGTGTACTACCATTAGATGAGATACATTTACTCACCCAAGTAAACACTGTTTTCTGTGGCTCCTCTGGCAGCTTCTACAATGTCTTCTTCATCTTCTAAAACATCATCATTAGATGTATAACTTGTATCATCAAAAAGACTGATGGGAATGACTTTCCCATCCTTAACTAACCAGGCAGATGCAATTGGAGTACAAAACTAAACAAAAAGGGAAAAAAGATCTTAAATAATTTAAGCAGTAGCTATGTAGTTCCAACCCATAAAAGACCATTTAAAAATCACACATTTCAAAAATCAGCACAGAGAACAAGCTGAGAGCCCCAAGTGGCAGTAATTTCCTTCCACTCAATAAGTTTGGTCAAACTGGGAGAGGAAGAAACATATTTATAAAACTTCAGTGGTGTTAGGTACCTGGTACTCCCATTTCAGATGTCCTCCCTTCTTACTGAATGCCACAACCTTCCAGTCAGCAACTGAAACTTTTATCACTATGTCCATTATGGCAGCTTCCTGTTCTTCCACATCTGAAATAATTTTAGACTCTTCTGTGTTCTCATTGGGTTTAAAGGTGCTTTCAATAAATCCAGCTCTAGTTTCCATGTCTGGAATATACCGAAGTTCAAAGTGGCCAACACTGAAATTCCACCTTAAATTTACAAAGGTGTGTTTTAGAAATTTACATTTAAACAGACGGACAAAATAACATAGAACTCTTCTAGATTGAAGAAGCAAATACTAAAATTATGTGATGAGAAAAAGAACAACTCAACATAACCTTCTGGAAAAGGAGTGCTCTGCTGATTTATGCCACAAGAGGGCCCACAAGAACTCTGTCCTGACCCTTCAGACACAATGGTTCTGAGGGTTGTGGACTAACTGATGTGTCTTACAACTGCTAAGGGATGGATTTTCTCTCAAATAGGTACAAATGTTTGCACTTCTACATCAGAGTGATTTTCCCAAAACACATCAATCAATGTCACCTTTCCTAAGTAAGTTTCAGCAGCCTTATCCATGAAGCGGCAATAATAACATTTCCTCTATAATTAGTAAATAGAAACATCACTCAACTATTGAGAGTATAGCATCTTATCACTTAGATATAAAATGGCATAGTTAAGAATTCTGACAAATTTATTGAAATAATTATATTTTAAAGAATCATGGATCTTAGGATCCCAGATCCTTCCTATTCTAGTAACTCAAAATTCTGTTAAGTTGGACATCTGCTCCTATGGTGGCTAAGCTCCCAGTGAGCACTCTAACACTTAAAAAAACAAAATCCAAAAAAAAAAAAAAACCAAAAAACAAAAAACCAAAATCCAGCCAGGATAAAGAAGGTCAAGTTGTCTGCAAATGCAAAACCCTATTCATAGTCCAAAGCAAAAAGAATAAATGCATTTCAGGAAAGGAAACTGAATTACACTGCATCAGATCAGACAAAACTTGAAAGTCTGGTTCATTTTCAAAAAATAAAGATGGAATCTCAAGTTATTTTTACACACAGGCAATTCAAAACTTAAATATTAGGTTTAAAAAAATCAAGCACGTGATGTAAGATCAGCATATCTAATCTAGGTATCACATTTTAAAATCACATATTTAAATATAAAAATTACATAAGGGGCTCATTATTTAAAGAAGGAAACAGAAAGGTATTAGGCTAAATGTTTTAATACTTCAAGAAAATTGAGTAAAATGATTATTATTTTAAAATTGGGATAATCAGACAAACTATGAAACTACCTACTAGACATAATTAGAGAGTCAAATAGGTTCAAGCTCAAAGAAACACATTAATTTTGCCTTTGATGAGGTTGCTATAAAAATACCATTAACTTGAGACTAAACTAATAGTCATCACATGGGAACCCCTGTGGTTACCACATCCTGAAGCATATGGTGAGAAGTTCAGTTTAGAATCTGTTAATAACCATGAAACCACTTTTATTTTAGGGACCACATAGGATCACCTGAGGTCGGGAGTTCGACAGCAGCCTGGTCAACATGGTGAAACCCCATCTCTACCAAAAATACAAAAATTAGCCGGGTATGGTGGCACGCACCTATAATCCCAGCTACTCGGGAGGCTGAGGTGGGAGAATCACTTGAACCTGGGAGGCGGAGGCTGCAGTGAGCCAATATCGTGCCAGTGTACTCCAGCCTGGACAACAGAGCGAGACTTCATCTCCAAAAAAAAATAAAAGTTTTTAAGGCAACAAAATAGTTCACAAAATCTCCACCAACAGAAATCTAATAAATTTTGGTATTAGATGTATTTCTAAATAATACCAACAGCAATACTATCTGAATACATACTTCTCATTGCCACTGCGAGGTCCAACAGCTCTAACTGTTTTTTGGGTGCGCTGTAGAAGCAGGATATCTTCTTCTTGTTCCATTTCATCACTATCCCAATGGCGACAACCCAGAGCTGAACAGATATACCTCACCTGAAAAGACAAAATTAGATACAAAATTAGTAAAAGAATACAACTCATAAGAGATCAGAAATATTAAAATAATCCCTGTAATTTTTAAAAAGTGAAAGGAAACTAAGGAAATGTGCATGAAGTACGCAAGTAATAAGAAGCATCAGTTACATTACTAACTCCTAAAATGAGTTATTTAGAACCATGACAGTACCAATGAATATTTATTTCAGGGAATGATTTTAAGGGTTTACATAATTGTAGCCTTGCTTTGGGGATTTCCATGGAATATACAAGAAGAAATGGATAGGCACTTGTGATAGCTTTGTAACAATACCATTAATAAAATTTCAGGTGAGTTAAAAAAAAAATCAACCTTAGAGTTTCTGTATAACAGAAGTATTTGGTTTTTAAAAATCTGAAACTTTTCTGATAGCTTTTGGTATTCAAAAGTAACTCCCTCAAACTTTCACTAAAAGAAAAAAGGAAGACTTAATATGATCCAAACTAAAATCCTCATGAAAAGAAGCATACCTTCTATAATATCAGAATTATGTAGCAGCATATCAAATCAGAAAACCAGGTGATTGGGTTCAATCACCTGTTTGTTTACAGACGAGACTACTGAAGTAAACACAGATTGAAGTGCTTGCTCAAAAAACAGCCAGACAGGATGGCATGGCCTCCTCAATACAATGCAGATGCACATGAGTGGAGAAGGCAGAAAAGCATCTGCAAGAACAAGAAAGTGCTATGGGCCTAACACTTAGATGAGGAATTTTTACAGTTGAAAAAACTCAAGAGTAAAAAGATCAGGTTTCTATTCTTCCTTGTTTTAGTCCAAGGAAAAATATAATAAAATGTATATAAAATGTTTACATGTCAAGGTGTTAAAGGGTTACAAAGATTTTTATTTTTTACCTTTTAAGAAAGGATGTTTTTATTTATTTATTTTTGTTATTTTTTTAAAGTGGAATCTCAGTCTGTTGCACATATTGGAGTACAGTGGTGTGATCTCAGCTCACTGCAACCTCCATCTCCCAGTTCAAATGATTCTCCTATCTCAGCCTCCTGAGTAGCTGGGACTACAGGCATGCATGTGGCACCATCCCCAGCTAATTTTTTTATTTTTAGTAGAGATGGGGTTTTACCATGTTGGCCAGGCTGGTCTTGAACTCCTGGCCTCAAGTGATTCGACCACCTTGGCCTCCCAAAGTGCTAGGATTACAAGCTTGAGCCACCTGCCTGGCTGAAAGGATGTTTTTAATTAGTTACTCTTAATAATGGATTTATAAGACCTAATCTTAGAAGCAGATTATGTTATAATTATATCTCAAGAGCTAGTGTTGGAGAAAGTCTAGGTTATTAACAGCATGACTTTGTTGTCAGATAGATCTAAGTTAAATCTGACCTTGGAAGTCTCTGAACCTTTAAAGTCTCAGTTTCCTCATCTATAAAATGAGTTCAAACTTTCCTTTTGGATTAGCTTATTATAGGATCAAACTATATAAATGAGTAGTAGCAATTATTCTTATCATTAGGATTATTATTAATCTTTAGAAGGCTCTTCATCTGTCAAAATGAAGAGCCAAAAAAAAAAAAAGTTACCCTTAGGAAGACTGTGAAGATTGCAAAATAATGTATAAAAAAAGCACCTGAGGCTGGGCACAGTGGCTCATGCCTGTAAACCTGGCACTTTGGGAGGCCAAGGTGGGCAGATCACTTAAGGCCAGGAGTTAGAGACCAGCCTGGCCAACATGGTAAAACCCTGACTCTACTAAAAATACAAAAATTAGCCAGGCATGGTGCAGCGTACCTGTAATCCCAGCTACTCAGGAGGGTGAGGCACGAGAAATCACTTGAACACACTTGAACCTGAGGGGGCATGGAATAGAGCTGAGATCAGCCTGGGCAACACAGTGAGACTGTCTCAAAAAAAAAAAGCACCTGAGACATAGTAGACCATATTCATTAATTCTCTCCCTCCTGCTATTCCTGGCTCTGCCATTTATTGTTACTAGTTTCCCCTTCCTATGTGACAGTTCTCTTATTAAAATAAATGACAACATCAGGGGAAAATTACAGTAAACCCCAACTAGTAATAAGTATAGTTTAATAAATTATTTTTTCTATCTTAATTTATTCTGATTTCCCAAAAGTAAATTCAGCATTTTCACTTACCTTTCCACTATATGCACTGAGTCCATACGTAGTAAGAGATTTTCCTCCAACCAAAACAACATCATCTCCAAATTTATAAGAAGATTCAAGAAGTGATTCAACTGTGAAAGGAACTGTTTCCATGCTCTCACGGTCTCGATCCCACTGGAAGAGGTCTCCATCCAGGGAAGGAATGATCATCTTATTCCCAAATACCTAAAACAGAAGCAACTTTTTAAAAGGGCTATAACTTTAATTATTTTTTTCTTATTTCTCCCAGAAAAATAAAAGGGCCATACGGTTTAAAGAATAGTAATTAAGAGCTGGAGTCTTGAGCCTGATGTACTCCAGCCTCCTTCTGAGTAGCACATGACACAGCACAGTCCATCAACCAAAAGTAATTTAAAAGAACTGCCAACCACTCCCAGGCCCTACACACAGTATTCCAGTAAAGTTTTTCTCCAACTCAGTTTACCATGGGTGAGCTACCAGAAGAGAGTTTTATGATCAAGTGAGTTCAAGAAGAGGTTACTATAGGAGCTCTTATAGCCATTAACATGTTAACATGTAATATGATTTTTTAGTAAATAGACAATATGTGCAGTATTTTTCTAGGGCTATTTTTATCAAGGCCAATTACTGTCATAGACTCAGCTCCAAGGAACACAGGTTTGGAGATATTGCCTCAAGTAGTATCCCATCTCTTCTTTTATTTGCTTTCTCAAATCTGCAATGAGCTAGAAGCCTGGTAACTAAGCTTACTGGTTTTGTGTTCTCAGTTGCCCTTCCTTCTTTTAACAATGGTTATTAAGGGCCTACCTATGGCCTGGCACATTCTGATGGTTGGGATAGATCAGTGAGCAAAATAAACAAATCACTGCCTTTGTGAAGCTTAAACTCTGGTGTCACAAGACCAACAACTTAGTCAATAAGTAAATTATATGGTATGTTAGGTGCTAAATGCCATTAAAAAATGGAACAAGATAAAGGAAGAATGGTAAATATGCATGGGGTGGAGTGGGGATTATCAATAAAGAACTCAGGGTAGATCTCACTGAGAAAGTAACATTTAGGCAAAGTCTTAAATATGAGAAAGTTAACCAGGCCAGGCCAGGCTTTGCAAAGGCTCTTAGATGGAAGTAACCCATCATGTTTGAAAAACCACAAGGAAAGTGAGCATGCTGAGAGGCAAGGGTGGAGGTAGAGAAAGCAAGGGGAAGGTAAGAGATTAGTTGATAGGCAGTTGAGCTGTTTAAGGTGGTCAGGTTTGGGATATAATCAAAAGTAAAGCCAATAGGATTTCATAGTGGATTCTCTTTATGGCATGAGCAAAAGAATGGAGTCCAGGATAATTCCAAGCTTTCTGGCCAAGAATATCTTACCTCTTCAGTAAGAGTTTCAGTACACGTCTTTGTGACATTGACTTTTGCATTTAAAAAAATGTATAAGTTGATCTACGTCAATTAATGACACAACTATTTTCCTGATTATCCAGGCTCAAAACTTTAGGAAACGGGAATACAAAAGAAGTATGAGTTAACAAAATTTCTCTCCATAGTTTTTTGTTCTTTAAGCAGCAGAAGGCTTTCTTTAAAGTGATACTTACTTGAAACCTTGCATACAGTAACTGAGAGTTCTCATTTGGTGTCCAACTCACACATCTACTTTGCCCCCAAACCTAGGGTTTTGGAGGACAGATTAAAAAACCACTATTCTAATTCATTTCTTTCTTTCATTTTCCAGGTCAAATCCTCATTAGATTCTGCCTGAGCTACTATAATAGCCTCTTTACAGTTCTTAAGTGGACATTTCCTTAGTCTTCTATGTATCTTCCAGATTAATCTCTTTGAGTCTGAGTTAAGCTTGTTATGACACTATTAAAAAATCTTCAACAGCTATTATCTTCTTAATAAAGACACCAGGCCGGGCACGGTGGCTCAAGCCTGTAATCCCAGCACTTTGGGAGGCTGAGGTGGGTGGATCACAAGGTCAAGAGATAGAGACCATCCCGGTCAACATGGTGAAACCTTGTCTCTACTAAAAATACAAAAAATTAGCTGGGCATGGTGTTGCGTGCCTGTAATCCCAGCTACTCAGGAGGCTGAGGCAGGAGAATTGCCTGAACCCAGGAGGCGGAGGTTGCGGTGAGCCGAGATTGCGCCATTGCACTCCAGCCTGGGTAACAAGAGCGAAACTCCGTCTCAAAAATAAAGAAAGAAAGAAAGAAAGAAAGACACCAAATCCTAAAGATACAAAATCCTTTAGAGGATATTCAAGTCCTCTAAATCTGACCTTAAACAAACCTTTCATGCCTGTCTTTTACTTCTCCCCAAAGTAATCAGGCATTACTTTGAAATGCCTGATTAGAAATCAGGGGTAGAAATCAGGCATTTATGCCTGGGTAGAAATCAGGCATTTATTTAAGCACAACATTTAATGTTACTGATATTGTTCACTTATGTCATTGTCAATGTCATTTCTTCTCTCTGGAACATCCTTCTATACCAACTCTGTTCACAGAAATCCTATCTGGCCTTCAACCTAGCATCATATATATTTTTGCTTTGAAATCTAAGAAAATTTTGGCAATGTAAGTTTGCTGATAAAAATCTTCCCATTCCTTAAGTTTGCTTTTTGTTGTAACTATCATCTGAGACACCATGATATTCTAACAAATTGCTCACTGTACCTCCAAGAAACACTTATCAGGTCTGCTAATCTTTATACATTTATATTTATACAGTAGCTGTAAAAGTAGTGCACTCATACTGGTGCCCAAATTTTGTTATCTAATTCCATTCTCCACCAAAAGGAATCAGGGCTCGCTCCTCAAAGAAATGGTGGATTCCAGGGCTAGGGCAGGGTAGATGCAAGATGAGACTTTACCATCTTATTCTTTCAAAAAGCAAGGATGTGCTCAAAAAGGGTGGGGGCATGCCACTGGCCAAATCTGGGACAATTTAAGCACCAAAATAATTAAGTAGTGAATTTTAAAAAATAGGAATTCACATGCTCATACCAATAGCAAACAGATAAAATAAATAATATATGAGGGAAAAGGAAGGGCTGGAGTTGGAAAAAATAGCATTTTGCCACCATCACAGTAAAGACTAGGTCAGACCAGAATCAGCAAGGTGCTAAATTGAGGTGGAAATTTTGATGAAGAACAGAATATCTACATGGTCTAGAGTGTCTACCTACAGAGTACTTATTAGTTACAAGAAATTAAAAAATAAAAGTTATATATTATATAGTGGAGCTAATACCTTGATTGGATAACCAAAAGTAAAAATCATCAATGAGTGTTAGATGCCCTGAGAGAGGCCACATCACCTATGTAGTATTCCAGCCAATAATGTACAACCTGAATCTCAGCACAAAGAAACACTGGACAAGCACAAAGTGAGGGAAATTCCGTTTTAAAAATAAAATAACAGAAAAACTATATTCTTCAAAAATCTCAGTGTCAGACAAAAAAAGGCTGTGGAAAAAAAAAAACTAGATAAAAAGAGGCTAATGTAACAAATAAATGCAATATCTGACCCTAGACTAGATGCTGTATTGGGTTAGAGGATGCTATAAAGGACGTTATTAAGTGAACTGACAAAACTCATATATGGATGGTATTGTATTCATACAAATTGATAAAGCATATAACTTTTGTAATTATGTAAGATAATATCTCTATTAGGAAATATATACCGATGTATTTAGGAGTAAATGACCATGATGTATATTGAACTTATCCTCAAATATTTCAAGAAAAACAAGTGTGTATGAGGGGATGGGGGAGAAGAGTGAGAGTGGGCAAGGGACACAGGCAAGCATATTTAAATGATAAAGCAGGCAACCAGGTTTGGGTAGGTAAAATCTGGGCATATAAGGTTGTTGCTTTTTTTTTTTCTTTTTTTTTTTTTAAGATGGGGTTTCACCATGATGGCCAGGCTGGTCTTGAACTCCTGACCTCAGGTGATCCACCCACCTCGGCCTCCCAAAGTGCTAGGATTACAGGCGTGAGCCACTACGCCCGGCTGTTTTTTTTCTTTTTTGGTACCATTTTTATTTGTGCAACTGTCTGTAGTTTGAAATTATTTCCAAACGAGTTTAAAAACAAAAGAAAGGTACTCAAGAGTCTTGCAGGAGCTCTATAGTCAAACTCAAGATTATATCATTAAATGAAGGTTTACCATAATTCTAGACACTAAAAATTCCTATTACTACTTACTGAAAAAACATTTGATTTTGAGTAAGTTCTCAAGTGACACTGATATGTACCTTACCTAATATTACCTTAGAGTCTTAGCATTACTACTTTCTTCTTTGTTTCCTTCTATTTATTGGTAAGAGATAATAAATTTTATTGTCAAAAATTAAAACCTTTGTATCTTTTGTAAAATCTCCAACTTGAAGCTGCCATTAGAACAAATTTAGGTCACATTATGCACATAACCTATAATAACAATATGTAGCATTTAGCCAATATGATCTTCTATTTTGAGTTATACATCAGATAGAAAATCAAGTATTTACCATATTATGTTAAATATTCTATATTTTATCAGAAGACTAGATTCAAATTATAATAAAGTTAAAAACAGATATTTCAATTGGTCATCTCAACAGCAATATTAGGTTAAAGTACAAACAGGGAAAGCAGGTGTGCATGACTAAAAGAGGAAGAGGAGTAAGTGTGTTTTCAGCAAACAGCGTTTATTATTTCCTCTTATTTCTTCTTCCATTAAAAACGTCTTTTTCTCTAAAGCAGTAGCAGGTCCTTAGGGAATACAATGTCCCCTAAGTGCAAAAATCAACTGTCAAACTAATATAGAATAAATTCCATTTCTGCCCTAAGGATGATCTCTGCACCACCAAAAGTAAAACCAACCAACCTTATCTTCAATTAAAAATATAGTTTAAAGAACCAAGAAGATTTGATATGATTGACCATACTGAGAAAACTACCTTATTTTAAAATTTAAATGCTCAACAGCATTAACTCAACAGCATTAAACCTTTAAAATAAGGTAGAGAAAACTACCTTATTTTAAAATTTAAATGCTCAACAGCATTAACTCAATAAATGCAAAACACAAAACAACAACAAGGCATTATGATTCAATAATGAATCATCATGTCATATTTCTGGATTATGATTTTAAAAGTTCACTTTTAAATAGCTGCTCTTCCTAATTGGTTGCTTATGAGTCATACACATGGCTGCTGACCTTTGTGCCAATCTTTGTCAAGTCTTTCAGGATGCATATGTGAAAGCAGATGGAGCTTTTCCTTGAGAGCCACAGAAGCAATATATGCATGCAGTTCAGGTACAGAGATGACATCACCCTTCACAATAGCATTACCTCACCCCCTAAGCATAGGAATGAGTCACCCGTTAGTCAGCTGCAAATCTCTTGGTAGAAAAAAATTTAGGTTACGGTGATGCATTTTCACATCCCACTGATTTGCTCATGTAAGCAGCTATTTGTTCTGATTCGCTGCTCTGCATCTCAGACTCACTGTGTGACTTGTTTCTCCCTTAAGTCATTTTTAAAAGTCTAAATTTTTGTATTTATTTTCTTCGTTTTTCCCTGTTCATAATTTAAAATAAAAGATGCTAGCAAACTCAGTACCAAAGAGCCAGAGTCTATCTCTCTTATTACAAAGCAGTTTAGCAAACTAATTCAGTTTCTTAACAAAATCTAAGTGGTACAATGAATACCAGTGGCACATGTAATCAGAGACCTCTATCTGAAATTAAAATGTGATAATAAGAACCTTAATTTTCAAGTGGAGAAAAGAATTTCATATGAGAAAATAAAGAAAGTACTACTACTAAAATGAGCACCAACAGCAATAAAAAACAAAAATTCCTCTAAATATAAGAAAAAATGTTTCCCATTTGATACTTCCCTATTTTTCTATGCAGCCAACCCCTCTCCCCAACTGACTCACACTTTTTGGGGTACACTCAACTTTATTTTAACTTGTTATAAAAAATTTCAAGCATATAGAATGTAAAGAGATTAATAAATCCCCAAGTATCTATCATGCAGTTTCAACAATTACCAACATTTTGCCAACTGTTTCATCTAGTTCCACTTACCTATTATATACTTGTTTATTGGGGTAAAATCATCAAAATTTCAAATTTCCCCTATTATCTCAAAGATCTGCTTTATGATGAGGAATTCCAATTCTACATATCACGTCTGATCCTTTTTCCCCAACAAAGGAGCGTCTTTTACCCCCTTTGTTATGCACTGATTTACTTGAGAAACTAGATTATCTGACCTACAAAATGCCCCACAGTCAGGATTCTATGTCATTTAACTTGTTCCTATGTTTCCTGTATTTCCTGAAAAGTATGATTAGACTTGGAGTTTTGATCTGATGCAGGTTTGTTTTGACAAGAAGACTTCATATCTGGTGCTATGCACTTCCTATTATATTGGGGTCTACAAACTACAGCCCATGGGTCAAATCCAGCCCGATGCCTGTTTTGTAAGTAAAGTTTTATTGGAACACCGTCACATACTCATTCATTTATGTATTTGTCTATGACTGCTTTCTAGCTGCAACTAGAGGTCACGTCGTCCTCAAAGCCAGGAATAAGTACCATCTGGCCCTTAACAGGAAAAGTTGGCTGGCCCCTGTCATATACCATATTAGGAGGCACATAGTGTTTGCATGCCCCACTTTTAATGATGTTACTATCAATTACTTGAGTTTGGGGGAGTCAGCCCGATCCCTCCATTTAAAGTGTCGCATCAACTTTTTATCATTTTAGTATTGCTTGAGGGCCTACTATTTCAACAAAGGAACTAAAATGGCAATTTCTAATTTTATCATTCCTTTTGCATTTATTAGTTAGGACTTTTCTATAAAGAATTTTCTCTCATTCAGTTTTGGAAGCCAGATTTGCACACATTAGCATTTTCTTGATTAGTGACTCAGGCATTAAATACTCTCAAATTCCAAAAATTGTATCCAGAAGCAACTCACCCACTATAAAATTGAAAATTGAAAAGGGTGAGATCAGTGTGTTTCCTAACCAGGAAAGAAGGAAAAGGAACACATTGGCCCTGATAGTTAACAAAAAGCCAAGTTCTGTGTATAAGCTAAGAAGTGACAAGGTTTAGAAAGGAGAAGGAAGGTAACAAAAAGAGTGTGGCAAGATGCAAACTCACTGAGTATAGAGACAAGGAAGAATGAACATAGGCCATGAAGAAAGGGTGCAAAACACCAACTATCCTAGAAAATTTAATTAAAGGGGCACACATCCCTGCCCCATCTAGGAACCCCAGGGAGTATTTCTAGGATAATACAGTAACTGATGCTTACAATGATGATCCCAAGGAATAAATAAAAACCTACAACTCATAAAGATTGGGAAGATGTGAAATACATGAATACACCATTAATGTTCTCACTTAAAAGTGGGAGTTGAACAATGAGATCACATGGACACAGGGAGGGGAGCAACACATACTGGGGCCTGTCAGGGGGTGGGGTGGGGGAAGAGGAAGGAGAGCATTAGGACGAACACCTAATGCATATAGGGCTTAAAACCTAGATGATGGATTAATAGGTGCAGCAAACCACCATGGCACATGTATACCTATACCTATGTAACAAATCTGCACATTATGCACATATATCTTGGAACTTAAAGTATAAAAAAAAATTCCAAAAAAAGAAAAAAATGCCACTAAAAATGCTAAATTGTTGAATTTTTTATTATCTGGAAGTCTCCTTTGCCTAGAACAATTACTTTCCTAGCCATACTAGCTGTTTTGCAAACCAGGATGATATGATGGGGCAACATCACATATCCAAAACCAAAATAAAAAAAAAATTTTTTTTTTTTTTGAGATGGAGTTTCACCTAGGCTGGAGAGGGCAATGGTGCAATCTCAGCTAACTGCAACCTCCGCCTCCTAGGTTCCAGCGATTCTCCTGCCTCAGTCTCCCCAGTAGCTGGGATTACAGGCATGTACCACCATGCCCAGCTTATTTTGTATTTTTAGCAGAGGTGGAGTTTGTCCATGTTGGCCAGGCTGGTCTCGAACTCCTGACTTCAGGTGATCTGCCCACCTTGGCCTCCCAAAGTACTGGGATTACAGGCATGAGCCACCGCACCCAGCCTGAAATAAAAATGTATCCACACCAACCAGCTGACTGCACCTCATTCAGCCCATTCCCTGGGTCCCTGACTTTACTACTCATTCACTATATGACCTTGGATAAAAACTAACACTTCATTTTTTAATAAAATGTCTCATGTTACCTTATTTCACTTGATTCTCAAAATCACTTTCCACAACTAACTTAAAAGGGATTCCTTTTTGGTCTCCAACCATTGACTAATGCTTTTATCACTTTAGGCATCCAGAGGCTTCCTGCTTTTTCCCACTGCTTTCCAAGATTCTCCAACTGAAAGTAGAAAGGGTTTTCTGATGTTCTGTTTTGCTACAAAACTTTCAATAAGGCTAACGAATCAAGGAGTTGTTTGAAGAGGCATTTGCGTTATAAGCCAGTTATATCTAATTATGGAAGTATTTATATTTATAAATATTTATAAAGTTTTCACACCAAGTAGCAGATGAGGAAATCTGAAGGAAAGCAGGATAATTCCTAAAATCCCAATAAAACAAAGCTATCATTGAAACACTTTTTCTCTCAATTTTCTCTGACTTATCAGTCTGTCAATTTTAAAATGTTGGACTTTAAAACTTTGGTCATAGGTCTTCTCACCCTACTTTCTTTCAAGGTGATTGATCTCAGTCCCCACAACACAAGCAATTCTAATTTTAACTTCAGCCCAGACTTTTCTTCTGTCAGCACAAGACCCATAAAGTCAGATGCCTTCTTCAGCATCTCTGCTTGGAGAGCTCTCATGGTCTCTCCAAACTCATATCTAGACAACATATGTTCTTCCTTTCTATATCTGTTCTTAATTTACTACTAAATCCTCCTTTGGTCTTATAATTTCATAAAGATCTTCCTCATTAAACTTCTTTTGAATCCATCACTTTACTTCACTCTTTTCCAATGTCACCATCCAGTCTAACTATCATCCCATCTGGATGACTACCATGCAGTCTCTTGACTAGTATGGGAGACTCGAAATAGTCTCCCAATTTCTGCTGTTGTTCCAGTCCACTTTCTACAATCAGAGTGATTTCTTCCACTTAAACCTGCAATGATTTCTCATGGCTCTGAATAAAATTTGAAATGCCTAATATAGCCTACTACACCCTGCATAACCTGGTCCTGGTCTATCTTAATGGGCTTATTTCAGCTACTCTTCCCCAACCCTCATTCCTGTTGCCATCCTCAACTTCTCTCAGTTAGCATGAGCATGCCATGGTTAACTCTCACCTTAAGGCTTTGAGATAAGCTATTTCCTCTCCCAGTGCAATCCTCCCCCTGCTCTCTACCCATCTCTTGCCTCAGTAACTCCTCATCATACAAGAAAGGCCTTCTTTGACCACCAAGCTAGACAAGCAGTTATCCTTGTTAGAGTCTTTGTGCTCTATCCTGCCTTGTGCCAGTTACCACACTCAATTGCATTATTTACACTATAATTATTTCTTATCTGCCTTCCTAGCTGGCTCCACAGAGTACCATGTAAGTTCTAGGAAGGCAGGAATCATATCTGTCCTAGGCAGTGGACAACTCTGCACACCCACCTCCTGCAATCCCGCAATACTGAATTCAGTTTTGGATGTGTTAAGTTTGGGTGCCTGTGACTATCCTAGGAGGCAGTTTAAGTGCTCAAAATGTGCTGAGCTATGTGCTAAGTATGCTGTACGCAGGATGTCTTTGAGTAATTAATCTCCATAAAGCACATGAGGAAGTATTCGTAGAGAAAATACAAATAATTGGTAAGCATTAAGGTATTTTAAAATGCATTAAATGTTGGAAAGAGAGAAAGACATTAAGTACAAAGATCTAGAGTTGAATCTCAGCTTTACTACATCAGACAAATCTTTGAATCTGTTTGATCCCCAATTATATCATCTGAAAAATTAGGGTTAATTAGAATATTTACTTCACAGGGCTATGTAAATGACTAAATAAGAATAGATATCACTTTACAAACTATAAAGTGCTACTCAAACAACAGTTTATGATCCAGGGCTGCTTACTTTGAACTTCTAAGGTAATTTTGTGTGTTTATATGTCTCTAATTTGTGTGTGTTTACGTGTATATACATACACATGTATACTTATTAAAGAAAAAAGTTAAAAGCAAAAATGTAAACTCAATCTAGAAGCATGTGACTACCTATAATTCATAGTGAGCTTTATTTTATTCTTACTGGAAACTTCAGGAGAGAGCTATTATTCATTAATACGAAATTTCAAAAATAACAAAAGCTTTCTGAATTCTAGAGAGTATCTGTTCCAGAAGTAAATTAAAGGAGAAAGCAGACAAAAAGCTTAATTATGCCAGGTCAGTTATTTTTTTCCCAAACAAGGATTCACATCTGTTTAAAAACAAGGCCTCAAAACCAAATAAAGATTAATTCAATGTAGAATTAAAGATATCAAATTGCTAAGTTTTTATCAGAAAGCTCTATCAGGCCTAAAATTCTTTGATTGTAACATAAAAACTCTGATGGATTTTAAAGTACTTTATTAATCAATAAAGACAAACAATGCTAAAGAAAAGTTAACAAGTATATTTTTGTATCTTTTAATTCTTCAAAAATAATACACTTGAATGGAACATAAACAGTAAATGTTAATTAACCAAAATGAGCATCTGACTACCCTACTAGATGTCAGAATTGACTATTTGTGACTTATAAAAAAAGATGCAGCCGGGCGCGGTGGCTCACGCCTGTAATCCCAGCACTTTGGGAGGCCGAGGCGGGTGGATCACGAGGTCAAGAGATCGCCTGGTCAACATGGTGAAACCCCGTCTCTACTAAAAATACAAAAAATTAGCTGGGCATGGTGGCACGTGCCTGTAATCCCAGCTACTCAGTAGGCTGAGGCAGGAGAATTGCCTGAACCCAGGAGGCGGAGGTTGCGGTGAGCCAAGATTGCGCCATTGCACTCCAGCCTGGGTAACAAGAGCGAAACTCCGTCTCAAAAAAAAAAAAAAAAAGATGCTTCAAAATTGTTCTATTATGGAAATATATATTTTTACTTCCCTGGAAACATTGGGGAAAGTAAAAGGAAGATTGTTTGATAAAAGGAAAGGGTTTCCAGGAATCATACCTTAAAGACAAGGGAAGCAGGCATCACCATTAGATGATCTAACAGGAAGGGTGATGAGCTGGTTCAGCAGATCCGGGTATTAGTCAGAATGCATCCCACGTGATATGCTTAAAAGGAATACTATATGCTTAAATGTAGACAAAAAAACTCCGCAATGATTTGGTATTTATTATCTTCAAAAATTGTAAATTAGTACTCAACAGCAGAGAAATACCAAGTAGATAGTAATTGTTTAATTCTTTTTTTCACTAATTTAGTCAACCTACAAAACCAAGTGCCTCAAGGAAAACTACCAGACTAGCTTTTTTAACATATTTCTCAGTCATGATAAAAGAACACTGATTTTAATAACTATCTCTGCCTTCACCTATATTTATATTCATGACATAAACAATGTACATGTAGAGTTAATTTCAAAAGAAAAAAAAAAAACAGGGCCAAATCAGTTTCTCCTTTGGTGACATCCAATGCTGGGATAAATTAGTTTAGTTCACAGCATTGCTTTCAGCCATGCTAAGGGATTAATACAATAAAATTAAATCAAAGCACTGTTTCATTTCTATAATTAAAAGAAAAGCAATTAACCCAGGCAATTATTTAAACATTGGCTCACTACATGATTGACAGCCACGCTTCAAAATAAACTGCCATCTTAGATGACATAGACTCAAAATGTGCTAGTTTGCATACAAACTGCAAAACAACTTGGACAACTTTCAGTATAAGTAAGAGAATCTTTAAAAGAGATTACGGATCCTCTTTTAATAAATGCTTAAATGGTCTACTAATAGACATTTTCTGAACATATCAGTAACCAGTAAAGACATACCCTTTTCAAAGGCACTCCCACCTTCAAAACCCCTTTACTAGTGGGATGCATGCTGTCTGATACAGGGAGGGAGAGGAGGCTGGAAAGCACCAGCATCTTAGCTGTCTGTTTCTGCACCTGCCTGAAACAAAAAGGCAGTGTCCCTTGGGGAGAAACATGCCTAAAATAAACCAAAACCCCAAACCTTAACTAAGTTTAGACTTATAATAAAGTTGTTTGTTCTTAAGAGGAAAAAAAGGCCATTTTTCACAGAAAACCAAAACAGGAAACAAATATGGTATCTCTAAATACAGAAAAGAGAAAGGTATTCATCTAAGTACAAATTAGTTATATATACACAATTACAATATGCATTCTGAATAAAAATAAGGAAGGTCTTCATATTTATAAATGTGTTCCAAGACATAAAGAAGTAGACAGTTCAACCTACTTAGATTTGGTGAAGTGATCCAAATGTAGCCCAGAGACCCTAATGAAAAAACTATGCTAATATGTTAGAAAACAAAATTTTAAGACAATCAGTAGGAACCACAGAAAAATTTCCTTAGTGCTTTTTCAAGGTTGAATCTGAATATAAATTACCAGAGGAAAGTAAATCAGACTTCACATCAGGTGGTCCTTCTTAAAATTAAAAACAAAATTCTTAGCTACTATTAACTGGCAAAAATATTAGGCTTAGAACCTAGGGCACATCTGTTAAGGCTAACAGAGTGAACTTTGGGTGCATCATTTATTCTAAGACACCCAAATATACACACTAATGGTTTTAGCTTGGTTATGTATCAACACTCTTTTCAGGAGATAGTGGCAAACGAGATATACGTCCCAAGGTACTTCAATCTTCCTTCAGCATACAATTCATTCTAAATATAATGTAAAACATCTGTTCTTAATGGAACTGTCAATTTCCCTTACCTTCCATGAACTTTTCTTTTTCATTGACATAATCAAAACCCCACTAAAGCAACATAATAAACTATCTTATAAGCCTTTTGGATCAGAAAAGGTTAAGAACAACATCAGTGCAAGCCAGGGGGCAAGTATGTACCTAATGCTAATTCCTAGTGAATTTGTTCTTTATTTTCAAAAGAATCCTTAAATGTAGTAAAAGGGAAAGTTTAAAAATTCCTCTAGATAATTTACTTGGGTATTTCATGTATTTGACTGTACTGATGCATGAAGTTAGATTATCTTTAGAGATTTAGTCCAATCCTATAATTCTACAGAGAACGAAATTAAAGCTCTACTGATTAAATAATTTAGCCAGTTCACACAGTAAATTAATGAAAGAATTACAACTAAAACCGAAGTTCCTGAATCCTAGTCCCTCCTCCAAAATATCACATCATCTAAAAAGTTCCTGTGTAGCTTTGTTATTCCAGCAAAAGTACACGTGATCCATAACCAATTCTTTCATCAATAACTTAAACATTATTATATAGTCTATCAAATCCTTTATCCTTCAGCTTCTCAGATTAATAAGTAAGTTTGATAATTGCAGAGAATACATGTTCTCTGGTCTTCTAAATTTAATCTGTTCCATCTTCATAAGACAGGGTTGCGCTATGTGGCCCAAGCTGGCCTCAAACTCCTGGGCTAAACAGGGCTCAACCTCCTGAGTAGATGGGATGACTACTCAGGAGGCACATGCCACTGCGCCCAACTTTCATACCACTCTTGATGAAAGCTTGGAGAAACTAACATTCTAATACAGGAGTCCCCATATGAAACCATCAACCTATTTATTGTCACCTGGGAGGTGCCAGTTCTTTCTGCCTGCTACAACTGGCCCTCTTCCCTACACCACCCTTTAAAACCAAACACACCAGGTTTCTGAGAGAGAAGTTAACTACTTCTCACAAAGTTAACTATTATGAAGGTTTAAGGACCTTAAGGAAACACTGCACCAGATGCATTTATTACTCTATGCATCCAATTCACAGCATTTCAAATGGCAGTTTTTTTTTTTTAAGAGAGAACATGAAAACTCCTTTATTGAAAAATGCCATTGAGCTTATATGACTATTATAAATTCTTCCATTATATAAGTAAATTTATTCATTTATTTTTTTCATGTAAAATATTTACTGAGAAGTTCCTATAGGAAGGCAGGGTTCTAGGTTCTGGGGATACAGAGTAAAGACCAAAGGACTCAAAATTTCTTTTCTCTGTGGAACTTGCATCCTGTAATCTCAGCACTTTGGGAAGCCAAGGTGGGAGAACTGCTTGAGCCCAGGAGTTCAAGATCAGTCTGGGAAACACAGGAGACCCCATCTCCGGCCAACAAGAATTGGTTCAGGTCCAGAAAACTCTTCCAGCACAAACATTTGATTCCAAACCCAGCCTCTTTTGGAGCGGTTCAAAATTCGCTGTTCTTCACCCAGACTGCTTAGTTCCAAAGGGGATCCACTCATTAGAACTTGAGAAGCTCTGCCACGTGTCTATAGCACGGGAAACAGACATCATCTAAGCAGCTTTTCTTCAAATGGCAGTTTTTGATATATATATATATATTTATTTATTTATTTTTATTTTATTATTTTTTTTTTTTAGACAAGGTCTCACTCTGTTACCCAGGCTGGAATGCAGTGGTGCGATCTGACTCACTGCAACCTCCGCCTCCCAGGCCCAAGCAATCCTCCCACATCAGCCTCTCAAGTAGCTAGAACTACAAGTACATGTCACCACATCTGACTAATTTTTGTATTTGTAGAGATCAGGTTTCACCATGTTGCCCAGGCTGGTCTTGAATTCCTGAGCTCAAGCAATCCACCTGCCTTGGCTTCCCAAAGTGCTGGGATTACAGGTATGAGCCACACGCCCAGCCTTGGTGATCGTTTTGTGGTGTTTATCTAACTTTTTTTTTCTAAATCTGAACTGGACAAACGTTCAACTTTTGAACATAACTTCTAGATGCTGAGCAGCACACACCTTGCTGAATAACAAATGACTCAAGTTCACAATACATTCTTCTTTCCCTGCTAATATGTTTATAATTTCACAAATATTCTTATATTTTTATCATACACCAAATAAGCAATTTTCAAAGTGTGATCTGTGGACTCTTTCAGGGGTGCAAATAGCTAATAGTTTTCAAACAAGGTGTGATTTGCCTTTTCACTGGGTTGCTATTTCCCCTGAAGGTGTAAAAGCAATGCTGACTAAAACTGCTGGTACTTTGGCACAATTCAGGAAACAAACTAAGAATACAATGGTATTCTTCACCATTATACACTTGAAGTAAAAGAAAAAAAAAACAGAGACAGTTGCACTTAAGAATGTTCTTGATGAAGCAATAAAAATGACTGATTTCATTAAGTCTTGACCCTGAGTACACATCTTTTTACTATTCTGCAGGACTAATTAGGAAGTATGTAACAAGCCTTTCTCCACATACTAAAGCATGTCTTAAGGAAAAGCACTTGTGGAACTGAGTTGTAAGCTGAACTAGCAGCTTTGTTCATTGAGCTACAATTTTACTCAAAAGTCAACTGAAAAAAACCATGATTATGGGACTTAGGTATTTGGTAGACATTTTCTCAAAAATGAACAAAGTGGACTTTTTACTTGAAAGAACACATCTGACAGTATTTGTGATAAAATTTAAGTTTTTCAAGTGAATTCTAGAATACTGGAAAATTTGGGCCAGGCATGGTGGCTCATGCCTATAATTCCAGCACTTTGAAAGGCTGAGGCAGGAGGATAGCTTGAGCCCAGGTGTTCAAGATCAGCCTGGGAAACATAAGAAAACTCCATCTCTACAAAAAATTTTAAAAAGTAGCTGAGCTTGGTGGCAGGAACCTACAGTCCTAGCTACTTAGGAGGCTGAGGTGGGAGGATTGCTTGAGGCAGGAGTTGGAGGCTACCGTGAGCGATGATCACGCCACTGCACTCCACCCTGGGCAACAAAGCAACATCCTGTCTCTAAAAGACAAAATACAAAACAAAACAAAAAAACTTCCATCCACCAATTTGCGCTTGATAGCTTCCCAGTACTTACAGACTTTTCTGATGAGATCAGTGGCAAGAGCAACAAACTTGATTTTTTTTATATTGTATAAGGAAATATGCCAACATTTAAAAGATCTATGTAACTCAGTCAATATTTTCTAAATTATAAAATCATGCATGAGTAAAAGGTAAGACAGACCAATGGATGTTAGTGATCAGAGTATAAAATGTTCATTTAAATGTTCACTGTGGTTTCTGATTCCACAGTGCAACTAATGGTTAAGAAACTTCCACTTGTTTTGATAGAGTATCAAAAAAGAATGGCTTCAATTATGTGAAAAGGCTACTAGGATATTCCTCCCTTTTCCAACTACATTTGTATGTGGCTGGATATTCTTTTTTATATAATTAAATCAAAACAACAATGCAACATATTTAAGGCAGAAGCGGATACAACTGTCTTCTATTAAACCAGAAATTTAAGAGACTTGCAAAAATGCAAAATGCTACTTTTCTTATTAAATTTTTTGTATTAAAGAATATAGTTATTATTCATAAAAAGTTATGTTATTGTGCAGTGGGTTTATTGTTATATCTTTAATAAATTAATAAATACATTTTTTAAACATTTGTTT
The DNA here is from genome assembly GCF_030222135.1 of Aotus nancymaae. NCBI lineage: Eukaryota > Metazoa > Chordata > Mammalia > Primates > Aotidae > Aotus > Aotus nancymaae. The sequence goes on from NW_026988429.1 coordinate 13,779,259, forward strand.
TAGGCTGGTCGTGATGGCTTATGCCTGTAATCCCAGCACTCTGAGAGGCCAAGGTGGGAAGATCACTTGAGCCTAGGGGTTTGAGACCAGCCTGGGCAATACTGAGACACTGTGTCTACAAAAAAAAAAAAATTAGCTGGGCATGGTGGTGCATGCCTGTACGCCCAGCTACTGGGGAGGCTGAGGCAGGAGGATTGCTTGAGCCCAGGATTCAAGGCTGCAGAGAGATAGGATCACACCATTGCACTCCAGCCTGAAAAAAAGCTCTTTGGAGCCCTTAATAATTTTTTAGAGTGTAAATGGGTCCTGAGACCAAACAGTCTTAGAACCAGTGTACTCTGTGAACAGACTGAATTTGTAAAGAGAGGTACATACAAGGTGGCGAAAGGGCTTCAGAGCAGGCAGAATGGAGTACAATCAAGCAAGCCAGGCTTGGTTCCAACTTCATCATATATATGGCCAGTCAGCAACCTCAAACAAATTTCTTTGAGCTGCAGTTTCCTCTTTACAAAATGGGACCAATGTATCAACCTCAAAAGGGTTACTATGAGGATTACACTGTCGAAGAGCATCAAGTATATGTTATAATGCTGGGAACAATGTTATATCATCAGTATCTCTACATATTAAACATCCACTCTCAAGAAATAGTCCCAAGAATTTGGGGCAGCAGTAAAATCTAGTAAATCTATCATGTTATCACAGACATTTAAATGCCTCCAGATTTTCTTCTTCTTTATTTTTTTCCCTATGAAGTAGAAAATTAAAATCTAGATAATGCAAAGAGGTATCAAGATTCTTTTCCTGCATGCAAAGCAACCAGTGAGCCTTCTGAATATGCTTTCAACTCAATATTTCAAAGCATTCTATCCAAAGGATCTAGAATTGGGGGTGGGTGGGTGTGAGACAGGACAATAAAAACAAGAGAACCCTAATGAACCACAGAAAATGGTGCCAACTAAGGACAGTAAGAAAGCTGAACTGTATTAAAAACAGCGAATGTAACTGCTATCTGTAAGAAAACCTTCAAATACAACCAGCTGCTTATAACTTAAAACACACTTACTAGCACTCAGGTTATCACAACTATTTGCATTCTACTTTGCCATACCATACAACTTATCTTTTTGTGCCTATGTATATTTCAGTTTGCAAACACACACATGCTTTGAACCACTACAACACACTGTAATATTACCTCAGATGTAAGCAGCTTACAATCTTCTCATTTGGCTGATCATCTCTTATGTCTAGTTTAAAAATAAAGTAAAATGTGCACACTCAAGCATAATCCCAGCAGAACAAAAATAAACAAGTTTATCTTAAGTAGTAATTCATTTGAATACCATACTCAATTAGAAACTGAATGTAATTTACAATCAAATTGCTATTTGCATTAATAATTCACAACACAATAGAAGTTCACTATTCTCAAAACATATTTTCAGTATACTGTCTGAGAAATAGTGGCCACTTTTAAAGTCTATTCAGGGTTTAGCACACAGCAAATGTGAAAATTTGGCAGTGTTGTTTCCTTAAGTATCAGTTTGGGTGCACCAGAAAAGATTTGGGCTGGGTTTACTGGAGAGCACAGAAAAGTCTGTTATTACAGATGGTCACTGGTAGTAGTTTCCCATTGGAAAGTCTGGTCACCAATATTCACATTGTTCTCAAACCCTTCATGTAAGATTTTGTGTTTTCCATACTTAATATCAGCTAGGAAGCTTTTTAAAGAAAAACAGTGATGAAAAAAGAGGAAAAAAGACTACCCTAGGGAGTGGTCCACAGGAACAACTCGATATAATAGAAGGCCACGGGTTTTCTGGAAAACAGAGGTGACTACTTCAATGTTAGTAGTCACCACTCAAAAGATGGACTTATTTTTAAATAATATAAACAACAGACTAAAGCTCCAGAAAAGGAGGGAGACTTAATCCAACAGAATTGAGTCTAAAGGTGAGGAAAATCAGCTTCTCTTATTTAATCTCCTCCATCTGCACCCCATGAACGCAGGCTGTGTCCTCACTTTATTGATGAGAACAACTAATGCTCTGAGGGGCTTGAAGTCATGTGCCAGAGTAATTTTGGAATCGAAGTCTCTTTGAATCTATGCTCTTTCTCCCCTACTATTCTAGAGCTCTGAATTATTAAGTAGAAATTTTCTGCAAATAATCAAATTTGACTGGAATTACCTTGTAAAAAAAATTCAGATGAATTCTGTTTATAATTAGGATATACACTTGAGGGAAAACATAAGGAATGATAATTTATGGGATTTTGCAGCACAGATTTCTAACTAGTAAAATTCAATGAAGTTTTTATTTATATTTATCTTATTATTCCTAGAGACCTTGTGATAATGATAAACAATAATCATTTAAAGCTCAGATAATGTGCTATGTTGACAGGGCAGACAGTATCCTTAGCTACTCACTTATAGGATTAACTCATTTAATGCCCCAAGTAATCCTAAGAAGTAGATGTTATTATCCATCTCATTTCACAAGAGGGGAACTGAGGAATAGAAAAGTTAAGTAATTGCCCTAAAGGGACACAGCCTGTAAGAGGTAGACAGGCCTCAAACTTGGACAATAGGGCCCCAAACTTATTAATATCAGCAATTACTCATTAGAATTAAGTTTTCCATTCAATATTTAACAGAAAATTCTTACCTCTGGTTTGCTAAGGCTGGATGACACCAAGGCACCAGATCCCACATCCAAATCCCACTGCTTTTTACCATGATTTTCAGGATCCAAGGCAGCAATTCGCCCATCTAAAGTGCTGATAATTACTAATGACCTGTAAATATTAAAAATATTTTAAAAATTAAACAGGTCTCTAAGATATTGGGCACACTTATCACACACACTCAAAAGAAATCCAGCCCCTGTCCAGGCTTCTATTGGTAGAAAGAAAGAGGGGGCCTTCTACCAATCTTGCCACAACTGTCTTTGAACCAAGACAATTTCAATATGCCCTTTATCTGTTTATGTCACTTATGAAAAGCCTCAACTCATAGGTCACCATTCATTCCACACTCTAATTCCCATAAGGAATACAATGTCCCTTGGTTTGTCTTCTTCTACCTACTTACCTCCTGAAAGCCTTTCCCCTGAAACACTGTCTTCCCTGAATCTTCACTTATCTTCTTGCTCTCATAGAAACCAGGCTTTCCCTGAGGACATTGCTTCCCTACAGAAGCACAGAGAATTTTTTTCTCCCATAACCCTTGCTCAGAATGGGGTAAGTAGACTCCATGTATCTCACTGCAATTTTTAGACCATTTTTTTCCTCTCCTCTCTGAAAATCCTCAGGATCAAACTGTTCTGTCCATTACCCCTCCTAGTAGACATCTAATTGACCCTTAGGTAACTAGCACCATCCTGGAGGACTTCAGCTGCTGGTTTACTGCCAGTACCTAATATATTTAACATGCTTCTGCCTCAATTCTTTGGGTTTTCATTATCTGTCTACCTTGCTTCAGCTACTCCTGTGGTCAGACACTAGACTGTCACTACAAATCACTGCAACCCCGTACCAATCAACTCCTCTTTTCGGCTCACTTCCTCTACTTCCCTGATTTCCCAACTTCTAACCCCACCAGAACCTACAAGCCACTGATACTATGACTTCCACTACCACCATGCCCTCACTTCTTTCTTAACCAGTTAAAGTCCCACAGTCCCTCATCTTAAGCACTACCTCATGGACACCTCAACTCCCTACCCCACCTCTCACATGTCACACTCTGGAAGAATTGATTGAAGTCAATCTTTTCCCCTTTCTCACCCCTACATCTGTGAAGTTGAATGTATCTGAAAAGAAACATATCATGTTGACTATCCTCACTTTAATTAATAACCACCAACCTCAAAAAGGCTATTAATGATGTTCAACAATCACAACACCCTTCCCTAGTCTATCCATTATGCCACTGAACCACGTTAACCATTTCATGTCTCCCCGCTCCTCAAACTTCTGATACCAGCTCTTTCAAGCTCACACATTTTGGTGACGATGCTTCCTATTTCATGGAGAAAAACAGAAGCAAATAGCATGCTTCCCACCACACCTCTATTTATTCATCAGTACCTGGACCATGACTTCCACCTCCCCTCCTGTTAGTGCAAGTGAATTTTCCACACTCCCATCTATCACCAACACCTCCACTTAAGCAATAGAGCTCTCTTGCACATTCATGAGGTCTTGCTCCTGCAAATATCTCCTCTCACTCCCAAGTCATCAATCATTCCTTCTCTACTAGAATATTCTCATCAGCATTTGCTATAAACTGAACGTTTGTGTCCCCCACAAAAATTCCTAAGTTGAAACCTAATCACCGAGGTGATGGTACTAGGAGGTGGGGCCTTTGGGAGGTGATTAGTTCATGAAAGTAGGGTCCTCACTTAGGATATTAATGCCTTTATAAAAGCATCCCCAGAGACTCCCTCACCCCTTCCACCAAGTGGGAATGCTTCTGTGAAGAATCAGTCTTTGCCAGATACTGAATCTGCTGGTACCTTGATCTTGAACTTCTCAGCCTCTAGAACTGTGAGAAATAAATGTCTGTTGTCTATAAACCACCCAGTCTACAGTATTTTGTTATAGCAGCATTCAAACCTACTACTACTTTCCCCAACTTAAAAACCAAACCAGATGAAACAAAATGAATCATTCTCCCTCCTCGAGCATCCAATCTATTTCTTACCCCTCTGCAACAAAACTCCTTGAAAGAGTTGTTATGTATTGTCTCTAAATCTCCTCCTCCTCTTCTATCTTGAACTATTTCTAATCAAGTTCTTGCCCCAACCACCCCACTGAAATGGTTCTTGTCAGAGTCAGCAATGACCTTCACACTGATAAATCCCATGGTCTCACTTCACTTGCCCACCCAGCAGCACCTGACCAGCAATTTCTGTCCTCCATGAAACAACTCTATGTGGCTTCCAGGACACCATGCTCTTTTTTTTGGACTCAGTTCTATGTTATTCTTTTTCAATTTCATTCTCTGGTTCCTTCTTATCTTTCCTATCTCTTAAAATAGTCTCTACCTGCATGTAACTTTTTTGGTGATCTCATCCAGTCTCATAGCTTTAAATACCATCTATATGCTGGCAACTCCCAAATTTATATCTGGTTCCAGGCCTCTCCCCTGAACGGTAGACATACATATCTAACCACCTACCCAATTTGGATTGTCTACTAGACTTCTCAGAATTCACATATACACAGACAGATTCCTCCAACTCTTCAAATACATCATGCAAAATTTTCCCTTAGGGCCTTTGCAGCTACTGTTTCTTCTGCCTGGAGCATATACCTCCAGCTACACAACAGACTCTCCATAACTTTTTCCTTTCTCTCTCTTTTTTTCTTTTTTTAAGACAGAGTTTCGCTCTTGTTGCCCTGGCTGGAGTGCAATGGTGCAATCTCAGCTCACTGCAACCTCTGTCTGCTGGGTTCAAGCAAGTCTCCAGCCTCAGCCTTCTGAATAGCTAGGATTACAGGTGCCCACCACCAAGCCCAGGTAATTTTTATATTTTTTAGTAGAGATGGGATTTCACCATGTTGGCCAGGCTGGTCTCGAACTCCTGACCTCAGGTGATCCAATCACCTCAGCCTCCCAAAGTGCTGGGATTACAGGTGTGAGCCACCTGCCTGGCCTAAATATTTGTTTAAAGGATGACTTGTACAGTTGTTCTAGAAATTCGTTAGATAAATTTTTCAGGTTTAAAGACCATGCACATTCTAAGCATGTCAGGAGTATAAGCTGCAACTTTATCTCTCCTATATCACTTGATGCACAATGTATATAAATTCAAAGTAGAGCCGCTAGTTGACCAAGACAGATATGTCCAAGTAAACCCATTTGAAACCCTTCAAAGAGCAATTAATTTAGTTTCCAAACACTACACTAATTCTAATTTTGAATTTTTTGAATGGCAACTTAGTCTGATTTGTGAAAGTAAAGACTTTGCCATCCTACAAACTCAAGTAATTTTAGATAACAAACCAAAAGAGAACCACCCAACTTCCTGCCCTACATATTATCCTTCTGTTTTCTAAAGAAATCTATTAGGAGTTGGTAAAGCAAAAGGATACTTTGAGAAAAAAAAATTATTTTATAATAAAGAGTATAAAAAGTCACACCTTAGATATGCCACTTTATAAATAAAACAACAGAATCTAATTAAGTTAGAGATCAACAGTTAACCACCAAGTTAACTCTTTCCTAGTCCCATTGTAGAGATGTTTCATTTTTCTGTTCAAGAATCATTAACCACAAATAAATGGCTGAATGAAAAAAAAATCTAATTGAAACAAAATTTAGCATGAGCAAACAGTGTTGACCCATGAAAAATTAAGGAGACCATTAGAACACTTCAAACACTATTTTCCTTTTAAATTCAGAACAAACTTTTTCCCCCCCGCTTGGGCATTCTATTTACAACAGTCCAAAAAAGCTATACTTTTTCTGAATATGTTGCTAGTTGTATGCTAGAAGTATATTCAGAGAATACAATTCTAGCTCTCATCTTCAAGACAAAGAAAAATTCAACAATAAAATATGCATATACATATCATTGTGTATAAGAAAATGTTTTAATAAATAATCTGGGATTTCATATTTAACTATTCTTTCACTGAAAACCTATCATGAGGGTATACTTAACTGAGTCAAATATTCTGCTTTCTGGCCAATATGTTCTGTTTTTGAAAGTAAGATATTTTTATTAACTATTATGTTTAGGCAGTATGTGAATATTTGAGCAATGTTTAAAAATATAAACATGGGCAGGAACAACTGAGTATCTCACTCTTGGCTGGGTGTGGTGGCTCATGCCTTTAATTCCAAAACTTTGAGAGGCTAAGGCAGGAGCTGCTTGAGCCTAGGAGTTCAAGATCAGCCTGTGCAACATAGTAAGACCTCATCTCTATAAAAAAAGTTTTAAAAAAATTAGCTTGGCATGGTGGCACACGGCGGTAGTCCCAGTTACTTGGGAAGCTGAGGTGGCAGTATCATTTGAGCCCAGTAGTTCAAGGCTGCAGTGAGCTAAGACTGCGCCACCATGCTCCAGCCTGGAGGACAGAGTGAGACCCTGTTGCAAATATAAAATAAAATACAAAGTATCTCCCTTACTTTCTTAATGGCAATTGATACTTAATCTAGCTCTTAGATTTGAGTGGGATACCCTTTATTATTTTGACCCCTTGTAATGAGAATAACAGCAAATCCCCTAACAATTCTATCAGGTATCAAAAAAAAGTTATTCTTCCTCTCTTGTGTTACAAGCCAGCTATAGTATTCATTATGGGCTCCTCCCCACAAGCATGTTTCTGGAACGGAGGTACCCCTTCTGCTGTGGTTGGAATTGAGTAGCACTACTGGGGCAATAAAGATTTGCTATTATACCTAATCACCGTCTAAGAGAGAGGTGCTTATTGGCACAATATAGATCAAGAAAAACATCAAGTAGACAGATATTGCTGAAAAACAATCTTCAGGCTGAATGCAGAGATGAACAGAGGATACCAATGAGTTACAGCATTTAGTGCACTATTCACAATAACAAAGACATGGAATCAACCTAGTGCCCATCAGCAGTAAACTGGATTTAAAAAATGTGGTACATATATACCATGGAATACTATGCAGCCATAAAAAATGAAATCATGTTTTTGTAGCAACATGGAAGGAGCTGGAGGCCATAATCCTAAGCAAATTAACATAGGAACAGAAAACCAAATACTGCATGTTCTCACTTATAAGTAGAAGCTAAACATTAAGCACGCATGAACATAAACATGGGAGCAATAGACACTGCAGACTACTGGCAGGGGGTGAGTTGAAAAGCTACCATTGGGTACTATGCTCACTACCTGGTTATAATATACTATGTACCAAATCAGCACATGCAGTTCCTGTATCTAAAATAAAAGGTGAACTTAACAAAAAAAGATATGGCATTTAGAATAAACACAGCCAGGTGAAGTGGCTTTCATTTGTAAACCCAACGCTCAAGAAGACTGAGGCAGGATAACTGCTTGGAGGGCTAGGGATTTGAGACCAGACTGTGCAACACAGTGAGACTCTGAATGTACAAAAATACTTCAAAAATTAGCTGGGTCTGGTGGCACAGGCCTGTAGTCCCAGCTACTCGGAGGCTGAGGTGGGAGGATAGTGTGTACCCAGGAGGCTGAGGCTGCAGTGAACTATGACTGTACCATTGCAGTCCAGCCTAAGTGTTAGAGTGAAATGGTATCTCCAAAAAGAAGAAACATAAATAGAGATAAAAAATAAAAAATGAACACCTCCCAAAATAGGAAGAATATAAGGTTAATTTATCTCCCCAATATCCACTTGTCCTATTTTGAAGTTTCCATTATCAAGATGAAAAACTCATAACTTATTCAAGAATTGAAGGAAATGTAGAGACAGCTTTTCCAGTGGAAAGAATCAGAGCTGTAAGTCAGACCTGGGTGTACACCCCCATGGCTCTGCTCTTACTCTTCTCAAGGTTTCATTCGACTTATTTTTTCACAGGCAAAATATGGCTATTTCACCTATCTCAGTATAACCCAAATGTACCTGATCATAAAAATAATCTGGAGTGCTTGTTAAAATCCATTAAAAGTTCACACGTCTCATTGTAAGAGGGGGACTGGGAGAATGTAGCTTAACAAGCATCCCAGGTGAGTCTCATAAGACCGGTTGTGCAAACACTGTTTTACCTTAGAAAGCCATTTCCATAGAGAAAAAATAATTTATGACCTGGATAAAGAAGGCATATCAAACATCTCTGTCAGTAAACACTTTAGAGACTCCTGTTTCTCTTACATCCTGCTGTAGCTTACAAAGGCACTCAATTTGGATGATTCCTCAGCAAGCCCTGATTTCTTACCCATGATCCAATTCTTAGAAGCTACTCTCAAGAAAGATTTTCAATGGTTTCCTAACTGCCAGATCCATTTCCTTCATCAGGTCTGTCCTCACAAAAGCCACTGTTGTGGCTAGCTCCTCATTCTGGACATTCTTCTTTACTAGTTTCTACAGGACCAGTCCCTCCTGAGTCCTCACCTATCATTCTTATAGCTTTCAATCTCTATATAGCAAGCACTTTCCCATTTGTACTACATGTTCCACCTAGATGGCCAATGTTCACAGCTTTACCTCCATCTGTAGTGTGACAGCCCCCAAATCTGTATAGGATTTATAGTTCACCATCTCTCCCTATCCTAGTTCTGCATTTTCAGCAGGATCTACTTGTTATCACCGTAACAGGCTCAGAAAACTTCTTTCCCACAACCTATTCCTGCCACTTAAAAGTGTAGCCATCCATCCTATTACCTAACATTTAAATCAGACATCAATTCTTTGTGCTTCCTCACTCTCTACATTTAAACAACAGCCATGTACTTTTAATACTATTTCTGAAGCTTCTCTTAATTCTTTTCTGGCAGGATGCAGTGGCTCAAGCTTGTAATCCCAGCACTTTGGGAGGCAGAGGCGGGTGGATCACCTGAGGTCAGGAGTTCAAGACCAGCCTGGCCAACGTGGTGAAACCTTGTCTCTACTAAAAATACAAAAGTAAGCTGGTTGTGGTGGTGCACACCTGTAATCCCAGCTACTTGGGAGGCTGAGGCAAGAGAATCTGGGAGGTGGAGGTTGCAGTGAGCTGAGATTGCACCACTGCACTCCTGCCTGCATGACAGAGTGAGGCTCCATATCAAAAAAAAAAAAAAAAAAAAAAAAAAACAAAAAACTTTTCCTTCTTCATTACCACAGCTCTTGCCCTAGAGCAGATTCTCATTTCTTATCAGGACACCTTAAAGTGTCTTCTAACACATTTTCCTGCCTCAGGTTCTTTCCCTTCTCTCCTTCCCATAGTTTTGTTTTTGTAATAGAGAGCTGATAAACTTCCAAGGTTCCCTGTACCCACTGAAGAAGAAAGGTCACACTGCTTGGTGTGGCACATAAAGCCTTTCACAATCTGGCTTCAGTGTACTTTCCTAATCTCATTTTTCTGCCTCCTCTGCCGTCCCAATCCCCTCTCCCCTCTCTTTCCCAGCCCAACGCCCCACCCCCTCCCATGGGGTGAACTTTTCAAAAGTTCTTTTATTTGTCTATATTTTTCCCCATGTCTTAAATTACACTTGCCAAATGAACACTGTGTATAATTCCCCCATCTTTAGAGGATATATGTAATAACCAAACAAAATATTCAACATTTCTTGAAACAACTATAATTACTATATAAGGTTTTATAGAATTCTAGTTCAAAGCAAAGAAATATGACTTTTTAATGCACTTTCTATTAAATGTTCAATTTCCATTCGGTTATTTTAAAATACTGGCAGTCTCATGGATCCCCATTTTCATCTTTGTAGATCTGTAGGGGTCCAGGAGCCTGGCTTAGGAACCACTCCTCTGTGCTCATTCTACAAACTCCTTGCTCTGTCCCCTTGCTCACACTATTCTGTTGCCTACACTATTCTTGATATTTTTCTCATTCCAGGACTCAATAACTTACCAGTTCCATTCTTTTCACTCTCACACTACTTTTATGTCACTTATTATCCATTACTGGATAGTTTATCACAATGATCTGTCAGGCTTGGAGCTTCCTAAGGAAAAGACATTTATCTACTCTCAGGACCTAACAGTACCTAGGCCCCAATAAAACTAAATTAATGTTTGTTGAATGAATAAAACTTGGTAGGACAAACATATTACCTACATAAAACAACCACCACCAAAAAGGCTGAGAAGATGAAAAAAGATGTGATTTACCTAAGGTTATGCACCAAATACAAAGTTTTGAAAAGGAGCAGAAATTCAGGTTTTCTAACTCTGTTATTCTGTTAACTGTAAGTTTGAACAAGTGGCAACTACTATATTACTACAATGCTCAGCTTTTTATTCCTCTCAGAAATCTCGCAGATGTTGTTGATCCTGTAATTGCTCTAATTATGTCCTTAATTTAGAAGAAATGACTTTTTGCCACAATGAATACACAATAAAAAAAGAAAAATGGTGCTGACTTAAGTTACCCAGAACACCTGCCTATTTACAGTTAAGTTTACCAAATTCTGATAAGTATATGCTAAATTTCTTAATAAAATTATTTTAAAGGCAGCTTATCTCCTGTAGAAGTTTCCCATGTGAAAGAATAGAAGCAGGTGACAGGAGAATATTATATGGATTAAATAATTTCTACATTAACAACTGCTTATTTTAAAATTTCAAATTTCCTTCCTGGAGGTTGAGAAGAAGGCAGTACTTCACAAAACTACAAACCAAATGTGATTTGGCTGAACCTGTTTTTTTTTGGTGTAGCAAAGAATCATTTACCCAAACATATGCCTTCACTAAAGGAAGCATATGAAGCATATGTTCTTTTTCAGAAACAAACTAGGACTGATTGGACTTTACTTCCCGGTCCTCACCTACTAAGTAAATCTTCAAGTCAAACCTCCTTCACTTAAACATATGACAAGACTAGCCATGCCCCAAATCATAACAAATACATCAAAAGTATTACAATCTAAGTTTTCAGTGATACAGGGTTTAACATGAGCATTAATAGATATCCTTTTCCTGTTACACTGAAACATTTTTGAAAGTGCCTTTTCTACTTTAGTCTATGAAACTTTTTTTTTTTGAGACAGAGTCTCACTTGGTCGCCCAGGCTAGAGTGCAGTGGCATGATCTTGGCTTACTGAAAGCTCTATATCCCGGGTTAAAGTGATTGTCCTGCCTCGGCCTCTTGAGTAGCTGGGACTACAGGTGCGTGCCACCAGACCTGGCTAATTTTTATATTTTTAGTAGAGACGGTGTTTCACCATGTTGGTCAGGCTGGTCTCGAACTCCTGACCCCAGGTGATCCACCCACCTCGGCCTCCCAAAGTGCTCTGATTACAGACATGAGCCTCCACACCGGGCCCTATGAAACATTTTTAATCAAAATGGTCATTTATAAATAGAATGGGATTAAAAACACACACATTTATCTCCTTCCCTCACATTTAGCTCTGCAACTTACAAGTTTTCTCCTTTGTATTTTAAAACAATTTGTAATAAAAATATTTAAGAAGTTCCCCTCCTAAAAAAAATAAATAAATAAAAGCAAATGGAGTTATCAGGCAATGTTTAGGGAGTGAAGAGACACGCTGAAGCTATAGCTCAGAGAACTGATAAAGACAGGTCCTCTGCAATCTCGAAAATGCCTATGAACTCGGGGAGCTGAAATCAGGAAAAAGCAGTCTCCTGTCCCTGTCCACGTAGTTTAAGCACAGTCCTGGCATCAATTAAGCTGAAGACAATTTTAGACACAAAGGATAGTTCATTACTTGCCCGAAGTATATTTATTTTGGCTTATAACTTGCTTTGAAAGTTCTGTGTAAATTCTTCTTTAAATATGACTTTTAGTTAACTGATATGCTGCTAATCAAGGGTCCTAGTAGTTAAAAATCTGAGGAAGACCAGATTTCCGTACCTTTGTTTTACATCAGATCACTTTGTAAAAAGACAGGAAAGAAATAAGAAGAATTATACCATCTTATATTTGCAAATACTTTTTTTTTTTTTTTTGAGACGGAGTTTCGCTGTTGTTACCCAGACTGGAGTGCAATGGCGCGATCTCGGCTCACCGCAACCAACCTCCGCCTCCTGGGTTCAAGCAATTCTCCTGCCTCAGCCTCCAGAGTAGCTGGGATTACAGGTGTGTACCACCATGCCCAGCTAATTTTTGTATGTTTTTTTAGTAGAGACGGGGTTTCACCCTGTTGACCAGGATGGTCTCGATCTCTTGACCTCATGATCCACCCACCTCAGCCTCCCAAAGTGCTGGGATTATAGGCGTGAGCCACCGCACCCGGCCTGCAAATACTTTCATGTTATCTCATTTAATAAAAAAAAAAATCAGTTTAGAGATGCACAAATTGAAGAAACACCAGAGATTACGTCAGATTTGGAAACACTTTTGTTAGAGAGGAATTTTTTGTTAGAGTCAGAGGAAAAAGGAACATGTACTTTGCAAATTAGTGACAGTTAAGATAAAACTAGTGCTTTACAACTTCTGAGATTGTCAGAATGACTTTCCAATCCATCCCAAGAACCCCAAGTAACACTCTGCAATTTGCTATTTCTGTGGAAGTCAGAAGACTGGCAACTCACAAAATTATGTAAACATACATAAAACTTAACAGTGAGGTGAGATTAAGACTTTTTTCCTAACTTTCTGCAATGACCATCTCACTTAAATATCAACTAATGTAATGTTTAACAGAAGAAACATGAATAACAAGACTGCTACCAGAAAAACAAGTTTATTTTAGCTAACTTTTAAAGAAAAAAAATAGATTATTCACTCATTCGCATGCTTGATATGCAGAGCAAGCATTTAGAATGAAACCTGAAAATCCCATCAGGAGAAAAAAACTGATGAACTGGTGAATCTCAGATTGCTTCTTGATTATCAAAAGACAACATGCAAAAAAAAAAAAAAATTCTGCACCTCCCTCTTTTTAAAAGTTTGCCAGTACCTCAGTTCTTCACAGCTATTCATAAAAAACGCCTGGTTAATTCAAATTTCTTCCCCTAATACTCCTTGAAACAAACAGAATTACTGGTCTATTATTACTGACCTAATATTCTCTGGGTTTTTATCTTTTTTTAAAAGAGCATTTAGAAAAAACTTTCATAAACTTTGTATATTTATTTGCTGTTGACCCACCACCACTCCTGGCTAATTGAAGGTTTCTCAAACATTCCACACTATCTAAAGTTCATACTATAAGGTAGACCCCAAAACTAGGCCCTATCTCTTCCTAGCCAATTCTATTTAGTAGAGATCACATATGCTCTTCAAGCCAAAATTCCAGTTTTCACTGTAATTTATGAGAAAGAAGTGATCCTCCTGTTTGCTAAGTGGATCTTCTCCAACTACCTTCACCTCCTTGTCTGTTCCTTTTATTTTCCTTTTTTTCTTTTTCTTTTTTTTTCTTTTTTTTGACCTGGAGTTTCACTTTTGTTGCCCAGGCTGATACCATCTTGGCTTACTGCAACCTCTGCTTCCCCAGGTTCCAACGATTCTCCTGCCTTAGCCTCCCGAGTAGGTGTGATTACAGGCACCCGTTAACCATGCCCAGCTAATTTTTTGTATTTTTAGTAGAGATGAGGTTTCATCATGTTGGCCAGGCTAGTCTCGAATGCCTGACCTCAGGTAATTCACCCGCCTAGGCCTCTCAAAGTGCTGGGATTACAGGTGTGGGCCACCGCACCCAGCCCCTTTCATTTTCATTCTGTCTACACAGGCTCCCTCTTTTCAGTAAATAAATAAGTTCAGAGGTTCTTTCTCCTAAAAATTACCTCATCAGTGAGGAAAGGAGGGAGTGGGGCAGAAAGGCCTGAATCTTTAACCTTTCTGCTGCTTCATTTAAATTCTTTAAGTATACTCATCACCAATTCTTCCCAGTCCTCATCCTACACCTCTAACCTAACCAGCTATATTTCTGTCTCCTTGCTGGCTCATCTTCCTCCCTAAAATAAAAGGTATTTCCTGAAAATTTCCTACTCTTTCCCACAACTTCAACTATTCATATTTACCCTGCCCTCTCACTGGCTCTAGTCACTCATTTCCACCTACCTACCTAATATCTCCCTCCGGATGTCCTGCCTGCACCTCTGAGTCACATGTCCAACATCAAAACCCTTACCTTTTCTTCCCTGCTCCCCTAAACCTCTTTTCTCAGCTTCTGGTCACCCAGTCTCAATCTTTGGACAAGGGTACCAAGAAAGGAAGAATAAATTCACTTGCCAGGAACCTAGAGTTTGCAACACATATCTCAACTCTGTCCCCTCTGTTCTATACCACTTTACATGAAACCTCTCATCTGAACTGCTATAACACTCTCCTTCTGGTATTCTTAACTCAAGTTTTCAGTACACACTATTGCTAGAGAAACATTCCTTAGGCATAATTTTAATCAAGCCTGGCATTCAGGATACTGTACCCAACATTTCTCAAACTTTAACATGAATGTGAATCACACGGTGATCTTGTTAAAATGCAGATACTCTCATCCAGTGAGTGTGGTGTGGTGCCTGAGTCTGGATTTTTAACGTACTCCCAAGTGACGATGATGCTATTAGCATAAGGCTATACACATACACAATCTGTTCTAACCTACTTTTCTAGCCTCATCTACTTCTTCCTGCCTAGCATACATATGTGCATATGTATATCTCTTACACACACACACACACACACACACACACACATATATACAGAGGCAAAATGTTCTCCAAACATAATCTCCAGGCTCTGTGCCTCTTGCTCTTTCCTCAAGTCCTGTGACTGTCCGTTACAATTTTACCCATTTTTCAGGAACCAACTCATTCTGCCATAACCTTCTCTTATCTTCTTACCTACCTCACTCCCATACCCCATCTAGTAGAACACCACAAAAACCTTGGGACATCCCTGACACTGGCACTGTTTCTGGTCTATAATGCCATTATAGGTTTTCTTGTTTCATCCTTACTGTTGGACTGCACACTCTCCTGGAAGGCCAGGACTACCTACCTAACCTCTGTCACCTAGGGCATCCTTGGGCTCTTGTTAACCAGTAAGTATCTGTTGAAGTGGATTTGAATTCTAAGAAAAACAAAACATCTCAACTCTACTTCATGTAATTCATTTTGAGCAGGAGCTTCAGAAATTTCTTTATGATAAACAACAACACTCTTCCAGGAGAACTGACTCATTAGCAAACCTAAGAAAACTTTGTTCTATAATTACTTTTTGACATATAAATATTCAAATGATGCCCAGAGAATTTTGGTACTTATCATATTTGTACTAGTCTCCAGGTATATAGATCAGAGTTCTAATACTAATTTAAAATTAAATCTAATTTGTTGCGATCTTGTAATGACTATATTATAAGCCTAAAATATGTTCCAATCCAGGGCCTAGCCCTCCCTGGTTTAATTTACTTAATGCTCCTTTTAACACTCCATTTATGAAATGGGACCGCACTTTCTCCTCAGATATAAGATTGGCTGTCCCCAAAATTTACTGTTAATATGTCTTACATTTGTGTCTAGACTTTGAAAAGTGCTTTAAAAAAAAGCACCTTGAAGTAACATTTTTAAAAGAATGCTTAGAAACTCAAAAAAAACCCCTATATTAAATGTTTATACAGTAAACCCTATTCAAGAACCTAACCATGGCTCTTAGGTTCAAGAACCAATATTCAAGAACCTGACTATAGCTCTTAAACTTTAGCGTCCAAGAATTATCCGGAGTGCTTGTTAAACATGCAGATGCCAAGTTCTTACCCAGGGAATGTCAGTAAAACTGGGGTGGGGCCTAGAAAACTGTAGGTTTCACCAGCATCCCAAGGTGATTCGGACGCAGGTGTTCCGCACATCTCAATTAGAGACACTGATCTCAATCCTTGTCCGGGGACACTACAGAGTTGTGTTTGAAGGAAAATGCAGACGTTTCTTGCTAAAGTCCTTTCTCAAAACAGCTGTCACGCCAGCACAGACAGGAGGTGATGTGCGTAAGGAAAAAGAGGGAAAGATTTCTTGGAAGATAATCAATGCCCGAAAATAATGAAAGAGGGGAAGTGGCGTTTCTTTGCAACCCCGGAACTCCATTCTTCGAGCATCTCCCGAACCCTCGAGGATGCTGCTCTGACCCGTCTGTCAGGACCAGGCGCTCGGGAGCCGAGCCCAGGTAGGTCGCTGGCCGAGGGATGGGAGGGCGTCGTGGCCCCGTGCTCGTTCCCAGGTCGCCAGCTTAACCTCCGCAACCGAGGGAAGACGCCCGCCCGGCTCCTGGGTCTCCGCCCCCCGCCCCGACCCTGTATCCTCCGCGTCTCGCGCGCGTAAATAAGTCGCCTTCCCCAGGTCGGCAGCCCCTCACCTGCCGCGCGGTCGCAACTCTGCCTCATCGTCGGGTTCCGGACTCCGCGGCTCCTGCTCGCCCGCGGCCGCCGGCAGCGCCTCAGCGTCCTCCACAGTCACCTCGGCCGCAGCCACGGTCCCCACGGCCGGTACTCTAGCCGGTGAGGTGGGAGCAGCGGCTGCCCCGAGGCCAAATGCCGCCTCCGCCGTCGGCGCAGGGAGGTCGCGGGCGCGTCCCGCGGGTACCGTCCCTGCCGCGAGCCCCAGCAGCAGCGGCAGCAGCAGCGCCCGTACCAGCAGTCCCAGGCGGGTGGCTCGCTCCATCAGCGGCCCGCCCCGCGCGCAGGCATGGAGGCGCAGCCACGGGCGCCTGCCTCTCCAGCCGCTCGGAACTCCCACCAGGGCAAGGACACGCTAGGGACCCTACCGTCACCCCGACGGCCTGGACAGCCAGTTGTGTTCCCGGGCCACGTCTCAGCCCGGCCTCCGCCGCTGCTACTTGAGTGACAGCCTCTCTCGGACATCGCCCATTGAGCAAGCTTTCCCCGCGTCTGCTCCCTCATTGGCTGCGGCCGCTGCCACTCAATGTTCCCAGGCTGGCCTTGTTAGGGAAGGCAGACTTTTCCTGGTTGTCAACATCGCGCCTACCAATCAAATCGTAATTTCGTCGTTCGAGGCCAGTCCCTATTCCGGATGCAATTACCAATGAGAAATGCCCCTCCCTGCCGTTTTTTTTACCTGATTGGTGCACTTATCAGTTCCCGGAATACCTTTCCTGCAATAGATTGGCTATCGCGGTGATTGGCCTCGCCCCTCAAAGCGAGGCGCTGGGGAACACTTGAAGATTATTGGTAGAAGTGGATGTCCCTCAAAGGTCTGCACTACCTGCCTTTTGATTGGTTGGAAGCGGCACTTACTACGTGGCGGATTCTGACTGTGAAGAGGACAGTCCCAAGTGAAGAGTGGGAGGCAAGTCCCTTGTGACCGAGAAGAGGTCAACCTTAAAGAAGCTGGCATTGTAGCTCTTCTAAAGCCTAGTCTACTTGGGAAGGCAAAAGCGAAACAGGAAGAAGTGGCCACAAAAGTAGTGTGGTCTCTAGAAGTAGAAGAGTAAGGAGGGTGCATGATCCTACTTGTGGCCCCAACGGTGCTCACAAATCCACTTGTTAGAGATGGCAGTGATCTGCGACAATCCAGCCCACCCGACACGCCTCCTGCCTCCTTAGGAACGGGAAGGAGCGCCAGCCCGGTGCACTGACGTCTTTTGCCTAAGATCACATAGCTAGTTGGTCACAGAATCATGACTTTAATTCATGTTTTCTGACTCTGAACTGGCATGCTTTGTACCTCACCAAAGTTAGTGATGAAACTGCAAAAGGGCAGAGTGGAGAAGATTGGAATGTTCAGCCAAGGCATTTGAACTTTTAATACAGCAAATAAGGACTTCCTGAAGATTTTTGAGCAGATGAATGAAGTGATAAGAAAATGCATCCTCAGCAGTGACGGCATCAATGATGAGGAGACTGGCCAGGAGTCTGTTACCTCCATCAAAACCAGTGAACATTAAAAAAAATTAAAAAAATTTTTTTTGGAGACAGGGTGTTGCTCTTTTGCCCAGGCTGGAGTGCAGTGGCTTGACCATAGCTCATTGTAACCTTGAATTCCTGTGTTCAATCGATATTCCTGCCTCAGCTTCTGGAATCGCTGGGACTACAGATGTTTGCCACCGGACCAGGCCAGTTTTTAATTTTATTGTGTAAAGATGGGGTTTCTGTGCTGGCCAGATTGGTCTCAAACTCCTGGCCTCAAGCCATCCTCCTGCCTCAGCCTCCCAAAGTGCTAGGATTACAGGCATGAGCCACTGCACCTGCTCCAAAACCGGTGAAAATTTGTTAAGGTGTTGGCAATATGGGTATATATAGATTATCCTTCATCTTCATAAAAACATGCTCTAAGCTCTCCACAGCCCAACACAAAACAAACAAGAGACCCCCACTTCCCCTTCCAGCTCCTACCACATGTCTTTGTTCCTCTGTATGGCAAAACTCAAGTGTTCAAAATTCCTTATCTTCGGTTCCTCTTCTCCCATTCCCAAGCATACTACAGTTAGGCAATCACACCCCCAACTCCACCAAAACTGAGCTTGCTGACGCCACCAGTGCTGTATTCAAAGGATAATTCCTGGTCTTCGTTTTATCAGCTGTATTTGAGTCAGCAACTCAAGTCTTTCCTGTTTAGAACACTTTTCACTGGTCTTCCTGCTTTCCATAGTGCAGGTCATAACCCTCAAAAGTTCCCCCAGCTCGCTCAGGATAAAAGCCAAGTCCTTACAATAGACTACAGGGTGCTACCACATCTGGTTCCTACAGCTTTTCGGATCTCATTTCATACTGTCTTTGCTCACTCCATCCTGGCCGCTGGCCTCAGCTAGCACAGTTTTGGTGGAGTTGAGGGTATGAATGCCTGACTGTTGTGTACTTGGCCACATTGGCCTCCTTGCTGTGACAAAGCTGGCCAGTCAAGTCCCACCCTGGGAGTTTTCCTTTGTTGTTTTGTTTTGTTTTCCTGCCTAGGAAACTCTTCCCAGGTATATTAGTTTGCTAGAGCTGCCCTAACAAATACCACAGACCAGGTGGCCTGGACAAGAGTTTATTTTTTTGAAGTTCTGGAGGCTAGAAGTCCAAGATCAAGGTTGGATTCTGAGGCCTCTCTCCTTGGCTTGCAGATGGCAGCCCTCTTACTGCCTCTTCCCTCTGTGCATGTGTGCTTCTGGTGTCTCTTCCTATTCTAACACCAGCCAGACTGGAGTATGGGCCTACCTTTAACAGCCTCATTTTAACTTAATCACTGCTTTAAAGATCTTATCTCCAAATACAGTATATTTACATTCTGAAGCACTAAGGCTTGGAACTTCAACATATAAATTTTGGAGGGACACAGTTTTTCAGATAATACCCAAGTACCCTCAAGCTGTGTTCCCTCACTTTATTTGAGGCTGTGCTAATTCCAGTAAAGTCTCTCCTCACTACCTTATTTAAAATGAAAACCTTCACCACCTTCCTTCCCTTCTCTCCTGCTTTATTTCTGCTTAGCCTCAAATACTGTAATTTACATATTTGTTGTGTTTATTGTCTGCTCTGTTTCCCCCCACTTGCATGTAAATTCTGTGAAGATTTGCTCATTGATGTGTTCAAAGATATAAAACAGTGCAACCTGTTTAGCAAGCATTTAATAAATATTTGCTCAGTGAATGAATGAATGAAGAATACCAGAGGACAGAAGGAAAGAGACAACTGGAAAGGAAGAAACTGCAGTTGCTGTAGACAGAGGGGGTTGATTAGGAGAGCAAGATTCCAGAGGATCTGGAGGAAAAGGGGCAGCTCTGCCTTCCGTGCTGAAAGTAGAGGTTAGGAGGTACCCCTAGAGAGTAAGTTATTTTGAAAAGAAGAGAAAACAGATGAGCGAACTGAAACCAATTGACCATTATCTACTCAACAAAATAGGAAATAAAATTGCAAGGTTCTTTGAACTGACTGCACCATGGACTACACCATAGTGACCCCTGTGACCCACACACACACCTCTAGATGGACTCCCAGAGCCTGAAAGTCTGAGTCAACTTTGTGACACTGGACCCTGTGGCCTGATTTACCGACCTTTCGACATTCCACCGTTGTTCTGCCTCAACTGATAAGCCAACCTTGTGACAATGGACCTTGGACCTTGTGACACCCCTCCCCCTCGGGTGGCATCACCCACCCCCCGGCTTGCAAAAACCCTGAACTGTAACTTCTGTAACTTTCCACTGCCTACCCCAAACCTATAAAGCCAACTCCTATCCCACCGCCCTCTGCTCACTCTGTTTTCAGACTCAGCCCACCCACACCCAGGTGAATAAACAGCCATGTTGCTCACACAAAGCCTGTTTAGGTGGTCTCTTCATTCAGAGCATGCCTAATAAAAATCTCCCACCTAAAAAGGATTATAATGTTTGGTGTGAGGAAGGTGTCAGAAAATTATTACAAGATGAAAAATGATTGTTAATTACCTGTTTGAAATTAGTGTGTATATTTTAGTGGGCCTGGTCTTCATGGTTTTGTAATTTTTTCAATAAATGATCATGGCATGAACAAGGCTATTAATCTGAGCTAATGAATTAGGAGTCTGCTTGCCACCTGTAAATACTGTGGAAGTTTTGTTTTTTCATTTATTAATTTAACATTCAGGGATTCCATGTGACCACCTATAAAGAATGAGAATAATGATGAACAAAATAGACGTGGTTCCCGCCCTTCTGAAGCTTAACACCTCTCTAGGTAGGGAGACAGACATTAACAATCACACGTATATTATTAAAACTAAGATAAGTGCTATGATGAAAAAGGCAGAGGCAGAAGAGCACAGTGGTGAAAAATGCCAGTAAGGAGAGTCAAGCTTTATACTTGGGAACAAAACACCAATTTTCCATTTTGGAAAGAAGAAAAGCCTGAGTCAAAGTCTGCTGACTGGGAAAATAAATTAAGGAGAGAAAAGAGAGTCTACCTGTTTTAGGACAGCATGTAGCTTCACTGTGACTTTGTGGGAGCTCTGGAACCTAGGTGCCTCAGGGAAGTGTAAGAAAGTGGGGACCAGGCATGAGAGCTGGCCAGTGAGGCTGGGCCAGGAAAAGAAGCTGGTGCTCAGGTACCCTGAGCCAGGGTTGCCCAAAACAACTAAGATTCTACACCTGAGTGTGGCCCAGAAAATCAGCAAAATAAGTCTTAGATTTAGAAACAGTAGGTTCAACCCCTTAACAGAGAGACTGCATCTGTTGAAATAATATTTGATTGTAAATAACAAAAATCTTGCCATATAGTGGCTGGAGCAAGAAGTTGGGTTTCTTTTTCTTACTGATGCCACAGCTCCACAGTGATGTTTTATTTAAACTCATGCTCCTTCTATTTCTCTATGCTTCATGTGTGACTTTTGTTCCTTGTGCCTGTCATCTCACTTACTTGGGATGGCAACTCCAGCATCATTTCTTTATTATAGGTAGGACAAAGAGGAATGACAAAAGGCATGTAACCACCCAAATTTGTCCCTATCAAAGAGCAATCCAGGAAGTACCACTAAGGAATTTTCACTGACATTTCCCAGGCCAGACCATGTCAAATAGCCACTCAGAGCTGCAAAGAAAGCATGCTGCAACTAAACAAAATGAGGGTTCTGCTAGTGAGGATAAAAGGGAGAATTTGTAATCTGTTTTCTTAAAGTATAATAAACTAAACCTATTGGAAATATACACGTGGATGAGTGTATATACCACAGATGTGTAAACCATAGTCAAGATACAGAACACTCCCATTACTCCTAGAGCTTCCTCTTATCCCTTTGTTGTCAATCCCTCCTTCTACCCGTGGCTTTCAGGTAACTTCTGATCTGTTTTCTGTCACAATAGATTAGTCTGCATATCCTAGCATCTTCAACAAATGCAGCCATACAGTATGTACTTTTGTGTCTCACTTCTTTCACCCCATATAATGTTTTTAAATTTATATATGTTGTTGCATGTAGCAATACTTTGTTCCTTTTTACTGCTGAGTACTATTCTGCTTTGTATATTTCACACTTGTTTATCCATTTACTTGTTGGTGTGCATTTGGTATATTTTCAATTTTTGGACATTACAAATAGAGCTGCTAGAGCTGCTATGAGAACATTTATGTACAGGTCTTTGTGTAGATGTAGGTTTTTTTTTCTCTTGGGTAAATACCTAGATGTGGAATAACTGGCTCATATAGTAGATGGATGTTTTGCTTTATAAGAATCTGCCAAGCATTTTTCCAAAGTCGTGTACCATTTTATACCCCCACCAGTGGTGCACAAGAATTCAAGTTGTTCTGTATCCTCACCAACATTTGGTAATTGTCTTTTTAATTTTAATTATTTTAGTAGGTATGTGATGGTATTTCATTGTAGTTTTGGTTTGCATATCCCTGATGGCTAATGATTTTGAGCATCTTTTAATGTGCTTGTTGGACGTTATATGTCTTCTTTTGTAAAATGTCTATTAAGTGTTTATAAAGAGAGGAATGTTTATGGGTAGGCACTCTGAGGAGTTTGCCACACAGTAAAATTCGTTGTGTTGTACCAGTTACCTATCGGCATAACAATGTCGTCTAAGAAACCATCCCAAAATTCAGTGGCTTAAAATAACAAAAATGTGAACTTTCACACCCTTCACCTGGAGTTGCCTGATCTAGCTAGAGCACGATTTTCTTATGACAATGGAAGAAACACAATTAAGATGGGTGGAATCTTACAGGGCCTCTTCAAACTAGTATAAGAACTGGAGCACTTATTACTGGAGCACTGTGGACTAAAGCAAGGCATATGACTAGGCCTAACATCAAAGAGGCAGGAAAACATGCCTTGCATATAGTGAAAGAAACTGAAAAGTCATGTGACAAAGGGCATGGGACTAAAATGTTGTAACTGTATCAAAAATCAGCTTATCAATGTTTCTTAAAGTGTGACCCTGGACTGACTTAATCAGAAGTTCGAGGAATGAGGTCCAGGAATCTGCAGTTTTAACAAACACCCTAGGAGACTCTACCACAAATACCATGGGAGCAATCGGTTATATCTGTTCCTGAACCTAGCATGAACAATTGCTCCACAATTGCTTTACAACTGTTCGTGCTGGGTTCAAGAACAGATATAACTGATTGCACACAATGAGATACTAATTCATATATATTAGAATAGCTATTTTTAAAAATACAATATCAAGTGCTGGCAAGGATATATGAGCAATACCCCACACATTGCTGGTCTGAAGGTAAAATGGTACAACTGTCTTGGAAACAGCTTGGCAACTTCTATTATATTTAAACATGCACTTACCATATGATATGGTTTGGCTCTCTGTCCTCACCCAAATCTCATCTCAAATTGTAATCCCCACATATTGAGGGCGGGACCTGGTGGGAAGTGATTAGATCATGGGGATGGTTCCCCCATGCTGTTCTTATGATAGTGAGTGAGTTCTCAAAAGAGCTGATGGTTTTAAAGTATGGCATTTCCTCACGTTCTCTCTCTTCTGCCGCCTTGTAAAGAAGGTGCTTGCTTCTCTTTTGCCTTCCACCATGATTGTAAGTTTCCTGAGGCCTCCCCAGCCTTGCAGGACTGTAAGTCAATTAAACTTCTCTCCTTTATCAATGACCTAGTATCAGGTAGTATCTGACACCACCTATTGGAGTGTAGTGATCAGTGGTCTGGGAGCACCACAGCCCCTCAGCACAGTGAATTCTTAACCTGGAGGAGGCAGAAAACAAAGTCAGGGCCCCATACAAGTCCTCCAGAGTTAGATCATGCAGTCCAGGAGCTGGGAGCTGAGCGTTGGCCACCTAAAATCTTGCAAAAATGAAGCTAGTCAGCTGAATCTATGTTATACAACAATCAAACCCTCAAGGTCATCAAATAGGATAAAAGAAAAAAAATTTAAAGGTCAGCAACCTCAAACGTTGAAGGTAGATAAGCCCGCAAAGATGAGAAAGAACCAATGCAAAAACCCTGACAACTCAAAACGTCAGAGTTCTTTCTTTCCTCCAAACAACCTCATTGCCTCTTCAGCAAAGTTCTGAACCAGGCTGAGATGGCTGAAATGATAGAAATAGAATTCAGAATATGGATAGGAATGAAGGTCATTGAGCTACAGAAGTATGTTGAAACCCAATACAAGGAAGCTAAAAATCATGATAAAACAATGCAGGAGCTGACAGACAAAAGAGCTAATATAGAAAAGAACATAATTGACCTAATAGAGCTGAAAAACACACTACAAGAATTTCATAATGCAATCACAGGTATTAATAGCAAGAATAGACCAAATGGAAGAAAGAAACTCAGAGTTTGATGATGGCTTTCTGATATATGACAGTCAGATAAGAATGGAGAAAAAATAATAAAAAGAAATGAACAAAACCTCCAAAAAATATGGGGTTATGTAAATAGACCAAATCTGTGACTCACTGGTGTTCCTGAAGGAGATGAGTTGAACGGAACCAACTCGGAAGGCATATTTCAGAATGTCATCCATGAGAACTTCCCCAACCTTGCAGAGAGGCCAACATTCAAATTTAAAAAATCCAGAGACCCCCAGTAAGACATTTTGTAAAAAGATCATCCCCAAGACACTTGATCATCAGATTCTCCAAGGTCAAAATGAAAGAAAAAAATTTAAAGACAGCTAGAGGGAAAGGTCAGGGAAGCCTAACAGTGATCATTCCCTACAAAGGGAAGCCTATTGGACTAACAAGGATCCTCTCAGCAGAAACCCTACAAGCCAGAAGAGATTGGAGGCCAATATTACTTTCTTGAAGAAAAGAAATTCCAACCTAGAATTTCATATCTGGCCAAACTAAGCTTCATAAATGAAGGAAAAAAAATTCTTTTCAGACAAGCAAATGCTGACAGAATTTGTTACCACCAGACTTGCCTTACAAGAGATCCTGAAGAAAGCACTAAATATGGAAAGCAAAGACCATTACTGACCACTACAAAAACACACTGAAGTACACAGACCAGTGACAATAAAGCAACCACATTAACAAGTCTGCAAAATAACCCACTTATATCGTGATGACAAGACCAAATCCACACATATCAATACTAACATTCACTGTAAATGGGCTATATGCCCCAATAAAAAGACACAGTGGTCAGGTGCAGTGGCTCACACCTATAATCCCACAACTTTGGGAGGCCAACGTGGGCAGATCGCTTGAGGCCAGGAGTGCGAGACCAACCTGGCCAATATGGTGAAGACCTGTGTCTACTAAAAATGCAAAAATTAGCTGGGTATGGTGGTGCACACCTGTAATCCCAGCTACTTGGGAGGCTGAGGCATGAGAACTGCTTGAAGCTAGGATGTGGAGGTCACAGTGAACCATGATCATGCCACTGCACTCCAGCCTGGGTGACAAATCAAGATTGTCTCAAAAAAAAAAATAAAAAAAGACAGAGTGGCATAGTGGATAAAGAACCAAACCTGGCTGTGTGTGGTGACTCACGCCTGTCATCCCAGGACTTCGGGAGGCTGAGGCAGGCAGATCACTTGAGATCAGGAGTTCGAGACCAGCCTGGCCAACATGGTGAAACTTTCTCTACTAAAAATACAACAATTGGCCAGGTGTGGTAGCATGCACCTGTAGTTCCAGCTACTGAGGCAGAATGGCTTGAACCCAGGAGGTGGAGGTGTAGTGAGCCAAGATCATGCCACTGCATTCTAGCCTGGGAGAGAGAGTGAGACTCTGTATCAAAAAAGAAAACAAACAAACAAATAAAGAAAGAAACAAGACCCTTTGAGATGCTGTCTTCAAGAGACCCATCTCTCATGCAATGACACGCATAAGCTTAAAACAGAGAGATGGAGAAAAATTTACCAAGCAAATGGAAAACAGAAAAAAGCAGAGGTTGCAATCCTAGTTTCAGACAAAACAGACTTTAAACCAAACTTTCAATTGTAGTTTCAGACAAAACAGACTTTAAACCAACAAAGACTGAAAAAGACAAAGAAGGGCATTACATAGTGGTAAAGGATTCAATTCAACAAGAAGATCTAACTATCCTAAATATAGGCACCCAACACAGGAGCACCCAGATTCATAAAGCAAGTTCTTAGAGATCTTCAAAGAGACTTAGACTCCCACATAATAGCAGTGGGAGACTTTAACACCCCGCTGACAATATTAGCCAGATCAAGACAGAAAATTAACAAAGATATTCAGGACATGAACTAAGCACTGGATCAAATGGACCCGATAAACATCTACAGAACTCTTAACTGAGAAACAACAGAATATACATTCTTCTCTTTGCCACATGGCACATCTTCTAAAGTTGATCACACAATCAGAAATAAAACACTCCTCAGCAAATGCAAAATAACTGAAATTGTAACTATCTCTCAGATCATAGTGCAATCAAATTAGAAATCAAGATTAAGAAATTTACTTAAAACTATGCAATTAAATGGAAATTGAATAACCTGCTCCTGAATGACATTTGGGTAAATAATGAAATTAAGGCAAAAATCAGAAGTTCTTTGAAACTAACAGAACAAAGATACAACATACCAGAATCTCTGGGACACAGCTAAGTCAGGGTTAAAAGGAAAATTTATGGCATTAAATGTCCACATCAAAAAGTTAGAAAGATCTCAAGTCAACAACCTCACATCACAACTAAAAGAACTAGAGAACCAAGAGCAAACAAATTCCAAAGCTAGCAGAAGATAAGAAATAACCAAAATCAGAGCTGAACTAAAGGAAATTGAGACACAGAAAACCATTCAAAAGATCAGTGAGTCCAGGAGCTGATTTTTTGAAAAGATTTATAACATGGATAGACCACTAGCTAGACTAATGGAGAAGAAGAGAGAGAAGATGCAAATAAACACAGTCAGAAACAACAAGGGGATATTACCACTGACCCCACAGAAATACAAACAACCATCAGAGAATATTATAAACACCCCTATCTATGCACATAAACTAGAAAAACAAGAAGAAAGGATAAATTCTTATGAACATACACCCTCCCAAGACTGAACCAGGAAGAAATTGAATCCCTGAACAGACCAATAACAAACTCTGAAATTGAGGCAGTAATAAACAGCCTACCAACCAAAAAAAAGGCAAGGACAGGAGGGATTCACAGCTGAATTCTACCAGATGTACAAAAGTAGCTGGTACTATTCCTGCTGAAACTACTCCAAGAAATTGAGGAGGAGGAACTCCTCCCTAACTCATTCTGTGAGGCTTACATCATCCTCATACCAAAACCTGGCAGAGACGCAACCAAAAAAGAAAACTTCAGATCAATATGCTTGATGAACATCAATGCAAAATTTCCCAACAAAATACTGGCAGACTGAATCCAGCAGCACATCAAAAGGCTTATCCACCATGATCAAGTAAGCTTTATTCTTGGGATGCAAAGTTGGTTCAACATATGCAAATCAATAAATGTGATTTATCACATAAACAGAATTAAAGACAAAAACCACATGATTATCTCGATAGATGCAGTAAAGGCTTCTGATAAAATTCAGTCACCCTTTATATTAAAAACTCTCAATAAACTAGATATTGAAGGAACATACCTCAAAATAATAGCAGTCATCTGTGACAAACCCACAGACAACATGATACTGAATGGGCAAAAGCTGGAAGTATTCCCCTTGAAAACTGGCACAAGACAAGGATGCCCTCTCCCACCACTCTTTTCAGCATAGCATTGGAAGTCCTGGCCAGGACAATCTGTCAAGAGAAAGAAATAAACGGCATCCAAATAGGAAAAGAGGAAGTCAAACTATCTCTGTTTGCAGACGACATGATTCTATATCTAGAAAACTATATAGTCTCAACCCAAAACCTTCTTAAGCTGATAAACAACTTTAGTAAAGTCTCAGGATACAAAATCAATGTACAAAAATCACTAACATTTCTTTTTTATTTTATTTTATTTTATTTTTCTTTACTAAAACCTATCTGTAAGGCAAAAAATCACTAACATTTCTATACACCAACAACACTCAAGCCAAGAGTCAAATCAGGGATGCAATCTCATTCTCAATTGCCACACACACACACACACACACACAAATACACAAGAAGACAGCTAACCAGGGAGGTGAAAGATCTCTACAAGGAGAACCACAAAACCTTGCTCAAAGAAATCAGAGATGACACAAACAATTGGAAACATTTCATGCTCATGGATAGGAAGAACCAATATTGTTAAAATAGCCATACTGCTCCAAAACAATATATGGATTCAATGCTGTTCCTATTAAACTACCAGTAAAATTTTTTACAGAACTACAAAAAACTATTTCAAAATTCATATTGAACCAAAAAATAGCCCAAATAACCAAGGCAATCGAGCAAAAGGAACAAAGCCGGAGGCATTACGATACCTGACTTCAAACTATACTACAATAACCAAAACAGCATGGTATTAGTACAAAAACAGACACAGAGACCAATAGAACAGAATAAAGAACCCAGAAATAAGGCCATACACCTTCAACTATCTAACCTTCCACAAACCTGACAAAATGAGGGAAGGATTTTGTCAATGAGGGAAGCAATGAGGAAAGGATTCCCTATTCAATAAATGGTGCTGGGATAACCCGCTAGCCATATGCAGAAGACTGAAATTGGACCCCCTCTTTACACAATATACAACAAATAACTCAATGGATTAAAAACTTAAATGTAAAACCCCAAGCTGTAAAAACCCTGAAAGACAACCTAAACAATATCATTCCAATCATAGATCATAGGAACAGGCAAAGATTTCATGATGAACCAACAGCAATTGCAACTAAAGCAGAAATTGGCAAATTGATCTAATTAAACTAAAGAGCTTCTGCACAGCAGAACTAGATCATGTCTTTTGCAGGAACATGGATGCAACTGGAGGTCATTATTCTTAGCAAACTAACACTGGAACAGAAAACCAAATTCCACATGTTCTTACTTATAAGTTGGAGCTAAATGATGAGAACACATGAACACATAGAGGAGAACAACACACATTAGAACCTATCAGAGGGTAGAGGGTGGGAGGAGGGAGAAGATCAGGAGAAATAACTAATGGGTATTAGGCTTAATACCTGGGTAACAAAATAATCTGTACAATAAACCCCTATGACACAAGTTTATCTATGGAACAAACCTGCACATGTACCCCCGAACCTAAAATAAAAGTTAAATTTGAAAAAATTTAGGAGTAAATATAAGAAAAATTTATTGTTTTGTAGAATGCTAATATCTTTGGGAATTTTAAATAGGCATAATATTGAATGTATATAATATTAAAATATATAACTACATGCCTGTAATCCCAGCACTTTGGGAGGCTAAACTGGGTGGTTCACTTGATTACTGGAGATCAAGACCAGTTTGGCCAACCTCATCTCTACTAAAAATACAAAAATTAGCTGGGTGTGGTGGCATGCACCTGTAGTCCTAGCTAATCTGGGAGACTGAGGTGAGAGGATCACTTGAACCTGGGAAGTGGAAGTTGCAGTGAGCTGAGATCTCACCACTGCACTTCAGCCTGGGGGACAGAGCAAGACTCTGTCTAAAAAAAAAAAAAAAGGAAAGAAAGAAAGAAAAAAATATTTATAATTACAACACAAAAAGTGGCAGTAGTTAAAGTGGTCAAAGATCTTTGTGTTGTCTGGCAAAGTATTAATTTATATTATACTGTAACTGGTCAGGAATAGGAATGGGTGTTATAATCCTAACGTGATCACTTAAAGAATTATAAAGATTGACTGAATACAGTGGCTCACTCCTATAATCCCAGCACTTTGGGAGGTGGAGGCAGGAGGATCACTTGAGTCCCCAAGTTCAAGACCAGCCTGAATAGCGTAGTGAGACCCCTGTCTCTATATTTTTAATGAATAAAATTAAAGAAAAAAATTATAAAGATTGTATAACAAGCTTGGGGAATTATTAATATGGCTGCTATAGTCATCCATGTGCAGGTCTTTGTATGGATGCCTGTTTTCAACTCCTTTGGATAAATACCAAGGCGCATAATTGCTGGATTGTCTGGTAAGAGTACATTTAGTTTTGTAAGAAATCACCAAACTGTTGTTATGGAGGATGGTCTGAGGAAAAAAAAAAAAAAAGAAATCACTATACTGTCTTCCAAAGTGGCTGTACAATTTTGTATTCCCACGAGCAGCAGTTGAGTTCCTGTTGCTCCTCATGCTCACCAGCATTTGGTGGTGTTAGTGTTTTTGGATTTTGGTCATTCTAATAGGTGTGTCATGGTATCTTGTTGTTTTAACATGCAGTTTCCTAACGATGTGTGATGTTGAGCATCTTTTCATAGTTTATTTGCCATCTGTATATCATCTTTGGTGAGGTGTCCATTCAGCTGTTTTGCCTATTTTTTAATTGGGCTGTTTATTTTCTTATTTTGAATTTTAAAAGTTCTTTGTATATTTTGGATAGAAGTCCTTTATCATCTATATCTTTTGCAAATATTTTCTCCAAGTCTGTAGGAAAGTCAACTTTAAGGCAAGAAAGACTAGAAATAGAGACATTTCATAATCCTAAGTGGGTCAGCCCATCAGGATGTATTAACAAATTCTGGGACTGAGGGGTTTTCTGGGACTTGAGACTTACTGTTTTAAAATTGGGGGAGTCCTGGGCAAACTAGGACACACTGGACACCTTATGTAATGGCAACAGACCAGGTGTCTTGTGTCGAAAATAAGTCCCAGGCTTCCTTGCAGCCTCTGTTTAGCTGCATTTCCTGCCCTCACTCTGACACACTCCTCTCTATGCACTCTGCCTGATAACCCAGTTACAGCTCTGGCTCCTGCCTAGGCCTCCATCTGTGACCACACAGGCTACTACATCTGCTCTCTTAGTAATTGGTCTCTCTCTGGGTTCGAGCCCCTAATTCTTTTTGCATTTAAAAGAGGGTATGCCAGCCATGGTGGCTTACACCTGTAATCCTAGCACTTTGGGAGGCCCAGGTAGGAGGACTGCTTAAGACCAGCAGTTCAAGAACAGCCTAGGGAGCATAGTGAGACACCAGCTCTAAAAAATAAAATAAAATAAATTAGCTGGCATGGTGGTATACACCTGCAGTCCCAGGTGCTCAGGAGGCTGAGGTGGGAGGATCACTTAACCCCAGGAATTCAAGGCTGCAGTGAGCTTTGATCACATCACTGCACTCCAGTCTGCTTGTTTTCCTAGAGGCAGTGGTGTTACCTGTTTTCTTCTTCTAGAAATAGATAGAAAGATGATAGTTTGATTATAGATAGATAGAAAAAATCTTTCCCTCCCCAGCAGCTAGGACTACAGGTGCACACCACCACACCCAGCTAATTTATTTTATAGATAGAAAAGAATCTATCTATCTATAATCAATCTATCATCTACCTATCTGTTTCTAGAAGAAGAAAACAGGTAATACCACTGCCTCTGGGAAAACAAGCAGGGTGGACAAGGTACAAGTGTAGGAGGGTAGGAGGGACACTTCCTTCTTAACCAGCTTCATTTGGATATAATACACATATTATACAATTCAACTATTAAAAGTATGTAGTTCATAGGCTGGGCACAGTGGCTCATGCATGTAATCCCAGCACGTTGGGAGGCCAAGGCAGGCAGATCACTTGAGGCCGGAAGTTTGAGACCAGCCTGGCCAACCTGTCAAAACTCCATCTCTGCTAAAAATACAAAAATTAGACAGGCATGGTGGTGTGTGCCTGTAATCCCAGCCACTGGGGAGGCTGAGGCACGAGAATTGCAAGAAGCCGGGAGGCAGAGGTCACAGTGAGCAGAGATAGAGACACTGTGCTCCAGCCTGGGCAACAGAGCTAGACTCTGTCTCAGAAAAAAAAAGTACAGTTCAATGTTTTTTTAATATATTGACAGAGTTGCAAACCAAATATACAGTTGACCCTTAAACAACACAAATTTCAACTGTGCAGGTCCACTTATACACAGATTTTTTTCAACTAAACACAGATGGAAATAGAAATTACAGGATCAGGAGATGTAAAACCCGCACATAAGGAGGGCTGACTTTTCGTATAGGTGGTCCTGCAGGGCGGGCTCAGGGACTTGAGTGTGCAGATTTTGGCATGGGGGTGGGAGGGGTATACCAAGGGATGACTGCATGTCCTTTTGCTTCTTTTGAATTAGGAACCAAGATAGTATATCAACTACTACAATGTAAATAAATATACAAATAAATAAAAACAGCAACAAGTTTCTATTGCCCTTACGGTTTCTCAAACAAGTGGGCAGTAGCTTGTAAATTGACTCAGTGTTTTCTACTTGCTTCATACATTCATTCAGTTCTTCCACAAATATTTCAAAGGCCTGCTTAGGCTGTGGCTGACCTGCCAGGCACTGAGGTTTTAAACTCTGATAGAAAGTATGCTTGTCCAGCTGGGCGCGGTGGCTCACGCCTGTAATCTCAGCACTTTAGGAGGCTGAGGTGGGCAAATCGCATGAGGCCAGGAGCTCGATACCAGCCTGGTCAACTGACAAAACCCGGTCTCTACTTAAAAATACAAAAATTAGCTGAGTGTGGTGGCATGCACCTATAGTCCCAGCTACTCAGAAAGCTGAGGTGGGAGGATCCCTTGAACCCAGGAGGCAGAGGTCACAGTGAGCTGAGATTGCACCACTGCACTCTAACCTGGGTGACAGAGCGAGACCCTGTCTCAGAAAAAAAAAAAAAAAATCCTTGTCCTTGGGGATATAGGGTGTCTATTGTATGTTTTTAGTGAAATTGAGGAACACACCTTCTCTACATTTTCCTTTGTGTCCTGTACCTCTCGGATAGTGGGGACACACATTTGATGCTTATGGAATAGGTATGATGAAAAATAAAATGGGACCTCCAAGGCATACCTTCAAACAGAAGAATCCTGCAGGGTTTTCACTGTTTGGGTAACTTTTGTTGCCAACAATCATGGGATGAAGGGGAGCTCCTCTAAAGACCTGAGCTTGAGATTCGGGTCTTCCCCCTCTTAACTCCCTGTGTTCTTTGCAGAGCACTGATTTCAGCACACTGCTCTGGCAGTATCTTCAGGTACTCATTACCAAGCATGATATTCCAGAAGAGGATAGTGTATAAGGAAGTGATTACATGTTTGGTCTTATAACTCCCTCCAACCTGGCACAAGTCAGAACATTAAAAAAGAAAAAATAGAGATGAGGTCTTACTATGTTGCCCAGGCAGGTCTCAGACTCCTGGGCTCAAGTGATCCTTCTGCCTCCACTTCCCAAAGTGCTGGGATTACAGATGTGAGCCACCATGCCTGACCTTTAGAACATTAAAAAAATGTATTTATGTTCATCTACAGTGTCTATTTTTAATTCACGCTAATTTTCTGCAATGAACATACATTACCTTTGTATTTTGAAGTTAATAATTGGCTGGGCGAGGTAGCTCATGCCTGTAATCCCAGCACTTTGGGAAGCTGAGGTGGGAGGATCATTTGAGGTAGGAGTTCAAGACCAGCCTGACCTACATGGCAAAACCCTATCTCTACTAAAAATACAAAAATGAGCTGGGCATGGTGGCACATGCCTGTAGCCCCAGCTACTCAGGAGGCTGAGGCACGAGAATTGCTTGAACCTGGGAGGTGGAGGTTGCAGTGAGCTGAGATCGCACTATTGCACTCCAGCCTGGGCGACAGAGCAAGACTCCATTTCAAATAGATGAATAATTAATTAATTAATTAATCAATCACAGTCTTCATGGCACCTCCTACAAGAAGTCTTCTTTGACTCTTTCCCCACCTTTTCATGGTAGCTTTGTTCTCTTCTCTTAGTCTCTGTCAAATGCTTGCTCACCACGAGCAGAGCACTTACCATAAGGTATTTTAGTCACGTGCTTAATTACCTGCCTTCTTCTTAGACTGTGATTTTCTTAGGGCAGGTGCTATGTCTGTCAAAATTGGGTCTCTAAGGGCCCAAATGGGGCATAGGGTATAGCAGAAGCTTTGATCTTTTCATCTCCTCTAAGTTTTCTGACTTTGACACCCACCTTAGTCAACAACCAAGCCTGTAAGACCTATTCTCAGAGAACTCAAAGAAAGCTTCTTCTCTTCAGTTAACTTACATGCCTTAATAAGTCCTGAGTACCCAACACCATGAATATGAGAAAATCAGGACTCTAAAGGGCCTTGATTGGCACAGTCGTCTCAGGAATGCTGTACCTCAAGGCAGGTCTGTTTAGGTGAGAGGTATATTCCTCTGAAATGAAATATAAAGAGGTTTGGCAGGGATCAGAACTGGAACTAGACCTCAAGACTAGGAGGCAGGAAGGCTATGAAGGCATGAATCTCTGCTTCAGAACACAGATGGACAGAGGGGGGATGACAGAGCATCACACAAGTGCTGAACTTATACAAATTCCACTAGATATTTTTGGCAGAGAGGAAGGGTGGAGGAGGGAAAAGCAAAAGTGGGAGGGGTAGAAAAAGGAGATCTAAGAGAAATAAACATTTCATGGGCACAGTGGCTCATGCCTGTAGTCCCAGCACCTTGGGAGGTTTAGACGTGTAGATCACTTGAGTCCAGGAGTTCAAGACCAGCCTGGACAAAATGGCAAAACCCCATCTCTACAAATAATACAAAAAATTAGCTGGGCATAGAGGTGTGCACCTGTAGTTCCAGCTGCTCAGGAGACTGAGGTGGGAGGAGCACTTGAGTCCAGGAAGTGGAGGTGGCAATGAGCTGAGATTGCACTACTGCACTCCAGCCTGGGCGACAGAGTGAGATTCTGTCTCAAAAAGTAAGTAAATAGGCCAGGCATGGTGGCTTATGCCTGTAATCCCAGCACTCTGGAAGGTCAAGGTTGGTGGATCACCTGAGGTCAGGAGTTAAAGAACAGTTTGGCCAACATGGTGAAACCCCATCTCTACAAGAAAATTAGTTGGGCATGGTGGCACAAGCCTGTGATCCCAGCTACTCAGGAGGCTGAGGCAGGAGAATCGTTTGAACCCAGGAGGCAGAGGTTGCAGTGAGCCAATATCGTGCCACTGCACTCCAGTCTGGGTGACACAGCAGGACCCCCTCTCAAAAAAAAAATATAAAAAAGTAAGTAAATAAAATAAAATAGATTTTTAAAAAGAAATAACTATGTAAATAATGCAGGTTTCTATATCTTTATTAATGTACAGGTTAATCTACTCAACATTTCACTCAGGGATGCCCTTAATGAACTTGAGAAGGAGGAATTAACATCAATTTACCTTTAGTATGGTGGGATTCAGGCTTGACTGCACTAGAATGACCAGGTGGGCTTTAAAAAAAAATTCAGATGCCTAGGACCCACTGCCAGAGATTCTGATGTAATTAATCTGTTAGAGGTTTGGCCTGAGCACCAGGATTGTAAAAGCTTCCCAAGTAATTCTGATATGCAGCTAGAGTTGGGAATCTCTGCAGCTGGTCTTGGCTTCTAACTCACTGTTCCAAATGTGACTTCATACTGTGCCAAGTGTGATTCTAGTGTTTAAAGATACATATTTTTCACTCAAAATGATCCCCAAACTTAAGCCTATAACTTCATCTGGTGTTCGTCTGAAGAAAAAGCAATCTGTTTCAACACTGACCATATTTAACTTATTAATAGCTTATATATCTCTATACTGGTTTTGTGGTATTTGAAGGATTATTCAGAGGTGATTTTTTAATCCATTTGTTATGCCCTCCTGCTACCCATATAGGTACTACTTTTATTAGAGTCTTGTGACATCTCCCAGAACTTCTTTTTTTTTTTTTTGGGTGGGGAAAGGAAGGCATCTTACTTTGTCGCCCAGGCTATAATGTGGTGGCATGATCTTGGCTCATGGCAACCTCCGCCTCCTGTGTTCCAGTGATTCTCCTGTCTCAGCCTCCTGAGTAGCTGGGATTACAAGTGTGCACCACCATGGCCAGCTAATTTTTGTGTTTTTAGTAGAGATGGGGTTACACCATGTTGGTTGGGCAGGTCTCAAACTCTTGACCTCAAGTGATCCTCCTGCCTTGGCCTCCCAAAGTGCTAGGATTACAGGCATGAGCCACTGCAACCGGCCCCCATAACTTCTTTATACAAGTCCAGCTAATGAAAATATTTATTATTTTTTCCACCTTTTTATACAAATATTAATATACCACATTCTATTTTGCACCTTTTTTTAAAAAAGTAAGAATATTTAGGCATCCTAGCACCCAGATTTTAAACACTAAATACCAGTTTTCACTTAAAGGAACCACAAATTCTTGGAGAAACTGTTCATTCCAGATGCGGACAGGAAATACACAAGATGATTTGGGAATAACTTGTCTCCTAAGAAAGAAAGAAAGCTCTCAAAGACCAGTAGAATCATATGTAAATGTTTCAGGTTTCAAACTGTAGAGGCTTATCATGGTCAGCAATAGCAAAATGTGGACGTTATTGAAAACCATCAACTATGTTTAGTTTTTAATTTTTTGTTTGTTTGTTTGTTTTGAGACAGAGTCTTACTCTGTTGCGCAGACTGCAGCGCAACGGGGTGATCTCAGTTCACTGCAGCCTCCACAATCAATTCAAGCAATTTTCATACCTCAGCCCCCTGAATAGATGTGACTATAGGTGCATGCCACCATGCCTGGCTAATTTTTGTATTTTCTTTAGAGACAGGGTTTCACCATGTTGCCCAGTTTGGTCTTGAACTCCTGAGCTCAAGAGATCTGCTGGCGTAGGCCTCCTAAAGTGCTGGGATTACAGGTGTGAGCCACTGTGCCTGACCCTCATCAAATATGTTTAAGTCCTTAATTTCATAATAATATCTAAAAACATGTCATCTTTGGAGGAGTCTAGAGGACCTCATTAGTTTTAAAACTGGAAAATAAGAAAGTGAATCAAGCATTTCTATGCAAACTATAGCTCTGAGTCATCAAGCATGATGCAGTGAGTTTCTCTTTATAGAAATATTCCAGCTAATGAAGAAAGAATGACAGAATATCACTGCCCTGGACCCTCATGAATTAATGGACAAAGGGCTGAGCCAGTGGCATCACAACAGAGAGGTAGCCTAATGCAATAGACCTCTCGAAGTACATAACACCACTTACGAAGTCGTCTTGCTACCAGCCAAAAAGGAAAAACAGAGAATCCATGGTGAATTACATCTGTAGCTACAACTACCAGTTCAAGGGAAAGACAGAGAACAGAGGAATATTTTCAATGACTCTACAAAAATGTGTAAGCAAAATCCAGACTTTAAGAAACAAATAATTACAAGGACTTAAAAAGAGATGGAGAAGAATTCCTATGATTAAAAGAGATTTAAGAGATACTAACCAGTTGCAGTGTATGCATCTGTGAAGAAAAGGGCTGACACAGCAGGCCTGGGACTGCTATTCTTGGAAAGGCCCCCTTGCAAGGTTGGCCACTGACTGGCATATAGAAACTTGGAGTTCATGAAGTTTCCCACCAACCCCTACATGATAAGAGTGGCTCATTGTGCCTAAGCTGTTGTGCAATATGGTTTATGGTGAATACCTGCTTTCTTTCTGGGCACTAAATCACTAATGAGCTTCCCTGGTAGACAACACTTCACATGGTTGTCATGATTGATGCTAAAGGAATTAAGTGCATCCACTGTGACTCCTCTGAAAGAGGACTCTTGGAAGCTTGAGTCTGGTTTACTCTGGGCTTTACCCCATCCACCTTTTCTCTTTGCTGATTTTGTTTTGTATCCTTTCCTTGTAATAAATCATAGTCATGAGTATAGGTCCTGTGAGTGCTTCTAATGACCAACTGAACCTAGGGGCGATCTCGAGGATCCTGGACACAGCATCTTAGTTGGGATTTGAGTCAAACAAGTGAAATAGTGGAAGTTTGAACTCAATATTAATGATACCAAGGAATTATAATTAATTTTAAGTGTGATAATAGTATTATGATTGTGTTGAAGAGATACATATATTGAAATCATTGTGGGTAAAATAATATGTCTAAGGGGCTAAGTGTTATGGCTCATGCCTGTAACCCAGTACTTTGGGAGGCCAAGGTGGGCAGATTGCTTGAGATAAGGAATTCAAGAACAGCCTTGGCAACATGGCAAAACTCTATCTTTACAAAAAACACAAAAATTAGGTGAGCATGGTGACCTGTGTCTGTGGTCCCAGCTACTCAGGAGGCTGAGGTGGGAGGATCAGTCGATCCCAGGTGGTTGAGGCTGCAGTGAATTGTAACTGCAACACTGCCCTCCAGCCTGGGCAACAGAATGAGACTCTCTCTCTCAAAAAATATATTATTATATATATTTACGTCCTATATATATATACACACACATATATATAGGATGTTAGAGATTTACTTCAAAATAATCTGAAGAGAAGGGGTGGATGTGGATAAGGGTATAGATGGAAAAACTGGCCATGAGTTAATGGCAGTTGAAGCTGGGAGGTGTGTCTATGGGGCTTCATTGTTCTATTTTGTGTTCTTTTGCATGTGTTTGAAATTTTCCACAATAAAAATTTTAAAAGGAGAATGTATCTTGGAAATCTTTCAGTTCCAGCTCATAGAAAGCTTCCTCGTTTTTTTCACTGCCATAGAGCATTCCATTGCATGAGGTGGTTTCAGTCCTTCAGTCCTATGTGGGTTTGCCATAGTTCTGTCTTTAGAACCTTGTTCTCATTTCATGTGCTACTCCAGTTGGAACTGATTTTCAGCTGAGTTCCTGGAGGCTTGTCCTAAATTGCTAAAATAAACATTAATCTAAAAGGCCTCTAGTGTCGGCCGTTCCTGACCCAGGTAGAAAATATGGTGATTCCTAAATGGCATCCTACTTGAGGCAAAACGAGCTGAAACAAGCTGTGGTGTAGAGGGAGATTGTTGTTGTCACAAGAGACCCTGGAGAGTCAGAGTTGTCCAGAAGCATCGATCTGGAGTGGACTGAAGGTGAATGTGAATCAGCAGCACTATCCTGCCAGGGGCTCCAGGCCTTTGAGAAACTGAAGGAGGTGAATTGCCCAGCCAGGGGACAACAGAGCTGTCTTTACATGGTGTTCTGATTCTGTGGCTGGTTGTACTTTGTTCTATGTTAGGATAATTGTCCCTAAGTCTTTGAGGAATATATCAGTCCAGACTCTTCTGTGGCAAGCCGCGGAAACCAACTCTAATCATTTTAAAGAAAATTTTTAAAGATATATTGTTGTTGGAAGGATATGGGATAGCTCACAAAATTAAAGAAAAAGCTAAACAACCTAGCCTCCAAAAAGAACAGGAACCAGAGCAGATTTGGAATCTAGGAAGGTAAATCTCTCAAGAGTGAATTGCCTCAATTTTCCTTCCTGGAACGACACTATCAAAGTTTACATTCTCTGGAGAGATGGACTGTTGACCTAGCTTGGATTGTGAGTCTATTTCCAGCTAGGGGAAGGCAGGGCCCTTGGTCAATAGTCCCCTCATGATTATACATAGTGGGTGGGGAGGGGAGTGTTCCTAAGGGAAACTGAGCTCCTTTATCAGCTAAATAGGGAGATGGATGCTGGGCAGACAGAAACAACAGATGTCTACTACTGAGAAGAGGAAGAACTCTGGGGGGGGGCCTCAGCATGGGCAGCTATGGAGCTGGAGTTCCCGAAAGACTGGGTGGGCCTTGGAGGGTAATCTGGGCCCTTGACTTTCTTGTGGTTGGTGAAGCCTGAGAAGCAAAGGCTACATTAGAGAAATGGAGGACATTTGACTGGCCAGCGTTTTCTGTTCAACAGAGCTAAAAGTCTCCGGACATTAAAAAATATACTTTAAACTAATAAAAGAGAAGAAACAACATGAAAGGTTTCTGGACAGGAGGATGTGCAGTGACTCACAATAGCTCAAGGCAAGAGCTCTGCTACCTGTTCCTGCCAAAGAAGTTTCCTTCCATGGGCCTAGTTACAGAGGACTGTGTTTTTTGCTTTGTTTTGGTTTTTTTGTCCTTCCCAATTCACCTGCACCACCAATGCACCTGCACCACAAACTCACTATTTGAGAGGCTCGTGTTGCCTATTGATAATTATTGCATTGTGATGCTGAATTGTGAAAATATAGCATAGTAAAACTCCAATCATAAAATCATATATATTACAGAAACTTTAGGTGATTGTTAAGGAAGTTACTAAATACTGGAGTAATTTCTCCAGAAAGCCATAGAATTTTTTTCTTGGATATCTTTAAATACACAATACAATAAATTCTAGCTAATACCAACTTCAAGATGACTTTTCTGGGTGCCTCTTGTCCTAAGGCCCTTTATTCTCTTAAAAGCCAAAAGATAGGGCCAGGCACGGTGGCTCACGCCTGTAATCCCAGCACTTTGGGAGGCCAAGGCAGGCGGATCACGAGGTCAAGAGATCGAGACCATCCTGGTCAACATGATGAAACCCCGTCTCTATTAAAAATACAAAAAATTAGCTGGGCATGGTGGTGCGTGCCTATAATCCCAGCTACTCAGGAGGCTGAGGCAGGAGAATTGCCTGAACCCAGGAGGCGGAGGTTGCGGTGAGCCGAGATTGCGCCATTGCACTCCAGCCTGGGTAATAAGACTGAAACTCCGTCTCAAAAAAAAAAAAAAAAGCCAAAAGATAAAAATAGAAAATATAATGTGCCTTTCATTTATAATTTTGATGACACTCTGGGCACATTGCATAGTTTCTTGTTTTCATATTCTGAGGCTTGATTGCCAAAACCTGGAGAATGGGCTGTTGTTATTACTCATCAGTTTTCAGAAAGATCGAAAACCTTTGGCAGAGTGGTTATGAGAAGCTAAGAAGACAGCATTTAAAAATTCCAATCTTGCTTTATTTGCAATGATCCTGAGTCACTGTGGCAAGATTTTGGCTTTTTTAGAAAGCTCAACTTCTTTATCCGTTTCCTCCCTACCCCTTCTCTTCCTGTGATGACTGCATTTATTTTAATAAAGCTGGAGCACTAATATTATCAAGAACGTGTGTTTAATCCTTAGCTTTGAATGTTTACAGTGGGAATGTTTAACTCTCCTTCACTAGTCTGTGGTTACAGAATTTCCATTTAGTGAACTCAAAAAGTAATGCAGTTGGTAAAAATAGTTTTAATCAGTGCTGATCTGGAGCTAGAAAAATCATTTAAAGTGGATATGTTATTGCTTATGAGTCAGTTGCATCATGCTCATGAGTATAATAGAAGCAATACAGGGCTGGGAGTCAGAAAATGGAGAAGTTGAGAGATAATCTTGACAGTCCTTTCTGACACAAAAGTCACATGGCTCTACATTTCCACCTATTTGCATTCCTAAGACCTGCACATCTCATCTTGAATTGTAGCTAAAAAAAAAAAAAAAAAGACCTGCGCATCTGTTCCTTGTGGGCAGCATGGTGACTAGTTAATACTGCCAATTCTAAAGCACAATAAGTCAGGGCTGCACCCTGCGAGGGTATGGCCCACATTCTATTCAGGAAGATAAGGGACTGGATGACTCGGGAGTTCCAGGCTCTCTGGGTCACTGCTGTGTCCTCAGTCCTTATGAACCATCTGGCGCATGGTAGGTACTCCTTA
The DNA here is from genome assembly GCF_030222135.1 of Aotus nancymaae. Taxonomy (NCBI): domain Eukaryota; kingdom Metazoa; phylum Chordata; class Mammalia; order Primates; family Aotidae; genus Aotus; species Aotus nancymaae. The sequence goes on from NW_026988429.1 coordinate 13,821,263, forward strand.
AATATTTGACAATATAAATGACAAATGAGGAAATGAATGACTGAAACGAAGAGTCTTTGCCTGGGCTTGTTCTGGAATTGAGAATATGGGGCCTCCACTCTTCTCTTAGTGCTGAGCTAAAGAGTTTCCAGGAAGAAAGAGGAGTTCAGTAAAGGCCAGTACTATTCCACGCTTTAATGCCTTCCTCTACGAACCACATTCTGAGTGAGATGATCAGTTAAGGGCCCAGCTGCAGCGGTTGGTGGTCGACTCACTAAGTTTGCCCCTTGAGTCTATCTACAGGAACAAGGGCTTCCCCTCTTACTGCTGTACTTTAGGTGAGATGTTTCTATTCTGTCCTTTCCCAGCAGTCTGCAGCTTCCTGAAATCTTTCTTTCATTTTGAAAGCAGCTTCCTTGCAGTTTCTGAATCCCCAAAGCAGGAAACGTATGCTTATAATAAACTGTTCCTGATTGGCTTGGAAAGTGTGTTTTCAGTAGAGTGACAGTCACCTGACCCTTGAGAGAGGCCAGTAGCCACTCCCATGTGTTTTTCTGAAATGGCCTAAGGCAGCTGCGGCTGTGGCCTGGATGCTCGTGGGTGGGGCTCAGAGGATCAGATGCCTTTATTTACCAGTTTATTCCAGGAGAACTGGCAGAAGCTGAAAAAGTGAGGTCAGAGAGAGGCTGTGAGGTGGAGCCTCCTCCACCTTCTTCCCTTGCCACCTCCCTCTTTGGGGGCAGGGGTAAGGAGAACTGCCATTTGATAGGAAAAATTCTTTGTTCTAGAAAGAAGGGCAGTTATACACAGTTCTGGCCTCCCACATTCCTCAGAACTGTTAAGTCAAAAGGCCACACACATCGTGAACTTGAATGAGCTGGGAGCTATAAGCAGCTCAGCAAGGAAGATAGACATAAAACCCAACTAAGACTCTTTGAAGATGGGAGAAGAGAAGGTAGAGAATCTTCTCTCAGAAATGAAATTTTTGAAGCACAGCAACACAGCACCTACTGAATCAGCACCTCCTAAAAACTCCATACCAGCCCTGGCCACCTTGTACTACTCTATACAGGCATTTAGGCATCTGGCATCTCAGTTTGTGACAAAACCAGAGACGTTTTGATAACCGAGACATATGAACTACCAAAACCATAAGAGGGAAATTTTTTGGATATAAAACCCAGCTACTACAAGTGGGTCTTAGTTCAGATCAAGTTTCTCAATGGTGTTAAGGGCCTCCCAGAAACTGGCAGCTCTACTTATTTCTTTTTAAAACCCAGAAGGCCCTTTGTGCACATGCACCAGGACCGGACTTCTGGACATGAGGATTTAAGAGCCAGAACAAAGCCAACAAAGCTTTTAGAAAAGCTGGGCATGGGACTCAGCTTCCAGGAATGGTAAATTTGGCTGGAGAAGTGCATCACTGAAGAGAAATTGTAGGAGATACAGCTGCAGAGGAGAGGGCCTGATCACCAAGGGCCTCTCATGTCAGACTAAGGGATTTGTTCCGCAAGCAAAAAGAATGAAAACGTTTGGAGCTAGAGAATAATAAGAAAAGCATCTTTAAAGGAAGATGACTACAGTTCGTGTGTTCCATGAAACTTGAGTCCCAGAAAAATACTTCTTGAAAAAAGTTTCCATGGACAAATAAGTTTAGGAAACACAGTTCGCACTAATCCAGAATATCCTGAAAATTCACAAAGCATGTTTGTTGTCAAGTCTCTGAGAAGTCAAGAGATTTTTATTTTATTCTGCTTAACCCAGGGGTAGAGACGAACTGAGAGTATATTGCTGAGAACGTGATTCTATTTTTCTAGCCAATCTCACGACAAAATAACTATCTTTCTTCAATAGCACAGGACACTGCATTTCTAGGCAGCTTCTTTACTTGTGCTGGCATATTGTCCAACTGATTTAATATCAGGTAAATATAACTAGCATGTCCAAGTGCCAGGAGCAAGTGACCTCAAAATAAGTTTGATTGATAGTAATATTATAAAACTTAATACTCAGTGGGTCTGACAGAACATCATATTGCTAGAGATTCTCATCTACATATATTTCTGAGATGCTCACAGGTATAGTTCCAGTGCCTCCAAGGTTGGCCAGTTTGCAATTTTACTTAAGTTTCCTTTCTTCTATAGTTTAGGGAACAAAAGGGCTAGAGGGATGGTTAAACTCCCACACTCAAATCTATACCCCAGCTCATGTGGCCCTGCCCCAAGGCTGCTGCTGTTCCTCTCTGCCCACTCACTGCCTGCCCTTGTTCATGGACATGTTCCAGATGGCTCTGCACCAAGCTGTCTTCTCTCTGGCCAGCAGGGAAACTCATTTCAGAGAGATTGCTCTTAGGAGAGCCACAGGGTCCCCGTGCCATGGTTTTATTCCTTTGTGCTATACTTCTCTCCGTCTCAGAGCATACAACACACTGGCATGCCAGATGTGAGTGATGGAGGAGAGTCGGACCTGGGGGAGGGTCTCCTCTGGAATTAGTCAGGGTTCTCCAGAGAACCTGAACAGATGTGCATGTATGTGTGTATGCAGGTAGATGTGTGTGTGTCAGAAAGAGAGAGGGAGAGGTGTTAAGGGATTGTCACACATAATTGTTGGGGCTGGTAAGACTGAAATCTGCAGGGCAGGTTGGAAATTTAAGGAAGGGTTGATGTTTCAGTATCAAGTCCAAAGGCAATGTGGAGGCAGAATTTAGTCTTCCTAGGAGAACCTCAGTGTTTTCTCTTAAGGCCTTCAACCAATTGGATGAGGCCCAGCCCTACAATGGAGGGTAATCTCATTTACTCAACCTCTATTACCTCAAATATTAATCTCATCTTAAATATATGTACCTTCACAGTAACACCTAGACTGGTACTTGACAAAAAGCAGGATACAGTGGCCTAGCTGAGTGGACATATAAAATTAACCCTCACCCCTCCTCAGATGTACTGTGGAATTGGGCCCAATCTGCCAGGCTCCGGATCACTTTGAGTGACTTTCTTCTCAGGCTGCTTGTCCTTCTCTGTCATCTGACTTCATGGATGTAAGGCCCTAACTAAACACTTAACTCAGGTATAGCGAAGGTGATATGTAAAGTAGACAGATTCCCTTCTCTTAAATCCATTAAACCAACCTTAGTTGGCTTGAAATTTTGTAGTTTTGTCTCTAAAGTTCTTTTTCCAAAGTGCTTCTTCATGCTTCAAACAATACCAGCTTTAATTCTTAAAAACTCAACAGAAAGCCAACATGGAGATGGAGAGTGAGTTGTTAGCTGCCAGGGGATAGCGCAGAGGCAACCACACCATCTAATCACTCCAGACTCTAAAGACTGAATGAAAAGACTCATGGAAGATTTGGGGACGTCAATGTATGCTAGGAAAGGCAGGTGGGACAAAAGTTCAGGGCAACCTGTATCAAACTCTGGGTCCAGACGGGGGCAGAGAATATTTTTAGCCGTAGTGATTTGGTTAGACCTACCTTTAGGCTCTCAACCTCAGGTTCATAAAGACGATCATTTGGTATCTCATAATTTGATCTACCAAATATTCTCCTAATTTTATTTCTTCTTTTCCCATTCTGAAATCCTAATCTTTCTAGCCCCCTCTCATTAAATGGTGCTTGGTGACCAACACCCAAACTAATTTTGATACTACTTGTTCATCTTACAGAATAAACTAGCTCAGGCATCTTAGTCCATTTGAAATGTTAACTTTTCTAATTCTGCCTATTAAGCACTGTATACAAAGGGGATTAGAGCAGTAGGCACTTAAATCTATTGTCTGATCAAAAATGACCTCGATATGAACTGTGGAAGGCCACGGCGCTGTAAATGCCAGAGAGGTAGAGGGGACATGTCTGTACACTTTGGGAAATGGACAACACTCATCACCTATGTTGCTGCACTCTTCAGTCTTTGTAGATGCAATCTCACTCACTTGGAATGAAAAACCAGTCATATCCAAAGCCAGCAAATATTTCTGAGTGTCTACACTAGAAAACACATTGTATACATGAATATCCTGTAAAACACATACCATCACATGTTCAACGGACGTTTCTTGGATGTCATTCTGTTAAAAATTTTTGTTATAATGTGGGTCTGTCTTGGGACTAAACCCAGGGTTTAACTGCTGTAGAATGCAATGGATCACACGTTTACCGTGGCCCATGACATGGAGCCCAAGAAGCTGATCACAATGAAAATTTGTTCTAACGCCGGGTGCGGTGGCTCATGCCTGTAATCCTAGCACTTTGGGAGGCCAAGGCGGGTGGATCACAAGGTCAAGAGATCGAGACTATCCTGGTCAACATGGTGAAACCCCGTCTCTACTAAAAATACAAAATATTAGCTGGGCATGGTGGCGTGTGCCTGTAATTCCAGCTACTCAGGAGGCTGAGGCAGGAGAATTGCCTAAACCCAGGAGGCGGAGGTTGTGGTGAGCTGAGATCGCACCATTGCACTCCAGCCCGGGTAACAAGAGTGAAACTCTGTATCAAAAAAAAAAAAAAAAAAGAAAAAAGAAAATTTATTCTAATCCAACTTGTAATTGTGCAGTGAATACTCTTACGACTCTGACCAGTGTGGAAGCATTTGTACCAATTAAGAAACATAGTACATTGTCAGTATCCTTCTGTGGCAGTTATTTTCTTTATTTTATTTTTTTTGAGACGGAGTCTTGCTCTGTCACCCAGGCTGGAATGCAGTGGCATGATCCCAGCTCACTGCAACTGGGACCAAGCAATTCTCCTGCCTCAGCCTCCCAAGTAGTTGGGACTACAGATGCCCACAACCACATCCATCTAATTTTTGTGTTTTTAGTGGATACAGGGTTTCACCGTATTGGCCGGGTTGGTCTCGAACTCTTGGCCTCAAGTGATTCTCCCACCTCAGCCTCCCAAAGTGCTGGGATTACAGGCATGAGCCACTGTGCACAGCCTTCTGTGGCATTTAAATGGACATATGTAATGTGCTAGGTGTTGTGTTAAATATCCAAGCAGGAGTCTTTAAGAAAAGGGTATAGTCCTGTTTGTAACTCCTTCATCTTGGAATTTATTTTTCATGGTAATTTGGAAATTTTATTTTCAGCACCTTTCTGAATTCCATGGTCTTTTAAACTAAATAGCAAATTCTGTGAAGAGTAACATAACTCTGTGATTGCTTGAGACCCTTAGCAGGCTGACAGGGCCCTGGCCTTCAAACTCCATGAGACAGTGAAGTGCAAGCATGGTGAACACTCAGCACCAAGATTCGTGTGCAAAGCCCAAAGCAAGGGTTTCTGTTTTCTTAGGCTAGTAGTTCTCTAACTTTGAGCATATCATATTTTTAAAAGCTGATGCTCAGACCAATAAATTAGATGCTCTGAAGATGGGAAGCAGGCATTGGTAGTTTTTAAACTTTCCCCAGTGATTCCAATGTGAAGTCAAGGTTGAGAGTCAAACTGTTACTTTTCAAGCTTTAATATCATACAAATCGCCTGAAGATCTTACTAAAATGCAGATTCTAATGAAGCAGGGATGGAGCCTGAGTGTCTGCATTTCTAAAAGCTCCCAGGTGGTGCTTAACCTACTGGTTCACAGATTACGCTGGATTAGCAAAGTCCTGGAAAATCTGGGTAGGATTCCAAGACCTCCAGTTGAGGGTAAAATCAAGACGAAAGGTGTCCACAGGCAGGAGATGCTGTGCTTTGGCTCCTCCACTTCTGTTTCGGCCTCTTCCTGTGTGCTTTCCTGTATTGTAGAGGCAAGAAGCCTAAAAACATTTCCCCTTGCATCTAGGGCTCTGAATCTTATTTCATCCCACTAATCCTAAGCATGTATGTGACACTTGAATTCAGAACTGAGTTAAGTGGGAAAGGGGGCAAAATTAGAAGTGCCAGCACTGGCTAGAGGGGGAGGAGGGCTGTGTGACAGCCTCCAAATGTAGCAGAGCCCTGGTCACCTATTTGCTTACTTCAAATTTGGGAGTTGTTTCTGAATGCTCCATCTAGACTCTATGTTTTTAAATCCTCCAACAATGCTGTAAGCTTTTAAATACTTTCTGCATAAACTAGTGATATGTTTTGGATGTGTGTTCCCTCCAAATCTCATGTTGAAATGTAATCTCCAGTGTTGGAGGTGGGCCTAGTGGGAATTGTTTGGGTCATGTGGACAGATCCCTCATGAATGACTTGGTGCCATCCCTTTGGTAACAAGTGAGTTCTCACTCTATTAGTTCACATGAGAGCTGGTTGTTTAAAAGAGCCTGGCACCTCCTCCCTGCTCTCTTGCTCCCTCTTGCCAGGTGATGTGCTGGCTCCCCTTTTGTCTTCCACCATGATTTTAAGCTTCCTGAGGCCTCACCAGAAGCTGAGTGGAAGCTGGCACCATGCTCATATGGCTTGTAGAACCGTGAGCCAAATAAATCTCTTTTCTTTATAAATTATCCAGTCTCAGATATTCATTTATACAGCTAGTTAATACAGGACTAATAAGCTAGTTAGAGTGAATTCTGTTTTCTGAAGCTTTTTGACCAATACATCAGGTATTGTAATAAGATAGCAAACCAGTAACATTGAATGAGTAAAAGGTAACATCTGGAATACAGGTAAAACTGAGGTCAAAATAGAAATAGCTTACAAGGAGAAAAGTAGTAGAGAGAATTCTCATGCATATGCATGACAACATCTAGGGTTTTTTTATTTTCTTTGAGATGGAGTTTCACTCTTGTTCCTCAGGTTGGAGTGCAATGGCGGAATCTCGGCTCACTGTAACCTCCGCCTCCCAGGGTCAAGCGATTCTCCTGCCTCAGCCTCCTGAGTAGCTGGAATTACAGGCATTGCCACCACGCCCGGCTAATTTTGTTTTAGTAGAGACAAGTTCCTCCATGTTGGTCAGGTTGGTCTTGAACTCTCGACCTTAAGTGATCCGCCTGCCTCGGCCTCCCAAAGTGCTGGGATTACAGGTGTGAGCCACCATGCCTGGCTGGGGTTATTTAAAGAGTGTGGGACTCTCCCTATATCAGAAAGCCCTTGTCTTTTATTTTGCTTAGTTTTAGTTTATATTAGACAAAATAAGTCTTTAACTAAGACCTTGGAGCTGGCATCTAACCCCTAAGAACTACTGAAGTAATTAAATATGTCTTTGGGGGATCCTGAAAGAACACCTTTCTGGAAGGATGGGGAGACCCAGGGCTGACACTGAAGAAGCAAGAGTTGAGAGGTGAAGAAGGGAAGCTTCCCGAGTGGTACTATTTCCCTAGAATCTCATATAAACAGGGGTCTCCCAAGTTTGGAGTCAAGCCTTATCTTGTAGGCAAGCTACCTTCTTTTTTATAACTCTGTGGTCCCTCAGGTGGGGATGCAAGGGACCACAGAGTTAGGACATGAGGTTTGGAGAAGGACAAGCCTTTGGAAAACCCACAGGATCACCAAGCTTTTGGCTATGGGCTGAATAAACAATGTATCACACACATATATACGACAATCTATCTAATGAATGTAGAAATAGCATGATTAATAAAATGAAAATATGTTTTAAATCTTTGGAGAATTTATTAATTTTTCATTATGAGTTTTATTAGTCAACAAATATTAGGAAAACAATTACTAGGCCAGGAGTGGTGGCTCACACTTGTAATTCCAGCACTTCGGGAGGCCACGGCGGGTGGATCACTTGAGGTCAGGAGTTTGAGACCAGCCTGGTCAATATGGTGAAATCCCATCTCTACTAAAAATACAAAAATTAGCTGAGGATGGTGGTACATACCTGTAATCCCAGCTACTCAGGAGGCTGAGGCAGGAGAATCGCTTGAACCCGGGAGGCAGAGGTTGCAGTGAGCTGAGATCGCGCCACTGCACTCCAGCCCGGCAACAGAGTGAGACAACAACAACAAACCAATTATTGACAAGTAGATACCGGCAAGATTTTTTCTACGTAAGTGAAAAAGTGTCCTCATAACAAAGTATTGGGTATGATTGTCCAGTCCTTCTTGAAGCTAGGTTTGCATGTTTCAGCTCTGATATAAGGTATATAGTAAGAAGAGTTTGTTCACAGCTGGGCAGGCAGAGGAACTAGACCAAAGGGTCTGAGCGAAGGTGCAACCTCATGGCCCACATGCCCCCACCTCACATGGAGAGTCTTGGTCTAGTGTCCAGTTTGGAGGATCTGGGTTTTGATTTTATTAAGAAGACTCCATCAAATCTCTAACTCAGGGTCATGAGAGGAGAAAGTAAATTCTCACTTGGACGCAGTCCATGGTAGCAGTATAAAGGTAAAAAACAGAAAATCCTGGACTAGGATACAGTCATTGACTTACATAACAAACAGTCATTGGGTATTTATTATGTATCAAGCAGATTGCTAGTTTCCAGAGATGTTTGACACCATCTTTTTGCCCTCTAAAAGCTCACAAGTGAGTGGGAAAGGGACACATATAAATATATTGGTGACCAAATTTAATGGTAGAAATATCATGATGGGGTGTTATTAATTGGGACCATGTAAGTGACGGTGACCTATAAATCAAAAGAAAGATTCAATCATGTATCCACCATCTCTTATGCAAACTTTACGTCAGGCTAACCTCCGCCTCCCAGGTTCAAATGATTCTCATGCCTCAGCTACTGAAGTAGCTGGGATTACAGGTGTGTGCCACCACTCCCTGCCAATTTTTGTATTTTTAGTAGAGATGGTTCACTATGTTGGCCAGGCTGGGCTTAAACTCCTGGCCTCAAGTGATCCACCCACCTCGGCCTCCCAAAGTGCTGGTATGAGCCACGGTGCCTGGCCAGAAGTCTTATTTTTATAGACCTAAGTGTCACAGGTAAAATAACCATACCCCACTGAAGGTGGAGGAGAGAATGACTCTGTCCAACAATAATTTGTGATTAGTCCAGTCCAGATCTAGGTTCTCCAAAGGTGATTGGGTGGCAGCTCTCTTGCCTTCCCCAGCTGCTGATCTTCTCAGGGGCCCTCATTCTCAGGTGCTGTCAATAGCAGAGATATGAGTCATGCTCCTGGGATGCCTGTGTCTGTTCCCACCCTGGTCCCTGCCAAATCAAACATACTGGCCACAGATGCAATTGGCCATGACTGGTGCTTACCTTGGAAACTTGGCCCGGTCTCTGCAGCAAATCCATTGTTAAGGTATGGCTGTATGTGGACACACTCACTGGACCCCATGCTGAGGCCTCGTTCCCTCCTCGACCTCACTGTCCCTGAATTCCCCTACTCCTAGCACTCCTACCAGACATCACCCGGGAGAGCCCCTTGGCCCAGGTGATTCACTTTTTCTCAATCGCCCTAACTCATTGCAAGCATTTATTGGGCAGCAGCTCTTAACTAATCTTAACTCAGCACTCTTCATAGCAGAAAGCAGAGCTTTGTGGTTCACAGATTTCTTGGCCTTGGAGGGGTGGAATATTGAAAACCAACAATGTGTATAGTTGAGTGTTTTTATTAACATGAGCTGACCAGTTCATCTCCTCTTTCCTCTCACCCACAAGTTTCATTCCTGAATCAATGACTATGCCCAGTTCAAGGATAAAATGGGTGCCCAGAAGAACAGATGGTATGACCATTTGAGGAACTGCTAAAGATCTCTCTCTCTCTCTCTAGCTTTTTCTCTCAGAGATCTTGCCTTTGCCACCAGAATTCTCACTAATACCCCCTGCCTGGGACAGCAGGTGCCACCATTTTTACTCTTCTTTAAAACCTGACACCCCGATAGCCTGGCATGTCAGGATGTGCCCATACTGCTGCTGGGGGAGGCTGGCAGATCTCTCATTAACGTTCCTATTCATTTCAAGAATGACAGTGGTTGCATTCTGAGATTCTGCAAGACACTTCCAATAGTCTTCTACTCAGCTCCAGCATCAGATGGATGGAGGAGGAAAAGCTAGTGGGATGGGGGAGTATGTATTGCCGGCTATTTCAGGATGAAGAGCACTAAAATGTGCTCGTGCTTTTCCAGTTTCTCTCATTTTTTTGACCACATCTCCTCACTCTCTCATCTCTCCCTCTTCTGCATGCTTTCCGGGTAAAGACATATAGACAGCAGTGTCCAGGGGGCTTCATGGATGTCTCTGGAGGAGTCACCCCTTGCTCTTGGTGAGGCCTAATGCTGGGTGCCTGAGCTGCTTCTTGGCTCCAAAGCAGGGTGTGGGAAACTGGAGTGAGATTCCGGTTGGGTAGCTCTTCTTGGTGGTAGCTGTCTTTCCTTGCTGGCACTTATGAGGTTCAGGACAAAACATGGCACCTTGGCATTTGAGAAAACAGCAAAAACAGGCAGGCCTCTCTTACCTTCCCCTCGCCTCTTACCCTCAGAAGCAGACCATGAAACTAAGTTGAGCTTCCCCTGAAGCAGGTCCTAACATCCTCATGTGAGAGGTGCCCATCCTACACTTGGAGAAAAGGAAGGTTTCACAGGTGCGCCAAGAATCTGAACACACCAACCTTGCTACATTTCCCTCAGTTTGTTACCATCAGATCATACACTTCGGTCCTCCGATCATACTTCTGCATGGCTGTCCATAAAAATACAGTTTTCTTCATTTCTTTGCATCTTCATTTCTGAAGGCTCTCATGAAACTTGTGTGAAATACACTTGTATGCTTTTCTCTTGCTAATCTGTCTTTTGTCATGGAAGGATCAGTCATGAACCTTGTGATGGAAAAGTTAGTACCTTCTCTCCTCTACAGCAGTGTGTGCTCTCAGATGACGGCACAAGGGCTCTCATCAGTCTGATATGAGTTTTATTTCAACAATCGGTGTCTCTTGAACGCTGTGCCTGTCCCCACTTTAGCCCTATGGGGCTTTTTACAACATAAGCTTGATCATGTCCTTCTTCCTCTTAAGATCTCCAGTGGCTTCTCCTTACTAAGAACAAAATCCATACTCCTTACCAAGACCCACAAGACCCTCCACGAACCAGCTGCTGCCTGCCCTGACAAATTCACCTCCTACCTTCTTCTCCTTCTCACTCTGCTCCAGCCACACTGAGCATTTTTTTTGGTTCCGCCAGCTCCTTACATTTCTTCCCACTGCATAGCCTTGGCACTTGCTTCTTCTTCTGTTTGCAATGCCTTCCCCAGTGGAACTTTGGATATCTGTCCCTTTCCCTTCTTTCAGGACTCAGCTCAAATGTTACTTCCTCAGAGTGGCCTTCTGATGACCCAAACTAAAGCCTCCCACCCCAATTTATTCTCCACCCCATCACCAGAGTTTTCCAGGTTTGTCTGACTCATATTTATGCTGGATGCTGTCTCAAGATTCAAAGGCATCATTAGGTCCGTCTGGCAGTTAGACGTGGTGTCCTGATTGGCGGGGCCTATGACAAGAGAGGCTTAGTGAAAGACAGGATAAGGTCATTCTGAAATCCACTCCCATTTCTCATTCTGATACTCCTTGGACTGGGAGAGAAAGAGAGGCTATCTTTAGGTAGAGTGACCAACTGTCCCAGTTTCCAGGGTTTTATGGGATATGGGGTTTTCAGATCAAAAACTGGGCAAGTCTCAGGAAAACTAGGACAAGTTGGTTACCCTGAGATCTCTTGAGGAAATTCAACAGTGAAAAATCCAACTGAATTACCTTTGACCACTCAGTTTGGTTCCCTTAACTTTGTCTAAGTCGTAGAAGTTGGATACAAAGAAAAACAAATACTTTTTGCAATACCTTGGATAACGTTATATAGGAGGGTTTGTTAGAAAAATACCTTGCAACACACACACACACACACACACACACACACACACACACACACACCCTAAACACAAATGTGCCACACAGACTGAACATTTAATATGGTTTTACTCCAAATCCTTTCTACAGCACCTGTTGTCTGAGCTTGATAAAGATTTGATAAGCTGTTGAACCAAGTTTAGCTGAGTATATTATCAGATCACTTTTAAAAATTCAGAGCCAGAAAATCTGAAGAAACTGGACTGTTTCAGAAATTCCTCACAGCAGGAAAACCCAGAAAGACTTCATAATCTAAATATAGGTGATTACCATTTACCTCCAGTGACCAAATTGATCAGTCAATAGGGAGGATGGTCTGCCACCTGGTGGTAACTCGTAACATTGCTCTCTGGTAAAGCACAATTCCTGTGTTAAGTGAATTAATTGGACATAGAATCATAAGAAGAGCTGGAGACTCCTTAGGTTATGACTATATTTTTTAAACACTAAAATAAATAAATTTCACAAATAATATTTTTAAATTATTTGTGAATTTTTGTACATGAAGTAATCTCACAACGGGGTGAGGGAAAGGGAAAAGAGAACTAAAATCTGTAGAATATTTAAGTGAGCTAGATGTTATACAAAGATTTCTCCCACAACCTTGTAATATGAATAACATTACATAAATTTTACAGATGCTAACATGGATACTTAGGAGGTTAAGGTGTTTCCCTAAGATTAAACAAGAAAATAAAGGGCATAGTCAATTCAACCTCAGTTCTTTCTGGCTCCAAAGTATGATTTCAGGCTGTTACACTGCATTTTGTCATACATTTAACAGGTCACTTCATAAGAAATAACTTTATTAAATTATAGTTTATATGCAATATACCTGTATGTTTTAAACGTGTTATGTTGAGATAATTATACATTCACAGGAAGTTGCAAAAATGGTTACATCTTATATAACTATAGTTTAATATCAAAACCAGACATTGATATTGGCACAGGGTATATGTATAGTTCTATGGTATTTTACCACATGGATAAATACACATAACCATCACTGTGATCAAGATACAGAACTGGGGCTGTGAGCTGTGGCTCATATTCCTAAACCCAGCACTTTAGGAGGCCAAGGTAGGTGAATTGCTTAAATTCAAGAGTTCAAGACCATGCTGGGCAACATGGTGAAATCCCTCTCAGCAAAATATGCAAAAATTGGTGCCTGTACTATGCGCCTGTCATCTCAGCTACCTGCAAAGCTGAGGTGGGAGGATGCCCTGAGCCCAGGAGTTCGAGGCTGCAGTGAGCCAAGATTATACCACTGCACCTCAGCCTAAGCAACACTTTATGAGACAGAGCAAGAGCCTGTCTCATAAATAAATAAATCTGTGATCCATTCTGAGTTAACTTTTGTATAAAGTGTGAAGTTTAAGTGTTTTTTTTTTAATTGTTGTTGTTTGTTTGTTTTTGAGACAGAGTCTCACTCTGTCGCCCAGGTTGGAGTGTAGTGGCACAGTCACTGTTCACTGCAGCCTTGATCTTGAACTCCTGACCTCAAGTGATCTGCCCACCTCAGCCTCCCAAAGTGCTGGAATGACATGCATGAGCCACTAGGCCCAACCTTTTTTTCTTTTTTTATTTTCTATAGTTATCAATGGCGAGCTGAATAATGTCCACATCCTAATATCTGGAACCTGAGAATATTACCTTACATGGCAAAGGGGCTTTTGCTGGTGTGATTAAATTAAGGTTCTTGAGATGGGGAAGTGATGCTGGATTATCCATGTGGGCTGGGTGTCATCACAAGGACCCTTGTCAGAGGGATACAGGAGATCAGAGTGAGTAGAAGATGTGACCGTGGAACCAAGATGTTGGAGTGATGCAGAGAAAGAGTCATGAGTCAAGAAATGCAGGCAACTTCTATCAGTTTGCGACCAAGAGAGGAGCAAAAATTGGTTCTTCTAACTCAATTCTTTATTTTCATTATCTATTATACCATACAGTTTTTTTTTTTTTTTTTTTTTTTTTGAAATAGAGTCTTGCTCTGTCACCAGGCTGGCTTGCAGTGGTGCAATCTTGGCTCGCTAAAACCTCTGCCTTCTGGGTTCAAGTGATTCTTCCACCTCAGCCTCCCGAGTAGCTGGGACCACAGGTGCGTGCCACCTTGCCTGGCTAATTTTTGTATTTTTAGTAGAGATGGGGTTTCACCATGTTGGCCAGGATGATCTCAGTATCTTGACCTTGTGATGTGCCAACCTCATGATCCGCCCACCTCGGCCTCCCAAAATGCTGGGATTACAGGCGTGAGCCACCACGCCCGGCCTATACCACACAGTTTTATACCATTCCACTGTACGACAATTAAATCATATTATAATAAACTGTAAGCAATTGTACAATTTATTGATTGTACTGGGATTTAATTTAATTTATTTATTTATTATTATTTTTTGAAACAGAGTCTCATTCTGTTGCCCAGGCTGGAGTGTAGTGGTATTATCTTGGCTCACTGCAACCTTTGCCTCCTGGGTTTGAGTGATTCTTGTGCCCTAACCTCCTGAGAAGCTAGGATTACAGGTGTGCACCACCACACCTGGCTAATTTTTGTATTAATATTAAATATTTTTAGTGGAGACGGGGTTTCACCATCTTGGCCAAGCTGGTCTCAAACCCCTGGTCTCAAGTGATCCGCCTGGCTCAGTCTCCCAAAGTGCTGGGATTATAGGCGTGAGCCACCACGCTGTACTGGGATTTTAACATGATGATTTTATCTATTCATCATCTATCCATCCATACATTCATCCATCCAGTAATCTCTTACTGGTGCCAGTGTAAAGCCCTGAGGATACAGATGTAAAAAATAATAGATGCAGGCTCTGCACTCAAGGAGCTTGCCCTCTAGTGGGTTAAAATAGGAATAGCAATTATTTCTTTTTTCACCTGGTACCCTGGTACAACAATTATATACATATGCACACAAATATTTGTCTGTCTTAGAAGATGACTTAGCCAGATGAAGAAGACTGAGAGGATAGGAGGTTATAGTGAGGACATTCTGTGCAGAGGCACTGGTTCTTGCAAAGGCATGAAGACATGATAAAACATGGCACACTAAGGAAACTTGGAGTGGCTGGCTATGATTGGGGTTTGGGTGGTAAAAGGGGGCTGGTGGAGGAGGATGATGCTGAGGAAAAAAGAGGTCAGCTCATGGAAAAACTCCTGCATACCTTGTTAAGAAGCTTGGACTTTAACCTTAAAACAGTGAGATGCATTGTAAGATTTAAACAAGGATAACATGATCAGATTTTTAAACTACGTGGTAGGTCAGGTAATTTCTTTATGGCCAATTTTTACACAGAAAGGTGGGGGAATGTTGGAGTAATATTTTTAGGCGTTATGGCTTGCTTTGGGGGGGAAGGGATACTGGTTTCTATGACCTGCTTTGGGGAAGAGGGATTCTAGTTTCTGTGGCTATCCTGGGGAAGAATGAGAGGGCAGAGACTGGAGGGTTGCTTCTGAGACCTTCATCTTGGTGTATCATTTTCTCAGACTCAACAAGATCCATGGATGTGTGGTCCAGTCTTAGAAAGTTCCCCTCTGACTTTTCTAGAGAATAGAAAAGTATATATTCAAGTGGCTGTTGAGGACCAGCCCAACCCCGTTTGTGGGTGCCCTTAGTCCCGGCAGTGACGATGGATTGGGAAAAGGAAATAAAGACAGAGACACAAGAGTAGAATTTACAGCATGGGTCCAGGGGACCAACGCAAGCGTGGCAACTGCATTGGCCCCGAGCTCTGGGCTCCAAACACTTCATTATGTGCACAATCTCATTGATCTTATGGGAGTGGAAGGGGAGGGTGAAGGAGTAGGTAAGATAGCCAGGGTGGGGAGAGCACCTGAGATCCTTCTAAGACATGCTAAACTAGTACTCTGAGTTTACCACTGATTGTTATCAGAGTGCGGCTGCATCAGAAGTGTAGCGGATTAGGAGCCACCTGGTCTGATCACTCCCAGTGCATCAAGGGGCTTTTATCTCTCGAGCATTGAGGACATAGAGCAATTAAAATCTCTCCATATTCTGAGAATCTAGGCAGAGCCTGAGGTGTTGCATGATCTCTGCCCTGCAAGGCTTTTTTCCTCCTTGCCAGCTCTCATCTGCAAAGACCCTCCCGGATCTTGTGAGCAGAGACCACCTCCTTTCTCAGAGATCTTTGCATAAGCCTTCTTTATGAGGCCCTTATGCAGACTCCATGTTGAGAAGACATTTGTGGGACCAGAGCAGTATTCCCTGCTCTGCAGCCACCCCGAGGTGTTCCCTGGTGTTACTGTGCTCTCAGATGGTCTTTACCTTAGGCCTCCTGTTGCCTCTTGATTTCTAATTAACTGCACCAATAATATAGTTTAGTTCAGTGTATAAACTTCAGTGTACTCTGAGTCAAACAAGCTTATAATTATTTAGATCTAATTAACATAGGTCGCCCCCTGGCCATCTTGACCCACAAGTGGCAGTACAGTCTATTTTCTTCCTCTCACCTCCTTCTTGAGGTGGGATGCGCATCCATCCCCTTTTTTCAGGGCATCGTAACTGGTAAGTTAGGCTGATGCTCAAGACTGAGCAGAGATGGGGCCCTTTGTTGACAGTGCAGCCATCAGGGCCACAGCTGATTCCTCTGACAGTGTGGAAAGGACTGACCTTTTTGTGGATGTCTGATCCTCACCTCTACCTCATCAAACTGACAAAGCTTGGTTTCCTTCATCTTCCTCCTCTTCCACCCATATGGATCTGAAGTTTCTTCCAGTTCCATCCAGAGAAAAAAAATGGATGGAACTAAATGACAACACTGACAAAGAGGTGAGCTCCAGAGTGCTGTGGCAAATAAGGAACAGCTAATGTGGGTGGGGGGGGTACTAGAAGCTAGGGAATTCCTTGGGGGTAAGATAGGTCTGGAGAAGATGACCATGTGAGAGTTCTGGGCATGAATGAAACAGGTGAAACGAACTACACAAGATAGACAAGGTATTACAGTGGGTAGCTAGTCAGGCATGAGCAGGGCAGGAGAGGGCTCCCCACAACCCCCACCAAAAATGTCAGGGGACCATCAGGTGATAGGCGGTTGCTAACTGTTTCTCTAAAATAATTGGTTGCAGCCAACCCCAGGGGAAGCCGGTCTCTCAAAAGATAGAAAAAACCTAAAACTGGTGATCAGTAGCTTCATGATAAGATGTTAGGAGTTGGGCGAGTAGCTCAAGCATGCACATTGAGGCAAAATGGTGGAGTTGAACTGGTATATAACCTCCTAGGGACATTCGACTGGGAAGGGAAGAACACCTCAAGTGAGCATGTGTACAACTCTAGTAAACACACTGTGCATGCTCCCCTCCCAACCGTGAGCAGGCCACCATGCATGCAGACAACTTACCCCAAGAGAAGAATCAGGGGAGAAAGAATGCAAGACCCTGGAAGTATGCCATCATATAAAACCCTAAGTCAAAAGGTGAAACCAAGCACTGATATATTAAGTCACCCGCTTGGCCCTCTTCCAAGTGGACTTTCCTTCCTTTTGTACCTTCTCTAACGCTTTTAAACAAACTTTCATTCCTGCTCCAAAACTTGCCTTGATCTCTCCTGCCTTCTATCTCCTTGGCCAAATTCTTCCTTCTGAGGAGGCAAGATTTGAGGTTGCTGCAGACCTGTATGCGTTCGCCACCACTAAGATACTTTGGTGCTGTATGACTCGGATAAGTTCCCTAGTGGTAAGAGACCTATATGCCTTGCCTGCTTCAGCTGGAGGGATTCAACCCCTGTACATGGTTTTCTTCTCCTTTTTGCTCTCCTGCTTACTAACCAACCCCATGACAATTCCTCTCAGCTACAGTGGCTCTGCTCCTCCCAGCTGATCTCTCTGCTCACCCTGATGGGTGGCTCACATGGATGGGAAAGACCTTTAGGTCCACAATGAGAACTAATGACCCTCCAGGGCAGGAGGCTCATGAAAGTGGTAGGGCTAAAGTCTAAAACCATGCAATGTCTGGGTTTTCCTCTGCTTTTTCAGCTAAACTCAGCTTTTCCCCAAGAACTTGCAGTGTCTATTCGCCTGATTTCTGTATGTGTTCTGAAATGGACTTGCACACTTGCCCAGACCATCTGCCTCGGGGGCAAGTCTGCCTCTTTGCTTTCACTTCACATGCCACATGACTTCTTAAACATACACTCCCTGTTATTCATGTGTCTGTGGCTCTTGCTGAATTTTCATGGCAGAAAAGACACATGCTCCCTTGCAGACAGCCTCTGAGATTTATACTTGTTTTTATCCTACCAGCTCAGATGACCTTCCACCTTTCTCCTGTCTGCTGGCACATTGCCCAGGATAGACACTAATTGGAACTCTAATTCTGCCAGCTCCTTATAACTTACCATATGCTTTTTGCTCCTGTTACACCCCAGGGCCGAGTTTTCCAGTGGCTTTTGAAGCAATTTGTCTGCCTGCATAGGGCCTCACTCTGGCCCTTTAAGGATCCCACTTACTTGCTTTTATCTTTTTTGGGTAAGTACCCACTAGGAGGAGGGCAAATTCTTCGTTTACCATTTGCAAGTTCTTACCCCAAGCCCCAAGTCCTCTGGCAGTTACTCTCTTAAGTCAAGAGGTCAAATAAATATTGCCCTCTTGAATCCAAGGGCTGCTGTTTTTGTGAGCATATGAAGGCTTTCCCTGAGTATTTCTCTTTCTCCCACTTACTCCTGTAGCTTCCATTTCTCTAATCACTTCCATGCACTTCTTAACATGCATTAAGACCTTCAAGGTCATATTTGAAGGGAGGGAAGTCTAGCCCCTTGAGGAAGTTAGCTGAAAAACAGGCTTCTCATCTACCTAAGGAACATGGAAATGGGATGTAAGAATGTAAGAAAAGAGATAATCTTTTTGCTGCTAAAATGCTAAAGCGAGAGTCATTATGAGGTCATGGAGACAAGAATACAGGCTGGCCCAAGGTAGCAGGAGCAAGAGACCCATAGGCCAGAGATGAAGGTTGGTCCTAGGCTAACAGATTACCATTAGAACAGAGATGAAGGCAAGGTTAGGGGTACACAGTAAGACAAGTTCATTCCAGAACCTCAGGGATGACAGAGGGTCCACTCTTCACTTCAGTATCTCCTCTGTTCTCAAGTGGGTAATTGTGATCAGATAGACCAAGGGTATGTGATAAGACCTGTTCAATCTGGAACCCTAAGGACAATGGGGGATGCCTCATTCAGAATAATAGGAAAGTAGAGAAAAAACTTTTCTCCCACTTTTTCTCCTCTGTTTGCCCTTTGTAGATGGGTAATAGCATCTCCATATTACAGAACATGCCCCTTGGATACATCCCCCGCCCCCAAAACTGGGAAAAGTATGATTTTCCCAAACCTTAAAACAAAAAACTAGTTTTCCTTTGTAATACTATTTGGCTTAATAATGAACTGGGAGGAAATTGCAAAAGTCAGCCTTAGAACTCAGTATCCCTGTGCAGGAGGTCCTCAGATTAGCCTCCTCAGTCTTTTATAACTGAGAGAAGAATAAAGAGGACAGGGCTAAGAAAAAGGAGAAACAGAGAAAGGAGGCAGGCTCAAGTATTGGCTGCTCTGCAAGCCCAACAGCCCTCTCCAGGTTGCCCTATGGGCACTCCTCCAGGTAACTGCCATTGGTGTGAGAAGCCAGGCCACTGGAAGGCAAAGTGCCCTAATGGGATGAATGAGAAAAAAACCTCTAATGGCTTGCCTCTCTGCCACAAACCTGGCCACTGGAAACGAGACTGCCCTGAAGGGCCAAAGGGTCCTTGGGACAGAATCCCAATCCCTGATAACCTTGAGCTGAAGGTGCTTTTTGCTCCATCTGCCTTCCAAATCACACATCATTATCAATAGGACAAAGCTGAGGGCAATTCTGCAGGTGGCAAGTAAAATTATAAATTTCCCTTTTGGGTTCAAGAGCTGCCTACTGTGTGCTAATATCCTTCTCTGAGCAACTCTCTTCCAAATCCTGTCAGGCAATGGGGGCAAATGGTACCCCCCTCCAAAAGAAAAGATTCACACCCTTTATTTATTTTTATTTATTTATTGAGATGGAGTCTCTCTCTGTCTCCAGGCTGGAATGCAGTGGCACAATCTCGGCTCACTGCAACCTCCACCCCCTCCCCCAGGTTCAAGTGATTCTCCTGCCTCAGCCTCCCAAGTGGTTGGGACTGCAAGAGCATGCCACCACACCCAGTTAATTTTTGTATTTTTAGTAAAGATGGGGTTTCACCATATTGGCCAAGATGGTCTCAAACTCTTGACCTTGTGATCTATCTGCCTCGACCTCCCAAAGTGCTGGGACTGCAGGCATGAGCCACCATGCCTAGCCTCCCTTTATATTACTTGAGGGACCAATTGCTATTCTCCCACCAGTCCCTGGTAATGACCCCACACTTCTTTGGGGCAAAAATATACTTTCCAAAATGGGTGCTCACTCAATATTTACCCAACCTTTGAATTCATCTTTCTCTCTGATAGCCCTATGTCTCCCCACAAAATTACCAAATTCTTTAACCAATAACTTTAACTTGTACCGTCCTAACTCAGGGGTTTAGAAATAGCCCACATTTATTCAGACAAGTTCTAGTGAAAAATCTAACCAATCAAACTCTTGAGTGGGGATAAATTCTACAGTATGTAGATAAGCTCCTTATCTGCTCTCCCTCCACAGGACTCACATAGCAACATGCAGTACAAATCTTAGCTTTCTAACAGAAGGAAAATGACTTTTGTCTAATTCAAAGATTATAAAGGTAAAGTGGTATTTCTGGTAAGGAAGAATATAAATAAGATATTTTGTGTGAAAAAAAAATCTTGTATGCTAAATTCTTGTCCTAAAGTAAAATGGTAGTTTAAAAAAAAGAATGTTTAAGACAAGTAAAAAAGTCCAAGCATGTTGTAGGTGGTCTGTGTAAGTCGTAAAAAAAAAGATTTGTGAAAGGGAATTTATGAAACAAATGTTATACAATTTTAAAAGTTATTATGCCTTCTAAATGCTTCACAAACTGCCACTATGACTGTTAACTGTACAACTTGTCTGCGTTAAAGCTAGGTAAGGCTTGGGAACATGCAGAGTTAGCCACGCCCCCTAGCTATGCTGAAGAGTCAAACCTTATCTGCACTTCTAAGCGCCAAACCTAGTACATAATTAGAATCACGTACTTAACCAGATTTTTCACTGAGAGTAAAAATTGCTAAGAATTAACAGTCTAACATGTACTTGAGTCTAGTGGAAAAACAGTTTTACATACAAGGTGTGTGAGGAAGGTAGAATGTGCTTTTGTTTGGAAAAAAGTTATAAGAAGGTGTGAGAATATGGATTTTTGTGTGTGCCTACTTTAGAGTGTTAAAGAATTGTTTTAGTAGGTGTTTTATAATTGGCTATAGGAATCTAACAGGCGCTCTTAAATGCAGGTTTCTGATAACTTTGGATATTGTGACATTAGAATAGAGGAAAAACTTTCAGGACTCTCATGGAGAGCTAAAATGTTTGTGAATATCAAGCAGAACAGGAGTTAACTGCATGGACTGAACTAATAAAAGACTAAAATAATCCTTTTATGACTTTTTGCTTAAAACATTGCTGATCCTTTGTTTTTCAACACCAAGAAAGCTTTTCTTTTAAGCTATTTACAATTTTTAACAATTGAGTAAAGTATACTCCTGTAAACAAAATATGCAGCATATTTCTCTCTTCCAGATTCCCCACAATTTGGAAACTGTTTGTGAGTATTCTTAATTTATGGCAAGATAGTAATTTGCATAAGTGCAATAAGAATCTGTTTTCTTTTTCAAGAACAAAATTGAAGCCACTGGTTATTTTGTCAAGGTTTTAACTGGAATGGTGTGCTTTTCTCTCAGGAATCAGATTTGACTTACAGAGCCAATAAAAGCCCCCTAAGAAAACTAGCCACCTACCTTATCTACATGGTCCCTGTACAGGGTTCCTGACCTGTGGTAAGTAAAGAATACCACTTTCTGACAGGCCTAGGAGCCCCAGATTATCTTGGGACCTCAGGAGGAGAGGAATTCATCCAATTCAACAGGTATTTGATGGCACCAACCCATAGCTGGGCTTAAGGCTTTGAAAACATCTTATCTGGCCAGGCGTGGTGGCTCATGCCTGTAATTCAAGCACTTTGGAGGCCAAGGCAGGCAGATCACCTGAGGTCGGGAGTTCAAGACCAGCCTGACCAACATGGTGAAAACCCGTCTTTAAAAATAAAAAAAAGTTAAAAAAAAAAAAAAGAAAACATCTTATCTGAGATTCCTTATGGAACAAAGTTCCATCAAAGGCAATTTAAAAAGAAGTCTATATGGCAAATAATTATTCTTGCTGTGCTTTATGCAAATAATTAGGCCAAGTATAATAAGACTAAAGTTTATTTTGCAAACAAATCAGTCCTGTTGTGATTTGTTTTTAACAAAAATGAGGACTGGAGAGAAAATTTTATCTCTCTCTTCTTTTTTCTAAAGATGGGGTTTCACCATGATGGCCAGGCTGGTCTTGAACTCCTGACCTCAGGTGATCCACCTACCTCGGCCTCCCAAAGTGCTAGGATTACAGGCGTGAGCCACCACTCCCAGCCTCTTCTTTTTTTTTTTGACAGAGTTTCACTTTATCACCCAGGCTGGAGTGCAGTGGTATGATCTTGACTCACTCAAAACTCTGCCTCATGGGTTCAAGTGATTCTCCTGCCTCAGTCATCTGAGTAGCTGGGATTATAAATGCCTGCCACCATGCCTAGCTAATTTTTGTATTTTTAGTAGAGATGTGGTTTTACCATGTTGGCCAGGCTGTTCTTGAACTTCTGACCTCAAGTGATGTGTCCGCCTTGGCCTCCCAGAGTGCTGGGATTACAGACACGAGCCACCATGCCTGGCAAATTATGTTTCAAAAACTATGGTATACTTGTTCTTAGATTCTAGTCTCATCAGCTGTTTTTGAGTTTTTGACTGCAATTTTGACTAACCCTCATTCCTGTGAACCAACTAGTGATCTCTGGCTGCAGCTCAGAAGAAACAAAAGGGATGGAATAACATAAAAATCTGGATCAATATTCTAATTCTGGGCACATACTTGAATTGGCTAGAAATCCAATAAACTCATGTCTTAGCAGGCATGACTATGGCCACCAGCTACATGAGCATGCCACACACTTGGGATTTTTTGGAGCTGTCCTCACCTCCTTATTTCATTTTAACATTCTACTAAATCTAATAACTCAATTTGTCTATTTTTACCTTCAGGCCATCAAGCTCCAGATAATCTTCGGAGAGGAATACCATCCTCTCAATATTCAAGAGTCACCCTATTACAGGGTACTCCTAGACTATCCATCAGGGACACATGACAAAGATAAATTTCTGCCCCTGCCTCCCTTGGACCTGGCTGGATACTGCTTTTATCAACCCATAGAGCCACACTCCTGCCCTGAAAGCTAGCAAGAGGCAAAGACCCACAAAACAACCACCATTGGCCCTCTGTCAGAGGGAGGGAGTTACAGAAGACTGATTATTTTCCCCAAATAATTGGGGTCTTGGAATCTTGAAGGGAAAAATTCTACAGTGGGTAGCTAGTCGAGCATGAGCAGGGCTGAAGAGGGCTCCCCCAAACCCCTACAACAAATGTCAGGTGACCATCAGGTGATGGTCAGGCAGCTGTTAACTGCCTCTCTAAAATAATAATTTGTTGGGGGTCTGTGAGATCGGCATGTCTGCCAGAGATCTCTTGACCAGCAAGAGGGTCCTAATACCTGGAAGAGAGAGTGCGCGGAAGAAAAGAGAGATAGAGAAAGAAATGGGTCTGGAGGTCTGATAAGAGCTATGCTCAGATCAGCGATGTATTCTTTGTGCACAGATGCTTATATATGTTTTTTCATACAGTGACTGACGTAGGTCCCATTACAAAAGTTTTATCAGGAGGGAACAGAAAATTACAAAGTAAGCATGGGAGTGGGTAGCATAAAGGTTTATCTAAAGATTGCTGAACCCAAAACAAACAAAAGATTCTAATCCTATTAAGATTCTTATCCTCTTATCAATGACTACAGTTACAGTAAATAACATCAAGGCGAGCGATAATTTGAGGGGTAGCATTTTTTAAGTAACATGGGAGCGAACACGGGATTTAGTGAATGCAGGTAAACAGAGTTATAAAACCAGCCCAGAATGGGAACTTCAAGAGACAATAGTCTCGTAAATAGTCATGCAGGCCTCACCCAGACATGCCATTAGCTCAGTGGATCAAGAATAGGCTTCTGCAAACTCAGGCCTCTATCACTTCCTTCTTTTTTCCTCAGCTCGACTGCCCTCAGTGGGGGGAGAATATGTCCAGGCTCTAACTCTGTAATGGCGGAGACATGGAGGGGTCTCTACGCTGATGGAGTGATCCCCATAATAATTGATTGCCACCAGTGCCAGAGAAAAGCAGTCTCCCAAAAGACAGAAAAAACATGAAACTTGTAATCAGCAGCTTCCCAATAAGAGCTCAGGAGTTGCAGAAGTGGGCTCAAGCATGTGCGTTAAGAAGCAAAATGGCGAAGCTGAACTGGTACATAGCCTCCTAGGGACATTCAACTGATAAAGGAAGAACACCTCAAATGAGCATGTATTCAACTCCTGTAAACACATCATGCATGCTCCCCTCCCAAAGGCTGGTAGGCAACTGCACACACAGACAACCCATCCCAAAGAAAGAATTAGGGAAGGAAAAAATGCAAGCCCTGGAAGTTTGTCAACATATGAAATGCTAAGTCAAAAAGTCAAACCACACATTTGTCTTTCAAGTCCCTGGCCCTCTTCCAAGTGGACTTTCCTTCCTTTTGTTCTTTCTCTAAAGCTTTTAAACAAATTTTTATTCCTGCTCTAAAACTTGACCTGGTCTTTCCTATTGCCTAATGCCCCTTAGTTGAATCCTTTCTTCTGCAGAGGCAAGAACTGAGGTTGCTGCAGATCCATATGGATTCACCACTGCTAACAGAGCCTCTCACGTAATCCTACTTGAAGATTCTTTAAGGCATTTTCTCAATGTCAGCACTATTGACACTTTGGTTGGGAAAATTCTTTTTGTGTGTGGCTGTCTGTGCACTGTAAGATGTTTAGCAGTATCCTTGGCTCTGACCCATTAGATGCCAGTAGCATTTTCCCAGTTGTGACAATGAAACATGTGTACAGACATTGTCAAATATCCCCATGAGGTGAGGGCAAAAATCATTCCAAGTTGACAATCACTGGTGTAAAGATGTCAAAAGGCAGGTGATCCTTAAGCAGGGAATAGTTTTGCACAGCAGTAAGAAATTGTTCTAGACACACTTTTCTCAGGACCACATGGTGTTGGTCAACTAGCAGTAAAATTTGGCTTTGGTAAATGGACTGCTTTATGCTGCTTTCCAGTGTTACTTGCATAGCAAGGTAGTAACACTGATGTATTAACAATGACTTGTTTTGATCGCTAGACCACTGTAAGTAAGGTCCAGTCCTCTTCTAAGGCCTTAGTTCAGATTGCTAGTAGACAATAACCTTGCCCTTCTGAAAAGGGGATGGAGCAAGGCAGGCCAAAAATGGAGGCTCCAAAGAGTCATTCTAAGGGTGTGAGAGTGGAGGGTGTGAAGTTGGGTTGCTATATCTAAATGAGTGAAACTGATGAATGAAAGTAGGAGGAGCCAAACTCTAGTCTGAGATATATCTGAGTCAGCATTTTATTTTCAGCCTCTGGCAGGGTTCTCAAATCCATTTCAACATCTAGTTTGTAGCTCTGTACAGTCTCCCATGGAAAACACCTTCAAAAGTACAAACTTGGAAGAAAATAGGAGTGGGAAGGGAGAGAAAATGGAGGTGAGGAAGTGGAAAGCAAGAGTGTTTCTTGTTTCACTGAAGCCTTGGCAGGCACACAATGATGACTGTGTATCTTCCCGGTGGTGCCTACATCCCTGCTGATATGGTTTGCTCTGTGTCCCCACCCAAATATCATCTTGTAGCTCCCATAATTCCCAAATATTTTGGGGGGGAACCTGGTGGCAGATAATCAAATTTTGGGGGTGGGTATTTTCTGTGCTGTCCTTGTGATAGTGAATGTTTCAGGAGATTGAATGGTTTTAAAAATGGGAGTTTCCTTGCACAAGCTTTCTTTGCCTGCTGCCATCCATATAAGACGTGAATTGCTCCTTCTTGTCTTCTGCCATGATTGTGAGGCTTCCCCAGCTATGTGGACCTGTAAGTCCATTAAACCTCTTTGTTTTGTAAATTGCCCAGTCTTGGGTATGTTTTTATCAGCAGTGCAAAAATGGACTAATACACCAGCATTAAGTGAAGTGCCATGGTGCCTATTGCCTCTGTTTCCTCTCAGACCGGACCATACTAGGGCTATCAGGGGAGTGGGTACCTAAAGCCCATGCAGGCCCAGGCTCTACCTCTCACCATTATCAATGGGGCAGGATGGTGGGCTCTGTCCTCTAGGATCCTTCATTCTGGCCCTGAGAACTCTTTTCCAGGAGTTTCTTGGAATCACAACCTAATTTAATTAGGTTTCATGAAAGAGGGAAGAATAAATGCCACATGGTTATTTCTAGTGCAATCTAGTTAAAAAAAAAAAAAAAAAGACTTGTTAGCGCTCGCGTTGGCAGCACATAAACTAAAACTGGAAAGACACAGAGATTAGTATGGTCCTTGTCCTTGTAATTAAAAAAAAGGGCTTTTTGGCTGGGCACTGTGGCTCATGCCTGTAATCCCAGCACTTTGGGAGGCTGAGGTGCATGGATCATGAGATTGAGACCATCCTGGCTAATATAGTGAAACCCTGTCTCTATTAAAAACACAAAAAATTAGCCAGGTATGGTGGCACATGACTATAGTCCCAGCTACTTGAGAGGCTGAGGCAAGAGAATCTCTTGAATCCAGGAGGTGGAGGTTGCATGAGCTGAGATCACGCCACTGCACTCCAGCCTGGGCAACAGAGCAAGACTCAAAGAAAAAGAAAAAAAGAAAAAAGGCTTTTAAGTGGATTAACTTATAAAGTAGACTGATCTTACTTTTGTCAGACCCTGAATCTAGTCTGTCATCCAAAACCTGTGTACTTACCTTCATTTAGTACTTCCTCATTTATAGTTTTTTTTCCCCTTCTTAACCATTTTGTCTTAAGATTTACTGCTATTACTTGTGGCTTTAAAGAGAAAAGGCATTACATGTGTGGCTTATACAAAGTTCGTGCTATATTGATGTGGTGGGGCAATTAATAAATCCCCATCTAGGTGATTCTATTAGATCAGGGTTTGGTCCTAGAATCACTGAAGGTTTGTATCCCAGCTTTGCTTATAAGCAGTGTGACCCTGAGTAAGTGAGGACTTCTTTTATGCCAATGGGAATAACAGTATCTACTTTTTTTTTTTTTTTTAAGATGGAGTCTCACTCTGTCTCACCCAGGCTGAAGTGCAGTGGTGCAATCTCAGCTCACTGCAGCCTCCACCTCCCAGTTCAAGCGATTTTCCTGTCTCAGCCTCCTGAGTAGCTGGCACTACAGGCATGTGCCACCACACCCAGCTAATTTTATATTTTTAGTGGAGATGGGGTTTCACCATGTTGGCCAGGCTGGTCTCAAACTCCTGACCTCAGGTGATCCACCTGCCATGGCCTCCCAAAGTGCTGAGATTCAAATTCAAATGTTATCTCAAACAGCTTTTCCTCCTACAGACAAAGGTGAAGATTCAGGAGCTCCTGGCCTCTGGGGGCACAGCATAGTTAGAAAATCATAGTTAGAAAATCTAGGTGATAAGTGGCAGTAGCAGTGGCCCATACCAGGGACTTGCACACATGAGTTCTGAATGCCTGGAATGCATTTGAAGATGAGTTCATGAACAGACAGAAAGGATTCCACTAACAGCTGAGAAACACAAAGGTCACGTGTTTGTACGGGCCTCCAGGTGGTTGGTAAGGTTGGGGTCAGCATTAGTTTCTTCTTCTGTAAAATAGGGGCAGTAAGAATTCCTCATCCCTTAATTATTCTCAACAGCAAGAAACTTTAAAGGTAGAGAATAAAAGAGAAATCTGTTTTCACAGAAAGTCCTTGTAATGGTGCAGCTCCACCTGCTCCACCACCAGGTTCAGAAGTGTCTACAGCAGGGGGTGCTTCTCAACTTGGGCCTGTGCGGGTCTAGATGGACTTCAGCTGGCGCCAGTGTCGCATGTGCGTTTCCTAGGGAATAGCCACCTCCAAAGGGCCACGTCGTCTACAGAAGAGTCACTACTCTGAGGTCTAATCCATGGCCACGTTCTCACTGCTGGGAGAAACAACAGGGTCAAGTCTAACACTCCTTTCCCGGATGAGAAAGCATCCCTGGGATTCACCTAACGGTGACATAAGCACACATCCCTCGAGTAAGGAGCCCCAAACGGATCTTCCCGCAGCTAAGCGTAAGAGCGACGCGCCAGAGGCCGTCGCCTGCAATTGCGCATCCGGTCGCGGAGAGCATTATGGGGTTGGTAGTCCAGTCTGAGGCGCAGATACGGGTCGCTGAAGCCATAGAACTACATTTCCCAGCAAGGCCCACGGAGCAGGGCACACAGACTGTGTACGTAAGTGACCAGACTTCCGGACAAGCCGGGGGCGGGACCTCAGCAGAGGCCTGAGAGAGGCGTCGGGATGCAGCGCCCCGGGCCCTTCAGCACCCTCTACGGGCGGGTCTTGGCCCCGCTGCCCGGGAGGGCTGGGGGCGCGGTCTCAGGCGGAGGAGGGAACAGCTGGGACCTCCCGGGTTCCCACGTGCGGCTGCCGGGGCGTGCACAGTCCGGGACCCGCGGCGGTGCTGGCAACACAAGCACCAGCTGCGGGGACTCCATCAGCGTCTGCCCGGCCCCCTCAACGATGTCCAAGGCCGAGGAGGCCAAGAAGCTGGCGGGTCGCGCGGCTGTGGAGAACCACGTGAGGGTGAGCACCTGTGGTCGTGGGGCGCATGTTCTCGGCGTGTTGGGCTCCTGTTGCGCATTCTGGGTACTGCCGGGGCGCGCCTAGCTCCTGCCAGGGCGGGTGCTGAGTGAGAGAGTAGAGGGTGTGCACTTTACCGAAGTTTAGACCCCTCTTCCCTGCTCCTTAAAGACCTTTTAGAAGTAGAATCGGTTAGGGGCGAATCTTCTAATACTTGAGCTTTCTAAAGACTCCTTGTCCAGCTGGAGCAGTTTGCACAGGGGGAGCCTGGTGGCGTCTGGTGCTTGTAGTCGGGGCTAGAGGCACTTGCCTTGTGGTCACCGTATCAACAAATGGAAAATGGTGGGCTTTCGGGCTGCGGCGAGGTTTTCATTTCTCTTTACGGACCCGGAAGCCAGCGGAGAGTTGGTTTGCTAGTACTTTGAGATTTGAGTTGAAGGAGGCTCTTGGCTTGGTGCTCACCAGCCCCTGACTGTACTCCTGGAGGGAAGGGAAGACCCGGGGCTTCATACCTTTTTCTTTCCTTAGGGCGGGGTGGACTAAGTCTGGAAGATGCTGTTTTTTTTTTTTTTTTTTTTAAAGGCCGGGCTGCAGAGATGATTAGCTGTTATTCAGTCAGGCTGTGGCCCCTACTTGTTTGTTAAGCGGTGGATGTGGTGCTGTTAGTGGAGTTTTTATAATCCAAGTGGTTTTGCTGTCACCAATCAAATTAATTATGTTAATTATAATAAGGAAGCCTAGTGGAGTATGTCTGCCCTGTGGTGTAGTTTCCTTGGTCTTACTGGCTTTTTATCTCTCATTTCTACTTATTAGAAAGTGGTATTAGATTTCCCTTTTCTTTTCTGATGATAGTTCTTTACATCTGTTAATGCTTTGCTTTACACAATTAATTTGCTTAGATGATGTTGTATGAGCTTCACCATAGCCTGTTTGAGTGGGAGTGGCCAGTGTCGTAACCTGTGGCTCAGCCGGTTCTGTAGAAGGGATGTACCAGTGTGCCCTTCTACCGTTTCCACTCTTGCCCTGTTCTGGTGTAGCTTGTTGCAAGTCTGGTTGGCAAGAGGATTTTCTATGGGGATTAACAGAGATAATATAAAATGTATTAATTTGACCCTGCCTTTGGGATTCAGTGCCTCAGTTGTAAAATTGAGACAATTAGCTGAAAATTCAAAATATCTGCATAAAGTGAATAGCTAATGGACAAATGAAATCCACATGAGAATACAACTAGAAAAGCCCAATATCCAAGTTGTCCTGTTAATGAATTTACATTAATATTTGGTGGCACATCACCCTGACACTTGTGTTATAGTTATGTATTTGATTAAATAAAAATCTACAAGCCCTAACCTTAGGCTAGAGCCCCAAAACACTGGATTCTGACCACATCATTTCATGAAGTTAGCAGGTGATTTTGGGGAGATCTACATTGGCCTTT
Organism: Aotus nancymaae; assembly: GCF_030222135.1. NCBI lineage: Eukaryota > Metazoa > Chordata > Mammalia > Primates > Aotidae > Aotus > Aotus nancymaae. The sequence continues at coordinate 13,851,305 of NW_026988429.1, forward strand.
TGGGGGCACCTGTTAAAATTATGTATGCCCTTCAGGGTTTGGCTTAAAGGCCATTTCCTCCTTTCAGTTTTTCCTTCGCATTCTAAGGAGAGGAAGATTTCTTCTCTGTGATTCTGTAGCACTTCATGCCTCTTACGTGCTTTATGTTGTATCTTATGTTCTCGTCATCTGTGTGTTCATTCTTCCAGCGCCTTAAAGGGTAAGCTCCTGGAGGGTAGTTAAGCTTCATTTAGCATTGGTCACAGTGGGGACTGCCCAGTAAATGTTTGTTCAGTTGTGTGCAGTGTGGACACAAATATGAAAGTATTGGGGTTATTGGAAGCTCTTTGTGTAGAATTTCTGGGGAGTAGCGCTTCCTGTTCCCTAGTCCATTGTTGTTCCAATATGGTGACTACTTCCATGTCTGGGTGGATGGAAGACTGAGAGTTCTCAGGTGAATCCTTTGTATAGCCACCCTGGACCCAGCTCTGTCTGTTTCTGGGGGTGTAGCCACCTAGGATGGGTCGCTTTGCAGATCTACTTTCTTCTGGACGGCTGTAGCCTCATCCCTTTGTTCTCTTTGGAGCCTGGGCTTTGTTTTTTGACTGGCTTGGTTGAGGAAGCTAATGGGCAGTGATTCTAGTTGGTTAGCAGAAGTAGTATGTATTTCCAAAGTTATTCCATTTGACAAGCTGAGTGAAGTTCTGATGTTGCACATACATGTGGTTTAATATTGCCCATTAGAATGGGGCCACTCCTCTAGCAGGGCCTGGTTGGTAGTCTTCTGCTATTGGGTTGCATCATAGGCAGCCTTTGGTCACCTCTGGTTGGCTTTGGCAAGGGCACTGATTCCTGGGCCAGTCATTTGATTCCCAGGCCTCAGGGATTACATGATTGAAGAGCTTTAGGCGTGGCAGGCCCTTGCAATTACTGGTCTCTTCCAAAAGGCAAAGAAGGAGCCTTGTACAGAGCTTGTCTGATTCATCCAAGTTCGTCTCTGTGCCACCTGCCTTCTGGGGACTGTGAGTGACATGAATGTATGGCTAAGCTTGGTAACCAGGAATTTGGTGATTGAATTACTGTAAAGCTAGAGTTCCTAGCTTCAGGTCAAGTGTGAAGGTTAGGTTTAAGTCTAACTAGCGTGATATTTTACACACACACACACAGTGTTTTTACCCATGGCTTCTGGTTCGCAACACCCATAGCCCTTGCTACAGTCTTTTGTTATATATGGGGTGCTTTAGGCCTCAGAAGACAATCTCTCTCTCACACCTTCTCCTGCCCTCCTTCCACTTGCTCCTTTCTCTCCCCAGTGCTTTTCTGTCTTGGAGCTGGCTGTAAAGAAATTCTGTGACCTGTGTTGTCTTATTGTAGGTCATAAGATCCCCATCTCAGAAGGGTTCCTGTTCCATGCCCTGGAGGAAGGAATGCTGTACAGAGAGGTGAAGAATCTGAACAGACAGCCCTTGCAGAGTTTCCCCAGTCAATCTGTACCCTTTTTGTCCAGTCACATTTCTAGGCCCTTGCAATTCCTGGTCTTTTCCAAAAGCCAGTCATGCTTATTCGATAAATTTTCCAAAAGGCTCAAGAGGACAGGGTTTGGAAGCTTCTGGAGAGAAGAACATGTGAAGGTCCCTGAAGGGTGGTGTACCTGGAGAGCATGGAAGCTCTGTGCCCCTTCCTACAGGTCTTGCCCTATGTATCTCTTAATCTGTATCCTTCATCATAGCCTTTATAGTAAACTGGCAAATGTGTTTCCCTGAGTTCTGAGCTACTCTAGCAAGTTAATTAAACCCAAAGAAGGGGTTGTGGAAACTCCAGGAAAGTCAGAAGTTCTGGAGGCCTGGACTTGCATTTGATGGGAAGGAGGAGGCAATCTTGGGAACTGAGCCCTCAACGAGTGGGACATGATGGTATCTCCAGGTAGATAGTGTTGAAATTGAATTGGAGGATACCCAGCTGGTGTCTGCTGAAGGATAGATTGCTTGCTTGGGATATGGGGAGAAACCCCCATACATTTGGTCACAGAAGTCTTCTGCGTTGATGATTGTTGTGGTGTGAGAGCAGAGGAAAAAGTTTGAGTTTTTCCACACTCAGACATAAGACATTTTTTCATTACTTGAAGATTTTTATATATTGAGATATTTAGCCATTTTGAATGTTTCTGTCTTGTGATGTATTATTTACTTGTCTCGAAGTCCTTGCCTTTGGGGCTTGTCCAGGCAGCTAAACAACTTTATTAGACACGTTGCCTTCTTGAGAGCATTGGTACAGGTAGAATCCTGACCTAGTCCAAGCCCTGTTCTGACAGCCCAAGCCCTTGGTATATTCAGTGACTTTGGAACTGTGAGTTAGTAAAAGCAGTTTCCACCAGGTCAATAACACAAAAGTTGTTGGATAAAGTCATCTGTAGGTAGGAGAGGCTACAGAAGCATTTTTAGTATACAGGTATGTGATTGTGGGGACATTTAATTTATTTATTTTTCAATCTCTACTTGTTGGTCATTCTTTCTAATCTTTAATAGAGCCATAGTCTAACTTTGAGAAGGACCATATTAAATGTGGGGCCAGGGGCTGACTTTAAGTATTCCTGTGGCCTTTGTCCTGTGGGGAATGAAGGATTTTAGTTGTGGCCCTGTTTGTCCTGAGGGACCTTCAGGACTTTTCTTCTTCCTAAAAAGTTTTACTACAGGCTTTCCTTTGTCAAGTAAATTAATTGTTAATCAGTTGTTGGAAGTCTTAAGAAATTGAAATGGATTGATGTTTCATCAAATTCAACTTCTGAAGTTGCTTATTCGATTGAAGTGGCTCATCCTGTAATCCCAGCACTTTGGGAGGCGGAGTTGAGAGGATCACTTGAGGCCAGGAGTTCGAAACTAGCCTGGGTGACAGTGAGACTGTGTCTCTTAAAAGACTTAAAAAATTAGCTGGACATGGTGGCATGTTCCTGTAGTTCTAGCTATGTGGGAAGCTGAGGCAGTGGGATTGTGTGAGCCGCAGGAGTTTGAGGCTGCAGTGAGCTATGATCATGCCACTGCCCTCTAGCCTGGGTGACAGAGATCCTGTCTCAAAAAGAAAAAAATGTGAATTTGTATGTGTGTGTTGGGCATTGATACGTTTATATGTATATTTAAAAAAGGTAAAATCACACATATATGAAATGAATATATGTCAAAGATTTTGTTTAACTCACTAAATTAATGAGGGAACTGGAAAAGGTATTAGAACCTATTCATAGGTGTCTTAGTCCATTTTGTGCTGCTAGAATAGAATACCTGAGACAGAGTAACTTACAATGAACAGAAATTTTTTGGCTTATACTTCTGGAGGCTGCAAAGTCCAATATCAAGGTGCAGCATCTGGTGAGAGAGACAGATGTTGAAGTGCTATGGGTGGGCACCAATCCCAGCCATAAGGGTGGAGCCCTATGACCTAATCACCTCTTAAAGGTCCCACTTCTTAATATTGTTATAATGGCAGTTAAATTTCAATATGAGTTTTGGTGGAGATGTTCAAACCATAACAACAGGAGAAGTCAACCATAAGCTCATATGTAGTAAAAAAAAAAAATCTTAAAATGAATTTAGAAGATCTGAGAATAATTGTATCTCACATACTATTAATTTGCATTTCTATGAACAAAAATTACTTGGTAACAGTTTTCTGCAAGTTAAAGAGTATCTCTGTAGAGTTGTCATATATCTTAAATACAAAGTCACAAACCTTCATAGAGTCAGACAATACTAGTAGGTTCCCACATCCCATTGAAAGGCTATCCAGTAGTTTCTTTTGCTCATTTCAAAGTCTTAAGTTTTTCCTTACAATGTTGAATTCATCTCTAAAGTGGGATAGTGGGTCTCTAGGTCATAAGTGATTGTTGTGAAATTTGACTTTATATTAAAATTTATAAGTCGTTTTGGTAGGTGCTTCATAAATGATAGCTGTTGCTTTGGTGTTCTGTTGGTTTTGCCTTGCAATGGCAGGAGATAGATGTCAGGAAGTTGCTTAGGCACTGAGCTCCATATTAGTTCCTGTTAGTACCCCTGGCCTCCTTTTGTTCTTTGTGGTCTAGTAGACTCAGCTGAGCTCCTACTTTGTCCTTGGTCTGCTTGTAGGTACCTTCCCTGTTTCTTAAGGTGGTAGGCTCAGTATTGCGATGTCTGTTTCTTATACTTTGTACTCAGGGAGTGCACTGCATCGATTACAGATCCTTCCTATTGCAGATGAAGACTGTTTTTCATGTTCTTGACTAAGTCTTTGCTCTCTTCCCATTTTCTCTGAGGCAGGCTCATGCAAAATGAGCACCCTTGGTGTCACCTTTTGACACCAATTATTTGACAAAATAATAAAGCATGGTGACATGCTTTATTATTTTGAAGTTACTTCAGTCCCTCCCTTTATCTGCTGATTTTTGGGAGAGCTCTAGATGGTGGACACAATGTGTCTTGTGATGCTACCAACTTGAAGGTTCCTGTGGAAGGCACTGAAGCCAGAAACCTTAGCTTTCCTCTCTTACCCAGGCTCCAGGCTCTGTTATTTTTTCTTAGGTGTTTTTCTTTCTAATTACCTCCTTGGGGTTGGCCAGGAATCTTTTTTCTTTTCTTTTTTCTTTTTTTTCTTTTCTTTTCTCTTCTCTTTTCTTTTCAAAACTCACTGTTGCTGGCTTGAAAGGTCAGGAATCTTTTAAGTGTTTATGTGCAGGCCGTTTCTGTGAGGGTTATGTAAGTTGCTATTCAATCGCAAGTAATTGCACCAATTATATGGCAGAATGTAGGGAGGAAGTGGTGGTGTTGACAGTGTCAGAAATGAAGGGAGGAGGTCCTTGTTGATCATTTTTCCACCATGCATTGGCTAAAGTACAGCATTGAGGTTCAGTGTTTATGTTCCTGTAAAATAGGCACAGTACCTGTCTTGCATCTGTGTTGGTGAATTGCTGTTCATAATAATTTTATAGCTTTAGGAAGTGGGCTGACAAGGGAATAAAATATGGTATTGATAAGTTTTGTTTTTTCTCTCCCCTTTTTGGCAGAATAACCAAGTGCTGGGAATTGGAAGTGGTTCTACAATTGTCCATGCTGTGCAGCGAATAGGTATGTTCTCACACTGTTTGCTGGATGTTTTGTGTATGATGATGGGGTAGGGAGGTAGAGGAGAGGGAGGAAGTGGCATTGTCTTTTTGGCTTCAGCTATGCAGAGCTGGAGAGGGGACTACCTGAGGTCAGTTGAGTGTTTCTGCTCTTTTGTGGAGAGAGGGAAACTTGGGCCTCTTCAGCCAACTCTAAAGGATGCCCTTGCCTTTGTTGACCCTGCTCAGCTGGAGGGGAAGAGCTGACTTAGCTTGAGGTCCCAATATAATTTTAATCATGTCGATGGCATTCTACCGTCAAGTCCTGTGTGTGGTCTCAGACTTCCTCAGGCAAATAATTGAGGTCACAGTGGGTTTGCCCTGTCTAGGACCCTGGAATGGATGTGGGGCTCCTGCAACTGATGCCTAGTCCCTGCAGGTGCTCATTTCACACCAATTAGGGTGTAGCTATGCTTAGAAAAGGCTCAGGAATTACCAGCCCCTATGGCTGCTCAACAGGTTTTACTGCCCTGCTCTTTGTTTGTAAGAACAAAGCCCAGAGGAGAGGCCTGCCTGAATGCTGAATTCTTCTAGATGCCAAGGGGCAAGGCCCAGGAGGAAAAGTCCAGGAACACTTTGTCATCAAGGAGTGGTTTTACTGCTGGTGTGATGGCTTCTAGAAGCCTTATTGGCCAAATGGGAGCATTTGTGTTGTATACCTTTCAATCTTAATCAAGTATCTGGAGAATACTTTCAGGGCACAGGAGTTACTATGAATTTTATAATAGTGGCACCCAAACCTCCCAAGATGCACTCAGTGATTTAAAAGACTTGACATTTTAATAAGACAGTTCTTTTCCTGAAATCTTTTTTTTTAAAAATCAGACTTTCCTGAAAGTTACAAATCCAAAATGAAAAAATAAGTCTCCTTTAGCTACCCTCTGGGGCCTACAAATAAGTATGTTTTTTACTAAAATGTGAAAATAAAGTTCTAGCTTTTTCCTAGAAGAGACAATAAAGGGGAGTTAAGACTGTGTGGCTAGATGGCCTGGGATCGTATTCCAGCTGTGCCACTTATTAGCGGTATAACTACCAAGTTACGTTACCTCTCTGAGCCTCAGTTGCATTATCTGCCAAACGGGGAAAGTAATTTAACTTACGTTTTGGGTTGTTAGGATTAAGAGCTCATACATACAAAGTTCTTAGAATGTTGCCAGGCACATAACAATAGCAAACACTGACACTGCTTTCTGTGGTCGGTACTTACCTCTCCAGACTTTCTTGTGTCCCTGTCTTCTGATGTGTGAAGTACAGTCACCAGCTTTTCCACCAAGGAGGGGGACACAGAACGAAAGGCAGCTGACAGTGGAAGATAGACCTTCCCTTATCTATTGGATTTGAGTAAACACGACAAGAAAAATAAAGTGAGGAGAGTGAAAAACTGCCAATATGTCTTTTGTTTCCACAGCTGAAAGGGTGAAGCAAGAGAATCTGAACCTTGTCTGTATTCCCACTTCCTTCCAGGTATGTCCTGCTTTCCATCTGCATTGTGACAGCTTCTGCTATATCTTCTGGTTCCTCGAGGTTGTGGACACATGGCCCTGTCTTGTACCTCAAGGTTGTCCTAGGTCAGAGAGTCCAGGAATGGGAAAGTTTATTGACCAAAGATTCCATCTTAGAATTGTAGTTTTAGGTGCATTTGTTTATTCACTCAATGAATATTTCCATGCATGTTGAGTTTAGGCACTACAGAGTAGGCAGAGATGGCCAGGTAGTCTCTATCCTCAAGGAATATTATTCCTATTTATAGGTGAAAAAAATCAGGCTAGGCCAGGTGTGGTGGCTTATGCCTGTAAACCCAGTACTTTGGGATGCCAAGGTAGGCAGATCACTTGAGCCCAGGAGTTCAAGACCAGCCGGGGCAATATGGTGAAACACTACCTGTACGAAAAATACAAAAATTAGCTGGGTGTGCTTGCCTGTACCTGTAGTTTCAGCTATGTGGGATGCTGAGGTGGAAGGATCTCTCTTGAGCTCAGGAGGTCAAGGCTGCAGTGAGCTGTGATTGTGCCAGTGTACTCCAGCCTGGGTGACAGAGTGAGACCCTGTCTCAAGAAAAAAAAAAAAAAAAAAAAAAAAACCAGGCTAAAAGGAATTAAGCAATGTGTTAGTAATGCAAGTACATCATAAAATAGTAGGAACTGATGGAGGAAAGAGTGGAGCTAGTTAAATTTAGAGAAAGATAGAAAGAGCAGGCTTTGGGAAGTGGAAGGGAAGACAGTTGCTCAGGTGGAGCCAACTCTCATCCCACATCTGGTCATTGCAGAGAGGAGTATTCGTATAATCTCTCATTGGATTAGTCAAGATGATACTATGCACTGGGGTAGGAGGTGAGATTTATAAGTGACTGGTACTCCTGGGACTTTATGGACTTAGGCTTGGAACCCTCCCAATCCTGGAGGCACAGAATGCTGGCAGCCTGCAACCAGCTCTGGTGAAGGGAAGGAGGTTAGGGTTCCTTCTAAAACAGACGTGGCGTCAGCTTAATGGTAGGGAGTAAGGCAGAGATTCCAGGTAGACAGGTTAGGGAGTTAGGAGAGTGCATACTGTTAGAGCTTCCTTGATGTTAAACTCTCGGAGACCCTAAACAAGGTGGATGGCCACCCAGGGGACTGAAAGGAATACCTTAAGTGTTTTTTTATTGCTGCTTTTTTTAAAATCCTGCTGTCTTGAGAAGACACTTTTAAGGCCTTGGTGGTTTGTGGTGGATTTTCTTAGTCTTTTGAAAAATGAAATATCTAATATTTCTGACTGACTTGATCATCACGTATTTTTATTTCTTAATAAATTACATTGGTGTTTATTTTTAAAGCTATATATGGATGTGGATTGAAGAAACAATACAAGTGTTTTTATTTGAAAGAAAAGCCGCTCCCCTCACCTTCCCCAAGATGACCACTACCAAGAAAGCACACTCTTCTCACCTCCCCACCCTGACCACCATTATTTTTTTGCTCTTTATGTGGACATACTTTTAGCTCTTTTAGGTGATTGGACATTTGCTCCAGTATTTTGAAACTACATGCTTTTCTTGTTGTTTTTAAATTTTTCTCAACTAGGTTGACCCAAAAGATTAAAGTAGCAGCCACTATAGATTTAAGTCAAATTTAATTTTATTCTGAGCAAAGTTTGAGGACTATAGACCAGGGACACAGACTAAGAGTAAACTGGGAGTGTGTCCCTTTCTGTCATAATTCAGTAGGTCAGAATTAGAAGAAAGAGTATGTTGGATAAAACAGACAATAGAAGACCACCCTTACATACATTCTGTGGCTGTTAGTTCAAATTGATGAGCTAACATAATTTTGGCAGGAGTTTTATTCTTTTGGTAATGTTTTTGCAGTATTTTTAATATTTGTAACATAGAAATATTAGAAAAATAATCAACAATATGGTGAGCAACTTAAGAGGTCCACTGAGGTAAAGGCAATGAAGTTAAGAAACAATTATCATAGAAAAGAATCTTGAACATAGATTTTGGTAGTCTGTGACTAATAATTTTCCTCCCTTTGTTTGTATTTGTACTTTATGATATCTTTGACATATTTAGAACTGTAATTAGCTGATGATTTATAATGCCCAATTGCTTGACCATTCATTTTCTGCTGGGAGTGCAATTTGAGGAGGGTTGAGTTTCAATTTTCCAATTTTCTTCATTATTATAAGTATTATTTAATAATAAAAGTAACTTTCCTATTAACCCAATATTGTACGAAATGCCAGTATAATTTAAATCAAATGTTGTCTGGTTGCAAATAAGATCTAAAACAGCTTTACAGTCTTATTTTTTTTTCCCTTTCCAATGAAAGCATCCTTTTCCTATTATATTAGTCCGTTTTCATGCTATTGATAAAGACATACCAGAGACTGGGCAATTTACAAAAGAATGAGGTTTAATTGGACTTATAGTTCCACATGGCTGGGGAAGCCTCTCAATCATGGTGGAAGGCAAGGAGGAGCAAGTCTCATTTTACATGGATGGCAGTAGGCAAAGAGAATGAGGAGGGCACAAAAGTGGAAACCCCTGATAAAACCGTTAGATCTCATGAGACTTAATACCACGAGAACAGTATGGAGGAAATCATGCTCGTGATTCAATTATCTCCCACCAGGTCGCTCCCACAACACATGGGACTTTTGGGAGTACAATTCAAGATGAGATTTGGGTGGGGACACAGCCGAACGATATCATTCTGTTCCTGGCCCCTGCCAAATCTCATGTCCTCATATTTCAAAACCAGTCATGCCTTCCCAACAGTCCTCTAAAGTCTTAACTCATTTCAGCATTAACTCAAAAGTCCACAATCCAAAGTCTCATTTGAGACAAGGCAAGTCCCTTCTGCCTATGAGCCTATAAAATCAAAAGCAAGCTAGTTATTTCCTAGATACAATGGGGGTATAGGTACTGGGTAAATACAGCCATTCCAAATGGGAGAATTTGGCCAAAACACAGCAGCTATAGGCCCCATGCAAGTGGGTAGTCAAATCTTAAAGCTCCAAAATGATCTCCTTTGACTCCAGGTTTCACATCCAGGTCATGCTTGATGCAAAAGATGGGTTCCCAGGGTCTCGGGCAGTTCCACCCCTGTGGCTTTGCAGGGTACAGCCTCCTGCCTGGCTGCTTTCATGGGCTGGGATTGAGTGTCTGAAGCTTTTCCAGGTGCATGGTGCAAGCTGTTGGTTGATCTATATCATTCTGTGGTCTAGAGAATGGTGACCCTCTTCTCACAGCTTCACCAGGCAGTGCCCCAGTAGGGACTCTGTGTGGGGTCTCTGACCCCACATTTCCCTTCTGCACTGCCCTAGCAGAAGTTCTCCATGAGAGGCCCGATCATGCAGCAAACTAATGCCTGGGCATCCAGGTGTTTCCATACATCTTCTGAAATCTAGGTGGAGTTCCCAAATGTAAATTCTTGACTTCTGTGCACCCGCAGGCTCAACACCACATGGAAGCTGCCAAGGCTTGGGGCTTGCACCATGTGAAGCTACGGCCTGAACTCTTTGTTGGCCCCTTTCAGCCATGGCTGGAGCGGCTAGGATGCAGGCTCCCAAGTCCCTAGGCTGCACACAGCTTAGGGACCCTGGGCCTGGCCCACAAAACCACTTTTTTCTCCTAGGCTTTCAGGCCTGGGATGGGAGGGGCTTCCGTGAAGACCTCTGACATGCCCTGGAGACATATTCCCCATTGTCTTGGGGATTAACATTTGGCAGATAATTATGCAGATTTATACAGCTTCAATTTCTCCTCAAAAAATGGGATTTTCTTTTTTATCATATTGTCAGGCTGCAAATTTTTCAAACTTTTTACTCTGTTTCCCTTTAAAAGCTGAATGCTTTTAAAAGCACCCAAGTCACCTCTTGAATGCTTTGCTGCTTAGAAATTTCTTCCGCCAGATACCTTAAATCATCTCTCAAGTTCAGAGTTCCACAAATCTCTATGGCAGGGGCAAAATGCTGCCAGTCTCTTTACTAAAACATAGCGAATCATCTTTGCTGCAGTTCCCAACAAGTTCCTCATCTCTATCTGGACCTTATTGTTCATGTCGCTGTCAGCATTTTTGGGTAAAGCCATTCAGCAAGTGTCCAAACTTTCCCACATTTTTCCGTCTTCTGAGCCCTCCAAACTGTTCCAGCCTCTGCCTGTTATGTAGTTCCAAAGTCGCTTCCACGTTTTTGGGTATCTTCTCAGCAGTGCCCCACTCTACTGGTACCAGTTTACTGTATTAGTCCGTTTTCACACTGCTGATAAAGACATACCCAAGACCGGGCAATTTACAAAAGAAAGAGGTTTAATTGGACTTGCAGTCCCACGTGGCCGGGGAAGGTCTCATAGTCGTGGAAGGCAAGGAGGAGCAAGTCCTGTCTTACATGGATGGCGGCAGGCAAAGAGAGAATGAGGAAGATGCAAAAGCAGAAACCCCTGATAAAACCATCAGATCTCATGAGACTTATTCACTACCATGAGAACAGTATGGAGGAAACCACGCTCATGATTCAGTTATCTCCCACCAGGTCCCTCCCATAACACATGGGAATTATGGGAGTACAATTCAAGATGAGATTTGAGTGAGGATACAGAGCCAAACCATATCACCTGTGTACCGTATATTATTTTCAGCAGGGGATAAAAATTAAGGGTCATCTCTTTCAACACCCCTGTTCAACATAGTATTGGCAATTCTGGCTAGGGCCATCAGACAAGAGAAAGAAAGGGTATTCATATAGGAAGAGAGGAAGTCAAACTGTCTCTGTTTACAGATGACATGATTATATATCTAGAAAACCCTATTGTCTCAGCCCAGAAGCTCCTTAAGCTGATAAGAAACTTTAACAAAGTGTCAGGATACAAAATCAATGTGCACAAATCACAGGCATTTCTATACACCAACAATAGACAAGCAGAGAGCCAAATCATGAATGAACTCTCATTCACAGTTGCTACAAACAGAATAAAATACCTAGGAATATAGCTGACAAGGAAAGTGAAGGACTTCTTCAAGGAGAACTACAAACCACTTCTCAAGGAAATGAGAGGACACAAATCGGAAAACATTCTGTGCTCATGGATAGGAAGAATCAATATCATGAAAATGGCCATACTGCCCAAAGTAATTTATAGATTCAATGCTATTCCCATTAAATTACCATTGACCTTCTTCACAGAATTAGAAAATACTACTCCAAAATTCATATGAAACCAAAAAAGAACCTGTATAGCCAAGACAATCCTGAGCAAAAAGAACAAAGGAGGCATCACACTACTGGACTTAAAACTATAGTAATGAAAACAATAACCAAAACAGTATGATACTGGTATAACAACAGACACATAGACCAGTGGAACAGAATAGAGATCTCAGAAATACGACTGCCCATCTGCAACCATCTGATCTTCCACAAACCTGACAAAAGCAATGGGGAAAGGATTCCCTATTTGATAAATGGAGCTGGGAGAACTGGCTATCCATATGCAGAAATTGAAACTAGACCCCTTCCTTACACCTTATATAAAAATTAACTCAAGAACTTAAATGTAAAACTCTAAAAAATGTAAAATCCTAGAAAAACCCTAGAAAAACATCTAGGCAATACCATTTGGGACGTAGGCACAGGCAAAGATTTCGTGACAAAAACATCAAAAGCAATTGCAACAAAAGCCCAAATTGACAAATGGGATCTAATTAAAGAGCTTCTACACAGCGAAAGAAACTATCATCAGAGTGAACAGACAACCTACAGAATGGGAGAAAATTTTTGCCATGTATTTGACAGAGGTCTAATATACAGAATCTACAAAGAACTTAAATTTATAAGAAAAAAAATCCCATTAAAAAATAGGCAAAGGACATGAACAGATACTTCTCAGAAGAAGACATTTATGTGGCCAGCAAACATGAACAAAAGCTCAACATCACTATTAGAGAAATGCAAATCAAAACCACAATGAGATACCATCTCACATCAGTCAGAATGGCGATTATTTAAAAGTCAAGAAACAACAGATGCTGGCAAGGCTGTGGAGACATAGAAATGCTTTTACCCTGTTGGTAGGAATGTAAATTAGTTCAACCATTGTGGAAGATGGTGTAGTGATTCCTCAAAGACCTGGAACCAGAAATATTTAACTCAGCAATCCCATTACTGGGTATATACCTGAAAGAATATAAATCATTCTGTTATAAAGATACAAGCACATGTATGTTCACTGCAGCACTATTCATAATATCAAAGACATGGAGTCAGCCCAAATGCCACCAATGCTAGACTAGACAAAGAAAATATGCTACTTATATGCCATGGAATACTATGCAGCCATTAAAAGGAACGAGATCATGTTCTTTGCAGGGAGATGGATAGAGTTGGAAGGCATCATCCTCAGCAAACTAACACAGGAACAGAAAACCAAACACTGCATGTTCTTACCTATAAGTGGGAGCTGAACAGTGAGAATACATGGACGTAGGGAGGGGAACAGCACACATTGGGACCTGTCTGGGGGGTGGGGGGAGGGAGAGCGTCAGGATAAATAGCTGCTGCATGCAGGGTTTAATACCTAGGTGATGGATTGATAGGTGCAACAAACCACCATGGCACACATTTAGCTATGTAACAAACCTGCACATCCTGCACGTGTATCCTGGAGCTTTAAATTAAATTAAAAATAAAAGAAATTAAGGGTCATATTTATGTGATTTCAGGATTCCAGACATTTTGGGGACTGCACCAACTTCCTGGATTTGTTTACAATGTAGAACTGAAATTGGATTCCAAGTATTATTATTTAATATGGCCCATCAACTCCCCATTGGGAAAATATGGGTATTACTAAAAAAAAATCTCTATTCCTACTAGTTCTGTGTTTATATGCCTAGTTATCTATGTGGGGTGCTAATGCTGTAGGAGTACAGTGAATAGTAGTCGTTTTCTAGGAAGAAGAGGGTTCATGTGTTTTCATGTAAATGTATACCTTGTGTTTCTGCATCCAAAATAGTAGGACACGTTTTAGAGGCCACTTTAGTTTCCATTTGGATTAGCATGGTCAGTAAACCTTGAGTTTCAGTGCATGCTATTTCCCATCACTGGGTTTTGACATGGCTTCTTGTTAGTTGAGTAGTTGATTTACCTACTTAACAATAGTGTCATATTTTCATGTAGCTTCCCAACCCATACCTTCCTTGTGAAAGAGTATTTCCTTTAATCTATTTAGACTAGTAAGTATTGACTTTTCCTGTGAATTTTTTTTTGTTGTTGTTAAATACATTTTCGACTTGTCCTAATATCTCAAGTCCTGCCTTTATTGCACTTAAGGTTCTTTTTGCCTTAGTTGGCTCGTGCTGTTTTATACACCAAACATGTTGTTGCCATTGAGCATTTATAATGGAAGTGTAATTTTCGTACAGGTTACAAACGCAATAATGTTGAGTGCTCCAAGTTATGGTGAGATGAGCAGTAGTTACCTCTAGATATAGTTTAGTTTGAGTATGCTGTAAGGTTTCTCACATTCTCCCTGGTAGCATTCCCAAGTTATCCTCTGGTGGTATTCTTGTCCACCAAGTAGCTCTCATTATTTGATTTCCAGTTTCATTAGAATGTTGTATAGACCAGCCATAAAAACAAGGTGTCTGGCTCCCAGGACAAGAGCTACTATGGCAAGGCACATAAGCTGCAGCTAAATGCCTTCTATCATATCCAGGAATTCGTATAGTAAATGATCATCTGCATTCACAGTAATGTAGTGATCTTTTTTTTTTTTTTTTTGAGATGGAGTCTCGCCCTGTCACCCAGTCTGGTGTGTGCAATGGCATGATCTGGGCTCACTGCAACCTCTGCCTCCTGGGTTCAAACAATTCTTCTGCCTCAGCCTCCCGAGTAGCTGGGATTACAGGCACCTGCCACCACGCCCAGCTAATTTTTTTTTTTTTTTTTTTTTGTATTTTTAGTAGAAATGGGGGTTTCACCATGTTGGCCAGGCTGGTCTTGAACTCCTGACCTCATGACCCACCCGCCTCGGTCTCCCAAAGTGCTGGGATTACAGGCGTGAGCCACTGCACCTGGCCTTCTGTTTGTAAAGTATTAAAAATTGTCAGACCAGGCATGTAATTGGGAAGAACTTCCTGGATATTTTTTTCTAAATGGGGGCCTCTTGATAATGTATTACGCCTGAAAAACTGATGCCATAGGCTATGGAAACATTGGACTGATTCGAAGAAGTTGATGTCAGGGTTCCAATATCTTCTTGATATTGAAAAAAAAATGTTCATCTTACTCTCACATCAGTTATATTAGCAGTTTCCCAGTATGAGGAATGGGGAGCAAACAATTGAGGGGGTGTCAGTAGACATTCAGTCATACAAAAAAATACAAAAACAAAAGGTATATGCAGAAGAAATTCATTGTCAGTTCATGCCTGATCTGGTATTTTGGGCAGTGTTATCTACTCAGGTCTTGTTTGCTTCCCATCCTCAGAGGTGTCAGAAATCTTAGAGGTCTTTAATTGGAGGTCTCCAGTGGACTTACAAGCTCATTTAATTGTTGGAGCTTTCTTTAAATGAGAAATGTGAATCCAGGAATCAGCTCCTTCAAGTTTTGCTGCACAGCAATTAGTTAACAATACCTGATAGAGTCCTTTCCAGTGAGATTCAAATGAATCTTTTAGTTGATGTCTTTTTCAGTAAAAAGAGGTCCACCTCCCAGGTTCAAACGATTCTCCTGCCTCTGCCTTCCGAGTAGCTGGGATTACAGATTTAAGATCTTTGTCTCCCAGGAGTGCACTGAAATCTTTTATTAATTTATTTTTGGGGAAAGAAGTTTAGTTAAACCTTAACAACAGCTGAGTATAGCACCTTTCAATAAAGTTGGTTCATGTAGACTGCTATCCTGTTTCATAGGTTGACTTGTAATTATCTCATAAAGGGGTAATTGATGTTATCCAAGAGAAGTTGCTCTTGGGTTAAGGAAAACCAATGGAAGAGCCATGGGCCAAATAGTATGAAAAAAGCTTTTGTTAATTTTGCCAGCTGGATCTTTATTATTCCATTTATTTGTTTCACCAATCTAGAAGGCTAAGGATGGTATACAAAATGAAAATGATGGAAAGTGGGCCAGATTTTACAAATTGAGTGGACCATTTTTCTAGTAAAATGAGTTATTCTATCACTATGTAATTTGGAAGGAATTCCCCAAGAGGGAATCATCTGCTTCAGCAGATATTTTCCTCCTGCGTGTGCTATGACTCTTTTGCAAGGAAACGTTTCAGCCCAGTGAGAGAACACACAAATCATAACCAGTACCTATTTATAATCCTGGGTTGGAGGTAGTTGGGTAAAATCCACTAGCCAGATATCAAAAGGTCTGGTGGGCAAAGGAAAATGTCCTTAATATCCATGAAGCGGCTTTCCTGGATTATGTTTAGGACAAACTGCACATTTTGCATAAGTCTTATGAACTATTGTTGGTGAAGGTTTCCAGTAATACTGTTTTTCTTAGGCAGTCATTTTCTGACGTTCCTAGTGAGAGCTGATGGAAATGTTGTAATACAGGAAATTGAAATAAATTACAAAGGCAAAAACAAGTCTGTTGTTGAGTTCATAATGTAATTTGCAAGTGGAGGAAAAGTGTGTCTCCTTTGTTAGCCATATCTGCTTTTCCTTCTCTGATTCCTTTTCTTGAGCCACTTGGAGTTCCTTTTCAGTGGAGCTCATTTAAAAAAAGCCACTTACACAGTTTCATCCGATATTAGTGTTAGAGCAGCCTTCTTGGCTGCTGCATCAACAAAATACTTTTTCTCTGAAGGGCTGAGTTTGGAATGTCCAGGATTCTTAATAATAGCCTCTTTTTTTTTTTTTTTTTTTTGGTAATTGATTGGCTTTTGAGAGCCATGTTTAATAGGATGTCCAGAGAATTTTACCTTACCATTTCCATGACATTCCCGTCATGAGATACAGCAAAAGCTGCCAGTGTACATATTAGCTGTTTGGTTTTGGGCCAATTGAAAAGCTCTGGTGTTTATAGGATGTCCAGAGGAGGCTACGTTGCCATTTCTGTGACATTATCAAGTCATAGCTGCTGAGTGTATGATGGACTATATCGTTTGCTGAGAATGATGGCAAGGAAAACCTAGCTGGCCCCCCAAGCGGAAAACTGTTTGGGGCATTCTAAAGTAGCAAAACAGGGTATGTATATGATGCACCAGTTAAAAACAATTCTTTAAGCATGGGATATGTGACCCTGCCCCTGTGACTGCCTTGTGGAGAATACTTTCTAGTTTGTCTTTGATCAGTGGTAAGCAGGCACCAGCTGTCTGCCTAGTTTATTTTTTGTTCTATGAGAAAACATAGAACAACTGTTTGTTAATAGTAATCACCTGTTCAGAGAGAATAAATACGTGGGCCCCTGAGAATAAATTTGCTCAAGGCCCTTAGCCTGGAATGTTGTCAGCCCCTGAAGTTCTCAGCTTGGAAGCCTGTTGGCTCCTGGTTAGTCCCACTTTGCTGTTCTGTCTGGGTGTCTGTTTCTTAATGCCTTCAGCGCCGCCTGGGTAGGGGTCTTGACAGCCGAGCTGGTCTTGGTAATGAGCTACAGCAAAAGTGTAACGGCTATCAGTGTACGTATTAGCTGTTTGGTTTTGAGCCAATTGAAAAGCTCTGGTGAGTGCTACCAACTCAGCCAACTGTGCTGATTTTACTTTAGGCAGGAGATTGCTCTCTATGATGTCCAAAAGAGACACAACTATACAACCTGTTTGGTATTCTTCAGATTCATCCTTTAGATAGGATTCATCTGTGAATCAGGTAGCATTAGCATTTTTCAGTGGTGTCTCCTGAAAGCTTGTCTGGGCACCAAAAGCTGTTCTGTTAGTAAAATACACTCATGAGGTATCTCATCAGTTCCTTCAGGAACTAATGTTGTAGCATTATTATACCAAGAAGGTAATATTAATATATGGATCAGAGAGTAGAGTACTTTATACTTGGAAGCCAATTTGTTAACAGAAAAGTGTTGTGTGTGATGTGACTTTAAAAGAGGTTCTATAGAATGAGGTATATACATAATCAGGGGAGCCCTATTGCAGTTGTCTGAGTGGGCTTAAGGAGCATAGCAGTGGCTGAAATGGTCCTCAAGACAAGGGAGTAGCCCACATGCTATAGAGACTAATTGCTGACTATAATAGCCAGTAGGTCTGCTCTGTCCCTGTGTTTGGGTTAGAACACCTAGAGCACTGTCAGGGATTTTCATTAACAAATAGGATAAACGGCAGCTGATAATTTGGATAGCCCAAAACAGGGGCCTTATAAGATTTTATTTTGTGAATAGCCGTTTGTCCTTCTGATGTCCTTTTTATGGGGTCGGGTTGATTTTCTTTCAGCAGCATATATATAGGCTGTATTGTGAGAGGAAAATTGGGGACCTGGCTATTGCAGTAGCTAGTTAAACCTAAAAACCACTGAGCTGTCTTTTACATTTTGGAGTGAGGTATGCAAGAATTCCAGTTACTAGATTTGGATTTATATGTAGTCTCCTTAGAAATTAAATGTCTCAAATATTTTACTTTTGTTAAGTGAAATTGTAGTTGTTTTTAATATTTTACTTTCTTTTCCTGCTAATTATTCCAGTAAGTATAGGAGTTCTTTTTACAGTTATGTACACTGGAGTAGCATGACAGGAGATCATCCACACACTGAAGTAGAGTGGAATTTCCTTCCAAATTTAGCTCAGCCAGGTCAACCCTTAACATCTGTGAAAAATTAGTTGGGCTTTCAGTATAACCTTGAGGCATAACAGTCCAAGTATAATGATTATCCCAGGTAAAGGCAAATAAATATTGATTCTCATGATTTACCAGTATGCTTAAAAAAAAAGCACTGTGTAAATTAATTACAGTGAAGTAGTTATGCTTACAGTTAATTGGTTAAAAAGTGTAGGGGTTTGAAGCCATTGGCTGATGGGAATTCACAGTATTATTAATGGCTCTCAAATCTTTTACAAGTCTCCACCCTTTCTCATGAGGTTTCTGTACTGGGAGGACGGAAATATTACAAGGACTGGTACAAAGGATAATTAGTCCTTTATTCGTTAAAGCTTTGATTATTGGCTTTATTCCAATTATTCCTTACCGTTTTAATGGATACAGTTTAACATGGGAAGTGATTTTTTGGATCCACCTGTATCTCTATTGGGATGGTGTTAAAATCTTTTCTATGTTGTTAGACATTTGGGACCATAAATAGGGGTTGGCTTAATGAATTTTTGTCTTAATAATGATTGAATTTTGATGATCATCTGATCAGAGTTTTCTGATTAATAATTTTCAGTTAGTCCTCTTAAATTTCCAAAAACATTTCTCCTTTTTTCTTTTTTCATTTTTTTTTTAGTAAAGACGAGGTTTCACTATGTTGCCTAGGCTGGTCTCGAATTTCTGAGCTCAAGCGATCCTTCCACCTTGGCCTCCCAAAGTGCTGGGATTAGAGGCGTGAGCCACCGCACCTGGCGGAGCTATTTTATCTCAATTGCTCTTATATAGAATGTAAAGGATTGGTACACACAAAGGAGCTTTTGAAAAGAAAAACACTCAGCTACTTAAACCACCGCAAGGTGGTCAAGCTATAGCTTGGTTTTATATGTTTTGGGGAGACATAAGACATCAATCAGTACATGTAAGATGTACTTTGGTTCAGTCTGGAAAGGTGGGAAAACTTGAAGCTCAAGGGCAGAATGGGGAGGGCTTCCAGGTCATAGCTGCATTCAAAGATTTTTGACTGGCAATTGGTTGAAATAGTTATTATCTAAAGACCTGGAACCAATAGAAGGGAATGTTTGGGTGACGATAAGGGGTTATGAGACCAAGGTTCTTGTCATGTAGATGAAGCTTCTAGGTAGCAGTTGTCCGAATAGATTGTAAATGTTTCTTATCAGACTTAAAAAGTGCTGGACTTTTAATTAATTCTCCCCTGGGTCAAGGAAAAGATCTGGAAAGGGAAGGGGATTCTTTACAGAGTGTAGATTTTTTTCCCCTACAAGAGACAGCTTTACTGGGCTATTTCAAAATATGTCAAAGAAATGTATTTTAGGGTAAAATACTTCAGTTTCTTTCAGGACCTGCTGTCATGTGATTCTATACTAGAATCAGGTTGGAATTTGGTGTCTTATTGCTTATTGTTTTGTTTATCGGAAGATCTGTTTTAGCTAGGAGTGGTGGCTCATGCCTGTAATCTTAATACTTTGGGAGGGTGGGGTGTGAGGGTTGCTTGAGCTGTTTGAGACCACACACATAGCTGTTTGGGCGACATGGTGAGACCCTATTTCTGAAAAAAGATAAAGAAAAAAAATCTGTTTTCATGTTAATGCTTGTCAGTTGCGTCTGAATTCCAAAGAGAAGATGGTAAAATGAGGTAACCCTATTATTTGTTCGATGTTTCTTCCCTCTGTTTTTCTGGTTCATCTTCCTAGATGACTTTGGTGCTTCTTGTGACTTTAGTGCTCATGGACTGTCTTATTTTGTCCCTTTGCTTCATTTTTAGCTTTGTCTTTTTCTAACCCTTTTATTGAGCTTAGTGTTCAGTTTCTAACAGCTCTTGTTTATTTTCTGAAAATTTTTCTTAATGGGATCTTTTTCTTTTTTTTTTTCCATTTTCTTCTCTAAGGATATTAATGATTTTTTGTTTAAGGGACTTCCTGTACCAGTTTCCTCAGTTGTTTTTTCCAGTTCATGGGAGGTACACGTCACAGAATTCACTCCTTTTAAATATAATTTTGAGTTTTGATAAGCACAGTCATTTAACAACCAATACAGTCAAAATATTGTTGGATCGTTTGGTCTTTTAAATTATGTCTGTTCCCTATCTGCTCATTTTTTTTCCTTTTTTTTTTTAAGGAGTCTCACTCTGTCTCCCAGGTTGGAGTGCAGTGATGCGATTTGGGCTCACTGCAACCTCCGCCTCCCAGGTGCAAGTGATTGTCCTGTCTCAGCCTCCAAGTAGCTGGGATTACAGGCACCTGCCACCACACCTGGATAATTTTTTTGTGTGTATTTTTGGTAGAGACAGGGTTTCACCATGTTGGCCAGGCTGGTCTTGAACTCCTGGCCTCAAGTGATCTACCCACCTTGGCCTTCCAAAGTGCTGGGATTACAGCTATGAGCCACTGTGCCCAGCCCCCGTCTGCCTCTTTGAAGAGTACTGGGCTACCTGATTGTCAGCTAGCTCTCAGGATGAGGATTATCTGTCAGGCCATTACCTTGAGGAACTCCTGATGTCAAATCATTTGTCTTTCCCCTGGATGGTCAGATATCCTAGAGAAGGTTGCCTAGTTTCTTTTTGGGTGGGGTATACATGGCTACATATGGCTTGGGAGTCAAGTAGGTAAAGAAGACTAGAAGATGTGTGTCAGTATTCTGGCTGTAAACTTGCTTTTAATTCTTTGTTTTCAATACAATACCTGTGGTAGATGAGAGAAAGTGCCTACAACATTTTGCAGCATCTCCTGAACCTGGGCATGAGCATGTGAGTTGTTTGTCAGCTACCAAGTTCTGAGTTACCTGCTGTACAGCAGTAGCTCACTGATAGCATACCCTTGTCCTCAAATGTGCTTGACCAGCCAGTCCTAAGACCAGCTGTTTGACTTTCTTTAGAGAATCAGCGTGCTATTTTGGAAGCACAGAGGGAGGATTAGAGGTATAACAGGTTTTAAATTAGCCTTTCAACCAATCTTCTCTTTTTTTTTAATTCCTACTGTAACCATAGTAGGTTCATCACTTAATGCACGCAGCAAGTCAATATGCAGTGACACTGGGTTGTAGCAGAGGAAGGTTTAATCATAGGGCCACCAATCAAGGAGACAGGAGGAATCCTCAAATTCGTCTCCTTGAGTAGTTTGGGGCTGGGGATTTCAAGGGTTTTAGAATGAGTTGAAGTGTGGAGATGATTGATTGGTGAGAGTGTAGGGTGAGTCAAGGGACAGGAGATGAAGAAACAGTGTTCTCATGCTGATTTTATTCCGCTTGTGGGGGAAGTGGGACTTCAAACTGATTGTCGTCAGCTATTCAGCTGGAATTCAGGATCTGAAAAAATCATAAGCAAGTCTTAAAAGCCTTATGATACTGATGTCAGAGATACCATCTGTAAGAACAATGGGGGATGCAATTAATTCTTAAAAGCCTATGACTCTAATGTCAGAAATCCTATCTTTAGGAACAGTGAGGATACAAGTGATCAGTATCTAGTGCTATATGACTTTTGGTTACAAGGAATGGGCCAAATGCAGACTGATTAATGCTTTAATTATAACTATATTTTTATTCAGAATTCTTTTTAACCCTGTGAGGTTGGCTTTATATTCTGGAGTTGAAAATATTACTGCTTCCTGAAACTTTTGGGAGGTTCTGTGATATTTTAGTTACTTCTTAGCTTTCTTTAGTACTGGCCTAGGTTTTCTGTTCTTATTCCTGTATTTATCATTGTGCATCAGTGTTCCAGCTTTTAAAATTTCTTGCTATTTTTCCTCTTTGGTGAGGTTTATGCCTTTAAGAAAAATTCCTTTGTAGTTTCAGAGAGGTTTTGAGAAGGAGCTGTGAAAGGAAAATAAATCTCAGGCCCCCAAATTACTAAGCCAAGGGAAAAATCAAGCTGAGAACAATGTCATGCAAACCTGCCTCCCATTTTCTTGCTAAATAAGATAGCTACAAAATTAAAAAGCTTAAATAGGAATACTTTTACACTGTTGGTGGAGTGTAAATTAGTTCAACCATTGTGGAAGACAGTGTGGCGATTCCTCAAGGATCTAGAAATAGAAATACCATTTGACCCAGCAATGCCATTACTGGGTATATACCCAAAGTTTTATAAATCTTTCTATGATAAAGACACATGTATACATATATGTTCATTGCAGCACTGTTTACAATAGCAAAGACCTGGAACCAACCCAAATGCCCATTGACAATAGACTGGACAAGGAAAATGTGGCTCATATACACCATTGAATACTATGCAGCCATAAAAAAGGATGAGTTCATGTCCTTTGCAGGGACATGGATGAAGCTGGAAACCATCAGTCTCAGCAAACTGACACAAGAACAGAAAACCAGACACCACATGTTCTCACTCGTAGGTGGGTGTTGAATAATGAGAACACATGGACACGGGGAGGGGAGCATTACACACTGGGGTCTGTTAGGGGTGGGGGTTAGGGGAGGGATAGTGAGGGGTGGGGAGGTTGGGGAGGGATAACATTGGGAGAAATGCCTGATGTAGGTGACGGTGGGGGTGGGGGGTGGAGGCGCAAACCACCTATGCAACAATCCTGCAAGATCTGCATGTGTGCTTCAGAAATTAAAGAATAATGATAATAATCATCATAATAATAAAAAGCTTCATACTCTCTCACAATTTGCACACAAGGAAATTCCTTGTTGACAAAAAACAGAAGTCAAAGCCATCATTCTGAGGCTCACCTGAGACGAATCCTTATCTGATTGCTTCCTCTATTGTTTATGTAAAAATGCAGATTCATTGAGAAAAATTGTGTATTCAGTGAATAACTGATTGAGGACTCAATGTAGTCTTTTGTCTCTTATCTATGTATGACCTGGAAGACCCCTTTCCCACCTCAAGTTGTCCTGCCTTATCAGACTGAACCTATATACATCTGACAAATATTGATTGATGTCTCATGTCTCCCTAAAATGTATAAAAGCAAGTCTGTACCCCGACCCCCTTGGGTCACATGTCAGGACCTCCTGAGTCTATCACAGGTACATCCTTAACCTTGGCAAAATAAACTTTCTAAATTGATTGAGACCTGTCTCAGATACCTTGTGGTTTACAGAGATGAGCTAAATGCAGGTTTTCAAACTGCCGTCTTTACCTAGAAGTTTGATCCTGCGTTTTTAAGATAGCACTCCTCACCCAACTCTGTTTTATGGTGCTAATTGATAACAGTATATCCAGACTGGAAAATGCTGGCCCATTCCAGTTAACTGGGTGGAGGAGTCATTGAGAATTCACAGGACCTTTTAAAATTCACTTACTCAGGTTACTTTTTCCCCCCTCAAACTTAAACTTTTTTGTGTGTTAAGTTTAGCCAGATACAGTCTCCTGAAATGATTGAAAGGAAGTAAAAGTATTTTGTGGGTACCAAGAGAAAACTTACCCTTTGCCCTCTGAAGGTTCACTGAAAATTACTGTCAAAAGGCATAGAAATGTGTTTGATCATTGTTTTATGTGGCACAGGTGCCTTCAGAATGAAGATCCAAAGATCAGAGGACACTCTCCATTTTTATATTTAGGTTCAGCAAAGTATGGATAGCCACGTAAAGATATGATTGGACTAAAAGGTTATAATTTAATGCTAGTAGATAAAAACTGAGTTGAGAAAGCCGGCAAGACCCTTGGTTGAGATTCTTCCTGGTCCTCTGCAGCACTCCTTCCTTCTGGGTATGGGGCAGAACTGTCTTTGGGATGGGGGTCTTATTACCTACAGTCAGACAAAATGTGTGAGATAATTTCTTTATGGCCAGTTTTTGCATAGAAAGATGGGGGAGGGGGGAAGTTAGAGTAATACTAGATTTTGTGAACCCCAAAATGTGAGACAGGTGTCAGGTAATTTAGAAAGTTTATTTTGCCAAAGTTGAGGACGCGTGCCTGTGACACACCTCAGGAGGTCCTGACGACATGTGCCCAAAGTAGTCAGAGCACAGTTTGGTTTTGTACATTTTAGGGAGACATGAGACATCAGTCAACATATGCAAGATGAACATTGGTTCAGTCTGGAAAGGTGGGACAACTCAAAGCAAAGGTGGGAAGACTTGAAGTAGGAAGGGAGCTTCCAGGTCATAGGTAGATAAGAGATAAATGGTTGCATTCTTTTGAGTTTCTGGTTAGCCTCTCCAAAAGAGGCAGTCAGATATGTATTTATCTCAGTGAGTAGAAGGGTGACTTTGAATAGAATGAGAGGCAGGTTTGCCCTAAGAGTTACCAGCTTGAGTGATTTTAGGGCCCCAAAATTTATTTTCCTTTCACATTTCCCTCCCTTCTTTTAAAAAATCTTTTGGAGTCTCTGGTTTCAGGTTTCTTCTGATCTCTCATGCCTAGGATTGTTTATTCCTAGACAGGTAGGTCCTGAGTTATTAGGAAAGTTCATTTTTAGCAGGTTGTGAGGTCTTATGTCCTATGAAGAGAAAATAGGGGGAGGAAGGGAGAAAAGCAACCACAAACAAAAGAACAATCCTGGAAAACTGATATAGGCCACTTATTCTGAAATCCATACATTAGTAGACAGGTATGAAAGTGACTTATTTATGTAAATAGGTTGCTGTTATTTTCTTCTGAAGTTTAATTTGTCTAGTTTCAGTTTGCAGGACTTTATGAAAGCACAGCTTAGTTTTTAGTGACTCCAAATTTGGAACAATGGGGAAAAAGGAAAAAAAAAACCTGAAAACATTATTTTGCAGGCTTGTAGTCAAGAAAAATTAGAATTTGGTTCAAATTGTAGAAAATAATAAAATTGAAAAACATAGGCAAGATTAGAATCTAAC
The DNA here is from genome assembly GCF_030222135.1 of Aotus nancymaae. Lineage (NCBI taxonomy): Eukaryota > Metazoa > Chordata > Mammalia > Primates > Aotidae > Aotus > Aotus nancymaae. The sequence goes on from NW_026988429.1 coordinate 13,876,438, forward strand.
AATAGGTGTACTATAGTTTTTGAAACAATTTTTCTCTCTCTAGTTTCCCATTTTTACTAATGACAAATCATGGTAGGACTGATTTGCTTTATGATACTTGGCCTTATTATTTGTGTACAGTGCAGCAAGAATAATAATTATTTTTTTTACACAGGCTTTTAAATTGGCTTTGATGGAACTTTGTTCCAGGAACCCTGTACAGGGACTATGTGCAGGTACGAGGTCAGTTTTTCCAAGGGGCTTTTATTGGCTTTATAAGTCAAGTTTGATTCCTTTAAAGAAAGCACACCATTCCAGTTAAAGCCTTGGTAAAATAACCAGTTTCTTTAATTGTGCCCTGTTACAAATGAAAACAGATTCTTATTGCACTTATGCAAATAACTATTGTCATAAGCTAAGAATATTCACACTTTCCAAATTTTGTAGAAATCAGGTAGAGAAAAACAAGTATGCCCCAAATTTTGTTCATAAGAGTATACTTTACTCAATTGTTAAAAGCTATAAATAGCTTAAAAGAAGGTTTTTTTTGACTCTGAAAAACAAAAGAAAGGATCAGCAAGGTTTTAAGCAAAATGTTAAAATGATTACTTCAGACTTCTGTTAGTTTAGTCCATGCAGTTAATTCCTGTTCTGCTTGATATTCATAACATTTCAGCTTTCTGAGTTCTGAAAGTTTTTCCTTTATTCTGACGTTACAATCTCCAAAGTTATGAGAAACTTGTATTAAAGAACACCTGCTAGAGTTTTACAGCTGATTATAAAACCACCTTCCAAAGAGGACCAAACAAGAAACAATTGTCATATGTGACAAAACGTTTTAGGGCAGCCATAGTCAGAGACACAATTGACTAAGAAATTTGTTACCTCTGTGGCACACAATAATTTAACAGTTATTACTGATAACATACATTAAGTCATATCAGAATTATAGGAGTTTCCCATAATTTTGGAACACATACCAATAACATTCATACAAATACAGCCCAAAGAAAAGCAAACACCATTCATATTTGACAACTTCCTGTATAGTTTTTATACCAAATAGGCTAAATTATGTCATTTTTTTGGACTTTAGGGAACCTAGCATCTTAAAGGATTAATTCAGAAAAAGACATAATTTATAATTTGATTTTGGAAGGTTGTCAAATATCAAAGTTTTAAAACACTTGATATCACAAAATAGGATCACAGGTCTTTGTAAAATAAGTCATTCATTTAACCAAAGTGATAACTTATGGATTTAAAAGAAAAGGCAAACACCTTTATTCTTTGAGAGAGGAGACTTAATTTTCCAAACAATAAGCCCAAATAAAAAGCTAATTAAATTTGTTTTTCAAAATTTTATAAACAATTTATAGAATTTTAATCTTGAACATAAGATATAACTTTCATAAGCCTTTTATAAACTTTATAACCTTTATTAAGGAGTCAGTTAATGCCTCAAGATAACCTTATTAATCTGACATAGGCGCCCATCTGCTGGTCTTGCATCAGTGTGCTTTTGATGTTAATGATTAATTTATAGTGAAATTGAACTTATGATATCTCTCAAAATTGGCCCTTAGAATCTCACACACCCACCACTTCCATGATAGTCCCTTGGCTTTGAGGAGTCACTAGCTTTAATTTCTGGCCTGTGTCTCAGGGTTGATGGGTGCAGCAAACCACCATGGCACATGTATACCTATGTAACAAACCTGCACATTTTGCATATGTATCTCATAACTTAAAGTATAATTAAAAAAAGATGGAAAAAATATATTTAATAATTATATTTCAAGATAATATGTTAATACAATCATATGTCAATATTTTAATGTAATTAATATACAATTTATTAGTATATTTTATTAATATGTAGATATATAATCTAATATATATTGTAGATATATATTATTATATCTTAAAATATATGATTATAAAGAACATTACATCTTTAAATACAAATGACAGGTGATGGATGCAGCAAACCACCATGGCGTGTGTATACCTAAGTAACAAACCTGCATGTTCTGCACATGGACCCCAGAACTTAAAGTATAATAAATAAATTTTAAAAAATAACATTTATTTAAAAACATAATTAAAATCTCTAATCATTAAGAGTAAATCCCTTAAGAAATCACTTATTGTTCTAATCAATTCTTTAGTGTATTTTTTTAAATATCAAACCCAATCTCCAGAAAGACCATTATAAATTCTCTTTAAGGCTGGGCGCGGTGGCTCACGCCTGTAATCCCAGCACTTTGGGAGGCCGAGGCAGGTGGATCACGAGGTCAAGAGATCGAGACCATCCTGGTCAACATGGTGAAACCCTGTCTCTACTAAAAATACAAATAATTAGCTGGGCATGGTGGCGCGTGCCTGTAATCCCAGCTACTCAGGAGGCTGAGGCAGGAGAATTGCCTGAACCTAGGAGGCGGAGGTTGCGGTGAGCCGAGATTGCGCCATTGCACTCCAGCCTGGGTAACAGGAGTGAAACTCCGTCTCAAAAAAAAGAAAAAATAAATTCTCTTTAATTATAGACAGCTTGATCATATAAAAGTTTTTTTTTTATTAAATAAATTATTTTATTATGACTTAGACCATTCATGACATGCTTGGACTTTCTGGTTTGTCCTGAACATACCTCTATCTTAACCAGTCATTCTATTCTAGGTGCAAATTAGCCATACAAGATTCTTTCTCATGTAAAATTGTTTCTTTTTATGCTTTCTCACCAAAAAAACCCCTTTATTTCTATAGCTTTCTTTACATCTCTCTTATTTCATGGTTTCTTTTACCTTGTTTTATACATAACTTTTAAATAAGCTTTGAATCAGACAAAAATTGTTCACCTTTTTAAAAGGACACTTTTTTCTTAGAATGCTTTCCTACAATATATTTTTACTGGAAGATGCTCGAATAATGAAATATCTTTAATTTAATAAAACTTTAGATTCTAAATTATGACAAATTTGTCTACAAATATTTATCCCATTACATTTACCTAATTATTTTAATCATTTATCTAGATCATTTATGAAAACTGCAATAGTCATTAAAGTTATGAAACTCTCCATTGCAAAATTCTGAGACAGTGAAGAAGTGACCTAACACTCCATCTTGCTTCTAACCTTTACACCGTCCTTGTTCATTCCTGGTCTTTGGGAGAAACTTAGTTTAGTTTTTAGAAACAAAGATGATAACAATCCTTTCCATCACAAACCTTACTGCCTGTGGACTAGACTGCTTAAGGCCACAAGATTAGAAATTATGGCAATTTTACTAAATAGTTAGAGATGTAGCTATTTTCATTAAATTAGTATTAGTGTCTTATTTATTAAAGATTATACAAGGAAAGATCATTCTGTCTTGAGTTGGGTTTATAGTTCTATAACCCCTATGCCGGACTTTGACACCTTATAGTATTTGGCAGGGATAAATATGAAATTGCTTGATGAATAAATGCAAACAAAAATGCATGGTGGCATTTCTTAAGACATTTCTAACATTACTAATAATTTTAAAGCTAGCTTATTAATTAAAGATTTTACTTATGTAAACTTGAAAAAGCATTTGACTAGTCTTTTTTCCTGATAAAGTGTTTGATTCAAGCTCTTTTGTTTTTAAGACAATTAATTAGAGCTCTTTTATATATTTTCAGTAATAAAACATTGTGTACACAACACATAAACACATAGATGTGTTAGGCTGATCAAAGTACATCTTATAGATTCATAAAGACTCTTCCCTTCCCCCCCATTTTAGACTTTCAAATTCTTGATAATTTGTTTTTCAATCCTAGGTAGTTGTTACCTAAATAACTTTAAATTTGCATATTAAAAGAAACAACTCAGATGAAAATCAAATAGCAAAATTTATGTCATAAGGTATGGAGAGAAAATACCTGATGTGCTAGAGGGAAATTAAAACGGATCTAATCACCAGTTAAACGTACAATTATAGATATTGTAAAGGTCTTTTAAGTGTATATATACACACAGACATAGATCCTGTACCTTTTGCTTCAGAATTTTGCCATGAGATAAATACAAATTCACAGACTTGCAAAAAGAACCAGTTGGATCCAAACAGTGGTTTTTATCTTAATAGAAAAATAACAGTGGATTTAAAACAGGCAGAAAATAAAAAGAGAAAAAGAGGATTTAGGAACTCTGTAGTTTGCAGGTTGACCTTAGGGCTCTTTTTCCTTAATATAAATGTGCATAAAGACCATATTACTGAAGCCACCTTGTTGTCAGGGTAATACCCAAGGTTCATCATCTCATGGCCACAGAGATCAAGGACACAGACACACACAGAGTGAGGTTAAGAGTGGTAATTCAATAGGTGAAAGAAAGACAGTTCCTCTGCTACAGAAAGGGGTCCTGAAAAATGGGTTGCCAGATTTGTGGTGACATGCAGGGGGTTTTATAGATGAGCTGGTGGTGAGGTGGTATCTGATCTATATAGGACATAGAAAACTGGTTAGGACCATGTATGCCATTTGCATAGGGTGCAAATTTCTGGCAGCCCCCACTCTAATCTTTTATTATGCAGTTGGGCTCTCTGCCTGAGCTGTGCCATGCTGCCCATTTCTTTCTTACTGTACATGCACTAACAAAAACAGGGAAGATGGAGCTTCCATGGTGGACATGCCTGGCTCCCAGGTATCTGTTTTCTGTTGACGCAGCTGCCAGCATTCCCTTCCAGTTTGCTTATCTGTGTTTGTAGCTCAATTTTTCAGACTGCTCTTTGTTAGGAAAAAGTAATAATTTCTTGGGCTATTTTTTTCTTAGAAAGGAAACTTTGCCAAGGACTTTTTGTCCTCACTATCTGCCTAAATAATTTCTTTCATGTATCATTACTTCCATTTTACATAAACTCTGGCAAGTAGAGGTGCCATAAAACCTACCGAGTACCTGAAAGGAGGTCCTTTTTGTTTTCTTCTCATTCTTAGATTGCTTTCCACTTTTTTTTTTTTCTTAAAAGGAGGAACTCAGCTGTGACCTAGGATTTTTTTTTTTTTAAGACGAGGTTTCACCATGTTGGTCAGGCTGGTCTTGAACTCCCGACCTCAGGTGATCCTCCCACCTTGGCCTCCAAAGTGCTTGGATTACAGGCGTGAGCCACAACGCCCGGCCGGCCTAGGATTTTTGTGTGGTAGATCAATGTGTGCTGCTTGTGGACAGGACTCCACAGAGTGTCAGCACTGAGTCATTTCTGCCCTCTTAGGTTTCTCAGTTTCTCTCTTCCAGAGTTCTGTGACCTCTGAGAGAGCTCAAAATGCTGGGTGATCAGCCCTTACGTATGTTTCCTGGGTGAACCGTTTTAAAAAATTAACTTGTTAAGGATTTCCCTGTGGGTCTGCTGTACATCGCCGGGCCAGGAGAGGTGCGGCGCGCGGGTGTCAACGCCCCAGACATTCCCATGAGGCCCCTGGTCACCCGGGTTGCCTTTTGGCTGGGAGGAGCAAATGCCCTTTCTCTTTGTAGCTGAGAAAACTCAGTCTCTCTTTTTATGAAAACAGCAGCTCAGTTTCTCACTCCAGTGCGCACAGACAAGCTAAATCGAGATTAATTTTGGGAGAAAAAAGAAATAGAGAAGACCCTCTTAGGATGCATTTCTGAACTAGCATTAGGATCCTTAAACAACACCTTCCTAGGAGAGAAAAAAACAGCAGCCAAGACCACTTCCTGTAAACTGTGTTCAGCGACTCCTACTTTGTAGCTCTCGTCCGCCATTTTACGCACCATGGTCAAATCCTCTTATGGTACAAGGTAATCTCTGGTACCCCTAAAGCCAAAGAGGCCAGGTCACGCAATACAGGAAAACAGAGCTTTAGACCTAAGAAGAATCTGTCCATGCCTCTTGGAACTCCACAAAGAAAGCAGAACACGCCAAAAGGGGTAAGTGGCACCTTTGTTCTGAATTCTTTAAAGGGGTTCAAGTCATTATAAACCTCTAGATTTTTTTTGGTACTGCAGATGGCAAAGGGAGAAGGAGGTATAAGGTAGAAGAAAAGTAAATGAAAAGAACATTTGTTTGTTTAAGACAGGAAGCAAACACAGAAACCAAGCGCACTCTTTTTTTGTTTTTTTCCTCTTTTGCATCTGCGAGGAATTTTAACTAAATTAGAGAAGGTTGTTACCCATAAATTTGGATTTCTTACTAAGATTTGATCCAAGTCAGGTAGAGTTGGTCAAACCTGTTAGGAGAAAGACTGGAACAAACAACAACAAAAACCCTAACAATATTATCACTGTGTGCTCTAATGGTAAGGAGTAATTAAGACCAGCTGGCTGTTAAACTTCAGACAAGACAAAATCCTAATTCAGCGACTTACCTCGGGATAGGTCTTAAGCTAAAGACTCCTTGCTACCACACTAGAAGCAGGAGGAAACAAACAAACAAAAAACAAATAAAACTTGTATTCATATTCCCGGCTGGGAGTGAGCTCAAACTCCATGAAGGAGTTACCTGCCTTCCATTGTCATGGAAACAGGAAATCTTGCCTTCCTTGCTGGAAGCAAGTAAAACTCCAAAAAAAGAGGGAGTTGTACAGCAAGATAAACTTTAGGTCTTGACTATATTTGGGGAGATCAGGGATTCTCTGGAGGGGTACTCCCAGACCTCAGCTAATTGTTCTGTTGGTTTGAGCCATAAAATTAGCTCATGCTAGTACCAAGCACTGATACGAGATTTGTCAAGGTCAGGGGTACTTCCACTCAGAATCTCTCCATGGTTACCAAAATGTGAACCCTGAAAATCTGAGACAGGTTTCAGTTAATGTAGAATGTTTATTTTGCCAAAGTTGAGGACACACACCCATGACACAGCCTCAAGAGGTCCTGACAACATGTGCCCAGGGAGGTCAGAGCAGTTTGGTTTTATACATTTTAGGAAGACACGAGATATCAATCAATATATGCAAGATAAACTTTGGTTCTGTCTGGTAGGGTGGGACAACTTGAAGCAAAGGCGGGAAGACTTGAAGCTGAAAGAGGGCTTCCAGGTCATAGGTAGATAAGAAACAAATGGCTGCGTTCTTTTGTTTCTGATTAGTCTTTCCTAAGGAGGCAATCAGACTGAGCAGAGGGGTGACTGAATAGAATGGGAGGCAGGTTTGCCCTAAGCAGTTCCTAGCTTGAGTGATTTTGGGGCCCCAAGATTTATTTTCCTTTCACAGTTTTATGTCTGTCTTTGAGGGAAAGGGAAAAGGAAAGTGGCTGTGGTTTCTGTGACCTTTGAGGAAGGATTCTAGTTTCTATGGCTGTCCTCAGGGGAGCATGAGGCACCAGAGTCAAGAGCGTAGGATAAATTGAGAGAAACTTTTGTTTCTGAAGATATTTCTTTCTTTTCTTTTTCTTTTCCTTTCTCTTTCTTTTCCTTTCCCTTTCCTTTCCTTCTCTTCATTCATTCCTTGTTCTTTCTTCCTTCCTTCTTCTTCCTTCCTTCCCTCCTTCCCTTCTATCCTCCCTCCTTCCCTCCCTCCCTTTCTCTTTTCTTTTCCTTTTTTTCCTTTTCTTCTCTTTTCTTTCTTTTTGAGAGAGAGAGTCACCAGGATAGAATGCAATGGTCTGATCTCGGTTCACTGTGACCTCCACCTCCCAGGTTCAAGTGATTCTCATGCCTTATCCTCCCAAGTAGCTGAGATTACAGGCGGGTGGCACTATACCCAGCTAATTTTTTTGTATTTTTAGTAGAGATGAGGTTTTACCATGTTGGCCAGGCTAGTCTCGAGCTCCTGATCTCAGGTAATTTGCCTGCCTTGGCCTCCCAAAGTGCAGGGATTACAGGCGTGAGCTACTGCACCCACCTGGCAGCTCCTAAGGGTGTTTCTGAGGCTTTTATTTTAAGGTATTGTTTTCTGAGCCTCAACAGTTTCATGCCCTACTTTTTAAACAAGTAAACCTACAGGGATTTAAATGATTTTGGTAGATTTGCTCTTTAAAATTAAAGGCTTTTAATTTTAAAGGTGGCAGGTAAAGAAGAAGGTAAAGCACTGGAAAGCCAGAACCGGTTTAAACCAAAAAAAGTATTTATTGCTCACTCTGCCTTCAATTCTACCTTGATTAGGTAGTAGAAGGGAAAATGTTTTACCCTTCTGCTATGTCAGCACTATAAAACCTGAGAACTACATTTTGTGAAATAATAAAACTACATTTTCAGGTTTTATTGTGAAATTAAGGGAAAACAGAAGTACCGCTAGCCTGCCATGTGGCACTGTCCCTAATCACAAGAGATGTTTAGAGGTACCAGCTGTGGGGTTTGCTTGCCTTGCTTCAGAATCACAAGCTAATCATTAGCTTTCCTGCTCCCTTGCACTTTCCAGAGCTCTGGTCAGAAGAGGCAGGCAGGGGTGTTTACTCAACACACTCCGGATATCCTTTTGCTTGCCAGTTGGAAGCTTCTGGTGTCTAGCAGATGCAGCTCAGTGGAGCACCAGGGGCTGCATATGCTTACTGAGCCAGTGGTGGGTTAAAACCCCCATGTTGTTTGTTGAACTCCATGCATCAGTTTGCTAAGGCTGCCATAACAAGGTTCCGCAGACCGAGTAGCTTAAAAAAAACCCCAGCAGTGTATTGTCTCAGAGTTCTGGAGGCTAACACTCTGAGATCAAGGTGTTGGCAGAATTGGTTCTCTGAGACTGTGAAGGAGAATCTGTTCTGTGCCTTCTTCCTAACTGTCTTGGGTTGCTGGTTCCTTTGGTATTCCTTGGCTTGTAGGCCCATCCCCCTAATCTCTGCCTGCATGTTCACATTTGTTTCTGTGTACACCTGTCATATTGATTTAGAGCTTACTCTAATGACCTCATTTGAATTTGATTACCTCTCTAAAGACACTGTCTCCATACTGAGGCTTAGAACTTCAATAGGTCTTTTTTTGGGGGAACACAATTCAACCTAACAGGAAGGATGAGGCTATTGCCATTTGTAAGCTTCTCTGTAGAGCTGTAGGACCACTCAAAGAGGTCCTGCGAGGAGACAAGTCACAGGTGGGGAGAAGGGAGAGTTGGAGAACTTGCTGATGGGAACAGACTTAAAAAAATGTCCCGTCCTAGTGGGATCCTGAAGTCTTTGTACAGGGGCCCAGACTTCGGTTGTTCATCCTCACAAACTGGCAGAATTCCTGAGCCCCGTGTTGTGAATGGGGGCACAGAACTGTTTTAAGGGAGTACAGATGCTCCCCTTCAGGTATTGCTTATTTTCTGCTGGAGAAGATGGGAGAATCCCAGGTCTTGCAGAAGTTGAGGGTGGGGTTATGGGGAATCACAGTGGGCCTCCCAGCTGCAGAAATAGACAGTGCTCACCAACCAGGCTTTGGTCAGGCTTTGGTCAGGTACTGGGGTTGCTGGCTGGTGGTTGTGGTGAGGAGGCATAGCTCAGCTGGTTGTAATGATCATTTAAGGCAAGCTTGTCCAACCCGTGGCCCAAGATGGCTTTGAATGTGGTCCAACACAAATTCATAAACTTTATTAAAACATTGAGAGGGGTGTGTGTGTGTGTGTGTGTGTGTGTGTGTGTGTGCATGCATGTGTGTTTTTCTTTTATTTAGCTCACCAGCTATTGTTAGTGTATTTTATGTGTGGCCCAGGACAGTTGTTCTTCCAGTGTGGCCCATGGAAACCAAAAGACTGGACACCCCTGATTTAAGGTATATACATTTATAAAAGAATATAGAGGCCCTTGTGCATGGAGAGTGTGTGTTACTATCTTTGGTGTCCGGTGTGGTGCCTGGCACTCCACAAATGTTCAAAGAATTAATGCTACCTTCATGTAAGTATATGGTAGAGAAGAAGTAGAGATAATGTACCTTTTAGGGGAAGGAGAGCCAACTCCTTGTCCAGGATATGACAGCTATTTTTAAAATGTCCTTTTCAGTTAGCACTGTGGTTTTTTTTTGTTTTTGAGACAGAGTCTTGCTCTGTCACCCAGGCTGGAGTACATTGGTGTGATCTCAGCTTACTACAACCTCCACCTCCTGGGCTCAGGTGATCCTCCTGCCTCGGCCTCCTGAGTAGCTGGGATTACAGGTGGGCATCATGACGTCCAGCTAATTTTTGTATTTTTAGTAGAGACAGGGTTTCATCATGTTGATCAGGCTGATCTCGAACTCCTGGCCTCAAATGATCCACCGACCTCGACTTCCAAAGTGCTGGGATTATGGGCATGAGCCACAGTGCCCAGCTGTTAGTGATGTGTTAGTGATTGGCTTAATACCCCATGTGAGAGAGGAGAGAGAGAAAGAGAAGTATGCCACTCTGCACCCTTACCCCTGCCCTCCCTCTGCAGTGTTATAAACTAATCTCAGAAGTGTCATATCATCACCTCTGCTTTGTGCGTGCCATTGGTCACACAGACCAACTCTGGGACAGCATGGGAAGGGATGACCCAAAGGGATAAATATCAAGAGGTGAGGATTATTGGGGCCATCTTGCAGGCAACTTTCCAATGTTTTTATAATCTCAGATCTGAAGTTAGGTTTCTCTAATGCTACTTTTATTTTATATTTTTAAATGTTAAAGTTCAGGTTTAACATACGCAGGTTTGTTATATATGTAAACTCACGTCATGGGGGTTTGTTGTACAGATTATTTTGTCACCCAGGTGTTAAGCCTAGTACTCACTTAGTTATTTTTCCTGATCCTCTCCCTCCACCCACCCGTCACCCTCTATCCTTCCCCAGTGTGTGTCGTTACCCTCTATTAGCTCCCACTTACAAGGGAGAACATGTGGTATTTGGTTTTTTGTTCCTGCATTAGTTTGCTATGGATAATGGCCTCTGGCTCCATCCATGTTCCTGAAAAGGACATGATCTCCTTTTTTTTTTTTTTTTAAATGGCTGCATAGTTCTACTAGTACTTTTGGAGAAATCTAAGAATTAAGAAATAATCTAGCAATACTGTTTTGGGTATTTTCCTTTTCAGTATACATTTCTCGAGTACAAAATAATAAGTTTTTTTTTTTTTTTTTAACTTGCTTATTCAGCCAGCATTTTATTTTAGCTTTTTATTATTGAAAATTTCAAAGTTTAGAAAGAGAGAACAATAAAATGAACTTCCGTGTACTCAGCACCCAGTTTCAATAATTATCAGTTCACAGCCAATCCTGTTACATCCATACCTAAATAGCGCTCTGGCCTCTTGTTATTTCAAAACAAATTCCAGGCATAATATCATTTCATTGAATATATTTCATATGTCTCTCTGAAAAATTGGGAGTCTTTTGAACATCACAACAATACTAACAAAAGGCAATAATTTCTAATAACATCAATAATTTTTAATGTGAAATCTGGGGTTCAAAGTTTTTCTAATGTCTTATCCTTTAAAAATAAATTTTTTTAGTTTGTTTGAATCAGGATCCAACATTACAATTTTCAAGATCTTTATGCTTTAGTTTTAGAGTCTTAGGATTTTAGATTAGAAGGTTGGCCTTGGTCATTTCATCTGTCTCTACCTTTTTATAGATGAGAAAACTTGCCAGCGGTCACAGGGCTGGCTCATTTAAGATTAGAACCTGTACCTGCTGATTGTTAATCTCAGGTGCTTTTCATTTTAATTGGAAAATGTTGTGAAGGTGTGTCTTTACAAAAAAGTTTTCCATCTTTTGGTTTCTGTGCATTATAAGCAGTGACACGAACATAAACCTGCATCACTGGGACTTGGGTGTTCAAACATGAAGGTTTGAGACCCTTATTCCAGCCACGAATCCTGCTCAGAGCCATGTGATGGCTGTAACCACCACTCTCCCCTTTTGTCACCTTTTTAAAAAGGTTAGCTCAGAGGCATGATTATAAAGTCAGTGGTGCTGACTTTTTCACAAACATCCTAAATCTTTCACAGTCCACTGTGCTAAATTTGCCGACTTCCTCACTTAGTTCCTCTGGATTCTGGCGTTTTTAAGTGTATGTATTCTTTTACTCATATTTACTTAACAGTATGGGCTGGAAGTCACTCCATGTCAATTCATAATGATCTTCCTCAGTCTTTTTTTTGTACCATTGGATTGCTTTAAAAGCTTTTTTGATATTTTGTGGATTTGGTTCTATGTTAGGAATTTTTTGTCATGCTTGTTTTGCCAGAAGCTTTAGGATGCCATGGCATTCTCTTTTGTTGTGAGTCACTGAGGAGCAGCTCTTAGCATTGCATTGGAACACGGTGTTTGCTGTGCTGTTTGCCTCTTTCCAGCTCCCAGGTTTAATCAGTAGTTAGTTTTATCATTCATGGAGCTAGATCTCCTACCTCTTGGTGGGCCATGCTGGATTTTGGGAGAGAGCCTGGGCGGGACGTGGAACACTTAAATCCAGAAGAATTCTGAGAATCCTTGCCATTAGCTCAAGTAAATGATCATTGTTGCTCTTCCCTGTCCTCCACAGGCCCGTCAGCTCATCCTGCAGTATGGCTTGACCCTCAGTGACCTGGATCGACACCCAGAAGTAAGATCACCACTCAGAGGCAGACCGCTGAGTGTTTCCACTTTTTCATGGCTGTCACTTGTTTGTGGGTTCCAGATGTCTTGTCAAATCTAGGGAAAATTTCAGTTGTATTAAGTTTTCTCCTGGGACCCTGAGTATTAATTTTGGCTGAGGTCACAAGTGCCGAGGTGGTTCATTTTTACCACATTCCTTATGGTTTAACCATGAGGGGTCAGTGTGAAAGTAGTGAAGGGAAGTGGGCCCAGGGCTGCATCGAGGGCTTCTTGAGGTCTTTGTACAGAGGTATAAGAGTGAGCCAGCTCATGGAGCTTGCCCCTAAGTGGAGGTAAGGAAGATTCATTTGAGGCAGCCATGGACATTTGAAAACATGGTACGTTTTGTGGTAAAGACTAACACAGGGGCAGTCCAGAGGAGACTGCAGTTGGTGAGGGTGAGCAGCATCACGCACCCTAGCTGGCATTTTCTGAGCCATTATTATGTACCAGCTTTTTCTAATTGCTGTACCTGTATTAAACTGTTTTATCTCCAGTATTCTTGAAGATAGGGTACCATAATTTTCCCATTTTATAGATGTGAAAAAGGCATTGAGAGGGTAAGTCATATGCCTCAGGCCACAATTTTTAAGTGACAGAATCAGAGTTTGAACTCAGACACATCTATTCTAGATTAGTGCTAGTTAGGAGAGTTTCATGGGAAGAGGTAAAGTTTGAATTGAGCTGTAAAGGCTAAGTGGCAAGGGCAGTAGAGAACATTGCAGAGAGTGGTAGGTGGGAACCACAGGAACAGCTCCATGTGGGTGTGTGGGTGTATGGACATTGCTCAGACTGGCTGGGGTGATAGGACAGAGTGAATGGACTGCATTGTTGCCCGGTGGGGAGAGGGAAAACAAAGCTGGATAGGAAAAGTGGGGTAGTTTAATGGCACCTGGAAAACCAGTCTGGGGGTTGAGACTTGATGGTGACCTAGTAACCCACGTTGCTGTGGTACACACGGGCCTCAGAGGGGTTAGTAGGAACTATGGGAAGGACTTGGGGATTTCTGTGGGCAGAGTCAGGGGCACAGGCTGATCATGTGTTCAGCAGCTGTGAAGAGGGTGGTTTGGGCTGAAGGTGGGCCTGGAGCCCAGACAGAAAAGGTTGCCACTTTCTATACCCCAGAGAATTGCCACAGTGCAGCCTGGCTCTGGGGTTAATGCAGGCTTAGGGAGGGCAGTGCCAGCTGTAACTTCAGACAAAGGCCAGAATCTGTAAAAGGCTGGAAGCAAGCGTGACCCATGTGGAACTGTATTTTTTTTTTTTATTAGTCCTATTGCAGTAGGAACTGTATTTTTATACCTGTGCCATGCCAGCCATACCAAGCAATTTAGTAACTGTACCATGAATAGAATTTGTACCCTGCATACTGCTTGCTGTCTTTAAAAATGTACTTGGGGTTCCTACATTGTCCATGCAAAGTACCATGAGTGATGAGAAATGTGTCACTTTCTTGATTTTGTATTTTGAAAGCTCGATGAACTCGTTTGCCCCTCAACTGCTTTTGGGGCTTATGGTGGAGCTTCCTGATTGAGCCCAGACAAGTGGGGTCTTAGTGGCAATGCCCCAAATAATTTCCAGTTCAGGAACACAACAACTTCCTTATGTATCTCTTCATTTGATCTTGATGTCCAGTTGAAATTGCCTGAGTTTGCTCACAGTTAGTAGAGACTTCTGAATCAGTTTTTTTTTGTTTTTTTTTTTTGTTTGTTTTGGCATTTTCCTCACCCTCATTGGAATTTAGTAGCACAGATATTACTATATTGGCCCTTTGGTGGGCCAAAACTCATTGCAAAGTCTTAAGATTTTTTATTCCCCCACCAGCAGCCAATATTTGCCTCTTGTGGCGGTGGTACCACACTGCAAATGCATGCTCTAAATAACTGCAGCTTGTCCACAGAGAAGCCCCTCAACGAGAAAAGGGAACATAGTCTTGTGGGTAAAAGCTGTACCAGGTTAGAGTCCCAAGCCCTGTGCTGTTTCCCTTTGATCCTAGTGGAGCAGCTTAACCTCTTGCAGCTCAATTTCTTGATTTGTTAAATGGGAGTACTGGAATTAGCTAGTAAGGCTGCTGAGTATCTGAGGAGCTATTGCATGCTCAGACTTAGCACAGAGCCTCCCCTCCAGTGGTTTTTGTATCTTTACTTTCCCCCCATACAGATCGACCTTGCCATCGATGGTGCTGATGAAGTAGATGCTGATCTCAATCTCATCAAGGGCGGTGGGTGAGTGTTGAGGGGCTTTCGTGCTAAAGAGTATCTGCCAGTTAATCTTTAGCAAAGCAGTATGGATACAGAATAAACAAATTGCCTCTGTGACATATGCAAGTTTGTCTTTCTCCTAGGATGTTGATAGCATATGGCCTTAGACCCAGCTCAGCATTTCTGGTCATTAGCAGCAATTTATTGACAACCTGGGCCTCTTTAGTGAGATTATTTATCGTAATGGATTCTCTGTGGATCTGTGTTCTTTTGTTGATTGAAACTTTAAAAACTTAAGGCAAATCAAAGTTATACTGGGCTAGATTGTTAGGTCTGTGGGTGCCCGTGTGTGTCTTTTGCTTTAAAGCTGTGCTAACCTCTGTGAGCAGTTAGGGGTATTATTTGTTCTTTTGGAAAACATTAATCGGGTATTTCTTCAGTGCTGATTTGGGAAGTAATGGGAATGGTGAGTTGAAAAAGGTGAAATCCTGTTCTGCTGGTTCTTATAATCAGGCAGACTATTGAGTGATACAGCATTTGTTAAAAATCACTTTTCTGTCAACTGCAGAAGTGAGATAATTTAGCTGCTAAACCTTAGAGGTAGAACTGGACCCACATCTGCTGATTCAGTGCTCTGGGCTCTCTCCACTTCATCGCCCTCATTGGTAAATAGTCTATAGGGGAGGTTGTCCAAAGCATGTCCTCCTCAGCTTCTAGATCCCCCTATTTATGCCATCTTCAGTTGACGTCTCCCTTAACACAATGCTTCCTCTCAGATGCATTTGGATGGAATTATGCCTTGTCTGAACGGGAACCTTGTCTGCTTTCTAGGTTTCTCTTACACACAGGGTAATGCTTCTATAGTCCATTTACTGGCAGCAGCGTGATGGCATTGGGGCTGTCCGTTTAAAAATTAAAAGTTAAATTTCTGTTTAAGTGTCAGGATTGAGTGGATTTGGGGTTCCTATATTTGACCTTAGTTCCCAAACTGAGATTTTTGTCTTACTCCTGTGTTCATTTCCTTCTTTCCTATCCGCAGAGGCTGCCTAACCCAGGAGAAGATTGTGGCTGGCTATGCTAGTTGCTTCATCGTGATTGCTGATTTCAGGTACAGTTTCTGGTGGCTGAACTGCCAACTGACGAGGTAGATTGGATCCCCAGCCTCATCTTCATTTAGTGAAAGAGGAAATGGAGAGCTGCAGGGACTCTGACTCTCTGAGACTGATGGCTAGGGCTTAGTACAGTGTCTAGGAGACCTTATGTTCTGCTTCCAGGCTGAAGGTTGATGTTGCCGATTACATCACTGTTATCTGCAGCCAGGATCTCTAGCACTGTTTCCTGTGTTCAGTGGAAGGGGGAAAACAGCTTGTCACCCCGTTAGCAGAGCGTGCTCTCATGTGTCATGTCACTCACTGGGAGCCTCAGAGGAAACAGGGTGTGCCCTGCCTACCAGCAGTGACTCACATGCCCTGCTTCTTCTTGGGTCAGGGTTTGCCGCACGTGACTCGTGTCACTGATGGTCTTTGACCGGGCTCTCAGATGCTCCTTCAAGGAATCTGGTCAAAAGCACTTGTGCTGAGCTTGTTAATTTCAAATATGTGTATGTGTGTATTTACTTGCAAAATATAGCCACAGGACAAGCATAAATATTAAACACCTACATACCCACAAGCCTACAATATCAGATTTTAACATTTTTATCATATTTATTTCAGATAGCTCTTTTCCTATATAGTGAAACAGCTAATTCATTTGAAGCCCCATGTATACTGCCCTTGATCACTTTCCTTGCCTTCCTACCATCTAATTAATCCCATTCCTGAATTTGGTGTTTGCCTGTACTGTTGAGCTTATTTACTTGTATTGTACTTTTTGACTCCTTTCCAGGAAAGATTCGAAGAATCTTGGTGATCAGTGGCACAAGGGAATCCCCATTGAGGTCATCCCAATGGCCTACGTCCCGGTGAGCCGAGCTGTGAGCCAGAAGTTTGGGGGCGTGGTTGAACTTCGAATGGCTGTCAACAAGGCTGTGAGTGGCCTGACTGGGCCCGGGGTGTGTTGGGTGCACTCAAGTTTGCAGTGTGGTGTCCTCCCTTCTGTTCCAGTTAGGTCCTCTGTGCCTTCACCAGGCAGTTGAGTTTTATTTATTTTTTTAAATTGATGTATTTGTTTATTTTTAGAGAATTGGCTTTGTATTAGTTTCTGTATTCAAACTCATGTAGACAAGACCACACTTAATATCAGTGCATCTACTCTGTAAAGATAGGGGAATGATTCTTTCTCTGTCCCTCAGGTTCTGACATTGTCAGGTGATCTGACCTTTGTGCCTGAGGCCTGAAACACCCTGATTAGCAGCTGTTAAACACTGGCTTTGGGAACCTGTTTGGAGCAGAAAGTTTTTTAGGTTCCATGATGTAACTTCTTTTCTCCCTCCTCTTTCCTCTCATTCTGTGGTTAAATGTGACAAGAAGTAGAATTTCTTGGGATATGTGAACACTCCAGATGGTCCAAATTTGTCATGTTTCTCTTTAGCTTCTAAAGTGGATTGCACAGAACTTTTCCCCCTTTTTAAACTTAAACAAGCAAAGACAGTAATCCAAAAGCTAACTAGAGTTAGATATGTAACTACATAAAAAGTTTGGAGGATATAGAAAAGATGTTACCCTACCCTGATACATTTTTATTTTGATATATTTTGTCCCCAGTGTTTCTGTGACTTTTAAAAAAACTAGTTCTATTCCTAGTGGTTGTACAATGCTCTGACCTTCAGACTGACGTTGAGACTGTCGGCGCATGAAATAAATGCAACACAAAATGGAGAAGTCGTTTGACCTTGACCCTGCCAGAGTTCTTATTTGAAAGCCACGTTGCTGCTAGTGTTCTTACTATCTTTTGAACTCTTGTTTCTTGCTCTTTTTCTTATTAGCCAAGTAGTAACTTAAGGAAGTAGGTAAGAACAATGAATGGAGTAACTTAAGGAAGTAAGAACAATGAACCAGAAATCAGATAGGAATGTGGTAATAATTGTGACATGTTCACATGGTCATAGTGGGAGCTCACGTGAGTAAAAATAACTTGATACTTTTGTTAAGAGGCTTGTATTCTTTCTATCTCAAAAAAAAAAGACTCCAGTCTAAGTCTGATTTCAAAGCTCCTGCTTATTACTATTTCAGCACACTTTCTAGAAAGCACAAAGTAGGAGCTGGTTAAAATGCATACTTGTCTTTGGTTATCCCTTCTACTTTCCTGTCCTTCTCTGCCTGCCTGTATCTGCATCCTTGGTCACTGTGGAAAATTATCTTCTAGGGTCCTGTGGTGACAGATAATGGGAATTTTATCTTGGACTGGAAGTTTGACCGGGTTCACAAATGGAGTGAAGTGAACACAGCTATCAAAATGATACCAGGTAACATGAGTGGCATTCACCACGCATATACACCCATGCCCTTCATAACTGGCCCCTAAATCTGGCCACAGAAAGCATAATGGACATGGGCTTTGTAAGGCTTGGTTGGAAAGAAGAATTCCCTTTATACCATGTTTGGGGTTTTTAACTTCACTTCCTTTGCCGTATTCCCTTCTCCCAACAATTGTTGCTTACCTAGCAGCTTTGTTACTTGTGCATTTCACAGCCTGTTTGAGTTGGGATAGTCCTGAAGCTGATGGAAGTTCAGAGGGGGCTTGCCTTAAAATAAAGTCATTATCTCTGGGTAGAAACTTTCCTTCCAGGAGCTGGATTGTGCCCTCTTTTGTGGGCTCTATTCTTAAGCAGCGGGGAAAGGTGACTCAGTTAATCCACATTCATTGGATCCATGGCCACAGGCAAGATGTTGTCCTGTGTGTTAAGGGGATACTTTAATCTAGAGGACATGTAATTTGTCCTCAAGGAGAGTTGATGTAAACCTGGAGAAATCTGTGTGTGTCTGTGTAGAAGCCATGCCTACAAGTAAGATAGAATGTGCTAAATTCTACTAGAGGATTACTAAGAGTCTAGAGTGCACAAAAACTTTCTTCTGTGAAGATATCTGTGAAGATATTCTATAGTGTAGAGGTTGTTCTTCACCCATGCCATAGCATAATGTAAACTAGACATGGTGTTAAGTGTCTAAAAATGTCTCCTTTGATTCCCACTTTGATGAGATAGTTACAGAGGAGGACACTGGCCGAAGAAGGTTAAGCCATTTTCCCAAAGACAGCAGCACCAAGATGCGTGCCCCAAGTTGTCTGCCACTAGACCCCAAATGTTCAGTGCTCACTTGTGAAGCATCAGGTGAGGAGAGGCTGTGTGAAATGAACATTTGGAGCCGTGGGAGCCTCTAGCAGCTGTGCCAGGGAATGATGGAGTAAGAGCCAGCATGGGGCTCTACCTGAAGGATGTGTGGGCAGTGTAGAGATGAGTTATGAGGCTAGAGCCCTAATCCAGGCTGGAGGAAGTGGGCTCGTACAAGGGGAATAAAAGGAGGAGGCAGTTTAGAGAGGTATCAGCTTCTTAGGATATTGTGAGACTAAGAGTCTAACAGGGAATATTCCTTATCATGGAGTATTCTTGTGCCAGAACTGGCTGACAGAACCTATCAGGCCAGTTTAGTGGAGCAGACTATTCTGGATGAGGATCATAACCTAGCTGTGCTCTGGCGTGTTACCTTTTAGCAGTTAGTTAACATCTCTGTGCCTGTGTTTCTTCCTGTATAGAAGGGGTTAGTTAATTCTAGTTCCTACCTCATAAGATTGTTGAGTAGATTAAATGAGTTGAAACAGTGCCCGTTGCAGAAGAGGATGTGTTTGTTGATTGAGTATATCCTTTGAAAGAAAGGTACTATTTTTACCATTAATTAAATATACTAAGATTCTGAGATACACTGTGCTAGTTGGGATTGAAAATAGTGTATATAAGCTGTGTAATGAAAAGCTAATTCTTCCACTTCTACTTTATTTATTTTTTGAGACAGGATCTCACTGTCACCCAGGCTGGAGTACAGTGGTGTGATCACAGCTCACTGCAGCGTTGACCTCCTGGGCTCAAACAATTCTCCTGTCTCAGCCTCCCCAGTAGGTGGGACTACAGATGTACACCACCATGCCCGGCTAAGTTTTGAATTTTTGTAGAGACGGGTTTTCACCATGTTGCCTAGGCTGGTCTTGAACTGGGCTCAAGGTCTGCCTTGGCCTCCCAAAGTGCCAGGATCACAGGTGTGAGCTGCTGTGCCTGGCCCCAATTCTACTTTAGTCTGTTATTTTATTTTAGTCTTTGACAGTCTTTTACCACGTTAAGTCAAAAAGATATGTTGGCTTATACTCATTCTCTTGATTAGTGTTCTCCTACCAAGAAGGTAGGAGGGAGAGAAGATTTGCAGATCACTGTTAGTAAAATGGGAGAGCTTGCCCTTGGTAATAATGCAAACAAACCCAGAGCCCCAGGAGGAAAGGGCTCAAATGTGGATGCGGTATAGGTGAATTTCTTGCATTGCCCACTAGGTGGCACTCTTGCTCCTGGTTAGACTTTTCTTGGCTTATTAAGATTCTGGGATGTCCTCTGTAAGGAAATTTTCCTCATATGTGATCCTTCAAACAAAAGTGTGTAGAAGCTGCATCCTAGAGAAGTTCAGAGT
The DNA here is from genome assembly GCF_030222135.1 of Aotus nancymaae. Classification (NCBI taxonomy): domain Eukaryota; kingdom Metazoa; phylum Chordata; class Mammalia; order Primates; family Aotidae; genus Aotus; species Aotus nancymaae. The sequence goes on from NW_026988429.1 coordinate 13,896,703, forward strand.
TTTATTAGGAACTTAGAGTGAGGAAAATGATAGAAGAGGCTAGTTATTTTATAATGCGGTATCTACAGGATGATCAGAGTGGTTTGCTGTATCTTTTCTCATTTTCTCTTTTCCTGATTGAGTCCATTAGATTCATGGCTGGACCAATATCAGGAGAAGAGAAACAGGGTGAGTTTCCCTGTTTATCCCTGTTTCCATGTGCATTCATACACAGTATGTGAGGGTGCTTAGAGAACAACTCTCTTGGATGTTTTATTGGGTTCCACCCAGAGCAGTGTGACTCTCTATTGAAGGGCCAGGGCTCTTGGAGTTCTTTCCTGTAGGTTCACATTTAGCATCCTCTGTCCTTTCCACTGTATTTTATTGGGGAGTTGGGGGAGGCCAGTCACACCCAGTATCTCAGTAATTTAAAGAGAAGTTGCTCTGAAGTGTTACTTTAGACTGCTGCTCATTCATCTCTGCTCTTTCTTGAAAGCCTTTTCAGAACCTGGTTTGACTCTCTTTTGGATCAGTGGAACCTTTCTCCTTATATTGCGAACATTTTGAAAAAAATGGGTCTCGAGTGGCTACTTTGCTTATCTTTGGAAGGATCCAGTTGCATAGGCACAGTTTGGTGCCAGGGACCTTTATTTATGTTCAGCAGTTCATTGCTCTATCTGTTGGCTTTTTGTTACTGGATCACTACTCGATGTTATTTGTTCTATTTGTTTATTGGGAGCTGTCTTTGGGAGTTTTTAAATTTTTAAAATTTTTCAATAGTTGTTGGGAAACAGGTGATTTTGGCTACATAGGTAAGTTCTTTAGTGGTGATTTCTGAGATTTTGTTGCACCCATCACCCGAGCAGTGTACACTGTACTCAATGTGTAGTCTTTTGTTCCTCATCCCACTCCTACCCTTCCCCCCGAGTTCCCAGAGTCCATTGTATCATTCTTACACCTTTTCATCCTTATAGCTTAGATCCCACTTATAAGTAAGAACATACGATGTTTAGCTTTCCGTCTCTGAATTACTTCACTTAGAATAATGGTCTCCAACTCCATCCAGGTTGCTGTGAATGCCATTATTTCATTCCTTTTTATGGCTGAGTAGTCTTCAATGGTGTGTATATGTGTGTGTGTATGTATATCTAGATAGACACCACATTTTCTTTGTCCACTTGTTGGTTGATGGGCATTTAGATTGGTTCCTTATTGTTGCAATTGCAAGTTGTGCTGCCATAAACATGTGTACAAATGTCTTTTCATATAATGATTTCTTTTCTTCTGGGTAGATACCCAGTAGTGGGATTGCTGGATCAAATGGTAGTTCTACTATGAGTTCTTTAAGAAATCTCCACACTGTTTTCCATAGTGGTTGTGCTAGTTTACATTCCCACCAGCAGTGTAGAAGCATTCTCTTTTCACTGCATCCATGCCAACATGTATTATTTTTTGATTTTTTAATTATGGCCATTCTTGTGGGAGTAAGGTGAGATTGCTTTGTGGTTTTGAATTGCATTTCCCTGATCATTAGTGATGTTGAGCATTTTTTCATATGTTTGTTGGCTATTTGCATATCTTCTTTTGAGAATTGTCTATTCATGTCCTTAGCCCACTTTTTGATGGGGGTTTTTCTTGCTAATTTGTTTGAGTTCCTTGTAGATTCTAGATATTCATCCTTTTTCAGATGTATAGATTGTGAAGATTTTCTCCCATTCTGTGGATTGTCTGTTTACTCTGCTGACTGTTCCTTTTGCCTTGCAGAAGCTCTCTAGTTTAATTAAGTCCCACCTATTTATCTTTGTTTTTGTTGCATTTGCTTTTGGGTTCTTGGTCAGGAAATCTTTGCCTAAGCCAATGTTTAGAAAGCTTTTTCCAATGTTATCTTCTAGAGTTTTTATAGTTTTAGGTCTTCAGTTTAAGTCTTTAATCCATCTTGGATTTTTTTGTATGAGGTAAGAGATGAGGATCCAGCTACTTTCTTCTGCATGTGGCTTGCTGGTTATCCCAGCACCATTGTTGAATAGGGTGTCCTTTCCCCTCTTTATCTTTTTGTTTTCTTTGTTGAAGATCAGTTGACTGTATTTGGCATTATTTCTGGCTTCTCTATTTGATTCCATTGGTTAGTATGCCTGTTTTCATACCAGTACCATGCTGTTTTGGTGACTATGACCTTATAATGTAGTTTGAAGTCAGATAATATAGTGCCTCCAGATTTGTTCTTTTTGCTTAGTCTTGCTTTGGCTATGTGGATTCTTTGTTGTTTCCATATGAATTTTAAGTTTTTTTTTTTTTTTTTTTTCTAATTCTGTTAAGAATGATGGTGGTATTTTGATGGGAATTGCATTGAATTTGTAGATTGTTTTTGGCAGTATGTAGTCATTTTCACAATATTGATTCTATTCATCCATGAGCATGCGTTGGGTCCCATTTCTTTGTGGTTTTTTTCAGCAGTGTTTTGTAGTTTTCCTAGAGATCTTTCACCTCCTTGGTTGGGTATATTCCTAAATATTTTATTTTTGCAGCTGTTGTAAAAGGGGTTGAGTTCTTTATTTGATTCTGTACATGGTGGTTGTTATGTAGCAGTGCCACTGATTTTTGGACATTAATTTTGTATCCTGAAACTTTACTGAATTCATTTATCAGATCTAAGAACTTTTTGGATGAGTCTTGAGGGTTTTTTAGGTATATGATCATATTATTAGTGAACAGCGATAGTTTGACTTTCTCTTTACTGATTTGGATGCCCTTTCTTTGTCTTGTCTGATTGCTCTGGCTAGGACTTCAGTAGTATGTTGAACAGAAGTGATCAAAGTGGGCATCCTTGTCTTGTTCTAGTTCTCAGGGGGAACGTTCTCAACTTTCCCCTTTCAGTATAATACAGGTTGTAGGTTTGTCATAGATGGCTTTTATTACCTTTAGGTATGTCCCTTCTATGCCAATTTTGCCGACAGTTTTAATAGTAAAGGGATGCTGGATTTTGTCATATGCTTTTTCTTCATCTATTGAGATGATCATATGATTTTTGTTTTTAATTGTTTATATGTGTATCACGTTTATTGATTTGCATATGTTAAACCATCCCTGCATCCCTGCTATGAAACCTACTTGATCATGGTGTATTATCTTTTTGATATGCTGTTGGATTTTGTTAGCTAGTATTTTGTTGAGGATTTTTGCATCTGAGTTCATCAGGGATATTGGTCTGTAGTTTTCTTTTTTTGTTATGATCTTTCCTGGTTTTGACATTAGGGTAATACTGCCTTCATAGAATGACTTAGAGAAGATTCCCCCTTTTTTCATCTTTTGGAATAGTTTCAGTAGGATTGGTACCAATTTTTTGAATGTCTGATAGAATTCAGCTGTGAATCCGCTTGGTTCTGGTCTTTTTTTGATTGTTTTTTTAATTACTGTTTCAGTATCCCTGCTTGTTATTGATTTGTTCAGAGTTTCTGTTTCTTCCTGCTTTAATCTAGGAGCGTTGTATATTTCCAGATTTTCTAGTTCATGCACATAAAGATGTTCATGAATCATCTTTTGTATTTCCGTGGTTGTAATATCTCCCATTTCATTTGTAATTGAGCTTATTTGGATTTTCTCTCTTCTTTTCTTGGTTAATCTTGCTAATGGTCTGTCGATTTTGTTTATCTTTTCAGATAACCAGCTTTTTGTTTCATTTATCTTTTTATTTTTTGTTTGTTTTAATTTCATTTAGTTCTGCTCTTATCTTGATTATTTCTTTTCTTCTGCTGGTTTTGAGTTTGGTTTGTTCTTGTTTCTCTAGTGTCTTGAGTTGTGACCTCAGATTGTCTATTTGTGCTCTTTCAGACTTTTTGATGTAGGCATTTAAGGCTATGAGCTTTCCTCTTAGCACTGCTTTTCCTATATCCCAGAGGTTTTGATAGGTTGTATCACTATTATTATTAAGTTCAAATAATTTTTAAATTTCCATCTTGATTTCATTGTTGACCCAGAGAACATTCAGGACCAGATTATTTAATTTCCATGTATTTGTATAGTTCTGAGGGTTTCTTTTGGAGTTGATTTCCAATTTTATTCCAATTATGTCTGTGAGAGTACTTGATATAATTTAGATTTTCTTAAATTTATTGAGACTTGTTTTGTGGCCTCTCATATGGTCTATGTTATAGAGTGTTCTATGCTGATAAAAAGAATATAAATTCTGTAGTTGTTAGGTGAAATGTTCTATAGATATCTCTTAAGGCCGTTTGTTCCAGGGTGTGGTTTTTTTGTTCACTTCCTGTCTTGGTGACCTGTTTTGTGCTGTCAGTGAAGTATTGAAGTCTCCCACTATTACTGTGTTGCCGTCTATGTCATTTCTTAGTCCTAGTAGTAACAGTTTTATAAATTTGGGAGTTCTAGTGTTTGGTGAATATATATTTAGGATTGGACTAAATATAGTTGGACTTATCCTTTTATCCTGTTGGACTAATCATTTTATCATTATATAATGTTCCTCTTTGTCTTTTCTGTTTTTCCTACCCCTTTACTATAAGTTTATGTGAATCCTTATGTGTTAGGTGAGTCTCTTGAAGACAGCAGATACTTGGTTGGTGGATTTTTCTGCATCCTGGCATTGTGTATCTTTTTTTTTTTGAGATGGAGTTGCACTCTTGTCACCCAGGCTGGAGTGCAATGGCATGTTCTTGGCTCACTGCAACCTCAGCCTCTTGGGTTCAAACAATTCTCCTGCCTCAGCCTCCCAAGTAGCTGGGATTACAGGTACCCACCACCACTCCCAGCTAATTTTGTTGTATTTTTAGTAGAGACAGGGTTTTTCCAGTGTTGGGCAGACTGGTCTCAAAACTCCTGACCTCAGGTGATCAGCCCGCCTTGGCCTTCCAAAGTGCTGGGATTACAGGAGTGAGCCATTGTGCCCAGTTCATTGTGTATCTTTTAGGTAGAGCATTTAGGCCATTTACGTTCAGCATTAATATTGAGTTGTGAGGTACTGTTCTATTCATCATGGTAGTTGTCTCCTGGATATATTTTTTTTTTTGCACTGTGATATTGTTTCATAGGCCCTGTGAAGTTTATGCTTTAAGGAGGTTCTTCTATTTAGGTGTATTTTAAGTTTTTGTTTCAAGATTTAGAACTCATTTTAGCATTTCTTGTAGTGCTGCCTTGGTAGTGGCAAATTCCCTCAGCAGTTGTCTGAAAATGACTGTATCTTTCCATCACTTGTGAAACTTAGTGTCACTGGATACAAAATTCTTGGCTGTTAATTAGTTTAAGGAGGCTAAAGATAAGACCCCAATCACTTCTGGCTTGTAGGACTTCTGCTGAGAAATCTGCTGTTAATTTGGTAGGCTTTCTTTTATAGGTTACCTAATGCTTTTGCCTCACAGCTTTCAAGATTCTTGCCTTTGTCTTACTTTAGATGACTTGATGACTATATGCCTAGGTAGTGATCTTTTTGCAACAAATTTCCTGAGTGTTCTTCAAGCTTTTTTATTTGGATGTCTACATCTCTAGCAAGACAAGCAAAGTTTTCCTCAATTATTCCCTCAAATAGGTTTTCCAAACTTTTTGATTTCTCTTCTTCCTCAGGAACATCAGTTATTCTTATGTTTGGTTGTTTAACGTAATCCCAATTTTCTTGGAGGCTTTGTCCATTTTTTAAATTCTTTTTTCTTTTGTCTTTGTTGGATTAGGTTAATTTGAAAGCCTTGTCTTTGAGCTTTGAAGTTCTTTTTTTCTTCTTGTTCTAGTCCATTGTTGAAATTTCACAGTGGATTTTGCATTTCTCAAGTGTGTCTTTCATTTCCAGAAGTTTGATTGTCTTTTCTTTATAATATCTGTTTCTCTGGATTCTTTAAAAATTTTTTTTAAGTTGTTTTTCACCTTTCTCTGGTACCTCCTTGATTAGCTTAATAATCAACCTTCTGAATTCTTTATCTGGCAATTCAGAGATTTCTTCTTGGTTTGGATCCATTGCCGGAGAGCTAGTGTGATCTATTGGAGGTACTATAGAACCTTGTTTTGTCATATTACCAGAATTCGTTTTCTGATTTCTTCTCGTTTTGGTAGACTATTTGATTGGAAAGATCTGGAACCCAAGGGCTGCTGTTCAGATTATTTTGTCCAATGGGGTGATCCCTTGATGGGGTGCTCTTCCTCTAAGGATAAGGCTTCTTGAGAGCTGAACTGCAGTGGTTGTGCCCTTCTGGGTGTAGCCACCCAGTGGGGCTACTGGGCTCCAGGCTGGTGCTGAGGAACGTTTGCAGAGAGTCCTGTGATGTAATCTATCTTTAGGTCTCTGAGCTGTGGATACCAGCCCCTGCTTTGGTGGAGGTGGCAGCAGAGTGAAGTGGATTCTGCAGGAGTCCCTGGTTGTATTTTTGTTTAGTACACTGGTTTTCTTGAATGCTGGTTTATGCCAGCAGTGAAGTTGTCATGTGGACAGACTCAGGATCTCTGGTTAGCAAAGATGTTTGCAGGCAGTGCAATTAGCTGTTGTTTTCCCCTTCTTTGGAGCAGGGTTGTTCTGGTAAGAGTTTCTGTAATGGCTTGAGTTGGTTGGCCTTCAGTGAGGAGGTGGTGCTTTCAAGAAAGCGTCAGCTGTGGTAGTATAGGGGGGATACAAGCTTGTCCTACACTGGCCAGGATAAGTATTCGGGTTTCTTAGGTGTTGGGAAGGGCCATAGAACTTCCAAGAGTTTATGTCTTTTGTCTTTGGCTACCAGGGTGAGTAGAGAAAAACCATCAGGTTGGGGCAGAGTTAGGTGGGTCTGAGTCAGACTCCCCTTGGGCGGGGCTTGCTGTGGCCACTGTAGGGGATTCAGGGTAGTTCTCAAGTCAATGGCGTTATGTTGCCAGGGCGATTTGCCTCTTCTGTCTCATGTAGACTGCCAGGGAAGTAGGGGAAAGCCAGCAGTGACAGGCCTCACCCAACTGCCACACAGCCAGCAAGGCTAGTTTCACTCCCATCATGCCCTGCCTTTATATCCACCATGGTGAGCAGGACTGAGATCTTGACCCAGGCTATAAGCCTCCCTGCTGAGAAAGCAAGCAGGCCTCTTAGGCCTTGCCCTTCCCTGCCTGCCTGCACCTTCGGCTGTGGCTTCTGCACTTCTATTGCACATCCCATTTGCCCCCCACTGGATTCTGCTCAGAAAAATTTGTGCTCAGTTGAAATTTTTATAGAGTTCAGCTAGAAGCTTCCTTCACCCTATGGCCCCTCCCAAATTCTGCTGGCTGACTTTTCTTCCCCAAGGACCCCTATGAGTTAAAGCCAGAGATGACTTCCCTGGGCTTGAGCTGGGGACCAGGAGTGCCCACAGGGCTCTTCCTGCTGCTGCTTCTACTTTTATAGTTTGCTCAGCTCTCTAAATCCATTTCAGCTCTAGGTAAGGTTAAATCCTTCTCCTGTGATCTGAATTTTTCAGGTTCCCCAGTGGGGATGTTTGTTCAGAGGCAGACTTTTTCCCCTCTCACACTTCGGGAACTCACACTTTTTTGGCTATCTTGTGGTGTTTGCAGCAGCAAGCCACTTCTTTCAAAGGGTTTGTGAATTCTTTTGGTTTTCCTGGTATGTTCCTGTGGTGGTTCTTGGAGCAACTGTTCACAATGTGAATTTCTACATGCTGTTCTGTCCATCCAAGGAGGGGCTGCACATTAGTCCTGTCCCTATTTGCCATTTTCCTGGAAGTTTTCGTTCTATTTATCCTTTTGAATTTATGTAGTTTTAAATTATGAGTTAAACAGTGGCAAGTCCTGCTCGTTACTTTTCTGACCAACTAGTTACCCTATCTGGAGGCATCCAGTGTTACCAAAATTGTGTGGCCTTTGAACAGTCTTTCATAAACACACATATTGCAATTCCTCCCACCCCACCCCTTTTTACATTAGTAGTAGCATGCTTTATACATGTTCTGTTTTCTGCTTTGCTTGTCTTGGAGATTATTACATATTGGCTTACAAAGAGCTTCCTTGCTCCTTTTTTTTTTCCTGAATAACTGCATGTATTTCACTTTAGCTATATAACATCATTACTAAACTGAATCACCACTAGTGGTCATTTATGTTTGCAAATTTTTGCTAGCAGGGAATCACCGGTTGAAAGGATTAATGTGTCTGTGCTTTTTGTTAGATGGAACCAAATTGCCATCCATAGCTTGTATTCACTTACCCTTCTCCCAGCAGTGTGTGCAGGTGTCTGTTTCCCTGTATACCTGGTTCATCATACCTTTTCTCTTACAGTTAAAGTGTTATGTCATTGAAGTATGTGTGTGTATATGTAAATGTTTTTGGTAAAGGTTGTGTGTAGTTGTTTTCATTTCTGAATCATATTCCATCATCCGTATGTGTGTGAAAAAAAGTTTGTATCTCTTCTACTCTATTATTTTTTTCTTTTTCTTTCTTTTTTTGGAGACAAAAACTTGCTCTGTCACCCAGGCTAGAGTATAGTAGCATAATCATGGCTCACTGCAACCTCTGCTCCTGGGCTCAGGTGATCCTCCCACCTCAGTCTCCTGAGTAACTGGGACTACAGGCACTTGCCAGCATGCTCGACTAATTTTTGTGTTTTTTTTTTGTAGAGCTGCCATCTCTGTGCTATGTTATTCAGGCTGGTCTAGAACTCCTGGGTTCCATCAATTCCATCTGGAGCTCCATCAAACTCCTGGGATTATAGGCATGAGCCACCATACCCAGCCTCTGTTCTACTCTCAATGGACATTTGGATATTATCAGTTTTTAGCTAATAGGAAGAGTGCCACTATGAACATCTTATGCATGTCTTTTGATGACCGTATATATGCCTAACAGTTGTATATCTAGGAATAGAATTGTTGAGTGGTTATGTATGAATACGTTCAGCTTTGGAAGATGTACTCATAACATTTCCAAAGTGGTTTTGCCAGCTCAGCCTCCACTGTCGATGGATATGAGTGTCTTTGCATCCCAGCTGAATTTTATTACACTCACTCTGGTGGGTGTGTAGTGGTATCTTGTAATGTTAATTTGTATTTCCTTTCAGCAAATGAATTTGAGCATCTTTTAAAATGTGTATTGCCCATTTTGGATAGCTTCTTTTGTGAGGTACTTGTTCAAGTCTTTTGTCTGTTTTTCTATGGGGATTCTGTCTTTTTCTTGATTATAAGTTTTTATTTTTGATGTGTGTTTTTTGTCAGGTATTATGCTTTGCAAATATCTCCTTCCCCTCTGAGGAAATCTTTCAAGGCTGATGATGTGATTGAAAATAACTGGTAGTGGGGCTCCTTGGTTGCAGTAGTCATGGAGGATCTCTAGAGGATGACTTGCCATCTGATATGTCTGAATGACAGTGACAAGCCAGCCCCTTGAAGTGCTTGATGATGACTTGTCCAGGCAGAGGAAACAGCATGAACAAAGCGTCAGGGAAGGACAAAGCTTGGCATGTTTGGGTACAGAAAGAAAGCCAAGGTGGGAGGGAAGAAAGAGGTGGCAAGAAGAAATAAAGATAATCAGAATCTCTTTTCATTGCTCTGTGGGAGAGACAGGCTTTAGATTTGTCATTCATCCAGTGCTTGTGTATGACAATTGCTTCTCGTGACTCTGTGGTCTTTGAGTCTCTTTTGCTTTGGGAGACTGAAACATAATGTTTCTTTCTGTCCTTTGTCCTGCAGGTGTGGTGGACACAGGCCTATTCATCAACATGGCTGAGAGAGTCTACTTCGGGATGCAGGATGGCTCAGTTAACATGAGGGAGAAGCCTTTCTCTTGACCCTGCGAGGAGCAGAGTGTGTTCATCTTGAGTCTCCAGCCCACAGCCAAGGTGGACGTACCTGTCCAGGAACCTTTGCCTTAATGTGTCTCTGCCAGGGTGGACAACTGGTTGTGAGGGACAGGGTGGGAGAGTGGGAGGGGGAGTTAAGTCCAGTCTTATGAAGTATTGTTATTAAATGTCTTTTTAAAAAGAGAAATATAAACATATATTTTTACTATTAAAATATTGTTTTTTTAATGAAGTAGAACTTGATTTCATGTTTTATATGAAACATTTACCAAAAAAAAAAAAAAAGGAGAGGTGGACTGTCTTTTAAAACCTTTGACTTGAGTTTGCTGGTAAAGCTTCTGAATATTGGGTTTGCTGAGAAATAAAAATCAAAACTTCTTTAAGCTGATAAAATGAGGGGCTCAGCCAGCAGTGATTTCCTGATGCCTTACTGGAAACTTTGTTTACTTGTCTGCTGTCTTCTGTTTTGTTTTTAGTTGGTTTTCACTGTGAGCACACATAATACCTGGTTACATCTTAAGATCAGGTTTATAAAACTGTGGAGTGAAGCGGTGTAGTATGGAATGACTTGGGAATGTAAACTATTGGGGAGAAAACGTGGTTATACTTTTGCTAAGATCTGAGGGTTTCTTCATATCCCTACTGTTGGAAGAAATTGATCAGAAATGCTTGCCAGTACTGCCAAAGCACTGCTGTGAAATGTGAAGTACTTGTTTTTTTTTAAAGATTTACTTTTTGTTGTTAATATTTTTCTCTGTTACTTCTTGCATGGTTTGGTGTCAGAAGTCCTTACCTCTTTATATTGTTTGCAGGTTGAAATAAAACAGTGTGGTGCCATTTTGACTCTTTTGTCTTTACTTTAGAATTTGAATTTAAATGGCCACAGAAGGAAAGCCAAGACGGAGGGGAATCAGTTTTGCCCACCCAGTGTATATCAGATCTGTATGGGGTGGAATTCACTCAAGAAATCTTGAACCAAAGAATAGGTAAATATTTCCATTATTTCTGGGAAAGCCATCTTCCAGATAGGTCAGTTATCTAAGGAAATGTGCTATAGTCCTTTGTGAGGCAAGATATTAATTTTCTTTGTTCATGAAGGCTAATACAGATGAACAAAAGTCACAGATTATCTCCACATTTTATATTAGTCAAAACTTCTTTAGTCATGGAAGCTGATAATCAGCAAAACAGGTAACCTGAATTTCCTCATTAGCGCCCCCAACTGTAATCTGCAGTTTGCTTAATAAACAGTCAACTCTCCAAAAAGAGCCTCGTAGGGAAAGGAAAGGCCTGACCCGCTCAGTGAGTGTTCTAGACGAGGCTCAAAGGAATCCATCCTCTTGTTAAAAGGTCTTGATGCTGAGAGCCCTGATTTCTACTTGCTAACTTTGCACAATACTTGGAACAGTCATTTCCCTCAGTTTACTCTCTATTTTGAAGCTTGGATGATAGCGATCAGACTTGTTGGCATCTGAATTCTTGCTAAATCAAGTTGCAGAGTAAAAGTCAATCAGGAGAGAAAGCATTAAAGATGCTTATTTCTTTCGGAGTTCCCGCTTCACTCTCAAAGTACTCTTTAAAAGTAGTTGCCTTACATATTGTTAGGAAACCTATTGTTAGGAGTGCTTTATTTTTCTTTTATTTGGTTTGGGTTATAATTTTTACACAAAACGGGCATTATATCTTAGCTGAGAAATCTTGATAAAACTAATTTTTGAAATAATCCTTTAAAGGTCTTGTGGCATGGATTAAATTTAGGAATAAAGATAAACAACAAAGTTAAGCTGAATTTCTGAAAAACACCTGCATGCACCACATCACATGTAAATTTTCTGTGGGTTTCATAAGCATTCGCACCTGTGATGGATCTGCAGTTCCTTTGAATGTCGATGTTAGGTTTTCCTTCTCTTGAAGAAAACAAAACACCTATGTTTTAGGCACATACAGCAAGGTACATTTTGACTAAAGATTCTTCATTAAAACTCATTAAATGTGATCTTTCTGGGGAGTTAGATGGAATAAGTTAGAAAAATTTTTTTTTATGTGACCCACATGCTAGTACATGTGATTAATGATGAATCTCAGGGGCAAGGGTGAGCTGCAAATTTTGATTTTGGGAAATGTTTATAACCAAGGTACGCAGTGACACTCTGGGAAGTATCAAAGGAGGAAAATCACTCTGATTTGAATAAAATCTATTCAGTTTGGTTTCAGCTATAGCTTCTCATTAAGTTTTTATATTCTTCATTGATCAAACTGTTTGAGCTTCTATCATTGGCCAGTTCCTAGTGGGCACTAGTGGGAGGGAGAGGATGGGACACAGATGGTTAAGATCTGCCTGTGCTCCACGGGCTTCCAGCCTTTGTGAGCCTGACAGGCACCTTGACAGAGGAATGATGAACTGGAGGAACATGGTGGGCAGGTGGGCAAGAGATGGGCTCTGAGTGGGGAAAGTGGTTGACAGGTGACTCTGGCGACACCTTCCTATGTGCAGTCTTTGCTGGCTTTGACTCCATTAAAGCACTTTTATTTAATGTTAAATAAGCCGTCAGCTTATGGCAGAGAAACAGATCTGAATAGGATAAGACACTTGTCGCAGACAGAGCTAGTAAGTGGCTGAGCCAGCCCCGGAACCCCTGGTCTTCAGGTTGGAGGTTTTATAGTGTCTAGGAGGATACTCTTATGTTGGTCTTAAGAAGTGCCAGAGATGTGTGTTGCAACTTTTTATGGGAAAATTCTAATGGAGACAGGCAAGTTTCACAGAAAAGTTAATTTTGGAGTAATCATTCCAAGAAGTTACCTTTCATTTCAGGGGCAGTGCTTTGCTTTGATGTACTATTTTTATTGAACTATTATATTTCAGTAGTTTCAACCTTTTATCCTAAAGTGGCAAGGAGGGGAAGCGGGGAGCTATTGTATTTGAACCTGAATGTGTACCAGCCACTGTTCGGGTTTTTGCATTGTTACCTCATGTCACCTTTATGGTATTTGTTCTTTTTTTAAAAATTTATTTTTTTACCAGGGGAGAGCATGAACGTAGTCCCCCACTACCACAAATTATGCAGTCCACTTTCCCACATTTGGGGAAATCGCAGGGGGTCAGCACATCCGGAGTGCAATGGATAAGCCTTGCCCTGGGAAAACCACCTTTGTGATCATGGTATCTCCCCTGCCGGTGTTTGTTCTTTTAATTTGCTGAGTGAGAAACGGAGGTTTAGTTTAAGTAACTTGTTCAGGTCACACACTGGAAAGCAAGCCAGACTTCTCTGGTTCTAGGCCTTGTTCCTACTTCAAGGTGGTTATAGGGCTTTGAATAGTTTGTGTTCCTTAATTGTGTCCATCAGTTGTAACCTGAGTAACAAGTAATTCGTTAAAGTACTGGAGTTAGTGAATGGTTGGGTTGTGTGCGTAGGCTCATGGTTAATCCTATGATGATCAATTTCTGTCATCTTTAGTAGGAGGAAGGGGTAGAACATTGCATATAGTCTTGGGTGGGCCACAGTAAAGTGGCCTTTGTAGAAGTCATCTTTATTTGTCACTCTGGAATGGAACATGACAACCATTGATTTCTCTCTTTCATTTTCTGTTTTCTTTTTCCTCCTTTCTCCCTGTGATTTAGGCACAGTGGCTACCAGAGGCATTGCTAGTCTGCGAAGGGGCATTTATGGCTGAGGACTGTCAATTCCTTTTAGCCAGAGATCATTCAGAACACACACACTGTTGAACAAAGTTGGATTTACCCATTGAATAAGGGAAATTATACACCATGGGCAGCTGCAGTTATCTCAGCCTTAGAACTTAGAGAGTTTAGGCCCAAGGAAGCAGGGCTTAGCTCTGGATTGGATGCCGTCAGGAAGCAGGGCTAATAATATAACTGGATATCTTAACTGTTCTTACCTAGAAGGTAAGAAGAATGGAGTGAGCCTAAAGCTACCATTGGTAGAGAAGGAAGTTATTCATTAGTGATGTTGGGCAATTTTTGTGATGTGGACAATGTTTGTCTGTGTGATTATAGTCTTGTTTTTGTCTTCATCCATTAGTCACAGACTGGCCTTGTCTGATGTTGATATTATGTGAAATTGTGTTCCACACGAGAACATCATGGCTTGGCTGTGGGTGCCAGGCCAGCTTATAGCAACACTGAGGGCTGAGTGATAGAGCTAGGCCAGCTCCCAGCCGTCAAGGGTGACATTGCTCTCTCTCTCAAGATATGGCAGAATCCCCTAGGATCCAGAGGGCCTGGACATTCTATAAACAACTCTTTCACCCTTTCACTGACACTGAGTTTGTCAGTCCCTTTGACTAACTGATAGTGAGCACTTGTGTGTAACTAGCACTGGGGTGCAGGAGTCAGGTCCCAGATACCCCAAGATGTCACCAGCCCTCAGACTTCATTGGTGCCATGACAACCATTTCTTGTGACTTGCTTCTCAGATGCCTGACTTTGCTCACTTCCTGTCACACCTAGTAGCTGAAGCTGCCAGATTTAGGATTGCATCAGCCTTCACTCTCCACTAACCCAGTAATCAGATGAGCTGAGGTTTTAAACACAGGTTCACTGCCTTTGCTTTTTTAGTAACTGGGTTGTATTGCATGGCAGCAAAACACTCCAATATAGCCTAGTATTCAAATGTGCCCAGTTGGCCTCAGCAAATAAACATCTGTAATGGTGTTTTGAGAGGGATGGAAGTGTGACAGTTCACATGGCTGGTGCAGTGGAGGCAGAATCCAAAGAGGGAAAGAAAAGATTTCCCAGGAAGGAAAGCCTGCTGTCTTCGGACAATGCATTATGTAGACTGATGAATAAGACCAGTGCTGAAACCCCATTCTATTAACGTCCAATCACTGAGAACCATCTGCTCAGCAGCAAGGTGGGAGAGGAAGCAGCTCTGTCTCAGAACTGAAGTCCTGGCTGGTTGCATCTCATTCAGCCTCAACCCAGTGGCAATAATATCTCTGAATGCTCCTTAATTGCGGAGAGAATACATTTTGAGAGTTCCCAGGTTTGGGGGTTTTCAAACTTGAGTTTCAAATAGGGGAATGGCGTGCATCCTCCTTTATTTCAGAAGCTGTTCTCGGTGAAGGGTGAGACCAGTTTCCAGTCACCAGTGAGTTTTGAAGTTTCCAGGGCTTGGTTCTCTGGGCTTAGCTACATCTGGCCCCTGTGCCTCTGTGCCAGTGATGCTGCCACTGGGTTCTTTGTGAACCCATGAGAAGCACTTACAAGGTGAGAGCCCACAAGGAGCTGGGCCCAGAGCAGCACAGGTGTGAACAGGAATAGCAATGCCTGATAGAAATGCCAGCCACGTAGTCTTAAATGTTCTAGTCTCCATACTGGAAAAGTTAAAAGAAACAGGCAAAATTCAGTTTATAGTAAAATATTTTATTTAACAAAATATCTAAAATATTACTACTTTAACACATAAAGAGTATTTCATATTTTTTCTTTGAAGTCTTCAAAATGCCATGTGTACTTAACTTCAGCACATCTCGTTTTGAATTGGCCACTTTCCAAGTGCTCCGTGGTCATTTGTGGTGAGTGTCTATGGCATTGGAGAGCACGGCGCTAGAATTCAAGAGGGATGCGCATAGCCCCATTCTGACTTATTTAAAGCTCTCATTTCTTGGAGCAAGTCTGGAGTTCTATAGTCTTAAGATGTTTCTAGAACCCACAGAGAGTTGAGTCAATTGGAAAGCTACCCCAGGGAGGTCCACTCAGTAGCCTCAATTTGAACTGAAACCTTCATCTGTGCTTCCAGCAGATGACATTTTGACCTTGTAAGTGACCTTAACTCCAGGAAAAAGAAGCCCATCCTTTCAGGTTCTAAATTAAATGAATATTTTGGTTGCAATATACTGTTCTTTTTTTTTTTTTTTTTTCTGAAAAAGATTAAGTTTGATGAAGGTAGTAACCTAAGTTTGAAATTCCATTCTCCTACTTCCTAGCTTTTGGAGGACATTGTTTCACCTGAAAGCCTCAATTTCCTCATTGTAAAATGGCTATAAATAATAGTATCTGTTAGCATTCTTTTGAAGAGTAAATGAACTAATTCATACCAAAAATATTAAAAATTACTTGTATATAAAACACTTGATATATTTTAAATTACTATTTGACAGTGGTAGACTTGTATTTTCTAGGTTCTTTGGGGTTTGGGATTAAGAACATTGAGTTGTGCAAAATGGCTCCCAGAAAATAATTGGTGGGGAGTGTGCAAAGGAGAGAAAAACCATGGGTGCATGGGGATCCATGTATGAGTTTTTTCCAGAATGAAATTTTCCTTAAAATGACTTACCAACGTTTGTTCTGGAATTTACTGAAGGAAAATTGATACAATAATTGCATATGTCCATGTGATATGCCATACAGGTTTACTTGAGATGTGTGTGTGTGTGCACACGTGTGTATCTTCTACTTGGGGAAGTCAGCGGAAGCCTCATAATGTAGATGGTCATTTAGCTGAATCTTTTTAAGAAATTTAAATTTTCATTTTTTCATTTTGTTTGTTTGTTTGTAGAAAGTGATTTATTTAAAGAGAGAGAGAAACAGGAGGAGGAGAGAGAAAGAAACATCTAAGTCTCACACTGAGTGAGAGAATCCAAAAAGATGGAACCCAGGAGAGGAAAGCAGCTTCCACATTGAGTGGAAGGGAATAGAGAGAGATGGAGTTTAGGAAGGGAAGACAGGCTTCCACGAGAGAGTGTGGAAGGGGGTCTTTTTTTTTTTTTTTTTAGAGTCAGGGTCTCACTTTGTCATCCAGGCTGCAGTGCAGTGGTGTGATCATGGCACACTACAACCTCAACCTCCCTAGGCTCACATCATCCTCCCACTTCAGTCTCCTGAGTAGCTGGGACTACAGGCATGCACCACTGTGCCTAGATAATTTTTATATATTTTTTTGTAGAGTTGAGGTCTCATCATCTTGCCCAGGCTGTAAAATGTTTTTAAACTTTAAAATTTTAAAATCAGTCTTATCTAAATATAACGAGCATACTGTACAATTCACCTGTTTGAAGTATATAATTTAATGGCTTTTAATATATTCATAGTTGTGCAATGTCACCACCATCGATGATTTTCATCACCCCAAAGAGATGAAATATCCATTAAATAACTCCTTATTTTCATAGAATGCTCCTTCTCCCCCTCCCCTAGGTCCCTCTAGGCAAGCATGAATTTACTTTCTGTGTAGATTTGCCTCTTCCGGACATTTCATATGGATGGCATCATGCAATGTATTGTCTCTTGTATCTTTCTTCTTTTGTTTGGCATAATGTTTTCCAGGTTCATCTATGTTGTCACATGTACCAGTTTTCATTATGTTTTTATTGCAGAATAATATCCCATTGCATGGGATATTATTTATCCATTAATCAGCAGATGGCCACTTGTTCTATTTCTACTTTTTAGCTATTAATGAATAATGCTCTTATGAACATTCATGAATAAGTTTTTACGTGGACAAATGTCTCATTTTTGTTGTTCCACTGTTCCTCCTTTATTTTCTTTTGGTATATATATAAAATTTTTCATACCATCATAATTCCTCTTTTTAAAAAATATGTTTGTGTATATATATACATGTATGACTTTCTTAGTAATTTCTGTAGTTGCTGAATCTGGAAGGAAGACTAAAAGGCCACCAGGCAGGCAGCGTGGTGGGAGGAGTGAGGAGGGAAGGAGCATCCACGCAGAGGGAATAGCATGTGCAAAGACAAGGGTGAGTGAGGATGTAGTTGGTACAGGTAAATTCGAGGAACTTTGAGGGCTGGCAAGTAATGCTGGCTCTAGGGAGGTGTTGAGAGAAGAGAAGGGAAGGCAGGAGCCATGTAACGAAAAGCTGTGTTCACCGTTGCTAAGGACTCTGGACTTAACCTGCCAGTGGGGCTTTAGGCAGTGGAGTAGCATGATCAAAGCCATTGCTGGCTGCAGGGAGGAGGCTAAGATGAAGAGGGCAGACAGAGTCTGGGCCGGGGCGTCAGTTATGAGTCTATAGAAATGGTTCAGGGAGGCTTCCCAGCTTATTTTAAGATTTTCTTTAAAGCTGATGCAATGTTTTCTTCCCAGATTCAAGGTACAGCAAGTGTTCGTTGTGAGAGATGCTTCTGCTACCACTTCTGTTGCTCACAGTAAGGCAAAACGTCAGTCTAGATTCAAGGAGGTGGTGCAATAGATTCCAATTCCTGATGAGGGAAGGAATGAATGCAGAGTTTGCAAGTTGTCTGTTGAAGGGAAACACAAAGATTCAAGAAGAGTTAAAGTTCATTCAGCTGGTGGCATCCAATCCAGTTGTGGGTGGCAGCAGTGCCGGGAATAGCATTTAGACAGCAGCATCAATAGTGACATCTTTTCCCAGAATATTTTAGGGTAGGACCTTGGCCATATTTCCAGCTTACCAGCTACCCTTGTTTTCACCTGTTTTCTGAGCCTAATTTTTTAGACTTCCCATTCACTTTGGAGTTGCATGATACCCTTTTAATAAATGCTTTTTCTGCTTAATTTAGCCAGAGGTAGCATCTGTTGTTTGCTTCTAAGGGTGCTGACTGGTTCTTTGGTCAATAAGACAATCACTAAGGACTGTACAGTAAAATGAACAAGATAATTTACCAAAGAGGAAATGCAGGTGGGTAATAAACTCCTGAAAAATATCCCATCTCACTCGCGATAAAAACAAAACACATCTAAGTTAAAACGGTAACAACCAGATGCCTTTTTGTTTTTGCCTTTACAATTTGCAAATTTATCTAATCAGAGCTGCAGAGTATGGTGAGACAAGCTTTCTTTAACTTTTCTTTGCTGGTGGGTATATATATGGCTTTTACTTTTCTATGTTTTTCTGTATTTTCTAAAGAACCTGAACAAGTCATTAAAATTAAATAAATGGAAAGAGTATTTGTGACAGAAGAAACACTAGTGGGATAGTAAATTGACCTAACCTTTTTTTCCTGGAGATTTTTTGGCTGTATGTACTAAGATCTTAAAATGAGTCATTCTTTGTCACTTCCAGGAATCTAGTGTAAGCAAAGAAATTTGTGCACAAAGATGTTCATATTTTAGTAAAAATTGGAAACTTGAATGAAACAAGACAATTAAGATGTGACATAATAAGATAATAAGCAGAAGCAACCCTTAAGAAAGGTTTGTAAAGAACTGATGATTGGCTGGGTGTGGTGGCTCATGCCTGTAATCCCAATACTTTGGGAGGCTGAGGCAGGTGGATCACAAGGTCAGGAGTTCGAGACCAGCCTGGCCAACATGGTAAAACCCTGTCTCTACTAAAAATATAAAAATTAGCCAAGCGCAGTGGCAGGCGTCTATAAATCTCAGCTACTCAGGAGGCTGAGGCAGAATTGCTTGAACCTGGGAGGTGGAAGTTGCAGTGAGCTGAGATAGCGCCACTGCACTCCAGCCTGGGTTACAGAGCAAGACTCCATCTTGAAAAAACAAAAACAAAAAAAACTGACGATTATAGGAAAACCTTAATGGAAAAATATTGAGCGATACATTGCTAAGTAATAAATTAACCAAAAATTATGCACGTGACATCACTCATGATCCAGTGGGGAAAATAAATCACCCTGGACATTTCAAACAACGGGAATTTATTGTGGGAAATGTTTCACAGGTGATGAAAAGCAGAGACCCAATCATCAGGGAAGCAGCCCAGAGATGAGTCACACCAGAAAGCCACTCCACCCCCAGGGCTGCAGAAAGTGGCGTTGGGAGAGCCCAGAGGCTGGGCACTTGGTGGCAGCTAGAATCATGGAGGAGATGCAGCTACTGATGCAAAACTCCTCCCTGCAGCAGAGAGAGGGACAAGTACTCTGCCTTATCCCTTCTTTTCACTACCCAGCCTCTTGCTGGTGTCTCCCACTGGCCACATCCAGCTGGAAGCCAGTTGCCAATGGAGCCTTGGACAGGAAATGGATCTGAGTAGATGGACAATGACCACCACACAGCATGATCTTGACTAGATAAACATGATGCATGTTAAATGATATTAAAATTACTTTTGCTGATGGGGCTATATATGGCTTTTACTTTCCTAGGTTCTTTTGTATTTTCTAAAGAACCTGAACAATATTATTAAAATTAAATAAATGGAAAGAGTGTCTGTGGCAGAAGAAAACCTAGGCAATACCATTCAGGACATAGGCATAGGCAAGGACTTCAAACACCAAAAGCAATGGCAACAAAAGCCAAAATAGACAAATAGGATCAAATTAAACATAAGAGCTTCTGCACAGCAAAAGAAACAATCACTAGAGTGAACCACCAACCAACAGAATGGCACAAAATTTTTTCAGTCTACCCATCTGACAAAGGGATAATAACTAGAATCTACAAAGAACTAAAACAAATTTGCAAGAAAAAAACAACCCCATCAAAAAGTGGGCAAAGGATATGAACAGACACTTTTCAAAAGAAGACATTTATGCAGTCGACCAACATGAAAAAATTCTCATCATCACTGGTCATTAGAGAAATGCAAATCAAAACCACATTGAGATACCATCTCACGCCAGTTAGAATGGTGATCATCAAAAAATCTGGAGACAACAGATGCTGGAGAGGATGTGGAGAAATAGGAATGCGCTTACATTGTTGGTGGGAGTGTAAATTAGTTCAGCCATTGTGGAAGATAGTGTGGCGATTCCTTAAGGATCTAGAAATAGAAGTATCATTTGACCCAGCAATCCCATTGCTGGGTATATACCCAAAGGATTATAAATTGTTCTATTATAAAGACACATGCACAGGTATGTTCATTGCAGCACTGTTTACAACAGCAAAGACTTGAAACCAACCCAAATGCCCATCAACTGGATAAAGAAAATGTAGCACATATGCACCATGGAATACTATGCAGCCATAATAAAGGATGAGTTCATGTCCTTTGCAGGGACATGGATGAAGCTGGAAACCATCATTCTCAGCAAACTGACACAAGAACAGAAAACCAAACACCGCATGTTCTCACTCAAAAGTGGATGTTGAACAATGAGAACACATGGACGCAGGGAGGGAACATCACACACTGGGGCCTGTTAAGGGGTGGGGAGAGCGGCTAGGAGAGGGATAGCAGAGGGTGGGGGGATTGGGGAGGGATAACATTAGGAGAAACACCTAATGTAGGTGACGGGGAATGGATGCAGCAAACCACCATGGCATGTGTATACCTATGTAACAATCCTGCATGACCCGCACATGTACACCAGAACTTAAAGTATAATAATAAAAAAAAAGATAATGTGTATTGTGGAGATGGATGGGATGTTGTTAAACAACGGAGTTTTAGATGCTGTGTCTTCCTGTGCTCACTCCAGCTTTAAGTCAGTGGCCCTGAAACGGCTGGTGTCCTGGCTCCATGGGGCCAGCAGGGGGCGCTCCAGTCTAGCACAAGGCCTTCCCTGACGGGCCGACTGTGGCTGGGATTTCCGTGCATTTCAGAGCAGGACCCTAGGGCCGGTGTCGCCTTGTCAGCTAGTTCCTGCCCCCAAGAGGTTTGTCTCTGTCAACCTCCATCTCAGAGCTGACCCTTCCTCCCTTTTCAGGCAGGCCCTTAGCAAGACTCAGGAGAAAGCCAAGCCAAGCAGCACTGGCACTCGAGGGTCCTTGGTGATTGGCGCAGGTGTCCATTGAGCCCAGAGCCTCACTATGCTCATTATGTGTCGCCTAAGGGCACTTGCACGGAGGTGCTAGTGGTCACTGCTTAGAGTTCTCAGCCCTAGACGGCATATCACAGTGAATGCTCCATAAAACCCATCGTGGCTTTCCCCTAGTAAGACTCAAATCGCTGCATGAAAGGCTTCGTATATGAGAGTTTCTGCTGTCTCCTAGAGCCGTCTCACCAAAAGCCACTGGCTCTGGGAGACCAGCCCAGGCCACAAACCAGCAAAGCACCAGTTATAGTTAGAGCTGCATTATGAAGTGGCCAGAGGACATTTCTTTGCCGTGAGATGTGTATCGTGAACGTTTGGGGCCTGTGCTCGCCTAGTCCTCATCTTTGCTCTCCTAGGTACACAAAGCCATCTCGTGGCTGCAAGTGTTAGCTGGGCTGGGCTCCCTACTTGCCTCAAGCCCCTTCATAGATCCTTCAGGCAGATGCTTTTCCCTGGAAATTTACAGACAGGTCCTCAGAGGTCAGTGCAGGTCATCCTAGGGAGCAGGGAGGCTTCCTGGGGGAGGTCAAACTCCAAATACTGGACATGGCCAAAATGCAGCTGCAGCCCTACGAGGAGCTGCCCTGGGCTGCCACTAGGGCTCCCACAGTGCGCGCTGCCGACCTGCTGCCTGTGCAGAAACTCTGGGGTAAGAACCGGCTCCTGGAGTCCCACCCAGGCTGTGTGTCCCTCACAGTTTGCTCTGTGTGTGTGTGTGTGTGTGTTGGGGGGGGGTATTATTGGACAATCCAAGGGAGGCCCAGTGAGGAGGAAGGATAATTTCATGTAATTCTTTCTGGTGTGTCTTTCTCAACCCCCTCCTCTTGCCTCCTCCCCGACTCAAGAAAGTGCACTTTTATTTGTGTGACCTTTTTTTCCTCCAATACACATAGAAGGTTGTATAACTGTGCTTTTCTGTTTTAGAAAATGACTTGAAATCATTTCAAGAAAAAGTTTACTTAGGTGAAATGTAAATAAAGAGATGTGTCAGCAAAATATAATTTTTAAGGGTAACCAGGGCCGTGGATGCAATTTTAATTGTGAAGAAGAAGCAGAATTTCCTCAAAGTAAATTATTGCAGGTGAGAAAAGGTGAATTGCTGTAAATAAGCATTATCCTAGGCTGATAATGCTTACAAATGTTGATTTGGACATTCTTCAGGGACCTTTCAGAGCTGAGAGTTGTGCTTTCTGGGGTGACGCTCAAAGGAGATTGAGTCCTTTTTTAAGTACAATTTTCATGAGTTTTTAGTACATTCTTATTTTTTATTGAAATTTACAATAAAAATTCATCATAATACACTCTTATTCCTAAAAGAGATTGCTGTATCATAGAACATGTGTGCATATGAAATTTTATATTTGTTTTGAAAAGTTTTGAGGAGAAAAGGAAAATCCTTTCTCTAAGTAACTTTATAGATTTTGTTTTTAATTGCATGCATACGAGTTCTCATTGATTATAAATTCAGTTCACGGGCAAAATATATTTTCTATATGCCCCTTTCTATAGGAACCTTACTGGATTATTTCTAATTCTGAGCCTGTATCTGAGTAACAATAATGACAATAAGTAAATGATCCCAAATATATTCATATAAGTAAAAGATTGCATTCTAGAACCTATTTTTTGAATAATTTTCTGTAATTAAAATGATGAACACTTTTATTATCTGAATTTCATAGTAAGGATAATTCTAAACAAATTCTGAAAGTTTTGATTTTAGAAGTAGTTCAGGAACTATTTGGCTGTGAAAGGAGAGTTTATACAAGTTGTACCTCTAAGCTCTAGCTTCTTGCTATGTCTTTTTGAACATAACAGTTTTGGGGTTAAAAACTTACTTTAGAGCCAAAATATTTTATTAAACATTTCCTAGCCTGGGGTAGATGGAGTGGTAGAGAGAATTACTTCCCATGGCTTCTCTCTTGCACTGTTTGAATATTTTACCAAATGCATGCATTACCTTTCTAAAAGTCAAATGGAAACATTTTCAATAATCAAATAAAAAATATTTGGTGCTCTTCAGTTTTTTATACCTACTTTTGCTTTTTTGCATACTCTCAAGACTGGAACTAGACAAATGTAAGTGAGGAATTAAGAGAGAAGTGACTTTAACTCAACATACATCTGTGCCCAGAACACCCTTGTTAATTTATTAATATTTTAGACAATCGTCAGAATCTAAAGTATTTTCAGTTCTTAATCTAGAATGTCTAAACTTATTTTTATGGTTCTACATGGCACTTGACAATAAAAGATCATTTATGATTCTAAGAAGCATTTGACTCTGAACTGGCATTGTAAATCAGTACAACCTTTTGAAAAGGAATTTAGTAACACATTTCAAAAGCCACTAAAATTCCACTCTGTTTAACTCAATAATTTCAGTGAATTTAAAAGTCAAACAGAAGGCACGACATGTTGCCTTTCACGAACAGAATTCTGCTACCATCCCTGGAAGCTGTTGTTAGAAGCTCGTGTTCAATTAACTTGCAGTGTTTTCTTGATAATTGTTTGTGTGACTATTAAAAGTTCATCAGTATTGGGGAATTTTTACCTTTTGGATCATTTAGTTCAAATTGTTAGGAAACAGTTAGCTCTTATGTTCATCTGGTTAGTGAAAGTATTTTACTTTGGTTGCCAGAGCAGGGTCTCTGGGGCTGTGGAATGATCCACCAAGGGCCTGGCATGGGAGGGCCTGCTTCCATCTCAGTCTGAAAATCAGGCAAAGGTTTATTTCTTACTTCTGCTATGCAATGCTGGCAGGTTGTTCTACCTCCTTTCCCATTCCTGAATATCATTTACTGTATAATAAAAATAATATTTTAACAATAAAAATTTTAAAGAAAAAATTCACCATCTTGCACTATAATGCAGCAATAGTCTTAGCATTTTTGTCTGTGTTCTCTTTTCAATCTTTGTTTATAAACATGTATGTTTCTACATAGAGCTCACTCTAAGAGGTATGGAATTCCAACTTTATAAATGCCTAGTTAATTGATTGTTTTCCACGTTGTCACCTAGACTTCAGGGGCCTCCTCTCAACCGACTGCAAGTTCCCCACTGAGTTGGCTCCCCATTATTTCCTCAGCCATTTCTCCTATCATGGAGCATTTAGAATTTTTCTTATGATTGACTTTTAAGTTTCTTGAAATTATTAGGTTAAAGGGAGCAGAATTTTAGCAACTTTTGTTATGTGTTACTAAATCACTTTTCAAAAGATTATACTGATTTACAATACCAGTTAAATGTTTTACAAGTGTTATTTTCCAAACGTGAGGATTATTGTGCAGTTTATTTCCATACATCTCTATTGCTGTCCTCTCCAACCAGCAAAAAAAAAAAAAAAAAAAAAAAAAAAAAAGAAAGAAAAAGTACTCAAGGGTGAATTGGAATATAGGCATACATATATGCTTGTGTGTTTACATTTACTACGAATGTCTAAGCTTCAGATATTGAATTCTACAGATATTCTCTTACTGAGAAACAAGAATAATTGGCTTATCCGGGCTGCAGGTCTGGTGCTTGTTCTATTTGATAGTCTGATGCTGTAAGTATTTTGTCACAAACCCTGAACAGTAAAGTGGAAACTTTGACTTTTTGCTTCTATGACTGCAGATTTCTATTCAAAGAGGGAGTTGAGGGAAATGCTTCCTAATTAAACAGTCCTAAGTGAACACTGAATGTGGAGTCAGAAGGAAGGTAGACTTATGAGCCCCTCACATACGGAGAAAAAACACTTTTGGTTCCCATTGTTGGCAGGGACAGGGAGGCATGCCATGTTTCATGAAAAAAATTCTGCTACCATCTCTGGGAGCTATCTTTAGAAGGTCATGTTCAATACACTCAAAAAGTGTTTTCTTGATCATTGTTTGTGTCACCATTACTCAACGTTGTGTAGAAGGTAGGCAGGTGATTTTATCCCCAATTTTATCCTGAGACTTATTTTAGATGCTTTATGTGACTCAGTCAGAATCGCATCAAAGCAGGACCAGAACCAAGTTTATTTTCAATTCCAGTGCTACTTTCCAAAGTTTTATTTCCATTTTAGGCCACTTAACTATTTCAAAACATGTATTTTAGAGTAGAGATCTTTCAGTAGGAATCCACAGCAAAGACGAGGAGAAACTAGATCAGTTACCTTGGCAATTTTGTCCACTCAAATCAGGATATTCAGGGATTTCTAGATTTAATTTATGTTTCCTTCTGACTACATTGTCAAAATAATCTGGATCATCTCCTATTCTTGTTCTTGGACTCTCTAGGTGTATTCTTAGTGTCTGTGAGGGTGGGCACATGTTGTAAGTGGTAAATTCCTAAAGGCTTATGGAGGCCCAAGGCCATGCACACTGGGGGAGTTGTGGATTAAGCTGCATGATGGGCCCAGTCTGTTTCTGGCAGAGCTATTATTTTAGTTTCTCTTTGGCCAGTTATCTTCCTTAGAATAGTGCCTCTCTAAATGCTTTTTCATTTGGTGAAATCTAAAAATTTGTCTCTAAAAGAAATGCTGACAGGCCCCAGGCCTCTTTTCATATTAAAGTGGTTATCTCCACATTGTAGATCGTAAATCATGTTCAAAGAAAAGACCTTAAAAGTTCTCCTTATTGCCTTGCAGAAATCATAGCACAGCATTTTAGATGTGTTAGGGAGCTTCACAATCACGCAGTCCAACCTGCTCATGTTACAGACAGGGAAACTGAGGCCTGGTGACGTGCCCGATTAACAAGGTAGTAACTGAGAAAGACTTCGGTTCGCTATTTTTATGACTGTATAGTGAGCATCCAATGTTTGCTCTTCTTCTGCAGAAAGGGAACAGAGTTGACTAAAGGGAAAATACCCTAGTTCAGAAATCAGAGGCAAAGAAAATCATAATCACAACAGCACCTTACAGTTGTGGAGTCCTTTATAGTTTATAGACTCTTAGAGAGAAATATGAATATGGAAAAGAAGGTTTATTTGATGTTTCATGAAGTAGAGCCTTAACTCATCAACACTTTTACCCCTTTATAGTACTTCAGTAATTTGTTGTGAGATTCTGAAGTGGTTTCTGAATTATCAGAGGAAGAAAATAATTAAGAAAAGGAAACCAGAGCTACTAGCTTTATCTTACTTCAGTCATGGTAAGATAAAGTTAAAATAAATTCTATTCAATTTATTTTAACTATACTAATTCATTTTTGAAGTAAGGCAGCTAATATGGAATTTTCTGAGGTTACTTAACAAATTTTGGCAATTTCCTTAGCTCTGCATCAAGTATTTTTCTTTTTCTTTCTTTCTTTTTTTTTTTTGCTAAAGAAATAAGTGTTTGTGGATCTTGATGACTGCTCACAACAGATTTTAAATCATCTGGTTTTGATAGAGCAAGGGGGTATAATGAATGATTAAAACTAACATTTACAAAATCTTTCAAATTTGAGAGGTAGGTTCTTGGAAAAAGGAGGATACTACAGAGTGGCCTCTGTGTCACTGGTGGGACTCTGAAGATAGGACTTATTGCTTATTCTCTGATATGAAGAAACAGATTAGTAAAGTATGTTGTCCAAACTTTGAAAATTGTAAAGCAATGTTCACATGTAGGTTGATAAAAGTAACAAAAGAGTTGTTTACCTAGGTCCTACCCTAGGTGCTGTCATGTTGTCACTACCTTCATAATAACCTTCAAAGAGGTGCTCTGTTATTATCTTTAAAAATTACAGATGAGGGGCCAGGCACAGTGGCTCAAGTCTGTAATCCCAGCACTTTGGGAGGCTGAAGTGGGTGTATCACAAGGTCGGGAGTTCAAGACCAGCCTGGCCAACATAGTGAAACCCCATCTCTATTAAAAAATACAAAAATTAGCCAGGGATGGTGATGGGCACCTGTAGTCCCAGTTACTTGGGAGGCTGAGGCAGGGGAATGTCTTGAACCTGGGAGGTAGAGGTTGCAGTGAGCCGAGATCGGGCCACCGTACTCCAGCCTAGGTGACACAGTGAGACTCTGTCTCAAAAAAAAAAAAAAAAATTACAGATGAGGAAACTGAGGTTTAGACAGTGTTAGTAACTTGAGCAAGGCTAGTCACCCAAGGTGTGGCAGAGCTAGATTCCAAGTCAGTGCTGTCTGGCTCTAAAGCTTAGAGTCTTTAAATTGCACTTTTATTATTAAACCAAAGACATTATGATTAAAATGTTTTCTGCTTTCTTTGACAATTTATTCTAAGATCTAACCATTTCTTTTTCCTGGACATGCTGAGCAGGGAGCGTGAGCTCTCAACTCCCCTGCCTCTACCCTCTGGCTGGACTGCATCTTCTCCTGCTTCCTGTTCCTCCTGCTCCATCAGCACACAGTGGAACTACACATGAGCCAGGGTGTTCTACAGACCCTCCCTGGATTTTGTCTTACTTTCCCCCTTGGTGTTATGAGGACCAGGTCTGTAGTAACTAAATCAGGAATCTTAGGAGCAAAGGCTCCTCACCCCCATGGGAGCACAACAGTGACATTTTGCTCCTCCATTTTGCTTAAGAAACGTGTGACCTGGACCCTCACCCCAGGCCCATAGTGAGAAAAGTCAGTTTTCATTTCTTCTTTTGCCAAGCCCATCTGGATAGAGCAGGTGCACAGCCAGGCTCTTAAAATAGAAGGCCTGGTTTCATGTGACGTGGCACGGTGGAAACTCCCTTGCTCCCTTACCTGTTGATCAGATTAATGAAATGATGATCTCTTCCCTCATCGTGGCATTTTCTTGACTTTCTGTCATTGTCAGTTGACTGCTCTAGTTTCTTCATTTGTAAAATACAGGACTTGTTCTTCATAATCTCAAGGGTCCCTCCTAGTTGGATAATCTCTATGTCCATGCTTCTGACTAGGGCTTACATTTTGAAATTTACCATTTCTATAAAAGTAGAAATTTAGTTCTCCCAGCAATATGATTGATTCCAGCAGGAGTAGCTGGGATGAAAACTTATTCTTGGTTAAAGCACATCATCTCACCATCTTGACATCCCATTTGCTCTATACCATCAACCATCTCCGACCCTAGGCCCTGAACCTCAGTCTCCTTCTTTGGAAATTAGGAATAATAATACCTTACTAATGCTGTGAATCATATGAGAGAGGATTTAGCATTGTTTAGCAAGTGATACACATTAGGCATTCAGACAATGCTTGTTCACTTAGGGTCAAATAATAAGGTCCATTTTCTCCATTCATGACTTCTAGGTATTGATTAGCTTTGAGGCTGAAAAATAAGTTTAAGATGGGCCTTCTGATTTCAAGAGGCTAGCAATATTTTATCTTTTTTAAAAACTATCTCCTATAGGAAGAAAAGCTAGCAATATTTTAGATAAAATAAATACATATGAAACAGAAAATGGCTTAAATCAGGAAAATCCTTCCATTGCTACACTTAGGACAAGGTATCCCATGCAGAGCAGGTAAATTTTTAAAAGCTTTGTCTCTGAGTCAAATTTTGGAGAGTGAAGTGTCAGCATAGCTGATCATCCTAAGAAAAAGTCAAGACTACAAGTTCTGGGTTCCAATGATGGAGAAAAGGCTAAGTGAATTATGCACTGTTAATAAGAGAGAATGATGTGCACCATCCAAAATGGTCAATATGATGCATAAGTAGAAACAAGAAGTGCTGTGAAACAACAAGTGAAAGAAGTTGAACACAGAATTATAGTGATGGTGTCAATGACCCTATGGCTATGTATAAAGATATTCAGATAAATATTAGACAAGAATATAATGTGGGAAATTAAAAAATAGATGTGTTAGGGTTATGGATTTATGGATGAATTTCAAAAACATTCCTTTTATTAGGCTTTCTTTTCATAAGCCAAACATTTTGAATAATTTCACATTGAGTAATGACTTGGATTGCATAATATACCAGTCCCTGGGTGAAGGTTCCATCTTCCTCTGTGGCAGAATTTCCCCTCTGGTTTTCATCATGATCTCTGTCTTTGAATGACTTGGTTTTTTTTTTTTTAAGAGAAAAAAGTATAACAAATCCAATGGGTGATGGAATCCTCTCTCTTCCATTTACATTTCTGTGGATCTTCCTTCTCAAGTTCCCTATAATCTGATATTGAATCTGAAGGAAGGGAGAGGTTCTGGGAGCCCTGATATTAGGTCTCAGGGATTTGTTCTGCCATTTCTTTAGAAAATACCTCGTTCTCCCACGAATGGGTCAGCTCTAATGGAGGCACCTATTCCTTTAAGAAAAAGCTGTCAACTTAGCAAACAGATAACTCCAGAGGTGATTTACATTTTACTTTGGCAGATGGAGCCTTCATTTTCAATAGAACTCCCTGCGAACTTCCTTTAAAAGTGTTTTGAGTTTTCTGGAGCACATGGACTCCATGCAGTGTCATGCCCTGTAGGTAGTAGTACATACTTAGGGCTGGCTTTCCAGAGCTTGAGTAGGTGGGTTCTCGTTAAATAAAACAATCTGAAGAGATGCAACACAACTGTGACCCTTGATGGTCTTCCAGCGTTTAATCTGATTCAAGTCACTCATTTCAACCCTATACAAGCCAATCTGATACAAACTAGTCCAATCTAACCAGTCCAAAAAATACTGGGTGTTTGTACCGATAAATCTAACGATCAAATCGTTCCCCCTTGAATTAGAAGTTAACAAGAAGGATAGCTCATGCTGGCCTCTCGTCTTTCCTGCCACCACTGGGGCTCTTTCTTACTCCATGTACCAACTTCTCAGGGCCTCCTTGTCTAATTTTGCTTGAGAATGTAGAGGAAGGAGAAATGGACAGAGAGCCTCAAGAAGTGGCGTCTAGTCTGCATTCAACCCCAGCTACTAACAGTGTTGAGGAAGTCAGTCAGCTTCTCTAAGTCTCAGTCTTCATATTTGTTAAAATAAAGAGGGTAGTCTGGTTTTTCTGACCCCTTTTCTCCAGTCTTCCTAGTCTACGAATTCATTTTTAATGCAAATTTTTGATAATTCGAATCTAGCCTCATCTTTCTGCTACTTTTAGTTGTCTCTTCTTAGAACGTTAGTGCCCAATTTGCACTAATAGAATTTTCCCTTGTTTGTATCCTTCAAAAATTTTCTTTTTTGGCAAGGGTTGTATTTTTTCTTCTTAACAGGCTCCTTGAGGATAGATGTGATATCTGTGTGCTTGTATTTCCTCACTGTGTCCTGCATTCTTAGGGCCCTCATCAAAACAACACATTTCTCAGTGATTCTGAGACTCTTTCTCTTATCTATAGAAGTCATAGCTCAAGAGTAAAATAATATCAATATTTTACATAAACCCTGAAATTTTTATAGATCTAATATTTCTTTTGAGAGTACATATTGGAAGTAACTTCATAAGGAATGTTTTCTATTTTTTTTTTGAAAAAAGATTTATTCTTAAATAAGGTTGTTTACCAAATTTGTCTAGAGGGACACACACACTCAGGGCAACTAGGCACTCCTTTCCTGGACAACTCAATGACCTCTTGCATCTGGTCAAACCACTCCACAAATAAAGTGGACTGATCCTCTTGACTCTATGTGTAAGTGCCCATTATGTGTACACAGAGCTGGTAGGAGTGGTCATGGTGCTAGGTGAGGGTGATGTTGGTGGAGATGGACTAAATTATCTGGGATCATGTGAAATGAAAACTCATTTCTAGTTGGCTGGCTCCGGAAGATGTCATCTCCTATCTTTATATTAAGCATTCCTTGGAACTCAGGGCAACATAGGGCGGGTGTGCTGCACAAGGACAGCAGGAGAGTGAGCTGATCACTTCCTGAAGTCACAGCTGGGAAGTGGATTACCAGTGCAGTAGGGCTCTTCAGGGAGGCCTGGACCACCAGGTCTAATGGTGTTGTTCCAGGTGGGTGATCGTGTGGAGCAAAAAGGTTTGAAATCAGTAGGCATGTACCTGAGAGATGACTTTTCCACTTGGGCAAGTCTCTTGATATTTCTGGTCCCGTTTCTTCATCTGTAAACTTGGTTAGTAATGTCACACTCTGTGAGTTGGTGCATCCAAATAACAAACAACCCCACACACAGAAAAACAATCCCCATAAACATCCTATAAATATATATCAATCATAAACAATTCATTTATTCATTCACTCATTTTTCAACAAATACTTCAAGGGAACTGTGCTTTGTGCTAAGCACTACAATAAATAGAGAATTGTATAAAGATCAAGATGTAAAAATTCTAGTTTAGGTCCTCAATAAATGGTAGGTGACTCATAGACTGAAATGTGAAGATAAAGAAGTCTTCCACTACTGTTGTGATCCTCAAATATTCCTTTGGGTGCATGGTATATTATTTGTTTAGATTAGTGATCCTTAATTCAGAATTTCCTCACATCTAGATTATTGTCAGTGGATGACAAAGGAAAATATATATTGGAAACTCAATTGTGGATTCTTGAGAATACAGCAGAGAGTACAGTGAAAATTGAATGGGAGTAGTTAGAAATCCTTCTTATTCAGGTCCAAGAACAGATCTGGGCTTGGGTTTGGAGGCTGCAGCTCTCAAAGGGCTCATGGTGAGTGTCTGTAAATCCTGCTCAGCACCATGAGGACAGGAGTTGCTATGTCCTCCTCCTCCTTGTGTACCTTCCCTCATCTGCCTCCCTGTCTCTAGCACATGGACCAGGGGCTCATAGATGTCTGTAGGATAAAAGAATCCAGCAATATATGTGGGGTCAGAAGTTGTAAGAGACTGGGTTGAATATATTCTGATTCCTCAAGTTGTTTGTCTACTTATTTTCTTTTTCTCCTCTATCTGTGATGATTCTTTTTTCTTGTTATTTGTATCTTTGCACAATGAAGGACAAAAAACAAATCAGTTCCAGTCATTAGAGGACTTCAGTAAACATGCCCATGAACCAAGAGGTTGGGAGGGAAGGTCTCAGTTGGCATGTAGCCCAAGAAGAGTTTGTCACATCTGAGTCCAGAATCCCCTTTCCCACAAAGATACAAAACACTCACTTAACTCACTGATCTTTTGGCTGGGAAGATAGACTGAACCACTTTAAATTATATACTGATGACTGGTGCTGATGATGCACATTTCTTTTTTTTTTTTAGTATGAAATATTAGTCTTTTGGGAAATCCACCATCCACCCTTATCTTGCAGCATTTTGAAATTTTCATCATGGCATCAGACAGGATGGGCTGAAGGGAAATACGATGAACTCAACTGGATCCTTACGCCTGTGGGTGAGACACAATATTGACAGTGCCTTTACTTTGTGGCTCAGTTTCTTCAGGTTTCAGAATTGAGAAACTTTTTTCACTTTTACATGTTAAGTAGGTAAGGATGGATGGAAGGATTGTAATGTATTATTGCACATTGGAAGGAACAAAGATATTAGGCCAAAGTTAAGAAGGGTTTCTTTGTGGAATTACTGTAGGGAGAATATCCACTGAGCTCAGCCATTGAACTCAAGAACCTGCTAATAATTAAGAATATGAAAAGATTGTGAATTGAGCACCTTCTCTGCACCATGCCCTGTATGAAGTGAATTATGCACAATATTTCACTTGCTGTTCACAGTGATATTGAGTTAGAGGTTTATTGTTATTGCTTTATTATAAACAAGTAATGCCAAACCAACAGGGGATAAAAAGGTGATAGATTCCCATGTGAAAGCTCACTAACCCATGGCATCCCAATTAGAAGGCTGGAGCATTGGAATGATTTGTGAAGACACTGTTGATGTTTGGTAATTCCCAGGTTGGCTAATCTTGGGGCAGGAGGGGTGTACCTTCTCTGGCCTCCAAATGTGTTAGGTGCTCCTTCTGTGTGCTTACATAGAGCTCTCTAGGCACTCCTCTCAACTCCATTGCTCCATGTTGCAATTTCTGGTTACTTTCTACACTAGGCTAGGAGCTCCTTGAGGTCAAGAGTTCTGTCTTCTTGACTATGTTATCTGCAAATCTTCGTACAGAGCCAGGTGGATGGAATAAATTGCTATGGAATGAGCGAAAGTGGACATTCATACATCCAGACATACAAACGGGTTTTTTTTTTTTTTTTTTTAATTTCTGGAGTTGTTATTGTTTGGTAAAGAAGGGCTGACAATGAGCCTTATGACTTGAGGAAGGATCAAGAGATGGGTGAATAGAAGTTCAGATGGTTATATGCATGGATGGAAAGGGAATGTGGTGGAAGAGAATGCTTCTGTCATGGGCTCTAGGAAGTTTACTGAAATATATTCTGAAATGTTGATATGTATGTTTCATCCTTATTCTTTGCAGCCTCTCTTTTCTGAGATGACCAAACTATTCAACGTAAATGGTTTCTTGATGTTCTTAAATACTTCCAGGACACATCTGGGTCTCATGAAGCACTGGCTTGATCACAACTTCATTCTCACATGTAGTCTGCATGGGACCTGTTACCATATCAGAACTCTTAGAGGACACTAACTAGTCTGGGCTGTGGTTTTCCAAGGCGAGAACCCTAGGAGGACTGGAGATGGAGCAGTGCATTTAGATGAAGCGATATCAGACAAGGTTGGGATTTGGTGTTCTTCCGTCCCAGTGCTGGACACAGCGTTGGCCAGGTGCTGTGGGGACCCCAGGTGCATGGGGCCTTGGGAAGTTCTGAAAGGGTGTGGAGTGCTCCACCCACCCCTGTTGGAGGAGGATGGGAGCGAAAGCAACAGCTGTGCTTAGGGTTCTGTTTTCTGTTCCCCAAAGGGTCTTCTCCTTGACCAAAGCAGTGTGACGGTTGCTATGACAGTTGCTATCTTGGTCCCTGGGACTCTCCCTCATAAGGTAGCATTACTTTTTTTAATCTTCTCAGGCCAGTAACCATGAAACTCTGTAATAACCAATCTGGGGTGGGGCTGTTTGGGGGCATGTTTGGGCCTGAGTTCTGGGATGTGATGGTGGAAGATGCTGGGGTACTAAGAGGTACCTTTGATTAATGAGTTATTTTTCCAAATTAGACCAACACTCCTCCTAGTTGTCTCAGGCTTGGTGACTCTCCAGGGGTTGCTGGAAGATTCAGTGACATGATGCTTGTCAGTGTTGAGACATTGTATTCATTATGACTGTCAAAGAATAAAAACCTGTTATTCTATGATAGAAGCGCTGTTGGCAATCGCATATGTCTCCCTTATGCCTATTCTGTTTCTCATTTTGATCATCAATATTTTAATGCAGTGTTATAAATTGGGGGCTCTTTCTTGTTTGTTCTTAGACCCATGGTGAAATAAAAGCTTGTATATTTTTAAAGAAGGATTCATAAAGACGAAAGGCCCTTACTCAACATTCAGTCTGACCGTCTTACTAGTTTTAAAGGAGCTGATTGAGGCCTAACTGTTATTATTACAAACCCATATTATGGGAAACCAACACAGAACTTACTGTGCAAACTGTGGGAAAGGCATGGAAGCCTGGGTTTGACAAGCTGAGTTTAAGTAGTGATTCTGTATCTTACTAGCTCTGTAATCCCAAACACGTTATGCAATATTTCTTAGTCTGTTTCTTCATCTATGAGACAGGGCTAATGAGAAACACCTCAGTGTATAGTATGACAGCATAGGGGGTCATACAGGTGACAGTCCTAGCAAATGTCAGTCCCCTCTTCTTCTCTACCTCCCCACTCTATTGACCCTCTCTTTTTCTGACTGCATGCAGAGAATCTTGCTAGCTTCAGGGATGCAAGAATCCAGAGCTAAGAGACAGACCCTTCTTATACAGAGATCAATAACCACATGATACGGGTAGTAAGGGCTGTTCAGACTGTGAGAAGATTTTGGCAGGTCAATGGAGAGATGCAAAGGATGAGAAGAACTGGGGAGAGAGATAGAGATGAGGGAAGGAAAAGGAAGGGAGAAAGGAGGACATTGTGTATCTGAGAACAGGAAAGGAGCAAGTGGGATGGAAAGAGGAGAGGGAAGGCAGCAGGTGTGGGAGAAATCAGAGAAGCAAGGAGTCTCTGAAAATCAGGGCATGACTGTTGGGGTGTTTATAGGGGGTCTTTTCAGGGAAAGAATCTTCAAATGGAGCCAACAAGAAAGGAACTGGCAGGTGGTAGGGATGTTCTCCTGTGAGAATCAATGTTCTCCCCATCCTCTCTTCTCTTAGTTTCACCCTCCTTAGAGCTTTTATTTGCTTACTTCAATTTTCAAGATCTTCCCAAGCTTCTAAACCTACGAAATCTAAGTGACCCACATTTATTGGAGAAATCACAAACAGTTCCCAGCACCCTTGTGGACCTCTCTGCATCTGTGCCCTGGACACCTCTTTCTCCTTTGTTTCTGTGGATGAAGATCTGTGTTCCTGGCTAAGGATGATACCGCCACCTTTCTTGTCTACTCAGGAACATTGCTCCAGCCATTTTCTCTTCTCTCCCCTTCAGCACCAGGTTTTCCCTTTATACCAAATCATTCTTATTAGCACTTAAAAATACTGTCATTTCTTTCCATTAAAAATATACCTTCACCTGCATATTGTGTAGTACCATCTATAAACAAAATATTAAAAAATAAAAAAAAAAGAAAAAATAAAATACACCCTCTGTAGAGCCCCCTTTTCCTTCTAGTTACCACTTCATTTCTCTCCTTCCCTTTTTAATTCTCTCCTTGAAAGCATTGTCCATGCACTCCCTCTCCAATTTCTTTGCTCTCATTCTCTTTTGAACCCATTTGGATCAGACTTTTGCCCTTGGCATTCTATAGAAACTACACTTGTCTAGTTCACTGGTGATTCCCAATATGGCTAAATCCAATGGCCCATTTCCATTCCTAATCTTTGTTGACTAGTCACAACAATTGTCACAGCTGATCCATTTTTTTCTCTTTGTAACATTTTCCCTCTCGGATCCTAGGGTAACACCACTCTCCTGTTTTTTTTCATCTCCTTCTCTGGCCAGTCCATTTCAATCTTCTTTTCTGGTTCCTCCTCATCTTGCCAACTTCTTTACGCTGGAGGGCCTTCTAGCTCAGTGCTTGGGTTTCTCTTTTCATGTGTATTTGTTATGTACTCTCTCCCAGTCTGATGGCTTTTTACACCATAGGTGTGGTGGTGACATCATGTTTATGTCTCCAGCACTGACCTCTTGCTTCTGAATTCTAGACTCTTATAGTCAGGCATTCACCCAACATCTCCACTTGGTTGTCTAATAGACATCTCAGACTTGACACGTCCAAAACAGAGCTCCTAAAGCTTCAGTAATCAAAGCTGTGTCTGTTGGCATAAGGATAACCAAATTGATCAGGGGAATTAAATAGAATAGAAATAGACCAAACTTACACTGTCAGTGGATTTCCAGCAAAGGCACCAAAGCAGTCTAATGGGAAAGAAAAGTCTTTTTACGTGAATAGTGCTGGAAATTTCAGCAGCTCATTAAATATATATATATATTATATATATATATATATAAAAATATATATATATAAAATATATATATATATAAATGAAAAAAGTAAAAAACAGTGCTGAAACAGCTGCACATTCAAATAGAAAAAATGAACCTTGACTCTTACCTCATACTATACACAAAAATTAATTCCAACAAAATTAAAAAAAAATTAATTCCAGGTGGATTCAAGTTGAGCTCCCAAACCTATGTCTATGTTCTGTAGACCTCTTCATTTCAGTTAAGGCAACTCTATTCTTCCAATTCATCAGGCTGAAAAGAACCTAGATTCCCCTCCTTCAGTTTTCTCTCTTCCCCACATCCACACTGGCAGTGCTTCCTGGCAGAGCTACTTTCAAAGTAGCTTCACCTCCCGCTTGGATTATGTAACAGGCTCCCAACTGGGGCTTCTGCACTTCTTCCTATCCCACCCCTGAAGGGTTATTCTCATCAGAGCACCCAGAGAAATCCTGTTAATATATGTAAGATGATATTATTATTATTATCCAGACAGGGTCTCACTCTGTCTCCCAGGCTGCAGGACAGTGGCACAATCACAGCTCACTGCAGCCTCCACCTCCCCGGACTCAGGTGATTATCCTACCTCAGTCTCCCAAGTAGCTGGGACTACAGGTGCACGCCACCACACCTGGCTAATTTTTCGTATAATATTTTTTGCAGAGACAGGGTTTCGCCATGTTGCCTAGGCTGGTCTCAAACTCCACTCTCCTCAGCCTCCCTAAGTGCTGGGATTACAAGCATGAGCCACTGTGCCTGGCCTCAATATTATTATTTTGCTTAAAGCCTACCAGCCTCATCTCACTTAGAGTAAAAAAAATGCTTCCTGTGACCCACAAAACCCTACATGACCTGCCCTCCCTATATCCCTGTGCCATGAGCACTCCAGGCACACGCCCACCTCAGGACTTTTCATTTGCAGTTCCTGCTGTGTTCTTATCTATTTATCCACATGGTTTACTTCCCACTTCATTTAAATATTTACCTGAATGCTGCATTCTCAGTGACACCTTTTCTGAGGATCCTATCAAAACTTATAACCCTCCTCCAACAATTCCTGCCCTCTTTCCTTGCTTTAATGCTCTCTTTACCCCATCATTATCTAAAATAATATATTTTAAAAATTGATCAGTCTTTATCATTTATCTCCGCAGCTAGACTATAAGCTTCACGAAGGCAGGGAGTTTTACCTGCATGATATCCCCGGCATCAAAGACAATACATGGCACATTTCAGGCATTCCATACGTACTTACCGAGTGAAAGAATAAATTGTGGCCGGATGTAGTGGCTCATGCCTGTAATCCCAGCACTTTGGAAGGCCAAGGTGGGCGGATCATCTGAGGTCAGGAGTTGGAGACCAGCCTGACCAACATGGTAAAACCCTATCTCTACTAAAAATACAAAATTAGCCAGGCGTTGTGGCACATGCCTGTAATCCCAGCTACTTGGGAGGCTGAGGCAGGAGAACCCCTTGAACCCTGGAGGTAAAGGTTGCAGTGAGCCAAAATCGCACCATTGCATTCTAGCTGGGGCAACAAGAGCAAAAGTCAGTCTGGGGAAAAAAGAAAAAAAAAGAAAAATAAATTGTGATTGAGGTCTACAGAGGACTGGTCAGTGTTTCACATGTCCCCAGACTGTTTTCCTGTCTGATGCTGTTGTTTCATGCAGCGAGTTCAATTTCCTTATCCATTGCTTGACTGTCCAATTGGATTGTCAGAGCACTAATGTCAAGGACTGTGGATCTTACCTTGTTCTGTTCTATATCCTCCACTATTGCTGCCATTGTGAGGGGGCACTTGGGAGTGGCTTCCCTCCTTCCAGTTCCCTACATCATATGTCATATCTACAAATATATGAGTATTTATAAACATATTAGGTCAACCTCCTTCTTACTCTGTACAAAATATGTTATATCAATATTTGAGTTCTGGTATATTTTTATTTTCGGGCAATTATGTAATTATGGCTTGCATTGTTATAACTTCTATGCCCATATTTATAAGAAAAAAATATTGAGAGCATTTCCAGGAGAGTATTGACTAGAAGGAGAGAGAGTGGTAAAAATGAATTAACAATGAACTATCAGGATATAGAAGCCCAGCCCTCTAGGAGCTGGATAATCTGAAGCAAGAATCTCTCTGTCACTTTTCTTATCTGTACAATGGTGGGGGTGGGGCTGTTGAAGTAGAAAAGTCCTTTGATTAAAATTTATTCTAATCCTTGCCAAGGTGCTGCGTGTGAGTCCAGGGAACTCTATTTTATTTCTTCATGGGCCAGCTTAATGTCAAGATCCAAAACTCCTTTGTGTAAAGCTTGGGATCATTTTCAAGGATATGTTTAGTAGTTTAGAATAATCTAGATATCTAGATAATAATCTAGAATAGTCTAGAATTATGCAGGAATATAGACAATTATAATGTGATCCACATATACAATTTAAAAATTCTCAGTAGCCATGTTATAAAAGTAAAATCTGTGAAATCAATTTTAATGATATATTTGGTTGCACCCAACATATACAGAGTAATCTCAACATGTAATCAATATAAAATATTAATATTTTACATATATTTATTGTACTAAATATTAAAAATCGGGTGTGTTTTTACACATATAGCCCATCTCAGTATGGACTGATCCCATCTCCAGAGATCAATAGCTCTGTGTGGCTAGTGACAGGATATTAGATATCAAGTCTAGAACATATGTGAGTTAATTCAAGGTTCAAGCACATTGAGGCTGAAAGAGTTATGACTGAAGAACAAGTTCAAGGAGGAAATCAATAGCCAAATTTCACTGAGCTACTCCTTCTATTCTAATGATAACAAATATTTATAGATTCCTTAGTATATACTAGGCCAGATGCTTCGAACTTTATGTGAATTGTTTCATTTAATCCTTACAACAGTCTTATAAGTAAGACCTCCATCCTGTTTCAGATGAGAAAACTGAAGCACAGAAGTGCAGTAACTTGCTATCATGACTTGTGAGCATATTTTCCCAGGCAATTATATACACGGGATGATGTAGAGAAAGCAGCCCAATGATTTATTCACTATGTTTCTCCATGCTCATGGTAATGGTTGACTTGACCCCTGGTGGCCGCGCACCTGTGCTCCCCCGGTGAGGGAAGGGCTGCAGAGCCCCTGGCCTGTGTCCTAGTGACTCAGGCTTGGGTTCTCCAGTGGCTGCTCTGGTTGACAATTTAGTTTAGTAAAATGCTAGATCCCATCCAGATAACGTTATAAAAAATCCTCCTTCCCCTTCCCCAGCACAGGCACCCAGCCCAAGAGGCCCTTTCTATGGGAAGATGAAAAGAACTGGCATGCACTTGAGCTCACTGGGGGCGCAGGTTTCAAGAAAGAACAAAGAGAGTTGATAGGTTGAAGGGACGCAGTTGAAGAGTTAGATCTTGGAATTGTCAATACCTGGAACAAGGCACAGTGTAAAAAGATGAAGAAACACACAAATATCAATCTGGCTTCCTCCTTCCTCTTTCTGTTTCATTTCTTACCCTCCATCAGTCAGCCTTTGCTTCCTCTTTCTCCTCCTTCACCTCCTCCTCCCCTCCCTTCTCAATTTCTTTCTATCTTCCATTTATTGTTCTTCTACAATTTATTTACTCATCCTCTCTTCTCCCTTTCTTTTTTCTCCAAAATAATATGTTCAACTTACTGACTTGCTCAGGGACTTGTGGAGGAAATGTATCAGCACCAACTCTAGGAAACATGGCAAATTCTAAAAACTTGTTCTCATAGAAAAAAAAGTTAAAAATAGAAAGCTACAGTCCTTTTTTGAAGCCACAGAGGATCTCACTCTGATGTATAGACATTAGAGCCAGAAAAAGACTTTGAAGTGACCAGTGAAGCTCCTTGTCTCACAGACAGGGTGAGGGGGGGACAGAGGGGAATTGTGTATCCAAGCACACTGAGGATGGTGTAGGTGGCTGATAAAAGTGTCAGTGGAGGTGGTGGTTAGCGTTTGGAGTGCCCCAATCTTGTGACACTAAACATTTATTGTTATACTAACCCCACTGCCCACTATCAGGATATTTTAACTTTTCTTACTGTGTCTTAGTCTCCAGGGCACCCATACACTGTTCTCCCCGTGTCCCGGCATCGTCCCTCTCCCACAGTTGATGTGTGGCTCTGTGCCATGGGTGTGGGCCTGCCTCTTCTCTCTCAGGATGACCGCTGTTTCATGCTTGGTGAGCCATGTGGTGTGCCGAGCTGCCATCTCTGACCTGGAGAAAGGATACCCTTACTATCACAGGTGGGACATGTCATGGGACAGCCTTCCTGGTTTTCCTTGGCAGAGATATTTTTCTCATTTTTGTCTCTCCTCCCTTCTCTTTTTCTCTCCCTCTTAGATTTCTTCTCTTTTCCTTTTCTTTCTCTTGCCTTGCTTCTGCCTTAGATCTACCATGGGACCCAGGGAGCTTTGGAGCCAAAGAGGTAGCTTACCGTGAAGATCAATGAAAGCACATGTGTTCACTCAATAGCTGGCACTCACTAAGCTTTTCATACAACCCCACAGTGTGAGCTTTTTACACATGCTATCTCTTTTAATCTTCACAATTCTTTACCCATCAGGCATTACCATCATTATCTGCATCTTACAGGTGAGAAAGGGAGGCCCATGCAGATTAAGAAACTTGCTCAGGACCACACAGGCTGTACATGCAGAGTAAGGGCATTCTCACGCCAAAATTCATTTTTAG
Organism: Aotus nancymaae; assembly: GCF_030222135.1. NCBI lineage: Eukaryota > Metazoa > Chordata > Mammalia > Primates > Aotidae > Aotus > Aotus nancymaae. The sequence continues at coordinate 13,938,147 of NW_026988429.1, forward strand.
AGCCAAAAGCATACCATGTCTCAGGAGAAGCAGCCTGGATCTCTTGTCTCTTTGGCTTTTAACTCATGCTGACCTGAACTTTCTGGATTTGAGTAACTCTCAGGCTGTGGAGCCCGATTTCTGTGAGTGGATTTGGCCAGCCACCTCTGGGGAGGTGAACGCTTGCTGGGGGCTTTTGGGAGGTACAGTTTCTTCTCGGCCATCCCCATTGTAGTAGTTTCTTGGGTCTGCCTTAACAAAATACCACAGACTAGGAAACTTAAAACAACAAAAGTTTATACTCTCATAGGTCTGGAGGCAGAAATCTGAATTCAAGGCAAGGGCAGAGTTAGTGTTTTCTGGAGGCTCTGAAAAAGAAACCATCCTCAATGTTGGAATTCACTTGGGGTGGCTGGCAAAATATTAAAGATATATTGGGAAAAGTTACAGATTAGTCTCACATCTTTTGGAAGGCCGAAAGTTTTTACTGGGGCAGGCCAGAGGCGGCTGGCCGGTCCATTAAGTTAGGGAGAAGATAGAGAAGAGGCTTTTCCCAGCTTAAGTCTGTTTTACCCTACATCCCTTTGTCTCTACTCCATCTGTTTACTCATGTTAACTTTGTGCTGGATGGCCCTCTCCAGGGAGGATCAAAAGGGAATTACCTGTTAATAGTATTTTCTCTGGGCCCCGAACCTAAAGCTTTTATCATTTGTAAAACCACTATTTTAACCATGTTAATTATTTACAAATGTGTTGACTTAGAACCTCTGTTATGAATAAATGTGTGGATGTGCATGGGGTCTTGGTGGATTGCTTGCATTTTGTCTTCTGAAAGCAGCCTATGGCCATTCCTAGCCCACTTGTATCACTGTAATGGTGTGAGAGTGCATTCATTCATCTATCGTTGAGTCAGGTCTGCAGGTCAGACTTCCACAGGCAGTGGGCGATGTCTCACACCTCCCCATCTTCTGGTGGCTCCCAGCAATCCTTTGTGCTCTTTGGCTCCCAGTTGCATCCCTCTGGTCTCTGCTTCCTTGGTCACGTGGCATTCTTCCTATGTGTCTCTGCATCTCCAATCTCCTTCTCCATATGAAGACACCAGTCATTGGATTTAGGGCCTACACAGATCCTGCATAAAAAAAAGTTAAAAAAATTTAATTTGGAAATAATTATAGATTCACAGGAAGTAGCAAAGACAGGATATAAAACACAGAGGTCTGATGTGCCCTGCACCCAGTTTCTCCTGATGGTTACTTCTTATGTAATTACAGTAAAATATTAAAACCAAGACTTTGACATTGACAAAATAAGTGTATACAGTTCTATGTCATTTTATCACATGTCTAGATGTCTATAACTACCACTGCCATCAAGATACAGAATTATCCCATCATCACAAAGATCTCCCTTTATATTCTCATCTACTCTTCTTTCTCTACCACCCTAACCCCTGGCAACCTGAATCTGTCCTCCATCCTGATAATTTTGTCACTTCAACAATGTTACATAAAAGAAATCACATGGTATGTGACCCTTTGAAACTGGCTTTTTTCACCCAGTAGAAAGTCCTTTGGAATCACTCCAGTTGTTCTCTGTATCAATACTTCATTCCTCTTCATTGTCTCATAGTATTCTACGGTATGGATATATTACAATTTGTTTGGCCAGTTGCCTATTGAGGGATGGGTTAGCTATTTCCAGCTTTGGCCCAGAACAAATAAAGCTTCTGTGAACAATCACGTTTGGGTTTCTGTGGGGATGTTAGTTTTTATTTCTTGGGGGCAGATTCCCAAGGATTACAATTCTTGGGTCATATGGTAGGTGTCTTTTGTTTAGTTTTTCAAGAAACTGACAACAATTTTCTAGAGTAGCTATAGACTTTTATATTCCCTCCAGTAATATATGAATGATCCATTTTCACTGCATCCTCACGAACATTTCAGTATGACCTAGTTTTGACTTGATTACCTCTAAAAAGACCCTATTTCCGAATAAAGTCACATTTATGGGTACCAAGAGTTAGGAGCTGCGCATACCTTTTTGAAGGACACAATTCCACCTGCAGCACCTGTCTTCACTTGTTTGGATTATGGGTGGGTCTCGCTTCAGAGTGTTGCCTTCTGAGAAGAAGGTTTGAATTCATAACTGGATTATGCCTGCCTTTGATTGTTCAATTTGGCCCCCAGGGATGAGTGAACACGTTCATGTCATTTGAAGGGACATCACTGAGTCTTTCTGACCCCTACTCAAACCTCTAAAGTTTCCAAGATTTGATAATCATCAATATTCTCAAGAGGCAGGATGGCAAGGTGCTTCCTTATGCAGTTCTTCTGTGACTGGCCTTCCCTACTGTCCCAGTACTGACAGGGTAAAGGAAAGCAGTGCAAGACAGAGGTATTGTCAGTCAGTTGAGGGAAGGGATGCTGTGTTAATTACTTCTGAACACTCTTCAGAGTATAGGTGGAGAGAGGTGCTTAGTAAGGTGTGTTGGATGGATGAGTGGCTGAGGGGGGCAGGGCCAGAGTGCCCCACAGAATGAGGAAGAGTCAAGGTTGGTATTACACATGCCCCTCCCCCTTCCCAAACATGAGCATTCATACATGGGTTTCCAGTATCTGGGCAGGGTTAACTCTGTTCTCTGTTGCCTTGCTGAAGGTCTGTTTCATTCCATTTCTATGTACGTGTGCTCCTAGTTAGCCAAACAGGGCAGAGATGTCAGGAAAATAGCAGGTCTGTTGTTTTGTCTAGCACCTTGAGCCCTGGAAGGCAGCCTCATTCAGGGCTCAAGAGGGCAGGGTTAGGCAGGCAGCTATTTGATCCCAGGCCCCCACTTACCAGCTATGTGGTCTTGATGTGTTACTTATTTCTCTCCATCTCTTCTATCTATTAACTGGGCATAAGATGTTCTTTATATGAAGTTATTTTGAAGCATAATGTATATATAGAACAATGCACAGATCATAACTGCGCAACCCCACAATGAGGAACAGAACATTATGAAGACCCCAGAAGCCCCTTCTTGTCTTCTCCCAGGTATAACCTCACCCTACCTCCAGCTAAGAGTAATTTCCATCCAAATTTCTAATTTTATTTTTACCTGGTTTTGAACTTTATATGGATGAAAATATACAGAGCATATCTTTTGCTTTGAGTTTCTCTTGTGTAACACCATGTTTATAAGATTCATCTGTGTGAGTAGGTATAGTTATAGTTTGTTAATTCTCCTTATTGGGTATTCTAATGTATAAACATTAGAATGTTTAACTACCCATTCAATTGTTGGACATTTGGGCTATTTCCAATTTTTGGACATTTGGCTTTCGTAAATAAAGCTGCTTTGAACATTCTTGCATAGTTTTTTGCGGGTGGGGACGCTCAGTCATCTAGAAGTGGGATTGCTGAGTTACAGAACATATTTATCTCTCAGCTTTATAGAACGTTTGTAACATTTTAATGAATGTTATTAACCTCACAGTATAGTGTGGATTAAATTAGGTTGTGGAAAATGCTCAATAAGGCCCTTGGCAGACAGGTGTCTGTCAGTACATGTTTAAAAGTGTAAATAAGGCACAACATTCCATTAAGTCTAAGAACCATCATAGACTTAAACAATTCCCTATTGTTTGTTCATTTAGGTTGCTTTTATCGTGTTATTTTCTATTGTGATGCAATGAATGATTTTCTTTATAGCAGTTTTCTTCTTTTGAAAATTTGCTTTGGTAGATTCTCAGGGAAGATTGAATGGAATCAAAGGATATATGACTGTAAGAACTGTCATTGTTAAAAAGGATTTTGAGGACTTGCTGAAGAGGGGAAAGCAAGGAAGAAAGTCTCTCCTACCATGGCTCAGGGGACTGAGGTGTGAGGACAGGAGGCTTGTGGGTTTGAGGGAGGAGTGTCTTGCAGAGGATGATATGGTAACATAGAATGAAAGACAATTTTTATAAATGGTGGTGTGCCTTAGGACAACTACATATTTAGTCCCTTATAAGAGAAATCGAGTAGTTGGAAAAACAATGGATAATAACCATTAAATGAAGAAAGAGAAACCACATGTGCAAAGATTCACTTTATTCATTCTCCTCCAATATTAGCATAATTAAAGCCAAGAAGGAGGAGGGGAATGAGGTGAAAGATGAGCTGGAGGACAGCAATAGGGGTAGGTCTCTTGTGGGAAAAAGGCCAGAGGCCAAAGGGTGGGAGGGGGAGAGGCTGGGACTGAGGAGCCGGTGGTGGGCCTGGAGCACTTCTCCCTCTAACACTCTCCTTGACGGAAGCTCTTCGTGAGGGGCGAGTTCAAGCCTTGATGGGTGACCTCACAGGCGTAGACTTTGTGCCTCTGGTATTCTGTGCTGCTCAGCGTCAGGGTGCTGCTGAGGCTGTAGGTGTTGTCCTTGCTGTCCTGCTCTGTGATACTGTCCTGGACGTTACTCGACTGGACGACGTCATCCACCTTCCACTTTACACTGACATCTCTGGGATAGAAGTCATTCAGCAAGCACACAACAGAGGCAGTTCCAGATTTCACCTGTTCCTCAGATGGCTGGAAGATGAAGACAGATGGCGCAGCCACAGCTCCTGAGGAAAGAAGCAAACAGGATGGTGTTTAAATAACAAAATTCTGCACTTGGATGTGTTTTTTGAGATAATCACAGAGCATGTTAGGGACAGACAGAAAACAGCATGCTTATCCTGGATAATTATAGCAATGAGGCCAGGAAGCATATTTAAAATCTTGATTTTGAGTTTCTTCCTAGCTTCCCCCTCTTCCTTAAGAAAGTTCTAAGTTGTTTTGGTGGGGCTCTCTGCAGCTGTTCCGAGGCCTCTGCATGCTTTTCTGACCTTACCTTTCTTTCATTCAGCTGCCTCTTGCAGTAAACTCAATGCTTTAAGCAAAGAGAGGCCATGTCATCTGACCCCCTCAGAGTTTAGAAGTCAGAACAGGTCTGAAGAAGACCAGGCAGCGGCTGAGTCAAGGAAAGCCTCTGTTTGCTTTTATTTCCCCTGTGCCTCTTCTAGGACTGTGATGCGATAGCAAGCTCCCAGGGGTTACTTTGGCTGGGCTGAGCTGAAACCTCCCTGTAGAGCAGGCCCTGAGCCCTGCCTCTGTGCCTTGGTGGTGCCAGCAACTCTCTAAGCCCTCCCAAAGGCCTCAAGGCCCATAACCATATGTGGCAATTTTCAGCCATGCCAGGAGAGGTCAACTGTAATCTTGGCCACCTGCCTAAAAGGAAATGGCTAGCTTCACTTCTGACCCTCAGCAACTGCCAGATGGCCTCTTGGAAATCCCCCTCCACGGGGATTCCAGCCGTTGAGTGGGAGAGCAGCAGTTAAAATGAAAAATAAGAATCTTTTGCCAGGAGAAGTCAACAGATAAGAGGAATAGCTTTTTTTTTTTTAAGCTAAATTCACTGTTAGCCAAGCAGTTTAACATGAAGGACTGAATGAACTTTTGTGTTTGATATTTTCTTGTCTTTTAACTTTTATTACTATTTTTTTCCAGATAATTGTATAAAATAACCATGGTAGTAAAATAATGTGATCATTAGAATATAGGCAGGGAAAAGCATGCTGTGAAGATACTCCTATCTGGGTGAATTCTTGATAGCGTCACATTTTTCATCTGGCATTTAAACATTAAACAACTAATGTATTTGATATGATTATTTCAAGATATCTTACTAGCTTTTAATAGAGTTTTAAAAGTCTTTAAAAGAGTTTTTAAAAAGGTCTAAAATCATTTTGAAATAGTTTAAGACAGTTAGATAGTTTTGAATCGTTGTAAGCTAGTTTTAACAGAGCTTTTAAAGGTCCCTAAAATAGTCCGATTGAGTTGTTGCACACCAGAATAATCCTCCTTAAATATCACTTTTGAAATCAGCTGGGATAAACAATGGCAACACAATGACAAATCATTAAACTATTTTAGAGGTTATGAAATTAAAATATTCAGATTAAAATTTTCCTATCACAGAATTAAGGTACTGGAAAATGTTTTTTTTATTAATCACATTGCTATAGGTTTAGATATTTTGTACAACTGAAATATAATCATACACGGGCAGTTACATTTTTGAAAATTAAAAACATGGTCCCAAAGATATCTTATTTTTAAATCAGTTAATATACCTTAACGGTATTTAATGCCATTTAATGCCAGATTCAGTCAAAGTGAATTGATCAAGCCCTGAGTGGCCAGGTTATGGGTGTGAATCTTATCCTGAAAGAATCACATATTTCTTTTTTTGGATTGAGCTTTTGTTATTTGAATACATTTGATGAGAGGATATTGAAATAATTAAATAGCACTGAAAAAAAAAAGCTTTAAATTCTTTACAATCCCCTAATGGAAATTTTCACTAATGAGATATCATAATGAATGTGACTTTTCTTTCTGAAGTCTCTAATAAGTTAGTCTTTTCACTGGTTTTCCCAGCTTAGTGCCTATTACATTTCTGTTCTCTTTCCGTTAGTGGCATTATTTGTATCACTGTGCGCCAGGAAAGCTGCCTATGGCAGCGTTAATCCAGCAAACGCGGGGTGGCCGTGGCCGTGGCCGTTAGCGGCAAGGCGGCTGCCCCAGGAGCGCGGTGTCATGGCCACCAAAGCCATTCAATCATGAAAGACCGCGGCTCTGTCTACAGCTCGCGGTGCCGTGGCCTTCTTGGCGGAATAAAAATGTAGACAAGTAGTAACAGAGGGTAATAAAAGAATCTTCTATATTCTAAATCTTTTTATATTCTATACTAAAATCTCTTTAAAATCTTTCTTGTTTTTTTACAGACCCGTGATCATTTAAAAAAATCCAAGTATTTACTTTTTTTTACATTTAAATACTTTTCTTTGAGCTTTTGGGAATAACCACTTTACAATATGAGATAATTTCATGTTTAATCTAATGTACAAATTTGAGTTTTAAAAAATGAGCTCCCTCTGTGAAGCCCTTATTCATTTAGAATGTGTCATTTTGAGTTTATTCCTCATGCAGACTCTAAAAACGACATTGTTGCTAGTATATTTTCAAGTAAGTTGCCTCTTCTACATGGCAAATAGGTACACTTTACTTTTTCCTGATTTTTCTTAGGGCATGCTATTGATTTTTATAGTTGTCTGACAAAATAATTTATCAAACAAAAGGGAGAAAACAGACTAAGAAATACATTTTTCTCCTTTTTTGTATTATACATAATCAGCAACAGCCAATACAGTATTTGGCAAGAGTGAATAAAAATGAATTTACTTTTGCTCTGTAGAAATTCAAGGGTTCCTTTTTAGTTACACTATTTTTTTTTTTTTTTTTTTTTTTTTGCTTTGTGTCATTGAGTTTAGAACAATTTAATCTTTTTGTCTCCAAATCCATTTTTGAAGCTGAGTTTAACTTTGGCAACCTATGGTAAATCTGAAATGACCTCATTTACCTATCTTTACAAAACTCCTATTTAAACCTCTAAAAGTCAATACTGGCAATCAGACCTGAATTTCAGAAGGCAATAGTGAAAAATTACTTACGTTTAATCTCTATTCGGGTCCCTTGGCCGAAGGTGCTCCACAGTATTAGCTTGATTACTTCCCCCTCAACAAAAATCTCTTTTTGACCTTAATATCACTAGCCTGACTGATGCAGAGAAAATCTTGCGATTTAGATGCCTCATTTAACTAGCTCTTTGCTGTTCCTTAAGATGAACTAATTTTCAGACCCTTATCCATCTGACTTTTTGAAAGGATCTGGTACTCTTTGGAATTGACCTGAGCTAATCTCTCGAACATAAAAACTCCCCAAATTTACAACCTTATAAGAAAAAGCATTAGCAAAGTGCACTTACGTTTGATCTCCACCTTGGTCCCTTGGCCGAAAGTGAGCCACAGTGATGAATATTACCCTCTCCCCTCAACAAAAACCTCCCTTGAAGCCAATCATGTGAGATAGGCTGCTCATTCAGAGAAAAATCTAGCTATTTCTTTTCCATTTCCCCCATGAATCCAGTGATTTGTCTATTTGCTCAGCTTTTTAAGTTGATTTTCTGGTGCCCCGCTATTTACTTCTAGGTTACCAGGTTTATTTAACCAAAATATCACAAAACTTGCATGAATGATTCAATGGCACCAAAATGTTGTAAATAATTGAGACAGATGTACTTACGTTTGATTTCCACTTTGGTCCCGGGGCCGAAAGTGAATCACAGTGATTCAACTTAACTTCTCCCCTTATAAAAACCTCCCTAAAAGGTCAGCAAGCCTCCTTCCCTCAGTGAAGTTATTTTGATTTAGAAATCTTAAAAATTAGCCACAAGCTAGCCTACCGTGGAACATTTCCCCCTCCTCTGTACCTAACTTGGGAATGAAGTTTGTTAGATCCCTGACATCCAACTAATGAAAATCCACACAAAGAAACACAAAGCGATCCAATTAGACAGAAACAGTGAAGAATCAGCGGAAAAAAGTACTTACGTTTGATCTCCACCTTGGTCCCTTGGCCGAAAGTGTACACACAATGGTTCCTCTTAACCTCCCTCCTATACAAAAACTCCCTTTCTGACAATTGACCAAGGCTCTGTCCAGAACATGTTATGTTCCCCAGGACATTTTTGAAGCTATCACTTAGACTAGTTATTCTCACCCAATGACTGAATCTTGCTCGCTCTTCATAGAAAATGTACAATCAATTCTCAAGTTTGACTACAGACTCCATCTCCATATTTTCCCTGAAGGATGTCAGAGTCTGATTGCAGAGTCAGCTTACAGATCACTTCACAGACAGGGTACAGAAGACACAGACAACTAAGGAAGGAAAGTTGAAATTCTACTCACGTTTGATTTCCAGCTTGGTCCCTTTACCGAACGTCCACCACAGTGAGAGCTCTCCATAGTCTTGCTGCACAAAAACCCTTCTCACCAAAGGGGAACAGAGCCTTGGGTTAGCTGCTGAAGTGCAACTCCCTTTTCTGGCAGGTGTGGAAGCCCTGGGGCTTCTCTGACATAGCATATGTTTATTTTCTTCTGTGAGATCTAAAATCTAAGAAGAGAATATATTTATGTCTATGGCCTGATGGTTTCTTTCTTTAGCAATTTGCCACATCTGGACTGCTTATTATTTATTTATTTGTTAGAAAGTAAACTGAGTGTAAATTACAAAGAAAAACAAGCAATTAAAAAATGGCCACTTTTTTGTACTTTCTTTCGGGGTGGTCAGGGGAGCCTTTGCAAAGGATAAACTTCATTTAGTGTGATTACGGAAATCATCAGCTTCTCAGTGAGTAATAATTAAATGTTGTCTTACTGTTTTAACTTCTCCTTTCCTGCAATGTAATTTTAAAAAAGGTAGACTAAATATATATCAAATTAAGGCTCATAACTTTGAAATGCATTTTGAAATGTAACTATGGATGACATATGAAACCAAAGTGAAGATTAATAGAGTAGAAAATTGGACTTGACTTGGTTGGTTTGTCTGTTGTCACAGCACTGGTAGAGCTCAGCTCCTACTGAGCTGAACCAGGTGCAGGCCGTCTTTGGAGCTGTCATGGAGTCCCAGTGTTCCATAGTGAACAATATGAGGTTCATAGTAACCTCATCAAGAACACTGAAGACCTTTTCAGCATTTTCGTTTGAGTCCAGCTCTCCATTTTTACAGTCTTGTATCGCTCTTAACTGTCCATCTCCACCTCTTCCATACATTACTCCCACCTCCCTAAACTCTTCACAGTTTTTCCATGGCATCCAGTCTTTACAAACACTCCCTCTGCTTGGGAACACCTTTGTCCACCTGGATTGGCTTGTGAACTGCTAATTGTCTTTCAAGATTCAACTGAAGAGGGACCTTCTCTCAGATTATCCCTGAGCAGGTGACCTGAATTTACAGAGTACAGAGACAGGTCACTGGGCCTAGAATGCCTACTTATTTTTAATCTGCTTTCAGTTCTTTTCTACCCTACTGAATTATAAGCTGTTGGATGTTTTATTTGTCCTGTATTTGGGAGGCTCAGTCCAATATATTTATTTAGCAAATGCTTAACAAACGTTTTCAGAATGAATTAAAAAACAATAAATAATTGAAAATCGATAATAGATCAGAGATGCTATCATAGACCAAAGACTAATACTGACCACTACAATAGTACGTTTTACAACAGAAATCATAACTATAATTTTAAAGATTAAAGATAGGTTTATTTGATTCTGTCACTTGCAGCTTTGCTAGTTGCCTTGAATAGCAGAATCAGCAGTTGGTCTTACCAGAAGACGAGGGATGAGAGGGATCAAGTTAGAGGTGGAGAGAAACATTGGCAAGTGAAATTTAAATGTGCCAACTAGCTGACCAAGGGCATAGTCCTTTTTTAAAGGGAATATAAAGTGATTTTCTCTGCAGACATACAAGCAATGCCAATCATAAAGGGTGACATTTACTGAGCACTTATTAAGTGCCAGACATTGTACATGGATCATCACATTTAATAATTCCCAAGACTCTATGAACTAGGAACTAATATTATCCCCTACTTTGTAGGTGCAAAAACTTGAGGGCAGAGAGGTCAAGGAACTGGCTTATGGCAGTAAGTGGCAGAGCTGGGACCTAAACTCAGAGCCCATGTACTTAACTGCACCACAGGCAGATTACACTCCAGGAGTAAAGTTACTCAACGGAAGCAGCAAGCATGGCAGGGAATGCTGGGTTGGGGGAAGGTGAAAGAAACTCCTTAGACTGGGATAAGTGTGCCCAGAGTTATGTATATAAAGACTATGCATGGAAATATTGTTTAAAAGGTGAAAAACTGAAAAATAACTAAAATCCTCATTAATAGGAGTTTGGTTAAACTATGACAGAGCTTTACAATGTAGCACAAAGCAGACAATAAGAGGAAGATGTAGGTTTCTATATAGTTACCTGGAAGGTGTTTGTGAAAATGCAGGTCACTGAAGAGTATGTGTGGTGAGATACCATGATTCCATCTAAATTGATTATATCTGCATATAATTGCAGGCTGATTTTTAAAGGACACATAAATTGTTCTTGGTAGTTATCTTCTGGGATTGCAGAGGAGGAACAATGACACTTTCTCTTCCTACTCTTCTACAGATCAGAGATTGTTTGATTTTAAAATGGTTATGTGAATATATTCATATTATAGTTTTTAGAAATAAAACTGTACTATTTTGAAAAAAAGGTAAACTCTGACATTGCTTAGTAGCAATCTCAGTATTCCTGTGCAATGCACAAACATAACTTTTTAAATGATATGTACATATACGTGTGAGTTTTCTTTGTCCAGTACTTTTCTGTAGTCTTTAAATCAAGGCAAAAGCTTTCCTGATTTAGTGTAGGGGAGAGTCTTCTGCAAATGGAGGAGATATAGGGGATAGAAACGGGAATGAAAAAGATGCCCGAGCTGTTGGAGGGATTTGTGTTCCTAAGTGAGCTAATTGGAAATCTAGTATGAACAGTGCAACCGAATAACTATTGTAAAGCAGTATTTTTAACCAACAAAAGATGATTATCCTAAGTACTGTTGTGGCAAAAACTATTTTACTAATCACATGCAGTGGTGATCTATAGGAATGATTGTTGTGATATTTGCTGTAACATAAAATGAATCATGAGAAGTGTTTGAGATCCTTAGGGTATGTGTGGTTCGTTTTTCTGAAAGCAAATGGTGTCTCAAAAGCATCTGTGAGGCTCTGCCAGGATCTACCATTCTACAAAGTATCTATGATGGACATTGATAAGCTTGATTTGTTGAGGAAAGGCAAAGTGTCAATAAGATAGTCTGAGAGGTTCCTGGATTTCATGTACAAGAGTGATGGAAATTAATTTCCTGAGGAGCATTCCAACCAACTCATCACTGAAGCTGCTTTACATTGAACCCTCAGCAAAGTTAGATTATCAGAAAAAAAATTCTGAACTTCTGTGGAGGGGAGAGGAAGGACAGGCATGGAGGGAGGGAGGCAAGGAGCAGAGAGAGAGAAAGGGAGAGAGAGAGAGGAGAGAGAGAGCATGAGTACACACTTCAATGCACATCTACAAATCATCTTGAACACTACTGATAAGCTATTTTAGCAATGTTCCTTAGGTGTAACATTTCAAGAAACATCATTTTTGCTTTTTATTTGAGATAATTACTAGCCAATTTAGGAAGTTCCCCTCACATCAGTAACATACAGTAAATCATCCAGTATGTCAGGGGACACAATGGCATAATATTGCCTTTTGCAAGGTTTGAGGGATGGCAGTTTCCCTACCTGACTTGGGAGTATCTGTAGCTGATATCCATCTTCAAGTTTGTGGTTCTTTCTCTCTCTATATGTATTTGATCTCAGCAGTCATGCTGGAGTCCAGAGTAGGTGATTCTTTTTGCTTTAGCTTGATTCCTCCTTAAGATTGTAACTCTGTCATTTTTACCTTTTTTTTTTTTTTTTTGTCAAATGTAAGCTGATATCCAACAAGGAGAGGAGGAAATTCTGTGGTTCAAATCCAGTGATGCTTAGAACCTGATTAGTTGTCATTCTTTCCGGAACTTGTCAGGAGTGGATATCTGTCCAGGATCCCCAAGAATCAAGGCTGCCCCGTTAGCCAGGAAGGAGGGAGATAGAGGAGGTCACTTGAGAAAGCGCTGCTTCTTTGCTGCATCAGGGTTGTGTCTGTTTCCTCTCTTTATTTGAAGACAGACGTGCTGGCAGAAGCAAAGTCCTCTGTCTAGCCATATGCAAATGTGTGGGCCATAAATATGAAAAGAGATTCTGGTCCCACTCTAGAAAATGTAGATGTTTATCTTGTTTCCAAGAGGACAGTAAGGCTGTGGGTATTTTTTGACTTCCTTCCTTGAGAGAAACAGAAGAGATAGCAGCAATTGTGTAAGGGTTTACTAGCCTAGGAAGAATTCAGCCATCGAAATTTACGTATTCTGTGCTGTGGTTTTTGTTTCTTTTTGCAAGAGGAATGAGCCCCTCAAGCTCTGCCTTAGAGTTCCCTGCCCTCCCCGTCTGCCTACTTGGCACCCAGCCCCTATGTTCTCTTCTCATATTAAGGTATAGAAACTCATCATGGGCAACTACTGTGGTCAGACTGGCTCTGGATGCAGTTGTGAAGTCAGTGAGTTTGGGCTTGGTTCTTCAGACACCCAAAAGCCCTAATAATCCTGGCTGAGGCTAGAGTTCCAAGTCTAAAAGGGAGGATAGGAGGCAGACAGCCCAACAGAAACAACAAATGAACAACAGATGGAAACAAGGATTAACGTGGACTTTTGAGTTCATTAGCATGTCCTCCACTCTTTCAAAACCTCCTTTGCAATGACAGAAGAAATGTAAAAATGATAATGAATTTACTTTGTAGTTGGAGAATCATGAGAGGTCCTATTAGAAGAAAAATTTTGAAGTACACCACAGAGATTTAAACCATGTCATTGAATTCACAGGGAAACTGGAATCTAGAAACTTATTCCATTGCAAAAATAGGAGGAGCCCTTGAAGCTGACAGTTCTAGTTTTATCCACAGAGCCCCAGAAACACCATAACTTCAGAGTTATTAGGGGCCGGAAATGGTGATGGGTGGAAGTGGAGAGTGGAATAACACCTGGGTCATCTCTCTGCTGGTTACAGACAGCTTGGCCCTCATGTTTCAGGTCGTGGGAATAGTGATTGAAAGAAAAAGGGGCCAGGTTAACAGGAGTTCAATAGTAATGGGATTAAAAAAACCTTCCCATACCACTAGAAGGAAAAGAAATTGACAAAAAGAATAAACCAATCTAGCAAAATTCATGAAAAGTGAATAAAAAATCAAGAGACAAGCATAATAGATAAAAATACAAAGTAAGTTTGAAGGACCAAGTCAAAATATACAGTCACAAACGATCATGAATGTTAAATTATTTCAAACTTTAAAATAATGAAGCAAAAAAGATGACTATCCTTTCAAGGACATTTGATTCACCAGAGAAACAGTTTGTTTACTTTCTATTTATGACTGATTAAAAACTAGATTGCAAAAAGTTAGATGTTAACCTAGAGAACATTTTATGAAAGTTTTTCTATTTTTATCTAGTAGAGACGATAACCCCAATGCTTGTGGTTTTATTGCTCTGTAGGACATTAACAAGTTGTGTATCTTATTTAGTAAACGTATTCCAACATTGGTAGATGTGTGTGTGTGTGTGTGTGTGTGTGTGTGTGTGCATGTATACTTAAACATATAGGTGTGTGCATATATGTGCATATGTATGTGTGTAGGTATATATGTATATTTTAGCAAATGATAAAGTTTAAACCATGGATAAGGAGGTACAGTATCATCTCCTTATCCATGGCTTTGCTTTCTGGGGTTTCACTTACCTGTAATCAACTGTAGTCTGAAAATATTAAATAGAAGATTCTAGAAATAAGAATTTACTCATTTTAAATTGTATGCCTTAGTAGCCTGATGAAATCTCATGCCCTTCTGCTTCATCCCAGCTTGGGACTGAATTATCCCTTTGTCCAGAGTCTCCATGCTGTCTACACTTACCCTCCTATTTAGATGCTTAGTAGTCCTCTTGGTCATCAGATTGACTGTTATGATATCCTAGTGTTTAAATTCAAGTAACTCTTATTTTACTGAATCGTTCTATTTTATTACGAGTTATTGTTGTTAATCTCTTACTATGACTTATTAATGCATTTTATCATAGGTAAGTATGTATAGGAAAAAACAGCATATATAGGGCTGTGCACTAGCATCCACTGGGAGGAGAATTTTGCTAAAGTTAGTATAGAGAAGACTGTCCAGAAGAAACAATTTTCTGGCTGGGAGCGGTGGCTCACTCCTGTAATCCAAGCACTTTGGGAGGCTGAGGCAGGAGCATCATGAGGTCAGGAGTTTGAGACCAGCCTGATCAACATAGTGAAACCCTATGTCTACTAAAAATACAAAAAATTAGCTAAGCATGGTAGCAGGCACCTGTAATCCCAGGTATTCGTGAGACTGAGGCAGGAGAACTGCTTGAACCTGGGAGGTGGAGGTTGCAGTGAGCTGAGATCGTGACAGTGCATGCCAACCTGGGTGACAGTGCGAGATTCTGTCTCAAAAAAAAAAAAAAAAGAATTTTCTATACTTGCCACCTTTTTTCTGTTTGATGTCCTCATGTAAGTCTCAGTGTTACGATCTGTCTCCCCACCTCAATCACTGCCCTCTGTCTCTGGAAGGAAATTCCCCTTGGGCTGAGGCTAGCATGGTGCTAGACAGGAGAGATCCAGTACCCACTCTGGAAAATTTCATAAGATGTCCGGTTCTCTACCTTCTTCAAGGACCTTTTATCGTATCTCATATGCCTATGGCATTTGTCACTGCCATCTGCGCAACACTGAACTCCAGCAGCATCGTCTGAGAAGAGAGAGAGAGAGAGAGAGAGAGAGAGAGAGAGAGAGAGAAGTCATTTGGTGATTGAGCCACAGAAATTACAATTTTTTCCTAATTAAATTATATATCCAGGTAGCTACAATATGATACAATCCCAAATACACATATTTATTAAATAGGATTCAAAGAGCAATTGTTGAGTAGTCAGTATCAAGGCACAATGTAAAATAAATGCAGAATTACTGGTGATTGTCATGCCTTTCTGTGGGACTCAACTCCCTTTGGTTGGAGGTGCTGTGTGGGAGTATATGAGCTCCAATCAAGTGGTCCTGAGGGAGCAAAATGCTGCTGTTGGAGGTTAAATATGAAGGGAAATAGCAGTAGGCATCGGATAGCACAGAATGAAAATAAAAGTGCATATACTTCTAGTGGCTATTTTACAGATTCCTTTTTTTTTTTTTTTTAATAGGTCAAACTTTCAACTTGTAACTTGGGAAATTCAGGTCATAGGATGCCCTGTTATTTATAAGGTATCCAGCAACAATGCGTGAAACAGAATATTTAACTATTAAAAAACTTACATTAGGTTGTTGCAAAAGTAATTGCCCTTCCTTCCTTCCCTCCTTCCCTCCTTCCTTCCCTCCTTCCTTCCTTCCGTCTCTCACTCCCTCATCCCTTCTCTTTCTTTTCTTTTCCTCCCCTCCCCTCCCCTCCCCTCCCCTCCCCTCCCCTCCCCTCCCCTCCCCTCCTCTCTTCTTCTTTCTCTTTCTTCTTGTGTTCCAGGACCATCTACTGTCGTCTACAGCTCCCAGAAAAAGAATTCTGTCTTGAAGGATGGCCGTGGCAGGGGTACTGCTCTCCCTGCTCTGCGCTCTAGTGGCAGGGTGGCTCAGCTCCAGCTGCCAGGCCACGTTTCCCAGGGGATGGCATTCTGTCTTTTCAACAAGAACAAAATAGGTGTTTAGTAAATATAAGCTGCCTTCAGCTTTTCGTATATGTGTAATCATAAATATAAATTTGTTTAAAACCCGAACTATCTGATGTTCTCCCTGGCTAGCCAAACTTAAAATGCGTATTTGGACTTGACTTTCCCACTCAAGGGTGTTACTAGTTTCTTTATAGTTTTAGCTGCCTTTTGTTTTGTTTTTGAAAAAAAAAAAAAAAAAAAAAATACATAAGGGGCTTTTGCTTTCCGAAAGGTGGAGTAGAATTATTTTTACCTATTTCTCTCAAGTAAATAAAAACCCTGTGCATTGTAGGTAAAGTAAACTTATCAAGACTCTGGAAGGTGAAGAGAAGAAGGCAGACTAGTTAGAAACACTAGGACCCTAGGAGCGATCCAGCAGTGCATTTCCCGGGGTTTCTTTTTGCCGCATCCATTCCAGACTTGGTTCTGGAGAAGCTGTCAACCCAGAAACACCAGCAGGCCCAGAAAAACAAAAAGCCCTAATAAAAGCTGGCTCTCTCTGACCAAAGGACAAAGAAAGGGGGAGCCCAGTAAAACAATTGTTAGGCAATAACTGCTTGGCTCCGTTCAAAACACCATGAGAGACACCCTAACTTCTCCTTCCTGAGTGAAATAAGATGAAGTCTGCTGGGATAGGTTTAAATGAGATCCAAAGTCTCATAATGCAATACTCCAAAGTCCAGATTTCAACTGAAAACCACACAACCCACGAGGAACCAGGAAAATCTCAACTTATGAGACAGTTAAGAGGCGCTAATACTGACATGACAGAGATGTTAGAATTATCTGACAGGAATGTTAAAGCTGCCATCGGGCCGGGCGCGGTGGCTCACGCCTGTAATCCCAGCACTTTGGGAGGCCGAGGTGGGTGGATCACGAGGTCAAGAGATCGAGACCATCCTGGTCAACATGGTGAAACCCCGTCTCTACTAAAAATACAAAAAATTAGCTGGGCATGGTGGCGCGTGCCTGTAATCCCAGCTACTCAGGAGGCTGAGGCAGGAGAATTGCCTGAACCCAGGAGGCGGAGGTTGTGGTGAGCCGAGATCGTGCCATTGCACTCCAGCCTGGGTAACAAGAGTATAACTCCGTCTCAAAAAAAAAAAAAAAAAAAAAAAGCTGCCATCATGAGAACACATCAAACTCAACAACATCATCAATGAGTAAGATCATAAACCAACATTGCTAGAACACTCCAACCAGCACCAACAGAATTCATATTCTTTTCAAGTGCCCATGGACCATATACCGGGATTGCCATATACTGGGCCATGTAACAAACCTCAACAAATTTAATAGAAGTGAAATCACACGACGTGTGTTCTCTGACCACTTGGAATCAAACTGGAAATTACTAGTTAAAAAAAATGGGAAAAATTCCACACCCTTGGAGATCAAACAACACATTTCTAAGCAATCCATGGGAGGTTTCAAGGACAACAAAAAATTATATACTGAATAGAGTAAAACTGAAGATACAACATATTATAATGTAGAGGATACAGCAAAAGCCTAAAGAAATGAAAACTTATCACAGAAAAATGAAGGCTACATCGGCACAAAAACATACATAATACACAACTATTCACAGAAGTTTTATTTGTATTAACAAAAACTGGAATCAGTCAAAATGTCCTACAATAGATTAATGGTAAAACAAACTGTGGTACATCCATCCCATGGAATATTAGTATTAAGAAGTAGTGAGTTGGGCACAGTGGCTCTCACTTATAATCCCAGCATTTTGTGAAGTAGAGGTGGGAAAATCGCTTGACCTAGGAGTTCGAGACCAGCATGGGCAACAAAGTGAGACCGTGTCTCTAAAAAATAAAAAAAATTTAGTTGTGTGTTGTGTCCTGTGCCTGTAGTCCTAGCTACTTGCGAGGCTGAGGCAGGAGGATGCTTGAGCCCAGAAGTTTGAGGCTGCTGCGAGCTATGATCTCGACACTACATTCCACCCTCTGTGACAGAGTGAGACCCTGTCTCTAAAAAGAATAAAAAAAAAAATAGTGAGCTGTTGATACACACAATTTGAATGGATCTGAGGGGTATTATGCTGAGTAAAATGGTTGCATATTGCATGATTCCATTTACATAACATTTTTGTCTTTTCAAAAATATTGCAAGGGGTTCTTCTTGGTTGCAGGGCATATGCATTTTTCAATTTACAAATTGGTCTCAAATTCGTGTATGAAGTTACATTCCTACATTTGCAATGATAGGTCCTCCATGGAGTTTCCTCACTTTAAATCATCTCCAATACTTGATATTATCAGGCTTTTTCATTTTTTGCCAGTCAAATGGGCAATACATTGCATTTCATTTTTGGTTTAAAATTATTCTTTGTGTTTTCTGATCACTCCTGAGGTTGATCATTTAAAAATGTTTATTGGTCATTAGGGTGAATTTTGTTAGGGTGTTGTGAATTGCCTGTTCTTAAGGTATGCCCACTTTTTTTATTGAGTTGCTTATTATTATTATTTTTGAAAATTATTTTATAGAAGTTTCCAATCTTTCTCCCCCCTGTTATTCTTTAATAACACAATCCCAATTTTTTACAAGGTAACAGTGTCCCAGCCAAAAATCTAACTGCCCTGCTTCTTTGCAGTTAGGACTGATGAGACATAATCTGAAATTTGTTGTATATTTCTGGAAAAAATTTGCTTGATTGACAGAGGCACCACTGCTCATTTCTCCTTTGTGTTCTGTTTTCTTATGTCTGGAACTTGGCGGAAGTGCCATCTTGCAGGTTGAAAGTAATAAACCAGAGTGGAGGAGCAGGCAGGGAAAGGACCCAGGTCCTGCAGCAGCTGTCTAGCTCTGAACCACCTGCCTCCAAGTCAGCATTGGTGAGAAAAATGTACCTCTTTATCTGATCAAGTTCCTCTAGTTAGATTTCAACTACGTGTAGCTGAGTGAATACTGATGAATACTGAATAATGAATACTGGTACAACTTTCTAATATTTTCTCTTAGAGTTCTGCATTGAAGTTTATAAATAAGTTTAGTCTATATCTTTCTTTTTCGTTTTCGGTCTTTGATTTTGACTTCCAGATAATTCCTATGATGTGATTTATGTTTCTAAATAATTACATTTACCATCTTTCGCTATTTCCTGGAATTAGAAAAAAATATCGGTTATTATTTATTTATTTATTTTTGGGTTTTGGTAAAACTTAACCATATGTTTAACAGGACCTGGACTTTGATATAAGCAAACTTAGGGTGAAAATAATTTGAAGACAATCAAGGAAACTTGAATAGGAAATCGATATTAGATATTAGGGAATTATTCTCAATTATGATAGGAATCATAATGAAACGGTGGTTATTTTTTAAAAGTCCTTATCAGTTGGCGATGTATTAATGATTGGTTTAAAAATACTGCATGTGTCTGTGTGTGAGAGGGTGAGAGTACAGACAGCAATTGGTTGGGTGGCGGTAGTTGAGACGAGATTGGCAAAATGTTAATTTGTGAAGCTTGGGGTTTATTGTACTATTTGTGTATACTCGTAAATAGTTGAACATTTCTGTAAGCATTAAAAATGAAATTAAAGTGGTCTCTTGTTGCTGACTGTGACTGTCACACTCTGTCAGCAGATGGCAGTATTGTATAAACCGTGAACACACATAGGCCTAATGGATACATTGTGCTTGCTAAGTAACAAAAGCAATGATAAAATATAAGGCAGGTCAGATTTTATTGCTTTTAGACAAAGGGGCATGGTAAGATTTGTAGAGTAAAGAACAGGCACAGAGTAATCATAAATTATTTTTAAAATTCTAAGTGATTTACTAAAGTCTCATAGAGATGTTGAGTAGAAAACTACATTACCCCCCATAAACCTGTATACTTATTACAAATATAAAATCATTTGGCTTCTCTCACTCTCTCTTTCTCAAACTCCCCTTATCTGCATTTAAAATCAGTATTTTCATACATATATATTTGCAAACTTTATTGATTTTGTTGATGAAAATGATTTGGAATTTGCTTTAAAAACTTGTATGGTAAACATAAATATTATTCCGTATTTCTTTTTACCCAGTTTTTAACTGGCATAGTTCAATCTATGAAAAGACCTCCATATTTTAAAGGGTTTTCTAACTATGAAAACAGGCAACATTTCATAGACAATAAAATGTCTTTCAACTAATAATACCATTGTATTATTATTATTATTTTTTTTTGAGAAGGAGTTTCGCTCGTTACCTAGGCTGGAGCGCAATGGCGCGATCTCGGCTCACCGCAACCTCCACCTCTTGGGCTCAAGCAATTCTCCTGCCTCAGCCTCCTGAGTAGCTGGGACTACAAGTGTGCGCCACCATGCCCAACTAATTTTTTTTTTTGTATTTTTTAGTAGAGATAGGGTTTCACCTTGTTGACCAGGATGGTCTCGATCTCTTGACCTCGTGATCCACCAGCCTCGGCCTCCCAAAGTGCTGGGATTATAGGCGTGAGCCACCGCACCCGGCCATACCATTGTATTTTTACGTAGGTTATGTACAATAATAGCTTTAAGAAGCAGTTGTAGAATTTGATATGTAGAAAATAATACAGACCCTATCACTGGGCAAACCTATGTTGGAATCATTTTTTGTGTGGTTGTGGACAAATTACTTATTCTTTCTGAACTCCTGTTTGTATATATATTTTATAAAGCCTATAATTTGGGCATCCTCATAAAGTAGTGAAGTCTGAAATCAGACAATGAATATAAGAGAGAGAGTTTTCTTTCTCGGCAAGAGAAGATGACACTGAAATTTATGTCCAAGTTAGATTATTTCTATTTTGCCTCTTACTCCTAAAATATTTGGGTTTAATTAAAAATTTACAATGAAATTAAAAAAATAAAAATAATAGAAAATCAGATTGAGATAAAATAACAGTGGTAATCATAAATATCAAACTAGGGGTCTATTTTGATCTAAAAATGAAAAGAAAAAAGATAATTTGGATGTCATAAAAATTAAACTTCTGCTCTTCGAATGGCATGTTAAGAAAGTAAAAGGAGCCACTCACTGGGAGAACATATTCATAAAACACAAATGTGAGAAAGAAATTGTATGCAGAATATGCAAAGAACTCTTACAGTCCTTAGTAATAACACCCCAATAAAAACTTGACCAAAAATTTGAACTACTATTTCATCAGAGAAAGTATACAGTGAAGTTACAATACCAGGCTCAAGCAAGTGGAACGCTCATTCATTGCTGATGGGAGTGCAAAACAGCACAGCCACTTTGGAAAACAGTTTGGCAGTTTCTTATAAACATACACTTACCTGATGACTCAGCAGTCCCAAAACTAGGCATTTACCCAAGTGAAATGAAACTCTAAGTTCACACAAAAACTTGTACTTAAATGTTTACAACAACTTGATTCTTAGCAGCCAAAAATTAGAAATGGCCAAATGTCTTTAAATTGGTAACTAGATAAACAATTTGTGGCATATCCATACAATGGAATACTACTCAGCAATAGAGAGTGAACTAGTGATACATGAAATAGGGTGGAACTCAAATGCATTCTGCTAAGTGAACAAAACCACAATCAAAAGGCTTCACATTGCATGGCTCCATTTATTTGACATTCAGAAAGAGGTAAACAATCGGATCAGAAAAAAAACAGTGGTTGCCAGGGGCTGGGGGTGAAGGAAGAGGCACAAAGGAAATTTAAAGGATGATGGACCCGCCCTAAATCTTGAATGTGGTTGTGATTACATAGCTATGCATTTGCCAAAACTTGTAGAAATAAATATACACCAAAAAGTTGCTTTTATTGTAACTTACACCTCAGTAAACCTCACTTAAAATAACCAGTTTTTGATTGAACATAAAATCCAGTTCTGAGCTTCTTGGAAACTTGGATTAAAAAAAGATAACGTGTTAAGTTACTGATTAAAAACTGATAAAACTACTGATTAAAAATTGATTAAATAAAGATAATGTGTTAAGTTACTTGGAAACTGATTTAAAAAAGATAATGTGTTAACGTTTGTCTAGGGGAAAAAAATTCTAGTTTCTAAGTGTGACTGAATGTTATTCTGAATCAAAGTTGAAGACAATTTCTATCTTGTGGCATAGCATAGGAGCTGCCAAATGGATAATATTGGGGGCATTGCATAGGAACTGCATTGGATAATATTCTCAGTAGTAATTTCATAGAAAATACAAAACAGACTTTTTTAAAACTTGTATAAATTGTGGTACAGATGCAGTTTTGTTACATGGCTATATTGTGTGGTGGTGAAATCTGGGCTTTTAGTGTATCTATCACCCAAATAATGTACATTGTATCCATTTAGTATTTTTTCATCACTCAACCTCTTTCCATCCTTGCACCTGTCTCAATCTCCAGTGTTTATCATTCCACACTCTATGTCCATGTGTACACATTATTTAGCTCCCACTTATAAGTGAGAACATGTGACATTTGACCTTCTGTTTCTGAATAATCCACTTAAGATAATGGCCTCCAGTTTCAACCACATTGCTGCAAAAGACATGGTTTCATTCTTTTCTTTATAGCTGAATAGGATTTCATTGCGATACACACACACACACACATTTTCTTTATCCAATCATCTGTTGATGGACACTTGGGTTGATCCCATGTCTTTGCTATTGTGAATAGTGTTACATTAAACATGTGAGTGCAGATATCTTTTTTATATAATAATTTCCTTTCTTTTGGGTAGATATCCAGTAGTGGTATTGCTGAATCACATGGTGGTTCTATTTTTAGTTCTTTGAGAAATGTCCGTACTGTTTTCCATAGAAGTCATACTAATTTACATTCCCATTAATAGTGTGTAAGTATTCCCTTTTCTCTGCATTCTTGCCAACATGTTATTTTTTGATGTTTTAATAGTAGCTACTCTGACTGCTGTAAGATAATATCTCATTGTTGTTTTAACTTGCAATTCTCTAATGATTAGTGATTTGAGCATTTTTTTTGTATGCTTGTTGGCCATTTGTATACTGTATTAGTCTGTTCTTATGCTGCTAATAAAGACATACCCAACAGTGGGTAATTTATAAAGAAAAAAAGACGTTTAATGGACTCATAGTTCCACATGGCTGGGGAGGCCTCACAATCGTGGCAGAAGGCAAAGTAGAAGCAAAGACATGTCTTACATTGAGAGAGGCAAGAGAGTGTGTGCAGGGGAACTCCCTTTATGAAACCATCAGATCTCGTAGGACTTATTCACTATCACGAGAACAACACGGGATAAACCTGCCCCCATGATTCAGTTACCTCTTACTGAGTCCCTCCCATGGTACGTGGGGATTATTACAACTGAAGGTGAGATTTGGGTGGGGACACAGAGCCGAACCATATTATATAACTTCTCTTGAAAAGTGTCTATTCATGTCCTTTGCCTACTTTTTGGTGGGTTATTATTATTTTGTTGTTGTTCAATTGTTTGTGTTCCTTATAAATTCTGGATATTAGTTCCCTGCAGAATGCATAGTTAGCAAATATTTTCACCCATTCTGCAGATTGTCTGTTCACTCTATTGATTATTTCTCCTGCTGTTCAGAGCTTTCTAGTTTAATTAAGTCCTGTTTGTATATTTTTGTTGTTGTGCTTGTGCTTTTGAGATCTTAATCCTGAATTCTTTGCCTAGATCAATGTCCAGAAGCATTTTGACAAGGTTTACTTTTAGTATTTTTGTAGTTTCAGGTCTTTAATCCATCTTAAGTTGACTTTGTATTTGGTGAAAGATAGGGGTCTAGTTTCATTCTTCTGCATATGGCAATTCAATTTCGCCAGTACCGTCTATTGAAAATGATCCATATGACTATTTCTCTTATAAATGTTGACTGTGAATAGAAAGCCTCAGATGGTAAAGCTGATGTGTGGCTTGGGAATCAGGTGGACTGTCCATCTGTGGTCTCAGAGGGTGGCCTCCTAGGCATCCACCTTGATAAATTTAGCAGAGCTGAGGGCACACTTTTAGATTTGTATGCTCATGAACCCTTGGATGCAGTTTCAGAGCTGAATAGATTCAGTCTATTGCAAACCAACATGTTGATTTATTCATCTGTGCCTAGAAATCTAACTGTCCTGTAAACTTGATGACAGCATCCTCTGGCCAGCATGTTTCTTTCTAGTTAGAAGCGTGGTGTGTTCGATGGAGCATCAACTTAGACACAGAATTAGAATCCTAATGCTGCATCTTATGAACTGCATGTGACAATAGGTAAATTACTTAACTGTCCCCAAGCCTCAAATTTCTCTTCTGAAATGTAGAAATAATAACATTTCTCTTATAAAGTTGCTGTGAGGAGTAAATAAAATACTGTATATGAATTACTTATATACATGTCCCTGGACATGTAAGTTCTTAGTAAGTACTTGTTTTTGTTGGTTAGATCCAGTTACAGGGGAAGCAAATTTACAGATACATGGTTCATTAGCAACAGATTTTCTGGATTATTGTCCTGCACACAGTAACCAGACTGATCTTTAAAAATCATAACATCACATTGTCAATATTAGACTGATCAACGAGACAGAAAATTAACAAGGACATCCAGGACTTGAACTCAGACCCGGAACAAGTAAGCTTAATAAACATTTATAGAACTCTCCACTTCAAATACACAAAACACACATTC
This sequence comes from Aotus nancymaae, assembly GCF_030222135.1. Lineage (NCBI taxonomy): Eukaryota > Metazoa > Chordata > Mammalia > Primates > Aotidae > Aotus > Aotus nancymaae. Next base: position 13,963,043 of record NW_026988429.1, read on the forward strand.
TTATCAGTACCATATCACACCTATTCCAAAAGTGACTACATAATTGGAAGTAAATCACCCCTCAATAATTGCATAGCATTTCATAGGTTTTAAAAAAAATCATAAACAAGAAATAAATCAAATTATTCCCCTGCTTAAACTCTCTGAGGGTTTCTTATTGCACTTAAAGACTCATTGTCATGATCCCTAGGCCAACATCTGTGGTGTCCATCTTTGGCTGCTGTGCATAGAGTCTCCTGGAGAACTTTGAAAACTACTGGTGCCCAGATTGATGCCTAGAGATTCTGAAAAGCCTGGTCTGTGTGGAGACTGGGCAGTGAGACTTTCATGAGCTCTCTAAGTGGCTCCAGTGTGATCTTGCCCTGATCCCTCCCTCCTGTCTAACTGTTTCTTATTGGGCCTTCTCTCCTTCCCTGCTCCTATTACTGGGACCTCCCTTCTAATCTTTGAGCTGAGCTCTTCCTTCAGGACCTAAAGCCTCTTCATTACTAAGCCAGGTGGTGCCACCCCTTCCATGTCAAGCTCACATTCCATCTTCATTATGACTCTAGCCCCCGGTCAGAACCTGGGGTTCACTTTTCCTTCTGGAAGCTGGGACTTGGAGGGCTGGGACTTCACCATCAGTTTTTTGCTCCTGGTTGTAGTTGGAACCTCGTGCATTTTCATGTATGGATTACACTGTTTGCAGGACCCATCTGATCTTCACAGTGAAGAGGGAAGTCTTAGGTGTTCAAAATTCATGTTGCTTGCTATTGGAGCCCCTGATACATGGCTCAGACTGTGGTGAGGTGAGTGAGGCATTGCCTTGGTCACAAAATTTAAGGAGATTCCCCAACCTCAGTAGTCAAGATAAAGAATATTTTAATGCAATATTTAAAAAATCAAAATTAATGCAAAAAATCCATGATGAAACAAATCAGAATTTAAGTCAATTCTGGGTCTATCTAGTGAATAAAGAGATATCAATAGGGACTGCTTTATTTTATTATATTTTTATTTATTTAATTATTATTATTATTTTTGAGATGGAAGTCTTGGTCTGTTGCCCAGGCTGGAGTGCACTGGGACAATCTTGGCTCATTGCAACATCTGCTTTCTGAGTTCAAGCAATTCTCCTGCCTCAGCCTCCCGAGTAGCTGGGATTACAAGTGCCTGCCACCACACCTGGTTAATTTTCTATTTTTAGTAGGGATGGGGTTTCACCATGTTGGCCAGGCTGGTCTTGAATTTCTGACCCCAAGTGATCTACCCGCCTTGGCCTCCCAAAGTGCTGGTATTACAGGTGTGAGCCAACACGCTCAGCCAGTGTCTGTTTTATATTTGTGGTTAAGGGGTATTCGAGGAACAATTTAAGTCTGTTCTGCTTTTTTGGGTTGTGTTTCTCAAACTGGCTTATGAGGATTTCCAGCGATGTAAATTTTGTGATGATAATATTTTACAGTAAAGCACACATGGCCATATTGTGGGAAGAAATGGCAAAATTTTATGAAATTTTAAAATAAATCAAGCTCAACTACTGGAGAGGCTGAGGCAAGAAGATCGCTTGAGCCCGGGGTTGGAGGTTACAGTAAGCCATGCATTCAAAAGCGGAACAGAATCAAATTATCCCTCGAATGCGCTACAGCCACAGTATAAAACAGTCACTACTGATATTTCTTTATTTACTAGATGGATCCTGAATTGTCTCGCTCTGTCGCCCAGGCAGGAGTGCAATGTGAGACCTTGTGTCTAAAACAAACAAATAAATACAAAAATAGGTAAAAACAAAAACAAGCTCAAGACTTTGAAGGAGTGATTCCCCGAAGCTTTGAGACCGCAGACTCCCGAGGTACACACATTTTCTTCTTTCTGCCACTAGGTGGAGGCAGTGGAGAGGGTTGAGAAACACTGTCATAAAGCTTGTAATTAAAAAACATCAGACTACTCATGCCTGTAATCCCAGCACTTTGGGAGGCCCAGGCGGGTGGATCACGAGGTCAAGAGATCGAGACCATCCTGGTCAACATGGTGAAACCCCGTCTCTACTAAAAATACAAAAAATTAGCTGGGCATGGTGGCGCATGCCTGTAATTGCAGCTACTCAGGAGGCTGAGGCAGGAGAATTACTTGAACCCAGGAGGCGGAGGTTGCAGTGAGCCGAGAGCGCACCATTGCACTCCAGACTGGGTAACAAGAGTGGAACTCCGTCTCAAAAAAAAAAAAAAAAAAAAAAAAACATCAGACTAGATAACTAGATAGCGCCATTGCACTCCAGCCTGGGTAAGAAAAAGCGAAACTCTGTCTCAAAAAAAAAAAAAAAAAAAAAATCAGAGTGCCAGAAAGTGGAGTTGCTATGAATGCAGAGTAGCTCCCGTGCTTTATTTGATCGCATATCAGAGGGGAGTGAAAGAGAGGGAGGCTTGAAACAATGGGACGAGCCCTAAGAATCAAGTCTGATGAACTTACATAAACGGCCTTGCACACAACTTTTCTGGCTGAACCTGCACTTTCCATACGTCAAATGCAAACGTTAGAAGAGATGTCGTGTAAGGTTCTTTCTAGCTTGTACAGTGTAAGCTATTTTAAAGGAGGAAAGCTAACCAGAGCAATCGTCCTTGGAATTTGCAGTGCATAAATGTGACCAGCAGAGGGCAGCAGTGCCTACCCCTTTTAAGGAGTAACGTTTCCAATTTTCTACTGCCAAGGTAGAGTTTTGATCCTACAAATGAGACAGTGTTTGGACCACTTAATAACCAACGCTAAAAGTAAATTTTCTTTTTATTAAACATTTTAATTTTACATTTGTAAATGGAAAAGAAATTCTTATTGTGTTGGCTCTGGGACATCCCTTTCTTGGTTCAACTCCTTTCTCCCTGACCACACCTTCTCAGTCTCCTGTGCTGGTCTCATCTCATCTCTTCGACCTCCACTTGTTGGGTTACCTGCCAGGGCCCAGTCTGCCTTCATTGATTTAACTCATTGCCTAGTAACCTCGCCCTGTTTCCCAAATTTGCATCTCCAGCCCAGACGATTTCCTTGAACTCCAGAATCACACACATCGATCCATCTGCCCACGGGATATTGCCAATTAGAAGTCTAGAGGGCGTCTCAAAAATCTAATATGCCCAACTCTAAGTCCTGGTTCCCGCCTGCTTTCCTTACCTCAGAAAATGTCTTTCTGAATTCTCTAGTTGCTCAGGTTCAAACACTTGCAATCACCCTTGATTTCACATTTCTCCCACACCTCACATCCAATATGTTAATAAACTCTATTTGTTCTACATTGAAACATGACCAGAATCTGACACTTTTTACCACAAATGCCACTGGGCTTCTTGACTGTTACCAAGAAAGGAGGTGTGTTCTGGTCTGTAAAGATTGTTAAAGGATGTTAAATTGGGACTTTTTTTTTGGTATTTGTTTTGTAATGTTAAAGGCAAAGAATAATGTAATAGATACCGTGTCCTCTAATGGAATTCTTCATTTCCTCCCTTCCTCCACTGCCTTTTTGAGGATGGTGGAAATATTGATGGTGGAAATATTGAAAGAAATAATTTTATTGCCGTTCACCAGATGCAGGAGGGTGTGGTGGGGTGGGCCTGGGAGTGGACTGTTTAAGCCCAGAACTTAGAAACGAGGGTCCCTGTGGAGCACAAACCCTAACAGGTCTTGGTGAATAGCAGAATGGATAAAAGAGAGCTCAGTCTGGCCATAAATCCTTTGACCAATTTCCATCCATTGCCATGAGAAATTCCCCAAGAAGGCACCTGCCTCTTTTTCAGGGAATTCTGTTTACTAGATTCTGGAGAATTCAGTATCATCGAAGAACCCTGCCTTCTAGTCGGATGGTGCATTAGTCACAGGTTTTTTTTTTGCAAGTAACATAAGTCAGCTGTAATACATACAAGTAGAAAAGGAATTAGAAAAAGAAAAGTAGTTATACTAATGTGAAAGGAAAATAAATCTCAGGACACCAAAATCACTAGGCCGAAAGGGAAAGTCAAGCTGGAAACCGCATCAGGCAAACCTGCCTCCCATTTTATTCCCAAATAAGATAGCTACAAAGATAAAAAAGCTACATACCCCCTTCACAATTTGCCTGCAAGGGGATTCCTTATGGACTGAAATACACTGATTTATAATAGCAAATTTATGCATACATCTTATTACAGCCTTTTCTGCTAGACTTTGAATTGGAGAAGTGATGTGATAAGGTGGAAAAAGCACAAAATTAGGAGTCTAAAGACCTGATTTTAACCTCAGCTCTGCCACAAACTAAATAAGTGTTACGACATTTCTATCTGTGCCCTCTAAGATATTTTCTCACATCAAAGCATGCAATAGATAATTTCTAAAGTTCTTTTTGGCTTTTAGTCTCTAAGTCATTGGAGTGAGGAAGTTAGGTGAGCATTCTTCTTTGGCGCTGTAGAACTTTATTGTGATCACCAGAAGGCACAGGATCCCGTGGTGGTATAGGATTACAGGAAATGAACAAAACACAGTCTTCTCTCACTTCTCTCTCTGTTCTCTCTTTTGTGTATTTATATTATCCATAATAAAGTAGGTTATACCATTGTCCCAAATCTCATGTCTTGCTTATGTCTTGTTCATGCTACATTCTTCACAAGGGCCAGAAAGGTGCTCTGCTCCATGTAGTCATTCAAGGATCCAGGCAGACAGAGGCTCCACCATCTTGTATTTGCACCATTTGGAGCACATGGCCTTTTCAGTTGCTGCTGTAGATAAAGGATAGACTGGAAAAATGCATATGATCTTTTTCCTGCTTCAGCCTGCAAGGGATGTATGTTACTTACATGCCTATTTCATTGGCCATAACTGATTACATCTGTAAGGAGACTGGGACATATAGGTGAGCAAGTGAAGCATATAGAAAGTAATAATGTCTCTAACATAAATATTTACAATTCAAAAACGTACAAATAATTTTATAGATGCATCCATAATTCATATTTTGTATCATTATCACCATTTTCTCCTAAATTACATAAAACTTATTTTATATATTGACATGTGCTTCATATTTATCATTTATCACTGCCTGATAATTTTGATCAGAAGCATCAATGGCTATTCAATGTTCTATTATATTTATATATCATAGTTTATAAATTTATTGACATTTAAGTAGTAATTTATTATCATTTTTGCTATTATAACTTTTTGAATTGGTGAAATGACATACCTTTATTAACTGATTTTTCTAAGATTAATTTCTAGTGCCATGAGGCTTTCCACTTTGGGTGGTAAAAAGGAAGATAACATTTCTAGTTATATGCATAAATTAATTCTATGTAGTGAATTTTATTTATTTGGGTATAATGTTTAGATATGGAAACTCTCATTTATTTTGACAAGAAAAATCTAAAGCTCATAAACCCTGAATCCTATATGCTTATTCTCACAAAAATCTCTAATGTCCTGCTGGGATTTATCCACAGTTTAGATTAGACCTGGAATACACATGATCATGCAATTGTGATCTTAGAATGGGAATTTAACTTGGCTTTAAGAACTGAGCCTAAGAGTAACAAAATTGATTTTTTTGTGTGGGAAGCTCCCATTATAATAATCAGAACATTATGATTCACTCGATTAAAGTTTTCCCCTGATTCATTGTATACATACAATGAAGGATCAAGAAAGAGAAATGTTTAAATGGAAGCATTAGCCAGATAAGTTTGACCTCACGGTTTTACTAGGGGGTGTATTGCCTGTTTTCGGATTTATTTCTAACATCTCAACTTTGTGAAAGCATTTTGGGAACCTGGTTAAATCCCGAAGAATGTTTCAATAGGAGGTTGGCTTTTGTGAGTTATTGAATAGCCTGAGCTTCCTTTCAGAAAATGTTGCTGAGCAGGTATTGAAGAATATCAATAAAATTTATTGAGAATTTGTTTATTATGATTGATTAACACAGGTAAAAGCCAATATATTATTGATTAATATAGGTAAAAGCCAGTTAAGAAATTGGGAAGGCTTTTTCTTCTGCTTTCTGTTACAATGCACAAGGCATTTCACATTGATACCCCTGATGAAAATTACTAGGCAGTCCTAGTCATTAGATCATCTAGCAGTTTGCGGTTTTAGAGCCTTTAAGTTGACTTTTGTCTTTCCTAGTCATACAATTGCATATTCTGTGATGATATTTTTGGTCCTTGATTTACATTGGATTCTTTCACAACCCACTGCTCATGAAATTTGCTTTTGTACTCACTGATCGTTTTTGCATAGGCCCATCCAGGCCATGACCAGCTGTCCAGATTTTATAAACGGGACCTTTGCAATGTAAGCTGAGCTACATCAGGCAGGCAGGGGCAGCAAGATGGTGTCGCAGACCCAAGTCCTCATGTCCCTATTGCTCTGGATCTCTGGTAAGGAATTCAAAAATGCCAGTCTTTTCAGAGTAATAACTGGGTAGAAATAAAAAAAGTTAAGAAGTATTTTGAAATAATGACTATTTCCAATATGGATGCAATTATGTGCTGACTTATAATACTATTAGAAAGCATATTTAAGCGACATATTTCATTTATATATGAGAAAGCATGTGTAAGTTTATGTGTAATTATTGTCCGTTACTGATTACAGGTGCCTATGGGGACATCGTGATGACCCAGTCTCCAGACTCTCTGGCTGTGTCTCTGGGCGAGAGGGTCACCATCAACTGCAAGTCCAGTCAGAGTCTTTTATACAACAATAAGAACTACTTAGCCTGGTACCAGCAGAAACCAGGACAAGGTCCTAAGCTGCTTATCTCATGGGCGTCGAGCCGGCCAGCAGAGATCCCTGACCGATTCAGTGGCAGCGGGTCTGGGACAGATTTCACTCTCACCATCAGTAGCCTGCAGGCTGAAGATGTGGGACTTTATTACTGTCAGCAGTATTATAGCGCTCCTCCCACAGTGCTTCAGCCTCCAACACAAACCTCCTCCCCACCCATTTGGGCCAGTGACTGCTGCAGCAGCTGCTTCCTCTGCACACAGCCCCAAACATGCATGCTTCCTCTGTCTGTCGGGGAGGTCATGCTATTGATTTATTCCTTGGAGAGTTTGCAGGGCCTAGGATAAAATTAAGAGATTTGACTTTTTCTGGATCTTTTTGTAGAAGATTATTGAAGCAAAATGTTCTTAAGATCCCTTAGAGACATTTTCAGGAGTTTTCGTGTTACAGGAACCTGCATGTTTCACATGGTCAGATCACATGACCAAGCCAAATACATTTATCTTTACTGTCTAGAACAGGGTCCACTGAGTTTTACACACCGAATGGCCGATTCTTTCTTCCATGCGCCTCCTTGACTCTGGAAAGTTTCTATTTGGATTCCTAACTCTCTTGGTCTTTTTTCTTTATCTGCAATCCTTCCCAATATTAAACCCTGATCCTTCTTATTCATAGCCTCCCACATAGAAGGTAGCATCCTTCTGCACCTTTTTCCTTCCAGACACCCTGTTTTCCTACAAAACCCATCTGGTCAGTGTTGCTAACAATTCTTACCTCCTTTTGTTCTGCCTTTCCATCCCCCTCAATTTCTTTCCATCATATTAATATTTTCAAAGGCAATTTTCTAATTCTTTAACACTATTACTCTAGAAATATGTGACATTTCTCATTGCCTTTTACAGTAGTTTGTCAATTTTCTTCTTATTTATTTATCTTTTTATTTTTAATTTTCATGGTACATAGTAGGTGTATATATTCATGGGGTACATGAGATGTTTTGATACAGGCGTGCAATGTGTAATAATCACATCATGGATAATGGGGTATCCAGCCCCTGAAGCATTTATCCTTTGTGTTACAAATGATCCAAGTATGCTATTTTAGTTTTTTAAAAATGTATAGTTATTATTGACTATAGTCACCCTGTTGGGCTATCAAATAGTAGGTCTTATTTATCCTTTCTATTTTCTTGTCTCTATTAACTATCCCCACTTTCTCCCTCCTTCCCGCCCACTACTCTTCTCACCCTCTGGTCACTATCCTACTAGTCTCTATGTAGATGAATTCAATTGTTTTCATTTTCAGACCCTGCAAATACATGAGAATATGTGCTGTTTGTCTTTCTGTGCCTGGCTTATTTCACATAACATCCTGATGTCTAGTTCCATTCATATATTGGCCATGACAGTATCTCATTTTATTTTATGGTTGAATAGTACTCCATTGTGTTTATGTACTACATTTTCTTTTTCTGTTCGTCTGTTGATGGACATTTAGGTTGCTTTCAAGTCTTAGCTATTGTGAACAGTGCTGCAACAAATATGGGAGTGCAGATATCTCTTTGATATACTGCTTTCCTTTCCTTTCAGTATATTCCCAGCAGTGGAATTGCTGAATAATGTGGTAGCTCTAACTTTTAGCATATTGAGGAACCTCCAAACTGTTCTCCATCGTGGTTGCACAATTTATATTCCCACCATCAGTGTGCAAGGGTTCCTTTTCTCCACATTCTTGTCAGCATTTGTTATCACCTGTATTTTGGATTTAAGCCATTATAACTGGGGTGAGACAATATCTCATTGTAGTTTTGATTTTCATTTCTCTAATGATCAGTGACGCGGAGCACCTTTTAATATGCCTGTTTGCCATTTGGATGTCTACTTTTGAGAAATGTCTATTCAAATCTTGTGCCTGTTTTTGATTGGATTGTTAGGCTTTTTCCCATAGAGCTTTTGTATAAATTCTGGTTCTTAATATCTTGTCAGATGGGTAGTTTGTAATTGTTTTCTTCCATTCTGTGGTTGTCTCTTCACTTTTTTGATTGCTTCCTTTGCTGTACAGAAGCTTTTTAACTTGATGTGGTCCCATTTGTCCACTTCTGCTTTGATTGCCTGTGCTTGTGGGGTATCACTCATGAAATCTTTGCCCAAACTGATGTCCTGGAGAGTTTCCCCAATGTTTTCTTGTAGTAGTTTCTTAGTTTGAGGTCTTAGAATTATCTTTAATCCATTTTGATTTCCTTTTTGTATATGGTGAAAGATTGAAGCCTAGTTTTATTCTCCTGCCATATGGGTATCCAATTTTCCCAGCATCATTTATTGAAGAGACTAATTTCCCTAGTGTAAATTGATGACATCTTTGTTGAAAATAAATTCACTGCAGGTATGTGGATTTATTTTAGAGTTCTCTGTTATTTCCATAGGTTGATGTGCCTCTTTTTATGCCAATGCCATACTGTTTTGATCATGATAGCTTTGTAGTATAATTTGAAGTCAGGTAATGCAATTCTTTCAGTTTTGTCCTTTTTGCTTAGAATAGCTTTGGCTATTGTGGGTCTTTTGTGGTTTCATATAAATTTAAGGATAGTTTTTTCTATTTCTGTGAGAAATGTCATTGGCATTTTTATAGGGATTGTATTTAATCTGTAGATTACTTTGGATAGTAAGGAGATTTTTACAATGCTGATTTTCCCAATCCATGAGCATGGAATATCTTTCAATTTTTTAGTGTCTTCAATTTATTTCATCAGTATTTTATAGTTTTCATTATAAAGATCTTTCACTTGTTTGGTTAATTCTTATGTATTCAAGTGTGGCTATTGTAAATGGGATATTTTTTATTTTTTTTTTCAGATTGTCCACTGTCAGCATATAGAAATGCTATTGTTTTTTGTATGTTGATTTTGTATCCTGCAACTTTACTGAACCGGTTTATCAGTTCTAGTAGTTTTTTAGTGGAGTCTTTAGGTTTTTCAAAATATAAGATTATATCATCTGTTAACAAGAATAATTTGACTTCTTTCATTGAATTTTTGATATCCTTTATTCCTTTGTCTTGTCTGATTGCTCTAGCTAGGACTTCCCATACTATGCTGAATAACAGTGGTGAAAGTGGGCATCCTTGTCATGTTCCAGATTTCTCAGGAAAGGCTTTCATTTTTTCCCCATTCAGTATGATACTGTGTGTCTGTTATATATATTTTTATTATGTTAAGTTATGTTTCTTCTACACCCACCTTATTAAACACCCAGCATTTTTTTTTGAATCTTTATTTTTACACACTCCTTTTATTGGCCATTTCTCGCTCCAAGAGGGACTGTGTTGATGTTGTTGTTTTCTAATAAGGAAAAAAGAGGAAAACTGAGGTTAGAAGACAAGTAGCCACCTGTGCATAGGGTCAGACATAAAGTCAAATGATCACTGATGCAGATCTGGTGATCAGCCTCTCTGAAAAATCACCAAATTTAACACCAAATTCTAGGGACTGCATACCTAAAACCCCCTAAAATTAGATCAATGAAAATGAGCAGTGGGCAAAATTGAGACTCATGAGAATCTATCCAGTAGGATCATAATAAGTCAAGCAAATGGGTTTTACTTGGGTTTCCTGGATGTGTGTGTGTGTATATGTGTGTGTGTTTTAGCATTATACTTTAAGTTCTGGGATACATGTGCAGAACATGCAGGTTTGTTATATAGACATACACGTGCCATGGTGATTTGCTGCACTCATTAACCTGTCATCTACATTAGGTATTTCTCCTAATGCTATCCCTCGCCTAGCCCCTAACAAGCTTACAGGCCCTGGTGTGTGATGTTCCCCTTCCTGTGTCCATGTGTTCTCATTGTTCAACTCTCACTTATGAGTGAGAACATGTGGTGTTTGGTTTTCTGTTCCTGTGTTAGTTTGCTGAGAATGATGGTTTCCAGCTTCATCCATGTCCCTGTAAAGAATATAAACTCATCCTTTTTTATGGCTGCATAGTATTCCATGGTGTATATGTGCCACATTTTCTTTATCCAGTCTATCATTGATGGGCGTTTGGGTTGGTTCCAAGTCTTTGCTATTGTGAACAGGGCTGCAGTAAACATACGTGTGCATGTGTATTTATAGTAGAATGATTTATAATCCTTTGGGAATATATCACTAATAGGATTGCTGGGTCAAATGTTATTTCTTGTTCTAGATCGTTTAGGAATTGCCACACTGTCTTCCACAATGGTTGAACTAATAAGCATTTTTATCTTAATGGTAAAAATCATTAAGATAAAAAAAATGAGATGTTGAATTTTACCAAATGCTTATTCTGCATCAATTAAAATGATCATATGTATTTTGTCCTTCATTCTGCTGTTAGGACATATCACATTGATTGATTTGTGGATGTTGAATCATCCTTGCATCCCAGAGATAAATCCCACTTGGTTATGATGAATGATCTTTTTAATGTGTTGTTGAATTTGGTTTGCTAGTATTTTGTTGAGGAGTTTTGCATCAATATTCATCAGAGATATTAGCCTGTAGTTTTCTCTTTTTGATGTGTCTTTCTCTTATTTTGGTATTAAAGTAATACTGGTTTCATAGAATGAGATTAGAAGTAGGCCCTCCTCTATTTTTTGGAATAGTTTCAGTAGAATTGGTATTATTTCTTCTTTAAATGTTTGGTAGAATTCAGCAACAAAGCTATTGGGTCCTAGTATTTTTTTTTTCTGGACACTTTTTATTATGGCTTTGATATTGTTATTTGTTGTTGGTCTGTTAAGGTTTTGGATTTCTTCCTGGTTCAACATTGGTAGATTGTGTGTATCTAGGAATTTTTTCGTTTCTTCTAGATTTTTTAACTTATTGGCATAAAGTTGTTCATAGTTGCCACTAATGATACTTTGTATTTCTGTAGTATCAGTTGTAATGTCTCCTTTTTAATCTCTGGTTTCATTTACCTGGATCTTCTTTCTTTTTTTCTTAGTCTGGCTAAAGGTTTGTCAATTTTGTTTAACTTTTCTAAAAATCAGCTTTTTGTTTCATTGATCTTTTGTATTGTTTTCTTCATTTCAATTTTGTTTATTTCTGCTCTGATCTTTATTATTAATTTTTGTCTACTAATTTTGAGTTTGATTTGCTTTTGCTTGTCTAATTTTTTATGATTCATCATAAAATTGTTTATTTGCAGCTTTTTCTCTTTTTTGATGTAGGGAATGCAGAGCTATAACCTTCCGTGTTAGTAGTGTTTTTGCTTATCCCATAGCTTTTGACATGTAGTATTTTCATTATCATTCATTTCAAAAATTTTTCCAATTTTCTTCTTAATTTTTTCATTTACCCACTTGGTCATTAAGGAGCATATGGTTTAATTTTGATGTATTAGTAAAGTTTCAAAAATTCCTTTTGTCATTGATTTCTAGTTTTATTCCATTGTGTTCAGAGAAGATGTTTAATATTATTTCAGTTTTTTGTATATATATTTTTTTCGGAGAAAAGGGAACTTTCATTATTGCTTTTTATTGACCCTTCTGCTTTATGTTCCTTTTTTTGTTGTTGTTCTTTTTCTTTTGGTCATTTTGCATTAATTAATTTTTTATTATTCCAGATTTTCCTATTTTCTTTTGATTTTCAGCAGCTTTACTAGGTATAGAGGTTTTCATGTCTTTCTTGTAGTTCTCTAAACTTCTTGAATATGTGAGTTGATACCTTTCATCTATTTTAGAAGAGTCTCATTTATTTTCTCTTCAAATATTGCATCTCTCACCTCCTTTTCTTCCGTCTCTTGCTGCTGCTTTTCCCCGCTCTCTTCTCTCTAGGATATCAGTTATGTATGTTAGATCTTTTGAGTGTGTTCCAAATGTCTTTTACGGTCTACCTTTTCTACCCTTCTTTTTCTCTGTTTTTTGGTTTTGAAATTTGTCATTGACCTGAGTTTCGTGTCACTAATTCTGTCTTCAGTTCTGTCTAAAGTGCTTTTAAATCTATTCATTCAATTATTTTTCTTTTTCTTTTTTTTAAATTTTACTTTAAGTTCTGGGATACATATACAGAACGTGCAGGTTGGTTACGTAGGTATACATGTGTCATGGTGGCTTGCTGCACCTATCAACCCATCATCTAGGTTTTAAACCCCGCATGCATTAGGTATTTGTCCTAATGTTTTTTCTCCCATTGCTCACTCCCCCAACCCTGATAGGCTCCAGTGTGTTGTTCCCCTCCCTGTGTCCATGTGTTCTCATTGTTCAACTCCCACTTATGAATGAAAACATGCAGTGTTTGGGTTTCTGTTCCTGTGTTAGTTTGCTGAGAATGATGTTTTCCAGCTTCATCCATGCCCCTGCAAAGGACATGAACTCATCCTGTTTTTATGGCTGCATAGTATTCCATGGTGTATATATGCCACATTTTCTTTATTTAGTCTATCATTGATGGGCATTTGGGTTGGTTCCAAGTCTTTGCTATTGTGAACAGTGCTGCAATAAACATATATGTGCATGTGTCTTTATAGTAGAATACTTTATAATCCTTTGGGTATATTGCCAGTAACAGGATTGCTGGATCAAATGTTATTTCTGGTTCTAGACCCTTGAGGAATCACCATGCTGTCTTCCACAATGGTTGAACTAGTTTGCACCATTGTTCCTATTTTTCCACATTCTCTTTAGCATCTGTTTTTTCCTGACTTTTTAATGATCATCATTCCAACTGGCATGAGATAGTATCTCATTGTGGTTTTGATTTGCATTTCTCTAATTACTAGTGTTGATAAGCTTTTTCTCATGTTTGTTGGTCACATGAATGTCTTCTTTTGAGAACTGTCTGTTCATATCCTTCGCCCACTTTTTGTTAGGGCTGTTTGTTTTTTTCTTGTCAATTTGTTTAAGATTTTTGCAGATTCTGGATACTAGACCTTTGTCAGATGGGCAGATTGCAAAATTTTTCACCCATTCTGTAGGTTGCCTGTCCACTCTGATGATAGTTTTCTTTGCTGTGCAGAAGCTCTGTAGTTTAGTTAAATCCCATTTGTGTATTTTGGCTTTTGTTGCCATTGCTTTTGGTGTTTTATTTATGAAATCTTTGCTCATGCCTATGTCCTGAATGGTATTACCTAGGTTTCCTTCTAGGGTTTTTATGGTTTAGGTCTTATGTTTAAATCTTTAATCTACCTTGAGTTAATTTTTGTATAAGGTGTAAGAAAAGGGTCCAGTTTCAGTTTTCTGCATATGGTTAGCCAGTTTTCCCAACATCATTTATTAAATAGGGAATCCTTTCCCCATTGCTTGTTTTTTCTCAAGTTTGTCAAAGATCAGATGGTTGTAGATGTGTGGCATTATTGCTGAGGCCTCTGTTCTGTTTCATTGGTGTATATATCTGTTTTGGTACCAGTACCATGATTTTTTGGTTTCTGTAGCCTTGTAATATAGTTTGAAGTCAGTAGTGTGATATCTCCAGCTTTGTTCTTTTTGCTTAGGATTGTCTTGGCTATGCGGGCATTTTTTTTTTTTTGGTTCCATATAAAATTGAAAGTAGATTTTACTAATTTTGTGAAGAAAGTCAATAGTAGCTTGATGGGGATAGCATTGAATCTATAAATAAATTACTGTGGGCAGTATGGCCATTTCCGCAATATTAATTCTTCCTATCCATGAGCATGGATTTTTTTTTTCCATTTGTTTGTGTCCTCTCTTATTTCCTTAAGAAGTGTTTTGTAGTTCTCCTTGAAGAGGTCCTTCATGTCCCTTCTAAATTTTATTCCTACGTATTTTATTCTTTTTGTAGCAATTGTAAGTGAGAGTTCACTCACGATTGGCTCTCTATTATTGGTGTATAGGAATGCTTGTAATTTTTGCACATTGATTTTGTACCCTGAGACTTTGCTGATTGCTTATCAGCTTAAGGAGATTTTGGGCTGAGATAGTGGGGTTTTCTAAATATACAATCATGACATCTGCAAACAGAGACTATTTGACTCCCTTTCTTTTTATTTGAATATCCTTTATTTCTTTCTGTTGCCTGATTGCCTGGCCAGCACTTCCAATATTATGTTGAATAGGAGTGGTGAGAGAGGGCATCCTTTTCTCCTGCCAGTTTTCAAAGGGAATGCTTCCAGTTTTTGCCCATTCAGTACAATATTGGCTGTGGCTTTGTCATAAATAGCTCTTATTATTTTGAGATATATTCCATCAATACCTAGTTTATTGAGAGTTTTTAGCATGAAGGGGTGTTGAATTTTATTGGAGTCCTTTTCAGCATCTATTGAGATAATCATGTGGTTTTTGTCACTGTTTCTGTTTATCTGATGTATTACTTTTATTAATTTGTGTATGTTGAACCAGATGAAGCCAACTTGATCATGGTGAATACACTTTTGATGTGCTGTTGGATTCAGTTTGCCAGTATTATGGAGGATTTTCACATTGATGTTCATCAGAAATATTGGCCTGATATTTTTTTTGTGTGTGTGTCTTTGCCAGGTTTTGGCATCAGGATGATGGTGGCCTCATAAAATGAGTTAGGGAGGAGTCTCTCTTTTTCTATTGTTTGGAATAGTTTCAGAAGGCATGATAGCAGCTCCTCTTTGTACCTCTGGTAGAATTTGGCCATGAATGTTTCTGGTCCTGGGCTTTTATTGGTTGGTAGGCTGTTAATTACTGCCTCTATTGCAGACCTTATTATTGTTCTATTCAGGGATTTGACTTCTTCCTGGTTCAGTTGGAAGGGTGTATGTGTCTAAGAATTTATTTATTTATTCTTGATTTTCTAGTTTATTTGCATAGAGGTGTTTTATAGTATTTTCTGATGGTAGTTTGTATTTCCATGGGATCAGTGGTGATATCCCTTTTATCATTTTTTATTGTGTCTATTTGATTCTTCTCTCTATTCTTCTTTATTAGTCTAGCTAGTGGCCTATATAGTTTGTTAATCTTTTCAAAAAACCAGTTCCTGGATTCCTTGATTTTTTGAAGGGTTTTCAAAAAATCTATTCCTTCAATGTCTCTATTCCTTCAGTTCTGCTCTGATCTTAGTTATTTCTTGTCTTCTGTGAGCTTTTCAATTTGTTTGCTCTTGCTTCTCTAGTTTTCTTTAATTATGATGTTAGGGTGTCCATTTCAGATCTTTCCAGCTTTCTGATGTGGGCATTTAGTGCTATAAATTTTCCTCTAGACACTGGTTTAAATGTGTCCCAGAGATTCTGGTACGTTGTGTCTTTGTTCTCATTGGTTTCAAAGTACTTACTTATTTCTGTCTTAATTTCATTTTTTTACCCAGTAGTCATTCAGGAGCAGGTTGTTCAGTTTCCATGTAGTTGTGTGGTTTTGAGTGAGTTTCTTTATCCTGAATGGTAATTTGATTGAACTGTGGTCTGAGAGACTGTTAGGATTTCCATTCTTCTGCCTTTGCTGAGAAGTGTTTAACTTCCAATTATGTGGTCAATTTTAGAATAAGTGCGATTGGTGCTGAGAAGAATGTATAGTCTGTTGATTTGGGGTGGAGAGTTCTGTAGATGTCTATTAGGTCTGCTTGGTCCAGAGCTGAGTTAAAATCCTGAATATCCTTGTTAATTTTCTGTCTTGTTGATGTGTCTAATATTTACAGTGGGTATTAAAGTCTCCCACTATTATTATGTGAGAGTCTAAATCTCTCTGTAGGTTGTTAAGAACTGGCTATATGAATCTGTGTGCTCCTGTATCAGGTGCATATATATTTAGGATAGTTAGCTCTTCTTGATTGCATTGATCTTTCTACCATTATGTAATGTCCTTTTTGTCTTTTTTGATCTTTGTTGGTTTAAAGTCTGTTTTTTACAATTAGTATTTCTATTTCACCTGTATGGTCCATTTTCCTGTTTTCTTGCTGTTTTTTGAATAATTTTTCAATTCTAGTGTTTCCTTATGTTAACTTGTCAAGTATGCACTCATTTACAATACAGCAGATACTCTCAGCTTATCATTACCTAGTAAAAAATGATAATTTTACTACTTTCCTAAAACTGTTGGATCTTTTAATTACATTTGCCCTACTTTTTTGGCATGTGTTTTTCATGCTTGCCAATTATATATGCATGTTATACTCTACAATATATACACCTGTTGTTTGTGCAACCCATGTTAATTTATGTTTATTCTTTATTTGTGCTTCCCAGTGTTCATATCTTGAATATCCTCATACTTCTACCTATTGTTGCATTCCTTCTATCAGAACTATCTTTAGCATTTCTTTAATACAGTAGCACTGATAAGTATCTGTCTATTCTTTTTTCCAAGTATATTTCCTTCTGCTCTATTATTTTTTTCTCTCTTTGGGACTTCAAATATTTGTAGATTAATTATTGAAAAAAATGATTATTATTATTTGAGACAGGGTCTCACTCAGTCACCCAGGCTGGAGTGCAGTGGTGCAATCTTGGTTCACTGCAACTTCTGCCTCTTGGGTTCAAACAATTCTCCTGCCTCAGCCTCCCGAGTAGCTGAGACTACAGGTGCAGCCATCAAGCCTGGCTAATGTTCGTATTTTTAGTAGAGACTGAGTTTTACTATGTTGGCCAGGCTATTCTTGAGCTTCTGACCTCAGATGATCCGCCCTCCTTGGCCTTTCAAAGTGTTAATATTACAGGCTTGAGCCGCCACACCTGGCCAAGATAATGATTTCTTAATCAAAAGAATTAAGTTTTCTTTTTGTGCTCGTGCTCTCTATATAGATTTATGCTGTATATTGTCATTGAAATTTTGATTGCACTCACCATGGAGTGTCTTACTTTGGAATAGGCAGCATCTCAAATACAGTTTTTTTTCTTTACCAGAAGGAGATTATTTTGTTGTTAATTCAAACCTTCACTTACTTTAGTGTAACATAATACCATAAATGTTGTGTCCCGTTATTAAATCACGAATAGTATTAGAAGTGAGAGGCCTAGGAAGGAGAATGGCTTGATCTCAGGGGTTTGAGGCCAGCTTGAGTGACATAGTGAGACCTCTTCTTAAAAAAAAAAAAAACAGAAAATTTTAAATGGGGTATATTTAAACCATATATTTCTAGACATTTATTACTGGCATATGAAAATCATGTTTATTATTTAATATTATAAACTCTGACATGATCACTGTCATTTCTTTGGTTTTTAAAAGGTTTCAGCATTTGTCTGATTATGTCACATATATTTATTGATTGACATAAACCTTAATACCTTATAATATAATAAAGAAGTGGGAACCTCTACATTATAATTTAATTAAAAAATGAAAAACTTCCAGTTAGAAGACCAACATAGCCATTGCTATAAATGCAGAAATAAACAAAAACTTACAACAAAACCACAGCTCATATGAAGAAATAAAAAAAAGAAATAAACAAAAAGTTAACTAAAAATTCATGTGTATGATGAGATTGGAGAGCTACAGAAGACACGAAGATTAGATGGCCTAAAATTCTAAGAAGAAATAGACCTCTGCAGGTGAGGTGAATCTGAGTTCTCATTTCGTTCCTTTTTTTTTTTTCATAGTTTCCATGGAATTTATTTAGTCAGACTGCAGAAGTTTCTAGAAAAACACATTTTTAACCAAGGACTGCAGATGATTCTAAGTTTTGAGTAAAAATGTGGTTGAGGGAAGCAATTTTATGCTTTTTTGTGTGTCAGATTACATATATAATAAAACTAAAAGCCATATAATGGAATAAAAATTGCTTTGTATAATATACTAGTAGATACATAAATACAATATAGTCTTAAAAATAAAATCATATGTATATAGTTGTATTCCTAAGTATATTAGTCCCCGCTCATCCAAAAATTCCCTTTCTGTGGTTTCAGTTACCTGTAGTCAACCACAGTCTAAAACAGGTGAGTGCTGTACAAGAAGATACTTTGAGAGCGAGAGAGACCGATCACATTCACATAACTTTTATTACAGTATGTTGTTAACACTGTTCTATTTTATTATTGTTATTAATCTCCTGCTATGCCTAATATATACATTACACTTTATCATAGGTATGTATATATAGAGAAAACCGTGTATAAAGGGTTTGGTAGTATCTGAGGTTTCAGGAGTCCACTGGGTGTCTTGAAACACATCCCCGGAGGATAAGGGGGAACTACTGTACACAAAACTGAAGCTATACAACAATGAGAAACATTGAGAGGGCAAATCCAAGTGTAAGTGAATACATTTCTCTGAATTCCCAGGTTTCATCAAGTGTCAAAACCACCAATCTTTTAGTCCTTTTCTTGTATGTTATTCTGTATCCACATTCTCTGCATCTGATTGGATTCTTGTATTTTCTTTCATTTTCTGTGTGACATTCTCCACATATATACATATACATATATATATATATATACATATGTATGTCATTGGTTGCTGCTTTGGGGATTGAATGACCTTTTGGGTGTCCGTTGTTAGTCCCTACACAGCATAGGGAAATGTCTTACTCTGCGCTACTAAACAGAACGAGCTTGTTATCTCACTTAGTTCTGTAGTGAAATTTGCTGAAGTTGAGTGTCGACAGGGTTTCTGGGTTGGGACAGGCAGAAGTAACACTACTGGGAGGAGAATCCAGGTGAGTCTGGCAGTTGCTTGGAGCTGCCTTAATAGATTGGACAACAGCTGAACTCATAACACCAGGCTGGATTTCTCCTTATATTTGCTGTGGTCTTGGGAGAGAAAGGCAGCTGAGAGAGTGTGCCTGATAAAGTGAAAATTCTCACTTTTTAATGGGGCTTCCCATCTCCAATGCTGCATTAGTTGTCCCCTACGTATGTCTTAGACACGGCCCTTGGCTCCCACCGCTTAATTTCCTACTGAGCTTCCCAGCCCCAGCTCTGCCTTTGGTCAACATAATCTACTTCTTGACTACATGGTCTCTTCTGAATGACATGCTCTCTCAGATCATTTTCAGGCGTATGATACAGGTAGATTAAACCTTTGGGAGCTTACCCATACCCTACTGAGTTAAATAAGAATGTGTGATACTACCCAAGGTGCATTTGAACTGTCACTTCACTAACCATTGAGTTTCTAAAGACTGAGAGTCCTGTGTGATGCTCCACTTTCTCATGAGCTTGTAGTGGCTCAGGGCACAACCTTGAGTGCCAGGAAGGGGTTCCTTCAACTCTGTGATTCTTCCTAAGAAATACATTAGAGCTCACACACGGATTTACATCTCAAACCCCACCCACCAGCATCAACATCCAACTTATGAGCCACAGAGCTTGGTCTTGAGTCCACAGTTGACCTCTACTGTGTGCCCCTCATGTTCTTATTTACTGTCCTATGCCTGTGTCTAAAGCCAGATTTTTTTTTTTTTGGGCGGAGTGGGGGGAAGGATATTTTTATGATTTCTAATTCTTCCAGACTTGGTGTTTTACTTTTAAAATGCAGCTTGTAATTGAAAAAACTTTTTATTCCAACAGTCTGTGACAAAGACTGTTCAAAGACACTTTGGCACTAGGCCTTTTTTTTTGAAGAGGTTTACAAACTCTATCCAGCTGCCCAAAATAAAAAACATAAAGAATTTTCCTTTGCTACTCCCTTGAAGACAGTAGTACAAAATCCTGGGCCTGTCCCTGCTCTGGAGAAGGTCTTGTGCTAAAAGAAAGTGAAAGTGGAGAAGTGGGGTAAATGAAATGGGAGTGGAAAGTGGGAGGTGGGAGAGAAAAAGTGTCTTACGTCACCAAATATTATCATGCTGCGTGCATACTAGCACCTGCTTGACCAAGTAAAACAACCAAAAACATCTTAGTTTTGCACTGTCATGAATAAGCTGCAATTATGTGGCTCTTAGGCTGAATGGATTTAATTGATGAATGTACACAAGGCAGGGAGGAGGAGCATGAGCTTTTACTAGGCTTTCTCTTCTATCACATCTGGTTGCTTGAATGCCTCCATTCGGCTCCTGGTACTGCCACGTGAAAACAGCTGCAGCTGAGGAGGTTGAATGAGTGGTTCTTGAGTTGAAGCTGAGGCATGCATACACCCTAACCCTCAGGGGCAAGCTCTTTCCCTGAGTTCTTTGACATATTTCCCTTACATAGACTCAGAGAATCTGCTGAGCTGCTCCTCAGGGAAGCAGCACATGTGGACACCTGAGCCACCCCAGCAGGGAATATTGTTTCAGGCTGTATCATTCTGCGAGGAGATCGTGTACCTTGGATGCAGAAATAAATCCCAACATCCTTAGCCTTGTTTCTGCTGCCGTTCAGTGTGAAGTCTGTGCCTGTCCTACTGCCACTGAACCTGTCGGGAACCCCAGAAAACTGGTTGGAAACCTCATAGATCAGGAGCTGAGAAGGCTTCCTTGGCTTCTGCAGGTACCACTTCAAATAGGTGCATTCATCTCTATGCAGGAGGTGCTAACTAGACCTGCAAGAGATGGAGGCTGGCTCTCCAAAGGTGACAGGCAGGGGTGGTGAAGTCTGAGCCATCACAATAACCCCAGTGGATCCTGAAATATTGAGAAAAAAGTACAAGATTATATACAAATATTATGTTATTTGCATAATTTTCCTTTTGTTAATTATTTCAGGCTGTATCGTTTTTATGTGACTGTGATTTGGTTTACATCTCTAAATACCTAATTTTTAAGAAAAGAGATTTACAAGACATACGGGAACTTCTAGGGTTCTCCTACATCCTCCTCCTCTTTCTGTGTTAGAGTCTTTCCCAGAGCACAGGTCCTTGTTCCTTCTTGAATCTTCCTCACATTCACACATCTAAATGTCACATGCCCCATCCTAGAGAACCAGATGTGCACATCTAACATATGAACAGAACACACATGGGAGGCAGTGGGGCCCCCGGAGCTCACCCTCCCACCTCATTCTCCTCCCTCATCTCCTTCTTTCCTTACCAGGGACCCAGAGCATTAGCAGCCCCAGGAGCTGAGCAGCGAGCCTCACTGTGAGAAGGTGAACTGAGGAGTCGTAATCAGTCAAGGCAAGGTTAGAGGTGAGCTTTTATCTCAGACTCACAAGGGAAGGTCCTCCCTAGGGGACAATATGCAAATTCCCTGGTGGATGCAGCAGTGTGGAAAAAGCCAACTGAAGGGCGGAGGTCCTCTTTTTTGAGAAAAATGACAAAGTATTTTCTCTCTCTGGAAGAAAACACATAGAGATTAAGTCCATGCCCCTGCAGCAGCGGGCAGAAGGATCCCACTATAGAAGTCGAGATTTATGGTGAGGACACAGTGCACATGGTCCTGTCCCTCTAAGAAAGCATCACAGATCTGATGATGTAGAGATGTTTGTTTAGGTCAGTCTCTGGGAGGTGAACGGGCACCCTGTTTGGTTTCTTTCTAGCTAGTCGAAAAATGGAAACAGCTTTCAACTTGTCTAGTACTGATCTTCACAATTTCATTCCTAACAACAGCATGGAGTTGAACTAGTTTGAAAGTTGTCTGGTAACTGCTATTACCAAGTAAACTATTTAAGAATGTTAGAAACAAGTATTAGAAATGTTCTTTTCCTAGACATACTGAATTAAACTTCATGACAGTGCTCACGTCAAAAAAACTTGGCAGGGAATAAAACATCTACTTTTTTAAGCTAGAGAGTTAATATCTTTGTTTAAGGTAGAGTTAAAAGGGAAAGGACTTCATGCCTCAGATAGTGAATATAAAATTTCTTGTAATTAGTTGTTATAAACTGGTGGATAGCCTATTCTCTCTGTGTGTGTGTATGTGTGTGTGTGTGTGTGTATATACACACACACACACACACACACACACACACACATCCATACCAGATTAATCAAAAATTTCTTAAGGGAAGAATTCTCTAAGGACAGTAGGACAGAATGAACAAGGGATAATTTTATATATTTTTTGTGACTGATAACAGAAAATTCTTCCCGTATCTTTTCTTTCTTGTCATGTAGTTTGGATAGCCACAGTCAAGAGTTCACAGTTGAAAAGGGGATTTCATATGTTAGAATAACAAGAATTGAATGAATTATTTCAATGTCTTTCCTTGGGATGTCATTGAAGCTCAACATTGTGGAAGAGGAAGCTGGTCAGGGTATTAATTTCAGACTTCTTGCCTCCAAAAATGTGAAAGAAAAACTTTGTGTTGTTTTCAGTCACCAAGTTTGTGATACAACAGCTCTAGGAAATTTATGCATCCACTATGCAATATGGAAACTTGTATTGGGGGAAAATGAGTAAGAATTTTGTAGTTTTTTTTCCCCTACTATTCTATTGAATAGTAGTAAATTCAAATGAACTTAAAAAAACTACTTTCGGCCAGGCATGGTGGCTCATGCCTGTAATCCAAACACTTTAGGAGGCCGAAGTGGGCAGATCACCTAAGGTCAGGAGTCTGAGACCAGCCTCACTAACATGGTAAAACCCCGTCTCTACTAAAAATACAAAATTAGCCAGGCGTGGTGGCAGGCAGTTGTAATCCCAACTACTGGGGAGGCCGAGGCAGGAGAATCATTTGAACCTGGGAGCTGGAGGTGGCCGTGAGCCGAGATCACGCCACTGCACTCCAGTCTGGGCAACAATGAGCAAAACTTCATCTCAGACAAAACAAAACAAAACAAATACTGCTTTTACACAGTATTTTTAGATACTTGAATTTAAGAGAATATTCCTATTTTTTTGTGAAATTAATGTAATACGCTTGCAAGTCCCCAATTCTGATTGTTTTATTTTATCATTTGTTGTCTTGAAATGTATAGAAAAAGTAAATGTTATAGAATTTTTTTCTTAGAAAAGTACTTTGAAATTTTTCTATATTATCTATAGATGGAAAGTTAAGATACTCTTATTTTTAAAGGAAAACCTGTTTCTTATTTGTTAAGAAACTGTGCTGTGACCCAGACAACAAAACTATCCAGCTGCTAAAGCTGGTTCATTCACACTGGATGCAAATAACAAAAGTTGGTAAAGGGGCGTAACCTCCACGAGATTATTGGGGAGAGGCGAGCAGGCCTCCGCAGGTCTCTAATCTTGTCCACAGTCCACTGAGTGATGAAGGACTTATACAGTTTAGTTTTATTGTAGTTTGTCTTTGTTGCCAGATCTGTTATTTTGGGCTCAATAAAACTGGAATCCAGTGTGCGATTTGTATGCCCTGGCAAGACTGACTTGGTGGTGGCAATGTTCATGTTGGTTATCCTGGAGTCAATGTTTGTGGGGTGGAGAGTGTGATATGGTTACACATCCTATAGATTTTGAGTTATAGACTTTGTCAGTCCAAATACCTCACTCCCACACTAATTTGGACACACTTGGAGACATTCAGTAGCCTGTTCCCTATCTGGTTCCTAAAGGACGTTCTTTCTGATTAACTATTAGTTTGTCATTGCATAAAAATTGACATCCATCCACCCAACTGAAGTAGCTTTCTTATCTGCGGATTAGCTGGAGTGGAGTCCTGAGTTCAGAGGCACCTTTGATTGAGGTTGGGCACATTCTCTAAATACCTGTGATTTGCAGCTCACTAGACCATAAATTCACAAATAAACACCCTAGTTAACAGAGAGCTCAGGAAAAGCTCTGTGAATGTGTTTACTCTCGGAGTGTATACGCTCCTTCTAAACAACATGAGTAGCAGGTGTGTTAACTTTCTTGACTTTTCTGGATCCTCAAGGCTGGCCTCTATTTGCTGAATCCGAATGAACAATAGTAAATGAAATAAAAAGAAATGAGTTTTGAGCTCACTGGAGCAGTCACAAGGTAAAATTATAATATTTAACAAAAATCTAGAGAATATGATAACTTGTTAGAAACTTACTTGGGCAGATCTTACTCATTTTTAGTATCCTTGCCCCCAGAAGTTACCAACCTCCTTAACCTAGACACTGTCTGGGTTTTTCATATTATGGTATCCTAGTAGACCTAGGTAAAATTGGAAACAGATTATAAGAATTTATGTAAATATTCCACATGAGAAAAATTTCCCTAAATTATCCATTTATGGAAATATAAAAAGGAAAAGCATATTGTTATAGAGCAATTAAAACTCATATTTGGTGGTCAATAATGTTTCTGGCTGAGTGCTAAAGTTTTTTTTTTGGGGATGGACTTTCACTCTTGTTGCCCAGGCTGAAGTGCAATGGCGCAACCTTGGCTCACTGCAACTTCCGCCTCCTGGGTTCAAGAGATTCTCCTGCCTCAGCTTCCCGAGTAGCTGGGATTGCAGGCATGCACCACCATGCCTGGCTAATTTTATATTTTTAATAGAGATGGGGTTTCTCTACGTTTGTCAGGCTGGTCTCGAACTTTGACCTCAGGTGATCTGCCCGCCTTGGCCTCCCAAAGTGAGCCACCACGGCTGGCCTGAATGCTGAAGTTTTAAGATCAGACAAATAAGTTTCTCTAGATACAAAATACCCTCAGATGTTAATTAAATCAGTTGGTTGATGGTGTTCCTGTTTTTCTTTTTTTGTTTCTTATACTTTGCACATAATGTCAAGTTTGTTATTTATTTCCCTAAATATGCTTTCATGATCCCAAATATGAAGTCTAGGCAGACTTTGCTCTTTGTTATTTCTGTTGTTTCTCCTTCATACTCCAATCATCTTACTGCATTTGGATGTCAAGAATCTCTGACTTCGTGGGCTATTGGCCCTTTGAAATTGACTCGTAAAGTTTCTTGAAAACTTAGAATGGTCATGCCCTCCTCCAGAGGGGTTTTCATTTGGATGCCATACCAGAACACTTATCTTAAAGCAATTTCGAAACTGGAGAGCTCTAGACCCTTCTCAGACATGCATTCTTGGAGTAAAAGTCCTTGAAAGTGTTGGTCTGCAGCCATTACTTTACAAGGAAATCGTGTTTTTCTTCTCCATTTCCCAATTAACCTGGAACCCTCTTTTCAGTTCCTAGCAGTTGTGGAAAGAAGAGTTTCCAGTTTCTTTTTGATTCACTCTTTGAGATTAGAGCCCTTCTTGCCCCTAGCTTAAAGTCCCACAGGATTTGCCATGTAAGTGAATTCTGGACCTATCTTCTGTTCTCTGGCCCAGACATAGCCCTGAAGCCAGATCTCAAGTGTTTGCAGTTTTCTTAAATACTTACAGGATAAAAGTGGCTTTGGAGGTGAGATATATTTTAGTTACAGGTTTTATAAGTTGTCATTTTATTCTCCTCTTTTTCCTTTCTCTCCCTTTACCGTCTTCCTGTCTCACTCCCTTGCCGCCTCCCTTCCTTTCTTTTTTGTTTTAGTTTTTTCCCCAGCATGTTTTATTATTTTACCAGGATTATTAATCTGACGAAATTAGTCTATTGTTTCTGGAAACTCAAATCATTTAAATATATTTCTAATGTAAAACGAAGTCTCTTCATTAGATCATTTAGTCATGTGTAGTGAGCTTCTGAATTCTTAGAGCTTCTAAGTTGAGTTTTGTGTCTTTTCTAGTCACACAATCACATGTTCTATGATGACATTTTGGGCTCTGGATTTGCATTGGATACTTTCACAACCCACTGCTCATGAAATTTGCTTCTGTGCTCTCTGGCTGCTTTGGATAGGCCCATTTCAGGCTACAGTCCCAGATTTTATAAAAGGGACCTTTGCTATGTGCATCAGGCAGGCAGCAGCAGCAAGATTGTGTCACAGACCCAAATTGTCGTATCCCTGTTGCTCTGGGTCTCTGGTGAGAAACTGAAAAATGCTGCAGTCTTTTAAGAGTAATATCTGTGTAGAAAACAAAATTAAGATGTAGTGGGAAATAATTACTGTTTCCAATATGGACCCACTTATGTGCTGACTTGTAATACTATTAGAAAGCACATTTTAAGTGACATATTTCAATGTATATAAGGTAAAGTGTGTGTAAGTTTATGTATAATCATTGTCCATTTCTGATTGCAGGTACCTATGGGGACATTGTGATGACCAAGTCCCCAGGCTCCCTGGTTCTGTCTCTGGGTGAGAGGGTCACCATCAACTGCAAGTCCAGCCAGAGTCTTTTATCAAGCTCCAGAAACTAGCCTGGCACCAGCAGAAACCAGGACAAGCTCCTAAGCAAATCATCCTCTGGGCGTCCACCCAGGTGTCTGGGGTCCCTGACCGATTCAGTGGCAGTGGGTCTGGGACAGATTTCACTCTCACCGTCAGCAGGCTGCAGGCTGAAGATGTGGCAGTTTATTACTGCCAGCAGTTCTATAGCGCTCCTCCCACAGTGCTTCAGCCTCGAACACAAACCTCCTCCCCAGGCCTTGGGGTCTTTGCTGCAGCAGCTGCTTCCTCTGCACACAGCCCCAAACATGCATGCTTCCTTTGTCTGTCAAGGAGGTCACATATCTTGATGTATTCCTGAGGGGGTTTGCAGGGCACAGGATAAAATTAAAAGATTTGGCTTTTTCTGGATCTCTTTTTGTGAAAGATTACTAAAGAAAAATGTTGTGATCTCTTACAGACATTGCCAAGAATTTTTGTGTCACAAGAACCTGTGTGTTTTAATGGGCAGATCACATGACTGAGTCAGTTTAAGATTTATGTTTACCCTCTAGAGAAGGGTCCAGTGAGTTTTACACCCTCCTGGATCATTCTCTCTTCTATGTACCTCCTCGACCCTGGGAAGTTTCCATTTGGATTCCTTATTTTCCTGGTCTCTTTTATTTATCTGTAGTCAACTTTTAACTTTGGTCCTTCTTGACATTAAATCCTTGATTCCTCCTATTTAAAACCTCCCACATAGAAGGTAGTATCCTTGTCTTGCTTTTTCCTTCCACAGATCCTATTTTCCAACCAAACCTTTCTGGTCAATGTCATTGAAAATATTTTTTTCCATTCTGCCTTCTTTTTTCCTACCCTTTCCTTTTCCATTTTATTCAGTCCTACTCATTCTTTAAATTCTCTAATTCTTTAACTCTATCACCTAAAAAATATGTGACAGCATTTCCCATTACCTTTTCTTATCATTTGTCAACTTTCTATTTCAATTTATATTTTGGACACCTGAGTTTACCCTTATGATTGAAGGAAATTGTGACTTTTACATCCTCTATAACTTGAGTTCTTTGGATAACATTTAATTAACATGACCATCTCAGTGTAAAAAGGGAACTCTAGTTATTCTAGTAATATTTCCCCACCCTCTGATGAGCTACTTGAGTTAATAAAATTTAGCTTCAGGAAAGATCACAGCACATCTGAGCAGTGCAATGAACTCTCTTAGTTATATAACAGCTTCTCATAACAAGGAGAACAAAGAAGGCTAAGTAGACACAGCCAGGAGGTGCATCTACCTTGGAGGGGCCAGGACATAGGGAAGACTGGAGCACTCCTAGCGGATCTTCAGAGGGAAGGTATTGAGAGTTGAGGGAGGGAGGACATAGATGCTGGGGTGAAGGAAGAGGAAGCTGGGAACCCTGCATGGGGCTACCACACATAGGAACTTGTCCCTAGCCCCCAGTGACTCCTGCAGAATGAGCCAGTTGAGCAGGTAAAGAGTAATCTGCTCTCTCCACAGGCCTCTGGAAATCTATCAGCCAGAGACTCTATGTCCCCTTTGGACACTTGAGCTTGCTGGGAGAGTGCAGAGCCCAGGGGGTTTTTGCAGAGCTTCTGTAGTGGAGCATCCCCCAAGGCTCACCTTCTCTAAGTACCAATTCAAATAGGTGTATTCATCACTATGCAGGAGGCTCTGACTAGACCTGCAGGAGATGGAGGCTGGCCTTCCAGGGGTGACAGGCAAAAAGAGTGGAGTCTGGGTCAACAGACTATCCCCACTGGATCCTGAAATAATGAGAGAGAAGTGCAAGGTTGTATACAATCATTGTGTCAGTTTCATAATTTTTTTTTTAAAGTTATTCTTTTTTTTTTTTTAATTGCATTTTAGGTTTTGGGGTACATGTGAAGAACATACAAGATTGTTGCATAGGTGCATACATGGCAGTGTGATTTGCTGCCTTCCTCCCCTTCACCTATATGTGGCATTTCTCCCCATGCTATCTCTCCCCAACTCCCCACCCCCCACTGTCCCTCCCCTATATCCCCCCAACAGACCCCAGTGTATAGTGCTCCCCTCCCTGTGTCCATGTGTTCTCACTGTTCAACACCCGCCTATGAGTGAGAACATGCAGTGTTTGATTTTGTGTTCTTGTGTCAGTTTGCTGAGAATATATAATTTTACTTTTGTTAATTATTTCAGTGTAAATCATTTTTGTGTAATTGTGATTTGGTTTGTAGCTCTAAAATCATTTTTTTTTTAAGAACAGAAGGTTGCAATACATGAAGAAATCTCCAGGACTCTCCTCCAACATCTCCTTCTTTCTGTGTCAGAGCGTTCCCCAGAGGACAGGTCTTTGTTCCTTTTGGAATCTTCCTCACTCTCACAGATCTAAACACGACATGCCTGAGCAGAAGATGAGCACATCTGACATGTGGACAGAACACACATGGGATGCAGGGGAACACCCAGGGCTCACCCATCCACCAAATTCTCCTCCCTCATCTCCCTTCTTCCCTTATCAGACACCCAGAGCATTAGCAGCCCCAGTTGCTGAGCAGGAAGCCTCATTTTGAAAAGGTGAATGGAGGAGTACTGATTGTTTAAGGCAAGGTTGGAGCTGAGTTTTTATCTTTGACTAAAAAGGAAAGATCTTCCCTAGGGGACAATATTCAAGTTCCCTGGTGGGTGCAGAGGTGTAAGAGCCAACAAGAGGGTGGAGGGCCTCATTTGTAAAAAAAAAAATAGCATAAAATATTTTCTCTTTTTGCAGGAGAACCAATAGAGATCAAGTCAATGCTGCTTGCAGCAGTGAGTGGAAGGATCCAACCGTAAAAGTCTAGATTTGTGGTGATGACAGAGTTCACAAGGTCCTGCTCCTCTAAGAAAGTATCAGAGACCTGATGATGTAGAGATGTGTGTTCGGATCAATCTGTGGAAGATGAATGGCCACAGTGTTTGGCTCCTTCCTTGGTAATTTAAAGAAGGTAACTGCTCCTAACTTGTCTTGTACTGATCTTCACAGTTTCCTCCCAATAATAGCATGGAATTGAGCTAGGTTCAAGGATTGTCTTTATCTGTTGCAACCAGGTTAACTGTTTAAAAATGTTAGGAACAAGTGTTAGAAATGGTCTTTTTCTGGGCATAGTGAATTACACTTCATGAGAACACTCAAGTCAATAGAACTTGGCAAGGAAGCAAATTTGTCTCTTTAAGCTAGAGAATGAATAGCCTTATTTATGAGAGAGGAAAAGGGGAAAGAAAAGGCAGTACATATACATTTTCTTGTAATTAGTTTCTGTAAAGTGGTGAATATCCTATATTTCTCTCTTTTTCTCTCTGTCAAGGTTAGCCAAATAATTTCTTAGAACTTCCTTTATAAATGTGTGTGCTCTTGTGTTGGGTGCAAATATATTTAGGATAGTTAAGCCTTCCTATTGAATTGAACCTGCTAACATTATGCAATGGTTTTTTTTTTTTTTTTTTTTTGTCTTTTTTGATGTTTGCTGGTTGAAAGTTTGTTTTGTCTGAAACTAGGATTGATACCTCTGCTTGTTTTGTTTTCTATTTGCTTGATAGATTTTTCTCCATCCCTTTATTTTGAGCCTATGGCTGTCATTGAATGTGAGATGGGTCTCTTGACAATAATATACTATTGGGTCTTGCTTCTTTATCCATTTTCCACTTGTGCCTTTTATTGGGGCATTTAGCCCATTTACATTCAAGTTAGTATTGATATATGTAGATTTGATTCTCTCATCGTGTTGTTCACTGGTTATTACGTGGGCTTGTTTGTGCTGCTGCTTTATCATGTCACTGGTCTGTATACTTACATGTGGTTTTGTAGTGGCTGGTGATGGTCTTTTCTTTCCATATTTAGTGTGTCTTTGGGATGCTCTTGTAAGGCAGCTCTGGTGACAGGAATTCTCTTAGCATTCCTTCCCAACTCATTCTATGAAGCCAGCATCATCCTGATACCAAAACCTGACAGAGACAAAACAAAACAACAAAAAGGAAACTCCAGGCCAATATCTTTGATGAACATTGATGCAAAAATCTTCAGCAAAATATCAGCAAACCGAATCCAGCAGCACATCAAGAAGCTAGTTCACCGCTATCAAGTGGGCTTTATCCCTGAGATTCAAGGTTGGTTCAACATATGCAAATCATAAACAGAACTAAAGTCAAAAACCATATGATTATCTTAATAAATGAAGAAAACGCTTTCAATAAAAATCAACAACCCATTCATGTTAATAATTCTCAACAAACAAAGTATTGGAAAAATATTTCTAAAAATAATAAGAGACATTTATGACAAGTCCACAGCCATTATCATACTGAATAGACAAAAACTGAAATCGTTCCATATGAAAGTCGGCACAAGATGAGAATGCCCTCGCTCACCATTCCCATTCAACATATATTAATAATTGGAAGTCATTGCCGGAGCAATCAGGTGAGAGAAAAAAATAAAGTGTATCTAAATAAGAAGAGAGGAAGTCAGACTTTCCCTGTTTGCAGGTGACACGATTCTATATCTACAAAATTACATATTATTGGCCAAAAACCTCTGTAAACTGATAAACCACTTTAGCAGTGTTTCGGGATATAAGAGCCAACATACAAAAATCACAGCATTCTTGTACACAAACAACGGCCAAACCAAGAGCCAAATCAGTAAAGCAATCCCATTCACATCTGCCACAAAAAGAATAAAATACTTAGGAATGCGACTAACTAGGGAGGCAAAAAGATCTCTACAATGAGAGTTGCAAAACTTGCTTAAAGAAATCAGACATGATATAAACAAATAGAGAAACATTACACGCTCATGGATAGGAAGAATCAATATTGTTTAATGACCATACTGACCAAAGCAATATGCAGATTCAGTGCTATTTCTACCAAACTACCAATAACATCCTTCATAGAAAAAAAAAAACTATTTTGAAATTTATATGGGAACAGGAAATGGCTTGAATAGCCAAGGCAATACTCAGACAAAAGAACAAAGTAGGAGACATCATGTGACTGGACTTAAAACTATACTGCAAGCCTACAGTGACCAAAACAGCATGATACTGGCACAAAAACAGACACATAGACCAAAGGAACAGAATAGAGAGCCCAGAAATAATTCCTCATACCTACAACCATCTGATCTTTGACAAATCTGACAAAAACAAGCAATGGAGAAAGGGTTCCCTATTCAATAAACGGTGCTGAGATAACTGGCTAGCCATATGCAGAAGACTGAAACTGGACCACTTCCTTACAACATATATAAAAATTACTCAAGATGGATCAAATACTTAAATGTAAAACTCCAAACTATAAAAATCCTGAAAGACAACCTAGGAGATACCATTCTAGATATAGCAATGGGCAAAGATTTCACGACAAAGATGCCAACAGCTACTGAAACAAAAGCAAAATTTGACAAATGGGAAAATTTTTGCAAACTGTCCTTCTGACAAAGGTCTATTATTCAGCATCTATAAGAAACATAAACAGATTTATAACAAAAAATTCAAACAACCCCATTAAAAAGTGGGCAAAGGAAATAAACAGATACTTTCAAAAGAAGACATTTATGTGGCCAAAAATCATATGACAAAAAGCTCTACATCACTGATCATTAGATAAATGCACATCAAAACCACAATGAGATATAATCTCACAGCAATTAGAGTGTCTATTATTAAAAAGTCAAAAAATAACAAATGCTAGTGAGGTTGCAGAGAAAAGGGAACACTTATACACTGTTGGTGGGAATGTAAATTATTTCAACCATTGTGGAAGACAATGGGTGATTCCTCAAAGACCTAAAAGCAAAAATATCGTTTGACCCAGCAATCCTATTACTGAGTATATGCCCAAAGGAATATAAATCATTCTATTATAAAGACACATGCATGCATATGTTCACTGCAGCACTATTCACAATAATGTCAAAGATATAGAGTCAATATAAGTGCCCATCAGTGACAGATTGAATGAAGAAAATGTGGTACATGTACACCATGGAATACTATGCAGCCATAAAAAGCAAGATCATGACCTTTGCAGGAACATGGATGGAACTGGAGGCCATTATCCTTAGCAAACTAACACAGGAACAGAAAACCAAATACCACATGTTCTCACTTCTAAGTAGAAGCTAAATGATGAGAATATATGGACATAAAGAGGGAAACAACAGACACTAGGGCCTATTGTAGTGTCGAAGATGAAAGTTGGAAGAATATTAGGAAAAATAACTAATGAATACTAGACTTAATACCTGGGTGACCAAATAATCTGTACAACAAACCCCTGTGACACAAGTTATGTATATAACAAACCTCCACATATACCACAGAATCTAAAATAAAAGTTAAAAAAACTCAGTCATTTAAAATGATTAAAAAATTAAAAACAAGAAAATTACAGACCAATGCATAAGTAGTAAATAATTATTATAATTTTTCCAATTGCATTATTAAAATATTGTGATGAAATAGATTAAATTGCAGGGATATTAGGAATTTGCAAGAATGTAAGAAAGCTTTAATTTGAGAAAATTTGTATGAATAAATGCACATTTTTTCTGTTTGTCTGATACAATATCACATGGGAATTGAGTTGGAAATTTTCCAGAGAGTATTTGAGAATGGCTGATGGTGATATACCCATCATGGTTGAAAAACGTACTTGCAAGAACACTTCAGAGTGCTGGTCCTTTCAGCTATACAATAGTTGAGATGAAGGAGAGCTTTTCATAGTGTTGTGAGGTCAAGAGTATAAATGTTTGTCCCAAAATACCAGCTATGTGGTGTAATCGGATTTCCCCTTAAGAACTGTGGCTGGACCTCAGGGAGACAGACAGCCTTCTTTCTCAGCAACTGCATAGGGTGAAATGACCATCCCATGAGTGCTCCACCCCACATGGCCAGCTACAGGACAATAATGATCCCTAGTATCTCCCATGGTAATGTTGATCTCAGCAGCTCCAGTGAGTTCAGATGGTTTATTGAAGTTTTTGTAAATAAAAATGGGTCACAGAAGAAAATAGTTCAATTATATTAATAGATGATATAAAGATATTTGCTAAAACATTAATTACTAATTTTTATTTAAGAAATATATTAGTAAACTGGAAATAGAAAAAAATCAGTATATGGAGTGACCATATAAATTTTCATCTAAATCAAGTCATTCATAAGCATTTACAAATTGGATGCTATTAATAATACAAGAAATATATCAGACAAAAACAATAGCATCGTTAACCTCAGGTATGAAAGTACAATGAGAAAAAAGTTAAGTGAGAGAAAGTTAATATACAAAATACATTCATCTCCAAAATTAGCCATAATACTGGATGTGGAAATATACTCCAATAAGCCATGAGCCGTCTCTGCTGCATAGTGCCCAAAGCATCTTAGCACAGATTTCCTACAAAGACTTTTTTTCCCTCTTTTCTTAACCCATGGTTCACAATATCTATGCTAATAATGTATCAAGATAAAATCAATACATCTATCTCTAGCAGATATGTTTTGTGTGATTCCAGGGGGACAGTCATATGTTCAACTTAAAGTTTAAGTCTAGGGAGGGAGGTTATTTAACTTTTAAATTTTCTCATTCTTAGAAGGAGGACTTCATATTCTAACTACAATCATCTATGCCCTGAAGACAAATAAAGACCGGAAAAATTAGAGATCTTACAAAACACTAGGAAAAAACTCCACTGGGACTGAATTGACACCTGCATTCACTGAATGCAGAGCCAAGAAAGAATGGAGCCCTTCATGGGCATCAGCTCTGCAGCTGCAAGGCCAGACCTACTCAACCCCTCCCTGATTTGCATAATTTCCCTGGAGTCCATATCTGCTCTTTAGAATCCTCATGAATAGCCTTCACAGTGGTTCTGGGCAAGAAACAGCCTCTGGTTGACCTAGAATGAACATGGGTGTCCTGACTCAACTCTTTTGCCTTCTGCTGCTCTGGCACCTAGGTGAGGAGGGGAATGCAGGGAATACCCCTGAGATGATGGGGATCTTCTCTTCTAATTGTGAGAAACTTGCAGGGTATCTGTGGATTTCTGACCCATCATCTCCCCTTAGAGACCCAGGTGCCTCAGGTTAGGGGTCCAGGGCTTCTGGAACATGCTGGAGGAAAATGGAGGTGAATTTGTGTTTTGCTTCCTTTTCAGGTGTCAGAGGGAACACTGTGCTGACCCAGTCTCCAGTCCTCCTCTCTGTGTCTCTGAGAGAGACACCATCTCCATCTCTTGTAAGGCCAGTCAGAGCATTAGTGATTATTTAACTTGGTAGCAGCAAAAACCAGGCCAGGCTCCTAAGATCCTTATCTATGACGCTGATAACCTGTATTCTGGTGTCTCCCCTCGGTTCTCTGGGATACAGTCTGGGACAGACTTCATTCTTACAATCAGCAGTGTAGAGGCTGATGATGCTGCCACTTATTACTGCCAGCAGGACTATGCAGTCCCTTGTACCATGTTACAGCCCTTAACATAAACCTTCCTTCTGGGCTGTTTGTGCAGTGAGTGCATGTGGTTTCGCAGCTGCACTCTTTCCTGTGGTGTGTTCAGAAACACAGTGTCTATTTTTGAGTAGGGCTTACAGGCTCATGGGAAAAAAACCTGAAAGGAATTTTGGTACCTGAAAGGCTTACTTTTCCTTAGTTTTGCAACAATAAAAGACACCCAAACCTTCAATTAATTCTAAAAAGGATATCTCTGGATTAGGCCTGCCAAAGATTCCATTCATAGCATGGTTTTTGAATTCCCTCTTTGAGAATAAATGTTTTTTTTAGGCAGACAACTAGGTTAACAAAGAAACAAACAAACAACAACAAAAAATTCCTATATCCAGGGAAATAACAACAACTCTTAGGCAACTACATTGTCTACTGTCATTTACTGAAGTCTTGAAGACTTACTGTATGTTGAATATAGTATTAAGGGTAAATACACCTAGTGGAATTATTCCACAACAATAATCTGTAGATCAGAAGTTAGAGATTCCCAGAGTTTTAATTGCTCAAGGTACCAGTGTTTGTGAGAGAACATGAAACAGGTACTCTGATATTAATACTCTAATACTGACTGTATAATTTCTACTAATCGGTCATAATTTTAATGGCAAAAACTGCAATTACTTTTGCATCAACCTGATAATTAATTTTTAAAATTCTAAATATGGCTAAATTTAGTAAACTGTATTTACTGCATATAAAGTGATATAAAGTGTGCAGCTTAGTTAGCATAAACATATATATACCCATGTTAACCACCACCCAGATGAAGCTGTACACCATCTTCAGCATCCCAAATGGCTTCCTCATGCTCCTTCTCTGTCAGTTTCATGCTCCATTCACCACTGCCAGAGACCATCATTTTCTATTTTCCTCCAATATTGATTGAGTTTCTTTGTTCTTGAACTTATATTTAACTGAAATATTATAGTATGTACCTTTTCATGTCTTGCTTCTTTGGTCATAATGTCTTTGGAGCTTTTCCTATGTTGTTGGTATGGCCGTAATTTGTTCCTTTTTACTGCTGTATAGTTTTCTATTATATGAATACAACACAATTTTTTGATTCATTCTTCAGTTATTGGTTGTTTTCAATTTGAACGTATCATTAATAAAGCTGTTAGGAACATTTTTGTACATGCCTTTTGTGCACACACTTCTCTTAGATATTCTTCTAGGAATGGAAGTGCTCAGTCATTGGATTGACAAAGCCTTGGCTATGCCTAGCAGTGAGTCAGCCTGGCACTGGTAGAACTCAGTTTAGGATCCTGTGATTCTCATCATGATTGTACCCATCTAACTTGTCCTGACTCAATTAAACTGGCAGAAGACAGAGGCCCCAAGTCTGAGGAGACTGCACAGTATCACTTGCCTTGGTCCTCCTCACTTAGTGCTGGAGGAGAGGCTGTGACCCTTTCTGTTGCTGTCCCTGGAGTCCAACCTGCATCAGCTGCTTCCTCACTCCCACAGTGTCTTTTGGGGTTACTGTAATGAGGATCAGAAAAATAGAGTAAATTTCATACAACATAATGTTTAATCTCACCTTGTATTACTTAACAATGTGGAGTATATGATAATAAAACACAAGTCGAGGAAGATTGTTAAAGAAGGTTCCAGCACATTCTAGCATCATTTTATTTACTTGCAAGTAAGTCATAGAGTCATAGGTTTTGATTATTTCTACGTGATAGATGGTGCATGTGGCCTGTTAGTTCTCCTGTGCAACTGTCATGCTGCCTGACTTCAAACTATAATACAAGGCCACAGTAATCAAAACAGCATGGTACTGGTACCAAAACAGAGACATAGACCAGTGGAACAGAACAGAGGCCTCTGAAGCAACACCACACATATACAGTCATCTGATCTTTGACAAACCTGACAAAAACAAGCAATGGGGAAAAGATTCCCTGTTTAATAAATGGTGTTGGGAAAACTGGCTAGCAATGTGCAGAAAGCAGAAACTGGACCCCTTCCTGACACCTTACACTAAAATTAACTCCAGATGGATTAAAGATCTAAACATAAGACCTAACACCATAAAAACCCTAGAAGAAAACCTAGGCAAAACCATTCAGGACATAGGCATAAGCATAGGCAAGGACTTCATGGCTAAAACACCAAAAGCAATGGCAACAAAAGCCAAAATAGACAAATGGGATCTAATTAAACTCCAGAGCTTCTGTACAGCAAAGGAAACAATCATTAGAGCAAACTGGCAACCAACAGAATGGGAAAAAATTTTTTGCAATCTACCCATCTGACAAAGGGCTAATATTCAGAATCTACAAAGAACTAAAACATTTACAAGAAAAAAACAAACCCACTCAAAAATGGGCAAAGCACATGAACAGACAGTTTTCAAAAGTAGACATATATGAGGCCAACAAACATATGAAAAAATGCTCATCATCACTGGTCATTAGAGAAATGCAAATCAAAACTACATTGAGATACCATCTTATGCCAGTTAGAATGGCGATCATTAAAAAATCTGGAGACGACAGATGCTGGAGAGGATGTGGAGAAATAGGAACACTTTTACACTGTTGGTGGTAGTGTAAATTAGTTCAACCATTGTGGAAGACAGTGTGGCGATTTCTCAAGGACCTAGAAATAGAAATTCCATTTGACCCAGCAATCTCATTACTGGGTATATATCCAAAGGATTATAAATCGTTCTATTATAAAGACACATGCACAGGTATGTTCATTGTGGCACTGTTTACAATAGCAAAGACCTGGAACCAACCCAAATGCCATTGATGATAGACTGGATAAGGAAAATGTGGCACATATACACCATGGAATACTATGCAGCCATAAAAAAGGATGAGTTCGTGTCCTTTGTAGGGACGTGGATGGACCTGGAAACCATCATTCTCAGCAAACTGACACAAGAACAGAAAATCAAACACCGCATGTTCTCACTCATAGGCGGGTGTTGAACAATGAGAACACATGGGCACAGGGAGGGGAACATCACACACTGGGGTCTGTTGGGGGGGACTAGGGGAGGGACAGCAGGGGATATGGAGTTGGGGAGGGATAACATGGGGATAAATGCCAGATATAGGTGACAGGAAGATGGAGGCAGCAAACCACATTGCCATATACGTACCTATGCAACAATCCTGCATGTTCTTCACATGTATCCCAGAACCTAAAGTGCAATTATATATATATATATATATATATATATATATATATATATATATATATATAGACTTTGCTAACAGACACCAGATTTTTTTCTTTGTTCTGGATGATGAGTTGTAAATGGATCAATAAAAATGTATTGATTTGTTACAAAAAAAAAATGAACTAGATTCAGTTTTAGCAGAGGGTTTTTTAATGTTTCATATTTATTTGTAGTGAAGATCACTTTTTTCTGCTCTAACCTTCCTTTTTTAAAAAATTTAGTTTTTTTTTTCCTCCTGGACTATATATATATAGGAGAAAAGGAGCTTTCCCTATTAGTTATGGCTTCCCCTTGTTTGCTGTAACTTCTCATTAAAGTCACTACTATGTTTTTCTTCTGTAATCTATAACTCTGAGTTCTACGACAGGTAGAAGTGTGGATGCTTCTGTTCTCTCCTCCAACACATCTATTTACTATTTCAAAACTCTCAATTACTGTTTGGTAGATTGTTTGTCTTTGGAAATGCTGATTTCAACCCAGGGAAGAAATACAGAACAGTGATGAGCCTTTCAGAGAAGCCTTCTCCTTGGCTGCAATGACCTGCCAATGGATGGTCATTATCTAAACTTGACTACATGGAAATAATTTCAGATTCCTGACAGAATGTGAGAAATAAACACGGAACATAAAAAGAAGCATATAATTCTGGGATCTATGGGCATCCAGACTAAAGTTTTCCTTAATACGCAACTAGTATAAAGGTAGAGTGCAGAGGAAGGATTGTCAAAGTCATATTAGATCTTAGTGACGCAAATTAGATCTTACTGATATAAATGAGACATTGAATTAAGTCTTTCTCTCAGTCTGACACTTGGAATTTTCTTTTGTAAGATTTTAAAATGCATCAGGTAATACATACATATGTAACAGCTGATCCCTGAGCCATCACTGACACAGATAGCACCAGGACTACTGTGCATAGACGGTTTTTCGACTCTGAGTAGTAGACACAAGATTGCTGTATTCGCAGCCTCCACTTGAGGGCTTGGGGGTTCCCTGGCCTTACTACATTGATAGCACAGCTGGCTTTGACTCTATTCCCAATTCCCCTTCTTCCCTATGCCCTCTGCAAATCACAGTAATTCTCCAGGTGATATCCTGGGACTATCCTTGGGATATTCTTGGTCTTCATCCTGCCTTAGAGAAAATTGATCCTCAGAGGCCTCACTTGATCCAGTTTCAGGTTTATCCTAACCCAGACTCTAAATCCAGGGTTACCCTCTGGAGTTGGAGGAAGAAATGGTGATTTTTAAAAGATAACCATCTAGTCAGAGGCTTCATGCTGATGAGCTGTGAGAAATAAGATCAAATGGCAGCAAAAGGGTAGACTAAATAAGATACAGCCCCTTTGGTTCACCTTGGACAACGATGTATGTGTGAGTTACACACCCTTTAAAAATACATGGTGTTAGCTTTGTGTATAACCATGACTTGGTTATATAATGGTAATAAGAATGGTAATAAGAATGGCAGTAAAATGCCTAGTCATTGCCTAATGAACTTATGAACAAAGTGATCACAGCGGCAAAGATGGAGCTTATACATAGCCTCAGTAACATGGACTTTCATTCCCTACAGCTTATCTGGCTATAGCCACAGCTGAATGCCCAATCTGTTAGATGCAGAGACCTACACTGGTTCTCTAATATGGCACCATTCCCCTGGGTGACAAGCAGCTCCCTGGTGGCAGGTTGATTACATTAGACAACTTCCATCATGTAAGGAACAGCATTTCATTCCTACTAGAATAGATGCCTACTCCGGATGTGAGTTTACCTTCCCTGAACACAGTGCTGTTGCCTAAACTATGTTTCATAGACACAGAAAACCAATAGTCCTAAGCAAGTTTATATTCTCTGGACCCAGTTTTTGGCTCCTGCAATCAAACATGTTTTAATTAACTTACCTAAGTGGCTTAAGTGGCTTCTCTTGCTTAGCTAACAAATTCGCCACTCAAAAGCTTAGTGTGGCTGCAGCCTCATTTTCATTTTTTAGTTTTGTGAATAAATTCTGCTATGAATAGCTATTGTGTTTTAAATTTTCTAATTTTTAAAAATCATTACTAGGTATTAGATTTTAACAAATGCTTTTTCTGCACCTAATGACACAATCATGTGAAATTTCTTTCCTTTCAATTTGTCTTACTGTATTGGCTAGAACTTGGAGCACAATGTGGAAAAGAAAGTGAGAGGGAACATCCGTTCCTTAGCAGGAAAGCTTCTAATTTCTCACCATTAAATATGGTGTTATATGTAGATTTTTGTAGATGGACTTTATGATTTGCATCTACAAAAGGAAGTTCTCTTCTATTCTCAGTTTACTGAGAATTTTTTCTGTATAATTAATAAGTATGGGATTTCTTCAAGTTCTTTTTCTGCATTTACTGATATGTGTTTCTTCTTAATCTGCTAATATGATGGATTATACTAACTGGTTTATTAATGTTGAACCAGACTTGCAGATGTGGAATAAATCCCAATTTGTTGTAGTGTATAATTCTTTTTAGATATTGTTGGGTTTGATTTACCAATAGTTTGTTGAGGAATATTGCATCTATTTTCATAAGCAATATTTGTCTGTAGATTTTTTTTTGTAACGTCTTCTTTTTGGTTTGGCATTCTGGTTATGCTGGTCTCATAGAAACAGGAAGTATTCCCTCTGCTTTTCTCTTCTGGAATATATTGTAGAGAATTGGCATAATTTCCTTCCTTAAATATTTGATAGAATTCATTCAGGAGCCCATCTAGACCTGGTGTTTTCTGTTTTGAAAGCTCATTAATTATTGATTCCACTTCTTTAATAGATAAAGGCCTTTTCTGATTTGACTGTTTCTTCAGTGTGAGCTTGGGTAGATTGTATTTTTCAAAAAGTTCGTTTATTTCATCTAGATTATCAAGTATGTGGGCACAGAGTTATCTATAGAATTCATTTACTATTTTTTTTTAGTGTCCATAAAACCTATAATAATATTCTCTTTTTAATTTTCATTCAGTTGTCATCTCTCTTTTTTATATGTTGAGCCTAACTTGTGTCTTATCAGTTTTATTGATATTTTCAAAGAACTGACTTTAAGTGTTATTAACTTACTCCGTTTTTTGTCAATTTCATTGATTTCGGCTCTAACATTTACTATTTCTTTTATTCTGTTTACTTGTGACTTAATTTATTCTTCTTTTTTTTTTGGTTTGCTAAAGTACAAGCTTAAGTTACTGACTTTTAACCTTTCTTCTTTTCTAATAAATGTTTTCTATGTTATACATTTCTGTCTAAGCACTGTTTTTACTATGCCTACAAATTTTGATAGCTTGTATTTTCATTTTCATTTTGGTTCCAAATTGAAATCGTCTGCAAGACATCTTCTTTGACCTAGGTGTTATTTAAAAGTGTGTTGTTTAATCTTCAAATATTTTGGAATTTTTCAGGTATCTTCAAATATTTTGGAAATTTTCAGGTTATTTATTTCTGGTTTAAATCCTTTATGGTCTTAGAGAATTGTTGTATGATTTCTATTCCCTAAATTTGTTATGATGCATTTTATGGTCAAGAATGGTGTATTTTGGTGAATGTTCCATGTGGACTAGAGAAAATCGCATAACTTTTCATT
This sequence comes from Aotus nancymaae, assembly GCF_030222135.1. Classification (NCBI taxonomy): domain Eukaryota; kingdom Metazoa; phylum Chordata; class Mammalia; order Primates; family Aotidae; genus Aotus; species Aotus nancymaae. Next base: position 14,004,991 of record NW_026988429.1, read on the forward strand.
GTTGGATTAAGTAGTAAATAGATGTTCATTATAACCAGTTGATTGATGGTATTATTGAGTTCAACTATGTCCTTATTGATTTTCTGTCTGTTGGATCTGTCCATTTCTAATAGAGAGGTGCTATGCTCTGTTTTTAGGAATATACACATTAAATATTGTTATGTCTTAGAGAATTGACTCGTCTATCATCATGTATGCCCCTCTTTATCCTTGATACTTTTTCTTGCTCTGAAGTCTGGTCTGTTTGAAATTATTCTGGTTTTCTTTTGATAAGTGTTACCATGGTATATCTTATTCCATCCTTTTACTTTTAATCTATATGTCTTTATAATTACAATGGATTTCTTGTAGACTACATATAGTTGGGTGTTTTTTAAATGTATGCTGACAATCTCTTTTAATTGATGTATCAACCTGTTGATGTCTAAAGTGATTATTAGTACATTTGGATTAATGTCTACTGTTGGTTATTATTTTGTATTTAGTGCCCTGGTTCTTTTTTTCTCATTTGTTTTCTACACTTTTTTTCTGCCTTTTTGCCTTTTGTAATTTCAGTTGAGCATTTTTGTATGATTCCAAAATTTTCTTTCTTTTCTTAGCATATCAGTGATGGTAACTTTTTTTTTTTACTTTTTAAGTAGTTTTACTAGGGTTTGTGATAAAGGTACAATTAATCCAAGTCAACTTTTATTTTACTTTTTTATGCTACATTTTTTATTAGAATGAAAGATGATAAATAAACAACTTATATAGAGAAAACTTTTTATGTATTTCTGTGTGTAGATTATACAAGTGATGTCTGAAAACATTAAGAAACTACAATAAAGTGTTTACATTAAAAAGTAAAAGCCAATCTTCATATACCACTAGTGGTCTTTCTACTGTTCCAGTGATTTAATAAAACTTTTAAAATTATTTTTCCAAAATATTTTATTATTAAATAATTTTTCATATTTATGGGGTACATGTGTTATTTTAATATATGCATACAGTATGCAATGATCAAATCAAGATATTTAGGATATCCATCACATCAAAGATTCATAATTTCTATGACAATATTAAAAATCTTATTTTTTAGCTATTTTTAAATGTACAATAAGTTATTGATAGCTATTGTCACTCTATTGTTATACCCCAGTGAGTTAGATGGAAGAGCACCACGTTCTGAGTTTCAAATTAAGAGTCCTTTATTAATTAGCCAGTGACAGAGAGAAGGCTAATGCTCAAAATTCTCTCTGCTCCAAGGAAGGGGCTGGATTCCTTTTTATATCTTGCTTAAGGTAGGGGAGGGGGAGCCTAGCTGGAGCAGAGTTTACAGAAGCAGAATAAGCAAGTTAGATAAGGAGGCTGGTAATTAGGAGGCAGGAGGTTCTCATGATTGTTGATTTTCAAGGAGAGTATACACAAGCGATTCCCATGATTGCCAGTTACCAAGAGGGGTATTTGGTACCTGTCATATAATCAATCAAGGGGGGCATTCATAATGGCAAGTGGGCTTGTCAAGCAGGCTATGGTTACAAAGGTTATATGTTTCTATAGTTCTAAGTACGGCATGACCCAGCATAGTAGCAAGACCCAGGTATGCACTTAAGGGAAGAGTAGCAGGAGGGGTGAGGCGGAAGTCAAGATGGAGTCTATCTGGCTCTCAGCAGAATGGAGTTTGTCTGGCTGACACAGGGTAGGTTAGCACATTATGATGCTATCAAAAACTTACGCCTTTTGTCTAACTGCATGTTTGTACCCATTCACCAACTTCTCTTTATTCCTAGCTTCTAGTAACTATTCTACTCTCTAGCTCCATGAGATCCACTACTTTAGCTCTTACATATGAGTGAAAACATGAAATATTTGTCTTTCTGTGTCTGGCTTATTTCCAAGTCCACTTCAAATTAACATTAAACTGTTTCATGGGTAGTGCAAATATGTTATGATAAAATATTTCAAATCCCCAACTCCTGTTCCCTACATCATGGTTGTCATTTATTTCACTTATTGATATCTCACTCCCTCATCCTTGTTTGCATGGTTTCTGAGGAGAAGTGTGAAATTCTTATCTTTGCTTGTCTACAGGTAATGTGATCTTTTTCTTTGGTTTCTTTCAAGAATTTATCTTTTTTTTTTTCCTGAAGTTTGCATCTGATATGTCTAAGTGTAGTTTTTTTGTTGTGGCTTGTTGTGTGGCAGCATTTATCTTTGCTTGGTGTTCTCTGAGCTTCCTGGATCTGTGATTTGGTGTCTGACATTAATTTGAGAGCTTTCTCAGTTGTTGCTCTAAATATTGTTTCTTCTGAATACTTTTTACATTACATAATTATTCCACAATTAACTTAAAGATTCTTCAATTAGTGAGCTGTTTACAATTGAAAGCTGCAATTAGAAAAGTTTTTAGAAACATTCTTGTACATGCCTTTTGTGGACTTGTGCAATCACTTCTCTTAGGAACATTCCTAGGAATGAAAGTGCTGAGTCACAGGATTGGCATAGGTTTGTCTTTAGTAAACGTATGAATAATCATGCTGGGAAACTTTTCATATGTTTATTTTTCATTGGTTATTTGGGTAATTTCTTTCTTGAGATATCCTTGTTTAAATCTTGCAATAAATGTACAATTAATCCAAATCAACTTTTTCACTGTTTTAAGCTAAACTTTTTATTAGAATGAAAGCCAATCATAAAGGCTATATACATAGTCTTGAGATGTGCTTCTTCAAATCATGCATTTGAAACCATGCATTTGAACAAGCAATTCTTAAGACTATGTGTATAGCCTTTTTTAAGTTTTTTATATATGTGTATATAGCCATTTTTTAGTACATTTTATATTCTGACAACATTTTTGTTATAAATATGCATTAAAATATCTTTTTCCCTTTTTCAATGTGTTTACTTACTTTATTAATGTTGTCAGTCTATCAATTTCAAAAAAATAATCCTTTGGGGATTTTAAGTGGATTGCATGGAATCTACATGTCAATTTTCAGAAAAGTTAAATTATAACAATATTGAGTATTCTGCTCTGTGAACATGCAAAAACTCTCAATTTACTGAAATCTTCTTTAGTTGACAGTAGATATTTTATATATTGACATAATATCCAAAGACTTGGCTAAGTTATTGTTTTTATTGGTTTATTTGTAGATTGCCTAAAAATTTAAGTACACAATGCATTATTAGCAATAAAGATATATTTCTTTCTTTCCAAAATTGTACCTTTTACTTCTTTGTGTTGCTCTATTGTATTTTCTAAGATCTTCAGGAAATTTTGAATAGAAATGGTGCTAGTGGACATCTATGTGTTTTTCTAATCTGATTTATACAATGTTCAATAATGTATTACTGAGTATGATGTTTGCAGTAGGATGTTTGCAGGTACTTCATTAGACTAAGGAATTCTCCTTTGTTTTTGACTCACTGAGAATTTTTGTTGGAATAGCTGTTGACTGTTTTCAACTGATTTTAGCATCTATTGAGATATTTGTATAGTTTTTCTTTGGTATTCTGTCACCATGATGAATTATACAGATTGATTTTTTTTTTACATTAAAGTAAACTTGCATTCCTGGAATATATTCTACTTGGTCATAATGAATTAATGTACATCCATATAGATTACATATAGATATAATATTGATTATATAATGTATATTGACACGGTCTCCAGTCACCCTGTCTTTATCTTCAGGGGAAAGAGCCACTATCACCTGCAGAGCCAGTGAGAGTGTTAGCAGCTACTTAGCCTGGGACCAGCAGAAACCATGTATAGTCCTGTGGATGGATTTAATTTTCTCTTTTCTTAAAAATATATTTCATGTCTATATTCATAAGAGATACTGGTTTTTAATTTCATATTTGTAATGTTCGTATCACTCTGGTATTGAGAGTACCCTGAGCTTATATAATAATTTTGGAGGTATTTTCCTTTTTTTTATTATCTTGAAAGGTTGTTTAATTTTGATATGGTATGTTACTTAAACACTTGGTATAATTAACCAGTCCACTATATATGAGACAGGAGTTTATTCCAGATTCATTATTACTGTGTCAAATAAGTTGCCATAAAATTTAATATCCTCCTTTTATCTTTTTACTTTCATAGGCTCTGTAATAATTTCTTCCTTTTCATTTCTGATAATGTATTTTGTGTCTTTTTTTCTGTCTCTTTTTTTTGTCCCCCTTCTTGGATGGCCATAGGCTTCAGTTCCTTTTTGGTGGCTGTTTGGTGCTGTGATATGTTGGTTATTCTAAGTATGAGACTATTTACGGTTTTTATATGTAACACTTTGGAAAGTGTTATGACATCAGCCTCCCTTTCACCAAACTGTAATCTGTTGAAGCACTATCTCCCAATCAATGTACAATTTATCTGCTTGCTACTGAAACAATTCAAATAAGTAGTACAAGATTTCAGTTTAAATTTGGAATGTACCCTCTACAATTTGGAGGGAGTAAAGAAGATAAAACGATGAATAGATAGAAAGTGGATTTAAATAAGAAAACCTATTTAAGAAGGAAAGCATAGTCATTTCAGTATAAATTAGCCCAGTAATTCTTCCAGGAGTGAGCCTAGTTTAATGTGTGTCTCCCCATCATTATAAAAGTGTGGCATCTAACCAAATCTATAAAACCCACCAGATCTCTATGTTCACAACTGCAACTGCTTTCTGATATTATAGTCCTTTCCTCTACATTGCGGTCTTACCTGGTAAGATTCTCACAGCAACACTTAGGAAAAAAAATTCCAAATAGAGCTAACAAGACTTCTCTAAGTAAGGGATATGTAAACTAGCTTAATTGTGGTAATCATTTCATTGTGAATGAGTTCTCTCATCAATGAATCTTTGAATGCTGTTCCTGGATTCCTGTTCTTTTTAATCTGAAGACCTGCAAACAATAGTGAGACAAGAATGGCACAACCGCTATAGACCCTCACATCCAAAAAGATGGCAGTAGTTAACATTCTTGTAGCATATAAGGCAGCTTCCCTTGTGGGCCCTCCACTTGCAGTCTCTCTTTCTCTCTTCCTCTACCTTCCTCTCACTTCCTCTGTTTCAACCCATTTTCTTATTCCTTTAAGCTACCTCAGCAGAACAAACCCCAATAATGAGTCTTAAAAAGCATCTTCTATGTTAATCTAACTTCTCATTCCTCTTAGAGGCAGTTTTAGCTAAATTTTCTTTATAAATCCTTTTCTATTTTTATTTTATTATAACTTTTTCCTCTTCAGATTACACTACATTATTATTCTCAAATATAGCAGGTATGGCTGCAGTGTGGAATTCCCTAAATTATTTATCTACATTGTTCCACTGAAATCTAAATTCAAAAGTTCCTTTAATTTGGAAACTGTCCTGACAGTCGTGATCAATCTTCGATTGAATGTTTCCAGAGTTAGGTTCATACCAGGAAAAGAGCTCTGTGCTGCAGCTGTTAGAGGAATCCCTGCTTACTGGGCCTCTGGTTTAATGAAACATGACTTGTGTCTCCATCTTAAAGTGAGTAGCTGAGCACCCAGAGGGCTGGGTAGGAGTCAAACAGAATAAAAGACTTTAGAACTAGCTTTAGTTTAACAGCATAGACAACTGGCCAATTATAGGTCCTTGTGATTCTCTCTTTTATAGACATTATGAAAGATGAGGGAGACTGTAGCACAATGTTACAAATAAAGTGAAAAATCACACCAAAAAGATGAGCACGAGAAAGTAACACATAGACAAATCTGAGGACAACTATGCATCACTGTAAACAGACTATATGCCAAGGACTTTGGGATTAGACAGACAAGGTCTAAACTCTGACTTTTCTTTTAGCTAATGTTTGAACTTGGGCAAGCTATTTAACATATCAACTAGGTAATCCTCTAGGGGTGATTAAAAATATCTCACAGACATGATAGAAAGGATAAAGTAGATATTGTGCCTTTGGTATGTGCCTTAGAAACATAAACTATACTCTATTAATAGTAGTTATTAATCAAAATCCTATGTATACTACTTTTATGTAATTATGTGGCTTAATAAATAGAAATTAAATAATTGAAGTATAATTAATTTTAACTCTCCAGCCTGAGTATCAAAACAGGAACTGCTGATGTGTAGGCAGTAAACACTCAGTAAATCATTACAAAATAAAAGCATACTCATAAACATTGTAATAAAACATATCAATGAGTTATTATAATTCTCCAAGAGTTTAGAATCTCCATATTTGAAAATTGCTGCAATAATGCAAAGCAAATTTCCACAGTATTAGAAGTAAAAACTAAGTTTAAACATTGTTACATTTGATAGAAAAGAACTTCATTCTCACATGAAGATTCAGATTAATCAATTATTAGTGAGGAAAACAATTTAAAAATTATTTCTTCCTTGTAATGGAGGATCCAGTGATATGACAGAATTCATGAACAGATATTTTGAATTATATAAAACCTTATCTTACTATTCACGTTACTATTATATTTTCAAAGTAATACAATATTTTAAAGGAAATGCTCTTCCTGTTTTAAGAAGCAGCCCTGCATTTTTAGTTTGCACTGGGAATCACAAATTATGTAGTTGGCTCTGTTTTCCAGTAACACATAACAGATACTGGCAATGCTGAAGTTTGGAAACTTTCTAGAATGCTCTTTAGCAAGAATCCTTCCTCTCCATGATTCCCTTTGCCTTCTAGAAGAATAAAATGGGAAAAGCAGAATTTTCTTATTAAAAATATCCAAGAGGGTAATATTAATTTCCACTCAAACTGACTATACTAATCTAAATTCTCACTCTTTATCTCTTTTACACTAAAGTATACCTGCAATTTTCAGAGTTCCATTTTCAAAGTCTTCTTGTAGTTTTAAAAAATGTGCATTTATGGTATAGAAAGAAAATCATTTTACATCTACCAGTTTCCATTGAAAAACCACTAATACACTGTAGTCAAAATAAAATAAAAATTTTACAACATGAAAACAACTCTCAGGATGTTATGAAATTATAGTTTAGTAGAGCTAACAAGTACATTAATGCCAAAGAAAAACTGGGCTCAGTAATCAGATAACCAAGTGTGCATTGTAAAAGTACAGCCTCTCTGACCTTGGGTTTTATCACAGATAACAGAATAGGATGCTTGATGGCGGGCTCAAAGAAGGGCAATTGTTGGCAATGTCAGAAATATCGTCATGGCATCTACCAATGGTAGGTTATTGAGAATCAGAACCACAGAAAAGGTAACACTGAAGCCTGCAGAATAATTAGTCTTGTTGCAGAAAAGCAAAGAAAAAGAAAGATGATAAATGCACACCCGGGAGGTTTTGTCAGTTTTAATCTTCTGAGTGTGCACAGCTGTGAAGATAAAACTAAACACAGCTCATGGGTTAGGTTTCATGTACTCTGCCACTTAAACACTGCCTATGTCACCGTCATGTATCATATAATTTGCATATTTCTCCCTTATATAACCCCCTAACATGTTTGAGGCCATCAAATATATGCTGTCAAACTGATTAGGAAACTGACTACCACCTGCAGGTCAGGGCCAAGGTTATAGGGTCCCAGGTTCAGCTCCTCTGCTTCCTACTCCTTTGGATCTGTGGTAAGAGAAACACTTCCTCTCCTCTGTGCCATTAAGTCCCCTGCATCTCCACAAAAATGTTATATTTTCATAAGGAATTGATTTTCTTCATTCTCTCCAAATGTGATGGATTTGATTTATGTTTTTTACTTTGCTCCATAATCAGATACGAGGGCAGAAACAGCACTCACACAGTCTCCGGCATTGGTGTCAGTGACTCCAGGAGACAAAGTCACCATCTCCTGCAAAGCCAGCCAAGACATTGATAATGACATTTACTGGTATCAACAGAAACCAGGAGAAGCTCCTATTTTCATTATTCAAGAAGCTACTACTCTGGTTTCTGGAATCCTGCCTCGATTCAGTGGCAGTGGGTATGGGACAGATTTTACCCTCACAATTAATAATATAGAACCTGAGGATGCTGCGTATTACTTCTGTCAACAAGATGTTAATTTCCCTCTCACAGTGATGCACCCTGTTACAAAAACCTCCAAATGCTCTCAGTGGGATTGCCTCAGCTGCTACTGAAAATGTTCAGAATGTGGAACTGGGTGGCCTTGTGGTGTTTATAAGGCTTCTCCATGCCCATGCAACTCACTTCCTTTTTCTTTTTGTTTCTGTAGTTTCTGCTGTCCCCATTCTGTGCCTGACACACTTGATATGGCAGAAACCAGGAAAGCCTTTCTCACATTGTCCAGCTGTGCCAATAACTTCACTTCCAAGCAGACGTAAATTCTCATGGCCAACTCCCCAACTTTTGCCACACTCATCGTTTCCACCTCCAAGAAAAACAAAACCAAAGGCCAAGATGGATCTTGCTTAGATTCCAAATAGTAACATTTAAGGAAATTTTCCCTTCCTATAAGGATTCTCACCTCATTCACACAGTCATTGTGACTCTTCCCTAACCCACTGAGTGCTCACCAATCCTCCTCAGTCCTCCCTCCAGTGATGGGGAAAAGCAAGTGATAGATACAAGAGCATCGTGTACCCTGGGTGCAGACCATTAATAGTCAGGTTCTTCTCAGATTCCAAGTATTTATCTTTCTTTTATTTTGCCTTGTTTTTTTCTTATCATATTGATCAGTAGTATGTCTCACTTCCTTTTTAAGATAATTGTTCTTTTAACACAATTCGATTCTATAATTCCAAATTTAAAGAGATACCCTGTATGTCCTTGGCATGTGTTATATCTGGACAAGTTTTGGCTTATCCCCTTCTTGCCACTGCTCAAATCTTACCTGAAATCCCACATATATTTCCAAAACCTGAAAACTGTGTGGAGATTGAGGAAATTAAATTTGGCAAATCACTATACTTGAGGAAACACATATCTTTTTATCTTCACTCTCTAATGTTCAGGTAATGCTGTTTAATTGAGCATTTCCTATTTAGAGTCGCTTTTCTGAAACTTGTGGGAAAACAACACCACCAAAGTAGTCTTCATGTTTTGACCTCTATTCCTGGATTATGCATCTTCATGCTGTTGTTCTACTACAAATATGATACTACCTAAAGAAACCTCATGTATGATTACAAAACTTGTTTTCTAATGAAATATTAAGATTTATCTGCAATTATCCCTAACTCTGCAAACTTAACTGACTTCTTAGGTTAGTATTTAATAACCATCAAATAAGAATGGGTGAAAAAATACTACCAAGGAAAGAAATAATTGAATCACAGAAATGAGAACTTTGTTTGTGGTTATTGCATGGTGAAAACCAACAAAGGCCGTTGCACCCAGTAATAATATGTATAATAATGAGCTCGTAGTTAAGAGCAATTTCTATCTTAGATTTACTGTCATTGAACTGGGCTGGAGCCCTGGAGGGCAGGGTAGATGAATGATAATCAAAAACATGATTTCATTCATTAAGTTCTTTGGAAATCTCAATTTCAGATTTTTCTTCTGCTTCTTGTAAGAGCAGACATCAAATAATCTGATTCCGGACTCTTACAGTTCTTTTCTACTGTAAACTCTTTTTCACTTCCAAGGACATACTTTGATAAATATGGTCAACAGAATATTAAGGTGATGTCAATATTAGTGACTACCCTAAAAGACTGAATAGAAACATTCATGTTTGTCAGCTTTTAGTCCTCACTTAAGCTTCTTTCTTGACTGATGTACTCTGTTCCCTTAATTCTGGAGCAGACCTCAATAAAAATAATAAATAGTATGTTTAGTCTCAAAGATGGTGAATATGAAAAGCGGTCAGAATGTGGACAAGACCATTAAGTATTTAGCCAAAAATAAAACTATTGAGTTTTGCCAATTCTTATCAAGAATTTTCTAAGATTGAAACTCCAGGTTTTAGCGAAAATCCTGTCCAGGAAATAGAACATTATAGTCCCTTTCTCTCTGCTCCCATCTATGTTGGGCTCATAGGTGACATAAAAGTGAATTTCTATCCTTTGGGAATATATAAATCCTTGGTTATTTCTTTTGATATAGATGCTCTATCCCTTTCTTGGAAGCTACTTTCTTACTGAGTCACTACCTTGCATCATATACACAACCTCCAGTGTTTTATGATAGGATGCACCTATTGAAGCAGCTAGCAGAGACAAGGTTATTTATGTGGGTAACTGTGTACAATGTTCGACATTTCCTGAGTCTCTCACACTGTTACCACAGCAGCATTATAAAAACATCATCTCTCTATCTATCAATTTATTTATCCATCCGTCTATCAATTGTCCAACTAATCTATTTCCATAAATATACATATACACTCACATCTGTGTGTGTGTATATATAGAAGAAATGATAAAAGTTATATATGTCTTATGTCTCAAACTTTAGAAAGGATATGTAACACGTCGGCAGTCTTTGAACACACTGCTGGATATAGAGTAAAATACATTGTTGCTGGTATATCAAACTGTAGTGGATAATCCTATTGATTTTCAAATAGGGTATACAAATATACCTTTCCACCAACAATGCATGAGGGTTTCTATTGTTCTACATCTCCATCAATACTTGGTATTGTAAAACTTTTTCATTTAAGCCTTTCTTCTACATGTGTGGTAGTATCACACCGTAATTATAATCTGTGTTTGTGTGATTATACATGGATTATATATGATTATAGGGCATTTGACCATTCTCTGGGTTAAAATTTCTGTCCAATTCTGTCCATTTTACTAATGGATTTTCTGATTTAGTTGAATTGATATGTATGAAAAATATTCATAACATATGTTTGCTATGTATCAGCATATATCTGCCTATCATCCATCCATCTATCTATCTATCCATTGAGCTAGACAGGCCGAATGTTTGTGCTCTGCCAAAATTCATATGTTGAAATTTTAATCCCAATATGTTGATCAAGATTGGGCCTTGGGAGGTAATTAGGCCATTAGGGTAAAGCCCTCATGAATAGAATTAATGTCCTTATAAGAAGAAGCCAAGAGACCAGAGGGCTAGCTAGCTCTCTGCTCTTAGCCATAGGAGGATGCAAGAAGGCCATCTACAAACCAGGAAGTGGGGCTTCACCATACACCAGATTGGCTAGCACCTTGACTTGAACTTCTCAGCTGAAATAAATTTCTGCCGTCTAATCCTTTCCATCCCCCAGTCTATGGTAGTTTGACATAGCTTTCTGACAGATTTCTCTTAGATCCAGGCATCTCATTCCCAGGGAGAATGGACAGTGTTCAAGGAGGACACTTGTATTCTACCTGCATGACTAGAGAGATATTAGGGACTGTCAGGTCTTAATTACGCCAGATTAAAGGGTCAATAGTCAAGGAATGCTGCCCTGTCTTCTATCAATAGGATATATCATCTCAAGAAAGGAAATAGGAACAATAGAATGGGCACAATACTGTAAGAAATTTGTCAGTCTGGACATTTCCTAACATCAAAGTCCCCTTTTTGGGTAACCCTGCTAAACTTTACAAAGATTAGAATTTTATCATTTATTCCAAAAATAATTTAAATATTACCATTCACCATAGAAGATGATTGGGTTTTATATTAGCAATACTTAATACAAAATAACATATTATTTCAATCAAATGACCCAAAGGATACAGGATTCTGTGGTTGCTGCCTACAATCAATTTTTATTGATTGGAGAGAAGTTCTACTTCTAGTTTTATCTTCTTGGTGCTGCTTATGCAGTCACATCTTAAGAAACAACCTACCTAAAGATTAATGCTCTAGTGAGAAAAGAATTGCAATACACCTATATTTTCGCCTTTGTTACACAGGTTGCCCCCAAACTGGAGTCCTTTCAGGATTTATGTCTCCACTTGACCTTGTTTCTTTACTTTCTTCTACTGGCCAACCATCATCAGCAGTCAACTAATCCCATCCAGACTTCACTAGAGGCCACTGTGAAGCAAGAAGCAGGGACCATGACCCTCACAATCTCAGAAGGGGAAGCAGATGGGCCATGAGGAAGAAGCTTTTTGTTCCAGTCTGTAACACTGGGTGGAAAGCCATTCCACTGCTGACAGTAGTACTTTGCAGCATCATCAGCCTCCATGCTGCTGATAGTGAGACTGTAAGAGATCCCAGAACCACTGCCACTGAACCTGGCTGGGACTCCAGAAGCCAGACTTGATGTACTATAAACAAGAAGCCTTGGAGGGGATCCTGGCTTCTGTTGGTACCAGTGCAAGTGGCTGGTGCTTACACTCGAGCTGGCCGTGCAGGAGATGGTGACTCTTTCTCCTTGGGAAACAGCCATGGCTGTTGGAGACTGGGTCAGAACAATTTCTCCATTGGATACTTGGATTATACAGAATGGATGAAAATGTATAAAAATGTGAACAAAAATAGAGATGCAAGAATGCCTTTATACCATGCAATATGCAAAAGTACTATAAGACTTAATTTTAAAAGAAAAAAATGAAAATCCTGTTTGAGACTCAAACTCCCATGAGAAATACAATCATGAGTTTAGAGCTTTCTCTCTTTCTTACCTGTGACACTGAGCAGAAGGAAGATGAAAATTTGAGCCTGAAAATTCATTATGCTGGCTGAGCCCTGTCACAGGCTAAACATATGTCTTTTTAAAATGAACTCCCCTTAAAAGCAATTCTGAGCATTTTGTGGTAATTGAGGAAGAGCTATGCAAATTAGCAGGTGGGACATCCTTGGCTTTTAAGTCCCTATGGGCCTTCCTCTTGTGTAAATTATACAGGACAGGGAAGAGTCTCAGTTCTTTTTCTGAAGTGGTATAAACACTCTGGTTCAGGGCATTACCTATGTGTTTGTGTGCACACAGGCTTAATTTGACCTCTTAGCAAGGAAAAAGCAGTGTGTGAGCTGTATTTGCTCTGTGGTATGAATTTGCTAAGGATTACCATATATAATCTTCAAGGGAATACCCTAAACTCCACAGATGTTCCATCTCTTTCTCTAGAAGTTGCTAAATTGAGATCTTGCCCAATCATTGTGGTCTCCTCAAATGACTCTACTAACATCCCAGTGTGTAATCTGGAACCTAGATATCCTCAGGAATGTTTTCAAAAAAGGTTCACAACAGTTGCAGTCAGAGAAGAGAAAACACCAGTAAGGTAGGGCAGGCAAACTAAACTTTTTGTATGAAACTGAAGGAAATCCAGCCATCAGTTCATTAACAAATGTAATTTACCTAGCACTATACCCCTACTGATTTTGAAAGCACCCTGAGCTTGATGGAGCTGGAATAGAGATTCTGATTAAATAACTACAAATCAAAGTGATGATTATTTTAGTCACAATATGAACAGTGCTCTGTTGCTAGAGTGTTTAGCTAAAGGTCATTTTTTTTTTTACAGTTTTATTTTATTGCATTTTAGGTTTTGGGGTACATGTGAAAAACATGCAAGATTGTTGCATAGGTGCATATGTGGCAGTGTGATTTGCTGCCTTCCTCCCCTTCACCTATATCTGGCATTTCTCCCCATGCTATCTCTCCCCAACTCCCCACCCCCACTGTCCCCCCCACTTTCCCCCAACTTCCCCCCAACAGACCCCAGTGTATAGTGCTCCCCTCCCTGTGTCCATGTGTTCCCATTGTTCAACACCCGTCTATGAGTGAGAACATGCGATGTTTGATTTTGTGTTCTGTGTCAGTTTGCTGAGAATGATGGTTTCCAGGTTCATCCATGTCCCTACAAAGGACGCGAACTCATCGTTTTTGATGGCTGCATAGTATTCCATGGTGTATATGTGCCACATTTTTCCTGTCCAGTCTATCATCGATGGGCATTTGGGTTGGTTCCAGGTCTTTGCTATTGTAAACTGTGCTGCAATGAACATTCGTGTGCGTGTGTCCTTATAGTAGAACGATTTATAATCCTTTGGATATATACCCAGTAATGGGATTGCTGGGTCAAATGGAATTTCTATTCCTAGGTCCTTGAGGAATCGCCACACTGTCTTCCACAATGGTTGAACTAATTTACACTCCCACCAACAGTGTAAAAGTGTTCCTATTTCTCCACATCCTCTCCAGCATCTGTCGTCTCCAGATTTTTTAATGATTGCCATTCTAACTGGTGTGAGATGGTATCTCAATGTAGTTTTGATTTGCATTTCTCTGATGACCAGTGATGATGAGCATTTTTTCATATGTTTGTTGACCTCATGTATGTCTTCTTTTGTAAAGTATCTGTTCATATCCTTCGCCCATTTTTGAATGGGCTTGTTTGTTTTTTTTCTTGTAAATCTGTTTTAGTTCGTTGTAAATTCTGGATATCAGCCCTTTGTCAGATGGGTAAGCTGCAAAAATTTTTTCCCATTCTGTTGGTTGCCGATTCACTCTATTGACTGTTTCTTTTGCTGTGCAGAAGCTGTGGAGTTTGATTAGGTCCCATTTGTCTATTTTGGCTTTTATTGCCAATGCTTTTGGTGTTTTGGTCATGAAGTCCTTGCCTACGCCTATGTCCTGAATGGTTATTTCATAACTTTGATGAATGAACGAAGTCCTTGAATGAAGCAATCTACCAAAACTAACTAAAAGAAATAGACAATATAAACTGACCTATATATATTTTATATATTTAATAAATTGAATAAATAACAATTAAAAAAAAAGCACCAGATTCAGATGAATTCAGTGGTGAATTCTACCAAATATTTGAGGAAGAAATGCTTCAAATTCTCAATCTATTTTACAAGATAGAAGCAAAGGGCATACTTATTAAGTCATTCAGTGAGGGAACTACTAGTCTACTAACTGAACCAGAGAAAGACATTATAAGAAAATAAAACTACAAATATTTCTCATGAACATAGATGCAAAACTCCTCAACAAAGTATTAGTAAATCAACTACAACAATGTATAAAAAGCACTATACTGGGTATATATCCAAAGGATTATAAATCGTTCTACTATAAGGACACATGCACACGAATGTTCATTGCAGCACAGTTTACAATAGCAAAGACCTGGAACCAACCCAAATGCCCATCGATGATAGACTGGACAGGAAAAATGTGGCACATATACACCTTGGAATATTATGCAGCCATCAAAAACGATGAGTTCGCGTCCTTTGTAGGGACATGGATGAACCTGGAAACCATCATTCTCAGCAAACTGACACAAGAACAGAAAATCAAACACCACATGTTCTCACTCATAGGTGGGTGTTGAACAATGAGAACACATGGACACAGGGAGGGGAGCACTATACACTGGGGTCTGTTGGGGGGGAGAGGGGGGGATAGAGCGGGGTGGGGAGTTGGGGAGGGATAGCATGGGGAGAAATGCCAGATATAGGTGAAGGGGAGGAAGGCAGCAAATCACACTGCCACATATGTACCTATGCAACAACCTTGCATGTTTTTCACATGTACCCCAAAACCCAAAATGCAATAAAAAAAAAAAAAAAAAGCACTATACAATATAGTATGCCAAGTTGGATTTATGCTAGGTTTGAAAGGATGATTCAATAGTCAAAAATTAATTAAATTAATCCAATGTCAATTCTTGTGCATCCAGCACAATGAGCCTCCAGACAATGGAATATTATTCATTGCCTAAAATAAACAAGCTATCAAACCATGAAAGAATGTGAAGAAAATTTAAATGCTTATTACTAAGTGAAAAAGTCAGTCTGAAAGGACTGCATATTATTTCCACTATATGATGCTCTGTAAAAGATAAAACCTTGGAGACAGTGAAAGGATCAGTGGTAGTTAGGGATTTGGGAGGGTGAGGGATGAATGTGGGAGGTGCACAGATAATTTTTAGGGAAGTGAAATTATTATGCCTGATACAACAAAGATAGGTATTTCCTATTATACATTTTTCAAAACCTATAGCACGTATGACATCCTAAGTCAACCCTAATTTAAACTAAGGAACCCTAATCTGGGTGATAATGTTGTGTCAATGTAGGTTCACTGTGGCGGGGGGGGGGGATGTTGATAACCAGGGAGGCTGTGCCAGTATGAGAAAAATATGTAAGAATCTGTATCCTCTTCTCAATTTTGCTGTGAACCCAAAACTACTCTAAAAATGAATTCTTTAAAAACATAAATTCTTGAAAAATGATTAGTTATTTCCACTATCTAATATAGCTACTTGAATTCTGGGAAAATGAGTAACAGTGAGAAATTTGTCATGTTTTCTTTTATTATAAATCAATTATTTTTAAAAACATTATTCTTACAAAATACTCTTTTATTTAAAAAAATTTCAGAGTGTTGCTATTGCCATTGCAAATTAATGATAAACCTTTAAAAAGTCTGCCTTTTAATTGTTTATTTTATCTCTAAATCTGTTGCCCTTAAGTTTCCAGAACATGTAAAATTTTGCAAGAATTCTTCTTTGATCAGAAAAGGCTTTGAAATTTTGTTATACCATCAATAGACTGGAAGTATAATATTCTTAATTCTAAATGGAAATTTCTCCCTCTTGTATGTTAATATACCATGTCAAAACGTTGACAACAGCAGCTAAAGTAGATCATCATTCCACACTGGACAAAGATAAGAATTGATAAAGTTTGTAAGAACAAACTCCGTTTAGATCCAGGTGGGAAGCAAGCCACTGTATGTCTCTAATCTTGGCCACATTCAACTGCGTGAGGACAGACATATATAGATCAGTTTTCCTGTAGTTCAACTTTCTTGCCAAATTCTGTTTGGGGTCCATAAATGTAAAAGCATGAGTATGATATATATGACTTGGGAAAGAAGAGTCTTGGAAGTGAAATTGTTTGTGTCCATTAAGTTGGATTCAGTGTTCATAGGGTGGAGTGTGATCCTATTTGTAGGGGATTTGAGGTATTTGGGGGCTTATCAAGGAAAAAGAGGTGATCACAGAGTGGCAGTAGCACACATGACATTTATTGGGTGAAACGCTGAAGAGTTCACAGGGACAAGTCCTTCACAGCAGGAGTCTTTGCAGAGGTGAAGGTGCCAGATTGCTATTGAGAAAGGGAGGGAAACAAGAAAGCACCTGAGAAAAAGGACACTGCAGAAGAGGGCTTTTGTGTCTAGGTGATGTCACACAGCAGCATGGTGGGGAGCCTTCTCTGGGTTAGTTTGGGGATTTTATTCCCTGGATCTTACCTTATTTATTGCCAGAAGGTGAGGTTTCCTTGCATATGCAAAGCAAGCAGTGTCTAAATGGCAAAAAAATCAAATTTGAGGGCTATTTTTGAAGTAATTAGTTGTGTAAAATTTGAATTTGATGATAGTAGTTTTGAAATAAACCTGCAGTTTAGCAATACACAACTTTGGGGCCAGTAAACAGAGCTTTGAGTCATTTCTATAACACTGTTGCACATACTATAGTCTTTCGTCTGTAGAATTTATCAACCCAAACTGTCCAAACCCATAACGCTTTGCCCTGGAATACATACCCAGATGTGTGTTTCCCATCCATACTCAAATGGAGGTTCTTTATGGCATTGATTGTGGTGATGGTTTCATAGGTGTGCAATGATCTTCACACTTATGATATTGTATACACTAAATATGTACAGTTTTTTGTATGTCAATTATCTCAATAAAATGGTTTTAAAAATCTCACCTAGCAGAGGGAGATTCCCCAAATGCAGATTGTCTAGAGTGGATTCCTGGCTTCAAGGCACTTGTAATGAAAGCTGGTTGTCTTTTCTAAATACCTATACAATGTCATCCAGAAAAAGTAAAACTCATCATTAACCATTCTATCAGAGAAGGCTTTGTGGGTGTGTTTATCCTCTGAATTTATATATTCTGTCTAAACACTGGGAGGCATTAGTATATTGACATGTCTGACTTCTCTGGGTCGTCAAGACCCCATTTTTGATCTACCTAATGTGAATTTGTACCCAAATGTTTAAATTCTTTTTCTTTTCATTTACTTGAAGTAAATACTAAAAAATCCTACAAAGGTACTCAACTGAACCATAAAAATGAGTTGGGGAATCATGTGTTGTAGATGAAGGCTTTTTATCTGTAAATGCTAAACTTTTTGCTGAGCCCAGCTCACCCACGGACTAACTGGACAAAGTGAGACAATAATTCCATTGCCTACCTGAGCGTTCCTCACCTTAAAAGTTTTTTACTGCCTCTAAGATCTCTGCTTAAGACTCACTCTTGAAGACAGGGTCCTGTATCTTAAAAAGAAGGTTTTCTCAAAAGCCAGAACTTGTTTGAAAGTTTAATAATTTTCAGTTTTTTAATGTGAGATTTGTCTATTCCACCTTGTAAGAAAATTTGATTTACTTGACAAATGAAAAGTGGAAAACTCAAGAAGAGTTTAGAGATAGAATCAGGGACAAAGCATTTTAAACTGTAGTTACATCTGTCTTTGAAATAAGAATTTGTATAAATATATCAAAATGACAAGGTAAACAATTTTTTTTGTATTTTTAATTTAAATAAGATAGTTTACCTGCAGAAAAATGGAGACTATAAACTTAGAGTTTTCAAATCCCATGCTTTTTTTTCAGTTTAAATAATTTCAAGAATCTATAAAATACTTACACAAACTTTGAATAAAGATATTTTAAAGAGCTTCAGAAAAAAATCAAGGACCAAATTAAATCTTTTACACTAAATTTTGAAATCAATTATAATTGTGTTTTAACCATTTTGTTTCATTTCCATTAAATAACAATCAAAAACATTAGATAAAGTAAGATACAATCGATGAATGAATTGTTTGGTGGTCACTGTTAGTTTTAATGCGGTAACAATGAGACAATATTTTCACCAGAAAGTGGAAATGGTGACTTTCTGCCTGAAGGGAGCAGGGGACTCATAGGTGTAAACTTCCTCCCATCTTGATCTTTTTTGTGCAAGATCCAGGGATCACCCACTGTTTCAGCGGTATTTGAGCTGCAACAGTCCTCATCTTTCTATAATTCTAGAAATGCTCATATTGGTTCTTCTAAAACACTTTTTTATGCCAAATAGAAAAATAAGAATCAGTAATAAAATAAAAAGAAATAAAGTAAGTCATGAACTCCTGGGAGTAGTTATGGGATAAAATTATAAAGTATAACAAAAAACGAGAGCCTACAACAACTTACTAAAAACTAATTTGGTCAAATTTTACTCTTACTTTATATTCTTGCCCTCATAAATTAGGAACTTTCACAACCCAAAGAATGATTGGCTTTCTTATATTCTGGAATCTTAACAGACATAGGTGAAATTTGAAACTATGAGAATTTATATTAACCGATTATCCTAGGAAATCTGATTACACAAAAATTAACTATTTAGAGTAAAATAAAAGGAAAAAGTTTGATCTCATGGAAATAATTAACTGAGTGTTTGCTGGTCAATAAAGCTAATCCTAAGTATGCCCCTAAATAATAGCAACATCATTGTTTCTGGATTAATGCTAAGTTTTCAAGATTGATGAAAAGTAATTTGCCTTGGATTCCAACTCATAGTATTGGTCATAATATAATTCAGCTACCACAAGAACTTGTAGAAAACAACAACAAAAAAGAAGAGGTAATAAGAAACATGTTATGAAATGTATCCCAATGGTAACATTTGTGAAGGAGAGGGAGGTGTTTTATGAATGTCCATTCTCATAGCATTGATATCTTTAATTCAATAAGCAAATGCAAATATTTGAACCAGAGCTTGGAACAGGGTAAATATGCTCTTGTGAATTTGACTTGACTGCACCCAGGGGTTGTATTGACATAAAGACTAGATGGAGGTACATACAACAGAAATAGTGAAAATTATAATGTCAAATTTTAGATCCTCCTGACTAAAGCACTAGTTCAGATATTATATAAAGATAAAACAAATTATGTGAAAATGCCCTGGATCCCCACTGGATCCTAAAATAATAACAGAGGGAAGTGCAAGTTTACATACAAACATTGTGAGACATTTTTATAATTTAGTTTTATTGTACACTTTAGGCTACTTTTTTGTGTTTGATTAGATTCATACACTACATTTATCCAATATCCAAAAATAATCCAATAATTAATGACACAAAGTAGCCTCTTTCTTTTTCAAGGTCTTAACGGTGCACTATTCTTTTTCCTTGTAGTTTGTTCTTAGTTCTTACAGGTCTAAATATTAAATTCCCTTTGAAGGAGGGCAAGAAATCTGCATCTGACAGGTGGACAGAACACTAATGGAAGGCAGTGGAATCCCCAGAGCTCACCCTCCCGCACCATTCTCCTTTTTTCTGTCCTGACCAGGGACCCAGAATATTAGCAGCCCCAGAAGCTGAGCAGGCAGAAGAGGGATATTTAGATGTTTCCTGCTGTTTCCTCTACCAGATTTCTAGTTCTTTAGGACTTTCTCAGGCATGTTTTACTCTTTAATAAGATTGAACTTTCAAAAATATTTTGTAATTCTTGTTTCTTTGTTCAGTGTCAAATGAGTGCAAATGAGTGTCAAGCTACAGATCATTTTGTATCATGATATACATCAAAATACAGAAGGTCTCAAATTCTCTCACTACTTTCATTATGCACCTTCCCAGTCAGCACCTGCTGCTCAAAACACAATCAATGTAACTAATATTCTGATATCTATTATAATTGTTTGTTTTTTCTGTATTTTATATCAGGTAAACTAAATTTTTTTGTAGCTTCTTTCTTACTTCTTTTATTTTTTGAGGGCTTGATTCCTTCTTATTTATTTGAATTGCTGTCTGCTGTCATTCCATGTGATTCTGGAGAATTTTCTCTTAATCTCTTGCAAGGCATATATGCCATTAATGAATTAATCTTTGTATATGAAGAAATATTTCTACCGTGCCTTTATATTTAAATGATAGTTTTGCTGTATATTGAATTTGTGGCTGCCATCCCCCGCACTGGCATTTAAATATGTCATTTTACTGTCTTCTCACCTCCATTAGTAAGGATGAAAATTTAGCCAATGACTTTATTATTGCCTCCTAGTATCGAGTAAGTCATCATTTTAGTGATGTACTCTAAATTTTCTGTGTCTTTGTCTTTTAACATTGATACTACAGTTTGTATACTTCTGAATTGCATTGTGCTTATCTTAAAAGGGTTTCACTGAGTTTCTTTCACGTATAGATTAATGTGTTTCATCACTTTGAAAACACTTTTATTATTTCTCCATTTTTTTCTTTTTCAGTTTTTTTTTTAGAATCAGAGCATATATGTATGGATACATTACAAAGTTTTTTTCTATGATGCTGAGGTTTGGGGTATGACTGAACCTATTAACCAGGTAGTGAACATTGTACCCCATAGGTAGTTTTTTATCCCCTGCCCTTCCTCTCTCTCTCTCCCTGCTGTTAGTCCCCAATGTCTGTGGTGTCCATCAACCGTGGATTGGATAAAGAAACTGTGGTTTATCTACACCACAGAACACTATGCAGCCATAAATAGGAACAAAACCCTATCCTTGCAGAAACTTGGATGCAGTTGGAGGCCATTTTCCTATGTAAACTGATGCAGAAACAAAAAACCAAATACCACATGTTCTCACTTATAAATGGGAGCTAAACATGGGGTACACATGGGCATAAAGATGGGAACACATTTTTTAGCATCTTTCTATCTTCCCCTTTGTGATTCCCAATATAATTTGTTGGCATTGTTCATATAGACCTATAATGTCTGAGGTTTTTTCTTTATAATTTTCCCCTACTTTACATGAGTTGATTTCTGTTGACTTGTTTTTCAGTTCACTGATTCTTGTATCATCTGCAATTGATTGTCAGTCTATCTAATACGTTTTTTCAATGGAGTTGCTATACTTTTCATTTCTAAAATTCCCTGTAGGTCTGTTTTTATAGTTTTGTCCCTGTTTGAGAGCCTCTATTTGCTGAATCATTGTTTTTACATATTCCTTTTAAAGTCTTTTATTATAGGTTAAAATAATTATTTGAACATATATTTGATAAAGGTGGAGCACATAGATACGATGGAGATGAACCAAAGGCAGGGAACTCAGAATTAGATTAGTTGAATTTGGAGTCTCTGACTAGATGATGCTCTTGTGAGATTTAAGTATTTTCCATGTTTTATGTTTCTCATATTACAAATAGCTTCCATTTTTAAGATAGTAACTATCTTTAGAAATTCAGCTTATAAATGTCTGGAAATTTCTAACAGAAAAATTGATGAAAAGATGGTTTCTCTTAGGCCCTCACACCAGCCTCTGCCTGGGACCTGACTTTGTCTCTGAACCAGTGGAATCTGTGATGAGGTTGTGAGTTAGGCAGTGAAATCATGGCAGGGCAGGCTGTGCTCTGGGTGCTGTGGAGGATAGGCGGACACTCCTTAAGGGTCAGTGATGCTGGGAGTTGGAGGGAGAGACTCAGCATGGAGCTGCCTGTGAGTCGCCCCAGCAATGCTGTCTGAACACTGATCATCTCTCAAGTGTACTTGGATGCCAGTGGATGGTCCAATGTGGGCTCATGTTGGATGAGGACAAAGCTTTAGGGGTGAATATATGGGGCTCAATTGACATGCTGAGGTTTCTGCATAACCATAATGAATCATATGGGAAGAGAAGGGAGTCACAGGTTATGATTTTTCATTTGGTATTGAAATATATTCCTTCTGCTCACGTTTTCCCTAGAATGTAATTACTGATATACATTTAACCAAAGTCACTGTTTTAAATTGTAGTTTTAGTAACTGACAGTCTGTGTGCACAGTTCCTAATTAACTGGAAAGCCAGACCATCATTATTCCTATGGGTGAAGCCAGGAAGTGACTGTGGATGTGAACAAATGTGTTTCACGTACATGTCTTTAAAGCCACGGGCCAATGATCTGGGGGGAACCAGCAGTCATTTCACTTTCTCAAACCCAAATGAGAGGACACCTTGATCTGTGTTCTTCTGATGAACTCTAAAAACTGGATCATATTCTGAAGGTCTCCTTCACATTTCTCTTCTTTGCTAGAGTGACTATCTCACTCACATGTATTGTACCCTCTGGATAGGACAGTATGTGATACATATAACTTGTTTTCTACTAAATACTCATCAGTCATATCATTTAAGAGTCTCCCATAGGTGACTATTACCTGCCCTATGACTATAGGCTCTTCCAAAAGAATGGGCCTGAGGTGGAACTGGATGAAACGTGTAAGCTTCAAAATAAGATAAAGGAGTGGTGATAATAATATTCCAAATTAGTCTGGGCTCTTGGCTGTGATTACGGCTAAGTGTGAAACAGTCTAGGTTTGGTATTTATTAGTTTTAATTAAATTGATAAAACAGCCAGAGTAAAGTGGGTTAATCTTGAATGTGTAAGTGAATAAGTTTATGTGTAATTCATTATTCAGATGGAATGCCAGACTATTTCACATTCTCTTGTGCTTCCCTCACGGACAATCATTGTCAGTTATCACCCCTCCCACCCAGCAAAAGTAACTGTCTTTCCGACATCTAACACAATCATTTAGGTTTTCCTGTCCAGAACTTCATATAAATAGCATTAAGCGTATTTTTAATTTTTTAGCCTTTGTTTTGTTCCTTACTACTTTTGAGGCCTTCATTTCTTCCAGTGGACTCAAGGTCCTGTCTGATATCATTTCCTGTGATTCTGAAGGATTTTCTCTCAAACGCTGTATAAGAGATAGCTGCTATGAACAAATGTATTTTATCAAAGATTTTATTTTTTTGCTTTTTCTTTGGATTTGAAGGGTGTTTTCACTGGATATAGATTTCCTGGTTGCCTTTTTTTTTTTTTTTTTTTCCTTTCAGCATTTAAATATGCTATTTCACTGCTTCTAGCCTCTACTGGTCTCGAAGAAAACTTAGCCAATGTCTATATTGTTGTTTCTCTCTATATAGTATCTGCTTTTATTCTTGATGCAATGAAGATTTTCTCTTTGTCTTTCAACATTTTAATATAATGTGTTCAGGTATTAATTTCTATTGATTACCTAAAAGGGTTTTATTAAATTTTTTTCATCCAGGAGTATTTTTTATTACTTTTGAAAAGTTTTTGTCATTATTTCTCCAAATTTTTTTTCAGCCACTTTCTCTTTCTTTTCTCCTTTGTGACTCTCATTATACATTTGTTGATATCCTTCACTCTGAGCTATAAATCTCTGAAGTCTTATATCTTTTTTTCTAAACATTTTCTTTAGACTCAGTAATTTATATTCCTCTATTTTCAAGTTAACTGATTGTTCTGCCATCTCAAATTGCTATTAGACCTAGCTAATAAATATTTAAATTGGGTTATTGTACTTTTCATTTCTAGAGTTTCCATTAGTTCTTTTTTATACTTTCCATTTCTTTTCTCGAGGCTCTACTTGCTGAATCTTCTTCTTCTTTTTTTTAAAAACATTTTCTTCTTTATGTCAATACTCATAGTTTTAAAAATAATTATTTGAACATCTGCATATTAACTGCTTTGTAGTCTTTGCTAAAGCCAATAATTAGGACAAGTTAGAATCAGCTTTCATTGACTATTTTCTGTTGTTATTGTAGTTGTTTTATTTTGGTTCCTTCAATATAGATCATACCTCTCTGTTTTTTCCAAGATTTTTAAACTGAAAACTGTACATTTTTGATAATATTTTTTAGTACCTCTCTTTAGACAGTGGGTTTTAAAATTTTAATTGTAATTTTTTTAGAAACTCATGCTGGTGTGTGGTGGTGTGATCATGGCTCACTGCCGCCTTGACCTCTTGGGCTCCAGCAATCCTTTAGCTTTATCCTCTGGAGTAGCTTGGACTATAGGTGCATGCCACCAGTCTATGCTATTTTAAAAAAAAATTTTGTAGGGATAAGGGTGTCACTATTTTTCCTAGCCTGGTCTCGAGCTCCTGGCCTCAAGTGATCCTTCTGCATCAACCTCCCAAAGTACTGAGATTACAGACTTGAGCCACCATGTCAAGCCTGGAATTTGTTTCATTTTTCTGAGCATTTAAAAATTTTCTTCTTAGTTACTTGTCTGAACTTACTGATATACGACTTATGATAGAGTTAAAACTTTTTGAGTTTCAGATGGTGTGAAAGTGATATGCATTCAAGTAGAAATAGTGATTCTAGAATTCATACAACTATTCTATTTCTTTTTCAGGACAGTATTCAATAAATTACATGATATATTCAATACTTTATTGTAAGATTAGCATTGTGTCAGATAATGATACCCAACTGTAAGCTAATGCAGGCTAAGCTATAATGTTCAGTGGATTAGATGTATTAAATGTATTTTCAATGTATGATGTTGAAAAATCTATATCTCATGTGGTGTTTGACCACTGATATCTCTGCTTCTTTTTATTCTTAATACTAATCTTTAATTTGAATTTATAGAAACTGCACATGTGTCTGCGTAGCTTAGTGGTCACCAGTGATTTGAGAAGTTTTGCTCGAATATCTGGAACTTAAAAATCTATTTTCTGTCAATTCATCTGTGTGTAGCTGAAAAAGCACATGCAAAATGCAGCTAGTTCTTACCTCCCTCTGGTTTTACTTTGCACCGGGCACTCCTGGGCCTCATCACTCATATCTATGGCTTCTAAGTCACCAGAAATGTGTGCAGAGATTGTTTCAGCAATATGACTCTGTCTTATCCAGGAATCTGCTATTTACTGTCAGCAGGTGTACTACTTGTCCCAACCAGGGCCTCATCTTGGAACAGAAAAGCTGTGGGTTTTTTCTATTCATTTCCTATGGCATTCTCCGTGTTTACCTGGAAACACTGAAGAATTTTACTTCAGTCTTTGGCTTTACTCAATTTACCCCCTTTGGCAGCAAGCTGCTAGTTTTATTTGCTGTCCTCATATTGGTAAAACTCCAGTTCTGTAATTCATGCTGACTGAGCTGGGGGTAAAAACGTGCTGTCACAGACAAAAGGCTACAGACTTTTCTGTCCTCACTCAAACCATTAGTACTTTTTTTCTATAAAGAATGTACATCTTTAATTATTGTATGCTTCACCAATTTTCAGAGTGCTGAAATAGTTTTGACTTTTTAGCTTTGTATTTTTTTCTTTTTGCTGTTTATTTTTGCACAGAAGATTTATTAAATTCTTTGTGATACCATAAATAGAGACGCCTTCTAAAATGCGATTAAATGAACATAATAGCGATGCTGAAATGAAATGAGGATGGACTAACGTAAGTAATTTTGGACTTGAGAACTTGAACTCTGCACCCTCACTTTAAAGAGAAACTAAGGTCTTAACAAATAGAGAATCCTGATCCCTAGATTTCACATTCATGAAGGAATGTACTTTCAATTTTTAAGTTTCCTTCTTTGTATTCTAGAACTGAGCAAATTAGTGATTACACTCTACATAATGGGAGCTCGGATTGTCTTTAATAGAGATGAGAATAAGAAACAGGAAAAGGTGCAAAATAGAAGGAAACTTGTGGAATTGTTTAAAAAACACCTTTTTCTTATTTTTTAGTTACTTATGTGTGTGTATGTGTTTTATATTTATTTGGAAATAGTTTTAGACTCAAAATTTTAAAAATATAGCAAAGATGGTTCCCATATACTCCTCCTCCAGCTTGCTCTGTCAGCCTCATGCATAACCACAGTGTAAGTATCACGACCATGCAATTAACATGTATATATACATATATACACACACACACACACACACACAATGTTATTAGTTAACTCATTTAAAATCCCATATGAATTTCACTGATTTTCCTGTTAATGCCATTTTTTATGTTACAAGATAAAATTCAGGTTTCCATATTATATTTGGTTATCCTATCATTAATATCTTTAAATCTGTGACAGTTTTTCACTTTTGTTTCTCTTTCATGTCCTTGAAACTTTTGAAGTTTACTGGCCAGTATGTTGAAGAAAATCCTCCCAATTAGATTTGTATGATGTTTACTATTGACTCAATTCACACCATTAATTTTTGGCAAGAATAATACAGATAGGAGGTATCCTCAGTATTTCATATCAGATGTTACATAATGCCAACCTGTCTTAATATTGGTGGTAATAAATAAATATAATCAGTGACTTTGGAAGGACGTCTTGGAAAAAATAATGAAAATAACTGCTTCTAACACTCTTTCTACTTGGTCATTTGCAGACTTCATTGGATAGTCTATTTCTTCCTTATCTAATATTTATTTTTACAGACTTTAATTCTTTAACAGTCTACTGCATCATAGAGAAAACTGAAGAAATAATTTAGCTCACTTTTAAATGGCAAATGTTTCCATAATAACCATTTACTACTGAAATGTTGATAGCCTGAAGAAAGAAAGAGAATTGGATTTATTCAGCCATGGTAGTATCTTCATGTGAGCAGCTTTTTATGAGTCAACTATTTAGATAAATAAATAGAATTTTCTACTACTTAGAATGTTGCATAACTCAAATGGTGCAACGTAGCATGCGCTGAGCTTCTTCTACTGGGAAAGTTAAGAACCACTGGCATTATATAAGGATTCATACAGTTAGACACTATTTCTTGAAACCTGAGATTCTGGTGCCTCAGTTGAAGAGAGTCCAAGGAATGGAGTCCAAATCGTTCATGGAGTTGTGGGGTTTTTCTTTTTTTTTTAAGAACCACAAAATGTCCAAATAGAGCAGAGATGCTAAAATTGAGTGGCCACCACACTAGCTGTCTGTAAAGGAAGCAGCTGGTATAATCCAGTAAACACTGATGGTCTTGTTGAGGTTTTTGTTTCAAGTTGAATCACTGTGGGAGGCCGGTTACTATACTGCTGACAGTAATAAACTGCAAAATCTTCAGGCTCCAGGCTGCTGATGGTGAGAGTGAAGTCTGTCCCAGACCCACTGCCGCTGAACCTGGCTGGGATGCCAGTGGCCCTGGTGGATGCACCATAGATGAGGAGCCTGGGAGCCTGCCCAGGTTTCTGCTGGTACCAGGCTAAGTAGCTGCTAACACTCTGACTAGCCCTGCAGGAGAGGGTGGCTGTTTCTTTTGGAGATAAAGAGAGGGTGGCTGGAGACTGCGTCATCACAATTTGTCCAGTGGTATCTGAGGTTGGAAATAAAACAGAAATGCACTCATGTAATCTATATCAAACCCATTGTTTTTGAGTAGAGCCAAAATTGTTGATCTACATTGAATTTTCATTATATTTCTTGTCGAGCAGAGGTGTCAGGAGTTTTCACTGATGTGCAAAACCACCTCATGTTCCCCTCACCTGGGAGCCAGAGTAGCAGGAGGAAGAGAAGCTGTGCTGGGGCTTCCATGGTTCCCTCTGGGTCCTAAGTGGGCAATTCCTCCCCAGAGCTCTGACCCAGGCATTGATATGGGCTCTGGAAGGTAGGGCAGCTGGGAGGGACATGCAAAGCA
The DNA here is from genome assembly GCF_030222135.1 of Aotus nancymaae. NCBI lineage: Eukaryota > Metazoa > Chordata > Mammalia > Primates > Aotidae > Aotus > Aotus nancymaae. The sequence continues at coordinate 14,033,242 of NW_026988429.1, forward strand.
GCTGGGTGGGAGCTGGGCTTCCAGCTGCAAAACCACCTGCTTCTTCCTCTCTGCACTGAGCATCCTGCACCACCCTGGTTGTCAGGTCAGAAAAGTCTGTTGGCTCAGTCTGAGTGTAGAACTTGTCCCTTGTGATCACAGAATTTAATTCCTGTGTCTTTCTTCACCTAAGTCACATACATTTAGCCAGATGATGTTTGGCACAAGCCTGTTAGGAACAATACAGAAGGCTGTGTTTTCATGTCTCTCTTCCTATCCTCAACATGCTCAGTCATCTCCCTAAGTGCATTACTAAAATGAAGAGTCTGTTAGAACTTAATCTTTCAAATACACCTTTCATTTGCTTGTTAGTAATGTTTTCTGAGGGTCCTGAAGCTTACCATTAACCCAGACACATATGCTTTTTGAGTTAAAAAGTTAAAATTTCTGTTTACAGTCACATGTCATGGGGGGCCCTGACATAGATGCTCCAATCTACAGTGGCTTGCAGATTGGTTGAAATTGATCAAGTGACTTAACTTCCCTGTGTCTCAGTTTCCATATCTGTGTAACTGTGACAATAATAGTACCTACCTTACAGTGCTGTTGACAGTTTAAATAAAATAAAATATTTACAATTTCAGGACATTATGTATGCAGCTATTAATTTTGTTTTTATTGTTTAGATATTGAGCACTACAGTCATCATCATGAAAAATATACTTACTTAGCATGGAAAATAGTCTTAAATCTAATCCAAGAATGTTTTATCCACAAATTAAATTCTAGGGCTTTTTCTTCACTAACTATATATCATTGTTAAAATCCTAATGATTTGGTCTTATCTGTGCGAAAGTACTCAGACCTTCAGTCATTCCCACCCATCCCTGTCTAATGTATTACTTCTCATCATCCATTTTCAAAATGTTACCCTATAAAATGTTACCATGTCTTTTTACCGTCCTTCTTTCTTATGTAATCTTTGTTATTTAATCTTTATTTTATCTTCTTATCTTTTGTTTAATTCTTGCCCCAGGACAGGAAAGCTACCATCATTACTTATGGGCTTGTTATTTTGGAAATGAGGGTGATGTCTTGCAAAGAAACATATTCATTGGGTCAATGTGTTATCAAATAAAACATTTTATCTACTTATGATTCAATAATTAATTTAGACTGACTTGAACAGATATTTTTTAATGATGAAAAGGAGAAGATGATATAAGAGGAAAATACAATAGAAAACACAAGTTTTTGTAACTCTTGCTTCACGGATTTTTACATATATATTAGACATATGCTGGGTATATGTGTGCAGTTATGATCCAAACACTGAATGATAACTGGCTTAAGGAATGCCTGCATTACACTGCCTATTTTTCCAATTATGAACAGAAAGGTACAGTACTATTTGTATGAGTATCAAGCCTTCTAGCTCCCTGAGATAGAGGTAGAGAATATTTGTTGAGATAAAAACCTTGGAGTAATAAAGGTTTGTCCTATGATGTTACGGGTGTTGCTGTGGTTGTTGTTAGGAAATACAGTGGGAGTGAAAGCGAGTAGAAGATATTACAAGCTCTGCTCTTCCTTGTACTCACAACCCCCTCTAGAGATTGACCGATGGTGGTGCAGGAATCTCTTGACACCTCTGAGGAAGTCTTTGGCTCTTTCCAGAATTTTTCCTGTCAAGTGTCATTTTGAATCACAGAGTAGGTGGAACTTAGTGTAGAAGAAAGGACTAGAGCAAGGGAAGAAGTTTTCAATCCCACGTAGTGGTTGTAGGCACAGGGAAATGGAATTTTTCATAGATTAATGCCACACTTCTATAATGCTGGAGAGAGAGGCATCAAACCAGGCTCATTCCTGAAAAAATCATTACATTATTTTAAAGAGAAGGAACTGTGAACTTCCTGTCAAATAGATATTTAAAATTCAAAGCCACTATTTTTTTTTAAATAGAATTTTGCTCTGTCACCCAGCCTGGAGTGCAGCAGTGTGATTTTGGCTCACTGCAACCTCTGTCTCCCTGGTTAAAGCGATTCTCTTGACTCAGCCTCCCAAGTAGCTGGGATTACAGGCATGTGCCATCACACCCAGCTTATTTTTGTATTTTTAGTAGAGATGGGGTTTTGCCATGTTGGCCAGGCTGGTCTCAAACTCCTGACCTCAGGTGATCTGCCCACCTTGGCCTCCCAAAGTGCTGGGATTATAGGCATGAGCCACTGCACCCAGTTGTACTTATGTATTAATAGTAATCATCTTTAATACACCAAGTGGTAAAGTGCAAATCCACAATTTAAACTTGAGATTTCTACTCCTATGTGAATTATACCAGTGAGGAACAGAAACATTCCGTATTGGTTGGGAGATGATGTTTGACAGTGATCAGTTTGTGAAGCAGAGGCTTATGTCACAGAACGTTCCACAGTATTACATATAAAAATGATGAATGACCTCATACTCAGAAGAATCAGCATTTCTCATGAGCCATACTACCACCAAGAAAGAACTGAATTGAAGCCTGTGACTACTTGATACAGGGTGTATAAAGAAGAGGGCAAGAAAAAGGACACAAAACACAATATTGTAAATGGAAAGGAGAAAGTCATTACACAGCCTATAAGAGTAACACAATAAAGAGAGGATAAATGAGCAATTTTATGGCAACTAACTTGACAAAAGTGGTGCAGGGCAGTTTCCTAGCTTCACTCAGGAAGGAATGCAAGCGTAAGCTGGTGGTAGAAGGAAACAGCTTTACTAAGGTGGCAGTGTTACAGCTCTGTGAGTGCTCTTGTGGAGTAGAGCTAGCCCATAGGCAGTGTGCCAAAAGGAGCAGTGGTAGGGGCAGTTTTGAGTCATACTTATCCCCACTTTTAATGACATGCTAATTAAGGAGTGGGTTACTCAGAACTAGCTAGAAAATGGGTAGTAACTTTCAGGTGTTGCCGTGACAATGGTAAACTGATGTGGCACTGGTGGGCAGGTCTTATGGACAGGTGCTTCCAGTGCCTCGTCCTTATTTTAGCCAGTCTTCAATCTGGTCCAGCGTTGAGTCCCACCCACCTCCTACCTCATTCCCCTCTCAGAGATTAGATACTCCTCCTTAATCTTAAGGGGACTGCAGAAATGCAGAGGTCCATTTTCTGTAAGTGCTTCCTGTTGACTTTATGGGTGCAGCCTTCCTTAGCATTTGAGGACTAAAAATCTTTAAATACCTGAACTAAGGGGCCCAATGGCAGGGTGATTTCACTTTGGGGGTCCGAAGATAGAATGGATTGGAAGCCTTGTGACAAACTGTATCATCTTTACATAAAATTTAGAAGATAGAAACTTTACTAGGAGGTTAAACAAAAAATTATAATTGGAAGACAGAGAAAAATTAATGCTCCTATGCCTACCCACAGAACCATGTTATTAATTTATGTGTTTGCAAAAAGACAGCCTTTAAGTTTTCTAGGTTTTATAAATGTAGGCTGTGGCATCCACCTTTTGCGCCTGCAGGACCTCATAAGAAACAGGTTTAATCCTGGGCAGCTGTATCCGCTAATGGGCTTCCTGAAGCCTAACAGTAGGTGGAGTAATTAAGTATATTACTTAATTCTGGTTATAACTGATTCTTGGGGAATACTTTTATTCTGGTTATAATTGATTATTGGGGAATACTTTTTTTTTGAGACAGAGGCCTGCTCTGTCACCCAGGCTGGTGTGCAGTGGCACAATCTTGGCTGGGCTCACTGCAACTTCTGCCTCCTAGTTTCAAGCTATTCTCATGCCTCAGCCTCCAGAGTCACTGGTATTACAGGAATGTACCACCATATCTTGCTAGTTTTTTGTAATTTTAGTAGAGACATGGTTTTGCTATGCTGTCAAGGCTGGTCTCAAACTCCCAGCCTCAAGTGATCCACTCACCTCAGCCTCCTGAAGTGTTGAGATTATAAGTGTGAGCCGCTGCACCCCACCAGTTTATTCTTTTTAAGTTTTTAGTAAGATTAAGTCTTCTGGTTGGACAGAAGAGCTTAGTTTCTTCTGTGAAAAAGGGCACTACTTATTTTCATAATTTTAAAAGGCCTTTTGAATCCGATCTAACTTTCAAATAGGGGGAGAGGGGTATATCTGATTCCCTGTTTCCCATTATTGCCTGAATTAGATTTTTTTAGGTTTCGTTGGTAGTTTCTTTGGCCAAGGGACTTAGAATAAAAAAGTTTATAGCCAATTAAATATTCTAGGCCAGACAGAATGGAGGTGGGCAGGCGCTCATGGCCCTTAAAATCTTTTAAAGCAGTATTAAAATAAAAAAGTTAAACCCTGAAAAAGGTTATATATATTAAGAAAAAACCAAGCACATAGAATAATACTATATTGGAGGAAAACATTGCTTCCACAAACCTCTAAAACAAAACACTTTAGCATCAAGCCTACAACAGTCAGAACTGGACGTGAAAAAGTCACAGGAGCTGATGAAAAAGCTAAAGGAGAAAGCAACGATCCCAGGCCTTTTTAAAGAAAGAACAAACTGAAAGCAGCAAAACACTATGGTTGAATCTCTAAGACAAAACTCTTAGAAGTTTTAAAAGAAACTCATTATTTTATCAAAAGCAAAATTTTTTTTTTGTTTTTTTTTTTTGAGATGGAGTTTTGCTCTGTCACCCAGGCTGGAGTGCAGTGGCGTGATCTTGGCTCACTGCAACCTCTGCCTCCCTGGTTACAGTCATTCTCCTGCCTCAGACTCCCATGTAGCTGGGATTACAGGTATGTGCCACTGTGCATGGCTAATTTTTATATTTTTTGTAGAGATAGGGTTTTATCATGTTGGCAAGGCTGGTCTTGTACTCCTGACCTCAAGTGATCTGCCCATCTTGGCCTCCCAAAGTGCTGGAATTACAGGTGTGAGCCACTGCACCTGGTCTCAAAAACAAAATTTTCTATAATTTAGCAAATCAATAACTTAAGATAACCCAGTTTCAATATGCAGACCATTTTCTAGAAAGTCTACCACAAACAATTTTTGCTCAGTTATAGCAAGCTTAATCATGCACAAAATTTCTTTCATAAAATCCCCCTCCCAAACCTTATCTTGACTTACACAGACCCCCCACCCCATACCATGCTTGGACTTTCTGACTGACCAATGCTACACCTTTCTTAAATAATTAGTCATTTTTCTCTAGGATAAGAATTTATCAGACAAAATCATTTTTTTATACCAAGTTACTCTTTCTTTATATTCCCTCCCTGCAAAAATATACATCTCTCACCCAGAGCTCTCCTTACATCTCTCTTTATTTACTGGTTTCTTCATATTTGGAATCTCTCTTTTAATAACTTCCAAATTAGGCAAAAATTATTTTTCCAATAAAGAATACATTTCTTTGACACATTTGATATAAACCTAGGAAGCAAGATTATAAGCTGTTCACTAGACATTGGTGTTACAGGAGGCAAAAAGAAATTATTTAGGTAGACATTTAAGATAAAGCAAGTCCTGGCAAAAAACTTTTCTTCTAATGGAAAGCAGCTCAAAAATAGCTTCCTTCTAACCTCAGGCATTTCAAAGAAATCACTTCTCTTTTACAAAAGGCAGCCTGAAAATTCAGGCTCTGAGATACTCAGCACCTATGAGTTTCCTCCAGAAAGCAAGGAATTGCCATTCAAAAGAGGCACAACTGGTGGCTCCATCTGGAAACTTTTTGTGTCCAAAATCTGAGTCTGGTACACCCAGTAACAATTTTCTGTTGCCACAGACTCCAGTCAGAATGCATACAATAGTGGACACTAGGATTTCCACCAAGCAAGCAGGCTCTAAAGGTCTTAAAGAAGTGCCATGGTCACATAAACTCAAATATCTTAAGAAAAAAGAAAGTAAAATGAAATACGTCTGTATATCTACACATTTAGTGTACACACATGGTAAAGAGTATTAAAGTTTTATGCTAAAAACTCTTGATAGGTAATTTTAATTTCTGAAAAATTCATATGAACCATAAGGTATCTTGGATCTCTTTCCCTAACTTAAAAATATTTCCCTGCATTTAAATATTTTCCATTTTTAGTGACTTTTAATTTGCTTAGAATTTTAGTCGACATAAGTAAGAAATGTGTACTAAAAGCCTACCATTTTGATCTATCTATCTATCTATATACATACAATAGCATATTATTTAGCTTTAAAAAGGGAAATACTGACCCATGTTACAACATGGATGAAACTAGAGGACATTACACTAAGTGAAATAAGCCAGTCAGAAAAAGATTACTGAGTTATGATTTCACTATGGTATTTGCACAACACTTTCCATTTTGTCTTGAATGAACTGAGTCCCCTTCCCTTTCTTGCTTGTAGTTTCCAGGAATTACTGTAGAAAGTTCTGGAAATGTAACATTGTGAGGTAGGGTAAGATTGGCTAGAACAGCCTGGGCTCCGTTTCTGTCCCTATTAGAAAAAGAAATTCCTTTAACACTATAGCCCAATGTATCATTTGATTCTAAGACATAAAACCCAGGGTGGGCTGCATTCCAGGGTCCCTCAGCTACAGTACTTGTGGGGTATGCGCAGTCTAGAGTCAATCAGACCCAGGCAGCTTTCTGCTCTCTCTTGCTGACTCTCTGTAAGTAGTAAAACACTTTATGTAACTGGTTTCACGTGGGTGTTTTGTCTCATTAGATCTGGGTAAGTTGGTAACCAGTGCACAGCAAACCTTCTTGGCAAAATTGGTGCAGTGAGAAGGTTGGATTTGAGAAAAACATGGCTTATTGGTGATGTTCGAGGAACAATACTCTCCAGTACCTGGCCCAGGACAGAGACTTCAGCCTGGGGAGGCAAGAGCTGGACATGCAGATGTATGTTTAATGAGGAGGGAGGACCCCATTAATATGGATCAGCAGCTGGCTGACTGAATTGAGACAGAGAGAAAGGAATGTGGAAATGGAAATGGTGTACACAATTTCCTGCTTGTTAGACACTAATTTGATTGCTCATTCCTGGGGCCAGAGAGCTCAGGACATGGGTACTCAGATGAGCCCTGAGTCACCCAAGAGGACACAAGAAAGATACTCTCGGTGGTCCCTGAAGCATCTGAGAAGGAACCAAAATGAACACTGCCTTCACAGAAAAGGAGGCTCACTCTCTAAAGAAGAGACCTGAAAAAAGGCTAAAGAAGTCTTATGCAGCCTGGTTGGTGTGTTTGTTTGATTAAGTTACATTGCAGACTCAAATGTCTTGATCTGAATGGCACAGTTAGGAATAGGGCCAAAGCCTCCACTAGAGGCTAGTGGTCCTATATTCCTGTGAAGATAAAAGGAGTTAAAAAAGGAATTCAGACTTTTCTGGGATTTTTGTATGCTGGAATCCACATGACAACATATCCAGGTTCTCTAGGAAAAAATTAAATTGATGACATTAGAAGGTTTCAGGATACATGCAGAGCCCATGATGAGTATGTACTTGTGTGCTTATCTGCATGTGAACCATTCCCTTTGGGCCATGTTGGGTGCTGGTGACCATGGTTCGCACTGCTGAGTGCAACAGAGGTATTGACATTTTGCTGCTTTGCCACAGAATGTCACTGCTGCCTGAGGGGCTATCCTCCCTCATAGCTAAGTATTCAAGGCATATCAATGGGGCATATCTACTGCTGCCTGCTGTGTAAGCTTCCTAAGCCACAGAGCATTGTTCAGCAAAAGCAAGACTGCATATTAAATGAAAAGCAGGACCCTCCCTAGTTAATTTAATAGTTGCTGCAAAAGATTAAATGTCACTAAGCCCCATGTCACAATGGAACAACCCAGTTTAGCAGGTCAAAATTACCCCAGAGGCATGAAGACTAAGGATAGACTGTTAAAGGCTGAATGACAAGTCCACCTGAACAGGAAACCAAGGAAGTATCCCAGATATAGTTAATCATTGTTGGTTCTTGTGGCACCCACTGATAAAAAGGTGACCCCAAAGCTGGTAGGCCTCTTTGGGTACTGGGGACAGTATAAACCTTACCTGGGTGTTCTTTTGGTCACCTTAGTCAAAATCGTGAACAAAGTTCCCAACTTTGAATGGGGTCCTTTGCAACAGTAGCCTGTCCAGTATTATATTAAGTCAAAATGGTCACATGCTAATCATACAATTTCTTCCAATTTAGTGGAATAATTGTCATGTCAACTCTTTGGATTAAGAACCATCAACCAGAGAACCAGAGCCTTAAGAATTAGAAATAGAGTACTTCAAGCTGTTCAGTGGGCGTAACGATGATGAATCTACAGTTCTTTTTTAAGATATAAATATTCTGCTTATGGGAGTAACAGCACAATTAACAGTTAGTGTTTCAGAGTCTCCACCACATCTGACAGCATAGCAATTCAATAGCACAAGGATTTGTGTGACAGATTTGCTTGACTAATAATGGGCTTTTCCCTGTCTATAGGGAAAGTTGCACCTGTGCACGTGACAAGATTATGAGCTAAATTTTGCTTTAATTTTTTTGAGGTAAATAATTTGCTTGATCCAAAATCATATTATGGAAGAATTTATTGACTCTGATGAAAGCACTAAGAAAATCCTCAAATAATATTTTATGCAGAAACATAACCAAAAACAAAGGCAAATTCACATGGAGGAAAATAATGAGTGCCCTCCTAATGTTAATGAGGTTTACTAGAATCACCTGACCCCAGCTGTTAGTCTGAGCCCTGATGTGTAGTACAATGTTATGGGTTTAGGAGGAATCATTCTTCTTGGCAAATTAGGTGTTCAAAAGAGCCAGTAGCCCTGTTAGTCTCAGTTAGTTGAAATTCATATTGTTGAGTCCCCCACAAGACCTCCATAACATTGGTTCACGAGACTCCCTGGGAAAGGTAGGAAGTGTGACTGATTGAAGTCCATGTGTTGAATCATCCTCATTATTAAAAGCCCCCTGCTAATTAATGGCATTTAGATTAATGTGCCCTTGGAAAGCATTTTTTTCGATTATGGTTCATTTTTGAAACATCTAGTCATAGCTCTTCCAGAACGACTTTGTCTGCAGTCAACCTGTTGCACTTCTTTTGAGGCCTGATGATCTGTCAAAACCAACAGCAATATTATTAAATTGTTGTCCTCTTTGCAGTGTGATCATCAGCTGTGACCGTTGAAGTTTACTCACTGTTAAGATATTTACATTTCCAGGGCTTCCTTGACAATGGCACTGATGTGACCCCATCCAGCATCCATTTTTGTGAGAACTCTATTTGGCATATCATCATTGTGTGCATGAACATATTGGAGACTTTCATAGGATGCAATAGTTAATAGTCAACATTTGTGAAAATTTGCTCTAGTCCTAACCTTGGAGCTCTACTGGGTTGGAAAAATATTTTAGGTAAGGAAACCATTTGGTAGAGTTTTAAAAATACAGGCTACAAAAAAATTTTCTGTAGCAAAAGTATGAACTATACATGGTCCAGAATACCATTTTTTAATGGAATGTAACAAAAAATGTTTAAATTTATTTATTTTAGATAATAATTTAGTAAACATGCATATATTGCATACATAACAGAATAAACATACTTAAATATGAATACAATATATATTTGTAGCCAAAGTTTAATCAAATAAATATATACTAACTTTAATATATCTTATATACATATATACACATTTTTCCATTAGTAAGGTAGATTTTAATTTTTTATTGAAATACTAGTTTTAATTTTGTCTCTAATTTTCTCTTAACTTCATGATTTGGTTACTATTCACATTTATGCCACGAATTTAACAAAAAATACATGTCGGTATATATAGGAAGAGGTGTAAATACTGTATCAGTAAGCTTTTAAAAAATTTTTATTTACTTTTTTTTATATCAGTAAGCTTTTATGCATTAATGATTGGTAACTGGTTAAATACACAACTCAGTGGCTGATAATGGTAAACATTTATTTTCATGTTCATGGATGCTCATGTTCACAATCTTCTGGCTGATCAAGAAATGGCTCAGCTGAGTGGTTCCTCTGCAGGGCACTGAGTTCCTCTTCGGCCTACAATATCAATTGTTTGAGAGCAAGGCTGAAGAGCAGTGACTACACATGACACAGGATTCTAGTGGCAGGTCACAGGAGTGAACAGCATTCCAAACCAAATCGCACAGTTGACTTTAAGTTCAATAATTTCTAACATAGCTTCACACATTTAAAATATCTTCCTTTATTCCAGGGAGTACAAATTTTCAAGAAAATGTTTACTCCATTTAATTGTAGAGATGTTTGATAATTTCATGAACAAATAGTTATGTTTTCAACCCTTACAATCTTGACAATATTTTCAAATGTAAATTTGCATTAATAAGAAAATAAAGCTGGATATGTTTTCAATATTTGGCTTTAAATATAATTTTGTTTAAACGGCCTCATTGGGGGAAAAAATCTTTTTTTTTTTGAGACCGAGTTTCGCTCTTGTTACTCAGGCTGGAGTGCAATGGCGCGATCTCGGCTCACCGCAACCTCCGCCTCCTGGGTTCGGGCAATTCTCCTGCCTTAGCCTCCTGAGTAGCTGGGATTACAGGCATGCGCCACCATGCCCAGCTAATTTTTTGTATTTTTAGTAGAGACGGGGTTTCACCATGTTGACCAGGATGGTCTCGTCCTCTTGACCTCGTGATCCACCCGCCTCGGCTTCCCAAAGTGCTGGGAGAAAAAATCATTTTAACTTATGTAAATATCCCTTTGTGTCTCTCTAATGTCCTACAGAGTTGCCTAATAAGAGGTCCTCCCATGAGATTTGGAAGTCAGAAAAGGATGACTAAATATTTTCCATTGATACCCAAGACAGACACAGGGACAGAGGTGAGGACTGGAGAAACACCTGGAAATATGCTCTAGGCAGCTGAGAGCATCAGCACCCCCAGCCCTAAGTTTCCAGACAGGACTGAGGACAACATGGTTGGTTAGTCCATACTTCCAGGGCAGATGCCATTCTGTATTCTGAGGGAGCATCAGAGAATCCTGCTTCTAATATCAACATTCCTGACTGCTATATCCTTGGCTTTGAAATGTTGTAGTGTGAAAGTTAATCATAGGAATTGGGTTATTTTTGTCATATACAACAGAGCCAGGAAACGAGGAGGGAAAGGCACTCAGGGTGTGAAATATTGTTTCTAGAATGCAACTGAAGTAGGCCCTCTTATCCCATGGCACCAATGTTGATGGTTTTTTTTGAATAAATATTGAAATTGACTCTCCAAGTTTTAAAGCTCAAGATAGTTACATTTGTCTTATCTGAGTTATTTTTTTCAAGAAATCAACCATCAGGACTCCCAGACACTATCAAGAAGTTGAAACTTATATATCACTGAATCGGGACAGTGAGACATCAGACTCTTCACCCATTATGATTGCCTAACTGACATCCTGCTTCCTGTTGAACAAATTATCTTCCTTACTGCTCCCTAATTTCTGTTTTTCCACATTTTCCCCTGCTATATAAACTCCTAATTTTAGTTGATCAGGGAAATACATTTGAGAATGGTGTCCCATCTCCTCAGCTGGAGCTCCTGAGTAAAAGCCTGTTCCTTGGCAATGCTTGTCTTAGTGATTGGTTTTCTGTGTGGTGAGCAGCAGGATCTATAGCATATCCCCGGCATTTCAATAACAAAATTCTCTTCATGCTTCACTGCTTTGGCTTATTGTAACCTGAAATCAAATTTATCCACAACTTCTGAGATAACTTGATATAATTTTAGGATTCACTTTGTCCGCCACTGCTTACCAGTCGGAGCTTGCCAGCACCCAGCACTTACTAGTGCCAATGAACTTTCTCAAAGAGCAATAAGTAACATTTTCCCTTTTTCATAAAACTCTAAACTTCTCTGTTATTCCAACATATTGAAGACCACTGCATTTTCCTGTATGCCCCATTTGCCAAATATTTCTTTGCAAACAAAACACTAAATTTAGAGATTCATCTCTACATTTTATTTAGACTTCAGCAGTTTAGACTCTAATCCTCTGTAATAAGACAATTCCTGCTTAGGATATCTATAGTGGCTTCTTCTCTGTTATATGAATTCCAACTGAAGCCATAAACTACACTCTTCAGGTGTAATGACCTCTGTCTTTATTAAATCAGGAGATTTAATAAAATGCTATGTCTGTGCTGTTGGGGCTGAGAAAGAGAAAAGAATTAGGGTGCAGAGGTGACTTCATGTCCCCCTCTACCAACACCATCAGAGTGTGGCTGCATCTGAGGAATACTCTCAGCTGATGGAGGCATCAGGAGGAGCAGCTGGGGCAGCCCAGCCTCACACATCTGCTTCCCTGGGGGTTTATGTTCGGGTTTGTAACACTGTGGGAGGGTAACTGTTATGTTGTTGACAGTAATAAGTTGCAAAGTCTTCAGGCTGCAGGCTGCTGATGGTGAGAGTAAAATCTGTCCCAGATCCACTGCCACTGAACCTTGATGGGATCCCACTTTGCAATTTCGATGCATCATAGATCAGGAGCTTAGGGACTGTCCCTGGTTTCTGCTGATACCAGGCTAACCACTTGCTAATGCCCTGACTTGCCCGGCAAGTGATGGTGACTTTGTCTCCTACAGATGCAGACAGGGAAGATGGAGACTGGGTCATCTGGATGTCACATCTGGCACCTGAGATTGGAAACATAGAAACAAATATCCACACTGTTAATCAAATTGTAAGAGAACTTCCCTGAGTAGCCAGGCAGTATTGAGCACACTGGCTGAGTAAACTACTAGTGTTCTCCTTCCTTACCTGGGAGCCAGAGCAGCAAAAGTCCCAGGAGCTGAGAGAGGGCCCTCATGCTTATGCTGTGTCCTGACTAAGACTAACTCCTGTGCAGGGTGTGGCAAGCCTATTAATAAGTCTTCAGACAGGAGGATGTGCTTTGAAACATGCAAATGAGCAGGGGACTGGGCAGGCTGGGCGCAGCTGCAGGGCTGGCTCATCTCAGTAACCCAGCACTGACTCAGTGTCCCCAGGTGTCCCAGGTAAGACCAGGGTAGCACAAATTTGTCTGCAAAGAATGTGTTTCTATTGGGGCCTAGTTTGTTATGAGAAACATTTTTTAGGTTTTCTTTTTGACAATTTGAAATATTCCCCAGGAGTTGATGGAGTAACGTATTTCACTGGTGTATGGGGATTATTTAGGAGAATATTCTTGCTTGTAGGAAACATATAGTAAATAGTAGACGGTAGGATTCTCAGGTCTTCAAAAAACTCTCATATACTTCTAGTTAGGGAAGGGGGTACTTTGTGCTATACTTGCAACATTTCTGTGAGTTTGATGTTGTTCCTTTCTAAAAAAATTAAGAATAAAAATTTATTGATATTATGCTATATATTTTAAGTATTAGGTATTGGTGTTATTCCATAGTTCTTACCAGTATAAGATAAAGCTGTTTACTACAGATACACAAAGATGATACTGTGTTTCCACAATGCATGCAGCACTCACAGATCCACCATTATCAAGAGCCACAGGTCTCTTTAATACACAGAGACTAAATGGACTGCACCTTATTCTTGTTTTGGGCACCTTCATAGTCTACCTTCTTTTCTGCCATTGAATATTATTTCCCAAAGTTCATCTCTCTTAGTGAGGGCGGCCACTGCATGCAGCACGTCCCTGCCATGCGCCATCAATGACACTTTCCACTTTTACTTTTACCAGTGAGTGGGACATCATCCTGACCCAGACACTAGCCTTTTTGTTAACATCTTTAGGTAAGAGACAATCTCTTATCAAGCAATTGCCTATGTACATGGAAAAATCAGTTGAATCCAAATGAAACTGGACACGGATTTGCACTCGTTATATGTCACATCTCTAATGTGCCCCAAAATGTCCTAGCCTGGCTCAGTATCAGGGGAAGTGGATCCTACTACATCAGCATCAGTGGGCAGCAGCCTGGGGCTCCACAAAATTTTACTGATGCCTGACTAGGGGAACCAAATCACAGTGCTGTAGCCTGTGTGCAAGCCTTCCTGCTGCTTTGTAAGCAGCCTGAATTTTAAGAGAATTTGCTTATATTGGGAGAAAGGAAGAAAGTTCCATTTGTCCTCTGAATGTTTGCTGAAAATGAACTGACAAAAGGAAGATTAATAAGAGAAAAGGCAAACAAAATTCATTTAAAGTGCAGTGGGGTATCATAGCAGGGTAATTACCCAGATAACTCAATGAGATCCAGGTGTTTATATTTACTTTCTTGGAAAAAGGGAATTGGGAAGTGTAGGCATCCTAGAGAGAATAGGCGAGAACAGAAGTACATCTTCAAAAGAACAGGTAATACCCTGTTTGGATAAAGTATCAACGTCCAGTCACTTCTATTTGTGATTCTTGTTTTGTGTTAATCTTCCCTGATGTAAAAATTCCCAGGAAGAATTTTTTGACAATTGGTTTTCTTATAGAGAATTTGTTTTTTAGGCAGATAAGGGATATTTGGGAAAAGTTTTGTGCATTTGCTGCTTTCTAAATGCCTTTGGTTTTACATAATCATCATACCAATGAAGCATAGTTTGAGACGTTATTTTCTGGATTATTTTACTTGGAACCCACCTGCCAAGATCCTGTTCCAGAGATCCAACTACAGACTGAAAGAGCAGTTGACCTCTGAACAACATTGAGGTCAGGGCACTGACCACTGGTGCAGTTGAAAACCTGTGTAGAACTTTTGCATCCCTATCTTAAGTACTAATAGCTTACCTTTGACTGGGAGGCTTAGTCATAAAATAAATAGTTGATTAACATTTTTATGTTATATATGTTACATATTCTATTTTTCTAATGAAGTATGTTAATGAAAAAGTAGGAAAAACCATAAAAATGAGAAAATATATTTACTACTTATTAAGTGCTTGCCCACAGATGACACACAACGAAGAAGATATTAGTATATCTGCAAAGTTCAATCCCGAGTTATTCAAGGGTTAACTGTACCGTGATGAATGGAGCAGTCCCCATCTGTAGCCTAGGGCTTTCCCCTTTGCTGTACCTCTGCTGACTTCCAATGGCCTTATATATGTCTTATGATCTTTATGATCTTGGGGCAGAGACCTCTGCTTGCATGCATTGCTGGCCACATGGCCTGGAATGTGTATCTCTTAGGAAAGTGCTGTGGTTTGACTGTGTTCTCCAGAATCCATCCGTTGTAAAGTTAATTCTTAGTGTAATGGTATTGCCAGGTGGGGCCTATTGGGATGTGTTTAGGTCATGAGGGTGGAGCCCTCTAGTGGAATACATTAATGCCACTATAAACAGGGATTATGGTGCTGGGATCTCTTTCTTTCTTCTACTTGTCTGTCATGTTAAGACATGGCCTTCCTTCTTTTGAAGGATTCAAAGCTCCAGGCATCATCCTGACAGCAGAGAAAGCAGACCTTAATCTTAAATTTCCCATTCTCCAGAAGTGTGACAAAATAAATTTATGTTCTTATTAATTACACAATGACAAGGAATCTATTATAGCAGCTTGAAAGAGAACGAGAGACAGCTCACCACCTGTGAGAACAAGATGAGGTATATACATACCCCAGCTTCCTCATTTTCAGATGGAATAGCCCAGAGAAATTTAGTCCATGTTTCCACATGTGGTTGATCTCCAGTTATCGTGAGTCAGGTGGGTTGTTGGTGTGTCTCTTACCATTCATCTTCTGCTCCCTCCCTCACTTTCCTCCTTTCCTCCCCATGTGAATTTGCTGCCTAAACAGGAATCCTCATTGCTGGTGGACCCAAACAAATACAGTAAAAAAAAATAGTTAATATTTTGTATGAGGGATATTTTTCATCCTAATTCTTACCAGTTCTCTTTCTTTGACATGTAGAAATACTCAGGAAGCACTTGATTTTTTTTTTACCAATCTATTTTAGATTGAATTTAAGCACTGATTTTTTTTTCTGTGTGTTAAAACCAAAAATTAAGTTGTAAGTCACTAACCAGCTGAATGAGCTTCTCTTTAGTCAGAGTGAACTTCAAAGAAATCTGAAAAACTAGGTTAGGCCATGACTGGCAGGTGGGTTTAGATGTGCCTCATTATACTCTCCTCCCTTTGTTAATTCAGATTCAACTGATGGGCATTCTCATCACAACAGAGATCATTGGACTGACTAAATAGATGCTTTGTAGCAATAAGATGCCATACTCCAACATGACAGATAATAGGCCCTGAAGAAAATAAAAATATTTTATCCTAAAAGCTTTTATTTGACATATTCTGAAGTGGCCCTGCAAAGCTGCCTGTTGTGGGGGAAATTTGCATTCTGTAGAGAATCTCCTCCTCTTACGAAGTCTTTTCCAAAGAGTCTCACATTTTAAGGTCTAATGAGCAACATTCACCATCTACTTTGTCTGCTACCCATAGGATTCGTCTATATGACAATAACCTTGGCTTCCCCACCCCCTTATCTAAACTCTAGCATTTCTTTATGATGATGTCAACTCTTTAGGCAGAGCTTATCTCTTTCAACCAGTTGCCAATCAGGACACCTTTGAATCCACATATGACCTGGAGGCCCCTGATTCAAGATATCTCACCTTTTCAGGACAAACTAAAGTATATCTTATATTTATTGATTTATGTCCTTGCCTGTAATTTCTGTATCTCCCTAAAGTTTATAAAACCAGTGCATAATCCAACCACCTTGGGCACATGTTTGCAGGACCTCTTAAGGCTGTGTCATAGGCCATGAGCCTTATCTTTGGCAAAATAAACCTATAAATTTCTTGAGACTTGTCTCAGAAACTGTTTTGTTTACATTGGGTCAAAAACTTTAAAAATCCTCTAAAACTATCTACACATCAATAAATCTACATGAGACACAGTGGAGTGAGCATACCCCAACAGTTTAAACTCACAAGATAGAGGAACCTGAGTTTAAGATTTTGTCCAGCTCTCTTGCTTCATAAAAATACTTTGTGATTCTTTAAATTTTACTTTAAAGAAAAACAATTTTGGGAAATATATTTATTGTTGGTGGAATGAATAATGTTCCCACCCCAAAAGATGTCCATGTCCTTGTCTTGGGAACCCAAGTGTTATAGGAATTATTCAGAAATTATTTTAGGCAGATAAAGAGGAAAAGGGGTATTTGGGAAAGTTTCATTTCTTTTAAAGCAGTTCCAGAAACATTTCTTATCTAACAGGAAAGTCCTGGCTTTTAGAGTTAGGCTGGCAAGCTTTGCTATGCATATGCCGGCCATTAGAAACTGGGTCCACCTAAACATGGCAATTCCTGCCATCTTCTTCCTGGCTCCCACATGTGTCTGGCAACATGGCTGCCCCCACATATCCCTATGTGAGTAGAGCATTATGGTGCCATTTATTTGCATATTAAAAGGCTAGGATGGGAGGGCCAGTTTATTCGCAGACTAAGTGAATGACATGCCTGGTCAAACCAATCCCCTGAGTCCTATTTAAATCAGACATCACCTCCTCCAGCCTCCTCATATAAGCGGTCTCTTGTCCACCACACATGGACAATCCCTCCTCCCTCTGTCTCTTTATGAGGGAGCTGTTTTTTTCTTTTTTTCTTCTTGCATATTAAACTTTTCACTCCTTAAAACCACTCCATGCATGTCCGTGTCGTTTTAACCAAACCGAGAGTTAAGGTGTTCCTCCAGTCATTGGATAAGGTATCCATATCGGATACATAGCAAAAAAAGAACTTGACAGATGTAAGTTAAGGACTGTGAGAATAAGCAATCTGGTCATCCAGAACAAACTAATATAATCACAAAGGTCCTTAAAATAGAGGAGGAGGCTGGCAGTCAGAAAGGAGCTGAGACAATGGGGAGAGATGTGGTTTGAAGGAAGAGGCCATGGAACCAGAAATGTGGGAGCACCTTGAAGATAAAAAGCAGAGGATCCAGTTCTCTTCTCTGGAGTCTCCAGAAGGATTACAGCCCTACTGACACTTTAACATTAGCTCAGTGAAACTCTGACCTCCGGAACTACAGGGTAATACATTTACATTGTGTGAAGCCAATAAGACTGTGGCAATTTAAATAGCAGCACTGGAAACCAATGCAAAGGGACAAGATGTCTTTTACCTCATGGAGTACATAGTAGTCCTCTGTGCTTGGAAATAGTTCCACTTTGTTATCTGGTGTCAGTTATGACAAGAGACAGAGAAAATTGTTCCCAGAGAAGCGCTAGCATGAGAATTCTTTTTAGCTAGAAAATCTCTTGGGTACAATCCCATATTATCTCTTATATGATCTGGGTATCACAGAGTTTAGGGGTCAGATCTCACAGCACGTGACAGGAGAAAGAGGGTTTTGTTGGTTGGTTTGTTTTCATATTAGGAGGGAAACTTAGATTTTCAGGACACAATCTGAGAGGGACAGACTGAGTCATAGATATTGTAAGAGAAAGAGGAGATGTGGAAGGAGTCAGGGCAATGAAACATGTGTCTCTGCTCCCATATCTAAAATAATGTCATTGATTTTAAAAGGGGAAGCAAAGTTCTTCACTTTCCATCTTCTTATGAAGGATCAAATTCTTCCCAGAGTCCCTGCCCCTCCTTTACTCCCCTGACATTGCATGGTGGAGCTAATCACATGTCCCCTTAATCCCTGCTCCTGTCTGGAGCTGGGAGAGGCTCACTGTCCTCACCATGCCCAGCAGAATAGAGCTGGTGCCAGAGGACAAGGGGATGATTTCTGTGCAGGTGATAAGAAGTTTACCCAAATTTTAAATGTCACTATAATTCTAAGTAAAGTTGTACAGAAAGAAGAGAACATACAGGCAACTCTATCTGGTGGGGTTGGAAGAGGCCAGGCTCTGAGAATGACAATGACTTCACATTTCTAATTTTCCAGGTGGTAAATGCTATCTTTAGCAATTCTGTAAATGTGGACTTTGAGTTTAAGAACAAGACAGATTTTCAGGTACTTTAATAAATGAGGAGAAATTTGGAATAGGGTCCTTAGCCCAAGGCTAAGTTCAGGCTGGCAGTGTCTGAAAGCTGCCAGGCACTAGCCCTGGCTGTGGAGGAAGGAGCTGCTGTCCTGAGCCACAGGGCTGATTACCTGGGAGGAACCACAGGTCCTGCCCTGAGGGCTGCCTGGCAGGGACTTCAGGGAAGGAAACTGCTTACAAATTTATGGGAGCTGCATTAGATATATATTCTGCAGCCTGGCAAGAGTGAAAGTCTCAGAGACCCAGACCTTAGGTCTGCAGCTGGGTTCCTGGGCTGGCTGCTGTCAGCTCTATCCTCCCTGGTCCTGAATGACTGGGACCCTGCTGGAGCCAAAGAGAGAGAGTTAGCAAATGTCCTCAATTCTTTACTCAACCAGACTCTGTTCTGCTTGGAAATAAAAGAAACACATGCTACACAAATAAGCATACAAATATGTGTATATGTAATATGAATTTATAATATAAACTTTACATATTGAATACACATATTTTAGAAATAAGTTATATTTATATATTTGTATATAGTATGTATCTACTTATGAATAAATATGTGATGCATATTTATATATAGAGATATAACTATAATTGCTAGTATAAGTTGTAGTTTTAAACTTTAATACATTGAACATGAACATTGAAAATGAGCACTGGGTGCACCACCTCATGATCCTTTCCTCACTACAGGGCCTGAGGGTCATAAAGCTCAGGACCCTCTTCCATGTACCCCCTGGGCCTACAGCAGTGAACTGCCCATTGCTGAGGATCATGAATGACCTGAGGTTGGGGGTTCTGCGGAATCACAGAGCAGCAGATGCCCAGGAGAAGCATAATGGTTTTGGACCCTGAGTGGAGGGGCGTTTTGTCCACGGAGCTCAGTATAGACAACTCCACTTCTGGTAGTTTCTGTCAAACAAAGCAGCACACGTGTCTCAGAGGCTGCATGGTCACAGAATGAAGCCCCTCCATGGCTCATTCCCAGTTTCCCCAATGACTGGGGTGATGTGGGATCTCTCTGCTCAGTTTTCATGGCTCTCCAGCTGCTGGGACGCTTTTGATGATAGCCTGTCTGCCCCATGCACAATTTTCTCAATAGTTGCCATTTTACTTTCTGGTGTCCAGTAACCACAACTTGCCACCCGTGACACTTCCACAAAGATTCATGGAGTGGAGTCAGAACTATGGGTTCAGTAACATGCCAGGCTATGTATGTAAGAGAGACAAGGCACAGACAGTCCATGTCTGAAGTGAGGATGAATTTTCATCATGAATTTGAAGTATGAGGTGGGAGAAAACACCCTGACATGCTCCATGCAGTGATGCCCACAAGATACACTAGAGGTGCCCATAGAGGAGGTGGGATGGGTGTGTGAGGCAAAGAGGGGATGTGAATTCAGAGGTATCCACCAGCCTGTTCCCCGGAGAAAATGTCAGACCCTTAACAGCCCTGGGCAGAGCTGTTGCTAGGGAAGATCTATGTATGACAAGGGTCAGGAGAAGGGAGCACCTACCTCTGAAGGCATCTTGGTTGCTGATGGCCAGAATGACATCTGTTCAGGAGCACTGTCCCTGACCCAGCAGGGATCATCTCCAGGAGGACAGCGGGAGTCAGCAGGAGTTCTGATACAGGCCTAGGTTCTGCTGGTGCCAGTTCTGCAGGTTACAGTGACTCTCTTACCTGAGACAAAGGGAGGGTGATGAAGATGGTATGCATGCAACATGCTCACTGTCATCCAAGTGGGGAAACAAACATGCAGATCCTTAAATATTAATACAAAGCAAATAGTTCATTCAATTTGATGCAATTCTGATCAGAAAGAAAAACAGGCTAACAACTTTCATCATCAAGGAAATGTTCATGTTTAATACAAACTCTCTGAGGATGGAGTCTCCATTCCTCTTCCTCATTAGGCAGTCAGAACAGCAGGAGGAAAAGAAAAGCTGGGTCCCAAAGTCCACAAGGTGCCTCCTGAGGCTGACCCTACTCAGATAAGGTGGGGACAGTAGACTGTCTGCTGGGACTGCCACAGCAAATTTCCCTGGGCTGGATGATTTAAAGAACAGAAACTTATTTCTAATAGTTTGGAAAGTTGGAAAGTCCAAGACCAAAGTCTAGAAAAGTCTGCTTTCTGCAGAGAAGACTCCTTCTGATTTATAGATGCCAACTTCTGTCCATGTCCTCACATAGCCTTTCCTCACTGCATGCATGGAGGGTAGGGAAGGAGGAGAACTCAATGGTGTCTCTTTTTATAAAGACACTAGCCTTATTGAATCAGGACCAACCCTTATAATTTCTTTTAACCATAATTACTACCTTATGTGCTTTATTTTCAAATGCAGCTATATTGGAGGTTAGAGATTCAAGGTAAGAATTTCTGAATCACAATTCGGTCCATAGCAGGTGGGCTTTGGGGACACAATCAAGGCAGCAGTGAAAGCAAGCTGGGCTTCTAGTCTCAGAGCACAGAGCACAAGGGTGGTTCCCACAACTCAGGACACTGGCAGCTCCTCCCAGGCACTCTAGGTCACACAGAGTCCACATTCTAGCCTTAGGGGCTACCTGGTGATAATGGGACACTATCACTCTTAAACTCCCCCAGTATTTCTATGATTAGGCTTATATCTTGGGGTTAGTATGGGGTTTGTCTACCACCTAGTGTCAGGATTGTGGCTTAGCCTCTTATATAGGATTATAGATGCTGAGTCCCAGTGAGTCTTGACTGTGAGTTTTTTCCTGGGTATTAATGAAGGGGATGCTAGGCTAGATTCTAGGCCAAAATAATTTCTCTTCTAAATAAACTAGTTACATTGTTGAGGACAAAAGGTATTCAGATAATTTGTTACAAAAATTTTACGGGCTAGATTCTGTCACCCATGTGAGATGCCAAAGGTTTTGGAAAGGAGACGATGGGCCACGAGGAATCCTGCAGGACATAATGGCAGGGGTGGGGATGGGAAGCACAGGGCCCTGGTCTGGAACTGTCAGCCCAGCCTCATTCCTCCCATCCAAGAAACCCTTCCAGGGCAGCGCTGGGCACCACAGCAGCTGCTCCAGCCAGGATGGATCCAGGGCCACGCTGCCCTCTGAACAATAGCTGCTGACGGTGTGCTCTGAGCTGCAGCACTGAGTGACCACATGCCATCATTTAGGTCAGCACTAACCGAAGAAATTTTTCTACGATGACAAAAATGTCTGTATTTATGCTCTGCAAGGCTGGCCGTTAATCATATCTGATTACTGAGCCCTTGAAATATACCATGTATAACTAAGAATTTACATTTTTGATTGTAATTAATTCTAATTTACATATTTGCAGCTTTGCATTGCTAGTGTTAACCATGTGAGACAGCACAGTTTTAGACAATAATAACCAACAATGTCATCACGACAACTAAGTTGCTAATTAACAATCAAGGTTCTTTTCTAGGACCATTGCTCCAAGCTGGGGCTGTATGTTGGTCCAAGCAGAGCACATGGTGGATCTTTGGAAATTTTTCTGGATTCTGCTGCTTCTAGGCAGGTGATAGAAACTTTTGGAGATACTGAAAAAGAGATGGGAGACTGGGATCCAGTTTTGCCACTCGAATCTGAGGTGGAAACAAAACACAAATCTTCCCCAGTATTAATGATGTCCTACTCTGTGGACTTCCCAGCAGAGAGTCCTGCTGGCTGATCAAGCAGGAGGTGAATGAAATGAAATCAATTTCAGTTCCATGGGACATATGAACCCTGTCACATGGAGCCCCCACAGCTGAAGCGAGGCATTTGATTCTTATAGGACTGGTTGACTGCTACAGAGATGAAAAAAGAATACTTTTTCAAAACACAATTGTTTATGTGAAATCTCCTGGTCCATGATCTCCTCATGGTGATCCATGGTCTTTGCTGTTTACATGGTTGCTTCATTGTCTTCTCACCACTCAGGTACATCTTCAGTATGACCCCGAGACCTTCCTCCATCAGCACAAATAAACAGCCTCAGCCTCCAGATACCACATACCTTTGCCTGATTTTTATGCAGTTTGTTAACTACTGAAATTATTCTATTCAGCTTCATTATGTGGTCATTGTTCTCTGCATAGCTCATTCTGCTACTGAATGTCAGTACTTGAGATCAAAATTGGTCTTAATTATTCACATGCACCTAACCCTCAAATGATGACATTTACTTGTTCCTGAAATATCTCATATTAAGTGAAAATTCATTAAATTCAAAAACTTCTGTCTTTTTTATTGTAAAAATATATGGTACTTTCCCTCAAATAAAGACACTTAACTACTTTTACTATTGAAAAAGATTAATAGGACATGGATCTATAAAAATACATTTATAAGAGTAACAAGTATCATTTTAAAATTTTGCTTTGCATGTAAAATGTCCTTTAGGATTAATTGTACTCAACACAGAAGGAAGAAAGGCCCTCATGGTGGATGGGGCCTGATAGAGAGGGTGGGGGAGTCAGTTCTTTGAAGCCTGTGGATGGTCTAATGAGTGACCTCAGGCAGGTGTTCAGTATCAGGACCAGATATTTCTAATTACCACTTTCTTTTCCTTAAAGTTTCTGCATATTTATAGAATAAGTGGCATATAGGTTGAAAACAATATGTTTCAGACACGTACAAACAGCCCACACACATAAAAATGAAAGAATCTTACAGAATGTTGTCTCTTCCTCAGTATTTCTTGATATTGGGTTTAACCAACCATGGCACGAAATTCAAGTATTTTTCCAGAAGATGTTCTCCAACTTGAAACATCTTGTGGAGAAAGTTGGTGGTAGTGTCTGAAACACATTTCTTAAAATACATTTTTCCACTTCTTTGGAATAAAATATCTGTTACTAAAAAATTTTGATAGAAAATTGATATATAACTTTATGTGACCAAATAAGATGAGAATCTTTAATGAAAATGTTACTGAGTATAAGTCTGAATTCTCAATGATTACATTGTATTCCAAAGTTATTTTTAAATAAATGAATAAATACACAGAAAATAGTCAAAAGTGAATTTAGTTTCTTTTGGTATTAAAAATGTTAGCAATAAGATACTAGTCTTTCAGTCAAGAATGACGAAAATTTAAAAGATAAAATTTTTTAAACTGCAGTTTGGATGTTAGAGGTGGAAAAAGAGAAAATAGACAATATTTTGATGTGCAGGAAAGAATATTCTGAGGATCTTGAGTGACCTCCCTGTGTTTCATATGTCAAATAAGACATAAAAGGAAATGTTCATTTGGTTTTTACATCTTACTTGAGTTCCTGAAGCTACTGTCTCTGTGTAGTCTTTGCTTTGGTCCACTCAGATTTTGATGAAGCAGTCCTTAATGAAGAATTAAGAGTTGTTAATTTCAACCTTTCTCTGCTTTTAGCCCTGTCCTGCTTCTAAGACTGGCAACAAAAGACGCTGATTCCTTTTTTTTTATTCCAGGTAAATATTGTTTCTGGCATAGTCCCCATTTCCAAAGCCGTAGCTAGATATTTATAATTCTGTTCTCGACAGACCAGTTTCATGTATCAAAACCCAAATATTCAGTGAAAGTGAACCTTAGACTTTAATCTGATTTAACATACGTCAGACTTCACAGAGTTACTTTGGACATAGGAACAATATGTCATTCCTTTGAACCCACAGTGACTGGAACCTGAATCCATGGCTCCTCTGTCACTAGAGCTTCAGGCCATCACCTGATTTTTTGCTGAACTTTACCCTTTAAGTGGTTTTGTCATAAATGAGTAACTGTAGCCCTGAAGAATAATCCAAAGTTTTTATCAACTTTTAAAGGACAATTTGTGTACATGTATGGAAAGAAAAGGGAGAAGTGATCTTCACAATTGTTCCCCTAGTTTGAAAGTGACTGTGGGTAAAGATGAAAGTATAAGCACTGACTCTTGGGTGTCAGCTCTGCTGAATGGGCCACACATGATGGTACTGAATAGATTCCTTCCCCAGCTGCATCTGCAAAGATCATAAAAACAGGGTATTGCTCAGTTTCTCTGTTCAGCCAGGCTGAGCGAGTTTTTGTTCTGAGTTGTAGCATCATGTTAAAGGAATACCTTAGGCTGAGTAATTTATACAGAAAAGAGGTTTACTTGGCTCATGATTCTGCTGGCTGGAAGACTGAGTGTCTGTTGAGAACCTCAGGCTGCTTCCACTCAAGATGGTAAGCAAAGGGGAGCTCGTGTGTGCAAAGATCAGGCAAGAGAGGAAGCAGGAGAGGGAGAGTGGAGATGCCTGACTCATTTTAACAACCAACTCTCTCGGGAACTAGTAGAATGAGAACTCACTCTTCCTCCAGGGAGGGTATCAATATACTCATGAGAGATTCTTTCCCATAATCAAAACACCTTCTTCTGGGGCATACCTCCAACATAGGGAATAACATTTCAATATGAAGTCTGAGGGATGCAAACATCCAAACTATAGCAGGTCTCCTCCCAGTGACATGAGTGATTGTCTCTGCAGCTTTGAAAGGCAGCTCGTGTAGAATGCTATCTCTATTATCTTTGTAGAGTGGAGAGATATCTAGAAAATAAGAGAGAAAGGAAGTTGGGCAAGAGGAAATATACCAATCTCTGAATATTACTAAATATTTTATGCTTAAAAATATAGCAAAAACTGCCAAACCCTGAGATGTATTCCACATATATTGCCAAAAATCTGTCAATAGACTGGCTGTTAATTTGACTAAATTATGTAGGCAAACATAGGTAAAATCAGTGGGATTTGGATGAGCTTTTATTCACCATTCACCTTTCCTTTCTTTTGTGCTTGTTTACTCAGATGGCACCTGGATTCCCTCATTCTTTCCCGTTTATATAAGGACCACTGCAATGGATAGGCATGAATAGGTGGTGTCTTATGTATAGTTGAGACTCCCATGGTCCAGAGTCCACAGCTACACTTAATGGACCACTTATTTATGGTTATGGCAAATTACTCCCTGTTCCTCCAGCATCTTTGACTGACGCAGACTCAGATAAACTGCTAAGCTGCTTTTTAGATAACAAGTAAGAGCAGCTGGGTGAAAACAAGCTGGAAGGTTTCTGTTCGGGGTTGTATCACTGTGGAAGGAAGTTGTGTACTTTGCATGCAGTAGTAAACTCCTACATCCTCAGCCTCCGCCCTGCTGATCTTCAGTGTAAAATCTGTCTCTGACCCGCTGCCACTGAACCTGTCTGGGACCCCAGAAAACCGGTTGGAAACTTCATAAATCAGGGGCTGTGGAGACTGGCCTGGCTTCTGCAGGTGCCACCACAAATAGGTGTTTCCATTACTATGCAGGAGGCTCTGACTAGACCTGCAGGAGATGGAGGCTGGCTCTCCAGGGGTGACGGGCAGGGAGAGTGGAGACTGGGTCATCACAATATTCCCACTGGATCCTGAAATAAGGAGAGCAAAATGCAAAGCTCTAAACAAACATTAGGAGACTTTTTCTTTTGTTATTTATTTCATAAATCATTTTTAGTTTCTGTCTTATTTTGATTTCTACATTAAAACCTATCAATTTCAAAAAAAGAACAGTGATTTGCAAAGCACAAAACGGTCTCTAGATATCACCTACATCATGCCCCTCTTTCTGTGTCAGAATTTTCACCAGAGCACAGACCCTTGTTCCTTCTAGAATCTTCCTAACTCTCACATATATAACCCCACATGCCTCATCCTGGAGGATAAGGTGAGCGCACCTAACACATGGGAGCTAGAGGGGACTCAGAGCTCACCCTCCCACCCCATTCTCCTCCCTCATCTCCTGTCCTTACCAGGGACCCAGAGCATCAGCAGCCCCAGGAGCTGAGCAGAGAACATCATTGTGAGAAGGTGAACTCAGGAGTTCTGATGGGTCAAGGCAAGGTTAGAGCTGAGCTTTTATGGCAGACTCACAAGGGAAGGACCTCCCTAGGGGACAATATACAAATCTCCTACAGGGTGCGGGGTGTGGAAAGAGCCAGCAGGTGGTGGAGGTGGAGGATTCATGTTGTGTGAGCAAAGTGACATAAATTTCTTCTCTATTTGAGAGAAAACATAATATTTTAATCCATGAGAAAACTCAAGTCAAAAACCCTTGACTGAGAGAAAATAATGTGTCTCTTACAGATGGAGGGGTAATATCCCAGTTTAAGGCAACAGGAAAATGTGAAATAATTTTATGCCTCAGTAAGTGGTTATGAAATTCCTGGTAGCCAGTTGTTACAATCAAAGGATTTCTAAGAAAACATTCTCTTTGGACAATGGGGCACAATAAACAAAAACTAATTTTATCTATTTTTTTTTCTGACTGGTGCTTAGAAAACTTTTTCATATTGAAACTACCCTCACAGGGTTAACAAGAATTATATGCTGGATTCCAGGCAGAAATATAGTTATAATTAAGCATTAAGCTGGTTGCATTTTTGTCCACTTCCTTGTAGCAAAATGCCACATAGCACAAGATACTGACCATTTCTAGCTCCACTGTTTTTGTAGATAGAATTTCTGACCTTAGAATCTTTATGTTTTTGTTTAAGAATTGATTTGCATCCCCATTGTCCCTATAGATAGAATAACTAATGCTACAATCATAAGCCTTTTTGTTTAAGAATAGCTGAAGACACTCTTTACAGCTTGATTTCCAGTGGAAAGATGGGAACCAGTTTGAAGACCTCCACAGAGGAACCAACTCACTATGAAAATGTTGTTTCTTCACCTCCATGACTCCACACTACACTCTTTGACCCACCAACACTCCCCAAACCTTGGCCCACTCCAAACTCCTTAAATCCCTAGTTCCAAATTCCTTGGGAAGGCAAATTTGAGGCTTCCTCACTTGGCTGCCCTACAATTATTAACCTCTTTCTCTGCTACAATCCCTGGTGTCTTGGTATACAGATTTCCTGTGTTTCAGGCAAACAAACCTATTACAAGTATGAGTGCAACATCAATTCTTTTCATCATGTAGAACCAGGTCCTGTCAGGGTTTCTGGTGTCTTGTTTGCTTTGTGTGAGAATCTAAGTTTCTCACCTGGCCTGTATGTTGGGCCTGCACAGCAAAGAGTGTACAGTTCAAAAGGAAATTCCTCTGTGAGAAGACCAAAAACTAGATCCTCTTTTTTAAATGTCTCAGGGTAATCTATACGTATGATTAACATTTCCCTGGTCATGTCCTTAAAGATGGTCATCATGGAATAGGGGCTGTGTCAGAGCTGCTCATGGGTGCCCATCTATAGCACCCTTCATTAAATAGGGAATGAACACATATATTTTTCCTATATCAGCCTGGTGCAGGTCATACTGAATTGAACACATTCTGAATAAATGGTGCCAATGTCACATTACTTTTGTCTCACATAGAAAATCATGTAGCAACTAGATTATGTATGCAGTTCCATTAAATCTTGACTAATTTAAGACTAAAGTCATACTTAATTGATCAAGAAAAAAAAACACAAATCTAGGTAAAATTCCACAACAAGCTTTATCTGAATGAATATCTTCAGGGGAGAAGAAGGATGGAAGAGAAATTGAGCAGAAATGTTGTTTACCTTCAAACTCTGATCTCCACGGTTCATTATCTGATTTATTCAAGATCAACTGTGGTGACAAGGTCAGGGTACAATTACATATGTCTAATGCTTCACTACTTAATATATTATTTACTCTTTTTCTTATTTCATTTTTTAAAAGGTGTTTGTTTCTGTGAACTGATCATTTCTTATGATGCTAAGAAAGAAAATTTTGAGTCTTAATCCCACCTTCTGAAGGTACCAATGCAAATAGATGTTGCTGTTACCAGGTAGGAGACTGCTGTCCTGAAAATGCCAGTCCTCCTGATTCACCACGCTGCTAAAAGGAGTCAGAAAGATAAATAGTTGAAATAACAAACAAATAAACAAAAGCCAACAGGATATTATTGTAAATCTTAAAGCTAGTTTTGAACAACCATTCTAAAATGGTATTAAGAATTAATTGTACTTACTTTTATAGGTTGAACTGTGTCCCCCTAAAAATTGTGCTGAAGTTTTATTCCCTAGTACCTTAGAATATAAGATTATTTGAAGAAAACCATTGTAGATATAATTAGTTCACCAAGATACTAGAGCTTGGTGAATCCTTAATCAAACATGACTGGCGGCCTTTTAAGAAGACACAGAGACAGAGACATGAGGGAGAAGATAAGATGTGAAGACAGAGGCAGAGATTTGATCTTTGCTGCCAAGAACCAAAGAATGCTTGGGGCCACCAAAAGCTAGAAGAGGCAAACGGATTTTTCCCTATAGGTTCAAAAAAACTTGGCCTAGCTGATACCTTGATTTCAGAGTTTCAGACTTTAGAGCTGTGAGAAAATAAATTTTTATTGTTTTATGCCACGATATTGGTGGTACTTTGTTACAACAGACCTAGGAACTAATACACCACCTATCCCATATGGAAACATAGATTGTGTGAAATTTAATGGTGAGAATGTTGTTGTATTTTCTTCTATTACCAATCAATTATTGAAAATGCTACTTTCACCACATATTTTAAGATGCTTGGTTTCTTTTTAAACCTTCCAAATGTAACTTCTGACAGTAACCTAGCTGGAGCAGTCAGCATCTTCCCATCAGAAACCACCGAGAAGGACGGGAAACTGCAAACTGCAGCACCATTTTGGTGTCAAGGGTATGCATACGGTCCCCAGAGTTTATGTCTTCTTCAAGTGTTCTTCCCTGTGTCTAGCAGGCCTTGGAAGAGGAAGAAATTAAGGAGAATGAGGATCCAATCATTTAGAAGATAAAAAGAGAAACAGAGATGAGGAGAGCAGAATTCATGAACTCTTCAAAGTGGTTTGGGTTTCTTTAGCCCTGGGCATAGCAGGACAGAGATGCCAGGGAGAAAAATAATCCATGGTTTCTGGTCTTCATGCCTCAGACTCCCCCACCCTATAACTCCCCCCAACACCCGACGTACATTTACTCCTGACTTCTCCTTCAACTCAGGTTTAAGGTTCAGACATACTCTTTCCCTTAAGTATAAGTTATAATAGTTTTAGAGGCAGTTAAAAAAATATATATATAGCAATGGATAAATAAAGATAAGAAGTCCAAAGTTTGAACATTTGGAGTTTGTGCAGCAGCTTAGTGGCAGCAGTAAAGGCCCACGTTCTTTCTACATTTCTGCTTTGCACCTGCACCACATTGCCTTTTCAGTCTTGGGCTCAGTGTCTCACAGCCTCAAGAGGGCTACAGTGGCTCTATGCATCATGACCTCTCATAACTGTTCAGAAAAAAAATGCAGTGTAAACTCTTCACCTTTACTATTTTAATGAAGGATCAAAATCCTTTGAAATCCTGCCCACCCCTCACTTCTCTGACCTCTCATTGTGAAGCTGATTCCATTTCCCCCTAATCCATACTCCTCTCTGGTTTGGGAGAGGCTTGCTGCCCTCACTTTGCACAGCAGGACAGAGCTGGTGCTTTATAAAACAAATGGTAAGGGGAGCAGGCCGATGTGTAGGTGCCAAGAGCTTTGTCACATTTTAAATCACACTATGCTTCTAGGTTACATGGGATGGAGAGGAGACATCCTGAGGATATCTTTATTTGGTGGGGGTTGAAAAAAGCCAGGCCCTGAAGATGACAATAAAGTCAAATTTCTAATTATTCCTGCCTACCACCACCCTCCATCCCCTATTCCTCAGAATCCAAATGCAACTTCTATTAAAGTGCTTCCTTCAACAATTGTGGAAATGTGGTCTCTGGGTTTAAGAGCAGGATGGACTTTCTGGTAAACTAATACATAGAGAAGAGCTTTGCAATATGGTCTTCAACCAGGGCTAAGGTGAGCTTTGTACTTCTGAGAGCTGCCTGGTTCTGGCCCAGGACTGTGGAGGAAGCAGCTGCTCTACTAAGCCATGGGGCTGATGATCTGGGAGGAACTAAAGGCTCTGCTCACTGGGCTGCCTGGAAGGAGCTTCAAGGAAGGAAATTGTACACACATCCATAGGCACTGCACCAAGCCCAGAGCTCACGGCCAGGGTAAAAGTCTCAGAGACCAGAGCCTTAGAGCTGGGCCTTGGCTTTTGGCGCCTGCTCTCCTCAGCTCTGCCCTCACTGGTCCTGAGTGGCTAGGACCTTCTTGGAGCCAAAGAGGGAGGGTCAGCAAATGTCTCCGAATCCTTACTGAGCCACATTCTGTTAAGATAGAATAAAAATGAGCACATACTTAATAAGTAATATAAATATACCTATGTATCATGTAAAGCTTATTTATTAAACATATATAGTGAATATAAATTATATTGATATATCTATATGTACTATATATTTATCTATATCATAAATCAATAAAATATATATTTATATAGAAATACATATAAATTTATTGGTATAAAGTATGATTTTAAATTTGATAAATTGAGCATTCAAAATCAGCAATGGTGCACCACCTTATGGCCCCTTCCCCACTACAGAGCCCAAGGGTCAGGAAGCTCAGGCCTCGCCCTTATGTACATGCTGGGCCAGGCAGAGACCTGGCCATTCCTGTGGGCACTGAGTGACTCACAACAGAATCTGCCAGAGACATACCCAGAGCTCAGCCATGGGTCACCTCAAGGCTCCCATCAGACAGAGCAGCACACATGGCTCAGTGGCTGTGGAGTCACAGGACAAGACTTTCTCTGTGACTGGAGTGATGTGGGATCTCTGTGCCCAGCTTTCATGGCTTACACAGCTGCTGGGACTCTGTTCACAATAGGCCACATCTGCCCCATGCACAAGCTTCTGAATATTTGCTATTTTACTTTCTGGTCTGCAGTAACCACAACTTGCCAGCAATGACCCTTCCACTAGGATTCTTAGATTGGAGTCAGAAATACAGATTCCACAAATTGCCTGGGATGTGTGAGAGACACAAGGGTGGTAACTCTGAAGACACAGACAGCCTATGTCCAAAGTGAGGATGAATTAGCATCATGAATTCAGAGTAAGAGGTAGAAGAAAACACCCTTACCTTCTCCATGCAGGGATGCCATGGAGATGCACTGGAGGTGCCCCAGAGAGGAAGATGCAAGGAGGTGGGAGGAGAGGTAATATGATTCAGAGCTGTCCCCAACCTGTTCCCCAAGAAGGCCCAGATCCTGAGAAATCCCTGGGTAGAATTACAGCTGGGGGAAGTTTGTGCACATGTGATGACAGGAGGTGAGGTCATATGCCCCTGAATGTAGCTCTGCTGCTGATGGCCAGAGTGATGTCTATCTAGTCTCACCACCCCTGATCCTGGCAGGCATCATGCCCAGTGGGCAGTGGGAACCAGTAGGAGCTCAGAGCAGGGCCTGGGTTCTGCTTGAGCCAGGCTAGGATGCTGTTAACACTCTTGGCATCCCTGCAGGTTACAGTGATCTTCTCTCCTGGGACACAGTGAGGGGGTTGGAGGTGGGGTTCCATAACATCCCCACTGGCATCTAAGTAGGGGGCAAGCATGAACATCCTTAATATTAATATCAAGCAAGTAGTTCCTTCAGTTTGATTAGATTCTGATCAGAAAGCATAATAAGCTAACCATGTCTTCTTCAAGGAAACATTCGTGTTTAATGCAAAAACAAACCTAATGATGAAGTCTGATTTCTTCTTCCTCACTAGAAAGTCTAAACAGGAGGAGAAAGAGGAGCAAAGCTGCATCTCCAAGTCTGCAACGTGCCCTGATCCTGATCTTGCTCAGAGAGGGTGGGGACAGCGGATGAGTCTGCTGAAACTACTACATGAAAACACCCCAGGCTGGCTTGATTAAATCACAGAAATGTGTTTTCTCACAGTTCAGAAGGCTGTGAAATTTAAGTCAAGGTCCAGGAGGGTTTGCTTTCTGATGAGGACCTTCTCCCTGGTCTGCAGGCAGCCACCCTCACCATGTCTTCACACGGTCTTTCCTCAGGGCCTGATGGCAGGATGGATGGGAGGGGGCACACACTCATATTATGGACACAAATTCTATTGAATCAAGGACCAACTCTCACGACCTTTTTAAATCTTACTTTCCTCTTTATAAGACTGATATACAAATAGATCCACATTTGGGGTTAGAAGTTTGATATATGAGTTATGTGGACACAATTCAGTCCATGGCAGGTGAACCTGGGGGACACAGCCAAGGCAGCAGAGAGGGGCAAGACTGGGCTTTCAATCTCAGAGCACAGAACACAGAGGGGGTTCCCACAACTCAGCACACTGGTTCCTCCCAGATGCTCCAGGTTACACATGAGACCCCCACTCCAGCCTTAGGGGCTCCCTACTGTTAATGGGACTCTTACCACGCTCATATTTTCAGTATTTTTGAGATTTGACATTTATGTTTTGCTTATTAAGGAGTTTGTTTGCCATCCACTGGCAGCAACTTAAAAGATTTTCACTTTGGTCTCCCAGTGAGTCTTTTTTTTTTCCAACTTTGATTTTAGATTCAGAGGGAGCTGTGTACCAAAGTGTAGCTTGGGCTGCATTCTCACCTGAGACTCTCACCTGAGAACATGTGCACTTCAGAGATCTTTCAGATTGTTACGGAATTAATTTCCTTGCATCTCTATGACTTAGGGCTTCAATTTCTCACTGGCTCTTGGCTTGAGGCTGTGTCTCAGGTCCTAGGGGCTGTGGGCAATCTCCTGTTATGTGATCCTCCCACAGGCAACGCACACATTCAGGGGGAATGTGTACAGGTTTGTTACACATTGAAAATCGTTTGTCATGAAATTGTTATACATGAAAATTGTTTGTCTTCATCCTCAATAAAATAGTTCTGAATTTGCCTCAAATTCTTCTGTATGTGCTTTTATTTAACTTCAATTTTCCAAAATGGAAATATTTATTATTTCCGTGTCAGGTGCTTATGGCAAGAAAGAGTTGTGGAAGACAGGATGTTAACCAATCATGGAACAATAAAGAATTTATAATAATACTATTTCTAAGTCAGTCATCTGCATATTGGTTATTTGGGTTTTATCCGTAGGGTTTTACAAGACTGTACCAAAGTGTATCTTGGAGTTCATTTTCATCTGAGACTCACCCGAGAACATATGCACTTCAAAGCTCCTTCAGGTTATTATAAAACTGATTTCCTTGCATCTCTATGATTTAAGTCTTCAATTTCTTACTGGCTCTTGGATGGAGGCTGTTCTCAGGTCCTAGGTGTTGTGGGAAATCTCCTGTTATGTGATCCTCCCATAGGCAATGCAAGCATGGCTGTTTGCTTGTTCAAGGCCAGCAGAAAGTGTCTCCCTTTGGTTTGTTTGGACAGAAGACTGTATAATCTAATACAATCATTAGAATTCTATCCCATCACCTTTGCCATATTATATTGGTTAAAAGCAAATCATAGGTGTGCCCACTCTCAGTGGGAGCAGATTATGTGAGTGTGACTTACTATGGGAAGGGTCACCCTAGAGTATTGCAGCATCCTCAACTATCAGAATACTGATATTTAGTGTGAAATATGTCCTGAATCCACTGCTACTGAACAGAGCTAGGACTTTTTATCTTTAACTAGATCAAATGTGCCAGTTACTTTAATGGAATCCTTTAAATCCTTGTTGTGTTATTTTCTACTTTTCAATTGTCTATAGCAGCTAGAGGGTAAAGTCTCCCATCAAAACATAGAGTTGAATTTCTCTCTTTATTTAATCAATTTTAACTTCTATATCTTGAAGTTACATTTTGGATTTGATATGCTATGGCTGTGTCCCCACCTAAATCTCATCTTGAATTCTCACATGTTGTGGGAGGGACCCAGTGGGAAGTAAATGAAACATGGGAGCAAGTCTTTCACATGTTGTTCTCATGATAGTGAGTCAGTCTCTTGAGATCTGATGGTTTTACAAAGAGGAGTTTTTCTGCACAAGCTCTCTCTCTTTGCCTTTTGGCATCCATGTAAGAGGTGACTTGCTCCTCATTGCCTTCAGTCATGATTATGAGGCCTCTCCAGCCATGGGGAGCTGTAAGTCCATTAAACCTCTTTTTTTTCCCTATAAATTATCCAGTCTTCAATATATCTTTATCAGCAGTGTGAAAATGGACTAATACAGTAAATTGGTACCAGGAGACTGGGGCACTTTTGCAAAGATACCCAAAAATGTGGAAGTGACTTTGAAACTGGATAACAGGCAAAGGTTAGAATAGTTTGGAGGGCTGAGAAGAATACAGGAAAATGTGGGAAAGTTTGAAACTCCCTAAAGACTTGTTGAATGGCTTTGACCAAAATGTTGATAATGATATGGACAGTGAAATCCAGGCTGAGGTGGTCTTAGATGAAAATGAGAAACTTGTTGCAAGCTGGAGCAAAGGTTATTATTGCTATGTTTTAGCAAAGAGATTGGTGGCATTTTTTTCCCGTGCTAGAGGTTGGGAAACTTTGAATTTGCAAGAGATGATTTAGGGTATCTGGTAGGAGAAATTTCTAAGCAGCAAAGCATTCAAGAGATGACTTGGGTGCTGTTAAAGGCATTCAGTTTTATAAGGGAAGCAGAGCATAAATGTCCACAAAATTTGCAGCCTGACAATGTAATAAAAAAGAAAATCCCATTTTCTGAGAAGAAATTCAAGCCAGCTTCAGAAATTTACATAAGTAACTAGAAGCCCAAGGTTAATTCCCAAGACAATGGAGAAAATGTCTCTAGGGCATGTCATAGATCTTCAGGGCAGCCCCTCCCATCACAGGCCAAGAGGCCTAAGAGGAAAATGTAATTTTGTGAGCCAGGCCCAGGGTCCTCATGCTGTGTGCAGCCTAAGGACTTGGTGGCCTGAGTCCCAGGATGCTGACTCCATGCTCCTCTTTTAGCCTGGGCTAAAAGAGGCCAATTTAGAACTCAGGCTGTGGCATCAGATGGTGCAAGCCCCAAGCCTTGGCAGCTTCCACATGGTGTTTGTAAGGTCTTTGAGTCTGACTGATGGCCCCATAGACATCATGTTAACCTCTGTGACCTGCACCGACACTCCAGATGAGTTCCTGGAAAATCTAAAGTAACTGGAAGACCATGGAAACAGGAAGAAATGATCAACCCCTGCAGTGTCTACTTAAGTTTAAGACATTCTCTATTGTTTCTTATTCCAGCCTCAATTGACAAGGCCACTGGACTTTTTAATTGACCTTGGCCAATCTCGTGACTCCACACTCTACGACACCCTCCTAGCTTGGCCAACCTGGTGACTCCACACCCTACAATGCCCTCCCAGCTTGCAAAGAACCACCCTGAATCTACTTCTGTAACTTTTCATTGTTTACCCCAAATCTATAAAACCAACTCCTATCCCTCCACCCTCCTCTTTTTGGCCTTAGCCCACCTGCACTCAGGTGAATAAATAGCCATGTTGCTCACACAAAGCCTGTTTGGGGGTCTCTTCAAATAGAGCATGTGTTCTAACAGTGTTGAGCCTGCAAGCACACAGAAGTTAAAATTGGGGCTTGGGAACCTCCACCTAGACTTCAGAGGCTGTATGGAAATAACTGGATGCCCAGGCAGAAGTTTGCGGCAGCGGGAGGGTGCTCATGGAAAGCATCTGCTGGGGCAGTGGAGAAGGAAAATATGGGGTTGGAGCCCTCACACAGAGTTCCTACTGGGGCTCTGCTTAGTGGAGCTGTGAGAGGAGGGCCACTGTCCTCCAGAGCCCAGAATGGTAGATCCACTGACAGCTTGTACTGTTCCCCTAGAACAGCTGCAAACATGCAAACATAACACCAGCCCTTGCAAGCACCCAGGAAGGAGGCTGTACCCTGCAAAGCCACAGGGACAGAGTTATTCAAGACCATGAGAACCCACCTATTGCATCAGTGTGATGAGGCATGGAGTCAAAGGAGATCATTTTGAAGCTTTATGATTTAACTACCCTGCTGGATTTGCCTGTAGTCTGTAGCACCTTTGTTTTGGCCAATTTCTCCTACTTGGAATGGCTGTATTTACCCAATGCCTGTACCCTCATTGTATCTAGGAAGTAACTAACTTGCTTTTTGTTTTACAGGCTCATAGACAGAAGGGATGTGCCTTGTCTTGGATAAGACTTTAGACTCTGGATTTTTGAGTTAATGTTGAGATGAGTTGAGACTGTGGGGGACTGCTGGAAAGGCATGATTGGTTTTGAAATGTGAGGACATATTTGTGAAGGGCCAGGAGTGGAATAATATGGTTTCGCTGTGTCCCTACCCAAATCTCATCTTGAATTCCCATAGGTTGTGGGAGGGACCAAGTGGTTGGTAATTGAATAATGGGGGCAGGTCTTTTCCATGCTGTTTTCATGATAGTGAATAAGTCTCATGAGATCTGATAGTTTTATAAAGAGGAGTTCTCCTGCACAAGCTCTCTCTCTTTGCCTGCCGCCATCCATGTAAGATGTGACTTGCTCCTTCTTCTGCCATAATTGTGAGGCCACACCAGCCATGTGAAACTGTAAGTCAATTAAACCTCTTTTTGTGTGAATCACCCAGTCTTGGGTATGTCTTTATCAGCAGGGTGGAAACAGGATTCAGACAGATTTAGAATTTTAATGGCTTCTTGATGAGTTTGCCCATTTATCATTATGAAATGTCCATTTTTATGTCTTGCACTAAAGTCATGACCTAGTTTCTTTTGCTCAGTTTTTGCATTGTATGTACTTTTCATCCTTTCATTTTCAAAGTCATTCTATATTCTTACTATAGTGCGTATTTTATGAGTAGCATACATCTTTGATTTTAATCCTGTTTGATAATTTTATAATTTTACTTGGAAAAATTTGTCCATATTTGGTGCAATTATTTACAAAGTTAGGGTTAAATTTACCATCTTGTTTCCCCCAATTTTCTTGATTAATGCTTTTGTTTGAATTAGACTGTTTAATTATAGTTTTTTCTTATATTAACTTTCTAAATATGCAAATTTATTATACAGCAGATATTCTCAACTTATTATGCCAAATACACATATAATGTATTATAATTTCTTTCTCAAATCATTCCTAGGTAAATGATGAAAATAGAATCAACTTTTGGAAGCTCAACTATGTCCTGCCAGGTTGACCTGAATATGTGATACGACCTAAGATACATTTGGAAACAAACTCCTCTAACCTTTGGGTCACTAAGGACCTAGAGCTCCAAGTGTTACAGCACTTCCTCACAAGCTTGTAGTGGCATAGGGCTCAGCATTGAATGCCAGGCAAGTGTCTCCCAACTGTGATTCTTCCCAGGAAATACATGAGAACTTCCATTTGGGTTCATATCTCAAACACAACCCACCAGTCTCTCACTTACTGGCCTCTGCTCAAAGTCTTTAGATTGTTATTCTTCATGGGGTAAAAGGTTAGCTTATATATTATCTTATATTGATCCAGCTTCTGTTTAAGATGGCATATCTATGTTCCTTTATTCCTTCAAACTTGGTCCTTATTGTTGAAATCCAGCTTTGGAGTTCAGAAAATTACTTTTTACTTCAATATGCTGTGATCGAGACCTGCAATGACTTTTGGCACTAGGTCTTTATTTTTGCATACATTTGCCACAACATATTTAGTAATTTAAAAATCTAGACTGTGAAGGGTTTTATTTGGGTACTCCCTGAAAAAAGTATGATGAAATACAGTGCCTGCTGCTGTCCTGGTCAGGGATCTGCCTTAAGAAAAGTGGAGGGGGAAGGTGGAGGAGGGGAGGGTGACAGTGTTTTAATATCACCAAACCTTATCAATGTATATATACTTTAGTAACTGCTAAATGAAATCAAAAGAATCTATTAGGTTTGTGTTGCCAGTAATCAGTCTCAATTAGGTGCCTGTTATGCAGAATGAAGTTAGTTGATGAATGAATGTAGAGAAAAAAGAGAGGATTAGAAAGAACTTTCATTGAACTTTCTCTTCCCTAATGTCTCATTGCTCAGAGGGCACATGGACCTCCTCCATTCTACAGACTCTGCCATGCAAAGGCTGCTGCAGCTGACAGGACCTTAAAATGTGGTGCCTGAGGTATAGCTGAGAAATTTATGGTCATGAGACCTCAGATGCACCAAGTCCTCTGAGTTCTCCAATATCTGTCTCTTTAGGCATCTAAGAGAATCTACAGTGCCTTCTCTCCACAGAAACAACACATTTGGGCAGCTGGGCCACAGTAAGCATGGAGGTTTGTGTACAGGACTGTACCACTGTGTGAGGACAATGTGTACTTTGCTGGCAGTAATAAACCCCAACATCCTCAGATCCACCCTGCTGATTTTAAGCATAAAATCTGTCCCTGACCCACTGCCACTGAACCTGTCTGGGACTCCAGAGGTCTGGTTGGAAACCAAATAGATCAGGAGCTGTGGAGACTGGCCTGGCTTCTGTAGGTACCAATCCAAATAGGTGTATCCATTACTATGAAGGGGGCTGTGACTAGACCTGCAGGAGATGGAGGTCAGCTCTCCAGGGGTGATGGGCAGGGAGAGTGGAGTCTGGGTCACCATAGCATCTCCATTGGATCCTGAAATAATGAGAGAGAAGTTCAAGGTTATGTACAAACACTGTGAGCCATTTTAATAATTTTCTGTCTGTTACTTATGTTTGGCTAAATTAGTTTGTGTATATCATTTTCATTAATACTCCCAAAACATACATGTGTAAAAAGAAACAAGATTTGCAAGGCACAAAGGGGCCTCTAGAAGTCACCTATCCCCTCCCCTTCTTTCTGTGTCATAGCTTTCATTAAAGTACATGTCCTTGCTCCTTCTGGTGTCTTCCTCACTCTCACAGATCTAGACATCACACACCCCATCTTGGAGGACAAGACACATATAACATGGGGACAGAACACACATTGGAGGCTGTGGGGCCCCCAGAGCTCACCCTTCTACCCCACTGTCCTCCCTATCTTTCTTCTGCCTTTACCAGGGACCCAGAGCATTAGCTGCCCCAGGAGCTGAGCAGGGAGCCTCAATGTGAGAAGGAGAACTGAGGTGTCCTGATCAGTCAGGGCAAGGGTAGAGTTGAGCCTTTATCTCAGACTCACAAGGGAAGGTCCTCCCTAGAGGACAATATGTAAATCCTCTGGTGGGTGCAGTGGAATGGAAAGAGACAAGGAGAAGGTGGGGGCCCCTCTTGTGGCAAAATGACTTAAATATATTTTACATTTTTAAGAAATCAATAGAGGTAAAATCTGTGTTGCCTGAGTGGCAAAAGGGACATATTTAGATGTTTCCTGCTGTTTCCTCTGCCAGATTTCTAGTTCTTTATGACGTACTTTCTCAGGCATGTTTTACACCTCTCTTTAATAAAGTTGAGCTTTCATAAATATTTGGTAATTCTTATTTCTTTTTTCAGGTTTATTTAAAAGGATCTAGGTTTGTTTTTATTTTATTATCTAAGATGAAACACACAGTGAAAAGTGTGATCTTAAGGGTGCAAATGAGTGTCAAGATCCAGAACATTTCATGTTGTGATCCACATCAAAATATAGGAGGTTTCAAATTCTCTCCCTGCTTTCATTATGCACCTTCCCAGTCAACACCTGCTGCTGAAACCACAACCAATGTAACTGATATTCTGAAATCTATTATAATTGTTCTTTTCCTGGATGTAATCTTTGTATCAGATAAACATTTTTTGTGTCTTCTTTCTTATTTCTTTCATTTTTTGAGGGCTTGATTCCTCTTGTCAATTTAAATTGCTGTCTGCTGTCATTCCCTGAGATTGTGAAGAATTTTTCTCTTGAATATCTTGCAAGGCACATATGCCATTTAATGAATTAGTCTTTGTATATGAAGGAATATTTCTATCTAATTATCATTTTAGTAACTGACAGCTTGTGTGCACAGTTCCTATGAAACTGAGAAGCCAGACCATCACTTCTATGGGTGAAGCCAGGAAGTGACTGTGGATGTGAACAAATGTATTTCATGTACACGTCTCCAAAGCCACTGATTTGGGGAGAACCTGTAGCCATTTCACTTTCTCATATCCAGATGAGAGGACATCTTGATTTGTATTCTTCTGATGAACTACAAAAAACTGGATCATATTCTGAAGGTCTAGCTGATGCTTCTTTTCTTTGCTAGAGGGACTCTCTCACTCACATGTATTGTACTCTCTGCGTAGAACAGTATGTGATACATACTACTTGTTTTCTGCTAAATACCCATCAATCATGTCATTTATGAGTCTTCCATAGGTGTTACCTGCCCTACGGCTATGGGGTCTCCCAAATGAATGGGCCAGAGGTGGAGCTGTGAAACTATAGCTAGATGAAAAGTGTAAGCTTCAAAATAGGGTAAGGAAGTGGTGATAATAATAATAATATTCAAAATTAGTCTGGGATCTTGGCTGCGATTACTGGTAATTGTAAAAGACTCTAGATTTGGTTTTTATTAGTTTTATTTCAATTGATAAAACAGCCAGAGTAAAGTGCACAAATCTTGAATGTGCAACTGAATAAAGTTTATGTGTAATTCATTGTTCAGTTGGAATAATAGAATATTTTACATTCTCTTATGCTTTCCTTATGGACAATCTTTGTCAGTATTAACCCTCCCACCCAGCAAAAGTAACTGTCTTTTTGATATCTAACACAATCATTTAGGTTTTCCTGTCTTGAACTTCATCTAAACAGCATTAAGTGTATTTTTATCTTTTTAGCCTTTGTATTGTTCGTTACTACTTTTGAGGGCTTCATTTCTTCCAGTGGACTAAAGGTCCTGTCTGATGTCATTTCCTGTGATTCTGAAGGATTTCCTCTCAAATGTCTTATAAAGCGTAACTGCTATGAATGAATGTATTTTGTA
The DNA here is from genome assembly GCF_030222135.1 of Aotus nancymaae. Taxonomy (NCBI): domain Eukaryota; kingdom Metazoa; phylum Chordata; class Mammalia; order Primates; family Aotidae; genus Aotus; species Aotus nancymaae. The sequence goes on from NW_026988429.1 coordinate 14,074,829, forward strand.
TATCAAAAATTTTCTTTTTGCTTTTTCTTTAGATTTGAAGGATATTTTCACTGGATATAGATTTTCTGGTTGCCTTTTTTTCCCTTTCAGCATTTAAAAATGTCATTTCATTGCTTCTAGCCTCTATTGGTCTCGATGAAAACTTAGCCAGTTTCTATATTGTTGTTTCTCTGTATACAGTGTCTGCTTTTATTCTTGATGCAATGAAGATTTTCCTTTGTCTTTCAACATTTTAATATAATATGTTCAGTTATTAATTTCTAGTGGTTAAAAGTGTTTTGTTAATTTTTTTGTCTAAGATTTCTTTTTTACTTTTGCAAAGTTTTTGTCATTATTTCTCCAAATATTTTTTCAGCCGCTTTCTCTTTCTCTCCTCGTTTGTGACTCTCATTATACATTTGTTGGTATCCTTCACTCTGTGCTGTAAATCTCTGAAGCCTTCTACCTTTTTTTCTAATCATTTTCTTTAGACTAAAAAAATTCTATTCCTCTATCCTCTATTTTCTAAACATTTTATTTAGACTAAATAATTTATATTCCTCTATTTTCAAGTTAACTGATTGTTCTGCCATCTTAAAATGCTATTAGACCTAGCTAATACATACTTAAATTGCGTTATCGTACTTTTCATTTCTAGAGTACCCATTTGGTCATTTTTAAAATACTTTCTGTTTGTTTTCTTGAGGCTCTATTTACATCATTTTAAAATATTTTTTATGTCAATGCTCATAGTTTTAAAAATAATTATTTGAACATCTGCATATTAACTATTTTGTAGTCTTTGCTAAAGCGAATTATTAGGATAAGTTAGAATCAGCTTTCATTGACTATTTTCTGTTGTTATTATTGTAGTTGCTTTACTTTTGTTCCTCCATTATAGATAATACTTCTCTGTTTTTTCCCAGAATTTTTAAAACTGAAAACTAGAAATTTTTGATAATGTATTATAGTACCTCTATTTAGATTGTGGGTTTTTTAAATTTAAATTTTATTTTTTTTAGAAACAAGGTATCACTCTGTCACCCAGGCTAGAGTGTGGTGGTGTGATCATAGCTCGCCGCAGCCTCGACCTCTTGGGCCCCAGCGATCCTCTAGCTTCATCCTACTGAGTAGGTGGTTTTCTAGGTGCATGCCATCACTCTCTGCCATTCTTTTTTTTAAAAAAAGTTTTCTAAAGATATGGATGTCACCATTTTGCTTAGCCTGGTCTTGAATTCCTAGCCTCAAGTGATCCTTCTGCATCATTCTATTAAGTACTGGAATTACAGGTTTAAGCCACCATGTTAGGCCTGGAATTTGTTTTATTTTTTTGAGCATTTTAAAATCTTCTTATTTACTTGTCTGAACTTACTGAGAGTGCCTGACTTATTATAGTTGGAGTTATAATTTTTTGATTTTCAGATGGTGTAAAAGTGATGTACATTCAAGTAGAAATAGTACTTCTAATATTCATACAACTCTTCTATTTTCTTTTTCAGTACAGTATCCAATAAATTACATGAGATAGTCAACACTTTGCTGTAAGATAAATTCATGTTAGATAATGATACTCAATTATAAGCTAATGTAAGTGTTCTGAACACATTTAGGATAGGATAAGCTGAGCTATAATGTTCAGTGGATTAGATGTATTAAATGTATTTTCAATGCACAATATTGAAAAATCTATATCTCACGTGGTGTTTGACCACATATCTCTGCTTCTTTTTATTCTTAATACTAATCTTTAGTTTGAATTTATAGAAACTGCACATGCATCTCCATAGCTTAGTGGTCACCACTGATTTGAGAAGTTTTGCTCAAACATCTGCAGTTTATAAATCTATCTTCTGTCAATCCATCTGTGTGTAGCTTAAGAAGCACATGCAAAACACAACTACTTCTTACCTCTCTCTGGTTTTACTTTGCACCAGGCACACCTGGGTCTCATCACTCATATCTACTATAGCTTCTAAGTCACCAGGAATGTGTACAGAGATTGTTTCCGCAATTTGGCTCTATCTTATCCAGGAATCTGCTATTTACTGTCAGCAGGTGTGATACTTGCCCCAGCCAGGGCCTCGTCTTGGACTAGCAAAGCTGTGGGTTTTTTCTGTTCATTTCCTATGGCATTCTCCATGTTTAGCTGGAAACACTGAAGAATTTTACTCCATTCCTTGGCTTGACTCAAGTCCACCCCCTTTGGCAGCAAGCTACTAGTTGTATTTGCTGTCCTCATATTGATAAAACTCCAGTTCTGTAATTCATGCTGACTGAGCTGGGGGTAGAAAGGTGCTGTCACAGACAAAAGGCTACCTACAGACATTTTCTGTCCTTACTCAAAACACTGATACTTTTTTCCATAAGTTATATACATTTTTAATTTTTTATGCTTTGCCAATTTTCAGATTGTTAAAATAGTTTTGATTTTTTAGCTTTATATTTATATGTGTGTTTGTTGTTTATTTTTGCACGGATTTATTAAACTCTTTGTGATGCCGTAAACAGAGATGCCTTCTAAAATGCATTTAAATGGACATAATAGCCATGCTGACATGGAAGGAGGTTAGGTACTAACATAAGCAATTTTGGACTTGAGAACTTGACCTCTGTACCCTCAGTTTAAGAGAAACTAAGATCTTAATAAATACAGAATCCTGATTCCTAGTTTTCACATTCATGAAGGAACACACTGTCAATTTTGAGTTTCCTTCTGTGTATTCTAGAACTGAGCAAATTAGTGATTACACTCTACAAAATGGGAGCTAGGATTGTCTTTAATAGAGATGAGAATTAGAAATAGGAAAAGGTATAAAATAGGAGGAAACTTATGGAATTATTTTAAAAAACAATTTTTTTCTTATTTTTCAGTCACTCGTGCATGTGCATATGTGTTTTAAATTTATTTGGAAGTACTTTCAGAATAAAAATTTGAAAAATACAGCAAAGATGATTCCCATATACTCCTCCTCCAGCTTGCTCTAATGTCAGCATCATGCATAACTGCAGTATAAGTATCACAACCATGTGAATAACATAGATATAATGTTATTAGTTAACTCATTTAAAATCCCATATCGAGTGCCGGGCGCGGTGGCTCATGCCTGTAATCCCAGCACTTTGGGAGGCCAAGGCGGGTGGATCATGAGGTCAAGAGATCGAGACCATCCTGGTCAACATGGTGAAACCCCGTCTCTACTAAAAATACAAAAATTTAGCTGGGCATGGTGGCGCGTGCCTGTAATCCCAGCTACTCAGGAGGCTGAGGCAGGAGAATTGCCTGAACCCAGGAGGTGGAGGTTGCAGTGAGCCGAGATCGCACCATTGCACTCCAGCCTGGGTAACAAGAACGAAACTCCGTCTAAAAAAAAATAATAATAAAAATAAATAAATAGATAAAATAAAATTCCATATAGATTTTTCTGATTTTCCCATTAATGCCAATTTTTTAATGTTACAAGACAAAATTTAAGTTTCCATATTTTATTGGCTATCCTGTCCTTAATATCTTTAAATCTGTGACAGTTTTTCACTTTTGTTTCTCTTTGATAGGCTTGAAACTTTTCAAGTTTACTGGCTAGTTATGTTGAAGAATGTCCTCCTAGTTGGGTTTGTATGATGTTGACTATTGATTCAATTCACACCATTAATTGTTCACAAGAATAATACAGGTAAGAGGTATCCTCGGTGCTTCATATCAGATGTTACATAATGTCAGTATGTCTTATTATTGGTGGTAGTACATGAATAAGATCATTAAAGTCTTTTTTGGACAAAAATCATAAAAACAACTGCTTCTATTACTCTTTCTACTTGCTCATTTGCAGACTTCATTAGTAGTAGTCTATTTCTTTCCAATCTAATAATGACTTTATTTTTATAGACTTTAATTCTTTTATAGTCTACTGCATCATAGAGAAAATTTAAGAAATAATTTAGTTCACTTTTAAATGGCAAATGTCCAAAATAACAATTTACCACTGAAATGTTGATAACCTGAAAAAAGAAAAAAATGGGATTTATTCAGCCATGGTAATATCTTCACATGAATAGCTTTTATTGAGTCAATTATTTGGATAAATAAATAGAATTTTCTACTACTTAGAATGTTGCAGAATTCAAATGGACTGATGTAGTATGCATTGATCTTCTACTGAGAAACTTAGATACCACTGGGGCTATATAAGGATTCATACAGTGAAACACTACTTCTGGAAATCTGAGATTCTGGTGTCTCAGTTGAAGAGAGTCCAAGGAATGGATCCCAAATTGTTCATGAAGTTTTTTTTTTTTTTTTAAGAACCACAAATGTCCAAATAGAGTAGAGATTTTATAACTGAGTGGCCACCACTCTAGCTGTCTGTAAAGGAAGCACCTGGTATAATCTATTAAACACTGATGGTCTTGTTGAGGTTTTTGTTTCACATTGAATCACTGTGGGGACCAGTTGTTATACTGCTGACAGTAATACACTGCAAAATCTTCAGGCTCCAGGCTGCTGATGGTGAGAGTGAAGTCTGTCCCAGACCCACTGCCACTGAATCTGTCTGGGATGCCAGCGGCCCTGTTGGATGCACCATAGATGAGGAGCCTGGGAACCTGCCCAGGTTTCTGCTGGTACCAGGCTAAGTAGCTGCTAACACTCTGACTAGCCCTGCAGGAGAGGGTGGCTCTTTCCCCTGGAGACAAAGAGAGGGTGGCTGGAGATTGTGTCATCACAATTTGTCCAGTGGAATCTGAGATTGGAAATAAAACAGAAATGCACTTATGTAATTAGATCAAACCCACTGTCTTTGAGTAGAGCCAAAATTATTGATCTATATTAAATTTTCATTATATTTCTTGCTGAGCAGAAGTGTCAGGAGTTTTCACTGATGTGCAAAACCACCTCATGTTCCCCTCACCTGGGAGCCAGAGTAGCAGGAGGAAGAGAAGCTGTGCTGGGGCTTCCATGGTTCCCTCTGGGTCCTAAGTGAGCAGTTCCTCCCCAGAGCTTTGACCCAGGCATTGATATGGGCTCTGGAAAGGAGGGTAGCTGGGAGGGACATGCAAAGCAGCTGGGTAGGAGCTAGACTTCCAGCTGCAGAGACCACCTGCTTCTTCTCTGCACTGAGCATCCTGTGCCACCCTGGTTGTCAGGTCAGAAAAGTCTGTTGGCTTAGTCTGAATGTAGAACTTCTCCTTTGTGATCACAGAATTTAACTCCTGTATCTTTCTTCTCCTCAATCACTAAATTCTGCCACATGATGTTTGGCACAAGCCTGTTAGGAACAATATAGAAGGCTGTGTTTTCATTTCTTTCTTCCTATCCTCAACATGCCCAGTCATTTCCCTAAGTGTATTATTGGATCTATTGAAATGAAGAGTCTGTTAGAATTTCATCTTCCAGATACACCTTTTATTTGCTTGTTAGTAATGTTTTCTGAGGGTGCTGAAACTTTCCATTAACTGATACACATACCCTCTTTGACTTAAAAAGTTAAAACTTCTGTTTACAGTCATGTGTCATGGAAGGCCCTGATGTAGATGCTCCATTGCTTGCAAATTGCTTGAAATTGATCAAGTAACTTGACTTCCCTGTGTCTCGATTTCCATATCTGTATAACTGTGACAATAATAGTACCTACCTTACAGTGCTGTTGACAGTTTAAATAAAATACAAGAAAACATTTATAATAGTATTCAGAACATTATATATGTGGCAATTAATTTTGTTTTTATTGTTTAAATATTGAGCACTACAGTGATCATCATTATCATAAATATACTTACTTGCCTGGAAAATAGTCTTAAATCTAATCCAAGAATGTTTTATCCACAATCAATTAAATTCTGGGGCTTTTTCTTCACTAACTGCATACAACTATTAAAATCCTAATGACTTGGTCTTAATCAGTGCTAAAGTACTCAGACTTTCAATCATTCCCACCCATCCTTGTCTAATACATTACTTTTCATTATCCATTATCAAAATGTTACCCTGAAAAAGATTACCATGTCCTGTTGCTGTCCTTCTTTCTTATGTAATCTTTATTCTACCTTGTTATTTTTTATTTAATTCTTGTCCCAGGAAAGACAATAAGGAAAAGCTACTATCATTACTTGTGGGCTTGCTCCAGTATAATTTTGTTAGGCTTGTTATCTTGGAAATGAGCACCATGTCTTGCAAAGAAACATATTAATTGGGTCAATGTGTTATCAAATATAAGATTCTATCTGCTTATGATCCAATAATTAATTTAGACTGACTTGAACAGATTTCTTCAATGATGAAAAGAAGATGATATAAGATGAAAATACAATACAATAGAAAACACGCTATCATAACTCCTGCTTCATGGATTTTTGCATATATATTAGACATATGCTGGGTATATGTGTACAATTATGATCCAAAAACTGAATGGTAACTGGCTTAGGGAATGCCTGCATTACACTGAGTCTTGCCTATTTTTCCACTTATGACCAGAAAGCTCAGTACTATTCGTATGAGTATCAAACCTTCTAGCTACCTGAGATAGAGATAGAGAAGATTTACTGAGATAAAAGCCTTGGAAGTAGTAGAGGTTTGTCCTATCATGTTATGGGTGTTGCTATGGTTGTTTTTAGGAAATATAGTGGGAGTGAAAGCAAGTAGAAGATATTACAAGTTCTGTAATATCTTCTATCATGTTGGGAAGAGAGGCATCAAACCAGGATCATTCCTGAAAAAATCATTACATTATTTTAGAGAGAACAAACTATGAATTTCTTGTCAAATAGATGTTTAAAATTCAAAGCTACTAATTTTTGTTTTTTTTTTTTTGAGATAGAGTCTTGCTATGTTGCCCAGCCTGGTGTGCAGTGGCATGATTTTGGCTCACTGCAACCATCATCTCTCTGGTTAAAGAGATTCTCATCTCTCAGCCTCCCAAGTAGCTGGGATTACAGGCATGTGCCATCATAACTGGCTAATTTTTGTATTTTTAGTAGAGATGGGGTTTTGTCATATTGGCCAGGCTGGTCTTGAACTCCTGAACTCAGGTGATCTTCCTGCCTCTGCCTCTTTAAGTGCTGAAATTGCAGGTGTGAGTCATTGTGCCTGGCCCCACTGATTTATTAATATTATTTATCTTCCTTAATTCACCAAATGGTAAAGTGCAAATCCACAATTTAACTTGAGACTTCTATTTCTATGTGAATTACACCAGTGAGGAACAGAAAAATTCTGTATTGTTTGGGAGATGATGTTTGACAGTGATCAGTTTGTGAAGTGGAGGCTTATGTCACAGTACTTTCCACAGTATTACATGTAAAAATGGTGAATGGCCTCATACCCAGAAGAATCAGCATTTCTCATGAACCATACTGCCACCAAGAAAGAACTGAATTGAAGCCTGTGACTACTTGGTGAATGGTGTATAAAGAAGAGGGAAAATAAAAAGGCACAAAACACAATATTATAAATGGAAAAGAGAAAGTCATTCCATAGCCTATAAGAGTAAAAAAAATAAAGAGAGGATAAATGAGTAAGTTTATGGCAACTAACTTGACAAAAGTGGTTCAAGGCAGATTCTTGGTTTCATTCAGGAAGGAATACAAGTGTAAGCTGGTGGTAGAAGAAAACAGCTTTACTGAGGTGGCAGTGTTACAGCTCTGTGACTTCTCTTGTGGAGCAGAGCTACCCTATAGGCAGTGTGCCAAGAATAGCAGTGTAGGAGCAGTTTTTGCAGTCATATATATCCCCACTTTTAATGGCATGCTAATTAAGGAGTGGATTACTCAGAACTAGCTAGAAAATGGGCAATAACTTTCAGGTGTTGCCATAGCAATGGTAAACTGATGTGGCACTGGTGGGTATGTCTCATGGACAGGTGCTTCCAGTGCCTCTTCCTTATTTTAGCCAGTCTTCAATCTGGTCCAGAGTTGATTCCCACCCACCTCCTACCTCATTCCCCCTTTAGAGATTAGATACTCCTCCTTAATCTTAAGGGGACTACAGAAATGAAGAGGTCCATTTTCTGTAAGTGCTTCCTACTGACTTTATGGGTGCAGGCCTTCCCTAACATTTGAGGAGTAAAAATATTTGAATACTTGAAGTAAGGGACCAAATGGCAGGATGTTTTCATTTTTAGGGTCAGAAGACAGAATGGATTGGAAGCCTTGTGACAATCTGTATCATCTTTACATGAAATTTAGAAGATACAAACTTTACTAGGAGGTTAAACAAAAAATTATAATTGGAAGACAGAGAAAAATTAATGCCCCTATGCCCACCCACAAAACCACATCATTATTCTATGTGTTTGCAAAAAACCAGCCTTTAAGTTTTCTAGGTTTTATCAATGTAGGTTGTGGTGTCCACCGTTTGTGTCTGCAGAACTTTGTCAGAAACAGGTTTAATCCTGGACAGCTGTACCCAACTAGTGACTTCCTGAAGCTTAACAGTAGTTGGAGTAATTAAGAATATCTGATATAGGCCCCTTTATTTTGGTTATAATTGGTCTTGGGGGATTTCTTTTTTCCTTTTCTTTCTTTCTTTTTTTTTTTTTTGAGACAGAGTCTTACTCTGTCACCCATGCTGAGTGCAGTGGCACAATCTCGGCTGGGCCCACTACAATCTCTGCCTCCCAGTTTCAAGCTATTTTTATGCCTCAGCCTCCTCAGTAGCTGAGATTACAGCCATGTAACACCATGCCCAACTAATTTTTTGTAATTTTAGTAGAGATGTGGTTTTTCTATGTTGGCAACACTGGTCTTGAACTTCTTGCCTCAAGTGATCCACCCATGTCAGCCTCCCAAAGTGTTGAGATTACGGGAGTGAGCCACTACACCCAGCCAGTTCCTTCTTTTTAAGTTTTTAGTAAGACTAAGTTGAACAGAGGAGTTATTATTTTCTTTTGTGGAAAAGGGCACTATTTTATTTTCATAATTTTAAATGGTGTTTTGAATATGGACTACATTTCAAATAGGGGTAGAGTGAGTTGTGTCTGACCCCCTGTTTCCCACTATGGCCAGAATTAGAGTTTTTAGATTTCTTTGGTAGTTGCTTTGGACAAGGGACTTAGAATAAAAAAAATTTATAGCCAATTAAATATTCTAGGCCAGGCAGAATTGAGATGGGAAGGCCCTTATTAGCCTTTAAGTGGGTGGATCACAAAGTCAGGAAACAGAGACCATCCTGGCTAACATGATGAAACCTCATCTCTACCAGAAATACAAAAAATTAGATGGTCATGGTGGCAAGCACCTGTAGTCCCAGCTACTCAGGAGGGTGAGGTATGAGAATTGCTTGAACTCTGGAGGTGGAGGTTGCAGTGAGTTGAGATTTCACCACTGCACTCCAGCCTGGGTGACAGAGTGAGACTCCATCTCAAAAACAAACAAACAAACAACAACAACAACAAAACAACTTTTAAAGCAGTATAAAATCAAAAAGTAAGGCCCCAAACAAGGTTATTAATGCTAAGAAGAACCAAGTGCATAGAATAATACATTTTGGGGAAAATCATTGTTTCCACAGACCTAGGACAAAACACTTTAGCATCATGGCCACAACAACAGTCAGAACTGGAGATGAAAAAGTCACAGGAGCTGATGAAAAACCTAAAACAGAGAGCAATGATCTCAGGCCTTTTTAAAGGGAGAATAAGCTGAAAGCAGCAAAACATAACAGTTGAATCTCTAAGACATGATACTCAGAAGTTTTAAAAGAAACTCATTATTGTATCAAAAGCAAAATTTTCTTTTTCTTTCTTTTTTTTTTAAGATGGAGTCTCCCTCTGTCACCCAGGCTGGAGTGCAGTTGCATAATCTCAGCTCACTGCAACCTCTGCCTCCTAGGTTCCAGCCATTTTCCTGCCTGGCCTCCTGAGTAGCTGGCTAATATTTGTATTTTTAGTAGAGACAGGGTTTTACCATGTTGGTCAGGCTGGTCTCGAATTCCTGACCTCAAGTGATCTGCCCACCTTGGCCTCCCAAAGTGTTGGGATTATAGGCATGAGCCACTGCACCCTGTCTCAAAAACAACATTTTCTATAATTTATCAAATCAGTAACTTAAGAAAACCTAGTTTCAATATGCAGATCATTTTCTAGAAAGTCTACTACAAACAATTTTACTTCAAGTATAGCAAGCTTAATAATGCACAAAATTTCTTTCATAAAATCTCCTTCACAAACCTTATCTTGACTTACACAGACTCCTTATAACATGCTTGAACTTTCTGACTTCATTTACACAACACCGTTCTTAAATAATTAATCATTTATCTTTAGGACAAGAATTTATTATACAAGATCCATTTTTACAAAAAGTTACTCTTTCTTTATATCCCTCTCTGCAAAAATATACATCTTCCTCCCATAACTCTCCATACATCTCTATTTGTTTCCTAATATTTTGAATCTCTTCCAAATTAGACAACAAGTATTTTCCCAATAAAGAATGCATTTCTTTGACACATTTGATATAAACCTAGGAGGCAAGAAATTATAAGTTACCCACTAGACATTGGTGTTACAGGACACAGAAATAAATTATTTAGGTAGACATTTAGGGTAAAGTGAGTCCTGGTAGAAAACTTTTTTTCTAATGAAAAGCAGCTCAAAAATAGCTCCCTTTATAATCTCATTCAGTTCAAAGCAATCATTTATCTACTAACAAAAGGCAGCCTGAAAGTTCAGGCTCTAAGATATTCAGCCTCTATCAGTTTCCTACAGCAAGCAAAGAGTTGCCATTCAAGATAGGCACAACTGATGGCTACATCAGGAAACTTTAATGTCCCAAATCTGAGTCTGGTGTGCTCGGTGACAATTTTCCATTGCCACAGACTCCAGTCAGCATGTATAGAATAGTGAACACCTAGATTTCCATTGAGCAAGCAGGCTCTAAAGGTCTTAAAGAAGTTCTTTGGACACATAAACACAAAAATCTTAAGAAAAAGGGAAGAAAAATGGAGTCCATCTGTATATCTACACATTTAGTGTACACACATGGTAAAGAGTATTACAGTTTTATGTTAAGAACTCTTGATAGGTAATTATAATTTGGAAAAAAATTGTAAGAACCATAGGTACGTTGGTCTCTTTCTCAAATTTAAAAATATTTTCTTGCATGTAAATATTTTTATGATTTTTAATGACTTTTATTTTGCTTAGACTTTTTGTTGATATAATTGAAAAATGTGTATTAAAAGACTATTTTGATTTATATATATACATACAATGGTCTATTATTTAGCTATAAAAAGGGAAATTCTGACACATGCTACAACTTGGATGAAACTAGAAGACATTACACTAAGTGAAAGAAAGCAGTCACAGGAAGATTACTGAGTTATGATGTCACTACAGTATTTGAAGAACAGTTTCTATTTTGTCTTGAATCAACCCAGTCCACTTCCCTTTCTTGCTTGTAGTTTTCAGGAGTAACTGTAGAATGTTCTGGAAATGTAACATTCTGAGATAGAGAAAGATTGGCCAGAACAGCCTAGACTCTATTTCTGTTTCTATTACAAACAGGAATTCCTTCAACACTATAGCAGAGTATGTCATGTGATGCTAAGACATAAAACCCAGGGTGGGCTGCATTGCAGGGTCCCTCAGCTGCAGGCTTTCTGGGGTATGCACAGTCCAGAGTCAATCAGGCCCGGGCAGCTTTCTGCTCTCTCTTGCTGACTCTCTGTAAATAGAGCCCATGGTGAGCATGTGCTTGTGTGTTTGTTTCAGGTGAACCATTCCCTTTAGGCGGTGTTGGGAGCTGGTGACCTTGGTTCTGACTGCTGAGTGCAATACAGGTATTGACATTTTGCTGCTTTGCCACAGAACATCACCATTACCTGAGGGACTATCCCCACTCATAGCTAAGTATACAAGGCATATCAATGGGGCATATCCACTCCTGCCTCCACGTAAGCTTCCCAAGCCATAGAGCGTTGTTCAGCAAAAGCGGGACTAAATATTAAATAAAGAGTGGGACACTATCTAGTTAATTTAATACTTGCTAGAAAATATTAAATGTCACACAGCCTCATGTCATAAAGGAACAACTCAGTCTGACAGTTCAGAAATACCCCAGGGGCATGGAGACTAATGATGGATGGTTGAAGGCTGAAATCCAAGGCCACCCGAAAAGAAAAACAAAAAACTTTCCCAGATATAGTTAATCATTGTAGGTGTTGGTGGCACCCACAATAAAAAAGAGACCCCAAAGCTGGTAGGCCTCTTTGGGTACTGGGGATAGTATAAACTTTATCTGGATGTTCTTTTGGTCATCTTAGTCAAAATCATTAACAAAGTTGATAACTTTGAACAAAGCCCCTTACAATGGTATCCTGTCCAGTATTGTATTAAGTCTAACTGGTCACATGCTTATCATATAATTTCTCCCAATTCAATGGGATAATTGTCATGTCACCTCTTTGGATTAAGAACCACCAACAAGAAAACCATAGAAATCGAGTATTTCGGGCTGTTCACTTAGCATAACAATGATGAGTCTACAGCTTATTTTCAAGATATAAATATTCTGTTTATGGGAGTAACAGCACCATTCCTGGTGATTGTTTTGGAGCCTCCACCGCATCTGACAGCATAGCAATTCAACAGCACAAGGATTTGTGTGCCAGCTTTGCTTGACTAATAATGGGTTTTTCCCTGTCTATATGGAAAGCTGCACCTGTGCACATGACAAGATCATGGGCTACACTTCGCTTCACTTTTTTTGAGATAAATAAGTTGCTTGATCCAAAGCTATATTAGGGAAGAATTTCCTCACTCTGATGAAAGCACTTGGAAAATTCTCAAATAATATTTTATGCAGAAGCATAACTGAATAGAAAGGCAAATTCATGTATAGAAAAATAACCATTGCCCTCCTCATGTTACATGAGGTCCACTAGAATCACCTGACACCAGCTATTAGTCTGAGACCCGATGTGTGGTACAATGTTAGGGGTTCAGGAGGAGTCACTCTTCTTGGTAAATCAGGTGTTCAGAAGAGCCAGTGTCCCTGTTACGTCTCAGTTAATTGAAACTCATATTGTTGGATCCCCACAGGGACCTCCATTACGTTGGCTCATGAGACTCACTGAAAAGCTGGGAAAAGTGTCTGACTGAATTCCATGTGTTGAATCATTTTAAAAGCCCCCTGCTCATTAATGCCATTTTGATTGCTATGCACTTGGAAAGCATTTTTTTTCAATTATGGATCATTTTTGAAATGTCTATTCATAGATCTTACAGAATGTCTTTGCAATCACCCACCCAGTTGCACTTCTTTTGAGGCCTGATGATCTGTCAAAATCAACAGTCAATATTATTAACTTGCTGTTCTCTTTGCGATGTGATTATCAGATGTAACCCTTGCAGTTTACTCACTGTTATGATTTTTACATTTCCAGGACCTCCTTGACAGTGGCACTGATGTGACTCCATCCATCATCCATTGTTGTGAGAACTCTATTTGGCATATCATCATTGTGGGCATGAACATAATGGAGACTTTCATAGGATACAAGGATTAATATTCAACGTTAGCCGAAATTTGCTCTAGTCCAACCTGGAGCTCTACTGGGTTCAAAAAATATTATAGGTAAGAACAACCATTTGGTAGAATTTTAACCTTTATAGGCTATAACGAAATTTTCTGTAGCAAGAGTATAAGCTATGTGGTCCAGAATACCATTTTTTAATAGAATGTAACAAAAATTATTAAAATGTATTTAATTTAGATAATAATTTTATAAATATGCATATATTGCATATATAATAGAATAAACATTCTTAAATATGAACACTATATATTTGTAGCCAGGAATTTTTTCAAATAAATATGTATTCACTGCTATGTATCTTATATACATGTATGCCCAGTTTTTCATAAATAAAGTAAATTTTAATTTTTTATTGAAATACTAGTTTTAATTTTGTCTTTAATTTTCTCTTAATAACTTCATAATTTGATTGCTAAATACTCACATTTGGTAGACATGTAAATACTGCATCACTAAGCTTTCATGCATTAATGATTGGTAACTAGTTAAATACACAACTCAGTGGCTGATAACATAAACATTTGTATTCATGTTGATGAATACTCATGTTCACAATCATGTGATTGATCAAGAAATGGCTCAGCTGAGTGGTTCCTCTGCAGGGTACTGAGCTCATCTTCAGCCTACATCAATTGTCTGAGAACAGGGCTGAACAGCAGTGACTGTACATGACACAAGATTCTTGTGGTAGGTCACAGAAGTGAATAACATTCGAAACCAAACTGCACAGTCGAATTTAAGCCCAATACTTTCAACATAGCTTCACACATTTTAAATATATTTCTTTATTTTACTGAGTACAAATTTTCAAGAAAATGTTTACTTCATTTAATTATAAAAGTGTTTGATTATTCCATGGACAAATACTTATGTTTTCAACCTTTACAATCTTGAATATATTTGCACATATAAATTTGCATTAATAAGAACATAGAGTTGGGTGTGTTTTCAACATGTGGCTTTAAATATAATTTTTTTAATGGCCTCATTGGGGGAAAAATTATTTTAACTTTTGTAAATATCCCTTTTTGCCTCTCCTGTTTCCTATAGAGTTGCCCAATAAGAGGTCCTCTCATGAGATTTGGTAGTCAGAAAAGGATGACTCAGTATTCTCCATTGGTACCTAGGATAGACACAGGGACAGAGGTGAGGACTGGAGAAACACTTGGAAAGATGCTATAGGAAGCTGAGAGCATCAGCATCCCAACCCCTAAACTTCCAGAAAGGACTGAGGACCGCATTGTTGGATACCCATACTTCAGTGGCAGATGCATTCTGTTTTCTGAGGGGGAGCACCAGAGAATCCTGCTTCTAATATCAGCTTTTCTGACTACTATATCCTTGGCTTTGATAGCTTGTAGTGTGAAAGTTAATTGTAGGAATTTGATAGCTTGTAGTGTGAAAGTTAATTGTAGGAATTTGGTCATTCTTGTCATACACAACGGAGCCAAGATACCGGGAGGAAAGGCACTCAGGGGGCAAAATACTTTTTCTGGAATGCAATTGAAATAGGCCCTATTATCCCATGACACTAATGTTTATGGTTTATTGAATAAACATAGAAATGGACTCCCCCAGTCTTAAAACTCAATCTAGTTACATTTGTCTAATCTTTTTTCAGGAAACTAACCATCAGTCCTCCCAGATACTATCAAAGACCTGATACTTACATATCACTTAATAGGGACAGTGAGACATCAGACCCTTCACCCATTATGATTGCCTAACTGACCTCCTACTTCCTGTTACCAAATTATCTGCCTTACCACTCTCTAATTTGTGTTTTCTCTCACATTTCTTCCCTGCTATATAAACCCCTAATTTTAGTTGGTCAGGGATATACGTTTGAGAATGGTGTCCCATCTCCTCAGCTGCAGCACCTGATTAAAGCCTGTTCCTTGGCAATACTTACTTTTGTAGTGATTGGTTTTCTGTGTGGTGAGCAGCAGAATCTACACCAAATTCTTGGCATTTCAGTAACAAAATTCTTTGGAAGTTTCATTGCTTTGGCTTTTTGTAACCTTAAACCAAATTTACCCATAACTTCTGAGATAACTTGATATAATCCTAGAATTCACTTTGTTCACCACTGCTTACCAGTCTGAGCTTGCCAACTCCCAATCCCTCTAGTGCCAGTAAACTTTCTCAAAGAACAATAGGTAAAGTTTTCCCTTTGTCATAAAACTCTAGTTTTCTCTTTGTTCTTCCAACATATTGCCAACCACTGAGTTTTCCTATATGCCCTATTTGGCAAATATTTCTTTGAAAAGAAAACACTAAATTTAGAGATTTGTCTCTATATTTTATTTAGACTTCAGTAGTTTAGACTCTAATTCTCTGTGTTAGGACAATTCCTGCTTGGAATATCTATACTGGTTTCTTCTCTGTTATATGAATTTTAACTGAAGCCATAAACTAGACTCCTCAGGTGTAATAATCACTATCTTTATTAAGTCAGGAGGGGCATTGCTATGTCTGTGCTGTTGGGGCTGAGAAAGAGAAAATTAGGGTGCAGAGGTGACTTCATGTCCCCCTCTACCAACACCATCAGAGTGTGGTTGCATCTGAGGAACACTTTCAGCTGATGGAGGCATCAGGAGGAGAAGCTGGGGCAGTCCAGCCTCACATATCTGCTTCCCTGGGGGTTTATGTTCGGGTTTGTAACACTGTGGGAGGGAAACTGTTATATTGTTGACAGTAATAAGTTGCAAAATCTTCAGGCTGCAGGCTGCTGATGGTGAGAGTGTAATCTGTCCCAGATCCACTGCCGCTGAACCTTGATGGGACCGCAGTTTGCAATTTGGATGCCTCATAGATCAGGGGCTTAGGGGCTTTCCCTGGTTTCTGCTGATACCAGGCTAAATTATTGCTAATGCCCTGACTTGCCTGGAAAGTGATGGTGACTTTGTCTTCTACAGATGCAGACAGGGAAGATGGAGACTGGGTCATCTGGATGTCACATCTGACACCTGAGATTGGAAACATAGAAACAAATGTCCACACAATTAATCATATTGTAAGAGAACTTCCCTGAATAGCCAGGCAATACTGACCACACTTGGCTGAGTAAATTCCTAATGTTCTCCTTCCTTACCTGGGAGTCAGAGCAGCAGGAGACCCAGAAGCTGAGTGGGAACCCTCATGTCCATGCTGTGTCCTGACTGGATCTGATTCTGCATGAACTGTGGCCAGCCTATTAATAAGTGTTCATGGCAAAAGGATGTGTTCTGGGAACATGCAAATGAGCACAGCTGCAGGGCTGGCTCATCTCAGTAACTCAGCACTGGTTCAGTGTCCCTAGATGTCCCAGGTAAAACCAGGGCAGCACAAATTTGTCTGCAGATAGTAGTATGTTTCTACTGAGGACTATTTTTTCATGAGAAATATTATTTAGGTATTTTTTGATAATTTGAAATATTTCCCAGGAGTTGATGGAGTAATGTATTTCATTGGTATATGGGGATTATTTAGGAGAATATTCTTGTTTGTGGGAAACACATAGTAAATATAGGACGATAGGATTCTCAGGTCTTCAAAAGACTCTCAAATGATTCCAGTTAGGGAAGGGGGTACTTTGTGCTATATTTGCAACATTTCTGTGAGTTTAACATTGTTCATTTGTAACAAAAATAAAAATAAGGTTTATTGCCCTGATGTTACATACATTTGTAAGTATTAGGTAGTGGTATTACGCCATTGTTCTTAGCAGTATAAGATCAAGTAATTTACTACAGATACACAAAGATGATAACGTGGTTTTTTCAATGCATGCAGCACTCACAGATCCACCATTATTAAGAGCTACAAATCTCTTTAATACCCAGAGACTAAATGGGCAACCCCTTATTCTTGTCTGGGTACTTTCATAGTCTACCTTCTTTTCTGCCATGGAGTATTATTTCCCAAAGTTTACCTCTCTTAGTGAGGGCGGCCACTGCAGGAATCATCTCTCTGCCACACACCATCAATGATACTTTCTGCTTTTACTTTTTATCAGTGAGTGGGGACATCATCCTGACCAAGACACCAACCTTTCTGTTAACATCTTTAGGTAAGAGACACTCAATCTCTTATCAAGCAATTGTCTTTGTACATGAAGAAATCAGTTGAATCCAAATGAAACTGGACACGGATTTGCACTTGTTATATCTCACATCTCTAATGTGCCCCAAAATGTCATATCCTGGCTCAGTAGCAGGGGAAGTGTATCCTACTACATCAGCATCACTGGGCAGCAGCCTGGGGCTCCTCAAAATTTTACTGATGCCTGACTACGGGAACCAAATCACAGTGCTGTAGCCTGTGCGCAAGCCTTCCTGCTGCTTTGTAAGCAGCCTATAGTTTAAGAGAACTTGCTTATATTGGGAGAAAGGAAGACAATTCCACTTGTCCTCTAAATGTTTGCTGAAAATGAACTGACAACAGAAGATTAATAAGAGAAAAGGCAAAAAAATTCATTTAAATTGCAGTGGTATATCATAGCAGGGTGATTACCTAGATAACTCAATAAGATCCAGGTGTTCATATTTTCTTTCTAGGGAAGAGGGAATGGGGAAGTGTAGGCATTCTAGAGAGAATAGATGAGAACAGAAGTTCATCCTCAAAAGAACAGGTAATAGCCTGTCTGGATAAAGTATCAACATCCAGTCTCTTCTATTTTTGATTCCTGTTTTTTATTAATCTTTCCCGAATTTTCTTGACATTGATTTCCTTCTGGATAATCTGCTTTTAGGCAGATAAGGGATATTCAGGAAAAATCTTTTTGTGCATTTGCTGCTTTCTAAATGCCTTTGGTTTTACATAATCATCATAACAATGCAGCATAGTTTGAGATGTTATTTTCTGGATTCCTTTATTGGCAACCCACCTGCCAACATCCTGTTTTAGAGAGATGCAGCTGCAGATTGAAAGTGCAGTTAATCCCTGAACAACATGAAGTTGGGGCACTGACCACTGGTGCAGTTGAAAACCTGTGTAGAACCTTTGCATTCTTAAGTACTAAGAGCTTAATTTGGACTGGAAGCCTTAGTGATAAAATAGCTGATTATCACTTATTTTTATGTTACATATATTATATACTCTATTTTTCCAATAAAGCATGCTAAAGAAAAAAATGTTATTAATGCAGCCATAAAAATGGTAAAATGTATTTACTACTTATTAAGTGCTTGCTCACAGGTGGCACACACAGAAGTAAATATATGTAGATCTGCAAATTTCAAACTTGAGTTATTCAAGGGTTGACTATATCATGATGAATGTAGCAGTCCCCATTTGTAGTCTAGGGCTTTCCCCTTTGCTGTACCTCTGTTGACTTCCAATGGCCATATATATGTCTTATGATCTTTATGATCTTGGGGTAGAGAGCTCTGCCTGCATGTATTACTGGCCAGAATGCCTGGAATGTGTATCTCTTAGGAAAGTGCTATGGTTTGACTCTTTGCTGCATAATCCATCTGTTGTAAAGTTAATTCTCAGTGTAATGGTATTTCCAGGTGGGGCCTATTGGGATGTGTTTAAGTCGTGAGGGTGGGACCCTCTATGGAATATGTTAATGCCACTATAAACAGGGATTATGGGGCTGGGATCTCTTTCTTCTGCTCATCTGTCAAGTTAAGACATGTCCTAAATTCCTTTGAAGGACTTAGTGTTCCAGACATCATCTTGAAAGCAGAGAAAGCAGACCTTCACTTGCCCATGCCTTGATCTTAAATTTCCCATTATTCAGAAATGTGACAAAATAGATTTCTGTTCTTTATGAATTACACACTGACAAGAAATCTGTTATAACAGCTTAAAAGATAACATGAGAGACAGCTCACAATCAGTGAGGACAGGATGAGGAGTATACATACGCCAGCTCCCTCATCTCTCAGGTGAAATAGACCAGAGAAATTTAGTCCATGTTTCCACATGTGGCTGATCTTCAGTTATCCTCAGTCGGGTGGGTTGTTGATGTGTTTTTTACCATTCATGTTCTGTTCCCTCCCTCACTTTCCTCCCAGTGTATATATGCTGCCTAAACAGGAATCCTCATTGCTGGTGGACCCAAACTAAGATAGTAAAAAAAAAAAAAATTGTTAATCTCTTGTATGAGGGGTAATTCTCATCTGAGTTCTTTTTTTTTTTTTTCCAAAGGAAAGTTTGTATTAAAAAGGCAAGTCTGCAAACAGCCTAAATCCATGATATTATTTTATAATGGTTCCTGTTTATATGTGGATCCTGGCTTGGTGACATGTTTATTTTATATATGTGTGTGTGTATATATATATATGTGTGTGTGTGTGTGTATATATTATCATACTTTAAGTTCTGGGGTACATGTGTAGATCTTGCAGGATTGTTACATAGGTATACACATGCCATAGTTGTTTGCTGCATCCATCCCCCTAAAACCTGTATTAGGTATTTCTCCTAATGTTATCCCTCCCCAATCTCCCCACCCCCTGCTATCCCTCCCCTAGCTCCCTACCCACCAAGAGACCCCACTGTGTGATGCTCCCCTCCCTGTGTCCATGTGTTCTCATTGTTCAATACCCACTTATGAATGAGAACATGCGGTGTTTGGTTTTCTGTTCTTGTGTCAGTTTTCTGAGAATGATGGTTTCCAGATTCATCCATGTCCCTGCAAAGGACATGAACTCATCACTTTTTATGGCTGCATAGTATTCCATAGTGTATATGTGCTACATTTTCCTTATCCAGTCTATCCTTGATGGGCATTTGGATTGGTTCCAAGTCTTTGCTATGGTTGTGGCAATGAACATACATGTGCATGTGTCTGTATAATAGAACAATTTATAATCCTGTGGGTATATACCCAGTAATGGGATTGCTGGGTCAAATGGTATTTCTATTTCTAGATCCTTGATGAATTGCCACACTGTCTTCTACAATGGTTGCACTAATTTACACTCCCAACAACAATGTAAAAGTGTTCCTATTTCTCCACATCCTCTCTGGCATCTGTTGTCTCCAGATGTTTTAATGATCACCATTCTAACTGGCATGAGATGGTATCTCAATGTGGTTTTGATTTGCATTTCTCTAATGACCAGTGATGATGAGCATTTTTTCATATGTTTGTTGGCACACATATGTCTTCTTTTGAAAAGTGTCTATTCATATCCTTTGCTCACTTTTGGATGTTTTTTTCTTGCATATTTATTTTAGTTCTTTGTAGATTCTGGATATTAGCCCTTTGTCAGATGGGTAGGTTGCAAAAATTTTTTCCCATTCTGTTGGTTGCTGGTTCACTCTAATGATTATTTCTTTTGCTGTGCAGAAGTTCTTAAGTTCAATTAGATTCCATTTTTCTATTTTGGCTTTTGTTGCCATTGCTTTTGGTGTTTTAGTCATGAAGTCCTTGCCTATGCCTATGTCCTGAATGGTATTGCCTAGGTTTTATTCTAGGGTTTTTTTTAATGGTGTTGGGTCTTATGTTTAAATATTTAATCTAGCTGGAGTTCGTTTTTGTATAAGGTGTAAGGAAGGGGTCCAGTTTTAGCTTTCTGTACATGGCTAGCCAGTTTTTCCAACACCATTTTTAAACAGGGAATCCTTTCTCCATTGCTTGTTTTTGTCAGATGGTTGTAAAGTTAATTTACATCTACAACAATCACAGGGTTGTAGATGTGTGGTGTTACTTCCGAGGCCTCTGTTCTGTTTCATTGTTCTATATCTCTTTTTTGATACCAGTACCATGCTGTTTTGATTACTGTAAACTTGTAGTATAGTTTGAAGACAGGTAGGGTGATGCCTCCAGCTTTGCTCTTTTTGCTTAGGATTGTCTTGGCTATGCAGGCTCTTTTTTGGTTCCATATGAAGTTTAAGGTAATTTTTCCAGTTCTGTGAAGAAGGTCAATGATAGCTTGATGGGGATAGAATTGAACCTATAAATTACTTTGGGCAGTATGGCCATTTTGACAATATTGATTCTTCCTAACCATGAGCATGGAATGTTTTTCTGTCTGTTTGTGTCCTCTCTTATTTCCTTGAGCAGTGGTTTGGAGTTCTCCTTGAAGAGGTCCTTCATGTCTTTTGTTAATTGTATTCCTTGGTATTTTATGCTATTTGTAGCAATTGTGAATGAGAGTTTGCTCATGATTTGGCTCTGTTTTTCTGTTTTCGGTATATAGAAATGCTTGTGATTTTTGCATATTCTTTTTGTATCCTGAGACTTTGTTGAAGTTGCTTATCATCTTAAGGAGATTTTGGGCTGAGACAATGGGGTCTTCTAAACATACAATCATGTCATCTGCTATGAGAGACAATTTGACTTCCTCTTTTCCTAATTGAATATTTTTTATTTCTTTTTCTTGCCTGATTGCTCTGGCTAGAGCTTCCAATACTATGTTGAATAGGAATGGTGAGAGAGGGCATTCTTGTCTAATGCCAGTTTTTGCCCATACAATATAATATTGGCTGTGGGTTTGTTGTAAAGAGCTTTTAGTATTTTGAGACACATTCCACTGAAACCTAGTTTATTGAGGATTTCTAGCATAAAGGGGTGGTGGCCTTCTCTGTATCACTGAGATAATCATGTGGTTTTTGTCTTTAGTTCTGTTTATGTGACGGATTACATTTATAAATTTGCATTGATGTTCATCATGAATATTGGCCTGAAATTTTCTTTTTTAGTTGTGTCTCTGCCATGTTTTGGTATCAGGATGATGTTGGTCTCATAAAATGAGTTAGGGAGCATTCTCTCTTTTTGTATTGTTTGGAATAGTTTCAGAAGGAAAGGTACCATCTCCTCTTTGAACATCTGGTAGAATTCAGCTGTGAATCTATCTGTACCTCAACTTTTTTTAGTTGATAGGCTATTAATTGCTGCCTCAACTTCAGCCCTTGTTATTGGTCTATTCAGGGATTCAACTTCTTCCTGGTTTAGTCTTGGGAGGGTGTAAGTGTCCAGGAATTTATCCATTGCTTCCAGGTTTACTGGTTTATGTGCATAGACTTGTTTGTAGTAATCTCCGATGGTAGTTTGTATTTCTGTGGAATTGGTGATCTTGGTAATGGCAAACTGCCTCAGTAATGGTGGGCTGCCTCTGTAATTATGGACTGCCTCAGTAATGGAGGTTGCCCTTTCCCCCACTGAGCTTAACCATCCCTGGTCAAATTCAAACTGCTGTGTTGGCTGCAAGAATCCCAACCTAGTGGTATTCAGTTTGCTGGTCTCCATGGGGGTAGGACCTGCTGAGCCAGATCACCTGGCTCCCTGCCTTCAGCCCTCTTTCTCTCAGGGATATGGACAGCTGTCTCACAGGTGCTCCAGGCACCAGCCAAAATGGCTGCTCAGATTTGTGCTGGAAACCCACTGCACTAGATGAATTGGCCACTTAGATTTGCACTGGAAACCTGTGGTGCCTGTCTGTCTGGTGGGAATCTCCTGGTCTGTGGGCTGCAAGGACCGTGGGAGAAGTGCAGCATCCAAACCGGAGTGCCGTGTGGCCAGAAAAGTCCTTGGTGGCCTCTGATGGTTAGGAGGGGGGTCCTTCGACCTGTTGCACTTCCCAGGTGAGGCAGCTCCCCACCCTGCCTTGGTTTGCCCTCCTTGGGCTATACCCACTGCCCAACCAGTTCCATTGAGATGAACATGGTACCTCGGTTGGAAATACAGAGACCACTCACCTTCTGTGTCGCTCTTGCTGGGAACTGAACTCTGGAGCTGTTCCTATTCAGCCATCTTGGTGGAAGTTCTCTCATCTGAATTCTAATCACCTCTCTTTCTTTGATGTGTAGGAATATTCAGGAAGAACTAAATTTTTCTTTACCAATCTATAACAATTGAATTTATGCAGTAATGTGTTTTTTTTTTTTCTGTGTGTTAAAGCCAAAAATTAAGTTGTAAGCCACCACCCTGCTAAATGGACTTCTCTTTTGATAGAGAGAACTTCAATAAATCTAAAAATCTAGGTTAGGCCATGACTGGCAGGTGGGTTTAGATGTGCCTCGTTATACTCTCCTCCCTTTCTAGTTCAGACACAACTGACCAGCATTATCATTAAAACAGAGATCTTTGGACTGACAAAATGGATGCTTTGTAGCAATAAGATGCCATACTCCAACATAACAGACAACAGGCCCTAAAGTAAATAAAAATATTTTACCCTAAAAATATTTCTGTAACATATTCTGAAGTGGCCCTGCAAAGCTGCCTGTTGTGGGGGAAATTTCCATTCTGTAGAGAATCTCCTCCCCTTACAAAGACTTTTCCAAAGAGTCTGACCTTTTTTTAAGGACTGATAAGCAACATTCACCATATCCTTTTTCTGCTGCCCATAGGATTCATCTGCATGACAAAAACCTTGGCTTCCACACTCCCTTATCCAAACCCAAGCATTTCCTTATGATGAATTCAACTCTTTAGGCAGAGCTTAACTCTTTCAACCAGTTGCCAATCAAGAAAGCTTTGACTTGCCTATGACCTGGCAGCCACTGCTTCAAGATATTCCACCTTTCCAGGAAAAACTAATGTGTATCTTGCAGGTATTGATTTATGTCTTTGTGTATAAAACCAATATGTAATCAAACCACCATGGACACATGTTTGCAGGACCTCCTAAGGCTGTGTCACAGGCCATAAGCCTTATCTTTGGAAAAATAAACCTATACATTGATTGAGACCTGTCTCAGATACTGTTTTGTTTACACTGGGTCACAAAATTTAGAAATCCTCTAAAACTATCTACGCATCAGTAAATCTACATGAGAGACAGTGGAGTGCGCATACCCCAACAGTTAAACCTCACAAAACATATGCTCTTGCTTCATAAAAATACTTTGTGCTTCTTTAAATTTTACTTTAGAGAAGGACAATTTTGGGGAATATATTTATTGTTGGTGGAATGAATAATGTCTCACCCCAAAAGATGTCCATGTCCTTGTCTCTGGAACCTAAGTGTTATAGGAGTTATTAAGACATTATTAGTTTAGGCAAATAGAGAGGAAAAGGGGTTTTTGGGAAGGTTTTATTTCTTTTAAAGCCACTCTAGAAAAGTTTCTTGTCTAGGGGAAAAGCCCTGGCTCTTAGAACCAGGCTGGAAGGCTTTGCTATGCAAATATTGGCCATTAGAAACTGGGTTCACCCAAACATGGCAATTCCCACAGCTGTCTTCCTTCTTGCCCCTACATGTGCCTGGCAGTATGGCTGCCCCCTTATATTCCAATGTATGTAGAACATTATGGCACCCTGCACTTGCATATTAAAAGACTAAGGTTGGAGGGCTTGTTTTTTCACAGGCTAAATGAATGACATGCCTGGTTAAAGGAGTCCCCAGAGTCCTATGCAAATCAGACACCACCTCCTCTTGCCTCCTCATGTAAGCAGCCACTTTTTCTTGCACAAGGAGTTTTCTCTTTGCTCAAATGCACCTTCCCTCTGCGTCTGTATGGGGGAACTGTTTTATTCTTTCTTGCATATTAAACTTTTCACTCCTTAAAACCACTCCACACGTGTCCCTGTCGTTTTACACAGCCTGGTGTGAGACCAAGATCCCTGATGCTCCTCCAGTCATCAGAGCTGTATCATAAGATTTCTACCTTCCATAGCAAAAAAAGAACTTGACAGATGTAAGTTAAGAAATTAGAGAATAAGCAACCTGGTTATCCAGGTGAAATCAATATAAACACAGAAGTCCTTAAAATAGACAAGGAAGTGCACAGTTAGAGAGGAGCTGGGACAACGGGAGGGATGTAGTTTAAGAAAGGAAGGGGCCATGGAACCAGAAATCTGGGAGCACCTTGAAGATAAAAAGCAGAGGATCCAGTTCTGTCCTCTGGAGCCTCCAGAAGTATTACAGCCCTACTGACACCTTAACATTAGCTCAGTGAGACTTCTGACCTCCAGAACTACAGGGTAAAACATTTATGTTTTGTGAAGCCAAAGAGACTTTGGTAATTTAAACAGAAGTATTGGGAACCAATGCACAGGGAAGACATGTCTTTTACCTCAGTGAGTGTGTGGTTGTCCTCTGTTCTTGGAGACATTTTCACCTTGTTATCTGGTGTCAGTTATGGCAAGAGACAGAGAAAATTGTTCTGAGAGAAGAGCTAGCATGAGATTTCTTTTTAGTTAGAAAATCTCTTGGGTACAATCCCATGATTATCTCTTATATGATCTGGGTATCACAGAGTTTAGGGGTCAGATCTCACAGCACGTGACAGGAGGAAGATGGTTTTGTTGGTTGGTTTGTTTTTATATTAGGAGGGAAACTTAGATTTTCAGGACACAATCTGAGAGGGACAGACTAAGTCAGAGATATTGTAAGAGAAAGAGGAGATGTGGAAGGAGTCAGGGCAATGAAACATGTGTCTCTGCTCCCATATCTAAAATAAAGTCATTGATTTTAAAAGGGGAAGCAAAGCTCTTCACCTTCCATCTTCTTATGAAGGATCAGATTCTTCCCAGAGTCCCTGCCCCTCCTTCATTCCCCTGACACTGCATAGTGGAGTTAATCACATGTGCCTTTAATCCCGCTCCTGTCTCAAGCTGGGAGAGGCTCACTGTCCTCACCATGCCCATCAGGATAGAGTTGGTGTCCTTGGGACCAAAGGAGAAGAGGATGGTTTCTGTGCAGGGGATAAGAGCTTTACCCACATTTTACATTTCACTATATTCTAAGTAAAGTTGTGTGGAGCATAGAGAACATATGGGTAACTGTATCTGGTGTAATTGGAAGAGGTCAGGCTCTGAGAATGACAATGAATTCACATTTCTAATTTTCCAGGTGCCAAATGCTAGCTTTAGCAATTGTAGAGCTGTAAACTTCGAGTTTAAGAACAGGATGGACTTTCCGGTACTGCAATAAATGAAGAGACATTTGTAATAGGGTCCTTCCCCCAGGGCTAAGTTTAGGCTGGCAGTGCCAGAGAGCTGCCAGGTGCTGGCCCTAGGCTGTGGAAAAAGCATCTGCCCTCCTGACCCACAGGGCTGAGGACCTGGGAGGAACTCCAGACCCTGCCCGCAGTGCTGCCTGGCAGGGGCTTCAGGGAAGGAAACTGCTCACAAATTTATGGGAGTTGCATTAAGGATGTATCCTGCAGCCTGGCAGAAGTGAAAGTCTCAGAGACCCAGGCCTTAGGGCTGAGACTAGGTTCTTGGGCTGGCTGCTGTCAGCTCTGTCCTCTCTAATCCTGAATTATGGGGACCCTGCTGAAGCCAAAGAGGGCTCCTGAGGAATATTTCAAATTGACAAAAGGTACTTGAAAAATGTTTCTCATAACAAAATAGTCTCCAGTAGAAACACATTCTTTGCAGACAATTTGTGCTACTGTGGTATTACCTGGGAAACCTGGGGACGCTGAGTTGGTGCTGAGTTACTGAGTCACAGCCAGGTAGCACAGTCCTGTGGGCACAACGTCTTCACTTGCCAGGTTTCTATCAAAATGAAAGTATCTTTCTTGACTGTGGAAAACATGGGGGAGGAGGTGGTGGTCAAGGAATAGCAAAAGGAGTACTTGGAGTTGCCTAAGCCTGCCACTTTGGTTTTCCCAGATGTTTTCAATCCATTTAATTCATGATAATAAACACCTTTCTGCCTAACCAGTCATGATGGCTTTTCTCAGATTCAACTGATTCAGCGATAAAGAGAAAAAATAAATACGCTTGTCAACTTTTAAGCTGACCAGGAGGCTGTCTCTGGTGTTTACAACTCCATATCCCGTGATGTGTTTCATCACCCTTTGCCTCACTGGAGATCCAAGTGCATGTAATTCTTCACGACTGTCTTCCCTAGAACTTCATCCTGATGTCTATTGAAATCTTCTCTGAGTTTTGCCAGTGGAAATGGCCACAAAGAGAAACATTCTAGAAGGTCCTTTAGCTTCCATATTTTCTGCACTCCCTCTCTAAAATGTGTAAAATCAATTCTATTTGTTCTTGCTTTATATGGTCTAGATCTATGGCTCCAACACACACCCTAACACCTTGTGTTGACAACTTATCAGGTATTGTAGTAAGTCTAAATGGTCACACGCTAATTATATCATTTCTTCCAATTTAATGGAATAATTGTCATGTCAAGTCTTTGGTTGAAAAACCATTAACCAGAAAACCACAGTCCTGAGAAAATAGAATATTTCAAGCTGTTCACTTAGCATAACAATGATGAGTCTACAGCTCATTTTCAAGATATAAATAATCTGTTTATGAGAGTAACAGCACCTTTTACAGCTAGTGTTTCAAAGCCTTCACCACATCTGACAGCATAACAATTCAATAGCACAAGGGTTTGTGTGCTGGCTTTGCTTGATTAATAATGGGATTTTCCGTCTATAGGGAAAGCTGCACCAGTGTACATGACAAAATCATGGGCTACACTTTGCTTCACTTTTTTTGAGGTAAATAAGTTGCTTGATCCAAAGCCATATTACAGAAGAATTTCCTGACTCTCATGAAAGCCCTTGGAAAATCCTCAAATAATATTTTATGTGGAAACATAACCAAAAAGGAAGGCAAATTCATATACAGAAAAATAACCACTGTCCTCTTCTTGTTACATGAGGTCCACTAGAATCACCTGACACCAGCTGTTATTCTGAGCTCTGATGTGTGGTACAATGTTGGGGTTTAGGAGGAGTCATTCTTCTTGGCAAATTAGGTTTTCAGAAAAGCCAGTATCTCTGTTAGTTGAAAATCATATCATTGAGTCCCCACAGGGACCTCTATAACACTGGTTCATGAGACTCCCTGGGAAAGCTGGGAAAGATGACTGACTAAAGTCCATGTGTTGAATCATCCTCATTATTAAAAGCCCCCTGCTTATTAATGGCATTTCAATGAATATTCACTTGGAAAGCATTTTATTTTTCAACTATGGCTCAGTTTTGGAATGTCTAGTTATAGCCCCTCCAGAATTACTTTGTCTGCAGTCATCCTGTTGCACTTCTTTTAAGGCTTGATGATCTGTCAAAACCAACAGCCAATATAACTAAATTGCTGCTCTCTTTGCAATGTGATCATGAGATGTAACCCTTGCAGTTTACCCACTGTTATGATTTTTACATTTCCAGGGCTTCCTTGACAATGGCACTGATGTGACTCCATCCATCATCCATTGTTGTGATAACTCTATTTGGCATATCATCATTGTGGGCATGAACATAAAGGAGATTTTCATAGGATACAAGAGTAATATTCAAATTAGTCAAAATTTGCTCTAGTCCTACCTTTGGAGCTCTACTGGGTTGGAAAATTATTTTAGTAAGGATAACCGTTTGGTAGAGTTTTGAAAATAAAAGCCAAAAAAATTTTTTGTAGCAAGAGTATGAACTATATGTCATCCAAAATGCCATTTTTTAATGTAACAAAAATTATTAAAATGTATTTAATTAAGATAATAAGTTTATAAATATGCATATATTGCATATACAATAGAATAAACATACTTAAATGTGAATACTAAATATATTTGCAGCCAACATTTTATCAGATAAATATATATTCACTTTTATGTATCTTATATACATATATGCACATTTTTATAAATAAAATAAATTTCAATTTTGTATTGAAATAGTTTTAATTTTATCTTTAATTTTCTCTTAATAACTTCATAATTTGATTACTAAATAGTCACATTTATACTACCAATTTAAGAAAAATACATTTGTGTATATATAGGTAGAAGTGTAAATACTGCATCAATAAGGTTTTATGCATTAATGATTGGTAACTGCTTAAATACACAATTCAGTGGCTGATAACAGTAAACATTTGTTTTCCTGTTCATGTATCCTCATGTTTACAGTCATCTGGCTGATCAAGGAAGGGCTCAGCTGAGTGGTTCCTCTGCAGGGCACTGAGCTCATCTTCAGCCTATAGATATTAATTGTCTAAAGACAAGGCTGAATAGCAGTGACTACACGTGACACAAGACTGCACAGTTGAATTTAAGTCCGATAATTTCAGCATAGATGCACACATTTAAAATATATTCCTTTATTTCACTGAGTACAAATTTCCAAGAAAATGTACTCCTTTAAATATAGAAGTGTTTGATCATTCCATGGACAAATAATTATGTTTTCAACATTTACAATCTTGAAAATATTTGCAAATGTAAATCTGCATTAATAAAAACATAAAACTGGATGTGTTTTTAACATGTGGCTTTAAATATAATTTTTAAAATGGCCTCATTGGGGGAAAAATCATTTTAACTTATGTAAATATTCCTTTTTGCCTCCCTTGTATCCTATAGAGTTGCCCAATAAAAGGTCCTCCTATGAGGTTGAAAGTCAGAAAAGTATGACTAAATATTCTCCATTGGTACCTAAGACAGACACAGGGACAGAAATGAGGACTGGAGAAACACCTGGAAAGATGTTGTAGGAACCTGAGAGCATTAGCATCCCCACTCCTAAGCTTCCAGACAGGACTGAGGAGCACATGGCTATATAGCCCATACTTCAGAGGTGTAGCCAAGATGGCCAGGGGCAGACCTGTGTTACTTATAGTTAAATAATTACAAGCTTGCTTTGCTTTTTATACACTGAGATTTGTGCCACAGATCAAATATTGAATTAAGAAAACTCCAAACTATGGTGCACTATAATAATGAAGAGGGAGACCCAGGCATCTCAGATCAACTTCCCCTTTGACTATCACACTGCATTTCAATAGAAGAAAAGGCTGACCGACTGGTGCCTCTGGTTTCACCTTCTGTAGGTGGCAGGCTGGGTCTTGGAGAAACTCTCTGGAAGTCACTATTTTTACTTAAAACAAGATCAAACCAGAAACCTTTTCACATGTGAGTCCTAAAACTGTAAAACCGAAACCCTTTCATATGTGATTCCTGAAGCTGTAAACCAAAACCTTTTCACATGTGAATCCTAAAACTATGAACCGAAACCTTTTCATGTGTGATTTCTAAAGGTATAAACCTAAGATTCTTCCATGTGTAAAATCTAAAGTATAAGCCTATATGAAGGCAGAACCTCCCTTTGTTAAATGAGCTTGGCTTCTGACAAATTACCGTCCAGGCTCCCAGCCGAATAAACCCCTTTTCCTCCTGTATTCGGTGTTCGAGAGATCCGTTTCCCACGGCTGCTCCTGCTACAATAAAAGCAGAGATCAGGCAGTAACAGGAAGCCTACAGTAAAGACCATCTGAGAGCGCTTTATAACCATGAAATGCTGTGGTATGGTTGCAAGGCAGCAAGACACCTTTGGTCCCATGATATCTTCCCAACATAGAGTTTGCATGAGGGTCTTGTAAAGAGGGCTTGTACAGGAACTCTGGGAAGGAATGTAACCTTTGCTCACAAAACCAGAGAGAGTGTGTGCAGATGGGAGCTTACAAAGCCAGAATGCCACAGGCTCTGCCTATGTTTATCTGAATATGGAGTAATTCTGATTGCTCTGTGTCCGCAATGCTTGGTAGATAAAAACCCCTTGATGCATTGTGTGTAGTCAGACCTTATGGTGCCTTATCCACTGTGCCTATTTGCAGATGCACCTGGATAGACAATGGGTAGTAAAACTCAGTGTCCTTAACATTTCTTAGAAGAATCACATTTGTTATTTTATTATTTATTTATTTATTTATTTTTGAGATGGAGTCTTGCTCTGTCACCAGGCTGGAGCACCGTGGTGCAGTCACGGCTCACTGCAACCTCTGCCTCCTGGGTTCAAGCGATTCTTCCTCCTTAGCCTCCCGAGTAGCTGGGACTACAGGCGCGTGCCAAACGCCTGGCTAATTTTTGTGGTTTTAGTAGAGAAGGGGTTTCACCATGTTGGCCAGGATGGTCTTGACCTTGCGATCCACCCGCCTCGGACTCCCAAAGTGCTGGGATTACAGGTGTGAGCCACCGCACCCGGCCCACATTTGTTATTCAATGCTGCAAGACACATGCTCTCCTCCCGCC
Organism: Aotus nancymaae; assembly: GCF_030222135.1. NCBI lineage: Eukaryota > Metazoa > Chordata > Mammalia > Primates > Aotidae > Aotus > Aotus nancymaae. The sequence goes on from NW_026988429.1 coordinate 14,106,215, forward strand.
CCCCTGACCCCCCCCCAGCCCGCACCATCTTCCTTCTTACCTCCCCTCCCCACAGCCCACAAGATTAACAAGATAATATACCTAATAAAAATGTGTGGAGCCCAGAGCTCAGCACCAACACGGTTCACCCCATGTGAGAATGCTTCGGTCCCCTGGACCCATACTGTGAACTTCTACTCTTGTCTTATTTCTTTTCTGACTCACTCATTACTGCTGGGACTCGAGGCACCCATGTACAGGGTTGGGCTGGATCCCAACAAGAGGCAGATGCATTCTGTTTTCTGAGAAACAACCAGAGAATCTTGCTTCTAATATCGACTTTTTTGACTACTATGTCCTTGGTGTTCATAGGTTGTAGTGTCAAAGTTAATCATGGAACTGGGTCATTCCTGTTATACCCAACAGAGCCAAGAAACCAGGGGAAAGGCACTCAGGATGTCAAAATTGTTTCTGGAATGCAATTGAAGGAGGCCCTATTATTCCTTATAACTAATGTTTATCGTTTTTTAAATAAACAAAGAAATTGACTCCCCCAGTCTTAAAACTCAAGATGGTTACATTTGTCTTATCTAAGTTCTTTTTTCAGGAAACCAACCATCAGGTCTACCAGATACTATCAAAAAGCTGAAACTTACATATCACTGAATTGGGGCACTGAGACATTAGAACCTTCACCCATTATGATTGCCTAACTGACATATTGCTTCCTGTTGACTAAATTATCTTCTTACTCCTCCCTAATTCCTGTTTTCCTGCATTTCTTCCCTGCTATATAAACCCCTAATTTTAGTGGTCAGGAGATACATTTGAGAAGGGTGTCCCATTTCCTCGTCTGTATCACCTGATTAAAGCCTGTTCCTTGGCAATACTTATTTTCTTAGTGATTTGCTTTCTGTGTGGTGAGCAGCAGGATCCACAGCGAATCCCTGGCATTTCAGTAACAAAATTCTCTACAAGCTTCACTGATTCAGCTTATTGTAACCTGAAACCAAATTTACCCACAACTTCTGAGATAACTTGATATAATTCTAGAATTCACTTTTCACTTTGTCCACCACTGCTTACCATTCTGAGCTTGCCAGCTACCAATCTTTACGAGTATCAATGAACTTACTCAAAGAGCAATAGGTAACATTTTTCCTTTTTCGTAAAACTCTAACATTCTCTTTGTTCTTCCAACATATTGAAGACCATTGAGTTTTCCTGTATACCACACTTGTCAAATATTTCTTTGCAAACAAAACACTAAATTTAGAGATTCATCCCTACATTTTATTTAGACTTCAGCAGTTTAGACTCTAATACTCTGTAGTAAGACAATTCCTGCTTAGAATATCTATAGTGGCTTCTTCTCTGTTATATGAATTCCAACTGAAGCCATAAACCACACTCTTCAAGTGTAATGACCTCTGTCTTTATCATATCAGGAGAGGGATTGCTATGTCTGTGCTGTTGGGGCTGAGAAAGAGAAAAGAATTAGGGTGCAGAGGTGACTTCATGTCCCCCTCTACCAACACCATCAGAGCATGGCTGCATCTGAAGAACACTCTCAGCCAATGGAGGCATCAGGAGGAGCAGCTGGGGCAGCCCAGCCTCACACATCTGCTTCCCTGGGGGTTTATGTTTGGGTTTGTAACACTGTGGGAGGGAAACTGTTATACTGTTGACAGTAATAAGTTGCAAAGTCTTCAGGCTGCAGGCTGCTGATGGTGAGAGTGTAATCTGCCCCAGATCCACTGCCGCTGAACCTTGATGGAACCCCGCTTTGCAAACTGGATGCATAATAGATCAGGGGCTTAGGGGCTTTCCCTGGTTTCTGCTGATACCAGGCCAAATACTTGCTAATGCCCTGACTTGCCCGGCAAGTGATGGTGACTTTGTCTCCTACAGATGCAGACAGGGAAGATGGAGACTGGGTCATCTGGATGTCACATCTGGCACCTGAGATTGGAAACATAGAAACAAATGTCCACACAATTAATCATATTGTAAGAGAACTTCCCTGAATAGCCAGGCAATACTGACCACACTCGGCTGAGTAAATTCCTAATGTTCTCCTTCCTTACCTGGGAGCCAGAGCAGCAAAAGCCCCAGAAGCTGAGCGGGGACACTCATGTCCATACTGTGTTCTGACTAGGTCTCACTCCTGCACAAAGTGTGGGCAGCCTATTAATAAGTATTCAGGGCAGGAGGAAGTGCTCTGGGGACATGCAAATGAGCAGGGGATGGGGCAGACTGGGCACAGCTGCAGGACTGGCTCATCTCAGATACTCAGCACTGCCTCAGTGTCCCCAGTGTCCCAGGTAAGACCAGGGTAGCACAAATTTGTCTGGAGAGAATGTGTTTCTACTGGGGACCATTTGTTATGAGAAATATTTTTAGGCATTTTTTTTGACAATTTGAAATATACCTCAGGAATTGATGCAGTAATGTATTTCATTTGGTTTATGGGGATTATTTAGGAGAATATTCTTTTTTGTAGGAGACACAAAGTAAATGTTAGACAGTAGGATTCTCAGGTCTTCAAAAGACTCTCACATGATTCTGGTTAGGGAAGGGGGTACTTCATCCTATACTTGCAATTTTCCTGTGATTTTAACATTGTTCCTTTCTAAAAAAAAAACAAAATTAAAATTTATTTACATGATGCTATATGTATTCGTAAGTTTTAGGTAATGCTTTATGCCATTGTTCTTACCAGTATAAGATCAAGCAATTTACTACAGATACACAAAGATGATACTGTGTTTCCACAATGCATGCAGCACTCACAGATCCACCATTATCAAGAGCCACAGGTCTCTTTAATACACAGAGACTAAATGGACTGCACCTTATTCTTGTTTTGGGCACCTTCATAGTCTACCTTCTTTTCTGCCATTGAGTATTATTTCCCAAAGTTCATCTCTCTTAGGGAGTGTGGCCACTGTATGGAGCATGTCTCTGCCATGCACCATCAGTGACACTTTTCTCTTAACTTTTTATCAGTGAGTGGGACATCATCCTGACCCAGATACCAGCCTTCCTGTTAACATCTTTAGGAAAGAGACACTCAATCTTTAATCAATCAATTGCCTTTGTACATGAAGAAATCAGTTGGATCCAGAAGAAACTGGACCCGGATTTGCACTTGTTTTATCTCACATCTCTAATGTGCCCCAAAATGTCTCAGCCTGGCTCAGTAGCAGGGGAAGTGGATCCTACTACATCAGCGTCAGTGGGCAGCAGCCTCGTTCCACAAAATCTTAGTGATGCCTGACTAGAGGAGCCAAATCAAAATACTGTAGCCTATGCACAAAACTTCCTGCTGCTTTGTAAGCAGCCTGAATTTTAAGGCTTATATTGGGAAAAAGGAAGAAAGCTCCATTTGTCCTCTAAATATTTGCTGAAAGTAAACTGACAAAAGAAAGATTAATAAGAGAAAAGGCAAACAAAATTCATTTAAAGAGCAGTGGCATATCATAGCAGGGTGATTACCCAGATAACTCAATTAGGTCCAGGTGTTTACATTTCCTGTCTTGGGAAGAGGGAATTGGGAAATGTAGGTAACGTAGAGAGAATAGATGAGAATAGAAGTGCATCCTCAAAAGAACAAATAATAACTTGTCTGGATAAAGCATCAATGTCCAGTCTCTTCCAGATGGCCTGGAATGTGTATCTTTTAGGAAAGTCCTGTGGTTTGACATCATCCTCCAGAATCCATCCGTCGTAAAGTTAATTCTTAGTGTAATGGTATTGCCAGGTGGGGCCTATTGGGATGTGTTTAGGTCATGAGGGTGGAGCCCTCTAGTGGAATACGTTAATGCCACTATAAACAGGGATTATGGGGCTAGGATCTCTCTCTCTTCTGCTCCTCTGTGGCATTAAGACATGGCCTTTCTTCTTTTCAAGGACTTAACACTCCAGGCATCATCTTGAAAGCAGAGAAAGCAGACCTTAACCTGCCCATGCATTGATCTTAAATTTCCCATTCTCCAGAAGTATGAGAAAATAAATTTCTGTTCTTATTAATTGCACAGTGACAAGAAATCTGTTATAGCAGTTTGAAAGAGAAAAAGAGAGACAGCTCACAATCAGTGAGGACAGGATGAGGTGTATACATACCCCAGCTTCCTCATCTCTCAGGTGGAATAGCCCAGAGGCATTTAGTCCATGTTTCCATATGTGTTTGATCCTCAGTTATCCTGAGACAGGTGGGTTGTTGGTGTGTCTCTTACCATTCATCTTCTGTTTCCTCCATCACTGTCCTCCTTTCCTCCCAGTGTAAATTGGCTGCCTAAACAGGTGGATTTTGTTTGTTGGTTTGTTTTTCTTTTAGGAGGGAAAATTAGATATTCAGGACACAATCTGAGAGGGATAGATTGAATCAGAGATGTTGTAAGAGAAAGAGGAGACGTGGAAGGAGTCAGGGCAATAAAACATGTGTCTCTGCTCCCATATCTAAAATAAAGTCATTGATTTTAAATGAGGAAGCAAAGCTCTTCACCTTCCATCTTCTTATGAAGGATCAAATTCTTCCCAGAGTCCCTTCCCCCACTTCACTACCCTGACATTGCATAGTGCAGATAATCACATGTGACCTTAATCCCTGCTCCTGTCCAAGGCTGGGGGAGGCTCACTGTCCTCGCTATGCCCAGGAGGATAGAGCTTGTGCCCTAGGCACCAGAGGAGAAGAGGATGCCTTCTGTGCAGGCGATAAGAGTTTTATCCACACTTTACCCTTCACTATAATTTCAAGTAAAGTTGTATGGAGAGAAGAGAACATAAGGGCAACTTTATCTGGTGGTATCAGAAGAGGCCAGCCTCTGAGAATGACAATGAATTCACATTTCAAATTTTCCAGATGGCAAATGCTAGCTTTGTCAAGTGTGGAAATGTGGACTTTGAGTTTAAGAACAAGACAGACTTCCAGTTACTGCAATAAACTAGGATACATTTGGAGTAGGTTCCTTAGCACAGGGCTAAGTTTAGTCTGGCAGTGCCTGAGAGCTGCCAGGTGCTGGCCCTGGGCACTTCCGCCTGTGGTGGAAGCAGCTGCTCTCCTGAGCCACAGGGCTGAGGACCTGGGAAGAACCATAGGCCCTGCCCACAGAGCTGCCTGGCAGGGGCTTCAGGGAAGGAAACTGCTCACAAATTCACAGGAGCTGCATTAAGCATATAACCTGCAGCCTGGCAAGAGTGAAGGTCTCAGAGACCCAGACCTTAGGGCTGCAGCTGGGTTCCTGGGCTGGCTGCTGTCAGCTCCATCCTTCCTGGTCCTGAATGACTGGGGACCTGCTGGAGCCAAAAAGGGAGGGTCAGCAAATGTCCTCAAAGTCTTTACTCAGCCAGACTCTGTTCTGCTTGGAAATAAAAGAAACACACACTACATAAATAAACATAAAATTATATGTATATTTAATATGAATTTATAATATACATGTTACACATTGAATATATGTATTTTAGAAATAAGTTGTATTTATATATTTGTATATAGTATAAATCTTTTTATGAATAAATATGTGATACACATTTGTATATAAAGACATGTAACTTTAATTGCGAGTATAAAGTATAGTTTTAAACTTTAATAAATTGAACGCGAACATTGATAATGAATGTTGAAAATGGTGCATCATCTCATGGTCCCTCATTGCAGGGCCTGAGGGTCATAAAGCTCAGGATGCTCTTCCATGTCCCCGCTGGGTCGAGAGCAGAGAGCTGCCCGTTGCTGAGGATCATGAGGATCATGAGTGACCTGAGGGGTGTCTGAGAATCACAGAGCAGCAGATGCTCAGGAGGATAGTGGGTCTGGGCCCTGAACGGAGGGATGTTTTTGTCCACAGAGCTCAGCATAGACAAGTCCTCTTCTGGTCATTTCTGTCCAACAAAGCAGCACATGTGTCTCAGAGGCTGCATGGTCACAGGATGAAGCCCCTCCATGGCTCATTCCCAGCCTCCCCTCTGACTGGGGCGATGTGAGATCTCTCTGCCCAGCATTCATTGCTCACCAGCTGCTGGGACTCTGTTGACAATGGCCTATGTCTGCTCCATGCACAAGCTTCTCAACAGTTGCCATTTTACTTGCTGCTCTCCAATAACCACAACTTGCCAACCATGACTCTTCCACACAGATTCATGGAGTGGAGTCAGAACTAGGGGTTCAACAATGTGCCTGGCCATCTACGTAAGAAAAACAAGGCATGGGCAACCCACGAATGAAGTGAGGATGAATTTCCATCATGAATTTGAAGTAGGAGGTGGGAGAAAACGTCCTGACATGCTGCATTCAGTGATGCCCACAAGATACACTAGAGGTGCCCAGAGAGGAGGTGGGAAGGGTGAGACAAAGAGGGGATGTGAATTCAGAGATGTCCCCCATCCTGTTCCCCTGAGAAGATTTCAGACCCTTAGCAGCCCCTGGGAAGAGCCGTTGCTAGGAAGATCTATGCATGACAGAGGATAGGAGTAGGGAGCACGTACCTCTGAAGGCATCTTGGTTACTGATGGCCAGAGTGACATCTGTTCAGATGCACTCTCCCTGACCCAGGCAGGGATAATGTCCAGGGAAGCAGCAAGATCCAGCAGGAGTTCAGAGCCAGGTCTGGTTTCTGCCGGTGCCAGACTAGAATGTTATTCATACTCATGCCTGCTCTGCAGGTGATTGCAACCTCTCACTGGGGACACAGGGAGGGGAATGAAGATAGAATCCATGCAACTGCTCACTGAAAGACAGGCTAACAACTTTCATCATCAAGGACATGTTAATGTTTAATACAAATGATATGAGTTTAATACAAACTATCTCTGCAGACCCTCTCAGGTCACTCCATTCCTCTTCCTCACCAGGCAGTCCGAACAGCAAGAGCCAGAGGAGAAGAGCTGGGTCCCAAAGTCCACATGGTGCCTCCTGAGGCTGATCCTGCCCAGAGGAGGTGGTGACAGTGGATAAGTCTGCTGGGACTGCCACGCCAAAATTCCCTGAGCTGGATGGCTTAAAGAACATAAACTTATTTCTAATAGTTTGGAAGGCTGGAAAGTCCAAGACCAAAGTCCAGGAAGATTTGCATTCTGCTGAGGATCCTCCCTCTGATTTTCAGATATGACCTTCTGTCCATGTCCTCACATGGCCTTTCCTCACGGCCTGCATGGAGGGTGGGGAAGGAGGAGAGCTCAGTGGTGTCTCTTTTTATAAAGACACTAGCCTTATTGAATCAGGGCCAACCCTTATCATTTCTTTTAACCATAAGTACCACCTTACATGCTTTATCATCAAATGCAGCTATATTGGGAGTTAGAGATTCAAGATAAGAATTTCTGAATCACAATTCGGTCCATAGCAGGTGGGCTTTGGGGACACAGTCAAGGCAGCAGTGAAAGCAAGCTGGGCTTCTAGTCTCAGAGCACAGAGCACAAGGGTGGTTCCCACAACTCAGGACACTGGCAGCTCCTCCCAGGCACTCTAGGTCACACATAGTCCACATTCCAACCTTAGGGGCTACCTGGTGATAATGGGACACTATCACTCTTAAACTCCCCCAGTATTTCTATGATTAGGCTTATATCTTAGGGTTAGTATGGGGTTTGTCTACCATCTAGTGTCAGGATTGTGGCTTAGCCTCTTATATAGGATTATAGATGCTGAGTCCCAGTGAGTCTTGACTGTGAGCCTTTTCATGGATATTAATGAAGGGGATCCTGGGCCAGATTCATCCATCACTAGGCCAGATTCACAAAATAATTTCTCTTCTCAATAAACTAGTTACATAGTTGAGGACAAATATATTCAGAAAATTTATTTGTCGCAAAAATATTATGGGTTAGATTCTGTGACCCATGTGAGATGCCAGAGGTTTTGGAAAGGAGACGATGGGCCACAAGGAATCCTGCAGGACATAATGGCAGGGGTGGGGATGGGAAGCACAGGGCCCTGGTCTGGAACTGTCAGCCCAGCCTCATTCCTCCCATCCAAGAAACCCTTCCAGAGCAGCGCTGGGTACCACAGAGACTGCTCCAGCAGGGCAGGATCCAGGACCATGACGGCCTCTGAACGAAAGGTGCTGAGGGTGTGCTCTGAGCTGCAGCAGAGTGACCACATGCCATCATTTAGGCCAACATCAGAATTAGCCAAAACAATTTTCCTAAGATAATGAAAATGTCTATGTTTACACTCTGCAAGGGTAGCCATTAATCACATGTAGTTACTGAGCCCTTGAAAAGTACCGTGTGTAACTAAGAATCTACATTTTAAATTTTAACTAATTCTAATTTACATGTTTGCAGCTATGTATTGCTAGTGTTGACCATGTGAGACAGCACAGTTTTAGACAATAATAACCAACAATGTCATCAGGACAACTAAGTTACTGACTAATAAGCAAGTTTCTTTTCCAGGACCATTGCACCAAGCTGGGGCTGTATGTTGGTCAAAGCAGAGCACATGGGTGGATCTTTGGAAATTTTTCTGGATTCTGCTGCCTCTAGGCAGGTGATAGAAATGCTTTCTCTTGGAAATACTGAGGGAGAGACTGGAGACTGGGGTCCACAGTGTTGCCACTAGAATCTGAGGGGGAAACAAAACACAAATCTTCCCCAGTGTTAATGATGTCTCACTCTGAGGGCTTCCCAGCAGAGTCCTGCTGGCTGATCAAGCAGGACGTGAATGCTGGGCTCCCTGAGCAAAGGACTCATCTCAGTCCCACAGGACATATGCACCCTGTCACATGGAACCCCCATAGTTGAAGTCAGAACACTAGGACACAAAGGGCTAGAGCCCTATGTTCAGTATCCAGTTCTGCCCCTGCCTCAGATGGTCCCACTCAGAAGGCAGCGACCAACACACTGATAAGGGCCAGAGTGGAGGGGAGGGACTTGAGTAATCCTACAAACTAGCAACAAGAAAGAGAAGAGAACATTCTATGTCATGCATATGATCCAGGCCAAGGTGGTTGATAAAATATATTAGGATACATTTTATTCTTAAGGGAACAAAATCACAGAAGGCATTTGATTATTTACATGCACTTCACCCTCAAGTGATGGCATTCCTTGTTCCTGAAAAATCTATTATTAAGTGGAAATTCATTAAATTCAAAAATATGTCTGTCTTTTTTATTGGAAAATATATGGTGCATTCCACTTAACTAAATATACTTAACTACTTTTACACAATGACTGGAACCTGAATCCATGGCTCGTCTGTCACTAGAGCTCCAAGCCATCACCTGATTGTTTCCTGATCTTTAACCGTTACAGCGATTTTGTCATAAATGGGTAACTGTAGCCCTGAAGAATAATCCAAAGTTTTTGCCAACTTGTAAAGGACAGTTTATGTACATCTATGGAAAGAAAAGGGAGAAGTGATCTTCAACAATTGTTCCCCTAGTTTGAAAGTGACTGTGGGTAAAGATGAAATTATGAGACACTGACTTTTGAGTGTCAGCTCTGCTGAATGGGCCAGACATGATGGTATTGAGTAGATTATTTCCCCAACTGCATCTACAAGGATCATAAAAACAGGGTATTGCTCATTTTCTCTGTTCAGCCAGGCTGAGTTAGTTTTTGTTCTGGGTTCTAGCATAATGCTAGGAAGATTATTGCCCTGCTGACAGTAATACATTGCAGCATCTTCAGCTTCCAGGCTACTGATGGTGAAGGTGAAATGTGTCCCAGATCCACTGCCACTGAACCTCTAGGGAACCCCTGGGATGTACTGGGAAGCACACTTGATGAGGAGCTTTGGGGCTTGTTCTGGTTTCTGCTGGTATCATTGTAAGTAGTTGCTAATGCCCTCACTGGCCTGGCAGGTGATGGTGACTTTCTCCCCTGGAGTCCCAGAGAGGAAGGCTGGAGACTGACATCACAATATCAGCCATGGAGGCTGAAACTATACAGCAAACATTAGTACAATATAAGCATCTTTTTAATGAAATCTTCACTAATCTAGTAGGACAAAATGAAAGAATATGCATTACTTAAAAAAAATCACATTTAAAAACAAGCCAACTTCTATATGGTGCTAGGTTCCTAATGAAGAAAATTAATAATTTAAATAATAGTTTTAGTTTTTTCTAAATGTTCTCACCTGGAACCCAGAGGAGCAGAAGCCCCAGGAGTTGCAATGGGGACACCATCTCAGTGCTTTTGACTTCACTTTTGCTGAGGGCACATCTAGGAGAAAGAGCTTCTTATGCTGAGAGGCAGGACACTTCAGATGTGGGAGGAAGGATACACGCAAATTAGGGGAAGTTCTATTGTTTTAAATACACAGACATCACTGTTGTCAGGAGAGTGCCCTCCTCGTCCCTTCCCTGAGTGTGAGAAGCACCCTCTTCTGGTACATGCAGATGAACACCGCTGTGGCTCCTGCAGGGCTTGACCAGACCCAAGGCCCACTGCAGAGTGAAGGCAGAGTGCATCACAGTCTCTGGGAGAGTCTGCAGCCATTTGAGTTGAACAGCAGCTCAGATTTTCAGTCTCCACCAAGGGCTATGTTTTAAGTTTTCTGACAACACATTCACAATGAGGGCTGAAGAAACTTTGATCTTGTGGTGCTTCACAAAGCATCACCCCATACAACACTATATTTATGTCATTAAGGTAATTAGATATGATAAGCAGAAAATAATAAGGACTTCAGTGGAAGCACATGAGGATACTCAGTGAAAGCACATGAGGACCAGAGTGTGAGATTCAACCCTATGAAATTTAAGAGCCTCTCACATAGATATCAGGGATTTAGTGAAGGGTTGTGAGTGGTGCTGGCTCATCCCCTTCAAACTTAGGACAAATAACTGCACCTTGCAGCTCCAGCTACTGAGAATGCAGCACCGTGTTGGCAAGGCTGCTTAGAGTGTTGACACAATAAATCCCACACTTGGGTCTACTATACTACTTCACTTAGAAGCTAACTTGGAAGACTGTCTTTTTGGAGTGGGCTTAGAAAAACAGAAGGTTTTGCAGAGGTTTTGGGTTTTCATACAAGTGGCTGTGTCACTTGAGTCATGTGCTCCAGAACACTGTTTGGTGCTAGATGCATCTGTATTAGATGGGAACACTTTGTGAACTCTTTGTAAACTCCAGGAAGACTCGCAGCATAAATCCCTTGGATTTTATAGAAGATCAAGAAATGACCAGATAGCAAATAAAAAATTTCTTGTTCAAAATGCAGAATATAACTAAGTAATGGTAGAAAGTTCCATGAGGCATTTAAAAAGTATGTGACTGAGCTGCCCCTCATAAGTGAAGAATGCCAGTCTCACCAATCTGTAGGGTCAGGTGAGGCTCAGCACCACTCAATATTAGGGTGAATATTAGATACTTTTGGACTTTCGTTCAAGTATATTCAGAGGGCATGCCTCATTTACATGGACAGGTGTTCCAGTTCCTCCTAGCATTTTCCTCTCTTACTCTAATACCTTTGCATCAGCTCACTCCAGTGACCTCATGAGTTTTCTTAAGCAGCTAATGGCAAAGGGGGAAACAAAAACCACAAACAAATAAAAGAAGAAAACCAAAACAACAATAACAAAATTAGACTTTTTGAATGGGTTAGCATCATGTATTTGTGCAAGTAAAAGAGGGCTGCCCCCACACTATGGCCACAGTCACGGGTGACTGTGAGGTATTGTCTTGAGTTAGCAGATCTTTGAGGACAGCATGTAGTCATCAACTTGGTGAGGATAAAGAAATGTACTGAGTCAAGTATATGCGTAGATTAGTGATAGCTGGTTGGCAACAGCCTTTGAAAAAGAAAATGGGAAGATCACAGAGAAGAAGCTCTAGAGAAGAAGCTCTAGAGGAGAGGTATGTGGATGCACTCATATGAGTGAGAAATTGTGTGCAGAATTTGTTTTTGCAAAACAGCAGAGAATATCTTCCACAGATAAGACACCAAGCAACCAACTGTACTGGAAGGTTCATCCACTTCTAAGCAGATTAACTGAACTCAGTTTTTTCTCTTAACTTCCACGATATTTGCATAATAGAGTCTTTAATGATGTAACCATGGTGACCTGTATGGGCCTATAATTGTGTAAAATGACATGAGTCATGCCTTACAACCAGAATCCCCATCTGTGTTATTCCCAGTGTTGCCACTTCTGGGTGTCCAACTTCTCAGCAGCAGAGACAAATATCATCAACAAGTGGGTGGTAACTTGGGATCACTGACCCCTGGAGGTGACTTCGATTCATCCTTACTAGGATCCTTCTGTATTCTAGATATATGTTTACCTTTCTTGCCCAAAGATAACTGGCTATCTCAGAGCTCTGAAAGTGTTTTTGGTATTAATATGGGAATCTTTCAGAACAATGTTCCTACCTTGTGGGGAAAGAAACAAAACAATAGGCACATGATTATGGGATCCATTGGTTCTGCCTAATATATCACCCAAAGAAATCCACATGGGTATAATATTCTGCAGAGTTTAGATTCTCTCTCTCATGGTGTGCTGAATCTTTAAACCAGTGACCATAATAGAATCAAGTATTGGTTTAGGAAGTCAAAGGGCAGAGGTACAAGCAGCCTCTTTTATCATCCTATACAGGAACCCAGCTGGGGAACACATGTGTCCAATAATGCAATTTTAAACCCTGTTGACCAAAGAAATCTACTCCTTGATATGCAGGAGTAGATGTTTCTACTTGGGACTACTATAGAATATCCTAAAGCTAAACCTCAAGTTATGGTAAAGCAAAGATCCTCATGCTAGTAGACAAGAAGGCAACCAAACACACCTATTTCCGCAAATAGTAAAACAATCACAAAAACATCGTTTTCTGCTACTTTTTCGATTAGAGTAGGATCATACCTGGGAATATGTCTGGATTGAAGAACACGTTATAATTTGTTAATTGATGATTATTAACCCTCAATTTTCTATAAAGTAAAATTACAAATAATTAAAATAAGGTAGGAAAAGGAAAACATTTCTAAGTGGCTCTATTGCTCCAGCTCTCTCAGGAGAAGTGGCAATATAGCAAGAACCTCCAAGTCTCAAAAAAATGCATGGAAATATTTTAGTTTTGCATCTTATGATATATTTCCCTCAGCAACGTGTGTGATGTGTGTTCATTTTGTATGTTGCACCTGAAAGCTATGAATCACCCTTTTCAAGGTAATTCTAGCCACATACTAGAATCTCATGGGGATAATTTAAAATTATTGTTGCCTGCTCTTATCCTAGCCTACTTGGCTAAAAATATTTGACTGGAGTTCAGGCAACTGCATGTTTAAAAATCTTCCCAGAATATTTATAGCTGCAAGTAGGATAGAAAACCTTTTATCTAATTAGTTCTCTGCCTCTGTAGTCCAGCAGCCACAGTGTTTTCATGAACTTGGAGCTTGTTGGACATTCAAAATATCAGGTCTGGTAGTACTATAACACAATGTCTAAGAGGTCCATATATTAAACAAATTGCACCCTTATACCAGAAATTAAGAAAATCTCAACTGGAATGGGAAAAGAAAATCAGTAGGTATTTAACCCCTACATGACAGATATGTTAAAATTCTCTTAAAAGAATTTTAAAGCAGCCATCATAAAAATGCATCAATGAACAATTGCAAACAAGCTTGAGACAAATGAAACAACAGCATCAATAATAAAATACAAAATATAATAAAGGAAAAGTGGAAATTTTAGAACTGAAGATATAGTCACTGTATGAGCAACTCTGTGTATGGCCTAATAAGCAGAAAAGAGTAGACATAAGAAAGTAGAATAACAGTAATTACCCAACGTAAACAACAGTGAGAAAGTAGACTAAAAGGAAAATGAACACGGACACAAGATAAACAAAAAGAAATCTATGGTAAGGCACATCCTAGTCAACCTTCCAAAAATAAACACAAAGAAAATATTTAAAGGCAGAATGAAAAAAGATTACTCCTAACCTTTAGGGGAAAAAATGATTGGAATGACAGAGAATTCCTTCTCAGAAACTATGAAAGGTAGAAGGAAGTAACACCATTTCAAGTACTGAAAGAAAACACCTGCCAACATAGAATTCTATTTCCATGAGAGTTGGTCCAAGATGACTGACTAGTCATAGCCAGGAGGAAGAGCTCGCACCAAGGTACCAAGGCATTAGAAAGATTGGTGCACTCCTAGCAGATCTTCAGAAGGAAGGCATTGAGAACAGAGGAAGGGAAGACAAAGATGCTAGGCTGAAGGGGGAGGAAGCTGAGAACACTGCGTGGGGCTACCATATACCAAGACACATTTCTGGCTCCCAGCGACTCCTGTGATAGGGATGAGTTGAATTGGCAAGGAGCAACTTGGGTCTCTAGAATCTCTTGAACAACACAGACACTCAATTTGTCATGGAGAACTACTTAGAGAAGTGATAGGGACAGAACTCCAGCTAGCACAGAGCCCTGAGGGTTTGGTGCAGGAGCGTCTGTAATGGAGTATGGCCAGAGACACTCATTCCCCTAGGCTCAACTTGCTGCCATAGGAGACTTTAGCCCTGGGGGAACTGTAGGACATAAACTCTGCAGGGTGATCTTGTCCATGAAACAGAGCCAATCCGATCTGAGTGTCCTTTGAGCTGCTACTGTCTCCCGGGGTGGCAGCCTAACCATTTTTGCTTGCAGTGCAGCCCCCACGTATATCCTAGGGGCCCATATCATAGCTCCTGCACTGACAGATTGTATCTGACAGGGAATGTGCTCCAGCAGAGCTGCTGCTGACACATGCAAAAAGGATGGATCCCGCTGTCACCATCCTATGAAGTTCTTTGCCTGGTACTACCTATAAGAGTGTTGTGGGTAGCACTCTAGGAGCACATTGGCCCTTCCAGTGCATCAGCTTCTTAACTTTTTGGAACCAGAGAACAGAGGCAGGTACTAATACCTTTTCCCAAGAGTAAGAGCATGCAGTCCAGGAGCCCTGAGCTGACCCATGGCTCCATAAAATCTTCCAGAAATGAAGCCAGTTGACTGAATCCAGCTTATACCACAATCAAACCTTCAAATTTATCAAATAGGATAAAAGAAAAAACAAAAGCAAGAATCCATTCAAAGGATAGCCACTTCAAAGATTGAAAGCCCACAAAGATGAGAAGGAACCAGCACAAGAACTCTGACAATTCAAAAAGACAAGAGTGCCTTCTTTCTGTTAAATGCCAAACTAGTTCTCCAGCAAGGGTTCTTAACAGGGCTGAGATGGCGAAAATAAAAGAAATAGAATTAAGAATATAAATAGGAAAAAAATTAATTATTGAAATTGAGATTGTTGAAACCTACATAAGGAAGCTAATAATCACAATAAATAGATACAGGAGCTTACAGACAAAATAGCCAGTATAGAAAAGAATATAACTTACACGATAGAGCTAAAAACACAATACAAGAATTTCATAATGCAATCACATGTATTAACGGCAGAATAGGACAACCTGAGGCAAAATCTCAGAACTTGAACACTGGCTTTCTGAAATAAGACAGGCAGATGAGAATTTTACAAGAGAATAAAAAATGAACAATACCTCCAAGAAATATATATTACATAAATAGAATACATATATTACTCATTGGTATTTCTGAAATAGATGGGGAGAATGGAAGCAACATGGAAAACATATTTCAGGACATCATCCATAAGAACTTTCCCAACTTAGCTAGAGAGGCCAACATTCAAGTTCAGGAAATGCAGAGAATCATCACAAAGTCATTCCCAAGGGATGAACCTTTGCAAGATCATTCCCAAGACACATAATCATCAATTCTCCAAGGTTAAAATGAAAGAAAGAAAATATTAAAGGCAACTAGAGAGAAAGGACATGTCACTTACAAAGGGAAGTCTATCAGACTAACAGAAAACATCTCAGCAGAAATCCTACAAGTCAAAAGAGATTGGGGGCCTATATTTAACATTCTTAAAGAAAATAAATTCCAACTAAGAATCTCATATCTGTACAAACTAAGCATCACAAGCAAAGGAAAAATAAGATCCTTTTCAGACAAGCAAAGGCTCAGGGGATTTGTTAACACAAGACCTGCCTAACATGAGCTTCTGAAAGAAACACTAAATATGGAAATGAAACTTCATTACTAGCCTCTATAAAAACACACTGAAGTATACAGACTAGTGACACAATAAAGCAACTACACAAACAAGTTGGCATAGTAACCAGGTAACAGCATGATGGTGGTATTAAATCTACACATATCAATACTAACCTTGAATGTCAACAGGCTAAATGCCCCAATTGAAAGACTCAGGGTGGCAAGCTGGATGAAGAAGCAAGACCAAATTGTATGCTGTCTTAAAGAGACCCATCTCATTTGCAATGACACCCATGGGCTCAAATAAAGGGATGGAGATAAATCTACCAAGCAAATGGAAAACAGAAAAAAGCAAATTTTTAATTTTAATTTCAGACAAAACAGACTTTAAGTCAACAAAAATTAAAAAAAGACAAAGAAGGGCATTATGTAATGGTAAAGGGTTTGTTTCAACAAGATCTAACTACTCTAAATATGTATGCTGCCAGCTCAAGATCACTTTCAAGTTCTTAGACACCTTCAAGGAGACTTAGACTCCCACATAATAATAGTGGGAGATTTCAACACCCCACTGGCAGTATTATACAGATTGTAATCTGTATAATTAATTTTCTGAGGCAGAAAATTAACAAAGATATTCAGGACCTAGACTCAATCCTGGATCAAGTGAACATTATAGAAATCTACAGAACTTTCCACCCAAAAACAACAGAATATACATATTCTCATTACCATATGGCACATACTCTAAAATGGACCACATAATCGAACATACATCAATCTTCAGCAAATTCAAAAGAAACACCTTTCTCTTTGACCACAGCAAAATAAATGTAGAATTCAAGGCTAAAAAGATCAGTCAACACCACAGAAATTAAACAACATACTCTTGAATGACTCTTGGGTAAATAATGAAATTAAAGCAGAAATAAAAACATGCTTTGAAATGAATGAGAACAAAGATACAATATACCAGAATCTCTGGGACACAGCTAAGACAGTGTTAAAAGGGAAGTTTATAGCACTAAATGCTCACATCAAAAAGTTAAATCTCAAATTAACAGCCTAACATCAAAACTAAACAACAACAACAACAAAAAAAACTAGAGAAGCAAGAGAAAATCAATTCCAAATCTAGCAGAAGGGAAGAATTAATTAAAATCAGATTTGAAGTGAAGGAGTTAAGACACAAAAAAATTTCACCATGTAGGCCAGGCTGATCTTAAACTCCAGGCCTCATGTGATTTGCCTGCCTCGGCTTCCCAAAGTGCTGGGATTACTGGCATGAGCCACTGTGCCTGGCATAAGATGTGAAGTCTTAGAACACCTCTAGATTAATGTTTTGGTTTACTATCCAAACAACAATCATATTATCTACAAAAAATAAGTATTCATTTTCTTTATTTTCAGTACTCATACATTTTATTTATTTTTTCTTGCCCTTTGTACTAGTAAGAGATCCAGTACAGTATTGTCTAGTAAAGGAGATAGTTACATCTTTAAAAATGTCTAATTCTAAAATGAAGAAAAACAACTTTTGAGTATTTAATGTGATTGTGTGTGTGAGTGTGTGTGTGCGTCTGTCTGTGTATTCTCTAAGAGACAAAGAAGGCCCTTTCCATTTCTAATTTTCTAGGACGTTTTTACATAAAACAGGGTCTAAATTTTGTTCAAGGCTTTTTTCAATACCAAGTCAGGTGACTGTATACCTTTTTTTCTTCTTTAACTAGGCCAAATGTGATAATTATATATTGATCAAACTTTAAAAATATTTGCTGTGCTATTTTCTGCTTTTCTATCACCTCTTGAGTATAAAGTGTCCCACCATAACATGGAGTTGCCTTTTTCTTGCTTTATTTAATCAATTTTTGATTTATATATTTTAAAGTTATGTTTTAAGTCTATATAGATTTAACGTTGTAATGATTTCCTAATAGATTGACCCATTTATCATTATGAAATGTCCCCTTTTCTCCCTTGTCTTAAAGTTATGTCAGGTTTTTTTAACTCAGTTTTTGCATGATATGTACTTTCCATTTTTTAATTTTCAAAGCCATTTTATGATTTTATTGCAGTGTGTAAATATGCAATAATTTATTATATAGCAGCTATCCTCAACTTATTACTTCCTAGTACAAAATATTAATTTAACGCTTTCTGAAACAGAAAGAGATATTTTAATTCCATTTGCACTACTTTTTTGTGTTATTTTTCATGCAATTCAGTTTTATATGCATTACAAAATTTACAAACCATAACATCTATAGTTGTATGCATTTAATATTAATTTGTATTTATCCATGCACATACCCTTTCCAGTGTCCATCTCTTATATATCTTTATGTTTCTATTTAGTCTTATATTCCTTCTGTTGCAGACCTATCTTTAGCATTTCTTATTTTTTTGTTACTACTTTTATTTTATTTTTTAAATTATTGTACTTTAGGTTCTGGGGTACATGTGAAGATCATGCAGGGTGGTTGCATAGGTACATACATGGCAATGTGATTTGTTGTCTCCATCCTCCCGTCACCTATATCTGGCATTTTCCCCCATGTCATCCCCCCCAACCTCCCCACCACCCCACTGTCCCTCCCCTGGCCCCCCCAACAGACCCTAATGTATTAGTCCGCTCCCTGTGTCCGTGTGTTTTCATTGTTCAACACCTGCCTATGAGTGAGAACATGCAATGTTTGATTTTCTTTTCTTGTGACAGTTTACTGAGAATGATGGTTTCCAGATTCATCCATGTCCCTACAAAGGACACAAACTCATCATTTTTTATGGTTGCATAGTATTCCATGGTGTATATGTGCCACATTTTTCCTGTCCAGTCTATCATTGATGGGCATTTGGGTTGGTTCCAGGTCTTTGCTATTGTAAACAGTGCCGCTATGAACATATGTGTGCATGTGTCTTTATAATGGAACGATTAATAATCTTTTGGGTATATACCCAGTAATGGGATTGCTGAATCGAATGGAATTTCTATTTCTAGGTCTTTGAGGAAGCGCCACACTGTCTTCCACAAAGGTTGAACTAATTTACACTCCCACCAGCTGTGTAAAAGTGTTCCTATTTCTCCACATCCTCTCCAGCATCTATTGTCTCCAGATTTTTTTAATGATGGCCATCCTAACTGGTGTGAGATGGTATCTCAGTATGGTTTTGATTTGCATTTTTCTAATAACTAGTGATGATGAGCATTTTTCATATGTTTGTTGGCCTCATGTGTGTCTTCTTTTGAAAAGTGTCTTTTCATATCCTTTGCCCACTTTTGGATGGATTTGTTTGTTTTTTCTTGTAAATCTGTTTTAGTTCTTTGTAGATTCTGAATACTAGCCCTTTGTCAGATGGGTAGATTGAAAATTTTTTTTCCCATTCTGTTGGTTGCCGGTTTACTCTAATGATTGTTTCTTTTGCTGTACAGAAGCTCTGGAGTTTCATTGGGTCCCATTTGTCTATTTTGGCTTTTGTTGCCAATGCTGTTGGTGTTTTATAGAGTACTACTGATATATAACTGCCTAATATTTGTTGTTTTTCAAACAGTATTTATTTTGCCTCATTTTTTTCTTTCCTTTTCAAAGGGCCCCAGAGATGATAAATTACTAACTGATACTTATTTTCTATTGGAAGGATTGAGTTTTTTTTTAGTTCTTTTTCTTATACATAAATATTGCCATACAACTTCATACTCAGCAAATATCATACATAGGTATATTAAGTGCATTTGCCATTGGATATATTTTCTTGGAATAGGCAGCCATCTGCTGTATATAGCTTATGAAATCAAAAGCAAGATCATTATGGTTTGTTAATTCAAACCATCGACTTCTACCATAACATGAGGAAATAATACATATGCCGTTTTATGGATCAAAACAGTATTAAAGTACTATTGTAAATGTAGTATATTGAGAGCATATATATATATATAATTTATGCATACATTACTGGAATATGGAATTCGGTATTCCATATTTGTATTCAGTATCAAGAATTTTAAACTCCGGCATGACCATTATCATTTCTGCAATTGTTTTTTCCTTCATTGCCATATGCCATATGCATTTATTGATATAGATGTGAATGTTTTGCAATATAATATTCAAAGTGGCATTCCCACTTTGTAATGTAATTTAAAATTTCACTTTTGATAGTGAAGCAGTAAGGAATAGGCCTTAGAAGATGGACATGAAAATTGCAACAAATGTAGGAGAGCAAAAATAAATTTAAGAAATTATGTTTCTTATAACATCAGAGAGTTATGGAAAAAATAAAGAACAGATGGCCTAAAATCCCACAGTGAAAAGATGCTTTTGTATATTGCCTTATGTCTTCCTGTCACTTTGTGCCTTAGCAAAATTGGCCAAATGTGAGTGTGATTGGAGATTCTGGTTTGGCCCAGCAGAAGATCACTCCAAGAGTGAGGAATTCATCTCACTTTTGGCAGTGGCATGTACCTGCCTTACAGATTATGGATTATATGGCATGAGTGTAGCCCTTAACCCCAGGCAGAATTTCTCCTTGGCACATTTGCTGAAGTCTGGGTTGAGAATGGGAGCTGAATGGGTTGGCTAGAGAGACACAGTGAAACCTCCTGCATTCTCCTGAGTTTTCCCTACCATGCTGCCCTGATTTTCCCTTATGTGTGTTTGAAATATGGGCCTTGGGTTCCCCCCACTACACCTACTTATCTTCCTAGCCCCCTGCACCACTCTGATCAGCATCATCTTTATTTTGACTAACGTTTCTTGAATTGAATGATTATTTCTTTCTCTAATCATTCCCAGGTAAATGATGGAGGCAGAATGTACTTTTTCAAGCTCTTCTACGCCCTGCTGGATTGACTAGGAATGTGACATGACCTGACCTTTGGACAGGAACTTCTCTAGACTTTGAGTCACTAAAGACTGTGTGATGCAATACTTCCCTGGGAATTTGCCATTGCATCAGAGCACAGCCTTGAACTCCACACAGAATTCCCATGACTCTGTGATTCTCCCTAAGAAATGCATCAGAGCTTCCACTTGGGTTCATATATCAACTCCAAGACACAACCACTAACTGAGTAACCTCTGCCCTCACATTCTTATTTACTGCCCTCTGCCCAGAGTCTTCAAATTATGATTTTTCAAGTGGCAAAATATTAGCTTATATATTATTTTATATTAATCCAGATTCCATTGAATATGGCATATATTTTTAGTTTTTTTTCTTTGTCTTTTCAAACTTGGATATTTATTTTTAAAACACAGCTGTGGATTTCATAGGACTTTTTTTTCATTTCAACATACTGTGAATAAGATTGTTCAAAGATTTTTGTCCCTAGGTCTTTGTTTTTGCATAAACTTACCAAAACATATCTAGTAGTTAAAAAGTCTAGATGTAAATACACTCAAGCACTCCCTGAAAAAAAAAAGGATAAAATGCTGATGTATGTTAAGAAAAGTGTAAAGTGGACAGTAGAAGTTGGGAGGGAAACTGTTTTAGTGTCATCACATCTTATCAAGGTACATATATACTAGTAACTGCTGAACCAAATCAAAATCAAGAATGTATTAGTTTTACATTGCCACTAATCTGTTTCATTTAGGTGGCTGTCAGGCTGAATGAGTTTAGTTGATGAATGAATGTAGGCAAGGCAGAGAGGATTACAATGAGCTTTGATCCAGCTTTCCCTTGCAACATGACTGGTTGTTCAGAGGGCACTTGACCTCCCTCCATTCTCCTGCAGGTTCTGCCAGGCCAAGACTCTTACAGCTGATGGACACTAAAATTGTGGTACCTGAGATGGAACCAAGATATTTATAGTCAAGTATCCAGCTGTAACGTATTCCCCTGAGTTCTCCAGCATCTTCCTCTTTAGCCTCCCAAGACAATCTACAGGGTCTGCTCTTGAGATAAACAACACATGTGGTCATCTGAAGCACAGTAAGAAGGGAGGTTTTTGTTCAGGGTTGTATCACTGTGATAGGATGTTGTAGAGCTTGCATGCAGTAATAAATCCCAACATCCTCAGCCTCCACCCTGCTGATTTTCAGTGTGAAATCGGTGCCTGACCCACTGCCACTGAACCTGTCTGGGACCCCAGAAAAACGGTTGGAAACCTTATAAATCAGTAGCTGTGGAGACTGTCCTGGCTTCTGCAGGTACCAATTCAAATAGGTGTTTCCATCACTATACAGGAGGCTCTGACTAGACCTGCAGGAGATGGAGGCCGTCTCTCCAGCGGTGACGGGCAGGGAGAGTGGAGTCTGGGTCATCACAATATCTCCACTGGATCCTGAAATAGTGAGAGAAGTGCAAGGTTATGTACAAATATTTTGAATCATTAAAATGATATTCTTTCTGTTATTTCCTTTATGCTAAGTGATTTTTTGTATGATTTTGGTTCATACCCCTAAACATTCATGCATAAAAAGAACCAACATTGACAAGGCACAAAGGGGCCTCAAGAGGTTGCCTACACTAGAGCACCAGTCCTTTGTCCTTCTCGGATATGAATTTTAGAACTGCAATTTCTATTTCTGTTTCTCACTCTTGCAGTTCTAAACTTTATACACTTTTTCTTGTAGGTCAAGATGTGCATGCGGACAGGCAGTGGGGCCCTAGAGTTCACCTTCCCACCCCATTCTCCTCCTTTATTTCCCTTCTGTCCTTACCAGGGATCCAGAGCATTAGCAGCCCCAGGAGCTGTGCAGGGAACCTCATCGTGAGAAGGTGCGCTGAGGAGCCCTGATCAGTCAAGTCAATGTTAGAGCTGAGCTTTTATCTCAAACTCCCAAGGGAAGGTCCTCTTTAGGGGACCTTATGCAAATCCCCTGGTGGGTGCAGTGGGGTGGAAAAAGCCAAGGAGAGTATGGGGACATCTAGTGTGAGCACAGTGACCTAATGTGTCCTCTGTGTTTGGAGGAAACCTAATGAAGTTTGCACTGCTTGAGTGGAAAAAGGGACATATTTAATCATGTTTTTCTATTTCCCCTAAGAGATTTCTAATTTGTTTTTACTTTTCCAGACACATTTTACACTTGTCTTTAGTAGACTGAGTTTCCATAAATATTTGGTTATTCTTATTTATTTAATGTTATTGTATATTGTTTTTAATTTTATTATATATTATTAATTTTATTATATATATATAATTTATTTTATATATAGTTTTTTAAAGACAGAGTCTCACTCTGTCACCCGGAATGAAATATAGTGACAGGATCTCGGCTCACTGCAACCTCTGCCTCCCAATTTCAAGCGATTCTCCTGCCTCACCTCCCAAGCTAGCTGGGATTACTGGTGTGCACCACCATGCCTGGCTAATTTTTGTATTTGTAGTAAAGACAGGGTTTCACCATGTTGGCCAAGCTGGTCTTGAACTCCTGACTTCAAATGACCTTCTTGCCTCTGCCTCCCAAAGTGCTGGGGTTATAGGCATGAGTCACCGCACCTGGCCAGTTATTTGTATTTATTATTTTTATATTTATTTTAGCATCTGGGCTTTTAAAATTAGTTTTATTAGTAGATAAAATCTCTAGAGTGAATGACACAAATATTAAGCTTGTAACTGAATGAGGTTTGTGTATATTCATGTCCAGGTGGAACTATAGAATATTTTGCATAGTCTGTGCTTCTTTCATGCGCCTTCCCAGTCAGTAGCTGCTTCTCATCCTTGTCTGCATTGATCTTCATATAAATTGTATTGTGTTTTTTCCCCTTCCAGCTTTTGTTTGTTCTTTACTGCTTTTGATTCTTCTTTCCTTCCTGTGGATACATGTTTCAATCTGCTATCATTTCCTGTGAGTCTGAAGGATTACCACTTGAATTTCATGTAAAAACTTAGCTTCTATTAACATTTTTAATTTGTTTATCAAAGAATATTTTCATATTTCCTTTAGTTTTCAACCATATTTTCACTGGATACAGAAATTCTGGTTGACGTCTTTTCCTTTTTGCATTTAAATACATAATTCCAATGTGTTCTAGCCTCCATTGGTGCTGAAGGACACTTAACCATTGGCTTTACTACTGTTTTCATGAATAAAAAGTCTGCTGTTTTTCTTGATGAATTCAAGAATTCCTCTTTGTGTCTAATAATTTTAAGTATAATGTGTTCCTTTATGAATCTCCATTGTTTATCCTAAAAGGGTTTCATTGAGTTTCTTTTATCTATAGACTAACGTGTTTCATTAGTTTTGAAAACTCCTCTCATTGTTTTTCCAAACATTGTTTTAGCCACTTTTTCTTTCTCTTCCCTTCTGTGATTCTCATTATATATTTGTTGGCATTCTTCACTTTGAGCTATAAATTGAAGTCTTATACATTTGTTCTTAGTTTTTTTTCTTTAGATTCAGTAATTTCTATTAAGTTCTATTTCTTTAGTTTCAAGTTCACTGGTTCTTCTATCATCTGAGACTGCTATTGAACCTAATACCTTTTTTTGTAGGCCCAGGGCTGCAAGTGCATTTGAAGTGTCAATGATCATTGTGTCCTGCAACTCACATTAATTCTCACGGCTACCTGCATTCTTCATCAACACATGAGCCAAGTCATCCACCGCTAACAGTAAAAATATGGAATACTTCATGGATTTGCGTATCAACCTTATGCAGTGGCACTGCTAATCTTCTTTGTTTCATTCCACTTTTAGTATATGTGCTGTCAAAGTGAGCATATATCTTTTACATTTTTAATTTGATTATTATACTTTTGGTTTCTAGAATTCTCATTTGGTCATTTGTCACAGTAACTCTCTGTTTTTTAGACTTTCTCTTTTTTTTATAGAGTGCCTACATGCTGAATCATTGTCCTTATATTTTCCTTTTCAGTCTTTGATTATAGCTTTAAAAATAATTGTTTGAACATCTATATTTTTTTCGGCCACTTTCTCCTTCTTTCATCCTTTGTGACTCTCATTACCTGTTTTTTGGTACCCTTCACTCTGAGCTGTAAATCTCTGAAGTCTTCTATCTTTTTTTCTAAACATTTTCTTTAAACTCAATAATTTCTATTCTTCTATTTTCAAGTCAACTGATTGATTCTGCAATTAGACCTAGCTAATAAATATTTAAATTGGGTTCTTGTACTTTTCATTTATAGAGGTCCTATTTGGTTATTTTTTATACTTTCCATTTCTTAAGACCTTACTTGCTGAATCTTCTTTTTTTAAAAATATTTTCTTTGTTATGTCAATGATCATAGTTTTAAAAATAATTATTTGAACATCTGCATATTAACTGCTTTGTAGTCTTGGCTGAAGCCAATAATTAGGACAAGTTAGAACCAACTTTCATTCACTATTTTCTGTTGTTATTATTGTAGTTGCTTTGTTTTTGTTTCTTCAATATAGATAAGAGTTCTCTGTTATTTTCCAGGATTTTTTAAACTAAAAGCTGTATGTTTTTGATAACATATTATAGTACCTCTCTTTAGATTGTGGATTTTTCATTTTCATTTTATTTTATTTAGAAACAGAGTCTCACTATGTCACCCAGGCTGGAATGTAGTAGTGTGATCATAGCTCTCTGCAGCCTAGACCTCTTGGGCTCCAGCAATCCTCCAGCTTCATCCTCCTGAGTAGCTGGGACTCTAGGTGCATGACACCACTTTCTGGTATTTATTTTTTTAAGGTTTTTAGAGATACGTGTGCCAATCTTTTGCCCAGCCTGGTCTCAAACTCCTGGCCTTAAGTGATGCTTCTGCATCAGCCTCCCAAAGTACTGGGATTACAGGCTTGAGTCACCATATCAGGCCTGGAATTTGTTTCATTTTTTTCTGAGTATTTTTAAATTTTCTTCTTAGTTATTTGTCTGAACTTACTGATAGTACCTGACATATGACAGTTGGAGTTATAATTTTTTAACTTTCAGATGGTGTGAAAGTGATATGCATTCAACCAGAAACAATACTTATAGTATTCATACAACTATTCTATTTTCTGTTTTAGTACAGTATTCAATAAATTACATGAGATATTCAACACTTTTTTGTAAGATAAGCTTTGTGTTAGATAATGTTGCCCAACTGTAAGCTAATGTAAGTATTCTGAGCACATTTAGGATATGATAAGCTGAGGCATAATGTTCAGTGGATTAGATGTATTAAATGTGTTTTCAATGCATGATATTGAAAAATCTATATCTCGTGTTTGACCACTTATATCTCTGCTTCTTTTTATTCTTAATATTAATCTTTAATTTGAATTTATAGGAACTGCACAGTTATCTGCATAGCTTAGTTGTCACCAATAATTTGAGATGTTTTGCTCAAATATCTGGAGCTTTTAAATCTATCTTCTGTCAATCCATCTGTGTGTAGCTTAAAAAGCACATGCAAAATGCAGCTAGGTCTTACCTCCCTCTGATTTTACTTTGCAGCGGGCCCTTCCGGGTCTCATCACTCGTAACTATAGCTTTTAAGTCACCAGGAATGTATGCAGAGATTGTTTCAGCAATATGGCTCTACCTTATCCAGGAATCTGCTATTTACTGTCAGCAGGTGTACTACTTGCCCTAACTTGGGCCTCATCTTGGACTAGCAAAGATGTAAGTTTTTTCTGTTCACTTCCTATGGCATTCTCCATGTTTACCTGAAAACATGAAAGAATTTTACTCCACCCTGGCTTGACTCAAGTCCACCAAGCTGCTAGTTTTATTTGCTGTCCTCATGTTGGTAAAACTCCAGTTCTGTAATTCATGTTGACTGAGCTGGGGGTAGAAAGGTGCTGTCACAGATAAAAGGCTACAGACATTTTCTGTCCTTACTCAAAGCACTAGTACTTTTGTTTTCTATAAAGAATATACACCTTTAATTATTTTACACTTTGACAATTTTCAGAGTGCTGAAATAGTTTTGATTTTTTAGCTTTTTATTTATATGTGTGCTTGTTGTTTATTTTTGCACAGACTTATTAAACTCTCTGTGATGCCATAAACAGAGATGCTTTCTAAAATTCATTTAAATGAACATGATAGCCATGTTGAAATAGAA
Organism: Aotus nancymaae; assembly: GCF_030222135.1. Taxonomy (NCBI): domain Eukaryota; kingdom Metazoa; phylum Chordata; class Mammalia; order Primates; family Aotidae; genus Aotus; species Aotus nancymaae. Next base: position 14,133,192 of record NW_026988429.1, read on the forward strand.
TGAGTTTATCGACTAACATAAGTAATTTTTCAGACTTGAGAACTTGAACTCTGCACCCTCAGTTTAAAGATAAACTAAGATCTTAACAAATAGAGAATCCTGATCCCAGGATTTCACATTCATGAAGGAACACACTGTCAAATTTTAATTTGCCTTCTTTGTATTCTAGAACTGAGCAAATTAGTGATTATACTCTACATAATGGGAGCTAGAATTTTCTTTAATAGAGATGAGAATTAGAAATAGGAAAGGGGGCAAAATAGGAGGAAAGTTATGGACTTGTTTAAAAAATACCTTTTTCTTACTTTTTAGTTACTTGTGTGTGTGTATGTGTTTTACATTTATTTGGAAATATTTTTAGACCTAAAATTTGAACAATATAGCAAAAACTGTTCCCATGTACTCCTCCAGCTTTCTCTAATGTCAGCTTCATGCATAACCACAGTATAAGTATCACAACCATGAGATTAACATATATATAATGTTATTAGTTAACTCATTTAAAATCCCATAAGGATTTTACTGATTTTCCCATTAATGTCATTTTTTATGTTACAAGTTAAAATTCAAGTTTTTATATTTTATTTGGTTATCCTGTCCTTCATATCTTTAAATCTGTGACAGTTTTTTACTTTTGTTTCTCTTTCATGACCTTGAAACTTTTGAAATTTACTGGCCAGTTATGTTGAAGAATGTTGTTCTAGTTGGCTTTGTATGATGTTTACTATTGATTCAATTCACTCCATTAATTTTTGGCAAGAATAATACAGATAGGAGGTATCCTCAGTGCTTCATATCAGATGTTACATAATGTCAACATGTCTTATTGTTGAGTAAATGAATATCATCAATGAAATCTCTTTTGGAAGGAAGTCTTGAAGAAAAGTAATTAAAACAACTGCTTCTATCACTCTTTCTACTTGGTCATTTGCAGACTTCATTTGGAATAGTCTATTTCTTCCTTATCTAATATTTACTTTATTTTTACAGACTTTTAATCCTTTTACCATCTACTGTATGATAGAGAAAACTGAAGAAATGATTTAGTTCACTTTTAAATGGCAAATGTTTCCATTATAACCATTTAGCAAAAGAAAGAAAAATAATGGGATTTATTCAACCATTGTAGTATCTTCATGTGAACAGCATTTACTGAGTCAAGTATTTGAATAAATAAATAGAATTTTCTACTACTTAGGATGTTGATGAACTCAAATGAAGCAGTGTTATATGGACTGAGCTACTCCTACTGGAAAAGTTAAGAACAACTGGGCCTATATAAGAATTTATACAGTGAGACATTACTTCTGGAAACCAGAGATTCTGGTGCCTTAGTTGAAGAGAGTCCTGGGATTGGAGTCCAAATTGTTCAAGGAATTGTGTTTTTTTTTTTTTCTTTTAAGAACCAATAAATCTCAAAATAGAGCAGAGATGCTAAAGCTGAGTGGCAACCACACTAGTTGTTTGTAAAGGAAGCACCAGGTATAATCTGATAAACGCTGGTGGTCTTGTTGAGGTTTTTGTTTCATGTTGAATCACTGTGGGGACCAGTAATTATACTCTTTACAGTAATAAACAGCAAAATCTTCAGGCTCCAGGCTGCTGATGGTGAGAGTGAAGTCTGTCCCAGATCCACTGCCACTGAATCTGTCTGGGATGCCAGTAACCCTGTTGGATGCACTATAGATGAGGAGCCTGGGAGCCTGCCTAGGTTTCTGCTGGCACCAGGCTAAGTAGCTGCTAACACTCTGTCCCTGAAGGAGAGGGTGACTTTTTCCCCTGGAGAAAAAGAGAGGGTGGCTGGAGACTGCATCATCACAATTTGTCCAGTAGAATCTGAAATTGGAAATAAAACAGAAATGCACTCATGTAATCTAGATCAAACACACTGTCTTTGAGTAGAATCCAAAATTGTTGATCTACAATGAAATTTAATTATATTTCTTGCTGAGCAGGTGTCAGGAGTTTTCACTGATGTGCAAAACCACCTCATGTTCCCCTCACCTGGGAGCCAGAGTAGCAGGAGGAAGAGAAGCTGTGCTGGGGCTTCCATGGTTCCCTCTGGGTCCTAAGTGGGCAGTTCCTCCCCATAGCTCTGACCCAGGCATTGATATGGGCTCTGGAAGGTAGGGCAGCTGGGAGGGACATGCAAAGCAGCTGCGTGGGAGCTGGGCTTCCAGCTGCAAAACCACCTGCTTCTTCCTCTCTGCACTGAGAATCCTGTGCCACCCTGGTTGTCAGGTCAGAAAAGTCTGTTGGCTAAGTGTAGAACTTCTGCCTTGTGATTGCAGAATTTAACTCCTGTGTCTTTCTTCTCATCAATCACCTACTTTCAGCCAGATGATGTTTGGCACAAGCCTGTTAGGAACAATATAGAAGGCTATGTTTTCATTTCTCTCTTTCTATCCTTAATATGCCCAGTCATCTCCCTAAGTGCGTTATTCAATCTATTGAAATGAAGGGTCTGTTAGAACTTATCTTCTAGATAAACTTTTCATTTGCTTGTTACTAATGTTTTCTGAGGGACCTGAAGCTTTCCATTAACTGATACACATACCCTCTTTGAGTTAAAAAGTTAAAACTTCTGTTTACAGTCATGGGTCATGGCAGTCCCTGACATAGATACTCCATGCTTACACTTTGCTTGAAATTGATCAAGTAACTTAACTTCCCTGTGTCTCAGTTTCCATATCTGTGTAACTGTGATAATACTCTACCATACAGAGCTGTTGACAGTTTAAATAAGAGAAAACATTTACAATAGTATTCAAGATATTACATATGCAGCAATTAATTTTGTTTTTATTGTTTAAATATTGAGCACTACAGTCATCATCATTATCATAAATATACTTACTTAGCATGGAGAATAGTCTTAAATCCAATCCAAGAATGTATTATCCACAATCATTTAAATTCTAGGGCTTTTTCTTCACTAACTGTATGCAACTCTTAAAACCCTAATGATTTGGTCTTAATCTGTGCTAAAGTATTCAGATCTTCAATCATTCCCACCTATCCCTGTGTAATACATTACTTCTCATCCATTATCAAAATGTTACCCTATAAAATGTTACCATGTCCTGTTACTGTCCTTCTTTCTTTTGTAATCTTTATCTACCTTGGTTATTTTTTGTTTAATTCTTGCCCCAGGACAGACAATAAGGAAAAGCTACCATTATTACTTGTGGGTTTGCTCCAGTATAATTTTGTCAGGCTTGTTATCTTGGAAATGAGGATTATGTCTTGCAAAGAAACATATTAATTGGGTCAATGTGTTATCAAATATAAGATTCTATCTGCTTATGATCCAATAATTAATTTAGACTGACTTGAACAGATTTCTTCAATGATGAAAAAAAGAAGATGATATAAGAGTAAAATATAATACAACAGAAAACACAGGCTATTGTAACTCTTGTTTCATGGATTTTTACATATATATTAGACATATGCTGGGTATATGTGTACAATTATGATCCAAAAACTGAATGGTAACTGGCTTAGGGAATGCCTGCATTACACTGAGTCTTGCCTATTTTTCCAATTATGACCAGAAAGCTACAATATCATTTGTATGAGTATCAAACTTTCTAGCTGCCTGAGACAGAGGTAGAGAAGATTTACTGAGATAAAAGCCTAAAAAGTAGTAGAGGTTTGTCCTATGATGTTGTGGGTGTTGCTGTGGTTGTTGTTGCTGTTAGAAAATACAGTGGGGGTGAAAGCAAGTAGATTTACAAGCTCCTGCTCTTCCTTGTACTCACAAACTCCTCTAGAGATGGACAGATGGTGGTGCAGGAATCTCTGACATCTCTAAGCAAGTCATTTTTGCTCATTCCAGAATCTTTCCTGACAAGTGTTGTTTTGAGTCACAAATTAGGTGGAACTGGGTGTAGAAGAAAGGACTAGAGCAAGGGAAGAAGTTTTCAATCCCAGGTAGTGGTTGTAAGCACAGGGAAATGGAATTTTTCATATTTTAAGGCCATACTTCTATCACGTTGGGGAAAGAGGCATCAAACCAAGCTCGTTACTGAAAAAAATCATTACATTATTTTAGAGATAAAGAACTATGCATTTCTTGTCAAATACATGTTTAAAAATCAAAGCTACTAATTTTTTTTTGAGATAGTATCTTGCTCTGTAGCCCAGCCTAGAGCTCAGTGGCATGATTTTGGCTCACTATAACTTCCATCTCCCTGGTTAAAGTGATTCTCATCTCTCAGCCTCCCAAGTAGTGGGGATTACAAGCATGTGCCAACATACCCGGCTAATTTTTGTATTTTTAGTAGAGATGAGGTTTTGTCATGTTGGCCAGGTTGGTCCTGAACTCCTGAACTCAGGTGATCTGCCCTCCTCGACCTCTTAAAGTGCTGAAATTGCAGGCATGAATCACTGCACCTGCCCCCACTGATATATTAATATTATTTATTTTCTTTAATACACCAAGTGGTAAAGTGCAAATCCACAATTTAACTTGAGATTTCTACTCCTATGTGAATTATACCAGTGAGAAACAGAAAAATTCTGTATTGGTTGGCAGATGGTATTTGACAGTGATCAGTTTGTGAAGCAAAGGCTTATGTCACAGTACTTTCCACAGTATTACATATAAAAATGGTGAATGGCCTCATACCCAGAAGCATCAGCATTTCTCATGAGCCATACTACCACCAAGAAAGAACTGAATTGAAGCCTCTGACTACTTGGTGAAGGGTTTATAAACAAGAGAGAAAGTAAAAGAATACAAAACACAATATCATAAATGGAAAGGAGAAAGTCATTACACAGCTTCTAAGAGTAAAAAAACAGAAAGAGGATATAGGAGTAATTTTATGGCGACTAATTTGACAAAAGTGGTTCAAATCAGGCTCTTGACTTCACTCAGGAAGAAATACAAGGGTAAGATGGTGGTAGAAGAAAACAGCTTTATTGAGGTGGCAGTGTTACAGCTCTGTGACTTCTCTTGTGAAGCAGAGCTACCCCATAGGTAGTATGTCAAGAGTAGCAGTGTAGGAGCAGTTTTTGCAGTCATATTTATCCCCACTTTTAATAACATGCTAATTAAGGAGTGGGTTACTCAGAACTAGCTAGAAAACGGGCAGTAACTTTCAGGTGTTGCTATGGCAATGGTAAACTGATATGGCACTGGTGGGCAGGTCTCATGGACAGGTGCTTCCAGTGCCTCTTCCTTGTTTTAGCTAGTCTTCAATCTGGTCCAGAGTTGAGTTCAACCCACCTCCTACCTCATTCCCCACTCAGAGATTAGATACTCCTCCTTAATCTTAAGGGGATTGCAGAAATGCAGAGGTCCATTTTCTGTTAAGTGCTTCCTGCTGACTTTATGCGTGCAGGCTTTTCCTAGCATTTGAGGAATAAAAATCTTTGACTACCCGAAGTAAGGAGTCAAATGGCAGGATGCTTTCATTCTTGGGGTCAGAAGGCAGAATGAATTGGAAGCCTTGTGACAGACCATATCATCTTTACATGAAATTTAGAAGACTTAAATTTCACTAAGAGTTTAAACAAGAAAATTCTATTTGTAAGAGAGAGAGTATTAATGCTTCTATGCCCACAACAGAGACACATTATTATTCTACATGTTTGCAAACGACAGCTTTAAGTTTTCTAGGCTTTGTAAATGTAGGTTGTGGTGTCTACCTTTTGTGCCTGCAGAACCTTGTAAGAAAAAGGTTTGATCCTGGACAGCTGTACTCAGTAAGTGACTTCCTGAAGCTTAACAGTATTTGGAGTAATTATTATTTTTTTTTTTTGAGACAGAGTTTCACTCTTGTTAACCAGGCTGGAGTGCAATGGCGCAATCTCGGATCACCACAACCTCCGCCTCCTGGGTTCAGGCAATTCTCTGCCTCAGCCTCCTGAGTAGCCGGGATTACAGGCACACATCACCATGCCCAGCTAATTTTTTGTATTTTTAGTAGAGACGGGGTTTCACCAGGTTGACCAGGATGGTCTCGATCTCTTGACCTCGTGATCCACCAGCCTTGGCCTCCCGAAGTGCTGGGATTCCAGGCGTGAGCCACCGTGCCCAGCCCTGGAGTAATTAAAAATATCTGATATGGGTTTCTTCATTTTGGTTATAATTGGTTTTGGGGGATTCTTTTCTTTTCTTTTTTTTATTTTATTTTTCTTTTCCTTTTATTTTTTATTTTTATTTATTTTTATTTTTTTTTTGAGACAGAATCTTACTGTGTTGCCAACACTGGAGTGCAGTGTGGCACAATCTTGGCTAGGCTCACTGCAACCTCTGCCTCCCAGTTACAAGCTATTTTTATGTCTCAGCCTCCTGCGTAGCTGTGATTACAGCCATGTAACACCTAGCCCAGCTAATTTTTGTGATTTTAGTAGAGATGTGGTTTTGCTATGTTGATAATGCTGGTGTTAAACTCCTTGCCTCAAGTGATCCACCAAGCTCAGCCTCCCAAAGTGTTGAGATTACAGATGTGAGCCACTGCACCCAGCCAGTTCCTTCTTTTTAAGTTTTCAGTAAGACTAAGTCTTCTGGTTGAACAGAGGAACTATTATTTTCTTTTCTGGAAAAGGGCACTATTTTATTTCCATAATTTAAAAGACCTTTTGAATCTGGCCTACATTTCAAATAGGGGTAGAATGAGGTTTGTCTGACTCCCTGTTTCCCACCATGGCTGGAATTAGATTTTTTAGCTTTCTTTGGTAGTTCTTTTGGCCAAGGGACTTAGAATTTAAAAATTTATATCCAATTAAATATCTCAAGGCCAGAAAAAGTGGAGGTGGAAAGGTACTCATTAGCCTTTAAATGGGTGGATCACAAGGTCAGGAGACAGAGATGAAACATGATGAAACTAACGTGATGAAACCCCATCTCTAATAAAAATACAAAAAATTATCTGGGCATGGTGGCATGCACCTGTAGTCCCAGCTACTCAGGAGGCTGAGCCATGAGAATCACTTGAACCCTGGAGGTGGAGGTTGCAATGAGCTGAGATCATGCCACTGCACTCCAGCCTGGGTGACAGAGTGAGACTCCATCTCAAAAACAAAGAAACAAAGAAACAAACTTTTAAAGCAGTATAAAATCAAAAAGTGAGGCCCCAAATAAGGTTGTGGATGCTAAGAAAAACCAAACACATAGAACACTGGAGTGCAGTGGCACAATCTTGGCTCACTGCAACCTGTACTTCCTGGGTTTCAGCCATTCTCCTTCCTCAGTCTCATGAGTAGCTGGGATTATAGGTACGTGCCACTGTGTCCGGCCAATATTTGTATTTTTAGTATAGACAGGGTTTTACCATGTTGGCCAGGCTTGTCTTGAATTCCTGACCCCAAGTTATCTGCCCACCTCGGCCTCTCAAACTGCTGGGATTGCAGGTGTGAACCACTGCACCTAGCCTCAAAAACAAAATTTTCTATAAATTATCAAATCAGTAACGTAATAAACCCAAGTTTCAATATGCAGACCATTTTCTAGAAAGTCTACGCCAAGCAATTTTACTTCAATTATAGCAAGCTTAATCATACACAAAATTTCTTTCATAAAATCCCCTTCACAAACCTTATCTTGACTTACGCAGACTCCTTATAACATGCTTGAACTTTCTGATTTCACCTATACTACACCTTTCTTAAATAATCATTTTTTTCTAGGTCAAGAATTTATTATACAAGATCTATTTTTATACCAAGTTGCTCTTTCTGTATATCTCTTTCTGCAAAATTATACGTCTTCCACCTGTAACTCTCGGTACAGCTCTCTTTATTTACTGGTTTCTTAATATTTTGAGTCTCTTCCAAATTAGACAACAACTATTTTCCCAATAAAGAATGCATTTCTTTGGCACATTTGTTATAAACTTAGGAGGCAATAAATTATAAGCTGCCTGCTAGACATTGGTGTTACATGACACAGAAAGAAATTATTTAGGTAGACATTTAGGGTAAAGTGAGTCCCAGCAGAAAACTTTTTTTTCTAATAGAAAGCAGCTTAAAAATATCTCCCTTTCTAATCTCATGCAGCCCAAAGAAATCATTTATCTTCTAGCAAAAGGCTATGAAAGTTCAGGCTCTGAGATATACAGCCCCTATCTGTTTTCTACAGTAAGCAAGGAGTTGCCATTCAAGATAGGCACAACTGATGTCTGCATCAGGAAACTTTAATGTCCCAAATCTGAGTCTGATGTGCCCAGTGACAATTGTCCATTGCCACAGACTCCAGTCAGCATGTATAGAAGAGTGGACACCTAGATTTCCATTGAGCAAGCAGACTCTAAGATCTTAAAGAAGTTCTTAGACACATAAACACAAAAATCTTAAGAAAAAGGGAAGAAAAATGGAATCCATCTGTATATCTACACATTTAGTGTACACACATGGTAAAGAGTATTACGGTTTTATGCTAATAACTTTTGATAGGTAAATATAATTTGGGAAAAATTTATAAGAACCATAAGATATGTTGGTTTGGTTTCTTTCCCAAACTTAAAAATACTTTCTTGCATTTAAATATTTTTACAATTTTTAATGACTTTTATTTTACTTAGACTTTTAATTGATATAAATAAGAAATGTGTATTAAAAGCCTACCATTTTGATTTATATTTCTATACATACAATAGCATATTATTTAGTTATAAAAAGGGAAATTCTGACACATGTTACAATGTGAATGAAGCTAGAGGACATTACATTAAGTGAAATATACCAGTCACAAAAAGATTACTGAGTTATGATGTCACTACAGTGTTTGCACAATAGTTTCCATTCTGTCTTTAATCAACCCAGTCCCCTTCCGTTTTGTGCTTGTAGTTTTCAGGAATAATGATAGAATGTTCTGGAAATGTAACATTCTGAGATAAGGCAAGATTGGCCAGAACAGCCTGGGCTCCATTTCTGTTTTTGAAACAGGAATTCCTTCAACGTTAAAGCCCAATGTGTCATGTGATTCTAAGACAGAAAACCTGGGGTGGGCTGAATTCCAGGGTCCTTCAGTTGCAGTACTTTTGGGGTTTGCACAGTCTAGAGTCAATCAGGCCCAGGGAGCTTTCTGCTCCCTCTTCTTGACCTCTGTAAGTAGTAATTTCACTTCATGTAACTGGTTGTGCATGGGTGTTCTGTCTCACTAGATTTGGGTAAGTTGGCAACAACTGCACAGCAAACCTTCTTGGCAAAATTGATGCAGTGAGAAGGCTGGATTTGAGAAAACCATGGCTTATTGATAAAGTTGGAGGAACAATACTCTCTAGTGCTTGGCCCAGGACAGAGACATCATCCTGGGGATGCAAGGGCTGGACATGCAGATGGATGTTTGATGAGGAAGAAGAATAAATGGGACATTTGTCCTCTCCCCATTAATATGGATCAGCTGGCTGACTGAATTGAGACTGAGAGAAAGGAATGTGGAAATGGGAATAGGGTTTGCAATTCCCTAGTTGTTAGACACTTAAATTACTGCTCCTTCTTGGGGCCAGAGAGCTCAGGACATAGATACTTAGATGGACCCTGAGTCACCCAAGAGGATACAAGAAATATACTCTCAGTGGTCCCTGAAGCATCTGAGAAGAAACCAAAATGAACAACAAGGGCCTTCATAGAAAAGAAGGCTCATTCTCTAAAGAAGAGATATGGAAATAGGCCAGGAAGTCTTATGCAGCCTGGTTGGTGTGTTTGTTTGATTAAACCACATTGCAGACCCAAATGTTGGTCTGAATGGCACAGTTAGGAGTAGGGCCAAGGCCTCCACCAGAGGCTAGTGGTCCTATATTCCTGTCAAGACAAAAAAAAAATGGAATTCAGTCTTTTCAGAGATTTTTGAATACTGGAATCTACATGACAATATTTCCAGGTCCCCTCAGAAAAAAATAAACTGATGACATCAGAAGGTTTCAGGACACATGCAGAACCCAAGGTGAGTATGTGCTTGTGTGCTTATCTGTATGTGAACCATTCCCTTTGGGCCATGTTGGGTGCTGGTGACCATGGTTCTCACTGCTGAGTGCAATAGATGTATTGACATTTTGCTGCTGTGCCACAGAACATCACTGCTGCCTGAGGGGCTATCCGCTCTCATAGCTAAATATTCAAGGCATATCAATGGGACGTATCTACTCCTGCCTCCAGGTGAGCTTCCCAAGCCACAGAGCATTGTTCAGCAAAAGGAGGACTGCATACTAAATAAACAGTGGTACACTACCCAGTTAATTTAATAGTGGCTACAAAATATTAAATGTCACACAGCATTGTGTCATAATGGAACAACCCAGTTTGGTAGTTCAAAAATACCCCAGGGGCATGGAGACTAGCAATGGAATGTTGAAGCCTGAATGCCAGGACCACCCAAGCAGGAAACCAAAAAACTTTCCCAGATATAGTTAATTATTGTAGGTCTTGGTGGCACCCACTAATAAAAAAGGGACCCAAAAGCTGGTAGCTCTCTTTGGGTACTGGGACAGTATAAACCTTACCTGGCTGTTCTTTTGGTCACCTTAGTCAAAATCATGAACAAAGTTGACAACTTTGAACATGGCCCCTTGCAACAGTAGCCTGTCCAGTATTGTAATCAGTCTAAATGGTCACATGCTTATCATATCATTTCTTCCAATTCAATGGAATCATTGTCATGTCAACTCTTTGGATGAAGAATCATCAACAAGTAAAACCACAGCTCTGTGAAAATAGAAATACAGTATTTTAAGCTGTTCACTTAGCATAACAATGATGAGTCTACAGCTCATTTTCAAGATATAAATATTCTGTTTATGGGAGTAACAGCACCATTGACGGTTAGGGTTTTAGAGCCTCCACCACATCTGACAGCATTGCAATTCAATAGCACATGCGTTTGTGTGCCAGATTTGCTTGACTACTAATGGGCTCCTGTTTTTAGGGAAAGCTGCACCTGTGCACATGACAATCATGTGCTACACTTTGCTACACTTTTTTTTTGAGGTAAATAAGTTGCTTGATCCAAAGTCATATTATAAAAGAATTTTCTGACTCCGATGAAAGCATTTGGAAAATACTCAAATAACATTTTACTCAGAAGCATATCCAAACAGAAAGGCAAATTCACATATAGGAAAACAACCACTGCCCTCCTCATGTTACATGACTTCCACTAGAATCACCTGACACCAGCTGTTAGTCTGAGCCTGAATATGTGGTACAATGTTAGGGGTTCAGGAGGAGTCATTCTTCTTGGCAAATAAGGTTTTCAGAAGAGCCAGTATCCCTGTCATGTCTCAGTTAATTGAAACTCATATTGTTGGATCCCCACATGGACCTCCATAACATTTGTTCATGAGACTCCCTGAAAAGCTGGGAAAGGTGACTGACTAAAGTCCATGTGTTGAATCATTTTAAAAGCCCCCTGCTCATTAATGCCATTTTGATTAATATGCCTTGGAAAGCATTTTTTTTTTTCGATTATGGCTCATTTTTGAAATGTCTAGTCATAGATCCGACAGAATGACTTTTGCAATTACTCAGTTGCACTTCTTTTGAGGACTGATGATCTGTCAAAACCAACAGCCAATACTATTAACTTGCTATTCTCTTTGCAATGTGATTATCAGATGTAATTCTTGCAGTTTACTCAGTTTTGATTTTTACATTTCCAGGGTTTCCTTGACAATGGCACTGATGTGATTCCATCCAGCATTAATCTTCGTGAGGACTCTATTTGGCATATTGTCATTGTGGGCATGAACATAATGGAGACTTTTATAGGATACAAGAGTTAATATTCAACATTAATCAAAATTTGCTCTAGTAGTACCCTTGGAGCTCTACTGGGTTGAAAAAAATATTTTAGATAAGAACAACCATTTGGTAAAGTTTAAACAATAAAGGCTACAGAAAATTTTTCTGTAGCAAGAATGTAAGCTATATGTGGTCCAGAATACCATTTTTAATAGAATGTAACAAAAATTATTAAAATGTATTTAATTTAGATAATAATTTTATAAATATGCATATATTGCATATATAATAGAATAAACATACTTAAATATGAGTACTATATATTTGTAGCCAACCATTTATCAAATAAATACATATTCACTTCTATGTATCTTATATACATATATGCCCATTATTTCATAAATAAGGTAAATTTTAATTTTTTATTGAAATACTAGTTTCAGTTTTGTCTTTCGTTTTCTCTTAATAACTTCATAATTTGCCAAATATTCACATTTGGTAGAGGTGTAAATATTGTATCAGTAAGCTTTCATGCATAAATGATTGGCAATTGATCAAATACACAACTCAGAGACTGATAACAGTAAACATTTGTTTTCATGTTCATGAAGGCTCATGTTCACAATAAAGTGACTGATCAAGAAATGGCTCAGCTGAGTGATTCCTCTTCAGGGTACTGAGGTTGACTTCAGCCTATAGGTATTAATTGTCTCAGGACAGGGTTGAATGAACAACAGTGACTACACATGACCCAAGATTCTTGTGGCAGGTCATAGAAGTGAAAAACATCTGAAATGAAACTGCACAGCTGAATTTAAGACCAATAATTTCTAACACAGCTTCACACATTTAATTTTTTGGTTTTTTTTAGCAGCTTTTAAGAGCAATTTTGTTTTTATTATACTTTAAGTTCTGGAGTACATGTGCAAATCTAGCAGGATTGTTACATAGGTATACACATGCCATAGTGGTTTGCTGCCTCCATCCCTCCGTCACCTACATTAGGTATTTCTCCTAACGTTATCACTCCCAACCTCCTCACCCTCTGCTATCACTCCCCTAGTCCCCTACCCTGCAACAGACCCCAGTGTGTGATGTTCCCTCCCTTTGTCCATGTGTTCTCATTGTTCAACACCCACTTATAAGTGAGAACATGTGATGTTTGGTTTTCTGTTCTTGTGTCAGTTTACTGAGAGTGATGGTTTCCAGATCCATCCATGACCCTGCAAAGGACATGAACTCATCGTTTTTTATGACTGTGTAGTATTCCATGGTGTATATGTGCCATATTTTCTTTATCCAGTCTATCGTTCATGGGCATTTGAGTTGGTTCCAAGTCTTTGCTATTGTAAACGGTGTCACAATGAACATACATGTGCATGTGTCTTTATAATAGAATGAATTATAATCCTTTGTGTATATACCCAGTAATGGGATTGCTGGAGCAAATGGAATTTCTATTTCTAGGTCCTTGAGGAATCACCACACTGTCTTCCACAATGGTTGAACTAATTTACACTCCCACCAACAGTGTAAAAGTGTTCCTATACCTCCACATCCTCTCTAACATCTGTTGTCTTTAGATTTTTTAATGATCGCCATTCTAACTGGTGTGAGATGGTATCTCAATGTGGTTTTGATTTGCGTTTCTCTAATGACCAGTGATGATGAGCATTTTTTCATATGTTTGTTGGCTGCATAAATGTCTTATTTTGAAAAATGTCTGTTCATATCCTTTGCCCACTTTTTGATGGGGTTTTTTTTTTTTTTTTTTTTTTCTGTAAATTTGTTTTAGTTCCTTGTAGATTCTGGATATTAGCCCTTTGTCAGTTGGGTAGCTTGAAAATTTTTTTTTTACCATTCTGTTGATTGCCAGTTCACTCTAATGATTCTTTCTTTTGCTGTGCAGAAGTTCTTACATTTAATTAGATCCAATTTGTCTATTTTGTCTTTTGTTGTCACTGCTTTTGGTGTTTTAGTCATGGATTCCTTGTCTATGCTATGTCCTGAATGGTTTTGCCTAAGCTTTCTTCTAGGGTTTTTATGGTGTTCGGTCTTACGTTTAGATCTTTAATCCATTTGGAGTTAATTTTAGTGTAAGGTGTCAGGAAAGGGTCCAGTTTCTGCTTTCTGCACATTACTAGCCAGTTTTCCCAACACCATTTATTAAACAGGAAATCCTTTCCCCACTGCTTGTTTTTGTCAGGTTTGTCAAATATCAGATGATTTTATATGTGTAGTGTTCCTTCTGAGGCCTCTGTTCTGTTCCATTGGTCTATGTCTCTGTTTTGGTACCAGTACCATGCTGTTTCGATTACTGTAGCCTTGTAGTATAGTTTGAAGTCAGGTAGAATGATGCCTCCAGTTTTATTCTTTTTGCTTAGGATTGTCTTGGATATGCAGGCTCTTTTGTGGTTCCATTTGAAGTTTAAGGTGCTTTTTTTCCAGTTCTGTGAAGAAGGTCAATGGTAGCTTGATGGGCATAGCATTGAATCTATAAATTACTTTGCTCAGTATGGCCAATTTTACAATATTGATTCTTCCTATCCATGGGCATGGAATGTTTTTCTGTCGGTTTGTGTCCTCTCTTATTTTCTTGAGCAGTAGTTTGTAGCTCTCCTTGAAGTGGTCCTTCACATCCTTTGTTAGTTGTATTCCTAGCTATTTTATTCTCTTTGTAGCAATTGTGAATGGGAGATTGCTCATAATTTGGCTCTCTGTTTGTCTGTTATTGGTGTATAGGAATGCTTGTGATTTTTGTACATTGATTTTGTATCCTGAGACATTTCTGAAATTGCTTATCATCTTAAGGAGATTTTGTGCTGAGATAATGGGGTCTTCTAAATACACAATCATGTCTTCTGCAAATAGAGACAATTTGACTTCCTCTTTTCCTAATTGAATACCCTTTATTTCTTTTTCTTGCCTAATTGCTCTGGCTAGAATTTCCAATACTGTTTTGAATAGGAATGGTAAGAGAGGGCACCCTTGTGTAGTGCCAGTTTTCAAAAGGAGTGCTTCCAGTTTTTGCCCATTCAGTATAATATTGGCTGTGGGTTTGTTGTTAATAGCTTTTATTATTTTGAGATATGTTCCACTGATACCTAGTTTATTGAGAATTTTTAGCATAAAGGGCTAGTGAATTTTGTCAAAGGTCTTCTCTGATTCTATTGAGATAATTATGTGGTTTGTGACTTTGCTTCGGTTTAAGTGATGGATTACATTTATAGATTGGCAAATGTTGAACCAGCCTTGCATCCCCGGGATGAAGCCTACTTGATCATGATGGATAAGCATTTTGATGTGCTGTTACATTTCCTTTGCCAGTGTTTATTGAAAATTTTTGCATCAATGTTCATCATGGATATTGGCCTGAAATTTTCTTTTTTAGTTGTGTCTCCACCAGGTTTTGGTATCAGGATGATGTTGGTCTCATAAAATAAGTTAGGGAGGATGCCCTCTTTTTGTATTGTTTGGAATAGTTTCAAAAGGAATGGTACCAGCTCCTCTTTGTATGTCTGGTAGAATTTGGCTGTGAAGCCGTCTGGACTTGAAATTTTTTTGGTTGGTAGACTAGTAATTGCTGCCTCAACTTCTGACCTTCTTATTGGTCTATTCAGGGTTTCAACATCTTCCTGGTTTAGTCTTGGGAGGGTGTAAGTGTCCAGGAATTTATCCATTTCTTCTGGATTCACTGGTTTATGTGCATAGAGTTGTTTGTTTTAATCTCTGATGGTACTTTATATATCTGTGAAATTGGTGATGATATCCCCTTTATCATTTTTTATTGCATCTATTCGATTCTTCTCTCTTTTCTTTTTTGTTAGTCTGGCTAGTGGTCTTTTTTTTTTCATTTTTTTTTTTTTTAAATCCTGAATTTGTTTTTTTGAAGAGTTTTTTTGTGTCTCTATCTCCTTCAGTTCTGCTCTGATCTTAGTTATTTCTTGTCTTCTGCTAGCTTTTGTATTTGTTTGATCTTGCTTCTCTAGTTCTTTCAATTTTGACCATAGGTTGTCAATTTTAGATCTTTCCTTGTTTTTCATTTGGGCATTTAGTGCTATAAATTTCCCTCTAGACATTGCTTTAAATGTATCCCAGAGATTCTGGTATCTTGTGTCTTCATTCTCATTCATTTCAAAGAACATCTTTATTTCTAACCTCATTTCATTATTTATCCAGTAGTCATTCAGGAGCAGGTTGTTCAGTTTCCATGTAGTTATGCAGTTTTGAATGAATTTCTTCTTTCTGAGTTCTAATTTGATTGCACTGTGGTCTGAGAGACTGGTTGTTATGATTTCTGTTCTTTTGCATTTGCTGAGGAGTAATTTACTTCCAATTATGTGGTCAATTTTAGAGTAGGTGCAATGTGTTGCTGAGAAGAATGTATATTCTGTGGATTTGGGGTGGAGAGTTCTATAGATGTCTATTAGGTTTGCTTGGTCCACATCTGAGTTCAAGTCCTGGATATCCTTGTTAATTTTCTGTCTCGTTGATCTGTCTAATATTGACAGTGGATTGTTAAAGTCTCCCAATACTGTTGTGTGGGAGTCTAAGTCTCTTTGTAGGTTGTTAAGAACCTGCTTTATGTATCTTGGTGCTCCTCTATTGGATGCATATATATTTAGGATAGTTAGCTCTTTTTGTTGCATTAATCCCTATACCATCATGTAATGCCCTTCTTTGTCTCTTTTGATCTTTGTTGGTTTAAAGTCTGTTTTATCAGAAACTAGGATTGCAACCCCTGCTTTTTTTTTTTTTTTTTTTTTTGGCTCTCCATTTGCTTGGTAAATCTTCTTTCCTCTCTTTATTTTGAGTCTATATGTGTTTTTGCATGTGATATGGGTCTCCTGAATACAGCACACCAATGGGTCTTTACCTTTTATCCAGTTTTCCAGTCTGTGTCTTTTGATTGGGGCATTTATCCTGTTTACATTTAAGTTTAATATTATCATGTGTCAATTTGATCCTGCCATTTTGATACTAGCTGGTTGTTGTGCCCATTAGTTGATGCAGTTTCTTTATTGTGTTGATGGTCTTTACCATTTGATATGCTTTTGCAGTGGCTGGTAGTGGTTGTTCCTTTCCATGTTTAGTGCATTCTTTAGGAGCCCTTGTAAGGTAGGCCTGGTGGTGATGAAATCTCTCTGCAGTTGCTTATCCGTAAAGGATTTTACTTCTCCTTCACTTATGAAGCTTAGTTTGGCTGGATATGAAATTTAGGTTTGAAAGTTCTTTTCTTTAAGGATGTTGAATATTGGCCCCCACATTCTTCTGGCTTGTAGAGTTTCTTCCAAGAGATCTGCTGTGAGTCTGATGGGCTTCCCTTTGTGGGTAACCTGACCTTTGTCTCTGGCTGCCCTTAGTATTTTTTCCTTCATTTCAACCTTGGTGAATCTGACGATTATGTGCCTTGGGGGTTGCTCTTCTTGAGGAATATATTTGTGGTGTTCTCTGTTTTTTTTGAATTTGAATGTTGACCTGCCTTGCTACGTTGGAGAAGTTCTCCTGGATAATATCCTGAAGAGTGTTTTTTGGCTTGGATTCATTCTCCCCATCACGTTCAGGTACACTGATCAAATGTAGATTAGGTCTTTTCACATAATCCCATATTTCTTGGAGCCTTTGTTCATTTCTTTTCACTCTTTTTTCTCTAATTTTGCCTTCTCATTTTATTTCATTGAGTTGATCTTCAATCTCTGATATCCTTTTTTCTGCTTGATCGATTCAGCTAGTGAAACTTGTGTATGCTTCGCGAAGCCCTCGTGCTTTGTTTTTCAGTTCCAATAAGTCATTTATATTCTTCTCTAATCTGTTTATTCTAGTTAGCATTTCATCTAACCTTTTTTTCAGTGTTCTTAGGTTATTTGCATCAAGTTAGAATATGTTCCTTTAGCTCAGAGAAGTTTGTTATTACCCACCTTCTGAAGCCTGCTTCTGTCAATTTGTCAAACTCATTCTCCATCCACTTTTGTTCTCTTGCTGGTGAGGAGTTGTGATCCTTTGGAGGAGGAGAGGCATTCTGGTTTTTGGTGTTTTCATCCTTTTTTCACTGGTTTCTTCCCATCTTCATGGATTTATTTACCTTTGTTCTTTGAAGTTGGTGACTTTTGGATGGGGTCTCTGAGTGCATGTCCTTTTTGTTGATGTTGAGGCTATTTTTTTCTTTTTTAGTTTTCCTTCTAACAGTCAGGCCCCTCTGCTGCAGGACTGCTGGAGGTCCACTCCAGACTGCTTGCCTGGGAATCACCTGTAGGGGCTGCAGAACAGCAAGAATTGTTGCTTGTTTCTTCCTCTGGTGGCTTCGTCCTAGAAGGGTACTTGCCAGTTCTCAGCCAGAGCTCTCCTATATGAGGCGACTCTTTGGATATACAGGGATCTGGGAGCTGCTTGAGGAGACAGCCTATCCCTTGTCAGAGCTCATGTGCTGTGCCGTGGCTCTGTTGCTCCCTTTGGAGCTTCTGGGCAGGAACATTTAAGTCTGCTGCAGCAGAACTCACAACAACCCCTTTTCCCAGGTGCTCTGTCTGGGGAAGGTGTGGCTTTATAATTCCCTGACAAGCTGCTGCCGTTTTTCAGAGATGCCCTGCCCAGCAAGGATGGAGTCTAGTCACAGTCTGCCTTCAGAGGTCTTGTTGAGCTACTGCGGGCTCCACCCAGCTGCTGTGTAAACTTCTTTGTGCTTTGTTTACATGGGTAAAGTTAGAGCTGCCTCAGTAATAGTGGACACCCCTTGCTAACAGGTTGCGGAGCTCAACCATCCAGGGTTGAGCTCAAACTGCTGTACTGGCTGCAAAAATCTCAAGCCAGTGGGATTCAGTTTGCTGGTCTCCATGGGGGTGGGACCTGTGAAGCCAGATCATGTGGCTTCCTGCCTTCAGCACCCTTTCTCTTGGGTACAGGTGGCTCTGTCACGCAAACACTCCAGGCATCAGTCAACACGGCTACTCAGATTTGTGCCTAGAACTTGTGGCACTGGCTGAATTTGCTGCCCAGATGTGCCCTGGGAACCCACAGTGGCTGTTGACAAGTGGGGATATCCTGGTTTATGGGCTGCAAAGACCACGGGAGAAGTGCAGCATCCGAACTGGAGCTCTGGAGTGGCTAGAGACATTGCGTTGGCCTCCATTGTGTAGGAGGAAGGGTCCTCTGGCCTGTTGCATTTCCCAGGTGTGGAAGCACCCCACCCTGCCTTGATTTGCCCTTCTTGGGCTACACCCACTATCCAACCAGTCCCATTGAGATGAACTTGGCACCTCGGTTGCAAATGTGGAGATCACTTGCATTTTGCATCGCTCTTGCTGGGAACTGAGCTCTGGAGCTGTTCCTATCCAGACATCTTGGCGGAAGTGTTTTTCCACAGATTTAAAATATATTTCTTTATTTCACTGAATACAAATTGTCAAAAAATGTTTATTCTGTTTAATTATAGACATATTTGATCATTCCATGGACAAATACTTATTTTTTCAACCTTTACAATCTTGAAAATATTTACACATATAAATTTGCATTAATCAGAACATAATGCTGGGTGTGTTTTCAATATGTGGCTTTTAATATAATTTTTTTAAATGGCCTCATTGGGGGAAAAATTATTTTAACTTAAGTAAATATCCCTTTTTGCCTCTCTTGTGTCCTATAGAGTTGCCCAATAAGAGGTCCTCCCATGAGATTTGGTAGTCGGAAATGGATGACTCAATATTCTCCATTGGTACCTAAGACAGACACAGGAACAGAGGTGAGGACTGGAAAACACCTGGAAAGATGCTGTAGGAAGCTGAGAGCATTAGCGCCCTCACCCCTAAACTTCCAGAAAGGACTGAAGACCACATGGTTAGATACCCATACTTCAGGTGCAGATGCAGTTCTGATTTCTGAGGGAAATCAGAGGACTAGAGAATCCTGCTTCTAATATCAACTTTCCTGACTACTATATCCTTGACTTTGATAGCTTATAGTGTGAAAGTTAATCGTAGGAATTGGGTCATTCTTGTCATACTCAACAGAGCCAAGAAACCAGAGTGGAAAGGCATTCAGGAGCCAAAATATTATTTCTAGAATGCAATTGAAATAGGCCCTATTATCCCATGGAACTAACGTTTATGGTTTATTGAATAAACATAGAAATGGACTCCCCCAGTCTTAAAACTCAAGATAGTTACATTTGTCTTATCTGAGTTCTTTTTTCAGGAAACCAACCATCAGGCCCCCCGATACTATTGAAAAACTGTACTTACATATCACTGAATCAGGACAGTGAGACATTAAATCCTTTACCCATTATGATTGCCTAACTGACCTCCCGCTTCCTGTTGACCAAATTATCTTCCTTACCACTCCCTAATTCATGTTTTCTCACATTTCTTCCCTGCTATTTAAACCCCTAATTTTAATTGGTCGGGGAGATACATTTGAGAATGATGTCCCATCTCCTCAGCTGCAGCACCTGATTAAAAGCTGCTCCTTGGCAATACTTACTGTCTTAGTGATTGCCTTTCTGTGTAGTGAGCAGCAAGATCTACTCCAAATCCCTGGCATTTCAGTAACAAAACTATTTGGAAGCTTCACTGCTTTGGCTTGTTGTAACCTGAAACCAAATTTACCCACAACTTCTGATATAACTTGATATAATTCTAGAATTCACTTTGTCCACCACTGCTTACGAGTGTGAGCTTGCCAAATCCCAATCCTTCTAGTGCCAATAAACTTTCTCAAATAGCAATAGGTAAAGTTTTCCCTTTGTCATAAAACTCTAGTCTTCTCTTTGTTCTTTAAACATATTGAAGACCACTGAATTTTTCTGTATGCGCCATTTGCCAAATATTTCTTTGCAAACAAAACATTATAATTAGAGATTTATCTTTACATTTTATTTAGACTTCAGTAGCTCAGACTCTAATTCTCTGTATTAAGACAACTCTTACTTAAATTATCTTCTCTGTTATATTAATTCCAATTGAAGCCATAAACTAGATTCCTCAGGTGTAATGATCTCTGTCTTTGTTAAATCAGGAGAGGCATTGCTATATCTGTGCAGTTGGGGCTGAGAAAGAGAAAAGAATTAGGGTGTAGAAATGACTTTGTATAACCCTCTACCAACACCATCAGAGTGTGACTGTATCTGAGGAACACTCTCAGCTGATAAGAGGAGCAGCTGGGGCAGCCCAGTCTCATGCATCTGCTTCCCTGGGGGTTTATGTTTGGGTTTGTAACACTGTGAGAGGGTAACTGTTATATCATTGACAGTAATAAGTTACAAAATCTTCAGGCTGCAGGCTGCTGATGGTGAGAGTAAAATCTGTCCCAGATCCACTGCCGCTGAACCTTGATGGGACCTCACTTTGTAAACTGGATGCCTCATAGATCAGGAGCTTAGAGGCATTCCCTGGTTTTTGCTGATACCAGGCTAAATCATTGGTAATGCCCTGACTCGCCTGGCAAGTAATGGTGACTCTGTCTCCTACAGATGCAGACAGGGAAAGTGGAGACTGGGTCATCTGGATGTCACATCTGGTACCTGAGATTGGAAACATAAAAGCAAATGTCCATACAATTAGTCATGTTGTTAGAGAACTTCCCTGAATAGCCAGGCAGTACTGACCACACTCGGCTGAGTAAATTCTTAGTGTTCCCCTTCCTTACCTGGGAGCCAGAGCAGCAAAAGCCCCAGGAGCTGAGAGGGGGCCCTCATGTCCATACTGTATTCTGACTGGATCTGATTCTGCATGAAGTGTGACCAGCCTATTAGTTAAGTCTTCTGGGCAGGAGGAAGTGCTCTGGGAACATGCAAATGAGCAGGGAATGGGGCAGGCTGGGCAAAGCTGCAGGTCTGGCTCATCTCAGCAACTCAGCACCGGCTCAGTGTCCCCAGGTGTCTCAGATAAGACCAGCGTAGCATAAAGTTGTCTGCAGAGAATTTGTTTCTATCGGTTACTATTTTGTTATGAGAAACATTTTGGGGATATTTTTTGACAATTTGAAATATTCTCCAGGAGTTGATGGAATAATGTATTTCATTGGTGTTTGGGGATAATTTGGGAGAATATTCTTGTTTGTGGAAACACATAGTAAATGTTAGATGGTAGGATTCTCAGGTCTTCAAAAGACTCTTACATGATTTTGGTTAGGGAAGGGGGTACTTTGCACTATACTTGCAACATTTCTGTGACTTTAACTTTGTTCCTTTCTAAAAAATTTTTAAATAAAATTTATTTATATTGTGCTATATATTTGTAAGTATTAGGTAACGGGGTTATGCCATAGTTCTTAGCAGCTTAAGATCAAGCAATTTACTACAGATACACAAAGAAGATATTGTGTTTCCACAGTGCATGCAGCACTCACAGATCCATTATCAAGAGCCACAGGTCTCTTTAAAACACAGACACTAAATGAACAGCACCTTATTCTTGTTTTGGGCACTTTTGTAGTTGACCTTCTTTTCTGCATTGAGTATTATTTCTCAAAGATCATCTTTCTTAATGAGGGCGGCCACTGCAAGTATCATCTCTCTGTCATGCACCATCAATGACACTTTCTGTTTTTTTTTATCAGTGAGTGGGACATCATCCTGACCCAGACACCAGCCTTCCTCTTAACATCTTTAGGAAACAGACACTCAATCTCTTATCAAGCAATTGCCTATGTACATGGAGAAATCAGTTGAACCCAGATGAAACTGGACCCAGATTTGCACTCGTTATATCTCACATCTCTAATGTGCCCCAAAATGTCATATCCTGGCTCAGTAGCAGGGGAAGTGGATCCAACTACGTCAGCATCAGTGGGCAGCAGCCTAGAGCTCCACAAAATTTTACCGATGCCTGACCAGGGCAGCAAAATCACAGTGCTGTAGCCTGGCACAGTCCTTTCTGATGCTTTGTGAGCAACCTGAATTTTAAGAGAACTTGCTTATATTGGGAGAAAGGAAGAAAGTTCCATTTGTCCTCTGACTGCTGAAAATGAACTGACAAAAGGAAGATTAATAAGAGAAAAGGCAAACAAAATTCATTTAAAGTGCAGTGGGGTATCATAGCAGGGTAATTTTCTAGAAAAAGGGAATTGGAAAGTGTAGGCAACCTAGAGAGAATAGATGAGAACAGAAGTGCATCCTCAAAAGAACAGGTAATAGCCTGTCTGGATAAAGTGTCAACGTCCAGTCCCTTCTATTTTTGATTCCTGTTGTGTGTTAATCTTCCCGGATATAAAATTTCTCAGCAAGAATTTTCTTTACAATTGGTTTTCTTCTGGAGAATCTGCTTTTAGGCAGATAAGGGATATTTAGGAAAAGCCTTTCTGGGCATTTGCTGCTTTCTAAATGCCTTTGGTTTTACATAATCATCATACCAATGCAGCATAGTTTGAGATGTTATTTTCTGGATTCCTTTACCTGTAACCCACCTGTCAAGATCCTGTTTCAAAGACATGCAGCTGCAGATTGAAAGAGCAGTTGACCCCTGAACAATGTGGAGGTTAGGGCACTGACCACTGGTGCAGGTGAAAACCTGTGTAGAACTTCTGCATCCCTAACTTAAGTACTAAGAGCTTAATTTGGACTGGAAGCCTTAGTGATAAAATAAATAGTTGATTATCACTTTTTTTACATTACATATATTATATACTATATTCTTCCAATAAAGTATGCTAAAGAAAATATTTTATTAAGAAAACCATAAAAAAGAGAAAATGTATTTACTTATTAAGTGCTTGCTCACAGGTGACACACACAGAAGAAAATATAAATGGATCTGCAAATTTCAATCTTGAGTTATTCAAGGGTTGACTATATCATGATGAATGAGCAGTCCCCATCTGTAGTCTAGGGCTTTCCCCTTTGCTGTACATCTGCTGAATTCCAATGGCCATATATATGTCTTATGTTCTTTATGATCTTTGGGCAGAGAGCTCTGCCTGCATGTATTGCTGGCCACATGGCCTGGAATGTGTACCTCTTAGGAAAGTGCTACAGTTTGACTACATCCTCCTTGATTCATCTGTTGGAAAGTTAATTCTCAGTGTAATGGTATTGCCAGGTGGGGCCTATTGAAATGTGTTTAGTTCATGAGGCTGGAGCCCTCTAGTGGAATATGTTAATACCATTATAAACAGGGATTATGGGGCTGGGATCTCCCTCTCTCTTCCGCTCCTCTGTCATGTTAAGGTATGTCCTTCCTTCCTTTGAAGGACTCAACGCTCCAGGCATCATCTTGAAAGCAGAGAAAGCAGGCATTAACCTGCCTATGCCTTGTTCTTAAATTTCCCATTCTCCAGAAGTGTGAGAAAATAAATTTCTTTTCTTTATGAATTGCACAGTGAAAAGGAATCTATTACAGCAGCTTAAAAGAGAACAAGAGAGAGCTCACAATCAGTGAGGACAGGATGGGGTGGATACATATTCCAGTTTCCTCGTCTCCCAGGTGGAATAGCCCAGAGGAATTTAGTTCATGTTTCCACATTTGGTTGATCTTCAGTTATCACGAGTCAGGTGGGTTGTTGGTGTGTCTTTTAACATTCATGTTCTGTTCCCTCCTTCACTTTCCTTCTTTCCTCCCAGTGTAAATTTGCTGCCTAAACAGGAATCCTCATTGCTAGTAGACCCAAACTAGGATAGTAAAAAAATCATTAATCTTTTGTATGAGGGGATATTTCTCATCTGAATTCTTATCACCTCTCTTTCTTTTACACATAGGAATATTCAAGAAGAACTTAATTATTTTTTTACCAATTTATTACAGATTGAATTTATGCAGTTTTTTTTTCCATATGTTACAGCCAAAAATTATGTTGTAAGCTACCAACCAGCTGAATGGGCTCCTCTTTTGGCAGAGAGAACTTCAAAGAAATCTAAAAAACTAGGTTAGGCCATGACTGGCAGGTGGGTTTAGATGTGCCTCATTATACTCTCCTCTCTTTCTAGTTCAGACACAACTGACCAGCATTCTCATTACAACAGAGATTTTTGGACTGACACAATCTCAAGGTATGCTTTGTGGCAATAAGATACCATACTCCAACATGACAGACAATAGGTCCTGAAGAAAATCAAAATATTTTACCCTAAAAGTATTTCTTTTTTTTTTGAGACAGTGTTTCGCTCTTGTTACCCAGGCTGGAATTCAATGGCGCGATCTCGGCTCACCGCAACCTCCACCTCCTGGGTTCAGGCAATTCTACTGCCTCAGCCTCCTGAGTAGCTGGGATTACAGGCATGCGCCACCATGCCCAGCTAATTTTTTGTATTTTTTTTTAGTAGAGACGGGGTTTCACCATGTTGACCAGGATGGTCTCAATCTCTTGACCTTGTGATCCACCCGCCTCGGCCTCCCAAACTGCTGGGATTACAGGTGTGAGTATTTCTTTGACATATTCTGAAGTGACCCTGCAAAGCTGCCTGTTGTGAGGGAAAAATTTGCATTCTGTAGAGAATCTCTTCCTCTTACTAAGTCTTTTCCAAAGAGTCTGACTTCTTTTCAGGACTGATAAGCAACATTCACCAACTCCTTTTTCTGCTGCCCATAGGATTCATTTATGTGACAAGAACCTTGGCTTCCACACTCCCTTATCCAAAGCCAAGCATTTCTTTATGATGAATCCAAGTCTTTAGGCAGAGCTTAACTCTTTCAACCAGTTGCCAATCAGGAAAGCTTTGACTCGCCTATGACCTGGCAGCCACTGCTTCAAGATATTCCACCTTTCCAGGAAAAACTAACGTGTATCTTACAGGTACTGATTTATGTTTTTGTGTATAAAACCAATGTGTAATCAAACCACCATGGACACATGTTTGCAGGACCTCCTAAGGCTGTGTCACAGGCCATAAGCCTTATCTTTGGAAAAATAAACCTATACATTGATTGAGACCTGTCTCAGATACTGTTTTGTTTACACTGGGTCACAAAATTTAAAAATCCTCTAAGACTATCTACACATCAATAAATCTACATGAGAGATGGTGGAGTGCGCATACCCCAACAGTTAAAACTCACAAAACATATGCTCTTGCTTCATAAAAACACTTTGTGATTCTTCAAATTTTACTTTAGAGAAGGACAATTTTGGGGAATATATTTATTGTTGGTGGAATTAATAATGTCTCACCCCAAAAGATGTCCATGTCTCAGTCTCTGGAACCTAAGTGTTATACGAGTTAGTAAGAAATTATTTTAGGCAGATAGAGAGGAAAAGGGGTCCTTGGGAAGGCTTTGTTTCTTTTAAAGCAACTCCAGAAACGTTTCTTGTCTAGCAAGAACCAGGCTGGAAACTTTTCTTGTCTAGCAGGAACCAGGCCGGAAACGTTTCTTGTCTAGCAGGAACCAGGCTGGAAACATTTCTTAGAACCAGGTTGGAAACTTTGCTATGCAAATGTTGGCCATTAGTGTGGGGAATGCTCCCATGTGAAGACCCTCGGAATTGGGCCTCAGCATATGGTGAGCTTGAGCCTGGACACAGTTTCCCATTGGAGGCAGTCGAGCTATGGGAAAGATGAACTGAAATCAAAGGATCTATGAAAATAATTTTACTGGACCATGATGTGATGCCTATGTGGTCTGAGAAGACATTGTGTCTATTTTCTGTTCCTGCATTTATGACTTTGTTTACCCACTATTGTGGGGTCCTGTACTTGTTCTTGTGACTGCTGTTTGCAAAGATAATAGGTTTACTGCCTCTCTGGTGCCTTGTATAGATCATTAACTTCTTATCTATAGGTTTCCTCACCCCGGTAATGAGACCCACCTGCACGACCCAATAATGAGACCCACCTGCATGACTTAATTGTATCCGATATTGTATCTGATTTTACTATTGTGTTATCTGCTGCCTAAGCTTGTATCCTGAGGACTTTTTGTTCCCTTTGATGTATGAGATAATGGTGTCTGTTCCTGCAAATTAAGTAGGACAAAGACATATATACTAACTATGTGCAAAATAAAATTGCTGTCTAAGCATTGCTTAGTCAGCCCTCCAGACCCTGCTTGCCTGTCCTCTCTTTTTCTGCACACTCCCCTATTCAGGTCGGAACCCTCTTGCTGGCCAAGAGTCCCCGGCAGACGTGCCGGTCTCACAGGAACCCAGACATTAGAAACTGGGTTCACCCAAACTAGCCATTCAGGAAGCTATCTTCTTCCTTGCCCCTACATGTGCCTGGCAATATAGCTGCCCTCACATATCCCCATGTGTGTAGAACATTATGTCACTCTGCATTTGCATATTAAAAGGCTATGGTGGGAGGGCCAGTTTTTTCCCAGGCTAAGGGAAAGATATGCCTGGTCAAAGAAATTACCTGAGCCCTATGCAAATCCAACACCACCTCCTCAAGCCACCTCTTAAGATCAGCCACTTTTCCCATTTCCTCTGTCTTGTATGGAGGAGCTGTTTTTCTTCTTCCTTCTTTCTTGCATATTAAACTTTTCCTTAAAACCACTCCTCATGTGTCCCTGTCATTTTATGCAATCTGACATGAGACCAAGAACCCTGATGTTCCTCCAGTCATCGGAGCTGTATTACAAGATTTCTACCTTCCACAGCAAAAAAAAAAAAAAAAAAAAAAAAAAAAAAAAAAAGGGGGGGACAATGGGGAGGGATGTAATTTAAGGAAGGAAGGGGCCATGGAACCAGAAATCTGGGAGCACCTTGAAAATAAAAATCAGAGGATCCAGTTCTCTCCTCTGGAGCCTCCAGAAGTATTACAGCCCTACTGACACCTTATCATTAGCTCAGTGAGACTTCTGACCTCCAGAACAGGGTAATACATTTATGTTGTGTGAAACCAGTAAGACTGTGGCAATTTAAAGAAAGCATTAGGAACTAATGTAAGGGGAAGAGATGTCTTTTAACTCAATGAGTGCATGGTTGTCCTCTGGTCTAGGAAATATTTCCACCTTGTTATCTGGTGTCAGTTATGGCAAGAGACAGAGAAAATTGTTCTGAGAGAAGAGCTAGCATGAGATTTCTTTTTAGCTAGAAAATCTCTTGGGTAAAATCCCATGATTATCTCTTATATGATCTGGGTATCACAGAGTTTAGGGGTCAGATCTGCCCATGATAGTGTTACCAGGGGAGTACCCAGATCGTAGGTTCTTGGCCTCTCTAACGTCAAAGAATGGCGAAAGGGGTTCCGGAGGCCCAGTAAGTTTACCGTTCAAATAAAATCATGGACCCAAAGCATTTTGTGGAAGAGCAATTTATTAGAGAGAGAGAGAGAGAGAGAGAAAGAGAGAGAGAGAGAGCTCCCACATGATGTGGGAAGGGAACCCAGAGAGGGAAATCCATTCAGATAGGAGCAGCTGAAGTTTTAGCCCTTGAGTTATTCCCTCCCATTCATGTTCTCATCCAATGAGAGGAATTCCTTCAAACTACCTCTGGAGTGATTGATCTTTGACTCTGATACTGGATTGGCTACTTGCACAACCATCAGTTACAGAACTTCCTCCTGACAGAGCTTTCCACAGGAATGTGGGACAAAAGAGTCCCACCCGGCTTTCCAGGGCACCAGAAGATCAGACAAAGAATTCTACATGGCCTGCATGGAGGAGGTGATCAAAGAGCCCCAGCCGACTGAGGCAGGAAGTCCAGAAATTCCTGCATTTGAAACTTGTCCCCTAGCAGACCCAGAAAGAGAAGTTTCTTTAACACAGTCCCTCAATAGGAGGAAGAGGGTTTTCTTTGTTGGTTTGTTTTTATATTAGGAGGGAAAATTAGATTTTCAGGACACAATCTGAGAGGGGCAGACTGAGTCACAGATATTGTAAGAGAAAGAGGAGATGTGGAAGGAGTCAGGGCAATGAAACATGTGTCATTGCTCCCATATCTAAATTGAAATAATTGATTTTAGAAGGTGAAGCAAAGCTCCTCACCTTCCATATTCTTATGAAGGATCAAATTCTTCCCAGAGTCCTGCCCCTCCTTCACTCCCCTGACATTACATGGTGGAGTTAATCACATATGCCCTTAATCCCTGCTCCTCTCTGGAGCTGGGAGAGGCTCACTGTCCTCACCATGCCCGGCATGATAGAGCTGGGGCCCTAGGCACCAAAGGAGAAGAGGATGGTTTCTGTGCAGGGGATAAGAGCTTCACCCACATTTTACATTTCACTATAATTCTAAGTAAAGTTGTGTGGAGCAAAGAGAACATATGGGCAACTTTACCTGGTGGCATTGGAAGAGGCCACACTCTGAGAATGACAATGACTTCACATTTCTAATTTTCCAGGTGGCAAATGCTAGCTTTAGCAGTTGTGAAAATGTGGACTTTGAGTTTAAGAATGAGACAGACTTTCAGGAATTGCAATAAATGAGAAGACATTTGGAATAGGGTTCTTCACCCAGGGCTATGTTCAGGCTGTCAGTGCCTGAGAGCTGCCAGGCACTCGCCCTGGGCTGTTGAGAAAGCAGCTGCTCCCCTGAGTCACAGGGCTGAGGACCTGGGAGGAACCTCAGGCCCTGTCCACAGGGTTGCCTGGCAGGAGCTTCAAGAAAGGAAACTGCTTATAAATTCACAGGAGCTGCATTAAGCATATAAATCCCGCACCTTGGCAAGAGTGAAAGTCTCAGAGATTCAGACCTTAGGGCTGAGGCTTCGCTCCTGGGCTGGCTGCTGTCAGCTCTGTCCTCCCTAGTCCTGAATGATGGGGACCCTTTTGGAGCCAAAAAGGACTCCTGAGGAATAATTCATATTGTCAAAAAAATACCTAAAAAAATGTTTCTCAAAGTGAAATAGTCTCAAGTAGAAACACATTCTCTGCAGACAATTTGTGCTACTGTGATATTACCTGGGAATCATGGGGACGCTGAGTTGGTGCTGAGTTATTGAGTCACAGCCAGGCAGCACAGTCCCATGGGCACAATATCTTCACTTGCCAGGTTTCTATCAAAATGAAAGTATCTTTCTTGACTGTGGAAAACATAGGGGAGGAGGTGGTGGTCAAGGAATAGCAAAAGGAGTACTTGGAGCTGCCTGAGCCCGCCACTCTGGTTTTCCTTGATGTTTTCAATCCATTTAATTCATGATAATAAACACCTTTCTGCCTAACCAGTCATAATGGCTTTTCTCAGATACAACTGATTCAGCGATAAAATTAAAGAGAAAAAATAAATATGCTTTTCAACTTTTAAGCTGACCAGGAGACTGTCTCTGGTGTTTACAACTCCATATCCCATGATGTGTTTCATCTTCCCTTTGCCTCACTGGAGATCCAAGTGCATGTAATGCTTCACGACTGTCTTCCCTAGAACTTCATCCTGATGTCTATTGAAATCTTCTCTGAGTTTTACCTTTGGAAATGGCCATAAATAGAAACATTCCAGAAGGTCCCCTAGGTTCCATATTTTCTGTACTTCCTCTCTAAAATATGTAAAATCAATTCTATTTGCTCTTGCCTTATATGGGCTAGAACTATGGCCCCAACACACACCCTAACACCCTACGTTGACAATTTACCTAGTATTTTATTAAGTCTAAATGATCACATGCTTATCATATCATTTCTTCCAATGTAATGGAATAACTGGTTTAAGAACCATCAACCAGAATACCACATCCCTAAGAATATAGACCTAGAGTATTTCAAGCTGTTCAACTGGCATAACAATGATGAGTCTATAGCTCATTTTCAAAATATAAATATTCTTGATATATTCAAGATATAAATAAACATCTATAGTTTGTGTTTCAGAGCGTCCACCACATCTGACAGCATAGCAATTCAATAGCACAAGGGTTTGTGTGCCAACTTTGCTTGACTCATGATAGGATTTTTCCCTGTAAAGGGAAAGCTGCACCTGTGCACATGACAAGATCTTGGGCTACACTTTGCTTCACTTTTTTTTTGAGGTAAATAAACTGCTTGATCCTAAGCCATATTATGGAAAAATTTCCTGACTCTGATGAAAGCACTTGGAAAACCCTCAAATAATGTTTTATGCAGAAATATAACTGAAAAGAAAGTCAAATTCATATATAGAAAAATAACCACTGCCTTCCTCATGTTACACGAGGCCCACTAGAATCACCTGACACCAGCTGTTAGTCTGAGTCCTGATATATGGTGCAACGTTAGGGGTGCAGGAGGAGCCATTCTTCTTGGCAAATTAGATTTTCTGAAAAGCCAGAATCTCTGTTAATTCTCAGTTAGTTGACAATTCAAAATTTCAGGTATATTCTCAATTATTTTATTGGTCTCTCCCTTATGATCCAGGCAGCACAAAATCAGGTCTTCTCTAGAACTCACTGTTGTATTTTTATGCCAAGAGAACATCAGTAGACAATCAGCAAATGGGCTTGCAGTCTGTAAAAATAGCTACATGGAGGTGATTATTTCTCATAGAGACTAAGATGCTAACAGGAAAATGTAAGCCTGGCTGCCTCGCTGGGAGCCGAGTAGACACGCCCCTCACTCTCCGCGCCTGAAAACTACGTCACCATTCTGAGCACATTACTCAGCTTTTGCCCTCTCCACGCGGGCTTCCTGTACCCGTTTCCACATTCCAATCTCAGCCCTGCACCCGCCGAAATTTTAAAAAAGCCTGCCAATGACCTGCCCTATGGCAAGCTTGCCCTGTATATTCTCGACCAGCCCCTTGTCCATGCCCGGTCCCTTCATATCCAATGAAATTACCTCCTCTTTGTTTCCCGGCAGTCAATCAGCTACCTCCACTCCCTATAAAACCTCATGCCCCAAGAAGAGAAGCGCGACTTCTCCGGCCCCTCCTGTCGGACTGTAGAACCTCGCCCAGGAGCTGATTAAATTTCTTTATTCCAATAACTGGCCTCAGTTGCCTCATTTAAATCTCAGTTGCTTCATTCAAACCTTACAGAAAATATTTATTTTTGTTTTTTTTTTTCTTGGTGAATCAATAATAGAGAACTTATTTTTGAAAATATTTCAGAAAGTCAAGTATCTAAATCTGGTAGGGATGCCCTTAGAAATTTGGTAAGGAGCATATATAATTTTATTTCTAAAAGTCCATTTAATGTTGTTAGCTAGTACATGACATTTAAAAACAAAACAGGACGTTTTTCAAAGGACATTTAAAAATTGAGTGAATGTAGAAAAGGCAAATAAATATTTTTGAATGAATAAATATGTTTAGAAAAGTCAGTAAATATAGGAAGAATGTGTAAAAAAAACATTAGCAACAAAAAAATTGGAGATGGAATTGTAAAATATACTTTTTTAAAGCATCATAAAACATTAAATTCTTATGAATAGGTAATAAAAGATGTGAAGTTTTTTTTTTTTTTTTTTTTTTTTTTTTTTTTTTTTTTTTTAAGACAGTCTCACTCTATCACCTAGGCTGGAGTGCAGTGGTGAGATCTTGGCTCACTGCAATCTCTGCCTCCAGGGTTCAAGCTGTTCTCCTGTCTCAGCCTCCTGAGTAGGTGTTCACCACCAGGCTAACTTTTGTATTTTTAGTAGAGACAGGATTTCATCATCTTGGCCAGGTCCATCTTAAACTCCTGGCCTCATGTGATTCACCTGCCTTGATCTCCCAAAGTGTGGGGATTACTGGTGTGAACCATTGCATGTGGCCTAAGATGTGAAGTCTTGATACTGTACAAAACACTACTGAAATGTCAAAGAAGATCTCTAGATTATGGTTTTGGTTTACTATCCAAACAATCATACCATCTACAAATAATAACTATTCATTTTCTTTATTTTCAGTACTCATGCATTTTATTTCTTTGTCTTGCCCTAAGAGATCCATTACAGTATTGTCTAGAAACAGTGATAGTTTATATCTTTTAAAAATATCTAGTTCTAAAATGTAGAAAAACAATTTTTCAGTATTTAATGTGATTTTGTGTGTGTGTGTGTGTGTGTGTGTGTGTGTGTTTGTGTGTCTGTCTGTTTAGGACATTTTCACACAAACAGGGTCTAAATTTTATCCAATGTTTTTTTCGATACCAGTTGAAGTGACAATATACTTTTCTTCTTCTTTAGCTAGGTTAAATGTGATAATTCTATTGATCAAATCTTTTAAATCCTTATTATGTTATTTTCTGCTTTTCTATCATCTCTTGAGTATAAAGTCTCCCACCATAACATGGAGTTGACTTTTTCTTACTTTATTTAATCACTTTTTGATTTATATATTTTAAAGTTATATTTTGGGTCTACAAAGATTTAGCATTTTAATGATTTCCTAATAGATTGACCCATTTATCAATATGAAATATCCCTTTTTCTCCCTTGCCTTAAAGTATGTCAGGTTTCTTCAACTCAGTTTTTGCATGATATGTACTTTCATGCAAAATTTTTTTTTAAATTTTAATTTTTTTTAATTTTCAAGGCCATTTTATGATCTTATGGCAATGTGTATTTTATGAGCAGCATAAGCCTTTCATTTCACTCTGGTTTGATAATTTAAAAAATTTACTTAGAAAAGTTTGTCTGTTTATAATGTCTAAATTATTGGTAGTTGGAGTTAAATCTACCATCTTTTTTTTTTCAGATTTCCTGCTTTCTTGCTTTTCTTTGGATTAGTCATTTTATTATATTTTTCTTATGTTAACTTATGAAATATGCGATCATTTATTATATAGCAGCTATCCTCACCTTATTGCTTCCTAGTACAAAATATTAATTTATCACTTCCCAAAACAGAAAGAGTTAGATCTTTTAATTCCATTTACACTACTTTTTTGTGTTATTTTTTATGCAATTCAGCTATATGTGCATTGCAATATTTATGAACCATTACATCTATAGTTGTGTGCATTCAATATTAATTTGTATTTATCCATATACATATCTTTTCCACTGTCCATCTCTTATATAGCTTTATGTTTCTATTCAGTCTTACATTCCTTCTGTTGCAGAACTTTCTTTAGCATTTCTTTTATAGAGTACTACTGATAAATAACTGCATAATATTTTGTTGTTTTACAAACAGTATTTATCTGCATATTCATTTTGCCTCATTTTTTTCTTTCCTTTTCAAAGGCCCCCAAAGATGATAAATTACTTATGGATATTTATTTTCCGTCAGAAGGATTGAGTTTCTTTTGAGTTATCTTTCTTATACATAAATATTGCCATACTACTTCATATTCAGCAAAGATAATACATAGGTATATTAAACACAATTAAATTGCCATTGGATATATTTTCTTGGCAAAGGTAGCCATCTGCCATATAACTATGTCCTTAATCAAAGGCAGGATCATTTTGATTTGTCAATTCAAACCATTTACTTCTATGATTAACATGATTAAATATATCTAGTAAATATATATCTAGAATGTAAATACACTCAAGTACTCCCTGAAAAAAATAGGATAAAATGCTGTGCTTCTGCTGTCCCAGAGAGAGATGTATGTTAAGAAAAGTGTAGGGGGGTGAGTGGTTCACTCCTGTAATCCCAGCACTTTGGGAGGGTGAGGTGGGTGGATCATGAGGTTGAGAGATCAAGACCATCCTGGTCAACATGGTGAAACTCCATCTCTACTAAAAATACAAAAATTAGCTGGGTATGGTGGTGTGTGCCTGTAGTCCCAGCTACTCGGGAGGCTGAGGCAGGAGAATTGCTTGAACCCAGGAGGCGGAGGTTGCAGTGAGCCGAGATCGTGCCATTGCAATCCAGCCTGGGCAACGAGAGCGGAACTCCATCTCAAAAAAAAAGAAAAGAAAAGTGTAAAGTAGAAGGTAGAAGATGGAAGGGAAACTGTTTTAGTATCACCAAATCTTATCAAGGTACATGTACTTGATAAGTAACTGCTAAACTGCTAAACCAAATCAAAACCAAGAATGTGGTAGTTTTGTATTACCACTAATCTGTTTCATTTCGGTGGCTGTCAGGCTGAATGTGTTTAGTTGATGAATGAACATAGGCAAGGCAGAGAGGATTACTATGAGCTTTGATTCAGCTTTCCCTTGCAACATGGCTGGTTGTTCAGAGAACACTGACCTCCCTCCATTCTCCTGCAGGTTCTGCCAGGCCAAGACTCTTGCAGCTGATAAGGACTAAAACCGTGGTACCCGAGATGTAACTGAGATATTGATGATCAAGAGACCTCAGCTGTAATGTATTCTCCTGGGTTCTCCAGCACCTTCCTCTTTAGCCTCCCAAGATAATCTACAGTGTCTGCTCTCCAGATAAACAACACATGTGGGCAGCTGAACCACAGTAAGAAGGGAGGTTTTTGTTCAGTGTTGTACCACTGTGATAGGATGTTGTAGAGCTTGCATGCAGTAATAAGCCCCAACATCCTCAGCCTCCACCCTGCTGATTTTCAGTGTGAAATCGGTGCCTAACCCACTGCCACTGAACCTGTCTGGGACCCCAGAAAAACGGTTGGAAACCCTATAAATCAGTAGCTGTGGAGACTGTCCTGGCTTCTGCAGGTACCAATTCAAATAGGTGTTTCCATTACTATGCAGGAGGCTTTGACTAGACCTGCAGGAGATGGAGGCCGCCTCTCCAAGGGTGATGGGCAGGGAGAGTGGAGTCTGGGTCATCACAATATCTCCACTGGATCCTGAAATAGTGAGAGAAGTGCAAGGTTATGTACAAACATTTTGAACCATTAAAATGATATTCTTTCTGTTATTTACTTTACGCTAAGTAATTTTTGTGTGATTTTGGTTCATACTCCTAAACATTCAGGTTTAAAAAGAACCAACATTCACAAGGCACAAAGGGGCCTCAAGATGTTGCCTACACTATTCTCCTCTTCCTGTGTCACACTTTTCACAAGCGCACCAGTCCTTTTTCCTTCTAGGATATGAAATTTAGAACTATAAGAGTGAAGAATCTTCTATTTTTCACTCTTGCAGTTCTAAACTTTATACACCTTTTCTTGTAGGTCAAGACGTGCATGTGGACAGGTAATGGGACCTACAGAGCTCACCCTCCCACCCCATTCTCCTCCCTTATCTCCCTTCTGTCCTTACCAGGGACCCAGAGCATTAGCAGCCCCAGAAGCTGAGCAGGGAACCTCATTGTGAGAAGGTGCACTGAGGAGTCCTGATCATAAAGGCAAGGTTAGAGCTGAGCTTTTATCTCAGACTTCCAAGGGAAGGTCCTCCCTATGGGACAGTATGCAAATCCCCTGGTGGGTGCAGTGGGGTGGAAAGAGACAAAGAGAATATGGGAACATCAAGTGTGAGCACAGTGACATAATGTGTTCTCTGTGTTTGGAGAGAAACTAATAAAGTTTGTGCTGCCTGAGTGAAGAAAGGGACATATTTAATCATGTTCTTTTATTTCCTCAAAGAGATTTCAAATTTGTTTTTATTTTCTCAGACACATTTTACACTTGTCTTCAATAGACTGAGTTTCCATAAATATTTGGCTTTTATTTAATTTTATTTTGTATATATTGTTTTTAATTTTATTATATATTATTAATTTACTTATATATATAGATTTTTTGAGACAGAGTCTCACTCACTCTCTCACCCAGACTGGAGTACCATGGTAGGATCTCGGCTCACTGCAGCCTCTGCCTTCCAGGTTCAAGCTACTCTCCTGCTTTACCCTCTGAGCTAGCTGGGATTACTGGCATGCACCATCACGCCTGGCTAATTTTTGTATTTTTAGTACAGACAGAGTTTCACCATGTCGGCCAAGCTGATCTTGAATTTCTGACTTCAAGCGACACTCTTGCCTCAGCCTCCCAAAGTACTGGGATTACAGGCATGAGCCACCGCACCTGGCCAGTTATTTGTATTTATTATTTTTATATTTATTTTTACCATCTAGATTTTAAAAATTAGTTTTATTTTAGTTGCTAAAATCCCCACAGTAAATGACACAAATATTAAGTGGGTAACTGAATGAAGTTTGTGCATATTCACTTTCAAGGTGGAACTACAGAATATTTTGCATAGTCTGTGCGCCCTTCATGTGCCTTCCCAGTCAGTAACTGCTTCCCATCCCAACCATGGTAACTGTCATTCTGACATCTGACACTGTAACACTATAATTCGGGCTTGTCTATGTTGATCCTCATATAAATTGTATTGTGTCTTTTTTCCCTTCTAACTTTTGTCTTGTTCTTTATTACTTTTGAGTTCTTCATTCCTTCCTGTGGATTCCTGTTCCTATCTGCTATCATTTCCTGTGAGTCTGAAGGATTGCATCTTGAATTTGTTGTAAAACGTAGCTTCTATTAACACATTTATTCTGTTTATCAAAGAATATTTTCATATTCCTTTAGTTTTCAACTGTATTCTCACTGGATGCAGAATTTCTGGTTGCCTTCTTTTCCTTTTTGTATTTAAATATGTAATTCCAATGTGTTCTAGCCTCTGTTGGTGCTGATGGAAACTTAACCATTGGCTTCATTACTGTTTCCCTGAATAAAAAGTTTGCTTTTTTTTTTGATAAATTCAATAATTCCTCTTTGTGTTTAATAATTTTGACTATAATGTGTTCCTTTATGAATCTCCATGTTTATTATAAAAGCGTTTCACTGTTTCTTTTATCTATAATGTGTTTCATTAATTTTGTAAACTTCTCTCATTGTTTTTCCAAATATTGTTTTAGCTACTTTTTCTCTCTCTTCCTCTCTGTGATTCTCATTATGTATTTGTTGGCATTGTTCACTTTGAGCTGTAAATTGAAGTCTTATGCATTTGTTCTTAAATTTTTTTTTCTTTCTTTAGATTCAGGAATTTCCATTAATTTCTATTTCTTTAGTTTCAAGTTCACTGGTTCTTC
This sequence comes from Aotus nancymaae, assembly GCF_030222135.1. NCBI lineage: Eukaryota > Metazoa > Chordata > Mammalia > Primates > Aotidae > Aotus > Aotus nancymaae. The sequence continues at coordinate 14,170,548 of NW_026988429.1, forward strand.
TATCATCTGAGAATGCTATAGGACCTATCTAATACCTTTTTTTTTTGTAGCCCCAGGGAACCAAGTACATTCAAAGTGTCAATGGTCAATGTGTCCTGCAATTCACATTAATTCTTGCAGCTAGCTGCATTCTTCATCAACACATGAGCCAAGTCATCCACTGCTAAGAGTAAAGATATGGGATACTTCATGGATTTGTGTGTCATCCTTATGCAGTGGCCATGCTAATCTTCTTCGTATCATTCCACTTTTAGTATATGTACTGCCAAAGCAAGCACATATCTTATACATTTTTAATTTAATTATTATACTGTTGGTTTCTAGAATTCTCATTTGGTCATTTATCTTAGCAACTCTTTGTTTTTTAGACTTCCTCTTTTTTTATAGTGTCTGCATGCTGAATCATTGTCCTTATATTTTTCTTTTGAGTCTTTGATTGTAGCTTTAAAAATAATTGTTTGAACATCTATACAGTAACTGCTTTATAGTCTTTGCTAAAGTTAATACTTAGCACAGTTGAGAGTCAGCTTTCACCAACTTTTTTTTTGTTGTAATGATAGTTGTTTTGTGTTTTGTTTCCCCATTATTGATCATTCTTTTCTATTTCTTTGCAGGTGTGTGTGTGTGTGTGTGTGTGTGTGTGTGTGTGTGTTTACTGAAAATTATACATTTTAGATAATACATTATTGTACCTCTGTCTGGATAATGTTTTATTTTTCTGAGCATTTTTGAGTTACTTTTTAGTTACCTTTTGAACTTACTGACAGTCACCAACTTATGATGATTGTACTTAAACACTTTTTGACTTTACAATGGTGTGAGACTGATACACATTCAGTAGAAACTGACTGTACTTTGAGTACTCATAAAACGATTGTTTCCCCTTTCAGTGGAATATTTAATGAATTAAATAAAATAGTCAATACTTTTTTATAAAATAAACTTTGTGTTAGATGATGTGTTTGGCTGTAGGTGAATGTATATCTTCCAAGCACATTTAAGGTAGGCTAGGCTAAGATATGATGTTCAATAGGTTAGGTGATTTAAATGCATTTTTGACTTACAGTAGTTTCAACTTACAATGGGTTTACGGATGGCAACCTCCGCAGAAGTTGAGGAGCAGCAGCGTTCTGAAGAATTTATTTCTCATTTGTTAGTCAGAGAGAAACTGGGACAGTGGAGAAGGATGTTGCAGTAATGAAGGAAGAGGTCATGGAGCCAAGGATGTTGGGGTATCTTGAAGATGAAAAGCAAAAAATTAGATTTTCTCCCCTGGAGCCTCTGGAAGGAATACAGTCCTATTGACTCCTTGATGTAGCTCAGTGACACTTCTCACCTCCAGAACTGTAAGATAATAAATTTGTGTTCTGTGGAGCCAGTAAGGTCATACCAATTTGTTACAGGAACAGGAAACTAATGCAAGCGTAAGAGATGACTTTTATCTTTCTGAGTGCATGATTGTCCTCTATTTTCCCACATATCTCCATTTTGTTGTCATTTGGTGTCAATTGTGACAAGAGATGTAGAACATTTTATTGGAAGCGGGGGAGGTAGTGCCAGAATTTTTCTAAGATAGAAAATCTCTTGGGTCAAATCCCTTTGCTTAGCTCTTGTACAATTTCAGTATCTGAGTCCAGGGTTCAGTGGCAAAGATATGATGGCAGTGCGGGGATTATTTAATTTCATATTTGGAGGTCAAATTAGATTTTCAGGACACAATCTGAGAGGGGCAAACTGAGTCTGAGAGAACAGAAGATGAAGAGGTGTTATAGAGGGCGTCAGGGAGATGCAAGATATATCCCTGCTCCCAAATCCAAAATAAAGTTGTTTACAGTTTTTAAGGGCTTTGATAGTTGTGTTTTGTAGAAAGAACTGCAGATGGGACTAGTTTAAGATTAGGGTCATGATGGTGTGAGACAGAGGCAACAGAGAACTAAAGCTTTCACACCCCCCTTATGGTTTTTCTCTCTCATTACAGACCATGAGCTCATCTATGAGATGAACATGGTCATGTGGAAGGAACATGGTAATCAGGCAGAACTTGGTTCAAATCCCAGTCCCAAAACTTTCTGTCCATGTGACTCTGATCCATGTGAGATGTTTATCCATGCAAAAATGTGGTTTTGGAAGAGAGAGGATGGGGCATGAGGGACCCTGCAGGGCATAATGGCAGGGGCTGGAGCGAGAAGCAGAGGGCTCCTGGTGTGGGTCTGTCAAGCCAGCCTCATTTCTCCCAGCCAAGAAACCCTTCTGAAGCACTTCTGAGAACCACAGCATCTGCACATCTACACAGGCTAGCATGCATTTGGGATCCCCAGCCTTCTGGGGAACAGCTGTTGAGGTTTGTGCTCTGAGCTATAACAGAGGCCTGATCATTGGTTTCCTCATCTGTGAAATAGAGCACTCTGTATAACATGGGCTGTTATGAGGGTTAACAGATGATGTATTTTGAAGTGCAGGTGTGTGCGTGTGTGTGTGTGTGTGTGTGTGTACATCCAAGTGGATGTGTGTGTATATATATATTCATATACACTCAATCCCCTTTCCATATACCTTTAAATAGAATAAACAGACTATGTATTACTAGCTATATGTCATTTTAAAATCAAATTCTTCAGTAGTTATCTTAGAACTAGCAGATGTTTCATTATAGGCAGTGGGGTTTCATGTGCATTGTTTCCATCATAAAAACTTTCACGAATCCATTTATGTGTAGGATTAGAAAGATAAAAAAGATTGCAGTGGACCATACCACTTTTAGTCTCAGTTTTCTCTGGCCCCATTTGTGTTAATGTTCTCTCTTGGGCTCCTAAGGCTGTGGTCACAGATCTGAGTTCTAAATTCTTTCTTTGCATAGCCACAGTCTTTCCCAGGACTTACCCCAGTACCCTCCATGCTGGTGAGCCAGACCTACGCTCCTGCTACTCTTCCCAGAATCCAGCACTAACTACTTGGAAGATTTTCCTTGTAAGCCCTCCAAATGTAACTTCTGACAGGAGCCTGGCTGGAGCAGTTAGCATCTTCCCAGAAAAAAACCCTGAGAAGGAGGGGAAACCTGCAAACATATGTAGCATGTTGCTGTTGAGGAGATGCATACAATACCCAAATTTTATGTCTTTTCTCACAGTTTTTAATCTTTGTTTTGGTTACAATTCTAATTTCATGACCTTGAAAGAGGGAAGAATATAGGAGACTAATAAGACTGTACAGGCTTAAGTATAAAAAGAGAAATGGAGACAAGAAGAGAGCAGACATCATTAACTCCTTGAAGTCGTTTGAGTTTCTCTGCTATGGACGTATCAGGACCAAAATGTTAGGGGAGGACAACACTTACTTTGGTTCTTGCTCTTCATGCCTCAGGCTATTAGGAGTCTGTTCACATTGGGCCATGACTACCCCATGCAAAGCCTTCTGAATACTTTCCATTTCATTTTCTGGTCTCCAAGAATCACAGCTTGCTGACTATGACCTTTCCACTAGGACTCGTGGAGTAGAGTCAGAATTACAGGCTCATCACTGGGCCAGGATGTGAGAGAAACAAGGGTCACAGCTCTGAAAATGTATGTCTCCTGTCTGAAGCAAGGATAACTTGGACCCTTAAATTCAGGATAGGAATTAGAAGAAAATAGTAAGACATTCTCCATTCAGTGATATTGACAAGATGCACTGGAGTTGCCCAATAGAGAAGAAGGCAAGGTGGCAGGAGGAAGAGAGTGGTGTGAGTTCAGAGCTATCCCTCAATCTGTTACCCTGAGAAGGTCCAAAATCTTCAGCAGCCCTCAGGTTAGCCACAGATTGGGGGAGGTTTGTGCACAAGTAGTGACAGTAGGAATAGTACATGCCCTTATAGGCAACTTCACTGCTGATGTCCGGAGTGATGTCTGTCCAGGCCCATCACCCCTCACCTGGGACCGCTCCCTGTCCAGGAGGCAGTAGGAGCTAATAGGAGCTCAGAGCCAGGCTTAAGATTTTATGGACCCAGGATAGGACACTGTTAATACTCTGGCTGTTCCTGCAGGTGACAGTGACCCTCTCCTGAGACACAGGAAAGGTGCCTGGAGATGCGAACCAAATGACCTCACAATTTGCATCTAAGCGGGGAACAAAAGTGGACATCCCCAAACAATAATATAAGCAAGTAGCTTATTCAGATTGATGCAATTCTGATCAGAAAGTAAAAGAGGCTAATCACTGCATTGTCAAGAAAATGTTCCTGCTTAATGCAAACAAACTGAGGATAAAGCCTGAGTCCTCCCTCCTCACCAGAGAGTCAGAACAGCAGGGGGAATAAGAACAAAGCTGAGTCCCCATGGCCATGAGATGCCTCCTGAGGCTGATCCTGTTCAGAGAGTGTGGGGACAGTGGATTTGTCTGCTGGGACAATGACACTAAAATACCCCAGCTTGTATGGCTTAAATTGCAGGAATTTATTCTAACAGTTTAGGAACTTGGATACTCCAAGATCAAGGTCCAGAAGGGTTTTCTTACAGCTGAGGCCCTTTTCTCTGTTTTTCAGATGCCACTTTCTGGCCAGGTCCTCACATGACCTTTCCTGGGTGCATGCTTTTGGGGTTAGGTGTTTGGGGAAAAGCTCTATGGGGTTTCTTTGTATAAGAACACTAATCCCATTGAATCAGGGCTCTACTCCTATCACCTCATCTGACCCTAATTACCTCCTGGAGGTTTTATCTTCAAATGCTGCCATATTGGGAGTTATAGTTTTAAAATATAAATCTGTGAGGCTCAATTCAGTCTGTAGCAGGTGGGCTTTGAGGACTCAGCCAAGGAAGGAGAGAGGACAATGCTGGACTTCCATTCAGAGAGCACAGAGCATGGAGGTGGTTTTCTCACTACTCAGCACACGGGCAGCCCCTCCCAGTGATCCAGGTCACACATGAGACCCCATTCTACCCTTAGGGGCTGCCTGTTGACAATGGGACACTATCATTCTTACTTTCTCACTACAAGATCAGGCTTCTGTTTTTGTTTATCATAGAGTTTGTCTGCCATCTAATGGCAGATTTCTGATTTAGCATCTTAGAAGATTTTAGATTTCAATGAGTCTTAACTGTGAGTCTTTTAATGGGTAGTCATGGAGCTGATCCTATAACATCCATCACTTGGCCAGGCTCTGTAGGGAACTCAAAATAGTTCTTTCTCTTAATAAACCTGTTATTTACATGAGGACAAAGGGTATTCAGAAAAGATATCAGTCACAAAACAAATTAGGAAGACTAGATTCTGTGATCCATGTGAGTTGTGGATCCACACCAAAATGTGGTTTTGGAAGAGAGAGGGTGGGGTATGAGGGACCCCCCGGAGCATAATGGCAGGGGCTGGAGTGGGAAGCAGAGGGCTCCTGGTGTGGGTCTGTCAAGCCAGCCTCATTCCTCCCATCCAAGAAACTCTTCTGGAGCACTTCTGAGAACACAGCATCTGCACATCTACACAGGCTAGCATGCATTTGGGATCCCCAGCCTTCTAGAGGAACAGCTGTTGAAGTCTGTGATCTGAGCTATAAGACTGCAAGTGACCACGTGCCATTATTTAGTTTGGCTCTACACAAAATAATTTTCTAAGATAATAAAATTGTCTATCCTTATGCTGCGAACTAGGCTAGCCACGAGTCATATGGGAATACTGAGCACAGGAAATGTAGCTAGTGTAACTGAGGAACGATGTTTTAGATTTTAATTAGTTCTAATTTACATCTTTGTGGCTATGCACTGCTAGTGTTTACCATATGAGATGGAGCAGTTTTAGACAGTGATAACCAGCAGTGTCATCAGGACAAGCAAGCTGCTAACTGTTAAACAGCCTTAGTCTCAGGACCACTGAACAAAGCTAGGGTGGACAGTGGACAAGTTAGAGCACATGGGTGGATCTTTCAGAACTTCCTTGAATTCTGCTGTTTCAAGGTCAGTGATGGAAACTCTCTCTTTTGGAGACACCGAGGAAGAAGCTGGAAACTGGAGACTAGAGTGTTGCTACTAGAAGCTGAAGTGCGAACAAAACTCAAATCAGTGTCTCACTCGATGGGCTTCTCAGCAGAATCCTGTTAGCTCATCAAGTGGGAGGTGAATGCTGTGCTCACTGAGCAATGGTATCTATCTCAGTACCCAGGAAATATGAGGCCTGTCCCATGGAGCTCCCACAGCTGAATCTAGGGCATCAGGACCCAAGGGCCAGAGCCCGTGTCTAGGGTCCAGTGCTGCCCCTGCCTCAAGTGATTCTACCCCAGAGGCAGCACCCATTGATAAGGGCTTGAGTGGCAGGGAGAGGCTTTGCGGAGCATGCAGGCAAGCAACCAGGGTGCAGACATAGGCCTCCAGCTTCTGAACCAGGGAAGGTTCTATGTCATAGGTGTAACCCAGATCAAGGTTTTTAATGAAAGATATCATAGTAAATTTTACTCTGAAGGGAGTAAAATCACAGAAGACATCTGATTATTATAGTCTTCTGTACTATTAAAGAGATAAAAATACTTCTTTTAATAAACAGTGGTTTATCTGAAATCTCCCAGTCCCTACCCTTCCCATGATGATCTGTGGTCTTTGCTGTTTGTATTGTCACTTGGCTGCCTCCTCACCACTCAGATGCATCTTGAGTATGACCCTGAGATCCTTCCTGATCAACATAAATAAATGTCCTCAACTTCCAGATACCTCAAACCATTGCCTGATTTTTATGCAATTTATCAACTACTGAAATTACTCTATTCACTTTCATCATTGTTCCCTGAATGGCTCATTTCTCTACTGGATATTATCAGGACATGAAATCAAGAATTTGTCTTATTTACTCATGTGCACCCAAACCTCACATGATGGCTTGTTCTTGTTCCTGAACACTCTGACATTAAGTAAAAATTCATTAAATGCAAAAATCCGTGCATTTTTCAATTTAAAAAGTATATAGTGCATTTCCCTCAAAATTCTATTACTTTTGCAGCTGAAAAGTTCTATTGGACTTGGAAAAACACACTTATAGGAGTATCAAGGGTCACTTTAGAGTTAAACAAGCATAGTCTGCATGTTAAATGTACAGTAAAGATTAATTATACTCAACACCGTAGAAACAAAGGCTTTCACCATGGGTGGGGCTTGATGGAGAGGATTGAGGAGTCAGTCGTTGGAAGGGAGGGGAGGCTCTGAAGTGTGATCTCAGGGAGGCATCCAAAAATCCATTGTGATCAGACATGTCTAATTATAATTTGTGTTTCCTTCAGCTGTGATACTAGAAAGAGCTCCTACTGGGGAAGTTTTGGGCATATTCAAAAAATAAGTGGAATAAAGATTGAAAAGAGCATATTTCAGAGCACATAGAAACAGCTCACACACATACAGACTAATGCATCTGACAGCATGTTATCTCTTCCTCACCTTTTCTTGATATTTGGGTTTAACCAATGAAAGAAATCTACTTGGGTATGACATTCTACTGATTTTAGATGCTTTTCTTCAAGATGTGCTGAATCTTTAAAGTGATGATCGTATTAGCATGAATAAAAGGCTCAGGAAGCCAAGGGGCAGAAATCCAAGTAGCCTGCCTTCTCCCAAGACTGTCAATAAAGAAATCTGATTCCTCATTTTAAAAAATCCAGATAAATATTGCTTCCGAGAGAGTCTCCTTTTGTTGCCTATGGGTCAGTTTTCACAAGGCAAAATCCACATATCCATCACCTCCTGAACTTCTCAGTTGGATGCTGCATTGGTGAAAGTGAACTTGAATGTTAATCTCACTTAACCAAACTCAGGCTTCAGAAGATTGCTTCAGACTTGGATCAATGTGTAGTTCCTTTATTTTATTTTTTTTTAAATAAACTTCTATTTTAAGTTCAGGGGCACATGTGTAGATTTGTTATATAGGTATATTTGCTTCATGGGGGTTTGCTATATCGATTATTTGGTCAACCAGGGGTTAAGCCTAGTACCCATTAGTTATTTCCTGATCCTCTCCCTCCTCCCGCCCTTTACCCTCTAATCAGCCCGGATGTATGTTTTTCCTCTCTATGCATCTGTGTCTTCTTTTATTGTTATTAATATCTAGTTTATTTCCCATTGTGGTCAGAGAAGATGCTTGATACTATTTCGATTTTTTGAAAGTTTTTAGACATTTTTGTGACATAATATATGATCTATCTTTGAGAATTATCCATGTGCTGAGGAAAAAAATGTGTATTCTGCAGCCATTGGATGGTTTTACTTAAAACTGTAGATTTTAGATAGTACATTCTTGTACCTCTCTCTGCATCACGTTTTATTTTACTGAGCATCTCTGAGTTTCTTTATAGTTACATGTATGAACTTACAGATAGACCCTGGCTTATGATAGCTAAACTTAAGATTCTTTAACTTTATAATAGTGTGACAGCGATATGCATTTTGTAGAAAAAGAACTTTCAGTTATTCATACAACTATTCTCTTTTTCAGGGTCAATGCATTATTCAGTAAATTACTCAAACTATTCAACATTTTATTTTATAATAAACTTTACATTAGATGATGTCTTATGCCTGTAGGCAAATATAAATGTTGTAAGAATATTTAAGATAGGCTAGGCTAAGCTATGATATTCAGTATTTTAGATGTATTAGCTGAACTTTCACTTATAATATTTTCAACTTATAATGGAGTTACCAGAAGATAACCGCATCAGAAGTGGAGGAGCAGCAGTATATCAAATAATCTATCTATCACTTGGTGTTTGACCGCTGGTATCTCCGCTCATTTTCATACTTAACATTTACCTTGCATTTATAGAAGCTGCCTTTGTGTCTACATAGCTTAGTAGTCATCAATGATTTGGGGAGTTTTGCTCAAATATCCGGAGCTCATAACTTTATATTCTGCCAATCCATCTATGTGTGGTTTGAGGAGCTTATGCAAAATGCAGCCAATTCTTGTCTTTCTTTGTTTTTACTTTTCATCAGGACCTCTTGGGTCTCTGTCACTCATACCTGCATCTTCTCTGACACCAGAAATGTGTACAGAAACCATCTCAGCCATGTGGCTCTATCATATCCAGAAATCCTCTATTGATTTTTAGCTGCTCTACTACTTGCCTGGACAGGGACATCACCCAGGTCTAGCTAACCAGTGAAAGATCTTACCCAACTCCCTACCCCAACTGAAATTCACCCCTTTGGCAACAAGCTGCAGTTTTTGCTGCCATCCTTATGTTGGTCAAATTCCAATTCTATAGTTCATGATGAGTGAGCTAGGGCAAAAGGAAGCAGTCCCAGGCAAAAGGTCCCAGACTTTTCCTGACCTAACCCAAAGCTCTATTGCTTTATTGTTAACGAATATATACTTTTCAATTTGTTTATTTTTTGTCAGTTTCCAAAGTGCTGAATTCACTGATTTTGACATTTTTCGGCTTTAAATTTATATTTGCATTTGTTTTTTGGTGTTTATTTTTGCAGAGAGAATTTATGAACTCTATGTGACACAATAAACACTCTACTTGCTTTCTAAACTGAGTTTGAATAGAGTAGCTGCAATGAAAGGGAATTGGAGGTATGGACTAATATAAGTGACTTTGGAGTCAAGAATTTGTGCTGCTCCCTCAGTTTAAAGAGGAACTAATCTCTACAAATTTTAAACTCTAATCCCTATATTTCACACTCTCAGAGGAATGCACTACCAATTTTTAAGATGCCTAATATGTATTCTAGAACTGAGCAAATAAATGAATACACATAATTCTGATGTGTGCTCTGTCCCGCGCTGCACAAGGATTCAAAGACCTAAGAGGGAACGGTGGGGGATGAAGGAAAACACAAAGATGGACGCAGAGAAAAGTGGGGCCAGGCGGTCCGGGAAAGTGAAAGTATCAGTTTCTCCGGCCCCGCACTGCCTCAAAGTACTTTATTTTATATGCTCACAAAGCACATAGCAGAGGGAGGGTGCAGTTACCCAGAACTGCCTGTAGTTATAATTGTCATGCTTCAGTTAACATACCTCAGCTAACAACTATCTTGCAACAAGGTCAGTGAAAGCTAGTTATCTATCTCTAGGTCCAACTGCTTTTCTCCGAGACATACACATTCCCCTATTATGGTTTCACTTCTCTTGGAGTTCACCCAAAGTTCACAGTAGCCTTGCTGCTGATCCACCCAGAGGGAGTGGGCTACTCTGGCTCTCTACACATAATCAGAAATACCTGGATGGCAGGGCACATGACCCTACCTATCCTATCCTATCCCTGCCACTGATAGCCAGGAAGGCAACATCTGCTAGAGCTTCCAGTCCAGCAGTTCTATGTCTGCCTGAATTTGCCAAGGAGCCCAGCCTTCTGTTACCCTGGAACCACCAGGATAGCAGGCTGTCAACCCCATCCTCCCTATTCCCCATAGCCAGGTGGGTCATACCCATTAGAGTTTCCAATCCAGCAGTCCTGCGTCCATCTGAACTCTGGGGGTGTACACAACCCTGTGTTTCCCCAGAAAGCTCACAGACAGCAGATTAGGGCCTACCTGGCAAGGATACAGCTCGTTGGCCAACTGCAGCCCCAACCTGAGGGAGCCCCATGGATTAGAATACCCAATAAAAGCAGCACGAACACAGACAGTAATTGGAGGAGGCTCCTCCAAGACTCAGAAGCAGAGTAGAATCAAAGCCAGTTAAGCAAACTCACCTTATACTATCAACCAACCCCCAAGGGCATAAAAGAAGAAAAAAAGCAAAACAATCCATCTAAAGGACAGCAATTTCAAAGACTCAGGGGACATCAGCCCACATAAATGAGAAAAAACAGCGTGAGAATTCTGACAACTCAAAAAGCTGAGTGCCTTCTTTCCTCCAAACAAATGTACTGGTTCTCCGTCGGGGACCCTTAACTGGGCTGAGATGGCTGAAATGACAGAAATAGAATTCAGAATATGGATAGCAATAAAGAGCATCAAGATTCAAGATCATTAATATACAATTCAAGGAAGCTAAGAATCACAATAGGACAACACAGGAGCTGATAAGACAAAATAGCCAGGTAGAAAAGAACATAACCAACTTGACAGAGCTGAAAAACAACCTACAAGAATATCATAATGCAATTGCAAGTATTAACAGCAGAATAGACCAAGTACAGGACAAAATCACAGAGCTTGAAGACCTTCTGAAATAAAAAAGACAAACAAGAATGAAGAGAAGAGAAATGAACAAAAGTCCTGAGAAATATGCGACTATGTAAAAAGACCTAATCTATTGAACAATGGTATCCCTGAAAGAGATGGGGAGAGAGAAAGGAAGTTGAAAACATATTTCCGAATATCACTTAAAAGAATTTCCCCAACCCAGTTAGAGAGGCCAGCATCAAATTCAGGAAATGCAAACAACTCCTGCAAGATACTTAACAAGAAGATCATCCGCAAAATAAAGAATCATGACATTCTCCAAGCCTGAAACAAAAGAAAAACGTTAAAGGCAGCTAGAAAAAAGAACAGGTCACCTACAAAGGGAAGCCCATCAGTCTAACAGCTGACCTCTTAGAAGAAACCCCATAAGCCAGAAGAGATTGGAGGCCTATATTCTGCTTTTTTTTTTTTTTTTTTTTGAGGACAGGTTCTTGCTCTCTAGCCCAAGCTAGAGTGCAGTGGCACTATTTCAACTCAGTGCAACCCTGCCTCCAGGTTCAAGCGATCCTTCTTCTTCAGCCTCCCAAGTAGCCAGGACCACAGGTGTGTACCACCATGTCCAGCTAATTTTTGTATGTTTAGTAGAGATGAGGTTTCCCTATGTTGGCCAGGCTGGTCTCCAACTCCTGACCTCGAGTGATCTGTCCACCTTGGCCTCCCAAAAGTGCTGGGATTACAGGTGTGAGCCACCATGACTGGCCTTCAACATTCTTAAGAAAAAGATATTCCAACCAGGAATTTCATCTCCAGCTTAATAAAGCTTCATAAGCCAAGGTGGAATAAGATACTTTTTAGACAAACAAATGCTTAGGGTATTTGTTACCACCAGGCCTGTCTTACAAGAGCTCTTGAAAGACACACTAAATATGAAAAGGAAAGACATTACCAGTCACTACAAAAACATACTTTATTACCCAGCCCAATAACACTATAAAGCAATGACACAAACAAGTCTGCATAATAACCAGCTAACAACACGATGGCAGGATCAAATCTATAAATATTAATACTAACCTTTAAAGTAAATGGGCTAAGTGTCTAAGATATTCCAAAAAATTCCAGTTAAAAGGCACAGAGAGGCAAGGTCCCAATGATATGCTGTCTTTAAAAACCTATCTCACATTCTCAATATAAAGGAATGGAGAAAAATTTACCAAGCAAATGGAAAACAAAACAAAACAAAAAGCAAAGCCTGCAATCCTAGTTTCTGACAAAACAGACTTAAACTAACAAACTTCATTAAAGACGAAGAGCATTACATAATGGTAAAGGATTCAATTCAACAAGACCTAACTATCCTAAATCTATATGTAACCAACACAGATACAGCCAGATTCATAAAGACTTGATAAGAGACTTACATTCACACACAATAATAGTGGACTTCAACACTTCACTGGCAGTGTTAGACAGATCATTGAGGCAGAAAATTAACAAAGAGATTCAGGATGTGAACTCAATGCTCCACCAAATGGAGCCAATGAACATCTACAGAACTCTCCACACAAAGACAACAGAATATGCTTTCTTTTCATTGCTACATGATACATGTCCTAAAATTGACAATGCAATTAGACATAAGACAATTCTCAGCACACTCAAAAAACCTGAAATCTGACCAACCACACTCTCAGACCACAGCACAATCAAAACAGAAATCAGGGCCAAGAAAATTGCTCAAAATCATACATTTTCATGGAAATTAAACAACCTCCTCCCGAATGGCTCTTCAGTAACTAATGAAATTACGGCAGAAATGAAAAAGTTGTTTTGAAACTAACGAGAACAAAGACATAACATACCAGAATCTCTAGGACACAGCTAAGGCAGTGTTAGGAAAGAAATTTATAACACCAAATGCCCACATCAAAAATTTAGAAAGATCTCTAATTAACAACCTACCATGACAACTAGAAGAATTAGAGAAGCAAGAACCAACCAACCTCAAAAGTAGAAGAAGAAAAGAAATAAACAAAACCAGAGCCGAACATAAGATATAGACATGAAAAAACATATAGTAGATCAATGAATCCAGGACTCAAATTCAAAAAAAGTATTAAGATGGCTAGAATACTAGCTAGACTAATGAAGAAAAGAGAGAAGATCCAAATAAACACTATTAGAAATGACACAAAGGATGTTACCACTGACCCCACAGAAATAGAAATAACCACCAGAGATGGCTATGAACATCTCTATGTACACAAACTGGAAAATTTAGAAAAAATGGATAAATTTCTGGACATATACATCTTCCCAAGATGGAAGTAGGGAGAAATTAAGTCCCTAAGCAGATCAAAAATGAGCCCCTAAATTGAATCAGTAATAAATAGCCTATCAATAAAAAATAAAAATAAAAATAAAAAGCCCAGGACCAGATGGAGTCACAGCTGAATTCTACCAGATGTGACGAAAAGAGCTAGTACCATTTCTACCGAAGGTATTCCAAAAAATTAATGAGGAGGTAGTCATTCTCAACTCATTTTCCATGTGGCTAGTGTCATGCTGATATCAAAACCTGACAAAGACACATACATACAAAAAAGAGAAAACTTCAGCCCAATATCGTTGATGAACATAGATGCAGAAGTCTTCAACAAAGTACTAGCAAACTGAATCCAGAAGCACATCAAAAAGCTAATCTACCACAATCAAGCAGGCTTTATGCCAGGGATGCAATTTGGTACAACATATGCAAATCAATGAATGTGATTCGTTGCATAAACAGAAGTAAAGACAAAAAAAAAAAAAACCCACACGATTATCTCAATAGATGCAGAAAAGGCTTTCAGTAAAATTCAACATCCCTTTATATTAAAACTCTAAATAAACTAGACATTGGAGGAACATACTTCAAAATAATAAGAGCCATCTATGACAAACCCACATCCAACATCATACTGAATGGGAAAAGCTGGAAGTAGTCTCCTTGAAAACTGGAACAAGACAAGGATGTCCTCTCTCACCACTCCTCTTCAGCATAATATTGGAACTCCTGGCCACAGCAATCAGGCAAGAAAAAGAAATCAAGGACATTCAAATAGTAAGAGAGAAAGTCAAACTATCCCTGTTTGCAGACAACATAATTGTGTATCTAGAGAACCCTATAGTCTCAGCCCAAAAGTTTCTTTAGCTGGTAACTTCAGTAAAGTTTCAGGATACAAAATCAATGTACAAAAATCACTAGCATTCTTGTACACCAACAACAGTCAAGCTGAGAACCAAATTAGGAATGCAATCTCATTCATAATTGCTGCAAAAATAATAAAGTACCTAAAAATATAGCCAACTAGAGAACGGAAAGATCTCTACAATGAGAATTACAAAACATTGCCCAAATAAATCAGAGATGACACAAACAAATGGAAGAAAATTCCATGCTCATAGGTGGAAAGAATCACCATTGTTAAAATGACCATGCTGCCCAAGGCAATCGACAGATTCAATGCTATTCCTATGAAACTACCAATGGCGTTCTTCAAAGAAGTAGTAGAAAAATTATTTTAAAATTTATATGGACCAACAAAAGACCCCAAATTGCCAAAGCAATCCTAAACAAAAGAACAGAACAAAGCTGGAGGAATCACATTGCGTGCCTTCAAACTGTGCTACAGGGATACGGAAACCAAAACAGAATATCGCTGGTAGAAAACAGACGCATAGACCAATGCAACAGAATGGAGAACCCAGAAATCAGGCTATATACTTACAACCATCTGATCTTTTATGAAGCTGACAAAAACAAGCAATGGGGAAAGAGTTCTTTATTCAATAAATGGTGCTAGGTATCTGGCTAGTTATATGCAGAATGTTGAAACTGGACCCTTTCCTTACACCATATACAAAAGTTAACTCGAGATAAATTAAAGACCTAAATGTAAAACCTAAAACTATAAAAACCCTGGAAGATAACCTAGAAAATATCATTCTGGATATAGGAACTTGCAAAAAATTCATGATGCGGTTAATACTTTGGCTCTGTAGGTGACAGTGACCGTCTCTCCTGGGATACAGTGAGGGGAGCTGGTGACAGGGTCCACACAATGTACCCACTGGTATCTAAGTGGGAGAATGAACATGAGCATCCCCAAATATTAATATCCAGCAAGTAGTTCATTCAGTTTAAGTTTCAATTAGAAAACAAAACAGGCTGACAACTTCATTGTCAAGTAAGTGTTCCTGTTTAATGAAAACAAACTGAAGATGAAGCCTGAGTTCTCCTTCCTCACCAGACAAAACAGCAAGAGGAAGAAGAGCAAAGCTGGGTCCCCATGTCCATAAGGGCCTCCTGAAGCTGAGCCTGTTTAGAGAGGGGACGGTGCATCCTTCTGCTGGGGTTGCCACACTGAATTACCCTGGGCTGGATGACTTAAACCACAGAATTTATTCCTAACAGTTTAGAATCCTAGAAAGTCCAAGATCAAAGTCCAGAAGGATTTGCTTTCTGGTGAGGACCCTCTCTCTGGTTTTCAGATGTCACTTTCTGTCCACGATCCCACGTGGCCTTTCCTCAGCGCATGCATAGAGGGTGGATGTGTGGGAGAGTTCTGTGGCTTCTCTTTTTATAAAGACACTAATCCTCTTGATTCACAGCCCAACTCTTATCACCTCTTTTAACATTAATTACCTTCCTATAGGTTGTATCTCCAAATGCAGCCTTGGTAGAAGTTAGAGATTTAAAATATTAATCTGTAAAGCATAATTCAGTCCATAACAGGTGGGCTTTGGAGACACAGCCAAGGCAGTGGGCAAGGAAGAAAACGGGCTTCCTGTCTCAGAACACAGAGGGAGTTTTGTCATAACTCAGCACACTGGCAGATCCTCCCAGGTGGTCCAGATCACACATGAGACACCACTGCAGTCTTTGAAGTCGCCTGCTGACAATGGGACACTAGAACTCTCTCTTACTATTTCTGAGAGCAAGCTTCTATCTTGTTTATTATGGAGTTTGCTGCCATCTAATGGCAGGTTTATGACTTGTCATCCTACAGGATTTTTGATGCTGATTCCAATGAGTCTTGGCTGTGAGTCTTTTCATGGGTGTTCATGGAGACAATCCGATTACATCCATCACTAGGCCAGATTCTATAGGAAACACAAAAGATTCATCACCCCCATAAACCAATAGCCTAGTTGAGGATACAGGGTATTAAGGAAAGACATTGGCACAAAACAGTTAGGGGCTAGATTCTATAATCCATGTGAGATCCAAAAATGTGGTTTGGACAAACAGAGGATGGGCCATTAGGGACCCTGCATGACATAAAGGCAGGGGGTGGGGTGGCAACTAAAGGACCCCTGGTCTAGATCTGCCATCCCAGGCTAATCTCCCCATTCTTGAAAGTCTTCCAGAGCAGCTCTGAGAACCGATGTGGCTGTACCAACTGAGGAAGCATCTGGGGCCATGCTACCTCTGGATGAACAACTGCTGAGATTTGTACTCTGAGCTGTATGACCTCACGTCAAAATTTAGATCTGTGCTATGTGAAATAATTTTCTAAGATGATGAAAGTGTCTATATTGGTGATGCACAATAGGTTAGTCTTTAGTCGTAACGTGACTACTCTGCACATGAAATGCAGCTCAGTAGCACAATCATGGCTCACTGCAGCCTCTGCCTCCAGTGCTCAAGTGATCCTCATGGCTCAACCACCCAAGTAGCTGGGATTACAGGCGTGCACCACCATGTCCAGATAATTTTTGTATTTTTAGTACAAACTCCTGGCTTCAAGTGATTCACCTGCCTCTGTATCCCAAAGTGCTGGGATTATAGGGCTGAGCCACCACACTCGAGGGGGTACTAAATTTTAAATTTTAATTAATTCTAGTTCACATATTTGTGGCTACTAGTGTTTACTAGTAGTGCCTATGTCTCCTGGGACTGAGATTGAGACTATTGCTCAGGGATGACCGCATTGACCTCCCCTTTGATCAGCCAGCATGGCTCTTCTGGGAAGCCCACAGAGCAGGACATGATTAATACTGGGGAAGATTTGTCTTCTGTTTCCAGTTCAAATTCCAGTGGCAACCCTGTGAGCCCCAGACTCTAGCTTCCCCATTAGTGTCTTCAATACAAAAGGGTTCCTTTAGCTGCCTGGGAGCAGCAGAATTCAGGGAAGTTTCCAAAGATTCACTCACCTGCTTTGTCTATCTTGGACATGGTACAGTCTCAGCTTGGTGCCATTTGAGATGACACAGTTTTAGACAAGAGTGACCAGCAATGTCATCAGGAGACCAAAGCTGCTAACTTTTAAACAAAAATGTGTACCAGCACCACTGCATGCACCAGAGGAAGGAGAAATCAATATTTCCCTATTGTAGAAAAACTAAGGAAATTTTTCTGCTAGCTGACCCACCATAAGCATGGCCAAAAGCCCTAGAAAGATAAAACTAAAAATCAAGAAAGAATCTTGAATCCCGTTGGAGAAAAAAGACTATAAAAGACTAAAAGATGGATGAACACAATGAGTTTCTAAATTATGTGTTATAATTGTAGCAAAGTTGTCACACTGATGTTGTTCCCAATGTCTGTTAAACAATTTTTTAAAATCTGTTACAAATAGGGAGCGACAAAGGACGCAAAAGAAAGTAAAATTCTATTATTTGATGTGAACTATAAAATATTGACATCAACATACTGTGAGAGGTTATGCATATAAAGGAAGTGCTGTAGCAACCAATTTAAAAATCACTATAAAAAGAAATACATGAGTAATTTTAAAAACTATAAATAAAAGGAAAATGAAATTGTAAAAACATTTGAGTTATCTCCAGGAAGCCAGGAAAATGAAAACAGAGAAACAAAAACATAAAGCAAAAAGTACAGAGTTCAGACTTAAGCTTTAACATACTGATAATCACATTAAATATGCAAATTATGAAATCTGAAAATAGACAGTGATGAGTGAATCAATAAGAAACATTCCAACACCATGTTGTCTGACACACCAAACATAAAGGTAAATAAAATAATTTGAATATTTGAATATAAAAGGAAGAAAAAATAAATACCACAGAAATATTTTTTAAAAAGTTAGTAGATATTATTAACATCAGATAATATGTTAATTATCATTAACATATTAACATATTATTAACATAAATTGTTATTAGCATATTATTATTAACTACATTAACGGATGTTAATGTAGACTAGGTTAGACTACAGGGCCAAAGAAAGTTACTAGGGACTGAAAGGTATTTACATAATGAAAAAAAAGTCATTCCAAAAAGAAGACAAAGTATTTCTAAATGTGTATGCATTAAGCAATAGAGCAACATGGTGCAATGCATATGGCAAAAACTAACAGAACATTTACACTTGGAGACTTTAGTACCCCTTTTTAACCTCTGATAGAACAAATATAAAATAGGCAAGAATATAGAAGAACCTAACAATATCATCAACCCACAGGCCCCGACTGACGTTTTTAGAATACGCCAATCCATGATAGAGGAAGTTCACATATTTTGTTCCAGCTGCCCACAGAACATATTCCATAACAGAATATATTCTACCTATGCAACACCTCAATACAGTTAAAATAATTAAAATCATTGTAAGTGTATTGTCTGACTACCGAGGAATCAAACTAGAAATCAATATTGAAAACATAACACAACCTGATAATTTCCAAGCCTACAGACACTAAACAACATAGTTCTTTCCAAAGTACCAGTGTCTGCTATGCTTGCTTGGCCTTCACTATGACTTTTCTCTTTGCAGTTTTTTTGGCTGCTGCTGTAATAGTTCTTATTTATTTTCTTTTTTTCTTTTTTTGAGACAGGGTCTCACTCTGTCACTCACCCAGACTGGAGTACAATGGCACGATCTAGGCTCAGGAAATCCTCAATTTCCTGCACTCGTGATTCTCCAGCCTCAGCCTCCCAGAAGCTGGAAGTAGGGGTGTAAGCAACCAATGCTAGCTAATTTTTTGTATAGATGAAGACTCGCCACGTTGCCCAGCTGATCTCGAGCTCCTGAGCAATCCACCAGCCTTGGTGCCCCCAAAGTGCTGGGATTACAGGTGTGAGGCATTGTGCTTGGCCTCTTTTCATGTTTTTAATCTTTAGATTTAAATTGCTCTTCTTAATGTAGTTTTGAAGCTGTGATAATTTATTTTATGCATTCAGTTTTTACACACACACATATGCATGTGTTTATATATGTGCACATACACACATACATGCATGTACATATGCATATATGTGCTTTTAATGTAAATGGCATGGCTATCTTAGGTCCTTTTTTTGTACTTAATACATGTGTTACTTTTTATTGCCATGTAACAAATTACTACAAATTTGTCAGCTTAAGAGTACACTCGGCCGGGCGCGGTGGCTCACGCCTGTAATCCCAGCACTTTGGGAGGCCGAGGCGGGTGGATCACGAGGTCAAGAGATCGAGACCATCCTGGTCAACATGGTGAAACCCCGTCTCTACTAAAAATACAAAAAATTAGCTGGGCACGGTGGCGCGTGCCTGTAATCCCAACTACTCAGGAGGCTGAGGCAGGAGAATTGCCTGAACCCAGGAGGCGGAGGTTGCGGTGAGCCGAGATCGCGCCATTGCACTCCAGCCTGGGTAACAAGAGCGAAACTCCATCTCAAAAAAAAAAAAAAAAAAAAAAAAAAAAAAGAGTACACTCATTTATTATCTCAGATTCTGAGTCAGGAGTCTGCACATGGCTTTGTTGTTTCTGTCTACAGGGCTTCACAAGACTATATCAAAGCATAGATTGAGCTGCATGCTCATCTGAAACTCACCTGAGGACACATGCACTTCAGAGTTCTTTCAGATTTTGCAGAACTCATTTTCTTGCATCTCTATGACTTAGGGCTTCAATTTCTTTTCTTTTTCTCTTTATTTCTTCTAAAAAAAAACGTGATACAAGTGCAGAATGTGCAGGTTTGCTACCTAGGTATACATGTGCCATAGTGGTTTGCCCCATCTATTGACCCATCCTCTAAGTTCCCTCCCCTCACCTCCACCCCTCAACAGGCCCTGTTGTGTGTTGCTTCCTTCTGTGTCCATATGTTCTCAATGTTCAACTCCATCTTAAGAGTGAGAACATGTGGTGTTTGGTTTTCTGTTCCTGTGTTAGTTTGCTGAGGTTGATGGTTTGTAGCTTCATCCATGTCCCTGCAAAGGACATAATCTCACTCCTTCTTAAGGCTGCCTAGTATTCCATGGTGTATATGTACTACATTTTTTTCTATCCAGCCTACCATTGATGAGCGTTTGGGTTGGTTCCATGTCTGGCTGTTGGATGGAGTCTGCTCTCAAGTGCTAATGGTTGTAGATAATTCTCTGCCATGTGATGCTGACACAGGCAATGCACACATGGCTGTTTGTTCAAGGCCAGTAGAGTGTCTTTCTCCAGTCTCCTAAGGCTTATCTAATACAACACTGGGAAGATATCTCACCACTTTTACTGTACTATGTTGGTTAGAAGCAAGTCGTAGGTCCCGCCTGCTCTATGTGGGAATGGATCATATGAGAATGTGATTCATCGGGGAGAGGGCCACCCTGGGGCACTGTGGCTTCTTCAGCTTCCTCTCGTATCAGACTACCGATACTGAGTGTGAAATCTGTCCTACATGTACTGACATTGACTAGGCCTGAGACCAAATGGGACGTCTGCAAAGCAAACTTTGTAAGAGATATTTTAGGCTGACCTAGCTTCAGTTGATGAAGTATAATATTTGCAAAATATCTTAATATTTATTTATACTAACACATGTCCTGGAGATTCCTTAAAGATTCGAGATACCTAAGTATTGTAAGCTAATTCTCTCTCAATATATTCAAAATTTCATATTTAATCACAGGAAAACAGACTATTATGGAGTCTGTAAAACAAGATTTGAAGCAATAATGATAATAGCCCACTGTGGTTGTCTAATGTTAGACTAGGTGAGACCACCTGCATGAACAATAGAACAGGTACTGGATACTACGTACAGCTGTGAGCATCACTGGCCAGCTGCCTCCAGAAACGTGGGCAGTGCCAGGCTTATTGACATAGTACTCAAAACATAAATAGATAATTTTTATTGTTTGTTAATTTAAACTTTTATTATTTCCACCATTATGTAAACCATAACTGATATTCCCTGTCCTGCATAAAAAATGTTAGAGCACTCTTTTAAATGTGGTATATTTAAAGCATATGGTTCTATGTATCAATTACTCGAATATGAAAATCATATGTAGTATCAAGCCCTGCAAACTCTGACATGATCACCATTGTTCCTTCAGTTGTTGTATTTTTTTCTTCATTTTCGACCTAGGGGTGATCATGCCATGTGCATTTGCTGACTTCTCAATATTAATTTCTTCCAATATAACAAACTACATTGTAATTTAAATTAAAATTTAAAAAAGTTCACTTTCAATACTGATGCAGTAGGTCTTAGATGAGAAACAAAAACAAATGGAGAAAAAGCAGCACAGAATAACTTAAAAGCATCACAGTTATGATGACATAGGAGAGCTATAGAAGAAATGAAGAACGGATTACCTGAAATTCCACAGAAGAAATACGGCTTTGTATTTGAGCTGATATTATTCTACCATTGTGTTCTTTAGTGAAATTTCTCGAATGTGAGTGTGGGTGGAGCTTGGTCCAGGCAGAGGGGCTCTACTGAGGAAGATAATCCACCTGAGTTTGGCAGTTGCTTGGAGCTGCCTCAACAGAAAGGACAAGAGCTAAATCCTTGACACCAGGCTGGATTTCTTGTGATATTTGCTGAGGTCTGGATTAGACCTAGCTGGCAGCTGGATCTAAAAGGTAGAGTGAAACCTCCTGCCCACATCTCATGGATTTTCCTTAAAAAGCAACACTGATTATCCTTTGTGCAGGTCTGAGATATGGGCCTTGAGCTCCTATCACTGCATCTCCTGCTGATCTTTCCAGTCCAATTCAATCCTGATATCTTAATTATTTTGATGTAAGATGTCTCTTGAATTATCATTTTTTTTTCCTCATTTCATCCTCAGCTATATGGAAAAAATCAACTTTTGGAAACTTACCCATGTCCTTCTGGGTTGACTGTGAAGGTGTGACAAGACCTAACGTGCTTTTGCACAGGAACTTTCCTAACCCTTGAATCACTAACGTCCTAGAGCCCCGTGTGATACACAGCTCTCCATGAACTTTCAGTAACATCAGGGCACAGCCTTGAAGGCCAGGCAGGAGTCTATTCAACACTGTGATTCTTTCCATGAAATATTTATGAATTTCCATCTGGGTTGGTAGCTCAATCCTATCAGCATAGGGACTCCAACCAAAATGAGAAACAGAGCTGAGTTTGCACCAACAGCCAACCTTTGCCATGTGTTCTTCACACTCATCTACATTGCTTTACTCCGAAATCTTAATATTCTTATTTTTTATTAGGCAAAACAGTGCCTTATATTATCTTATAGTTTTCAAAATTCTGTTGAATATGGTATATAAAGTATGCTTTTGAGTCCTTCCAGGCTAGGTTTATTATTTTTAAAATTCAGAAATCTCTCCTTTTATTTCAACTTGCTGTTCTTGGGAGTGAATAAAGACATTGAACACATTACTTCTGTTTTTAAGTAGACTTAACAAAGTCTATCTAGTAGCCATAAACCAGGAATGTGAGCATTTTTACTTGTGTACTCACTGGAACAATGATATAAAGGGAGAGAGACATATGCTAGGAAAAAGTGGAAGTGTGAAGGTGGGGACAAAGAGAGGAACAGTCTTTATATCACTAAGCCAATTCAGCTGCATGTACACCAGTAACTATTCAAACAAAATCAAATCCAAAAAGCATATTAGTTTTGAGTTACCATAAACCAGGCTTACTTATAAAGCAGTTATACCTTATAGACTTATCTGACAAAAAATTGTAGGGATGACAGGAAGGATTAGGATGAACTTTCATTTAGCTTTCTCCACTGCTATGTGTGATTGCTCAGGGGGCACTTGGAGCACCTTTATTCTCACGTAGGTTCTGCTAGGCCAAGGCTGTTGTAGCTGACAGGGTCTTTTTGTGTGATATCTGAGGTGTAGCCCAGGTTTCTCATGGTCCAGAGCAATTTCCTGCAGCCCATCCCCTGAATTCTCATCATCTTGCTCTACGGTGCCTGCTTCCCAGACAAACAACACATGTGGGTGGCTGGGGCCCATGTGACCAGGAAGGTTTGTGTTTGGAGCTATACCATTGTGGTAGAAACTTTTGTATCTTGTTGGCAGTAATAAATTCCAACATCCTCAGCCTCCACCCTGCTGATTTTCAGTGCAAAATCTGTGCCTGACTTCAAAACAAGTTAAAGAGGCAAATGTCAGTCCATTAATTTGTAACCCAGGTACATACAATTTTTTTATTTTGTTAATTCCTCAAGTTCCTAAAAACATTTACTGCTTTTAACTATCAAGATATTTGATTCATCCACGGAACAGTTATGTTTTTCAACCTTTACAATCTTAAAAATGTTTTCAAATGTAATTTTGCAATAATTAGAAAAAAAGGCTAGGTGTGTTTTCAACATGCGACTTTAACATAAGTGGCCTCATAGGAAAAAAAGTTTAACGAAAGTAAAGGTTCTCTAAAACATAGCTCCTTAAAACTGCCATAGATTACCTGTACACTTGTTAAAATGCAGATTATCATGCAATCTGTCTAAGGTGCATCTGCTACTTTGCATCTGTCACATGCTCATAGTGATGCTGAGGATGTGGCTGACATTTGGACAAATTTTAAGTAGCAAAGTGTTTTCACATTAAGGAAAAAATACACTATGGGAACAAGTTGGTTTTCTTGTTTGGTTTTTCAAGAAAGGATTTTCATTTGTAAAAGGATTGCTATGTATTCTGAGCATGTTTTCATTTTTCTTTTTACTTTATGACTTAATGAAGTTAGCTTGCAATGATCCCAGACTTGCTAATAGTACGTGGAAGCACATGCATGGGTATTCTGGGGCCACTGCATACCTGGAAAATTTTGAGATTTGGGGAAATATAACCTTACTTGCCTATTAGTTCTCAACTCCCCATTATTATAGTTATTTCTAGAAGTACATCTCCCAAAACCCATTTCCCCTTCATAGTGTCTCGTAGAGTTGCTCAATGAGGGATCCTCTCATGATACTTAAAAGTCAGAGAAGGACGATTCAATGTTCATTGACATCTGCAGGTAGGCCCTTGGACTGAATTCAGAACTGGAAAATCATATGAGGAGGTGCTGCAGGCAACAGAGAACATCAGCATTTTCAAATCTAGACTTCCTAAATAGGTCTAAGGACCACAAGTAAGGCAGCCCAGGCCTTCAGGGTTAGATGCAGTCTGGTTTCTTGTGGATCATCAGAGATTCCCCTGTTTCAAGCATCAGCTTCCCTGATAACCATAACCCCAGGCTTGTATTTTGAATTCTAATTCCCTGTATTACAACAGTTCTTGCTTGGAATATGTAGAGTATCTTAATCTTTTGATGTATGAACCCAGGTTGATGCAATAAAACAGATTCGTCAAGTATCATAATTGCTTTCCTTTAATAAATCAGCAGAGACATTGCCATGTCTGTGCTACTGGGGCTGACATGGAAGAAAGAGTTGGAATGCAGAGAGTCTCTCTGGCCCCTCTTACCAAAACTTTCAAACCTTGGCTGCAACTGAGAAATGCTTTCAGCAGATGAAAGTACCAGGAGGAGCAGCTGGGGTAGCCCAGTCTCACACACTGACTTCCCTAAAGGGTTTTTGTTCTGGCTTGTAACACTGTGGGAGGGTAACTGAGCTCCTGTTTGCAGTAATAAGTTGCAAAGTCTTCCAGCTCCAGGCTGCTGATGGTGAGACAATAATCTGTCCCAGATCCACTGCCACTGAACCGTGATGGGACCCTGGTGTACAGGTTGGTTGCCTCATAGATCAGGAGTGTAGGGGATTTCCCTAGTTTCTGCTGATACCAGGCTAAATCATTACTAATAGCCTTACTTGCCTGGCAACTGATGGTGACTGTGTCTCCTATAGATGAAGACAGGAAGAATGGAGACTGGGTCATCTGGATGTCACATCTGATGCCTGAAATTGGAAACATTTAAAACAAATATCCACACAATTAATCATGTTATAAGAAGACTTCCCTGAAAATCTAGGCAGTAATGATCACACTGGGCTGAGTAAATTCCCAGTGTTCTTCTTTCTTCCCTGGAAGCCAGAGCAGCAGGATCCCCAGGAGCTGAGCAGAGGCCTTCATGTCCATGATGTGTCCCAACTAGGTCTGACTCCTGCACAGGGTGTGACCAGCCTACTAAGAAGGCTTTAGGGCAGGGGGCTGTACTCTGGGAACATGCAAATCAGCAGAGGATGGGGCAGGCTGGGAAGAGCTGCAGGGCTGGCTCATCTCAGTAACTCAGCACAGGGTCAGTGTCCCCAGCTGTTTGAGGGCAGACCAGGGCAGCTCAGATTTGTCTGCAGAGAATATTTTTCTCCGAGGGTGACATTTTGTTACCAACAAATTTATTGGTCATCTATTGTCCAAACTTGAAGTTGCTGTGAGAACTACATGGAGTAATGCAAAAACAACTTTATGCGTGTGTAGAACTCCCTACTTTGTATGTATGTAGGACTTTTTATAAAGTCTTAGAGGGTGAAGCTATCAGTTCTTCAACATACTGTGAAATTATTTCAGTAGTGGGAAGGGATACTTTGTAATTTACTATATTTTTTAAGTGTGAAATTAATTTTCTAATAAAAATTATCAGAAGCATGTTAGATATTCTCAAAATAATTTTATGATATCTCTAAGCCATTGTTATTACCAGTATTAGGTCAAGCAATTCACTGCAGATGTGCAAAGATGATACCATGATTCTTCAATGCATACACCATTTACAGACATACCATTATTCAGAATTGCAGGTCTTTTTAATACTCAGAGACTAGCTGCACCTTATTCTTGGTTTGGTGATCTACATACTCTACCTTCTTTTCTGCCATTGGTTATAATTTCTCACAGTTTATCAGTATGAAGAATGACTACTGATGGCAAATCTGATTACTTCAAAAAAATTAGTTTCTCTGTCTAACATAGGAGACTGGATTCAGATAAACTGGAAACATGGATCAATCCAGGCTCCAATGATATATGGTCTCCAAAGCAGGAAGACCAATATCATATCCCCCCAGTAATGCTCTGAGCTCCACTCCCTACCAGCATGTTAAAAAAAAACCTGGGGGCTCAGAAATATTTCCCCTGGCACCTGGCTTTCTGGAGAGCAGGTGAGGGGAGGCGCCGGGGAAAGGCCAGGTCATTGCGATATTGGATATATGTTCCTGCTGTGCACCATCAAGGCCCCTTTCCTCTTTTATGCTTAAGTGATGAGTGGAGACATCATCCTTACCCAGATTCCAGTCTCTCTGTTGGGATCTGTAAGAGGGAGGGTCTCCATTTCCTGGCAAGCCACTGCTTATATATATGGAGAAGTATTTTAGATCCTAGTAAAACTGGACAAAAATTTGAACTCCTATTTTTCACATATCTAACTTGGTCCTGGTTGTCTCATCCTGGTTCAGCAACAGAGAGAGTGGAACAAATTGCATCAGAATCAGTGGACTGGAGCCTGAGGTCTCCAGGGAGTATTCACATGCAGGACTAGGGGTGGCCAAATCACAGCGGTGTAGTCTGTGTACAGTCCTCCTGTGGCCTTTCATGAGCCTGATTTCTTATGAAATGCAAGCTTGCTTGCATCCAACTTGTCAGGATCCAATTCTAGAGAAACGCAATGTTAAAAAATCACATCAGTTTTTTTTTTTTCCTGCATGGTTGTGCTGGAGTGATGGAGGAAGGAATTATGGAGCCAGGAATACAGGGTCATCTTGAAGATTAAAAGCAAGAAATCAGATTTTCTCCCCTGGATCCTCCAGAAGAAATACAGCCCTAGTGACTCCTGAATTTTAGCTCAGGAAGACTTCTCAATCCAGAATTGTAGATAATAAATTTGTGGTGTCTGAATGCAGTATGATTGTGGTAATTAGTTGCACTAGCAATAGGAAACTGATACAGGCATAGAGCATGTCTTTTATCTTTCTAAAAGTGTGGTTGTCCCTATTCTCCTAAACATTTCCAGTGTGTTATCGTTTGGTATCAATTTTGACCAGAGACAGAGAGAACATTGTACTGTGAGGAGAGCTAGCACCAGAATTCTTAGGTAGAAAATTTTTTTGGGAGAATAGATCTTTATTAGGTCTTATATGATCTGCATATCTGAGATATTAGGGGTCAGCTCTCACAGCACAATGTGGGGGAGCATGTGTACCTGATTGTTTTGTATTATATATTAGTAGGACTTGTTAGATTTGCAGGGCAGGATCTGAGAGGAAAGGACTAAGTAACAGAGATGGGAAGAAACAGAGCAGATGAAGGAGTCAGGACAATGTCACCAAATACAAAATAAAGATTTATTGTGTTTGTAAAGGGTTTGAGGGATTAGTGTTCTATAGACAAAATTGCAGAAGAAATTGAGGTTAAGATTAGGGTCAGCATGAGGAAGGGCAGAAGCAGCAGAGAGCTGTGAATTTCACACCTCCTGGTTTTCTCTCTTCTTCCATTATACAGGCCATGGGCTCATCTATGAATGAATGTGGCTGTCTGGAAGGAACATATATAAAGTTTGACAGACTTGGGTTCAATCCCAGCCCAGAACTTGCTGATCATGTGACTTTGAGCAAACCACAATGAGCTCTGAGAGTTTACTATCTGTGAAATGGACCTCTATGGATATCAAAGAGTGTCCTATGGGTTAAACTTTCTGATATGCCATGAAGTACATTATTTTTAAGAGTACCCAGCACTCTTAAAGAGGCTGTCTAAGATACCGGTAGTCATATGTCATTTTCATCTGAGCTTTATCCATATTTATTCTACAATTAATGTGTTATTCACAATAGGCTATGGGTTTCATATGCATTTTTCTACCGTAAAAAACTTTCACCAACCCATTTATGTGCAGAATTAGAAGGTTCAACAAGGAGATTACAAACAATCTTAGCACTTCACTCTGGATTTCTCCTGACCCCCACTTGTGTTAGTTTTCTAGGGCTGTTGTAACAAATTACCAAAAACTTGACAGCTTAAAATGACAAAAATATATTCTCAACAACTCGGAAGGCCAATTTTAGAATGAGTTTCACTAAGCTAAAATCATGGAGTCAGCAGTCAGGCTCCTGTAGAGGCTTTAACAGGGAGTCTGTTCTTGCCTCTTTTAGCTTCGAGAGGCTGCAGCTTATTTTGGTTGTGGCCAACCTCCAGTCAGTCTCTGACTCGGTGTTCCCAGTACCTTCTGCTTCACCATTTGTCTTAAATATATCCCTCTGTCTCTCTTTTTATGAGGACACTTTTGAATGCATCAAGGCCCTACTTACCAGACAAGTCATAGCAATCTGATTTTCTTAGAATTCTTAATTTACATTTGCAAAAATCCTTTTCCCATTAAGTTGACATTAACAGCTTTCATAGCATAGGATCTGATATTTTGAACATCATGCTCAGTCTGCTAAACTATTACAGTACCAACTCTCAGTTCATTTACAAAAGCCTATTCCTTCACTGGAACTTTAGGTCATCTGGTCTTTTTTCCCTCTTATTCTCTCTCTCTCTCTCTCTCTCTCTCTCTCTGCTCTTGCTCTGTTGGTCTTTCCTTCTCCTAGAATCACAAATCACTTTACTTCCCTAAATGCATCCAATGCCACCTATACCTGGGTCAGAGGGGCACTGTATTAGTCCATTCTCATGCTGCTACAAAGAACTGCCTGAGACTGAGTAATTTATAAAGGAAGGAGGTTTAATTGACTTACAGTTCTGCAGGGCTAGGAGGACTCAGAAAACTTTCAATCATGGCAGAAGGTGAAGCAAGCATATCCTTCTTCACATAATGGCAGGAAGGACAAGTGCAGAGCCAAGAGGGGAATAGCACTTTATAAAACCATCCGATTTTGTGGGAACTCATTTATTATCATGAGAACAGCATGGGGGAAAATCCTCCATGATCTAATCACCTCTCACGTGGTCCCTCCCCCTAAACGTGGGGATTATAATTTGGATTACAATTCAAGATGATATTTTGGATGGGGACATAACCAAACCACTAGGCACCCACAGGAGGGTCTTGCTCAGGGTTTGCTTAAAGCCCTGCTCCATTCCCATTATCATGCACAAGGAAGGACACAGCCAAATACAGCACATAGGGCAACAAAAATGGCCAATAGTTGTATAATAAGGTGTTCAACATCACTAACAATCAGGGGAAGGCAAATCAAAGTCATGCTGAAATATCACCTAATACCTCTTAGAATGTTTATTATGAAAAGTGAAGAGATAAGTGTAGGTGATGGTATAGATAAAAGCACTAACATGCTGTTGTTAGAATGTAAATTATTATAGCCGTAATTTAAAATAGCATTAAAGTTGCTCAGAGTAATACAAATAGAACTATCTAATAACCCTGAAATTCCTCTGTGGAGTATACACAAAAGGAAATGAAATCAGCACCTCACAGAGATATTTGCACTTCTATGTTTATGGTAGCATTGTTCAGAAGCCAAAATATGAAAACAACATAAGTGCTCAAGGATAGATGAATGAATAATAAAAATATCTCATATTTTATAGTATATGTACATATATATGGACAAATATATACATATATACATGGGAATATATATGTATGTATGTATACACACATACACACAACCATATATATATAAAATCTTGTTAGTGCGTCAAAACTGTTATTAAGGAACTATATCAAAGTATATTTAAAGATTATACCTATATTTCTATACTTATATTTAATAAAGATTATACCTATATTTAAAGATTATACCTATATTTGTATACTTAGTAAAATACAGAAGTAATTTTCATTATCAACTATAATTTTCCTTTTTTTAATTTTATTTTTTATGTTCTGGTGTACATGTGCAGGATGTTCAGGTTTGTTCCATAGATGAACGTGTGCCATGGTTGTTTGCTGCACCCATCAATCCATCACCTAACTATTAATCCCAGCATGCGTTAGCTGCTTTTCCTGATGCTCTCCCCTCCTCTCCCTTGACAGGCCCCAATGTGTGTTGTTTCCCTTCCTGTCTCAGGTATTCTCATTGTTCAGCTCCCAGTTATAAGAGAACATGTGGTGTTCAATTTTCTGTTCCTGTGTTAGTTTGTGAAGATAATGGCTTCCAGATTCACTTATGTCTCTGCAAAAGACATGAACTCATTCCTTTTTATGGCTGCATGGTATTTCATGGTGTATATGTACCATATTTTCTTGGTCCAGTCTATCATTAATGGGCATTTGGCTTGATTCCAGGTCTTTGCTATTGGGAATGGTGCTGCAATGAACATACATATGCATGTATCTTCATACTGAATATTTATATTCCTTTGGATATATACCCGGTAATGGAAATTCTGGGTCAAATGATATTTCTGGTTCTAAATCTCTGAAGAATCGCCAAACTGTCTTCCACAATGGTTGAACTAATTTACATTCTCATCAAGAGTGTAAAAGTCTTTCTATTTCTCCACAGCCTTGCCAGCATCTGTTGTTTATTGAGTTTTTAATTATCGCCTTGCTGACTGGTGCGAGATATTTCATTGTGGCTTTGATTCACATTTCTCCAATGATGAGTGATGTTGAGCTTTCTTTCATGTGTTTGTTGGGCACCTGCATGTCTTCTTTTGAGAACTGTCTGTTCGTGTTCTTTGCTCACTTTTT
This sequence comes from Aotus nancymaae, assembly GCF_030222135.1. Taxonomy (NCBI): domain Eukaryota; kingdom Metazoa; phylum Chordata; class Mammalia; order Primates; family Aotidae; genus Aotus; species Aotus nancymaae. The sequence continues at coordinate 14,201,429 of NW_026988429.1, forward strand.
AATAGAGTTATTTTTTTTCTTGTAAATTTGCTTAAGTGCTTTGTAGATTCTAGATATTAGACCTTTGTCATATGGATAAATTGCAAAAGTGTTCTCTCATTCTGTAGGTTGTATCTTCACTCTGTTGATAGTTTCTTTTGCTGTGCAGAGGCTCTTCAGTTTAATTAGATCTCATTTGTCAGTTATTGCTTTTGTTGCAATTGCTTTTCGCAATTTCATTATAAAATCTTTGTCCATGCCTATGTCCTGAATGGTATAGCCTAGAGTTTTTATGGTTTTGGGTTTTACATTTTCTTCTAGAGTTTTTATGGTTTTGGGTTTTACATTTAAGTCTTTAATCCATCTTGAGTTAATTTTTGTATAAGGTGTAAGGAAGGGGTCCAGTTTCAATTTTCTGCACATAGCTAGTCAATTCTCCCAGCACCATTTGTCAAATAGAGATTCCTTTCCCCAGTGCTTGTTTTTTGTCAGGTTTGTTGAAGATCATATGGTTGTAGGTGTGCAGTCTTATTTCTGTGTTCTCTATTCTGTTCCCTCAGTCTATATTTGTCTGTTTTTCTATCGGCACCATGCTCTTTTGGTTATTGTAGCCTTGAAGTATAGTAGAAGTTGGGTAACATGATCTTCCAGCTTTGTTCTTTTTGCTTAGGATTGTATTGGCTACACAAACTCTTTTTCATTTTCATATAAATTTTAAAATAATGTTTTTCTAATTCTATGAAGAATGTCAATGGTAGTTTATTGGGAATAGCATTGAACCTATAAATTGCTTTGGCACTATGGCCATTTTCATGATATTGACTCTTCCTATCCATGAGCATGGAATTTTTCACCATTTGTTTGTGTACTTTCTGATTTCCTTGAGCAGTGATTTGTAGTTCTTCTTGAAGAGGTCCTTCACTTACCTTGTAAGCCTTATTTCTAAGTATTTTATTCTTTTTCTGGCAGTTATGAATGGGAGTTCATTCATTACTTGGTGCTCTGCTAGACTGTTGTTGGTGTAAAGGAATGCTTGTGATTTCTGCACATTGTGTTTATATCCTGAGACTTTGCTGAAGTGGCTTATCAGCTTAAGAAGCTTTTGGTCTGAGACAATGGGGTTCTCTAGACATAAGATCATGTCATCTGCAAACAAAGACAATTTGACTTTCTCTGTTCCCATTTGAATACACTTGATTTTTTTCTCTTATCTAATTGTCCTGGCCAGAACTTCTAATACTATGTTGAAAAAGAGTGGTGAGAGAGGGCATCTTCGTCCTGTGACAGTTTTCAAGAAGAATGCTTCCAGTTTTTGCCCATTCAGTATGATATTGGCTCTGTGTTTGTCATAAACAACTCTTAGTATTTTTAGATATGTTCCATCAATACCTAGTTTATTGAGAGTTTTTATCATGAAGGGATGTTAAAGTTTATCTAAGGCCTTTTCTGCATCTATTGACATAGTCATGTGATTTTTGTCTTTAGTTCTGTTGATGTGATAAATTACGTTTACTGATCTATGTATGTTGATCCAGTCTGGCATACCAGGGAGGAAGCTGATTTGATTATGGTGGATAAGCTTTTTGATGTGCTGCTGGATTCTGTTTGCCCATATTTTATCGAGGATTTTTGCATTGATGTTTATCAGGGATATTGGCCTGAAGTTTTCCTTATTTGTTTTATCTCTGCCAGGTTTTGGTAGCAGGATAATGCTGGCCTTACAAAATGAGTTTGGGAAGAGTCCTTCCTTTACAACTGTTTGGAATCGTTTCAGAAGAAATGATACCAACTTCTCTTTGTACCTCTGGAAGAGTTCAGCTGTAAATCCATTAGGTCCTGGGTTTTTGTTGTTGTTAGTAGGCTATTTATTACTGCCTCAATTTCAGAGCTTGTTATTGGCCTATTTAGGGATTCAATTTCTTCCCAATTCAGGCTTGGGAGGGTATATGTGTCCAGGAATCAATCCATTTCTTTTAGGTTTCCCAGTGTATTTTCATAGAGGTGTTTACAGTATTCTCTGATGGTTGTTTGTATTTCTGTGGGCTAAGTGGTGGTATCACCCTTATCATTTCTGATTGTATTTATTTGAATCTTCTCTCTTTTCTTTTTTATTAGTCTTGCTAATGGTCTATTTTATTGATTTTTTCCAAAAAAAATCTCCTGAATTTATTGATTTTTTGGATAGTTTTTAGTGTCTTTATCTCTTTCAGTTCTGCTCTGAGCTTGGTTATTTCTTAACTCCTGCTAGCTCTTTTTTCCTTCTTTTGGTTCTCTAGTTCTTTTAGTTGTGATGTTAGAATGTCAATTTGATATCTTTCTAGCTTTTTGATGTGGGCGTTTAGTACTATAAATTTCCCTCTTAACACTGCTTTAGCTGTGTCCCAGAGATTCTGGTAGGTTGTCTCTTTGTTGTCATTAGTTTCAAGTAACTTCTTGATTTCTACCTTAATTTCATTATTTACCCAGAAGCCATTGAGGAGCAGGTTGCTAAATTTCCATGTAGTTGTGTGGTTTTGAGTGAGTTTCTTAACCTTGAGTTCTAATTTGATTGCACTGTGGTTTGAGATAATGTTTGTATTATTTTAGTTCTTTTGCATTTGCCGAGGAGAGTTTTATTTCTAATTGTGTGATCAATTTTAGAGTAAGTACCATGCGGTGCCAAGAAAAATGTATATCTATTGTTTTTGGGTGGAGAGTTCTGAAGACATCTAGCAGGTCCACTTGATCCAGAGCTCAGTTCAATTCCTGAATATCTTTGTTAATTTTCTGTCTCAATGATCTTTCTAATACTGACAGTGGGATATTAAAGTCTCCCACTATTATTGTGTGGGACTCTAAGTCTCTTTGTAGGTATTTAAGAACTTGTTTTATGAATTTGGGTGCTCTTATATTGGGTGAATATATATTTAGGATAGTTAGCTCTCCATATTGAATTGAACCCTTTACCATTATGTAATGCTATTCTTTGTCTTTTTTGACTTTTGTTGGTTTAAAGTCTATTTTGTCAGAAACTAAGATTGCAATCACTGCTTTTCTGTGCTTTCAATTTGCTTAGTAAATTTTCCTCCATCTCTTTATTTTGAGCCTCTGTGTGTCTTTGCACATGAGATCTGTCTCTTGAATACAGCACACCAATGAATCTTGTCTTTTCATCCAGCTTGCCATTCTGTGTCTTTTAATTGGCATTAAGCCCATTTACATTTAAAGCTAATATTGTTATGTGTGAATTTGATTCTGTCATCATGATGCTATCCGGTTTATTTTGCAGACTTATTAATGTAGTTGTTTCATAGTGTTTTTGGTCTGTGTACTTCAGTGTGTTTTTGTAGTGGCTAGTAACAGTTTTTCCTTTCCGTGTTTAGTGCTTTCTTCAGGAACACTTGCAAGGAGGGTCTGGTGGTGACAAAATCTCTCAACATTTGCTTGTCTGATAAAGATTTTATTCCTTCTTCACTTATGAAGCATAGTTTGGCTGGATATGACATTCTGAGTTGGAAATTATTTTCTTTAAACATGTTGAATATTGGCTCCTGTCTCTTCTGGCTTGTAGTATTTCTGCTGAAAGGTCCACTGTTAATCTAATGGGATTCCCTTTGTAGGTGACCTGGCCTTTGTCTTTGGCTGCCCTTAACATTTTTCTTCTTCATTTCAACCTTGGAGAATCTGATGATTATCTGTCTTGAGGTTGATCTTCTCATGGAGTATCTTATTTGGGTTCTCTGGATTTCCTGAATCTGAATGTTGGCCTGTATTGACAGGTTGGGGAAGTATTCCTGAATGATATCCTGAAGTGTTTTTCAACTTGATTCCATTATCCCATCTCTTTCAGGTACTTTGGTTAGTTGTAAGTTTGGTCTTTTTACATAGTCCCATAGTCCTCAGAGGTTATATTTGTTCCTTTCATTCTTTTTTCTCTAACCTTATGTGCCTGCTTTATTTCAGCAAGATGGTCTTCAAGCTTTGATATTCTTTCTATGTTTGGTCAATTTGGCTATTGATATCTGTGTTTGCATTATGAAGTTCCCGTGCTGTGTTTTTCAGCTCCGCTAGGTCATTTATGTTCCTTTCTAAACTGGTTATTCTAGTTAACAGCACCTGTAATTTTTTTATCATGGTTCTTAGCTTCCTTGCATTGGGTTAGAACATCATATTTTAGGTCAGTGAAGTTTGTTGTTATCGACTTTCTGAAGCCTGCTTCTGTCAGTTCATCCATCTCAGCTTCAGCCCAGTTCCATGCCCTTGATGGAGAGGTGTTGAGATCATTTGGAGGAGGAGAGGCATTCTGGCTTTTGAAACTTTCAGCAGTTTTGCATTGGATTTTCCTCATATTTGTGGATGTATCTACCTTTGGTCTTTGAAACTGTTTACTTTTGGATGGGAGTTTTGTGAAGTCATTTTTTGTTGTTGTTGTTGATATTGTTGTTGTTGCTTTCTGTTTTTCTTCTAACAGTCAGGCCTCTCTTCTGCAAGTCTGCTTCAGTTCCTGGGGGATCACTCCAGACCCTGTTCACCTTGGTATCACCAGTGAGGACTGTAGAACAGCAAAGATTGTTGCCTGCTCCTTCCTCTAGAAGCTTCATCCCAGAGGCACCAATCTGATGCCAGCCAGAACTCTTCTGTATGAGGTATCTGGTGACTGCTGTTGGGAGGTCTCACCCAGTTTAGAGGCACAGGATCAGAAATCCCCTTAAGGAAGCAGTCTGGCTGCCTCTTAGCAAAGCTGGAGCACTGTGCTGGGGGAATCCTTCCTGGACTCTTCAGAGCCAGCAGGCAGGAAAAATTATGTCTGCTGAATCTGAGACTATGGCCACCACACCTGGCCAGGTACTCTGTGCCAGAGAGATGAGAGTTTTGTTGTAAACTCTGGCTGGAGTTGCTGTAATTCCTGCAGGGAGGCCCTGCCAAATTAGGAGGGATAGATCCAGGTCCCACCTAAAAAAGAAGTCTGGCCATGATCTGCCATAGCTGCTGTGCTGCATTGTGGGGAATACTGCCCAGTTCAAACCACCCAGCCTCCCTAGCACTGACAGGAGAAAACCAGCAACTAAAGCTGCGGTAATGGCAGTCATCTCCCGACACGGGAACTTGGTCATCTTAGGCAGTCTCCAGGCTGCTATACTGGCCAGCAGGGATTCCAAGCCAGTGGGTCTTAGCTTGCAGGGATCCGTGAAGTGGGACCTGCTGAGTGAGGCTGCTTGGCACCCTGGTTTCAACCCCCTTTCCATGGGAGTGGATAGATTTTCTGCCTTTCTGGAGTTCCAAGAGCTGCTGGATCATGTAAAAACTCCTGCAGCTCAGTGCCTGCCTGAATGGCCATCAACCAGAACAGCTGCTGTGGGTTTGCCCAGTTTTGTGTTTGGAACCCAAGACCCTGGTGGTGTAGACTCATGAGGGAATCTCCTGATCTGCAGGTTGCAAAAATCTGTGAGAACAGCGTAGTGCCCCGGGTTGGTAGCACACTCCCTCACTGCTTCCTTTAGCAAGGGGAGGGAGTTCTCTTTGCCTCATGCATCTCCTCGGTGTACCGTCACCCCTCCCTGCTCTTCCTTCCTCTCCCTGGGTTGACCAACTTCCTAGTCAGTCTTCATGAAAGCATCTGGGTACCTCAGGTGGATGTGCAGAAATCACTCACCTTTTGCATTTGTCTCTGTGGGAGCTTCATTTAGATGCTGTTTCTACGCAGTCATCTTGGCCCCTCCTCAACGATAATTTTCAAGGTGGCATGATCACCATCATTTCTTCAGTTATTTTTCCCTTCATTTTAAACATTTGTGTGATTATAGCATGTACATTTATTGACTGATAGAGACATTAATGTTTTGCAATATAATGCCAAAGCCTGCATCTCTACATGATAATTAAATTTAAAAAATAAAGTAACTTTCACTTTCAGTCGGGATGTAGTAGATCTTAGAACATCAATACAACAATTACAAAAAATTTAGAATACACTCAAAGAGAGAAATTCAAAAGTCATGGCTATAATACGACCTACAGTTCCAGAGAAAGAATAGCATTTTTTAAGTCAGCTGATGCTCTTCTGTCATGTTGTTTCCTAATGACATTTTCCAAATTTGAGATTGGCAGTGATTCTTACTTGTGCCAGGCAGGGGGCCTCTACTGGGTAAAACAATTCACCTGAGGTTTGGCAGTTACGTGAAGCTGCCTTAATGAATTCAACACAACTTGAGCCTTTAACCCCAGGCTGCATTTTTCCTTGGCACATTTGATGATGAGGTGTGGAATATGAGAAATGAGAGTGGATAAGCCAGAAAGACCAGCAAAACCTCCCACATTTTCATGGATTTTCCTCCCATAATGCTGCACTGATTGTCGTTCATCTATGTCTTAGACACGGCTATTGGTTTCTAATCACTATATCTCTTACTGACCTTCCCAGCCCCAGTAAGCTTTCTGGTCAGCATTCTCTTCATCTTAATTACATAATCACTCACGAATAACCATTCTCTTCAATGGGAGGTGAGAGATTAGTCATCCCCAGGCACACAACAGGGATTGGTTCAACCTTTGGAAACTCATCTACACCATATTAGTTTAAATAGAAATGTGTGATGTGACATGAAGTGCATTTAAACTTCACTAACTCTTCAGTTACTAAATACTTAGAGCCCTGTTTTATGCATCACTTCCCCATGAGTTTGCAGTGGCTCAGGGCACAGCCTTGAGTATCAGTCAAGGTTCTCTGAACTCTGTGATTATTCCCCAGAAAATACAGCTTCCACAGGGGTTCATATCTCAACCTCAACTCCATCAGTATCATCACCCCAACAAAGATGAGCCACAGACATGGGCACTGTGCCTACAGCTGGTCTGCACCATGTGCCCTTCATGTTGTCATCTACTGCTGCTCACCAAAATCTGTATATTCTTCATTTTCACAGAACAAAAACTGGCTTGCATAGTATCTTACATTTATCAAAATTTTGTTGAATATGGCATGCATTTCTAAGCTCTCTAATTCATCCGGACTTGGTTCTTAGTTGCAGTTAAAAACACACAGTTGGCATTCAGAAAATGCCAATTAAAAAAAAAAATTTCAACCTGTTTTGACTGAGATTGTTCACAGAAATTGTGCACTAGGCTTTATTATTAAATAGATTTATCAAAGTTTATCTACCAGTGAAAAAAACCAACAATGTGAATTGTTTTTCTTGGCTGCTCCCCTGAGAACCGTAGTATAAAACCCTGTGCCTGCCATGGTCCTGGAGCAGAACATGTGCTAAGAACAAATGCAAGGTAAAAGTGGCGAAGAGGAGAAAGAGTGTCTTAAAAACATCAGACATTATCTTGGTGAATATATACTGGTAACCCTAAGCCAAAAAAATACCAAAATATGTGCCAGCATGGTATTGTCATGAATCAGGCTCAATTATGTGACTTACTTAAAATAAATGAAATTGACAAATATGTACAAAGGAGAGAGAATTGAAATGAGCCTTCAAGTCAGCTCTCCCTTCCTCATGTTCCCTGACTCAGAGGGATCTTGGACCTCCTGCAGGTCTACCATGCTAAGGCTCTTATGGCTGATGGAGTCTGAAGTCTGCTACATGAGGTGTACCCAGGCACTCATGGTCCAGCTGCAACCTAGTACTCCGTGTTCACTAACATCTTCCTCCTACACAGATTCAGAGAATATGCACTGTTAGCTAACCTGTGAAGGAACAAATTTGGGCAGCTTGGACCATCCAAGCAGAGAGGATTTTGTTTGGGGCTATACCAATGTGGGGGCAGTAGTAATCTCCAACATCATTAACCTCCACTGTAATGACTTTAAGTGTGAAATCTGTCCCTGACCACAGCCAGTAAACCCATGCAGGACAGCAGAGAGCCAGTTGTAAACTCTGTAGAACAGAAGCCATGGAGGCTGGCTTGGCTTCTGCAGGTACAAATTCAAATAGTTGTGAACATCACTATGAGGAGGCTGTGACAAGACCTGCAGGAGATGGAGGCTGGCTCTCCAGTGGTGACAGGCAGGGAGAGTGGCATCTGGGCCATCACAATGTCTGCACTGGATCCTCAAATAATGAGAGAGAAGTGCAAGGTTATGCACAAACTTTACGAGACATTTTCATAATTTTTCATTTACTTATTTAATGTTAAATAATTATATGTGTGATTTTGATTCGCATACCAAACAAATTCAAATTTAAAAAACCCAGATATTTTAAAGATACAAAGGAACTCTAGAAGTCACTTAATTATTCCCTCTTTCTGTATTCAAGAATCTCAGAACTTGAATCAATTCAGGTAGAAAAAAAATAAGGAAGAATAAAAAAGAGTAAGCAAAGCCTCTGAGAAATATAAGATTATATAAAGAGACTAAACCTATGAATCACTGGCCTCTCTGAAAGAGAGGGTGAGAAAGCAAGCAACTTGGAAAACGTATTTGAAGATATTGTCCACAAAACTTCCTCAACCTTGCTAGAGAGGTTGACATCAAATTTAATAAACTGAGAAAACCCCTGTGAGATACTATATAAGATGACAATCCCCAAGACACACAGTCATCAGATTCACAAAAGTCAATGAGAAAGAAAAAAAATTAAAGATACCTGGAATGAAGGGGCAAGTCACCTATACAGATCACCCTATCAGGCTAAAAGCAAATCTTTTCTGTCTTTTAATTTAGACAAAACAGACTTTAAACCAACAATAATCAACATCACAGTTAGAGGAACTAGTAAAGCAAAAGCAAACTAACCTCAAAGCTAGCAGAAGGAAAAAATAACCAAAATCTGAGCTGAACTAAAGAAAATTGATACAGGAAAAAAAAATACAGAAGATTGATAAAACCACAAATTGTCTTTTTTGAAAGAATAAATACCAGTAGCTAGACTAATAAAGAAAATAAAAGAGAAGATCTAAATAAACACAATCAGAAATGACTCAGGGGAGATTACCATCAACCCCACAGAAATACCAACACTCAGAGCCTATGATGAATATCTCTATGCACACAGAGTAGAAAAATTAAAAAAAAAATGGATAAATCTCTGGAAACATCTAATTTCCCAAGATTGAACCACAAAGAAATAGAAACCCTAAATAGTCCAGTAACACATTCTGAAATTAAATCAGATATAAAAAGCCTACCAAAGAGTAGCCCAGGATCAGATGGAGTCACAGCTGACTCCTACCAGATGTATAAAGAAGAGCTGATACCATTCCTATGTAAACTATTCCAAAAGGTTGAGGAGGGACTCCTCCTCAACTCATTCTATAAGGTCAGCATTATTCTAATACCAAAACCTGGCAGAGACACAGGCCAATATTTCTGAAGAGCATAGATGCAAAAATCCTCAACAAAATACTAGCAAACTGAATTCAGCAGCACATCAAAAAGCTAATTCACCAGAATGAAGTAGGCTTTATTCCTGAGATGCAAGGTTGATTCACCATACACAAATCAACAAATGTTATTTATCACATAAACAGAACTAAAAACAAAGACCATATTATCATCTCAATAAATGCAGAAGAGACTTTCTAAAATTCATTATCGCTTCATTTTAAAAGCCCTTAACAAACTAGGCACTGAAGGAACATACTTCAAAATTGTAAGAGCTATATATGGCAAACCCACAGCCAGCATTACACTGAATAGTCAAAAGCTAGAAGCATTCCCTCTAAAAACCAGAACAAGACAAGGGTGCTTACTCTCACCACTCCTATTCAACATAGTACTAGAAGGCCTAGCTAGAGTAGGAGAGGAAGTCAACCTAACTCTCTTAGCATCTGATATAATTTATACCTACAAAGCCCTGTCATCACTGCCCAAATGTTCCTAGATCTGATAAACAACTTCAGCCAAGTTTCAAGATACAAAATCAATATAAAAAATCAGTAGCATTTCTATATACCAATAATGTCTATGGCGAGAGCCAAACCAAGAATACAATTCCATTCACAATAGCCACAGAAATAAAGTACTTAGGAATACAGTTAACCAGGGTGCTGAAAGATATCTACAACCAGAGTTACAATATACTGCTGAAAGAAATCAGAGATTACAATCAAATAGAAAAATATTTCATGCTGATTGTTGGGAAGAATCAGTATTCTTAAAATGATCAAATAGCCCTAGCCCAAAGCAATTTATAGATTCAATGCTATTTATATCAAACTATCAACAAAATCTTTCACCAAAGTAGAAAAAAGCTATTCTAACATTCATATGGAACCACAAAAGAGCCTGAATTGACAAAGCCATCCTAAGCAAAATGAACAAAACCAGAGTCATTGTACTACCCAACTTCAAACTGCATACTACAAGGCTACAGTAAACAAAATTGCATGGCTCTGGAACAAAAATAGGCACATAAATCAATGAAACAGGTTAGAGAACCCAAACTTAAAATAGCACATTATAACCATCTGATCTTGACAACGATGCCAAAACGTAGCAATGGAGAAAGGGCTCCCTTTTTGATAAATGATGCTAGCATAACTGGCCAGCCATATATAGAAGATTGAAACTGGACCCCTTCCTTTCACCATATACAAAAATTAACTCATGGTGGTTGGACTTAAGATGTTTTGACTTTACAATATTGTGAAAATGATTTGCATTCAGTAGAAACAGTGCTTCCAGTACTCGCACAACTACTCTGTTTTTCACTTTCATATAATATTCAATAAATTATATTACAATAAATTATAATAAATTATTGGTGATGATAAATGAATGCGACCAGTGAAATCCCTTTTGGAAGGAGGTCTTAGACAAAACTAAGACAGCCATTCCTATCACTCTTCCTACTTGGTCATTCACTAATTTTTTAGGAATAACCAATTCCTATTTGATCCTGTCTTCACTTTTTCTTTTGACTTTAATCTTTTTAAAGCCTACAATAGAAAATATTGAATAAATGAATGAGTTCACTTTTAAATGGAAAATGTTTCTATGATGGTTATTTGCCACTGAATGTTGATAGGCTGAGGAAAAAAAAGAGAATGGAATTTATTAAAACAGTGTGCATCTCTGCAAATGAACAGCTGTTACCAAGTCAACTAGTCATATAAATAAATATAGTTTTCTACCATTTAAAATATTGTAGAGATCAAATGGATGGGTGTACCATGTACTGAGCTGCAGTCACTGGGGAGACAGAATCACTGATGTCATGTTAAGAGTCACACTGTGAGACACTAATTCTGGAAATATCAGATTCTGGTGGCACAGTTGAAGAGTGTTTGGCTACAACTGCATAGTAATTATTTCCCAAAATACGCACATTTGCACATTTTAAAATTTCTGATCTTATCATCACCATACTGTCACCCACACTATATTCCAGGCATTCAGGCACTATAGTTCTCATTTTGGTGTTTCTTCAGGTTCACTCTGGCTGTTCTACATCCTTGACATTGCCACGTAATATTTAGAATTAGCTTCTTAATTTAAATTTGATATTTGATGTTTTAATTTTAAATCTTCAAGTTAAAATTTAATTTAATTCATTTTTTTATTTTAATTTTTGATGAATTGACATTTTTGTAATACTGAGACATTCAGTCTTTGAATATAATATGAATTTCTATTAACTTAGGTTTTCTTTTAGTTTTCAAAATAACATTCTGGAGATGTCAGTGTATTTAGGTTATTTTTTCTAAATAATTGATGCTTCGATGATTTTGTAAATGGTGTGTTTGTTTTATAATGTTAATTTTTAGCATTTTTTTAGTTATACAGAAATAAAATTAATTTTCAAATTTACAAATTAATAAATTAATCTTGATTCTAACGATTTCTATTTCTCATATCAATTTTAATAGTTTCTCTGTAGACAAATTTGAATTTTATCTGCACACAGTCCCTTCATCAGTGAATTATGACAGCTTTAGTTCTTCTTTTTCAGTTTTGATTATTTGTTGTTGTTGTTGCCTTATAGCTCTGGTTGGGAACTTTATTGACAGCCACTGATGTCAAACTGATCCAATGGCCTTTACTGTGAAACTGTGTTTACATCTGGCTGCACATCTTGGTCTGAGGAAAAATGCAGGAATCAGAGTCTAAATACATAGAGGGGTTACTTTTTTAAGATTCTCAAAATGTTCAAGCAGAGAAGAGATGTTAAAATCGAGCTGTTATTGCAACAGGTGTCTGTAAAGGAAGCAGCTGGTATAATCTAGTAAACAATGAAGGTCTTGCAAAGGTTTTTGTTTCAAGTTGAATCACTGTGGGAGGCCAGCTACTATGCTGCTGACAGTAATAAACTGCAAAATCATCAGGCTCCAGGCTGCTGATGGTGAGAGTGAAGTCTGTCCCAGACCCACTGCCACTGAACCTGGCTGGGATGCCAGTAGCCCTGTTGGATGCATCATAAATGAGGAGCCTGGGAGCCTGCCCAGGTTTCTGCTGGTACCAGGCTAAGTAGCTGCTAACACTCTGACTGGTCCTGCAGGAGAGGCTGGCTCTTTCCCCTGGAGACAAAGACAGCGTGGCTGGAGACTGCGTCATCACAATTTCTCCGGTGGTATCTGAGATTGGAAATAAAACAGAAAAGTCATCAATGTAATCTAGATCAAACTCACTGTCTTCCCAGTAGAGCCAGAATTATTGCTTTATATTGAGCTTTAATTATTGTGTTGACTGAACAGAGTTGCCAAGTAACAGGACCCCATAAACTTGAGAGCATTTTTACTGTTATGCAAAACCATCCCACGTTCCCCTCACCTGGAAGCCGGAGTAGCAGAAGCAAGAGAAGCTGAGGTAGGGCTTCCATGATTCCCTCTGGGTTCTGTCTGAGCAGCTCTTCTCCAGAGCTCTGATCTAGGCATTGATATGGGCTCTGGACTGCAGGGTGGCTGGGAGGGACATGCAAAACAGCTGGGGCGGGTGCTGAGCTTCCAGCTGCCAAGACCATTTGCCTCCTCCTCTCTGCACTCAGCAGCCCATGCCAAGGTGATCAGGCCAGAAAATGTCATTGGCTCAGACTGAGGGTAGAACTTTTCGCCTGTGGCCACATAATTTAATTTCATGTCCTCTTGTCTCACCGTCACCTAAAATCAGCCGCATAATGTTTGGCACAAGTCTGTTAGAAACAAAATAGAAGGCTGTGGTTTCATTTTTCTCTTTCTACTCCAAACCTGCCAGTCAGCTCCCTAAGTGTATGATGCATCCAGTTGAAAGGAAGAGTCTATTACAACTTTATCTTCCTGGTATACTTTTATTCGCTTGTTAGCAGTCTTTCCCGAGGGCCCAGAAGCTGTCTCATTCTTGGCAGGAATTAAAAGTAAAGAGCAGCATTCAATTAACCTCAGCACTGTGGGTGCTAGGACTTTGACAACTGCATGGATGAGTGGGACCTGGGCTCCAAACCCTCAGGGTAGTGATACCATTTCCCTAAAGACAGAAGATGGTTCTGTCGATGCAGGCAAAGAACTATTCCTGGGGTGACTATCCACCACTCTATTCTAAACAACACATTCTATTCTCAACAACACATTCATCAACCTAGACTCAGAGATCCTCTTCAAATTAATAATTTTAAAAAAATTTCTCTGTTCATAGCACTGATTCAAATTCACAAAAATTCTGCTGTTTTCCTAAAGCTGTTAAAAATCATTTACTATCCCATGTCAGGTGGAAGCAAGTTCGGAGGTAATCATCATCCATTCAGGAATTAGAGCGTCATCCTTAGCTAGATTTATTTTCCCTCCAATACTCCAGAAGTTATCATGGCAGTCCCCGAAGTACTCTCTGGGCTGTGAAGAAGCTCCATTGCTCATGCATTGCTTAAAATTAACCAAGTTATATAACCTCCCTTCACCTTAGTTTCCTTATCTGTGAAACAATGACAATCATAGGATGTACCTTACAGTACTATATACAGCTTAAATAACGCAAAGTATTTACAACATTATCTAGGACAGTATGTATGCTGCTGTTAATTTTGTTATTGGGATTGTTAAACTACGTAGTATTATAACCATCATCCTTAGCAGAGATGCATAGAAAATATCCTTGAAGTAAATCATATGTGTTTCAACCACAGCCTTGATTCTACAGGCTTTCTTCCATTCATCTGCTCACAATTCTCAAAATTCTAATTATTTTGTCTTGATACGATAAGTTAGTCAGACCTTCAATCATCTCCATCAAGCTCTTTCCAATACATTTCTTCTCATCATCTATTATCAAAACTTTATCCTATGAAAGTTTAAAATGTCCTGTTGTTATCCTTCTTTCTTATGTAATCATTATTCTGCCTTGTTATCTTTTTGTCTAATACTTGTCCCATGAGTCACGATAAGGAAAAACTACCTTCATTACTTGGGAGCCTGTTTCAGTATAATTTCTTCAGCCCTGTCATCTTGAAATTTTACAATTTGTCTCGGAAATAAGAATATTCATTAGGGCAGTTTTTATGTAATAGAGGATGTTATCTATTTATGTTCCAGGAAATTAGAGTGTCTTGAACATGCTAATTTTTGAGTTAAAATTTAAATTTTAGGTTTAAAACACTCTAGTTTTAATGACAACAGTTAAAATAAGAATAAAGCAGGGAAATACAATACAATAGAAAACATAGGCTCTGTCATATGGACTAATAGTATATATTACTTCATAGATTTCTAGATATATGTTAGAAACCTGATGTGTATATGTGTGAAATGATGATACAAAAATTGAAGAGCGACTGGCTTAAGAAATGCCTGCATTGCACAAAGCCTTGTCTACTTTTCCTATTATGAACAAAAGGCTAGATACTAGTCTCATGACTGTCAAAATGCCTAGCTGCTTGAGATGAAGGCAGAGAAGATGTACTGAAGTGAAAACACTGGAAACAGTGAAGGCTCGTCCTGTGATGTTGTGGATGTTGCTATGGTTCTTGTTATTGTTATTATTGTTGTAGTTTTTGTGGCGTGCAGTGGGAGTAAAAGCAGCTGGAATATTTATAAGCTCTGCTCTTTTTCATACCCATAACTCCCTCTAGAGATGAACAGATGATGGTCAAAGAATCTCTGACAACTCTAGGGAAGTCTCAAGAGGTCTATCCCGAATCTTTCCTGACAAATGTTGTTTGAGTCCCAGACTAAGTGGGACTGAGACACAGAATCAAGGACTAAAGCAAGGGATGAAGGGAACTGAGTTGAGGTTGTAGGTGCAGGGATCAGAGGCTTCACCAATTTCATGAGGTGCCACTCTTCTATCATCATAAGGAGAGAAGCATCAAACCAGACTCACTCCTGGAAGAATCATCAGATTGTTTTAGAGAGAAGGAACTATGCATTCCTTGTCAAATGTGTTTTTTCAGATTCACAGCTACCTATCCTTTGTTAATATTATTTATCTTCTTTACGTGCACTGAGTGTTGAAGAGCACATCCATAATTGGAACTCAAGACTTGTATTCTCTACTTATGCAAGTTGTGCCAGTAAGGGACAGAAAATTCTATATTCATTGGGAGAGGATGGTTGACTACAATTAGCGTTTAAGACTCTGCCAAACTGTTTTCCAAAGTGATTGTACCATTTTACATTTCCACTAAGAATATATGAGAGTTCCAACATTCCAACTACTTTTAAAAAATTACTTAATTGACAGAAAGCAGTGACCAGAATAGCTAACAATCATAAAAGCTATGTTTTTCTTACCATTTTCATGCTATTTCTCTGTCATTGTTGTGTTTCGGGAGTTTGAGGACAGAATCAATACTGTCCAAGCCACTTTTCAAACACTTTAAGCTATAATATTTAGGATGGTAATAGGAGATGTAAAGGGAGTTTTAATCATTACTCAATATTTATTATTATCACACTTCATAAGGCAATATACTTTGAGCAAAATAGCATTTGACTAGGACTCAGAAAAAAAAGGATTCTAAGTTCAGCCCCAAAAGTAAATATTAGGAAACAGTTGTTTGTTAAAACGTGGTATGAAAAATGGCATCCCAAAGTGATTGTTTATTTATTTACATTTGCTCAGAAAATTAGAAAATAGTATACTTTCTTTTGAGGCAACAATAATACAGATGTTAATTTTTTTAACTATGATAAAATACAGAAAACATAAAATTGGCCATCTTGGTCATTTTCGAGTGTACGCTTCAGTGGCATTAAGTATATTTGCATTGTTGTTCTACCATCAGTAACATGAATCTCCAGAAGTCTTTTTATATTTAGAGAGTGAGCCTCCCTTTGCATGAAAGCCCAAATTGCATATGCTGGTTCCCTCTCAGGGATATTAGGGTCCATTTGAGTATGAATTTCTTTAGCTCTCTGGCTCCAGGAATAAGCAATCATATAAGTGTCTACCAACCAGAGAATTTTGTGCCCCATTATCGTTTCTACACCCCTTTCTTTCTGCCTCAATTCAGGCAGCCACCTAGTGTAAATTCATGGAGAGAGTGATCTATAACCGGTTTATCCTCCCTCCCTCCCCATAAAGCATCCAGATGCATGTCCAGTCCTTGCAACTTCCAGTCTAATGGCTCTCTCCTGGGCCAAAGAATGGGAGCTATCATTCTGCCCATTTCACCAATAAGCCATGGGTCTGTCATTACTAGAATCTTCTGACTGGAGTAATTTTTTTAAGCAGGTTAACTGTGCGGTGATTACCAACTTACCTGAGTCCAGGGAGATAAAACAGTCTCATACAACTGGTCACGTGAAGCAATTTACTATTTACAGATAGGCAGCAAAGGATAGCAAAAGCCTAGAATTTATTGTGGGTCTGTCCCCCAAGGCTCAGGAAAGCTGCCTGGGGCTGATGGAGTCTAGACTGTGCTTCACATATACTGCAGCTAAGGGACTCTGAATTGGACCCACCCTGGCTTTTATATCTTGGAGTCACATATCACACTGAGCTAAAGTGTTGAAGGAAATCCTGTTCAAGATGGTGTGGCAGACCAATACTCCCTTTCAATCGCACAGTCAGGCCTGCACAGTCCTCCAGTTACACCAACAAATTTCCACAGTGCTGCCTTAACACTAAGCAAATAATTAAACCTAGGGAAATCGGTTCTCAGGCATCAAAGCCAGAAGTTAAACATATGTTCAGTGGGAGGCTTGCATAGGCTTCTCCCTAACCTGGAACAAGTAAAAATAATAAAGACAGCCTTACATTCCTAGTGCCAGGACCCATCTTGGGTCAACAAAACGAGACGAGTCAAGGTAACAGAGGCAGCGGTTTGAGTAAATTCACTGGAGAGTTTAAGGCAGCTCTCTGGACCAAGCTGTAAATGAGATACGATAGGAATAATCACTCTGGTACCACAGTCCTCATTATGAGAATTTAGGAGACAGGTCTTGAAGGTACTGGGCTCCTCACAGCTTAATCAGACTTAGCATTTCTTTGGCCTCTGACCTTCTAGTTGAAACAAAATTAGTTGTCTATAGACTTAGGCAGATGTTATACTGCACGTAGGCACACAATGCCAACCTATATAAGCACCAAGAAAATTGTAACACTTTCAGCCTGGCCAACATGATGAAACCCCACCTCTACTAAAAATACGAAAATTAGCTAGGCATGGTGGCGTGCACCTGTAGTCCCAGCTACTTGGGAGGCTGAGGTAGGAGAATCACTTGAATCTGGGAGGCAGATGTTGCAGTGAGCTGAGATCGTGCCGCTGCACTCCAGCCTGGGCAACAGAGCCAGACTCTGTCTAAAAAAAAAAAAAACAACAACAAAAAAGAAAATTGTAACACTTTGAGTTGGTCTGGTGGAATTATCTCTGACCTTCTTCCTATATCCGGTTACAGCAATAAATTCCCTTCTTTCCTAGTTTGTCTGCTTCCAGTTATTGGACCTTGAAAACATGCAGCCAGAACCCAGCACTTTCTGGGTATGAGGGGAATGGAACAGAGCCTGTGCTGCGATGGCCAACTGGCCAACACTGCCCTATCTTAGGATGTTACATTTCCAGGACATTCTATAATGATTCTTGAAAACTAAGAGTGAGAAAAGGGAGGAGACTGGGTTGGTCCAAGGCCAACTGGAGGCTGTCCTGCAAATACTGTAGAGGAATCACACCTCATTAGTCCTGTAACTTGCTGATTTTACTGAGCATAATGCCTTCACTGTTCATCTATGTTGGAGGCTGTGTCAGAATTTCCTTCCTTTGGAAAGCTGAATAACATTCCATTGTATATCTATGAAACATTTTGTTTATCCACGCTTCCCTGCATGCATATTTGAGTTGATTCCACCTTTTGGCTATTATGAATAATTCTTCTCTGAATGTGGGTATATAAATATTTCTTGAAGTTAATATTGTCAGTTATTTGGATATATGTCAAATTGTCAAATTGCTGAATTATACAGTATTTATATTTTTAATTTATTGAGAAATTGGCATGTAGTTTCTTATACTAAATGACCATTTTACATCCCCACAACAGTGTCCACAAGATTTCCAATTTCTCCAGATTCTCATGAAGAGTCATTTTCTATTGAGGGAAACCATCCTAATAGGTATAAGGTGGATTTTGTTTTCACTGTTGTAAGCATTAGTGATGTTGAGCATCTTTTTATGTGTTTATTGACTGTTCATCAATCTTCACTGGATAAATGTCTATTCAAGTCATTTTCCTTATTTTAATCTGGTTTTCCCCAAAATTGAATGTTTCCTGTTGACCTGTAGGACTTATTATTATTTTATATTGGATACTATTAACCCCTTACCAGATATACAATTTACGAATACTTTTTTTATTCCATAAGTTGCATTTTCACTGTGCTGATCATGCCCTTTGATACACAAACATTTTATATTTTATACATGTATATATATTTTCTATGGCTTTTTACGTTTTTGGTGTTAAAGATATAAGTTTTTAATTGTCTGTACCTTTGCACTTTTTATGCTGAGAAGGCAGTAGTTTACAAAGTCAAATAATCCCTTGTGTGTCACTCATGGATAAGGAAAGGACCATATTTTGCTTTGCACAGCTCTTACTATAAAGTGAAAAGTTATTGTGGAAGATATTTTTAAAAAACATTTTTCCTTGATAGTGAAGCCAAAAGTTTTACACTTCCTCATTTTGTACCATAAGACAGTGAAGCTGCTTGAGAATCCAAAGACTCCATTTGGGCTTACATGGTTGCACTTTTTATGACATGGAAAGTTGTTTGTTGGCCTCCTCTGGCAGGTCCACCCAAAATACATTATAATTATCAAAAAAAAAAAAAAAAAAAAGGAGGCTGTATTGAGGCTTTCAGTACAGGTTAGCTATTGTTCTTGATTGCAAATACAAAGTCCACCAAGCAGAAAGTAATTTATTGCAGGATTTTGAAATGCTAAAAGTTGTTTTGAAGCTTTAAGAAACGGGCTACAGACAAAGCTTCTAGCAACAATTCCTAGAATTGCACTGCTGATGCAGCCTGTGGCAAGAGGCCCTGCTGTGTGGGGCTCCACATTCAGGCTGCCTCCATCAGAGAAGAGAGCTGCTCCTCTCACTACTGCCCCAGAGTGACAGCAGATCTGCTCTCTGCTGCCAGAGATCTGACCCACTGGTCTGCAGCTCTCCCTCTGTGTGTTGATTACATCACTATTTCAGTCACATACTGACTCATTAGTTTTTATGAGTGCAGGGGCTATTTCTGCCACTGTTTATCCTGTGGCTTTCTATCATAAATACATATCTTTCCACACTTGAACTTCCAGGCATTAATAGTATCAACAGCACCATGCTACCAACTAATATGATGAAAAGATTTTCTTTACAAATGACAGCACAATCACCTCTACCTAAAATGTGGAGACTCTTCAATCTATTTGATCCAACAGTGTCTAGGAAAAAAATAACCTCTCATTAGTCACAAGTCAGTCTGGATATCATTTAATCTATGGTCTTACTTATAAAAATAATAAAAAAGACTTTGTTTAAAACTTTTTAAAGGAAGGAAGAATAGAGATTAAATTATTTAACATACGGAAGTGTATGCATGACTTACTCAGTTATTGTGAATCAGTTCCTTCTTATTCTGTTAATCCTCTAGTGAGCCACTAAGATAGCATCTGGCAAGGTTAATCCCTCAAGTCCTTGGCTTCCTAAGTCTCAGATGTGGTGAAGACTCTGCACATCAGATGCACAGTGTACAGTGGTTTTACATTGATGGGAGGGAGAAGAGATGCTTGATCTCATTGAGGGGTGCTCATTTTCTGGGTCTGGGTCACAGCCAGTCAGCATAGACCTGAGGGTGGAACACCTTGTCTTGCCAGGTTTCTGTCACAATGAGGGCATATTTCTTTTTTCTTTCTTTATCTTTCCCTCCCTCCCTCCCTCCCTTCCTTCCTTTTCTTTCTTCTTTCTTTCTTTTTCTTTTTTCTTTTTTTTTGAGATGGAGTCTTGCACTGTTGCCTAGGCTGTAATGCAATGCAATGGTGTGATCTCAGCTCACTGCAAACTCTTCCTCCCGGGTTCAAGTGATTCTCCTGCCTCAGCCTCCCGAGTAGCTGGGATTACAGGTGCCCACCACCATACCTGGTTAATTTTTTGTATTTTATTAGAGACAGGGTTTCACTATGTTGGCCAGGCTGGTCTCGAACTTCTGACCTCATGATCGGCCCACCTCAGCCTCCCAAAGTTCTGGGATTACAGGCATGAGCCACCGTGCCCAGCCAATGAGGGTATATTTCTTGTTAAAAGAAAACACAGGGGAATCCAGGGATAGGAAGATGAATACAGGAAGTTGCCTGAGCCTGGTCTTTTGGTCTTTCAAATGTTTTTAATCCATTTAATCCATGACAGTAAACACCTTTCTGCTTAACCACCCATAAAGGCTTCTCTCAGCTCCAACTGACTTAACGATAAAGCAAATGAGAAGGAATAAATGGACCAATTTTTCTACTCTTCGTCTCTTAAATTGACCAAGAAGCTATCTCTGGTGTTCACATCTCCTTATCTCACTATGTGTTTCATCTTCCCTTTGTCTCACTAGCGTTTCAAGTGCATGCGATGCTTTACCTTACTACATTCCCTAAAATGCCATTCTGAAGTCTACTGAAGTGTTCTATTAGCTTTACCTGTGAAAATGGCAAAGGTAGACACATTCCAGAAGGTCTAGGTCCCATATACTCTCAACTTTCTCTCTAAAATATGTAGAAACAATCCTACTTGTCCTTGCTTGGCATGTATTTTGAGGATCCCAGCCCACATTCTAACACCCTATGTTGACAGCTTCTCCTGTATCATATGAACTCTAAATGGTCACATGTTTAACATTTCTTCCAATATAATGGAATAATTCTCATGTCAACCCTTTGGATTAAGAACCATAAGTTTTGGATTAAGAAACCACAGCCTTGAGAAAATAGAAATAGAATATTTCAAACTGTTCAGTTGGTATAATAATTAATGATGAGTCCACTGCATTTTCAAGATACAGATTTTCTATTTATGGGAGTAACAGCACCACATATGGTTAGCGAATCAGAGCCCTCACTACATCTTATGGGATAGTAATTCACTATCAAAAGAGTTTGTGTGTCAGCTGTGCTTGATCAATAATTGGTTTTCTTCTTCCTATAAGGACAGTTGCATTTGTGCAAATAAGATCATGAACATAAACCCTTTGCTTCACTTTTTTTTTTTTTACTAAAAATAAATTGCTTAGTCCAATGCTAGATTATTGAAGAATTTCCTGATCCTCAAATAAGGAAAATCCTCAAATAAGTTTTTTATTGGAAAACCCTCAAATAAGATTTTACGTAGAAACATGGCTGACAGGAAAGGCAAATGCATAGACAGGAAAATAGTCACTGTCTTCCAAATCTTGGGTTAGGTCTACTGTGATCAACTGACATCAGCTATTAGTCTGATCCCTGATATGTGGTACAATATTAGTCGATCTGGTAGGGTCATATTTCTAGGTAAGCAGGACATTCAGAAGACCCAGTAGCCCTTTGAATCTTGGCTAGTTGAAATTCATATTGTTGAACCCATGCATGAACCCCCATGACACTGGTTCATGACACTCCCTGGGAAAGCTGGGAAAGGTGACTGATTAAAGTCTATGTGTTGAATCATTGTAATGATTAAGAGTCCCCTCCTCACTCCTGGCATTTAGATAAATATTCACTTGAATAGCATTTATTTTCAACTGTGGCTCATTTTTGAAAGGTCCAGTCATAGCCCTTCTAGAATGGTAGTGTCTTTCATCCTTCAGCTGTGTTTCTTCTAAGACCTCACAATCCATCAAAACTGATAGTCAATGTTATTAAATTACTGTTCTCTTTGCAAAGTGAGCATCAGATATAACTCTTGTAGTTGACCCACTGTTGTGATTTTTCACTCTTTCAGGTCATCTTTCATGATATCAATGATGTGACTCCATCCAGCATATCATCACTGGAGGCATGCACATGATGGGAACCTCCAGAAAATGCAATGATTTAATTTTTAACATTAGGTAATATTATCTCTATTCCTAAACATTGGATCTCTACTGAGTTAGAAAAACATTTTAAAATAAGGACAAGCATTTTTGTAGAGTTTAAAAAAATAAAGACTACAAGAAAAATTCCTCTAGAAATATCCTCTAGAAATTTTCTTATTTGCAATTTTTTAAATGTGGCATGACCAAAATCATTTTAATCCATCAAATTTATATAATAATTTTATAAATGTGCATATGTTATATATACATCATTGAATAAACTAATAATATACTATGTGAGGGGGAGGGAGGCAGCAAATCACACTGCCATGAATGCACCTATGCAACAACTTTGCATGTTTTTCACATGTACCCCAAAACCTAAAATGCAATAAAAAAAAAATATATATATATATATAATATATGTAGCCACCAGTATCAAGTAAATATTATGTACCTATGTGTGTGTTTAAAACAAATTTACACATTTTTCCATAAATGAGGTAAATTTTACTCTATCCATTAAAATATTACTTAGTTTTAATTTCTTCTTTAAATTCCTCTCAGTAAATTGATAAATTGATTACTAAATATTCATATTTATGCCATCAATTTAAGAAGAATTACTTTTATGCTATATCAGTCAGAATTTACACATTAATGATTGGTAACTAATGATTCAAAGACAGTGGCTTATTCCACTAAATATTTATTGTCATGTTTGTGGATATTCATGTTCACAATCATTTGGCTGATGAAGGCAGAGCTCAGCTGTGTGGTTCTGCTGCAGGCATTGAGCTTGTCTGCAGTCTACTCACTGTATTTATCTGAGGCCAAGGCTGAAGGGCAGTGACTACTGAGGGCAGAAGACTCTCATTGCAAATTGTAGGAGTGAACAGCCTCCCCTACCAAACTGCACAGGTGAATGTAAGTCCAACAATTTCTAACCAAGGTTCACCCATTTTAAATTTATTGTTTTAATTTAGTAGGTTTTTAAAAATGTTTACTTAGTTATAAAAAGTATTTGGTTATTACATGGACAAATAATTGTGTTTTTCAATCTTTACAATCTTACAAATGTTTTCAAATGTAAATTTGCATTAATTACAAAATAAAGCTGGATGTGTTTTCAACATGTGGTTTTAAATATACATTTTCTAAATGGTCTCACTTACCTGTGTCTATTTACCTGTAGGAAATACAACCTTTTAAAATTTCTGAAAGATACCCAATAAGTGGTCCCCCCATGAAATTTGAAAATCAGAAAATGAAGACTCTGTACTATGAACTGGCACCCGAGACACACATGGGCAGAGTTGTGGACTGGAGAGGTGCTGCAGGCAGTCAAAAGCGGCAGTTGCACTCTGGTTCCTGAGGGAACACCAGAGAATCCTCTGATTCTAGTATCAGTTTCCCTCACTACTATATCTCAAGCTTTGAAAGGTTATAGTGTGAAAGTTCATCATAGGATGAACTTTAGGAAACAGTATCACTATCACTTGCCAGGTGAGTCAGGTCATTGGCCTGGGGTTAGCCTATATCAGCAGAAACCAGGGAAAGCCCCTGAGCTCCTATTCCATGCTGCATCCAGTTTGCAATCTGGGGTCCCATCACAGTTCAATGGCAGTGGATCTGGGACAGACGTCACTCAATAGGAATTGGGCAACTATTGTCATCCATAACTAAAACTCAGTCAAGAAGCAAGCAGGGAAAAGCATCTAGTGTACAAAACACTGCTCCCAGAATGTAATTCTCTGCAAATCTGACAGCTGAAACTCCTCTTTGTGACCCGAAACCAGTTTTATCTACAGCTTCTGACATAATTTCCTACAACTCTAGGACTATTTTTTCCCACTATTATTGCTTATCAGTGGAAGATGTCCAACTCCCCAAACCCTTACTCATGCCACGCAATTTCTCAGTGATAGGTAAAGTTTTTTCTGATTTTTGTAAAAATCAGATCTCTTTGTTCCTCGTAGATACTGAAGAACACCCTGTCTTCCTATATGCCCCTTATTGTAATTCTTTTTCCCAAATATAACATTAAATTTAGAGATTCATCTTTACATTTTATTTTCTCTTCAACAGTAGTTTAGACACAACTCACTGTATTAAGAGAATTCCTCCTTAGGACTTTGTGATTTCTCCTTTGTTGTATGAGTCTCACCTGAAGCCATAAACCAGGCTCCATGGGTTTTTGTAATAATCTCTGTCCTTCACTAAATCAGGAGAGGTATTAACATATTTGGGCTGCTAGGATGAAGAGAAAAAAAGAGTTAGGGTGCAGAGGAGGTTTCATCATTCACTCTACCAATACCATCAAAATGTGACTGAGTCTGAAAAATGCTCTCAGCAGAGGTAGGCACCAGGAGGAGCAGCCAGGGTAGCCCAGCCTCATGTATCTGCTTTTCTAAGGGGTTATTCTTTTGGTTTGTACCACTGTGGGAGGGAAACTGCCCTCCTGCTAACAATGATAAATTGCACCATCTTCCAGCTGCAGGCTGATGATAGTGAGAGTGACGTCTATTCCAGATCCACTGCCATTGAACTGTGATGGGACCCCAGATTGCAAACTGGATGCAGCATGGAATAGGAGCTCAGGGGCTTTCCCTGGTTTCTGCTGATATAGGCTAACCCCAGGCCAATGACCTGACTCACCTGGCAAGTGATAGTGATACTGTTTCCTAGAGATGCAGAGAGAAAGGATGGTGACTGGGTCATCTGGATGTCACATTTGGCACCTAAGATCGGAAACATAAAAACAAATATCCAGACAATTAATCATGTTATAAGAAGACATCCCTGAATTGCCAGGTACTGAGCATAGTGGGCTGAATAAATTCCTAGTGTTCTTCCTGACCTGGGAGCCAGACCAACAGGAACCCTAGGAGCTGAGCGGGGGCCCTCATGTCCATGCTGTGTCCTGACTGGGACTGACTCCTGCACAGAGTGTGACCTGCCTACTAAGAAGTCTTCAGGGCAGGGGGCTGTGCTCTGGGACATGCAAATCAGCAGGAGATGGGGCAGGCTGGGCACAGCTGCAGGGCTGGCTCATCTCAGTAACTCAGCACAGAAGCAGTGCAGAATAATCTGCAGAGACCATGTTCCTGATGGCTGTATAGGGTAGTGTATTACATTTGTGTATAGAGATTGTTTAGGAGAATATGCTTGTTTGTAAGGAACACGTAGTAAAGTCTTCAAAGGTAGAGTTATCAGGTCTTCGATATACTCTCAAACGGTCCCAGTAAGAGGAGGGAGGGTAGTAGTATCTGCAGCACTTACAACATTTCTGTGTGTGTAAAATCATTCCTTTTTAAAATAAAAATAAAAAAATTAACCATAGAGCTAAAGAATATTATAACTGAACTAAAATTCAATAGAAGGTTTCAGCAGTGGCATCTGAGATACACATGGGCAGATGAAGAAGAAAAAGAATCTGTGAATTCAAACACAGTTCAATGGAAACCATTTAATCTGAGGAGAAAATAAAATTAAAAAGAAACTAAAGTAATTTAAAAGATTTATAGAACACTATCAAGCACAACAATATGCATTATCAGAATTGAAGAAAGCAAAAAGAGAAAGAAAGAAACATAAAAGAAGAATCCATAAAACTATCAGCAAAGTTTTTAGCAGAAACCTTGTACATTAGAAGGAACTAAGATGATATATTCAATATCCTGAAAGAAAAAAACTGACAACAAAAATATTATGTCAGCAATCCTATTTTCCAAACAGAAATGGGAGATAAAGACTTTCTCAGACAAACAAAAGTTGAAGTTTATCACCATGAGACCTGCTTTTCAAAACAGTCTAATGTTATAAATCAGTATATAAATTAATTATAACTCTAGTAAAACATTAAAAGACAAAACTATTAAATCAACTATAGCTATAATAGTTTGTTGATGGATACAAATTAAAAAAGATGCATATATTATATAAAGATGTATGTGAGAATTACATATAGTCTGAAAGTGAGGGAGTAAAAAGATAATCAAAAAAGATTTTATTAATATTATGCTAAATATATTTAAAGATATTTTGCAATGACTTTAAGCCATTATTCTTACCAGTATAAGATAAAGCAATTTACTGCAGATACACAAAGAGGAGAATACACTCCCTCAATTTATGGGCCACTCACAGATCCACCATTTTCAGAGCTATGGGTCTCTTTAATACACAGAGACTAAATGGGCTGCATCTTATTTTCAGCTTCGGGACCTCCCTGCCATTTTACTCTTTTCTGCCATTGCACGTTATTTCCCACAGTTCATCAGCAAGGAGGGTTGACTAGTGATGTCAGATTTGATTACTTCAACAACAGCAAAAAATCACTTTCTTTATTCAACTATACGTGTGTGGATTAGGATAAGATTGAAACACTGGATCGATTGAGGCGGCAATGACAATTGTCTTCAAAGTAGGAAAACAAAGAACACATCCATGGGGTAATGCTCTGAGCTGCACTCCTCACCAGCATGTTCCTGGAGGCTCAGGCACAGTTCCTCTGGAGACTGGCTCGCTGGAGAGTAGGTAAGAGGGAGGCCCTGGAGAAAGACCAGGTCAGTGAACCCTCTCTCCTATGTGAGCGTGACTGCTGATTGGTGTATGTCCCTGCTATGCACCATCAGTGCCATTTCCTCTTTTACTGTTTAGCAATGAGATAGGACATCATCCAGACCAAGATGCCAGCCCCTTGTTGGTGTTGGTATCTTTAGGAGAGAAAGGCTCCGTGTCTAACCAAGCAAGGGCTGATGGACACGAAAAAATCACTTGGATCTAGATAAAACTGGACACTGAATTTCACTCATTATATCTCACTTATGTAACTAGGTGCAGGGCATTCTAACCTGGATCAGCAGCCAGGAAAGTGGGCTCAACTACATCAGCATCGGTGGGCTGGAGCCTGGGGACTCTGGGGAGCATTGCCGATGTCTGATTAAGGGTGGCCAAATCAGGGTCATGTAGCCTATGCACAAACACTTTGTCATCTTTTAAGGAGCCTGAATTAATTTTAAGAGAATTTGCATGTATAGGGGAAAGAAAATAAAGTTTATTTTGCTTTCTAAATGTTTGCTGAAAATGAATTGACAAAAGACAGATTAATAGGAGAAAAGACATACAAAATGTATTTGACCTGTAGAGAAAAATCACAGGAGAATGATTATCCCAAAAACCCGTAAAGTATAGCTGCTTGTACATTCCTCATAGGGGAGAGGAACATGAAATAAATGGCTTGAGGTAAAACAAACCGGTCCTCAAAAGAATAAGTCATAGCTTGTCTGTCTAAACTATCAACTTCCAGTTTAGCTCCTGTTGTGTCTTCTGTGGTAGAGACACATTTCCAGGGAGAGTTTCTATGACAATTGGTTTTCTCCTGGATAATCTACTTTTAGGAAAAGTCCCTTTGTGCATTTGTTGTTTTTCAGATGCCTTCAGTTTGAGGTAATCATCATACCAATATAGTGTTTTGAGACTGTGTTTCCTGGATTCCTGCACTTGTAGCATGCCTCTGATCCTGTTTCTGATCCTAGTATGTTATATGTATTATCTACCGTATTTTTATAATAAAGTATGCTAAAGGAAAAAAGTGTTATTAAGAAATACCATAAGGATGAGAAAATACATTTACCATTCATTAAGTGGAAATGAATTACCATAAAGATTTTTCCTCCTCATTTTCACACTGAATAGGCTGAAGAGAAGGAAGAATAAGAGAGATTGGTCTTGCTGTTTCACAGGTGGCACAGGTGGAAGAAAATCTGGGTATAAGTGGATCTGTAAAGTTCAAATCCATGTTTTTCAAGAGTCACCTGAACATATCTTCTTTCTGGATAGATGTAGCAGTCCCTATCTGTACTCAGGGCCTTTTCCCCTTGCTGTACCTCTGCTGACTTCCAGTGGCCATCAATGTGTCCTGTGCTCTTTCTGAAGCTGAGGCAGGCAGCTCTGCCTGCATACATGGCTGACCAGAGGGCCTGGAATGAGTATCCCTTAGAGAAGTGCTGTGGTTGGACTACGTTTCTCTAAATCCATCTGTTGTAAACTTAACCTCTAGTGTAACAGTATTGGGAGGTGGGGCCTAATGGAAAGTGTTTAGCTCATGAGGCTCTGCCCACATGAATGGATTAATGCCACTATAAATAGGGCTTATGGGAGAGGGCTCTCTTTCTTCTCTGCTCTTCTGCCTTGCCAGGACATTGTCTTCTTTCTCTCCAGAAAGTGCAGTGTTCAAGGCCCCATCGTAAAGGCAGAGAAACCGGACCCAATCTGCTGGTATCCTAATCTTAAAATTCCAACCCTCCAATTTAAGAAGATATACTTTTGTTTTTTTTATAAATTATTTAGTCACAGATATTCTGTTATAGCAGCATAAAACTTACTAAGACAGACAGCTCACAATCATTCATGGCAAGAGGAGGTATACATATACCTCAGCTCCCTCCTTTCTCAGGTGGAATAATTCAGAGGCATTTTCTCCTGTTTACACTTGGGGTTGAGCTTCAGTCATTCTAATATCTAGGAAACTTGTTGAGGTGCCTTTTACCATCCATCTTCTATTCCCTGTCTCACTTTTCTTCCTCCCTCCCAGTGAAAACTTGCTGCCTGCGCAGGAATCCTTGTCACTGGTGGACCTCACCTAAGATAGTGGACAAGTCCTTAATGTTGGCAGGTGTGTATCTCAGGTCTGAATTCTTATCACTTCTCTTTCTATCATGTATAGTAATTGCGATGGTTAATATTGAGTGTCAACTTGATTGGATTGAAGGAGGCAAAGTATTGTTCCTGGATGTGTCTGTGAAAATATTGCCAAAGGAGATTAACACTGAGTCAGTGGACTTGGAGAGGCAGACCCACTCTCAATCTGGGTGGGCACCATCTAATCAGCTGCCAGTGCAGCTAAGATAAAAGTAGAAAAGCAGGCAGAAGAAATGTGGAAGGACTAGACTAGCTAAGTCTTCTGGCCTTCATCTTTCTCCCATGGTGGATGCTTTCTGCCCTCAAACATCAGATTCCAAGTTCTTCAGCTTTTGGACTGTTGGACTTACACTGGTGGTTTGCCAGGGGCTTGCCGGCCTTCAGCCACAAACTAAAAGCTGCACTGTTGGCTCCCTACATTTGAGATTTTGGGACTTGGACTGGTTTCCTTGCTTCTCAGCTTGCAGACAAGCTATTGTGATTATGTGAGTCAATATTCTTTAATAAACTCCCCTCATATATACATCTATCCTATCGGTCCTTTCCCTCTGGAGAACTCTAATACAGGAATAGTCAGGGAGTAATTAGTTTCCCTTTACCAATCTATTTTAGATTGTTTTTATGCAATAAGTTTTTTCTGGGTTAGTAAATTAAAGGAGCCCCTAAAACTTGCTCCGCATTGTGAAGCCCACATTAAAGGCAATGGAATAAGTGTCCCTCAGCATTTAAAACCCATAGATTTGAGGTCCCTGAATCTAAGATTTTTTTTTTTAGCTCTCTTGCTTTATAAATATGCCTTGTGATTTTTTAATTCTACTTTACAGAAGGACAATTGTGGGGAAGATATTAATTATGGGTAGAATGAAGAATGCCCACATCCCATTCATGTCCTAGTCTCTAGATGAATTCGAACATATTAAGAAAAACCACAAAAACTTGGCAGATGCAACTTACTTACGGATTAAGGATTTTGAGTTTGGGAGAACATCCTAGGTCATCCAGGTGAGATCAATATAATCACAAAGGTCCTTATAATAGGGAGGGAGGAGGGTCGCAGACAGACAGGACCTGGGGCAATGGAGAGGGATGCTAGGATGATGGAGGAACAGGTCATGGAGAAAGGATTGTTGAGGCATCTTGAAGATAAAAAAGAAAAAATCAGATTCTCTCTCCTAGATCCTCTAGAAGGAATAGAGCCCTATGTCTCCTTAATACTAGCTCAGTTAGAGTTCTCATCTCCAAAACCATAAGATAATAAATTTGTTAGAAGCCAGCAAGATTGTGGCAATGTAACCAGTAGCAATTGGAGACTAATGCAAGGGGAAAAATGTCTTTTACCTCTCTGAGTGTGTGGTTGTCCTCTGTTTTCCCAAACATTCCCATCTTGTTATTATCTGGTGCCAATTTTGACAAGACACGTAGATCATTTTCTACGAGAGCTTGCACCAGGCTTCTTCTGAGGTCGAAAATGTTTAGGTTAAACCCTTTGATTAGCTCTTGTCCAGTGTGCATTGGAGAGTTGAGGGATCAGGTCTCATAGCACCTGATAGGAAGAGGAGGGTTTTGTTGGCTTGTGTGTTTGTTTTCATGTTAGGCAGGCAAGTTAGATACGGAGAACACACGCTGAGAAGAAAGGACTTAGAGAGATTGAAAGGGAAAGAGGAGGTGTGAATGGGGTTGGGGGACAGCAAGATGTGTTCCTCCTCCAAAATATAAAACAAAGTAATTTACTATTTTTAAAGACTTTGAGACAGCTATATTTTGAAGAGGAAACCATAGAAAGGGGTTAGCTGAAGATTAGGGCCAGCTTGGCATGAGAGCTGTGGATTCCACACTCTTCTTATGGTCCCTTCTTCCTAGATGTAAGCTTTGGGCTCAACTATGAGATGAAAGTGGCCACATGCAAGGAACATACTAAAGTCAGACAGACCTGGGTTTAAATTCCAGGTCTGACCATGTGACTTTGGGTTAATTGATTATGAGCTCTCATAACTGGTTCTCTCATATGTGAAATGGAGCACTTTGGAAGTCATGGGGTACCATGAGAGTTTAACCAAATGATGTACCCTAAAGAGTTTGTGTATGTGTGTCCATAAATGTATACACACACGTTAGATACACATTTTATATATCCAGTTTCCTTTAAATTCACCCTTGAATATCTTAGAATAAAGAGCATATGAAAGATATGTCATTTTCAAATCAAATTCTTTAATAGTTATTCTACAACTAACATGTGACTCACTGTAGGCAATGGGGTTTCATGTGCATTATTTTCACTGTAAAAACAAAAACAAAAACAAAAACCTTCTACCAATCCATTCCTGTGCAGCACTAGAAACATAAGCAAGATGACAAATGATCCTAACACCTTTAAATCAGATTTTCTGTGAGCTCCATTTGTTTAGTGTCCACTATCAGATTCCTAAGGCCGTGGCTAGATCTGAGTTCCAAGTCCTTTCTTCCCACACCCACAGCCTTCCCCCAGGTCTCACTCTGGGCTCCTGTATGCTGGGAATCTAGATCCACCATCCACCTGGGAATCCAGAATTAACTGCCTGGAAGCTTTTCTTAGTAAACCCTTCAAATGCAACCTCTGACAGAGAGCTGGCTGAGGCAGTGAGCAACTTCCCATTAAAAAATAAATGAATAGATCAAAGATGGCCAATTAGCAGCAGCTCAGGATTGCAGCTCCCAGCGAAAGTGCAGAGAATGAGTGGATGCCACATTTCCAGATGAATTTTTGTTGCCCATGGACCAGGAGATTCCCAGCGGAGGAGTCCCACGGGTCATCAGCGTGACTCTTTTGGCTGGTGCGCCTGTTTTGCTGGCACCCTGGTGCAGCGGTTCTCAGTGCAGAGTATACAGGACTGGGTGCCCTTTTAGTTGGCTTTTGGAGATCCAGGAAGGCAGAGTCACCCATTCAACTGATTGAAAAGGGGACTGAAGCAGGGAGCCAGACCAGGAGATTCCCAGGCAAAAAATGCCACGAATCTCAACACTGCTGTTTTAGCCGGCGCAGTGGGTCACCACACAGGAAATCACACAGACCCCAGCGCCTTTTCAACAGGTGACTGGAACACCTGGGAGAGAATCAACTGTTCAACTGAAAAAAAAAAAAAAAAAAAAAAGACTCTGAGACAGGGAGCCAGGTGATCAGCCTCAGCTGGTCCCACCCCCACAAAAAAACAGCAATTGGAAACCCTGTGGGTTGAGAGCTTCACAGCAAGCACAGCTGAACCTGGGAAGGTCCAGCTCTGTGGGTGAGGGGCATCCACCGAAGGAAAACTAAGAAACAGAAATAACTTCATTACCAACAAGCTGGACGTCCACTCAGAGACCCAATCTGAAAGTCAGCAATTACAAAGTCGACAGGTGGATAAATCCACAAAGATGGGAAGAAACCAGCGCAAAAAGGCTGAAAACACCCGAAATCAGAATGCCTCTCCTCCTACAGGGGCTTGCAGCTCCTCATCAGCAAGGGAACAAGCCCTGATGGAGAATGAGTGTGATGAATTGACAGAATCAGGCTTCAGAAGGTGGATAATAAGAAACTACTGTCAGCTAAAAGAACATGTTCTAACCCAATGCAAAGAAACTAAGAACGTTGAAAAAAGGTTTGATGAAATGCTAACGAGAATGGAGAATTTAGAGAAGAATATAAGTGAATTAATGGAGCTGAAAAACACAACAGGAGAACTTCGTGAAGCATGCACAAGTTTTAACAGTCGAATTGACCAAGCAGAAGAAACGATATCAGAGGTTGAAGACCAATTCAATGAAATAAAACGAGAAGACAAGATTAGAGAAAAAAAAGGGTAAAAAGGAATGAGCAGTCTCCGAGAAATATGGGACTATGTGAAAAGACCTAATTTATGTTTGATAGGTGTACCTGAATGTGACGAAGTGAATGAATCCAAGCAGGAAAATATTCTTCAGGATATTATCCAGGAAAACTTTCCCAACCTAGCAAGGCAGGCCAATATTCAACTCCAGGTAATACAGAGAACACCATAAAGATACTCCTCAAGAAGAGCAACCCCAAGGCACATAATCGTCAGATTCACCAGGGTTGAAATGAAGGAGAAAATGCTAAGGGCAGCCAGAGAGAAAGGTCAGGTTACCCACAAAGGGAAGCCTATCTGACTCACAGCAGATTTCTCAGCAGAAACCCTACAAGCCAGAAGAGAGTGGGGGCCAATATTCAACATCCTTAAGAAAAGAACTTTCAACCCAGAATTTCATATCCAGCCAAACAAAGCTTCATAAGTGAAGGAAAAATAAAATCCTTTGTGAACAAGCAAGTACTCAGAGATTTCATCACCACCAGGCCTGCTTTACAAGAGCTTCTGAAAGAAGCACTATACATAGAAAGGAACGAGTATCAGCCATTCCAAAAATATACCAAAAGGTAAAGAGCATCAACATAATGAAGAATCTGCATCAACTAATGGGCAAAACAGCCAGCTAGCATTAAATGGCAGTATTAAACTCACAAATATCAATATTAATCCTAAATTTAAATGGACTAAATGCCCCAATCAAAAGACACAGACAGGCAAATTGGATAAAAAGCTAAAACCCATCAGTATGCTGCATCTAGACCCATCTCACATGCAAGGATACACAAAGACTCAAAACAAAGGGATGGAGGAAGATTACCAACCAAATGGAGAGCAAAAAAAGAAAGCAGGAGTTGGAATTCTCGTCTCTGATAAAATGGACTTTAAAACAAAGAAGATCAAAAGAGGCAAAGAAGGACATTACATAATGGTAAAAGGATCAATGCAACAAGAAGAACTAACAATCCTAAATATATATGCACCCAATACAGGAGCACCCAGATACATAAGGCAAGTTCTTAATGACTTACAAAGAGACTTAGACTCCCACACAATAATAGTGGGAGACTTTAACACCACATTGTCAATATTAGACAGATCAACAAGACAGAAAATTAATAAGGATATCCAGGACTTGAACTCAGACCTGGAACAAGTAGACTTAATAAACATTTACAGAACTCTCCACCCCAAATCCACAAAACATACATTTTTCTCAATACCACATCACACCTACTCTAAAAGTGACCACATAATTGGAAGTAAATCACTCCTCAGCAATTGCATAGCAGTTCACAGGTTTAAATGAAATATTGGTTGGCTGCTTGTTTCTTATTTTCCTCCCTTATTCCTTCCTGTCTCCATTGTTAAGCACAATTATTGGCATAAAAGAGGTTTTTAATACCTATTTTTGGACTGCATTCTAGCCTGGGCAATAGAGCAAGATTCCAGTTTTCTCTCCCTCTTTCTCTTCCTCTTTCTTTCTCTCTTTCATTCTTTTCTTTCTCTCTCTCTTTCATTCTTTCTTTTCTTTCTTTTTTTACTTTCTTCTTTAAAAATAAATAAATAAATAAATAAATAAACTGAAAAAACTGAGAAGGGAGGAAACTTGGAAAACCATGTTGATGTTGAGGAGATGCACAGTATTACCAGATTTTATCTTTTCAAACTGTTCCTGTCTCTTTCCTGACAACAATTCATGATCTTGGAAGAGGGAGGAATTAAGAAGAACAAAGTGATGCTTCATGCCTAGAATATAAAAGGAGAAATGGAGATAATAAAAGGGCAGAATTGATGAACTTTTTGACATAGTTTGGGTTTCTTTCGCTATGGGTATAGCAGGATGAAGGTGCCAGAAGCAAACATCACTTACAATGTTTCCTGCTCTTCATGCCTCAGACTCATACAAACACACACACTTATGATAATATGTCTTCTCCTGAAGCACAGGTCTGTAGCACAGCCAGGATCTTTCTCCTAAGTGTCTTTTATAGATAAGTTGGAATAATTTTAGAAACAAGTCAAAGAAATAATAGCAATGGCTTGAGCAATGACATGAAGCCTGAAGGTTGGAGCATTTAAGGCTGGTGCAACAGCTTGGTGACAGCTGAAAGGCCCAGATTGTTACTACATTTTTGCTTTCCACCTGCATCATCATCGGCTTTTCAGTCTTGCTGTAAATGCCCATGGTGTCAAGAGGATTGCAGCAGCTAAAACATCATATCCTCTCTTAACTGTTACATGAAGAAATGCAAAGCAAAACTCTTCACTTTCTCTCCTTTTATGAGGTATAACCATTTTTCCCATGATCTCTGCCCACTCCTCTAACATTATCATTATGGAGCTGATCACATGTGCCCTTAATCCCTGCTCCCATCTGGACTGGGAGAAACTCACCACCCTCACCATGTACAGCAGGTGCCGGGGAGATGGGCAGTGGGTCTAGTCCCCAACTGGAGGGACTTTTGTCTCCAGAGTTTAGAGTGGGCAGGTCCTTCCCAGGTGGTCTTTGTGAGACAGAGCAGCACATGTGGCTCAGTGGCTGTGTGGTAACAGGAACCACTCCAGGAACAGTTGACAGCCCCCCCTCTGACTGGAGCAAAGTAAGATTTCTCTGTTTACCTTTCATGCGGCTCACGTGGATGCTGGGACTCTGTTCACAATGGACTGCATCTGCCCTGTGCACAAGGTTTCGAACATTCGCCAATTTAGTTTCTGGTCTCCAATAACAACAACTTGCCAACCATGACCCGCTCAACAAGAATTTACAGAGGCATCAGATCTATGGGTTCAACAATGGGACAGGAAGTGTGAGACAAACAAGGTTTGCATCTCTGAAGATGTTGACAGCCCACGTCTGAAGTGAAGATGAATTGGTGTCACGCATTCTGAGTAGGAGGTGGGAGAAAGTACTGTGGATGCAGTGACGCCAAGGAGATGCACTGAAGGTGCCCGTAGGGGAGGTGGGAAGGTGATGCGAGGATGAGAGGGCATGCAGTTCCAGAGCTGGCCCCCAGCCTGCTCCCCTGAGGAGGCCCCAGACCCTCATAGCCTTGGTACAGAGACATAGCTAAATGAAGTTTGTGCCCATGTGGTGACAGGAGGTGGGGACACATGCCCCTGAAGGCAGCTCAACTGTTGATGGTCAGTATCATCTGTACAGGCCACCACCCCTGACCCAGGTGGCATGATGCCCAGGGGGCAGGGTTTGCCAGCAGGGGCTAAGAGTTGAGCATGGGTTCTGTTGGTGACAGGTCAGGACACTGTTACTACTTCGGCCAGTCCTGCTGGTGACAGTGATCCTGCCTCCTGGGACACAGAGAGGGGGCTGGAGATGCAGTCCCCACAACATCTCCACTGTCATCTACATGGGGAACAAACATTAACATCCCGAAGTATTAATATAAGCAAGCAGCTCATTCAATTTGATGCAATTCTGATCCAAATGAAAAAATGGCTAATTACCACATCATCAAGGAAATGTTCATGTTTAATGCAATTATCTGAGGATGAAGCCTTAGTCCTCCTTAACTCATGAGACAGTCAGAACAGCAAGAGGAAGAGGAGCAAAGCTGAGTCCCCACAACCACAAGGTTCCTTATGAGGGTGATCTTGCTTAGACAGGGTGGGGAGGTGGATGAGTCTGCTGAGACTGCAACAGCAAAATCTCAGCCTGAATGGCTTAAACCACAGACATTTGTTTCTAACAGTTAGGAGCCTGGAAAATCCAAGATAGAGGCCCAGAAGGGTTTGCTTTCTGGCGAGGGCCTTGTTTCTAGTTTTCAGATTTTACCTTCTGGCCATGTCCCTACATGGCCTTTCCTCAGTGCGTGCTGAGAGGGTGGGGATAGTGGAGAACTGTGCAGTATCTCTTTTCATAAAGACACAAATCTAACTGAATCAGGGCCCCACTTTTGCTACCTCTTTCAACCCTAATTACCTCTTTATATGCTCTATCTACAAATGCAGCCATATTGGGTGATTAGAGCTTCAACATAGAAATTTGTAAAGGACCATTCAGTCCATATCAGGTGGGCTTTGGGGATACAGCCAAGCCACTGAGGAGGACAGGGTGGGGCTTCCAGTCTCAGAGCACAGAGCACAGAGGGAATTTCCCACTACTCAGTGCACTGGCGGCTCCTCCCGTGTAACCTAGCTCACACCTGAGGCCTCCTTTTAGCCCTAGGGATCCCTGTTGATATGGGACTCTTTCCTACTATTTCTAAGATCAGGCTTATTTCTAATGTTTACTGTGGGGTTTGTCTGCCATCTAATGGCTGGTTTGTGACTTAGCATCTTATAGGATTTTAAGTGCTGAGTCCCAGTCAAACTTGACTGAGTCTTTTCATGGGTATTAATGAAGCAGATCTTATTCATCAGTAGGCCAGATCCTATAGGGAACACAGAATGATACCTCTCCTCGATAAACCAGTCCCAAAATTGAGGACAAAGGATATAGAGAAAAGACGTTGCTCACAAA
Organism: Aotus nancymaae; assembly: GCF_030222135.1. Classification (NCBI taxonomy): domain Eukaryota; kingdom Metazoa; phylum Chordata; class Mammalia; order Primates; family Aotidae; genus Aotus; species Aotus nancymaae. The sequence goes on from NW_026988429.1 coordinate 14,238,783, forward strand.
ATAATTAGGAATTAGGTTCTGAAATCCATGTGAAATACTGAAAATGTAGTTTTGGAAGAGAGAGCAAAGGCTGTGAGAAATCCTGCTGGGCGCAATGCCAGGGGCCGGGGTGGAAATCCAAGGGACTCTTTTCTGGATCTGTCAGCCTAGGCTAATTCCTGTTATTTTGGAAACTCTTACAGAGCAAATCTGAGGACCACAGTGGTTGCACCAGCAGGAGAGCTTCTGACCTCCTGTCACGCCCAGTTGTCCAGACTAACAACTGGTGAGGTTTATGCTCTGACTGTGAGGGAACACTTGTCAATATTTAGGGCAGTGCTAAGCAAAATAATTTCCTAAGACAATATAAATGTCTATATTTATGTAGTACAATGGGGTAACCATCATATGTGGCTACTGAACACTTGAAATGTAGCTAGTGTAACTGAGAAAACATGTTTTTAATTTTTAATTAATTCTAACTCACATTATTTGTGCCTGGGCACTGCTAGTGTTTACCATATAAGAGGATACAGTTTTAGACAATAATAATCACCAATGTCATCAGGGTACCCAAGCTGCTAAAAGTTAAGCAAGTGTGTGCCCCAGGACCACTGTACCAAGCTGAGGTGGACCATGGCCAATGTAGACAGATCACATGGGTGGATCTTTGGAAACTTCCCTGGATTCCTCCGCTTCTAGGCTGGTAATGGAAACTCTCTCTCATGGAGATACTGAGGGAGAAGCTGGAGACTGGGGCCCACAGTGTTGCTACTGGAATCTGAGGTGGAAACAAAACACAAATCTTTTTCAGTGTTAATGATGTCTCACTCTACAGGCCTCCCAGAGACTAGTGCTAGTTGATCAAGTGGGAGGTGAATGCTGGGCTCATCGAGCAATGGTCTGTATCCCAGCATGGGATGGACCCTGTCACCTGGAGCTCCCACAACTGAAGCCAGGACCCCAGGGCCAAAGTCCCGTGTCCAGTGCTTCCTCTGCCTCAGGTGATCCCACCCTAGAGGCAGCAACCAACCCACTGATAAGGGCTTGAGTGGCAGGGAGGGACTTTGTGGATCCTGAAGACTTACAACAAGGGTGCAGACCTGCACTTCCCACTTCCGAGCCAGGGAACATTTCATGTTATGGGTGTGATCCAGGTCAAGGTGTTTGATGAAAGATATTAGGATAAATTTTATCCTGAAAGAAATAAAATCACAGGAGATCTCCCAGTCCCTGCCCCTCCTGTAATGATTCCATGGTCTTTGCTGTTCCTATGGTAACTTGGCTGCCTCCTCACCACTCAGATGCATCTTCAATATACCCCGAGGCCTTCCCTGGTCAGTACAAAAAATAAATGACCTCAGCCTCCAGATACCACATGCCACTGCCTGACTTTTATACAATTTATCAGCTACCGAAACGATTCTTTCCTCTTTCATTGTGTAGGTATTTTTCTCTGAATGGTTCATTTCTCTACTGAATATCAGTACTTGGGATCAAAAATTGTCTTATTTACTCACATGCTCCTACGCCTCACATGATGGCTTTTAATTGTTCCTAAAAACTCTGATATTTTGTTAAAATCCGTTAAATGCAAAAATATATTCTGTTTTTTATTGAAGAAAATATCATGACTTCCCCTCAGCTAAAGACAATTAACTGCTTTTATAGTTCAAAAAGATCCACTGGATATGAAAAAACACATTTATAGGAGTAACAAGCATCACTTTGAAATTAAATAAACTCAGTTTGTATGTAAGATGTACAGTAATAATTAACTGTATTCGACACAGGAGGAAGAAAGACCCTCACGGTGGGAGGGGCTTGATGGAGCAGGATACTGGTCCTAAAATCAAGAATGGTGAATATTTAAAAACAAACAAACAAAATTTGGATCACAGTTTGGATTTTGGAGTTGGTTGAGAGAGGATGTAAACAATGCTTTTGATACACATAAAATAATATTTATTTTAAGGGTGGAGGGTTACTCTCCTGTATTTCATATGTTAGGGCGAGATATAAAATAAAATGTCCATTGAATTTTTCCACCTCATCTGAGCTCCCAAATACTTTCCCTTACTCATTAGTGCCTTGGTACACTCAACTTTTAGTGAAGTTACTCTTATTAGGGAATTGAGGATTCTTTATTTCAACTTCCTTAGGCCTGGAGTCTTGTCTTGCTCCCAAGACTGGAAACAAGGGCTCTGGATCCTTTCGGTTTTTTATTCCAGGTAAATGTTCTTCCTGGAAAAGTATCCTTTTCAAAAGCCCTAGAGAAATGTCTATAGTTATGCTTTCCACGGACTAGTTTTCAGAAATCAATACCCAAATATTCAGCATTTCCTGAACTGTCAGCTGAATGCTACCCTGGTTAAAGGGAACCTTACTGTTAGTCTGACTTAACAAACATCATGCTTCAGGGGCTGCTTTGGAAATAGAATTAATTTGTCACGCCCCTGAACCCACAATAACTGAACCCACAATAACTGAAACCTCAATCCATGAGATCTTCTGTCGCTACAGCTCTAAGCCATCACCTGTTTGTTTCCTAATCTTAACCCTTTTAAACTCTTTTGCCATAAGTAAGAAACTGTAGCCCCGAAAAGAAATCCAATGTTTTTATCAACTTATAAAAGACAGTTTATGCAAGTTGTAAAATATAGTTTATGGAAAGAAAAGGGAGAGGTGACTTTCAACAACTGTCCACGTACTTTGAAAGTACATATGGGTAAAGATGAAAGTATGCCATTGTGGCTTTAATTTGCATTTTCCTGACAATTAGTGATGTGGAGCATTTTTCTATGTATTTGTTGGCTATTTGTATATATTTTTTTGAGAATTGTCTATTTATATTCTTTGTCCACTTTTCGGTGGTATTATTTGTTTTTTTTATTACTGATTTGAGTTCCTTGTAGATTCTAGATCTTAGTCCTTGGTCAGATGCATAGTTTGTGAATAGTTTCTCCCACTCTGTGGGTTGTCTGTTTGCTGATTATTTCTTTTGCTGTACAGAAGTTTTTAGTTTAGTTGGGTTCCATTTATTTATTTTTTGTTTTTGTTGCATTTGCTTTTGGGGTGTTAGTCATGAATTCTTTGACTAAGCCAATGTCTAGAAGAGTTTTCCCAATGTTATCTTCTAGAATTTGTATGGTTTCAGATCTTAAATTTAAGCCTTTGATTCATCTTGAGATCATTTTCATATAAGGTGAGATACAAGGATCCAGATTTATTCTACATGTGGCTTCCCAGTTTTTCCAGTACTGTTTATTGAATAGGATGTCCTTTCCCCACCGTACATTATTGTTTGCTTTGTTGAAGATCAGTTGGGTGTAAGAATTTGGTTTCATTTCTGTGTTCTCTATTCTGTTCCATTGGTTTATGTGCCTATTTTTATACCAATATCATGCTGTTTTGGTAAGTATAGTCTTGAAATACCACCTTAATCATGCAAGAATGCCCATCATTTAAAAGTTAAAAAAATAATGGCTATTGGCGTGGATGTGGTGAAAAAGAACTAGTACAACCACTATGGAAAACAGTGTAGAGTTTCGTTAAAGAACTAAAAGTAGAAATACCATTCGGTCCAGCAATCCCACTGCTTATTTTTCTTATCTACCCTGAGGAAAAAAAAAGTCATGATATGAAAAAGGCATATGCACATGCATGTTTATTCCAGCACAATTCTCGACTGTAAAAATACGGAACCAACATAAGTGCCAATCAAGCAATGAATGGATAAAGAAAATGTGGTGTATATACATCACAGAATACTACTTAGCCATAATACAGAACAAAATAATGACCTTCGCAGCAACATGGATAAAGCTGGAGGCCATTATTCTAAGTGAAATAACTCAGGAATAAAAACCAATAATCTTATGTTCTCATTTATAAGTGGGAGCTAAGCTATGAGGACGCAAAGGCATGAGAATGATATAATAGACTCTGGGGACTGAGGAGGAAGGATAGAAAGGGAGGTGAGGGATAAAAGAACATATTGGGTATAGCATACACTGCTTGGGTAACAGGTGCACCAAAATCTCAGAAATCGCCATTAAGTAACTTATCCATGTAGCTTAAAACCACCTATACTCCCCAAACTACTGAAATACACAAAATATATTTTTTAAAAAGATGAAAATATGCAGCAGTGACTCTGGTTTCAGCTTTGCTGGGCGAGCCACACTTCATTGTATTGGTTAACTCATTGCCCCAGAAGCACCTGCAACCATCAGAAGTGTTATAGGGTTTTGCCCAGTTTCTCTGATCAGCCAGGCTGAGCTAGTTTTTGTTCTGGGTTGTAACACAGTGTGAGGCCAATTATAACTCTGCTGACAGTAATACGTTGCAGCATCTTCGGCTTCCAGGCTACTGATGGTGAGAGTGAAATCTGTCCCAGATCCACTGCCACTGAACCTCGAGGGGACCCCTGAGATGGACTGGGAAGCATACTTGACGAGGAGCTTTGGAGCCTGGTCTGGTTTCTGCTGGTACCAGTGTAAGCTATTGCTAACACCCTGACTGGCGCGGCAGGTGATGGTGACTTTCTCCCTTGGAGTCACAGACAGAAAGGCTGGAGACTGAGTCAGCACAATTTCACCCCTGGAGGCTGAAAATATACAGCAAACATCAGTACAACATAAATATCTGTGTATGAAAATCACCTCTAATCTTGCTAGCCTTGAAAAAAGAATATGCATCACATTTTTAAAATTAGGACTTTAAAATGAAGTCAAAATTCACACGTAGCAGAGTTCCTAGTGAAAGAAGTTACAAATTGAAATAATATCCCCACCTAGTTTGTGGAAATATTCTCACCTGGAACCCAGAGCAGCAGAAACCCAATGAGTTGTGATGGCGACAACATCTTCCTGCCTTGACTTGTCAGTTTGGCTCATACCACATCCCAGAGACTCTCTTTTAAGACACCGAGAGGCAGGGCCTCTTCACATGTAAGAAGGATGACACATGCAAATTATGGAGATGTTCTGTTGGTTTAAATACACAGAAATCACTGTTGACAGAAGAGCGCCCTCCCTGCCCCTTCCATGCGTGTGTGAAGCGTCCTCTGCTGGTGCCTGCGGATAAGCACTGCTGAGGCTCTGGCAGGGCTTGACCAGACCCAGGGCCCAGCTGCAGAGTGAAGGCAGAGTCCATGGTGATCTGAGAGGTCTGCAGTCATCTGGGGTGAACAGAAGCTCACATCCTCAGTTTCAGCCCAGGGCTATGTTAACTCTCCTGCTCTCTGTCACATTGTAGGATGAAAACGCTTTGTGAATGTTCCACAAAGCATTACCCCATATAACACTATATTGATGACATCATGGTAATTAGATGTGATGACCTGGACATTGTAACAACTCTGCATTTCTTGTGAAAACACATGTGCTCTAGAGGGTGGGATGCAACCACCCAAAAAATCAAGAGCTTGTCACATTAGTGAAGATATGAAGTGTTTATAAAAGGGGTATGAGCCATGCTGGTTCATCCCCTTCAAACTAAGAAAAAATAATTGCATCTTGTACTTCAAACCAGTAGGACTGAAGCACAGTGCTGGCTAGGCCATCCTAGAGTGTTGACACAACACACTTCGCACTTGGGTTTACTACATCATCCCATTTATCAGCTAACTTGGAAGGCTGTCATTTGTGAATGAACTCTGAGAAAGAAAAGATTCTGTAGTAAGTTTGAGATTTAATCCAAATGCCTCTGTCACTTGAGCCATGTGGTCCAGCCTGGTGCTAAATCATCTGTATTAGATGAGGACACTCTGTGAACTTTCACGCAAGCCCCAAAAAAGAGTCACAGAAAAAAATCTCTACAGTTCTTAAGAGCCTGAAATGCCCCCAAAATAAACAAACAAGCAACACACAAACAATTCACTGCTCAAAATTCAGCTCTTAAAATATCACAGGATCCTTGTAGACATGCCCATGAGTAATTGACTGACTAAATAATTAAGTGACTAAGCTGCCCCTCATGAACTGAGAATGTCACTCTCACCAATTTTAAGGTCAGGTGAGGCTCAGCACGATTCAATATTAGGATGCAGACAGTACTTTAGGGACTGGTTTCAAGCAGATTCAGAAGACATGCCTCATTTCCATGACAGATGTTCCAGTTCCCTTCATCACTTTTCTCTCTCACCCTAACAGATCTGCATCAGCTCACTGATATCATGGGTTTTCCTGATCAGCTAATGTCAGAGAGAGAAGACAAAAAAGAAAAAGAAAAGGAAA